>NC_058193.1:36473020-39215520 GCF_907165205.1 Coccinella septempunctata | reverse complement strand
ATAGTCACCCGAGAAGTCAGTCATTGTTGAATGGATTTATAGGTAGGTTTTTCATGAAAATGGTCCTTTCTAAATCTTCAATAACTCCTTCTTCTTCCTGATGTGAGGAGTATAAATCACGTCAGGAAATTGAAGAAGAAATAAAACAGTTTTTTTTCTCGAACCAAATATGGATGTACCATAAGAAACTATATCATTTTATTTTCAAAAATGTTTATTAGCTCATATAACATACAAAATATTTGGCTAGAACCACATTAACCAACGTCTTATAAAATAATATAAAAATAACATGGTAAGAATAAATTGTTCTTGTAATAATAGTAACATATATAAGACATAAAAGCTTTCACATCAACCAAAATCCTCGATACAAATAATCAAAAAAGTAATACCTATTTCTACGTGAAAAATGTCAAACCAAAACTTCAATCGGAATCATCGCAACTCTTGAAGCTGTCATTACCGCTTCCATCGTTCCTACGCCTGCGCCTTCTCTGAGCATTACCGCCGACACGATCGTAAGGAGGCGGTGGCGGATTCTGCTGAGAACTTTGGCGATTCTTGGCCTGCGAAGAAGAATCCTGAGGTCTATTTTCATAGTACGGTCTGAAGTAGGGCGATTCGCCTTGCGGCGGTCGACTATCGTAAGGTGGACGATTATCGTAAGCCGGCCTGTTATCGTGAGCCGGCCTGTTATCGTGAGCCGGCCTGTTATCGTACGGAGGACGAGAATCGTAGGGCGGACGTCCATCGTAGGGCGGATGTCCATCGTAGGGCGGACGTCCATCGAAGGGGGGAGGTCTATCGTAAGAACGGTAGTCACTCGGTGGTCGATCATCGTAAGGCGGACGATAATCGCCGGGTGGACGATAGTCGCCGGGCGAACGATAGTCGCCAGGTGGACGATAATCGCCAGGTGGACGATAGTCGCCAGGTGGACGATAATCGCCGGGCGGACGATAATCGCCGGGCGGACGATAATCGCCGGGCGGACGATAATCGCCGGGCGGACGATAATCGCCGGGCGGACGATAATCACCGGGCGGACGATAATCACCGGGCGGACGATAATCACCGGGCGGACGGTAATCGCCGGGCGGACGATAATCGCCAGGTGGACGATAATCGCTTGGAGGTACATTTTCGTAGGGGCGTCGATTAGGAGGTTGGTTTTCGTAGGGTGGACGACCATCATAGGACGACGCGTGGTTGTAGGGAGGACGATTAGCTCTGAATGCATGGTTATCGTCGGAATTGTAGCCACGATTTGGTTGGTTGCCGCGTGGACCGGGTGGATTCGGCTTTTGTTGATTGAAGGGTTGGTTACAATACGGCGGAGGTGGCTGATTCTTCTCCGCACTCTTTCGATTGTTCATCACGAAAAGTTTCGTATTACCCTGCCGATTCATATTCGTGTTTCTCCATTTCGGTTGATCCGAAGTTTCATTGATCTCGATCTTGATTTGCTTTTTCGTTCCCTTGGCGTCGGTTACGATGCTGGTCGTTATGTCCTTCTTTTTCGCATTTTGGAATATGTTCTTATTCAGATTCTTTTGTGGCGTTTTATTTTTATGAACGCCGTGCTGATGATAATTTTTGGTCATTTTGTCCTGTCTGTCCTTTTTAGTTTTCCCTTCGACGTCACTCTGTGTCTTGAGTTTTTCCTTAGTTTGTTCTGGTTTCACAGGCGAAGAATGTACGTATTCAGTGTCCTGATATTCCTTTTTACGCGCCGTTTTTTGAGTCGAATATAGTTCTTTGATTTTTTTTCCATTGTGTTTCAAGGAATAGAGCTTGTTCAACAGTGCCTGTACTTCTGTCGGCTCCATTCCTCCCTCACCGCTGCTATCCGACATATCAGAAACTTTCTCGAAGGTCAATTTTATTTGGTCGTATTTGATGAGGAGATTTTCGAAATGGTGAATTGTTTGAATATCGGCGTCCCTTCCTAAACTTTGCTCCCTGTAACAAAACTTATCGCGTTACGTCAACTGTACCAATTTTAAAGAATTAGATCCTCACCGTTGAATCATATAGTTGATGTACTTCCTGTAAGCATCGTTAAACGGCGTGATCGCGCTCCTTCTCAAGAATCCGGCGAATTTTGCGGCGCAATCGATGATGACGTTTTTTTCGTCTTCCAACTCCGACTTCCTCTTCATGATTTTACTCACTAACCTCTCGGCCTCGGCCAAACCTTTCTCATGTGATGTTATTTGAGATTGGACGTTAGGGTCGATCTTCTTATCGTCGAACTTTTTGGTCATGTAGTAGATATGCATATGGACGGTCTGCGAGCACCGACATTTTTTACAAGTCAGTGTCGCCCGGTCCATCGAAGCGCAATACTCCAGTTGCGGAGCGCCGATGATCTCTTGTGGAACGTTCCTCAGATAGCAAGGATCGTGGCACCTCTGTACGTAATTCCAACTCTTACGACCGTCGATCTGTAATCGAACAAGAAATTATTACATTTCGAAGAGGTCGTCGAAGCAGTTGCTTACGTGAACGAATTCGGCGCATTTGCTGTCGCAGCACACGGTGGCCGGTTGGGTCAACTTGATCACTTGCAGATTGATAACGGGGACGTAGAGTTTCTCCTTCAACTTCTCCAAACTCAGGTTATCCTCCTGGAGTTCCTTCCGTCTGCGATCCAGAATCTGCAAGTTGTCGAGGATCAGCTGAGAGATGTCGGCCAACGGTTGCGCCAGTTGGTTGATTATTCTCCTTGCTTCGTTCACGCATTTGGAGGATTTTACCATATGCGGTACTAGGGGATCTCTTCCTACGTCTCCCACGATGTACTTGATTAGTCTGAAATTAATTATTTTCACTCAAAATTTCATAATTTCAAGTAGTTGGGGAGCCGACGACGCTAAATCGGGATTTACTCGAGCGTCGTGAACACCTAGTGGATTTCGAAGATTAGGTGGTAGAAAGAAAAAAAGGTTCTATGATGTAAAAAAATCGTCGAGTGGATATACTCGAGCGTGTCAGTTTAAGAAACTGTATATGCCCTTCGGGTCTCCAATAATATAATGTTGATTGGACCCAAAGGAAGCTACTTTTCAAGAGACTGACAATTCGCGACCCAAGGTCACAGTGATCCTTTGAAAATAAAAAAAAAATCGTTATTTCTGCCTACTCGAGCGTGTCAGATTTTCATACAGATGGTTAATATCGGTGTTGCAGACAAGATGACCAATTAATCTGGCACTAAACAGGGGGTCTTTCTTAATCTGACGGTTTGGAGATGATAACACGGCATTTTTTTAAATATCTTCCATCCTGTACCTCTAATCGTTTCTGTATTCATTAGGAAAGTTGCATATGATAAAATTCCGTACAACCAGGTATTTGATCAGTTTGGTTTTCGTCCATGATTGAAATTCAAAAATTAAAGTTATCAGGAATTTGGACAGTTTTTTATTTTCTCAAATGTTCAATGTGCCAACGTTTCGGAGGCGAATTCCTCCTTCTTCAGGGCTAAAAAACGAAAGGACATTCAACAAAACAATCACAAAGACAAAGTTGCTGATACTACCTCAAGAATATTAAGTTGTACGAGAAAATATTGAATAGTTACAAAGTTTCATAATACTTGATTAGCTACTTTTGAAAATCTTTTATATAATCTTCTTAGCGTCGTCAGAAAATTAAATCAGAACATAGATATAAAGTGGGAAACTTCAAATGTCCAATGTCACAAACACAAAAACACACAAACTGTCAGATCTTTTCCTTTCTTCTTCTCCTTCTCAAAACAAGTTCCTTTAACGTCACTTCCCCCTTCCCCATGTTATCCGTCACGTTATGTCCAATAATACATCATAAAAATAACTTAGGTTATTAACATCTTCTCTAAAATTTACGGTGTTATTACTTCTGATGGAAACCATCTCACTGATATTCCTCTTATAACCATTACTCTTAACCGTTTTCGAGTTAGAGGGCGATAAGGGCAAGGAGCTTAGCCACACATGCAAAAGGCCAAGGTCAATGTGGAAACCAAGTTAAAGTACATTTATCGCCATATATCTCAAAAACGTTTGAACGTAGAAAAAATTGCTTCGGACAAAATTTGTAGAAAATGATATGCTCTACAAATTTTATTACGGGTGCGAAAACATTTTGAAGCCCTGGAGAGGAGATAATTGAAAAAAACCGATTTTTGTGATCTTTATGGCCAATTTTTATTGTTTCGGCCTGCTGATTCTATTAGATTATATTTTTTCCGTTATTGTTGGATCATTAGCGTCAAAATAAGAAAAAAAGCCACCGCGCTCGAGAATGTACACGTGATTTTTGTTTTTTGCAAGTTTGGCGCCCTCCCACACCTTTTCGTCACGCTTAAATTGTCGGATTAAGAGAATTTATACTTTTCAACATATTATTAACCACATATATCTTAATCTGACACGTTCGAGTATGTACAATGATCGTTTTTTTTACTATTATGACAGGCTGTCCTAGAAAATTCCCCCTATATACAGGAATAATTTTTGGCAGAGGTACTATACAGGGTACTATAGGTTTGTTCGTAGAGTGGTTCACAACCGTTGTGAACTGTACAGAGCAAGCGCAAATGGATTTTTGCTACCCTAAAATGGAATTGCGCTTGATCTGTACAGTTCACAACCGTTGCAAACTACTCTGCGAACAAGCCTAATGTATCTCCCCTTACATTGATCTGACACGCTTTAGTACACCCCGAATTTCCCTCTTGGGCTCCCCAACTACTGTGAAAGGTGACTCGGGCAGCAACAAAACACAAACATAAGGCTGGACAATGAATGGTTCAGCACTTCCGAATCAAGAGTGCATCGACACCCTCCCCCAAATACTCACTTCCAAGCTTCCTGAGACGAGTTTTTCCAACTCTTGAAATACTCCTGCTTGGTAGCGTCCCCGAACTCGATCCCCTTCTTCGTAGCGGCCAAGAACCTGAACGCCTCGTTGTCAAAACAGAAAACGTTGTCGTCCACCTTGATTTCCACGTGGGGCGGCTGCTTCCTGATGTCTTCCACCACCTTCTTGAGACAGGCAATAGTCTCCCCCGGCTTGTAGTTGGTGGCTCTGGAATTGGTGAACACGAAGATGATGTTCTTCGCGGCCGATTTGTCCAGTCTCGACAGGATCTGCTTGACGCAATACTCGAAGGTTATGGTGATGCGTGCGTCGTTAGGCTTGAAAAGTAGGCAGATGGCGTGGAGGTGGTGCAACTGGCCGATGTAGTTGAGGATGTTTTCGCAATTTTGGTCGTCCTGTTCGACGCCCCTTGGGTCTCCCATTCCTGGGGAGTCGATCAGTCTCAACCTGGTCTTGCCCGCTCCGATTGGAAAGACGTAGGTTCTCACGTCTTGAGTGGCGGAATCTCCGACCTAAAGTGAAGGAAGGACCAATTGAATTTCTGCTTGGAAAAGGAATACTACAATGCATATTTGACTCTCGAAACTATAATCGATATTTCAATATTTTTGTCTCTGAAAAATTACGAATATAATGCAGTTTACTCAACGAAACAACAATAATCCGGCATAATTATCAGGATTTAAAATAGTAATGATAAATTGATTAGATTCTATAGTGAGTCACTTCCATCTAGAATAAATTCACGTTATCAACAATGATTGTATGAACTGATTAATTTGACTCTATAATCTAGAAATTGGTTCCATATTTCTGATTTTCAACGAAATGGCGCGCAAATTTAGCAAGAACTACAGTGACTCGTCAGGGTTGGAAAATAGTCTTCTGGAAAAAGCTGCGTTGGGTTAGTTGAATACTTGAATGGATGACCGCTCTATTCACGCATTTGAACAAGGACGCAAAATGCAATCCTATTCCCAACAATCTATACTTCATATTGTGTAAAGTGCCTCCACCAAATTTATGACAATAAAAACTTATCTCAAGTAACACCTCTTAAAAATTTGCACTCACCAACTGGTATTCATTATCATCAGAACCAACAATTACTTTCTTCGGTCTGTAATTCTCATCAGTAACATTGAACATGCAAGGTATCAAATAAAATAAATCTTCCTGCAAAGCTTTCTTCAAGTCCTGATGGTGAAGGTAGTTGGCAATGGAGTTGATGAATGTGGATTTTCCAACTCCAGTTTCACCAAGAAGTAGGATGTTGACATCATAATTGTCCTCAATTTTGAGGTCCTTGAAGTCATCCTCCATTTTCTCCGCTAAAAATCAAAAGCCAATAGGGTTTATCATTGCAAGAATCACATTCGAAACTTTATTTGTGCATTTTCATGTCTCGAAAACTAGACCAATACAATATTTTGTTATTATTTTGGTTATTCATCAACTCGATCTGCCTGATTCCAGATCGGAATAACTTCCTGTTGATGCTCTTAGCGTCAGTGTCAGTCAAAAAGTTATAAATAACTTCGGAGAGAAATATCAACGAACTCATAATATGTATAATCTACTATTGAAACGAAATCAATCACGGAATATGTAGTATTCAGATATGAAGTACACCGCAAGTTAATACGATTTTGTTCACATTCCATCCACATTTTCGCCGCCACTGGATTAATTTGACTGCATATTAGACATTTTATGTACCCGTTTGCGGATAACCTTGAAATAGTAGCTGATAAATGCATTGTTATCATCCGGGAAGATTGTTATTCTCGATCTATATGCAAGCATTATTTCAAAAACTATCTTCGGATTTTCCATCATAATTTCAGTTATATTCACTCGATTTTAATTAAGGAATTTCACGAATTATAGAATCAAAAAACATCTTTTCTAATTTTACTTACCGTATTCAGGTCTGAAGTTATAGACAATGAATTTTAAACCTGATTACTCGGTTAATTCACAAATATTTGAGAGCTGAAATTAATACTCATCTGATAACTTCCAGCTATCACAAAATTAAGAACACTAGACTAGACTTTACAACAAAACTTCCTGCTTATATTACGTTGTATCGGATAGAAATAGGGGAACCACTGACGCAGGCGCTTCTCTTTTATCTAATAAAAAGAATTGATTACTCTTTGCTATCAACCAGAGATTATCAGTTCGCTTTTTGTTTTTGTCTTCTCTCTAGTCTGTAGCTTTCCACATTATTACAAGTATAATATATCAATTTTTCAGGAATTGTTATTGATGAAAATAGTGATGTTTAAAAAAATGATTACAAATAATTGTAGGTTTCTTCTTTCAAGTTGAAGTAAACTATAATCATCCCAGGGGGATATATAAGTTTGAGGAATTGGGGTATAGAGGGCAGCTTATATATGACAACCAAATTCAACATATTTCGATTGCATTATAAAAAAATTTTAGGGAACAAAATCTCGGTTACAATTAAATAGTTCCTTACTTGGATTGTCTTTATCCTTACTTTCCTCTGATATATCGTTATTGAGAATTTTTCCACTTCGAAAATAAAAAAGAGGTGCCTACCTTATTTAGACTGTTGCGTCCTCTAGCGTTGAAATGCTGAGTTTATCATCTCATGAAAGAATATTTCGGTAGCATTTGAAGAATGAAGGGAACAGATGGCAGCAGCGAACTGATAATGATTTTCGAGTATTTTATATTTAAATTTCCTCTTTGGTAGTACGTTTAAGGAAACAATGTAAATCTTGCAAGTTAAGACTAGTCTTTGTATATTGGATAAAGACAACTCTCACAGACATGGTATGGACAAACTACCAAATACACATTCCCCTATGCAGTGCTATCAATTCTTCGATGCTTTGTATCTCGATTTGCAAAAAGGGCAGAAAATTATTTTTTTATGATTGTATTGTGTAGAATCCGAACAACCAGGAGAAAAGACTACAAAACTAGACCAACAGGAATGAAAAACAAACGGAGATATATATTCTTTCTTGAATAGTCTATCCTGCAGACGAGCTGTTATTAATCCAACTCTATCGTAATTTTATGAAAATAAAAAATAGTTACAATTTCTGTACTGCATGATTCCATAACATTCTATTCGAAAATCTGCGTATGGTTAAAAGTTTTAGCAACATTGCAACTGACAACTGAGTTGGGTGATGCCCTGATATAAGAAATATAATAATCAAATCATAAATTCCTAAAATGAGATATAATATCAAGATTGTCCGCATATTTCAATTAGATTAAGGAGCCGACCGTATGCAAAGGACGTCGAAATATCCGAATTGAATTGATTTCTGGCCCCTGTTTCTATCTGAACCGATAAACCGGAGATATTTATGAGTGTGTTTTCATGTAGCTCGCCGGTAATTATGAGCATCTTTAGATATCCCGCTGAAAATGGAGTCGGATGAACAAACAGAAAAGAAGCAAGAGAAATTGAAAAACAAGGCACTCGCCCAACGGAGAACATACCATAGAGGACGAGTGGCGCTCAGCGAGTGGTCTTAAGGGGGGCCATACACGCACGAGTACATGTAGGAACTAAAGGTTGCCCACTGGATATACAGAAGTTCTTCCATTTCCACCTGGTGTTAACGATATAGAATTCTGTCCATCCAACATCTCTATAGGATAGGTTTTTTAGCATTGAGTGCCAATATTAATCGAATAAATTCTCCCTCCAAGCTCCTATACTTAGAAGACTTGTCGACCGCGAAGAATTGGACAGAAAAAAATGTCGCAGAACTTGAGCAGTTCTTTTTTATTAGGCTTTTTGATTATTTGAGTCCAGGTTTAGTCATTAAATTCAGGTGAGGTCGTAATGAATTGAGACTTTCACACTTCAAGTTTTGAGAGAAATTATGAACAAAAATGTTTTTTTTCGTATTTTGGGAGCTGCATACATCAAAACGAATGTGACTAGATTTTCATGCTGGATTTAGAAGGCCGAAGATTCATTAATTATCAATACTTTCAACTAGATTTATTGTAGAATCATTTTTGCCAGAATCAAATCTGCATGTAAGAACTCATCTCGATTGAGTGTTACACAAAGAGCCGTGACAGGTAGTTTACAATTCGACTCCCATTCAGGGGTTTGTTGTGCACTTCAGTCTGTGAATGCAAAGTTTCAAGTATCGCTTTCAGCGATTAGTCTTGGCTGCTTTAAGAATTAAGGTGGTGAGTGTGGGGCCAAGCCAGGCCGGCAGGTCCCTTCCATTCGAAAGTTACTTAGCCGATCGCTCAGTCGCTAAGCTACGGTCGCGCAGTGAGGTGTATGTCGTTGTGATAAAGCTGAGCGCAGACTATACGTCAAAGAAGTAGGATGGTCGTGCTCTAATTACATGAGCCTCTTCCATAATCGTTCTGGGGACAATCAAATGAAAACCTGTTAAGGGTAAATTAAGAAACGAAACGAAATATCGTAGTTCCTCGGGAGCAAAACGTGCAAAACATGAATCTGAAACTTCGTACGAACGAGTTTGTAACTGTGATAACTTTAGTGATTAATTGGAGGAGTTCACTCGCTGTATCGCAAAATATGGAGGAATCTGTGAGGGTCAATAGGCCGATAGCGAGGACTGATAACGCACAGCCTTGGGTGAAATTCTCTTCAGGTAGGTCATGCCAAATCCCTTGAGGATACGAAACTGATGTGCATCCCACCGTCGAAGAATCCTCTCCAAATTTTTCACGTTTCTTCAGATTTGATAGTTATCATGTCGATTTAACCATTTGGAGAGTTGTTGTACTAGAAGTTTAGTCTAAATAAAACGGCAGAAAGGGTTCAGTATGAATCCTGAAATGTGCATGATTAAAGACAACTCCTGATCATTTTATTTATGCATGTACCTAATTGATTGCTCCACTATTTAATAATGAAGTTTTTATTTCGTGTAGTTTTCATATTTTCCTTTTTTATATTGCAGTTATTGCAATATGTTATTACCTACTAAATGACATTGAATGAAAATCATTTTTGTCAGTCGAATTGCAAAGATAAGGATGCTGTTTTTGAACTGCCGGCTGATAAAATACTACTGTTTGATTGGAGTTTAGTTTATTTGTTTCTCGTTGGAAATGTACACACAATTTCTTTGAGCTTCAAAGTTGAGGTCCAATTTTCAACAAAATGGTTTATTTTTCCTGTGTATGTCCTCATTCAATTTTCCACCCAATGTAAATGCTTATCACCTGAGGAAACTGTGCAAACTCCCAAAGAATTTTTTTTTTATTTGCTCCTGAGCTACCACAGGTGAACCTTATTAGTATCAATAATGATAATCGAAAATAGAGAAGTATCAAGCGAGCCGAACGTCCAGAGAGCAAACTCAACTTAATTGCTCGCAGAATCTTCATCTGCCATCTACGCCATAAAAGTCTTCTTCGTTATACCATGCAGTTATCTTTAATTGCCGTTTCGACTCATTAAATATATCTCGTCTGCCAACGAGACCACTTGTAACAGCCGCAACAGCCGTCCTGTATAATTCAACGATAAATTCGAGTGGTCGATGTCATCTGGAAGAGGTTCCCCAGGAAATATTGGATCGTTCCCCATGTCTTACACACGCACCGATCGACGAAAAAAAATCGCGCGATGTCTATCCGGTCGATTGACTCGATCGAAGAAGTTGAATGGGGATTGGAAATAACGGAAGAGTTGATTGGAACAGGGGCATTTGAGCCGATGGATGTTTCCTGAGTTGCTCTGATTCGACTTTCGCTTTAACTGTAGTTTGCCGGAGCACGTTTTCTGCGATAGGATGATTTGTTGAAGAATTTGATGGATTATGTCAAACCAGGATGAAAAAAAAAGATGTAGAAAAAGCTATATTGTTTGAGATATCCGATACAATGACACTATCATTAGAACCTTCTTTGTATTTCTGATTATGAATAAGTATAGCTCACGACTACAAAAGGAAGACTCACCAGGTAGCGAGCTATCAAGTTTTACTTTGTAAGAGATATATATGAGGAACGGTAGTTACTTTAACTCAATGTCATAATTCTAAGGTATATACAATACACTACAATTAGCTTCTACGATGGGACATCAGTTAGAGTTCTTTACTTTATTGTTTACTGCTTTATTCCCGGGTGAAACTTCTAGAATTACGTAATAAATTATTATCAATACTCTTCCGACGATCGTGAGAGATCATCATTATGCTGTGAACCCTAAGACACATGTTTACAAGAAATTGTTGTTATAAGTTCAGTGATACAGGGTGTTCTGCTTTCTAGGATCGCCTAAGTTTCATATTCTCGCTATTTCCTTCGACCAAATCATCGATCTTTGCCCCCATCCGAGCAAAGTTCTCCTTTTCACCTCTGTGATTCACGAAATTACAAATGGAAATCATGCCGGCGTTCTTTGTCGTCGATTTTTAATTTTTATCGGCATTGTTTTCGAGCGCGACAACGCTGAAATTATCAACGAAAAAAAATGGGAATAAAATTTATTATCGGTGTCGTTGGTATTCACGCACCGGCGAGTTGCATTAAGCGATATTGTTTTTCCCATCACATCCATCCTACCGACCCATTCCGTGAAATGCATGTGCGTTGTAATGAATTGGAAATATCATTTGCATAAATTATCAATAATGTGTTCGACAAACAAGAACTTCAACAGGACGTTCGGGCATACTTCACTGTCTGGATTCGCATACCTGACGCTCATTTTATGAGCGCGTTTTGATAGAGATAGAGGAGTTTTCCAGCAAAAACTCAAAGACTGTTTTATAATCGGGCATAACACTTTTTGGTTTCAGTTCATACTTACAGGAGAGAAACTTCGCCCTGTGTATTTCCATGAAAACCCGAAAAAACCTCTCGATCTGTTTTATCTTACCTTTCTCTCTTTTAGCATAGTGGAAGTACATGTTTCGAAGAAAACTTTACGATCTTTAAAATGCAAAAACTGAAGCGTGCTTAGTAATCACCAGTCGTTCATTCTATTCGCTTTTAAAACATTTATTGGGCGTGGAAATCATATAACAGCTAAAGGTGACTCGTGGGGGTTATATCCTTTCTTTCCCTTGACAAAAAAGTTACCAGATTATTATTATGAAAGACTTTGAACAAATAAAAGCGTTTTTTTTCTCCTTTTTTGGATATTCCCTAGTTGTGATATATTCGATGTTAAAGACTCGTAATTCGTCTTTAATGAAGACATACCATCATCATTTTTAATTATTTAATTCAAAAAATATCAACTATGACTAACAACCCTGCCAAATAACCATAAAACATGCGATGAGAGACGTCCTGACAAGTTCAGGATGAACAGTTGACAAATGGACGAGAAAAAACCTCTTGAATATTTCGAATACGGTTCTGGATGTGTGGGCCATTCGGAAGCAGGACAAAAAGGGAACCGCTCTCCAAATACTTTCGACTTCCAATCGACATAACTACAATAGGAATGTCCATTGTGTGGTCGCCTTATTTTCGTCTCATTGGTTTCTTTTATTTGATGGGTATGCGCCTAGCCCTCTGAAAAAAGTTAAAACAAAGCGGATGATAGACTGCCGATGTTAATGTTATTCCTCGAATCCCCCCAGTGGACCCCATGGGGAGTAACACACTGCTTTATGTAGAAGCTCAAGTCTCTCGCAATTAAAATCGGTGTGGATGGAGATTCTCCGATCAAGTGACATTTTGACGTAAGTTTCGGTGGTTTTTTCCTGATTCATCGAGATTCTAGAGGCCTTGCTGGACTCAGTTGGAGAGGTATTCTGGAACCAGTCGAAATTTTGAGAGTCATGGTTGGTAATTGTTTAATTTGAAGACTGGGATGATGGAAAGTTGTTAACATGAGAGGAAAACAATCAGTACGAAGCTGGACGTATTTATTAATCATAATGGATTTAAAATGAAATAGAGTATCTTTAAATTGTCGTAAGCAGTGAAGTAAACACAACCAATTGGAACTTGGAAAAATTCAAGTGTTTTGATGCGTTCGAAATTTAAACAGGTCAAGAAAATCAATTTGAAGAAATTTTTTTCTCAGAATCTATGTGGCAGGTAGTGCTGTAATTTTGCACGAACCTTCAGAAGGTCTCTTCATATCCAAGGTGTAGTTTCCAGTTTGATCATATCAGTGTTATTGGAAAAAATCTGGAAACCAAGCAGCGTTGGCACTGTTAAGTACCTGGATGGGAGACCACTAACGTGAAGAGCGTAATACCTCTCGATTCCATTGTCAATGCTTGTCATGGGCTACTTAACCAAACTGACAAAGACAAAGACCTATTGGGCATAAAGAATGAAGTTCTGCAAACCAATCAAATCAACGAAGCATAAATGAACAAAGACAAATCCTGCATGTGAAATGTCATCTCCGTCGTCAAACCCCGGATCCCCCACGGTGACAATTCGACTTTTTACCCGGTACGCTAAACAGAGACGTCAAACGTTTAGCAAAACCAAAAAAACGAAAAAAAGTACCGAGCGTTCCAAGAAAAGCGGCATGTCAGAAAGCGTTTCGCGGCCATTACGAAATCGGGAAGCACTAAAAGAAACTAGAACCTGTCCGAAGACGAGAACTGCGAGTAGAGGTTGATTCGGGTTTCTCGGAGAGGCTGGAGCAGAGATAAGCGAAAACTACCGCTATCTCTAGTACAAGGTAAAGCACTCTAGGCAGGTAAATGAAATAATTAATGGGTCTGAAGGATGAGGACCTGGAAGATAATGTTGAAAGGCTTTTTTGAATTTACGATGTCCCCTAGTTTATTGACTTACCTGGTAACTCCAATTTTCTCTAATTTGTCAGGTGTTTTGGACACTCGGATAAGCGGGGAGTTCTTTTAAAATTTACGATGGAGATTAAACATCCACATTCAGTGTTCGATAATAGTGGATCTTCTACTATTTCAAATAATTCTTTAATAAGGCAAAAAGCCAAACAAACTCATATTTCGATGTTGTTCAAAAAATATTCAATAGGACTAACACCAGATGTGTATTATACTCCTTTATTTTGGGGACTTCTCATCTTTAATCTCTTACACTTCCTTTAGCTCAACACATACATATCCTGTACTAGAATGTGCAGTGTCATATCTAATCTGTTACATTTGTATTTGACAAGAACTGAGTGATGTTCATCATATATTATGTCTGCATTCCCTTGCACTCATACCATTAATTATAAAAAATTGAAATGAGTATCATGTTAGTTGATTAATTCTTCATTTTACTACAAATACGTCTAACAACCAAGTGAATATTGTCAAACCTAGTTTAAATTTGTATTTTCGATGTTAACGTAGAATGTACGGCATTATTTATAAAAAAATTCAACTGTAGTATGAAGATATTTCAGAAAAGCTCTGATCAGATCAGAAGAACAACTGGTTAATCACTTTTCTCTTTTCAATAATAAATGACGCTTTCGCTAGAATATGTCGATTTTTGAAGATAATAAAAGTTTTTCAATGAAACTTCTCAGAATGTCATAAATAGTTTCTTACCCTTTCTGGATGATACAAAATATAAACAATATACTTCTGCCTTCTGCTATTGTAACACTTTGATCCTCATTAATTTATTTTTTCATGAAATGTGTAGCATATTGCACCATTTAATGGGAATGTTTTCATTTGACATTCCAACAAATATGATCGATGACAAATACAACGAAAAAAATACCCCAATAGCAATATATACTGATAATAAACTCATTTCTGATAATCGTATGAATTTAATTGGAGAATAAGATCTTGTACTGTGCGACACTAACACAATTCCTTCAAATTTTTACGCATACATATGCCTTTCTAACATTTCAACATTAAAATAAGTAAACAACGAAAAGGATACTTCGAAAGGTGAAGAAAATACACCTCACCTTAACTCTAATTTGTGATGTTTTTAAAGCCGGCATAAACAACACAAATACATTAGGTGTGTTTGTTTTACAAGATGCCGAAGCTCTCTAGACTATATACAAATATTTGGAGTTTGATCTTTGTCAGAGCCTAGAAATGGGGCGTGTATTAACTTCGGAAGCCATTCCACATTGTAACAAATTCTGAATTTTTCAGTTCGAGTATTTATTACAAAAAACTGCGAACTTCCTTCTTGTTCAAGTCGTTTCAAGACCGGACTTTTTCGCATAGACCAGGTAGACGCGAGATAGAAATCTCGCAAAGACTAGGGCTACGCCAATGCGTCCATGCAGATCTCCTGTAAAACTATTTAAGCCCCGATAACATAACTGCATCGAGATTTTCAATAACCTGTTCCAGCCCGCTAATCGGCTTTTTCTTAAAGACCACATGGAGATTTCTGAATTGATTAAATACCCGTTTCATTAACTTTCCCGTTTACTATTATAAAATAAGTTTTAATTAGTGTGGATATATTGGACATCGACTGGTCGATGTCGTATTTTTGTGCGAAGATACTACGGTCGTTAAGGATGTTTTGTAATCTATCGAAGCACCAATCAACCGGATCTGTAGTTCGTGTATTTTTATAACCTTTCATGAAACCGGCGTACACGTACATATATACACAGTGCAGGTCAGATTGTAAAACGTTCTCGTAGATAGGGAGTCGTTGAATAATTGAAATTGAATTGGACGTGTTCGGACCGGTCTGATATGATCGTGGCGTTCCTCAGGGTTCGATTTTTAGGCCTCTGCAATCCTCTGCTTGTTGGCAGAGATGGATAATATTCGGCATGAAGTTCTTGGTTGAGCTGATAACAAAAATTATCAAATTGAAAGGAATTTCAATTATCCAGATCAGTCAATCATCTCAAATATGTACAGTGTCGATTCTGGGAATGATGAAATGATTGGTAATGTTGCATGATGGGAAAAGCACCAAGATTTCCTTTTTATCCTGTCGAATTTAGTTGGATTCTATATTTGTCTTTGAGTTTCTTCTTCTACCCTCTGAAACAATCTTGTAAAACGGCAGATCTCATTCGTGGCGAATGCAGTTAGCAACAGTGTGGCGGCATTCTTATCAAAGTTTATCCTCATAATGAACAACCCATTTCAAATATTATGACTGCTCTTTATCTTAGCCGATTCACATCCGTATGTGTAAATTGGAAGAAGGAATCACAAGCTCTAGTCACATTTTGGGTCATCTACACGGTGGGAAAACAATAATATTTATCAGTTTATGATTTATGGCCCAATGAAAACCCCAATCATTGCCCATTCATTTTGTCTGCAATGTAGGTATGATAGCAAATTCATCTATGAAAAAAAACATAAACTAGCTTAGGATGAATAAAGAATGCATGAAGAAGCAGATCAACCGATTATTGCCACCTGTTTCGTCTACAGGGTGAGTCTTTGAATCGTACAAATCTTTTAACAGTAGATTTTATACCATTTTTCCCAATTCGGCTCTGAGAAAAAGGATATAGCTATTTTAAGTTTTCATAATGAGCTGTGCCATCCCTGGAAAAACAAAATTACCTTCAGAATAACTAGCTAAATCTGTGACACTACACATCTGTGGATATTTTAAACAGAGTTGTATTCAGCCAAGTTCCACAAATACTTTTTAATTTTTTAATATCAAATTACTGGAAAACGGAGCATCATACAAGAAAATATAAAGAATACTTTTATTTTACGAAACGTTCAAGTGTTCATTAGGTAGCGTCCAACTAAGTTTCAAGAGTTGGGTTCTTTGAATTTTTGGTATTTTTTTTTAATGGTACGTAATGGTCATAACGAGAAAACTGGAAGACGTGGGTGATATCTTGAGTTCGAATAAGATTCATCAAATAAATGATAAACTATATTACGAATTTATTTCATACGATAAAACCGTTTGTGAGATAGATTTAAAAAATATCATTCTTTATGGTTTTTCAATAGCCTGTATCTTTCAAACCGAGCCGATTTGGAAAGAATGGTAAAGGAAAAAAGTGCTTCTTTTGACCTCAAGAATCTACTGTTGAAATATTTATACGAGTCAAACTACAGGGTGTGTATTGATTTATGGCTGAAATCTCATATTCATTCTTAAATAAAGACCCAGTAAAAGAAGGAAAGAATCAATAATCTGATAAGAAATTGAAAATATTTCAAATTTTGAACAGTTATGATCATCTAGAGTCCCTATGCATCTTCAAGTTAGAACCTACATCAAACAGGCATTACTCGAGAATGACAAGTGGAATAAAATTCGGACCTGGTGTGATAAAATGTAACAAATCGTAGTATTCTCCCAGTTTTGTCTGGTGTAGTGTAAATTCAAGCCACTTATGATGTAAGTCTTCCGAATATCCGGATCCATAGATTCTATGGCAACCACATTGATGATAAATAAATATAGTCTTAAGCTTGGAAAGATCCACTCATTACCCGAGTGACTTATCGACGCTTGACTCGGTACTTCAACATTGTAATAAATCACTGGTCCTTCGAGTCGGATGTAGTCAAAATAAAACACAGTCATGCTTTGATGATTGTTTATAAGCTCTTTCCGAGTCTCGCGATACTTAATGGGAACACACAGGCGCTGTTCCTACGCCTAGATTCTCGGAAGACCCAACCACCACCGCAAGGTAGTGTATAAACTTTCTGCTGTGTAAACACAAGAATCATCGTAATTGGTTTTGTCCCATGTTCCTAATTGGAGAGAGAAAGAATGCATCCCAGGGAACATCGGCTTATGGCCCCCTATAATTTGGTTTCAGCAGAAATAGCCAACAAAGCCGGTAGGAGGGCCCAAGACGACCGAGAACCATGGCATTATTTACCTGCGTCCGAACCGACTCGATACCATTCCTCGGGTTACTCGTTAAACGTAATTAGACCATTCGAATAATTACTTAATAATATGTATGACTCGAGGAATTCTTCCCGATTTTCGATCGACTCTTGCGCCGCGTGTAATTTGAAAATAATTTCCAGCTAACGCACCCGGCCAAATTGGTGTTATTCGGTTTTTTCCTCGTTCGAAATGGGACGATTTTATTTGTGGGAATGCCGTTTTAATTCTCCGTCGCGGTTCGAGTCACAAATTTGACGGTGTGCCGTTCCATTTAATTCACGGTTGCGAGGAACGATGGTTTTTTTTGTCTTCGGTATGAACCTTGTATTTCTCCGAATTTTTCTCTAAGAAGAACGAGAAAGAACCCGTCTTCTTCCGCAGAAGCAATAGTTTTAGGGGTTTTAATACATATAGGGTGAATCATAACTATTGGGGATGTATCTAAGCTGCTCAAAAAATATACAGGGTGAGTCTTTGACTCATACAAATATTTCAACAGTAGATTCTTCAGGTAAAAAGAAACACTTTTTTCTTTGCCATTTTTTCTGAATCGACTCGGTTTAAAAGATACAGGCCGTTGAAAAACCATGAAAAAATGTCAGTTTTAGTTCTATCTCACAAACGGTTTTATCGAATGAAATGAATTTCGGAATATAGTTTTCACTTTATTCGATGAAACTTTTTCGAACACAATATATCACCCACGTCTTCCAGTTTTCTCATTATGACCATTACGTACCATAAAAACACCAAAAATTCAAAGAACCCAACTTTTTAAATTAAGTTGGAAGCTATCTAATGAATATTTGAAAGTTTTATAGAATAAAAGTATTTTTCATATTTTCTCGTATAATGCGCTGTTTTCGAGTAATTTTATGTTCAAAAATAAAAAATATCTGTGATATTCGGAAAATTGGGTTATTTGGCTGAATGCAACCCTGTTTAAAAGATCCACAGATGTGTAGTGTCACAGATTCGGCTATTTATTCTGAAGGTAATGAAGGTAATTTTGTTTTTCTTGGGGTGGCATAGAGCTCATTATGAAAACTTGAAATGGCTATAACTTTTTATCAGGGCCAAATCAGAGAAAGTGGTATAGGAAAAAAGTGTTTCTGTTGACCTCAAGAATCTACTGTTAAAATATTTGTACAAGTCAAAGACTCAACCCCCATATAATGGAGCATAGCCCCATAGCATGGAGCATTATGAAAACTTGAAATGGCTACAACTTTTTATCAGGGCCGAATCGGAGAAAATGGTGTAGGAAAAAAGTGTTTCTTTTGACCTCAAGAATCTACTGTTGAAATATTTGTACGAGTCAAAGACTCACCCATCATATAATGGAAGACCCACATTACCTTTAACAAGGAATGTTCTTCAAACCTTGATTTACACCCTGTATAGTAAGAATTAAAAGAGTAGTTTTCAATTTTAATTAACAAATTGACACAATATCCTCCTCCTCATGTTGAAGATCGCTCCAATCCAATCTTTCAAGTTCAGCGCCACCCTAGTCGTTGGGAGAAAACGAAAGTTAAAGTGCCCCAACAAAAAATCGGCGGTTCTAAGATAACGCTAAAAGCCCCGCTTCGTTTTAATCGAATCTCGGTAAATTTTCGGCGCTCCAAGTGCTTTTAGGGCTATCGACAGATAAAGTCGAGTGAAAAGAACGAGGGCGACAAAGAAGGTCTCAATTATAAATGAGTTACACCGGATACGCCGGGTAGACGAGCCTACTATGATAAAATCCACTTCGGCCGACATGGTGAAGTACTTTTGGCGTGCTGGCGAGGACCAAAGAGGACGTCACAGGGTCTCCTGGCGCCACTAGCTCCGTCTTTGTCGGTACACCCGAAAAAGTTCTTGCGTGCCGTTTGGGTGTATGCGGAATTCCTTAAAATAACTTAAAAACTCGAGATGAGTCAGGGAAACGACAAAAAAGGACCCTGAATTTCACGGTTTGAATGTCGTCTGGCGCTTACTGGGTAAAAAACTATTTATGGCAGTTTCTGGAAATTCTTATGAATTTCCTACTGACCTTGAGGATGATTCTTCTTGTTTGAAGAGGAAAATGAACTGAACATGTACCTATTGTATTATTTCATCACATTATGTCCACACAAGCATCTATAGCATCGAACTGAAAATTGGTCTAAAAACTAACTCCACATTAGTCTGTATACGGTTACATCACAGCCTCATGTCGATTCCAGTAATTTTCTGCATGTGTCAAAATATTATAACATAATGAAAGTATCGACATTCAATAAAAATCATCACGAATATAACAGCCAGTTTCATAATTAATTTTAAAGTCCTTTCAATTTAAAGCTTCCTTTACGGCCCATTTCATACTTCAACCTTACTGAAAATGACACTCCATTTTTGTTGGACATTTGGCTATCTCAAGAGCATAGACTTAGCTTAAGAGATAGTTATAAATTTCAACTATGACTCTGTCATCGAGAAGATGGCGGCAGCATTTGACAACTAGATTTCTGGTAATTTTGAATGGATTCCAAAGTTTTCTAAGGTGAAACGCTTCTTCGAAACTGAGTAAATGACTGAGATTACATAAGTTGATCGAGTTCAACTAAAAAACAAATTACAATTTAAGAAATAACTTTTCCCCGTTGGAGTTCTGTGGCGCTAATTATTATCAATGATTTTCGATGGGAACCGAACCGGCCGAATTAATCTACGAATCGTGAAAGATTATTTTCCTTCCCGAATGAAGGTCAATCTTCTATGTACGAGATTGAAATACTGAGATTCCCATGATTATTTTTATTGTACGACCAATTTACGAGAAAGCTCTGCTATTGTGCGCCGCCTCATTAATATATAATTGAAAACTTCCAATCGTCTAATTTCTGACCCTCATCTCCAAACATATTATTGCAATAGTCGTCTAATCCCCGACAATTTTCAAGATGAGAACTGAATAGCATCAAGAACATCCAATTTAATCCCAAGCGATGTGGCAAGCTCAAAATATGTCATATTCATAAATCGATACCTCATATATGTTGGGTACTTGAAAGTTATCCAACTGAAGGTGAATGTAATATGGCACATAGTTGCGTAACAGTCGTTAAATGAAACATTTTCTGTCGAGAAACTGGTACCAATTGAATATAAAACTGTTATTCAATCAGCAATGATAGACTGTCCATCAAGACTTTCTTGAAATTCAAAGTCCCATCAGAGCATGTTGCGTTTAGGGTGAAATAACACAAAGTTTTATGGAAATAATACAGGTAGACTGCTTTATACGCGCCACTCTGTATGAATAAGTATATGGCGTGAAAGCTTAGAATAGTTTCCGTTCAACTTCTACTATAAGTTCACCTTCCCTTAATTAGGTACCCCATTAACAATGGAAAATTCTTTGGAAAAACCATTACTCCATGTCATTTGAAGTATTTTTCGATTGCGACCTAATTGTTTTTTTATATATTCATTGAATTCTGATTGTATGTATATCAAGAAGAGGCTTCTCTTGTACAATATGTATCACATTTAGATGTACAATGATTTTTCTGACCTTCGAATTTCCCAAAAAGATGGGGTCAGGTAAAACTTCCTCAAGACCGAACGGTTGTGCCGAAATGGATGAAATTCTCAGATTTACAACTAGAAGAGTTGCTCTTTCAGAATATGTATCACATTTAGTTCTAGAATGATCCTTCAAACCGATTTTTTTCGATTGAGGAACCGCATTTCATGTTGGCTTCCTGTCTACTCCCCTTCATATCTGATCACTATCATTATTTCCGAGTCATGTGAGCTTCTGGCGCCACAAGTTCTTTTCGCAACAATAGAAAAGCCAGCCACATCCGGTGTAAGGAATGAAATCATGAGGATGATTGCAAGCCGACCTCAAATTAGAACGATATGGAGTTGAAACAGATGAGGTCGTAGAAAATTAGATTTCTTTCACTGAATGAGAAAAAAATATGAAAAATCACACTTTCCGTTTTGATATTACTGTAAAAAACATTGAAAAATTGTGTATTCAGCAACTTACAGTTCATCTTGGCAAGAAATATCGAAAAAAAAACAAGTCTGTTTGCACCCATAACTCTTTTCTGAACTACTCTACATATTGTCAAAAGTCAGGAAGCCTTTATGGTTGCATCTATGATGCTTCACGGAATCGAGAAAAAATTCCATAGAAATGAAAAGACCCATCAACTACAGAAATTCTTTAAGTAAATGTCACCGTTTTCAACGTCAATTTTCGCGACGCTGTGAACTCAAAATCAGGAGTGAATCGAATCAGTGCAATCTCGACGATGGATCACAACCTCGGTCGAAGTAACGAAGTTTCACCACAGATTCTCATTGTTTCAGATTACGTGAGGTGTTTCTGCAACTTGCCCTCGTGCGTGCACACGGGTTACATGTGCAAATCGAACGGAGCAGGATGCTTCTCCGACCTATGGGAGGTCCCTGGTCTTCCCACAGGATACAGAGGGAGGCACGGATGTTTGGAACTCATAAACACGAGGTGAGTACTTCTTCGGCGTTCGAATCATCTCTCTTCGAATTCTTCCCGTCATTATAAAACCAAAGAAATAGCAATTTAAATCCGCTAAGACGGAAGGAATACGAAGCCGATGAGCGGTATCCTAGCGCTGCCGTATATTAAGATGATCTTTTAACTCGCGAATCACGGTAGAGGCGATTATTACATCCACGGTTCGGAAATAGGCACTGAAATGAATTAACGGTGTTTGTAATCTTGAAATAATGACCGCGGCTCAGTCATTTTATGCCGCATTAAATAATACATCACGGTTTGCGGTTTGTACGGGTACTTGAAGTCTCACTTCCTACAGACGTGAATTACCACTGAATTCTCAGTGAAATCATAAGTTCGGGTCATAACTGTGAAGTTTATCTGGGAGTAACCCTAGAAAGCAAGCATCTGTGGAACGAGCATACTGAGATAGCTGCTAGCAAAGAGATGAAGGCCTTTTTAGAGTGCAGAAGACTATGTGGAGATTTAACTCAAAAACTCGGCGATGAATATACGTCATGGTTGTGAGACCACTAATCGCTTATGCAGCAAAAGTCTGGCACATCAAAGCAAATCAGAACAGTGGCTGATGTAGTTTATCAGTACTCTGGAACTGGATGGCAAGCTCTAGACAACATAGCGGCAAACAGCTCTGTTGGGAGGCCCAATAGATCTTAAATTCGCAGTGCATCGTAACGCCCCCTGGCAATCTACAATCGTACGCCACTGCACCTGTTCTAGTCGTGCGGAATACTCATGTCCACGTGCAGCGCGCTTGACTGACTTGCAAAGCAGCTTTTCAAGAATATATTCTACCTAATTTCAATATGAACTAGGAATAAATTATAGATTGTAAACAATCCTGGCGCCAAAATGCTGTCGGTAGTTTCTCTAACTACTTAATTACGCCTAGAGCACCTTGATTGCAGCTTCGGACACGCCGCACGATTTCTTTTTTTTTTTTCGTCGCTAATGACATATTTGCAAGTGGTAACAAAGTGCTGCAATTGAATGATTCACTTCACGTTCTAATTTTAGAACGGAGACTTGATATTTATTGTTCCTCCTTAGCTTATTTATACCGCATGAATCAGGAATTGAAAATTTCCCGTTTTCCTTGTATAGACCTTTAAGCGACAGGCGCCAAGGTGTGGTGGACGCAAAAAAGATGCATGATTCAAGTACTAAATGGAATTATGACATGTGGAGCAGGAATTTACTTTCCAATGATTCCAGACGAAGAGTTTCGAAGAGAAATTGACCTTTACTCTTCATCCATAGCCTCATTATTAACCCTAAGTGTTTAAAAATATTTCCACAAAATAAATTTCGTCATTTCGAACGTTTTTATTGGGTGATTCCTGGTCATTTCGTCTCTGAAAAGGTAGAACCTCCTATATATTCACTTCGAACAGCCATCGATGATCGATGAATTCAAAATGCAACCTCCTCGAGATTGATTATTTGCGTGGGCGCTATGTAGATCTCGATCCTACAGATCTGCCTTCAATATTTATCATGCCTACATTTCGAAGTACCTTCAGGCCGTGGTATGTTTTTTCTTCTGTGCCATACGTTCGGTATAACGTATACGTTACGTTTTTCACCGTAACAAGACAATCGTGATTATAATTTGAACAAATAACGTTCCTTCCAGACATTGTTAATAATTTACATTTTACGACGATCGATGATGCCCACGCGAGTGTTACAACAAAGACTTTGCAGTCTCCGATTAGATTCTTGCACTTCCCAACGCCTAAGGGAAATGAACCCTGCCTCTTATACTTCTAAAATATCAAGGAATTAAAGTATTAGTTTTTCATACGCACCCTGTACCTTTTTTCCGGTTAAAGGTGACCACAAGTCATCGAATTCAATCAACAACATTGATGAATATATCGAATTTTTCAGGATGCAACAAATTCTTGTTTCCAGGATGAAATATACAAACAAGTTCTTGATCCTTCGAACATTTGCCGGCCTCAATCATTAATTCCGTAATTTCCCAATGCACCATACATTTCATTGTGTGATTATAATAACCGTTATCAACACTAACAGATCAGTTTCGATTAGGCGTATTACGCACTATAGTAAAACTAATTAGCTATCAATATTTGTACTGAAATTATTGTTGTGTGACTCATATCTCTAGTCGTTTGATCGCTCTGCTTATCTCCTTCCTTTATTGAATCGTTTTCTTCGCATTCACTACTACGTATCGCCCTCGATAAGATATATAATATTCCTGGAATATTAATTATATGAATGTTGGATATGAACATCACAATTAATTGGGGTAATTACCTGATAATTTTCGTGGTTCCAAGCAATAACATCGCGGACGTTACCAATCTATTTAAGGAATTATATCGAACGTAACGGATCAAAACAAAAATCCGTCAGATTTTTCCAATCAATAACAACGTGCTCTTTCATTTCAGAGAAAAACAATGTACGAGCAACGTGGAAGAAATACAGGTTTTGCCGAAACAGACAACTTCGTCCAAGCAGTACATACACTGTTGCTATCAGGATATGTGCAATCACATGGACAGCCCTCAAACGAAATTCCTCATCAACAGCACATTTCACGGTAAATATTGATTTTTCCGAGGTTGCAGTGAAAAAATACAATACTAATCGGAGTTCCGTCAATTCAGTTCCGTTTTCCATCGAGGTGAGAGTCGTGTTGCTCTGATGAAGTCAAATAAGACCGAAACTATGGCCAGCATTCGCTCTTCTTCGATGGGATGGGGTTTCAGAATTATAGTGGTCTAGCGACATAATTTTTGAGAGATCTATTTGAATAGGGCTAGAACCAAAGTTTCTATATTTTTTTTTTTTCATTCAGGTACCACCGTAAGGAGGGAGAACATGAATAACCACAGGCCGAACGGCTACTCCAATTCGGAGGTTTGGTTCAGGGCTGCCACAATAGCAGTACCGATTTGTGGGGCTGTCATTCTCTTCGCACTTATCGCATTGGCCATGAGGATCCTGAGAAATGAGAGACACAACACTCTCAATTATAAGCTTGGGTAAGTATTCAGAATATGTTGATTTGTTGGATGAAGAAGAGTTTTCGCAGAAATATTACGAGTTTATTATATCCCTCACCTTCACGGGTTGCATTAAAAAACCATGTTGAAATGAACTTCATTAAGCGTCGAATCGCTCTTCTACCCACCCCTGTGTGAAGTGTTAACCTCACTTTTGAAACGTCAAGTGGGAGTTTATTCTGTGATCGTAGATTTTTTGACATTTGCGTTTGGTAAACGTCAAAAAATGGATTTTTTCACGCTTTTATCGAGATTGTTACCTTGTCACGTTTCGATCATTGGACTTTCGACAAATAGACTATTTTCGGAACCCTCCAAATCAGATGATTCTTCCCCTCGTCCCTCCCATGCGGTACTTACAAAATTACTACTTCTTTTTCTTACTACTGTAGGATTATGTTGTTGCCAGATGTCTAAACTTACGATCGAAATATGCGAATGTTTCTTATGTACTGATTTTTGTCTGCAGACCTTCCATGTACATCCCTCACGTACCAGCGAGAGAAAAATACTGCTACCATCATTACGATTACCTAAAAAAACAGATACCGAGAGCGCACAACCCTATATACAGACCGACCACAGTCGAGATGATCCATCATCAGAGACATGTCGAATCTCCGTTATTGGTTCAAAACGAAATATCCATCCAGAACAAATGCAAGAATGAAACGAACGCAAAATTGAACCAGTTGCATTGTGATCCGCTGAACGAATATCTGAGCACGGAGGGAAAATCCATCATATTGGATATAGAGAAGGTGTGCACTAAAGAACCTCAGAACGATATCAACAAGAATATCAACGAGGAAGAGAAATTTTCCGATATAAAATACGGAGACAAGAATTTCAAGAAGAGTAGTCCAAATGTATAGATATATCCCATATTATTAATATATTGTTATTCATTAAAAATTAGATGAATTAAGAGTTGCCAATCAATTCTTACTGTAAAATAGAAATTAGTAAGACGAAAGGGACTTATTTCACTTACTAGGCTGTGAATATTTTTGTAAACTGCCATTGTTTTGTTATTGAGAACATCAGATTCTGAAAATTTGATAATTTGTGATTTTTGGGTTCCGCCAGATGGAGCCCCGATTACTAACAAGAATATTGACTGCTCAATTCAGTTTTTGTAAATACTAACCGTTTTTTTATTCTGTAAAAATATCTCGTGAATCTAGATCTGTATAGTTATTATGTATGTAATAATAATCTTTCTGTAATGAAGGTGACTTCAATGTAAATTTCTCGATATTATTTATTACCTATTCATTCCTGTTCATTTATCTTATTTCAGTATAGACGACATTTTTCAAATTGTACTATTAAAATAAATAAGTGAATATAATTGTTGTCTGTTTTTCATCTTAAGAACCGTACTGAAAAGAATTTCATAAATACAGAGGAAAAAACGCTGATTTTCGCTATCGATGAGTTGAATTGTTACTACCCACCCCTGTCTGATAGGTGCTAAGATAAAACTCTATGTTCGGATGCTAACCTCACTTCTGTCAAACTGACAACTGACGTAGGTTTGTTTACATTGGTGAACGTCAAATATCTCATTTTCCTCTCGTTTCCGATCTCGCTCTATGACCGACTTAACAGTATATAACGAAAATTACTAGCACATTCCTACAAAATCTTAAACGCTTACTTGACAGTTGTATTAAATTTGAATTTCAGGTAGATTTATTTCAACAGAAACCACTCAAATAAAATATAATGGAGTAAAGAACAATCTCACTTACTATCCTTCATTCATTCTCAATTTAATCACCAAAATCAGCATTAACTCTCTTGAGAGTTTTTGTACACAATTTCCAATGCATTTGTTATTGTTTTTATTTCATTCTCAATGGTCTTAGCCCAATTTTCCACATCTCCCAACTCTTTCAAAGAACTATTGAAACTTTCCACCAGATTAAGCCACTGTTGTGTTTGTTTTGCGAAGTTTACCGCACTACTGTGCAACTGCTTGGCCTCTGCGTCTAACTTTTTTTGATTCAAGTAAGCTTGAGCTACCCTAATCATGAAAAACAATAATTAAAATTTTAACACCCTGAATAGTTAGCTTTTTGAAGGAATTTTGATTCTGGTATCGAAAATATATAGTAAGCATACACAAAAAAGGATTATTTTGATAGTATCGATGTATCATACCCGACATTCAAGTGATCCACAAGAGCTTGAGTCATCAAGTTTGCTGCAGCACAGGCTTCTTTTCTCTTAATTTCTGTAAAACCATATCAATTAGAGCACATTATAAAATGAGTAGATAAAATACCTTGAATTTCTTTCTTTACTGCTTGTTTACTTTGGTGCTCTTTAACCATTGACATCAGCATTTTGTCGGAAGAAGATGTCTGTCTGATGGTGTGTATCAAGATTAAACTACGAATAATTATGAGGAATGTGGATAAAGGTAAATTCAAGCAGTCTCTGTTTATATTTATGTTTATGAAAATATCAGCTGTTCGAATATGTCAAAGTGACAGATGAAGATGAAATAGGGATGTGACAAACATTGAATATGCTGACAAATGATATCAGATAATGAATTTCTAGTGATGAGAACAAGTATCGAATCAATTATTCCCTTCTTGTAAATGTATGAAAATTGATATTTTCCTTTCACGAAGTGAATTGGATTCCAAAAAAGTATTGCACAAAGGTCAATCAAATGTTAATCGATATTGTCAACCCATCCCTACTATAAGTTGTGGTTAGAATTCAGGAAAATAAAAACTTGGTGTTATTTCGTAGGAAAAAAGGAATATCAGTTAATTATGCAATAACCAGACCATTCAAAAACGAACAATAGGTAGTATTTTATGAAGTGATTGATGCTTTAGTTAAATTTTACACTTTTAGGTATTACAACTGGCATAATTAAAATGCTATTCCCAAGATTTAAGAGAATTGGAAAAACATTACTTCTACTCTCGAATGAACCTTCTAATTCAATCAGAACCATAAAAACTAAGCATGGAATTATTCATCCAGAACCTAAAAAAGTATCCTTTGGCATAATCAGGGTCCTTTTGACGATAGCCTCTGGTCTATTCGTCGGTGCTATGATAAGTAAAAATATTGCTAATTTTCTAGAAGAGAACGACTTGTTTGTCCCTTCAGATGACGACGACGATGATGATTAGCGAGCAGATACTATGAGTATCTGGATCAGTCAAATTTTTATTCAAAACGCTTCTTCATAGCCATTGCAGGTGCTCATTTTTCAGCTTGTTTTATCCATAAACAAACAGTTCATTATTTCATTTAAATCTAGTCTCAACCAGGAACGGAAAATAAATTTTCATTCCATATGGTATCCCCAGTATATGCTGCATTTTTAGTTTGAAATGTGTATTTTTTGTACAAACTGAATACAATCGCTTTGTTGAATATTTTATTGAATGTTACTATAAAAATTATAAACAATAAATAATTTGTGTCATAAATAAACAATTTCGAATTGATTTTTTCCGTCATCCTAAACTATATGATACAGTTGAATTTCAAGGACAATAACGCTTAACATATTATGACTACGTTGTTTTGAGCAGACCAGAACTAGATCAAGTCTATTCTGGCGGTGCCTTATGAGCACCCCAACCATGGAAGCACTTGGTGAACCTTTTTGACTCCTTATTCTTCAACGTCAAAAACAGTTTCCTTGGCTTATCCGGCTGTTTTACTCTCATATGTTGAATGTAAACCTGAAATTATTTATAATAGTTGACTAGTAAGCCAGAAAATTGGCACCTTAGATCCAAAGGGTCCGTTTCTCTATCAGCGGCTGCTATACAGGGTACGCAAGAAAAAGAACTTTTTGACGTTCACTAAGCGCAAATGCAAACAAATCTACGTCAGTTGTCAGTTTTACAAAAGTAAGGTTAGCACCGATCATAGACAGGGGTAATAGGGGTATGTAGTACCGATTCAACTCGTCGATAGCGACGTGTTTTCGGCCATTTTATTCTGGTTTTTGGTAGTGATTGTTTGAGAAATTGGCCAAGATTCCCATAACTCGCGATTTTTTTCGAGTGAAAGGAATTTTTTGAGTAATCTCTGAAATTTTCACTCAGAAACGTGGTAGATCTACTAAAAAACCAAGAGGACATCTGAAACAATAATCAAAAATGAAAGATTTTACCTGTGCCGATTTGTAAGCGAGCTTAATTTCCACCTCGCTGCATTTAGCACCTAGCCATAAGAATACCTGTTCCCCGTTATCCAGAATCATGATGTCATCATCAGCCAAATCATCCTAGAAAACACAAAATCGTTGCTTTTCTGAAACTTTGTTCAAGTGGTTCGCATAAATTAAAACTCACTTGACAGAAATCAGAACATTTCTCCGACACGATGAAGTATCCCTTCTCGTTCGAGCAACGAAAGAGTCTAGTGTAATTCATGAAATCAGCGTCCGTATCGTAAGGTTTCCTGCCTCCCAAACCCACCCAGAAGAAATTGTCCGGCTCTTCGCCCTCCGCCAATACCTGAAAACTGACCCAAGGGCTGTTGAACATTTCCTCGGCGATTTCTTGCACGAGTCTAGCTTCGTCAGGGTCCGATTTGGACCCTAACCAGACGTAAACGATTCCAGAATCCTCCTGCTCCAGAGGTATATTCAAGATGTAACTGTAAATAACGGAAATGTGGGAAATGTTCACCAGACTCCAACACAAAGTTTTACCAGAAAGCAGAGTTGAGGGAAGTGGCGTCAGGTTTGATTTGTACGAGTCTGGTGTAGAGGGCGCTTCCGTTCGATCTCAGATGGTACAATTCAACCTGATTCTTCGGCTTCTGCTTTCTCTTCCCTTGATGGATGATGAATTTCCTTTTGAAGTGGGCCATGAACTTCATGTTTTCCTGCTGCTGATGAGCTCTCACCACCTCTAACTTATCACCGAATAAAGCTTTGAATTTTTTCTGCAGCGTGAAGGTGAACGTCAACCAACCCATATTCGAGGCTTCCCTTCCTTGCCAGAAATAAACGATCCACTGAAACTCGTCCATTTCGTTGGTGGGCTCCGGCTGCTCTTCATCCTCTATGGGCATCCAGTATCGACACAGAAATACGTAGCAATCCTTGGAGTAGAAGTGCCCTGGAAGGAATTTAATCAAACTATCTTCACAACCCAATCCAGTTCGTAAGAATCTCCGTCTGTCTTCGGTTTACGCCTCAAATACCTAGAGAATTCAGGAAATTCTCACCCAATTCTTCCTCCGGTAATCGAACGAACTTCTTCCCCTCCAAAACGAAAGCTTCCATAGCTTCCAAGTCGTCGTTCCATTCCTCCATCAACTGTTGAGCTTCGCTTAGCGACATAGACGGCTGACGCGGAGTGAACAAGGCCGTCAGATCGGCTTTCGTTTCCTGCTGCTTGGCCCACTTGGTCAGGTCGGCTCCCGTCTTCTGCACAGACTCCGCCGTTCTGGTGAAATCCACGGCTATAACCTCATCCCAACCGACGAATTTCGATTTGAATATCTGCAAGATTACAATTCATAGCCCGTTAAAAAGTGCGCCCTAGTAGAAACGTCAAACGGTTGTCAACTTCACTTCCTCATAACCTCCAATACTTGCCTGACTTTCCGTCCCTTCCCTAACCCTAGAAATGATGGCGTATTCAGGTCTGTCGATCATGTTGAACAGTTCTTCTGACAACTTGACAGCAGCGGCGTTGACTAACCTGGTGGACTTTTTTCCGATCCTAAAAAATGGTTTTGGTGCAATTCTGAGGTGATCTAGGTTATCGAATAACCTACCACACAAAGACCTCCAAGTAGCAATCTAAAATGTATACGTTCTTACTCTTCAGTAGAGTGTGAACGAGTTTTCCGTAGGGTACCTCGACTTGTGGTAACTCCAGATATCCCATGCCTAGTTGCACTTGATAAAGCCTCGGCGCAAAAGGTACAAAGTCCGGATCGACGTGTTCCTAAACGCCAGCATTAAAAATGAAACACTATCAAAATATTCGACATAAAACATAAAAAATTCGACTAGCAAAGATCTAAATCCAAAGTCAACCATAGAAAACGCGCCGACGTCGTAGGAGAGTATCGATAGACCCGTCTCGCTCTTATTAGAGCTAATCGGTACCGCATAACTCAACCAACGATGACGACCGAGCAATTCACCTGGATTTCATCCGGTTGAAGACCGTCGGGGCAGCCCAGTTCGACCCAGAATTGCTTCTCCTCGGAGCCCATGTTTAGCGAGAATATTTCGGCCTTGTTCTTCCTCTCGTTCTTGTTGATCTTTTCCGCCATCAGTCTGGCTTTCGACTTGAGGGTGTTCTTGGATTTTTTCCCGTGCCAAATGAACATCTTCAAACCGGTGTCCAGGACGAACACGTAGCGTGGATCGAGCGATTCAGACGATATAGCCACCGGTTCCAGATGTATAGAAGGCCCAGATGCATGAACCCTGTACATATGGGTCTCGAAGGTCTGGAAAACGATTCGGATCGGTGTTTAGCTGAACAAAAATCCTCCATCACGTTGAAAAACGAAAAGGTTATAAGTTTCATTACCATATCTTCAACGGTGAAAAAGCCGCTGCAAGTTCTGCCACCTTCTATATACGTAATCTGGGCATCAAACAAGTTGAGGAATTCTTCAGACTCATCCCTTTGCTCTTCCCTAATTGTACGACACTGAGCACCAAGATAGTTCCTCAGGTTAACTGCGTGAATTGCTGCGCAAGCGCGTTTGTCCAACTTCAATTAAAAAAAGTCCAATGTCAGTTGATAGTGGAGAAAAATGGTCCTTATTTCGAAGACGCATGTCTGAGAAGTGTCAACTCCAAGTTTAGGATTCGAGCGATGTTGAAAAGACAACATTATTTCAGGAACAGTCGCTTAAGATTATTTTGATCGGATACCTAAGCTAGTTGATAGTTTTTTTTCCGAAATACATGAATTTTTAAGACGTTCGGAATAAAAAATAAGGTTATGTGATCAATGAACGAGACTTGCTTTCATCACAGAAATAAGTTCATATCACCTCTGTGCATAGACATAGAGTGAAGTGGAAATATTTATGAAAACTAATTTTGACACTTCAGTATAGTTGTTCTGTGACAAGATCATAGACATAAAAAAGCTGCGTCTTTGATTATTTCTGATTTTAAATTATATCTGTGTCCCAAGAACACAAAAAAATCCCTCGAATATGCAACTCTTTGGTTGTATCCAAAGAGTAACAACAGTTTGTTACTCTTTGATACAACGTTACCGTTAATTCAGAATATTCACGGAAATGAACATTTCGACTCACGGGCGCTCTCTCCCCGATCCAAAAATAAATCTCCCAAGACAACGATTCGTTCTCATCCAGGGTGGTCTTCAGGATGATGTAACAATCGGCCTCGTAAAATTTTCCATGGGCGACTTCGTCGATTCTATTCGGCAGAAAATTTTCGATCTCCCAGATCGTGATTCCGGGATACTGACCGGCATCTTCGTCGAAAAATTCGGAGTAATCTAGAGGCGGTTTCTCCAGGGATTCGTCCCATCGTTTGGGCCTGAAATAATCGAAAGTAGCCACGTGATAAAGCGTCGTCGGAGATGAATCCACCAAGTGATGGATCCTGGGAACTCGATACTTACTTTAGTGATTCAGCTCTGGCATCTTCATCTTGCATATTCATGTTTTTATCTTTGGCTATGTCTTTCATTCCCTGTTGAGTTATTCAGGATATAATATTTGAATTGATACCTGACATTAACGAATTTACCTTCAATATTTTGGCCTGATCTTGGTCAGCTTCTTCCTGATCTCTTCTGCCTCTTCTCAGCCTCATTTTTCTTGCTATTGGATCTTTACTAGGATCTTAAATATATATTATTAAGTCATATACTGACATTTAACTCGACCCTGAATGGCGGAAATTCATGTTATGGCCAGTGAAAAAAATATGAAAATTTTAATGTTGAAGGACCTTAAAATGAATTCTTTCGCAGTTTTAGTCGTTATCAATACCTTATTTGAACAAAATAAATGTGAATTGGACAAAAATAAACAACATACTTTGCGCTGGTGTAGGTGCCGGTACGTTGGCCCCTGCTAATCTCAACTGGTTCTGCAGGGAAAAATCTATATTATAGAACTCCACGCCAGCCCCCTGGGACATTTCTGTGGGCTTTGGGGGCATAATCAAGTCGGGATTATTTCTCAAATCCAAAGATTCCATATCACCAATAAGATGTATAGCATCTGGTAAAGTTATGAGACGATTCGAACTCAAATTGAGCTTTTTCAGAGAACCACATCGGCATAACCCTAAAGTTGAGAACAAATAATAGGCATCTTGAAACCAACGAAATTCAACATGTTAAATACCTTCAGGAATCATTTCGAGTTCGTTATTCGCAGCGGAAAAAACTTCTAGAGCTCCCAATTTGCCGATACCAGATGGGATTCCTTCAAAATCTAACTTGTTATCATTCACGTAAAGTCTCCTCAATGTGTAGATTTTGCACAATGAAGAAGGTAAACTGGTCAATTTATTTTGAGACAAATTCAATACTTCCAACTTCTGCCACATTTCAATAGCTGAAAAACATCATCCACGTTGAGAAACACTTCCTAAACTTACCACCATCACAAGCTTACCTGTTGACACTTCGGTTATTTCATTTTCGCTCAAATTCAATCTTTTGAGGTTAGGTAAGGAATAAAGGGATTCAGGCACTTTTGGCAAGGCATTCTGGGATAAATCGACATCAGTCAGATTTATTAAATTTTCTAAATTTGCTGGAAAATTATTCAGATTTCTCTGGGTATTCCTCATCTGCAACGTTTGAATATTTAGCAGCGATGGAAGTTGTCTCAATTGGAAATGACCTAGGGGGTTATTATTCAGAATGAGAGTTTGTAAATTGGCCAGCCTTCTCGTTTGTGGTGGCAATGTCTCTAAGTTGTTGTGACTAAGATCCAAAAATAATAAGTCTGTTAAGTTGATGAATAAAGAATTTGGTATGCTGTCGATGCTGAAATAAAAGATAAGTAAGACCCCCCTGTTACTTCTGGTATAATAAAAACCTCCAAAAAATAATGAATAAATCAACTTGTTAATAATTACCTGTTATAACTCAAATTCAAAACTAAGAGAGACTTGGCTTTATCAAGCCCTTCTGGAACTTCTTTCAAGTTATTATGACTCAAATCAAGTGTGTTGAGTTCTTCTAAATGAAATAATTGTGCTGGAATACCTGATGCCTTGACTTTATTGTAACGTAAATTGAGCGTTCTCAAACAGTTCAATTCAGTAAGCTCCCCATATAACTTCTCTAAATTATTTCTAGTCATCGACAAGTGTTCTAGTTTTAGAAGGTTGCCCATTTCTCTCGGTATTTCGGTCAAGTTTGTACGATCCAACTTTAGCCATTGTACTCCAGTCATATGGCTCACAGCCTCGGGAAATTTTTCTTCCTATATTGTACAAATATGAATGAAATGAAAAACTTTAAGGATTTATTAAGTGTATACCTACACTAAAATCATTTCTTGTGAAATCAATTCCTCGGACGAAAGGTAACACTCCTGTGTTGGCCATGGTTGCGAAAATATATTAAAATTTAAAACTTAATGCTGTATTATTACAATTCCTCCTATTTACGACTTTTCAAAATCACAACCTTAAAATTTATTTTGATTTTTGACAAATGATTTAAATCAGCTGTTGGTTTGTTGATCTATGAAATCACTATTTTAACTCAGTAGCGTAGTATCACGTATCAAGTCAAAAATGAGGACTAAGCTGTCCGATTTTGAAGGGTAATATTTGCGTCAAAACAAACCCAGATAATTTAAGATCTATTCTCTTAATTTATAATATCCGTGATGATTTTAAAAGCAGAGGAGAATTAATTTGGGCGAACCTTGAGTCTATTCTACTTTCTCCAATCTACGCCTATGTACATACTGTGAGTACATTTCATAATTCATCAAGTTCGAATTGCATATGCTACTATCCTGTATTAGAAATCAGAATTTTGATTTATTTTATTACTGCGAAAGATATTAGGTAAACAAAGATTCGGGAAATTCAAATCTTAAAAGGGTAATCTTATCACTGTTCATAGAATATTCGATTCACTGAGTAATCAAATGATCGAAAACGCAAACATCAAAGGGGTTAATATTGACCGTTTGCTGTTCTACTTTTAGCGCTAGTCCCTCTTATATTAATAAAAAATACTCTGATCCACTTTTAATTGTAACACAAGTAGAATTTATAAACAGCAAACATGACTAGTGCATCAGCAGTTCTTGATGTTGTTGTTGAAAATAAAGATATCTCTTCAATTCTCAAAGCAAATAGAGATAATGACCAATCAAGTATTTGCAGTGGCTCTTTAGATAACTCATTCGTTAGTCTTCCAACAAGTGAAGTAAATTCATATTCATTCCACTTATTGTAGGTGCAATCGCCTAGTTTTGAAAGCTTCTCCACCATTCACGATATAGAAAATCTTGCTGAATTGAACATGGATGAAAATTCCGACCTTTGCGTAAAGATAGACAACCCACAAAAGCATTTAGAAACTTTGGAAACATACATAACCTTTCGTATAACAACAAAGGTTGCTCGCATCGAATTTCCAGAGAATGAATATTGTGTTAGAAGAAGATATAATGACTTCATATGGCTCCGACAGAAATTAGTAGAACAGCATCCTTTCTGTATAGTTCCTGTAAACTATATGTTGTTCAGTGGGGAAGACTTTCTAACCTTGTTTGTTTTAGCCACTTCCAGGGAAGCATACCCTGATGGGGCAACTTGATAGATATTCCAAAGAATTTATATTATTACGTATGAAAGCACTTAATTTATTCATGTTTAGGATCGTTCAACATCCTATCTTGAGCTGCAGTCAACAGTTATTTAGTTTTTTAACAGCTAAACCACAGGTACTTAAAAAAATTAAACTAATTCTGTTTTCTAAGTTGATGCATTTTTAGGATTTTGTTGCTCATCGAAAGCAGAAGCAATTTGATCCCAATTCAAGGACCCCAAGTTTGAGCAATACATCCCTTATTGGTGTTAAAATACGTCACTATGAATTTGATAAAATGAAAAGTTATCTAAATGCTTTATCTGACAAATTGAACTGCGTAGAAAAAATATCTAACAGAATCATAAGAGAGAGGGCTGAATTTATAACAGAACTGAATAGTTTTCATCCAATATTCACTACTTGGGCTACTAGTGAGCCGGAGTTGGCAATTATTCTGCAAGGTAAGTTGTGGAATATTTTTTTAAGTTGAACATTATTGATAGAATTCAAGGTATTGGTCATGCGCTTGAAAGAATGTCTTCGTCACAGAATATTCTGGTTCAAAATTACAATAACACCATGGCAAATCCGATGAAAGACTTCTTAAGTTACATCGACGTTGTTCAAGACACAATGAAAAGGAGGGAAACTCACCAACAGGCATATGAAAATGCCATCGAAGAATTGAATAAAAAGCACAATCAAAAAGACAAACTTGTCGCAATATCCCAAAACCAAGATAATCCAAGTTTCCAATTATGGAAACAGAAAAATTATGATGAACAGTTGGAAAAACTTGGTGGGTTTTGAGCAGTTCGGACCAATCAAATATCGTAACGAACATTTTTTTCTAGGTACATATATTCCTCAACTAATGAAGAAAGTGGAAGCCAACCAGGATTTCCTTGAATGCGCAAATGAGAGTTTACGGAGTGACTTAGAACGATGGCAGCTAGAAAAACAAGAGTGTATCAAAAAAATCCTTTTGGATTTCGTGAATAAACAAATCGAATACGAACAATCTCAAGTTAATGCTTGGGAACAAATCACTAATGAAATCACCGCTAGCTTTACGATTAATAATAATTCCAACTGATAACATATTTTTTTTTACATTGTTACAGTATTTTAAATTTTTTTGCATTTATATTTTGTTGATACATTTATTGTCTATTTGTGTTGAATGAAATAAATTATTTATATCGTCTAACCTGTTTTATTTACTTAAATTCATTTTTCGTCATAACAAGAACTCTTCTATTTTAGAGCATGAAAAGCAAGTTTTTTTGTTGGATTCATCTTCCTCACGTTGAACGGAATTCTGTTTTTTAGGCTGCGAGATATCACATGAAAATTTGATTGCTTTGCTAGATGTTAACGTTTGAAATGGAACATCAATAGGACTCTAAAAGAAAGGATATAATAAAAAAAATTAATATTTGTTTACCTCAAGATATTACCTGACAAATATAGCATATTTCGGCAGTTTTCTTCTTATTATTCACCATGCTAAGTTTTTCCCCTGTTTTCAAAATTGTGGTAACTGTAGCAGGGTAATTTGATTGAAGTTCTTCGACAAAATTCTCTATCAAAGTTTGTATAGAATTCTGTGCAGGCTTAACATTGAGAATGATAGGATCCAAACTGTGGAAATAATTATACAAGGCCAATTCTTTAATATCAAATACTCTAAGAGGTCTGATAATTGTAACTTCACTATCCCTTGTATCGCAAACACCCTTAAAAGAAAAAATCAAAGATTCACCAAAATTGGCAAAAGAAACCATACTCACTGTTGAGGAAGGAATATGTGAGCCCCTTCCAAGGGCAACGTCTGATAAAATCTGAGAGGCAATGTCTGTTGATAATTCGGGTGTAAATATGAATTTGCAGTTCAATTTCTTTGCAGCCGATATCAATAATTTTCTCCTACAGAAAATTACAATAACTACATAATTCAGTAGATAAACAAATCAGAAATCTCTTTGTTAAAAGATATTTTTTCTCACCCATATATTTTTTCTAAATCATTAGATAAAGTTTGAGATGTTTTAAAGAAACTTTCCTTTTTAGTGTCATATATTTTTGATGGAAAATCCTCCAGAGTTTCATATATACAAACATTTTCACCTTCACTCTCATAGAAATCAATTAGCGAGGAATAAAATAGAGGAATATTGAACTTTTTAACTTCTTCAGCAATATCATTCAATTTTGTTTTTCTCTCATCTCGAGGAAGGTTGAACTGATCTAAAATATAAATCACATCAGTGCAAATAGGGAGCCAATGTATACTTTCAGTTATAAGCTTACTCTCAACAAATAAACAGATGGGAACGTATCGTACTTTTTTCGGAGTATCTAGTTCCAAACCTGTTTTTAAAAAATTTAGCAGGGACGTTGAAGAATGACCACCAGTGTAATGAATCAAAACCCTATCATTATCTTTTATCAATCTGTGTTTTCCTAATATTGCTCTGAACTTATGATTCGTACTAGCTAAAAAACAATCTTTGCAATACGCATCCTTATTTCTTAGTAAAATGTGGGGTTTATGTTCCTTGCACTTATTGCATTTGTCGGGTAGTCTGAAAGATATGGTTAGAAATGAATAAAATTAGAACTAGTCAAAACCCAGAACTAACCTTTTTATTTTTAGTTTTGATATTGGAACAGAGTTGCTTAAATCTTCTATATCACCTGTAACACTTACGCTACACATATTGAATTGATTTTAAATTCAGTTATTTATTTTGATCATAGACTTATAAATAACATTGTATTGTATTATAAGTCTATGATTTTGATGTAAGGTTTTTTAAGGTTATTAATTTAATTTTTTTTAGGTTATATCAAAGAGAAAAAAGAACACAACAGAGACCTTTCTCTATGGAACACAAAATGAACGGACAGTCCACAGAACCCGATGCACTTTCCCGGAAAAGGATTTTAAAACTGATTCAACAAATTTTCTTGATTAAAATGGTTGTAATATATTTAAGGCGTTTCACGAGTTCACCTCCAAGGTTTTAAGAAAAAAAAATCTTCCAAATTATTCGTACAGTGAACTTGAAATCGTAAAGTGTAAATGGGGCTTGACTGACGGTCGCAAAGTGCGAAGGGATGCGCAATAAAGGAAAAAAACTTATTTTAGAAGGTTTATTAATTTAATTTCCACTTCAATATTTATATTGGATAATTTAATTGATAACTATTTTACAGCATTCACAAGATAATGAAAATTTGCCACCTACAATGAGAAATTGAAATAATAATCGCTAACAAAATAATTTTCTAAGAATTTATTTTCGAATATTTATATTTATTGTCCTAAAGAATGATCCCGCAATCAAATCAAGCAGTTTAGTACCTAAGTGTATGTACAATTCGATGAAAATCTACATTTTTGATTAGCTCCTTTTTCACTACCTTGTGGACGAGTGCACATTGATAATTTACAGTAAAAGGAGTGTGTAACTATTCTAGGAAGGTCACAACACACGAGTGAGAAAGAATTGACATTTGAAAATCAGTCGACTCAAAAACATCAAATTATACCTATGAATCTTTTGTGAAGATCATATCAGTTTTTTCATAACTTCTTATAAATCATGCTATGACTGATTTTCAAACGATCTCACATCTCCTTGAATTCAAAAACAACTGGTAACATTTTAATGGATTACATGAAGAAGTGTGGGTAGCGAACAACTAAGCTTTAATTTTCGATAGGATTCTTTTTTGTGCTCATTGAAAGTTAAAAAGGATTTACATTTATTGAATCACATTTATATCCTCTGGCTATCACGATAAACAATTTACAAAAATATATCCTCAAATTTGTAGATGCCTTTTCGTTATAATTGAATGTCCTACCCTCAGAAGCAATTCCTTACCAATGCTTTACTGATTTTGATTTTGTTATAGTATTTTGGAACGTTAATATATTTTTGAACAATGTTGCAATGTTTTAAGTTAATAATTTTACTATTCAATTCAACAGATACAAATTAAACAATTATCCAACGAATGCTTATACAAAAATGGAAAATAGAATAAAAAAAGAAATCCTTAAACCTCCATAAAAAGTGAAGAAAAACAATGAATAGTAATGAAATTTACTAAATCCTGTAAGTTTTCAACTCCTTTTTCCATTGTAGGTATTGTCACAATATTGACGTTAGATACACATGTGATTCAACTCTAAACAATGCACCTGGGGTGCGTTGTTGAGGAGAAAGTGATAGCCAGAGGAGTTGACTCCACATTTATGAAAAAATAAAATTTGAGATTTAACACGATACAAGTTTCACACTACGGCACTGGAAAATGAATGAGAAACACCATACATCTAAAACAGTACGCTATAATAATTACAATTTCATCAAAGACTACATATTTGTTAAAAAGTTTTTTAATCTCACTTAAGTGTATCTGCTGATACAGGAAAATATTTTTTACAGATTTGAAGGATTTTTCATTCGAATTGACAAATACGCAGAAATGGTCGAGAAAATCACATCTCTAAACTCGGTGTCTGTTAATGAAAAAGGAGTAATGAAAATTTTATTATCCCGCCAAATTCGAGCTAAACTAAATGATTTATTGAATAATACAATGAACTTAAGGTAAAAAACATCGGAAATTAGGAATTTGAGATGTGATTTCGGATCCATTTTACATTGGTGCTAACATTAGAAAACTATTTTTTCAAGACTGAATTCTAAACCAATCACTGTCTATGGATTTCTAAATACCCAGGTTCAGTATAAAATTGTCTAATAAGTATACAAATATAACGACGAAAGACTCTTCATTTTAATATTTAGAGATCAATTGAAAGCCTACATAATGTCCAAACGAATATAAAAAGGGGGTTTACTATAAGTTGGTTAAACAGTTTTTCAAAGGGTTTTCAAGAGGAAGACGACATGTGGTTTGGGTGTACATGTGTATATGGGGTGTTCTGCTATTTTTACACGATATGTGAGTCTACAATTTAGTATTAATGATATGTTGTCGAGTGAATCAATAAATTTTCCTAAATCGTTTATTTTCTACATACCACAGCAAACCTTTTGGTAAGAAAAATGCACATGCTCGAATATTTATAATCTTCAGTACCGAGATTTTTGTCTTCCATTAATTTTGAATCTAATTAAGAATGATCATGCTAAGCAAGACTATCAAATCACTTCTGTACATCTTAGGCACATGTACACCACAGGATGAAGTTCAAAATAGCCTTCAGAGCATATTTTCGCTCCCAAATTTTTTATAAATAAAGGAATCGTGAACAGTTTTTCAGTTTCTAATCTGATTCGTTATTTTTATCTGATAGCATATACTGCCCCTGCGAGGAGTTAGGCCATACAATATGTAACCATCGTATTTAATTTCTGGCGAATAAGCATTCGAATATTACAGCATTGAACTAAAATCTTTGATACCCTTAAGAAGCTTGTTTTCTTTTATATACAGTGTTAGATATACGAGATAATAAAGGCAGTGTTCCTATTCGATTTCAATGATGAAATTATTCACTTATAACTGCATTTTTCGGCATTTCGAATATCTAATCACAATTTTTGATTTCATTATACTCGTATATTTTAGTTCCCTGCTGAACATTTCAGAATGCGCTATGAACGTTCGAATGATTAAATTTTGGCATGTTTTCCTCGAATCGATTTCAGAAAGAAGAATCTTACATTTTCTGTACAATATTGAATGCATTCAGCGAAAATATATCATGAACCGAGGTGTAAATAAGTTAACTTTTTAATATCACACATTTTTCAAATCAACATTTATTGCTATAGTAAACGTTTCATCTTAAATATTTTCTTTTATATTCAATTAACCTAACCTATATAGAACTACAAGATCTGCATACAATCAACTATGTTTGTATTGATTCTTTCTTTAAATAATGATTGAACTTCAATTATGATGCCCCAACAATGAAACAATGCCAATTTCACAATCGACAAAAAGCAAGTTATCGTTCTGCGACCCCAAATCGATCCTTTTTCATGGGGAGGTATCTGAAACGTTAAAAGTACCATTACCGTACAATACCGCAGGAAATTATTGATGAATTCATCATTACTCATTATGGAGTAAATAAAAGCCAAGATAACGAAAACCATGCCAATTATTTTCGATCCAGAAAGAAATAGGAATGTTTTTGATATTTGATGATATGTAAACTCGACTCACCAGTTTAGATAATTCCAAGATATCCTCCAATAGTACAGGTGATAATCAATCCCAAAATTGTTAAGCATACAAGGATCATAATTTTCTTCTGCAGACATAAAAACAAGTTTATAGCGCCTCATTTTCGACATAATTACATTTTACACTTGTGCATTTGTCACTCAACAATGTGCCATTTGAAATAATTTTAATTTGGTTCAAACTAGTTGGTCTTTTTGATGCCAGGGATTCTGTTTTATTCTTGAAATTTTTGAGTGTTTTTGAAGTGTTATTTGTGCAAGTGTAGAGTGTACAAATGTGTGCAAAGTGTAAAATGTGCATGTGTGTTGAGAGATTGTTTCAGTCAGAGAATATTGATCGCTTGTATGAGTGTCTGTGTAGATCTGGAATGAATTGTTCAGAAAATTTTTACATCATCAACTGTATCTTGAATATTAAGTTCAAAATCTTTTCACAAAATGAAAATACTTACCATTGGAGGCCGACTGGTCCAATCAAATTCAATTAAACACTAATAACGAGAAGAAACCTATAATGCTGAACTGAATATCACCATATATTTCATAACAGAGATTATTCCATAGGATAATTGTTAATGATGCATTGAAAAGAATCGATTCATACAATTGATGGAAGGAATGGAAAGTCAATCGATTTATCATCATTGCACCATTCAAGGAAGGATACAGCTTCTTATTGTTATTTTCTGAATATAATAAAAACTTTCAACTTCAATACTAGAAGAAGTTCCAACTAATATATAAAATTCTATTGTAATTTTAATATATTGGTATTATACATGTTACAATAAATATGATTTTTTAGGAAAAGTCTCAGCATCTCTGAATCTGATACCGATATTTAATGATTAGGATAATATATATCTCTTTTATATATTTATTATAAACTTTTTCTATTGATTTTAACTTATTGAGATCAATGAAAGCTGGAAACTCAACTTTGATAAGTAGATATACATCTCTATAATATAAACATCTAACCCACAATACTAACAGCAAAGTATTCATGAATTTTAAAAATTGTAGAAAATAGTGACATAATTTCAAACAAAAGGAATTAGGAATAATGATACTACGTAGATATAAATCATAGGTGTTGAAGATTCCAAAGAAAAGTGTGATTAAATAAACCTGCTTTCAAAAAAATTGGTGGTCAGGAAGTCTATGGAATTTTGAAGGTTAATGTTCTGGGTCTAGACGTGGTGCTACAGGGTAATTTTCGATATGAAAGTTTTTAACAAAAATTCCTCGCAAGATCCGCAACGGAATTCGAAAGATAACCAAAAAATGTTAAGTAAGCTGAGCATTGCGATCCAACCAAAAATTTTAACCATTAAAACTCCATAGCCTACTTGACTACGAATTTTCTCGAACGCGCGTTCACTGTGTAAGTCCACAGGCATTTATAGTGGTACTTTAGACTTCAATCTTGTGCGTAGGTTCAATTGCGCGTCATTTCATCTAGGCCTACCGATATACCAACTAATATTGTTTCTCGACAACGAAACAACATAGGCAATGAATAATTTATTTAAGAATAATTATACTAATTAGGATTTCTCCACATATTTTCCTCAAATGGAATATTGTCATTAAGTTTGGGACAATGTATCATTTCAAACAATAATTTTGGATTACTGTACAAGTTTTCAAATGGGCAATAATCATACTATATTTATATTAACACTACTTTCGTTAATCAAGCAAAAAATTTATCTTGAAAAGTGTTGTTTTGTCAAAGTGTTTAGTGTAGTATGTTTTGCTTGTGTGAAATTGTAAGTAGTATGATGATGTTGAGGTTCAAGATAAACTGTTTGCTTTTTTACTCACGCTTCCAATTAAATTTAACTTCCCCTTATTTTCGCATATATTCCGCTAGCCAGGATGAATATAACCACAGATGCGCAGATTAGCATTATGATTTTCTTCTGTAGACATATAAAAAAGAGTTAGAAGAAAGAAATATTATTTGGAAAATAAAAAATTCAGCACTACGAATATAATTTTTCTCAAAATGTCATTTCTAGGCTACTAGATGAAGATTACGGATGACCAACCTATTTCAGGTTCATCCTCTTCCGTATATTATTTTCACAACCGAATCAAGAAATTTATTGGCGACATTCAGAAAATGAATGAAAGCCAATAAATTCGTGTTGTGTATTATTGTGAAATAAGGTGAAGAGTAAAAAAATAAAAAACAAAAGGTTATAAAATTAAATTTAATAAATAAAATACAATTAATAAATCTGAGGACTAATAGTGCAAAGAAAGATAAAAATAGGTTCGAATTAAATAGTAGCAGTGCTAGGGGTTGAGAAAACCCATTTGGTTTTTCATTTATACATAGCTTCCAATAAATCATACCTATAATAAATTCTATATGTAACAGTACCTTTTGAAATATATACATATATAATTATTACGATAATTAAGACTTGAGTGAGTATTGCGGGCAGAAGAACGTTGGCTAATTAATGACCACATACAATCAATGAAACATCACAAAGATTTTCCGACCATCAAAGAAAGGTTCCTAGATTGGATGCACAAAATGTTAAAACGGAATATTGAGCTCATAACCTAACTAAAGTACCTAATAGAAAAATATCCTTACTGCCTTCACGATTAACAGTACAAAAATCTTGGCAGAGTCCCGGTTAAAAAAATCGATTTAGCTACTACTCTGAAATGAGACATATGTTAAAGACAACAAGTTAAAAAAAATCTCCAAGTTTTCAGACCAAACTAAGACATCAAATATTGCACAATAATCTTTCATTTGGAGATTACAGCATATGGATTTTATTGCTAATTTATGCTTCTCGAATCCACAATTATGCTGAATGTGATGAAACCATGCTTCGATGATTTCAATATCCTTCTCAGATATATTTACAAAATAGCTCTTTTTCGAGTTATATGCAGAACTTTATTTTTTAGTACCTCCGGGAAGTACCTACTTAATTATTTTATGTAATTGATGAAATTTCTACAACCGACTAAAGTGTGCTTCAAATTGATAACTTCATTCGATTATTTAAGGGGTTAATATATTTTGGATCACCAAATTTATCAAGTAATTTAACAGCGTTAAACAGAAGCTGATCAAATAATTGCATGATGCTTTCGTCGATCATTTGGAAGCACACAATCGAATCGACAACATCTCAAATTTGACGTTACTACAAGAGTTTCATTGAAGGGAACATATCAGACACGTATTTCAGTAGAATTCAATTTTCTTCTTCCTACATTTACATCACTAACACCCGCTTTTGATGTGACTTAAGACTAGAGGAGAATTTGGGAGGGGGTTTAGGGTACGAACGACCATAAAATGGCAATTAATATGATGATAGCTATTACGAGGCAGATAATGAGCAGGATCTTTTTCTGTGAACAGAAAGAACAAAACGAAAATAAATATAACGCCGATAATAAAGGGAACACAAAAGAGCAAGGTCGGTGGATTGACATCTACAAGCATTTTATGCGGATGACACAAATCATAAAAACGACCTTGCCCGACATAATTTGAAAAAATGGCAAATGCTAGACTACCAACGGTATATTTCTTAGTGAATTTTCAGTTAATTCGTTAAAAACGGATTAAATATGGAGATTTGCACACAAAATGCTCAACTAAATCGAAAGAAAACAGCTGCGATTTGCCTAGACATCAACAAAGCATTTGACAGCATTTGGCACAGAGGACTACTGTTTAAATTACACCAACTCAACACTCCTCACTATCTCATAAAAATAATCAAGGAATTCTTGGAAGGAAGAAAACTGACAGTGAAGATAAATGAGACGACCTCTTCCTGGTTCTCCCCAGAGCAGGGCACACCACAGGGTTCACCACTGTCCCCGTTCCTCTATAACATATACTGCAGCGATATATATAATGCACCCAGCCAATCACAATACCTTCTACAGTATGCTGACGACACAATAGTTATTTCACACGAAAAAACAGAACAAAAATGCCTGAAAGGCCTACAACTCTACACAAACAGTCTAGTTTCCTGGTTTCACAAATGGCGACTTCAACCTAATCCAAGCAAATCAAAACTGATAATATTCAATCATAAGATACGTCCAAATTCACCAACAATCCAGATTGAAAACAACATCATATCACCATCTCCATCAATAAAATACCTGGGCATACAAGTAGACAACAAGGCCAATATGAAATTGAATTCCAACATAGCCAAAAAGAACACAATAGCAAGAGCTAAACATTTCAGATGCCTCACATATAACGACCAAGGAATAAGTTTGGAAAACTCCATCAAAATCTACAAAACCATCTGTAGACCAATTTTAGAATATGGACATCCACTATATACAAACGTTGCGGACTCGGTAATGAGAAATATAGAAGTAGGAGAAAGATCAGCACTAAGAATTATAACTCGACTGAGACACCCACTTAATAAACTCCACAACCCATCAAATGAACTATTATATGAAAAAGCCAACATACAGCCAATCAAGGAGAGACTAGAGAAACTGAATAGAAGATTTGCACAAAGATTGAAAGAAATAGAGGATGTTGAAATCATGTTCCACAAGGATCCCCCGGTAACTAACCCACACAGAAAATTTCCAACTCGAAGTGTGATGGACAGACTATCTGAGCTGCAGTGAAGAAACTGAAATAGAATGAATTTTTTTTTTTTTTTTGTATTTTTGTAATTCACTAGGCTGAAGGACTTCGGTCGATGGCCAATAAAAAACAGTTATTATTATTATTATTATGGAGATTTGAGTGTCCGCCGAGCTTTCAGCTAGCAGAAAATTGTCACAAGCACTCACTATCGTTGATTTAATGAAGAAACAGTCTTGGAAAATTTAAATTTTGTACATCTTTAGCCATAGATATAGAGGACACTTCATTTTGAAAATTGTACACAGACTTTACGTCCGCAGACAAAAATACTCATTACCCTTGGTCAATCTAGCATCTGCACACAAACTAAAAAAGAAAAAACATGTATAATTCGAGATTAACATCGAAAAGATGACAGCGACTGAGCAAAAAGGTGGTGCTGAATTAAGGATATGGGACATCAGGATGTAATCACAGCCGTCTTCGATAGATGTCGCGAACAAAGTTTGGCAACACCTGAAGAATCCATCGAAAAACATTAATTTTTCTTCGAACCCACTCATAATTGCCGTTGTGTACCAATTTCTTAAGCTACTCACCGCCGAGAGAGAAACCAAACGAAAGTCGAATAATCACCAGCGAAAATTTAGATCATGACGTTTACCTAACGCAAATATGAACGAATCCACGATCACAGAATAAACCGCCCCCTGACGTTTCCTTCAAATACAGGTTAACGTCAGTTTTACCATAGTGAAGTTAGCACCGATCACAGAGTGGGTAATACCGATTCGACGCATAGATCGATGTGTGGATACTTTGGCCTTGGTTTATCATGAAATTTATCTCATTATGTTTTTTTCTGAGACAAACCGGTCTGTAAGGGTGGATATACTGGCCTACTAGTAGAATAAATCTGTCGCAACCACCCCTGCCTACACAGGACCATCTGACTTTAAGGAAATGTCTGAACGCGTTTGGCTTTTGTTCAACTATTATAATTTCATCTTCTTTAGAGAGTTTGATATTAGGAAATGTCATAAACTTGCCGATTGGGCCGTACAACATTGGGTCCTTCAGTTTGCAGTGTTGCCAGATTGTTCGCGACTCTCTACATCACGTTCGGCTGTGATCTAACCTACCTTCCGCGCTTTGGTTTGATACTCGTGTGCTACCTTCAGCTCCGTTCTTCCGGTGGTCACGTGGTTCTCCGCCTGGCTCACGTGATACTCTATCCTGTCAACGAGCTCGCCCTAGGGAGGATAGGCAGGAGAGGGAAGGGCGTGGAAGGGATAGTTCGACGTAGAAAGAGAGGAGTATGTACAAGTGATGGGAACCAGTGGTTAATGCGGAGAAAAACAGAGAGAGAGAGACAGAGAAAAACACCAAAAAGAACAGCCCCACCAACATTCATATATATACATACAGTAGTACCATGAGTACCATCGAAAACAGAGTGACAAAGGCACGTTAGTAAACAGGAACCATTTAGTAAATGCAACAAAGCGATAAAAATGTAAACGGGAGGACAAGGTAGGTGGAAATGGGGGAAATTAAACATAAAAAAATTAAAAGCGGAAATACTATAACATCTTAAACTTAAAATTAAGGATCGACTCACCCGCCTGGCTTTACTTTGGTATTTTAATGCTTTCTTGGTGTCTTGGGTGGCGGTTTGAACATAGTCGACCGCATGCTCGACATGATATTCGATACGATCGATCATCTCGCCCTAAAATAGCCCAGGAAGAGAAGGCCGTTAGTGTTAGTAAGCCTCGAAGGTGTCAGTGAGTGAACAACCAGAAAATTCTGTTAAGAATTCGCAGAAATCGACCAAATATACAGAAAAACTGATGGAGTATATTGTAGTTAGTATTGATGAAGAAATGCAAGAAATTATTCATACATCTCCCAAGGAAAACTATATAATATACATACAAGTTAAATTAAAATAAGAACCACCCATTCAAACATTTTAATATTGATAAGCGATCATCCTCAAAATAAAATGATTCAAACGACAAAGGGATATCTGTCTCCGTCTTCAATAAAATGATGAAAATTTATCGCCCTATTAACTTTGCTTCCCCATGAAAATGCTCTTCTCGTTATGGCCGATCATAAAATGGCCCTTTCAACTAGAACATGAAAATCGCCATTTGATATGATATTCCTCCCATAACAAAATCGATGCTTTCCCGAGATTTTTGGAATTATTACAGAGGCCATTCGATTTAACTGTCGCTTCATCCATTCCAATGCAAAAGGATCCCTTAATTCCGTTTTCATGAGCCAGATGCGGCCTAATCAGTAAAACAATGACCTTTAAACAGATCACAGTGTGCTTTTTAAGATTTCAAAGTGATTATCTGAATTTCCGCCCAAAATGTATGAAAAATGTTTCCCATGTTAAACACAAACTCAAATCGATTCGTCATGCTGGATTAGAAAAATAAAACAAGAAAACCAGTTCAAACCAGGGCTATTTGAGAGCTAGGACATTATTTTTCGATGAAATAACGACCATATCAATCGAACAAAGTATTGGTTGATACTAAGCAACATATTCTTTCGTTGACCTCAGCAAAAAACGACATTTAACATACTAAAAGTCGACTATTGTATTTTATTTTTCACTGTCGTAAAAGTATGTGAGGTCGACGAAAAAATATAATATGCACCTCGGAAAAAAACGGACTATTGTCTAGCCTTCTCGACTATAAAAGAATTTTTCGTCCTTGGTACATAAATTTTTATTTTTGATGCGAATAAAAGGCAGCTATGGTTGGTATTGAAGTGTTTATAAACGTGATCTATTGTGCAGTATCTAAATTTATGTTTCATCAATAATGTTTCAGAAATACGTCTTCGACGAATATGTACATATTTCAATGCCAACCAAGGCCGATCAAGTAAAATCAAGTTCCTTGGAACAATTCATCAAATCAGCAAGAGTTTCGTCACTTGGTCACAAGATTTTCGATCAACCATATCGAACCGAATCCGTTTTTCCTTGCTGTGGCGAATTGTTCTGGAGACTCGAAATAGAACCTTGGGGAACTCCCCCCAAGGTGCTCTAGAGTTAGCAAAAAGTTACGTACTTGATTCTCTACCAACATCGCCATATCCATGAACATATCGTGGAGCTCCCTGATGGAGTTCTCCAATTTGATGATGTCAGCGTGCCTGGCTTCGATATCAGCCAGCGTCTGCTTAGCCTGCTGAGTCTCCATTATAATCTGTTGAAATTCAAGGGATCTTTAGTTCTACATCGAGTTTTTCGTGGAAAAGTAAGAAGGGATATACGTACACCTTGAGTAAAGACTGCCGGATTGCCTTGTTCCAACATCTCCTCGAGCTCTTCGTTTGTGGTCTGTCTGCCAGCTGTAAACAAGAAAGAAATTCTAAATGAACAAGGAAATTCACAAAAAAATAGAGCAGAGACAACCATGATTGTCCTGCCCTGACTGTCACTTATGAAAGCTGTGTTACATTTTTCTATTATGTTATTTTTCACATTATACTCATAATTTTGGGAAATGTTACTCACTGATCTCCAACTGTCTCTGTATCCTAGCCTTACACCTCTCCCTGTAGTCGGTCTGAGTTCTGTTGTACTCTGTCATGACCTCCACGAACTTCCTGGACAGTGTTGAATGCTGCGTTTTTCTTATCCTCAAGTCGGCGGAGGATTTGTTGTTTTGTTCTTCTTGTTCTATACTCTGTTCGATGGCTAAAATGTTAATTGGAGAATAGTTGCTTGTTTTTCGGTCCACTTGAATGTTACTTACTCTTTAGTTTCAAACGAACTTTGTTGGCAGTTTTCTTTATGTCGGCCATGAGGTCTTCTTGTTCTTGTTTCGTTTCTGCAAGAAAATTGAGGAAGAGTTGAAAATTTTGTGTGGTCGTAAGAAATGAAAAGTATGTTTATATTGGAGAAAGCTTTCATTGTCTTTTGATGACTATGAATATGACTATATAGTAACGTTCACGGATACTCTACAGAAGATTTATTTTATTATATGCTACTTAAATATCATTGTTTTTTTTTTCTGCACGATTGTTTCAATCTTTTTTCATACGAATCGGATATTGTGAGGTTGGACATACTTGACTTTTGTGTAAATTTGCATCATTTTATTCGAATTCAGAAAAAAGTCTAACTCGTTGGATTCAAGCACAACTCTGTCTACCAATATATTCAGTTTTTAACTTCCTGGTCAACCCAGCAACGATATAAAGCTTTTCCCTTTCAAAAAAAAAAAGAAAACAACCGAATATATCAAACCACCGCAACGGCGGTAATGCATTCAAGCGAAAAACCCTCCAGGGTATCATCGTCCTCGCTGACAATAATTCATCCGGCACCACCGTCGGGACGCTGGACGCGACCCCCTTGAACCCACCCCCGACGACGGCGCTCCATATCGATCCTCCCAAACTTCTCCACCGGACATCCTACCTAACGCCACACGTGGAGTAAAGGTTGACTGAGTAATTACTCCTTATAAGACCGTGACAGTCCATCTGGGGGATGTAACGGAGGTCCCAGGACGAAGGGTGGCTGCCCTTTGTTACCTGGGGCGGCGAATTGGGTTTAGGAGGCGGCCAAGGTCGCGGATGATTGGGGGTAGTTTGATACGGGTCTTTTACGATTGGGATGAGAAATGGTTGTAGGGGTAGAACGTGAGATTTTTGCGCGATTTTTCGTATAAGCGAGAGCGTTATCATTTTGACCAAACGCCTGTTCTGCGTTGGACTCAGCGACGAAGAAAAATTCCTCAAATTCCCGAAAGAAAAGAGCTAGGAACTTGAAATTTTCAGGGAAGGTTAAGGAAGGGTTGAGGCCGGTGGAGTTAGGTAATTGGCGATATCCGGTAGACGGTTCTCCGAAAAGATGGCAGCATTTTACGAACGTCTTTTTTCAACATCAGCAAATTTCGAATTGTAGCTAATGCTGAGACTTTTCGGGAAATTTTTCCATGTAGATATTCATTGAACGAATCATTTCACCTCGGAAAGTTAATAACATGAATGAACATTTGTTCTTTGATGAAAAAATTTTTCTATTTAATTTTTTCGTTTGACGAATGAAAATATTTCTGACTTTCCGAGATGACGAACTGATTGAATTGAATTATAATGAAAACTCCATATTAATTGGTGGTTTCTGACGTTAGATAAACCATTTTTCGCTTTTTGAACTGACCACTGACACATGTACACCCCTCCTAATAATAATTTACTTTATCGATCAATTATCCGCTTGTTTTTTCTGAATCTCCATCGATTTCCTCTTCCTCCCTCCCAACCCTGGTAGAAATCCGATATTTCTTCCACTGTATCGGATCCATTATACCCAGGACCGCAAAATGAAATTTAGGAAAAGCGCGGCCGTCCCATACGGAATACTAATTTATTGAACGTTCGCTTTTACCCGGATACGCCGTCGTTTTGAAATTCAGCCGGCGTCGGCAATTAATCAGTGCACCCAGGGGTCGGCGAAACTTGCCCCTAAAATAGGTCACCGGGTGTGCGGGCGATGTTTTTTTTTTACCGATACGACTCCGGAACGGGACGGGACAATGCAGCCGCCGCGTTCGGGATGTATGTCGGATACGGAAGCTAAAACATATTATCGACATGGATTTTCTCCATCTCGATAAAATCAGAGAGAGAGGCGTGCAAGCATAGAAGCATCGCGTTCGATCTGTGCTCGTTGTAGACTTCTTAAACCGAATTGTTACTATGGATGAGACTTGGGTACATTTCTACGATCCAGAAAAAAAGCAGCATTTGATGGAATGGCGACACTCTGGTTCTCCAAGACCTAAGAAGTTTCGTGTCCGAAAATCTGCTGGAAAAAGTTTTTGCTTCAGTTTTTTGGGATTGCCATGGAGTAATCATGATTGATTTTTTGGATAAGGGTAGAACAATAACCCGAGATTAACCCGAGATTACTATTCGACATTACTGACCACTCTACGGGGAAAAATTAAAGAGAAAAGACGCGGAAAGATATCCAAAGGTGCTTTGTTTTTGCAGGACAACGCCTCTGCACACAAATTTCATGTTGCCATGCAAAAAAATCGTGATTTAGCTTCACTCCTATTCACCAGATTTTGCTCCATCCTACTATCATCTCTTTTCTCAACTGAAAAAAATTTTAAAAGTTCGTAAATTTTCTTCCAACGAGGAGGTAATAAAAGCTGTGGATGTCTGGTTTACAGAGCAAGAAGAAACATTTTTTTTGAAAGATCTAGAGACGTTCCAGGTTCGCTGTAATAAATGTATCCAATTAAGAGGAGTTTTGTCTTATAGCAGGCCAAGAATTTTTCAATATACCCTCGTAAAACAATAAATAGAGAATATTATTTAAGGTCCTCTTGAGCGCCAACTGGATAGAATCCACCTTCGTGAATTCACACCCTTTCTAAATCCTCCACCTGAATTTCCACGACTCGAAACGAAACATTTCTAGATTTTTTCGGAATATTCATCAATCAATCATCATCCGCAAAGATCCCTCCACCAGCAAGTAGCTAATTTGATGGAGTGCTCAACGCAACAACCCATCAGTCATCCACCCTTCTATACACCGCGATCGCCCAGGAAATATTCAGATTGGGAGGTCTTCCACATCTTTGCATAAAGCAGCCCTTTCATCCATCCTTGCGCCGAGTGTTTTTACGCCGTCAGTCTACGCGTCTATCGGGGAGAATTTGAAATTCCAATCTACTCAAGGGGAGCCTGCCTCAACGCCAATCCACTCGACTCTGCAAACGGGAATAGTGCAGTATCGGTTTTCTTTCCTTTTAAAAAGCGTTTTCTTTCGTATATCGAGTTCAACGAATCACGCTGTGAAGATGGCGCAGTTCAGATCTTATCGAAATAATGCTGAAAACACCGAAAAAGTTCAAGCCCAAACACCAGTTACCAGTTACGTCAAATCCATCATAAGAATCGCGCGGATCTTTCTCCGCATCGAACTCCGTAACACCTCCCCCCTACCGTTCACGACAAACGGAAGGTCTTCAAATCCGATCGACCCCGCGCCACGAGCGTGTCCCTTTTTTCTAATTAATCCAGTTAACCGGCGGTTATACAAACCGTGAACCTGTTGCCCACGTTTTCCAATAAGCCCATTGTTGTTCGTCATGTCGGCGGACGTCAGTACCCCCCCGCGTATGACGCCCGGGCGCCCCCGCAAATCAAATGTTTGCTCCGGGCCGCACCACGCACGCTGCCCGGGGACGTCGTGTGCATGGAGACGATATCATGGCGAAAATTGACGCTCGTGCAAACATTGCGGAGTGCCTCGGATGGTCCTCTGTATCGTCACGAGTGACGTCCGGAGGATTTCACGCTTGATCCCTACGTAACAGGTGTTTGAACGCGGTAATCTTTGACGGGGTAAAAAGTCGGCGTTTCCTTCGGTATGATGGCTTTTCCCGCCCGAAAGGAGCCTTTATTAGCTCAAGTGTGTAAGCCTGATTTCACCTTGAGGACAGAGGCAGGGTGAAGGAATTGTCGAACAATGGTGCTCGTATAGCCAATTTATCCCATTTATCCGGAAAAAGAAATTATTCAGCTATGAATTCCAATTTTCACGTGGTTTTTTTATCCACCATTCCCAGAAAAATCGATTATTAATCACAGTTTTCAGTTCGGCTCAACCGACGCTAAAACCCCGTTCAACTCCATACTCCCGTGCGAAAGAAACATTCAAGTTTCTAAGGGAGTCACGCATTCTGTGCATGCGAATAATTCAATAAGAAAACGCTAATGAATCGCGTTCCTCGGAGGGAAGAAACAATCTCAGCCCCCCTTGAGGCACGTGAATCTTATCCAGAATTTCCCAACGTCGAAACAAAGCCCATTGTACGTTTTCCAAGTGACGTGACGGAAAATCCGACCTAATCCGCGATTTCCGAGCTGAAGAGGCCCGGGAAAATCCAGATTTCCATTCGGATCCAGTTTTCGTGGCAGACTTATAGAGTGCGGAATACGAAGAAATGTCCAGGGATTGATTTTCATTGATATCTGAAAATTTAGTGTGTGTTTGTAATGTAACATTTGCTCAGCGGGTTCCTGCTTGGTTTTTCTTATGTATTCGCAACTTTTATTTTATTATCCTCTCTAGTCTCACGAGTCTCCATGCGAATATACGCTTTCGATGACTCGAAAGATGACCTTCGAAAATTTCCCAAAATATTGGGTTCAGTTAAACGTTCGTAAAGACCGAACGGTTGTGCCGAAATGGATGAAATTCTCAGATTTATAACTAGAAGAGTAGCTCTTTCAGAATATATATCACACTTAGATCTACGTTAATTTTCCTGCAAGATTAATCTACTCGAAAGATGAACTTCGAAAATTTCCCAAAAAGTTGGGTTCAGTTAAACATTGGTCAAGACCGAACAGTTGTGCCGAAATGGATGAAATTCTCAGATTTATTACTAGAAGAGTTGCTCTTTCAGAATATGTATCACGTTTAGATCTACGATAATTTTCCTGGAAGATTAATCTACTCGAAAGATGACCTTCGAAAATTTCCCAAAAAGTTGGGTTCAGTTAAAACTTCCTCAAGACCGAACGGTTGTGCCGAAATGGATGAAATTCTCAGATTTATAACAAGAAGAGTTGCTCTTTCAGAATATGTATCACGTTTAGATCTACGATAATTTTCCTGGAAGATTAATCTACTCGAAAGATGACCTTCGAAAATTTCCCAAAAAGTTGGGTTCAGTTAAAACTTCCTCAAGACCGAACGGTTGTTGCGAAATGGATGAAATTCTCAGATTTTCAACTAGAAGAGTTGATCTTTCAGAATATGTATCACGTTTAGATCTACGATAATTTTCCTGGAAGATTAATCTACTCGAAAGATGACCTTCGAAAATTTCCCAAAAAGTTGGGTTCAGTTAAAACTTCCTCAAGACCGAACGGTTGTGTTGAAATGGATGAAATTCTCAGATTTATTACTAGAAGAGTTGCTCTTTCAGAATATGTATCACGTTTAGATCTACAATAATTTTCCTGGAAGATTAATCTACTCGAAAGATGACCTTCGAAAATGTCCCAAAAAATTGGGTTCAGTTAAACATTGGTCAAGACCGAACAGTTGTGCCGAAATGGATGAAATTCTCAGATTTATTACTAGAAGAGTTGCTCTTTCAGAATATGTATCACGTTTAGATCTACGATAATTTTCCTGGAAGATTAATCTACTCGAAAGATGACCTTCGAAAATGTCCCAAAAAATTGGGTTCAGTTAAACATTGGTCAAGACCGAACAGTTGTGCCGAAATGGATGAAATTCTCAGATTTATTACTAGAAGAGTTGCTCTTTCAGAATATGTATCACGTTTAGATCTACGATAATTTTCCTGGAAGATTAATCTACTCGAAAGATGACCTTCGAAAATTTCCCAAAAAGTTGGGTTCAGTTAAAACTCCCTCAAGACCGAACGGTTGTGTTGAAATGGATGAAATTCTCAGATTTATTACTAGAAGAGTTGCTCTTTCAGAATATGTATCACGTTTAGATCTACGATAATTTTCCTGGAAGATTAATCTACTCGAAAGATGACCTTCGAAAATGTCCCAAAAAATTGGGTTCAGTTAAAACTTCCTCAAGACCGAACGGTTGTGTTGAAATGGATGAAATTCTCGGATTTATTACTAGAAGAGTTGCTTTTTCAGAATATGTATCACGTTTAGATCTACGATAATTTTCCTGGAAGATTAATCTACTCGAAAGATGACCTTCGAAAATGTCCCAAAAAATTGGGTTCAGTTAAACATTGGTCAAGACCGAACAGTTGTGCCGAAATGGATGAAATTCTCAGATTTATTACTAGAAGAGTTGCTCTTTCAGAATATGTATCACGTTTAGATCTACGATAATTTTCCTGGAAGATTAATCTACTCGAAAGATGACCTTCGAAAATGTCCCAAAAAATTGGGTTCAGTTAAAACTTCCTCAAGACCGAACGGTTGTGTTGAAATGGATGAAATTCTCGGATTTATTACTAGAAGAGTTGCTTTTTCAGAATATGTATCACGTTTAGATCTACGATAATTTTCCTGGAAGATTAATCTACTCGAAAGATGACCTTCGAAAATTTCCCAAAAAGTTGGGTTCAGTTAAAACTTCGTCAAGACCGAACGTTTGTGCCGAATTGGATGAAATTCTCAGATTTATAACTAGAAGAGTTGCTCTTTCAGAATATGTATCACTTTTACATTTACGATGATTTTTCTGGAAGACAATCGACTCGAAAGATAACCTTCGGAAAATTCCCAAAAAGTTGGGTGTTCCGAAACCCAACGGGGGCTGTGAGATTGGACAACCCAGAAACGTGGTGAATTCACGTATCAGTATAGGTTAGGGAAAACTGGAACAATAGACTAGGGAACCGTCCAACGGCAGTCGAAAATTCCCGGTTTTCCCGGCCATAACAATGGGCGTAATATCCGATCCAGTCATAACTTCCGTCCATATCCGGGATTAGCATTCTGAATAAATTAACTCGGCGCTAATTTGATCCCAGTCCCGGTTTCCAAAACCGCAGGGTTCCCGTTCATTGTAGCTCGTGGGCGTATCTCGGTTATGAGAGCCGAGATAATAAAGATAGAAGAGACAAAAACGCTTGATTTACCTGTGAGTAGGCGTAGAGACAAAACGACGCCATATAGAAAGAGACATTCTCACCTAGCATCTATCCATAGAGGATTATGACAAGAGAGCATCCTAACCAAATGTTAGGTTCAGATTGTGTTTCCATATTCGCTATTTGTTCACGAAGTATTGAAATAAAAGCTCAGCTGATGAATGATGAATATCTTAGAAAATAACTAATGATGAATAGATAGATAGAAAGATGCAAGACGCAATAGAGAGGTCAAGATTTCGATACCAGAATTTGGGAAGATTTCCCATTACCCACGTCGAACATAAATCGGTGAATAATCAAGTGAACCCATATCAAAGACTTCCGTTCCTCCAGTATATTACACCCTACCAGGAAGGTTACAGGTAGCTACCAGTTGAACATTTCCTTCCTAAATCAACCCTCCTCTATTACACGTTGAAATATAGGTTCACTTTCCTCAAGTTTTCACGTTCTCCCGCATTAGTGAAGGGTCGATACACACGCTGAATGTCGAAGTGGCGGTTTTTCCAATAAGGGCGGGTCGACGCAGAAACCTTTTATTATTTGAAAGGCTTTTGTATGGCCCAAAAATACAAGGAACATTCATCTCGACAATACGAAGTTTTATCATCTGGACTCGATGGTATAACTTGCAGCGATGATTTTTCATCAGTGACAGAATAATAAACCACAGATTCAACAAACGTCAACTTTTTTCATGACTACTCCATATTAAGTTTGGATTACGTTCAAAAAGCCTTCCGGCGACTTTTCCAATCTCCAACGAAATTGCGATGGGAGTAGCGGTCGTTCCGTAATCTGCAAATTTACATTCCCAACTTTGACATTTCCCAATTGACCGTAACTTTGCAGGCCTGCGAAGCACAGCGCGCGACGTGTTCCGTGTCCATTGTGGAAGAAACGCCCCGATCGAAACGCAATTTGGACGCCGTTGTTTCAACGTTCTCTTGTGTCTGACACGGTGTGATATAGGCAACAGATTAATTAAGCGACCCTTAATCACTCCTGCAACGGCCAGCCGAGTACAATTTGTGGAAAGACCCACCAATCCTGCAATATCAATCGTTACCTTTGCCGAGTTTCCAAATGCGTCACTTGAAAAACAGCTTTTCCACCAGAATTATGGGAACTAGTTTTTACAAGCCAGGAGGTACGAAAAACTGTGGTAATCCCTTTGAAAATGTCAAATTTAGCTGTCAGTTCAACATGAGACATCCATCTCAGTTATATCTTTTACTCTTACAAATATTTTAACAGTAGATTCTTGACGTTAAAAGAAACACTTTTTTCCTATACCATTTCTTTTCATTCGGCCCTGATAAAAAGGTATAGCCATTTTAAGTTAAGTTAAAAACAGAGTTGCATTCAGCCAAAGTGCCAAATTTGTCAAATTTCACAGATGCTTTTTAATTTTTGAATTGTTTAAAGAGTTGGGTTCTCTGAATTTTTGGTATTTTTATGGTACGTAATGGTCATAATGAAAAAACTGGAAGACGTGGATGATATCTTGTGTTCGAAAAAGATTCATCAAATAAATAAGAAACTATATTCCGAAATTCATTTTATTCGATGAAACCGTCTGTAAGTTAGAGCTGAAAATAACATTTTTTTTTAGCGTCTTTCAACAGCCTGTATCTTCTAAATCGAGTCGATTCGGAAGAAATGGTTAGGGAAAAAAGTGTTTCTTTTGACCTTAAGAATCTACTGTTGAAATATACCCTGTAGATACAAGCTGCTTAAATGTGTCTTGAAAGGAACTTCAAAAGGGTGCATTTCTATATGATACCTTAGGGACACTATCGTTACAAATAACTTCAGTACAGGATAGGAAAGTCAACTGAACATATACTTTTCGTGTGTCCAGAACTGACTGGCCAACGCACCAAAATAAGAGGAAGCCAACCCTGGATGCTCAAAAGGTAACCCAAGCGAACTGTTGCCAGGTAGGTCAAAAACTATAACATACCAAAAGTCCAGGAAATTCAACCCAAAGCCCTTTGCAATTCGAACGGAGTCCTTCGGAGAAAAAAAGACTATCGCCCATTTAAATTCCAACGACTGCCGATAGAGGTCGCCCCCATTCACCCATTCTCGCATTCATGCCGCTTCTCCTCCCATAAAGACCCCATAACCGGGACTCCTACAAGAATACCATCGGGGGAAATTGAGTTCGTTTGCGGCTGAATGAAATCATCCACCCGTCTCGCTCTTCCCCTTGCAACGGGAGCGGTTCCCCGTTTACAAGTTTATCTCCAGAAAGTAATTCACGGTTATCAACGAGATCCGACGAAGCAATTTGCCCGCAGACGTGAAAAATATGACGCTCTCCGACAATGCCGCGTTTTCCCTACGCGTACGGTCCATTAAGGGAAATTTTTCGTTTGGATGTTCAAAGCGAAGCAATCACGGGGATTGCAGAGAGACGCCGCGCCGCTAATTCGGATTTGACTCGAATTTTTAACGTCCGCGTCACACGAGAGGATTCCACACAGACTGAAGGTATTTCAAGGCGATGATTCGATGTGTTATAAAGTGATTCATGATCCACCTACCTCGAAAATTGCAAATGATAAATGACTAACCAAACTACTTGTTACAGAGTCTCTTGAATGACCGAGAAATGATTCAAAGGAAGTAATCAATTATGGGGCAACAGTCTGGCATTCGAAGGCAACTCAGAACAGTTCGAAGAAAACCCTCGATGAAACACAAAGGCTAGCCTATGTTTGCACCGCCCATTTTGGGCAATAGGCTAGAGATCTAGGAAAGTCTTGCAATGATGTTACGTTGGGTATTTCCAACTGGGCATCTCTGAAGAATGCGCTGCATCCAGGCCTTCACAATCTCGCCTGCAAGCTTCCGTATAGAAGTCCACGTGTGGGAAGTGTGTTCGTCCTCGGTTTTAGAAACCCAAGAAGGTCGTCGAAGGTGTTAATAAAACCGACAACATCCTCAGGGGCCTTGGCCGTTACCTCGTGAGTATCCAGGACAGGTTTCCCCATATGAATGGTTCTTAGGCCAGCCAACTCTGAACGTTTGCATACCATGTGTTCAACTGTTTCTGCTTCTGATCCACAGAGCCTACGAATCTCATTTGCTGACTTTACCATACGGTACAGATGATATTTGTTCCGACAGTACCCCGTCAGCAGTTCCACCACCACCCGATGCTCAGCTCGTGACAGCTTCAGCAGCTTTCTAGTGTAGGTCGGTGAAATCATCACGAATTTCTTCGACTGAGTGAGTCCAGGAGTGTTTCTCCAGAGGGTTGTTCTGTTGTTCAAGTCCCATTGTCGGACCGCTGGCGTATATTGTTATATTCCAACCCCACAGGAAAGTTCAGGTCCAGCAGAAGTTAACCTTGATGCCCTTTTTGCAAGTTCATCGGCATTTTCATTTCCTTCAACACCACAATGCCCTGGTGCCCATAATAGTCACTTCATTGCCTCTGGCCAGTTGCTTTATGGTATTACAGCATTCCCATGTCAACAGAGATCTCTGGCAGTGTGATTCCAACGTGACCTGGCTGTCCGTAGTGACATAGATATGCGCCCCTTTGAGGTTCAATTTGATATACTCTCCAGGCCACTTAAGGATGTTGAAATGTACAAGGCTTCATCTATCATAGTGAGAGGCAGCTTGAGAATCCTCTAGTCAGCTCTATTGATCATTTAGTTTGCTTTCTTCAAGACCTTCTTATATACACGGCTGAAGACTGAAGTGACTATTTTAATCTTTTGTAAGTTATACGAATCTGAAGCTTAAAAATGTCTACTTTGGAAAAACAAATCATTGAAGCTTAAACGCAGGCAAACGAACTTTAACCAATCGTAAACATCTCAGTTGCATCTTCTCCAACGAGGTTTTCCAAGTGAAACCACCTGGAAGAACGTGCTCATTTATTTGGTCAGTCAACGATGAAGGAAGATAACGCTGCCACCTCCCATGAAGTTGCCAATATTCTCTCGCAGTTCGAGACGAAGTTGGTGTTACCCATCATCCCTTGAAGGCTACTGGAGTTTGTTGATTCTTCTCCTCAAGCAGCTCCAAACTTCGAATACACACAGCGAGCTCCAACCTACCCCGTTTCAAGACGATTCCAAAACTTCCGGACACGAATCAAACCCCAAGGTTTCGAGCCTCTTCCCGAGCATCAGGTAGCCTCGTCGAAAGGTCGCCCTTTCCTTAATTGCCCCAGTTTCCTACGATTGTCGCATCAGACCGGAAACGAATTTATGTTTCGATGGCTCGTTTGTTTCGCGAACTTCTCTCCCATCAGAGAGATATGGTCGTTAGTTTGCTCGCATCCGAAACTTCCCTTTCGGCATGAATAATTTCGAGGTTTAATGGGCGTGAAGAGAACAGAACGTCGGAAAGCTGAACGATGCAAATTCGATAACGACGTGTTTTATGAAATATCCAGTCTCGTGTTCCGACCTACGGTTCTTTGTTTGCCTTTTCCGTTTCGCCCGTTCTCCATTCTGCTCCAAACTCCAAGAATGTAACGAGTGTAACATGGGAAGTCTGGCCTAATTAACATCCCTAGAGTTATGGGTGCAGCTTTACGATTTGTTATATTATTGGGACCTTTTGTACCCCATCAGAGCCCTTCTTATCACTGCCAAATCTACAACTTTATGAAAGTTCTTCTTCCAGTCCTATAAATGTGTGAAGCCCATATTGTTTTGGTGGAAAATATATTGAATATTCTGAAAAATACAGATCCAAACCAGTTCGAAATTGGTATTCGGCTCTAAAATAACGTTTAATAATTAACTAATGTTGCTGGAGAAGAACTAGGAAGAATAATAGACCCTAAAACAACCCACAGCACGTATTTCATCTCCAACCTCCCAAACTTACGCTTCAAACTTCGAAAATACCGAAGGATCTCACAAGATCCTGTCCGGATTTCCTCGAATCCACCATCTCGCGTCATTTTCAATATTTCCCGATCTTTTATTCATCCCCCATCGTCTAATAACGCGCCCCGTTAATCCGGGGCGTCTGATTTCCACCCCAGTATGGGAAATTCATTAACACAGGTAATCTCTCGGCTGGGCGCTAAATGGCGGATGCGCCGGTCTCGCTTTAGCCTATCCCGAGACGGCGGGAATCCTATGATACAGGTCCCTGCGGAATCCGTCGACTTTTATGGTAAAATCGATAGCCGGCGATTTTAGACCTTTCCTCTCGGCGTCCTGATTAGAGATGGGCTGTCTTTTTCCCCCAGAAAATGGAGAAAATGAACATTTCCTGAAGCAACATGGAGTCAAATGTTCATTGATAACATTGAAATGCTGTTATCCAGTAAACCATGGTCGACACCTTGTAATTTTCGTGTTTTATAACGGATTTTAAAAAGAGTGGAGCCTCTTGGTAAGGGATGTGCATTTTAAGTGAACACTTTCTATTAGAAACAACTGAGAGTACTTTTTCCATGGTTTTTGAATTGAAAATGGGCCTGAATGTTGTTATTTAAGATAAAAACGCTCTATACTGAGTGTCCCAGATTCAAAGCGACGAATTCTAAAGGGTAAATTATCAGTAATTAGAAGCTGAGAGACCTTATGAATGATTCTCACTCTTGCAGGGCTACCATGCCCAAATAGGAACTGTATTCACGCTTACGATAATGTTATTCCATTCACAGTCCTATTTTCATCGTTCTCTGCACCAAGCCAGTCGAGCACTTCGATGCTCGGTAGTATGAATCATGGGCGTACCCAGGTAGGGGCAGCTGCCCCCCCCTTGAAAATAAAATAAACGTTAATTTTCCTGGCAAGTGGGAAATAAAAACGTGTTACCTACTCTGCGCAAAGTGTTGGAAGTCCGAAAAGATTACTGTTAAATTAATATATATATCTAGTCAATTTTGATGATTTTTTGTTTCAATATATCCGACCGACCATCTTCTCAGGTATGAGCTGCCCCCCTCTTGCTGAAATCCTGGGTACGCCCTTGGTATGAATGATTTTCATGCATTTCTCTCATTAGTTTCTTCAAATTTTGATTTGGAAAGGCCAAAGTGAGAATATTTCGAAGATTTTTCGGGAAAATTGAACCTTAGTATCAATCTATTATCGTTTTTACTATAATATCGAGGAATTCAGGACCAGCTGCAGTTAGGGAGTAACAGTTTCACGAAGCCTCGCAACTCTAGCCCAGATATAGGTTGAAGTAATAAAACGGACGGGGTTCGATTCACGGGAAAGTTAGGAAAGGTTTCCCCCGACCCTTTTTGCGCCTTTTGGAGGGGGAATCTCCACCCCCTCCCTTTTCGGAGGTAATTCCGAAGTTTGCCACTATCTCTTCTGGCGGCGTAAAGACGCAACTCTAAGGTTTTTCCGCCGATTTTCGTCCATGCTTTGGCACCGTTTATTTTCCGTCGGCGAGACGGTTCTTGAACTTCGAGAGTTAATTGGAACCTTGCCGTTTTCCCCGAGTTTAATTATAACGCGGACTAATGAAGGGGCGGTCGGGTAAGTTCCGAGCGAGGCTCTTTTGGTTTATTGGTTTCGATGATGAGACCCGAAGAAGAGGAAAAACCCGATCGAGGAAAGTGACATACCTCGAGAGGAAGGAAAAATACACGAAAGTTCGATGTTACATCTAGAAGAGTAGGCCAGAGGCCCTTTCATTCCTAAATCTCCCAAAACCCTGGAGATTCTAGGTGGGCCTCATGGTGTGAGATCGATAATGATCCCCATCACACTGCCAGGGATCTCTGCTGACGTGGGAATGCCGTAAAACCATAAAGCAACTGGCTAGAGGCAATAAAGTGACTCTACTATGGGCACCAGGGCATTGTGGTGTTGAAAGAAATGAAAATGTCGATGAACTTGCAAAAAGAGCATCAAGGTTAACACCTGCTGGACCTGAGCCCTTCTGTGGACTTGAAAATACCAATATAAGACAGTTGAATGCCAAGAAGAGTCTCAAGCTACCTATCACAAACATAAAGCCTTGTACATCCCAACATCCTTGGTGACCTGGGGAGTATCTTAAAATGAACTTCAAAGGGGCGCATATCTATATCACCATTGACATCCAGGCCACGTTTACGTCCCTGGAATCACACTGCAGGGATCTCTGCTGACATGGGAATGCCGTAATACCATAAAGCAACTGGCCAGAGGCAGTTAAGTGGCTCTACTATGGGCAACAGGGCATTGTGGTGTTGAAGAAAATGAAAATGCCGATGAACTTGCAAAAAGAGCATCACGGTTAACACCTGCTGGACCTGAACCTTCCTGTGGGCTTGGAATATTACAATATACGGCAGCGGTCCGACAATGGGCCTTGAACAACAGAACAACCCTCTGGAGAAACACTCCAGGACTCACTCAGTCGAAGAAATTCGTGATGATTTCACCGACTCACCAAAAAACTGCTGAAGCTGTCACGAGCTGAGCTTCGGGTGATGGTGGAACTGCTGACAGGGCACTGTCGGAACAAATATCATCTGTACCGTATGGTAAAGTCAGCAAATGAGATTCGTAGGCTCTGTGGATCAGAAGCAGAAACAGCTGAACACATGGTATGCAAACGTTCAGAGTTGGCTGGCCTAAGAACCATTCATATGGGGAAACCTGTCCTGGATACTCACGAGGTAACGGCCAAGGCCCCTGAGGATGTTGTCGGTTTTATTAACACCTTCGACGACCTTCTTGGGTTTCTAAAACCGAGGACGAACACACTTCCCACACGTGGACTTCTATACGGAAGCTTGCAGGCGAGATTGTGAAGGCCTGGATGCAGCGCATTCTTCAGAGATGCCCACTTGGGAATACTCAACATGACATCATTGCAAGACTTTCCTAGATGTCTAGCCAAATGCCCGAAATGGGCGGTGCAAACATAGGCTAGCCTTTGTGTTTCATCGAGGGTTTTCTTCGAACTGTTCTGAGTTGACTTTGAATGTCACACTGTTGCTCCATTTCAGTGTCGAATGGGGTTTCTACGAATGAGTAGGGTAGATAGAAAAAGATCAACATGATCGCAATTCTCGCAAGGCTAACCGAGCCTCAACGACCCCGGTTAAAATAATAATAATAATGATCTCCAAGTGCTTTAGTTGGGCATGTTCTCATAGCTCCATAGCTTCCATAGCTCTGGCAATGGCCTGGCAGAGTATTGCCTCATAAGGAAGGCTCACAATCATGACGCATCTATCCATAGCTGTATTTTTGGGATACCAGCTTCCTTCCAACAACAACAAACCTTCCCTCACATCAAATTCGCAACGTTTGTGGAATCAACCTATTAGACCCAAATCCAAACCGATAAAAAAATTCGCTCTCCAACGAAACGCCTTCAGATTGACTGCCATCGAACAAATATTCGTCCATTTAAAAGGTCGCTTTTTCCTCTCGCCTGAAAAGGCCACCCCTTCAAACGGACGAGAGGTGGAAATTTTCATTCATCCTCGAGCGGATCGACGTCTCCAGAAACGCTCGGATGAAAAATTGCCTTATAATTTTTTATCCGCCCTAGTGAACCCTCCTCGTCCTCGACCAGAGCCCCTCGAAGGCCCTCCAAGAGCAGTCTGAATAAAAACGCCGACCACGGCAGAAATTTTCACGAAGTCAGTCGTTCGATGCGTTAACGCCGCCGGACTAATTCAGCGACCGGATCCCACGTTCGAGGATTTAATTTTCTCTGCGGTGAGAACGGGGGTGAGGGAGGGACGTGGGGGTGTCCCGGATTACAATTGCAAATATACCGGATGCTGATTCGATTTCGGATCCGATTCGGTCTAGTTAGATATGGTAAATTATTGCCCGGATCCGCCCGACACATCTTTGTATCTTTGGATTGTTAGAATGCGTAGATCATTCGAGTTGCGTTGACTCTTCGATTATCAGTCAAATTTATCTGGGCGTATCTCCCAGAATAATCATCGTAGATCTAAATGAGATACATATCCCGAAAGAGCAACTCTTCAAGTAATAAATCTACAAATCTCATGGACCTAAGTGCCATCGTTTGATCTTGACGATTTTTTAACTGAACCCATCTTTTTAGGAATTTTTCGAAGGTCACATTTCGAGTCGCGTATCTCCCAGAAAAATCATCGTAGATCTAAATGTAATACATATTCTAAAAGAGCAACTCTTCTAGTAATAAATCTCGAAATTTCATAGATCTCAGTGCCACCGTTCGGTCTTCACGATTTTTTAACTGAACCCATCTTTTTAGGAATCAAGGTCAACTTTCATGTGGCGTATCTCTCAGAAAAATCTTCGTAGACCTGAAAGTGACACATATTCTGAACCGCCTTCTCTTAGAGTAATTAATATCGAAATTTCATCGACCTCGGTGCAACCGTTTGGCCTTGATGAATTTTTAAATGACCCCATCTTTTTCCGAGGTCAATTTTTGAGAGTATCGATTTTCAGCAGTTATTGTTTTCATATCTGTGTCCTCGACGATGTTCGAGTACATTCAATATCCGTATGGGACAATTTTGCGAAACTGGAGGATTCTACAACCAATAGTTTCCCGTTTTACTGCCGGTTTCGATCGAAAACATAATCCCGCCTTTCGTTCGGACGGTAAACTTGAGTTATTACCCTATTTAGCGACGAGTGTCCCTATTACCATACCGATCTGTCAGCACGGGGACATACGTCGACGCTCGTGGGTAGATATACGAGGGTTGTTGTTGTTGGATATGTTTGGATATTTCCAAATCCAAACATTCCACGCGAATTTTATCCGAGGGATCGACAAATAAACGCGTTTTCAGCGTTCAGATATCGATCTGCCGCCCACGTTCATTCGCTAATAATTGAATTATTGCGAATATCAGATTCAATTAATCGAACCCAACACGTTTAATCGGTTGAAGGTTGAACGGGAACCTCCGATTATCGAGATTTTTTCGTGAAAACATAAAAATCCATCGTTAAAACACGATCAGATAAACCGAGAGTTAAATATTCAATGAGATAATCTGAAAAAAAAACGGGATAAACAATTGTTCAGCTCGCAAGAATCACTATAATGTCGTCCAACATGCGAACCAGTCGTTATAACAAAGCAAACATCGAAGCAATAGGAACATGAGATAGTCTAGCGTAACGTAGAATCTCGATACTCGAAAAACACTCATAATTCGATAACTTCCCAGATAATGAATTTTCGACGATAAACCACCGATAATTACTGATGGTGTCGATGGAAACGAAACGCGGGCATTCGCCATTTTGCGCCAAATATTCCTCGAAAGTGATAAACTGGAAATAAATGGATAACACTTACTTTCATCGCTCTGGGGTGCCGATAGTATTGAACTATGTTTTTTCTTCACTTCCTCTACATTTGCCTGTATTTTATCTATCATGTCCCGTATCTCTTCCACCTGAAAAACAACAATAGTGAGGATGATGATTGTTGAAGCATTTAGGCCCGGTACTTTCACCAGCGAATAACTAAATTTATTCGATAGATAAGTCTTATTCTTAGGATAAGTAAAAATGTTGTCTTTTCTGTTTCAGATGTGCTAATCATCGAATAAATCTGTCATTGAAACTTAATAATAAGAGTTTATTTGTCATAGATCGAATGTCGGTACGTCATTATTGGTTGAATTTTTTAGATTCTGGATATATGGTTATTCTTTGTGTGATTTTTCACGAAATATTTGCTTTCTAGTTGGAATTATGACAATTCCTACAATGCGGTCTCTTATTTTACATTAATCAGTGAAAAGTAGTATACCGTGTTTTCATAGAATTGTTATTCGTCAAAAAATTTCATCTGAAAGCACCGAAATGAGATATCCTTCAGATAGGAAATTATCTGACAGATAGTTATTGACAGTGAATAAAATTTATTCGAAGGTGAAAGTACCGGGCCTTAATGAAATCATTAGTACCAAAGTGTCTCAACTTTGAGGAGATCAAATGTACCTATTACTACTACACAGTGATGACTGAAAATATTAAAATTTTACGAAGAAACGGGGGAAAAAATGCACCCCTTCACATATATGAGGGGTCCCAAATATAAACTCATCTAGTCTTTGAAAAAATTGAAAGGGCAAGAGATATTTCGTCGAAACGTTACTAATAGTCCCTCATTATTCCAAACTAAACAATAAAGTCATTTGCTAAATGTTGTTTAGTGGGTGTTTTTGGAAGTTACCAACCCTTAAATCCAACAAAACTTCCTGCAATATGTAAATTTGCTGAAAACCTAAATTTTTAAGTGCTTGGACCGAAAGTTTCGAAGAAATACCACTTGGCTTTGAATTTTATCAAGGATGAGGTGTTTTCTGACAAGGAATCACATCCGCATCATTGATAAACACCCTGTATATAAAAATACATCAAATTATTTGTATTTAAGTGATGGAACCATTCGAAATGCGAAAAAAATGTTGATTAAGAGCTTGGTCGACCAAGAAGACGACTCTGATTTTAAACATCTTCAACCATTTCCTCAGGCAATATTTAATGAAAGCTTCTCCACAATCTGTCTGCTATTTTCTCCCCATTTCTCAAATAGGTTCCAATAATAAATAAATGACCTCTATAAGTCGCTTACAATTTTAATGTAGAAAGCTAAATCAACAGTTTACTTTGAAAACGGTACAGCAGAAGCTAAGAATCACGTTTAGCCACAGAATATCGACCTTCAACATTCCATGGTCTACTTAAAGACGAATTTTTCCGAAGCAAAGTAATTTTTTCCCGCTGTAATTTTTACGGGAGAATGATTGAAACATCCCATCGATTATTGGATGATCTTATTTCGTCGTGCTTGTGCATTAGGAGGCGCCAGTCGCAGCCGCCTCCAAGAGCGATTTATTCTTGCAGGATTTCGACTCGGAGTCTGGGAGCTCAGCTAGGAACGTGAAATGATTCATGTCCCATAAAACGATTCCGATGTAGGTCGACGTCGAAGGATGAGAAAGAGAACTCGGGGAGGTGCTCCACGAGAATACAGAATAGCTTTCGTATTGTCTCTCGCAGGAATTATTACGGTTTATTATTCCGGATCGGTTAACCATGGGAATTTCCATTAGGAGCTCCAGCTCCTGGAGTGGCTTCTCCCTGATGGAAACTCCGAGTTTCTCCCATCGCGAACGTAATTATTTCCCGAGACGAATCTTTGGAATCGAGCAAGAAATGATGATTCTCTTGGTATCTTCCCAATATTTCCAAAAATACACATCTGATTAAGATGAAAACTAGTACTTGGCTCTCAAGTATCATTTTGTATCATGTATGTATCTCGAAATACAGAGATCCTTTGGAAAAATGTCTTAACTTTGGTAGTAAACCATACATTCATTTCATTCCGAGCGATTCAAAGAAAGATCTATTTATATAACAATACATCATATTGATACGTTTCCTTGAACATGTAAGGTCGAATATAATATCTAGGAGAGATGGGAGCGCGTTGAAAATTTCACCTTTTTACACAATCATGCAGTAGCAGTGTTGTACATCGGAAAATAACGCTTTTCCTGTTTTAAGTCGAAGCAATTGAATGAGCGCCAAGAATTGCGGAATAATTGCTATGGACAAATCCATATTTTTTAAGCCTTGAGTGGTTTTTTATACGATGAAAGGTTATGTGATAAGAATGTACCGACATTAATCCGAAAGAGCTAAATTTTTGAAAAAAATGCCCACTTCTTTCTGCAGCGGGGATTCACAGATCACCTATTACATTCAGAATATCTTCGTATGAATCAGCGTACACCCCTGATTTATAAATTCAATTTCCTTGGGTTCTTATTCATTTTTCATATATTTCTGGCAATTTTCTCTGTAGACTATGCATTTTCGTATGACCCCCGTACAAAACGGCAACGGGATGAGACAATCGTTATTTTCAAAGGTTACAATCTGGATTTCAGTCCACCTCGAGGTTCAAAAAAAAATATTAGCATGCGAACAATGATAGGAAACGAATGAGCTCATTAGATCGCACTTTGCAAACAGGAAAATTCGTAGAGATAAGAAAACATCAGTGATAAAGACTCATCTCTACACGATTAGTTATTAACGGGAGAAACAAGTTGTTAATCAGTATGGATAACTTGATTATTTTATACACTACTTATCCAAAAATATTTATTTTTTCTTTCATGAAAACAAAATGACACAACTTGAGAAATTGAGTCAAATCTTAGTTGAACCTGTTGGGAATCTAATTTAAAAATCTGAATGTGGTATTCAAAATACTTTTGTAAGAAATAAATTTGGAGATACTGAATCCATATTCTTTATTTATCATGAAATGAAATTAAGTAACAGATAAGAAAAAATTATATAAGAATATTCCAATAGGAATTTCGTAAGGAATCAATGCAATATGTTCAGTTTCTTTCAGCCTTCTTCTTGCACCACCAAGATGTCACTAAATGGTCTTCAGAGTCCAATAACTTGCCATTATCTCAATTTTTCAGGCTTATCTGTTGCCTTGATTCAACCTACTGCAAACTGACAAATGCATAGCTCCAGAAATAAATTAGAATATTATCACCAAATTTCCATGCTCCATTTAACTTTCAATAAACTGTTGATCATGGTTGTGGGGGCGCTCAAGGAACGGGAAACTGTACAACCCTTTTTCGAACTTGTTGATCATTAAGATTGATTAGATCAAAATTACTCACCTCGGCAAAAAATGCATCCATAAAACCATCCCTCCCCTCAACATTGACAGCAACATCATCTGGGCCCACATCGTCGTCGTCGCTTTGGGCCTGCAAAGAGACAATTTTAATTTTTTCGAAATTTCAGTTTTCAGGTCATTTCAAAACATTTAAAGGGGTGGGGTATTGTCATTTATGACAAATCTATCATTCACCTAACCTAACATTGATCCATTATTTTAGCCCAGCTTAGATTTGATTGAATCCCAATTTTCGAACTGGATTCGATTTGATAAAATTTTACTCAAGATATTTTGATGTGAATTTTCGGTTGACATCTCATCCTAATATTTTCAACCTTTCTAAATAGTATCGAATTGATGATGATTTTTGAAGGAGACTGAGTGGGCTAGATATTCTAATGCAAGATCAGAACTGCTTACCGCAACCAAAGCTGCCAATCTATCTTTCGTCATTTTAGACCGGCTTCAATCACACACCACAAAAAACTTTTATTTCATAAAAAAATCCCATTCAATACGTTTAAATGAACGACACCGAGCCTAGAATCTAACGACAGAACTCAACACCATCGAACTGACAAATCGATAAACTGAACTGAACTGCAGTGCTGCGAAGGCAACACGCATGATCCAACAATTATTTTGACGTCAGAGGTCATGTGACAATTTTATTTTCAGTTTTTTGAGGATTTTTCCAATTTCTACTTATAACTGTTTAAATTTTATGTTTTGGTTGATACTCCTACTAAACTAGAGTATGTTGAAAATACAATAAAATTAGAAATTCGGTACATTGATGAATTTTCAAGCTCAACCCTTTTATCATCTCAAGTTTGCCGCCCATTTCGGAGAGAACGCCATTGTGAGCTCTAACGACTTGTAGACTTTGCCAGAGCTATCAGTCATTTTCACGTTCATCACTGTTTGTTAAAGGTATAAGTTTTAAGGGTAAGTTCAGCTTGCAATGCTAAATCTAAGTGTTTCGTTATTTTTACAGTTTCTCAATTATTTTCATATAAAAATATTCCTGAAGTCGGTATGATATTTCCAAATTCCCATGATACGATTCGACATTTCTATCGGTTTTAAAATTTGTATTCGTTTGAAGAGTGCTAACGTATAAACGATATCGTTTAAAACTTCCGAAAAGTATTTCACAGTTATTTAAGGGTGTTTGTAATAATAATTCGTCCAAAACCAAGAGTTTTATTCTATCCCAGAATTACATTATAAATGGAGGTTAGAAGTTTCCAGAAACATCTCACGCTTTTTCTGTTTCAGATATACGATTAAATTCCAAAAATGGCAGCGGAACAAGAGATGCCCACTTTTAAATGCGTTCTAGTCGGAGATGGTGGTACTGGAAAGACAACCTTCGTAAAGCGTCACTTGACTGGTGAATTCGAGAAAAAGTATGTAGCCACCCTTGGTGTGGAAGTGCATCCTCTGGTGTTCCACACTACAAGAGGCCCCATTCGTTTCAATGTATGGGATACAGCTGGTCAGGAAAAGTTTGGTGGTCTTCGTGATGGATACTACATCCAAGGACAATGTGCCATAATTATGTTCGATGTTACATCGAGAGTTACTTACAAGAATGTACCTAACTGGCATCGTGATTTGATCAGAGTGTGTGAAAATATCCCAATTGTTTTGTGTGGTAACAAAGTTGATATTAAGGATAGAAAAGTCAAAGCCAAGAGCATCGTATTCCACAGGAAGAAGAATCTTCAGGTGAGATATTCCCGCCATTTTTAGCTCATTTGTGTAACTGAATTGTGATATATCTTTTACAGTACTACGATATCTCCGCTAAATCAAACTACAACTTCGAGAAACCCTTCTTGTGGTTGGCCAGAAAACTCATTGGAGATTCCAACCTCGACTTCGTAGCTTCACCCGCTTTGGTACCCCCAGAGGTCACCATGGATCCCCAATGGCAACAACAAATCGAGAAAGATCTGAAGGAAGCTCAAGAAACGGCCCTTCCTGAAGACGATGAAGACCTATGAGCGGGTTGTTTTTATCCAAGTGATATACCTTAAATTTTTTTCTTTAACTATTTTTATTTTCAACCTGTACTGAATGAGCGAAGCGAGTGCTTATTTATCTAAATTTGTTAAATAATACTGTTAACAGAGAGTAAATGAATGTCGTTTAATGAACGGGACATGTAATTAGTTGTGCTGAGAAGAATGAATAGGCATAGGTTATTTTCAAATAAATAATTTTTTCATACTTGCTTTCTGTTTTATTGACATATTCCAGTGGTTTCAAAACAATGTGGGTGACAAATATTTTTCTATTGCTATTGGTTACTGTACTATTTTGACAGTTCATTGTACTGTAACCAATGGCAACAAACGATTTTGACAGTTTGTGAGTAGTGAGGTTAAGAAAATCTGAGATAGAAATGAACTAGGTATTCAAGGTACAGTTGAGTCAAAAAGAGTAAATATGAAATGCTTTATTGAATTTTTTCATGTTACGATGTTCCATTTAGTTCTTTTTTATTTTCACCAGGATCTAAAGTAGTATAGAATATACAGATCAGATTATAAAATACCTTAATCTAACAACTTTGTCAAGAATGATTCCAAACTAAATCTTAGTTGAATTACTTAAACTCGCAGTTCATAAATGCGATAAACAAAATCGCAACTTTTTTCGAAGATTCACTTGCTGCCCTCAGCTGTTAACCTCTTTTCTCTTGCTTTCCTTCCCTCCATCAACAGGTCTCTCTCTTGTTTCTTCATGTCAGCGAGAACTTTGGTAACTACTCCAGTACCTAACGTTTGGGCCCCATCTCTCAAGGTAAATCTTTGTCCCGATTCAATAACCATAGGTTTCAACATTTTCAACTGTAACCTGGAAAAATTTGATCATCATAGTCACAAAGTTCCTTAATGGCCATAATCTTGATTATTTAATTCAGAGGTTTTTCGTACCTTGAATCTTCTCCAGGCATGACCATTTCCTTATCAGGTACTAAAACTTGGCATGCTGTGTCCCAAGTCCGACAAAACATTTGCAACTGAGTGTAATTTGTGATTGGTCTCGCTCTACCTCCCTCCTCCTTACTTAGAATATACACTTGGGTTTCTACATTGTCATGACTTTTCACTGTTCCAGGTTTGGCCATAACCATACCTGAAAAAAAAAAGGTGAATTTGATGTATCACGAGAGATTAAAAATGATTTTTGTACCTCTTTTAACATCTTCTCTTTTGATACCTCTAACCAGAGCTCCCAACTGATCTCCCGCTTGAGCTTCTTCCAAAATTTGATGGAACATTTCAATTCCAGTAACAACACTCTTAATTCTCTTGTTGTAACCAACAAATTCACACTCCATTCCCTAGAAAGTTCAGAAATGCAAATGAAATCCAAAAAGTTCAAAATTCACTTACCTTTTTCACGACCCCCCTTTCTAAGCGCCCAGTAACAACAGTTCCTCGACCAGGGATAGAGTATGTGTGTTCTACAGGTAACAAGAATGGTTTATCAAGTTCTCTTATAGGTGTGGGAATATTAGCATCAACCTCCTTCAATAACTGAAGTATAGCATCCTTTCCAATTTCAGGATTTTTATCTTCCAAAGCACACAATGCAGAACCTGCTACAATAGGGATTGTATCCCCATTAAATCCCATTTCTGTGAGGAGTTCCCTAATTTCCATCTCGACAAGCTCTACCATTTCCTTATCACCCGCATCAACTTTGTTAATGAATACTACTAAATGCTCAACACCTAAAACCATATTTATTAGAACTCCTCATGAAACCCTGGCTTAACCCTGATGCTGACCTATTTGTTTAGCCAATAATAAATGCTCTCTTGTCTGTGGCATAATACCATCAGTTGCTGCTACTACAAGAATGGCTCCATCCATTTGAGCAGCTCCAGTGATCATATTCTTGATATAATCAGCATGGCCGGGACAATCTGTGTGTCCATAATGCCTACTCTCAGTTTGGTACTCCACATGGGCAACGTTGATTGTGATACCTAGAAGGTTCTCATTTAAAATACCTGTAACAAATACCTTCTTCTATTTTTTACCCCTAGCTTTTTCTTCCGGTGCATTATCAATGTCTGCGTATTTCTTAGCCAGAGCCAATTTCTGATCAGCTAAAACTTTGGTAATAGCAGCTGTGAGGGTTGTTTTTCCGTGATCCACATGACCAATCGTTCCTATATTACAATGTGGCTTATTACGTTCAAAGACTTTCTTTTCAGCATAAAACCTTCTCTGGTTATATGGAACTGTACAAGCAACGACGGCACTACGGTTTGTATTTTGTAGGCATGTGAGATCGGCTAATAGTAATTTATGGACTACACGGCGAAGAGCTGAAAATTGGGTATTTATATAACCTATGAAATAAGGGAGAATTTCCAAGCTGAAAATTACTGATCTACCTGGGGTTAGCGCTCGTGCTACTATATAAGACGACATATTGGTGTACTATTTCCAATCCAAGTATATTTGAACTGTATCGGATTAACAAGAAAAGTTTTTCACCGGAATGGAAATGAAATCACCTCGCTTTGGCGATTTATTTTAATATATCGCAGAATCGATGATATTTCTGTAGCAGAAAATGGATGACCAAAATTGAATCGATAATTTTCATCTTATCGATGGATTTTGATGAGGTGATTACTGTCATCAATTTTCTTTGTGTCAACCTAAGTTTTTTCTAAATTTTTGTTGTTATCTTGGCTGCTTTTTGAATAGAAAATTCTTGTGATGGGAAAAAGCTGCGACGTCTCTAAACAAAGAAAATGCTTGATGAAAACTCTGAAGAAACTCTCCGAGAAATTGCAATGTAGCCCCCCTTGCCACGTGAAGCCATATCCTTGTACACCATGTTGTCCGATGGGGGCGTTCTTACCATGTGGTCCTCCAAAATGCAAGTGTTTTCTGATGAAAAATTGCTGTCAGAAAGCCTCTTGTTGTAGCACAAGTTCTTGTGGTCCGTTTCCAGACAGTTGCACTTCTATCTGCTGTCCCTCGTCAACTAGGTGTATTTCAAAATGTTCATGTTGCAATCCGTGTTGCCTATGTACCACATCAAAGTATTGTAGGTCATCCAAATGTTGTAAACCTAAACGTTGTGGATGTAGCTGTGGTTGCAAGCCATGTTTTCCTCTGTGTTACCCATGTCCCAAAATGTGTAAATATACATGTTGCCACCCTTGCTGTTGTTGTCGTCGAAAATGCATTCAGTATTCGCCAACTTGTTGTAGGAAGACGTGCAAGAAAAGTCCAGTAGGAAACTTATGCTTTGGTTGCAATACTATTTGTATACCTCGATGCTCTTCTGATAGCTGTTTAGTGACCAGAAATCGTGGCAAAGCCCTGAGTTGCTCTAAATCGGTCGAATTACGCGGGGGGAAACTATACAGAGGATGCGATTGTGACAAGAAGAATGGGCTTCAAGATCGCTGCTTGCGATATTGCTGCATAAACAACCCAAAATGCAGGACACAACCGGCCTCTTGTCACTGCAGCAAATTTTCGTGCGGGAAACATTTAAGCGTGAGGTACGGGAAGAAGAAAACCATCACTTACACTTGTTGTATGTGTGGACCACCTATGTACCCTTGCATGCCGTGCTATCAAACCATACCATGTCAATGCCGTTGTCGATGTTCGTGTTGCTGTCGGAACAAATGCGAAAACGATTGTCAGTGTTGTCCTATAACATGTGAGGCCGCTTGCTGTTGTCAACCCTGTCCTGAACCATGCGTCCCATCACCTGAGCCATGTCTACCTTGCCCAGAACCTTGTTCACTTGAGCCATGCTGTCCTTCGGTGCCTTGCCCTGAGCCATGCTGTCCCGCAGTGCCCTGTCCTGAGCCCTGCGAGCCTTGTCCACCTTGTTATGAGACAAATTCACCTTCACCACCCAAATGTGTTTGTCCCTACGAAGACAATTGTACTTGTGATGGTGACACCCAAACATATGGCAACAACGATGGTTGTTACATTGAATATTCGCCTCCACAGTGTAGAGCATGTCAAACTCATTATTAAAGATCGAATCATCTCGAAATGATTGTAGTATTGACCTGGGGAAGTCCGTGCCCACCCTTGTCCTTATAGTTTGTTTCTTTATGGAATGCGAATTTATTGAAATGATAGTTTTCGATACACAATGTACTTCTGCTTAAACTAAGACTCAATGTTTTTTTTTTCTTATCCTACCACTCGTCACATTCATCATGAGGACTTTCCATATAACTCAGTGGACAAAAAACGCAAACTTTAGTCGGTTCAAACCTACAGGCATCGTTGTGCGATTCGTAAATGACTTCTGGAATCTTCAAGACTTTAGGTTCTCTACGACAACAGGTGAACATTCTGATATCTTGCGAGGGAGGTTCTTCTGGAATACGACTGCAAGTCGGGAAAGACCGGCAGAGTACTTTTCGAGGGTTTACAATCTCATAATCGGGGTAGTTAGGAATGAATGTATCGTCTAGATCTTCATGGAAGGCTGGTGGATCGATTCTATGATCCTCGTACTCGTATAATGGACAATCATAATCTGCGTCATGGAAATCTACATATGTAGGGTCGGAACTAACCCGTGTGGTTATGTCAGGAAGATGTTTTCCCCCAGAAAATCGACTGAGATAACAGGTTGCAGGTCTGGTCTTACATTTGGGGTTCCTAAGGCAGCAGAATCTCAGGCACCTGTCTTGCAAACCGTTGGTTTTATCACAGTCACAACCTCGATACATCAAACCACCTCTCAACTCCCTGGACTGACAACATCTCGGTGGTGGGATAGCATTGTGTTGCAGTTTTCTCAAAGGTCGGTTGGCTCTACAAACTGCAGTTTCCATTTGTTCTGGATCATCAGTACTGATCAGATATAATTTTGGGGATTTTCTTTGGGTGTAAGGACATCTTCCACCTCTAATTGGTGAGGACCTAGAAACTCTGTAACTATTGGACTGGTCATATTCTCGTGGCACAGCCGACTTGAAACAAAGAGTAGTATTAGGTGAACATTCATGGATTTGAAAACATTTTTCATAGGGTTTCTCGCGATATGGCACCAGAGGATAATTTTTTTTTCGCAACGTTGATTCGAAGGGAACATTTTCTCTCCTAGGTGGACATTTTCGAGCCATAGCAGGACATGTTGGATATTTTTCGCGGGAAGTCGTTCTGTATCTTCCGAAATTTCCAGCGTCCCCTGTTCCGCATTGTTGAAGATCATTATCTTCGTTCAACAAGTTGAGCAAGGTTTTTAGTTTTGTAAGGGCGCATTTTCGTCTTCGGTCCATGAAAACTGCCGATTTTGGAATAACCGAAATGTACGAAAATTTGGAAAATTTACCTACTGGAACTTTCACAAACGTCAGATTCAATGATAATATTGAGTGATCATAGAGATATTAAAAAACGATCAGTGTGATATACCCCTGGAAACTTGTCACCTTGAGTATTATCATAGATTAATCTATGATTATGATTTTATCTATCATGCTCCTGCCAAAAATTGTTAGTGGAAAAAATTTGTTTCCTCAGAAAATCGCTTCTAAATCCTTGTAAAATGAATTGTTGCTCTTGCTGCGAGCCATGGGGTCCCCAATATTACAGAAGGTCCTGTATCGATCCTCCCAAAAGGGGAAAGGCTTGCATTAGGGGTTGCCCTCCAAGAAAAGTCATCATCAAACGTATAGAGACATGGGGGGCTCATAGGTTTACCTTCAAGCAAGACCCCTTCGGTGGAGCCAAATCGTTTCTAGAGCCCTACGATGATTTCTCTTACATGTCTGACATGATCTATGAATATCCTCAGTATCCAATAAAAAATATTAAATGTAGGTGTAGGTCATGAAAACAGTTTTCTTTGTACATCTATTTTTATTAATAATTTAATCAATACAGGAAGGAAACGTTTCAAACAAATACTTCCATTATTGAAAGGTACCTTCACCAAGTATAGCTTCAGAGCGTTTGGAAATAAATAATGACATTCCTTATCACCCTGAAAACTTTTTTGAGCAGTATCAGCCAGGTACCCATCAATTTGCACAGACCTCTCAATAAATATTATCCCAGAATTCTTCAAAATCAAGTCTTGTGGTTCATTCAGAAATTAACTCTTTTTAAAGTTTAAATATGAAATTTGTCAGTTCTCCTGTTGTTGCTTTTCACCTTATTCCTATACTTGATAAGAGGAAATCATTTCTTACGTAATTAATTGTAAATTACCTATATATCAGGAATATACAGAGGGGGAGTTATAACAGAGTAAAGAATTACGTCCAGCTATCTAAATATTTGACGTTTTCCTTGAAGCTTCACTCTTTGTCGTATCAGTTCTTAGCAGCAGCACCTTCGCCAAATCCTATTTTACCACCACTTCATTTTGCGTTCTTTTCGTAAGCCTTATACTGAGAACTGAAGAAGTCTCTAAGAGCCCTCAAAACCCCGGCGTCCAAGGGCTGTGAGCCTTTGAAAGCTAATTTTGCCAACGCCTGACCGACTTTTTCCAAAGACTCGGCCTCTTTACTTTGAGATCCAGGTGCGAGCTTCGATTTTGGGGTGTTCGTTTCTTCCAGTAGCTCCTGGAATATCTTACGAGCTTCGGAATCTTCCTCTTCCGGTGTTTTCGGTTTTTCCGTGCTTCCCAATCCCAGTTCTTGCTCTAACTCTGCGAAGACAGCGGCATCTGACGACACTTGAACGTTTTCTCTCTTGGTTAAGGTTCTATTGGTGGTTAATTTTTCGGGACTCTTGGGTACTGACGACGTGTTATTTTTTTGTAATTCCTCCACGTCGATCATCTCAACATCGGTTAATTGACGGTCTTCTTTTGGACTTTCCGAGCTTATGTTTTCTTCCGACCTTTTTTGCTCTTCGTCGTTAGAAAGGTCTATGGTGTACTCTCTGACGAATAGCATATCGTTTACCTCGGAGCTTTTGGAATCATCGGCTACACTGGCGTCTTCATTGGCCGTGAGTGCTGCATTGTTCACAGAGGTCGTTTGTTCACCACTGTATTCCCCAGAGTCCTCCAAAGTTTCCACCGATTTCGACGTATCGGTGTTTATCAGTTCTGTCAAATTTTCGGCCTTAACAGTTCCCAGTTCCGATGTTTCTGTGGAAGTTGGAACATCAGGGGTGGGATCGGATGTCGTAGTTGAAATCTCATCCAGTTCTTCCTCTTCTCGGTCGCTTTCAGCAGGGGCGTTTAGGATCTCAGGAGGCAAGGCGGCCTTCAAGTTGATCAGAGGCGTGAACTGATCGGAGTTTTCTTTCAACCATTCGATGTGGGTCGTGTTGGTGGGCACCGTTTTGTTATTCCTGATCTCCAGTATTTCCGGGAGAATTTTGAATTTTTTCTCTTGGATCTCCTTGGGAACTTCCGTCTGATTCGGTATTTCCGGTTTCAGCCACACGTCTTCGGCTAGTGTGTCTGGTTGCGTTGGGTAAGCAGGATTTTGATTTTCTAGCTCTAATATCATGGTGGGGTCGTTGGTGATTGAGATATCTGTGATGTTTATCTCTGGATTCGTCAGAATTTCGGTGATGATCATAGTTTCTGGAGTTTGGGATGGATCTTGAGAGGAGGGTACGATTTCAGTTGAAGATTCTTGGGTTGACGATAGATTCTGAGCTTCTGATTGGAAATCCGAAGATGTCGATGGGGTTGAAGTAAGATCTTCTACAGTTGGCGTTGATGGATTCGGGTTAGAAGAAGGTTTTTTCTTTTTCTTCACAAGGGAGAGAATGTGGGATGAGCTGGCTGAAACCAGGTCGTTAGTGTTGTCTTCTGAAGTGGTAGATGAGAAATCTAGGGTACTCGAAGTGAGGGCGTCTAGGCTGGTGTTATTCTCGACTTCCTCAAAACCTCCTCTTTGAAGACCCTCAGCCCCTATGAGGGTTATGATGGAAGATGGAGTACTGCTTGCATCTTTCTCGTTCACCAACTCGTTCTTCTTCAAGTAGAGCAAATTATCACCGATTCTAATGACAGGTGGAGGACTCTGAATCACCTCGGTCAACTCGCTGGATTCACCCTCCGAATCAGTCACGAAGAGGTCGTTTTCCTTCCCAATTTCCTCAGTTGCCTTCGTCTCTTCGATGATGAGTTGTCCCTGAGGTTCCATTTTGGATTCTTCCTTGGGATTGGAGGTGATCGGTATCTCCAGTATCTCCGGGATGATCTCCTGGATCGTGATCTTCGAATTCTGCAGGGAATTGGCCCCTTCTGAACCATCGGGTTGTATTTTGTTGTCGCTATCCTCGGAGGCATGAAGATAGTCGTTGGTCGACGGTTTGCTCGTTAAAGTCGACACGAATGGAGTTTCTTCTGGGGTGGAAGAATCTGGAAATGAACTCAAACTGAAGGTAACGTTGAGGGGAACCTTCTCCAAGGAATCTGAAAAGATAAGGCGTGGTTAATGGGGGGATATTTGTAGATGGCTATTTTCGTTGATTTTGTGAAGGATTTTGATACCTCTGGTGGGACAGTGGTCGTATTTAGGGCAGCATTGTCCAGGTACTTGTTTGCCCTCACAGTCGTTTCGGACGTAGCAAGAGACGTCTGCGCATTTGATTTCACCCCCTCTGCAATAGCACACTTTGCATTCGTCTCCTAGGGATGTTTCTAGCCGTTCTCCGTTGGAGTAAAGTCTTCCCTTGTACTCGCATTCTAAAAGGAAAAAATCATGAATACACTTGCAGAATTTTGCTTTAATTCTTGTAGAAAAAAAGTATTAGTTTCTATAGAAGCCCTGTGCCGAAAGGAAGATGTGAAATACAGCTTCTGAAACATTGTAGCAACGCAGGCATGATATCGAAGTAATGAAACCACATTTTTCGTTCATAACAGAACAATTATGGGAGGAGGTCGCGGAAGATGGAGAATTTAAGTACGCTGGGGTGCAATTCAGTTCGGCAACTTCCTAAGACGTTATAACCGCGGCAGAATACAAATTCGGAAACTTGTAAAACTCAGTATAACGTTTATGTTGTGACCTCAAAACGTGATAGAAATTGCAAGGAGGCCGGAGAAAATATTTTATGTAATATTGCAGTAATTTGGAGGGAGACTTACGTTGGATGCTCGAGGAAAGAGGAGAGCTCAGAGACCGCGAACGAGAAGCTGTTTTCTACCATTGTTTTCTCAATATGCGAAGTCTTTACTCACGTATTAGGGTTCGTTATGTCGAATAAAGGATCTGGGAGAATAATATGTTCATTATTATGATAAAATACGAAATGTATGAGTATAAGTAGAGATTTTTATATTATCAACTCGATTGAATCAGTCTTAAACATAGAAAAATAGCAAAGCTGTATCAAAAGAAACACGATGAGTCTCAGAAGCAGATGTCACTTTTCACTTGATAAATTTCCAAACGTACTCACCGCACTGGTAATCTGGACAGCATTCGTTCTGTCTATGAACCATTTTACAGCCCGGTTTCTTGTTAGCACATCGTAAAGCTTCGCACTGAACTCCAGGAGGTTGACATTTGCATTTCAAACACGGCTGTTCCGAGGGAACTGCCTCGTTGCTGCCATAAACTAAGTCTCCGACTATGCAAACTGCGGGATGAAAAAATTGGATAAGAATAAGTGCCTAGATGGTATTCCGAGGAGGCGTTAGATGGATTTTGACAGCCGGCTACATCTGGCGGTTTTGCATCAGTTTCGTCGGGATTGGACAGACTCAAATTCACGTGAATATTCGAGAAAATTGTCCTACACGGGGCGAATCTTTGGCTCGTACAAATATTTCAACAATTTTTTCCCATTCGGCCCTGATAAAAAGTTATAGCCATTTTGAGTTTTCATTATGAGTTGCAGCTTTTGGAAAAACGAAATTCCCTTCAGAATAACTAGCTGAATCTGTGACTCTAGATATCTGTGGATCTCTTGAACAGAGTTGCATTCAGCCAAAGTATCCGATTTTTCGAATTTCACGAATATTTTTTATCTTTGAAATGACTCGAAAACGGTGCATTATACGAGAAAATACGAAGAATACTTTTATTTTACGGGACGTTCAAATATTCATAAGAAAGCGTCCAACTCAGTTTCAAGAGTTGGGTTCTTTGGATTTTTGGTATTTTATGGTACGTAATGGCCGTAATGAGAAAACTGGAAGACGTGGGTGACATCTTGTGTTCGAAAAAGATTCATCAAAAGAATGAAAAACTATATTCCAAAATTCATTTCATTCGATGAAACCGTTTGTGTGATAGAGCTAAAAATAACATTTTTTTAAGCGTTTTTAAACGGCCTGGACCGAGCCGATTATTAAAAAATGGTTCAGGAAAAAAGTGTTTCTTTTAACTTTAAGAATCTACTGTTGAAATATTTGTACGAGTCAAAGACTCACAAGCTGCTTAAATGTGTCTTAAAGGGAACTTGAAAAGGGTGCATTTCTGTATGATAACCTAGGGACACAAACGGTAAAAATAACTTCAGTACAGCATGGGAAAGTCAGCTGAACATATACTGGTTTTTCAACAGCCTGTATCTTTTAAACCGAGTCGATTCGGAAAAAATGGTAAAGGAAGAAAGTGTTTCTTTTGCCCTCAAGAATCTACTATATCTATTTTGGTTCGGATATATTTACCACACTTTCACCAGAGTCCTAGGATAATTAATCAGGATAACAATACAAAATGCATGCATAAGCCTTACCCTGCGATTGGTTAACGTCTGCGTCGGACTCAATTTCCGGATAAACCTCCCTAGTCAGCCTCCTGGACCTTGCGGGACCTGCAAACCAGACGTATCGTTAATAAATAAGACACAATCCGTATCGTGTACCAGTAAATAATGTCCGTGGCTTAATTGTTAAATGGTCCGGATCTGCACAGTACGCAGAGTCCCGGTCTGCGACGTCAGAACGGGATGAAATAGGGACGGGGCCGATCATCCTTGAAATTCAACAAATCCATTAGGAATAACGTTATTGGGAGACAAGTTTATGATACGACCGGAGTCGGATCGATTTCCTGCGAGGGCGTTGAACATGCAGATAGACGTTTCCGAGCCTTTTGGTTCGGGAATTTTTCAGGATTATTCCTGGTGTGTGCTGATAACCGATGTGGGACTCATCGGGTCGGTGCTTATCTGGATAGGTGAGTGGATGGAATGGAAAAATTCATCCGAATGGAATAATGAACCAAAATCAACTTTCCCACCAACTCAAACTAAAGAACCAAACGCCGTGGAAGTGAACACCCTAGAATAACTCCCCCCTATTGACAAACCTTATTTGAATTGGCGAAACTTTTTCACTCCCAACAAAAACCGGGAAATTTCCTCCACTCCGTACGTTGAAAAGCACGAATCGTCAAGTTGATTCGAGACCCGGGTGGCAACTTCCAAAGGGAGATTGATGAAGGAGGAACGGATCTGGAATAGTTTGCATAAAACTACAGAGTGATAAATTACTCTCGGTTCAAGTTTGCTGGAAGTTCGCGCGTTTGCGAAGTTGCTAATTGTCGTCATCTAGTCCTAACCTCTCGCAACAGATTAGGGCTTTTTTGTGAGAGTTGCTTTAATGGGGGGGCGATTTGATAGCTGAGATCTGTAGAAATTAATATGGGGTATATCAAACAGGGTTTAATTCAGCTTAAGTACCCAATTTTCCCAATATCCCAGTTTTTTTTCATATTTGATCATCAATTTACTCGAAAACGGTGTATTATACGAGAAATTATGAAGAATACTCTTTAGAAGTGTCAGTGTGAAGTTTGAAGTCAAAAAAGTAAACCAGAGTTACGCAATAAATTAAAAGAGAGAAGATGTCCAACGAAACTGTGAAAATCGAAAAATTGGAGTATCGAGCCATCATCGAGTACCTACATGTATTTAAAAGGGTTAAGAGGTAAGCAGATTCACGAAAATATGCTTAGATAATACCCTTGGTGATCAATGTCCTTCGTATACGACCGTGAAAAATTGGACTGCAAGCTTCAAAAGAGGTAACTTTTCCATTGAAGATGATGACCAATTGGGAAGGCCAGTTCTGTGTCAGTCTCCGAAAATATCGACGCAGTTTAAGACATGATTTTATCGGACCGTCGAATTGGGCTAAAATGGATATCTGAAGCACTGAATATTTCATACGAACGCGTTCATCATATGGTTCACGTCAAATTTGGACATAAGAAAAACTGCTGCAAAATGGATTCCCAAATGTTTGAATGTTGATCAAAAGCGTGCAAGGGTAGAAGCATCGCGTTCGATCTGTGCTCGATTTGAAAACGATGTAGACTACTTAAAACGAATTGTTACTATAGATTAGACTTGGGTACACTTCTACGATCCAGAAACAGAGCAACAATCGATGGAATGGCGACACTCTGGTTCTCCAAGACCTAAGTTTCGTGTCAAAAAATCTGCTGGAAAAGTTCTTGCTTCAGTTTTTTGGGATTGCCATGGAGTAATCATGATAGATTTTTTGGCTGAGAGTAGAACAATAACCGGAGATTACTATTCGACATTACTGACCGCTCTTCGGCAAAAAATTGAAGAGAAGAGACGCAGAAAGCTATCCAAAGGTGTTTTGTTTTTGCAGGACAACGCCCCTGCACACAAATCTTATGTTGCCTTGCAAAAAATTCGTGACTTAGGGTTTGAATTACTAAAACACCCCCCTTATTCACCGGATTTGGCTCCATCCGACTATCATTTCTTTCCTCAACTGAAAAAAAGTTTAAAAGGTCGTAAATTTTCTTCCGACGAGGAGGTAATAAAAGCTGTGGAGGTCTGGTTTGCATAGCAAGAAGAAACATATTTTTTGAAAGGTCTAGAGACGTTGCAGGTTCGATGTAATAAATGTATCCAATTAAGAGGAGAATATGTTGAGTAATAAAATATTTTGACATTGAAATTTTGTTTGGTTCTATAGTAGGCTAAGAATTTTCCAATATATCCTCGTATGCACCATTCTCCATTCAAATATTGCAGGCTTATTTCCAATGTTCTTCTCAAAAAGGTCTTCAATGAAGGCGAGTGGATGTGGAACAACTTCTACTTTACATTTCGTCAATTAGACACAGTTCCAGCGAACCTAATTCAGGTTTCTGTCAATTGGGACCTTTTCCCTATTATTCCCAGTGAGCCTATCCCAAAACCACCCTTCCAAAGGGAGAAATATCGAATTCGTTCGGTATTTATCTTGTGAGACAAGCATCAGTCAGGTACAGATTCCTCTCTCGGCCCACTCAACCAACTGCCGTTCGTTCGAAGAGCCCCATTATGAAATAACTCAATTAATCAGCACCAGCGCCATAGGTTTTCGTTATTCAACGCATCAAATTAACCCCGTCTACTTTGAGATGAAATCGTGAATTATGGATCAACTTCGCTCCATCGAAGTTTTCATGTTGACTGCCACGGAGCTCCTGCTGGCTCCGTACATAATATATAAGAATTTCGCTAATTTCCAGATTCGGAGTAATTGAATATTCGAGTTCTGGAGTAGTTTAGTGCTCGCTCTAATTGGATTCCTTCGTTATTTCGATTGTGCCGGAAGAAGCTGGTTAAATTGGAGATTTCTTCTGATCGGAGTGGGACGTGTTGGGTTTTTAGACGTTCTCTGATCATAAATGCTCATTTCTCAACTAGGTATAGGTTTTGGGAAACGAACAACTGCATCAGACTATGGCAGTCCAAAATGCCGATATGAAAAATTTCAATGACATTCTTGTTATGTGTCGTCTATCGTTTTACCCATCCCTAGCAGGGCCACGAATTCTACATTTGGTAAATATAAATCGTTTCACAATAGTTAGGGATTGTCTCAATACGAGGTCTAAATCTTTACTCACTTTAATTGTCTCCTGAAAGCAGGAGCTTATTCCCGAATGCTGATACCATCAAATTGGCAGCATGTTAAAACTCCCAATGTACAAAATCCTTACTCTTCTCACGTATTGTTCGTATTCGTCCCGACGTGGGGCGTATAAAAACCGTGAGCTATAAGCGAAGCACTACAAAGCGTTATAGCGACATTTCGCCATTTTCGACATAACAGCCCCTGTAATTAAAAAAATTTTCAACTCCGCCACTTTTCCGTTCGTTCCGTCCAATTAAAGGGATACAATCGTCATTCCTGGGCCGGCAAGGACGAGTCGAAAAGTCGTGGGAGAACTTCTCAAGAATTTATCACTGCGAATAAGTTTTATGATCGAATTTTCGTAGAGAACACGGTCCACATTTCGAAGTTTAATTTTTGGACGCGATCCCTCTAGAATTGAGTTAAATTCGACGCCTTAGTCGATACGATCGAAATTGGTATTGGAATGGTGCTTTCACTTTTGCTACGGACAATAGTCGGTCTGCAGTTGGACTTGAACCATCTTAAAAGACCATCGATGTGCGGATGTATGATATAATTTGTATTCAAGTCGTGATTCACAGGTGAAAGACTCGATCACATGGATAATTAAGGCGCTTAATGGGTTCAATAGTCCTTTCTAGACGAGATATATTATATTTCGTAGAATAAGTACTAAATTCTTCAATCATAATCAATCTCTGGAGTTTTCAGACAATCAATGTCAGAAAATTTGCCGTCATAGAAGAAAATTACGAAAATCTGTGGTGTTGCTAGGGATGGGTAAATCTATGACGACAAGATCTGTCAGTAAGCAAATGTGTCCACAGAATCTATATCCGACCTCCGAACATTCAGACCAAATCGAGTGTCGCAGCCCTAAAGGTCAACAGTATCAATCAAAATCGGAAATTCTGCTCGTTAATTGCGGGACTTTAAACGCAAACTACCGCATTTCGCGAATCTGCACCTTGTTACTGGTAATTGAACGCATTATATAACTTTTCGATACGTCAAATTGCCAGGAAATTGGCTCGAAAGGTAAAATACATCGAGAGCATAGCGTAACTTTCATGAATAACTATCGTCCGAATGAACCCGACTCGATTTCAAACACAGAGGCACTTCCGTTCCGCGGATTGTAACCATCGCAGATGAAACTGTGATTCGGGATCGGAATATGCTCTCTGTGGTTCGAAACGGCCGCTTTTTAACAAAAGCGAATTGATCTGAGGGATGTTTGGATTTGACAGCATGGGATGATTGTAAATAATTGATTTATACAGCTCTTTACCCCATGTCATAATATTCTTTGGTTCTTTTACCATCCTGTTCCTGTTAGCAACTTAACAACAACAAAATGATAATGATGAGCCCTTAACTTCTAAGGTGATTTTGTGCGTTTTGAGTGCATAGAAATAATCATATGACGTAAAAGTACATGGAACCGGCAACGGTGCTCTGTATGCTTTATTAAATTTCGAATTGAAGGTAGGAATTGGCGAATTATTCGCAAACAGGATATTCGTATCTGGTTCAACAATTATCCACGTATTAAATGGATGTTTATTGTTCTCTGAACATCCATATCCATCACCTCTGAACAATTTTGTAATTGATAGAATCGTTGAAGTGGTATCATTTCAGCGTTGAGCATTTGTATTTATCGGTGTCCATTTGAATAATGGATGGAGAATTATCTGGTTTCCTCCAAGATATTGTACAATTAATGGAGTATTCAGGGTTTTCCGAAAGTGATTTGGGAAATTGTCAGTTTTGATCCGTTTCGCATTAGAATTAATGCAAATTCGACAAGGATGTTATTTCGTAACTTTTTATCTTGATTTCATCGAAGGAACACCAAGTTTGAATTTACCTGCTTCCACATAGATCCTCAGGATCGAGAAGTAAGCAATACTTCCCAAGATTAGCCCATAGTTTCTTGTCTGCATGGTCACAACTGAAACAAAACGATATTAAAGTTCATGTTGTCCTGAAGACGTAAATCAATGATTCATGAGAAGAAACACTACAAATTTCACGGGAAGTTTTCCGTGAAGTGAGTTCAAAAGTTTTGTGTTCATATTCAATATCGGCCAAATATCGGTCTTTGTTTGGAAGTAATTAACCAAAAGAAATGAAATTTTTCTCTGTCCAAAAAAGCCGTTTCATATATACATCAGTCAGCTACAGTCAAACCTTTGGTCGAAAATCATCGACCTCTAATAGAAATCCGCACAAAAGATTTCTGCAACGAATTAGAAGCAGTAAATTGCGAACGGGCACACTCAAAGAGAAGAATTTTCCCGTCCATTTAATTTCCCTTTAATTAGATCACCGATTCCGCTGAACAGCGTGCGGCATTTTCTTTTCATCTATCGGGTACATATAACGCAATCAGAACCGAAGTTCCTGAATTAGATTCCAGGAAGGCAATGAGAGAGTCAACGTAGGTACATAATCAGGCAGTCGTGTAACTGGGAGATACCTGTTTGCTGGTATACGATGGGACAAAATTGTCTCATTCAATGGGTAAATCGCTATTAGAGAGAAACAAGACGGAGTTAGAAAGGGAAACGGTGTTTTGGTGGTATTAGTTTGATGCATACCCCATGCTGCTTACAGTGGGTAGGGCAGCTGATATATTACCTAGACATATTAGATTAGATTGTTACGCAGCTTCCGCTTTATTACAGGAAAACGCTACAAATTTATTAGCAGTGCAAATGAATTTCTGTGGTTTGAAAAGAAGAGATAGCGAGGAAGAAAAAGTCGAGATGTCAGATCACATTTCGATGGCACATCTATCATCTGTCAAAATCTGACATATGTCAACATGACACTAGTTCTTCATATCAGATTCAGGAGTGGCCTGCGTCAGACTGTGAAGTGAACCTTTTAGTCAAAGAGCTGGATATTTCTAAAGGTGCGGAACACGAATATTATTTCATCCCGATGTGATAGCTTTCGCAGTATTTTTTCGCATTTGTTATCATTCACGTGCAGAATCTGCTTTGCATTGGAAAACAGACGCCAGTCCTTTGTGGAGCAGTGGATCAACGATGAACATTTAAATAAAATAATGGAATAAATTTCACCACGACTCCATTCTTGCGTTAGGCGATCTATTCTCGCGGAAGATATGCAGATTTGGACGAGTTGGAGTAACTTTATAACAGCGGATAGCTGGACGTACTTGGACCTGTTCGGACGCTAAACAGCGTCCATTTGTTTGATGGACGCCACGATTAACGTGTGATTTGCGAGGCAGGATTTCATACGACAAATCCTGGATTAATGCGGCTGCTTTGAATGTCACAGATAGATGTGAGAGATAAGTCGGATCAGGGTATGGCGTTTTCCAAGTTTCTAACGAGATTTTGGTTCATTATTTTCACTAATGAACCTTTGACATCACTCACAAAAACCTAATTCCATATCTTTTCTAGAATTCAGAGCAAATGTGGCGAACATGACCACTGAGTAACGTATGTCATAGAATGAGGGTTGGAAATCTGTGGTTTCACCAGGGGTGGGTAAATCGATAAACGACGAATCTACTGGCAGGATAGATTGGAAAGTTTAGGCAAATATGTTGGCTCAAGTTGCGTATATGCAGATCATTTCTCGAAATTCTGGTTACAGCAGCGGCGTTCGCCGTAAACCTTGAAAAACTCTGTTCCAACGAAATTCACGTCGCTGTCCAGTTCTTCGAAACGAGAAATTTCCAATCGATTTCGAAATTCGTCAGTTTAATCGGAACTGGGAGCACCCGGTATAAACACGCACCGCTTGCGAGGGAGATGCTGCAGGTCGATGCAAATTCCATGACGCTCCGGCAGTTCTCCGAGCCGAAGAACAAGTCCCTCGATTTAATTTCGAGGAAATGCTTCGGACAGACGATGCAGCCCACCACTCACTCGATGACCTAATTGAATCAGACTGTATACCGTTATTCGATTATTTAAGAATGTGGAAAACAAGAAACGGAGACGAGATGACGAAAAGAAGACGAAGCCAGATATTTCACAATACGAGAATTTGAAATTCGTATCGGTTCGCTCAAATATATTCGGCGACACCAAAATTGTTACAGTTCCACTTGATTTCCCCCCAGAAGCAAGCTTTCATAGCATTATACACCTTCTATTTTCGATTATTCCTGATCAAATTAGCTTATGAGAGCTGACTACTGTAGATTATGGATAAATCAAGATGGTACTAGCCGTTTGACTCACTTATTTCTCTGCACCAAGCCAGTCGATCACTATTGCCATTGGGTCCTAATAAATTCATTGATATTTGGTGTTTTCTTTTCTATGCCACTTGGAGTATAATAACGAGGGTCTATGGTTCAGATGTTTTTGTCGTCAACATTTAGGTTAACATTTTTTGAAATTTCTTTTCCAAGAATCACGACAAAGAATGGGAGATCGTGTTCAGCGTAAGAAAAATTATTTGACGATATAAAAAAAGGGTAATGGAAGCAGCCAAATGGAATATTTCATTAGCGGTAGACTGGATAACAAAGTGTTCGTCGGCTCAGTGAACTGATAATCCGAAGCAGCATAATGCTTTTCGAATGGGAGTTAGATTCGGCGTTAATTCAAAAAGCCGAGGTATTTTTCGGTGGATATAATTAGGAACGGTGTAAGGTCGGTCCGGAGAGAGTTGTTTTTTCGGTATCCTCATCCTCGTTTTCAAATGGGGGTGGCTTATTTAATCAATAAGTCAAATCGCCACATCCTCATACCAGTTTTCACAGAATCTGAACGAAAACCACAAAATGTTACCTGAACCTGAAAGATTCAAGCACAGAATATCAACCTTTCAAATTCCATAACTCGTCGATGAATTTCTTTTACTTTCGTTAAGTCACCGGAGACAGGAATGACACTGGAACATAGAAATGCTTCACGAATTCAATCCAGACGTCCATAAAGATAGGAATTTTTCAAATCAGAAAAATCCCCGACGTGAAGACATTTTACAGATACAGTGAGCATCATCTGTTTCTGCGATAAACCTTTATAACTGGTATAAAGTTAATTGAAGCAATTTTATTCCTCGAGCACCATAAATCAGTAATTACACGAAATGGCCACTCAACAGACCACTCTACCCATGGGAATCGGACAGGTATGTAGTAAACGACGTTGATGGTTCTTCTCCAGAAGAATTGCCCTCTTATTACACAAATTTTTGACGGACTCCACAGACATGGTTCATCTCAGCACTCGACCGAGCCTTGGGCTATAGATTCTTCTTCCGTTCAGCCACTTGAGCATTCCTACGGATCTTCAACTGGTACATGTCTAGCATCCATAATTAACCACATGAATCGAAATCCCTTACATACTCCGAAGCACACATGCCTCGTTTCATTTTTTCACGGTCGTTTCACCCTCCTCTCATTGCCTTCGTAGAATCATTCTCAGAACGTCCGGTTGAAATGTAGAAAAAAGGTATTCTATGCAGGATATATGTTGGTGAAATACTTTGGGAATGGGCACACAATTGAATTCCTCGGTGGATGTGTACTTGAAGAGTCATCTATTCGAAAACTGGTTGTTGCAAAATAATTGTTACGGCAGAAGAAAACGATCTCACGATGTGCATTGAGGAATAGGTGGATGAAGGAAGAAAACAATTCGTTCTAAGGAAAGAAAGGATGAAAATTCGCTCGTCAAGGATCAAAGGAAATATTGTATTATTGCTTCATTCGTGTGAAAAATTGCAGTGGATATTTCGAACTATTCCTCGGTGTAAACTATAAATTATGGACAGTTATGATGTTATCGAATATTTCACAGAGAACAGATACAATTAATAGTTAGTTCCAAACTGTTCAATACAATACTCCCCTACGTAGCTCGAACGGGCTTTGTTCAACTGATTTTAATTGAATTAGTTCACAATACGTGGCGTTACGTGAAAAATTGACTAAATATATCACATTATTCGAATTGGAGTAATTAATTTTATCGATTTTATCGTGGATATTGTCCATATTCAGAAAACTAGGAAAGTTACTGTTTGGGGTGAACTTAGTTTAGTTAATGACAGGAGAATGAACTTCTTTTCGAAAAAACCTTCCAACTGAGCGGAATTCGAAATATAATGAAGAAGAAAGAATAAGCAAAAGGCCTGTCTCTTTAATTTTAGAGTTTCTTCGAGTTTCTCTCTCAAGTAGGACTAAGAGAAGGTTTAAAGTTAAAGAGACTTTGAAATTTATTGAGAAACTGGCTGATTCTGGGAAACCTACCGTTTTTGACTTATCATAAACAGAGTGACCGAATTTAACTTCAATATTCATTAAATTCGAGAGATCGAAATTTGGAAAAACACTTATTATCCCCAAAAACTTGTTTTTTCCGATTATTCGGCCAAAATTTGACAGAGAAGGTAGACATTGTGTATGAGCTGCTGATTTCATTGAACTTTCAACGAAGGAAAACGTTTCTGGAGAAAATTGATATCTACACTTGGTTGATAGTTGAAAGTATCACGAAGCATCGATCTCCACAAAGAAAATGTTTCATGATGATATGCATTCCAACAGAACCACTGACTTCTTTCAACCAAACAATTCGATACACCCAAAAACTCCAACCTAATTTGTATCTGTCAAAAAATCTCGGAAATACCGGTTATTTGGTGTCAAAATTAAGTAGCTTTAATTTTCCAAGGGTTTAGGGTATAATTCGATAGAAAGTTCTTTTTATATTGCCACCTGTAGAATCGCTGGTCCTGCAATATATTTACATCGAATTCAGACAGCCTGTAGATCAAGCTGTACATAGGAAAAAGTTCCAGTACAAACATATACATATTAACTCTCCGAAAAATTTTGTGACAAGACGAGTCGTGCATTGATAATTGTTCAACAAGCTGGAAATAACATTCATTTTCCCTGAGTAGAATGAGCAGAGTTGAAAACTGCAATTTTTCTACGACCCCCACATAAATTGGCCAAATTTGTACTTCACCAGGTACAGAAAACCCTTCTTGTTTAACACCTTGTCATTTTAAAATACAGTGCAATTAGTGATAAGTATGTTATCTAGACTATTTCCGTTCACGAAATATTATGTTATGATGTGCAATGAAAATGCTGCAAGGAATGTTCATTTCCCACTTGGATGCTGTTGAGCTTTTGCGGAAACGTGAAATTCGTGGGAAACGAGTATCATTGTTGAACAGTACAGTAATGACGTCATTACCGTATCGGATACGGAAATAATTTCATTGTAGCATCACAAACAGTTGCACAAAAACAACATTACATTACAGGCGTGGAAATTGATAGAAAATGACAGTCGAGGTCCACAATCGTCGTTCTCACCTTTTGTTGTCGCCTCAACCCCAAAAGCGCATAGTAAACACACAAACGCACTCGGCACAATAGCGCTCCGGATTGTAAACAACCCCGAAAAACCGTGTCGGGGCACCGCACTGACCGTACCAGTTCGGTGTCAAAAACCTTATGCACGACCTCAAGAAAAATGTGAAAAATTCAAAATCAATCGAGGAATCCGGTCGTCCGAGTCCGGTGTTTCCGGTTTGACGGACGGTGGGCGCTTCTTCGTCGTTCGTTCGCGGTTCTAGCAGTTCGCGTGGAGGATCCTCCGTCGACTGTGCCTGAGCGTTGATTCCGCACTCGGAATCCAGGCGTGCCATGGCACAGCGACCAAATAAAAGCGCATTTTCCCTCTCTTTCGAACGGAAGGATGTGGAGGCATAGCGCTGCTATGCCCGATTCCAGTTTCCGACACATTTAACTAGCCCATTTTCGGCTATATTTGAACTCATTACGGTTCGTTTATCGATCAATCAAGAGGTTTCCCCGAAGAAGCATCGCGACATACTTGCGACATTCTTCCGGGTCCCCTGTATACTCGAAGGATTTTTAGGGAATTTTAGGCTCCGCTCTTGTATTGGCGAACCAATTAGTTCGTTTCGAAAATAACCATTATGACTCTTCAGTTTTCTGGGCATTTGGCTACCTTAGTCATAATTGCAATGCATAATTATGACTACCTTAAGGTAGCAAAATGCAGAATATTCAACATGGCTCTATAAATTCAATTCGATTGGATTCGTATTTTCAAAATATTGGAAAAATAAATTCTGGAAACGAAGCGTTGGACTAACTAACCACCTGGATGGGTGAACGCAATTTAAGCAAAGGGACATTCTTCCAATTATTCGAATGGAATTTATATGCCTAGATCTTTTCTCGGTATCGAAAAATCTATCATTGCCAATCGATTGACCATTATGAAATTATGAAATTCGAGTCAATAAAGGGGTGCGTTATTCAATGAAAAGCGTTAACCTATTACGAAATACATAGTCACAATTCGCTTGATGCATTCGTAGGAGCCTAATGCGTATTCGTTATAGCAATAAAGATGGGCAATATGGCTGAGACATCATGGCAGTAGGTGGATGCTTAACATATCACACTGTTTGTTCTATTGTGCAACGAGATTTCTCAAAAGATACTGCTTTCTAGTCATGTAGTTCCGCATGATGCATTGGTCAATTACGTAACTTTCCTCATTGTGATGATTGTTCATACGTTTTTGTTCCACGGACGGTTCGATTGTTCCCTCTGGATCTAATTCCATCTATCAAGCTCGCTTTTCGATTCCGAACAATAATTATTGAGGATAATGCAAGTGTTACGTGAATTGATTCGATCATATTCGGAGCATGTGTAATTAAAATTGGGACAGTTTGTGTTTCCGAGGGAATTTTTGGGTGGTTACAGAAAAACAGATTCCAGGCCTACTTTTATCTAAAGGGGGTCATAAGCAATGGCAAAAATCATTTTTTAATATCGATTATGGAATAAACTGATAAAAAATTCCTGTTTCAATGATTCCCCTCTGTTAAGTATATGGGTACATTGTTTGAATCTACACTCATTTTACTTCCGGAAAATTCAAAATTCTTTGTATGAATATTTGTCGAGGATTTTTCTTATAAGGTCAGAATCGTTTTTACTCTTACGTAGCCTGAATAAGTAAGTGTGGCTCTATAAGTATAAGGCATCACCTTGACTTATAGCCAAACACTCTGAGATGCATAAAATGATCTGCTTAAAACACTGACGTGAGCCTGGAGATACTTCACATTTTCAGAACTGTCGTTGCATTTCTAGGTATCTCTTTTGCGTCTTGAGGCAGTATTTGTTCTATCGTCAGTCAATAAGTATTTAGAGACGTATTCTGAATATCAAAGAGATGTTTACTTGAATCTGGCATGATTCTACTCTGGATTAATTCGAAAAATGATGTTTTTTCGAAATATTGCATCAGCGTGACAATTACATGTATTTCTGGGGAATTTTAGCTTTTTCTCGAGCAGAAAACTGAATAATTTCCACACCCTTCCAAATTCACCTATTCCAAAATACCATCGATATCAGGTTGTAGAGAATAAACAGTTCTGTTACACGGATTTTTTTTCACCTTCGATTTGGTTATTATCGAGGATACCATCGCCCTTGCTTAGGTACGTACAAAACGCTGGTGGCCTCAAATGTGACAGTATTGTTAATATAAATGTAGTTTCTTCTTCCACGTTTAAATGATACGCAAAGTCAATGTCAATCGTGCGACCTTCAAAGAAAGTTAACCATCGTTAATGTGTGTCACATTCATTAAGTTGTAATTTCGAAACCCATTCATGAAAAAACTCTGTACCTACCTTTGCCTCATCTGGACGATGATAACCAGAATTGAAAATTAAATTTTTCTCCGATAGAATCTTTCATTCGATAAGTTGATGAAGAAAATTCGGAAAGTCTACTTTGAAATATTCCAATATCTGTCGATCCAAATTCGCAACTGTGAAAAAAATGAATTCTCTTAATTCAGCATCCCCTTTTTCATTTCAAAAAGTACTGAATGGACTTTACGCATTCATGGAAACATACTTTTTCATATTATGAAGATTTTCGTGTCGTTTTTTCCTCGAAACATTCTGAACGACTACTCCAATCATAATTCACGTGAAATGAAAGTTGAGACTGTGAAAATTGTTCTGAATGGGAGAAAGGCCTTTCTGTTCAGGCTAAAAGATGAAAATACCGGTAAACGTTGAGATGTAGATTGCGCCCTTGTTCTTTTGTTGCACGATTTTCGAATATTCAAGGATTTGTTCTGTTGGAAGGGATAGATATACCGAATTCATTTCTACCTGAGAGAATCCTGGAGATTTCACTGTTAAAAATAACGTACATATACATTGAACATGCAATGAGTAAGAATGGTGGGGTACTACTATGTACTTCAATTAATTGTTGTTATGGGAGCATCCACCATTATTGGAGATTGAATTCTTTGGGAATGAGGCGCATTCACCATAATTGTCTCGAATATTTAGAGGTTCACATCTCAAAACTTTATAATTGAATTGAGGAACACTGGTTTCTATTATGACTGCTGTACTGTCATACAGATGAATTCATACCAATTCGGTATTAGATATGGAGTGAATTTTACGGAAAACAGTTCTGAAAACCTGATTGATAACTTATGAACGAAAGATAGTCATTGAAAGACGAATGCATAAGTGTAAATTCAATATTCATTTAATTCTTCAAAATAGAATTCAAGACTAAATCACATTTAAGAGTATGTATAAGACAATTCACAATTTCAACACTGATCCAGCATCCAGCCCGTCACAAATCCGTGGTTTCCCAACTGTCCGGTTCATCTTCCCCCTCTGCTCCTGCAGGTTCATGTTCCTGTTCAAAACTGGTATCGTCCATCCTCATCTGATAGTTTTCCACAATTTTCTTCTCCAGGTCCGAGTCCGTCTTGCCGCACAGGTACCACCCGAGTTCCTCATCGTCCGGCTGGAATGGAATCTTGAGCACCACCTTCTTGGCCTTTATCTGCAGGTCGGCATCCTCTATGGACAGCACGGGCAGTTTTACCATGAAGGCGTAGTGCGTGGCCGCGTGGGGGTTCATCGTGATGACACTAAATCTAACACAAACACTTCTGTCGTCGTCGTCCACGACCACCTTTTGGGAATTGGGCACTACGTCTTCCACGAGGAGGTTAAAGGTCACCTTGTTCCTCTTGTTCGAAATTATGCACAGGTACTCCGGGAGTTGGTAATCGATGCCGTCCCGCAGGAATTTCGTGCCGTAATGATCGCCATTTTTTATTAAAAACTCCTGCTCGTGTCCTGCTGGACCGAAAATCGCGAAGGGTAGCATCTTGTTTTTTCGTTTTCGAGGAAGACTGCGAGAATAACAATGAAGATTGCATATGATCGATTATAGATGACATACATATGGTGGTATATCTTTCACAGGTGGGATGTTTATCTAAGAAACATCGGCGTTTCAAAGGTTTCAGTGTAGTCCATTATTTTTCTATATACGGCCACGATATCTAGAAAACTCTTCTTGTTCAACTGTGACTTAGATACAGGGCGAGTCTTTGACTCGTACAAATATTTCAACAGTAGATTATTGGGCTGTTGAATCTTTTTCGAACACAAGATATGACCCACGTCTTCCAGTTTTCTCATTATGACCATTTCGTACCATAAAAATATCGAAAATTCTAAGAACCCAACTCTTGAGACTAAGTTTTGGACGCTATCTAATGAATATTTGAACGTTTGGTTAAATAAAGGTATTCTTCATATTTTCTTGTATAATGCGCCGTTTTCGAGTAATTTGATGTTCAAAAATAAAAAAATATCTTTGAGATTCAAAAAATTGGGTACTTTAGCTGAATGCAACTCTGTTTAAAAGATCCACAGATATGTATTGTAGATTTAGCTAGTTATTCTGAAGAAAATTTTGTTTTTCCAGGCTTGACAAAGCTCATTATGAGAAGTTAAATGGCTATATATCTTTTTATCATATCTCAATTTTGAATAGAATAGGGTTAAACTTACAGAGCTCATCTGCCATCTTGAATTTTTCAATTTTGACAGAGGAATCATAACCCCATACCATAAAACTGCACAGAGGTTAAGTTAAAGACTACCCTCCATAGATGACAGTTATGGAACTTATCCGCCATCTTGCATTTTCATTTTGACAAAGGAATCATAATCTTCGACCAAAAAACCTCTGGATACTAATTTTGTATAGAATCGAATCATAATAAGTAAAAAACTCGTCCGCCATATTGATTTTTTCAATTTTGACAGAGAAATCATAATTTCCTACCATGAAAACCCCCAGGCACTTATTTCGAATAGAATTTTTTGAATAATCATAATCACCCACCCCAGATACCAAAAAGAAGACAATTTTTAACAAAATCACAACAAAAAACGAATCCGCCATATTGGAAACCTCGTTTCATTTCCAACAGCAAAACCTTTTTTTAACCAGGGAGAACATAAAACAGTACATTTTTTCAGGGGAAAAAAAAACCGTCCTTGTTTTTTCTACGTTTATTTGAAACATTAGTACTCAAATTACATGATGAACATTTTATAAAATACATACATGATCAAAATTTCATCACTGGTGTTTTTAATACAATAAGAATTAAAGCAATAAAAACAGTATCACAAGTGTTCCGAAAATGAAAGTTGTACTAAGTACCCATTCATACAATATCACTGGGACAAGCCTGAATCCAAACAATCACCTGCCAACCTTGGAAAAAAAGCATACCGGTGTTCAAAAGCAACAACTTTCCTATACATGAAAAAAAAAAAACTAAAATTTAAAATAAATATAATTGTTTAGTTTTAGTAGTACGTCCGGGGAAATTTTATAGGTTTCAAAAAGCTATTAAAAATTCGAGAAGTCTAAATTTTTTGTTGACAACCAACAAAAATTTTTGTAGGGCAGAAAAAGATTCCTGAATGGAAGATACATTGAAATGGCAACAAATCCAGACATGAAAATTGCATCCTTGTTCTAACCTATTCTATTTAACCCATGAAAAACCTATTCCTTCTGAAAGAACTCCCTTACATATCCATTTGGAAAATATTTTCGTCCCTTTTAGGTGACTTTTCAGAGCTGAGATCATTATTTTGAGGTTTAAGGAATTTCTCCTTCTTTTCTTCCACTTCAGAGGCTTCGCTTTCGCTGCATTTCTTCTCGTGAGCCTTCTTCTTCTTCTGGGCCTTTTTCTGATTCTTCTTCCTCTGGCCAAGAATGCTGGAATTGAATCTGTACAGGGGAAAAAAAGTTCTAGAGCTCAAAGATTAAAAAATAAATGAATTGTTAGAAAAATGCAAGTACAACCACGAAAAAAACGTTTTGAAATATTTATTGATTCATAATAATGTATAAAAATACAAGTAAGGAAAGCTTAATACAGTTCATCCACTTCAAACTTCGCATTTTGCTGTTCACTTTTCTATTTCAGAAACCAAAACAGGGTTTTTCCTAAAATAACAAAATGATTCAGAGTGATTAGTTCAAAATTTTAAGTATGAAATGTTACTTGGGGATTGACATGGCAAGTAGAGGCTAGTAAGAAAAGATGATTTCTCTGGAGCTCAATCTAAGATCTGTTTCAAGAAATTGGATACCGAAAAAATATCATATTTAATGTTAGAGGTTGTAGATTGTCCGAAGTATCACAACAAAAATAGATTGATAATAAATTACCTGTAAAGCTGCTTAGACACCACATCATTGAACCTCACAGTTTTCTTCAGGCTAGTAGACATTTCAGCCTCATGCTCGTTGTTATCTTCCGGAATGGGTATATCCAATCCCTCAGGATCTAAGGAACCGATGCAATCGTCTAAGCTTGATTCAGATATGCTCCTAGAGAAGGTTTTCCTCAGCGAACTCCTCTTCAATATTCCCCTGCTCCTGCAGGGGCTCAAACTGCAACTCAGCTCGTCCCCACTGGACTCATAGTATGATCCATAATTGGTGGCACTGCCGGAATTATTGGATTCTTGCACAGAGTTTGAAATCTCCTGAGGTTTCGTTGCTTTATTTGGTACTTCTCCTTCGGAATCACAGCTCTTTTCTTTGTTTTCACTCTTAGTAACCTCTTTCTCAGAAGAAAAAGATGACGCGGTTTGTTTATGAATGGCGTTCAAAATATGGGGCTCTTCCAAAAATTTTTTCTGTAATTCTTCTTCCGACAAACCAAACATAAACCATGTACATTCGTTATCACAATTTGCAAAAGGAACTTTCAAAATAACATTATTATCCCAAACTTCAACAGAAACTGAGTCTTTCTGAATAGATTTCACTGGCAATTTGAGCATAAATGCATAATGCACCTGATAAAAACTAGGACTAACACTTACAAATTTAACATGAACAGATTTTTCGTCTTCATCAATCAATTGTTTCAAGGATTCTGAATCAACATTTTTAACATGAAGTGTAAATGCTATAGTATCATCGAAAATGTGACTGGTGAACTCAGGTAGACAGTATTGCACATCGTCTTCAAGAAACTTAGTCCTAAACTGCTCGTCACTTTTCACTAAATGTTTACTTTCACGCTCATTGTCTGTGGTAAATGATTTTTCGATGTTTTCATCTTCTGATTCTGGTGAAATAGGAGAACTGTGATCACTGTCAACCCCACTGTCTTCTCTAGCGGAATCACGTCTATATGTTTTTCTCTGAACTGGCAATGTTATAAAAAGTTTTCCTAAGGTCTTGTCGAATTTAGCATTTCCAGCATCTTTCCCGACCTGGTATGGTAAAGTAAGGTCTAATTTGTACTTGGCAGGTTTCTCACTGATCAATTGTACTGTTTTTTCAGTTACATCGAGGATTATGTCATCTGCTGATTTCAATAAGGGTAAATCAACTTCAACAATTAATTCCTTGGGAATCGTTGAGTTCAGTTTGGACTCTTTATGTTGAGTAAACTCTTCCATTTCCACATGTCGACGATGTTTAATTAAAAATTTTGGTGTTGTATAAGGTGACTTGGGTTCTCGAGAATTTTTATTGCTTTTAGATCTCTTACTTTTCTTGGGAACTTTATAACTTTGTGTAGATTCATCTGCTTGAGCATAAAGTTTATCGTAAAACTCCTTCTCTTCAGGAGATCTTTCAATAGGTCCTTCAGAAGAAGGTTTTCGAATAACACTGGCTCGGGCCATCCCTTTGTACTTGAGTTTGGGAAATCTAAGGTTATTTTTATCCAATTCCACGTCGAAGTGTGTTTCAATGGCGCTGCATGCGGTGTTATTAACCATGTTTCTAAATGCATTATTCTTCTGTGCCAAATGCAACGTATCTGGGTGGAAAAGCACATCGAAAACTTTACATCTTTCCCCTTTATTATCCAAGTCTTCAGATGGAGGAGACAGAGAATGGGGTAACGACCATTGAAGCCCCCGCGTGCCATCCTTCTCAGAAGGGGAGGAAGAGGGTTGCTTCACCAAATCATTTCCGCAAATATTGATAAAACATTTTTTATCGCCATCGAGGGTTGTTTTGATGACGTAACAGGGGGTTGGATGCAAAAATGTTATATCATTACCCCGTTCTCTTTCCAATTCAGTGATTTCATCCTCGTACAACTTCTGATTTTTGGGATCTTGCACTTCATTCACGTAGTCGATCAGTAATTTTCGAAATTCGTCCTTTTTGAGGGCCTCCCCAAGTCGGTCAATTTCATCTCTGCTGAGATCCAATTCTTTGAACCTCTCGAAAGACGGAGAGTTTTCCATGTTGAATGAGTATTCCTGGAACCGGTACTAGCACTTTTATTACGCAGTTGGCAAATGATTATATAAATATGATCAAAATTTTATCTGACAGCACTCGAATAAAAATAAACACTGTCGTACGTCTAGAATTTTCCAGTTGTTCACGTGGACTAATCAGATTCAGCCGGCAGGGCACGACGTTGCCTATAATCCTGAAAATCAGATAACCTAAAATCTTATCATTACATTTCCTTCATCAATCGTTCCCTATAATTTGCTGCGATTGTGTGGATAGTAGCATATTGAACATGTTTTTAACAGTTTATGTCCTAAAGGATGGAAATGAGGGATCTTTGAGACCTGGAGAGTTGTAGTCACATTCTTCATTTCCTTAGATTACCGGAGTTTCCGCGACGCTTGGCAAACATGCTGGAAACAAGGTCCTTCGCAGCGCCAATTTTAAATTTTTCAAAATTTTCTATTTTTAAACGTAAATAAGGAAGAACGTTAAAATTGTGCGGTTACGTTTTCTTGGAGGAAATTCGGAAGCCAAATATTGGCACAAGTTCATATTACGACCGAGTAGACTTTTCAATGAAATTTATTTTCTCACGTATTTATTTTGTTTCTCTTGTTGATCGTTGTATTTTCAACATCGATACGGTAATTAATAAATTAAGTTTTTTACAGATTTTATCAATTAGGTACATTCATCAGATTTCTAAGTATATTTGCGATCTCATTAAATACCAATTACAGCACAAACATCTTCAACTTTCATCATAACTCCCTCCTGCTCAAACAACATGAAAGTTAAGTAGGTGAGGTATTTGGTATAGATTGACCTGAGTCTGTCTGTGTTCATCGTACCATCCAAAGCACCTTTCACCTTATTCGGAGATGATACAGCACAATAAGAAATGATTTCAACCTTTACCTCACCTCTACAGAAGAAAAAGTTAACGAAATTGATGCAAAATGAACATGTACTTCAAAGTGAGATGTATCCTTTACTATTCAACCCTTCTCACCATCATAGTGTTCGTATTTTTCTTGAACACCGGGGAAGAAACGGAAGATTTCGATTCGGAAGTTATGTTTATGGATGTGGGTGAGTCATATACAACCGCCGGTCAGAGGATGGTCACAAAGTCGATGGCAGATAGGGGGAAGATGGACTTGGTGAACGGTTATTTTTTGTTTTTGAATCAGGTGCCTAATTGTGGCGGGGAGTTTTTGGTGTTGTTGTTGCAGAAGCTGCAAGGAATCAACAGCTACAGACATGTCAGGTTGGGTAGAGGCCCTAAAATTCTTTCAGTGATAGAACAAGTGAGTTAATTTGTATAAGGATTATTTTGGGGGAGAACTCTTTCGAAATGTTTCATCCTTAACATCGATTAGAAAAAGGATAGTTCCTTTTATTTAAGGATATGATCATTTCCGAAGGAAACATTTGATTTAGTTGAATACCCTGCTTATCTAGTTTTCTGGACTCAACAAAATGGTGTCAACATTTTTATCAGTTATCACATTGCCACTGCAATATGAGGAGATAATTATTGTTTGTTTTGACCAAACCAGACAAGCTTTTACTTTAATCAGTTCTGATCATTTTTCATTTTATTACTGTTATTGACCTCAGGATTATATAGGAGGGAGATAAAACCTAAATAAGTATGTTTGTTTATTCTCTATTTGCGGATTAAACTTTCTTATTGGGTCTAAGAAAAATGCAATGTATATAGCAATTTTCTACAGGAAATGACGAAAACACAGTCCGATTTCACTTCATCCCAAAGTTGAACGTTGTTATTTTAAGATTCATTCCAAATACGGCTAGATACCTGAGTTAGTTCTATTTTTATAACCTTGAGAGTCTCCAATCGTTAGATTTGTAACAACACGTTTTGCAAAAACTTTCCATTTATCATAGAATTCATCAGCTTAGTGGAAGATCTTTGTAGGCAACTCACCGAAACAAATCTGATTAATTCGGCAGGGTTCAACATCATGAAATTTTTCATCCAGTACTTTGATTTATTCCATGCTTTACGAAGAACCATGTTTTCTCAGCGAGTCCAGGATTAAAAGTGTATCAAATTTTAGGAAGAATTGATCGAAAGGATGTACAAAAGGATGAGAAATGAGGCTATTCCCTTGAGTTTCGACAAGAGCGTATACTTCGTAAACTTCACGCAGTACGACCGGCAGTTTCCAACCCACATCAACATTATCAGGGACCCCATAGAGAAGCTGTTGTCGAGGTTCATCTGTTCGAAATTTACGAAAAATCGTTTTATTCATTGAGAAATTTTCAGATCGAATTCCAGTAGGGAGAGCAGCCTGTTGAAATGCATACACATGCAGAGGAAGTGCATGATCGGCGAAGAAATTTACGAATTTAACATACCCTATTTTTGTGGACAAGATGCGAGGTGTAGGTGAGATATTCTCCCTTAAAAAGTTGTCTGTCTTTCCTCAACTCTTCATTCCTTTATCTACAGGAGCGGAAACAGTGAATGGGCATTGCAAAACGCTAAGAAAAACGTCGAGAAATTTTATCCTGTCGTTGGAGTACTCGAGGAATTGAACATGACGGTCACAGCCTTGGAAAACAAACTGCCCTTCTTTTTCCAAGGCTCGATGCAAATTTACGAGGAGAAACTATCAGGTTGGATTAAGGATAAAATTCAATTATACTTCGAATGATGAGTTTATTTTCCAGTAGTTCTTCCTAAGCTGAGCTTGAAGATGGACGCCGTCAAGAGGGATCTCCTGAGAAGCGTGCTGAAGACCGAATATGAATTCTACGAATGGATCAAGAAACGACTAGCTTCACAGATAAATGGATGACCCAGATTGTGTCGAGTGTAGTTATATTGTTATCGCAAGACTGATTATTTTATAATGTAAATAAAGTTACCTAATTCTTTTATGATTTCGATGTATCAATTGTTCCAAATCATCGCACATTCAGGAGTTTTTGTTAACACGTGTTGTTCCCACATGAATTATTCAAGAAGAATTACAAGAAGTGGGTGAAGCAACAAAGAGACGACAGGCTTTATCCACATTGATGCTTAACTGGTCCCAAACTTATTTAACCTACAGCTTTCTTTCCAGAAAACTATTTACTAGGCGCTCCTGGAAATTACTTTCAGTTTTAATAGCAATTTAACAGAAAGATTTATACAGGTGTCCCAGAATTAGTTCACCATAGGTATTCAACGATCAGATATTGACAATCTCAAATAGGTAGATTTCTTTTATTCAGATTGCTAAACGGTGCTCCATCTAGCGCACAATGTTCGAATCTGTAGGAATTGGATGGCATTGGAAGCAGTTCCTTTGAAATATGAAATATTTTGAAAAATTTTATAATTCGAGAATGCAGAATTTGAAATTTTCACAGGAAATGTCACTTTTTTCCATAGGATGACTTTCCTACATTCGAGCGCCAGATGGCGTACCGTATAGCAATCTGAATAAAAGAAATCTACCTGTTTGAGCGTTTTCTGTAATGAAGAAATCTACGATGATAAATTCCAAACTACCGTTTTCCATAGGATATCTCGCGATTTTTTTACGAGAAGACATTTCCTTCTCCATAACCTGAAATGAAATTCGTTCAAAAAAATCCCCATACCTGACGAACAAAAAATTTCCAAAAAAGTACCTCAAAAACGGCTGGATCGATTTTGAGAAAATCACTAGGCTTCGTCAGTCAAAATTGCGTTCCCAAAACGATTTTTTCGAAAATTTTTTCATCAGTTTTTTTGTACTGCCTTCCTATCATCCTGTAAACTTTTTTCGGATAGACTCCACATTGCGGGCGAACTTCAACCTTCGAATAAAACAACACCTTCAAAAACCAATCATAATTTATTCCTTAAATTAAGTTGTTATCGCAAATCATCAAGCAAAACATGCAGTGAAGTAAATAAAGTCTTATACGAATAAATATGATCATTTTTTCTTGGCGTCTTTGAGACCCGCGCCAGCATTGAACTTGAAGAAAATTATATCCCCGTCCTCCACCACGTAATTCCTCCCTTGTTGTCTGTATTTCCCTGCCGCCTTGCAGGCCGACTCGGAGCCCTCTTCCTTGAAGTCCTGGAACTTCATGACTTCGGCCATGATGAAACCTTTCTCGAAGTCGGTGTGGATGCGACCTGCTGCCTGTGGGGCCTTGGTGCCTTTCTGCAATGAAAAGTTACAGCGGCGTCAGCTAGATGTCGCGAGTCGTTCCATGATCTCACTTGTATATAGGTTATTCAGGTTATAATTGAACAGTAAATCTAAGATTTCAGTGACTTTGTATATGAATTTTGGAGATATTTTGACGAATTTAGCATTTTTGAAATGTTCTTCGAAATGTTTTCATAATATTTCACGCCATAATCTGAAATTCATCACGAACTCATATATTTCATCGACAGCCATTTCAAAATCTATGCTTCGACCACAAAATAATGACATTTGGAAATTCTGTGTTGTGACTAGAAAAAAAACGATATTTTTTGGCCGATCGCGACGCATCTCACGTATACCCATCCCCCGAGGACGTGAGGGTTTTCCGCATCCGAGTTTTTCCGTCAGAGCGAGTCGGACAGACATTCTCATGCAAATCGGGAGAGACTGCGGGACAATTTCGCCCTTAATTTATTTCAGTTTACGTTTCGCTGTCGGTAATGGCGGAAAATGGGCCCTTTCATTTCCGATTTGCATAAGGGAGAGACGGGCGTCTCCGACCCGACGTCGCAGCAGAAAATTATCGTCGTTACGAGATTCGCGACGGTACAGATGGGCAGGTTTGCTGCTTGGAGGTGGGGGGAAGGGGGAACAAACAACTTGTTTCGGAATATGGCAATTTTTCCCGTATTGTACATCTTTCTATTGGTTATGACTGTCCGGTGGATGGAAAATGAGAAATTTTACCCTTTACGCCGCCCGTTAGGTCGCGGTACGCCTATGTGGAATCACGACATGAAATAAGCTTGAGAAAAAGGTAAAAATAATTTCTTTCCCGACATAAGTCAATGATTTCACAGTGTTTTGACAATCGATGTCAGATTGTGGTAAACGTCTGTTTTGACAGGTTTGACAGAAGTCAGGTTAGGTTAGCGGTTTTGACAATCGATGTCAGATTGTGGTATACGTCAGTTTTGACGGAAGTTAAGTTGGCAGTGGTCACAGGGCGGACTATTTTACATTTGGGCCAGAATTAGTGTTGGAATCGAATAACTCATTTGAATTTTCTGTGTACGAGATAATTTTCACTCCTGCTACTATACTACTTACTTGTATTGTCCACGCCTTAACCTCGTCATGACCAGCAGTGAAGAAGTATTCCAGTTGCAATGCTTTGTATCCATTGACGACGATCTTGTCCAAAGCACTGTAAATAGCAGAAAATTCTGTATGAAGAAGTAGGCTGTAGAATTGTGACAGTAAAATTCTGTGCACGAACGTAACGCTTAGCTTCTACAGTCAAGCTAAGTGCTACATTTAGACACAGAACGTCAATCTTCAAAAGTTAACTTGACGAATTATTTTGAAATACCTCGACTCGTACAAACTCCAATGAAGCATATTCATGCATAACCCGGATTCTTATGGAGGGCTTTATTATATAGCCCTTCATAAGATCCAATAATCCGGGTATTCAACATCGATCTCACCAGAGCCAATGCGAGGAAAAACAAGAACAATTTCCGCATTGCTTGAACAAATCGTTCACTATCTGTGTTTCGTCCGATTTAAACATCCCATCTAACCAGTTTTTTAGCTCGGACTAGATGGCGCTTTTGTAATGATAGGTTTGGATAGATTCGATATTTCGAAGTTCAATCTTGCGACCATAGGAGGGTGGACCATTATTGATGATAACAGTGATCAAATTTTATCTCGGCCGTTGACGAATACAGTATTCGATGAAGCGCCTGCCTAAAGAAAAATGAGCCCTATTGTATTAAGTTCCTTTGAAAAATTCTGCTATGGGTGATTAAATCCTCAACTAATTCAAAATCTATCATTTTAACAGCTACGGGTGGAAAAAATATGATGGTAGGCATGATTTTTTGTGTATGATAGCAGCATATCCTAGTCGTAGTTTGTGACAAGAAGTGCTATACCAAAACTATATGAAAATTACCCATTGGATCGAGGTGGTAGCCTCAAAGCTACATATTTGTGCTCTTATTGTGATATTTTCCTTCAAATCACTAATATGCGTCAGCGATAGAGCTGTTAAGAATCAAAATTTAGTTTGAGACATATTGGAACCATCATTGACACTTTAGGGAGTGGATATTTTTCTTCGGGTCGTCAATTTCTTCTACATAGCTGCTCTATATTTGTGGTCTTATTGTGATTTCCTCCAATTTTGACATCATTAATAGATAATCATAATCATAACTTATTCAGACAGATGTGTTTCTTATTGGAGAGGACTGCTATATAACTGTTACTTATTAGTACTCAAATTGTGATATAGATGTGACATAATTCATTTCTGTTTCTTAGCTGTTTTGCATCTGGGCTCCTTTTGTGATAAAAGTCTCTAATTTTCACATCACCAATTTGCGTCAGCGTTAAAGCTATCCACGAACAAATTCTAGTTCGAGACATAGTTTGGACATCGAAGCGCGAGCATCTCCGATACATAACTGCTCTCTATTTGCGCTCTGCTTGTGATATGTATGTGACATGATATATTTCTGTCTCTCATCTCCTCTGTTTCATCGGCAGAGTGCTTTATACTCGAGAGGAGATTGATATAACTGTATGCAAGTCTCTATGAATGAAAATTGTTAGAAAAAGGACCGAAAATATTATCGATTTTGCCTTTGTTTTGACTGTTTTACCCGTAGAATTAACTAAAACGATATGTAAGAATCACCTGAAAGCACTGACTCATCCGCATACGACGACGTTTCTGAGAAACCGATCATCCCCAATTAGCTACCTCCGCGACCCGCATAAAATCCCGAAAATAACGACGTCTCTCCTCTCCTCCATCTAGGGGGGGCCAGCGAACAGCCCAGCCCGCCCTCTCATTGTCCCCGTCTCGGGATTATTAAATGCGACATTCGGAGAAACTATAATAAAGAAGACAACGACTGTTTTTAATGCGATCAAATGACGGGGTAATTTAATTTGAATTCCACGTTGCGGTCTACCTAGGTAGAAAGGATACCTCGTCGCCGACCACCGACGGCCGCGCCCGCGCCGCTCCGTTTTGTTGTCTGACGGCCGGTCGTCCCCACACGCCCACCGTTACCGCGCCCACAGTCCTACCTTTTCCAAGGAAGAAATCGCCAATTTTCACCGAAATTTTCGATTTTTCCTCAGTACCAAACTCGTCTGGGTAAAATCGGCATTTAGAACTGCTTGATCATCACGTGACTTCCGGAAATCACAGAAGGGAAGCGAAATGTCAAAATTATGTATCGAAACGTCAGGTCGTGGATTCCTTCTGTGGTTTCCGCAAGCCACAGTCTAAGAGATCTTCTCATAAACGCCCTGTACATTTTCGGTTCAAACTGCAAACAGTGTTATAATGATCCAGAATGGCAAAATCGAAAATGGTGAAAGAATGTCGATACATACTGCATAAGATATACAAGGCGTCTATTCGAAATAGCCTGAAAAATTTTTCGAAAGTTTCAAAGCCTACCATGATGGTAGGCATGATTTTTTTTTTGTAATAGCTGCATATCCTAGTCGTAGTTTCTGACAAGAAGTGCTATACCAAAACTAGATGAAAATTACCCATTGGACCGAGGTGGTAGCCTCAAAGCTACATATTTGTGCTCTTATTGTGATATTTTCTTTCAAATCACTAATATGCGTCAGCGATAGAGCTGTTAAGGATCACAATTTAGTTTGAGACATATGTGAACCATCATTGCCACTTCAGGGAGTGGATATTTTTCTTCGGGTCGTCAATTTCTTCTACATAGCTGCTAATGAAATATTCAAAAAAGTGTGACCCCTAATTTTTACCATAAGAATCCCAATAACCAATAACTCGTAAATCGTTGAGTTTTTAACCAAGGTATGGCACACTGTTGAAATTGCCATAAAACCAGCTATCTAACGATGCATACTACATAAGATATACTGGGTGTCCATTCGAAATTGCATGCAAATTTTTTCGAAAGTTTCAAAGCCTCTTCCTGTGTTCATCCGTATGAAAAACAGCACTACAACTCGATAAAAAACAATTGAAACGAAGAGCTAACCGACGTAACAAGTTTTCCTCCCTATTTCAGCAAATTCACACGACTAATCATTAGCTTTCTCACCTGGTGACGTTATTATCCTCCAAGAACTTCTTCCTGAGCACAGGATCCTCGAACTCCTCGACCAGCTTGTGCTCGAAGGCTCCAGAGAACGGAATGATCAGCGCCCCCGGGTCGTGCTTGTCAACCCATTCCTTTATCTTTATTAACCTGTCGGAAAAAGGGGCATCTTTTGAAAGGAGTTACAACGCAAAGTGGAAGGCTTTTCGTGTTCATCAACAATGGACGAATTTCTCTTTTACCGCAAATTGACGGCATATGTTCGACGATGTCATTAATACGCGCGTAATGATATTATACTTTTGTATAGAGTGGGTAATTGGGGGTTTGGGAATGTCGAAGAAGAAAAAAACCGAAAAAGGGATAAATATACGTTTGGGTCTTTTGTACCGATGGAAGTTTGTTGTGGGAATTTTCGTTGTATCGAGTATCAGGATTTCGATGTTTGAAGCCAGTCGAATTGAGACGAAATGATCGTTTTTATGGAGGCAAATGTGAATAAGGGAAGGGTTGAGGTAGCCATGTACAGGGTGTGACACGGATGACACATTTCCGAACTCTTTTTTAGAGAAAAAAACCCGGGGTTTCATAATGCTTGATCGGAGAATCAACCCTTGATTGACGAATAGACGTCAATTTGTTGTCAATCGATAATTCAGTCATGATCATTCAGAATATAATTCTCGCATCAAATTATGATGTTGATACGTCCATTCAATTATTCTCAATTGCTTCTTCAATATATTCAGAAATGAAAACGTTTCAGTGATTTCATTCTAGAAATCGAGTGATTGTCAAATCGTTGATCGGACAATCAAAGTTCTATGAAACCCGCTGAAAGAATGGTGAAAACCGTAGCCTCCTTCGATATTGAGTTATTGACCAAAAAATTAGATTTTGACGAATTCGAAGAGTTCTCATAACTTTTTTGTCTTTGAAGTTACAGATCTTAAACTTGAACCTTCTTAGGCACTTCTATACGTAGAATGTATTGACAAATGATTCATTCAAAAAAACCAAGTGCCTGTAGAAGGTTCAAGTTTCAGTTCTGTAACAAAAAAGTTACGAAAACTTTTCGAAATCGTCAAAATCTCATTTTTTGCTAATAACTCAAAAACGAAGAATCGTAGGAGGATACAGTTCTCACCATTCTTTGAATCTCTGAAAAAGAGCTTGGAAATGTGTCATCCGTTTTCTTCTAGCTCTTATAGTTCTCGAGATCCTCTCAGTAGACAATGACCGTTGCCCACCCTGTACTATTCATGGAAAAGAACTGAAAATAGAAAAGGAATAATAGAAGAGTCGGTAATTCAAGCATTCTTTTTCGTCTTCTAGCTTTGTTAGACTCTCAGGAAGACAAATTATTTTCTAATTGTACGGGGTGATTGACGTAGACCGGCCAGTAGAAGTTTTAAGAGAACCATCGTCAATACTGAGCTCAAACTTCGTATCTTAGGGCTTTGGACAACGATATATTTGGTACTGAGTGTGCTATTTGAAATGAGAATGTAATGTACTGTTTCCGGTCTCTTCTATGAGAATATTTCAGTTCTTTCAACACTTCTAGAGACCAGTCTACTTTAATCAGATTTCAGAGCCGAAACTAACCTGAAATTCGCTTACTCCAATAGCTCATAAACATCCTAATCCGCCAAAAGTGCTACTTTAGGCGTGAATCTACCTTAACGCCCTAAATCGTTTCCGTGAAAAAAAAACCACGTAGCGTCTATCGACGCGCAAGTTCCTCGTTGATACCGATCGACTCTCTACGTATTAATTAAAAAGCCCTAATAACGCCAACAATGGCCGACCGTCCGTTTTCCACGTGTAATTAAGTCCTTTTCTGGACGCATCGCACAGAACGTTACCGGTGTTGAATGGCCGACCGGGCAAAGAACGGAATTAGCGTCGATTGACGTTGACAGTTCGGGCGGCCGCGAATCGGTCGAGATCAAAGCAATCAGCCGTCATTATGCCGGGCTTTTAATGAACCGCGTCGATCATTATCGGTAGGCGCGGATGGAAGCGCTCGATTTCGATTGTGTAGGCGGTCAATTGTATCGAGATCGCGACGTACAGATTCGAAACGGTAGAAAGTAGCATTGACGAACATAGAATCGGACGGTAATTGAGGGCGGCCACCCTGTATACATCCAGTCGCACAAGTATGACGAAAATACGTTATGATCATTTTTAGCATAAAAAAACAGGAAGTTTGGAAATTCCAATCTGTTCAGATGTGGAGGAATCCTTCATAAAATGCACAGTAAGAAGTTAACCCTTCTGCTATCAAAACATTAAGTGGTTAATACTTACCATTTGTTCTTTTTCTTGATGTAATCTTTCTCCGAAAGATTGATGAGGTAAAGTGCCGGTTTCGACGTCAAAAAGAGATACTTATTGAGTATCTCAATCTGGAATAAATCACCAATTTGGAGTTGGAAAATTAGTAATTCAAGATACAGTTCTTCATTTTTTAAATAATATGTAATCTATCGGCTAATGAGTTAAAATTATATGATACTGATCAATCAAGTTTGCATTTAATATCTGGCTTTATACAGGGTCTCTGTAAACAAATGCAAAGGACTGAGGGAGATGATTCCTCGATGAAAATAAGCAGGGGCAGTTCCTATAAATTTTTTCGGAATGGATATCCCTTCCAAGATAGCCTTTGTTAGTTTGATAGTTACTTCTTGTAACTATGACTCTTCTAAGGTAGTAAGGTTGTAACTATGACCTAAGGTAGTCATCTGCATTGCTACCTTTAAAGTCATAGTTACTTCTTGTAACTATGACTTAAGGTAGTCATGGGCATAAGACTACCTTAAGGTAGCCAAATGCCTAAACAATAACACTGACTATTAAAGTAGTCATGGGCATAAGACTACCTTAACAAACAAATAGGAAGAATTATGAAGGCTCCCCTGAAACCCGAGCAGAAATGGGACATACTCCGAAGCTTCCTGATTCCAAGTAATATTCACTCCCTCCAGTCTCCCGCCGTGTATAAGGTCTTAAAGAAAGCAGACCAAATGATCAAGAGAGCTGCCAAGAAGATTCTCAAGCTGCCTATCTCTATAGTAGACGAAGCCTTGTACACCCCAACATCCTTAGGTGGCCTGGGTCTGTTCTCCCTGACCCGAAAGATCCCAATCATCATGAGGGACAGAATGGAAAGAGCAGCTGCAGCGTCGCCCTTATTTGCGGCAGTGCTGGAGGCCAACAGCCGCTGGGTACAACGAGTTCATCGCATGATCCACCCAGAAAGAACGACGAAGTCGGCAGTAGATCGGGCCAACGCTGTGACGCTGGAAGGGTCTTTCTACGGCGGAGGAACTCAACAGGCAAAAAACGACAACGCCTCCCACTTCTGGATAAACAGCCCACCTAGAATATGGAACACGCGAGACTTGGCGGCAATAAAACTGAGGACGAACACCCTTCCCACACGGGGATTTCCATACGGAAGCTTGCAGGCAAGATTGTGTAGGGCTGGATGCGGCAGGGTTGAATCGCTCTGTCACGTTCTTCAGAGATGCCCGCTTGGAAGTACGAAGAGAAACGCACGTCATAACATCATCGCAAGACGACTTTCCAAGATGGCTATGCCGAAGGGCTGGAAGGTGACCGAGGAGCCGAACATTCGGGATACTAGGGGTCGTCTCAATAAGCCAGACCTTCTCTGCGAAAAAGATAACGTCATAATAGTGGCTGATGTTGGAGTGTACGGGGAGTGCCCCCGTTCACTGCCTGAAACCTATGACCTCAAAAGAGCCACTTACAATCAACCCGAGTTCCTGGAGGCGTTGGCGGGCATATATCCCAATAAAACTGTCCACGTCCTCCCATTCATAATAGGAGCCAGAGGTCTATGGTGCAGGGAGAGCAACACCCTCCTCGATGCTCTCGGAATAAACACCCAATACAACCGCAGAGATCTGGTCACAACCACCATGAGGGGCAGCTGGTCGATCCACAGAAGTGTGTAGACGACACTGGGACGAACTGTAGTGTGTGAGGGCACGTAGTCGGTTGGTGTGGTGCGGTGGTATAAATGTTTCGTTTCCGTGTGAGCTGCAGTGCCGGGTGGTGCGGCATGCAATTCGCTACCTCTGACAAGTTCCACAGAGTGGAATGAATCTTTAGGTGCGTGGTGGGTCGCTTGGTGCGGGAGTGATGGCCTGTTATCCGCCTGTAGTTATAGTGTAAGTGTTTTCTGAACTGTTATTCACTCAGCTCCCCATTGTTCTTGTTTGTGAATGATGTAATGAGTTTGTTTTATACCTCCTTGGTCTTTTGGCCCTTACATGTACCCTTACATTGAATAAAGATATGTCTAGCCAAATGCCTCAACAGTAACTGTGACTATTAAGGTAGTCATGGGCATTTGGCTACCTTGTCATAATTACAAAAAGTCACTATGACTTTTCTTGACGAATTTTTAACTAACCCTTTCATTTTCGGTAGTTTTCGATGGACTATTATGTATTTGCGTTCATCTTTTCAAGCTGTACTCAAATGTCGAATTATAAAGGGTTCTATCTGAAGAAAATGTAACTTTGTATTTCCATCTTGTATACGAATGAGCTAACCATATCGTATTACAAAATGATGTAGACTCGTTAATCCCAAAACACGTCTATTTGAGATTTTTCGTAACTTCTAAGGAAGTTTTTTCTGACATCGTCTCGAGCATCTTTTGAATAACAGAATGATGAAAATTCGTGTCATAAAAGAATCTACATTGTTGCCATAGGAAAGGAAGTGAACTATGTGACTCGTTCCACTGTTCTCGTAGACCATATCGATCGGTATACCCACAGAAAAAGTAAAATCATCCTCAGGGTGAACAGAATTCAAGAGATAGCCTGTTTTTTTTTTCCACCTCGATCGAATTCAATCGAACGCTCGGTGATATATTATCGCGATGACTTGGTGCAATGTAAATGCGACCTAATAATATCGCCTCCCGGTGACTTTCTTTATTCCGCCTCGGTATCGACACTTTACGGCATGCCCACCTAGCGGCAGGCGGCCTGTTTCACGGCGTCGATATACGCGGCGGAGCGAGAGGAGAAAAAAAAAACCTATACGGGGGGGACGACAGGGTGATGAGCGATTTTCGAGTTCCATTCATCATCCGGCGGTGCGGGTCCTTTTTTTTTAACGACGCTCTCTGTCGAGGGGGGCTAATTGAAAAACTTGTACTTGCGACGGCGCATTTTCCATTTCGTCGTCGGCGACGATTTATTTTTTGGTTATCCGGTGTGCTCGTTTCCATATCAATTTCGTATTTTGTCTTCGTAGCCTTATACAGTCTGAATACGGGGTGATTCACCACTATGGCCTATTGTAAGGCGTTTAGGGAGAAATAATCGTAATTTTGTGGTGAAACATTTTCAGACCCTGCAACTTTCGGATATAGGATTTCTTATTTCAAATGGCAGTTGGCACACCCAGTATATCTTTGCGTCGTTCGATAGCTGATTTGATGATCGATTTCGGTTCAACTGAGTGCCGTATCTCGGATGAAAACTAAACGGTTTATGAGTTATTGGGATTTCTATGAGAAATTGGCTAAAATAGGCCACTCGTGTCTGAATATTTTCACAGGGTAGGTTTTTTCCATAAAAACCTTCAATTTTTCCATTGTTCGGCAGTATGACACTCTTTGCTGTTGGCGCCGAAAATGTATAGGGTGTTTAAGAAAATCATCAAGTTCAAAAATCGAAGATTTTCAAATAACAACCAACATTTTTTCCACTTCATTAAATTCTACGTGAAAAAAGGGTTGCTTACCCAAATAAACCCTTTACAAACTTTCGAGGAAAAACTCGATGTAAGGGAAAACAACAATTACGAACTGCCTGAGTAATCTGTCACGTCTAGAAACCACAGAAGCCAACAAATTCGATGCTCCGATAAAGAATTTTGACATTTCATGAATTGTATCTGATAAATTGTTTCTTGAGATTGTTGAGGATCCATAATTCATGAAATGTCGATTAGTTTCCTTCCATTTCTTCCATAAGAATCCCAATAACGCATGAAGAGTTGAGTTTTTACCCAAGGTATGTCACACTGTTGGCGTGAATTCATCTATCTAACTATGCAAAGGTATACCGCGTGTGCCATTTGAAATGAGAAAGAGGTACGTTGTTTCCGGTACAACCAGAAGTTCCAGAGGTCTGAAAATATTCCAGGCAACAGGTAAATATTCCATCACAAAATTTCGATTAGTTCTCAAATCTATATAACCCTGTATAAACGTCTAATCGCACCGAACCACCCTGTAGATAGATGAAACGTCGGCTTCATTCAAATTGGTTAGATTTTTTAGTTTGAGAAAATAATACTGATGAAAATAATAAAGACACAACCAAAAACGAATGAAAAAAGGAAGAAATAAAAAAAAATTATATACTCACATCCTTAGAATCCCAGTCGGCAAACCTGATGTGGTTCTTCTCTTCCACCAGCACATGCTTAACCTTTTGTAACGTATCCTTTGAACAAACAGTACGAAAAAATCAGGATAAGGGGAATTCCAAAGTTTTGTTGCGAATAATGAACCTAGCATGGACAAATAAAAACACATTCCACTGAAGAGTAAAAATTTAGCGTTTATTTTCCCATGCTACGTTCATTTTACGTTAGCCTGGAATACGTCTTTGACCTCTTAAGCTTGTAAAAAATTATATCACTCTATTTTCTGACAAGAAATCACCCCTTGACAATAAATCCACATCCTGTATAAAATTCCTGAAAGACTCTCATCAAATGTTGACTCAGGACGCGTTGAGATTTTGCAGAGAAAGTGCACAAGCAATAATTTCCCAAGTCAACTGATGAGTATCGTTAAAAGAACACGCCGAGATGAGAAAAAAAACCGTCGCGCGACTCTCCAGAGGGGGCTCGTGCCGCGTTGGGGCGTGTTGCCCCCCGGAGGGTCGACACGCGGGGAGGTACCACCTACAGGTGTTACCTCATTAATCCAAACGTCCGTTTAGGATGTAAAATCCGTGTCCGATACGGCATTCTCCGGCTCGGCCACGATGTTTTGATTTATGATTTGTCATCTTGAAAATGATACCGAGGTTGTAGTGTCTATGACTATCGCTGGGATGACGAGGTTCAGAATGCCACGAAACAATTCATGAATAAAACGATCGATGACTTATCAGAATTGAAATGGGCGAAGGTATTCTGGCGTAGGAACAGAAGAATCAGTGAAATCTGGACCAGGACAAACAACTTTGGCCCACGTATGGAAGCTCAGAAAGTACTAATAACTGGACACTGAAATCTATCCAGAATCATGAGCATTGTAAGTTGTAAGTCTTGAAATAGATTCAGCGTATTCGAAAACCTATATTTTCATACCAAAGTTTGGGATATCTAACACTGTTTAGGAGAAAATCGAAATTTCTGTTTTTCCACTTTTCATTTTCGAGTTCACTTTGAAGAGCTCTCTGGAGTGCAATTTTCTATTGAATAACGAACTGTTTGGTTTTCTGGAATTTACAGAACAGCTTCTATGCACTTCGTATCCTAAGAAACCAATAGAAAACCCTGATTTTCAAACAGAGGGGCAAATATGTCACTTTAGGGGGTCAAACCCCTTGCTCATTTTCGACCTAAAAATTCGGGATTTATGAAATCCAGTTTTTGTTCTGAGATTGAAGCCTAAGCAATGCTGATTATAGAACTGGAAGTCCCAATTGGATCGGAGGAATATAACAGGAGATATCGCAGATTGACAGCGGGTTTCATAAACCTTTGACTGTCCGATCAACGAAATCATTTAAACCTTTTCATTTCTGAATATATTGAAGAAGTAGCAATTGAGAATCATTGAACGGACGTTCAAGATCATAATTTAATTTTAATGATCATGACTGAATTATCGATTGAAAACAAATTGACATCTATTCGTCAATCAAGCGTTGATTCCCCGATCAAGCTTTATGAAACCCGGGTTGAAATTTGCAGTCTTTGAAAAATGCCATTTCGCAGATGAACATCTGAACGAAGGGAGATAGGCTTCTCGAATTGTTTGCAGTAGATTCGGCGTATTAGAAATCCTATATTTTACTACCAAACTTATGGATATCTGTTTACGACAAAATCGAATTTCTTGTTTTTCTAGTTGACTTTGAAAGGCTGTCTAGAGTGCAATATCCATTGAATCTTCCACTGTTTGGTTTTCTGGAATCACCAAAACAACTTATATGCACCTCGTATGCTAGGACACTATTAGAACACCCCCATTTTCAGAATGAGTAGCAAATAAGTCATATCTGTTAGGAATACTGGTGATTCTTGTTTAGACAGTCTGAGATTCTTCATTTGAATCTCCCATAATATGGATGAAAATCTAGTGACGATGACTGTCACATCTCAAGTCATTCCGTCGACTACAAACGTCAACTGTCAAGTCATACGAACGTTTGGACACGACGGTGACATTTGATAATTACGAATCGATCGAAGACTTTTAACAGACGTACAAAACACGACATTGTCGTCGGTTTTCAATCGAAACAGCGCCTCTGCAATCTTTCCTTCATTCATCGCAAGGAACCCGCTGACACCTCCACCTACAAATAGCTGTCAGACGTGAGTCGTGTCGAATCAGAGATTACGACCGACCAGATCGCTGCTTTATGATGTAACGGCGGACGTAATGAAATCTTCGGGCCACACAACAAGTTGTCGCTCATCTCCCAAGACCAACAATGGGTATAAGAGGTCGCATCTGTCAAACTTTACCTTAACCAAGACGCGACACACTTCTGTGACGTTTGGATGTTTTGATGCCAAGGAAATTAAAAAGAAATCTATCCAGACTTACGTATTCCGGTTTCAGCTTCTTGTCTCCTCCTCTCTCTACAACCCTACCGAGTTTGTCCAGAGCCTTGTTCAGAGTTTCCTCGTCCTTCAGTCTCAATTCTTCGTTGATGATCTCGAGATCCCTGACGGGATTCACCTCACCCTCCACGTGGGTCACGTCGTCGTCTTCGAAGGCTCCTGAGAAAATTGAGCGTTCTGGAGTTCTTTCGGAGGTCTTAAGGTTTGGCGATACTTACGACACAGGTGGAAAATGGCGTCGCAAGCGCTGATGTGGGACAGGAAAGCGTTTCCGAGACCTTGTCCTTCGGAAGCACCCTTGACCAGACCGGCTATGTCGACTACGTTCAGGAAAGCCGGGACTTTGCTGAAAAAAAAGTATGGTATAACCATTACCTGCATAATACTGCATTTGAAGCTCTTGAATGCTCCAAAATTTCATGCTTTTTGAGCAATGTATCACATCACTCGATAAGACTGATCTATCTGCGAAAGAGGACTTTTTCATAGAAATTCTAAATATTTGATGCCCTGTGTGTGATTTTGGGGGACCAGAGCGTTCAGCATCATCGGTGCTTGAATGGCCGCTTTAATATTTAGCATAAGAGTCAATAATAGTTGTTTTCTCTAGTGAAAATTCACCATTATGCTTGTCAAGGCACTGTTCGTCTTCAGGAGTATTTTCTTCATAAAAAAACAGTGTTTGATCAACACACGGTCTCAAGAATAACCAAAGTGAAGCCACCTGAACTACTGTAACCTCTTAAGTCTAAAATGACGACAGATGAAAAATTTGACAAGTATGGGCTCTTAGAACGTCAGTGTTACCCAGAAATCACGCAGGTATTTAACAAGGTTGCCATATACATGGTGAATCTATGACTCGTAAAAATAATTTAACAGTAGATTCTTGATGTTACAAGAAAGACTTTTTTCTATACAATTTTTTCAGATTCAGCCCTTATAAGATACGAGGATGTATTGATATCTAGTTAGCCTAGACAAGTTCCATGCATAAAACAATATTGCGTTACCATAGCAACGAACAATAACTCATTAGAAGTGTCAGTGTGAAGTTTGAGGTCAAACAAGTAAACCAGTGTTTCGTAATTAATTAAAAGAAAGAAGATGTCCACCGAAATTGTGAAAATCCAAAAATTGGAGGATCGAGCCATCATCAAGAACCTCTATTTAAAAGGGTTAAGAGGTTAGAAGATTTACAAAGATATGCTCAATACCCTTGGTGATCAATATCCTTCGTATGCGATCGTGAAAAATTGGACTGCAAACTTCAAAAGAGGTAAATTTTCCATTTAAGACGATGACCGATCGAGAAGGCCAGTTTCTGTGTCAGTCCCCGAAAATATCGATGCAGTTCATGACATGATTTTATCAGACCGTCGAACTGGGCTGAAACGGGTATCTGAGGCACTGAATATTTCATACGGACGCGTTCATCATATAGTTCACGTGAATTAAGACATGAGAAAAATTGCTGCAAAATGGATACCCAAATGTTTGAATATTGACCAAAAGCGTGCAAGGGTAGAAGCATCGCGTTCGATCTGTGCTCGATTTGAAAACGATGTAGACTTCTTAAACCGAATTGTTACTATGGATGAGTCTTTGGTACATTTCTACGATCCAGAAACGAAGCAACAATCGATGGACTGTATCTCTTAAACCGAGTCGATTCAGAAAAAATGGTAAAGGAAAAAAGTGTTTCTTTTAACCTCAAGCAACTACTGTTGAAATATTCGTACGAGTCAAATGCTCACGCACTGCATGTATCAGACCAGTGATGTAGTAGTTTACCCAAAAATCATTCTGTAGGGAATCTCCACAGCTATAATATCCCATAAACCGAAACTTTCCGAAACCCCCAAATGAACGTTTATTAAACCGTTGTCGCTGACAAAAACGGTCGGAACGTTCGTTTTAATCAATGACCACAGAAATACGGAATATAATACGACGATGCGATGTAGTCACAGACGCCAAATTGTTATTTAAACGATCCCGTATAGACGGGCCAGTTTAAAGATCGACAGACACATACCGAGGTTTACGGCGTGTCCCAAATTATCGCGGACGATTTTTGTGTTCCCACCGGTCTATGGGCGCCCGACAAATTGGCATCACCCCTATTAGGAAGGACGATTAGGTGTAAACTTGGAACGGCGTCGGAAAAATGGGAATACTTATGCCATTCTTAAAAAAAATGGATCATTCAGGATGGTGACGGCGTTCCATTAATAACAACGTTTCATTGTTGCCCTATTGGCGACCCTGGTATTTGACAGGTGCCCTTGAGGATGCCTCCGGTCACTGACGTTCAGAAGATGTAATTTGACGGATATAGCGAATTTTCGACGATTACATAATTCCATTTTAACGCGTCCAACGATAGATCTTCAAAATTCCATTTGAAAAGAGATTCTGAACGTGAAAGATTTTTGTCTAAGACACCCTGTCAGAATAATAAAAAAAACGATGATTGTACATACTCGAGTGTGTCAGATTAATAATAATAATAATAATAATATGCATTTATTTTCCAAATTATCATCACGACAATAAAGAGAAAACAAGTCAAAAGAAAACATTACATAGCTTGATAGACTCCAGAGAACAAGAAAATCTGCTTCAGCGCTCACAGGCGCACTTAAATTCAGAAATCGAATAAGGTTCAATATTCATGATGAGTCGGTGAAGTGATTTACGAAAAGTAGTGTATTCCTTAATGTCCCTTATGTGTTTCGGGAGAAAGTTAAAAAGTTTTATTGCTGTGTACATAGGATTATGTTCGGTGAGAGATAACTTATGAGTGGGAAAGAAGTATGCGAACTTTCTCCTTGTATTATTCGTGTTTTCAAAATCCTGAAAGTAGTTCTTATTTTTGTGCATAAAAAGCATGGTTCTGTATATATAAAGGCCGGGAAGAGTCATAATATTCTGCGCTTTAAAAATGTTCCTACATGATGTCCTGTAGCTCATTCTAAACATTGTCCGCAGTGCCTTTTTCTGTACAATGAATACACGTTCCTCCTGTGATCCACCTCCCCAGAATATGAGCCCATAAGCCAGCAGAGACTGGAAATTTGCGAAGTATACCGTTTTTAAGGTATCCACATCGACTTGATCTCTCAATATCTTGAACGTATAAATGACGGAATTCAACCTGGATACTAAGGCATCACAGTGCAACGTCCATCCCAGATTACTTTCAATCATCACGCCTAGCAGTTTGGTATTCTGATTAACAGGAACCTCACCTTCACCAAGTGTAATCTTCTCTGGAAATAATAGATTAGTTCTAATGTTAGAAAATATGACAATGTTGGTTTTGTCTGCATTCAGATTCAACTTGTTTTCCGTGCACCAACCCTGAATACGCTGCATTGTTTCTCGTATGTTTTCTGATAGGGTCTCAATATTGTCACCACTCACTATGACATTTGTATCATCCGCAAACAAGCAAGCATCCCGACGCACCGGCATATCAACCACGAAATTCTCATCCTGAATCCTTGTGGGTAGATCATCGATATAGACCACAAACAGGATCGGCCCCAATATTGTGCCTTGAAAGATACCCTCCAGAACAGAGGCCTCAGATGACATATGCCGCCCCCCAGGCGAGTCCAAAACGACAGCCTGTCTTCTGTTGCCATTAATTAAGATATGTATGGTTAATATCATGTTGAATAGTATACATTCCCTTAATCTGACAATTTAAGCGTGACGGAAGAGTGTGGGGGGTGCCAAACTTGCAAAAAAAAACGCCACGTGTATCTACATTCTCGAGCTCGGTGACTTTTTTCTCAATTTGAAGCTAATGATTCAAGGATAACGGAAAAAATATAATCTGACAGTTTCAGCAAACCGAAACAATAATAATTGGACATAAAGGTTACGAAAATCAGTTTTTTTGAATTATCTCCTCTCCCGGGCTTCAAATTGTTTTCCTATTCATTATAAAAGTTGTATAGCTTGACATTCTCTACGAATTTTGTCCGAAGCAATTTTCTCTACGTTTGAACGTTTTTGAGATATATGACGATGAATGAACTTTAGACTGGGTTTATACATTGACCTTGGCCTTTTGCATGTGTGGCTAAGCTCCTCGCCCTTATAGCCCTCTAACTCGAAAACAGTTGAGAGTAGGTAAAATTGCTTCAGACAAAAATTGTATAGAATTTTATTATCTACAACTTTCATAATGAATACAGAAAGGATTAGAGTTACAGGAAGGGAGATATTTGACAAAAATGTCTAGTTATCATCTTCAAACTGTCAGATTAAGAAAACTACCCCTGATTAGCGGCAGATTAATGGGTCAACACGTCTACAACACCGAGATTAATCATCTGTATGAAATCTGACACGTTCGAGTATGCACAAGTAACGATTTTTTTGCATTTTCAAAGGACAGTCAGTCTCTTGAAATTTTCGTTGGCTCTCTGAGTTTCATGTGTAAGGAACGTAACGATCCCAACGCAGTAACGCTAAATTTTCCATTTCGCGATTAAGCCGTCCAATCGCATTAAGGTCGAACCGCCAAAGTTGCGCGGGGCAAATTACAACCTTCAATACGTTAATGGCTCGGCAAATGGAATAAGGCCGAGGATCGTCGTCGATATAATCGTCCCGGGGTACGTAATATCGTTTCCGTGTCGTCTGGAATCCTCCCCATTTAGCGTTTTAAAACGTCCCGTCGGCGGCGACCGCCTCCGAGACGGCATCCGCCGCAAAGATTTTTTTTTTAGCATTTCGAGCACGCGAGACGTACGGCGTCAAGTCGGCCATCTACGCGGAAGTTAATGGTTCGAAAACGCTCCAAATTGCCGGTTCGGCAGTGGCGGCTCGTGATCTAGTTCACTAGGGGGCTACTTTTAGTATAATAATAAAAATCGAATAAAAATTTGAAATTTTAAAACCAGTTTTCCGCAAAATTTTATGCAATTTATAATTCTTTTTGAAACATACCTGTTCTTATCTACTTGCTCGTTGTGCTTAATAATATTATTCCGGTATTCTAATTGAGCAGCGATATTAGTCGTAACCAGAAAAGCTAATTCTGTCGAACAATTTACATGCTTGGCAGATAGCTCATGCTTCTTAATTTTTTCATTAAGGTGCTTCAAATCTCTAAATCCTGCCCTTGCCCATACGTTATCAATTGTTATACACTTGTCTTGAGAAGTTTTTGGAGTTTTATCTGCCTGGGTTAAATTTAAATCGGGAGTCGGTCTACCCAGCAGTTGAATACAGTTTTTTTCCGCCAGCGAAAGCCTCGCGAAATCAGTTTTTAAAATATTTTGAACACTATTGTCCGCCGTGATTTGAAAACGTAAACAAATACGAACGCACGCTAAGATGTCTATACGCTAGCCGGCAGCGGCTAGCTAGAATGAAGCGGATAGGGGCGACTTTTATCGTAGCCCTTTTACTCCTTAAAACGACCGACACGAAGAGTTGCGGCTGGAGCCGAATGACTGTCCGAATGCAAGAATTCGGGGCTACACGATTCATCGCCCATGCAGGGACGAACTGCTAGATTATGATTGAACTGCAGGAGTCGCATGAAAGTTTTACATTAATAAATTATATAAATAACCGTGGAAAGTAATATTTTCATTGAAAATCGTATGGGAAGGTAAATAGCATAAAAGGATTGATTTCTTGTGATTTCTTGTATTGGGGGCTGTAGCCCTATAGCCCTCACAGACCAGCCGCCACTGCGGTTCGGTCTCTAATTGAACGGTTCATTCGCAAATGGACGTCTGGGATCAGTCGATGAATGAACGGCAATTCTTATTCTGCACTAGGATGAAAGAATGGGGAACACGAGGATTTATTGTACCCCGAATCGTCTAAACTTTCAATTTTCGAATCAAAATACCCCTCTTTCTTCTTCAAGACCACGGCCGTTGAAGCATTTCGAAAATTCAGTTTTCAAAATGTCCTGAAGTGAGTCTGCTTCTAAGCAAACTAGCTTAAGTAAATGTGAAAGATTGTTGATCCCAATCTACCCTAATGAAAGAAGATCTGTCCATCTCAAAACTTAAGTAGCAACCCCCGTATCTCTATGTTCAAAGCACTTGCCATACGGGGACCCCAGCAGCTTCCAGTTGTGTCGTCTGTGTTTGTAACCATGGACGTCCCTATCTCTGTGACTGTGACCATGAAGTTTGACAGATCAGCGAATAATGAATAGATTATGATCATTTCAATCAATGATTTTGCGAACAGAATACACTTTATCCTTGTTCGTCGAAAAATATACTATACTCATGTTACTACTGGTATGATTCTGGTCAATATCATTAAGATAATCTCTTAAACTTACCTTAAAGGTTTGAAATATTCGCACAGATAGTCATATCTTGCATCTGGCACCGGAACACGACTTGCTGGAACAAATTCTTCTATAAGATTGATTGACTACACACAAATTAATCTGATACAATCTACAGCAGACATTCTATGACAAGCAAAACTCATCTTGAACTCAAAATGTATAACTTGGCCTAAATAAAAACACGGAAACGATTGAACTTATACTTTATTCAACAACACATAACATAAAAACCAATCCATCCCATCTAATCCTCCCCCGGTCCTTCCATCAAGTTGAACGCCTGATCCGGATGGATCTCGGTATAAGACCAAGCGGGCACGGTATCCCCAAACCGCTCTTTGATCCACTCCGTGATCTTCAACGCCGGCACCGGCTCCTCGTAGTAAATGAAGGGGTTCCTGTACTTCCTGAACATCTCCAGGTACTTCAAGAGGTCCTTCCTCCTCTTCTTCATGAGATCCAGCGCCTCCTTCTGGACTCCCCTCTCTTCCGCCGACAGACGCCCGTTGTCGATCTTCAGATGCATGGCCATGGTCAACAGGGCGGACTGCTGGATGGTCAATCCGGGAAGAACGGGTCGCATGGCCGCCGTGGCCTTTATGGCGTTTATGACGTCTTTAGCCACGAACTGCTCCAAACAACCAAGCGGCGGTAGGTCCTTGTAGTTGAGGGCTGGATACTTGACGTCTTTGAGCGTTATCGTGACGTTGAAGTAGGTCATCGGGGATTGTCTAAACTTCTTATCGCATTCCTCGGTATCGCACATGTATACGTAATTCCCGAACTTGGTGGCGTACTCCAAGGTACCCTTGACGCTCTTCATCTCATCCCTGCCACAGACCACGCAAAAACCATTCTGATATACGTTATCAGGCTCGTCATCAAGTTTTACTTTCTGCGGGAGATCGACCGGTAGCTTGTTGGGGTTGTAAGGCGGTAAAAATTGACAGGGCGTCTCCAGGAACTCCTCAATGTGATCGGCACAAACGTAGTAAAAGTACTTGCGGAAGTGCACCAAACCGGTACGATCCGGTGGAAAACCGCCGGAAACCAAACTGTTCGAATGGTACAGACAACACGGACAGTACGTCTTGTATATACTCTCGCGTTCCATGAACTCCAACGGCGATACCAACATGTTGGCCAGACGCAGAGGCCAACCGTCTTTGCAATGGATGAAGTAGTGCCTGATCTCGTAAACCGCCGCTTTCAAGAAATCGTACGCCTTCTCCCATATGTCCCACATGCAGGTGTTGATCGGCACCCTAACCATGTTCTGGTATTCACCGTCTAACCAGGTCCTGTAACCCTCCTGGTCGTTTTCCCAAATCTTATAGCGGTACTCCATGAAGTGCTTGCTGTAGGGAGGAGAGAATATCTTGGAGGCTTCGGTCGAGACGTAATCGTAAACTCCCGGATCTTCCGTGTACAGATCTATCACCAATTGCGGCATCAAACCCATGGACGTCAAGTATTTGACTTCTTTCGCGCTGTTGGGGAAGCCGTCCATCACGAATCCCTGGGTGACTGCACGTGGATCGTACGTGACGGCCTCGAAACAACTCAGCACCGTTTTTTCCTTCAGCTCCAGCCCCATTCTCAGCCTGGATTCCATGGAGAGTCCCAGAGCCGAATACGGAAGGTAATTCATGACGTATCTGGCCGCCTGACCTTTGGACACGACCTTCAATCCGAGTTCTATCCGAAAACGATCGGCCAAGGCCGTCTTGCCGCACTTTGGCGGCCCAATCAGAGCGATTCTGATCGGTAGAAGGGGAAAATTGAAGTTATCTATATCGACGTACCTCAGGGGATCTTTACGGAATTGTTCTTTACCCTCTTTGCCCACCAAGAAGTAAATATATTGCCTATGTATCATCGGGAACACGTTGAACTGTTGCTCCATGGGAATAAACAGCTGGACCTTGACGTCCTGCTTGTGGTATTGGATGGGGCAAGTCCTACCGAACATGCTGAGAAAATAGTACCCGCTGGCCAACAGTCTCTCGGCCACCTCTATGGAAACCTCGTAGGTGCGTTCGAAGAACGACCTATTCCTGAACTTATAGCCGTCGACGGCGAGAAGGGCGGCGTACTGGGTCATCTCCAATTTCTTCTCCGAATTCAATTCTTGGTAAGGTATCGGCGCCGTCAGTAGCATCTCCTTGATGAGTTTCAGGAAATCGATCTCCCTGGAGTACCTATCCTCGAATTCCACCTTGATCTTTTCCGATACATCCGCTATGTTCTCGATATCGATGTCGAAAAGAGGTTCCGGGAGTTCAGCTGACAACTGCTTGTTTACCTCCTCCACGTCGGCCTGTTCCGCGACCGAATCGTAGGTGACCTGAGACTTGGAACGGAAGGAGGATAGCTCTTCGTCCGTCTCCTGCAAATCTTCCATATACGGCCTTTCCGGTGTGGCCTTTTGGACGTTTTCGCCCTCGTTGACAACGCGTTGCTTCCTCTCCGCGTACCTCTGCTGTTTCTTGGCCTCCATGAGTTGTTCGAACCGCTCTTTTCTGCTCTGTTCCCACTTGGTGTGCAGTTCCAGGTGTTCTATGTGCCGTTTGGAACGCACCTCTTGCATCCTGTTCTGCCAATCGTCCAGTTCTTTTCCGAGGGTTCTTTCGTAGAGTTCCTTCTTGGGAACTTTCATACTTATAACCACGTCCGGTATGGTTTTATGATTGGTTATGGCCGTTATATCAGATGGTCTCTTGGGAAAATCGTCGATGACGAATCCCATAGTTCTGTAAGGTTCCTCGAACCACAGGGGATACAGAAATTCCTTGAGTAATTCCTCCTGTAACGGCGTGTCGGTATGTAAGTATTCTTGTATGTTCTGGTAATTCTCGCTGTTTTCTTTTTCGGCTCCTTTGGCCCTCAGGAATTCCATGAAATCCATGTAACAACAGGCGAAATTCTTCGATATCGTTTTGCTCGTCGATGTTCTACCGCTTTTTGAATGTCCTATCACGCATATTCTGGGAGGAGGAAACGATCCGAAAGGTTTGTCGATGGGCAGGTACTTTCTTGGTTTCTTGATGAAAGCGTCCAGGTCTTCCTTGGACGAACATAAATAAAGTTTCCCTTGGAATTTCGCAGCGTGGTCTTTCTTTCCCTCCCACAGCACACCTTTCTCGTGGAATGTTACGGGACAATATTTGAATGTATCTCCGTATCTTCTATTCGCCTCGAACTCTTCTTGCCCCTTCAGATCAACACCCTCGCCAGCGCCTTCAGCGTCCGCGTTATACCCGAAATCTGTGGCTTCCTGCAAACGGTCGTGGTCGCTAAAGACCTCGGCGGGTAGACGATACCGGTCTTCGAAGGAAGACAGGACTTCTCTCATGAGATCCACCAGCGTCTTATCTTTGACATCCAAGACAATCGCGTCTTTTTTCATCTTCACCAGGAAACCGAGTATTTGTTCTTTGGAAACGTCGAATTCCTCCAGTTCGTTCTTATAGTTGATCTGGGATTCTCTCCTCTCCAACAGAACTTCCTCGGTGACGTCTTCAGGATCTTCCGGTTTGATCAGGAACTCTTTCTGGGTGAAAACGTCACCTAAAATATCCTCGATTATCCTATCTCTGGTAGTTTCGTGATCTTCGTCGACGACTCTCTCGGCTAAGTCGGGTCTGTCGATGCTGCGGAAGAAGCCGCGATAATCGTGGAACAGATTAGCTCCCCTGGTTCTGAAACGATCCAGGAGAAAGTCGCCATTAGAAGAATCTTCCAGAATTATTACATGGTCCGGTGGACACTCGTCGTAAACCCTCTGGAAGAAGTTAAAATCGTAGCTGAAACCGTCGATTATCCATCCACCCCTGCAATTCTCGCGTTCCATGTATTTGGCCTCTTCCTGCCTGATGGCGGTGCCGTACATCTCCAGAAAGTCCTCTTCGCCCAGGATTATTTCGTCCATGTCCGATTTCTGCACGTAATCCTCGATCTCCTCGAGTATGGACTCCTCGAGGACGGTCACGGGGACGTAATCTTTCACGGTCCTCCTCAGCTCTTCCGGCAGGTACATCAGCATCCTGTCGGGATGATCCACCAGGTCCCTGGCGGTGGATTCGTTCAGGAAGATCCCCTCGAACGGGACCTCTTTCTCGATGTCTTCCCGGTTGACCTTGAAGCCCATCAGGACGGGAAACGACGAGAGTTGGAGGTGCACGTCCGACTTGGATCTCTTGGCTTTGAGCACTTCGTTGTCGATGTAGTGGCGGAATTTCGATAGCCATATGTTGACCTTCTCCTCGAGGATTAGCTTTTCCAGCTGGTGATTACGGATGAGGTCCGTGTTGATCATGGTCAGCTTGTCGGTTATCATCGCTTGTCTCATCCTTTCCAAGAGGTTCTCCCGTTTTTGATTGACGAAGTTTTTGTACAGTTCGGTCGGCGATAAAACTGTCGAATTGAGGTAGTACCCGAGGCAATTGGATACGGCCGTTTTGCCCGAACATCCCGGACCTATAACGTAGAGTTTTCCGTGAGACCTCGGATTGGGCGGTAGTAAGAACGGTCTGGGGTTCCTGTAGAACTTGATGAACGCCTCCTGACTCGATAAGAAGAAGATGTGGTTCATGAATTGGACGGCATACGCTGGATCGCCATCTACGTACTTTCCCTCGGTCATGGCGACAGGACAACGTGGCCCCCAATCGCTGTATTCCCACTTGAACATCGTATTGACTATTTTCCTGCGGCTGAAGTCCTTGAAGCATTTCTCCATGTTCTCCATGTTCAGTTTCTTGGGGAACTCGGAATCTTCACCCTCCGTCCCCATGGTATCCGTAGATATGATCTTTTCGGGCAACAGGACCCTCTGGACGTTGGAGGTTCTCAGCTTCCACTTGACCGAGTTGAATATCCGATTGGTGCAAGTCCTACCGTCCACCTTCAAGTAATACTCCGGGTCGTGTTCCAAGATCACAGCTTCGATTAGACTGGCGGCCACGTCGTGAAAACGCTGCAGCTGAGTCTGCACGTGTGCTGGGAAGTCCCTGGGTAGTTTTACCAGATGGACCAGTTCTGAGCTATCTTTTAGGAATCTGGATACGTTCTCGAATATCTCGTCTATGGGGTTCAATACTCCCAGACCTAATCTAGTCTGGTGGGAGAATAGAGAGAGGAGGTTCTTGTCGGTTTTTTCCTTGAGCAAATCTATGACAGTCTGGGAGTATATGTCATACCTGTAGTCTCTTCGTTTACGTATCACGTCCTCGCTCTCGCAGATCATGTATATGATCATGAAGGGACCTTCGAATAGGTCCATGATGAAGTTAAGCTGTTCTTTATAGTTCGTACTGATTTCCGGAGGATCGCAGACCTCAGTTTGCAGATCTCCGAGGTCTGGTGGAACCACGTTGTCGACCAAATCGCGAACGGAAGGAATTTTACCAGATTCTTTTCCTTCCAAACTCTTTATAGATTTTGAATCAGATGCGGGGATATCGGTGTACTGGAATTCCCCGAATTCAACCCTGGAAGCTCTGTAACTACTCGTGTCTTCTATGCTTCTCAATCTCGGCGTAGACGGCATCAAATTTGGGACAGGTACAACGGTGGCTTCGTACGCGTTGTCTAATATCTCCTCGAATATCTCTTGAACGGTGAAAACGGCGGATTCTGCGGATACCGGATCCTCCTCGTAGAGATCATTGGGGATTACTGGTAGACCGCAAAGGACGAAACCTCGGTGAAGCACAGATTCAGTCTTGACTCGTTTCTTGATCAGCCTCAGTATGACGTCGATTCCTATGGCCCTTCCGCACCTCAGATTGAACTCTATGCATTGACCGGCCCTGGAACCAGACTCCATCTCTTCCTTGATCAGGGTTTCAGGGTCCAGGTAGACGCATTGCCAATAATCCGCCAATTGTTTTCCAAGATCTTCTTCGCCGATGGAAGGCTTGCCGAGGATGAGGAAAGATAACGGTTTGGATTCCAAATAATCGATTTGGGACTGTCTGGTCGAGTATAAAAATTTCCTCTTGGTATTCTCGGTCTCGTTTTTGAAGGAGGTTGTGGTGGTTGAGGACGATCTCAAGCCCAGGAGATGGTTCGTTCTTGCGAAAGCATCCACTTGCTCGGAAAAATTGTAGTAGCTGTTGCAGAAGGGAAACCATTCGTTTATGTCGAAAGTTGGCTTTTTCTTATCGTTCTTATCGTCTTCTACCGAAAGTTTGGAGTAGATTGGACCGGTTATCTTAGGTAGGAAGCTTTTCTGGCAGATGATCAGAGGGTTGGAATTGTAATCTTCCAATTCGTTATGATCGATTTCGGTCAATTTACACAAAAGATCGACCGACATTTTTAAACTTATTTGACAATACAATCGAAATATTGACGTTTATCGTAGGTTAGTTTAATCATAGACTCGTTTAATCTGAAGAATATAGAAAAAATACTTATTTTCATTTGGGTCGATGGTGCAGAAAGGAAAGTTCTCGGCAGCTGCGGAGCTCTTCGTCAGAACGTTGAAAAAAGTCGATTTTCCAACATTTGGGACGCCTACGATTCCTACCCTTAGGTTGGTACCCACGCGTCCAATGAGAGGCTTCTTCTCGGGTTCTTGGACTTTCTTCGGCGGCATCTTTTCTGCTGCAAAAAGTAACATGATCAGTTGAAAAACTCAACTTGATTAGAACACATAAACATAATTCAGGAAATATAGGGAAAATATTTCGTCTGGATGCCAAGAAGCTTTGAGTGAGTTGAGTATTTGCATGGGTGGCCGCACTGGTTATGAAAAAATTCCCAAAAGCCAATGCATTCCTCATTTTGTGCATTGGCATTTTTGCTTTCCGCTATTGGAATCACAAATCTTTTCTTTTTATTCAGGATTCCATAAAAATACCGTTAGTAGTTCCACAGCGTCTCTTTTTTCACTTTTCCAAACATTTTTGAAGTAAGAATCGTTCAAAACGACGAAAATAATCGTTTCCTTGCTTATCTTATGCAAATCAATGTTCTATAAAACCGGGAAATAATAACAGATATTAAAAGAGGAAACTGCAACTTAATAATTTCGTTAGATCGGGCGCTCTCGATTCCACGCGAAATTGTACATTGCGAATTTTTTATTGTGTGCAGCTTTTATGAAAAATACGACCTAATGACCGGTTTCGAGAATGCGCACGCTGCAATTTCGAATTTACCACCATTTCGCCACAATTCCTATTATTGTAATTTTCCGATGATTTTTCCCGCTACCGCCGGGGGCCAAGCCAAAGGGTAATTTCTTCATACAGATAAACTCCTAAAATTATAGACCAGCTCGCCTGTACTTCGGCACAGCAAAACGGCAATCACCCAACCGAAAGGATCCAATTCCGACCTATATTTTCCTTTTCATGAATTATCCCACAAAAAATTTCTAACGTTCCGATTCTGGCTTCTCATACATGCGATAAATAGCAAGTACTTCAAATACTAATAAGATATCACATTATTATGAAACCTGGAAAATTATATACATAATATGGAACACTTTTATTGAAGGTGTTATGCTCTCACTGAAAATATTGAAGAATTCTGTAGGTTTTCCTAGAGCGGCACTCTGTCTACTCCATAAAAGATGTCGCCACTTCCACGATACAGAAAAAGAACCCTAGCTTCCACATGGCTATGCTCTCATTAAAACAACATTATTACAAATAATTTTTATCAGCAATTTCAATAGACGCAAAACTCTGCCAGTTGAAGAATAATTCGAAACCCCTCCATCACTCATCGGCTCAGGGAGTTTCATCAAGTAATATTAAATACTAATAAAGTGTGGAACTAACCTCAAAATCCTTTGAAATAGAGAATAATCGCTACTAAATTGATTCCGCTTGAATTTCTCGTTGATAAAGCACCAGCTTTGAAATACCGATCGCCTGCAGCAACTCAAAACAGTTTTTTCGCACTACTTTTGCAAATTCAAAACATATTTCACAATTTAAACGCCTGCGATCATACACCGACACAAAGAGGCACAGACATGGAAATCTGTGGTTGATTTCTTAGGGAATTTCGTTTGGCATCATTCATAAATCATGTAATTTCCTAAGTAAATTATTTGGTAGGTTGAAAATTCTTTCATAATTTCAAGTTTGAATTCCTAATATATTATGGAATTAACTAAAAATGAATATAAACCAACGTCTCAATGCGCATGTGGGGATTGATGGATGGCAGGTCCATTGGCTGGAAGCTGTCGAAATTCAAATGATTGAATTATTTTACATATAAGTAGTCTCTAATGAAACACAAATTGAGCCTGTTTGGATGAAACACCTCGGAGCTATTGACGAACAGAAGCTAGAAGAGGACAAAATAATTACAGGGTACGTTCGGATGATGCTCTATGAATTATCCACGAGTATGCCATAACATACATTAAAGACCTTCGACATCAAACAAGAAAGAAGAAATTCGCCGCAAGGTTTTCGGATTTACATATAAAACGAGAATATAAACGAATTTAATGCGTACTCAACTGAATAGGAGTGTCATTTAAATTCTTCTATAATAACTGAACAGTTAGGTTCTTTTGGCTTGTTGGAGTTTTTCGATACCAGAGATCATTATGTATTTTTATGGCGCTTCCAGAAGGTTTTTGTTGAATCTCTATTTCCAGGATATTTGGGTCCATAGAGACTCCACCTCTATGGATCCAACACGACTTTTAGAAAAAATTACTGTGAATGTTCCCTTCTTATTTCATTTTCAGTAGTGGGTTTTTTCTATGATTCTTAGTAATGATAGTTGAGCGTGAATATCAGAAACGAAATAATCAGTAAACATTGAATATGAAGATTTTTTGACGTAATTTTCGTGAATATTAGTGATAAAAGTGTTGGTTCCTTGGTTATAAACTTTTTTGCACATCTTCTAGGTAGGTTCTTATGCTAACTAAGTAAATTACGACCATATCTCTTCGAATTACATTTTTACGTTGATTAAGACGCCATGTTAACACCCTCATTGTTGTTAGACTTTCTAATGAGCTGTAAAATGTCAAACATCTCCAATTAACTGAAATATATTAACTTTTTTACGCCTTAAAAAACAGGGAAAAAAGAACTGATGTACCACCGCAGCTGGACGGGACTCAATGATCGATATAAATTCCCGTGCATTCCTATGGGATCTTCGTCATTTATAATTAGACCCAATTAACTTAACCAGATAAGTATACGGATGCCTGGTGCTCCATTCAGACTGAGAAAACTTTTCCAATTTTTAACCACAGCTTTAAACGTGACATTCTATGTGAGCCTGTTAACTCTGAGAGAAAAGAAGGTTCAATAATGGTGCTTTCCTTTGTTCCTGTCATTATTCAGGATAACTTAGGATGTTACTTGTTTTTTACACGAGTATTTTAGCCAGCTCTCTGGTTGACTGCTTGATGTGTAATGGAAGATCATCGAAATTCATTGTCAAGTAGACTATAGAATTTTGACAAATGAGATTCTATGTTTGAACGTAGAGATTAGTTTGTTTAACCCTTAATAACCTGAGTTTCTATGATTATTCTAATTTAATAAAAACCCTTTATTGGAGTTTACAAGACAAAAACAACTCAATTTTTCTTTGAAAAATGTATGGTTTTTGAGAAAATTTGTGTTACATATATGTAACTCTAATAATATGGAGCTAATAGCTACAGTTACTGAGAAATAAAATAGAGTCGCCAGTGAAATTTGCGTTACATATGTGTAACACTAGGTTATTATGGGTTAAGCTAGGTTACTTACAAAAACTTTTCCTTCTGTGCTAATAATACCTAAAAAATGATATAAACAAAGAATATCATCATAATAATAATCTTCATTGATTTTCTACTATATTGCTTCGATCCCTCCTTTATTTCCCCAAATAAAGACCCCTTTCCACGACTAAGTTGGACCGTGTGATCAGTCCATTAGCGCCAGGGGGCATAATCACCATTCCTTCATTTTTAAAATGACCGTAAATGACATTTTGATAGGCGTCCGCGGTCAGACAGGCCTACTGGATATGTTTGAGGCTCATAACGAGAAGGGACACACGATATCGTTCACTTATTCCTACCTCAACTCTTATTTTATTTAAAAGGTTTAACGACATCCTTGTAATTCGAGTGATTAAAAGTTAATTATGGAAATGGAGGATGGTTCCAAACATTCACGAGTTATTAGGGAAATTGAAAGGGTTTGTTGTGGTTAATCTGATTGTTGATGGGGCGTCCGTTATTTGGATACGCTTCGGAAGGGGCTGGCTTCCGACGGCCATCGACAGAGGTTTCATCGAGCAAGAAACCGATGCTTTTGCATATTAGAAGTTATAAGTTCATGTCGTTTAAGTGCTATGCTTGCTTTGGCGTTGGTAGATCAACACAACGGTAGTTCAAATGCCACTTAGTTCCAATGACCGGTAGTTCTAGCGATTAGTAGTTCTAATACGTGGTAGATCCTCAGTTTATTGCGAATGGAAGAATTTCGAAAATTACTGACGAAAAACGATGAGAATCGGATCTTGGAGCTTGAAATTCGCCAGAGGAATGCGTCGAACGCTTGGTAATTTTTCGCTCGAAGATCCGCGAGATCCTTATTGTAAATTCAAGCGAGAAAGACAGGCAAATTACCATACGGAATCAATTAGACTCGTACAGGTAATAATTACAGGCGGGTTGACTGAACGTACGCTATACGAATAAATTATAAAAGTGTTTTCCAATCAAATTAATTTTCCGGGCACTGTAATTTCTCGGAACTATCGCCCGTCGTAATTATTCAGCGTTATTAAATTTACGCAGAACCGATGATACGGCCGATCTCGTCTTTTTATCGCCGTCAAGAGATATATTAGCTGTGGGACGCCGTTTGAGAAAGTTTGAGTTATTATGACAAACATCAGGAACCTTTGGATTCAATTTTCGTTCTGAAAAAGTAAAGTGTTCCACTACTTTTGTTCACCCCTCTATATAACAAGAAACAAAGTAAGAAACTTCGTAGAGATTTCGCTTTGTTTGCAGGAGATTAGAAGGTTTTAAAACAATAAATGAGTGAAAATTGTGCTAAAAACAGTTTGCAATTACGTTTTAACCTCAATGAAAATGATTTTCCCATGTAAAGTCTATGGGAATTTTGAAGTTAATTATGCGATGCATTCAAATATCTATCCATTTACCATAACTGTTTTTCTTTTTTTAGAATCCAAAAAAATCGTAAACTAGTTGATACCTATCTCATATTGGACATATAGAACATTTTCCTTTCAATTTCCTAGAGAATAAGGCTCATTCCTATCTCAGAAAGAACTCAAGGATAAAAGGAATATTGTGCAGAAGTTTTGAACACTCTATGGCTCCCCTGTCAAAAGTTTGCTGAAGTAAAATTAAAGGAAAAGATGCATTAGTGAAATGATTCCTATCAATCTTCGTCACTGTCTGAATTCTAAAACTGAAATCCATGGTTTAAGCTCAATTTTGTAATATATTCAATAGGTATAAGTCAAAAAATCCATAATTCCCGTTTACAAAGATTCACAACTCTGTGTTGGCACCATCTGTAGTTGTTTGTGAAGGAGATCTCGATGATTGTTGAAGTTGATATATGTCATTATAAGTCTCCTATTGTTGTTGAAGGGTTGATGTAATAAGTTTGTGGAACTGTTCATACATGTTTTGGTATTTAGTATAATAATTTGACTATATTTCCATTCCTTTTACGGTGTCTCTGTGTTATGTAAACAAGAATGAACAACATTCGGCTCACGATGAGTTGCTCTTGTGTATAGGTAAGTGGTTTTTACATTCGTGTGTTATTCATGATTTGTTATACTTAAAGTAAGGGTGTGCAAACTAACAGGTACAAAATGGTCAATGGTGGTGATCGTACTTTTTCGAATACCTACTCGTCACCTACGTCATAAATGGTGTTCTGGTAGAAGTTACACATTTTTCTCCAACCGAATGGATATAGACGTCACAAATATCACGTAACACCGGGTGTCGCGACCATTTGGTTTGGTGTAATGAAATAATTTCACTATGGTAAGACACGACCTCAAATATTTGGTACTGAGGTTTGGGAGGTTCTTAGAAGGATCGAAATTGTGATTTGAATTGATTAGATAGAATTTGTAATAAATCGAAAGAAAAACGTACTATGCTTCTGGTTTTGGCGGGATGATTGGGCTGGTGTATCTTTAAGCTTAGTAGTCTAGTCTACCTTGGATAGCTGTGCTTTAAGTCACTTCCTGAGCCAAGTAAATGTGAATTTTGATGTTATTTCTTACGCTATAGGTCACAGCTTTGCTTTTGAAGATTATATGAAAGGCCTTGTCTGCCTTATGGTTTTCTCCAGAGGTACCATTGGGGTACATGTGTTATCCGTGTGATTACGCTGAATTTTTATCCTATAAGTGGCATATATCATCGTGTATAGGTAGGTGAATCAATTTTTTGCGGTGGATGCCGAGGCAACTTTTCGAAAACGCGAAAACAACCCGAACATCGCAAAATTACCATAATGGTGTCGCCGATCTTGGCAATCTACCTGATACCGCGACCGTGGAATCAAAATGCATTCGTGCTTTTACCTCATTAGTAAATGAATATGATCAGGGAACTAACGTTTTGATACCAACTGTTCATTATACCCCAATGATTCTCTTGAAGTCGCTGTAATTGCAAGAACACACGTTGCTGCCATATAATTTGGGCAGAACGGGGTTTTTCAGCAGTGTCCATCCAGACTCGTATATACCCTCTCGTATCCGCCATCGTATGGAGGTACGAGAGTAAAATATAGTGGTCGACAGTCGGGAGCACCAGAGTTAGATACGCCCAATTTAAATATTTCCAATGAGAGGGTTCCGTAAGTTTTTATGGATTCGTGCAAACCGTTTATCCGTGTAATAGAGCCCGATAATTTCCATATCTGGACTGATGACGGGGTCGCCATCTTGGTTCAGCATACCCCGGCTTCCCTGATTATGGTGATGATCGTGCAAACGTTATGTGCTGCCGGCCCAAGGCGCCGTTCCAATGGCTATCGTTATTACCCTCCGATTCGGATTATTTGCAGGATTTCCTCGAGTTTTTCGTACCCGCCTAAGATGCAAATTGTATTCTTGACGTGGCGCCCGCGGGTCCTCGGCAATTTGCGGGATGCGAGCGGAGGTACGAATGTCAATTAGATGATTATCATCATCTGGCCGGCGATCCGCGGGGACATAACGTCGATAGAATCGCCACCTGTTTCGTTGCGATGTCGGTGTGTATCAACCAGTTGTGGCAACTGCTACCTGTTGTCGAGCGCCGATAGCGATGGGGTTGATATCCATCCTTTACTACACTTAATCTACGGAATCTTAAATTCGGCCATTAAAAGAATCTTTTCGAAGGCCGACTGAGGAAAGACTCCTCAAAAGAGGCTGGGACCCTTAATGAGAACCATTGGTATCAAAAGTAGATCGAATATTAGCTCAAAGCCTCGGAGAAAGACTTGTAAAGAGCATCCGAAGAGGTTTCCTCAGAGAGACCAGCGTTTACGATTCAAAGATGACATGGAAGTGTTGAAGGGCCTCTAGGATGGAGAAAATATCACCAGATCCCCAGGTTACACAATGCAATGTTACATTCCTAGAGGAGCAACGCCTTGGACGATCCCAAATACTGGTGGTCTTCAAAACTCTGGAACTGGAGGACAATGGTAGATTTATAGGTTTATCTACTTGTTGGTCAGACTACCTCTGACCTTCCATTATGAGTAGTTCTGCATATGTTAATGAAGAAACAAGTTCTGTTAGATGAATTTCACCCTCTTGTCGCAATCTTTGGAGATTGGGAACGTTAATATCTTATCAGATGGAATAAGGTCTAACTCTGTCTGTCGCAGAGAATGTGTTCAGTAGTCTCTTCTTCATCTAGCACAGCCTGCACAGGATTTCATCGACAGTATCAGGTTTGCACAGATTGAGAGTCTCATAAAGATTGCTGTAATAGTGTAAGAACTGAGACACTTCTCGAGCAGTCTGATTTCCAGCCATCTGTTAATATCTTATGCTGACAACCGGTTTGATTCAGGTTTCTTTGTGAGTTTTTCTGATCTCAGCCTTTTAAGGCCATTTCCTACGTCCAAAAGACTGAAGATTGACCCGACCTAACCCAAACCAACTTCATCCAACCAAACCCAATCCAACCTAACCTAACTCAAACCAACCTAACCTATTTCAAAGCAACCTAACCTAACGCAGACCAACCAAACTCCACCAAAACATAACCAAATCCAGATCCTAGCGTGACCAAGACATTCGATTTTGCGTTGCTCTTTATCGCTGCCATTATTAACTTTGTGCTAATATTGAAATGAGAAAACATTTTCTTTTCATTCAATATTGATCAGATTGTGATATCACAGCGGGTTTCATAAAACTTTGATTGTCCGATCAACGATTTGATGGTCACTCGATTTCTGAAACGAAATCACTGATACCTTTTCATTTCTGCTAATATTGAAGAAGTAGCAATTGAGAATAATTGAATGGACATCACAATTTGATGCGAAAATGATATTCTGAATACTCATGACTGAATTATGGATTGAAAATAAATTGACGTCTATTCGTCGATCAAGCGTTGATTCCCCGGTCAAGCTTTATGAAACCCGAGGTTGATTTTCATGCAATTTCAAGGATTTGTCATGCATATTTCGGGATCTATATAACATGATGTTCTTCCTGAATGAAATAGAGGTGTATTAAAACCGGTAGCCTAAAAATCGAACCAATTTCACATAACATACCAATAGCCTCGTTATCTCCGAGCATCGACGTATTTCCTGTCGTTAATAGAGACATCTTTGCGGTCGTCAAAGACCTGCGAAAATATCAAAGTGCACATCCGAGAGACCGACGACAAAAGACGACGTCCAATTCCGAAAACCGCAATCGAAACATTTGTAACAATCAAAAACGCATAACGACTTCATCCACAATGGTCCTTCCACATGCGGATGTCGGAACTTTGCTAGTTCGTAACGTCTGCGTCAAAACGGAAAGGAACCGCAAAAGTTGAAAGAAGAAAAGGGCCCGAAGTGTAACGTTACCCATTCTCGTTGTCGGCAGGAAGTTGCCACAGTAATTCACGTTTTGTCACCTCATTGTTGGCCGTGACACAACCTGGATGCTGGATTGTATGAAGCGGCAAAGTGGAAGTTAAAAAGGACATCAATCTACACTTTATGGAATCGTTTCGTTATGCTGCATCCGTGAAAACATGAAGTTATTCATGTATTTGTTAGACATTTGGTATTTTATCTCAATTTTCTCAACTCTACCCTCCATAATCTCAACGTATAAGCAGCTCTGCTGCCTCTTTTTGACGTAATTACCACAGAAACCCAGTCCTACTCTTGACAATCTTAAGCGAGTAGTTGTTTTTCCTTCAGTTCATCGTGATCGTAACCATCAGACTCAGTGAGTTGAAATCGCCTTGAAAACGTATAGCTCGCTTGAAATAGCCAAATTTCTAGATAATACTGATGGTAAGTTAACTTTCTTAGGGCTATGTTAAAAGATCTTAAGCGACCTATATCTGGTCCATCTTTCCTTCAGTTAATAGAGACTAGACTAGACTTGAACCCATATCCCTCTGCTTAAACCGAAAGCAAACTACAATTTATTACATATTTTTTTCACAATTCATTGAATTTTATTACTCATTACATTTGCCATTCTTGAGTTATGCCTGTTTGGTCTAGATTCTACCTTAAGCTACACCACCCACTTGTAACTTTTGATGTAATTGTGATAAAAATGAACATTATTTGTGATTTACCTTATCACATTGTTAACTGAAAAAAAATTGACGCGTGTGTGAAAATCACGCTTAATTGTCCAACGACATTCGATCCTCAAATATATAATCAAATTTTAGCCATTAACGCCTGCTTTTCCTCACGCTGCTCCTCACAAAGACCTCACGTGGTCACCCATCATCCCCCCCGGAGGGGGTCCCGCTCTAGAGGGGGCTGTTTGGGCAAACAAGCGCGTGTTGTACGCCTCCAAAATCCCGATGAATAGTGCGGGAGGAGCACCATCCACCCGGACGCATTTCAACCACCTAGACATTGTGCCAGTGGAGGTGCGTTAGGTGTTGCTGTCGGTCGGCCCCTTTCCCGTGCCCTGCGGAACGCCCTGTACAGCTGTCACATTGTAGCGCAGCAACAGAAGTGGCATACGACCATGGGCGTATTCGCGGGTCCCAATTAAGAGGCATGTGCCCCTGATAATGGGACGCAGGAAACGGAAGCAAGCTGGAAAATCCGATCTAAGTTATTGTGTGACTTTACGGTGTCTTGTTACGTGGCAACCATGCGATTTTGTCACCTTCTCGGCATCTCATATGGGATGAGATTTGCAGAAAATTATCCCACTCAATTTCAGATGACAGGAACAGATGGTAATTCGGGAGGTTTAAAACGTGATATTGATTACCCAGCCATATAGATACACAATACTTATCTTATAAGGATGGAATTTATGTGATTTAGGATTCTCATGATACGGACAATTTTCTAGTACTTCAGGTCGGATCCATTGCTACATGAGCTAAGACAGCCACGTCCCTCGCTTCGTCTCTGACTGTAGTGAGAGTAGAATCTTCGCTATCTGCGATCCAGAATATGTATCAGATTTAGATCTGCGATAATTTTCCTGGAAGAAAAACTACTCGCAAGTTGACCATCGAAAAATTCCCAAAAAGAAGGGGTCAGTTAGAACTTCCTCAAGACCGAACGGTTGTGCCGAAATCGATGAAATTCTCAGATTTTCCACTAGAACAGTTGCTCTTTCAGAATATGTATCACATTTAGATCTACGATAATTTTCCTGGAAGATTAATCTACTCAAAAGATGACCTTCGAAAAATTCCCAAAAAAGATGGGGTCAGTTGAAACTTCCTCAAGACCGAACGGCTTTGCCGAAATGGATGAAATTCTCAGATTTATTACAAGAAGAGTTGCTCTTTTAGAATATGTATCACATTTAGATCTACGATAATTTTCCTGAAAGATTAATCTACTCAAAAGATGACCTTCGAAAAATTCCCAAAAAAGATGGGGTCAGTTGAAACTTCCTCAAGACCGAACGGTTGTGCCAAAATGGATGAAATTCTCAGATTCATTACTAGAAGAGTTGCTCTTTCAGAATATGTATCACATTTAGATCTACGATAATTTTCCTGGAAGATTAATCTACTCAAAAGATGACCTTCGAAAAATTCCCAAAAAAGATGGGGTCAGTTGAAACTTCCTCAAGACCGAACGGCTGTGCCGAAATGGATGAAATTCTCAGATTTATTACAAGAAGTGTTGCTCTTTTAGAATATGTATCACATTTAGATCTACGATAATTTTCCTGGAAGATTAATCTACTCAAAAGATGACCTTCGAAAAATTCCCAAAAAAGATGGGGTCAGTTGAAACTTCCTCAAGACCGAACGGTTGTGCCAAAATGGATGAAATTCTCAGATTCATTACTAGAAGAGTTGCTCTTTCAGAATATGTATCACATTTAGATCTACGATAATTTTCCTGGAAGATTAATCTACTCAAAAGATGACCTTCGAAAAATTCCCAAAAAAGATGGGGTCAGTTGAAACTTCCTCAAGACCGAACGGCTGTGCCGAAATGGATGAAATTCTCAGATTTATTACAAGAAGAGTTGCTCTTTCAGAATATGTATCACATTTAGATCTACGATAATTTTCCTGGAAGATTAATCGACTCAAAAGATGACCTTCGAAAAATTCCCAAAAAAGATGGGTTCAGTTGAAACTTCCTCAAGACCGAACGGTTGCGCCGTGGTGGATGAAAATTCGATTTTCTGATAAACGCTATATTCTCTCCATCAACGAACCTGTGTTTTCGTACGATCCCACTGAATCGCTTGGATCCACCTCGAGACATCGAATACCATGAACACCCGCCCCCAAAAAGATGAAATATCGTCCTATTCCGAGCTACCTTTCTACCCCGATTTTCATGCCCCATTACGGTCACCTCAGAATCAATTAATATTGCCTCTAATAAAGGCAGATCGAAAGCGGTCCCGATTTGTTACGCACCTAGTCCGGGAGGACTCTTAACGAGATCATCTCGGAAAAGGACCCGCTGGCGCCTCGCAAGGATATCGTTCCTTTCGGTGGGCGGCGGACCCCCGGAGTTACCCGGTCCATCTGACACGCGTCAATCTTCATTGTTTGTCGGGATGAGAGGAGTGTTTTTGATTACGCCGCTTCCTTTCTGTCCGATTTTCACGATTCTATGGATGTTTTCGTGGACACCCATGTCGTAGGGGACCCACTCCTGACATTCGTGAAGCTAAATTGAGGACTAAGTACCTTGGGGAAGTTTCAAACGAGTAGACTGTTCAAACAATCCTAGATTAGGGCGAGCAGAGTTAGAAGCTTGAATCTACATGAGATCTGATAACATTTCAAGTGAAAGACGAATTTTTAAGTGGCCCCATCATTTTCTCTCGTATTTCCCAGGAAAATCATAGCGGAGCTAGAAGTGATATATACTCCGAAAAAACAACTCTTTTAGTGACAAATCCCGAAATCTCATCGACCTCAGTCAAAGCGTTTGGTCTTGACGAATTTTCGAGTGATCTCATATTTTCCGGAATTCTTCGAATATCAACTTTCGACAAACGTACCTCTCAGACAAATTATCGTAGAGCTAAATGTGACACATATTCTAAAAGAGCAATTCTTCTCTCTTCCAGTAATAAATCTCGCAATTTCATCGACCTCTGTGCAACCATTCAGTCTTGAAAACTTTCTGAGGGACCCCATCTTTTTCGGTCAATTTTAGACAATTTTCTTTTCTAGAGAAATCATCGTAGATCTGAATGTGACAAGTATTCTGAAAGAGCAACTCTTCTAGTAATAAATCTGAGAATTTCATTCATTTCGGCACAACCGTTCAGTCTTGAGGAAGTTTCAACTGACCCCATCTTTTTGGGAATTTTTCGGTGGTCAACTTGCGAGTACCTACCTAGTTTTTCTCTCAGGAAAATCATCGTAGATCTAAATGTGATACATATTTCGAAAGAGCAACTCTTCTAGTAAAAAACCTGAAAATTTTACCCATTTCGGAATAACCGTTCGGTCTTGAAGAAGTTTCAACTGACCCCATCTTTTTGGAAATTTTTCGATGGTCAACTTTCGACACGTGTAGCATTGAGGAACTTGAAGCGATGTATATTTTGAAAGAGAAACTCAATGGCTCTCTTTGCAAATGGGAGATGTGGATAAGTTTTCGATTACTCAGGGAGCAGAGAGCTTTTAATTGTGGTTTTATCGGAAAAACGTTTGGCTAATTCGGCTTCTTCACTGTTTTCCTCATTTGTCAACCTCGTATCACTCCGCACAACACGAATTTAACAAGTTTCAGATGCTCAAGATGTCTCTCTTGGAACCTAATAGGACCTCGTTAATGCTACCGAAAGATGATCGAACTTTATGGACCGATTCATGCGTGGCCACTACCACCCTCAGTTAACGCAAAAAACGTGGTAGTATTCCTGACGTATCAACTTGTTAGTCGTTCTGCTGAATAATTGCCTCCGCGATTTATAATTGGAAATTGGAACGTTTTCAGGTTTCGCCTGTCGGGACCTGTCACACGAAAAAGAGCCCGTAATTTCATAGGGAACTCGTGTTTTGTCGGGATTTTTATCGGTTCCATGTGCGGAGAAGACCTCCGCGTGTGGTCCCTCATCTTTCACCGTCCGATGAACGACATTTGCAAGAGATTTCGCAGTTATAAATCTGGAAGGAGTTGTGGTCTGCTTTGAGCATTAAGGAAATTAAGATTTTGCAGTTACACGAGCTTTCACCGGATGAATTGATGGCCGTGGCGACTTTGACAAATCTCGGTTCTCGATTCCGGATAGCGTTTCTTGGCTCACGCCAATTTTCTCTCGTCGTGGAGATGATATTATATGATCCAATTTCTCATCAACATGATGTGGTTATGCAAAACCGTTCGGTCTTGAGGAAGTTTCAACTGACTCCATCTTTTTGGGAATTTTTCGATGGTCAACTTGCGTGTAGTTTTTCTTCCAGGAAAATTATCGCAGATCTAAATGTGATACATATTCTGAAAGAGCAACTCCTCTTGTTATAAATCTGAGAATTTCATCCATTTCGGCACAACCATTCGAGCTTGAGGTATTTTCAACTGAACCCAACTTTTTGGGAAATTTTCGAAGGTCATCTTTCGAGTAGATTAATCTTCCAGGAAAATTATCTTAGATCTGAATGTGATACATATTCTGAAAGAGCAACTCTTCTAGTAATAGATCTGAGAATTTCATGCATTTCGGCACAACCGTTCGGTCTTGAGGAAGTTTTAACTGAACCCAACTTTTTGGTAATTTTTCGAAGGTCATATTTCGAGTCGCTTATCTCTCAGGAAAATTATCGTAGATCTAAATGTGACACATATTCTAGAAGAGCATCTCTTCTAGTAATAAATCTCAGAATTCCATCCATTTCGGCACAACCATTCGGTCTTGAGGAACTTTTAACTGAACCAAACTTTTTGGGAAATTTTCGAAAGTCATTTTTCGAGTAGATTAATCTTCCAGGAAAATCATCTTAGATCTGAATGTGATACATATTCTGAAAGAGCAAGTCTTCTCGTAATTAATGTGAGAATTTCATCCATCTCAGCGCAACCGTTCGGTCCTGACGAATGTGTGGATATGGCTCCACAAAAATCCATACCTATATACCTACTTAAATGAATCAATGGCAGTTTTCAGCCGCTGATTCCGTTCTTCATTGAACACGGTGATAAAAACTACGAAGACCGGTCACATCTGAACATCCCACCCTCCCACGTAGATCTCTGTATATCCTCATCGGAAACAAATTCTTCTCCATTTCCTCCTCCGGCCATGAATAACGCATGAACGCGTGTAGGAGATACGACCGTGGGCGACCACCGCAAACTACATCTCTCGGTCCTATAGAAATCGGGCATAAAGTCCAAAAGGGGGAGTCGACGACAATTTCTCCGCGATGTCGTAAATAAAATATGCGTAATTATTATGAATTATTGTCCGGCGATGCATGTGGTCCCGCTGAAAGAGTTTAGAGACCGTCCCGTCGGGATTTATGTGAAAAGTTGCTGCATTGCATTTCCAACAACAACGGTCGGATCCTGGAAGAGGTAGTATTTGTTCTCGAAGGATCGTTGGACCGATGATCCTGCTCTGAATGAAAATTTATCCAATATCTCTTTCAGTAGGGGTACAACAAAGATAACCTCACTAACAGTACTCCAATTCACTGCTGTATCCCGTTACCGAGAGTAGATTTACAAAAGGACCCAAAAAAAAAACTTCTTAGGGCTAATTACGACTGTGTGCTGTGACTGAACAGACCCAACCGTGACCTACAGATCCTTCCACACTCCGGGCATGGGTAGTCACCAATCAGATCTGGCCGCCGCTGTATCCCTCTAGAGTCTCCATTATAACTGTTGACCAAAGACCTCCACTGTGATCTGTCTAACGCTAGTTGTTCCCAGTTATGATTGCCATCAACTGATTTTAGGGATTGATGCAGTATATCCTTAAACCTCTTATACTGGCTTCCTGGTTTCCGAGCTCGCTCTGTGAATTCGCCATACAGAGCTATTTTGGGGAGTCTTGTGTCTTGCAACCTCAGAATGTGGCCGCTCCATCTAAGTCTGGCCTTGTTACTTGAGTCTCAATTGTTGAATAACTCGCGTGGTGCAAGAATTCTGCATTCGAAACTTTGTGGAACCATCTGATGTGCATTATTTGTCTTAGATGACGTTGTTGCGTTTGTTCTAGCTGTTTAAAGTGTCGCCTGTAGGGCGTCCAGCTTTCGCTTCCGTAAAGAAGCGTTGGGAGGACCACTGCTTTGTAAACAGCTGTCTTGGTCTTCAGATTGAGGTCGTGATTTTGAAACACTCTGTCTTTCAGCTTCCAGAATGCCCTTGATGCCGAATATAGGGTTGTGTATTTCCGTGTCCAGGTTAGCCCTAGTATTTATGAAGCTTACCAAGTATTTGAACTGCTCGACCTGTTCTAGAGTTCCATCCTCCAGGCTGATATCTGTTTGAAGGTTTTCAGGCGGACTTACCAGGATTTTGGTTCTGTCATTATTGAGTCTTAGGCCTAAAACTTCGTATATATGTTTATATCTGTAGATCCTGTGAGCTACTAGCGATAAGTGCGCAGTCGTCTGCATATTGAAGTTCCTTGATAAACTCTGTACGGGTTTTTGCTCTGCGTGCTTCAGGTTAGATTAGATTACATTAGATTAGAGAAGGTCATCCAACCTCGCATGCACCTTGATCTTAAGATCTATTGTGCATCCCAGCGCTGTTTACCAGTCAGGCAGTAAAAACTCAATGAACTTCAACACCTTTCTGGGGGACACATCCATCACTTGTTCCGGCTCTAGGAACCATGAACCAAGGTGCTGTAGCCTTTTCCGATGAACAGCTCCGCAGCACTCGCTTAACAAGTGTTTGGCTGTTTCAGTGGCTTTTTGACAGAAGCGACATGTGTCATTGGGCGTTTTTCGCATATGTTGGAGATGATACCTCACGGGACAGTGTCCTGTGAGTGCTCCCGTCAATTTCCCCATCTCTATCAAATCTGAATCTTATTCCAACACCTCTCACTGTCATACTCATGTCATTTAACACGTGATATCGTACGTTTGGACTACTGAAAATGATACAAACTTGGGAGTCTCAGTATCCTCAGTATTTTCTGGTGAAAATTGTCATGTTTCCTGTTCAGTAATCCAAGGTTACATTGTTTTTGGCTGTATATAGTGAGTCTCATTTAACTGTCGGTACTAATTGATCATGCTTTGTTTTTCTAGTGTAATCCAGCTTCAAGGTATAGGGGTTTCATTCGACCTGGACCCTTTCCTCTCACTAGGCCACATTGTCACAACAGCTGTATTCGGGTTCGGCTTTTGGACGGTCCGAGGATGGTTCTAGAACTGCGCAGAGGATTTAATACTAGGGCGCAAGAGTTTTGCGCAGTCCTAGAACAATTCTCGGACTGTCAGAAAGCCGAACCCGAATACGACTATAATTAAACCGTATTAACGAACCCGAAGCTCACTCGGAACATAATTCTTTATTTCGGCACAACAATCTCGCTTGATCCTTTGAAAGCACGAGTTGTAAAAATCCACCAGATGTTCCGTTTTCGCTCCCCGTCAACGGTCCCGCGAAATCCCGGGGAGGTAATGGGTACACGCGTCTGGTTGAACGCTATCCAGCGGCGTCCTAAACGCTTCTTAAGACGCCAAGAAAGGACCGTGTAATTGCTACGTATTAATTCAATTTGCTAACACTTCCGGCCCTAACAATGACCGAACCCTTTTGTGCGCCTGGTACGCAGGAAGCTGCAGTACCCGCGGAGTCGGAATTACAGGTCCAAACCCTGCAATTTGTCCACAAAGGATACATTGACGTATGTGGGACAAAGAGTTCTGTTGGAACGATGGGATTGGGGGCGTCGTTTCTGGACTATAAGGGTGGAAACGGTTGGAGAAAGGCGCACCAACTGTTTCGATAGACTCTTGTAGGAACGACGGGGGTAAGTGTTGCCGAAAAGAGGAAAAGCGTTGACGTGGAATCTAGGCTTTGTGCGCTTGTCAAAATAAATGATCTGGTCCGTTTATCCATCCAGGTACTGAACTGGACTAACTGATTTTCCAATATTTCCAAAACGACTTATTCAAAGCTGGTACTTTAAATCGTTAAAGTTGAGCTGGGTTCAAACTTTAACTCAGCTTTTGAACTTGAACCGAAGGTGCAGAATTTGAGCGCCATGTCACATTCTACGAATATTTTGATACTGATAGCTTTTTTGACAATTTCTTCTTTATTTTCTAGCGATCTGGAGGAAATACTTCATCAGTCTTCATATGGTAAGTTGTCCATAAATAATTCAGAATTCCAGTCTGTTGGTCAAAGCAAATTTGAAATATATTCACAAAAATGCACAGAGATTACATTGATGATATGGAAATGAAACAAACATGGTTTTTTTGTCCCTCAAGTAACGTCAATTCGAAATGATGCGTAAAATACGAGGATATATTGAAAAATTCTAAGCCTACTATAGAACCAAACAAAATTTCAATGTAAAATTATTTTAATACTCAACATATTCTCCTCTTGATTGGATACATTCATTACAGCGAACCTGCAACATCTCTAGACCGTTCAAAAAAAAATGTTTCTTCTTGCTCTGCAAACCAGACCTCCACAGCTTTTATTACCTCCTCGTTGGAATGAAATTTACGATCTTTTAAACTTTTTTTCAGTTGAGGAAAGAGATGATAGTCGGATGGAGCTAAATCTGGTGCATAAGGGGGGTGTTCTAGTAACTCAAACCCAAAATCACGAATTTTTTTAATGGCAACATGAGATTTGTGTGCAGGGACGTTGTCCTGCAAAAACAAAACACCTTTGGATAGCTTTTCGCGTCTTTTCTCTTTAATTTTTTCCCGTAGAGTGGTCAGTAATGTCGAATAGTAATCTCCGGTTATTGTTCTACCCTTATCCAAAAAATCAATCATGATAACTCCATGGCAATCTCAAAAAAATGAAGCAAGAACTTTTTCAGCTCATTTTTGGACACGAAACTTCTAAGGTCGTGGAGAACCAGAATGTCGCCATTCCATCGATTGTTGCTTTGTTTTTGGATCGTAGAAATGTACCCAAGTCTAATCCATAGTAACCATTCGGTTGAAGAACTCTACATCGTTTTCAACTCGAGCACAGATCGAACGCGATGCTTCTTCTACCCTTGCACGCTTTTGGTCAACATTCAAACATTTGGGAATTCATTTTGCAGCAATTTCTTCTTTTCTCATGTCCAAATTGACGTGAACTATATGATGAACGCGTTCGTATGGCATATTCAGTGCTTCAGATATTCGTTTTAGCCCAATTCGACAGTCTGATAAAATCATGTCATGATCTGCATCGATATTTCGAGAACTGACACAGAAATTGGCCTAGCCGATCGGTCATCATCTTCGATGGAAAATTTACCTCTTTTGAAACTTGCAGTCCAATTTTTCATGGTCGCATACGAAAGACATTGATCACCAAGGGTATTAAGCGTATCTTTGTAAATCTGCTTACCTTTTAACCCTTTTTACAGAGGTACTTGATGATGGTTCGATACTCCAATTTTTCAATTTCCACAATTTCAGTGGACATCTTCTTTCTTTTAATTCATTGTGTAACCCTTGTTCACTTTTTTGACCTCAAACTTCACACTGACACTTCTAATGAGTTATTGTTCGTTGCTATGGCAACGCAATATTTTTTTATGCAGGGATCTGGTCTAGACTAACTAGATATCAATACTTCCTAGTATAAAGCACTACGTTCAAGCATGTCATATCGACGTAGGAGGATATTTTGGAAGTCGGAAAATTTTCCTAGGAGTATTTTTTAGACACGAATATAAAAACTAAAAGGTTTACAATATTTAGTTTTCTAAATGCTACTTTCATAAATTCACCCTCTTTTGATCGATTTTGTATAACTGTGTGACAGGAAATGATGAAATAATGTCGCGTATGTTCGTCGGTGAGGGTTTTTCACATTTTCCCATGCCCTTTAACCATAATGACGCAACCAAGTCTCCCAGTTCAGACCTACGGAAAGTTGGGATGCAAAATCCGAAAGCAATCATCACCGGCGCGTTGTTCTACCTGTCTTTTTATAATTTATTTGGTCCAACCAACCTCTGGAAGTTATAATTTGCTGCTGCTGATGGGATTCCACTGGCGCCAGTGGCTCATAACGCGGCACTTTCGTCTTAGTAACATCTTTAATTGACTTTTTGCTAATTTTATGATCTCGTTCACAGAAAGCCGACCAGAGGAAGAAGATTCCTTTTGTCTCGACTCAATCTGGCCTCTCCAAAACGCCGCCTTTAATGTTTTTCTTGACGGTTTTCTCATTAAGGTTATGAGGAATGTCCATAGTTTTGCGGTTGGGAAAAGTGATAGATAGTACCATTTTTCTTCATAAACGGATTGTCTATACAGGGTGTGTCTTTGATTCGTACAAATATATCAAAAGTTGATTGTTGAGGTCAAAAGAAACACTATTTTTTCTTTACCATTTTTCCCGATTCGACTTTGATAAAAAGATCTAGCCATTTTAAGTTTTCATAATGAACTGTGCCACCCCTAGAAAAACAAAATGAACTTCAGAATAACTAGCTAAATCTGTGGCACCACACATCTGTGAGTCTTTTAAAAAGATTGATCAAATGAATGCAAAACTATATTCCGAAATTCATTTCACTCGATGAAACCATTTGTGAGATAGAACTAAAAATAACATTTCTTTATGGTTTTTCAACAGCCTGTATCTTTTAAACCCAGCCGATTTGGAAAAAATGGGAAAGGAAACAAGTGTTTCTTCTGACTTCAAGAACCTACTTTTAAACTATTCGTACTAGTCAAAGACTCATCCTATATATGTAGTTGCATTGAAGCACCACATGTATTTTCTAACGATCGTTATCGATCGAAAATGTGTTGTCAAGTGGGATATGGAGTGTTACAGATCAATATTCTATGCTTGAAGGTAGTGCTTTAGTTGTTAAACGAGATAACATTCTGTGGTTTCCTTCCTGAGTCGAAACAAACTATCTTGTACAAGAATTTGCTAGTATAGCTACCTAGTTTGTCTATGCATACCTATTCTTTGTGGTTCGTTTAATCTTTTAATGTATATTAGGTTATTCTCATTGATATTTATATTTAGATATTCTCAATTTAGATATAATGGTACAATCGAACCCATCAAATTTCGTGTGATCAGTGGTATCTTCACGTTTTTGGTTATTGTCAAACTGACGTAGATTTGTTTACATTTCTTTTTCGCTCTTTTCCGCTCAACTTGTGTTGAGCCTATAGCTACTGGTGTTAACTGCTAAGATCCTGAAGCGCTCTCAAAGTAGTCCTGTATTTTCCCCAATAAACGTTTGTAATTCCCCAAATTCATGACTATTCGATGGGACCGTTCTAGTGTCGGAATTTCTACGAAAACCACCCGCTAAATTACAGACCTAACTGTCAAATTTCGTGTGACAGTCGTCGAAGAACGAATATAAATGACGGCGTGGATTTTCAGGTACCACCCACCGCATAGAATTAAATAACAAACAACGTAGAAATTGTTTTCGATAAATAATGAATTAGACATGCATAGTTAACGTAAATAAATAGACGGAATGACATGGTGCAATATCCACAATACAAATGACAGAACGCGGATCGCACAGCGGTAATTTATGAAAATGTAATAGAGACATGCACATCTAGGTAAAATTACGTTTCAGGCGTATAATTACCCGGACGATTCCCATAAATGTTTTATCGGTAATTACCGAGGATATACTAACTAGGTACGTACACCCGATGTTTATTTGAGCCAGAGAACTGTTACGGTAGCGTGCTTTTTTTTTCCTCGAGCCAGAGGGGTATATTTTGCTCCGGACTCCGGATTTTATTTTGATGAATGGACGACTCGTCTAGTGTATCGGTTCGCAGGATGCAATCTGTGGTTCCAGCGCCATTTTGTCGATTACGCCGACTTGGGATCTCGATGATGGTTCTCACGGGGTCGGTGGGTTTATATGAATTTTATACAGCTTTCGCCTCAAGAGAAGGCTGAGAACATGCGCGTTTTTTGCGAACTGGGGAAATCGGGGAGAAACTACAGAATTTCTCATGATTAGGTATATTATTTTCATTGATCACGCTTTGCTGGTTGAATGTGTTTTAAAATCGGCGAGTAAATCTCTAGAGATACGATACTAGATTCACTCTTTTCTTGACAGTTTGAGTGTATCTACCACAGTTAATAAGAAATGCCTGTCAATTTTGCATCTGATGAGAAAAGTGGAATAAGAAAGGAAATTTTTTCATTGGCATTCTATACAATTTATCGCCAAAACCCTTATGTTCATTTCGTAACAGAATAGGTCTCATAGACTTACAATTCTCGGTCCCTGATTTCATCTTGAACATTCAGAAATGGAACCTTAGGTGTCTGTTCCTCCACTACCCACTACTGAATGCTTTTCATTCGTCAACTGTCTACAAGGGCACAGAGAAATGTCACCAAACTAATTTTGAAAGAGGAAAGATAGTCAAGGCAGCAAGTAGATCATTGCTGAATTGTTTCAAACCACTATTTTTTGAATATATCGAAAATAACTTCAAAGTTGAGCTTTGCTGTTCGACTTTTTCACACGAAAGGCATAGAATGCCCTGTACGAGGCGTTTATGACAAAACTATCTTATGTTATTCAAGAAAAAATGTTATTTCAATTCGCTCATTGTGCACGTCAATCACGTACAGAGATTCTGGCTGCTGCAGTGGCGTTTGTGCCATATTGATACGTTAGTTTCTTCGTTTTATCCGGTAGTTGAAATTTTGCTTAAGATTGATGAATGAATGTTGTAGATATAGAAGTTACAATAGTTACAATAATAAATCCATACACAATTGTACACAGTAAATGAAGCAAAGATTCAAAGAAACCAGAATTCATTTTCGGACCATGCCAAACCTGAGGATTTTTCATCCATTTAACCTTGGAGCGTGAGATTCTTATTGACTTACAATAATGATTTCCAAAGGCCTTAGGTTTAGATAATAAATTCCCTCTCTAGAACTGTATATCTCTTGAATTCATATGAAATATCGACATTTCTCATTGATTATTATAGTCCGTCAAACTTCAGAAATCATGTATACAGGGTGAGTATCTTAGTCATACAAATATTTTAACAGTAGGTTCTTGAGGTCGAAAGAAACACTTTTTTCCTTTACCATTTCTTCCAAATCGGCTAGATTTAAAAGATATAGGCTGTTGAAAGACTATAAAAAATGTTATATTTAGGTCTATCTCACAAACGGTTTTATCGAATGAAATGAATTTCGGAATATAGTTTTTCATTTCTTTGATGAATCAAAACAACAAAACAAGATATCACCCACGTCTTCCAGTTTTCTCAGTATGACCATTACATACCATAAAAATACCAAAAATTCAAAGAAACCAACTCTCGAAACTGAGTTGGGCGCAATCTAATGAATATTTGAGCGTTTTGTGAAATAAAAGTATCCTTCATATTTTCTCGTATAATGCGCCGTTTTCGAGTAATTGGATGTTCAAAAATAAAAAATATCTGTGATATTCCGAAAATTGGGTAGTTTGGCTGAATACAACTCTGTTTAAAAGATTCACAGATGTGTAGTGTCACAGATTAAGCTAGTTATTCTTAAAATAATTTTGGTTTTCCAGCAGTGACACAGCTCATTATGAAACTCAAAATGACTATATCGATTTATCAGGGCCGAATCAGAAAAAATGGCATAGGAAAAAGTGTTTTTTTCACCTCAAGAATCTACTGTTGAAATATTCGTACGAGTCTAAGGCTCAGCCTGTTTAAAACATTACTGAAATATTCCTTGAGACCTGAAGTTCAGTTTTTCGCAGTGGTGGACATCAAACGGTCCAGACCTGAATCCTATGGATTTTTTGTACTGCTTAGGACTACCAAGTGGACGCTTTTCCCCAGTTGCTTCAACTTATTTCATCAATTTTCTCTCAAATAGAAACTAAATAGAAGTTGTTGAAATTCTCCTGGTCGGACTCGATATAGAGGTATTTCGAGCTGGTTCCGCTAAAGCCCACGGCGTCTCGGCATTGGTCGACCGCAATTTTTCGGCCGACTTCTCCAACGAGCCAACAACCGAAGGATACCGTTTCCATGGAATTAATTCACCACGATATCAAAGGCCTCCGTAAATAGCCAGGTATCGCGTGCTGGTCGACTCCCAGTCCCCACCTGGTGCTCCCTCGCTGGGAGCCAATCGTCTCGGAGAACAGGCGGAGCCTTGGCTATCATTACATTCTCATATTACATATTCATATATTACAACGACCATTTTATCCAACGTTTCATTACTTCTACCTCCTTTCGATATTTTCCAGCGATAACGAAGGCCGCCGCGCGGCCGCGTTCCGCGCGCGCTACTTTCGGAACGCACCCCTTTCCCGAGAACGCGATCGACGTGATCTGCACGGAAAAAATGGCTACGGGAACGGATATCGCGATGAAAATGGGTAGGATAATGTCGGAATTATGTATGAGAATTCATTCGGATACAATCGCGAGCGTTTTCTGACGAGGTTTAACTAGACGGCCGCCATCTTGTCGACCACAGATCGAATTCGTCGTTTGGAATCGCAAAATCTGTCGTCTTGGTAGCTGGAGTTGTCAAATTTGACAATTGTTGTCGAACTTATTCGATTATCTGCTCTGTGAGTAGTTTTCTATATTTCTGTGGTCTATAATCGATCAATTTTGGTACCAATCAAGACCAATTCGGTTTATATGAGCCACAATCGGTATTGCCAACCGACACATTTCACTGAAGCATGGGAGAATTGAAGCAGAAAAATAATATTACTTTTCGCTTTAGTTTACCTTCATACCACGCTGACAATGCCAGGTCACGTCCGTACTACTATAGTTATTCAGAGGAAAAATGTCTCAGTGGTTGATTACAAATGACCTCCCCATTAAACGTTCGTGTCCGTTCTTCATTGGGCCGAAAGAAAACATTCTTACAAAAAATCACCTTAGGTATACATACAGGGTGTTTCTGAAATCCTGATCTTACTTCTTCATTACTCCATTTTCTGAATCTCTTTCAACTGACACATCAATCCGATAGCTTGACGTTTAAAAATATAGATTACTACGCTAACGGGCCCTCAAAAAAAAATCCAAATGTACAATTCCGACCTGCTAAGTCAGAATTCTGAGTTACAAGTCGGAATTCCGAATTTCAAGTCGGAATTCTGAGTAACAAGTCGGAATTCTGAGATACAAGTCGGAATTCCGACTTGCAAGTTGGAATTCTGAGTTACAAGTCGGAATTCTGAGATACAATTCGGAATTCCGACTTGTAAGTCGGAATTTTGAGATGCAAGGCTGCAGGAGGGCTAAAATAGGTATAATGACTCTTGTTTTTTTGCATTTGATCAGTGAATGTGTTTTTGGCTTCTTGGAGGAATTTTGGATGAATGAAATGATAGTCTATTTTTCTCTTCGGTTGCACCATAGCTGAGGTGTCCCAAAGCTTCGTGCTCAGTGCTTGTGAAAGCACTTGGAGTATTTTTGTACTCCCGAGAATTATGCTCTTTCTTTCAAAACCTTTCTTAGTGTTTAGTGATTCGAGCACTATCGAAATTCCTACATGCAGTTTCAAGTTTCAGTTTGCAAGTCGGAAAAATTCTGAGTTACAAGTCGGAATTCTGAGTTACAAGTCGGAATTCAGAGTTACAAGTCGGAATTCTGAGATACAAGTCAGAAGTCTACTTTATAGAGGGCATTTTGCACACATGATTCGGCAACAATCGAATGCAACAAAACATTCAACCAATTCTAGCTCCACCACTGTCTTGCATCTCAGAATTCTGACTTGTATCTAAGAATTCCGACTTGTATCTCAGAATTCTGACTTGTATGTCGGAATTCTGACTTGTAACTCAGAATTCCGACTTGTATCTCAGAATTCCGACTTGTAACTCAGAATTCCGACTTGTAACTCAGAATTCCGACTTGTATCTCAGAATTCCGACTTGTAACTCAGAATTCCGACTAGCAAGTCGCTTTCGTACATTACTGCAATAAGTAATCAAAATTTAATCAATTACTTTTGCAAATTCTTCTAACTGAGTCAAATCATCATTTTTGTTTCCCGTCTTTCAGAAGCTCGCCTCGTGTTGTCGTTTTCGCATTTTAGAGTCGAATTAGACTATCATTGCCTTCTCCACTCGCATTAGAAACGATCATTCCACGATTCATCCGAATAATTCAAACTTCCAACACAATGGATCGTAAAAAGTTGAACGACCATCCGAAATATTCATGACAGTCAGTTCTCACAATCCCTGACGCCTCTCAATTAACACCGAACGTTCCCATAGAATCGCGTATTAAGCCCGAAATTTTCCAGGAGAGCGATCCGCAAACGGGCATCGGTATAATGCCCTTTGTGTATCCCTGTTTCGCTCCCGTAAGGTCCCCTTCGCGTCTAGTTTGACGTCGATGTTTCCAGCTCGACAGCTCCGAATGGCCCCGGTCGAGAACTTCGGGCTAATCAACCGATCTCCCGGACTTTGACGTGTGCCACCCCGCGTCAGATTAACATTCATCCCGTTTTAAAATCGACGTCCTATTGTCGTCGCCCGTCGCGCGACCTTTCAATTGGCGCTAATTTGAAACTTAGCCGGAGGCCGAAAGATTCGGCGAGAATTGCGGATTTTGGATTGAGGGTGCGTTGGCACCGGGGTTCTCGTACGAGAAGTTGGTGTCGAAGTGTATGGTCACCTTTATTTCTTAAATTGGTCGATGTGTAACAACTAAAACAAGCATCAGAATTTTTTCGTTGTTTGTATACTGATACTAGTCTACGTACGAAATTGCAGATTTCTAGGATTTCAGGAATTGCACTTATAGGCTCGGTTTTAGAATCGGTTGAGAATTACAGAATTACTATGGTTAGGTTGCCAAAGCTCGATGGTTAACCTGGCGTTTTACAATGATTTTATTCCATTTTGACGTTTAAACACGACGTTATTCAATCCATAGAAACAAATAACATGAGCACGAGTGGATAAACGTCATATTGCTCTTGTTGCTATGGATTGAATAATGCCCTAGCAACAATCAATCGAAGCGACACCTTTAATGTCATTCCATAAATTAGCTTGTTTTCTGGAAAGTGTAATCAAAATGGAATTTTGTATACAACACGTGAGTTATAAATGTTTATACATTCGAAGAAATTACCATGAACCTTAAGCTAACTTTTACCTAATAGTAGATTAATTGATAATTTTCTCTGTGGAAGAAGTGACATTTATCTGAATTCGTAAATGTAACCAACATATGGTTGAATCGGAAAATTATAGAGATTCAACGTTAAATCGAATTCTTTCGTTGAAAATCAGTTCAAATTTTGACATTCGATAAATATTTGGTGAGTACGTAATGTTTGTGTACCCACGTATACCAAGAAGCATAAATATTCCCTACAGTTTGCAACCACCCCACGAACAAACTTTGATTATACCATCCTGTTAGATGAGCGATCAAATGTATATTATCTTAGATACTGGGAAGGCATCCTTTCGATAGTCTGACCCAAATCTTTTATAGTAAGATCGTTATTTGACAGTTACTCGATTTTCAAAATATAAGCACTGAAACCTTAACATTTCTGAATATATTGAAAGAGTTGCAAGAGAGAATCATTGACCTCGGGTTTCATAAAGCTTGATCGGGGAATCAACGCTTGATTGAAGAATAAATCGTTCATCATAATCATACAGAATGTCATTCTTGCATCGAATTATGATGTTTATACGTCCATTCAATTATTCTCAATTGCAACTTCTTCAATATATCCAGAAATACGAAGGTTTAGGTGATTTCGTTTTAGAAATCGAGTGCTTGTCAAATCGTTGATCGGATAGTCAAAGTTTTACGAAACCCGGGATCATAATTTGATGCTAGAATGTTATTCTGAATGCTCATGACTGAATTATCGATTGAAAACAAATAGACGTTTATTCCTAAATCAAGCGTTGATTCCCGGATCAAACTTTGTGAAACCAGCTGTGAATCTTTTGAAAAAATATCATAATCGGTCTATGACAGATCACTTCAGGTCATCGAGGTTCCTCTTCCTCTTCATTATTGCTATATACGTTCATATATTATCAAAATCCTAATAACATAACGATATTGAACTCTTCAAAACGATTCTTGGCAACTGAAATCTCTATAATTAAATCGTTGATTGAAGTATACTTATAAATTCTGTGATTCAACTTCTGGTTAACCGATACCCTCGGTTAAGTTTACTAATAGTCAACCCCTTTTTGAGTGATTGTGAAAAATCTGAACTTGTGGAATTTCCTCAACCAAAAGGTAACCTTAGATTGTAAAACCGTCATTGACATCATATCTCTAAAATTTTATTATACATCAGGTATTGTCCAACCATAAGTTATGCTGAGCATTTCTCTTGACGTTTAAAAATGGTACAAATTGTTGAATAATTTGGAAATTACTTTCGAAAACTCACATCAAACTATTTACAGATTTCAAAATGTGAAAACGAAGTTAACTGTTTCTTTAACGTTCTGCCTCTTAATGTTCATGCATAATTTAACCATTTTTCATGCTGGAATTTTTGGCCACGTAAACCATGTTGTCTCTACTGATATCACATGTTTTGATCGCCGAAGAGGTAACAATGACTCGGTGGCGCTACTCTGGAAAGCTTTCCAGCGTTACGAACAACAGCCGGAACAAAGACCCAACCGAATTTAGCATTTAACATAAAAAAACACTCAGCCAATCATGTCGTCAACGCGGGCCCGGGGCGGATGTAATAAATGTCCCGATCAGACGGTCCGATGTAAAATTACCGAAAATCGACGGCAACGATTTGAATAGAATAGAGACCAACAAAAGATATCTTGGCGCGGTTACCTTAATTGAGGCGTTTCGAAGGAGAAAAATCCGCAATCTTTTATGCGGGACGCCGTAGAGAAGAGGCCTTTGTGCGTCGCTGAATAATAGGAAAAGAGTTTTATTGGCCCGGTCGTTTCCTGACACCGGGAAAGTATTCAATTACCGGGCTCTGTATTCTTTCTTGACGCCGTTAAACGGATGTGGAAGGCTTTCAAAGGTTGTATCTTTATGTGTGAGCGTTTAAGTACCGGAGGATCGGTTTTCCCTGCTGATTAAGACTGACATGTGTCTATCAATAGCGATCGATGCGATAGAATATTTCGACCCTGGGGGTGAATCGATCCAACGGGCTATTCTGTGAGTTGGCCGCAATTAAACTGCTCTTTTGAAATTAAAGATATTGATGCATATTCCTCCTATCATATCGAATGACCCGGGTCATTTTTTCGATTGATTCGAGGTCGTAGATTACGAATATTCAATTAGATTTTTCCTAGGATCAGTATTTTCGAAAATAAAACACTTTTAGTGAAAATTTTCGGAAAAATTTGTCAAATTTGTGGAGCTGTAGAATCCAGAAAAAAGGCACTGGACAAATACTGATTTTTTTTTGTGATATAGTGATCCTTCGTGAATAGAAAAATCTAAATTTCATTGACCTACTGTGACTAGTTCAGATTTTATGATTTTTTCCGCGAAGGTCTGAAATTTCGAATTTTTCATCGACCATAACTTGAAAACTAATTGTTTCAGCGAAGATCAGTTTGCATATTCGTGATCTACGCCCTCGATTTAATAAATATCCCAATTTTGGTGGGAATCGGGAAGATCGAAAATTTTGTCAATTTTTCCATACGTGTATGGAAAAAATGCGATTTTTTGAAAAAAATTTTTGGTCTCCGATTGGAATCAAATTTATACTGTTGACTAATTCGAGGGCGTAGATAACGAATATGCAAACAGATGTTTTTTAAAAAATTTATTTTTCAAGTTATGGTCGATGGAAAATTAGAAATTTCAGACCTTCGCGGAAAAAATCATAAAATCTGAATTGTTCTCGGTAGATTCATGAAAGTTGGATTTTTTTATTCGCGAAGGATCAATCTATCACCATAAAAATCAGTATATGTCCAGTGCCTTTTTTCCGGTTGCTACAACTACTCAAAGTTGACCAATTTTGTCGAAATTTTCCACTAAAAATGATTTTTTTCTCAAAATATTGATGCTACAAAAAATTTATTTACATATTCGTAATCTACGACTTCGAATTAATCAGGAAAATGACCCGGGTTGCTATAGCTAAATGAATAATTTTTTGCTCGGTGGTGAAGCGCGGGTAAACACAAGTAGCAGACGGAACTTATTCTAAATCCGAATTTTTTTATTATATTTTTCGAACTATACCGACCCTGATTGATTTTTTGATTGATTCGAGATCTTAGATTACGAATATGCAATTAGATTTATCCTAGGGTCAGTATTTTTTGAAATAAATCACTAGTAGAAGATTATTTCTAAAAAATTGGTCAACTTTGAGGAGCTGTAGCAGCCAGAAAAAAGGCACTAGACAAATGATGATTTTTTTTTTTTTGGTGATAGATAGATCCTTTGTAAATGAAAAAATCTATTTTTCATCCACTTTCCGTGAACAGTTCGGATTTTATGATTTTTTCCGCGAAGGTCCAATATTTCGATTTTCCATCGGCCATAACTTGAAAACTAATCCTTTCAGTGAAGATCGGTTTGCATATTCGTGATCTACGCCCTCGATTCAATAAATACTGCAATTTTGGTGGGAATCGGGAAGATCGAAATTTTTTCCAATTTTTCCATACATATGCATGGAAAAATTGCGATTTTTTTTTTAAAAATTCTTGGTCTCCGATCGGAATCAAATTTATACTGTAGACTAATTCGAGGGCGTAGATAACGAATATTCGGACAAATATTTTTTAAAAAATTTATTTTTCAAGTTATGGTGGATGGAAAAGTCGAAATTTTGGAATTTCGCGGAAAAAAATCATAAAATCTAAACCGTTCGCGGTAGGCGGACGAAAGTTGGATTTTTCTGTTCGCAAAGGATCAATTTCGCAACAGAGTATAGATATCTGACCGACGATTATCATATAGCCGGACTCCTTCGCTATATTAGAACGTTGTCCCCTCGACAAATTCGATTATCGAATTATTATAATAACCGCTGAAAATTATAGTAGACGGTCGTCATTCTATTCCTCGAAACGAATGTTGTTGCGAAAATATCAAGTTTACCTTCACTGGCCATATGTCTGACCGCTTCCTGGGTATAATGTTCCGCCAATGCTGCATAATTGGCGGTAATTTTCGAAAAAAATGGGATAAGGGAATTTTCAGAATGCATTAATAGAAAAGTCGGTGTTTCCTATTCAAAATTTGGGATTTTTTGGGTGAAAAAAGGGTTACGTTCATCAAAATTATTGTACCTTATTAAATAGCGCATTTTTCTTATCGCAGTCGTGGCAGTATTCAGATAAACGTAAAGGGAAATTGTCATCTTTTCTGAATATCTAAAAATTGAGCCATTTATTGGTATTCGTATGGATGTTTTCGGAGAAGACTAAGTCTAATGTTAGTGCTAAGTTCTTTTCACGTTGGTCATTATAAATTCATCCAATTCTTCACCAATAATGGAATTCTGTGAAGCAAAAAGACTGCAACTGAAGAAAGCACTGTTTCTCCAATAAAAGACGGAATTAAATATCGTTTTTTGATTGAGGCCAGATTCTCTTCACTTCTCATGATAGCTGATACGTTTTTCAGCAATGTAGAGAATCTCCAGTGCGATTTTCGAAGATGCAGTCGTGAATTCCCCCGTTTCTCTCCACGGTTGGAATTTCCCATTTCCTCCAACAAGTTCAACGGGAACTTCACGGGACAATTATCGTCTAAATGGGACTTCCGGATCTGCTCCTTCGGGTTGGATCGGCCTTAATGGGAACCGAGCACATGTATATCCTACTTGCGCTAACTAATTATTGATATTAGTCCTTGCTCTCCTATTATTTACCGTCCGTTCAACAGGAAAAATAAGTATTAAATTACATACAATTTTTGTGAAACACATGTGCGGAGTTGCTCGGCTATTGTTACGTGCCACATATATATTGTTCTGTTAAATTTTCATGCAGACATGCGATTGGTTACCGTCGGTTTCTATATGCGAGGGCGGTATTTCGGTGCACCGAACCCATTCGGGTTGAAAAACTTCGAGAATACGATCAGATGTGGGAGCTGAAGATTTTCCAGTTTGATCAGTCGAATCGATGAAGCTAGGGCGAATTTTTTGACACACTAAGTCAATGTGTTAGTTGAAATCTTTTATTGTTTAAAATATAAATAAAAAACCGTTGAATTTAGAGGTTTACGAGGATATATTGAAAAATTCTTAGCCTTCTATAGAACCAAACAAAATATTTTATTACTCAACATATTCTCCTCTTGATTGGATACATTTATTACAGTGAACCTGCAACGTCTCTAGACCTTTAAAAAATTGTTTTTTCTTGCTTTGAGACCGCCACAGCTTTCATTACCTCCTCGTTGGAAGAAAATTTACGACCTTTTAAACTTTTTTTCGGTTGAGGAAAAAGATGATAGTCGGACGGAGCCAAATCTGGTGAATAAGGGGGGTGTTCTAGTAATTCAAACCCAAAATCACGAATTTTTTGCATGGCAACATGAGATTTGTGTGCAGGGGCGTTGTCCTGCAAAAACAAAACTCCTTTGGATAGCTTTCCGCGTCTTTTCTCTTTAATTTTTTCCGTAGATTGCTCAGTATTGTCGAATAGTAACTCCGCTTATTGTTCTACCCTTATCCAAAAAATAAATCATGACTCCATGGCAATCCCAAAAAACTGAAGCAAGATCTTTTGCAGCAGATTTTTGGACACGAAACTTCTTAGGTCTTGGAGAACCTGTGTCGCCATTCCATCGATTGTTGTTTTGTTTCTGGATCGTAGAAATGTACCCAAGTTTCATCCATAGTAACAATTCTGTTTAAGAAGTCTACATCGTTTTCAAATCGAGCACAGATCGAACGCGATGCTTCTACCCTTGCACGCTTTTGGTCAACATTCAAACATTTGGGGATCTATTTTGCAGCAATTTTTCTCATGTCCAAATTGCCGTGAACTATATGATGAACGCGTTCGTATGAAATATTCAGTGCTTCAGATATCCGTTTAAGACCAATTCCACGGTCTGATAAAATCATGTCATGAACTGCATCGATATTTTCGGGGACTGACACAGAAACTGGCCTTCCCGATCGGTCATCATTTTCAATGGAAAATTTATCTCTTTTGAAGCTTGCAGTCCAATTTTTCACTGTCGCATACGAAGGACATTGATCACCAAGGGTATGAAGCATATCTTCGTAAATCTGCTTACCTCTTAACCCTTTTAAATACAGGTACTTGATGATGGATCGATACTCTTTTAATTCATTGCGTAACTCTGATTAACTTTTCTGAACTCAAACATAACACTGACACTTCTGATGAGTTATTGTTCATTGCTATGGTCGTGTCTTTTCACCATAGAATCAACTAATTATTTTTGGATGTCGATCGAGAATAAAACATTTGATTTATTGAAGCAGCAGATTGCGTATTTTCTGCGGTAACGATCCGTATACGATTCGGTCACTCCTTCAGGTGGCCCTTTAGCCCACGATTGTTCCCCGAACAAAAGCTATGAAACGTCTTCTGTTGAATCCGTGCAATTTTTCCCCAGAAATCGCCACAAAGCGGACTGGGCAAGAAGTCAAACACCATAATATCTTGTGGTATCGCCCTATTGAACTGCGATCCATTCATCAGACGTCCTCTGCAATAACTCAACGTTTGTCATTAGCATTCACCAGATAGAGATCCGAACCGGCAGATATAATAAATCAGAAACATATTGGATAAGCCATTGTCGCCGATGTAACCTAACCTCAAAGCGGGAGCGACGCGCGGCAGCACATCTCACATCTCTCCACGACCATGAATGGTGAGTTAGGTCTCCCTAGTTAGTAATAGCCTTTAATGGACCGCTATTGCCATGAAATATAGATGGAAGAACCCCCCGGGCTGTGCGGCAACCCCTAACAATGAACTTTTACAACTCCGATTCTCCACGCCACTCGGTGAGAACCCCCTGGTTACTTTTAGCGGGTCATCTATTTGCCGGAGGATGCATTATAGGAGATCATGTTGTTGTTTGGGTATTGTTTGGTACTCTGGCTTATGCACTTAGCGATTTCGCAGCCGAGCACCGTGTGAGCTTTTGTTGCAATTTGTCTTGTACACATACGATGTAATTCCGAATCTTTATGCCCGAAACTCATCAACTAAACCCTCAAAAAATCGTATTTATCAGGAAATTACAAAATATATTAGGGCTATCAATAAGAAGGTTGGATGGGACGTCTTTAGAAAGATCAAGATTGTGATTTGAATTAGTCCATCCTTCAAAGGCTACAGGTGGATGGTGTAGCTCCAGATGTGACCTACATCAGACAGACATACGAGGATATATTGAAAAATTCTTAGCCTACTATAGAACCAAACAAAATTTCAATGTCAAAATATTTTATTACTCAACATATTCTCCTCTTAATTGGATACATTTATTACAGCGAACCTGCAACGTCTCTAGACCTTTCAAAAAGAATGTTTCTTCTTGCTCTGCAAACCATACCTCCACAGCTTTTATTACCTCCACGTTGGAAGAGAATTTGCGACCTTTCAAACTTTTTTTCAGTTGAGGAAAGAGATGATAGTCGGTACTAGCCAAATCTGGCGAATAAGGGGGGTGTTCTAGTAATTCAAACCCTAAATCACGAATTTTTTGCATGGCAACATGAGATTTGTGGGCAGGGAAGTTGTCCTGATGCAAAAACAAAACAGCTTTTCGCGTCTTTTCTCTTTAATTTTTTCCCGTAGAGTGGTCAGTTATGTCGAATAGTAATCTCCGGTTATTGTTCTACCCTTATACAAGAAATCAATCATGATGACTCCATGGCAATCCCAATAAACTGAAGCAAGAACTTTTCCAGCAGATTTTTGGACACAAAACTTGGACACTCTTGGAGAACCAGAGTGTTGCCATTCCATCGATTGTTGCTTTGTTTCTGGATCATAGAAATGTACCCAAGTCTCATCCGTAGTAACAATTCGGTTTAAGAAGTCTACATCGTTTTCAAATCGAGCACAGATCGAACGCGATGCTTCTACCCTTGCACGCTTTTGGGTTTTTGGAAAGTTTCCAAAAACGTCCGAGAGGAAGTATCATCTTTGATAATTATCAGATTCTACTGCTCCTCGAAGAGATGAGAAGTTCATGATAAAAACCTGTACAGTATTTTGTCGAATATGCAAATATACACCCTTTATTCAATGTTGTTGAGTTGTACTTTCTGAAATTCTTTGAAACCCCAACAAAGGTGTGAGTCAAAGCGTACAATAATTGATCCCGAAAGTAACCATTGAAAATTTCCAATCGTGAATGAAAATCGCCATCTCCCCTTTCACCAGATCGATCGATCTTAGCCTGCTGCACCCATATATGAAAAAATATGACAGATTGGCGGCATACAGAAGGTACCAGTGACAAACATCCGCCTGTAGCTGTCACTGCCAAGCGATGAACAATGGCAAGTTACCCTAACAACTGGTGCAAATTATACGGCACTTGGCTTTATAACCGTTTAGGAGGGATTGTTGGCATTATCGAAACGGATTCTGGGATCCGAAGGGAAGTTACTGTATGAAATCTAATGGGCGAGTTTTATCGGCGACGGATAGCATCTGGAAAGGGTGCGGAGATTCGGATTCAGCGCGGGTCTTTGACTTTTGGACCAATTTCGACGGTGGGGACCTCTCATGGAATAGAATATCAACGAGAAGTCAAAAATGGCCCAGTAGAAAATGGTCTGGTATTATCCAAGCCCAAGTTACGAAAGTTCAAAAAATGACGCCCACTCCACTAGCTTCAAAGTTAGTTGTAAGGAATATTGAGACTTTACATAGAGGCTGTATAATGTATGGTGATTCTGCATGCCAGAACTTCTACCCCACCTTTCCCTGCAATTTTTCCACAAGTACCCACTCGCCATAATGTCGACAACCTTATTTTTTGTCATCGAGTGTCGTGACGAATCCAGAAATGTATTCCGACCATGCCGGATCGCGATTTCTAAACAGCTGTCCCGTAATAGACCGACAAGCCCTCTTGCCATTCATCCACCGGTCCAAAGAAATCCGTGACAAATATTTCGAAAAGGAGGCGTTAGAACGCTGCCTGCTCAGATGTGGGACTTGAATCGAAGGCAGTTGACCTTTGATGACATTTGCGCCGAGGGAATGAGCGTTGTTTCAATCGGCGTTACTAAACTGCTCGTCAAAAGTCGAGGGTGTGGGTTTGATTTGTGTCTAGTCTTCGGAAAACCCGATTTCCTTTTGAAATATGTAGAGTTATTCGATTTTTCACGGTTTGAAACCATTCGAGAGAAATATTTCAACAGTAGATTCTTGAGGTCCGAAGAAACTCTTTTTTCTTATACCAGTTTTTCCGATTCGGACCTGATGAAAAGATATGCCCATTTTGAGTTTTCATAATGAGTTGTACCACCTCTGGAAAAACAAAATTACCTTCAGAATAACTAGCTTAATCTGTGACACTATAGGGGGAGCGACCACCAAAGTAGCGTAGAACTGACATGGCACATACATGACAAAGGCGATGCATAATTTGTGTCAGTTGCGTGAAATAGGCTGTTCTCAGTTCAAATCTAAAAATTCTGCATCGCCTTTGTCATGTGTGTCTGCCATGTCAGTGGTCATTGCTTCGCTACTTTTGTGGGCGCTCCCACTAAGGAACTTTCAAAAAAAATGCATTCGGTTAAAGTAACTACTCAGTTTTCCGAATATCACAGATATTTTTTATTTTTAAACTTCAAATTACTCGAAAACGGCGCATTATACTAGAAAAAATGAAGAATATTTTTATTTTGCAAAACGTTCAAATATTCATTAGATAGCGTCCAACCTAGTTTCAAGAGTTGGGTTCTTCGAATGTTTGGTATGTTATGGTACGTAATGGTCATAATGAGAAAACTGGAAGACGTGGGTGATGTCTTGTGTTCAAAAAAGATTCATCAAATAAATGAAAAACTGAATTCCGAAATTCATTTCATTCGATGAAACAGTTTGTGAGATAGAACTAAAAATAACTTTTTTTATGGTTTTCCAACAGCCTGTATCTTTGAAACCGAGCTGATTTGGAAAAAATGGCATGGGAAAAAAGTGTTTCTTTCGACCTCAAGAATCTACTGTTGAAATATTTGTACCAGTCAGAGACTAACCCTGTGTATATAGTACATACTACTGAGAAAATCTTAAAAATGTGTATTTCCGACACATAGTCCACGATTGACTCTCTACGATCGTTATAAGTTGATAAAATTGAAGAAAATTATTGGGATGATATGGAAAACATTAATATCTTCAACATTAGACGAGCTTTGTCACTATACTCCATTCACTTTTATTTTAGCACTCGGTTGGCCATGGAAATTTGACACATTTCACGCTGTATAGTACGAAAATGTGGGGTTATGACGCTTGTCAAAACATTTTTGGGTTTCAAATCAACGCTATGTTGACCGTTCTACGTAAAAGTTTCTGTTATTACGTATTTTATCACAATGTCGAATCTCTTCGGAAAATATGTGACGAACATAATTTAAGTTTATACAAACTGATTGAAGGCATACCAAATCCAGTTATTTGCATGGAAAATACAAGAGATCAGAATAATATCATAATATGCACTAGCTTGAGGGGAGTTGATGTTCGTTATCTTCCTTGGCTAAAGTTTGAATACGTTACATCAGTTGTAGATTATAAATAAATTTTCGGGAACTACGATGACATTCATCGAAAAACATGTAGTGAACTTTTCGCATTAATTCACTCAAACATAAAATTGTCAAATGCCACCACTTTTGTGGGTCCCCCAATAGAAGGAAATTCTTTGTCATCCTCTTCATTCACAATATTTCTGATTATGGAAATATTCAGCTGAAATATAAGTCGTTTAGATTCAGATGAAACATTATATAAATTCTCTTACATTGAATATGTTCGCTACCGTCTGACGTATTGTGGATTTTAGAATATCAGGATGTAACTATTTGAATGAGCGGACCTGAATTCTAAATAGCACTTCCTGAAACCCTGTCTCTTTTTTCAATCACTTTCGGCATTTTCGCAATAAAAGTGATATTAGTTGTGGCAACGACGTTATGACATTAACGACATTTCATGAATGCCAACCTTACTCGGTTCTAGTTACAAAAACTTGAGAAAATTATTTCATGGCCAACCGACTGCTAAAATAAATTTGAATGGAGTATAGGTATGGCAATCATCCTACTAGAGAATTAAAGGTAAAAATCCTTATATTTGCATCCTGTACAAACGATGGAATGTCAGAGTGATGAAATGATAGAATGAAAGTGGAAATGAGAGACAGCCATAACCTTCCCCTCCCACTTTCTTGCTCTGCCGATCGTCCTTGTCAATTAACAATGGAAAGTGGCCCCATCATAAATAGAGAGACTTAATTATAGGATTTAATTGAAGCGTATTATCATTACCGATGGGTAATGAACGAGGAAAGGCTGGCAATTTCTCCCGCCTGCCCACACCCATCTACGCCTCTTGGCAGCCCCCAGTATTCCTAAGGGCGTTTTTGATCCATCCTCCTTTTACTCCACGATATCGACTCGGGACACTCCGTCGAAGAGTTAATTGAGCGAATCGAATATGCACAGATGAATTTAATCGACATTTCCATTCTAGGTTCGTCGTGACATCTTCACAATCCAAAATCTTCCACTGTAGAAGAGGTTGCACCTTACATCGATACCTGATTGTTTGGGGGACAGACTGAATACGTTTTTTAGTCCATAACCCGAAGAAAAATCGACCGTTTTTATCCGGGACCCGGGTTGGCGTTTATGCCACCACAAATCGATGAGTTTCACACAAACAATAATCACGTCGGCATAAAAACGCAAAAAATGTCATTATACACCGAAATTATGTCCCATCATAGTCCACGAAACCCCTTATTAGTCATTAATATAATGAAATCGAATCATTCCGACCAATTACCAGTTCAAAATAACGTCCGATAGAGAGCAACTCAATCATCCGAGTCGATGTGCACTTGGTCAAATTATATCTTGGTCTCAAAGGGAGATAGATACCTATATAACGTATAGCAAAGGCCGTATAACGATCAAAATGTGTTATTACTGTCTATTCCAAATGTTTGATTACAATAATTCCGTACCTGAAGACCTTCTAATTCGAGTTTTGGGACTGTCACGTATCATTATAAAAAATTTTGATGGCGAGGCACGGTTCATGATGGCCGGGACTGTCTCGGATTGATAGGTCTACCAGTTCATGTATTTGCGGACTGTTGAGATCGATTCGGAGTCGGGAAAACCTACGAATACGTATTCGTGAAAAAACAACGAAGATTTCCATCTCATAAGAAAGGTATCTCATGGAATCATGGTAAAAGGTTGAATAAAATTTTAAATTTCGTGGATCTGAGTTTGTTTTTCATGGGAAATGTTTGAAACTGAAATAGAGTGAGAATTGAGATAAGAATAATTACAGGTTACAAAGAGAGGAAAGCTCTTGAGACACGAAAGGATTTTTTGGAAGCTTTTTCGAATTAATAGTTGCCCAACACTTGAAAAAACCAATTTTTTTCAAGAATACAGATTCTTTATCGTCATGATCGTTGTACTAAGTGCTAAAATGAAGCATATCTACTGAGTATCAATTGAATTGGATCGATTTTCCTTTAATTTTGAGGAGGAGAAATTTTCATCATGATTTTCGACTCAAATTTGGCACAACTCTCTTGTTCAACTAGTTTCTCCTTCATTTAATTTTGAGAAGAAGAAATTCTCATCATGATTTTCGACCTTGTTCAACTATTTTCATTCTTTTCGATAAGAAAGAAAGGTGTGGAAGACTCTTTCCTCAAATATGTGCCCTATAGAAAAAGAACGAGAACCAAAAATATGCTACCCATTCGCTAACATCGATCTATTCAATGTAAGTTTTTGAAGAATGATGGGATTTTTATTTATTGACTCGGTAAATACATGTGAATACGTTTCATGGTAACCTCGACTCCCTCGTACTCGGACAAAGGCATGAAATATTCATTCAACTGCTTGAGTGTGATCATTGTTACGTCCCGATACAAACCCCCAATAACACGATTCTTACCCCAAAACTACTCTTATACTGAATGAAATATCGTTAGCGAAATCTGTTCCTTTCGAAAAGTTATAAATTATGGGCCAAGTTCTGCCAGAGTATTATATCGAGGTTTCATCCATCCTATGGGATTGCTCTCGAGCATGTTTGTACAACTCTTAGAGCGTCATTATAGTTTTACACCTATCTGTGCTTTGGAATCCGCATTGACAACGTTTGTTCGGCTTGTATCTATTGTTAACGTATTTGCGAAGAGCTTGGTGGTCTAGTATGGATGAAAAGGGCTATTCAGCGAGGATTCTGCGATATATTGTGACATTCAAAGCCGGGGTCATTGTGAAGTGTAGCAGTTTTGGTGCTCGGGAGTAATGTCATGGGCAATTTGTCTGTTTTCTGGCATCTAGAGTAGATTTCATGGAACAATACTTCAAATAAGAACAATAAACTGCCTTTTTTTCAGGGAATTACTAATTTTTATGATAACTGGTGAAATCTCATTTGTATTTCCTAAGTTTTCGTATGTCCTCTTTCAATTCCTTTCAAGTGGAGCAATTTCTATCTCTTTTCATTATGTGGTGAAGGAATTTTCGATCAGCGCATCCACCACAGTGATAAATTCTTACAACCACAATTTAAAAGTACTTTCAGAGAAAAGTTTCGAAAAGAATTGCTCCAAAAAAGATCGTTGGGGCACCATGCTCTCAAACTCCTCATTTCACTCAACTGTCACTGGCTGGATTATTAAGATATGAGGAAAATTGGCATTTCTTCAGAAAATTTCAATACAATTTCGTTTAATTCAACTCCAAAACCTTCATTCCTATGTTGAGTACTCAAGAGAGTCATTTTCAACGAATTGAGACCGAAAGAGTGTTCTAAAAACATCACTAGATAGCTTAGTTCAACACTATCCTTTCAATTTCATAGTGGTAAAACTGATTTTTCAACTCTTGTGAAAAACGGATCATAATATCTAGAATTTCACGAAAAAAGGCTGAAACTCTCTAACTTGGAATGAATTCGGTAAATAGAAGAGAGTTTTTCTGTTGTAAATGTCTTCACTGTGTACACATTTACTTACATCAGAAAGAGCGGTATTTAAACTACTAATTTACCTGGCCAAGCATATTCTAAACAAAAAACTGTCACTGAGTTGCAGACTCGCACTGTATATCTTCTATATTCTTAAGTAAAGCATCCAGGAGACTAGACTTACCCAATAAAATTGGGTGTGTAGGTGTTTCGTGCTATAATCTTGAAATTCAATCTTTTTATCCACGATTTCCAGTCAACTGACCGAGCCCTAAAAAATTAAAACGATCTCCGCCATCTTTATCTCATAACGGCGATTCGTTCGAACCTAGGTACCAAAGTAATAATTCCACACACATTAGGGGATATCGAAAATAATGCGTGTTAACCAGGTGTTAGCCTCCATTCGGGATTTTCATATTTTGTCACCCGTTTTGTCCTCCGTATGGATTTATCCCCCCGGTAACAATGCGCCACTGGTTTTTTCCTGTATATATGCGGCACATGGGCGTAACCATCGTCCCCTGGAATTACTCGATTTGATACAGGGACTCGTCCCCGGCATTGTGAAAAATGATTTGTTTAAAGGGCGGGAGCCAGTTCTTATGAAAGGTGCTATCATAAAGGACACGGTGATGTTGACAAATTTTATGTTACCGTGCGTAATTTTTCAATAAACCCATGAATTCCGGAAGAACGCCCACTTTCTCTTTATGTGCGTCCAGGATATGGCTAATTTTAACGTGTCATGTTTTTTTGGCGCATGCTACTGGTCGGAGTTTTTTCGGCGATGGTAATTAGGTGCTGTGGCGTTTTTGGGGTGGCTGCGACTGTATCGTGTAAATGGAGCTGAATTTGCATACGTTTCTTGATATATTCCGTGATGAATTAAGGAAGAAAATCAAGGAAAAGTTAACGAGAGGTTGATTCATCCGTGTTTGTGATCCTCTACACTGCTTTGTCGGTTAAATTCAAATTAATTCAGATTCACTCAAGACCTAGTCTGTATCAACATAATTTTTCCTTTCGAAATGCCCAAATGACCAATTTACCACGAATTTGGTACGGAGTTAATTTCCTATACAGGCGCCTCCAATTAACTTAATACACCCCTGCAGGACATGGACGTTGACACCATGGCTCCTGAAGATGTTCACGAATTTGAAGGAATTACGGTATTCTTCCAGAACGCGCGATTAGCATAGAAATAGCCGTATCTAACGTAAGTTGATTTTTAATTCGATGAATTGGTCGGATCTGTAAATACCAATTAGGAATTTATCAACAATTTCGATGCGGTAGGATGGACGTTGAAATTCGGATAATGATATAATGTAACGTACGTTCGAAAGAAGGTTGATGTTCTTTTATTTCTTGCTTCTTCTTCTGATAGATTCAAAAAGGTGGCTTAGGATGAGAAGATCTAAATATTTGAGGTTTCTACAGCTGTGTTGTCCATTTTAACATAGAATTTGCCTGAATTTTGACTCTGAGTTTTCCAGTCTATTGTACATCACTTAAATCGAATTATAAATGTCTGAGGAAGTCATTACGAGCTCGAAACCAGTGAAATCCATTTGTTTTTGTGTTTCTGATGAATTGAAAGGAATGACTTGATAATTGATACATTTTATTCCTCATTATTGTTGTTACAGTTTGCCCTTGATCGATCGAATTTGAAACTTAACTATATCCTTGATGTCTAGGAAGAAAAATTGAATTTTCGAAGAATCACGCCATAATATCTAGGATGTATGACTTCAGACTGTGGACTCATGTGTAGAACCAGTACAGTCAACTTTTTTCTCTGTGAAAACAGTTGACAGATTAATGATCCACGTGTTTAAAATTTTTTGCCATTTCTAATTCTCCTAAATCGCCCCTCAATTGAGAATTGAAATTGAGGAAAATTGAGGAAATTAAAGTTGAAACCATACCATCATTTTTCATGAGATAGTCATCTCGTGTCGATATACTAATGGTACTTTTTCATTCGGTAATCAACGATGAAAAAAAATCCGATCAAATAGTGCGAGTAAATTGATCGACAATTGCTGGCAATCTGATATCTTTTTTTCTTCATGCTGTTTTCTCAACAATAAATAATTGATTTTGAACAACATTTTTTCATATTCTCTATATGAGTGGCTCAGACCATAGAGAACAGGAAAAAACTTCCAAAACATAGGTTAATGTTCTCAACGATCATTCATCAGAACACGAGATGTTACAAATGAATAATAGTTCCCAATTCGGACCTGATGTGAATTAAAGGAGTGCTTACTGGAGTGGGTCTAAAATTTAACACTTTAACAGCGGAAATAGCGGAGAAGGTGTGTGTATACTACCGTCTGAAACGATGAAGATAGAATCGACTCGAGTTGGCAAAGCATGTCATCTATTTAGCTGAATGAAAAACCCGGTATGTAATTCATCATCTTTTTATGTCTCCTGTCTCGCCATCTCATAAGACACTCTAATGAATCATACTTTCAACACGTCTTCCAACAGATTGCTGTGAAAAATTGGTGTGATTTCTCACAATTAGGGGGCGTTGGAGTTGTTTTATGGCTGTCAGGATTATTTTTGGTGAGCATCCTTCATTTCTGGAAGAGAGAGGGAAAATCCTGCCGATAAAATGGGGAAATTTCGTGTTAAAAATTAGGAAATTTTATAGATGAAAATAATTTCATTCATAGAAAAGTGAGGATTGGAAAGAAGTTAAAATACATTCCGTCCAGAGCTTTCTTCTTCGAAGAAATAACATCAGTCTGTTCACAAATGTGACTCTGACTCGTGAAATTTGAGCTCAAGAGAATCACTTTTTTCCTATACCATTTTTTTCAGATTCAGCACTGATAAAAAGACATTTTAAGTTTTCATAAGCTGTGCCACCTCTGGATAAACAAAATTTCCTTCAGAATAACTAGCTAAATCTATGAGATTACAAATCTGTGGATCTTTCAAACAGAGTTCGGTAGAAAGTACCCAATTTTTCGAATTTCACAGATATTTTTCATTTTTGAATATCAAATTACTCGAAAACGGCGCATTAAACGAGGAAATATGAGGAAATTATTTCACAAAACCTTCAAATATATCATTAGATAGCGTCCAACTTTGTTTCAAGACTTGAGTTCTTCGAATTTTTGGTATTTTTATGGTATGAGAAAACTGGAAGACGTGGGTGATATCTTGTGTTCGAAAAAGATTCATCAAATACAGGAAAAACTATATTCCGAAATTAATTTCATTAGAAAAAGCTGTTTGTGAGTTTTTATGGTTTTTTAACAGCCTGTATCTCTTAAACCGAGCTGATTCCTAAAAAATGGTATAGGAAAGTGTTCCTTCTAACCTCAAGACAAGAACTCATGTTTTAATCGATTAATCATTACAACAGAATGTTGATTACAAGACCGACTTAATGTGAATTCTATGAAACTAGAACCTAGTATTGATTGATATTCGCATTTTCTTGATGAAGATATTAATGAAGTCGTGTGCTTGCTCTCGCTTGAGATTCAGATATTCAAACATAGTTATTTCCACATTTATTAGACATGTTGAAACCAATAGATCCTGACAAATTAGACGAGTCAATCGTCGCTCATTTCATACCGAGGCATAAATATCAAACAAGGGGCTGAAATAAGGTTATCTTTGCATCTATGCGCATTCATAAACACTGATATGCAATTAAAAATACAATTAAGCTGCAATTAGTATTCCGATGATTATACCCCCAGCAATTACGATATTATTCTGTTCATGTTATCATTATAATTATTCGAAATATTACACGGCTTGTATATGTGATATTATATTTTAATCATTTAATTACAATACGGTACTGGATGATAAAAAGAAAACCGTTCGTGTTCTTAACAGCTCGTGGGAGAGAAAAAATTTGTAGGAATGCGTCTAGAATTGAACGGTAATCAGGTGAGTCGATTGTAGAAACACTATTCGAAATAGAGTGTCTACACCAGAAAAATCACCCTGGCAAAGACGGAAGCTTCACGAAAAACGTAAAGTGAGATGGTGGATACAGTTTATCAGGATTACGTTCATCGTTTCCATTTTTGAGCGGTAAAATAGGTTCCGTAAAGTTTTGATTGCGACACAGGGTACTGTATCATCATTACGCATCCCTTTCCAACGTCCCATCCCATTGTATCTCTAGCGTAATCCTCCCCGATGTCAATGAGACCGATGAATGGCAAATTAGCGTTCGAATCTGTCCAAACACGCCGGATTTCAATATCGCGTAGCCCTGTGATCCCGGCCAAACAGGGCATTAGAATAGCGCGTCGTTTGATCCGTCAGAGGGCGCCCGGCACGCGCCCGGGCGTCGCCTCATTCGACGCCGGACAGCGTCGGGGCGGAATCGACAATGCGATTCGGCTCTTTGAAACTTAAGCCGTCAAAGCTTTCATTATTCCGGGTTTTCGCATTAACCTTTATTGTGACATGTCGCATTTATATGGCCCCCGACGATGGCATCGGTTATTTCAGTTTCGATTCCTGATGGGGCGCCCACGCCGGTGGAAAGGGGGTCACGTGTGGGAGGGTGCGATGGGAGGCGCTGATCGACGTTTTGGGTGGATTTCGAAATGGGAATTTCTGCGAAGGGAATTTTTTTGGCGATGCCTGATGACGGTTGTGTTGACTTTGCCTCCCGTTGACACCTTTGATGTGTCCTATGACCCTTCCTACTTCCTACATACACAGGGTGGTTCAACGAAACGATTTTCGGGCTTTAAAAGGAAAATCTGCAAAATCGCTCGGATACGTCAATTCTTGATTCGAGGGGGAACACCTTTTCTTCTTTTTTCATCCTCGTAACTTCAACCCCCTAACGGGGGTGAACACAACCCTTTGATTTTGAATAGGGATGGGGGTGTTGCGATACCTCATGTTGAAGATCTTATCGAGTACTATCTGATCCTGAAATTTCACTTTAAAATTCCCCTCGATAACGAAATGACAGATAAGATAATGAAAGAGTATCTACTTTCTTCTGTGATTAGTTTATTGAATGCTGGAAATGGGCACCATTCACTTCTATGCAGTAATATAAGTTTTGTTGAAAACGTTCACGTACATTAGGACTCAAGATTTCTGCTGTAATTTGACGGCATTCATCAATGATCCTCGTTAGCAAGTCATCCAAAGACTAAGGCTATGGGTGGCGTAAATCTTGGATTTCAGGTGAGCCCATAGAAAAAATTCCAGTAGAGCTAGATCAGGTGATCTTTGTGACCACTTGAAATGTCCCCTTCTTACAATCCAGGGGTGAGGAAAATTTTCATCTAAGAACTGACGCACAGGTTGAAAGAAATGATCGTTAGATAGTCTTCTGCATCCTCCAAAACTTGCACGAGGGCTGGATAAATAGCGTTCTCCAATAGATCCGAATAATTTTTACCGGTGAGATACCCGGCTATAAATAGAGCCGATTATGTGATTTCCATAAATACCCGCCCAAAAATTTAATTTTTGGGGAAGCTGAGTATACACCTCACGAAAGAATCTTGGATTTTCATCTGACCAATACCCACAATTATGCCAGTGTACAATGTCGTTGAGGTAAAATGAACACTCGTCCGAAAAACAGATATCGATCATGTAGCTTTGATTACCGTTAATCATTTCACTGACCACAGAACTGGAGTCGGCGATCTGGAATCGGGATCATATTGATTGAGTTCCCGAATCAATGGTATCTTATCTGTATAAGCAGACAGTCGATACCTTTTTACCTGAATGAGATGGAATTTATGTCATTTGAGGATTATCATGATTCTTTTGCGTGAAACACCTGATACATCGGACAGTTTTCTAGTACTAAAGGTTGGATCGATTGCTACATGACCTAAAACAGCCACGTCCCGCGCTTCGTCTCTTTCTGAGGTCAGCTGTGAAGATGATCCTCAGTAGAACAAGGGGTATCGTTTTTGAGAACCTCTTCCCTTCCTTGCCCTTTCATTCTACATCCTTGTGTTCCCTTTTCTTCTCTTTTTCCTTTGCCTCCCTTTTCTCGCTTTCCCTTTTCTTCCCTTCCCTCCTCTTCCGCTTATCTGTTTTCCTCTGGTCCCTTCCCTTCCCTTACTTTTCCCCTGTCTACCTTCCCTTCACCTTTCTACTCATGTCTCCTTTTCATTTGCTCCTCATCTGTTTTCTGCTTTTTCTTTGCGTCCATTTTTCTTCTTACTGTGATTTCTCTCTTTTCCTATCCCTCCTACTCTTAGCTCTCCTTGGAAGGTCAACAAGACAGAGAAAGTTAGAGACAAAGGGGAGAAATGCGCAGAGGAATGAACAGATCGAGTAGTAAAGGTATGATCATGCTGGGTAGACTTGTTGAACCTTTCACCCTTGGCGTTGGGTCGATCAAAAGACGTTTTTCGTCGACCGTATCGCATATCCTTGAAGCCGGTCACCTATCACGCCGAATAATTCACCCAATTTCCCGTCTCATTGCACCCGAATGTACATCGGCGCGATTTTCTCACATCTGCCAATTCGTGAAAGCCGAAGGCGTCTCTGGGCCTGCCCACAGAGTTTTTCTGTCTGCACGGGGTGGAAACACACTTCCGATATATCGGCGAAAAAAAAAACGCCGTATCGTGCCGGCAGTCTTCTATAATTGAATTAAGAACGCGCCGCGGCATCGAGGAAAATAAACATCAGCTGTCAAGTGAATTTGATTACGTTCGACTCTATGCCTCATTCAATTTATCAGAGAGGTGTGTCTCCGAAACAAACAAACTCGAAGCGATTAATCCGCGGATTATGAACGTGTCCGGGCGATGTTATCGCATGGCTGCACTTCGGGTTTTTAATCGGGAACGGGGGCATTGTTTTCCAATTACGGAAAACGACGGGGAACTCTAGGGGCTTTTCTTATTTTCGGAGGAGGTCTCGGGGCTTTATTTGGCGCCTTTGAAGCGGCGAACAAAGGGTGCCGTGCTGGGGTTTTGTGGTTCGGTGGCGGTTTTTACGTTGGCCTTCTTGGGGGATGAAACTGATGGGAAATCTTGGTACGAGTTCAACGCAGCGAAGGTCGATTTTGTAAGGAAAAGTATCACAAGAGTGTTGGCCTGCAATGAAAAGATCTTGAAAATTTCTTGAGTCTTGTCAGAAAAACGTCAAGACAAGTTTTGATATGTCAAGAAAACGTCAAGACAAGATTTCGGAACAATTCGAAAAGTCCCCAGAAACCTCACTTCAGACCCAAGACATTCTATACTCCATTTTCTTTTCTTTTCTCCATTTTCTCTTTATTTAGCAGTCGGTTTTTGTTCAAAGGTGAAGTTCATCTTGACTTGAAACTTCCTTTAATTCCTTTCACTTCCATTGATGCAAGATAATTTTTGTTGAAGAATTCAACATTCTTATAATTATCTGTTAATTCCTTCGGGAGATACCCATTCCCAACCACTGCATCATATGCATTTCATCTTCGGGTTAATATTTTTGAAATCTACAACTGATGTAACGTATTCAAACTTTAGCCAAAGAAGATAACGAACATTACCTCTCCTCAAGCTAGTGCAAATTATGATGTTATACTGATCTCTTATATTTTCCATACAAATAACTGGATTTGGTATGCCTTCAATCAGTTTGCATAAACTTCAATTATGTTCGTCACATATTTTCCGAAGAGATTCGACATTGTGATAAAATACGTAATAACAGAAACTTTAACGTATAGAACGGGCAAAATAGCGTTGATTTAAAGCCCAAAAGTGTTTCGACAAGCTTCATTACCCCACATTTTCATACTATACAGAGTGAAATGTGTCAAATTTCCATGGCCAACCGACTGCTAAAATAAAAGTGAATGGAGTATAGTACCCTCGAAAAATCTTTCATCCCCCATTTAACCGTTGACAAATGAACACCGCATCCTCTCTTCCAGCCTTATTTATCGACGCGGGCTTCCGTTCAATTAAAATTTTTAAAATAAACGCCGCCGCGTCCCAAACATCGTTCGAAAATTATGAGTTACAACGGCAAACAGTCCGCGTATCGGTCGTAGACGCTCAAGATTAATAATGACAGATGGGTTTATGTTAGCGATGACATCAAACAACAAATCCAGAGTCTCATGGACATGTGTAGCTTATAATTTTTTATTTTCTATTGATATCATTACACCGGGCTCAATAACAGTATAATTGAGGAAAATTGGTCGTGGTAGATAATATAATTGCTGCTTTGAACACGCTGTTGTAATTTGTATTAAGATTGTGAATTTGTTTCTCTTTCATTTTTCCGCTATTTCTGCTGGCACCAATTAAATTCACTTAATGGTAATTGTTCTTGCTCGTATAATGTGAATGTCATAGCATTAGTCCTAATGGTTCTTTTGCATCCGATATTATTCAGTTTTCGACTGGCTGTGTGCAATAACGAACCATTGCAATAATTGTTCAAAGGATGATTAATTATATCGCAGAAATTCCTAGAATACCTACCTTTGAACTTCAGGGTATGCTGGTTCCTACAAAAAATTAGTTTTTGCGCTATTGTTTCTGTATAGTTTAGTAGATACGAGGATATATTGAAAAATTCTTATTCTACTATAGAACCAAACAAAATTTCAATGTCAAAATATTTTATTACTCCACATATTCTCCTCCTAATTGGATACATTATTACAGCGAACCTGCAACGTCTCTAGACCTTTCAAACAAAAATGTTTCTTCTTGCTCTGCAAACCGAACCTCCACAGCTCCTCGTTGGATGAAAATTTACGACCTTTTAAACTTTTTTTCAGTTGAGGAAAGAGATGCTAGTCGGATGAAGTCAAATCTGTTGAATGAAGGGGCTGTTCTAGTAATTCAAACCCTAAATCACGAATCTTTTGCATGGCAACATGAGATTTGTGTGCAGGGGCGTTGTCCTGCAAAAACAACTGGTCAGTAATGTCGAATAGTAATCTCCGGTTATTGTTCTACCCTTATCTAAAAAAATCAATCATGATTACTCCATGGCAATTCCAAAAACTGAAGCAAGAACTTTTCCAGCAGATTTTTGGACACGAAAATTCTTAGGTCTTGGAGAACCAGAGTGTCGCCATTCCATCGATTGTTGCTTTGCTTCTGGATCGTAGAAACGTACCCAAGGGTCTCATATATAGTAACAGTTCGGTTTAAGAAGTCTACATCGTTTTCAAATCGAGCACAGATCGAACGCGATGCTTGTACCCTTGCATTCAGCAATTTTTCTCATGTCCAAATTGACGTGAACTATACGATGAACGCGTTCGTATGAAATATTCAGTACATTCAATACATGTCAAAACAGTAAGAGCAGAGTCCTCGAAAGATTACGAAGGATAGCCTATGAGAACGTGGCCAACGATGCATGGGCATTGGATCTTCAACTTATGATAGATGAATGAGCACATGAGTCTGTCCAGGGAAAGAACGATCAATGATGAAATCAGGAATCATTCTGCAATTCGAGCATTGAGTTTGCAATGAAAATCGTTAGATAGACGTGCTAAATCATAGTTTGAATGCTACTCTGAAGCTCACAACTCATAACATTGAAAGCATGAACTCAGGATCTAGATCCATCTGAGCAATGTTAATATCCGGTCTAACCATCCGTTGCACGAAGACTCTCATAAATGTCTTCTATGATGGGAAAATATCGAAATGGTCGAATCGCGATAAATCCAGTGCGGGAATCTCAGCATCTAGATCGTAAATATTCCGCATTGCTTTCTTGCGCCAAGTGATAAATTGACATGTTAATAGTGATTGAATCAGCATTTAATTATTTGATTATAGGCAGGCCACAATCGATAAAATATTTCCGCATCGGAAAAAAAACGTCCATAACTTACTATTCGGCTCATTCATTTGCACCTGTCGCACGGCGTACATGCACTGAAATTATCGTGTACTAATTGCTATGCAGGTATAATCATTCACGTCTGAAATAAGGCCGATATAGAGGCTGATGGCGGCCACGGGTTGAATGATACGAAAACGACGGGGTATAAGACGACCAGGAGGAGATTATGGATTATCGATTCGGAGGAAGAGCTGGTGTTGATTTGTTCCTAGTGGGACCTGGTGGTATGCCAGATAAGCCGGTTGTCACATCTACCTATACTATGGTTGAATGACTGGTGACATCTGGTTGTAACGTTCCTAAATGGGGAAGCTAACGAAGAAAGATGCAGTGACTAGTTGGTGCCTCAGAGAATCGGTTATATTCTCTAGATACCAGAGGATATAACTACCCTCTAGACACTAGAGTGTAGACCCAGAAGGTAGTTGGAGAGTTTGGATACATTTCAAGAATGCAGATCCAAACAAGTTGAGAAATAGTAATAGCGAGGATATTTCATAAAAGTCCAGGAGTAAAATTGAGGTTTGCTGTGAAAAATTGATATTACGTTAAGGGAACTTTGACGGGGTTTTCAAGGATGGTGTAAGATGACTCTCTTAAGTTTTCCAGCACTGAGACCTTGTGATCAATGTCCTTCGTATGCGACCGTGAAAAATTGGACTGCAAGCTTCAAAAGAGGTGAATTTTCCATTGAAGATGATGACTGATCGGTGAGGCCAGTTTCTGTGTCAGTCCCCGAAAATATCGATGCAGTTCATGACATGATTTTATCAGACCGTCGAATTGGGCTAAAACGGATATCTGAAGCACCGAATATTTCATACGAACAATTAAGAGGACAATATGTTGAGTTGTTGAGTATTTTGACATTGAAATTTTGTTTGGTTCTATAGTAGGCTGAGAATTTTTCAATATATCCTCGTAAAACGTGCATAGCTCAATCGAAACATATCCATTGGACCTGAGAAACTCTCACAAAATTTTAGGATCTGCTATTTGACTACTCATGACTACCTTAATAGTCATAGTTACTGTGTAGGCATTTGGCTAACTTAAGGTAGTCTTATGCCCATGACTACCTCAAGTGTGATAGTGACTTTTTGTAACTATGACAAGGTAGCCAAATGCCCATGACTACCTTAATAGTCATAGTTACTGTTTAGGCATTTGGCTACCTTAAGTTAGGTTTAATTTGTAACTATAGGACTCTCTTAAGATCACCAAATGTCCAACAAAAATAAATTTTTGATAGCTTGATTTCTTTTGAACATCTAAGGTCTCTTGTGAATGCTTGCCAAAAGTTATGGTTTTTGAGAAAAAAAATAACGTATCAACAGGTACGTAGCGTGAGACGTTGAGGTTGGGATTACTCCTTCAATTCAAAGAAATCTAATTTTCCGTCATATTTTCCGGCCGCGAAACAAACGCAATACGTCATTTCCCGTTCGACCCGAACACGCCCCCTACAGGCGTGATGGATAAACAGGCAATTGGACCCTTTACTTTCACAGATGGTTTGAAAACGTAACAGCTTCACGCGCTTAAACACGTCGTACATCAAAACTGAAAATGTGCGATTCATACGTCGAACGTTCGCTATAAACGCGTAAATATAGACCGGTCTGTCACACTCGTACACTTTGTCACTCGGTAACGTGTGTGTAGAGTGGGCTTTAGTCGCGGTAAACTGCTTGTTTTAGCGTTCGCACTTATGTTTCATTTTTAACGGAGCATGTACATGTGTCTAGTTGGTTTTATGATGGATTGTTATCAGGAGAGCATTCTCTGTTGGGATAATTGTGAGCAGCTGTTTCGGGATAGGTTTTATTACCTTTGCTGCCGTTATACGATATTGCTCCGAATGTACCGCCGATAGCGCATCTCCGGCATAAGAAGACTACAATATTTTCAAGTCTCACTGCTACTGAATTAGCTCAAGAGAAGGAACAGAAAATCAGGTTCTTTTCGATCTTTAGCTTCGAAAATTCGTGGTAATTTGGTCTATGGTCTTTGTACAGACCGCTGCGTCTCGCCGATAGCTTAAAAACCAAACTAAAGCCGAAAAATCGACCGTCCAAGATATCACTCTAAACCCGGACAGAGAACGACCAAAAGCAGCCCGAAAATTTGAGATTTTTGACGTTTACCAAAATAAAATATAATAATAAGGAATTTTTGTCCAAAAGCAGCAGTCACTTCAAGAAATGACCCCTGAATCGAATCAATTCAAACGTATTCCCACTTCACCTAAACGGACAACAATTTCCGCGCATCTATTACTCCCGAAAATGCCGATAAATTTCCCTAAATTATTCAGTTCGCCATCGATGGATAATTGAATGAAATTTGTCACAAATCCCGCTATTAAGTACATGATTTTGATGCTTGTAGAAGGGCTCCCACTGCGAGATTTATGCCCCGGTCGTTAGGCTCCCCCAAACTAACCGGGGTTGAAATTATGACTACAACACAGACCTCGTTAAGGGATTGAAATCTAAGATGCTCTTGTTGGAGGGTTGAAAATGGGACGGGGAATTATCTGTGTCCCCTTTCTGCGATCCTGGCCGTTCTGGAGTGAATTGAGGGTGGAAAATCAACTCGGTTATACATTATTTGATCCCCGTTCCGTGGAATTGAGGAAACTGAGGAATTGGTTCGGAGAAAATAGAACTAGAGGAATCGAAATCATAGGGAAATGTGAGTCTTTCCCTAGAAAATTTCGTAGATGTGTTTTCTGAAACACCCTGTAACTGAATACGGAATGGAGGATGAAAAATTGTAGTTTTTCTATCAGGAATGGTGACAAATTAAATGTCAGTCTGTATTTGCTTGTCATAGTTACAAAAAGTCAATATCACACATAAGGTAGTCATGGGCATAAGACTACCTTAAGGTAGCCAAATGTCATGGTTATAACTATGACTATTTAGATAGTTATGGATATTAGATTTAGAAGAGTCATAGCTACTTTAGGGGCCGGTTTCAGGAGCTGCTTAAAGTTTCAATAAACTGGCAATTATATTTTATTTCTGTATGTATATACGCTATAGGCGTTTTTCTATGATTTTGATATTGTAACAGAGTCAGTATGGATTGAAGGGTATATTTGAAATTACAGAGGTGAAATAAAATCCATTCAACATTTTGGCGTCATCTTTTTTTTTAAAAGGGCGCATAGTTTGTATACCGACTCCCGTTCGTATGGTACAACTGCACAAGTGGAAACGATTCATTCGAAAATTGAAAAATGGTTGCTCGGTCACGATATCTCGAAAAAACCGACTGACCGAAATGAGAGACTGGACATCCCGGGTGTTAAACTAGAAGAATCGTTAAATCCGTCTAGGTAACACGAGATCAAAGGATCCCCTAGCGACCCCACCGCTCGTCGACTCCAAAATTGACCGATGGCCCTGATCGACCAGAACAGAAATATGATTATAATGAGGCAAAACGACCTTTAGTTTGAATATCACACCACGGTCGGTATCATTTCGGACCGTCTCGTGTTTCACGAGGACTCGCTGAAAGGAGTTCCAGGAATCGGGGCTTATTAAAGTTTGTAGGAGGTCTTGACACGGGACGAGATCTGCATATAGGAGGATGTTTGACTGGCCGCTGAAAGACGGATCACGGAAGAATCCGAGGGTGAGTTATGACCTAGCTCAGGTCATCCCAAATTTTGCAGATGATAGAAAATTTAGGGGAGCCCACGATGTTTAATGGTGATTTACTCGAAAGTTAACTGCGTTGGATGTACGTCATGATTGTGAGACTAGTTGTCACTTATGGGGCGATAATCTAAGAGGATATATTGAAAAATTCTAGCCTACGATAGTACCAAACACAATTTCAAAGTCAAAATATTTTATTACTCAACTTATTCTCCTTTTAATTGGATACATTTATTACAGCGAACCTGCGACGTCTCTAGACTTTTCGAAAGAAATGTTTTTGTTCTGCTCTGCAAACCAGAACTCCACAGCTTTTATTACCACCTCGTTGGAAGAAAATTTACGATTTTTTTTCCAGTTGAGGATAGAGATGATATGTGGATAAGGCCAAATCTGGTGAATAAGGGGGTGTTCTAGTAATTCGAACCCTAAATCACGAATTTTTTGCATAGCAACATGAGATTTGTGTGCAGGGCCGTTGTCCTGCAAAAACAAAACACCTTTGGATAGCTTTACTCGTCTTTTCTCTTTAATTTTTTCCCGTAGAGTAATGTCAGTAATGTCAGTAATGTCGAATAGTAATCTCCGGTTGTTATTCTACCCTTATCCAAAAAATCAATCATGATTACTATATGGCAATTCCAAAAAACTGAAGTAAGAACTTTTCCAGCAGATTTTTGGTTACGAAACTTCTTAGGTCTTGTAGAAGAAGAGTGTCGCCATTCAATCGATTGTTGCCTTGTTTCTGGATCGTAGGAATGTGGCCAAGTCTCATCCATAGTAACAATTCGGTTTAAGAAGTCTACAACGTTTTCAAATCGAGCAAAGAACGAACGCGATGCTTTTACCCTTGCACGCTTTTAGTCAACATTCAAACATATGGGGATCCATTTTGCAGCAATTTTTTTCATATCCAAATTGACGCGAACTATATGATGAACGCGTCGTATGAAATATTCAGTGCTTCAGGTATCCGTTTTAGCCCAATTCGACGGTCTGATAAAATAAAATGTTATGAACTGCATCGGTATTTTCGGGAACTGACACAGAAATTGGCCTAGCCGATCGGTCATCATCTTCAATGGAAAATTTACCTCTTTTGAAGCTTGCACTTCAATTTTTCACGGTCGCATACGAAGGAGATTGATCACCAAGGGTTTTAAGCATATTTTCGTAAATCTACTCACCTCTTAACCCTTTTAAATACAGGTAGGTACTTGATGATGGCTCGATACTCAAATTTTTCGATTTTCACAATTTCAGTGGACATCTTCTTTCTTTTGATTCATTGCGTAACTCTGGTTTACGTTTTTGACCTCAAACTTCACACTGACCCTTCTAATGAGTTATTGTTCCTTGCTATGGTAAATGGTAACGCAATATATTTTGTATGATGGAACTGGTCTAGGTTAACTAGATATCAATACATCCTTGTAGTTCTGAAAAAGTAGGAAACTCATAGTCAACTCTAAAGAATCTCTCGTTATGACGTTTGTTTGCGGAGAATAGTGAAGACATATTCGAAAGGAAATTGTTCGAATTGGGTAGCGCAGTTTCGATAAGATCGGGGCATATTTCCACTGCCGAATCTACTCCGAATAAAGTGAACATAATTTAATCGATGCGACATCGTTGAGGGTCTGTTTATTTTCCCAACGCTCAATTGAAAATACCCCGTCGGCAATCGGCCATAAAACCGAGAATAAAATTTATATCCAATCTGGCTTCTGGTACGCGTACATCGGAGTAAATGGACCCCATGCAATCTACCGCGAGCGACCGCAACGAGTGAGAGTTTGAATTGTTAAAATACCCCCGGAATTCTCTCTACATTCGGTTTAATCATATCGGGGGCCCCCCCGGTGCCGTCATCAATTCAGGGAGTCTCTCCTAATGGAAACGAATATACTGCTCGTGCCGTATTGTCTGGATTATTAGTGGTATCCAGGGATTGGAGAGGGACAGGGCCGTTCTAGGGGGGTTGGAGATTATGTGTTGGTCGATACGTTGGTAGCTGGATGAGCTTTATTCGAATGGCCAAGGAAAAATGCTGGGTATTTGACCAATGGACTCGTTATTTAAGAATTTTCTTATCCATGAATCACAAACTGAGGAAAAAAAATCGACGAATGCCTAAATTCAAAACTGGTCACACGCCAACAAGAAAATCTGCTAATAACTCAAGATAAGATTGGAGTTTATACGATTTATGTCTCAAATTTATTGGTTTCAACTTCTTTCAGTTATTGGGGGTAAATTTCCACAAGAATAGGAAGGAGGAAATCCAAGCATAGCTCGTAAATATGTAAAGATGTGGCATAAATGTATGAAGGAGAGTTGAATGATAGTCGACACAGAACAGGTCGCTGTCAGATGACGTTAACGTTTGTTAAAGATATGTGATCTCTTTTCTAGTGAGGTTTATTTGTTTTACAATTCGTATCCTCTGTTTTTAACATCTTTGTTCGACACAATGAACATGGGGAACATTTTGATTCAAATTATGTATTTTTGTATTCGTAGCCTTGATCCAAAACTACACTGCTGAACAATTGAAAGGAATCACTGACCCAAAAGCGTTGGATAAAGAGAAAGTTATACCTACGTGATCCTTGTCAATTGTTGAGCAGTGTATTCAGGGGGTGGCTTTGACTCGTACAAATATTTCAACAGTAGATTCTTGGGGTCGAAAGAAATACTCTTTTCCTTTACTATTTTTTCCTAATCGACTCAGTTTAAAAGATACAGGCGGTTGAAAAATCATGAAAAAAATGTTATTTTTAGTCCTATCTCACAAACGGTTCTATTGAATGAAATGAATTTCGGAATATAGTGTTTCATTCATTTGTTTCATTCATTTCAGAACACAAGATATCACCCACGTCTTCCAGTTTTCTCATTGGGACCATTACGTACCACGAAAATAGCCAAAATTCAAAGAACCTAACTCTTGAAACTAAGTTGTACTCTATCTAATGAATATTTGAACGTTTTGTAGAATAAAATTTATGTATTCTTCACATTTTCTCGTTTGATGCGCCGTTTTTGAGTAATTTGATGTTCAAAAATGAAAAATATCTGTGAAATTCGAAAAATTGGGAACTTTGAGCAAATGCAACTGTTTTTAAAAGATCCAGAGATCTGTAGTGTCACAGATTTAGTTATTCTGTAGGTAATTTTGTTTTTCCAAGAGAGGCACAGCTCATTATGATATATATTTTTATCAGGGCCGAATCGGAAAAAATGTTATAGGAACAAAGTATTTCTTTTGAACTCAAGAATCTAGGTACTACTGTTAAAATCTTCACACGAGTCAAAGACTCACCCTGTATAGACGAGACGTAGAAAATCCCCCTTCACATCAATTTATTAGTTTTTGAAAAAGATGTAATGCTTAATTTTGGATGGTGGGTGGTTGCGAACTTTTTTCATAGCTCCATGTCCTCGAATACAACCCTGTGCGAGTTGTGCCCTATTGTGAAATTATTACTCCCAATCTAAACCGCACAGCGTGATTGCACAGTTTGCTAATAATATTCTGGCTTTGGCAATGCGTTGAAGAGCTAACAGTTTTATCAGATTAGGCTATCATCAGTCACCCTCTGTGTTTTCGATATAGTGCCTTTCAATTAGAGACACTAATTCAGAATAATGTTTGATCTTTCGCTGTCCCTACTGATTTGGGGGAGATTTTGGGGATTTAATTTTGCGCATTTAATCGAGTAATCCCTGATTCAGTTTGACATCGGGGAAAATATAGTCCCTGTGCTTTTTATTATCTAATTATACTCTTGCAAATCGAACAAGATCTGAGATTGTTAACATACAAGGAGTACTTCATGATATTTCTCAGGCTGATGAGCAAACGATCTAACAGCCTGAGCTCAAGAAAAATCAATTATGTTGATATTATATTAAGACAATTCTTCTTTCTTCTCCAATTTTGAAAAATTTGGAGAGTTCAAAGTTGAAAAAATGTGTTTTCGAAGGCATGACCTTTTGTGATTTTCACTCTACAACTAGTATTGGTATAATATTAGATCAATACATTTTAGTTTGAATAGAAATTATGGTCTTATACTCACCTTCATTGTGTTTTTCGTTGGGTTAGCCACTTGAATGAATATATATGAGGGTGTGAAAATTAAACCAGATGTTGAGTCAAATTCGAAAATTATATTTAATGTCAACAAGTCACAAAAGCGTTTAGTACGATTTATACATATATTTATTGTTCACAATTTACAATATAACAGATCTTTGGCGGAGAGAAAAACATTAATATTCTGCAACACAAACGATTACGTCGTATTTTACATTAATATCACGTTCATATTCATAAATAAATCTGTGCGATTGCGCGTCTGAAGGTAGACCCTTTATATTGATATGTAACGCAATCTAATTATGTATATCATTTTCTCCTCACCTAATCTGTTCGGATAGATTAAAATTATTTATAATATGTACAATAAAATTTCAAGCATAATTCTCTTAATCCACAATATATACAGAGTTACGATTTATGTAAATAACAAATTTCATTCTTATATGAAATCGAGTAACATAAGAATTTAGCAGTTTAAATCTTCAAAGTGACTAAGAATTATTTTACAAGTCTTTACATAATCACACTTGGAGCCGCTTGCGCTAGTGATGAAACCCTGGATAGAGCAGCGCTGGGCCCCACCTAGCTCAAACCAAGCCCGGAGACTTCACATCTAACCCTGTGACCATATCCAGACCCATGTTAGATGATGGTGGTGGCGTCTGGTTGATAGAAGCTGGAGAATTCACGTTATTCGTTAAATCGCTCTGACTGTTCTCTTCCGAATCGCTGCAAGACTCTGAACTTCCCTTCTTGCCCGTACCGTTGTGGGTCTTAACGTGCTTGGCTAGGTGATCCGACCTCATGAAACGCTTGTTGCAAATGGGACAAGCGAAACGTTTTTCGCCCGTATGGGTCCTGAGATGCCTCTGTAACTCGTCGGACCTGGTGAATCTTTTACCGCAGAACAACCAGTTGCAAACGAAGGGTCTCTCGCCGGTGTGCCACCTCAGATGGGCTTTCAAGTGCGACGTTTTACCGTAAACTTTACCGCATCCAGGTATGTGGCAGCTGTGGATGTTCTTTTTTCTCAGGTGAACGCCAGCAGGGCCCAACCTTTCAGCTTCCTGGCAGTTTGGACAGTCGCAAGTTGCTCTACCGGTGTATCTCCTCTGCGATCTTGGAGAAGGTACTTGGGGTGGTAAACTTCCAGCGCCCCCGGTTGGGGATGATGCCGGACCGGTGTGGAGGCCGAAAGATGCAGTGACGCTCTGAGCCCCAGGCAACATGGATTTGTAGGTGTCTTGTAGTAGGTGTTGCCCCGAAGAGAGTAGATGGTTGGAGGCGGCCAAGGAATGTGTAAGACTGGAGTAATCCGAGGAATAATTGGCGGCGGCCATTTGGGCGTGCATACCAGCGGCGCCGCTCATATCTAGCCAACTGCCAGCGGTGGAATGGACGTCCCACCAAGCGTTAGCGCCTCCGACTGAGTCGCTCTTGATTCCGCCGTGGTGAGTGGCAGTGGACATCGTGTTGAACGGCCAAGATTCGTACGGGTGTCTGGAGTAAACCGAACCGAGCGCAGCATGATGGGCGGTGGCGGCACCTTCGACTTTACCGAGCAAAGAACTCTGATGATGATGATGGTGCGAATTGTCGGCTACCGAAGGTTGAGTAGTGGCCCCGGGAAAATACAGGTCGCTTCCGTAGGAAGCAGTGGTCGGGACGCTGGCGCAGGAGGTCATCACCGATCTGCTGGTGTAGGAGGTGTTGCCCGAGGAAGAACGCTGGGACGCCAGAGAGTTGGCCACCGAAACGTTGGTGCTTCCTGGAGACGGGGCCCCTTGCGGACTCTTCTTCCACGGGTGGAAACCCTTTCCAACAGCCGCGTCCGCCAGTGGAGGAGGTGACTTGCTCGAGAGCTTGTTGCATTGGGCGGCTAGCATAGCCAGTGGCGTTCCCCTCAGACTGGGATGGTCCTGAAACAAAGAAATCGCATTTAGTAATTTGATAAAATTAATGTATATGGGAATTTATGGTTGAGGTTGAGAGAAAGAGTGGCTTACTGAGCTTTAGGAGCGTATTCATTTAGGTGTCACGATATAAATCATATGAGGCAAAGTGCTGGAGAGTGCTAAGTGAATATCGGAAAATCTAATGGGATTAGGTTGATTGAATACTAATGGTAAATCAATAAAGTTCCCTATTTTCAATTACAGGCCGAAGACTATCGAATGTCAGTGTACCAGGGTCTCGAATCTTGAAATATTAACCCCCTGTAGCAATGGTCGAAGAGGCCATACGAACGAATTACCGATATGAGAAATGTGCATCATCCTCAATCTTCATTATTTATTCATGAAACTCCTCTCGACTCATCTTAGCCGTATAAATTTGTACCCTCGAACAGTAGCTACCAACATAAAGAAATGGAATGATCCCCGTCCTCCGGCTTATCTCGATTCGGGATCTCGACCGCCAATCAAAAAATGCCACTGGGCGTATTAAATTTTATCGAATATTCTCTCGTTGTGAGGACACCACTCAGGCAACCTTTGAGTCTCTTCCGATGCCCTGGCAGACAAAAGATCCGAGAGAGCCCCAATAGGTATTAGGAGCCAGCGGACTGACAGATCCGTCTGAAATGGAGCCCTAATTATTGTACGTCTTCATGTTGCGTTATAAGCGCCGGCCGATACGGAGGATGACTCTTCGAACAGATTCGTTCTATTAATGACGGTGCAGAAATCGATAATTGTGGTGCCAGTCTGTGATCTATGAAAAATGATAAAGTAATGAAAATAACGACCCGTATTTACGGACTCATCGCTCGCCTGAAGTGTCTGATGAGCTTGACTCGTTTACGTCCCGAAAAATGTACTAAATTACGATCCCGCTCATTAAAATTAATCGCCGAAGGTTGTTGATTTTGACGGAGTAATCGGACAAGTTCGACGCGGTTTCCCAAAAGAAATCCTCTCAGGCCTGAACGCTTACTGTCAAAATTCCATCATTGATATCCATTTTTAGGACGGTATGAAGAATATCTTTGTACGCCAGCTTCATATAGAAGTTGGTGCAGGATCTGCATGCACACATAACTGGCGCAACTATAAATCTCTGGTTTCATGGAGAATTCAATTCATTAGACCACGGACCGCCGCAATTACACGACCGCAGATAGTAAGCCGAATACGCCGCAACTATGGGCGTCCTAATTTACAATGGTCTCTGTTTCTGTGCCAATTAGCCGGACATCATTTGCCGCAGAGGAGTAATTCTAGTCGGGTGCCACCTAATTAGGCCTCGTGAGGGCTTAATGAACGCTGAACTTTATGACGGATCGAAATTGGAGGCTGCAGACTGACTGGTCGCCGAGAAAATTGATGAAAAATACGCGTAAACGCCGTCGGCGGAGATTGGGGCGCTAACTTCTGGAAGGTTCGCGACGAAGATTGGCCATTTAACCCGTTGTACTCATTCGCTGATGTAGAGATTGAATTCAAACTGTGAGAATCTCTTGGAGATCTAGGTAGAAGATGTTAATGCGTGAGGCGTCTGAGTTAAGGCGTTGTAAATAAACTTTTCTATATCGAATTCGTTAAAATTTGGGAATAAATAGATTCAACTTCACTTTCTAGACATTTATGGTTAATCCGTTACGCAAAGCATTCGAACTTAACAGCAAACATACAAAATTGTTGAGAAATTGTTCGTCCTACTTAACTTCAACACCCTATATCTTTGGAATGAATCAATTTTGGACAAACGTCCATATGAACTTTTCTTCGTAAAATATGCCTAGAAATCACCTCCTGCACTTGCTGTGACAATTTGAGCGAATTGAATTGAGTCGTTTCATTACGCCTTCCCATATAAATTGGCGTTTGGTATGATAACTTTACGAATTCACAGCCGAATTGGATCATTTCTTCACAGTATTGACAGGAAAATAGTATCGAACTAAAGCCAGCAACAACTGTTTGAATTCACCTCATAGTTTCGTGTGAAAATCGAAAAAACAGCAAAACGGCCGAATGTAGGCTTATCGGCGCTTTATAAGTGTAACTCGGCATCTTTGTCGTGTTTGCAGGTATATTTTTTTCAGATTTATGGTTGAATTTAGGTAGAATTTCATGAAGCATGATCAGTTAACGATTGATATCGAGAAATTATCCAATTTCTGAGAATATGGTGAAATGTTACTCGGCGGACAAGAACCGCCGACGAATTCAGCACCTTTCCCGCTATCGATCACGGTCTAAACGGACGGCGAACGACTCTCGAACCGACATTTACACGTATAATAAAAACTTTCACGCTTATTACCATTGTTTGCCGTGCATTAGGCCCCTCGACGAGGGGGCTGACGCCGTTGCCGACGTCGAACGCTACCTGGCCCGCTTGATTAATGACGATCCCGTTCGCGGAACGCGAAACTTTGTTGCATGTGCAACTCTGTGCTCCTCGTCGATCTGTGGTCGGAGCTGGCTCAATCAACCGGCGTAATGAAAAGTTGGCGCCTCCGAGTCGCCCGCGAGACACGCATAGCTACACAAAAAGAATCGGGAGACGTGAAGAGTGGCCGGGTTATTACGGAGAGCCGAAGGTCCTTCGGCAGAGACGAAAGGACGCTAATGGACGGTAACCCTAGCGCGGCGTTGCCGTTTCTGCCGTGTCATTTTTCAATGTCGGGCCGACTGGATGGGTTCTTGTTGCCAACTGTTCGGATTTCAGTGGTGATTAGACCGAATTCGTGAAACCGCCATATCAGGGTTGCCAACTGAAGTAAAGGTGACAAGCATGGTAGGTCTGGAAGAAGTACAACTTACAATTATACAGTTTCCTTGACTGGCTGAATTTTTAAGGTTTTACTGCAGGTAATTCAGATAGGCAGAGCTGTTTGTTAATTATACGAGTTATTGGGTGATAGCGAGCACTATCGTTGCGATTATGGCTTTGTGGTGTTTATATAGCATCGACTAGGCGAGTCTACGAAAACTGCCGCGCCGCAGCGGAAAAAAGATTGCAAATTGCGCGAGTGCGGCCCGATAAGTGGCTCGATAATAAAGAACATGAAAACGAAAGAGCTGTATCGAAACGAGCCATTACTGTAACGACTCCTAATTAGTTTAATGTCTCCAAGTCCTCGCGCGAGGCCTTAGCCAAAACACAAATTCATTATTCCGTGAATAATTGATGAATCGGACGCGAAATGGAGTGTTAGACGTAGGTGTGAGGGGTAAATCAACCGAAATGACTTTTTAATAATGATATATCTGCCGTAATAAAGAATAAACAAGGATAAAACGCCGGCAAATAGGGAAAAAGCCATCGGATATGTCGTAATGGAGAATTGATTGGTGTACCGACGGACAGACACAAACTAGACAGCTGTGACGTCGTAGATGGCGTGACACACATGGCCGCCTTGTTTACTTGTTTTGTGGGTTATTCTGAACCGCTAAGTTGTTTGATGTTTGGGGTGTTTGGTCAACCCCTTTCTGTATTGGTGCGCAAAATGGGGTTTACGACCGCGTTCGAGGTTTACCGTGCCTACCCCCGACGCCGGTGCGGTTTGTCGAATTTCCTCAAGGATCCCACCTCAATACTAGGATATTTTAACAGTAGATTTTTGAGGTCGAAAGAAACACTTTTTTCCCATACCATTTTTTCCAATTCGGCACTGATAAAAAGATATAGTCATTTTAAGTTTTCATGATGAGCTGTGCCACCCCTGGAAAAGCAAAATTACCTTCAGAATAACTAGTTGAATCTGTGATACTACGCATCTGTGGATCTTTCAAACAGAGTTGCATTCAGCCAATGTATCCAATTTTTCAAATTTTACAGAAGCTCCCAACTTAATTTCAAAAGTTGGGTTCTTTGAATTTTTGGTGTTTTTTATGGTACGTAATGGTCATAATGAGAAAACTGGAAGACGTGGGTGATATCTTGCGTTCGAAAAAGGTTCATCGAATAAAGTGAAAAACAACATTCCGAAATTCATTTAATTCGATAAAACCGTTTGTGGCATAAGTAAAAATAACATTTTTTATGGTTTTTCAACAGCCTGTATCTTTTGAACCGAGCCGATTCGACAAAAATGGTATAGGAAAAAAGTGTTTCTTTTGACCTTAAGAATCCACTGTTAGAATATAAATAAAATTCAAAAGTTCGGGTAACATAAACATAAAAAATTGATTCTCAAACGTATCTTTACGTGTTCGATGAGTTAACATGGGTCTTTCGAGGAATATACCGAGATGAATATCAAATTCCTTAATTTCTCCCATTCTCGTCCTTTCAAAACGTCGGATATCCTACAGGGTCGAGCAAAACAACGCATTATGCCGATTTCCACCCGCATCATTGTGCTCGAATCTGCTTACCAACCATGCGGAACTAGGTCTCGTATTTGCGCCCATTCAATCACACTTGATCCTACTCGAGACCATAAGAGGATTAGTCGTTACACTCTTGACAACAGCTAAAAGCACAACAACAATAATCCTCTACCTGCGTCCTTCAAATCTCGAGTGTTTACCGAGCTTTCCACCATCGGGGAACGCTTATGTGTGCGTATATCTGAATGGCATTCTCCGGGCCCATCCGAGCGCGTTTTTTGCGACAGTTTCCAAGCTTGTGACGCAACCGTACGGGGAAAAAGAGGTGCCTTGTACATTCCGAATCCGATACTTTGGTCGATGTCTCAATTTATGGGCTCACCTGTGCGTAGATCTCGTGGGTGAGTCGTTGTCATTCGATACTTTGGCATCGATCTAGGGTTGTACATTGCGATTTGTTCACACGGTGCATTCAATCCCTTTTCGGGAATCGCTACAGTCGATCGATGGTTTTTCGAGGTTCAAAGGGCTTTGAGAAAGGCGAAACTCTAGTTTCCTGTCGTGGGGGTGAAAAAAACTCGTACTCGAGTTACGATTTTGACTACTGAATGAAATCAGAAGAAGGGAAGATTCGGATGCAATTCCTTCGACGGGATCTCATGGGTTTTGACGTAATAGCAGGTGGGTGCTGGGAGGATTCGATTTCTCGTAATACCTGCATCATAATCCTTGTTCTAAGGAACTTGTGGAATCAGAGAACTCTTAAAATGTGAAAAAATTACTAATGTTGGATGAATTGGAAGTACACATTGATTTGGTCCGATTTTTATGGTCAAAAATGTATTCACTGCAGAATGAATTGAATGAATAGATGATTCAAAGTATTCTCTATTGCTGGCTAGAACTTTTTTCCTTCTCTGGCACGATTTTCGAATGCCATCTCGAAAAAATGCCTCGCCTTCGAGGGGATCCAAGTTGAGAGCCAATTTTTGATTTTTTCGAAAGGTGTGAGCTATTATATTGGTCAATATCTGGAGAATAACGTTTCACTTGATCGTTTTTGAATTTTCAATCAACTGTTCAGTTTAGGAGGCCTTGCTTTTGTATGATTTCCATATCAATTTCCATGCAGCATCCAGGAAAATGGGCGTTTTAAGTGATTCTTATTCCATTGAGTATTCGACCATTTTTCGAATCGACTGTCAGGCCCAACCAGACAATGTAACATCCAGAGGCGAATCTGTGAAACTCACAGCCTTCAGGATGAGAGCCGAGCTTATATAAATCATAGCCACCGAATTTGACCCTCATCAACATAAGAAACGACCATCGACTCGGGCGTTTCTAGGAAGGAATGGAAATTAATTTGGCTACTAGCACAATTTCGTCGTTTAATAATTATTTGTCAATCTTCTTACCCTTCAGGCCCGAAGGGCATCCCAGGTCTTTCGGTTCTCTGCTACCGATTATCATTTTTTTTCTCCTCCGTACAGATTTATTCGAAAATTATGCGGTAAGATGTTTGGACGCGTTGTATTTTAATTATCCTCAGTCTTAATGTGCTGGTGGGAGAGCTCCGTCTGGTAAATTAGTATTGGGGGCCTTTGTCGGGTGAAACAGACCGGTTTCCCTTCTGGGAAATGTTTGAAAAAACGTGGAGAATCCGAATCAATAAGCCTGGATATTGGTTTGAAAGCACCACCGCGAAAAATTGATTTTTATCGAGTTGGTTAGAGTCATTATTATTGGTACTTCTTCTATCGCATGTGAGCTCTACGCAAATTGGTCGGGACATGTTCAGAACCTTGAAGCACCCCTTGGAAATGGCTGAGATCTCATTGTCGTCGTTCTTGAATCCCGATTGTGCCATTCCTCGCGATTCATAATTCATAAACATTTAACAACCTTGTTGGACCCATTACGAGCCTTTCAAGCAAAACGGAAAGAATTATTGGAGTAATTGGTATTTATAATCAGGAACGCGAACTGGTCTTGTGTACATTCATTATACGAAGGCAGAATCTGGTTTATGGTCTACGCCTATGCTCGATTCAGCGAGAACCGTTTCGTATTTTGGATTTTTGTCGTGTTTCTGGCACGGTGAGAGGAAGAGAAAGTATATACGGTGGGGTGCAGTCGTTTGAAGGAAAAAATGTGGAAAGTTCCACGGCCTGTTTTTATCTCCGACTTAGAAGTTGGGCAATTTTGATTCATTTGTCGAAATGAGGGCATGATAATCGGGAAGGAAGAAATTTTAATAGCTTTTTGGAAAATGTAGGTGCCAATCAACAATAAAAAAAGGATTGAAAAGTGTATTGAATGTATCGTATCTTTGCAGATCCTTTTTGTGTCTTAATCATTTAATAAACCTTGGAAAAGCGATGGCTATGGAAGCCAAGTGAGTTTGTATTACGTTTTCAAGAAAAGTTTTGACATTATTTGGTAGTTTTTTCTGGTTTTGTTCTCAAGTTTAAGCTTTCTTCGCAGAACACCTCAACTAATAAGATGTTCTGTGGTGGTATCAAAAAGCTTTATATCAACTCAACAGGAACTTTTACATCTACAATTGAGACTTGATACAAATAAGGTTCTTTGGATAACTTATGTTCGGTTGTCCGCGATAATCATGCATTAATAGGAAATCGAGCATTAATAGGTGTCATTAACGGATGGTTCCTAACTGACTTGTGCGGAAAAATAATTTGTTGTTAACAAATCCTTATAAACGCGAGAAACAACCGCGTTGAGCTTGTTTAGGTCAGCTCGCCTTTCTCTAATCAGAGCTGAAAACATATCCGACGATCCCCCGCGGGCAATCAATAATAACGCTCCTAATTAAAAACCAACCCGTACCCAGAATTCAGTAGCGCAGCTTCCCACGCCCGACCTATAATAATGCTTCGAAACCGTATTAAAACATTTCATTATCGGACTTGGTATTACGGACGACTACCGGTGTTAACTCCTCGTGGCATGATGAACGCAAACATAACGAAACCCTCAAGTGTCTTAACGAGCCAACGTCGTAAACCGGGAACGCGGGTAGGTAGAAGAGCGAATTTATATGCATGAGATGCCCGAGGTACAAACTATGTTGAGATTTTTATGGGTCAGAACGGTAGAGAATGGACGGCGATACTGAAAAAGGAACGGACACTTCCGAAAACGGCCTTTCAAACTGCCAGGGACGGATTCGCGAATTCGAACTCACGAAAATGTCCCGAAACAGGTCACAGCGCATGGAAAACGACGAAAACTAATATAAAAAATCTGGATAGAGTGAAAATAACACCATTTTAATCTACGTCAATGGAATTGATCCAAAGAAGGAGATGCTTGCGTTATAATAAGATATATTGCGTGATGGTGATGTGTGAATATGAATTTTCGAAAAAAATATTTCGTCTCAGCTCAGATAAGTCCAAGATTTTTCATGACAGGTTATATCCTCATATTGTTCGGTTCAAAATGGCGAGAAATGCAACGTGTGTCGAGTCCGGCCCTGTATGTCAGCCCGAGATACAATCCAAATTATATGTACCACACTTTGTAAACTCACAATACACTCTTCTCCGAGAATTCTTCGATGGAACGTACATAAAGCGAACGTAAAATGAAGTAAACATTACAATGTTTGCAAATCCTTTTTTTTTCACGAGAATACAATGTTAGTAATATTTTTCCATCGAGAACTGCAAGGATTTCGTTGTATTCGGAACAATGGGCTTTTTGACAAGAGGAGCCATACTTTGAAAAGAAATTTACTGCTTAATATTGTGGAGAAATAGCTAAATCAAAATTTCGTGGGTTCCCTTTCTAAAATATGTTTTTTTCTTGAATCTTCAACCCTGGAAATCGCTGGTGTGGATCCACAAGCAAAAAACGTATAAAATCAACTTTGGTGTTGAACTAACCTTCAGTATTACCCTCGAAAATCTCTAAAAGAGAACTGACAAACAATTTTCATCTTTTTTTCTCAGAAAACTACGTGTTCCAATTGTAAAAATTTCGGGTGGTTCTAAATCAGAAAGCGAATAACCACGACAGAACAAGAGGAGAGACAGGAAGTCCCTGGAATATAAAAATGATTAATAGTCCGTCCATACAGACTTTCGGGAGAGCTTCAACCGCAAAGAACAACATCTGGATTCATTTCTCATATATGTATATGGAAGTTACCTGAAATTCGCCGTAAAATAACCCATTAATAAAAATGAAATATCTCAATTTGAGGGAAGACCATATGTGTTCGGTTTGAGGGTCAACTCGACGCTAATTGGCTATCAATTTGAGTCGCTATTTGCACGCACATCTAGTTTTATGCGCTAACGTCATCGCCGGAAAAATAACAGAATTCGTTGTTGGTTAATAATTGCTGTGTGCTGGCTGAAACCGAACGAATTGGTCGGAATTGAGATGGAGGCGACACTGACAAATCGACGGGTTCTTAATTAACTCCCGAAAGAAGCTTTTATGATTAAAACACGCTGGATGTCTTAATGGGTTCTCTATTCACGAACTATCTATTTTTTTCTTCGAATTTCACTATTATACTTCGAATATTTAAAATGTTTCATGAGTTGATAAACAGACGCAGGAAAATAGTTGAGTACGGTTTCGATACCATATACAGGGTGAGACTTTGACCCGTACAAATATTTTAACAGTAGATTCTCGACATATAAAGAGACACCTTTTTCCTACAACATTATTTTCGATTCGGCACTGATAAAAAGATATAGCCATTTGAAGTTTTCATTATGAGAAACAAAATTAGATTCAGAATAACAAGCTAAATCTGTGCCACTACAAATCTGTGGATCTTTTAAACAGAGTTGTATTCAGCCAAAGTATCACAGTTTTTTTTTTATTTTTGAACATCAAATTACTCGAAAACGGCGCATTATACGAGAAAATATGAGGAATACTTTTATTTTACAAAACGTTCAAATATTCATTAGATAGCGTCCAACTTAGTTTCAGGAGTTGGATTCTTTGAATTTTTGGTATTTTTATATGGTACGTAATGGTCATAATGGGAAAACTGGAAGACGTAAGTGATATCTTGTGTTCGAAAAAGATTCTTCAAATAAATGAGAAACTATATTCCGAAATTCATTTCATTTGATGAAATTGTTTGTGAGACAGAGCTAAAAATCAAAATTCATTATGGGTTCTTAACAGCCTGTAACTTTTAAACCGAGACGATTCGTAAAAAATGGTAAAGGAAAAAAGTGTTTCTTTTGACCTCAAAAATCTACTGTTGAAATATTTGTAGGAGTCAAAGAGTCGTCCTGTATATACTAAGATCGACATTTCATGAAAATTCATAGATATACAAGCAGCATTCTCTATCAATACTGTCGAGAGGTGTAGAAAATTATATGAAGAAGATAGATTCCCCTTACACTAAACATAAATGTACAGAATAAATGTCAGAATCAACAAAGTTCCTTCAAGGGTTGTTTCATTTGTGAATCTGTCAAACGCAGAAGCTAAGCTCACTTCAACAACCGATAAAGGTGCTGATCTTACAACAATAAAACGACATTTCAGGTGTAACAGTAAGTTGTATTGAGGATTGTATGTTTAATAAGTTTGATACAGCAAGAAAAATACAAGGTTCTGCTTGTATTAACCGGTATTTAAAAGAAGAGACATCCACTGATTCGGCAAGAACTGAAATCGATGACAATTACAAACTTTTCAAGATAAAACAAAGAAAAGAATGCCTATTAATATGAATTCAAACAATTAATGAGTAGAATGTGATTGATTCATTATTTCCCCAGTGGATAAAATGGTACTCGGTATGGTGCATAAGTGTGGAAAAAACTTCAATTATAAGGTGATTGTGGATGAATGAAATTAAGCGCGAAATTAACATCTGATTTTACCTTTCGTACTCACATTCCTCATCTCAGAGATCAGCAATGTACAGGGGGGTCTACCGCTTCGACACTGCTTGTACTGGACTTTCGTTTTGGTCGCATGCCGTATAAATGCATCCTAAATGACGCGCGCCGTCATCAGATAGACTTAATAGCCTCCCGCGAATCGAAAATTTCATTAATTGTCCCTCATTGTCCTTTTCCCATTCAAATCAACCGACGGCGGACCGGATTTTTTACGTTTGTTTGCACACATTACGAGATTTTCATTATTACATGCGAGCAATTTAAAATCCATCAACTGTTTAATGTTCTCTCCGCGGAATTATATGTGAAATTAATTATTCCAACGACGTTGGTAATGAGATATTTTTATTGGAAGTTCCGTTCTAGATTAGGACGTTATATGTACGCAGATCGGTCCGACGCACGAGTTGATGGACGTGAAAAACGGTATAACGACGCGTTTTTTCTGCGTTTCGCGGTTTTAATTGCGCATGCAATCGGTCTTAATTTGAGTTAATGCTTTCGGCTTATTTTAATGACGGAGCCGATTTTAATTGAGTGTCGGTAAGGAGCGAATGAGTTCGTTTTTCATTTCAGCGTCACTTACGTAGGTAAACGTAATATCGTTTCTATGTAAATATGGATAGATTCCACTCGAATGACGTTTAATTTCTTGCCTTGATCGAGTGGAGGGAAATTCATTAAGCGTTTCTAGGAAGGGACACGCGCTACGCTGGAAAAAATGCTAATAAACGAGTGATTATTGGTTTTTTCGATGGAATCGATCGATGAAAACGTTCAGGATCGCTGGGGAATGAATTATTACTGCCAATGAGTGACAGTAACGTTTGAAAGTGGTGTTGTAAAGGAACAAAGCTATTCTGGTATGTGAGCAAGTGAAATTGTCGAATTTCGTTGGGCAACAATACAAAAAATTGTATTGACTTTTCAGTCGGTGTTTGTCGGCAAAGTGCCCTCTGCGTCTAGACCAAGCATCATAGCATCATCGGCGTATCTACATATTACCTGAACTGCCGCTAAACTTCGCCTATCAACTCCTCGACCATATAAGCTTAACAAGTTTCAGAAGAAATAATTATAAAAACCATCAAAACATCGCGCGCGGCTAGGCCACAAAAAGAACACAGAAACTGGCCGACCAACTAATAACCCTGACTAGCAGTTCCTAACAACCGGCTGAATAGAGATTGAAAGAGTATGAAGGAACGTCTTCAGATGGTCGGCCGAAGGCTATTTTGAAGGAGGAATCGATCGGGCCAAATTTTGTTATTGCGTCGTTTTTTCGAGCTAGATATTCTGACTTTACGGCGGTTTTTTGCAGAGGGCGCAAAAAAGGTTTAGAATAGTGTTTACACAAGGAACACAAACAGGCTTCTACTTTTTTCAGCACATTGTACCAACGCAACTAACCTAAGATTAGGAGGGCACATTGATAACTCGTCTTTTTAGAATTCAGTGGAGCAACAATACTGGGTGTTTATTAAAGGTGGCACGAGAAACGCCGAATACATTATTTCGTGCAAATAATGCGCGTCTTTGAGTCGTACGAATATTCTAATTGTAGGTTCTTGAGGTCGAAAGAAACACTTTTTCCCTTTACCATTTTTTACGAATCGGCACGGTTTAAAAGATACAGGCTGTTGCAAACCCCTAAGAAATGTAATTTGTTAGCTCTGTCTCACAAACGGTTTTATCGAATGAAATGAATTTCGGAATATAGTTTTTCATTTATTTGATGAATCTTTTTCGCACACAAGATATCACCCATGTCTTCCAGTTTTCTCATTATGACCATTACGTACAATAAAAATACCAAAAATTCAAAGAACCCAACTCTTGAAACTAAGTAGGACGCTGTCTAATGAATATTTGAACGTTTTGTAAAATAAAAGTATTCTTCATATTTTCTCATATAATGCGTCATTTTTGAGTAATTTGATGTAATTCAGAAGTATCTGTGAAATTTGAAAAATTGGGTACTTTGGCTGAATACAACTCAGGAAGATCCACAGATGTATAGTTTAATAGATTTAGCTTGTTATTCTGATGGTAATTTCGTTTTCCAGGGGTGGCAGAGCTCAATATGAAAGCTTAAAATGGCTATATTTTTTTATCAGGGTCGAATCGGAAAAAATGGTATGAGAAAAAAGTGTTTCTTTTGGCCTCAAGAATCTACTGTTAAAATATTCGTACGAGTCAAAGATTCACCCTATATGAGGTGTCAAAAATACCCTTTTGTATTGTAAGAATTGAAATGGACCAAGATATTTCGTTGGCACTTCCGATATGTCAATAGTCTTTCATTAATTCGAACAAAATAGCATTTTGAACCGTAGGCAATAACGATCATTCTGTGTTTGTAGCACAGTATTATGGGATCGTGATTTTTTTCATCATGGATCGCTCTGTTTCGTGGCCTCATGATGAATCAGAGGTAGAACCGCAAAAGTTTCATAAAACCGCACGTTCAAACTCCTTTTCACCACACGTATTATACGTCCACAAAGTCTCCGACATATGCGAGGCGTAGATTTAGGCATAAAGCGTATTTTTACCGAATCCAGGTCAATCTTCACCCTTGCCCTAACTAACGGCTTTCAATCATCTTTCTGATAGGGGATTGACAACCTGGAAAATTACAGCGTTGCTTTTAGAACGCTGCTCAACAACTGGTCTACATCCATCGGTATCTGACATTCGGGGTTTTGTATACCTTCTTCCGATTCAATTGAGATTTGCTGAATAGATAAACTCTGTAATTTGTTTGAAGAGAAAATTTTGACTTCGTTTTGCGTTAATTTCTAAGAGCTGGAAATTATTTTTGCCCTGAACCTCATAATACGAAAAATTTAAAAACTGGATTAAAGTATACTTTGGAAATCGTTTTTTTCCTATTGGAAAGATTTTGGTCCTTAGGATATTGAAATGTCGTGGTTTTCATGACGGAACAATTTTATAGTATCTCTATCTATACTATCAGGGGTAGGACAAAAAACATTCCATTACCTTTTATGGTCAGGATGCTAGACCATTGATAGGAAGCCCGTATATAAATTTCTCTTTATTCTTGGCTTTTGTTGAGTAACATCTGTTAAACATGTGTTCTTCTAGGAAAAACTGGGATGTTTTAAGTGTTTTTCAATCGTACTTATTCTTTTTCTACTTTATCAAGCTCTTGCCCTCTGAAATCCATCAATTGTACCTAAAGTTGATGGTATTTGTTGCTAAACTTGTTTTTTTCCAGTTTGAACGCATAACTTGCTGGTTTGTTTCTTCGAATTAACTGTGACTACAGTATACCTACTGGGATGAGTGAGGAAACCTATTGAACTAGCAATTTGCGCCGCATTTTTGTCGGAAACCTCAAAGACAATGAGACGAAAAACTTCGCACGACCCATCATCTCGATTTCACCACCGAAAACCCTCCGATAACCGTCAAAAAAGACCGGGGCGATGAATATTCAGGGCAACAATACATCATAACCGATCCGTTGCACGCGCAGCACCGTCTCTTCTGCCCGTCGCTCGAGCTGTCACAGCGTGATCGCTGTCGAAATGAGCAAAGTACCTTTACCTCATGTAGCTACTGATGGATCTGCACAGCGGGACGTGTTCCGAAGAGGTATTAATCCTAATGGTGTTTTAATCCCTTCAACACCAACTGTTCGATGAAATGGGATCGACACTGCTGTCAATTTTCACGAAAAAAACAGGAGAGGTGATGATCGATTAGAATGTTTCAAGTTTATGAGTGAGAATGGCAGTTTAACGTACAGTCAATGAAGGTCGTAGAGAATTCGAATTGTTATCGATGTTTTCAATTGCACTAGGTTTTAAAGGGCCATAGTTTTTTGTATTCGTCACTGAAAATCGTCATTTTACTCTGTGGTTTCTATTTCATTCTACTGAATCACAGTTGGTTGAAAGGATTGAACAGTGCCAAGGTAAAATGATACTTTTTCGAAAGATTCCAAGACTCCAGCTGACTTTCTAATTGGATTAAGAAGAAAACTCACTTTCAACCTTGAGAAGCTGTGAATGTTCGCAGGCAAACCCTTATTTTTCCGTTGTGAAAGATTCATATCCAATGTCACTTAACTTTCAGGTATATATACGAATATGATCAAGGTAGTCATTGAAAAAAGCTCTGGATAGGGTTGTCATCTAGACATGACAAACCCAATTTCTGACAATTGAACAAAATCGAGAAAGATAAAAGTGTATTCTTACCGCAGCTTTGACATTCATGGTCATAGCGGGTATCTGGGCTCCGTATAGCTGCCCAGCGGTGGGTGTCATATCCGTCAGCATGATGCCCGACAAAGCCAAAATATCACTTTTCAAAGATGCACCTTCGACGATGAGAACATAAAACCGTAACGAATATCGATAACGAGAAACAATGGACTCGTAGAACGCACCTGTAACGACTATACAAACGCGCAAACCTATAGAACTGGTCGCAAGAGCCGCTATCCTGGCTCGGTGGAATTTTGGGTAGGGGTTAGGATACTCTGGAAAATCACAGGTTCCCCTACTGACCGTCTGGCAATGGAGGCGCGGCCCCTCATCCCGTCCAATGGGACGCGTTGCCATTGATACGTGGCCGCGCCCACCGATATCCAGTTCCTAAGAAATTGGCTCATGCGCGTTGGCGTTGGACCGTGGATACCTAACCTCCTGGATGATGCCTCGTTATGCCTATCATTTCGCGCGTTCCGTATAGATGGCTCTTTAACGTGAAAGCGGGCATTATATACGTCGTCCATTGAAGGATGGAATTGAGCTAATGATTCGGTTAGAACCTGTCAGAGAGGTGTTATTTTCAGTAGCAAGTTTATCTCCACATGTAGATATATAATAACATGGATTTAAATGTTGGCATTAAAGATATCGAGTTGGTTTCATTGAGACTGTAATTTGGGTATGGATTTGATGGCGATTCAGGGCATGGTGATTGAATACCGTTCAATTTTTCAACGGCCGCTCATTAGTACAATCCTATATATTTATCTTAAATTTTTTTTCGAGATTCAGTGGAAGGATTCACTTTTATGGCTCCTTTTCTATCGGAATGTAGTGTCAATGATCTCAGATATAACAATTTACAGCATTAAAACGTTGATTAGTTAAATTACATGAAGTATAACCTTCAACGACCTGAAAATGACGATATAAAGGAGAAGTACATATTTTTTTCTACATTAGCCAGTTTTACTAGGGACACCCTGTATATATTGGATGGCTTTGTCACTTGTACAAACCATTATTGGGTTAAACTAAAACCTGAAGAAAGATTTCAGGTAACCCCTTAGAAAAAAGTCCAGTGGAAACAGATCAGGTGATCTGGGTGGCCACTCGATATGTCAGTTTACTAGACATACTTAATAATTTAGGTATATCCACCCATAACTTGTGTCTTTATTCAAGCAGCCCCATTGGTGATCTTCTTCTCCAAAAGAAACGATGTTTGTGGAGAATTCTGTGTAGCAGAAGAATTTTCTATTAGACTGGGTACCTTCAATCTACGAAAGCGCTGAAGGGCCACACAAAAAAAAATCCAAATGTATAATTCCGACTTGCTGAGTCAGAATTCTGAGTTACAAGTCGGAATTCCGAATTGCAAGTCAGACTTCTGAGTTATAAGTCGGAATTCTGAGATACAGGTCAGAATTCTGAGATACAAGACGGAATTCCGACCTACAAGTCGGAATTCTGAGTTACAAGTCGGAATTCTGAGTTACAAGTCGGAATTCTGAGTTACAAGTCAGACTTCTGAGATGCAAGACAGTAGTGGGGCTAGAATTGGTCGAATGTTTTGTTGCATTCGTTTGTTGCCGACCCTATCTCTTTTCTTTCAAAAGTGTTTATTGATTCTGACAAGCTCACAGAGCTTCTGAGGGGTTCGTCGTAACCCACGGGGAATCAGGATAATATGATAATATATAATATATCTGTAGTATCCATATATGCTCGTAGGGTGACAATAAGTCGATCGCTTCTTCCTGTTTTGACACGATTTGCGAAGGCCTCTCGCGAGCACTTTATAGGGATTACTAACGACTAATGGCCAGTTTCATAATCAAACTTAAAGCCCCTTCAATTTTAAAGCTTTTCTTCAACTCCACCGAAACTGACACTAAACGAAACTTAAAGTGACTTTGAACTTGATTATGAAACTGGATGTAGGAATTTCGATAAAGTGCTCGAATCACTAAGCACTAAGAAAGGTTCTGAAAAGTTCCCAGGAGCATAATTCTCGGGAGTACAAAAATACTCCAAGTGCTTTCACAAGCACTGAGCAGGAAGCTTTGGGACAGCTCAGCTATGGTGCAACCGAAGAGAAAAATAGAATATCATTTCATTCATCCAAGAAGCCAAAAACACATTCACGGATCAAATGCAAAAAAACAAAAGTCATTAGACCTATTTTAGCCCTCTCCCTGCCTTGCATCTCAGAATTCCGACTTGTATCTCAGAATTCCGACTTGTATCTCAGAATTCCGACTTGTATCTCAGAATTCCGACTTGTATCTCAGAATTCTGACTTGTATCTCAGAATTACGACTTGCAAGTCGGAATTGTACATTTGGAATTTTTTTTTTGGTGTGGTACTTCAGCGCTTTCGTATCAATCTACAAGTTGCCCTGCGCACACATAAATTCTCGATCTTGAATCAAATCTAGAGTTCCACCCCCGCTCTAACCCCCGTAAGAAATCGCCTAACCGCAAACTTGGGAAAAAAATCCGACCTAATTCCCAACTCCCTCAAAAAAAAAACCCGTGAGTGTTTCCCAGGACGACCCGATGAACCATTACGATCATCAGCTGGCATGTGGCAGACTGCCCTTTATCTAGCATCTATAACCCGGACTATCAGCCTGGCCGAGGGGGCTGCAGGGGGGGCCCGAGCCGTAATTACGCCCCATCTCGGTCAATATTAGCGGCGCCTGTTGTATACCAGGCCCGCATTATCGTCATTATATGTCGGAGTCATCATCATCATTACGTTGACTGATCAGACTTCAACTTCTCGACCGGCCCGACAGAGACGATGCACTCCGAAGTTGACCGGCCACGTCTTGCACACAAGTGGGTTATCAGACCGAACGCCAAATTGGTCCGGTAATCGTTGTTTTTTATCGCGCATTCCTGCTGAAACGACGCGAAGTTTCGTGGCTGAAATATCTTCAGAACATGACCGAAAACCTTACGTCGTCTGGTTGGTTGACATCATCCGAGATCGGTGCGATCAAACTTATGATTTCTTAGGGCTAATTGCGACTGTGTGACCTCCAGTTACTGAAGAGACCAAACCGTGACCTACAGATCCTTCCACACTCCGGGCATGGATTGTCACCAACCAGATCTGGCCGTCGCTGTATCCTTCTCGAGTCTCCATTATAATTGTGGACCAAAGACCTCCACTGTGATCTGTCTAACGCCAGTTGTTCCCAGTTATGATTGGCCTTAACTGATTTCAGGGATTGATCCTTAAACCGCTTATACTGGCCTTCTGGTTTCCGAGCTCCCTCTGTGAATTCGCCATACAGAGAGCTATTTTGGGGAGTCTTGTGTCTTTCATCCTCAGAATGTGGCCGCTTCATCTGAGTCGGGCCATCGTTACTTGAGTCCCAATTGTTGTACAACTCGCACACTGCAAGACTTCCGCATTTGAAACTTTGTGGAACCATCTGATGTGCATTATTTGTCTTAGATGACGCACTGAGAAAAATCTTGAGGTTACAATGTGAAATTACCCACATATTAGCTGGACAGGTTACAGTTACACGGTTGGATTATTTTTTTCACAACTAATATCTGGATGTTTCTACAAGGGTGTTGCGAAATTTCATGAAAAATGTAAAACTATCATGTATATTTACAGTGAATATGAAATTTACAGAAAATATGTGTTAATTCTCTGTGATATCACAAGGGTTGTAATATTCACCTGAAAAATTACAACTGCAATGCAATATTACAATAAATTTGCGAATTTCAACATGAAACGGTAATTTCACAACATTATTGTGATCTAAATTTTTTTTGAATCACAATAATTTCGTGAATTATCACATGAAAATGTGATTTCACAACGTTATTTCACAAAGTTATTGTGATTTGAGAATTTTTATTGTGAATTTGCGAAGAAAAAAATGTTGTGTTGTAGAATTACAATGCAGAACAGTTTTAATTTTAAAATTCCTTCACAAATGTGCTTATACAATGTGTTATTACGGCGGTTGTGAAATTACCACGAAAAAATATAATTGTACAATATGATATCGCGGCACAATTTCCTTCAAGGATAGAACACTTTTTATTTACATGTCTACAGCAAGAGAAAAATCTTACGCGAAATTATTGAAATTTATTATGGTCAAAATATTTCTCTCGAATATGGAAACAGAATAAAAAAAAAGATCAATCGGTTTCCATTAGAGAGTTCCAAAGATGCCGCTTGAAATTTAATAAACAACTGATGATCTTACGAAGGCCAAAATTGTGCTGTTCTTTTTCCGATCCACGAAGAGTCTCATCTGAAGCTGACTTTTCAGAAGCTCATCTAATGGCAGCTCCAGGAGCTTTCCGGTGTAGATCGGTGAAGGAAAGAATTTTTTTGTTGTTATAACTATTCTGTGCATGTCTAGGAGTGTGTGTACAGGATTTTTTTTTAATGCTTCCTCCCCTCCTCATTTTGGACTGCTGCCTTATATTGATCTGTGTCCACACACCCCATTGCCTGTACCTCTTTCTAATTTTGATCCATCAGTACAACATACAGTCCATACAGATGACTTTTTGTCTAATTTATTCATCGCATTGAGACAGTCCACAATGACGTTTTTTGTAGAAATTTTTTTCTCGACTTGTTCTTTATATGAATACATTTCTGAAGATATAAATAAAATATATCTTATTCTATTCTTTGTATAATTCATATAGGAGAATATAGGTTCCTGCATTCCTCCTCAACCATAATCGAATAACAAATTCTGTCACTTGGTCAGAAAATATTTTGAGTAGGTACCTACTGCTGACAAAACTCGTAAGTCTGGGTATTTTTGTAAAATATCTATTTTAAAAATGTGTTAAACACATTCATAGCTTGAGCGTAATATTACAATATGATTGCAAATATCAAGTCATTTTCCACCTATGCGGTACGTGACGTCGCTCGGCTGGATCCGAATTCACAGCTTCAATGGAATTTCATAATGCAATTGTAAAATCACAACTTTTATCTGCTTCCAGATTCATTCTGTGGCCAATCAAAACCTTTCCTGCAACTGGCACCTGCTCGTTGCCCAATCCCATATCCTATCGTAGATACTCACTAACTTACCCCATAACCCAATTCATTCTGGAATGATCCACTGTGTCTTCAAGAACTCTGAAGTGCGAAGAGTTATACATGGTTCAGTTTTTTGTTTAATATGATTTAGTTCTTTCAAGTTCCAAGTATTTCTGCCTTCCAAGTTCCTTCAAGGTTTCAAGTGTGTGACAAAAGTAATATATACTGGAATATTGGTAAGTGGATAGTTATAATTTTTTGAAAGCGATGTTTATTTTTTCGATTTGTGGTTTTCCTTTGGCATAAACTAATGAAAAAAATTGAACACCGCATGCATACAACTTATTATTCATTTATTCTGTATCGAAATATTGCCTATTGGATTCCTACTTATTTAATTTTTTTTTTCAGGAATAAACCACCGATACGAATTCTTTATGGAAAAACGATATGTGTTTACAACCTATGTATTCAGGGAGGCCCTCAATTTAATCTATGGAGATGTTCCGAAGGATGCATTTCAACATTCATCCGGATTCTGGAAGTAAGTCAAGCACGACAAAAGCAAGTTTTATAGAAAACAAATTCATAAATTTATCTATTCCAGAAGATTGTGTCTTTTTTGTTGGAAAAAGACTAGGTATACTTTGTTTTTGAATTTTAAGTTTATACTCTTATGATATGAACCGCTAAATAAGCGCACACTCATATCAATATTTTCAGAAGCTGATATTTCACAGTTGAATGCTTCACAATTATGTTGATTTTTTTTTATATTTTGAAAAAAATGTTTAATCATTTTGGATGATATTTGTGGTTGTTGTTTTTGTTTGATGTAATGTTTCATATTGCTTTTTATATTGAAGATTATATTAATTTCATGTTGTGGTTGTTTTTTACCTGATATAATGTTTCATATCTGTTGTTTTCCATATTGATGACTATATTTTATGGTGTAGTTGTTATTTTTAATTAATTTAATATTTTTCTCCATATTGATGTATATTTTAGGCAGTGATTGTGCCAAATTCAGTTCTGTACAACTACTTTGATGAATAACAAAATAAAGACAATTATCCAGTAATTTTCATGGTTATTTCACGAAGTAATTTTAAAAGGGTGTGGGGTATTTCTACAATGAAATCTGGAATTTTAACAAATACTTGAAATTTACAATTAAATTCTGTGAATCTGCTCTGTTTATTCACAACATTATAGTATTTTACGGTCTAATTGATGCTAAATTTCACGACGTATTTTCGCGAGAACAAGAGGTGATTCCACAATGAATCCTGTAATTTTCCAAAATTTTTTAATTTTACAATTTATTTCTGTAAAAATCCTTTGCGAATTCACAGAATAAATGTAATTTTACAGTTGTGATTTCACAATGAGTATTCACAGGTTTAGTTTCTAGAAAAATCATTAGAATAAATTTCATGTGAAATCACAACCAACTTGTGATTTATATTTTCTGTGATTTTACAAGGTTTTCGTTTCAAAATATTCCTTGTGAAATTCCAGTGATTATCGTTGGTCACAAATAACCCAAGATTTTCACTGTAATTTCACTATTTCGTTCTCTCAGTGCGTTGCGTTTGTTCAAGCTGTTTAATGTGTCGCCTGTAGGGCGTCCAGTTTTCCAGTTGGGAGGACCACTGCTTTGTAAACACCTGTCTTGGTCTTCAGATTGAGGTCGTGATTTTGAAACACTCTGACCTTCAGCTTCCAGAATGCCTGTGATGCCTAACTGATACGATTGTGTATTTCCGTGTCCAGGTTAGCCCTAGTATTTATGAAGCTTCCCAAGTATTTGAACTGCTCGACCTGTTCCAGAGTTTCATCCTCCAGGCTGACATCTGTTTGAAGGCTTTCTGGCGGACTTACCAGGATTTTGGTTTTGTCGATATTGAGTCTAAGGCCTTCAACTTCGTATGTATGTTTGCAGGTGTCCAACATTATCTGTAGATCCTCTGAGCTGCTAGCGGACCTCATCCAAAGAAACGACCCACAACACCCACGTTCAGGTTGAGGCCTTTCCAAGAACACCTTTTAATCCGAAGGCATATAATATCCAAACAATCGGCCGATAAATAATCGAGTTAAAAGACCGACAGATGCGGTATTGAGCGATAAAAGAAATTAGTTGTGCGGACATTCCAAACAACAAATTGTTATATGTGCTCATTTCCAGTGACGGCTCGTGCCCATAAGGTGTGGGTCGGCCAGACCCAGGATATACAGGGGAATATCCTGAAATAAAATTAATATCTATTTTTTCAACCAATAACTGAAAATGAAAACGTGGAATCCCACCATAATCTCTGTTTTTCTAAAATTAAATATTGATATATTTTTTGTCGATTAAGTTTCTGAAGATAAGTTGGATAGGGTTGCGGCTAAGGGATGGAAAAAACTATTCAATTTTATTTCCCAAAAATAAATGCAATCAGAAATGACATGTTTTTCAGCATCTTGATGTTAAGTTATTGGTTGAGAAACTACTCATTGATAGAAGAAGGAGGTAATTGAAAATCAATTGGTGGGTTTCAGTGTCTTCATTTTAAGTGGTTGATTAATATTGAAGAAATATTAATTTTATTCCAGACTTATGCCCCATCCTGTAGATATAGTCTGATTTATTTTTATACAACAGTGTATAAAAGTTTCGTTTTCAATGCGATATAAAGTCTTGTTTTTGGAGAAAGAATGTACAATACTTCTTTGTTTTTGCCCAGCTTTTGAATAATAGTTTTATTCTTCTTCGGTGTCTCTCTGTAAATACCGATAACAAATTTATTACAACACAAAACGTCAATACGAATCAAAATTTCACTGAAACACATCTACAATTTTGATTTTAAGTGAAAATGTACTAATTTTTCCTTTCTTTATTTCACCATTCTTCCTTCTACTGTCACATGATCTTGTGACCGGATGCAAAGTTTGTTTCGATTTGCTACTACTCCAATTATTCAACAATTAAAGAAATTTAGAATCCACTCAGATTATCAAAATTTACGAAATGAATCGAAGAAAACTGATAAACACGTGCACCCCTTTCTCTTATTCTACGACACTGACCTAATTCAATTCATAATATGGGAACAGCGATGCGGATGCGATTCTTATATCCCCACTCCGAGGCTCGGCCGGCCGGCCTACGCGTATTCAAGAAGCTTCGAAATCACCGTGCCCTTATAAATTCACTAGGAATTACGAATTTTTATGCTCAAAAAATCACTAAACTTCTCTTATACGGTCGGAATACTCTTTTTCAAAAATTAACTATTCATTTAATGATAAAAAAATCTAACTATAATTAGGGATATATTATATTTTCATTGACTAAAACTACTCTTAAAAGGTGCGAATACGCTCTTTTCTAAAATAGACATAATATTTAATGATTAACTATTCATTTGATAATATAATATCTTAGAATAGACAATGAGGAAATCTAGAAATATGACAAGTAAACGACCAAACCATAGCAAGGTAGGCCCAACTCGTGCTGGCCGACCGTGTATGTATCTAGCAGCGACGTAATACGATGTTCAACTTGGTGATAACTGCGTGCGACGTAGGTGCTGTATAGTACAATAACTTGAAGCGTTTCGCTAGGCTACTGCCGGCTGGCCGACCTAGCGTGTAGCGTGTTTATCGTAAGGAAAGAGAACTTCGAAATAAACTAACTCAGGGCGACAGGGGCGTCACGTTGATCGAAATAAGTTGTCGTACGTATTACTAGGGAATTAATCGAGAATTTAATATCAAAATTAATCATTTGGAATAAGTTTTGAAGAATAAAATAATTATAATTATTTTCCATTTCTCGATTATTTTTGGGTCGGCCCGGCCGACCCTGCATACCCGGACGAGCCGTCATTGCTCATTTCAATTTATCCGATTTCCAGCCACTGGCCGGTCCGTTATTTATTGACAGTTCCTCGTAGATGTATATTTGTCTTAGGGAAGATTTACGGTCCATTGTTTGACCGTCACAATTTACATTGTTCGGCTTGCAAGACTGGTGTCAATAGGAGATAATAGATATTGGAGGTATTAGCGGATAGTGCGCGTCGTTACCTTGAATTGATACTTGGGTGCTTGGCAGGACATGGGGTGGTCATGAAATATGCGCGAAGTCCTGGGATGTAGAGCTTGTCTATACGGAAAACTTAGAGCATGATTGAAACCTCAACGAACAGGTATTTGAAAGCGATTGAAGGATGCCCTGAAATGCAGCTTGAAAGACAATCAGAGATGTGAATGTGTTGGAAAAAGTCTCACTAGTCTCAATGCTCAAATTGAAGTGGATATTCAATAGCAAACCTACTTTTTGCACTTTAGTTCTCAAAGAGCAACTTTTCTAGTAATGAATCTCGACATTTCATCCACCTCGTCGTAACCGTTCGATCTTGAGGAAGTTTTAACTGAACCCAACTTTTTGGGAAATTTTCGAAGTTCATCTTTCGACTTTATAAAACTTTATAAAACTTTATTTCTACTTAAGCAGATAATATACATGCTCCTCCTACAGCCTTAATTTTATCTTCAGCTTTTTTGGAGAAGAATTTTGCCTTAACAATGACGGGTTGAGGTGGAAGTCTTCCTTTTCCCAAAAGCTTGTAATATCCAGCTAGACTCGTATCTCCCAGGAAAATTATAGCGGAGCTAGAAGTGATATATACTCCGAAACAACAACTCTTTTAGTGACAAATCCTGAAATCTCATCGACCTCATTTTTTTGGCCAATTTTTCGAAGGTCATCTTTCGAGTACTTTTTCTTCCAGGAAAATCATCGTAGATCTAAACGTGATACATATTTTGAAAGAGCACCTCTTCTAGTAAAAGATCTGAGAATTTCATCCATTTCGGCACAACCGTTCGGTCTTGAGGAATTCTCAAATGATATTTGCAATTTTTGAAAAATGCCATTTCCAAAATGAAAATCGGAACGAAGGGAGATAGATAGGTTAACCGTATCCACTTCAATGTTTGAGCAGTCCAACACCCCAAAATCCAATAAAACCGCCTTACGCCTATCTCAATAAACAAAATCTTAATTGCCTCCTATACAGACTAGATCTGGGTAAAGATCTATCGAAACATCGACGTGTTACCTGATCTCCCAAATTACCAGATATCCATTAGAATATTAACTTGTTCCTCATGGAGGAAAAGATGGTATAGATAAGACGACGATTATTATAATTTTCTTGGTGAATAAATGGACGGTGCCCAAAATTGGGCGTTTCACGGCACAACACCCATCTCGTTATTGCGTTTTATGGGCATCGGAGCAGAGATGTTTTCAATTAAATTTTTAATCTCGGGGGAGGTAATTGGGCAGAGTATTCGATGGGTTCTCTCGTGTATATACCTCTTTCAGGAATACGCATCGACAGTTTCCCACAAATCTGGGATAGGTTCGACTGATGATCATCTGATGCGATATAAACGATTCGATGAAGGAAATTACAGTTTTTCACATAAAATGAAGTCTGAACATGGGAGCGCCAAACGAAACTCAATGAGTGCGGTGACTTTTTTTCTTAATTTTAAGCTAATGAGTCAAGAATAACGGAAAAAAATATAATGTGATACTTTCAGCAAGCCGAAACAATAAAAATTGGTCACACAAATCAGTTTTTTTGAATTATCTCTTTTCCTGAGCTTCAAATTGTTTTCGCATTCATTAAGAAAGTTGTAGAGCATATCATTTTCTACAAATTTTGTCCGGAGAAAGTTTATCTACGTTTGAACGTTTTTGAGATATATGACGATGAATGTACTTTAGACTGGGTTTCTACATTGACCTTTTTACCTGTTTATCGGAATTACTGTCTCAGTTGCGACAACCGAGCATTGAAAATAATCATCACGTATTATTCCACATAACATCCCATTAAATTCGTCTGAGATCGTACGTCATAACCCCGAATTCGTATAGGTTTAACGCCTCGACCAATTAGACGAGTCGGAATGTGTGTGTTTAGGCGCCGACATATCTAACGTTTCGGTCCAGTTCAACGTATCATCAAGGCACCGTGTCCAAGTCTGGAAGCCGCTAGGACATGACCCACGAAATTATCAGCGTTCTAGCCCCGGCATTCCCACTGTATATGAATAAGTCCCTCTATTATATGATCGTAATTATGAGCAGTCTCTCAGGAGCGTTAATAGGGCATCGTCGAGCGGAAAGGCGCCACTATTTTGGCTCGGATACGGAATAAATTTGAAAGTTTGTGAAGGTAACTCAACCGTCTGGTAGATTCGGTGAATTTAGGGAAAACATCGAATTGGAATTTTGGCGAAAAAGTCAGAAACCACGAGATTGGCATCTTCTACTCTTCGATGGGTTTATGGTGTTTCAGTTGATTGTCTTGAATGTTGGCGTGACTGGTTCAATGAAGAGATAACAGTTGTTATTAAGGGGTGAGCTTTACGTTTGGCTCGGATCTTTACCCATTTATGCTAAAACCAACTATCCCTACATGATTTATCAGTTGAAGCATTGTCACCACGCAAGCATCCACAAGCATTCGATGCATTTGTGCTGCACTTTTATTCAGATTAAGGTACAAAACTTGAACCTACCCCAAAGTCTTTTGGTTAACACATAATCTGGCATAGTTAACATAGGAAAGAACAAGGTTTTTGTACGAAATTCAGAACTATATGGACTGATCTCTAATCTCTTCGGAACAACCAGAATCAGCTTCCACTACGAGGCATTAATAATAGTCAAAGACTAATTTGTAGTGGAGAAGACTTGATGGTATTTCCAAAAAATTAGACGTTACCTTGATACAGCGTGAGTCTTTGGCTCCTACAAATATTTTAATAGTAGAATCTTGAGATCAAAAGAATCGTATGCCATTTTTTCCGATTCGGCCCTGATAAAACATTTTAAGTGTTCATAATGTGCTGTGCTACCCCTGGAAAAACAAAATTACCTTCAGAATAACAAGCTGAATCTGTGACACTACACATCTGTGGATCTTGTAAACAGAGCTGCATTCAGGCAATATGTAAATCCACTTTTTCAAATTTCACAGGTATTTTTTTATTTTTGAACATCAAATTTCTCGAAAATGGAGCATTATACGAGGAAACATGAATCATACTTTTATTTCATAAAACGCTCAAATATTCCATAGATAACGTCCGACTTAGTTTCAAGCAAGGGCGGCTCTGCCATGAGAGCACATGAGCACGTGAACCCCCAAACAAAGTAACGTAAAATCAAATTTCCTCTCTTAACTAACCAATAAATTACCGTTCTTAAGTTACAATATTATTTTGTACCTAGTATCTATTTATGAATAATACGAACATGACCCAGCGACGAAGACAGTGCTTTTCTCTACTCTTGCCGTCCACATACGTCGGTCGCACGTGCGAACGATAGGAGGGGTTTACGTCGAATTGCCTGACAATTTTTATGAGCAGGCGGAGGGGGATGTACGCCGTTTTAACTGAAGCAGGAGCACAACTTCGCTGTGCTCAAACGGTTAAATCTACGGAGATCACGTTCGGACTATTTATCCCTCGACACGCGACGTAATTCATTAGGTGAAGTAGAAATTATACGTTCATTGTTTGCATTATGAATGTAACAAAATTTGCTGTGGAATATTTAAAACAAAATTTTAATTCATTGAATTATGAAGAAAAACTCCGCGTTAAAAGAAATGGTAGACCAAAACCTGAGCGGCATTACTTTTTTGCCCAGACAAATTTGAAAACCGTTTTCCAATGCAGCATGTAGATTCAGCAGTGGACGCATATCCATTTTTTGATAAAATTAGGTTGAAAACCGAATTGGAGATTATTTACAGAAGACCTGATTTCAGAAATCTTGGCTTGTTGAAACTTATCATTGAAAATAACCTATAACTGATATTTTCTGCCACTTTTTCCCTTTTCCATTTACTTGTGACAATTCCGATGACGACAGCTGAAGTAGAAAGAAGTTTTTCAACATTGAAGAGAATTAAGACCTTTTCAAGAAGTTCGATGAATAAAGAAAGACTTACGGCACTAGCGATGCTATCTATAGAAAAAAAATTCATTGAAAATTTACAAAATTTTAACGATGTGGTTATAGATAAGTTCGCTGCAAAGAAGGAAGGAAGAATGGATTTCATTTTCAAACACTGTACAGAATGGTGAACACTTATGTAAATTCGTGAATCTTTCTCATTCAATAAAATCATTGGCTTTTTTAATTTTGTGAACCCCTGCTGCTTAGGCCCACGAGCCGCCACTGGTTTCAAGAGTTCGGTTCTTTGAATTTTTTGTATTTTTGTGGTACGTAATGGTCATAATGAGAAAACTGGAAGACGTGGATGATATCTTGCATTCGACAAAGATTCATCAAATAAATGAAAAACTATATTCCTAAATTCGTTTCATTCGATGAAACCGTTTGTGAGATAGAACTAAAAATAACATTTTTTTGTGGTTTTTCAACAGCCTGTATCTTTTAAACCGAGCCGATTCGGGAAAAATGGTAAAGGAAAAAAGCGTTTCTTTCGACCTCAAGAATCTACTGTTAAAATAACAGCATGAACCCACATCCGGAAAGGGCTTGTGCTTTCGAAATAGAGGCTATGAAAGTGAATTTTCTGAAGACGGTTATTTTGGGCTTCTTCTTCTTCTATGGAGGAAAACAAATGAAAATTTGTGTATTTCTCAGATTTTCGGGACTCTATGAGTGAATTACTGCAAATGTCAACTGTCAAAGACATGGTGGGAAGTAATATTTTTTGAAACTTCAGTCCTGATTTACTGTTGTGATTTTTCACTGGAACACTTTTTATTTTCGTATATCGACTGGTTGTCCAAGTCGCTCTTCATCTTATCATGAACGATTTTCGACGAAATTACCACCGCCAGCATAACGGCAGATCGATCCAACACCCCCAACGCCGACGTGAATATTAAATTGCCCTAAAACGGGGGTAATTCCCGAAATTAAAATATTGTCGCCGGCTAGCAGGGGTAGACTGATTAGTAAATCTGGCGATTTCTCGGCAATATCCGGCTACGGCTCCCCCAACGACGATTTTTAACGTCCCGCGTGCCCCCCCGGGCCCGGGGTGGCTGTCGGTGTCTGTCTGCCGGCCGCCCCCGGCTAGGGTCGCGTTTAAAATCGTATTTTCAATTTCGACGGCGCCGCCCACCGATAATATGCAAATTATTGATGGGACGATTGGGTTCGTCTGAACAAGGGGTGGTTATAGTTCGAAGGAAACGGATTTGACGGCGGCGGGAGTTTTAAATCGCGCGGAACGACGTTAATTCGTGATTTCGGTCGTTAAATCCGCGTAAAACCGACAGAGATCGATCTGATGTATCGTATTTTTTTATCCACCCCTGACGGGAGCATAGATTTCGGTACCTTCTATGATCCTAAGGTACAATTCTATGATTTTCTCGCTGAATGTCAGTTGGTGACGTTTAAGCTGGATTATGCCGTGTTTGCGGTCAATCGACCAATTGCCACCAGGAAAACCGAACTCCGCAGCCGGAAATGGCTCAATTCGCGAGCCACGAAAAATCGCACCGCAATATACCTGTCAAAATTGCGACCTCTACCAGATGCTCGACGCCGACGTCAATTTTTCCGACGACATGTGTCGTTCGGTACACGCGTGGCCGAGAAAATAACTAAATTAGTTCCAGTTTTTATGCGCGTCAGTTTCTCCCCCTGGGGGGCGAGATTAATTATCGTAGGTGGGGCAGCCACCTCGTCGTCAGAGGCCAGCGGACGTATGCAAATTTTATGGCGTTTAATTTGCTGCCCGGAAATTATGAGAGACGTTGATGGATGCGCGACCTATCGGAAAAAATCTGTTATGGTGACGATCGAAAAAAAAACGGCTTGATTGATTTCTCCCGGTATTTTTTGGCCGGACAGCCATCGGGTGGCGATTTTTCACGAATCTCGTCGTTTGGTATCGCGAAATCCACAGGGCCACAGGGTGGTCAAGCAAAAATTTAAAACCTCTGATGATTAATCTGATCTGATGAATCTGATTCTCTCGAAAATTGTGGGTATCAGAATATTCCAAACATTTCATATTCCATGAAAATTTTCTTTGAAAATCCTTGTTCCTTGAAAAAAGGGTAAACTGAAATTTTGAGGAGAATATTTTACTGAATTCCCGACCAAGAACAATATTGTTGACTTTGTCAACAGACTTAATTTGGACACTTTGACATGGCGCTTGATGAAACTCTGTGAAACTGGCAGTAAATTTTTTCGAAAATACGGAAAAAGCAGGGATTCGACTTTGAACTGACCGATACGGGACGACTCAATTGTTGACTTAACCTCCTTCCTCTCTTTCTACTACTCACCGCTCAGGCCACTCATTTTTTCGCATCCTGGAAGTACTTACCTAGAAAAAAGAACAGTTATTAGCGTCGTCATATGAGGATGATTAGAGGAATCGAATTGCTTAAACACGGGAATTACCGAACATAACAATCAACAAAATTGATGATACATATTCAGGCCTTGTAGTCTTCAAGAAGTGGTCGTACATAATCTCGATAAATTGACAAAATTAACAGGTTTCTCTTTGAATTAATTGAAGGTTCAGAGGCCTGAATACTCATGTAGGTTTTCGCCGATATCACATCGCGGACAATTAGGTGTATTATGATCGAGAGATAATTGGCCCAAGATGAACTAGTTCAACGCAAAAAAATGGCGAAGATCCTGCGATAGTGGCAAAAAACTGGAGTCTTTCAACGAGGCACAAAATGCGTATTTTTCATTGATTTTCATCACCCTATAAGACATTCATCAAGTGAGCAATTTGTGGGAAGAAATATTCCATATTTAAATTCCACTACAACTCTCTTATCTCCAATAAAATGTACCTTACAGACTGAACTTTCGATAATTCCTCGATTTGCGTATGTAGATTTCAAACGTGCCAGGTTTTCACAGACGACCTCGTGGATCGTGGCCATATAAACGCCCCAAGAAATCGTTGAACTCCATTTCCATACCGAATCTGTTCACCCGTTCAAAAGTTGCGCAATCCAGCTACCAGATTTCACACAGAACTGGTTCACGTTTCTGTAATTGGTTGTTTGGTATAATTCCACGTCACACACAATCTTTTTTCATGATACGCGATAGGAGAGTTTAATTGAATGAATCGATGATGATTGAAGACGTTCGGGTGATTAGGAGATGATGAGATCTTGACAATGAAATTAGCGATAAAGGATGGGGAGATTGTGATTATAAGATCGATATTTTTTTTACATCCAAAAAAGATAATCTCGACGAATCATCTTCTGGTATGTTAAGCTTTCAACCGCAACTATTCTCTTCGATCCCAGAACAATTCGAGTGGTATATTACAAGTCTAATCCACCCGAAATGACTGTAATTACTTCTTGTCATCATTCAATCTTCCGTCGATAATTTGGTGGCGGATGATTGACTTAACGGCATCAACAGATAAATTCGATAACTATTCGACCACGAAACATGCGATTCGTCTATCAATTCCGTGAATTGCTCTGGGAAAACCCTGAAAAATTGAGTTGTTATAGAAATTGGAGAGGCCTGTTATGATATCAGGGCAAGAACCGAAGAGATGGTACTATGTAATATGTTATACATACGTACCTTTATAAATTATAGGAAAATTATTGGAAGTCAATTCGAGATTCTATGATATTCAGTTTGGAACTCTTTAGTAAGGAGGGTTACAGAACAATCCAAAGCCTGCCCACTGAACCTAGCGTTGATCTGATACTTTTCAGTGCATGTAGAGATATATAGAGTACAGAGTCTTTAACTTGTACATATATTTTAACAGTAAATTCTGTAGGTAAAAAGTAACACTTTTTTCCCATACCATTTTTTCCGATTCTGCCATGATAAAAAGAAATAGCAAGTTTTCCTTATGCCTCTCCTGGAAAAACAGATTTTTCTTCAGAATAACAAGTGGAATTTATGACATTACACATACGTGGATCTTTTGAACAAAGTTGCATTCTGCCAGAGTGAACAATTTTTCAAATTGCACCACGTATCAAAATAGTGATAAAAAATAAGGGTTGCTCTTCGAATTCTCACTGTATAACAGGATGTGAAAATCTTGCACGATTTTCATGAAGTGTTGATTCTCCACTGAAAATTTCTTCTGGAGAAAACCCATCATTTCTACTAAAATTATATGTCATTTTCATTTCACGCTTTGGCATAAGTATATTGGTAAAAAACTATGTAAAAATTCCGTAATGGATTTTTTTTTTAACAACCCAATTTGGTAGAAAAATACCTTCCAAAATTTATCCATGACTTTTTTCAAGGTTCGGAACTTGAGGAATTGAATATGACTTTTCTCCTCTAGCATTTTTCCGAATCAGCTGGTTTCGAAAAATACAGGCTGTTGAATACCCATAGGATAAAGTTATTTTTAGTTCTCACAAACGTTTTTTTCGAAGTGAAAGGAATTTCGAAATATAGTTCATCATTAATTTGATGAATCATTTTCGAACATATCACCCACGTCTCGCAGTTTTCTCATCATGACCATTACGTACCATAAAAATACCGAAAATTCAATGAAACTAAGTTGGTCACTATCTAATGAATATTTGAACGTTCTGTAAAATAAAAGTTTTCCTCATATCTTCTCGTATGATGAGCCGTTTTCGAGTAATTTGATGTTCAAACATGAGAAATATCTGTGAAATTCGAAAAATTCAAATTTGACGGAATGAAACTCTTTGAAGGATCCACAGATGTGAAGTGTCACAGATTTGGCTGGGTATTCTGAAGGTAATTTTGTTTTTCCAAGGGTGGCAAAGCTCATCATGAAAATTTAAAATGGCTATATCTATTTATCAGGGCCGAATCGGAAAAAATGGTATAGGAAAAAAGTGTCTCTTTTGACCTCAAGAATCTACTGTCGAAATATTTGTACGAGTCATAGACTCACACCTGTATATCAGATGGTGGATTAAGAGCCTCAAGAGTTGGGGTTCAGTGGTCAATTTCTAAATATTTCGAAGAAAGTAATGGTGAAAATTTTGCAGCTCTTTCTCTGTCTAGATCAATACTCATAGAGCTTTTCATTGATCTATCGACGTTTTCTAAACCTCCAGACCCTAGAGGCCGAAGCCATGACCAAAGAGCTCATTAACCCATAAAAATACTAACCTCCAAAAACTCCGCACCGGTAGCTGCCTGTGGAGACGTGGCCTGGACCTGATAAGGATACGTGCAATGCATACTGTCCCTTAACTTTCTGTTCCTCAATCGAAAAAAAAAAAATAACAAAAATGTCACCGTCTCATAACACCAAGAACCAATATAGTCCTCGAATCCTGCAAGCACACTCGCGCCGTGCGTATATCGATGAATTAAGCCGCCAACACACGCCCGCGAAAAAACCGACTGAAGAGGAGAGAGGAAGGTGGACCGAAACAAAACTGTCTGAGGAGCGGACTGCTGCGTGGATGCGGCTCACGCTAGAGGGCTCGCGATGCGTTTGGGGCCCGCCCCCGCTCGATGGGGGCCTCCGGACCGGAGAGTCACGTTCTCGAGGCTCATACGGCACGAAAGGGGGGGCTCGAGGGAAAAATCGTCCATTTTATTCTGGCCGAGACGGTTGGGCCAGTTTTTGGAGGTATCGATGAAGAAAGCTGTTTGAAATCCCATAAATATAGGGCAAATTTTTTGACTGATGCTCCAATAGATGAACGAAAAATTGTGTCTTCAACTATAACATATTTTGTTCCTTCCTATGTTTCCCTTTCATTCTAGCAGTGCATTATTATTGTTCTGATTAAAATTGTATCTATATTATTCACAAATCGTTCTCATGGTCACTTTTTGAGCATATATTTAAGAGCTATAAAGCTTCGTCGTTATTATTGCAAGAAAGGCCATGTTTGAAGTTTTCTGACTAACTCTGATTGGGATAGAAATGTGAATGAAGCCTTCTCAGCAGTAATGAGGCAAGTTGCTTTCTCTCCTAACGTAATTAAGTAATTTTTACACAGTTGAAATTTTCAGTGGAATGTATTTTCTTGTGAAACTTCGTTTGTTGGCGTCCCTGTGAATGGAACTTCCAAAAATATTATTACATAGATACTTTTCATGCAATTGAACATTTGAAAGGGTGTTTTCAACATTTATACCAATAAGAAATAGAAAATTCTCGCCTTTTGATGCAAGAAAATTGTCTCTCTATCTATACATATTATATTTATAGTAGGCACCTATTTATATTCCACTAGACATCTTCAACCCTTTTTATATTGTCTCTTAAAAACTACGATGCTTGGGTTTTTTATGATGGTGGATGGGTTTATGAGCTCTTTGGTCATAGCTTCAGACTCTAACGTCTGGAGGTTAAGAAAAAGTCGATAGAGCAATGAAAAGCTCTATGAATATTAGTCTAGACAGAGAAAGCGCTGCTTGGGTGGAAGTTGCAAAATGGTGCATGCTCCTACTACATCACTCAATAAATCCCCGGTTTGACACATATATGCAAACTTTGTTGACAGACCCACATGATTTCTGGGTAGTAGTGATCTTCAAGCAGTGCCTTCTTGGCAGTATATCACATGTTGACCATCAGTTTAGAGGGTACAGTCGTTTTGGTGACCCCAGTTTTGTTATTTCCAAGTCGATCAATAGAAAGCAAATGTAAAAGACTGAGAAACTGCTGTCTAATAAAGACGATGCTCCGTATCGAATGACACCGGTCAAATGAGATGAACTACGTTTCGAATTGCTACTGCACTCTCTCAGAGCGTCACACACAGGGTGTTAAAAAGTCAGAAGAGCACTCTCTTAAAGAAGAGTGTGTTGGTGATCAGAGAAGAATCTCCAAAAAAAAACCGTTTTTCTTAGTTAGATTAGAGGGTTATTGAATGAAGTAGTTTAAACTTTAAACCATGTAATTGGCAAGAACAGAATATATATCGTTGTTTGATTGCTGTGTCAAAATTGTTGTCTTAATCCTTCCATCGATAATTTCAACCTACAATCGCGATAAAATTGCCTCGTTAGAACAAACCGAACGTGTCAATCAACCTGTCCATCGTACAAGTTCTCTAAATACCGCATATGCATAGATGAATCTCGAGAAACACGAAAGGTTGTCAACAACGGTAGCGCAAAGTTCGGAATGACTATGATTTGAAATCCTAGGAGGCGTTGCCTCATCGTTGCACGTCTATAATTTCGCGATGTTTGGAGATAAAGATGGCGAAATCGTGAAGACACCAGTTTCGTATAGACGTCTTTCAGCACGCCCGCCCGCGGTTACACACGTTTCTACGACTGTGCAGTTTTTATCACTGTTATGCAGTCACTGGTGCAAGGCAGATGAAACTTGCTACGTAGACAGGCTCGGGATGCTTTCGAGAAAGTCTAAGAAGATTCTACGGGTTCAAGGAAACGTTGTTTACGTGTTGGATGAGATCTCTTCCATCGAGAGAGAAAATACCAACGAAGTCAAATGCTAGAGGTTCAGAGCACCTGCAGACTGAGGTTTTAAGGTTTTTTTGACCCAAAACTGCAACTGTAAACAGGTCAGTTCATTAGGAGGAAAAGGAACGAAGTCTGGTACAATTTAGCGTCTGGAAAACACTAACAACATTTCCTAGAGGTACCATACATCAGTAGTGAAAGACCAACAGCATGGAAGTGTGTTTTTCTGGCAGCAATCTTTCAGATTATCCCAGTAAAGTGAGAAGAAACTGATTTTCCAATTCCAAGCAGTTGAAAGCTTTGTTTGGGACATCCATTCCCCATAAAGTCACATGAAAACCTTTCCTCTAATCTGGAGCGAAGAGTTTTTCTCGTTCCACTTTTTACACACATTTTTCTCTGTTGGATTCACGTCTGCGGAAGTGGATTGAGATTATTGAGAAGATGAACCATCTGCTCCGAATTGATGATGTTTCCAGACTGGTCCGCTTGACCCATTTATAGGTTTCTTCCCACATATACGCATAATAAATCTCCACCTTTGCGCAATATATGATTTTCGTGTCAATTCCTTCAGGAGAACAGATGACGAAGGTTCAGGGTTAAGATTCCAACGTTACAGCGGCCGAAAATTATAGATTAGCCCGTATAACCCGCGGCATCATCTACTGGTTAAAAGTCGAATTATTGTGTTTTGTTCCTACACGAATGCCCCCTGTAATTAAAGGCTTTGTTTCTGTGATTTTTTATTTCGTCGTGATTTATGGGGTAGATTGCCGCGATACTGGACCGGATGATTTGTTAGGGAGGCTGTTGAGGAGGTTGTTCGGTTGAACCGTATTTGAAGTTTTAATTCTGTCGAATTTCGTCACAGAAATTGGTTTTTTTTACGATCATCTTGAGTTCAACGATTTTAGCGCTTTCTTAATTTAAATACTGACATGAAAAGAGAAGAGAGAATTTTGTATATTTCCATATAAATTTAATTATCTAGTAAAAAAATGAACAGGTTGAATGCTTGATTGGAAAGCGCGGGTAGAAAGCGCGGGTAGAAAACGAGGGTAAAGAAGTCTAAAGCCTACTTCTCTCTTGTTTGGATTTGCATGCTTGAAACAGAATTTTTCGAAAATTGCAAATTCCAAAATGTTCTTTGTGTTTTGTCCTTTCAATGTCGTATCATCTCGTGGATAAAGAGCGCGGGTAGAGGAATCGAAAGCCTATTTCTTCCTCATTTAGATTTGCATGCAAAAAACATAATTTCTTCTTGTTTTGTCTTTTCAGTTCCGCATCATCTCATGAAAGTTGATTGTTGTACTGGCATAATGACAATAATCCCCGGTTTGGCGTCGACACCTTCTACCAGCAGTCGTCGACTTGTTAGCACGCCAAATAGCGACACGAGTGCTCAGCCACCTCCTTCGTCCACGAAGACTATAATTCGGTTTTATCGCGAAACCCTGAGCCAACCTTAGAACGCCCAAATGACAGCCTGGATGGTACTCCGGCTACCGAAGAAATAATCTAACAGCGATTCGTACAAGAGATCCATCCAGGTGTTTGCTTCTCACACGTGCTCGCTCCGGGAAACTCCCAGTTCCGCTCTTTGACAGCCCGGTATCGAGTTTCTGGGACACTCCCACCACGGGACTCCTTTATTCCTTGTTTTAACGCGGATCCGAGCCGTATATCTGCGCTGTATATCACTCGGATCTTCCCTTTATGTTACCTAAACATGCTAGAGGACTCTTTTATCCTTATTTTGTAACCCCACGACCGACGCCTCTCCTTCTGTTATTCCAATAACAAAGCGCTTGGGAATTATTCGGTCTATCTTCGTGTTTTTTTTTGCCCCGTCTGATAAATAGGGCCTTTCCGGTCTTCTCGGGGGTTGTTTTTTCTTGGAGGTGGACTGGGATTAGCCGTCTGTGTTGGCGATTGAAAAATGAGGGGTGATGCTCGGTCCGACAATGGATAATGATGCAGTTTCGAGAGTGTCCAAACCCGTCTAGTCGCTTCAGGTCCTGTGCGTTAATATAACGAATGATATGCAAAGATTGGAAACTCCTAGAATTGCCAGAAGAAAAAGAACGAGACAGCAGTAGTGTGCAACGCACCGTCCAATTGTAATACTGAAGGATGCAAACTCCTGCCTTTTTCTTGTTTTTCTGTAACTTTACTTTCCCATGTAGTAAAGGAAAAACTCTGGAATTTATAGTAGGATGTATTTGTATCTAGTTTGCCTAGACCAGTTCCATGGATAAAAGAATATTGCGTTACCAAAGCAACGAACAATAACTCATAAGAAGCATCAGTGTGAAGTTTGACGTCAAAAAAGTAAACCAGAGTTAGGCAGTAAATTGAAAGAAAGAAGATGTCCACCGAAATTGTGAAAATCGAAAAATTGGAGTATCGAGCCATCATCAAGTACCTGTATATAGAAGGGTTAAGAGGTCAGCAGATTTACGAAGATATGCTTAATACCCTTGGTGATCAATGTCCTTCGTATGCGACCGTGAAAAATTGGACTGCAAGCTTCAAAAGAGGTAAATTTTCCATTGAAGGTGATGACCGATCGGGAAGGCCAGTTTCTGTGTCAGTCCCTGAAAATATCGATGCGGTTCATGACATAATTTTATCAGACCGTGGAATCGGGCTAAAACGGATATCTGAAGCACTGAATATTTCATACGAACGCGTTCATCATATAGTTCACGTCAATTTGGACATGAGAAAAATTGCTGCAAAATGGATCCCCAAATGTTTGAATGTTGACCAAAAGCGTGCAAGGGTAGAAGCATCGCGTTCGATCTGTGCTCGATTTGAAAACGATGTAGACTTCTTAAACCGAATTGTTACTAAGGATGAGACTTGGGTACATTTCTACGATCCAGAAACAAAGCAACAATCGATGGAATGGCGACACTTTGGTTCTCCTAGACCTAAGAAGTTTCGTGTCCAAAAATCTGCTGGAAAAGTTCTTGCTTCAGTTTTTTGGTTTGGGATTGCCATGGTGTAATCATGATTGGATAGGGGTAGAACAATAACCAGAGATTACTCTTCGACATTACTGACCACTCTGCGGGAAAAAATTTAAAGGAAAAGACGCAGAAAGATTCCAAGGTTGTTTTTTTTTGCAGGACAACGCCCCTGCACAAAAATCTCATGACGCCAAGCAAAAAATTCATGATTTAGGGTTTGAAGGTTCGCTGTATCCAATTAAAAGGAGAAAATATTGAGTAATAAAATATTTTGACATTGAAATTTTTCTTGTTGGTTCTATAGTAGGCTAAGAATTTTTCAATATATCCTCGTATACTTACTATTTCAAAAGATGTGATGGAGAAAAATCACTGGTGGAATTTTCCACTTCAATAGGGCCCTTAAATTCTACCCCTTCATCTCTCCCTCAATTCTCACCCAATCAACATCGAAATTCAAATTTATTTCTAGAGAAAATTCCAAATTGAGACCTCAATAATTAGAAGCAATCATCCCAACGAAAAAAAAAATGCCACTTTCGCCTGAGAAACGCCACCTGACCGTCCTGAATTAGCCACAATTAATTCAAGTTTACCGTACGATCGTTCTTTTCGTAGGAAAAAAAACGTATTAATAATGCAGGCCGAATTAGATCGATTTTCTATGAAGCAATAGACCAAATGACGCAATTATCGACGAATTCTCGTTTCGCCACAGAGAATTTCCGAAACGACACACTTAATCATCATGAATAACTTAATTTGGAGAAACGAAAGCGGTCTTTGGGGTTTGTAATTCGTCGAACAGCCTTCGCATTCGGTCATCGGCGATTGTTTGGAACAATTTTAAGAGGCCTTATAGGACGAAGAAAGAAACATCCATATATGTCGCTCGTGATTTGAGATTACAGACTGATAAAAGGAACTTTGGCCTTCGGTATTCACTTTATAATACTTCGATTCAATGGAGAATAAGAGAAATCTGTAGAAATTAGAAAGACGTACTCATTTAATTATTCACTTCGTCCAGTCCAAGGAAAGAACTGTGATAAAATCCAGTTTCACGACAACCAGTTGCGTGTAATTAAGTAAGAAGGATATATTGAAAACTCCTTAGCCTACTATAGAATCAAACAAAAAATTTCAATGTCAAAATATTTTATTACTCAACATATTCTCCTCTTAATTGGATACATTTATTACAGCGAACCCTTAACGTCTCTAGACCTTTCAAAAAAAATCTTTCTTCTTGCTCTGCAAACCAGACCTCCACAGCTTTTATTACCTTATTACTTTTTTTCGCTTCAGGAACGAGATGATAGTCGGATGGAGTCAAATCTGGTGAATAAGGCGGGTGTTCTAGTAATTCAAACCTTAAATCACGAATTTTTTGCATGGCAACATGAGACTTGTGCGCAGGGGCGTTGTCCTGCAAAAACAAAACACCTTTGGATAGCTTTCCGCATCTTTTCTCTTTAATTTTTTCCTGCAGAGTGGTCAGTAATGTCGAATAGTAATCTCCGGTTATTGTTCTACCCCTATCCAATCATGATTACACCATGCCAATCCCAAAAAACTGAAGCAAGAACTTTTTCAGCAGATCTTTGGACACAAAACTTCTTAGGTCTTGCAGAACCAGAGTGTCGCCAGTCCATCGATTGTTGCTTTGTTTCTGGATCGTAGAAATGTAGTCTCATCCATAGTGACAATTCGGTTTAAGAAGTCTACATCGTTTTCAAATCGAGCACAGATCGAACGCGATGCTTCTACCCTTGCACGCTTTTGGTCAACATTCGAACATTTGGGGATTCATTTTGCAGCAATTTGTCTTATGTCCAAATTGACTTGAACTATGTGATGAACGCGTTCTTATGAAATATTCAGTGCTTCAGATATCAGTTTTAGCCAAATTTGACGGTCTGATAAAATCATGTCATGAACATCATCGATATTTTCGGGGACTGACACAGAAACTGGTCTTCCCGATCGGTCATCATCTTCGATGGAAAATTTACCTCTTTTGAAGCTTGCAGTCCAATTTTTCACGGTCGCATACGAAGAACTTGATCACCAAGGGTATTAAGCATATCTTCGTAAATCTACTTACCTCTTAACCCTTTTAAATACAGGTACTTGATGATGGCTCGATGCTCCAATTTTTCGTCTTTCACAATTTCGTTGGACTTCTCTTTCTTTCAATTTATTGCGTAACTCTGGTTTACTTTATTGACCTCAAACTTCGCACTGACACTGCTAATGAGTTATTGTTCGTTGCTATGGTAAGGCAATATTTTTTTATGCATAGAACTAGTCTAGGCTTACTAGATATCAATACATCCTCGTACTTATTTTTCTAATTCCACGCTGTGGATTTTCAAAGGCTTATGAAGAAACCCGTCGAACACGTCTCGCTCCTCAAACACAAAAAAATAGATAGCTCCTCTAGGTACCTCCTAAAAACAGACATGGCAAGGTTCACACGACCCTTGTCTGTTTTTCACCAAGCAATCCGATTCGGAATAACCCTTCGAATGAGAAAGGAACGGCTAGGGCAGACGAGACCGCCTGTAATTAAATATCGCAACCCTGTAATTATAGCCAGTAAATTTCTATATGCGGGGGCATCAGCACAAACAGATAACGCTTCGATCTTCAGTCCCATCTCTCTCTCCCGCTTCACCAGGGCCAACACGGGCGATTTGATAAAAAGCGGCCTTTGGCGAATTGGCCCGCGTGATCCGTTTGATATTTTTCGTGTCGAGGACGCTACGAAAGATGGTCACTCTATCTGGGATCGATCGAGAGAATATCAAAAGTTTGACGACTTTTTTCGTGTTAGTGCAGAGATATCTAAGAAATATATTCAGGAGAAATTGCAACTGAATTTCACCCTTTCAATTACAAGGAAAGAAAAGAATTTCCTCTTGCATAATTCGTACTATACTATGTTTCCTGAAAGAAGCATTTATTTTCCGGTATACATATTTATAATACCAGTGCTGAGGGTCATAAGTTTATCCAGAAATCTCTCACATTAAACGTCTGTGCATTACGAGTACTTTTGGATCAACCCTGTCATGGATAATGAATGAGATGAGCCTCCAACTTGAGAGGACAATCCAGGGGACTTACATGCTTTGATATTCCAGCATAGTCCTTGCATTCTTTTGTAATCAGCCCTTAACAGGGTTTAAAACTTCAGAAACAGCTTGGTATCTGAGAGAAATGAAAGACTTGATGGTTAGGCTCCTTGGAGACTCCTGTAGCCACGACTAAGGCTACAACAAGCATGAGGTGTGTTCACAAATCATTTCGGAAAGAAATACAAATGTCTCAGTCATCAATCCTACATCGTAAAAGTGTCTCCAAACCACCACACTCGCTAACGATCGCCCTCTATACCGAAGAATGATTAGTCGCATTCGTCAAAGCCAAAACCGACAAGTGTCACCACGATAAAACGGAAGCATCAATCACGAGAATCGATCTAGGCGCGAAAGACACACATTTACCAAGTCACGAAATTCATAAAGCCTATACTATGGGTTCTACCCTATACCAACACTGTTTTCATCGTCAATTATCTAAGACATTACGTCCAGGTCGAGAGAAGGCTGGTTGCCACTAAGTTATAAATAATTATTACAAATGGCCATAGCGCATGCTTCGAAAAAACTGCTTTTAATAAGCACCTTCTTCATTATGGCCTTCTGATGCATCATGGATCAGATAAGTGTATAATTATAACGTCGCCTAAGAGGCTGTTATCTGCTAAGAGCGTCTTCGACCCTTCTTGGCACTCTTCCTTCCAAGAAGTTGTGGACGAAATTATGGTATGTTTAACCATTATGGTTAGTTTTTGGGGTTTTGCAATGGGGAGTATCTTCTGTGAATATATGATGGTAAAAATGCCATTCGATAACTGAATGAGAGATTTCCAGAACTACGAAATGACATTTAATAGAGATCTATCAACATACAATGAATATAGATGCACAAAAATTGAATGGATATTGACTTATGATATACGAAGAAAGAAAACCTGAGAAGGTAGACCACAGGTTACAGTGAAAGAACGCCTTTCAAAGTAATCCAGGAATCTCCTTCTGAGTGCTCCAGTTCTAATCAACTTTCATCTGCCTACCGATTCTCGCCTAGTCACCTTAAATAAATCCCATTAAACGTTCCAAAGTGAAAATTGTGGAGACCGTCATTACCGTGTTTGTGACCATCGACTGTTGCAGTCAATTTGTCTCTATCTTGATCCAAACGTCACTTCGTCTTCTTATCGGCGTTGGCATCTCGGTGTTAGAGGAAATGTTTCGCAACATTTTCATGGGCTGCTGGTTGACGCAGATCTTCACAATCGATCGTTCGCTATCTGATCGGGACGTAGAATTAAGAAGATTCGAGTAATTTGGTCGCAGGACAGATGGGTGGGAGTTTATTCGAATAGAACCAACTGTTGTGGTTTTAGGACTGACATCATTGGAGGTAGAAAAGAGAAATTCGTGCAACCAAAAATATTCATCCTGTATAAAAACATTCTTAGTTTTCCAATCCGCCCCTAATATTTCGTTTTGTGAGCTAAACAGGTACAACCACGGCCATTTCGGTAATAACGATATTCATTACTCCGAAATCAATTCCGCTGGTTATGCTTATTGTCGTATGGCATGAAAACCCAGGCTAACAGTTCAAATTAGGTCCTACGTCATGTGAAACCATCATTTATTCTGGAGGATTAAGAATTCCGATTTTATCCGACCTTATATTTCTTGCTTTCTTATCGACAGTTTTTCCTAATCTACGTACGAAAAGTATGGTTTTAATGCGTTACCTCACGTGATAAGTGTTAAAAGACCATTAAGATATGGTGGAAATAGGCAGGGGGTTTCAAGTGATCCGAATCTTTGCCGGATGGTCGAAGTTTCAGTCGATATTCTTATTTGACCGGCTTGATTTTGTGGTCAAACAATTTTTCTGAGAAAATTTTCACGAGCTACTGGTTGACACTCCAGAATGGGAAGTGGCTGATGATTTTACTGCAGCAATAGGCTGGGTTAGGTAAAGTTAGGTTAGACACACTTGAATATGAAGTGGTTGATGATTTAACTGCTGCATTAAGCTGGATTAGGTTAGGTTAGGCACTTTTTAATGTGAAGTGGTTGATGATTTTATTGCAGCATTAGGCTGCGTTAGGTTAAACACTCTTGAATGTGAAGTGGTTGATGATTTTATTGCAGCATTAGGCTGCGTTAGGTTAAACACTCTTGAATGTGAAGTGGTTGATGATTTTACTGCAGCATTGGGTTAGGTTACTTTAGGTTAGACTCTCTTAAATGGGAAGCGGTTGATGATTTTACTGCAGCAATAGGTTATTGTATCGAGAGAAAATTGAAAAGGTCCTCTTCTATCTTTGAATTTTGAGTTTCTAATAATGTGTATTATAGCAGAGCCAAAAGCCTAAGGCGGCGATCATACCAATACTAATAAAGTAGGTATCTACCTACCTATCTACCTTTACCTATTGTCTATGATTTGACGCATTAACCAAAAAATTGATTTTGCGACCTAGCAACCTTTAAAATACGGCAAATTTGAATCTTAATATTTCGCGAGCCTCTTACTGCATTGTTTCATATATAGAACAAAAATAATGAAGCTGACAAAATAAAATAATTAATAGGTATGCAATTTCTTTTCTTCATCAACTTCAAGCACGAAACAACACACTTCTAAGTTTCGTTGCATATTTTCGAAAGCGTGTTTTTGATGTGTAGGTAACTTTAGAAAAATTGATCAAATTAATCATTGTATTTTCTTGTTGTTGGGTAGTCGTAGGAACAACGTGTGAGGTTCTACCACGTCGGCCATCTTATTTCTTATCTCGTAGATTCCGGGATAGGATTTTGTTTAGAGCGATTTATCAATGTTTCTCCGACCGCTTTGGTTGGTCGTCGGTTCTGTTCTGACCGCCGTGAAGCAATTTTTTAATTGGTCTACGCCGAAGACCCGATCTCTTAGTATGCAGCACAACCTGACGACGTAGGTAAGGGTCACGAACAGACCTAAAAAACGAAATAAAAGCGGTCATTTCAATCTCGAATCCAAGCAAGGATTCTCCTCCATCTTTTATCTCACGCTCGCTAAGGCCTCAACGTGTTTTTTTAATTAACTCCTATACCCCGTCTCTCTCGTTCATTGCGCGCTCATTTTTCGATTAGCAGTTTTCGGGAATTGATAGGTTTTCGTTTTATGGGATGAATGCTAATTAACACCGATAAAACTATGTGGGAAAGTCTGAATTATCGTGTTAAAGCATGATAGAATATTTAATTAAACGCCTTATCAGTATTTCCATCTATGATCGAATCTTCGAAAAGTTATGAAGATGTGTTTAACGGTTTCCGAGCTGCGGCAATTATGATTTTCGATTAATTTATAATGATGTTATGGTTCGGGGTTTTATATCTTCCATTGGTTCCAATATATTATCTATCGGTATCTCTGGAAGATATACTCTCAAGTTTCACAAGGGAGTTAGACAATTTTTACATTTGTAAGAAAACTCTATTTTCTTTGAGCTCCTACTTATTTAGTATAATACAAAGTGTCAGTCTATAAACGAAAACAAGATTGAAAAACAAAAATTGCGACAATTCTCAAAGAAGAATGTCAGGACCATCCCTATAGCTGTCATTTTGCTCCATGGTGTTACTAATGCGTATTCCCCTATGAACAATTTGTATAGATATGTGTACAAAAACAATAAAGATAAATTTCTACCAATATATATGTTCGGTGGCAGATATATAATTATTTCTCTCTGCGATCAAGCGACATGAGTCATGTTTAATAGATTCCACATTAAAAAACTGTTAGAGCTCTCTATCTCGACCTTATACGCCGCATATGCGGGTAGAATGTTATAAATTTTTTCATATCCAAATCGCCGCCGACTGGATAATTTTTCCTGGGATATGATTTATGGCATCTGTGGACTCCCGCATAGTATTGATTTTCAGGTAATGAAAATGTTTTTGCTTCGGGGAGGCAGTATATCGGAGATTAGGTGTGCCCTTCGACAGGGTATCATCGAAATATGAAAAAGATTTTTTCGATGTCGTTCGGCATGTGTAGTCGGAGATTTTGAAGAATTAAGGCTATATGTTGTTGATAAAAATGGTACTGGGTAGGTTATCAATATATTCCTGTATTGAGTTCTTCATGGCCAATACTATTCACGATTTATGTGAACAGTCTACTACTAATGAAGAAAAAAGGAGAGGTTATCAGCTTCGCAGACGATACTGCAGTATTGTATGAAGCCGAGAGTTGGGGGAAATTGAAGTTAGAGGCCGAAAAAGATCTCCTCAGGATAAAACAGTGGTTTCAAGAAAACAAGCTAACCATCAATTTAGAAAAAACAAAATATCTACCGTTTTCTTCTTATCAATCGGGTCTTCCAATGATGGGTAATATTGAGGTTGACAAAGATACTTTAATTCCTGAAGCCGAACATATAAAATACTTAGGGGTCACAATAGACCGACAACTCAGATGGGACAAACACATTGAAAACTTGGTAAAAAAACTAAGATATTTACTTCCTAAGTTCAGATACCTCAAAAAATATTTGAATATAGCAAACTTAAGACAGATTTACTTCGCCCTATGCCAATCACAAATAAAATACGGAATAATTGGATGGGGAGGAGCATATGACAACCAAATCAAAAGAATTGAGGTTATCCAAAAGTGGATATTGCGGATCATTTACGAAAGGCCACTTCTCTTTCCATCGGACGAACTATACAAGATGTCCAGAATTATGGACCCCCATCAATTGTTTGCCCTAGAGATGCTTCTCATTATAAGGTCAGGGAAACTACATATTTCGAAACATCAACATGATTATGGGACAAGAAATAAAATAAATCAATATCTTGTTCCTAGAGCCGAGAAACGCATAGGACAAAGATGTTATACGTATCTAGGACCCCGCCTACATTCCATCACTCCTGAAAAACTGAGAACAATTAAGAACTCCTATAGCCATAAGAAAGAAATGAAGAAGTGGATATTCGAAAAAGGAAGAAGCTTCTTTGACATGTTTATAAAACAACAATGATATCACAACAAAGTAAGCAGTAAATGAACAGAACATGAAGCAGACAAAATTTTGATCACCCACAAAATAGAACAATATCTTTAAATGACGCTCAGAAACTTTTCCAAGTTAGTCTAACATTATTGAGGATACTGTAAATTATTTTGGTTGAAATATTTCTCACGTACAGGCTTACGCCTCTGTGAAAGATGTTTATCCTGTAGTTTTCAGAATAAACTATATTATTATTATTATATTATTATTATTATATACAATAGTAATGAAAAGTTTTCAACTCGGGCTAATTCTACGGTCACCCACCGTGAGACACCCTGTATAGTTTATGTAATTTCAGACTGGTTAACCTCCATAAAGGCAAACCTGAAAGTTCTATACCAGAATTTCAACGAACATTCCCATGGAACCGACAAAATACGATACCATAAACTAAAAAGCAACACATAAATAGATAAATAAATCGATACAAACATCCATTTCGCGGAATAATTATTCAAATCGAGCGTATAAATCCGGGAATAGGAGGAAAAAACCATCTCCCAACGCCGATGCCGCAATAAATAAAGATATTTTGATGGCTCATGCTCAATTTATCCTATGTATTACGTTTAATTGACCATATGACAAGATTTATATGGCGGACACAGATAGCGATCTTTATCTTGATCCGAATAAACGCGGCTGAAAACGCCGATAAAAACGGCGTTCGCCAACCGGCTACCCGGAAATTTATTGGATGTCCTTTGTGCGGATTAAGCCGTATTACAAATGTCAAAATATTTTTAGGTTATGTCGACAGTTGTTTCCGTCACGATTCCAGCGGCTATGAGTTATGCATGAGTTGGCTGGGATGGGGTTGTTTGGGGTTTTCCGGCTGTTTTTTTTTTTCACCCCTCGACGTACGAGAGGACTTGATGCACCCAGTTTCCGATTGATCGATCTCTGAAGCTCATAGCTTTCTAGGACTGAAATCTAACTGAAGAAGACGGTTGATTAATAGTATCATTAAAGGGGGGTTAAGATGGAAGTAATGTCTATGAAAAATCTGTTTTAACAATGAATGGGGAAACCCTGCTTAGGCACCTATTTCTCAAGATGAAGAAGATTTATGCAATTTTATCCATGTGGTCGAAATACTGGATGCTGAAGGCTGCTTGCCTTATCAATGCCTATGTTTTTATAGTCTATCTTAGAGTAGAGAGAAAACAAGATAAGCTGCAGTGTGCAGTATAGGAAAGAGCATATGTACCAAAATTTTGACGAGAGCTTGCGCTAGTCAAAATTTTACTTCACAACCTGTTGACTGTTGAAATCGATACTTTATGTCGAAAGTTCCTTTATGGCTTATTGAATACCTATCCTGTCTCGTAGAGTCCATGCATGGTCCATCAGGGTATTCAGGGTGAGTATTTGACTCATAAAAAAAAGGATAATTAGGAAGAAGAATTATTCGAGTAGATGTTACTTTGAATCGTCAGGAATTGAACTCTAAGAGTCACTTGCTTATATCAGGGGAAGCTGTAAGGGCAGAATGAAGAATTGATCCAACAAATTTTTTCACACTCCTCAGAGAGTCCATCTCAGGTTATGCTACTAAAAAGGATTGATTCAAGCAAGACAATAATTTTAATAGAACCCCTACAAGTGAATAAAATGGTTCTTAAGGGTGGATATTCTTCAATTACATTGAAAATTTTGGATGAACTCCTCTATATCGTCCGAACTGTTGAGGGACATAACCGAATGGTTCTGCCAAAAATGCGCCCGCGGTTGTCATAACAACAATTAAATTAGGACAACGTATTAATTATGGATTGAATGGGGGGATAAATTACCGCCGACAACGTGTAATACATTATTTGTCCATTAATAACGGGGCCGCTGAGAACCACGTCGTTTTTCAGCTGACAAAGAAATAAATCGTTCAATGTTTCACAGACGCTCAACCAGACGAAATTCATATATCATACATGCCTCAGCACTTGTTTCTCTTTTTCCCTGGCTGTGTTTAATTGTAGGTTAGGTTGGCTTTCCGTGGAATTCATTAATGGATTACGATGGAAGAAGCGGCATGAATGTGGGAAGCATAAATCATGTTCGTATCGATGATATATTTAGCCGAGGGATTTATCTTATTTATTTGTATTTTCTTTTGTTGTGGGTATGTCCCAACATTCATATATCTGATTCGATTCGTCAGTGATTATGCTTGAATTTCAAGTGGTATACCCTCGAATATAATACGTAGGCGGCTGCCTAAGATGATAAGATTTTGAAACCAAAAAATTCACATATTGGCAAACGAAGAATTAACGAATTAACTGACGCGAGCAAGAATCACATAAAGTTCTCGCCTCTAATTATTATTACAAGCACGTTCATGCTCGAACTGAATATGTCATTCTAGCAGCTTTTGATTAAACTGAAAAACATAACTCGTTCAAAGGTATAATTACATATTATAACGTGTCAAGACTGTGATTAATCTGAAGATATCTGTATTTATACACATATTTAATGTTTTGCTCATTACCAACGGGTGCCTCTACTGATCCACTGATATCGTGATAGTATTACAAAGTTTTTGTGATTTACGAGTAACAAATCACGCTCGTTTCTGGCCTGTTACGAGCATTAAACCATTTCCTCAATTTGAACTGTTTTAATGCACTTAAGCTCTGCGTCAACGAAGAGAATTCTTGTGCCACCAATGTGCCACATTTTTCTGGCTCTCGATGAACTGATTTTCAATGGAAAAAAATCAGTTGGTTGTCGTGTAGTCGGCCTCTTTGCGCCATTAAGTTTAAAGGCTTCTAAATTAAAATCGTGTCTTCGCAGATTCAGTTCTGGCATCCAAAAACGACAAATTCATAGATCACGTACGAAAACAATTACTCTTCATTCCTGTTAATGACTTCAAACCAACGGCCGTATATTGCAGCATTACAGAGTCAAGGTGTAAGTAATTAACGGCACTTTAGTGCCCATCGAAAAATGAAAAATAATATGCTGTGTATACTATTGCGTGCGAAACAATTTAACCATTTTACAGCCGCCGAGGTATATACCTATATCATGACCAGGTAGTGTATAAGTGAAACCGACAACAAATTGAGGAATACACACGTGAGAGTAATTGTTTCCTGGAAATGCATGGGTATTAAAATTGTTATGCCGCGAAAAAATTGAGGAATTCTCTTAATTTACACCCGCGTCTCATGTAACGAGCTAGAGATGTATTTCATTGGCTTGAAATTGTCGTGATTTACTGTGATGGAAGGCCATTTCGATTGAGTCGATGAAAATAAGTACTTGGAGGTAGGTACACTCCAAATTTTTGCGAACTAAGACCTCAATAACTCGGTAAACTGGAAATTATGGTTCCCCGAAAGAATCCATGTGGAATACCACTATCAGAGCGAAAGCAAACGAAATAATTCGATTGGATTTAGGAAAGGAGATCTACGATTACTTTTATCGAGGGATAAACGACTCGAAAGCTGACCTTCGAAACATCCTGAAAAATATGGTTTCAGTTAAAAATTCGTCAAGACCGAACGGTTGCGCCGAGATGGATGAAATTCTCAGATTTATTACTAGAAGAGTTGCTCTTTCAGAATATGTATCACATTGCCATCTACGGTTACTTTTATCGAGAGAAACTCGAAAACGACTCGAAAGCTGACCTTCGAAACATCCTGAAAAATATGGTTTCAGTTAAAAATTCGTCAAGACCGAACGGTTGCGCCTAGATGGATGAAATTCTCAGATTTATTACTAGAAGAGTTGCTCTTTCAGAATATGTATCACATTTCCATCTACGGTTACTTTAATTGAGAGAAACTCGTAAACGACTCGAAAGCTGACCTTCGAAAAATCCCGAAAAAGATGGGTTCAGTTAAAGATTCGCCAAGACCGAACGGTTGCGCCTAGATGGATGAAATTTTCAGATTTATTACAAGAAGAGTGTCAGCAAGTGAATTTCCCAGAATAGGTCGCCATATTTCTTGGATTCTTGCCCAGTCACGCGCTCTAAATACGGAATATTTATTTATTCAAATGAACCTCCACCAGGTCTCGGTGTTATACTGTGAGTATTGTTAAAAGACCTGGAAAGATTGATGTCTTTTCTCCAGATATACATCGGGCCATAATGAGTCGTTTCAATTGCAAATGCTAGGTCGCATACTGGCACGCACCCCTGTGAATGGCGTAAAAATTCATTTCTACCTTCTGGACGAAGGGAGTAATTGCTCCAATCAAAAATACTTTCAATATAAGATCATGAGATTATTTTGTGGGAGGTGAAAATTTGAGCATTTTTTACTTGTTAACCATCTGATTAAGCGTGTCTAGAAATTTAGAAGATTTAATACGAATTAATACGTCAAAATATAGTGCTCAGTTCTTGACCGATCAAAACTTCATTTGTAGTTCTTCGATCGAGCTTCCAATTTCAAGATAACCTATGGCATTACGTAATAGTTCGAGTAGTTAGTTACCGATGGAAACTTGTGGGGGAAAGGTGGTCGAGTTAATTTGCTAACCGATAATTAACTTGATGATACACCGAACTGATTAGAATGATTGGGAATCGTCGGGAAAATGTCGTGACCTGTAATAATAAAATGTGCCCGTTGTTTTGAGCGGTTAATTTCGACGAAATGGAATTAGATTTGATCGGAAACGTAGCTATAGAGTCGGCTATCTCGGGCGAGAGATGATTTATGTGGTAATTTGATGAATTCTTGCCCTTATCTTCGGGTGGAGTAGTTATACGTCAAATGGGGAATTCTCCTCAATTTGGGTTATCACTGCATATGCATAAGTTTATTTAAACTGAATAATTATGAGTTTCATTCGTGATTTTTTCAAATGCACCGCGGAAACTATTCAGAATCATTCTTCAGATATGGGGTTTTAAAATTTAAATCGTTTGGATCCGAGTTTACGATTTGGCAACAGCGCCTACCAGACAATGAAAAGAACAATGTCCGATCAGCTTGTTTATAAAATGACAGATGTTGATTTATAGGTGCCTACTTACTGGCGAGCTTCAACTGCAACCAGCCATAAAAATCCCATAAAATTTTACGACCTTGCTCGTTCGTCGCAGACTTCATGGACAGCCATCTTTGTCTATCTCATCAAGATAATGTATTTGTTGTCCTTATCAAGGCATATTTCAGTCGATGTTGCCAGCTTGTGCAATTCTCACAAAACGCTTTAAACTTTAAATACCCATTTTTATTTTTAAGTGCTTTCCTATTGGGTATACTTGAGATGAATATCTACAATTTGACAGTGGAAACAGTCAAATTTCAATTTGTCACATACTTCATCTTCACAATTTGCCGTCCTGAAGAATCATTCCAGCAAACTGAAGGAGAAGAAGCTTCAGTCAACGAGGCCTTCACGAACCTCGTTAAAAACTCTGACATTTCGACGTCAAAAAAGACGCATCTTTCGACACTTGTGACAGATATCACCTGAAGCCCAAATGACAAAACGGCGAATGACAGTCCACGTGAACCACGCCTCCTCGTGTCCATGGCAACAAGTGCACGCGGCGGGAGTGTCGAGAGCTTTCCGCCCACGCAGGCCGGCATCTTAAACGCAGCTTTCTTGATTAAAAGCGCCGCACATGCACCGCAGAGTTTTCCACACGTTCGATCGGGTTTATTGCGGAAGACGCGTGTCATAACACGTGTTTTTTACGAGCGGGGGGGGGGGGTGAAATCTCTTCCGTCGCTGACGTGACAAGTGACAGTCAGAACCGAGGAACACCCCGAATTTGTCATAAATAACGATATTAATTAGCGCGGGTGGGTGGGGCGGTTGGGGTTGGGAGATGTGTTATTGTTCGGGGCACGCCAACGTCGGAAATGTTTCGAATTCATCATTGTTGTATTATTTTTGGTCAGAGCGTCGAGTTTTTAGGTCGTTGGCTTGGTGGGTTCCTGTGACACTGAATCGGGTTGTCTTGGTGGCCGGGAAATTTGAGGAAAAGGATTAATCCTCGAAATATTCGAATTGACGCCACTAGTTTCCGAAATTTCCGATGCCCAAAAACATGTACAGGGTATCTGAAGCGAAACTGTGAAGTTTCCCCTGACCCCTAACTACCTACGCTCATGCACAGCAGAGAGCAATACAGAGTTGCGTACCTATTTTAGAATAGAACCCCTTTCAGTTCATTCTACATTTGAGTAAAGCTTAAATTCAAATGTAGGTACCTTGCTATACACAGGGTTAGTCCGTGACTCGTACAAATATTTGAACACTAGATTCTTGAGGTCAAAAGAAACACTTTTTTCCTGTACCATTTTATTCGATTCGGTCCTGATAAAAAGATAGAGCCATTTTGAATTTTCAAAATTAACTATTTCACCTCTGGAAAAACAAAATTCCCTTCAGAATAACTAGCTAAATCTGCGAAACTACATATCTGTGTATCTCTTTTAAACAGAGTTGCATTCAGCCAAAGTACCCAACATCAAATTACTCGAAAACGACGCATTACACGAGAAGATATGAAGAATACTTTCATTTTACTAAGCGGTCAAATATTAATTAACGTCCAACTTAGTTTCAAGAGTTGGGTTCTTTGAATTTTTGGTCATATTATTCCGAAATTCATTTCATGCGATAAAACCGTTTTTGAGAGATCCAAAGATAACGTTTTTTTTTTGGTTGGTTGGTTTTTCAACAGCCTGCATCTTCTAAACCGAGGCCATTCGAAGAAAATGGTAAAGAAAAAAGGGTTTCTTTCGAAGAATCTACTGTAACGTAAAAATACTGTTACAGTATTTTTACGAGTCAAAGACTCATCCTTTATAACCTGATGGACCATGGACTCTATAAGACAGGATGGGTATTGAACAAGCCATGAAGGAACTTTCAACAAAGTGTTGATTCCAGCAGTCAACAGGATATGAAGTGTGTGAGTCAAAGACTCACGATGTATAGGCCAGATATTTGTCTTCAGACTTCTCTCTATGATGTCTCCATTTAGAGAGAGAGATCTCATAGCTGGTTGTTTTCTTTTCCGTGTAACTTAAATCACTGTGGTGTTGGTTGTGTTTTGTGTTGATCTTTAGCCCCAGTATGTGAGCTAGTTCGATCATGCAAGATAGTATAGTGATGATCGAGAAATCCACCATGCAGTGTTGATACAATAACAGTGGCGTCGAAAACTAATCAGAATCGTGTTCAAGACAAGACAATCACTGCCTCGTCCGTTTTGATCCATCAATAATCCCGTCACCTATGTAAACACATCATCGGGACAAACGCACCTATCACGGCCGACTAATGAGCTGGAAATTTACGGTTAGAAAACTATTAAAACAACAATAACAATAATTTCGTGGGGAATTTATACGCAATTTATGGCTAAGCGTCCGTATACGGAAAAATTATCGGGCCGCTAGATGATGGATGGATTGACGGGTCGGAGCGCCTCGGAAGGTATCCCCGGACTGTGGATCACGGTAATTTTCTCGTCGTATCGACTTGACGTACGCGACCGCAGACATGTTTCGATGAGATATTTATGGTCGATGGTCCGCCGGCTGTGTCCAAATCACGCTCCGAATCGACGCTGAGTTATGGCCGGAATTAAGAAAATCGCCCGGATTTGGATCGGAGTCAAGTATCGTATCGTACATCGGATACAGTCATTCATAACTAGGGATGTCAAAGATACATCCATGTTTTGGTAAAATATTTCGGATAGGTACGAAAGCACTGAAGTGCCACACAAAAAAAAATAAATTTCAAATGTACAATTCCAACTTGTAAGTCGGAATTCTGAGATGCAAGTCAGAATTCTGAGATACAAGTCAGAATTCTGAGATACAAGTCAGAATTCTTAGATACAAGTCAGAATTCTGAGATGCAAGTCAGAATTCTGAGATACAAGTCAGAATTCTGAGATACAAGTCATAATTCTGAGTTACAAGTCAGAATTCTGAGATACAAGTCAGAATTCTGAGATACAGGTCAGAATTGTAGTTAACGACGAACCCCTCAGAAGCTCTGTGAGCTTGTCAGAATCAATAACGCCCGTTAAAACTTTTGAAAGAAAAAATGTGCCTATACATGCCTTAAATGAGACAATTCTGCTCTACAGAGGGCATTTTGCTCACATGACTCGGCAACAATCGAATGCAACAAATGTCATTCGACCAATTCCTGCCCCACTACTGTCTAGCTTCTCAGAATTCTGACTTGTATCTTAGAATTCCGACTTGTATCTCAGAATTCTAAATTGCAATTCGAAATTCCGACTTGTAACTCAGAATTCTGACTTAGCAAGTCGGAATTATACATTTGGATTTTTTTTGTGTGGCCCTTCAGCGCTTTCGTAGATAGGACACTTTAACAAAACAACTTATCTCGAAAAATGGCTGCCACGGGACAAACAAGGAACAAATCGATAGAACATAAAATGAACTTGGAACAGTTTTGAAACAGCTGATCGAGACAGGACTATTGACGTCACTCCAGCACAAGGACCAATTATTCAACAATTAAAGATCGTCCGTGGACATTTATTGGGGCACCCTGTACCTCCGAACCCTCCCGTCGCGCTTCCAAAAACGCCCTATCCTAATGACATCACAGCATTCCGCAGAGAACCGAGAGCCATTTCCATCAACCTCCTCCGCGAACGAATTGATAAGATGACAATCGATATAGCGAACCCTCCAGGTGTATGTATCTCTTGGAATCGGGCCCATTGTATTCTAATTTCCATCGCGGATGGTTCCCGGCCACGCAACCGGACAGGCCGCCGCCCAGCTATCAATAACTCGCCCGTGTTTTACGCCCACGCGCCCGGCTTTCATTTGTACAGTACCGTCTTGCCGCTCAGCCATCCGGGTCCGGTCCCCATTGTCTCTCGCGTCTTCTCGCTAAGGAGCCTTGGGGACGTATAGGGAGATTTGGTTTTGAGGGTGGTACATTGTTGTTTTCGGACTTGGGGCGGTCGCGGATCGATCTGGTCGTAATTGTGGCCTAATGGTAGCACTCGTTAGTTCATTTCGAAAGGCAGATGGGCGATAAGGGGTCAATGAGAGTCGATTTCAATAACTTCATTCGAAACAGACTTATCTGAGAATGATGGGATGAAATCCTACTAGCGAGCAACTTGTATAGCAATAATTTAGTTGAAGTAGCAATAATTTGCTTCAGATAGCAATAATTCGGTTTAAGAGTACTCTATTCGAAACACAGTTGCCTAAAATGGCACATTTCAATGCCAATAATCCATTTCCGGTAGCAATATTTACTTCTAAGTAGGAAAAGTTCAAACGACGCAATTATCCATATCAGGTAGCAATAATTTATTACAGGTGGCAATAATTATTGAAGTAGCAAAGATTCTGTCGAAGAGAACTCTACATGAACTTAATTCAAAACATTTGTTCAGCAATAATTCATTTCGGGAAGCAATAATTTAGTTCAGATTGGTATACATGAGTTAACGTAGCAATTATTCAGTCGAAGGGTACTCTACATAAACTGAAATGGTGAAATTTCAAGAGTCAGAAACCTTTGTTCAGCAATAATTTATTTCGGCTAACAATAATTCAGTCCGGGTAACAATAATTCAGTCCGGGTACCAATATTCACTTTCAAGTAGCAAAAATTCGAACGAAGTTGCCTCGAATTGTGAAATTCAAGAGTCAGAAACATTTCTTAGGAAATTATTCATTTCAGGTAGCAATAATTAAGTACAGGTGGCAATAATTACTTAATTCATTCGAAGAATATAAACATGAATGTTATTCGAAACCTTTGTTTAGCAATAATCCGTTACAGGTTGCAATAAATAAGTTAACGTAACAATTATTCAGTCGAAGGGTACTCTGCATGAACTTTATTCTCAAATGGTGAAATTTCAGAAGTCAGAAACATTTGTTCAGCAATAATTTATTTCAGGTAACAATAATTCAGTCCGGGTACCAATATTCACTTTCAAGTAGCAAAAATTCGAACGAAGTTGCCTCGAATGGTGAAATTCAAGAGTCAGAAACATTTCTTAGGCAATTATTCATTTCAGGTAGCAATAATTTAGTACAGGTGGCAATAATTACTTAATTCATTCGAAGGGTATTCTACTTGAATGTTATTCGAACCCTTTGTTTAGCAATAATCCATTGCAGGTAGCAATAATTTAGTCCAGGTTGCAATAAATAAGTTAACGTAGCAATTATTGACTTTGCATGAACCTGATTGTCAAATAGTGAAATTTCAAGAGTCAGAAATAATCGTTTAGCAATAATTCTCTTCAGATAGCAATAATTCAGTCAACGAAGAGTAGATTTAGTGGGATGTTCTCTATTTATCGAGACCTAATATCATGATAGCAATTATTCGGTCAACTATGCTGGTGTACAGGATATGCGGTGGGGTGAGATTTTCCCAGCGGAAAAATCGAATTTCCACAGCGATCCCAATCGGGAAAACAAACACTCCAGGCCCATCAAGTGCCCTTACACTTACAGAACCGAGTGGAGAGGGTCGAACGATCCAAGGCGCTATGTGTACTCGGGCTTCGGAAGGGCGAGACCCGACGCCGGGACGCGGGGCGCCGTTCCGGACGCTCTTCCAGCGTCGTGCGGTTACTGATTTATAAGCTCCGACACGCCCACTCTTCAATCACCTCGACGGAGGGAACCAGGAAGCGATGTTGCCAAATGAGACCTGACAATGGACTCCGTATCGCGATAAGTGATCGGGGGAGAATAACGAGGCGGCGGACTGCGTGAACTGAGGAGGACAGGTGTGACGAAACGTCGTTCGGTGACTTTCCATTGCGCCCAAGCGCTTTGGTATTGACTTAGTTGGGGAAATGTGGTATTTTTCATTTGGAATGCTCGGTACTCTACTTGAGGACATGAAATCGACTCAAGATTCGTTTTTACTCGTGTAACTCGAGTGGAACTGTGAAACATTGAGTAAGTTCTTGAATTACGCTCTCACTAGTGGAGTTTTCTGATCGAGTGACTAATTTTTCTGAATTCCCATTTGATTGAAAGCAATTGGGGTTGAATTTTCTGCCCCCAATCAATTTGAATCGAGAAAATCTGAAATTGTGTATACTCGTGTAAAAGTAGGTACAATATCGACTGGAAATTGATTTATAAACCTTGTAATTTCTAGCGAAAACACTTTCGCGTCAACATTTCTCCACGAAATATACCAATCGACACTCGTGTTCATATTTTCCACAAGTTGCTCACGAGTTACACGAGGTTCACTGAAATCTCCAAATATCAAACTCGTGTAACTCGTATATAAGTGTAAAATATTGACACGTGTATCAATTGGATCACCTAAATTTCAAACTCTTCTCCTGTAGTCCATTCAGGAATTCAGAAATTTGTGTGACACTCGTGTAAATTCTTTATGATGATCAGATTTCCTGAAAGCTTAGAGATTTTTCTATGCAGCAGACAGAAATAAGGGAGCCACTTGAAGTCAAGATTTCTAGCGTTAAGGAAAACCCCAAAACTTGGCAACGCACCCATTACCGCACCCCATCAGAGGGCACGCATCTTTTTCGGGGGTAAGGGCAGAAAAAGGAAGCTTTTATATCCACTCACAACCCTCGAGAGTCAAAATTCGCATCGGGGTTAATATCGGACTTTTGTTTCAGCGTTGGGGTTGTTTTGTTGCGGTCGTGGTTAATTCATTGGTTGTTTATGTGCGAGGGTCGTTTTTCCCTTTATCGGGAAAGAATGTACGTCCTCTTGATGCTCTTGGACGTAGACTATCAATTTTATTTCAGCCGTGATAGATTGAGGTGCTTTCTGCTTGTATGGCATCACAATTTTCACTTTTTCCTGGATGGACGAAATGTTTTAATAATTGGTGTTGAATTTCTTTCAATTTCCATTTGAGGAATGAAGGTTGCAAGAAAAAATAGACTTGTTAAACACAAAAATGACACAGAGATTAACAGAAGCTTGCTTCATTGTCCATAATTTTATCAATTTGTTCCATTTCTTGAACATCACTGAAGAAATTTGAACTTTGCTCTGTTTTTTAGTGATTTGTGACATTAATACTGATAATGGAGATTCTGGCTTTCTTCTGACTTCTGAACAACCTGCACATTTAGGGAAGTTCTTCAGAAAAAGCTGTGAAAACCGATCAAAAGTTCCGATGAAAGCTAGATGGGATCATCTCTCATTTCTTTACTTCGATTCCTACCAATATTCCGCTCACACATAAATTCCCAACCCTGCACCATCCCTCGCTCGAGGCGCCAACCGACATCGCTAAAAAAGATTTATCTTTCTCACTTTTCCACAAAAAAAACATCGGAATCAGAGCCGTTACACCTCCCAAAAATCCATTAATCACAACGAAACATTTAATTCCTGTCCAAAACAACCCCGAAAAAATCCTAACTCTATATTTAAAACTAAATTAAGGAAAACAAAAGCTTCCTACGACCGACGGCACCAGGAGGCAAAAGAAGTAAGAGGTCCCGGTACCGCTCTCATCTGACAGCTCGCCTAAGAAAATCACAGTGTAGCCGGCCAAATGTATGTAATTAATCCGTTGTCTTGAGATGTTAAATGCACGATGGGTGATGTGCAAGTGCCACCAATAAATAAATAGGAGAATCCTTCTCTTCCCCCCGATGCCAATTTGAGGTGGAATTATACCGGGCCCGATCATGATTTACCATCTTCCCTTTTGATATGACTTCGGCGATGATTTGTGCGTTTCGTGGCACGTAGGGAATTTTATAATTGCCGACGTATGTTAAGAGAACCTTCCGTGAACGTTGCTATGTCGATCAATCAATCTGCGAAGTACAGGTGTTCCGAAAATCATACCTAGAAGTGGAGTCTAGGTTTACCTATCGATGTTCTGGTAAAGGATTACATTAGGCTGCTGGAAAGATGCTTTGAGCAGCCAAAGTTACTCCAGATTAACACGCAGCACCAAGACTTTGGAATGGCCAAACCTTTTCTCTGTTGAGCTTCTTCTGCTGTATCAGAAGTTCTTCTATATCACTCTTGAGAATTGTGGAACATGCTACGAAATATTGAGCCCCCCTAATGTCCACCTCCTCACAGCACCATCCATCATCACTCCCGCGACAAATAGGCGGTTATGCCATACGTAAACCAACCACCATTCGTAGAAGAATTCCTTGGCACTCATCTAACATTCCGAAGATGAAAGCAGAAGCCCATCAATCCCGTTCAATTCAGCGTAAACAAACATATCACTTCTTGGACGAAACGTAGTTTTCGTCAGCACGTGTGGAGGCTGGATGTGGACCGCCCTTCATTATGCGACGTAAATGTGTCCTTGCACTTTTGCGGCGGTTGAGCGAAAATGCAGACCCCGGAGGTTATTAGTTCCGGTCGAACGAAAGCCCTTGATTGGATTGGGTCATTTACGGAATTGCCGGATTTCTGTAAATCGAGCAGTTGATTTAGGATGATGAGGTGGAGATTTTTCACCGGGATAATTGACATCTGTCCACGGAGTTCGTGATTTGGCGACAATTGGCCATGGACGTTCTGGTTTAACTGTTTGATTTATATTCATTCGTACGAGGACATATTGAAAAATTCTTAGCCTACTGTAGAACCAAACAAAATTTCGATGTCAAAATATTTTATTACTCAACATATTCTCCTCTTAATTGGATACGTTTATTACAGCGAACCTGCAACGTCTCTAGACCTTTCAAACAAAATGTTTCTTCTTGCTCTGCAAACCAGACCTCCACAGCTTATATTACCTCCTCGTTTGAAGAAAATTTACGACTTTTCAAACTTTTTTTCAGTTGAGGAAAGAGATGATAGTCTGATGGAGCCAAATCTGATGAATAAAGGGGGTGTTCTAGTAATTCAGACCCGAAATCACAAATTTTTTGCATGGCAACATGACATTTGTGTGCAGGGGCGTTGTCCTGCAAAAACAAAACACCTTTGGGATAGCTTTCCGCGTCTTTTCTCTTCAATTCATAATTACTCCAAGGTAATCCCCAAAACCTGAACCAAGAACTTTTCCAGCAGAGTTTTGGACACGAAACTTCTTAGGTCTTTGAGAACCAGAGTGTCGCCATTCAATCGATTATTGCTTTGTCTCTGGATCATAGAAATGTACTCAAGTCTTATCAATAGTAACATTCGGAGTCTACATCGTTTTCAAATCGAGCACAGATCGAACGCGGTGCTTCTACCCTTGCACGCTTTTGGTCAACATTCAAACATTTGGGTATCCATTTTGCAGCAATTTTTCTCATGTCCAAATTGACGTGAACTATATGATGAACGCGTTCGTATTAATTTATTGCGTAACTCTGGTTTACTTTTTTGATCTCAAACTTCACACTGACACTTCTAATGAGTTATTGTTCGTTGCTATGGTAACGCAATAATTTTTGTATGCATGGAACTGGTCTAGGCTAACTAGATATCAATACCTCGTCGTATTTTGTCTAGGGAAACAAAGATGATCTATGTTAACGAACGATCTTCTGAAGAGGTGACAATGTGGTACATATACATGCACATATATTCTTGCTCGTGAGAGAGATCAGGTCGTATCCCCAAGATGTATCCAGATATTCTTGCTGCAACTTTAGCTGAAGTAGACGTAAAAGTATAACCTTAATCGCCCTATATATATTAAATCTCACGCCGTAAAAGTAACCGTGGGTAAGAGAGTTCGACGCCCCCTCATAAATAATTGGAAACAAAGATCGTAACATATTACCCAAAAATTAATACGAAACTAGCTGTGCCGCTAATATAGAGAGAGAAGTGGGCCCCCCCGTGTAATTAAGGGAGTGGACAGGGTGACTTTGGCCGACGGCCCGGCGCCGCTGCTTCCGATTATACGATTTACCTGACCAAATCGATTTCACACGTGAAACTCGGCAAGCGGCCAGCGGCGTACCGTCAAAAACAACTCTATCAAAGTTTACGTCTCTTTTCTCCATCCACCTTCCCTTGGAAACGACTCTAGAAACACGAACAATGTCTGAAACACATTCTGACAGAACAAGTGGCTTCAGAAGATTGTAAGTAAGAGAAGTAAAAGCTTGTATAAGGTATACAAAGACTCAAAATCGCAAAATAGGCGACAAATGTCGTGAAAATGGACCTGAGAGTCCACAGCGTTGAATTTCTAGCTACTCATCTAGAATGAACAACATCAGAAATAAATTGTGAAGATCCTAGTGGCTTCCTAAACTCTTTCTATATTGGCCTCGTCGCGTCTACGCCTCTGGACCTCGCCTAATATGTTAGAGGCTCCAGAAGCTAATTAATGTCCGGTTCTGTTTTGCCACACAAATCGTTTTTATTATCTCTAATGTAGTTATGACTGACATGAGGCTGTTTTACAAGACGTGCTGTATAGATAAAACTCCTTTTCGGCACTGCTCCATTTCGTTTGCTCCGAGGCGATAGACTCGTGAATTTATGTGAAAGGTGATTCATAAAAAGCGCCAACTGCGGTGGAAATTTACGTTTTACAGCGTTGTTGCGGTTGTTTATCCAAGAAATGGTTAGGTGTGAGTTGTTGCCTCGGAAAATGATATTTGGTGATAAAATAGGGGTGCCTTCATGTCAGGAACATTCCGACTCTGAGAAGATCGAACCATTGCACCGAGGTCGATGAAATTTCGAGATTTATTACAAGAAGAGTGGCTCTTTATGAATATGTATCACATTTAGACGTACGCTGATTTTTCTGATGGATACGCGTGTCCAAAGTTGACTTTCGGAAAATTTCGAAAAGGATGAAGGATGGGGTCACTTAAAGACTCGTCAAGATCAAACGGTTGCACTTAGGTTGATGAAATTTCGTGATTTATAACTAGAGGAAATGCTCTTGTAGAATTTGGATCACATGAAGCTCTACGACGATTGTCTTGGGAGACACGGTTGGACGTAGTTCTTTCTTCGCTTTGCTTTTTCGTAAGCATTAGTCTCCTGATCATTTTTTGCCTATTATTTCCATTTCATGACTCACCCTGTGTAGAAATTTGTTCCATAACCAACAGATATGTAGCTTTCCTTTCTCGTCACAATCAGAGACGAGGAAATAACAGAAATTGAGAGCAATCTTCCGAGTTCACTCATCCCATTTCCTAGTACTCTTCAGTATTCAAAGGGACCTCTCGCAGTTTCCGGGTCAGCAGAATCCGTAGGTTTCCAGATAAGCCGTCTAATGGCCCGGAAAGGACGCGGGAGGAGAGCGGGGATCAGCAGGATTCAGCATTTTTTCGATTACTCTCTCCGGATTGTAGCGGATATAAAAGATGCTGCGATGTGTTATGAGGCAGCGATCTCGCCCCGTTGTCGACCGTTTTTTGCAGGAAATGGAAACGTGTCGAAATCGTGTCAACCCCCGTTTTATGCGACTCGGGTCCCATTGTTGGATAGGTCCGCACTTAGCCGGTCTTCGGGAAGTTGTATAATTTAGACGGTTCGTTGGTTTTTCCGGATTTATGGGGATTTTTCCGCGATCGTTTCTACGAAGGGGATTCGTTTAGTCGACGATTAATTCGCGAATGGGATTCTCGAGCGTAAAGGTAGCCACACACGTCCGGACGACCGTTCTCGACGTGTATGGACCCTTTAGCGCCTCAAAACCTCCAAAAGCGACCCCCGCACGAATCGATACTCCCGGCGCGTTCGAGATACGAAGAACTACCCCAGACGTAGCCGTATAATTGCCGAATTTCGGCCCGTTTCGAATTTCCCGATACTCGCGGCTCATTTGGGAAAATTAGCATAGACATCGGGCTCACACTCCGCTGGCTCGGCTCAAAGGACCGTATGCAGATGGGGTAGAGACAGATCCCGTAGCGGCATTATAATCAGATCGCGGCCAATGGGGTAATTGACATCGTATGGTATCAAAGGTGCGCGCCCTCGTTCAAATTATAGGCCCGCTCAGGGGGGTGTAATTATAGCCTGTCCCGAAAGAAAATTGCCCGAAAAATATGCCGGAGAGCGCGTCGCTCTCTACGAAATTGCCTTTTGGTCCTTCGCTCTCCCGGATGCTCTCTCGTTATTTATCGATGACGTTTGTCGGTTTCTATCTATCGCTTTTCCTTATTCGATTCTTTGTTTCTGTTCGTTGCGGTCGGTGATTGACGGGGTTTTCAATCAGCGAGTGGAGAAAATGGCAATTTGGCCACTACCACTTAATGATCGGTTGGGGGTCGTAAATCACCGATGGGTGGGGGAACGGGAGGAGAAACGGTTTGTTTTTCGATGGGTTCACAATTTGTGTTTTCTGTACCTCAAGAAACGTTTCAATGCAAACTCTCGTGTTTTACTTTGAGAAAGAAAAGTTTGGAGAAAATAATGAGACGTGACTTTATAGGTCAAAATATGGAAAAAACTTGATATCAACCTAGGTCGTTGAGTGAATCCTATGGACGATAGAGCCCATCCATCATAACCACCGCAAAACCTGTATTTTTTCAACTATACTACTCAAAAATTGAATTGGATAATTTGCGTAATCTTAGGGTCTTTGACTCGTACAAATCTTTCAACAGTAGATTCTTGAAGCCAAAAGAAATACTTCATTTCCATACCATTTTTTCCGATTCGACCCTGATAAAAATATATGAGCATTTTATGTTTTCATAAAGAGCTGTGCCATCCCTGGAAAAGCAAAATCATCTTCAGAATAACTAGCTAAATCTGTGACATTATACATCTGTGGATATTTTAAACAAAGTTGTATTTAGCTAAAGTACCCAACGTAGTTTCAAGAGTTGGGTTGGGTGTTCAGTATTTTTATAGTAGGTACGTTATGGTCATAATGAGAAAACTTGGGTGATATCTTGTGTTCGGAAAAGATTCATCAAATGAATGCAAAACTATATCCCGAAATTCATTTCATTCGAAACAACCGTTTGTGGGATAGAACTAAAAATAACATTTTTTTATGGTTTTTCCACAGCCTGTATCTTTCAAACCGACCCGATTTGGAAAAAATGGTAAGTGAAAAAAGTGTTTCTTTTGACCTCAAGAATCTACTGCTGAAATATTTGTATGACTCGAAGACTCACCCTGTATATAAAAGAGAAATACGGTAAACTTTCCTGAAATGGAAAGAGTAAGCAAGATTGCTGTAGAGCAAGAATATAGTAGGAAAATGAACAAGCTGCAGGCTCAGAAAAAGGTTCCTTCTGTTACAAACACCTTTAAATCAAAGTATAATATAGGGTGAGACTCTTCTAGCTTTTCGTAGTTCTTTTACTCTGTTCAGCATTGTTTCAATAAGATTATCACTGAAAGCTGGAGTAAGGTTTTGCCGAATGTCCTTCAAAGCATTCCCTAGCTGTTTTAATGTCTGCGGTGGGTCCGGTAAGCGGTGTAATTGAGGTGAGATTGCAGGCCATGATATTCGACCAACTGTATGAACGATTACAAATCCAATAAACATTTTCAACCCTACAGAATGTTCTACAAATCAACAGTAGTACTAGTAGTGATTATTAATCATCATAATCACTGCCTTCTGAAACTTACACATAATTTCCATCGTTATTGAAGGTTTCCATCCCTTCTGACAGCGGTCGACGTATCAAGTCATCTCCTCTCTTCATCTCTCGACGTGGACTAATCAAACGGTCCTCCAAACGATCTGGATTCTTTTATGTTTTCCCCGACACCGCCGTTTCTCTGGGAGACGGTTCGGACTCATCCGAATTAAAGGAAGGCGCCAACCGTGACGGACACAACGAAAAATACAGAAGACCACAAATGACCTCGCAGGCGATGCCAGAGAGCGCCAGGTAGAGCAGAGATGAATCTACATAACAGAACGAAAGTCGGACCGCAAAAATCGAAGATTTTGCACGAAAAAGGCGGAATTTTTTAATGGGGAGTCTAGTACGGATATCGATTCGGCCACTGGGTTTTTGTGGGGTGTTTTGAAACATCGACGAGTTGCAAACCTCACACACGACTTGTTTTATGCAACATCCACTTCGATCCAACATAAATTTCTACAGATTCCGATTAAAACGTCGTAACGAACATTAATTCCAAACATTCATTAGCGACAAAGAATCGTCGAGTCCCAGTGACGATGAGAAGTGGTTGAAATTTTGCATACAGATTGAGTTTTTAAGAGGGTAATCCAAAGCATACACGAATATTTCACTGTCTTGGCCGTTGAATCTCCTCTGCCCAGAACCCCCTTGGGGACTGCTGCATCTCATACGAAATTATTATAATAATTATCCTCATTCAATACGGTATAAATCATGCGTGAGGCCGAAGGACTGAATAATTTATGGAATATGCGAAATTATGCCAAGAATCGAGAGCTACTTTACAATTCATACGCTGTCCTAAATTGGCGTTTTCGAGAGAATTTTCAGGTATCTCAACAAAGAGATAATAATAATGATTACGGCTTATATTTACACTTATAGATTACGTACTGTGGTATTATTGAAATTTATTGCTTGATCCCTTAATCGGTTCACTTATGAGCTGGAAAATTAGCTATTTAACAGTATAAACTCACATATATACTACGTTGAATTGAATTGAATTTTCGCCTTATTCAAGAATGATTTTTAGTTTAACACTATCTATTTTCGAACGTCGCATACTGCGCTAAAAAGTTTCCAATTTTCATAGACTCTAATTCCCATATTAATTCCGAGAAATGATCTTTAATGGTCCAAATTGGTGCACGGTATCTATTCAGAAGAGAACGAGGTATAATTACCGACATGCAGTCTAATGACCAGAAATAAAACAAGGCTCATTTCGGGTCCCGACAGAATAGATTCATTAAGTTCTAGGAAAAACTTGGCACGCAACGGGTCCACGTCAAAATATCGCCGAGACGGAGAACAGAGGCTTTGTCACTTTATTCCTCATTTATCTCAGTTGTAATGATTGCTGGACCCTAGTTACGAGTGTTTTGTTGATGATCTTCGAGAAAAATACATGTAGATCTCGTTTTTCAGTTATATTTAAGAGGAGATTCAGTTAAAATCTGAAACATCAGAGACCTGGTCATTTATATCACTCGAATTACTACAGCATATCTGGCCAGTTTTATGTCAAGTACTAACAAAATAGGGCAGTGTATGGTGTTTCTGAAAAGACCATACGTGATTAAGTGAATTACTTGGATTTCATGAGAAGAAATTTCCGACCAGAACTTGAAAAATATTTTTTTTTAGAAGTTTGCATATCCGCGCTCCACTATTGTTATTTCAAGTCCGAACAAAAAATTATTCATTTAGCTATATCGACCCGGGTAATTTTACTGACTAATTCGAGGTCGTAGATCACGAATATGCAGTAAGATTTTTTCTAGGATCAGTATTCTGGGAAATAAATCACTTTTAGTGGAAATTTTCGGAAAAATTGGTCAACTTTGAGGAGCTGTAGCAGCCACAAAAAAGGCACTGGGCATATGCTGATTTATTTGGTGATAGATTGATCCTTTACGAATGGAAAAATCCAATTTCATTCACCTACCGCGAACAGTTTAGCTTTCATGATTTTTTCCGCGAAGGTTCAAAATTTCCAATTTTTCATCGACCGTAACTTGAAAAATAAACTTTTTTAAGAATATATGTTGGCATATTCGTTCTCTACACCCTCGAATTAGTCGACAGTATAAATTTGGTTTCGATCGGAGACCAAAAATATTTTTCAAAAATATCGCAATTTTTCCATGCATATGTATGGAAAAATTGGAAAAATTTTCGATCTTCCCGATTTCCACCAAAATCGAATTATTTACTAAATCGAGGGCGTAGATCACGAATATGCAAACAGAACTTTGCTGAAAGGATTAGTTTTCAAGTTATGGTCAATAGAATATTCGAAATTTTGGACCTTCGCGGAAAAAATCATAACAACTGAACTGTTCGCAGTAGGTGAATGAAAGTTCGATTTCAGAATTCGCAAAGGATCAATCTATCACCAGAAATATCAGCATATGTCCAGTGCCTATTTTCTGGCTGCTACACCTTCTCAAAGTTGACAAATTTTTTCGAAATTTTTCACTAAAAGTGATTTATTTCCCAAAATACTGGTCCTAGGAAAAATCTAATTGCATATTCGTAATCGTAAGTGTTTCTTTTGACCTCAAGAATCTATTGTTGACTCACCCTGTATAGTAACAAATTTTTCATGTTTCATTGCAACTCTTGATGTTAACTATTCTACTCTTTGTTTTTTAATTTTCGGAAGTACTAACAAAACAGGGCAGTGTATGGCGTTTTTGAAAGGACCATCGATTCACCTTCAAACAAGGAGTGACTCAAACCCCTTTCCCATTTAAGATTGTAGGGTATGCTGTCATCTGTCAACTTTTCGACATAGATGGAGTGGCTCGTTGTGAGGAAAGTCGGAAAATTGTGAACAAATTATGTGCAACCTTCTGAGACAAATTGATACGTCCAATAGGCTACACCGGGCTCCTGTCCCTCGATTGGTTTTCGATCTATCGCCTAGTTCGTGTACTTATCATGTCCCGATAACCATCGGGTGTGTGTAGCAACGAGAAAATCCGTGGCACGAACTCCATTCCCCCTTTTATCGAGTACCACCCAACCCACAACAACGTCCGCGATGATTAAATACCCGGCGCAATACCCAGCGATGCGCCCTGATCGATAACTCTCGAACCGATTGTCCGATTTCGTGATCTCGCCATCTCTCTGCTAAACCGACCATCGCGATTTATGCACATGCACATTAAGCCGTCGCACGTATCGGCCTTTTAATGCATCCGGTCGACTCAACCTGGTAGAAGGTATTTTGCACATTCTGATTGCCCGATTCCTGATTACCAGTCCAGTTATGCGAAATTATCTCTCTCTGGTAACATTTCAACTTCCGATATAACAAACCCATTATTTACCACCGCCATCAGCCGTCAGTTGCCAATTCTATTGGTTTCCTACGTTGATTTCTGCGTAATTGCCCCGTGAGTGGTATTTTCTGCTTTATCTGCTGGAAAGAGTTGTAATTGTCGTGTTCGTAGTAGATTCTTCGGATGGAATACGAAATGGGGCTCCCATATTCGTCCCAGAAGCATACTGGCTGCTCATTATAATAGAATAGAGCTAAGCACTGAGCTGTGGGCTCTACGGGACCGCTCTACGTCCACAAGGCCCATTTGGACCTTAGCAAGAATATTCAACATCCCCTTGTCGGCTCAGAAATCTTCTAGCAGAGTCTGACGAGTGCAGATTCTGTTGGGAGTAGGAGGATCAACTGGTGATGAAGCTTCGCCATCACGAGAGAACACAAAAAATGCTTTGGACCAGGAACTTTCAGGAGCGAGGAGTTCTTCTTGAAGCCAACCGAGATACTGGAGTTCATTGGAACTCTAGAACTAGAGGGTGATCTGTAGACTACGTAATGTCGAGAACAGCTCTGATCGGGGCCACTATAGACCTCAAGGTCGCCATCCTTCAAACACGTATCAGCCTGGAGGATGAAACTCTAGAACAGGTCGAGCAGTTCGAATACTTCATTAATACTAGGGCTAACCTATACTCGGAAATACAGAACCGTATTAATTCGGCATCACGGGCATTCTGGAAGCTAAAGGTCAGAGTGTTTCAGAATCACGACCTCAATCTGAAGACCAAGACAGCTATTTACAAGGCAGTCGTGCTCCCAACGCTTCTTTACGGAGGCGAAAGCTGGACGCCCTACATGCGACATAAAACAGCTTGTACAAACGCAACAAGGTCATCTAAGACATAAAATGCATATCAAATGGTTCCACAAAGTTTCGAATGCAGAAGTCTTGCAACGCGCGAGTTGTACAACAATTGAGACTCAAGTAACGAGGGCCCGACTCAGATGGAGCGGCCACATTCTGAGGATGCAAGACACAAGAATCCCCAAAATAGCTCTGTATGGCGAATTGACAGAGGGAGCCCGGAAGCAGGACAGTATAAACGGTTTAAGGATACACTACATCAATCCCTAAAATCAGTTAATGCCAATCATAACTGGGAACAACTAGCGTTAGACAGGTCACAGTTGAGGTCTATGGTGCACAGTTATAATGGAGACTTGAGAAGAATACAGCGGCGTCCAGATTTGGTTGGTGACTATCCATGCCCGGAGTGTGGAAGGATCTGTAGGTCACGGTTGGGTCTCTTCAGTCACAGGAGGGTACACAGTCGCAATAAGCCCTACGAAATTATAAGTCTGTTTTTTTTATGTCTTTTTTGAAGGTACAGCAATAATGAATGAATGAATAAGGTTGCAATGCAAACCCCTCTCAAATATATCTACCATATTGATACTTTCGAATTAGGTATTACCTTTTGTCGTATCTCTATGACTTTTTTTAGTTCTGCTCTGGTTACTCTATCAGTATTGGGATTCAATTATACCTGTTCCTCGAACAACTGCAGAACAGAAGAATCTTCACTTGGATGACCGAACCTGGTCGAAAGACCTTCACGATCAAAAGCAAGATTTGGAATATTATAAATTTCAAAACTGAAGGGATTTCTGACGATGAAAGTGATCCTTCGCAGAGATTATGTTCTTCACCGTGCGTTCTTCGAATAAGTTTGATGAAGGCTGTATTATTTACATTTTCTTTCTTGTTCTCTGACCTTAATATCACTGGAAAAGAAGGTCTTCAGTATTAAAAGGTCATTTCCTTTCCAAGTGGTAAAATATCTCAAAATCCTTTGGTCGCCACCACAAAGTTCGTCCTATCGACTCTGCCTTGCTATGACGACCAAATTCTTGCCTTCAGAATCGCATATTCGGCTCTTTATCGGTAAAGGTCCCTTGGAGCGAATTTCCCACCAAACGTAAGACGGGAAAAGGTCACGCTTCTCTAGCATAGACACGTATTTCGGATTCGTGGAAACAATTTAACTCACTTTGCATCGCACATCACGCATGTATCATTACCGAGGGAAATGGTATGCATAATCGGACCGATTTGCCGCCATTTTGAATGGGTTCTCGGTATAATCCTACCAGGCCCGGAGGAATGCAACTGTTCCATCGACATAAAGCACCGATAAAGACGCCAATAAGCTAAATGGGATAATTTCTAATCATTTCCACGAAAGTGACCATCAGACCATTAGCCGAGCTCACCTATCTGCTTACCAACCGATGATTTGTGGTTCGCGAAATTGTTTTAGGCTTGTTCGTGGCGTTGTAAAGTGAATTTGTAGTCGTGTTGGTGTCTTATAGCTCGATGGGACGTGGTTGGATTTGTCACGTATACTTCTGAGGTCACCTTGGAGTTTCCACGTGCATGCACATCTTTTTCGAAAGCGTATTCGCGAAAGGGCTGTAGAAATGATCATACTAGAAGCTATTGTTAACTGATTTCGAATCTGTAATCTTCCTGGGTCAACAAATTTTATAGCATTTGACAGAAATAGTAAGTAATAGACGAATGTGTCGAGTACCTAGCTGAATCAACAGACAATGACATCATTCGAGTGCCAGGATACTGGTTTATTTGAGCCAACCAGCAAGCTGACCACCTGACTGGAAAACCTTCAAGAAACTCCTAATGGTCTGAAATCCACCAGAGCAGAAGCTATAAATTGAATAACTTATAAAGCGTCGCTGTAGTACTGTTGGATCAATAATCTGATGATCCTGAACAGGAAAGCCTAGCTGGAATCACTATACGTGTCACCCCTTGGTTAAGTCTTATCCAGAAAAGATTGGTAAGATGGGGATCCCTATAGATCGAGGGCGAGATCTTTTGTAATAGAAAATTCTGCCCACGAAAATCCAAAAGAGCTACAAGATCATTTTATTTCTCACTTTAAGAGGGTAGACGTTCACATACCTAGAAGTAAAAGATTGATCAACCCTTGGGTTTGTTCGAAGTGAGAACAAAAGGTTTATAGACAAACCTACCTTGAATAAAATGCTAGAATTTCGAAAGTATCTTTGGTTTTGGAAAAAATTTCATTCAGACTAGAGTAATCCACATATTATGATATCACTATATAAGACGCATCATTTTTCTTCATATAATGCTACCAACAACAGTATCTTGAATTATCATAACATAGACTTTGCTTCGTAATTAACCTGTCGTTTCCCCCGAAGGTTTCCAACCGTCTCGAATGCAAAAATGCAAATTCTTGTCAAGCTTAAAACAACGAAACGACACAAATCGAATGCAGAAATGCCGCTGGCGATGGTGGTAGCAATTTTTTATTCCGCATAAGTGTAAATGTCTTGTTGATTCTACACGCACATGTTACAATACGAACGTCTAGGCTGGGACGCGGTAGAAATGCCTCAATTTCGTAACATCTGCCCGTTTGATTGGTCTTTTCCTGTTCGGAGGGGCTTTTTTCCAATCTTGACCTATTACCGATTGACGGACGTTCAAATTCTATTCGGATGTTATTTGCCTTCTTGGAAAGTTATTGCTAAAAATGAGCATTTGGATCGATAACGAAAAACATAAAATTTATGTAGGTATACTAAGTGACTTAGAAGACAGAACACCCAGTATTAATGAATTTATTACGACTTTTTTTGGATTGATGTGTCTTAGGGTCCTAAAGGTTGCACCGAGGTCGAAATTTAGAGATTTCCTCCCGTGCTTTTTACCCTTGCGACGTGGAGAATTCGTCAAGACCAAACGGTTGGACTGAGGTTGATGAAATTAAGAGATTTATCACTAGAAGAGTTGCTCTTTGAGAATATGTCATCACATCTGAATCTACGATGATTTTTCTGGGAGCTACGAGTATCAGAAGTTGACCTTCGAAAATTCCCTAAAATATGGGGTCAGTTAAAGCTCCCTCAAGACCGAATAATTGTGCCGAAATGGATGAAATTCTCAGATTTATTTCTTAAAGAGTTGCTCTTTCAGAATATGTACCACATTCTTATTTACGGTTACTTTTATTTAGAGATAAACGACTCGAAAGCTGATCTTCGAAAAATCCTTAAAAAGATGGGTTAGGTTAAGAATACGTCCGAACGGTTGCGCCTAGATGGATGAAATTCTCAGAATCATTACTAGAAGAGTTGCTCTTTCAGAATATATATCACATTTCCATCTACGGTTACTTTTATTGAGAGATAAACGACTCGAAACTGACTTTCGAAAAATCCTTAAAAAGATGGGTTCAGTTAAGAATACGTCAACACCGAACGGTTGCGCCTAGATGGATGAAATTCTCAGAGTCAGTACTAGAAGAGTTGTTCTTTCAGAATATGTATCACATTTCCATCTACTGTTACTTTTATTGAGAGATAAACGACTCGAAACTGACCTTCGAAAAATCCTTAAAAAGATGGGTTCAGTTAAGAATACGTCAAGACCGAACGGTTGCGCCTAGATGGATGAAATTCTCAGAATCATTACTAAAAGAGTTGCTCTTTCAGAATATGTATCACATTTCCATCTACGGTTACTTTTATTGAGAGATAAACGACTCGAAACTGACCTTCGAAAAATCCTTAAAAAGATGGGTTCAGTTAAGAATACGTCAAGACCGAACGGTTGCGCCTAGATGGATGAAATTCTCAGAATCATTACTAGAAGAGTTGCTCTTTCAGAATATGTATCACATTTCCATCTACGGTTACTTTTATTGAGAGATAAACGACTCGAAACTGACCTTCGAAAAATCCTTAAAAAGATGGGTTCAGTTAAGAATACGTCAAGACCGAACGGTTGCGCCTAGATGGATGAAATTCTCAGAATCATTACTAGAAGAGTTGCTCTTTCAGAATATGTATCACATTTCCATCTACGGTTACTTTTATTGCGAGATAAACGACTCGAAACTGACTTTCGAAAAATCCTTAAAAAGATGGGTTCAGTTAAGAATACGTCAAGACCGAACGGTTGCTCCTAGATGGATGAAATTATCAGAGTCAGTACTAGAAGAGTTGTTCTTTCAGAATATGTATCACATTTCCATCTACTGTTACTTTTATTGAGAGATAAACGACTCGAAACTAACCTTCGAAAAATCCTTAAAAAGATGGGTTCAGTTAAGAATACGTCAAGACCGAACGGTTGCGCCTAGATGGATGAAATTCTCAGAATCATTACCAGAAGAGTTGCTCTTTCAGAATATATATCACATTTCCATCTACGGTTACTTTTATTGAGAGATAAACGACTCGAAACTGACTTTCGAAAAATCCTTAAAAAGATGGGTTCAGTTAAGAATACGTCAAGACCGAACGGTTGCTCCTAGATGGATGAAATTATCAGAGTCAGTACTAGAAGAGTTGTTCTTTCAGAATATGTATCACATTTCCATCTACTGTTACTTTTATTGAGAGATAAACGACTCGAAACTGACCTTCGAAAAATCCTTAAAAAGATGGGTTCAGTTAAGAATACGTCAAGACCGAACGGTTGCGCCTAGATGGATGAAATTCTCAGAATCATTACTAGAAGAGTTGCTCTTTCAGAATATGTATCACATTTCCATCTACGGTTACTTTTATTGAGAGATAAACGACTCGAAACTGACTTTCGAAAAATCCTTAAAAAGATGGGTTCAGTTAAGAATACGTCAAGACCGAACGGTTGCGCCTAGATGGATGAAATTCTCAGAATCATTACCAGAAGAGTTGCTCTTTCAGAATATATATCACATTTCCATCTACGGTTACTTTTATTGAGAGATAAACGACTCGAAACTGACCTTCGAAAAATCCTTAAAAAGATGGGTTCAGTTAAGAATACGTCAAGACCGAACGGTTGCGCCTAGATGGATGAAATTCTCAGAATCATTACTAGAAGAGTTGCTCTTTCAGAATATGTATCACATTTCCATCTACGGTTACTTTTATTGAGAGATAAACGACTCGAAACTGACTTTCGAAAAATCCTTAAAAAGATGGGTTCAGTTAAGAATACGTCAAGACCGAACGGTTGCTCCTAGAGGGATGAAATTCTCAGAGTCAGAACTAGAAGAGTTGTTCTTTCAGAATATGTATCACATTTCCATCTACTGTTACTTTTATTGAGAGATAAACGACTCGAAACAGACCTTCGAAAAATCCTTTAAAAGATGGGTTCAGTTAAGAATACGTCAAGACCGAACGGTTCCGCCTAGATGGATGAAATTCTCAGAATCATTACTAGAAGAGTTGTTCTTTCAGAATATTCATCACATCTGAATCTACGATGATTTTTCTGGGAGCTACGAGTATCAGAAGTTGACCTTCGAAAATTCCCAAAAAGATGGGGTCAACCATTCGTCAAGACCGAATGGTTGCATCAGTTTTATGAGCCAACTCTTGCCTTGTAAATTGACCGAGTGAAATGGCTTGTTGATGCTGTCTGCTGAAATTGGTGTCGTTCTGACACTGACGTTTACTAGAGAGAGAAAAAAGGTTTGCTTGGTGGATGTTGATGAAGAATGGAAGGATTTTTTCCTCCCAACAGAAAACTGCAAGGCTCCGAAGGTACATCATAGCAAATAATGAACCGAGGGAGGAAAATATTCCACGGCGAGTTTAAGACTCCGATAGACGCATAAAACCAATTTGTCACTTTCCCAGGCTCGACCATTAGCGATTTCACGTGCTGAAACCGTACCGATCGTGTAGTGTTCGCTGAAAAATTTCCATATTCCGTAACCTCCCAAGAAACCTCGGCACTTCACGGAACAGTACGACGCGAATCGGTGCCCGATCGGAAAAAAAGACCATCGGGACTAAATCGAGTCTCGCCCGGGGCACGTGTTGTGGTATTCCTCTACACCCACGTCGATTTGTCGAAGAATATCCGAAGAATGTTTTAATATCCCCATTATATGCCGGTTTATCCTCTCAAAACGCCGATCGGGACCGTGAGCATCAACGCTGTGTTTTTTTTTTTCGTTTCATTCGACTTTGTCGAGCATGGTCGAGCGTGAATTTTTATGGGGCATTGTGAGACGGCTATCTGTGACGTCGTCGTCGGTTGTTTTCGGTGATTGCGAAATTGGCGAAGGGGGATTGGCTGGCGATGAACACGAACGGAGCAGAGAGAAATTTCGGTTTTGTGACTCAATAAAACAGGGTTCGTGGAATGTTTGCAATGAGGCTTCATTTTTCATGCGTAATTGAGTGAATTACCAGGATTTTATGAGAAGAAATTTCCGACCATAACTGGAAAAAGAAATAAAAAAAAAATATCTGCTCTCCACCACCGAAATTATTTTAAGTACGAACAAAAAATTATTCATTTAGCTATATCGACCCGGGTTATTTTATGGATAACGGATATGCCGTTAGATATTTTCTAGGATCAGTATTTTGCAAAAAAAAGCACTTTTAGTGGAAAATTTCGAAAAAATTGGTCAAATTTGAGAAGCTGTAGCAGCCAGAAAAGAAGGCACTAAACATATGCTGATTTTTTGGTGATAGATTCATCCTTCGCGGATTCAGAAATGAAATTTTTATTCACCTACCGCGACCAATTTGGATATTATGATTTTTTCCGCAAGGGTCAAAAATTTCCAATTTTTCATCGATCGTAACTTGAAAAATAAATTTTTTCAAAAATATCTGTTTGCATATTCGTCATCTACGCCCTCGAATTAGTCGACAGTATAAATTTGGTTCAGATCGCAGACCAAAAATTTTTTTCAAAAAATCGCAATTTTTCCATGCATATGTATGGAAAAATTGAAGAAATTTTCGATCTCCCCGATTTCCACCAAAATTGAAGTATTTACTAAATCGAGGGCGTAGATCACGAATATGCAAACAGAACTTTCCTGAAAGGATTAGTTTTCAAGTTATGGACGATGGAAAATTCGAAATCTTGGACCTTCGCGGAAAAAATCATAAAATCTGAACTGTTCACGGTAAGTAGAAGAAAGTTGGATTTTTTCATTCGCAAAGGATCAATCTATCACTAAAACAATCAGCATATGTCCAGTGCCTTTTTTCTGGCTGCTACAGCTGATTGAAGTTGACCAATTTTTTCGAAATTTTTCACTAAAAGTGATTTATTTCCGAAAATACTGATCCTAGAACAAATCTAATTGCATATTCGTAATCTACGACCTAAATTCAATCAAGAAAATGATCCGGGTTTATACAGCTCGAAAAATAAAAAATTTTGGATTTGGAATAATTTCGTCTGCTACTCTTCCCTATCGTTTGACTTGAACACATCTGTCTGCGATCGGTGCTAACCTCACTCAAACTGAGGAAGATTTGTTTAATTTTCGTTTGATAAACGTCAAAAATCTCTAACTCGGTACTTACGAGGTAAGTACTTATGAACCAATCACAAAATCATCTGAAAAACAGTTTCTTCAATCGACAAATCCACACAGCTTTCCAAAATTGAATGGTACAGATACGATAACGTGGAATAAATCCGATAATAAATGTTTCCTGAGAAGAACACAAAAATTATATGAGAATTTTTTCACTACCTATTAGGAATGACCTTTCGAAGAACTGTGAGAAACAAAAATGATTTATCCCATCGAAATTCCCAGATTGAACCATCCGCTAATCTCTTCATTCGATCTCCATCCTCCTATACGTGGCCTTAGATCCTAATGGCTCGGTTTCGATCAAAGGATAATATCAGTGCCAAACATGGTATAAAATATAGAACAGGTGTTATCGAGATTGGAAGGATAAACCGAGTGGATTCAGTGTGGCGTTCAAAGTTGCCGGGTCTGCTTAGAAATCACTAGCTCTGGTGAAGTCTGGTCTTTTTAATCAGGGGAGGGAAGCTATGAAATGAAGTATCAATTACCCATCAATTGATGAGAGATGAACTAAGGTACTTTGGCCTTAGCAATATGATGTCAATGGATTTCAGAGTGAAATGAGAAGTCAAAAAATGCTGATTTCATTTCTAAAAGTTTTCATTATGCAGAAAGAACATGTCAACCACTATATGGTTATTGCAGATAACTTCTTGTTCTCAAAGGACACTCCCAGCCTCCCTATCCATCTGATCTCTTTCTTATCGCGAAATTGAAGAATAAAGACAACATTCGAGGCCCATAACCTTCTTTTTTCACATGTGTGATTCCTTCAGTAACGAAACCGTCGATTTTTGATCGACTCTGCCTTTGACGTGGCAACATCGGCCACGTCCTAGAAAAACCTCACCACCAAGCGACTCGTATCCATCTCGCCAGCATAGTCCAGCGGCTGGGAACAGAATCACCACGCCATTATAATTTTCAATTCGATTATCTTTCCGATTACTATCGACGTAATTATCTCGACGCGACTTTGTCGAGGAGGCCTAGAACTAGTTCTTAGAAGAGACTTCTATCGGTTGTGTCCTTCTTGCTACCTGCCTCGGTTCACATAGCCAAATTACCTAACGTAAAGTAATTTTTATAATTGCTGCGGGATATCGTGCACGCCGCTTATTAAATTCCGTGAACTGTTTTACATCGACGACCTTCCGACTACGAGGTCGTATAGAGATGTGCAGCTTCTGCAGAGTAGACTCTTTGAGGCTGATTCGACCATTAATTAAGAGTGAAATCTTTCGATTCTTATGGTGGGTTCAAGCAGAGTTTCTGAGAACTCACTTCATCGCCTTAGATTGGTTCATTTCTTAGGTCTTCGTTCTTAGGAACTCGTCACCATCACATAATGGCAAAGAGTTCAACGCCAGAGCTTTTGCTGATCCAAAGAACTGAGCGTTTATGCCGAGATTGGTGACCTCAATGCAATGCATCGTGCAGCTTGACGTAAAAAGGGTACAAGTGAAAACTCAACTTCAATATGTTTATCTGGTAGAAATGGCACTTACAGAATGATTCGTTGAAATCTGAATGGATTGTCGCTCTTCCAAACGAAGAGAATTCCCAATTTCTTTTCCATTGAGAAACTGATAATGTCATGTATATAATACAGATCATGTTTGAAACATTATAATAAACCTTCTAAGCGCAATCGCTTTAAGTTCCCTTCTTCGGTGTAACTAAACTTTAACTAGAGCACCTGCAACTCTCTTGTGATTTTTTACCTTTCCGAGCAACTTCTCCTTACTGGTATTTCCAATACCAGTGATTATTTTAATTATTGCAACAATTTCCTCGGTAATGGTGAAGTTGCCGTCGAGATTGCAACACGCAATCTTTCACAGAAGCTTCGATTGTTGAAATAAAAATTTGAATCTCCTTCGGCGTTTGATCGGCTGAAAAAATCGACATGCAACTGCAGAAGTGTTACGAGATCAGTCTCCGTCATTCTAGGCTGTATCTATCGTTCAGCTGGGAATTTGTTTTCTTAATTATACCATCTATCGTTTTTAGAAAATATTCACAACTACTTAGCCAGCAATACTGTATATAGCCTGCTCGAAAATTGAAGAGAGGAAATATTGCATTACCATAGAAACCAACAATAACTCATAAGAAGTGTCAGTGTGAAGTTTGTGATCAAAAAAGTAAACCAGAGTTACGCAATAAATTAAAAGAAAGAAAATGTCCACCGCAATTGGGAAAATCGAAAAATTGGAGTATCGAGCCATCATCAAGACCCTGTATTTAAAAGGGTTAAGGTTAAGAGGTAAGCAGATTTACGAATATATGCTTAATACCCTTGGTGATCAATGTCCTTTGAATGCGACCGTGAAATATTGGACTGCAAGCTTCAAAACAGGTAAATTGTCCATTGAAGGTGATGACTGATCAGGAAGGTCAGTTTCTGTGTCAGTCCCCGAAAATATCGATGCAGTTCATGACATGATTTTATCAGACAGTCGAATTGGGCTGAAACGGATATCTGAAGCACTGAATATTTCATACGAACGCGTTCATCATATAGTTCACGTCAATTTGGACATGAGAAAAATTGCTGCAAAATGGATCTCCAAATGTTTGAATGTTGACCAAAAGCGTGCAAGGGTAGAAGCATCGCGTTCGATCTGTGCTCGATTTAAAAACGATGTAGACTTCTTAAACCGAATTGTTACTATGGATGAGATTTATGTACATTTCTACGATCCAGAAACAAAGCAACGATCAATGGAATGGCGACACTCTGGTTCTTCAAGACCTAAGAAGTTTCGTGTCCAAAAATCTGCTGGAAAAGTTCTTGCTGCAGTTTTTTGGGATTGTCATGGAGTGATCATGATTGATTTTTTGGATAAGGGTATAACAATAACCTAGTGTATCCAATTAAGAGAAGAATATGTTGAGGAATGAAATATTTTAACATTGAAATTTTGTTCGAAAAAGTATCGATTTGAACATCCGATGCTCGTGTTTAGCAATTATTGCTATTGTCTGATTGGTATTTGCTTTCGATATCGTCCCTTACAGGACCAGATCAAACGGCTTTCACGTCGTCAGATGAGGTCTAATTATTTGCACGATACACCCCGATGCAGGTATAACATAACAATGTTGTCACAGGTCAAAACGGCGTCGCGTTAGTTTGTGTATATTCAAACCGCAAATATGCGTGCGAGCGATTGATTATTTCAGAGGGGTTAAATGTTTGAATTAATAAACTGTCACGATGACGTAGCGACTCGATGGGATAGTTGCTGTAGTAGATGGTATCAAGTACCAGCATACCACACGATTATAGTAAGGGAATCGTACAAACATTGACGTGAATATCAATAAGAGCCTTATAAGAATGCATGCATTTTAATCAACTTCCGATATTTGGCGCACAAATGATTTTTTCACCACTTATGCTTGGAAATGGTCAATAAACTGCTCATTTTGAATCGTTAAGAGATTCTTCTATGTGTTACTCAAAAATAACATTGGAAAATGATCACCTTCCCCTCTCATGTGCGCAACTTCATGAATAATGCAGCTTCTGCGACATCTAAAGCCTCTCTTCCATCCGTCATATTCGACTCGAAGTACGAGAATCATCAATCAAAAATGCCCTGTGTGAGATCATTGAAATATCACGCCGAAGCGGGATAATCATTTCCGAAACAGATGAATGTTTTCGGCACTCAATCGGGTGCATATTTCAGTGGATATAATCTGTTCACTGCTTGGGACTAATTCGACAATCGATTAACAGCGGGAAATCCTGCTGAGGATACCAGCAGTGCGAAATAAATTAAGGGAAAAAGAAATGAGCTTCCAACCTCAACCAGTCGTCGAAATAAGACTTTGTCAGCAAAATAATCGATTTTCACCATCTCTAGGTAAATTGAGATCGAAACGAGTTCAATTTTCTCAAACTGGATATTTTTCAATGCAAATTATAACCTTCGCTTGTTCAAGACCTCCCAATCTTGCAATCAATCATTTCTTCAACCGTCCCTTTCAAAATCAATTATTCAAAGACACATATTGAAGTTTTGAAATTTTCCACCCCTTGTCCGTCAGTTTATCCTCGATATTTTCTCAACAAATGACGAAATTCAACTGGTAATTTCGGAACGGTTAAAAAGATATTGTCTCCATAACGACTTTTCAACCGGTGCGTACACAGGACTACCCTTTGATTCTCCAATTCAATTTATAAAGCTTATGATTAAAGTTCATTGAAAATTCTCAAGTTTGTACGTTTGTACTTCGAATTAGGTATATTGTGGGGTTAGACAGTTAGAATTATTATCACATTAATGTGTAATTTGATATAGTAGACAGGTTATTTTGAGAGGAATTGCTCGATTTGTAAGTATTAATCTTCGTGTACACAAAAAGGTTTGTTCAAACTTGATGGACAATGATATTATTTCTCGTTATTCAAACTGTTTTCCTCTGAAGAATGAAATTAGTTTAGGTCTATTTGGAGCTTAGTTATACCTATGTTTCAGCAATAAAAACATGATAAAAGATCAAGATGTATGTAGAGGCACAAATTGTTCTTTCAACTATACTTTTTCAACATCCATTTTGAAATATTGAATATTGAAATAAGGAACTATCAATTTGAGAGAGGAATTATGAACATAAGATAATGTAGATCTACAGTCATCACAGATACTTTCAATCAAAAGAGTGAAATTTTGAGCATATGTTGAGAATAAAATGGATCAAAACGTTTCAAAAGCATATTTTGAGCATAGTTCTCCATTTCACCATAAGAAAGTTTAGAAGTGGAAGATTCAATGTCTGAATTTTTCTCTTTTGTAACCAAAAACTTCAGATTCACTGTTATAAATTCTCATTTAGGTATTGTATTCAGTTTATCTGCCAAGTATGCTAGAAACGTTTGGTAAAAATACCCCACGCACAAAGTGAACTGTATTTTCAGTAAGATACTGATGAATCTAATTTCTTCTTGAATATTCTACAGCGAATATCCTTGTTGAATCAGTTTTTACTCCAATATGAGGATGATTATAAGAAGTACAAGCGTTTTTTGTTTAGGCTTGTTCAGTTTTACCCAAGCTGCAATCATCCGGCGGATAAAGTATATAAATGTTGTCCATTCTGTACACTTCAAGAGAAAAGGTATCTCGGACAAGATTTGCGACTGGAAACCAGTTTGAAAGGAGAAGACGCATCAGTATTTCATTGGCCACCAAACGAGATGAAAAGAGAGGCAAGAAAACAGCAAGGGAGGCTTAAACCAAATCCGGACTTACAGCTAACATCTCAGGGGAACCTTGTCCCTTCTCCCTGTCCTGCCGGTCGTCCAGTTTGAACCCTTGACAGCCGTCGCTCTCCCCCAAAAACAATACAGAGACACACACAAACCACACAGTTACAGTTTTGCACACCTCAGAACACCTCTTAATCCTCAAAACGTAAAACGGTCGTGTAAGTGACAAGGACGATAAGTCATCGGCGAAACAATGCACGCATTCAAATGTTTTGATTGGAACTGACTTAATTCTTGCGCCACTTGTTTCTTGCCTTTTCCCCGGTTCTCCAACCCCACCGCGTCTCCACAAAATCACACTATAATTTGCGTTTTGTTTTATTTCAAGTTCCCCGCTCTCCTCAGGACGGCCATGTGGCCGTAAACCCGCCCAGATAATAGCACCCTCAATTACCGCGCACCTACAGCCATCTATCGGGCCGGACGACACCGCCGACTTGCGGACAATCACTTCAGGTGGCAGCAGTTTCCGAATCGAGCTTATCCCTGCCACTTTAATTGTCGTATTCCCCTCGTAATTACAATATTTGCTCATTCAGCATACATCATCGATTACGCTGATTATTATGAGTGGAATGGACACTAATGAACGTTCTGAAATTATATGTTTTCATTTCAGATTCTGTAAGGAAGCGAAATCTACCTTTTTTGATGAATTGATAACCTGAAAGTAGGGTGATAAAAATTTTACATGGTTTTTTCAAACTACAATCGTAGAATAAATAGCAATAACAGTTTTGTGGAAAAAAGTTCGCAGTTTCTAAAAGGCCAGGCATAACTCGAGCCCCTGCAATAAATCACCAGTCAGACAAGAACCCAAATGTTAATAAATCACACAATACAAGACCTGCCTCTCAACTCCTGTTCACTTTCTTCTCTATTTTAGGATTACAAAGAAAAATAATGATCTTTTACGACAAAAGGTTCGTGTGAAGACACAGAGAAGGATGGTGGTTGTTTTTTCGAATTTTTATGGACTTGGAAGAAAACTATGTGTTCATAAACAACTTTATACACTTCTTTATTAAAATCTGTACAAAATTTACAAAAATCAACAATGGTCCCTCTGAGTCCAATTCCATATTATACATTTCGTTAAAAAAATAATATTTACACCTAACTAAAAAAGAGTCATTATCACGAGAAGATTGTTTGATAATTACTGTACATATTTTGGGGAGCTGCAATGAAATTCATGTTGAATTGAGGTTCTACGTTTTCGTTTTTGACGGGCATTTTGGTAGATTCGCAGGAATCTGCGTTGGAAGGCGGGGGTGAGGGAGATTTCTTGGAATTCTTGTGGGTCTTCAGGTGTTTGGCTAGGTGATCAGACCTCATGAACCTCTTCGTGCACACGCTGCAAACAAACCTTTTTTCGCCGGTGTGGGTCCTGAGGTGTCTCTGTAGCTCGTCGGATCTGGTGAACCTCTTGCCGCAGAACAACCAGTTGCAGACGAAGGGCCTCTCGCCAGTGTGCCATCTCAGATGGGCCTGTAGATGCGAGGTCTTTCCGTACACCTTATCGCAGCCTGGGTAGTGGCAGATGTGGAGTTTTTTCGAGGCGGGTTTCCTGAGGCCGTTTTCTTCGTTGATACAGTTCGGACATTGGCACTTTATGCAGCGTCTGGCTTTCGAGCCCAAACCAGCCAAATCAGTCATGGAGATTTCCGATTTCATCATCTTCATCGATAGCGAAGACATGTAGTTCTGAGGCCATTGGTAGGTGTGGTACTGCTGAGTTGGCATGGTTTGCTGTGGTTGATAGCCGCTGGTGGCTATATCCGCTGGAGGAGGAGAATGCTGGAACCAGTACTGGTTGCTGTGGTAGCCTCCTTGATGGGAGTAGGGCGACTGGTAGTGTGTGTAGTCTAGAGACGGATGGGAGACTTCCAAGGGTGTCTGAGGGAGGTATCCATCGCTGGAGCAAGACGTGGTGGAGGCTGGCGAAATCTGCGACTGCATCGCGAACGGTTGGTGTCCATAGAATCTGGAATAAGTTCCCACGAGAAGCGGAGACATCTGTAACAAAACAAAAAATGGTCAAATACATTGAAAGTTGACAGGCAGTAAATCTTGTAGTTAAAGTCTTCAACTACAAGCAAAATCCGATGAATCTTCAGTTCAAGAGCCATAAATCTTATAATTTGCTTTTCTCTCTGAATCATAGTACCAAGAGACTGTCAGTCACTGTTTACCTTCGGCTACTGGGGGATTTACCAAAGCCCTAATCTCTCTGAAACCCAAATGTCGACTTAGGACAACAACAAAGTATCAACACCTACAATGATACCCCGGTCAGTCTCTTTCTTCCACATCTGGTAATTTGTTAAGAGGATACCGCTGGAGGTTTAATCGAAAACCACATTTCTCTTTAGGCGCCGTTAGAGGATAAGTTATTGTTACCCTAATTCCAAGAAAGAACGTCGGTGTTTGAGTTCTCAAGGCATAAGGATGTATTAATATTCATAGAGATTCTCACGATTAATAATATCGGACATTTAGGTCTCATTTGGTCCGTTTAGGAGATTGCATCTAGAAATATTCTATCAGTTCACATCGTCAGAATCCCGATCATGGAACAAGTTGAATTTTGACATAAAAAATTTAATTTTACCTACATAGGAGCAGAAAAAAATTAAAGAACAAACATTTACATTGATTAAATAGCATCTAAATAGGGGCTGCTCAAAAAATATTCTACTTATATAGAAAACCCGCACTATTTTTGACAAAGAATCGATTTTTTCTCAAATATCCATATAAAATATCCAACGTGTACTTTCAGTTCACTTCACAATAACAACTGAACTTCATTGAATGAATGAAGATCAGAAAAAAAAATCTAATGATAATTTCATGGAAAGAAATATGGAAAAAGTGTTCGACTAGAAAATGAAGAAAATACTGAGAAATTAAAATTTTCTTCGAGTGACTCTGGATTGAAATGATGAAAAATAAAATCACAGATAATAGTGTAAAACAAATCTAATCTGAAATTGATGACCAGAGAACTTCAGAAATTGAAACAAGAAGTCAAGATTTTTGGAAATGTTAAAAAACAAATTCGAAGTAAAATTCATAAATTAGGAAAATGAGCAAAAAATGAAATCACATTATAGAAAAGGGAAAATGAAAAACGAATTGAGTGAACGAAAATCCATTCAACTGACACCTTAGAAAATGTTCAATGAATTGAGAAAACCTGAAAACTCTCAGTAAAGTTTGAGAAATAGACTATTCTCAATTCTGAGAAATATTTTGAAACAGAGGATGATAATAGGTAGTCGCCTTTGCTGAAAGTGATGAATGAAACTAATGCTAATCTTGTTTCTAAACTGTGTCCGAGATGCTATCTTAGTGAGAATATTGTAAACTAAAAAAATTGTTAAATCCTAAATGAAATGTAAATTTTTGATATTTTCTTTGATGGAGATTTTCAATAAGGTTCACTACACAAAAAGGAAAAATATGATAAAATCGACGAAAAGCTAATCGTAGAAAAAAAAGCTATACGACCATAAAAAGTTAAAAAGAAAATGTGGTAATATTCCAATGATCGCCAAGCGGCTGGAATAAAATTAAAAAAAAAATGTAGACCCGTTCTTGAACGTATAGGCACTTCCGTCAGACGCACAACTTGAACAAATCGACATCAGCACAGACCAATGATAGCTCTAATAAAATTGTAAGCGTTAATGAAAGGGTCCCGGACATGATTACAGTAATTACAACTGAAGCAAGTAAGAACGGCAAAAGAACACACGCACCTGAGTTTGCGCACTTGTCTGTTGGCAGTACTGTAGCGGAGTCGCTGCGGCCGAAGTCATCATCAAGCCCTAACGGTCACTTAAACGTTGCACTAATAACTGAGATTGCAGATTGCGACGGAGGTCGTTTCGGCTCATCTAGTAGGCCGATATAAGAAAATCTTCGGTGCGCTAGAGGCGTGGCATGCGCAATGATGCTGCGCTAATTTGGGCTGATGCGGGCCCTGGAGCCAAGACGAGGATACGGGGGTTGGATGTACCCTCGGGCCAGTCTTGAGATTATCTCGATCGTTGTTTTCCACATTACCCCCGAACCCCTATATATGTTGCATCGACTCCCACTGTCGTGGCTCGTTAAGGTCCCCCCTGTAGGTTTGGGTAAATATTTTTGGGGCCCACGCCTCTCCCCAAGATAAATATCGAAGTGTGCAGGAATCTGTGCATTGATGGATGGATTATTTAATCGACAAATTTCATTCGGCCATAAGAAGAAATGTGAGAAAATGCTTTTTGAAGGGTTGATACAATGCCTGTCAATTCTAGAATTCGCAGAAATTGAAGAGTTGAGGTGTTTTCAGAAAATTCAAGATGTTTCCTCAACCACTTCATTGATAACCTGCAACTCTCAAAATATGGGGATAAGAAAAAGTCGAAATCAATTTTTTTATGGGGCACCATTCTCAAAAGAGGTCGGAGGTTAATAATTGTGTAATCATTTTGATGAATGGTCCAATAGTTAATTCAACAAGTTGCAAAAAGAGCACACACGGTTGCAGAAACCTTAGCTACTCTGAGAAGCAACTGAAGACTAGAATTATCGATAAAATTAATCAAATTAACAAAGGAATCCTTTCATTTCCTTTCAATCTGTCAGAGGAAAAAGTGAGAAGTGATTGGATCGAAGAGGAGGACATTTTCAGCAACTATTTTAATTATTGAAAACCCTGAAACCTGGAACACTTTGGTTTAGTTAAGGATTTCCATCAAGTATTGGCCACATCAATTAAAAACTGAGTTTTAAGCGTTCCTAATACTGAAATAATAAAAACATTTTCCCTTAATTGAAATAATATACCTCGATTTATCTGAGATTTACGTCGTTTGTGTATGAAAATCATGAAATTCGGTTGAAATTTTCAAAGAGAATTATTCCAATCGCCTGAGATTGTTTAGATTCTTCTTCCCTTATTCAAGGAATGAAATAAGCAGGTTAGAAGAAATCATTGTTGAATCTGCTAGTAATAATTCAAGATTCAAACTTCCTTCTGATTTAGATTAATCCTGATATTGATTTCATTGCAATATCTCACTTCTCGGCATGTCATCATGTTCATATTCATGAAAATTGTCATTGGGTATTTTAGTCAATTCAAGTGTTGTGGTAGTTAATTTAGTTAAAACAAATTGAAAATGGAACAGGAATGGTAAAATTTCAAGATTCACATCAAATGTTACACTGATTATGGCAATAATTGTGATAACTCCTTCAACTAATCTGAATTCACCGAAACCAAATATTTTTCGAAAATATTGCAGATACGTATGTTTTTTCTTACATCTTTCATGTAAAAGATTCGGAACAAGTAAAGAATCGGTAATTTCATGTTTTATTGGCTGAATATCGGCAAGAATGGAAAAATTCCATTTTATAGCGGGCAATCATCATTTGCCTTTCTTGTGGTCAGTTTGCAATCCTCCCACACCAGCCTTCCGGACAAAAAGACCTGCAAAGCCGGTTGCAAGTGCAACAACAGGGTGCAAATTAACACAGATCATGGGCTGCCATAAATATGCCTATCAACGGGTCATTGTTGTTTGCGCAGAAAACATCCCGGTAAGTCACAGATCGGTGGTAAGACAGAAGATCAGCCCCATAAAAGTCAACCCGGGATCCGTCCGGCGGACAAAAGGGGCCCCTTTTCGGACTAGCCGAAAAGAACTGACCACGTCCTATAGGTCCTATCCCTTGACACTTTCCTTTTGTCGGTACCTGTTAACATCGGGGGGTGGTGTAGTCTTTAAAAATCATCAACGATCTATGGCTGGTGCCTTTGTTTCATGCCGAAAAATATTGTTAATCGCTTTATGTAATGGAAAAACGTCTGGACAGGGCGATCGGTCTCCAAATATCGGGATCGGAACCCTATAATCTTGTTTGCATTGGTACCTGCAAGTGTTTCTGGATTCAGCGCTGAGATAAATTGGGCGGAAATCATTTAGGAAGCTTTTTAATTAGATTTTTGGGAAGGAGCGTCATAAGTTCATGAGATATGAGAATTACACATCCACATTGTGGATTTCATAGGTTAAATTAGGTTCAACTTCAGAAAGGAACTCCAGATTTCGTCAACTATCATGGAGTTCTTTTAGAACGCGTCATTTTCGTGCTTTTGCAACTTTTGCTTTCATATTCAAGTGTTTTTGAGTGTTTAGATAACGTTTTTTGCTGAAAAATATAAGTTACAAAAAAGGAAGATAATATGCAGATGTCAGGTTTAAAAAAATAAACCACTAAGGAACAAGGAAATATTTCATGTTATAAACCTAATTGAGGTTCAATTATTTCCTTAGAAATGTTCTCTAGTATTAGCCTTAACTATCAATATATTTCTCCAATAAAACCTGTTCATTCAAAGTGACTTCATTGTAAATTGAGTGTTATTACCATCCTGCATACCCTTTAAAATTAAAAAAAAATAAGGCGGCAGGGATTTTTGGTTGCCATCTTGTTTCGTTTGAAAAATATACACCTTGTTAATCGACATGAATGAGTCAAGCCTAGAGTGGCCCTTGAAGAACGAAACACTGTAAATTGAAAGCACAGCAAAGAAAATTCGAGGCACAGAGAAGTTTCTTTAATACATTCTTATACTTTCATGAAAGTAGAGGACGACACCCAAAATGGTACTTTTTGACCATTATTTGGCTTTGATTGATACATTTACAGTGACTCTATCAAAAAATGTTTGATAGAGCCATTGTAGATTAATTGTTTGCTCGCGCCATCTATATTTGTATTGCTGATCCCAGAGTGGAATATTAATCTCGCAGGGAGATTCCTTCGTTTTCCACAAAGAAAGTTTCCTTTTTCATTGGATAGTAAGTTTTCTTCTTTGCCTGAAAATTAAGCGCTAGCATTATATGGAAATAGATGGCGCTCAACCGTAAACAGAGATCTGTAGAGAACTAAAATATTTTTCTCTCTCAATCTTTGTCGTTCATTGGACAATAAAGATTCAATCTCAAACGCAAGTGCATACAAAAAAATCGAAATAAGATATTGGGATATAAATATAACATTGTATTATATGATACGAAAAGTATCAGTTTTGAGACCTCATGGCTTATCAATGTTGGGTTTGATTTTTCAAAAACCATTGATAATAAGAATTATAAACGAAAAACATTTTTCTTATTCATCTCGAATTAAGTGAAATAAATTAAATGTGAAAAATTTTGATTTACATACCAGACCTTTTCGAAAAGTGAACAAGGTATCATGTTCTATGTTGATTGAATATTGATAATAGTTATTTTTCAATATAATTACATGGAAATTCTTACGAAAAAATGCAATCATAAGTCAACGACTTTTCATTAGAATTACAATAAATTGATACTCTCTTTCTACAAATATTGCTACAAATGTGAATGTTTATTTCGAAACGGGCCAAATTTTAATTTGTATTCCTTTGTTTTTTGATCTTCCACGATGTTTCGTTCAAGGAAGGTCCACCACATTAATCCAGTTTTTAAACGAATTTCGACATTGAAACGTTTGAAGTTGCCAGTATTCCTCAAAATTCTTTGGTTTCACACAATTTTTTTCAATCATTATTTTAATATTGACATTGTGCAGATGTCAATAATTTAATTTATTAGAGCACAAGACAATATTTTTCCCTTCTTCATGCGATGGAAATCGCAAATACTACAAAATCGTTGAACTTTGTAGATAATTCTGGAATTACATACATTCGAAAATATATTTTCCAAAGATGAAAGGAAATTTATAGCATGCTGATCCAGAAAACAATGGATTTGTGTTTACTTTACTGTCCATCTCAGACGTTATTGTCAATTTGAATACATTTGAATGGTATTCTTATCACAATTCAAAATTATGCTTAATTTATAATGTTATAATGCATTCAAAGTATCCAAGTTATAAATAAAATTGAACTAGGGCTGAATTTGAACTAGTACTATGTAGCAACATTTTTCATGAAAATTTAGAAAAAAACTTACAGAATTAGTTTTCGATTTCGGTTCAATGGAATCATTGCCAATTGCTTCTCACCTACTTCGTGCAATACAGAAAATATTCGTGTTTCAAAAAAACTAATTTAGGTTTAGCAAAAATTGAAATATACTACTTGAATCCCAGAAAGGGAAAAAAACAAATGAATGATTACGAAACTCAAATTTTGCATGAGAATAATGTACACAATTTTCAATCATAGGTTTCTTCAATTTTCTTGCTATTTCTGAAAGATCCATGAAAAAATGAGGATTTTCTTTTTCTCTCTCCTTATTTAGGTTGTATGATATGCGTTTTTCTTGTGGTTGTAGCATTGAACGAACCAAATTTTCCAAGACTTATTGAAATCCCCTTCAAAACTCATCAGAATATGAAGGTGAATTCCGTTTTAACAACAGAAGTAATTCGGATATTCGATGGGAATCTCATAATTTCCTCAAAAAACCAGTTGTAATTAAAATAAAATATTCCTCCAATTTCCCGAGAAACGTTAGTTTACGACTCGAAAGTCTGTCATTTGGCAACGCCGCTGCCTCGTCAATAAAAGTGGGAAGGATAAGTTCGGAATACCAGCAAAGCAACCGGCAATTCCTGTCAACGAGCGGCCAAAGTAAAGGTCTCTTAACGTCTTCAATTGTGAAAATCGCTGCCATTTCCCGCTGAACTAAAGTGAGTACATTTTCCATGTCCTTTTCCCTTCATTCGGGCCGTTTTGGTTATGGGTTCGTTTTAGGTTAGGAAGAAAAGTCATTGCGACAGGGCGAATCATAATTTTGTTGAGTGCGTTTCGATGCTTCGATAACGTCCTTCAAGATAAACCTTGAACTCGAGAAAGATTTTCGGAATGATCTTTATTCATCCCGGAGATTGATTCAAACGAAAAAAAATTTGTAATGGACTAGTTTATTCATTTTTTCGTGGGTTTTTCTATGATTGTATCTTAATTTTGGTTGATCAGTTTCAATATTTTCCAGCTTTTTTATTCAGGAATTTCGGGAATGACAACTTTCATTCAAATCAAAGTATGTAAATTCAAAAATTTGGACATACTCATAAGGAAAATCAAGAAAATGAAAATGAAGGAATGCAAGTTGCATTCATCGTTGAAATAATTTCAGTCCGACCGAATATTTGTATAACGGCTTCTCTGAACACGTTCCTGTTATGGCTAAAGTTGCCAAGGAATGTCTCTGACACTATTTTTCTTTCCGAGTGATTTTGTATGTCGAATTTATTCATGCCAGGTACAATTCTGCGGGAACACATATTCGCTTTCTCTCTTCCTTCCCATAAAGAGATCGTTTTTATGGATTTAATGAGAATGCTTGTTTATTCATATCCGAAAACGTTTAAATTTCGAAGTCAATGTTATCACTCTTCCATTAAACAAATTTCATTTTTATGGTATTATTCGGAAAAAGTCTCAATTGCCGCATGTTCAAGGTTGGACATTTCACGTACCAATAAAAATTCGAATATAACGTTCAGAAATTGGTGAAAATTTATATGATAGGTATCATATAAATAATTGTTCTAATTTAACTCTTTTTTCAATGGACGTTTTTCACGTTTTCTTCGAAATTCAGATGACACATTCAATTGAGAAATTAAAGGAAATTTGCATGATTAATTATTAGAAGAACTGTGCTGATTGGACAATTTTCTCCTGCCATAATTCAATTCTTAATTGATGGACGTCAATTATTTCTCTTTAAGTAATACTGCTTGAGATGCCCATTAGTTTTTTATAAAATCGTGACTTATATATGAAATCAATTTTTCTTTGATTATCCACTCGTTTATTTACACCCTGAATATGATCATCAAAAAACTTTAATTTTAAAATTTCGAAATGCTTAAATTACAAAAAACACAATACTTTTCATTGTACCTTGAATTGTGGGTACTAATTTATTCAGTTGTTTGTTGGTTGGAAGGGCTTCATTCAGTATTGAATTGTGAATTATTAATCAAATAATCCACCTCCCATAGAAATCTATACTGAATAGTAATAATCTTCAAGTATTCCATCAAATATTCAACTAACATTTATTGTAAGTATCTATAATTTTATTGATGTTCTTTCTTTTTTTTCAGGTCATGTCTGTAGACGCAGTAAGTTGAAACAATATCTTTAGAGCCAAATTTCTCATTTTCCACTGTATATTATATCTATATCTTGAGAAAAACGATAAATGTCAATTTCAAAAAGATATCACTTAATCCAATACTTTTGAGTTGCATGGAAAATTTCATCAGAGTCAAATATTGCCAGGACACTTTCAATTATTTAATTTTCTCGTCGCAGGACACTCCAGTATGAGTCAAAAGTCAAATGATTTATAATAACCTATTCAATCTTTATCGCTCTACAAATAACCTGTCATTATTAATTCAGGTGTTATCGATGACTATGTGTACCTTAAATCTTACAGATAACGGTTTATATTTCAATATCAGAAATGTTAAGCCAATAACCACGTATCCTTCTCGATGTTTTACTTCAAATGAAAATATTTTTGTGACGAATCGCACTTTGTAGGTTCACTGATAATAATTCATAAGAAGCCGCGATCGATATTATAGCTTCAACCTTCATGGGATTTCCTTTCGAATTGATTTCGAGGATTCGATGTCAATTTAACGTCGATCAACTGCAAAATTGCATAAAAAATGAAGGTTACGGTTAAAACCATACTTTCTCCTGGTGATATCTATATCCGATTTCCTGGAATGATATTAGCGGAATATCCATTAACTTTTCATGGAAACTGATGCATTTTAATTGTTGATTCGATTCTCCGTATGGAAATTAGAAGAAAAATACATAAACAATCAATTAGTTAATATTCCAACATTTCCTTATTCTCGTTTTGTTGCGCAGAAATTCAACACTGCCGTAGAGGATGTCAGGAAATTGAAGGCTAAGCCTTCTGACGATGACCTTTTGGAGTTATATGCCTTATTCAAACAAGCAACGGTAGGAGACGTCAACACCTGTGAGTACCGCATGAAATTTAGTCGCAAACCTCTTGAACGTATGTAATCTTTTCCCAGCTCGACCTGGTATGTTGGACCTCAAAGGAAAAGCCAAATGGGACGCGTGGTCCAAGAAGAAGGGAACAAATTCTGAGGCTGCCAAAGAGCAATACATCTCCAAGGTCACCTCTTTGATTGAGTCCATTGGTTTACAGTAATTTCCGGAAGATTTATATGCTTTATATCGAAACTTAAGCATCACTTTATGAGCATTTCATAGTTTTATAAGAAATATATTTGTTATGTTGGTCTAGTTACTTTTTTATTCGGAGGATTTCTTGGGTGTGCTTGAATATCGATGAGGTTTTTTCAACGTATTCTGTAACTGTAAAAATCTTTATTAAAAGTACATGAAACCCAGAGAAAAGCAAAAAAATCGAAAAACTATTTCAATTTATGGAGATTAAAAAAATTCCTAGAAGCAACCATGCACCCAATGGCTCATGTCACCCTTGCAGAATTTGTATGTTGTCCAAGCGTTGAAGCCGTTACCGCTGAGTCTTGTGTGTTCGTTATAGACTTTCTGTGCGCATCTGACATCGTTGACTATGTCGGCATCCCTGAATTTCCAGCAAGCTGTGTTACAACCCTTACCGTCTCCTCCACCCTCGCTGCACCAGTATATCTGACTGATCTGCAGGATTCCATGGTCGCCAGAATTCCAATTACGAGCGGCTGTATCGAAATTTGACTCCTTTTGGGCTATACATGTCCTGAAAAAAACAAAATGTGTGTGGGACAAGAAATTTCTTCCTTTATTTGGAAGACGACTACATTTACGGTGTTGTACGAGTTTTTATTGAGGATCAGCAAGTCTAGAACTAGGAAATTTCAAATTACGAAGGCTATGAGGCTCCTATTCTGCCATTTCTGAAAGAATGATGAGCTGAAGCCAGGAGCTTTTGCGATAATTAGTGCCCAACTTATATCCCCTCTTTTTGAGATGAAAAATTCGAAAATTGCATGAGAGGTGGAAGAAAGTGGTAGGCAAAGAGCTGATGAAACGGTACAGCTTCTACAACGTCTTCAAAATTGCTTTCTGCATTTTCAATAAACAGAAAAACAAGTATCATTCAACCTTCACAGCGAAGGTTGAAGATTTTCAAGAATTCTTAGTAAACCAAGTGAACTTACCAGGTCGGGATTTGATCTCTCGGCACACCTAGCTCAGCCAACTTTCTAGCGAATTCACATCTTCCAAAAATTCTGGCTTCCACATTCAAAGCACATAAGCACAAAGTAAATCCAAACAACGCTAAGGAATTCATTCTGCTAACTTCCTACCTCGTATAGGAAGGGCAGTATAGGTAGATGAGATTTGAGCAAGCGATCAAGAGAACACTTCCTTATATCTCTTCCATTTGTTGGCGGTTTTCCTTCTAGCTCGCTATCTACTGAGTCTTGCGGCAAAGTTTCAAAATGTAATTTCCAGTTGCATCCACATTTAAACACGATAGGGTGACGAAACAACCTCACACTGGTCAAGACAATGTGTGGTTGGAGACTTGAAGATATCTTAGAAAAATTACGGGATATAATACAGCAATATTCTATAATAACGTTTCTTGAACTCTATTGAACATTCTCAGAATAAATAAATTATAATATAATATTCACCTATTTACAAATCATTATCAAAATATTTTTCCCTAATTTATTGCTGTTTCACCTTCTCATCTTCAGATTTTCGTTTGAACATTTTCCTGAAAAGAATTCGCGCAATTTTCATCGAGAATCTGAACATAAAAACGCTCACTATAGCTAAAATTGCAACTACAACAACGATAAACGCGATGACGTCTAAAAAGAAATACTGGTAAAGTGGAATGTTGGCTGAAGGACTCCTCAAGTGATCTGTACCACCATGCCTCAACACGTACTCTGTCCACCAAATCGCCGTCTCCAAAGCTTTCATAGGTCTATCCCTTTGAATTTTCGAGTATCTATCTATAGTGTTTTTGTATCTGAAATGCAACCATGTAATATTGTTGTCAAAGTATCAGTAGAAGCTATACTCACAGTGGATTATTCAACAATTCTTTTATAGTATCCATTAGACTTGTTTCTGTGATGGAAGATAACTCTAAACTCAAACCAAGTTGCTTGGTTACCATCCTCTTAACGTTGTGCAGTTGATCTCCAAAGAATGGCACCCCCAGCATCGGAACGCCATATTCAAGAGCTTCTTCCATTGATTGCAACCCTCCCTGTGTTATGAATAGTTTTATATTTGGATGCCCTGAAAAAAATTGGTTGTATTGATTCAAATTTCGAGAAAACCGTGGGTACCTACTCAGAACATCTTGTTGTGGCAGCCATTTCCTTATTTCTACGTTCTTTGGTTTACCAGGCAGTGTTTCGTTGGCGAATTTCCATAACACCCTGATTGGTGAGAGATTCTCGAAGGTCTTCTTGAAGATTTCCAGAACTTCAGGTGTTAAAGCGTTGCTGTCGACTGTTGAGCCAAAACTGAAGTATATAAAACCTTCTTTCGATTGGTCCAGATATGTCTGAAGATCCTAAGATATAAGAAACTCATGTAAAATGAATCAAAGAATTTTTTTTGATCGATTATCGGAAAAGATGTTCTACCTTTGGCAATTCTTTAGGTTCTGTAAGATGCAATCCTCCCCCTAGGTTGATGGTGATTGGGGTGATTGGCCTTGGAGAAAAAAATACGGGATTTGCGTTTATGAACACCAAACTAACCCTGTCTTGTATTACTGAACTCGGAGGACAGTCTTCGCCGAAGTACCTGGGGTTATACCTGCTATCGAATGATTTCAACAGTACTTCACTGATAACCTTCAGCATGACAGTGGCTGAGGTACTGATCAACCTTTCTTTGAAAGATAGGGGGTGGGATAAACCCACCTCCGACATGGGATACAGCGCTGGATGTATTGCATTTCCCACCGAATTGTGAAGAGTGGGATGCCCATCCATTGTTGTGAGTCCAATGAAAGGCGCCTTTAATTTGTGGGTAATAGAAGGCCACTTAGGCATCAGCATCTCCACCATCACAAGATCAAAACTACCAGGTTTTTCCATCAATTTAACTAACTCTGGATGACCGAACTGGTAGTCGAACATCTTATCTGAAGTTTCTATCATTTTGTTGACGAAATTCAACAAACTGAAATTTTTCACCATGCTCTCCTTCAATCCCAGCTGGCTCATGAGATCGTAGGTGCCGCTAAAATCTATCTGCGTTATATTCTCGTTCTTTTCCATCAGATCTGTTGTTATCAACGTCAATTTGTGACCTCTTCTCGCCAATTCAGTCCATATGGGCCTATAAGTCATCTGGTGACTTAAAAATGGCGATGGAACTATCGCAAGGATGTTGGCGGAGTCGACCAAACCAAACGCAGCCAAAATAGCACTAAGGAGGGTAAAATACCACATGGTTGATTTGATGTCTTACTATTTGCACGATCACCACGACTATGAAAGATTTGCACGACAACGAATGATTTTTCAGATCATAAATAATATCGGAGATAAAGAATCTAGAGTATTTCATCTGTTATTCCAGTTATCCAACTATGGATAGATGATTCGTCAATATAACATCGGTGGAATATGTCAACTCATCTCAGAGTGGAAAATTTTAGGATTTTTAGGGTTAAAAGTGTTTAAATTTCAAGAAATGGTAATAGTGCAAAGGACGCATAATATTCTGTCTCACCTTCGGTAATGGCCTCGGGTCCAGGAGATGCAAACCTCCCTGCAAGTTGATGGTGATTGGAGTGATGGGCCTGGTCGGGAATAAAATTGGATTCGCATTCATGAACACCAAGCTAGCTCCAGCATCTATCACAGAACTAGCGGGACAATCATCTCCAAAATAAAGCTTGCCGTAACGATCTCCAAACGGCCTCAAGATCAAATCGTTGAGGTATTTCAATCCAACCGTAACTCCGGTACTTATCAACCTTTCCCTGAATGAAAGCGGTGCCGAGTAGCCGAGCTCCAACATGGGGTAGATGGCAGGGTGCATAGAATTTCCCAGTAAAGCGTGGAGGAACGGTGGTGCGTCCATGGTGGTGAGCCCGATGAAAGGAGCTTTGATCTTGTGCGTGATAGACGTCCATTTCGGCATCAACATCTCGATCATGATCAGATCAAACCCGTCCGGATTCTGCATTACCCTGACCAAGCCTGGGTGGTTGAATTGGTATTCGAAAAAAGTGTCGGCTACCTCTTTGAACTTGTTGAATACGTTCACCAGACTGAAATTTTTCACCATCACATCTTTGATCCCCAGGCTATTGAACATATCGTACGTCCCACTGAAATCTATCTGTGTTATGTTTTCGTTCTCTTCCATCGGATCTGTTGTTATCAGGGTTATGTTATGGCCCCTCCTGGCTAGCTCAGTCCATATGGGCCTATAAGTCATCTGGTGACTGAGGAAAGGCGATGGTACGACAGCCAAAATATTGGCGCAATTTGAAAATCCAAACACTAAAAATACCGAGAGGGAAAATACTGGAAGTTTCATCATGGTTTTCGCTAGTACACTCTCTCGCAATATACCTAAAATGCTCAGTATTGTTTCTAAGTAGATATATCTATCTCAAGTATATTCATCCCAAGGATTACTTAAGATTTAATACTAGATCAATCAGTGGTTGATAAACAATCGGAGTTTTCATAGATCAAGATTGCATATCTATCAGATTTTTTGTTCAACATATATACCTTTCGTTTAGTTTTCTTCTTCTTTTATTTTGTATGTCCCTAGACCATATATTCACAAATCTTCTATTGTAGGTTCAAATTTAAGGGCTTATTATACGTTAATTTATTCAAACAATGTTCGAAATGATTTCACAGGGTTTGAGCTAACTGAAATTCTGAAAGTTGTAACATGCCTTTGCTTGCAAGGTGATAGGTATTAAAAAGATAGGTGAAATGTCCCCATTGTTGGGTTGATTGTTAAAGTGATTTATGGAGTAGATAATGCCCACTTACGTCTTCTTTCTGTCATGCATAAACGGTGCAATTCTGAAACGGAATTTCTGGAAAAATGCCATTTTTTTTCAATTATTTATTTTGGTACGTTGTGCTTGAAACAAATTTCTGTAGAATTTTTCTGGAGAATAATTCAAATAACAAAAACGAAATGCTTTTCATTCAACTGAAAAGAACAAAACAATTAAATTATTGCGTATAAACTGTGGAAAGCATAAATATCCAGAAAATCAATTGATTATAGTTATGGGAAAAATAAGATAATAACCATATAATAAAAAATTTATTAAAATTTCATTATTATACACAAAGAAGTGATTGAGCAGTCAAAAATTTTTATCACCTTATTTCCTTTTTACAACTTTGATGAACTCCGCTAGGAGTCACCAAAATCACCTTCCAAATGAGGTGTAAATAATGAAAATAGAATAAAAAAAGTTACTGTCTTTCTGAACTGTATCACAAGCAAGATAATATCAAATTTATTGCAATACAACACTTTCGGTGCTGAGGTAGATATTTTAAATTATTTTTTTTTAACGATACAAGAATACGATCTTAATCCTTTTTCACCTTACGTTTTAAGAACCTATATAAAGCACGTATCATACTTAATGTCAACTTGATGACAGATTTGACGAGTCTGTATGAACAATAAGAAAAAACTAGTAAAAATGCAATGACATCCAAAAAGAAATACTGATATAAGGGTATATCTGCAGACGGGCTTCTTAAATGTTGAGTACCATGCCTCAACACATACTCAGTCCACCATACTGCTTTTTCGAGGCCTTTCATAGGCTGATCTTTGGATATGGCCGACAATTTTTTTATGTTAGTCTCGTATCTGAAACAAATGAAATTTGATCAGAGATAAATACCTACATAAATATCCTAACTTCTTTTGGTGATAGTTTAAGATTATTTCTTACATCGGGTTCTTCATGAGTTCTTCCAGAGAAGCCTTAAGAGATTGTTTGGTCATTTCCTTCGGAAGTAACTTGACTCCGAATTTCTTGTGATGCATTTTGTTGACATTATTGATCTGGTCCCCGTAAAAAGGCATTCCCAGCATTGGTACTGCACTATCAATTGCTTCTTCCATCGACTGTAAGCCACCTTGAGTTATGAAATATTTAACATTGGGGTGACCTGCAGAATGAAACATTGAGTGTTAATACTAGTCGTTGAACATTAGAGGAGGATATTTTGTTGTTGAATAAACTCACGTAAAACATCTTGCTGGGGTAACCAGTTTCTGACCTCGATATTCTCAACACCCTTGGCCACATTTAGATCGTCGAATTTCCAAAGGACTTTCATCGGTGCCATTTCTTTGAAAACGCTAACGAAAATATCTTTTTGTTCTTTGGAAAGATAATCACTGTTGACCGTTGTTCCAAAGCTGACATAGATGCAACCGTCCTTGGTTCCATTGAGGTATTTCTCCAAGTCCTGTAACGAAAAAAAAAAGTTAACCAAAAAAACAAAAACCCTTTCAAAAAATCACATCATATGTTCAGAAAGAACGCGAACTCTCAACAAAAAAATGTATAAATTTCGAATGGGCGATGTACCAACCCCTACCTTTGGCAAAGGTTTGGGCTCACTAATATGCAATCCACCACCCAAATTGACCGTTATTGGAGTAACAGCCCTTGAAGCAAAGAACAAGGGATTCGCGTTCACAAAGATAGCACTAGCGTTTCTTTCCAATTCATAAATATCCGGTATGTCCTCTCCCACATATTTCTTGACGTATCCATTTCCAACATACCCAAAAAAAGGCTTCATGACACCGAAATAACCAAGATGGAATGCGATCGATTTCACCCTTTCGAAAAAGGAAAGTTTGTCCCCGAAGCCCAGATCAGCAAAGGGGTAGACGACTGGATTGATGGCGTTTCCTACAGCATTGTGCACTGAGGGTGGTGCATCCATGGTGTTGACGCCGATGAAGGGGCAGTTGAATTTTGTACTGAGGGATGCGAATATTGGCAGCAACAATTCCACGAATAGCAGGTCGAACTTCTTATTCTCGTATAAGTTCAACAAATCAGGATGGGTTAATTCGTACGTCAACATGTAATCTGCTGCTTTGGAGAACCCCTGGAGGACTGCTAGAGGGCTGGTGGTGCGTTGTGCGGACTTCGCAAACTCTTTCTTTTCACTGTAGACTCCACTGTAGTCTATCTGGGTGATGTTCTCATTTTGTTCCATAGGATCGGTGGTGATGAGCGTTATTTTATGGCCTCGCTTGGCCAACGCCCTCCAGAGTGGCCTGAAAGTGGCTTGATGGCTGTAGAAAGGTGTTGGGATGATTGCTAAGATCTCTGCACATTTTGCAACTTCACTAGCGCTGAACACCGACAGTAAAATTAGCAGGAACCTCATCGTTTTTGAACACTGTGCGTTTGTTCAGGTGGTATGAATCTAACTAATCGTTATTAATATTTCATAAATTTATCACACAACTGAAAATTGAATTGTCATCATTCTGATAACAGGAACAGAACAACAGGTGATCGGGAATTCACATTCGTAACTGATGATAACGTCGAGATTTCTTTCTCCTTGAAATCCTCCAACCGAACATTCTACGAATTCGATATCCAACCAAGGGGGACAATGGGGGCCATGGTTCTCCCTTCCCCTCTTGAGAGAAATATTTTTTCGAATATTTACTTCTAGAAGAGGTTGCTTTTCAGAATGCATCATATTTAGATCTACACCACGATTTTTAATATCAAAATTTTGAATGAAATAAATTTATCTAATAATTATATAATTCAGACCTTTAGAGACAGATTTTAAGATAGCGTAAACAATAGAATGAATGATAAAGTACAGGCGATAACAAAATAAAAAAAATTATCAATAATCAGTACAACTATTCATATTTAAATAGTTCTTGATCTTCATGACTAGGGATAAAATTTGGCTAGCTATTTGGGTACAATGATTGTTCTATAAATACGGTTTATTTTTGTTGTCGCTTTATTGTATTTAATCATTCATTCTTTCAAGCTTAATTATCCTTGAAACCATGATAAAGGATACGGTAAATCACACACAGAATTGGATATTACCTGAGGTAATGCTTGTGGCTCGGCTATGCTCAAAAACCCACCCAAATTGATAGTGGTCGGTACCACTGGTCTCGGTGGATGAAAAATAGGATTGGCATTGATGAACATCAAACTCATACCATTGTACATGTATAAAGAATTAGGCAATTTTGCGTCGAAGAATTGACTCATGAAGTCGGTTCCTCGATCAAGATATATTTCGGCGAGTAGGAATGAAAAAAGTGTATTGACAGTACTCAAAATCCTTTCCTGAAGACCCTCGTATTCGAAAAATCTATCAGTCAAGGGGTAGATGGCCGGATGCATGGCATTTCCCGCATGGTAATGGACTAGAGGAGACGCGTCCTTGGTGTTGATTCCGATGTATGGACAACCATAAAAAGCTGGGAAAGAAGGCCAGAACGGTAGTGCCAACTCCAGGAAAATCAGGTCGAACGACTCAGTCTTCAATGCTTGAATTGAGGGATCGTTCAGTTTTGCCAACATGTTCTTATCGCTGGCCATCAGATCGAACATGGAAGGCGTTCTGAAAGGATATGGACTGTCACCCATGTTGTTCTCGAACTGGTAGTACTTGCTGACGTCAATTTGCGTTATGTTCTTGTTGGGCTCCATCATGACTGTGGTTATGAGGGTGATCTTGTGACCCTTCTCCGCTAATTTCCGCCATAAGGGTAGATACAGCGTTTTGAAGTTCACGTCTAAGGCCGGAGCTATCGATAAAATGTTCGCACATTGCATGAATTCACACACGCACAACAAAAAGGCGATGGTTGATAAAATTTTCATGATGTGGTGGACGATCAACGTGACACAGAAGGAACGGGTGTAGACTACCTCAACATACGCTGTTTCTGAATTTCACATTGAGGGAACATGCGTAGAATCGTACACTTTCAACGAAGAATATTTTCATTTCGTTTTTATGTCCTTCGTGAAAAATGTGGAATAATTTTTTTAATATATTTTGATAAACGTTCAGGTTAATAGTATTTAAGATAGAGAAAGCTATTGAAATCCTGTGTTCAAGAATTGAACACAAAAATTCCTTTCAAATCTTGATTCAAAAACCAAAAAAATAACGAAAGCCCCTCCTTAGATGCAGCAATTTTTAATTTTTCTCCTAGAAACCAGAAAACTGACAAAAATTAAATAGACATTCTACGGCAGCGAAAACGTAGCTTGTTGACCTTCAATATGAAATATTTCAGCTTATTTTGTAAACAGTTTCACCTCCTACAATCCACTTTTCTCACGGGGAGAAAGAGTTTTTACTGGAGTTTTTCTCTCAGCTCTAGTATCATACGCAAAAATTGTATACATGTATAAGTAGCATGCAATTTCTTTTCTTTTTACGGGATTTCTCCCTCAATATCAGTCAGATATTCAAAATCTAACATGCGGAAATGCAATATATACGTATCTCACCTTTGGAAGGTCTTTCGGTTCTGTCAAATGAAGCCCCCCTCCCAAATTGATGGTAATAGGCGTGACAGGTCTCGGTGAAAAGAAAACTGGGTTGGAGTTGACGAAAAGCAAACTGGTGTTCCTATGGATTTCAAACATATCCGGCAGTCCTTCTCCAAGATATTTAACGGCGTAGTCGTTACCAAGGGGAGAAAATATAAGATGAGACAGCATGACAGCAATCACTGTGAAACTAGTACTGAAGAGCCTTTCTTTAAATGTCAGCCCATCGCCGTATCCGAAATCAGCGTACTGATATAGGGCTGGATGAACAGCATTTCCAACCATCGCGTGTGCTCCTGGATTGGCGTCCATCGTGCTCAGACCAATGAATGGACAGCCGAATTTGACGCTCAGAAGAGGCCAGAGTGGCAGGGAAAACTCCACCAGCATCAGATCGAAAGTCTTGTTACTTTCGATGAGTTCCGTCAAACCTGGATGGGTGAACTGGTATCTCATCATATCATCCAACATTTTCAAGAGCGTCGACATGAGTTCGAAGAAATTGTAACCTTCTTTAAGCATACTCATGAAATTATTTCTCTCGAAAACGTCGTACATTCCATGGTAGTCTATTTGGGTTATATTTTCGTTGGGTTCCATCAAGTCCGTGGTGATTAGTGTGATTCTGTGGCCCTTTGCGGCCAGTGCTCGCCATAGTGGTCGAAAGGTGTTCTGATGACTGAAAAATGGCGACGGAATCACAGCTAGAATATCTGAGCACCGAACAACTTCACTTGCACCGAAGAAACACGCTATTAAGAGTAGAGATCGCATTCTCTGAGATGGTCTAAAGTATAATCTGTGAGACAGAATGACCTCCTGCTTCAGCAGCCAATCTCGAGTGGCCATCATTATCGATGAATAGAATCTTTATCTCCATGTGCGTAGTAGGAGTTTGGAAAATAGGTTGAGATGCGATGAATAACTGTGTTAGCAATTTTATCGGATTCGTCGGTGGATCACAGGTTATCCCTTTATCCAATTTGTGAAACATAAAGCACGAATGAATGTGGTGAAAACTAGATTTCAAAGAAAAACCTAACAAATATGATTCTACCTTCAGATTCTCATCAAGGCATAAAATAACATAAGATTTTATTCTTCGAAAATCTCACCTCTGGTAGCTTTTTCTGGGGCGTCAAATGGAGACCGCCTCCCAAATTGACAGTGACAGGTGTCGCTGGTCTTATCGGGAAAAATATGGGATTCGCATTAATAAACAGCATACTCATGTTCTTGAATGTCTCCTCGCTAGTAGGCAAATCATCCCCAATAAGAGTCTTCATATAGTTGTCTGTGAAAGGGGTGAGGAAAAATCTGAACACCATCTCTCCCAAGACAGTCATTAATGTGCTCAAAAGTCTGTCTTTGAAGGAGAGTTCTGCTTCGAAACCGAAGTCTGCGGAAGGATACAAGGCAGGATGAACAGCGTTACCAACTGCTGCGTGGTGTGTTGAGTATGTGTCCATACTGGTCAAACCGATGAAGGGACACTTGAATTTGTAGCTAAGCAGTGGCCACCCATGCTGCGCAAGCTCCACCATCATAAGATCGAAGGTTCTGTTGTTTTTCAGCATCTCCACCAGTTGGGGTTGGGAAAACTGGTAGTCCATATTGGCTCTCGCCAATTCCTTCATCATCAGAAGGGGGTCAAGGATGCTAGGGCCTTTCTTGAGTAATTTGCCGAATCTGTTCTTCTCGAAAACTTCGTAACAACCATGGTAATCTATTTGAGTGATGTTTTCATTGGCTTCCATCAAGTCTGTGGTGATCAGTGTGATTTTATGGCCTTTCTTAGCCAGCTCACGCCATAAAGGCCTAAACGTAGCTTGGTGGCTGTAGAATGGGGAGGCTATAACAGCGAAAATATTGGCACATGTCACAAATTCACACGCGCACAAAAATAAAGTAATGGAAAATACTAGCCTCATGGTGCTCTGAAGTGAGAAACTAATATCTGAGTACTCATTCGAAAGAGTGAATGAGATAGGAACGAGTTGCAGTAGATATAGTGGGATATATTCTCCTCCCTCTCCTTGCTTATCAAGTTTTCCGAAATGATACGTTGATTTTCAACTTTCCAGGGAAAGTGATTGTATAGAAAATTTTTAAATTGGATGATATTAGAGAATTTGCTTGAATTAATGTATTTTAGGACTTTTGATGTGTTTAACTCGTAATAAATATATCAACACATCAACCGAATTTCCTTTGTAATACAGTACTTTTGAAAAAAAATCGTTGTGGATAAATTATGCTCATTATATTATAATTTCGTATATCTGTAAGCAATTTTTCATTCCTTGGTTATCTCATTACTTGAAATATATTGTATTCTACACATTAAACCTTGAAATCTACGAAATCATCATGACACTAGATTTCAAAGAAAATCCTAACAAATATGATTCTGCCTTCAGATTCTCATCAAGGCATAAAATAACATAAGATTTTATTCTGCGAAAATCTCACCTCTGGTAACTTCTTCTGGGGAGACAAATGGAGACCGCCTCCCAAATTGACAGTGACAGGTGTCACTGGTCTTATCGGGAAAAATATGGGATTCGCATTAACAAACAGCATACTCATGTTCTTGAATATCTCCTCGCTAGTGGGCAAATCATCCCCAATAACAGTCTTCAGATGGTTGTCTGTGAAAGGGGTGAGGAAAAAGCTGAACACCATCTCTCCCAAGACAATCAAGAATGTGCTCAAAAGTCTGTCTTTGAAGGAGAGTTCTTCTTCGAAACCGAAGTCTGCGGAAGGATACAAGGCAGGATGAACAGCGTTACCAACTGCTGCGTGGAGTGTTGAGTATGTGTCCATACTGGTCAAACCGATGAAGGGACACTTGAATTTGTAGCTGAGCAGTGGCCACCCAGGTTGCGCCAACTCCACCATCATAAGATCGAAGGTTCTGTTGTTTTTCAGCATCTCCAAGAGTTGGGGTTGGGAAAACTGGTAGTCCAGAATGGCCCTCGTTAAATCCTTGAATATCAGGAGGCCATCGAGGACCTTAAGGCCTTTTTTGAGTAAGTTGCCGAAACTGTTCTTCTCGAAAACTTCGTAACAACCGTGGTAATCTATTTGAGTGATGTTTTCATTGGCTTCCATCAAGTCTGTGGTGATCAGTGTGATTTTGTGGCCTTTCTTAGCCAGCTCCCGCCATAAAGGTCTAAACGTAGCTTGGTGGCTGTAGAATGGAGAGGGTATAACAGCGAAAATATTGGCACATGTCACAAATTCACACGCGCACAAAAATAAAGTAATGGAAAATACTAGCCTCATGGTGCTCTGAAGTGAAAAACTAATACTTAAGTACTCATTCGAAAGAGTGAATGAGATAGGTACGAGTTGCAGTAGATATAGTGGGTTATATTCTCCTCCCTCTCCTTGCTTATCTAGTTTTCCGAAATGATACGTTGATTTTCAACTTCTAGGACACTTTCCCAGGGAAAGTGATTGTATAGAAAAATTTTAAATTGGATGATATTAAAGAATTTTCTTGAATTAATGCATCATAGGATTTCGATGTGTTTAACTCGTAATAAATATATCAACATATCAACCGAATTTCCTTTGAAATACATAACTTTTGAAAAAAAATCGTTGTGGATAAATTGTGATCATTATATTATAATTTCGTATATCTGTAAGCGATTTTTCATTCCTTGGTTATCTCACTACTTGAAATATATTGTATTCTGTGTAGAATACCATTAAACCTTGAAATCTACGAAATCATCATGACACTAGATTTCAAAGAAAAACCTAACAAATATGATTCTACCTTCAGATTCTTATCAGGGCATAAAATAACATAAGATTTTATTCTTCAAAAATCTCACCTCTGGTAGCTTCTTCTGATGCGTCAAATGGAGACCGCCTCCCAAATTGACAGTGACAGGTGTCACTGGTCTTATCGGGAAAAATATGGGATTCGCATTAACAAACAGCATACTCATGTTCTTGAATGTCTCCTCGCTAGTGGGCAAATCATCCCCAATAACAGTCTTCAAATAGTTGTCTGTGAAAGGGGTGAAGAAAAATCTGAACACCATCTCTCCCAAGACAGTCAAGAATGTGCTCAAAAGTCTGTCTTTGAAGGAGAGTTCTTCTTGGAAACCGAAGTCTGCGGAAGGATATATGGCAGGATGAACAGCGTTACCAACTGCTGCGTGGAGTGTTGAGTATGTGTCCATACTGGTCAAACCGATGTAGGGACACTTGAATTTGTAGCTGAGCAGTGGCCACCCAGGTTGTGCAAGCTCCACCATCATAAGATCGAAAGTTCTGTTGTTTTTCAGCATCTCCACGAGTTGGGGTTGGGAAAACTGGTAGTCTAGAGTGGCCCTCATCAAATCCTTGAACATTAGGAGGGCATCGAGGACCTTAAGGCCTTTTTTGAGTAAGTTGCCGAAACTGTTCTTCTCGAAAACTTCGTAACAACCGTGGTAATCTATTTGAGTGATGTTTTCATTGGCTTCCATCAAGTCTGTGGTGATTAGTGTGATTTTGTGGCCTTTCTTAGCCAGCTCCCGCCATAAAGGCCTAAACGTAGCTTGGTGGCTGTAGAATGGGGAGGGTATAACAGCGAAAATATTGGCACATGTCACAAATTCACACGCGCACAAAAATAAAGTAATGGAAAATACTAGCCTCATGATGCTCTGAATTCGAAATAGTGAATGAGATAGGTACGAGTAGTAGTAGATATAGTGGGATAACCAATAATTTGATCTTCAACTGAATATTCTCCTCCCTCTCCTTGCTTATCTAGTTTGCCGAAATGATACGTTGATTTTCAACTTCTGGGAAACTTTTCTAGGGAAAGTGATTGATGATTAGGATTTGTATAGAAAATTTTTAAATTGGATGATATTAAAAAATTTGCTTGAATTAATCTATTTCAGGATTATTGAGGTGTTAAACTCGAAATAAATATATCAACATATCTATCAACCGAACTTCCTTTGAAATACATAACTTTTGAAAAAAAATCTGTGTGGATAAATTGCGATCATTATATTGTAATTTCGTATATCAGTAAGCGATTTTTCATTCCTTGGTTATCTGATCACTTGAAATATATTGTATTCTACACATTAAACCTTGAAATCTACGAAATCATCATGACACACAAATATAAAGACCGTGAGTAGTAGACGATTTGATTGTATCAATTAGCTGGTGAGGGGGGGATAGAAATATTACTACTGTTACTGAAAATTATTATGGTCCAGTTTGTTTCCATGCTATGGGCAGATCTACAGTTTTGTTTTTCAAAAACAAACTCATGATACCGTTCATAGAGTTGGTATACCGTTGTTAAAGTATTGATACAGATTTTCGACAACTTTGAAGAAATGGCGAAAACGCCTTGTTATTGTAATGAAATTTTTATAGTACTTCCACCATGAATTGTGCCATGTATATGTTTGTTGAGAAGCATCACCTATAATATCAGATGATTCTGTGGATGCTTGGGAAACATATTTTTCACAACATTGGAGATTGGTCATTTTCACTCAAGAATTTTAGATTCCATTTCATATTTCCACATGAACATCCAAACCATCTTGATGAACAGAAGATTTCAGAGATTGCCCTAATCGATTTTTTCTTTAATAGAACCTATGAAATTACTCTTCAATAGGGGTGGGTTAGACCACGTATAACTTGAAGTGAAGCTTCATATAACAAGAGATATTATAATTTCCTCACCTCCGGCAATTTTTTGGGCTCCGCCAAATGTAGACCTCCTCCTAAATTGATAGTAACCGGCGTGATAGGTCTTGGCGGGAAAAATACGGGGTTTGCATTGATGAAGATCATGTCTACTTTAGCCTGTACTTCTTGAGATTCTGGGAGGTCTTTATCGATGTATTTCCTGGCATATTTCGTACCAACGTATGCCATAACTCTCTTGAACAGCAAATCACCTATCACGGAAAAGGCAACACTTTGAAGTCTTTCTACGAATGATGGATCTTCTCCGATCCCCAAATCTGTGAAGGGATAAATAACGGGATGGACAGCATTACCAACGGCTTCGTGCATCGATGGATAACCATCCATGGTGCTCAAACCTATAAAGGGACATTTGAATTTCGTGCTCAACAAGGGCCAGCCAGGAATGATGAGTTCCACTATCATGAGATCGAATTTGTCCCTCTTTTTTATGAGTTCAGCAAGACCGGGATGGGAGAATTGGTACTCCAGCATGTCGTCGATCCCGTTTGAGAGCTTCTTTATGAAAAGTTGGAAAAGATTGTCGTCGTTCTTTAACAGACTTCCGATGGCCAGATGATCGTAAGTTCCGCTGTAATCTATCTGGGTGATGTTTTCATTGTTCTCCATAGGGTTTGTGGTGATAAGCGTGATTTTGTGGCCTTTTTTGGCAAGTTCTCGCCATAGTGGTCTGAAGGTAGCCTGATGACTGAAGAATGGGGACGGTATGACAGCTAGGATATCAGCACATTTCACGAGTTCACTGCTGACAAATATTAAACATACAACCAAGGTTATTTTCATGGTTGCCACTATAACAGATATCTACAATAATATCTACTAATCATCTAATCGTACTAGAACCATCATCCAGATGTAGCTGTTTTATTCTCGTTCATAATCTCATTTTACTCGTATCTACCCCACTACCAAAGTTCTTGAGCTTAGACTTTGTCATACCAATTACGTAATTGAATAGGTTTTGATAGTTTCCTTTTTATGCGTTTGGGGAAAGGTAACAGTTTTTAGCTCAGCTATATTGGTACTCGTGCGTGAAAAGGAAGTTTTCAATTTGTAGGACAAGTTTTGAAAAAAAATCTGTGTGTATGAATTGCGATCCTTATATTGTAATTTCGTATATCAGTAAGCGGTCTTTCATTCCTTGGTTATCTGATTACTTGAAATATATTGTATTCCACACATTAAACCTTGAAATCTACGAAATCATCGTGATAAACAAATATAAAGACCGAGAGTAGTAGACGAATTGATTCCATCAATAAGCTGGTGAGGAGGGATAGAAATATTACTACTGTTACTCAAAATAGCTCGAACATAATGATATATTATGTTCGAGATATTTTGAATAGCTGGAAATTTTTATGGTGCAGTTTGTTTCCATGCTAGCACAGAATTGTACTTGTAAAAATGAGCAGATCTCCAGTTTTGCTTCTCAAAAACAAACTTATGATACCGTTCATTGAGTTCGATTGACGTTGTTTAAGTATGATACCGATTTTCGACAACTTTGAAGAAATGGCGAAATCGCCTAGTTATTGTAATGAAATTTTTATAGCACCTCCACCATGAATTGAGCCATGTATATGCTTGTTGAGAATCATCACCTATAATATCAGAAGATTCTGTGGATGCTTGGGAAAAATCTTTTTCACAACATTGGAGATTTGGTCATTTTCACGCTAGAATTAAAGATTTTAGATTCCATTTCATATTTCCGCTTGAACGTCCAAACTATCTTGATAAATGTTCAGATAGTTCCAGTCTGAACAGATTTTGGTGATTGCCCTAATCAAATAACAAGAGATATTATAATTTCCTCACCTCCGGCAATTTTTTGGGCTTTGCCAAATGCAGACCTCCTCCTAAATTAATAGTAACTGGCGTGATAGGTCTTGGCGGGAAAAATATGGGGTTTGAATTGATGAAGATCATGTCTGTTTTAGCCATTACTTCTTGAACATCTGGGAGGTCTTTATCGATGTATTCCCTGACATATTTCGTACCAACGTATCCCATAACTCTCTTAAACAGCAATTCACTAATCATGGAAAAGGCAACACTTTGAAGTCTTTCTGCGAATGATGGATCATCTCCGATCCCCAAATCTGCGTAGGGATATATAACGGGATGGACAGCGTTACCAACGGATTCGTGCATCACTGGATTACCATCCATAGTGCTCAAACCGATTAAGGGACACTTGAATTTAGCGCTCAACATCGGCCATCCAGGCATGATGATTTCTACCAACATGAGATCGAATTTTTCCCTCTTTTTCACGAGTTCAACAAGACCGGGATGGGTGAATTGATACACCATGAATCGGTCAATCACCGCCGAGAACTTCTTCACGAGTTTGTACAAATTGTAGCCGTCCTTGAAGAGATTTCCGAGATTTTTTTTGTCCAGATAATCATAAGACTCGCTGTAATCTATCTGGGTGATGTTTTCATTACTCTCCATTGGATCTGTGGTGATTAGCGTGATTTTATGGCCTTTTTTGGCCAGTTCTCGCCATAGTGGTCTGAAGGTGGCCTGATGACTGAAGAAGGGAGTCGGTATGACAGCTAGTATATCCGCACATTTCACGAGTTCACTGCTGACAAATATTAAACATACAACCAAGGTTATTTTCATGGTTGCCACTAACAGATATCTACAATAGTTCTAATCGTACTAGGACCATCATCCAGATGTAGCTGTTTTATTCTCGTTCATAATCTCACTTTACTCGTATCTACCCCACCACCAAAGTTCTTGAGGTTAGAGTTTGTCATACCAATAACGTAACGATGAATTGGTTTTATAGTTTCCTTTTTTAGCTCAGGTGGCTCGAGCTATTGCATATTTACCATCGTTTTATCTATGAAGAGCTGTCATGAGAATGCGATATTCGGTTTCGAATTATCATTATTCTTATCATTCCTTTTTTTTTAATTATATGCCTACTTTTTTGTCGTATTGAAATAATTTATGATATTGTAACGTTCTCGGTGTTAATTAAATTGTCTTTTTTCACACAATGTCTAATTCATTAACACACTGATAAAAATTCACTTTCACTACTTTGCACTTCGTAACTCTTCTCTGTTCACTCAGATCTTTTCAGAATATTAACTACCCCTCGAACCCACTGTGAGTCTTTTATATCGATACGCCCCTGTTCGAGAGCTATCGCGATGTCTTCGAGCAGTGGCAGGGACGTATTCAGGGGATTCAGACTCAAATCTATACTGAGGCAATAAAGTATGAAATAAAGAACAAATTCTTGATATATTTTTATTCATTCCAACCTTTTTTATGCACTGTCCATCGAGTTAGTAAGCTAAATCGGTTGGTGGCATATTGATGGTGGCAGCAATTACTGGAACATTTTCCTCCCCTTTCATTACGAAAATTCTCAAAATCCTCTGTTTTGGATCGCACAAAATCATATTTGTATCTTCTGGTACGTCCGATAGAACCTCTTGTACCGTTGTTTTCAGTTTGTAAGACAAGTTTGGAGGGATCAACGGGATCTGGAAGTAATTTTCAGATTTAAGATGTGTTCCAACACTGTATCATCTTTTTTTTTAAGTTCATACACTCACTTTGAAGATATACGATGACAATTGGTATTTATCGGGCCTGACATGAAAAACAACAGTTTTATCTACAACAGGTGATTCTGTACTTATATTTTCCAAGCTGAGGATGACGGTAAATTTCGGACCTAACCCTAATACCTTGAAAAGAGAGAAGAAATCTCGTCAAATGAAATGTGGTGCGTGATTTCTTGAAAAAAGCTTACTTGGGCAGAGAGTTTGATTTGCTTCTTTTCATTACTGCTGCCTATTTGATAATTTAAATTTTGCGCCATTTCTCTCGCAGCTGTTAGTCGCAACCTTATCAAGTCTTGTTGAAAGTTTCTGTGCATTGCTGAAATTTGGAAAAAAAAATCATCTTCCAAACTTTCGTGATATGAGGCCTACTCACATATGGGGTCCTCTCTTTCACGCATACTCTGTTCCAAGAAGAGTTTGCTTCTCTTAGGAAGAGGAAGAGATTTGTTCTGGTTCAAGATAGGCATGCTGGCATCTTGATGGGACAGGTTAAAGTCAGCTGTTCTTTTTAGTATCTTGAAGACTATTGCACCGTCTACGAAATGAACACCATCAGAATCAAAGAAAATTTGTGACTCCGTTATATTCGAAAAAGAAGTGAGGAAAATAGGATGTGATACCAAATGTTACAATGACCATGACATGTTCCTCCTGTCCCATTTGGCCGAAAGTCATGCAAGATGGGGAATCAGGCACAACGATGAAATCAACGAGTCTTCTTCCTTGGTACAACTGGATCAGCCCACCTTTTTGACCAACGGCAACCAAATGAGCATTCAAATATTTCAGTGCTACTAAGCATAAACATGTTATTGGAACGTTCATCTCTATCGACCACAATTTCTGCCCCTGAAAGTCAAATTTTTACTGATTTGATAAATACAATTAGGGTAATTTCAAAATCAAAGCAGACCTTCCTAGAGTACGTATGAAGCATCTTGTCTGTGGTGGCTAAAACTATAACATTATCACCAGGAACGAAGATCATATCCATGATGGTTTTATCTATATGAATGATACTCTTTCCTTCCAGCCAACCTCTCCTGAGTAAGCAGACTTGATTCTCTCTAGTAGCTATGATGATTTTATAATCCACATCATAAAGCCCTGTGGCTGTAGCTATAAACGGTGTGTTCTTGGTGTTGCAGACGTTTGCCTAGAATCAACTCATGGTTTCTAACTAGGACCGAAATCTGGTATCCATCCATACCTGTGCCAACATCGAGAAATTTTGAGGATCCAGGATGTAGACTATCCCAGTTTCTGTCGCTATAACTGGACACGCTATCGATAATGGATCTTGAGAAGTTTTTTTAAGGGTGGTCATGCATGTGATGAGGTTGATCTTCATGGGTTCGTTGTTTACGTAACTCAAAATGTGTTCTTCTCGTTTTTCTGGCGGAAGGTTCAACAGAACTTGCGATCTTGAAGCAGAAGACGAAGTTTTCGGTAACTGAGTCTATGGCGGATGCGCACATGTACGTTGAATTATGAATTAATTAAGGATACATGATTGGAAATATCAAATTGGGAGAGGAATAATCATGTTTTTTTCAGATTTAATGAGAAATTTTGCTTATAGCAGACAGATTTAATACAGAAAACCTTGTGAACGATTTTTTACGATATTAATGAGTAAAATTATCAAGTTGTTGACATTTAAGCAAGCTGGCTGCTTTAATAAACTTGTTTGGAGATTTTTAACTCTGAACCGGCATTTCCTCTGAACTAATATGTTATCATTTCTTCTTCTGGAATACGGGAAGAAGGTATTTGAGAAAGTATCCTTCCAAATTTCATGGATTTCCATACTTCAAGGATCAGATTTTTATCTTACATTCTTTTTCTTTGAGTTTCATGAATAATATTCGTTTAATTTTGTCTAATTTGAATCCTTTCACACTTTATGTCTCACAACTCAGAAGATTACCTTTAGTATTCTCCTATTCTTGTAATTGCAAGAGAGAACGAGCAATTGTTTTTCCATTATTACGTGAATATCACATGGATTCATTACAGTAATTTAAATTAATATCAGTTACAACACAACGCAAGATGAGCGTTATGGAAAATTTCAGAGAAAGGAAGATGATGAGATATTTTATAGCGATTTACAGTTGAATTTCCATGCTATTATCATCTATTGTTAGTAAATTTTTTCGGTTCTCAACCAAGAATTCCTGTCTTCTTTGAAGAATAAGAAGCTTCCTCAGTGATTACGTAAAAATTCGAAGAAAAATATGAAACACCAGTTCTACAGTAAGAGTTTCTTTTTGTGTAAGAAAAAACAGTATATTTCCGATGTATATTTTCAGTTAATATTTTTATGAGAAAAGAACTCTCTCAAACGTGACCTTAGCTCAAAACTCTAATGTTAGGCACCAAATGGTAATTTCTTCTAGGATATGAGTCATCCTATGTCTCGAGATTCCTTGATACAGTTATCATCAAGTAATCTCTTGAGTCCTCCGTGTAGAATCGATACCGGGAGGTCCGTAAAGGTGTGTGCATACTTAATCAATAAGCTCAGTAACACCTGCCATGAGCTGAGCTCAATGCGCTTTCTTTTGCGCAATATATGGTCAATTTTATAACTCATTGACGTAGTTTCTCCGTCCTCGATGTTGGCTGTAGTAATATCGACGAAAATTATGAAGCTGATTCATTGCAATTCTTCTTATTTTGTCTCTGGAGTTTCACTTTCTTCCGTCTTTTCCAAAATTGCCACGCTTGTCGATTAATATGCGGCTGTAACCTACTTGACCATTAAGCAACGATCAATAAATTATTTAATAATTGAATATTCATCTCTAGACATTCGAAATTCACAGGAAAGGAAATCGATTCAACGACAAAATAAACTCAGACGAAATAGTATTTTCCCAATAAGAGTGGAAAGTGATACTCCTGTGCCTACCTAGAACTTAACTGTTGAAATGGTATAGTTTGAAGTCTGTCCATAATGCCTTGTATGTCGATAGCTGCATTTTTATCTATACTTTTCCAGGTGTCATATTCTTCGGGTAAGACGGGTAAACCGGGCAGTGAGTATTTAAAGAAAGGTTTATTGTTCTTGAACATAAGTAGTTCATTTACACACCCCACTCCAACAACTGGAAAAATTAGTATTAGAGGTTGAGATCTATCGTTTTCATAGAGGAGTTCTTCATGATCAAGATGATAAAATGGGTGAAACCATCTAATTTTTGAAAACCAAACACATAGATGAACAATCAACATCAGATGATAAAAGTAGTTAAAATTGAACTACTCGATTCATCAATCTGAATCTAAATAAAACATTATCAACTCATCAGAAGTTAAACATCGTTCCAAATTGAGTTCATTATCTTCATTTACTCTTGTCATTCTCTTTTCATCAGATGTTTCACGAATTAGGAATTGATTCGGACATGAAAAAAAATCCATCAACCATTGAAAAAATTATAGGAATAAATTTCACTGAAACTTTCATTTGCATTTGATATCCATAATTGCCATTTTTACGATACGAATGCATGAATAATAAAATCGAAAATGCTTTCATTTTGCCAGATGACGCTCATACCTGGTGTTCTAGGATTCAACCTATCGTGGTAAAAACTTATTATACTACTAGGTACATCAGGTAGCACATTATCCGTAGTCACAACAGTGCCTTTGTAAACCTTCAGTCTGCATTTGGTGTCTTTCTTCAGTCTCAAATCCGTGATCACCAGTCGATTTTCACCGTCACCAACAACATTGGACAGGATGGCGCTTCTTGGAAGGGTGTTCAAGCCTGCACTTGTATCCAGATGGGCGTCCAACCATCTAGAGATTTTCAACTCGCTAAAAAAATTCCTTGATGTTTAAGAAGCCAATTCTTTCTTTATCGTTCATAATCACAATCCGAACAATCCACTCGAATCTGGTCAAAAATCTTGTGTGGGTAAATATCACTAAGCACAATTTTCCCTGTAGATGATTTACATATAAAAGTACTGAATCTCTCACTCAAGTTGGGTTATTGATCTCCATATCTAGCTGATAGTGTTTGGAAAAATCTAAATTGGGACGATGTTACCTATCCGATTATTAATAATAACAACGCAATGGCTATGTTTGCCATCGACTAATAAAAGATATGCACATGAGATAAAGGGGTACTAAAACTGATAGCAGTTAAAAAATTACATTCGCAAACGCAGAACTCTGATTTCAAAACGATTGCGTATACTGTCATTTTGAAATGAATATGGGTATAAGGAAGCTGTAGACAATGTTATCTGTGTGAAAATTTGCATTAAATCGAGATTTATTTATATATTCCGTGAAATCATTTCTGCTACAAGCTACAACATAACATCAGATATGTATCTGCTCTAACAGATATATTAAATATCATATTTCTCATTCCAATGTGTCATTATAATGTTTTGCATTTTCGTACCTTCTACTCATTTTCAGTTTAAGTAGTATAACTTTCTTTGGTGCATCACACATGTAAAAATAAACTGACTGTATACTATCGCCGTTTTTGTTTGTGATGAACTGGATTCGGTCGCTGTAGTAACTGTAGATCGATTCAGTTTACATTCCAGCATTATTTTGTTTATTCAAGTAAAACGATGAACTTTTATATTGACAATGGCGTTTTTTTCTGATTCAGATCAGTTGTCTTTTGATTTACTTATTTGATGGTTCAGCGATTTCATTCGTTCTGAATTCAAATATTCTATTTCGTCCGTAATTGCAAATTCAACCGGAAATAATGTCGTATACCGGGTGAGTCTGCATTTTGTACATTAATTGTCTGTTTTCAACAAATGAAATTATATATTTCAGACGAAAAACTGCGAGAAAACAGGAAAAAATTAGAGTGTATCTGCACATGAAAGACAACAGCTTTTCGCATCATTAAAAATAATGAAAAATAAATACTTTTGACGAAGGAGCTACCTGCGCATGTCCATGTCTGAGAAGAATCTCTGTTTTGTTCAATTTTTGGCATATGAATTTCATTTTCTCGTGTCAAATGGAGGCTCAGTGTTTCACTCTTCAACTGACCAGTCATGATTGACCGTTACAATAATTACCAGTGGTGAAATCCGAATGGTATTTCGCAAATCGCTCGCCATCAATATTCTTAAGGTAAACATTTTAAAATTGACCGTTTTGCGGAATGTTTATCAAGTACAATCGACTACGCAACTAACCGAAGTAGGCTTACGAGAGAGACCGAGCAGAAACGAGTCACTTGGTCCCCGAAAGCACAGAATGATATGTGTGGATATGTGCTTCAGTCGTGAATCCGGCAGATGTGATAGGTTCAATGAATCGTGTCCACAGAAACAATTGAACTCGTTAAAGTGGTGCCTTGTGGGCTCGTAGCTTAATAAGTGAACTTGAGTTTTTTTCTTCAGTGAATGCCCTCTTGATAGAGTCGCGTTTTGTCGTTTTCTAGTTTACGGTGTCGTCACGGTCCTTTTGGATGCTGCAGCATCTCTGAATGGAATTCCATTCACGTTGGTTTACAATATATACAACTCCGTAGGACCATGGTCAATATTGGACCGCATTCTTGAGTGCACGAAGTGGATGATAATGGTATTTTTCTAAAAATTGAACTGTTGATCTTTTAATTCATGTCAAACTGATTTTCAACAAATATTTGTACGATAAAATATGAAATAACTTCTTTTCACCTTTCACAAGATTCTTTAAAAGGCGTAGTATAATTCTTATAAAATGCCAATCTTATTTTTCATTGTAAAATATAATTTGTGTAATATTTGGAATGCTAAAGAACTTATCATTAAAGAACAATTTCAATCCCTTTAAAATTCCATAAGAACAACTCTGCTCAAAAATTATGACTAACATGTACCTATACCATTCAAAGGAAAAATGACTTCAAATGTAACTTTGAATGGAACAAATTTAAAGGTTGAAATATTCATTGAGATTTCTGCAAATTGACAATTTTATCCTCAACCACTCTATCTCATATTCATATAGAAATCCCCAATATACCATTTCATCATTTATTGGATACCACATCAATCATTCGAGTTATTTCATCTTTCACCTTCAGCAGAAATACGTGGAATACCAATCACCTGATCATCTCTTAGAGTCGACCAACTAGTTTTCAATTTATCTGTCGGAGATGAAATCATAAAAATAAATCTGTGATCACAAAGAGTCGGATAAAACATCAACGAATGGATGGTTCTCAAAATCTTTTCCTTATCAGGACTTTAGCAAATAATAAACTCTTTTGTTCGAGGGTTTAATGTTCTTTGATATTGGATTTTTTATCGAAGTCGATAGAACAATTTATCAACTGCAACCAATGTTTGAGTCATATCCATTGATGGAAGAAATTTATTCTTCACCCAGATTTCCAAGAAAACATAAGCTAACAACTTATGTATCAGTGAAACTGACGCAGACTATGAAACTATGATGAACAACATAATAATAATTGAATAATTTTCTAAAACAATCATAAAAAAAATAATAAAGAAGTAAAGACCAAATTTTCCTTGAATACACACTCATATGTAATGAATTAAAAAAAAAATTCATTTCAGGTTCATGGTAGATCCTCCTGCGGAGAAATTGAAAAAATATTATTGATGGCTTCCTCAAATCCAGCTCTTTCGATATGGCGATACGGTCTCCATTGAGAAGAGACGACTATCGACAGAATATCGAGGACTCAAGGCACAGATTTCTGGACGACCTTCGTGGAGAACCCATAGAAGAAGAAAAATCCAAGCAGAATGAGACGTTTAAAAAGAAACAATCTCGAAAAATCAGTTTCAAAGTGCGAAAAGTATCGTCCACGTATCGTAAAAACTCCACTTCGAGTCTTCATAAAACAACAATAACAGCGACTACCGTGGCAGAGCTCACTTCAAAATTTAACGAAATAATCGAGAAAAACAATGCTCCAAGAGAAGAACTGAAAATTAGAAAATTCGTAGAGAGATTGAACAGTTTCAACAGCAACCCTAATAAGAAAACAATGAAGAATACAAATTCTAATAGTACAAACGAACAAATCCCTAAGGAACTGAGTAAACCTAGCATAAAGAAGAAACCAATTTTAGACGAGAAAACTAAGTTACAGACTGTTAGAAGAAAACCCTCTTATATCAAAGCAGAACTTAAATTGAAAGAACACATTCGAACTGAAGATAATGAAAAGGGGAACAAAGATGAAAAAATTACAGATATGGATTCCTGTTCCTCTGGTTTCGTTAAAGCAGCGATTAAAAATTTCGAGAAGAAAAATTTTCAACCTGCAGCTACCAAAAGAAGCATGACAGAATTACACAAGATAGATTTACGGGAATTTCCAGAATGTGATACGAATAGAAGAAAAAGTTGTAAGCCAGATATAACAGTTCCATCTGGGTTAAAAATATATGAGGATATAAGTTTAGTTGAAGATTCAACACCAGCAATTGTTGAAATTTCGAAAAGTAAACCAGGAATAGTTTATGTGGCTTTGGATGAATCAAATTTTACTAGTTCACGTGATATTGAATCGCCACCTCCACCCTTACCTTCAAGGCTGAACAAACCAAAAGAACCCTCCAGGGAAAAGGAATCAAATTCAGAAACAAGAACTGAAGAATCTCAGGTTAATCTTATTATAGAAGAAATTGAAACATCCAAAACGGAAGAATCGTGCTATTCCGTTACAGATATTATTGGCAGAAATTTCCCAACATTACAACTAGAGACAGAAGAAGCAAAGCAAGATTTCAAACCGAATGCTTCATTCTTATGGAACAGGAGTCCATCAAAACCCTACGAAGACATCGAAACATCAGTTGCAGCTTTAAATTCAACCAACGAAGAGAAATTATCAGATCTACCTCCTTTCAGAACTCTACCAAAGGTTGCCACAAGCGATGGCAAGGATTATGAAGAGCTGGATGAGAATGATGGCTACGAACCTTTCGATCTGAAAGCGGATTACGAAGATGTCAAATCGAAAACAGAAAAAGAAGAGGACCCGTATGAGTTCATAAGCAACGGAACTGAGAATATTTACGAAACACTCCCCTGTACCAGGCAAAGCGAACCCTTACCAGAAACACCACCAGCCCTACCTTTAGAGAAAATAGAGGAATCTGCATCTAATTGCTACGAGTCGATTTACAACAACGACTCCAATTCGACTATTTTGAACGAGGAAAACAACTATGAGAGTATTTATTTCAGAGAGTCGAGTGAGAAAAAAGAAATTTTTGAAAAGGATATATCTGGATCTATAGTGTCGAGTGAACAAAAAACTAACAGTTTATATGGGACAAGTTTAAGAAGCTGGAACGATGGAACAATCTACAACAGTAGTGCTACGAGTGATATCAGTTTTAGTGATAAAAGTGAGTGGGTAGACGTTAGCGAGAACGAGTATGATGGTGGATCAAAAATCTTTATGTGAGTATATTTGTTATCGATATTCATTCGCATTTTACTCCACTCAGATGGCACTCTGAGAGTTTTTTGGTATACCATAATTACAAATGAGCTTATAAATAATTAGTAATCATTCATACAGATATTTCACGCTTAATGAGCACAAAATTGAATAATCCGATAACAACAGAAGTTCTCAACCAAAACCACTGCATTATCACTTCATTGAGTCATGATTATCTAAGTTAGAACTCTTAGATTTTGACTGCAGTAATTTTCTATTAGAACCACAAGGGCTTATCAGAAGATATAAAAACATAAAATAAAATACGTTTTTCATGATCAGTTTTTCATTGAAGAATGGTGGAAAATACGTATTTCAAACAGTTGTGAGTCATCATCTACAAGGGTAGCACGTACTCCTTCTGCATTTTTGAAGATTCATGGAACCCTAGAGCCATGAAACTTGGTCACTTGATCTTGTAGAAGAAACCTCACGAAGTTAACCCAATCTGGGTTCAGTTTATGCTCGAGTTTATGTCTATTTTCCAACCATTGTATCCATCGTTAATTTTCATTAGTATTCGCGCAAAATGACTGTTTGCAACGGCCTTGAAATTTAAGGTAATTCGTTTTGTTTTATCTGAGAATGAGAACACCACAAAAATTCCAGAGGGCGACTTATTATTCATTGTTTGTTTCATTTCAAAGGTTAATTATTTGGCCAATAAACGAATATAGTACCTACACATTAATTTATAATTGTTATTATCACAGTCCTATCACCTCTAGTTCTATGAAGTATTAAACTGATGACGTAAACAGATATTTAAATTTCCATAAACGTCGTAAAATTCAGATTCTGATATCGTTCAACAGAGAAGAAATTCGTGGAAAATTCGTAGCACTCCCAGTTCACCTTAATTGATTAGCGAAATTTCTTGGTGAAGCTGGATTTCCGAAAGGGAGTGTTACTTATGACAAAAAATGGAAATGATCCATTTCGAATAGGTTAATTTTCCAATATAGCAGACCTTCGAAAAATGATAGGAATCAATACATATACCTATTCGGCAAATCATCATCACTTTCTAGGCTTCCATGTATTCATCGGAAATGTAGAAAGAAAATCGAAATCCCACAACTTTGGGTATTCCAGAGTTATCGGTGAAGTAGATCACTATAATGTTTCAAAATTCCAAACCACATGAGCTTTGAATGTGTGGTCAGAAAATTCCTCCAATTTCAGACGCCTTTCACTCCACCGTAAGAAAAAACTAATGACATTTTTCTCTTCAAGCATCAAGGAAGCTGTGAAAAACAAGAAAAACAGCTCATGGTCCGAACAGTGTAGACAACATTGGAATAAAACTTCAAAATTAGCATCCGCCGACCACGGTAAGTGATTTAGAATATTATGTGTCATTATGATCTTATGTGGAGAAAGTATACACTAACTTATAGAGTAAATGGCATGAATTTGCGGCCTGAATTGGTAAACAACTGTGTACATTAAAAGCCGACCCCCAGAGATCATTCTAATGAGTTGTAGGTCATCGGACTAAACGCAATAGGATGTACTGCATCTTCAGATAAGATTCAGAACAAACTGACTTTTATTGAAGTGGGCGTTCCATCCAGGAACTATTTCTGGACTTTATGATTAGGCGTTCATGAAATAGTATTTAACAAGTATCAATTGTTCGATGATTATCTGCAGAATTAAACTATCTTTTCTTCCATGGTATTTCGCAAATACTTCACATGCTTAATGGCAAAATAGGTAATTGAAAGTGTGAGAAAATAATCTTCTTCAGGTGCCATACATCAATACCCTAGGGAACTATATGATGAATTAAGTACATTTCAAAATCTTCGATCGTTTTCGTCGTCAATTCTTTCCGATATCCATAAATGAAATACAGCATAGAATCTGTTGAACACTTTTTCCCATTCAGTTGAAAGCATCTATTCATCTTCAATTATTGGTATCTCTCCAATAAATTTTATTGACATTCAACGTGATCTAGGTCAATAAATTTTATAGACGCAGTTATTAAAGTATTAACGATAATTTATTGTTATCAAGCTAATCGCGCATAAAATATTGGAAACATTTCAAAAAATTCTCTGTTCTTAGCTATTTACCGATAAAATTCCAAAATCAATTCAAATTGTTACCACTGTGTGATGTCACAACCACTCTCGATTCTGATTGGTTACATTACTCCATTGTATATAGTGACCAGATGTGCATATTCTTCATAATTCAATTGAATACTGCTTGAGTAAACAGCAGAACATGAGTGGCGTTTCATATAACTCTTTATAGTCTACACAATTTTAAATGAGTTATTTGAAATGCCCATTGTCCTCTCAAAGCGATGACTGCTGATTTGCAAGTCAACACCATTCCAGTCATGAAGTATGTTGAACTCTTTCACCGACGCACCTGAAGAACTGTTCTGAATTCCAAGAAAATGTGCTGATGTTAGTTGTCGAAAAATCCCATTGTGAATGGATGGTGACCTTCAATTTGTACATGGGGCACCCGGAAAGAAACTGATCTATATCTGTTCTATATACAGTAATTCAGGGTAGAATATGTGATCTCTCGACCCTATTGCAAAACCCTTTTTTTACACATTATGGTCAAACTTCCAATAGTCTAGCAACTATTCCTTCCTCGGAAATTGCATCAATCCATTGTGAATAATGGTAATAAAATATTCAAACCAACTTTAGTCACACTCGATTTAACGCAGCTAATATCGTTTAAATCACTCCAGATATCTAAATGTAAGTAAATAAGAGTCAGTTAGAAACGAGGTAGAAAGTTGGATTGAATTAAATGAGCATAAATCGAAGAGAACAGAGGAGAAAAGTCTTAAACCTCTGCCACACAAAAAGTATTGAGATATATTGTTTTCGAAAAGTAAACTGTTATCTATGTACATCAATGTGAGAAAATTTTATTGTTTCTGTACCTATTTCTGGTTATCTAGAGGCTGGATAAATATAGAGCTATATAGAATCTGGTAATAAATAGTCTGCCACTATATTATGCAACTCTTTGAGTGTTCTTGCACAACTGCAGCAGTAGGGGAAGCAATTTTTCCTTCTGGAAACCACTTGGATTGGTCATTTTCAATCTGAATAATTTTATGATTTGCTTCATGGTGTTTACGGTAATTTATAACGGTGTATTGCGATACACACACTCCTGCATGTTATTGCAATTCGCATTGAAAGCTTGTTTCTGTTTGGTTTTATTTGTAAACTTGAGACCGCAATGAATGAATCGTTGAAAAGTTCATATTGAATTGCTTGTACTCGTTACTCGTTTTATATGTTTCCTATTGTTTCGATACTTCATTAATGGGTCAATGGGATAACGAGGTAAAAACGTTTGGATTATGCAAAAGTACCCTTGAGCGTATACACCAATAATTCTGAAGATTATCACAAATTATGTTTGCATAATCATGAAAGAGGTACATTTCGTTCATTAACTAGAGTTGGGGCTTCCTATATTTCTACCAAAACGCGTATTGAAGATACCTTCATCAATTGAGGATGGAAACTTCCACATAACTTTCCAAATGTTGTCTATAATCACAGGTTTATCGTATTATCTTCCACACCCACCCAGATCAACTTTCAACAATGTATCCATACTGATGAAATCTTGAGTATTTTCCACATTAGCTTACATTTCCTCATCAGTCATCACTGATATAAAGACTGGTAATTATTTTATGTGTTTTCATTCCCCAAAATTTATACGCTCTTGAAAAGCGTCTAGCATAAGAAAAACCTTCAATGTTGAATATCTTCACTTTTCAAAAGGAGAAGCAGATGTGTTCTATTCTTCATATACCTACATCAACCAGATTTAATTGAAAATCTGAATCTTTGGAATCCTCAAAAGGTATTTTCTATATCAGTGTCCGCAGATGGATTCTTGTGATCCTTTTTGGGAGCTGAAGTTCCTGACTAACATCGATCTGCAAAAACTGTCAGCTGGGAGCCGAACTCCGGAATTGACAGCTGTACTAGCAGCTGTACGAATAGGTATCTCTTTTGTATCTCTGAATTTGGCCTCCTATTACTGGGTCACACTTTGGTCACGGGTGGAACACGAGCCTGAAATCAGTATCAAAACACCCACATCCTTGACAAAGTGAGCCTACAGCTCCTTTCAAACCTCAAATTCGTTATTTACGAAATCTTCGTAATACCTATACTACATTCATATTTGGAATCTTTGAGGTTTGCCCACATCCCCTGATGATGAATTGATCAATGCCAATCGAATACTTGAGAATGCACAAGACTTTCAAAATGTCTAGAGATCGTACAGCTTTATTATTCGTTTTTCTTTCTGGAAACTATACATGTCACAACAACCTTGACTCTGTAAAAATTTCATGTGAGGATTTTCTTCGTGTTACAATCATTATATCGAAAATAAAGAACCAAAAAGATTTCTCTTTTCTTCGCGTACGTTCTACAATCAAGTCAATGGTCCAAATGTCCGATGGGATTGGCCACAAATCATTAAATCGCCAGACAATTGTCGAAGAATGGAATATTGATGGTTGTGAAGGAGGTGAAGGTGATTTTGTTCGTGAATGGACCTTTCTCCCAAGTTCATTGTTGGATATTTCTACATAAGTGAAAAAACTACAGATTATCAGGGAGTTGTAGAAAGTTGAACGATCGAAAAATAAAAATGGAAGGTTGAAACGGAGAAAAAGCAGTTTTTACTGAATACAGATCATCGAGATTGGACTGGAATTATGTTTATTGTTTCTCAAATCATAAAGATCGTTTGCGGATTTGTGGTTTATTGCCGGAGGCCTTTGGGTCTCATTTTTATCCGCACAATATGGACATCGATGGATGCGGGATAACCCACGTTGAAAACCATCGCCATAAAACAATAGAACACCAAACAATCGACCGTCAACCGAAGACTTCCCTTGACTGGGCGTACGCGCCTAGCATGCCAACTTGATATAATGAAATGATAAAGTCAGAACCATGAAAGGTCGCAATTTGGACGTGAGAATCATCCTCGATGACATAGAATCGTCTATTAATAGAAAACCATAGTCCGGTAACCAAGATTTCGTTTGTTTTCATTCTCGAGATGGGTTGCGAAAATCACCGTGAGCTGGAAAACTTATGTGGGCGTTATTCAACGCACGAGGAAAAGAAAGTTTATGGTATTTGTGCTACTGAAACACCGGAAACGCGAGGTAGTACTGGCAGTAGGCATGTACGTCAATTTCAGGGTGTTTTGTAAGGCTAATTAGTTCACGCGATAATTTTTTTATTGGCCCCAAAATGATTTGTTCAAAAATAAGTGAAGGATTCAGTTTTTCTCTTCATTGAAGCAATACATTTTCAATCGGTGAAATATTATGTCTTGTATCCAGTCAAGGAAAGACGAGCTACCTTCAGCTACCCATTTTGAAATTAAAATCCACGCATTGTTCTCAAACTCAAATATCGTGAGAAAAACAGTTGCGACATCCTAGATAAACAAGGATTCCAAACAAGAAAACAATGATTAACCTAATTTTCTCAAAATTAACAGTTCTCCATCAAACAATACGACTCAAACACGTCCTCATCCTATATGAATCACGTGGATAGCGGTAAGCTCTAGGACCATATTTGCGAATATCATCATCATCTCAGCGCAGAAAAAAGTTCTAATTCGTTGCACTAACGACTTGACGAGCTCATTCTTCGAGTCCTACACCAACAACGTCGATTCTGTCGTTCTCTAATGCATTATACATTTTACGGTTAAATTATTCTGAACATTGCTAGATTATGTTGCGGGAAGTACGACAAATGGTGCAGCCTCATTTTAAGGACTGCGCTGCAATGGTTTCAAGTCATGATCGCTTGGGGGCTTGGGTAATATACGTGGATTTTTGTGATGGAAAAAGACTTTCTTGTCTCGAGCTCTGCGAAAGGATTGTTGAAACGTTTTTGGCTGTAAAGCCTGAATGAATGGATGAATGGTCCATTCACCAGGAATTATGAGATTACGCAGTATATAGGCTGGGCAAAATGGAAGTTGTTCGACGATCTAAATCATTTTCGTGGTTTTCCATTTTCTCTCCCACATTATCGAAGGGTTGGATACGTTTTAGATAGGTCTACAGGGCCAAAAATTTTACCTAGCCACGGTCTGATTATTCTATTTTCATTTGGTTTCTTTCGCGGCCAGCGAGATGCAGCGGTTTGGACGAAAAGGCCATTTTTCGAATCCTCTAGAGTCGCTCACGAAATCATTATACAGGATGTAAATGAATAGTTGCGAAAAAATTCAATTTCTGTCAGTTTTTTGGTTTCTGAGAAAAAATTAAAATTTACTTTATCGGTGCTACATATCTTCTGGCAGCTGTATCTGAGCAGAAGCTACTAAAAGAAATAATATGACAAGAATACTTTTGAAAAGAATCGCCCGTTAAATTCAAGACTGTTTTTTGAAACTACTTTTCCATTATTCACAATACTTGATTACTTGCTCCTTTCTGTAACAAGTGTGCTGCCTATTCAATAACAACAATAGAGCATTCCGGAAGAGACACTGGCTGACTCCGTGTGGTTTCTCAAAAATGAGCTAATTTCATGATCAGAGTTATACCTCTACACCATATAAGCAATTCTACATTCTAATTGAGCTGAAAGAACCGTTTTTGCACATAACCATTGAGTATTAAACCTCAAGTATTGAGTATTACTCAATGACGATACCAACATGGAATAGGGCATGATGTGTTGATTATCTTTTCAATTTTTACTTGGGAACATTCATCCTACTCCTAAAATTGGCGGAATCGCTAAGGAATAAAGTATCATCTCAAAACTCGCCTCCGCCAAAATTCTACCGCTGCGCATTCGCCAATACCAACTAAGTAACCTTCTGAGCAGCTTTTTCCCCTTCCCCCAATCAAATTCATTCACCATGACGCTATCCATCCGATACTTACGCACTGACCCTACTGAATCGCTCTCACGATAACGAAACATCGGTCAACATCGGTCGGTTCCGGGGACCACTTAACTACCACCAATGACGAGTCCGATTCGTTTATGAAAATCTCGGAGTTACAAGGTCTTCCAGAAGGAATCCAGAATAATTCAGATCCTTAAAAAAATTCGTCTATTCAGTACCGCTCCTGTTATTTCGTCATAAGCAACAGTTCTAGTTCGAAATCTAGGAATTTCGAATTTTTCGCGGGTTATTGGGATGCCGCCGTGATGATAGCGTTCGGTTGATGAAGAAGTGAAAGTACCATTGCAATACTCCGGGAGACGTGCATTCAACAGTCAAGGTATCTGGTCATGGCAGCTGAAGTGGATATGGCACCTTGTTCAGTTTTTAACTCTTTGTGAACAGTGTGTTATTACCTTGAATTTTCAGTGTAGAAATCCGAAAGTGCTTCGCTCTTTGTGAACCATCGGAAAATCCTCGTATACTTTTCCATCGATGTGTTGTGTATTAATCTGTGAAACCCCAAAATGTACCAGGATATTCCCTTGAAGAACCACGACCCTGAACAGATAAAAAACACCTAACGAAACCAGTTCGATCAAAATATCATTAAGGTACTGATACTCAACTGGAAGCTTCATTAGAGGGTCACAAAATGAAAAATGACTGCCCGAGAAACCCACAAAAGGTCTGTTTCTTTATTCGCCAGAAGTCAAATATCACCCCCAGTGCCCCCAGTGCGAGCCACCACTGTCGGTCGAAAACCAAGGCGACAAGTGGGTGATAAAGTGTTTGTGTGCTCGCCTACCGCCGTGTTTTTCGCTTATAATGACGAAAATAGCAAATTCGTGGTGTCGAATACCGACGCCCAAAAGAACATTGAGGACTGTGATGAAAACATGGACTTGAGATGCGAGGAAATCAGAAGGACCAAAGATTTGCCGAAGCTGGTCAGCAGGATTTTCGAGGAGAGCCTCGAGAGTCAAGAAGTGAATTTTTACATAGGTAAACAGCAATTCCTGACCAATAAAGTCAATCCCCATGTAATTGAACATAATTTTTATGTTGACGTTATCCTACAGGACGTGAAGCTTTTGTAGAAGTTTCCAAGGTCCGAATCTTTTGTCATATTCTGAACACAATGAATCAGAAGATGCGAATAACAATTAGCGATGTTTATTGGATGATTGTTGGTAATGAAAAGAAAGATCTTCTTCAATTGATGCAGCAGACGAAAAATTAATGCCTCTGTACCCTACCTAGAATATTGCTTTAAGAATTGCAGACTAGATGAAGATAACTCAGTCAAGAGCCTTGCATTAGGTTCATTAAATTTATTACCACTCATAACTAAATTGCCAATCTGGTAAAACGAAAACTTATGCTAAGATTCAGCAGCCTAGTCAAAAAAATTTCATTCAAAAATAATGTGGTCTCGCTAACCAAATATTGATACCTTGAATTTGCTTATATGGTCTATGATTACTCATTTGGATATTTTGGTGACGTAATGGATTATAAAGCAACAATCCAGTTACAGTTTACACCGGGTATATGTTATTATACCTGTTGACTGTTATGTAGGTAGACATGAATGTCCACTTTTGGATTCTTGTTATGGTTTTACGTCATATTTTCCACGTTCACAGGAAAGTGGTGGAATCTGGAAAAAATACTTTTTAGGAATATAAACGTATTCAGTACCAATCTGTGTCTTTAATACGAAATTTTGAAATTTTTGTGTGAAATTATACTTGTTAGAGTCTAGTTTTTATTGATGAGAAGATGCCTATGCATCTTTCTACGATTAAGTGATCAACTACAATTAAAAACTTATTTTTATTTATCTCATCGTTTGTCATTACTTATCAATGATTCATAATAATCATCCAAAGCTGATAGATATTTATAATATTCCTAGTAAAGCTGCGGAAATGAACACCTTAATTGGACATTGAACACTTAGGTATACGACGACAGTGTAAACAACAAAAACAGAAATTTATGCATTTGCAGAATTCTATTCTCGAACAAGATTTCTCCCTCAGTTAAACTGGAGTCAATCAGAATTAAACTTATGTTTAACACCAACACTCAGTTAGCAACTTAAGCGATTTAATTTTAGGGAAAAATTGCACATTTATTTCAAATTTTTTCCATACTTTCATTCCAGAATCCGTAGATTCCGAGATATGTACCTATTTTCGAGATCAATTCCCCAGTTTCGACTCTCCATTGAAGCTTTTCAAACATTCCACCCATTTACCAGATTATTTTAGCTAAAAATCGTTTGTTTTTTCGTGAGTAACGAAAATTTCAGCACAGCCTAATTTTTTTTGCAACGTTAGAAAGTCTGAAATTCTATTTGTGTAGGAGTGAAGAGTATAAATTTCCCCGTTTTTACCGTCTAAAATATTAATTTCGATTGTTATCAATGCATTGTTATTTTATGATAAAAACATAATGTGAACATTAATGAATGGTGAAATGGAAATGAATCGATGTAAATGCGTCTCTGAAAGCGAACACCATACGGGAGATAACAAAGAAAGTTGAGAAAACTCTTCTTTGAGATATCAACGGAACCAATTATTCAATTAATCACCTGCTGAAGAAATGAAGAACTTTGATCGAAGCATCGGACGGATAAATGACGAGTAATTGATAGAGCTCTTAGTTATATAATTATGAAAAATTGTTGTAATGAAGCAACCAATTCAGGTCAGCTCTTAACATTTATTCTGTACCTGTTACGATGTCAATTGAATGAGAATAATCAATTCTCATTGACGTTTCTAGGTTGAGAGTTGAGTTGAGTTCCATAAAAGGGTCAATCATAAGATTTTTTTTATTTATCAATAAATTTATGACTATGAGCATCGAAATGGTTGAAAGTTCGATATTGACTCTATTTTTACGTTGCAGGAGCTGATAGCGACTCTGATCATCATTACGAAACTCTGAAGAATTCGGAGAATGAAGAGCCAGAAGTTTGCTACGATTCATTCGCCAGCGATATAGATTCAGATGATTCCTTCGAGAATTTGGTGAGTACTACCTCAGTAACATGTTTCAAAAGAACATCGCAGGAACCCACTCTCTTTTCACTCGATTAAATTCTCTCATTTTTCGATTCAGGAAAACGAACAAAATAATGGCGATCTGCCACTTCCTGCTGCTCCAAATTCAAATGACGTGCTTACTAGACTGGCCGCTTCCGCTAGCAAACACATGAGGAAGTTCACCAAAAACCTGTCCATGACAAGGAACGATATATCGAAATCTCTGACCAGACTTGCAAGAAAAAAATCCAAAAATGATGTCAGTGAAGGTAGGTTCGAATTTATCCAGATTAAGTTAGTTTTGTTTCTTCTTCTCTTCACATTTTAACCCTAAATCCAGACTAGGAAGCTTCAGAATTTCAAAATTCCAATAACGTGGACTCTCGATCTATCGAAACAGATCATCAATTATACAACGTCTTCCTCGTTCTTTCTCTACAAATTAAAATTCTTATCGCGCCTCCTCGGTACACGTAATCTACTCGCAAGCAGTGATCTTTACACTTTCTCGCTTACGTTAATTCGATCAATTGTCTGTTTGCAGTGGAGAATAACTATGTTAATGTTAATGGGACCCCGGCCACGACGCCAACTTCTGAAGTGAATCCTCTGACCAGCGCCGAAGACCTCAACAACGAGAAGAACAAGAATTTGAACAGGAAGGGCTTTTTGAACAAGATCAGGAGAAGCATCATCATGTCGCCCGAGCAGGCCAGTGAGATCACGTCCAATTTCAAGGGGAAAAGTACTTTTTACTTGACGCCGACCATAAACGTGGACGATGAGTACCCCGATAAAAAACTGGAAGATGACAGTGGTATATCGTTGTCTCCTATCGATAGGAATTCAAGGAATAAGCTGGTGAGGCCCCAAGAACCTCCACCACCAGCTCCTATTCTACCTCTGAGTGAAGGTAACTTACACAATCCTGACTTATCTTGAAGACTTCATAAGATTCGTGATTTTTTCTAGAACTGAAGAAAGCCTTCAAGGAGAGACGTACCACTTCCTGGTATGCCGAGGTCAACCTTTGCAAGAGTCCGGAATTAAAAGTCCAGAAAGAAAAACGACCGAACACTTGTTGGTATGACGAGATAGGTCTATACCAGAACTCGACAAGCACACCAAGTACCAGCTCGGCGGAAAACAGCGGTACCAACACCAACGTCACAATCAGAACAGATCTTAGTAGGAATAGTCCGGAAGGAGAGACAAGCGAGAAATATTACAATCTGAAAAACGAAAACGCGTATTATAATGAGAGTGTAAATAGTCTGAATAGCAACGGGACCAAGACTGATGTTTCTTTCGTTAGTTTACCAGGTGAAGACATACAGATGAGGCTGCAGAATGAACCCTTGTACCAGTTTTATGACGCAGCTGTCTTAGATGTAAGTTGGTCGTGGTAAACTTAGCTAGTGGCCAGAATATTTACATCCCCTTAAATCCATTTTCAGTACGCTTGTCACAATGGAATCTCCGACTTGGATTCAGATAATTACGAAGATGTTGAGAGGAGATCCAATACAGAACTCAGACCACCATCTAGACCGTCTGCCATGGAACTAGTCAGCTCCAAGAGGAACTCTTTGGCCTTCACTAAAACCCTTTGGTGTCAGATACCAGAAGTATTACAGTCTTCAGTATTGAGTAAGTTCTTCTGTACCTTTTTCGATTCACCCTAACCAGCATATTCGTATAGGTACCTTGAGTTCGCAACAGAAGAAGTTACAAGAGGCCAAATTCGAAATGGTCACTTCCGAAGCCTCCTATCTCAACTCCTTGAACGTTCTGAACGACCACTTCATCAAAAATCTGAAGATAACCTTGACTGATTCCGAGTACGATTTGCTTTTCGGTAAAATCGAAGCCGTCAGGCAGAGTTCTGACAAACTGATCTTAGATTTAGAGAAATGCTGGCAGGACAACATCCTGCTGCATGGAGTCTGTGATATTATACAAAAACACGCCGAAGAAGACTTTTCCGTATACATTCCATATTGCGAGAACCACACGCTGTTAGATCAAATGATGAAGAAATTGAGGTACGTGGTCCTTGCGATTTCTCTTTCACTTTTTAAACTTGTTTCGGTTTTAGGGATCGAACGTTTTTTTCCGATACCTTGAAACAGTTAGAAGCTAGTCCAGTTTGTCAGTGTTTGTCCCTGTATTCATTCTTGATGCTACCGATGCAGAGGATAACCAGATGGCCTTTACTCCTCGATGCCGTTTTGAAGCGGTTGGAACCACACGACCCTGAGTATTCAACTTGTCAATATGTTCTCGCAACCATAAGCAAGGTATGGATTATTTTTGGGGTTATGATCGAAGACTGACCTCGTTTTGTTCCAGATTGTGAGTCAATGCAACGAAGCTGCCAGAAACAAGGAACGTGAGAGAGAAATGCTGGATATCCAGTCCAAGATGGAATTTGGAAAAGGGGTCCCTCCCATAGAATTGGCAATTCCGAACAGGTGGTTGATCAGGTCAGGTGGTGTGGTTCACATGCTGCCCAAAAGCGAAGAGATCAAACTGACCTTTGGAAAAAAATTCTCGAAGACCACGCTCAACCTGTTCTTGTTCAACGATCTTCTCATAGTGGCCAAACCTAAGAGGTAGAATTTCGGTTCCAACGCCAACAGAAAGGTCCTAATTTTATCTCATATTTCAGCGATGGTCTCTACACAGTATTACATTACTGTTCCAGAAATTTCACGGAACTGAGTACGTCAGAACAATTGCTGTCTTTACCGGGAAAGGATATGACCGGAAAATATCTGTTTTTCTTGACCCTGCTGGAAAATCAACACAAGAAAACTGTCGAATTTGTAAGTCATAATATATCGGATTCCTTGATCATTATGACGTTCATAAATCACTAGGGAATTATGAGCCATTATTCACAGATGTGATCTGTCAACATTCATTAATCACTAGGGATTTATAAAGTCTTCGCCTAAGAAAGGCCATATTTAAAGGGTACTTTGGAATACCGTCGATTTTTTTTTCAGTTGCTGTCGTGCAGTAGCGAAAGTGACAAGCAGCGATGGATTGAAGCACTCTCGCCTCCAAAATCCGAAGATCCCGATGAGGTTTTGTACGAGTGCTGGGACTGTCCGCAGGTCACTGTGATCCACAACTACACAGCTGAACAGCCAGATGAGTTGAATTTGTCGAAGGGAGACGTCATCAACGTTTCGAGAAAAATGGCGGATGGTGAGTAATTCTTTCTTATCATGATAAAAAAAAATTAATCGGTAACAGACCAAATGATCGAGTCGAAAATATATACGGGCTTCCCATGAAGGGTGAAGTGTGCTGTGATCGATATACACGTAGATGAAAAAATGGAAAAAAAAATTTTTTCTTTTTTTTCAGGGTGGTTCCAGGGTGAAAGAATAAGAGATGGTCAAACAGGCTGGTTTCCGGCCAATTACACTGCTGAAATCGCGAATCCACACGTTCGAGCGAGAAACCTGAAGCAGAGGTATAGATTACTGACGTTTTCTGAGAATTATCTAAAAACTAAATCATAGTCAACGTTTTTTTTTACTGGAAAACTTGTGATATTATATTTTTACTTCTTTATGTGTATATTCATTGAATTGATTTATTGTTATGTATATTGTTCAATAAAACGTATATTTTCTATTCGAAATCGTTTTTATGTGTGATCCTAATCTCTTCCTAAAAAAAATCGAAATCGAATTCACATTTCGTCTTTTCAAAATTGTTATACTCACAGATTGAGAGTATATTATCAATTTTCAATAAGAAAGATGAGCGAAAATACAAGGTATAAAAAAATTGGATTAATTTCAAAAGATTAAAATATCCACTTCTCTAGACCAACGATTGGTGACACTCTTGTCCATAAAATGATAAATTTTAATGGTGCATAACAAAGATTAGGCTGCGTTTGAATCACTGGGACTTTGAGGACGTGTCTAAGAAGGGCATTGGAGAGCATTACAGAATACTGAGTTAACTCACTAATCTTTGATAATATCATTGAGTATTTTAATACTCAAAGATAGTACGAAAGAGCCGCGAAAAATTCAAAGAAATAGGCAATAATAGGAAAAAGGTCTGTTACTTTGGATCTAAAGTCAGTGAACCACCGATAGATGGCAATACCTACTCTCATGATCGCCAAGAGTCCGGATGATTCTTTCTCTTTGGGAATCTGCAGTGAACCGAAAATTCCAGGCAGAATTCTTCATGTTCATTCCCGAAATTTAACAATTGAAAATAAGGAAAAAATGCAGATTTCAACATCGAAAAAAATCGTTTGATACATATCAGAAAGATACTGGGAGTTTCATCGATGGCTATTCAATAAACAAACTTAACATTAAAAAAGCGCAGGGATATAGATAAGGAGAAAGAATAGCCATCATATCTAAGAAAAGCCACGCAACATGATGAAACTGTAAAAATTTCAAAAAATACTGTGGTATTTTGCTCGTTTCGATATTTTATCAGTAGAATTCCAAGAGTAAATCCTAAATTCCCTCATCCTATTTCAAAAACTAAATTTCCAAAATGAATTTTTCTGAGATAATTCTTGAATCAGTTAATTGAGACACAAGGAGAGAATATAACCTTCAGGTTTTGTAAAAATATAAAATGACGCACCTCTGTTTACATTTCATCGAACAAATTCGATAATATCTGGGGCACTTTTACTAATTTTCCTTCGAGTATCTGAATGATATTGTTGTACAACCCGAGGGAAAAATTCAAACGCAGAACCCTCACAATAATACGACGATACAGGTTAGCACTGATAGAAATACGGAAAACGAGGTATCAATATTCGATATTCAAATCAGGGGTATAATTAGGTCAGTCTTTGTTGTAAAATTCAACTGAAAGGGGTTCGGGATCGTCCAGGAAATGCAGTAGCGTCGAAGAAAGCAGGTGCCTTTCGAGAACAAGATGTTCGAACAGGTACAAAATTCATTTCGTCAAGAATGATGGAGATTTTTCTAAGAAGGCAAAAAATTTATGGTCCATAATGCGGTGTAAGTTCAATTCTTCATCGGATACTGTATTCGTTGCCAAATCACGAGGAGTTAAATGAAAAAAAGTTGTATTGAAAATACCATACCAGTAGAGCAAAAGAAAAATTCAATTTACTATCAGATTATTTGATTTTTCCAACAAATAATCATATAAGAAGAAACCAAAATCTAAAGATGTTTCAGGTTCAAAAAGTCTTAGACAAAAAAGTTTTCGACTATAAGAATTTTAAGTTCGTTTTCGAGTGGTAGTATGGAGTTACAAAATGGCGTAGACGCAAAATATTTCAAAAATAATATAGACGAAGAATAAAAGTTAATACTTCATGAATAGCACTTCTTCATGTTGGCAATATCAGCCTATCAATTCAAGAATCTCGAAAACCGTGAAAAATTCATTTTCTTAACTTTCTAAACGTTTTCTCTTCAGACGAGAAATCTACGAGTTATTGTTAGCCAGCGCTAACCCTATACACAATCGAATATCCTTACCGATTCATCCCCTAAACGATCATCAATCAATTCCTCTAGGGGCGCAGAATCCTAAAGGAAATATTAAAATATTTTCACCGGATTAATTTTTTATGATCATGGAAATTGAGGACGCCCATGTCCGGAGCATCAGAGGGTAGTTATCCGGTGGTGTGTTCACCACATTATCACTGGCCGTCAACTAGTTCGTGTCAAAGTACCCGCCACTACCCACCCCTTGGCTTTTTCACTATTTGGACGTGACCATACCTAGTGAATTCAATTATTCATAATATTTATTCTCATTGATTCCGGACTTCATCGATAATTCCACAAGCCAGTTGTGCTGCTGGACTTTATAGCCAAACAGGTGAGTTTGAGCACGGCGTAGAATCGAGTTTTTTTCATCAACACAAAATTTCGTGGAAAAACTCGTAAGGGTATGTTTCCTCCTGATATTCCGGATCTAATTTTTTCATGCCATTTCCTTCTACGAATTTTTCCTAGAATTAACGATTGTATCTCCAATACGCATATATTTTGATTCGTAACTTATAGTGCGACAAACTATAATTACTACAACTGAAGTTTTGAGAAGTCCGAAATAAAATGAACATAAAAATCCGTCAATTCTGCAACTTTTCTCACCAAGTTGGGAGTTTTAATACTCTTTGATCAGCATGGTCTTTCAACAAACAATCACAATATCTGAAGGAATAGTTTGCTTTGCTTCGTTTTCCATCATACCCAAAAAAATGGATTTATCAAATTCAGTCAATCGATGTTATTTTTTCTCAATTATCTGCTGTTTTCTTGATGTTCCCATGATAAGGTTCGAAAAATCGGTTAGTCCTATTTTACAAAAATTGAGATCAACCAAAATTTACAAGAATCCGCAATATTTGTCCGATATAAAAAATCGGCACTATCTTGATAAACTAAATATAAAATTTTCACCGAAATCTGAGGTTTCCTTCAATTTTGGCATATTGTTTCTTCCGAACTTGAGAAGTCTGATAAAGTTTTGTTATCCTTTTATCATGAAGACTTGAAGTTGGGAAAAACCTGGGTGGAAATTATCTATTCCTTTCCTCTTCCATAAAAAAATGGCGGCACCTATTGAAAATATTATTAAAGATTATCAAACTACGTTCCATGCGGAGTTTTAAATTTTCTGGAAACCTGAAGACATGCCTAATTTTCCTGCCGTTATGATTTATGAAGATAAAGTCTCGACCTCATAGCGTGCTCGTTGAATATTATTTCCAGTGTTTAACCACCCCGCAAAATGTAATAATTGAATGAAATTTTTCTCGCGAATGCAATTGAAGTAACATTGAAGCACGTACGTTCGAATTGAAAAGAGCGGTATCTTTAGGTTCTACCCAGAAAACAGAAGATGTAACCAGAAATAATGCCAGCTCTGAGAACCAAAAACAACTTCAATGGGAAAAATATGCCACCTAATGGATTATACATCCACTCCAGTCCACCGAGGGGTAAGTTGTCAAATAGCCAATAATTTTTAAAAGTATTTTTATGATATACCTAATGATTTATCAATGAAATCATTCTGAATAAGTAACTATGAGTTTTGGAAGATATGGCAAAGAAAATCCAGTGTATTTTATCGAAAATTGATATGAATATCCATCGTATTATCATATCTCCCTCTTCTATCAACATTCAACAGCAAAATCGCGTTTCAACACTGAAAAAATATATACACCCTGTATAAGTAGCGCCCTCATACCACGCCCGCTGTTGGAAAACGATGAGATCAGAATCACTCTACCGTACAAACATTTGCTTTTACCCTTCCTGGCTGTTTATCATTCAGAAATGGAAAGAGCGTAGAATTTCGCGTGTCCATGAAGGAGTGTTAAAATAATTCATAATGGAGAGCAAGTAAATGGTGGCCATTTTATGTTTACACAGAGCTTTTGAGGCACGCAAACTGTCTCTCTACCCGGATTGATTTGATCTATCATGCGAACTAGGATACATGATCGAGTGTTGATTTAAGGGCTGTTTAAGTATTCATCGATAATATATGGATACTGAAAATATGCCTAAAATGTTCCTAGCCTTTATAATGAATAGAGCAATTAAACTAGATTTCTCGTATTTTCAAATAAATAGGAAGCTTTCCATTAGACAGTTTTTAATTTTTAGTATAGCGACATTCCTTTTTCTTCTCTGAAATTGAATTACCTGTTCATCGAAAAAATTCAATTCAATTTTGAAGAAACAAATCGATTATTTGCTCACTATTCCTCGTTTATATCAGTCATAATGAAAAATAAGTGGAGTGCACAACATGCAATGGAAAAATTTCCACGTATTTGTCACACTAGTACAATTCGTTTTTCATTTTCCGGACATTGGTCACGTCAGAAAGGCCATTACCCTTCGATCGATCCTCCAAACAATAAAACTTTTCATTGTCAACCAATAACCTTTTTCCATGAGCTTTGAATTCACTTCAGTTCCAACAAAATCATCAAGATACGAATTGTTGTTCGTTTTCAGTCCTGGAGAGACATTATTAAGGGTCGAAAAAATTGAATATGCATCCGTGACTATAGGAAAATTAATTATCACCAAAGGGAACTACCCTGAAAGTGTGATTTATTACCTGTCTCATGCTCTACCAAAACCGGGACGAATATAAAGGGTTTCCTAGGCTTAATGGCCCCAAATTTCCAATTCTTACGGCCTATTCTTTGTAATGACAATGAAGCTATAAAACCAACAACAAAGCAAACTGCCTGAAATGGAGGAATTTTCTCTAGGGTCGTGTAAAAGCAGAATGATTTTTTTTTCGTTAGTTTTCCACTTTCCTTCGAGCCAATATGTTGGAATGTTTCTAAAATGGGGCAGACACGAATATCCAGAATTCGAAGGTAGAATTTATGCAGATATTCTCCATTACCAGTGTCCTGGCTTTACACAAAGCGTCAATTTTTACGTTATTAGTGCTTCAGATGGGCCCTGCTCACATCAAGCAAGCTGTGAGAAGTGGAGATGTCGACAAGCTGGAGCAAATTGTTCTAGAAGGCCACGGGAAGAAACTCTTGAACGAACATTCTTCAGATTATAGGACGCGGATGTATTTGAAGTCCGTGCCAATGATTTTGGTAAGTATAAATTCATGTACCTAAGTGAAAATCGTGTAATTCAGATTTCAGTTTCATAAGTGAATTTTAGCTTAGCGAATTTCCAAGTATAAGTTTTGCTAGACAACAATTTAATAATCGGTTTGATGCCATATCACGAACAAACATAATAAAACGCATACGGGTCGTTTGTATTTGGTCATGGTTGAAAAAGTAACTGTTCATATTTCTGCGCCTTCTTTAATTAAGCTTATCATGAATGTGTGCATAACTTACTTGGATAAAGTTTTATAGGTGCATAAATATTAGTATCGTTTTATCCATATTGAAAACAATTAATCATTCAGAAATTGCAGCATATAGAGGTACCTATAAGCTGCATACAGGCTATTGAAATAGTAAATAATGTTTTATTCTCGTTAACAATAAAAGAAATGAAGCTATTGAAAACTACAACTGGATAGAAGAGTATTCAAATTTTTTATCCCTGCCAAATTAAAAGCAGCATCCACTGAGTGCTACCCAGATCTACTTTGCTCTCCCTCTATTCAATTTTAATGAATATTCAATAGTTTTTGGACGCCGAAAAATTTTACAGTCATTAATAATCCATTCTTTTGACGCAATTAAATCTAAATCATTCCCACAATCTAGATCGTAGTAATTGCTGCCTTTCTCGCTCAAAGTGTGGTTTCATTATTTCTCAATGAGTCTCGCGTGAGTTTTAGAAATCCTTGGCAGGGTGCTCGTGAGTAAAAACTCGACAACCACCCCAGAAAATGCCGCTGTTCGATCGGAAGTCTGATAATCTTACAACTACAAATAATTGTTCACTCATTATAAATCTGAGAAAAAAAAATTTAATCTGGTGGTTGGGTGTTAGGGTCAATTCAATGTATTCTCGCAAACTGTACGGTTCAGTGCTTTGCACGTGAAAATGGACTCGAATTTTGCGAATAATCCTTCAAATAATTTCGAATCGAGAAGATCAAATGATGATCTTTCCAAAGTAAGTCAGTTATTCGTCCAATTTTTGCGCGTAATTTATCGTTAAAGAATCGTATTCAAAATGGATTGATTCTGTTCCTTTTTAAGACACAAATAGGTCTTCTGCACGATGCTGTGAACAGCGGTAACTTGGACGAGCTCAAAACCACTCTGGATTACAACAAGGATAAAAAGAAAAAACTGGTACTTGCCAAAGATGAAAATGGTGTTGGACTTCTTCATAAAGCAATATACTATGATCTGAAAGATATTTACAAATATTTGATCGAGAAATTCCCTAATACCGTGTCTCAGAAAGATATGGTAAGTTATCTATTACTCTTCAACACACAATTTATACAACTTTTCATTCCCTTCAGGAAGGGAGAACCCCCTACCACTATACTGCTGCTTGTAAAGATCCAGCTTCGGTCCAGAAGATGCTGCTGAACGCAGGTGCTGATTTCTCAGTGTTAGATCTGAGGCAACACTCTGGGAAATATTACATGAATCATGTCAATGAGCTGGAGCTTCCTAGTGCCCAAAGTTCAGCCAGCAGTACCAGAAAGACTATAACAAGTCACGAAGGTGAATAAATTGTAGTTCTATTCCCTCTATTCAAAACATGAAAAGATTTGAAGTAGGTATATTCTATAATATTCTTTCCTTTTGATTTATTCTTTAGCCACACTTCAGAACCATTTCATTGACCTCTGACACGTCAATAGATATCCAACAAAGAAATTCATACATCGATTATCCGAGGAAAAGTTCTCCGTTGAGAGTGAAACGTGTAATTTGATTCGGGAAATTTCCGATCGATCAAAGTTCGGAAGTAGAACGCTTAAGTTATTAATCAGTTCTTCCTGAAGGAAAATGCGACGTGGATGAATGAAGCTACTGGCACTTAAAGTCATGACAGCGCAGATTGGTTCATTAGTTTCAGAATCGACAAGAAAACATAGCAAGAAAAATTTAACAAAAATCATACTTCCAATATTGTCGATGAGATTGTGCAAATTCGAGAATTTCATGAATAAATATCGGTCTTATTTCCACCGTCAATTCATCGGTTATAACCGAAATATTAATTACTACGAAATCGGAAATTCTCCATTGAATCTACAGTGTTAGAAACAGTTTTCCCTCCTTTAATTCCTTCAGGAATTGTGTGAATTCCTCATCGTTCATATCTATTCTACTACGCACGAACCATCAGGATATATCGGGAAATAAGTCTCTGAAAACAACCCCATCAATCGATTTCTCGAGTAAATTATTAAATATCCGCGGTCACATGACCCCCTACCACATGAAATGGAAATTGTTTGTATTTTCACCCGATGTAACCGTCTGCGAAATAATTGATGGCCATTTCCATCGAGGCTCCGTTCAGTTGAGGTGTTTTTAGACGTGTTGAACATGTTGGACCATTCTTCAGGTCTGAACTTCAAGAAGTCGAACATCAGGATATGGATTCATCAGAGGAATCTCGGGAATCTGCAGCAGGTTGTCTGGGAAGGCAACGGCGCAAAGTTGTTACCGGAACACAGTAATAACCCGAAGATTAAGAAGTTTTTGGACGCTGTACCTCATATTATGGTATGTTCATTCTTCTTGGATTTACTCATTTTTTTTTAAATTTATTATTTATTAATTTCAAACGAATTTCATCATCTAAATTTTATATCCTTCATCTACTCAATTTGTTTTCACATATACAATTCTAATGGTGCGAAACATGTCCACTGCTACTTCTGGAATTAGTTATATACTCAATCCTACAGGCTGGCTTATATTTCAGGGTCTAGTGAAAGAGATCCACACAGATGTCATCAATGACGACCTAGACGCTCTTAAATCTAGAAGGGCTGGTGGTAACATTCCTTCCATCGTTTACTATGGAAAGGATGCCAACGGTTTAACACCTCTCCACAAGGTATGTTCATCAACATCAAGCTTCCATACATGTTCGTTTATTTTCCTCAAACTCAGGCTGCAGGATTAGGTCGGACAGAAATAGCAGAATATCTCCTAGAACAAAATCCGAAATCCTTAGACGCTGTAGATAATGAGGGTAGAACTCCCCTTCACTACTCCTCGCTACTCAAGGACAATGGAAAAATGGCGAATTTCCTCATAGAAAATGGCGCTGACGAGTCGGCCCTGGATTCGGTGAGTATCGCCTCGAATCACTGATAATTTTTGACGGAATCCCATTCCAGAAACAGAAAACCGCCGCCTACTACAGAACTAGAGCATCAGAATTAGACGCAAAGTTGCTTCAAGTGGTACCAGAATGTCCGAGGACAGCTAAGGGAGAATCCTACCTTTCAAATTGGGACTGGAGTCTTTTAGCTCCTTCTATTTCGACAGAAGATCTTTCTAAACCAATCAAAAAAGCTAAAGACGTGGTTATCAACAACAAGAACGGTACGGAAGAAGTTAAAGATGAGAAACCAATTGAAGGAAAAGACTCTGAAGAAAATGGAAACGTCGCTGATGTAGACACTGAAGAAGATCATGCTGAGAATGGTCACGAAGAAAATGTTAACAATAACCACTTGAATGATTACCATCCAAGCGAAGAAAACAAGCCACAAGATGATAACAACAACAGTGATCACTTAGGAAGAGATGTTTTAGATGAAAAGCCTGAAGGTGACCCAGTAGAAAGTGTTCATGAGGATCATAATGGCGTAGATAATCAAAATGGCATAAATGATGATTTTGAGGAGACCCCTGAGGAACCACTCACTGAAGATCCACCACTAGATAATGTAAAGGAAGATAATGTAAAGGACCATCACGAAGAAAATATGAACGAAGGTATACAGCCCATTAAATTGAAAACGTATCCTTCAAATTCTATTTTCAGATTTGGAAGAGAAGAATAATATCGAAGAGGACTACGAGGATGAAACACCAATTAAAAGATCCAGACCTAGCAGCACAGCCACCACCAAACCCATGACAGGAAGCGCTGAAGAGGAAACCAAGGATGAATCGAACTCCAAAAAAAGCTCGGCCAAGAGCAAAACCTCAGATGCAGAACAAGAAGGTGTCATCGAAGGAGTTGTAGATGGAGAACATGAAGTTGAAGTACTCAATGAGGAAGGTACTGGTGGCACAGAGGAAGAAGAAGTAGATGTTGATGCACTTATCGGATCTGGAAATATGGAGAAACTGGCAGGTTTGGTATTGAGCGGCAGAGGGAAGTTGTTAGAAGGTAAAAAGAGTGAAAACCCGGAATTGCAAGCTTTTCTCGATAACGTGCCGGTGTATATGGTGAGTTTTCATTCAAAAAGTGAAATTTCATTCGATTTACGATTTTCCACAACCAGGAAAAAATAAAAAGGATTCACCAGGCTGCAAGGAATGGCAGTTTACGTGATCTTCAAGCCGCATTGGATCGGCGTAAATTTGCTATTGCAAGAGACGCAATCTCCCCTGACAGCGCGTCTCCTCTGCATGTAGCTATCATTTTTGGCAACACCAGTATTGTTAGATATCTCGCAGGACGTTTTCCAGAGACCCTACTGGAGAGTGATATCGATGGAAGGACACCTCTTCACTATGCGGCCACCATTGCAGACAACAGCCACTACTATAACCTACTGATACATCTTGGTGCTGATATGAGAGCTCACGATAAGGTACGACATTTGAAAATTCGCAGATTTAAATCTTCTAAACTTTGTCGAATTCAGTTAGGACATGCACCGGAGTATTACAAATCAAACCATTCGGAAATGTCTCATAGAAGTCTCTTGGAAAAATATGGTGAAGCTCAGTTGGCAGATGAAATGCTGAATGATAAAGGTAGGTTCACAATTTTTCATAAGATAACGTTTTTAGTGGCTTTAGAATGACTTCAAAACGAGGAAGAAGCACTGGAATAAAAGATACTCTGAAAGGATTACCTGTAGTTTTGTACAGTGTTGAATAATAATTATATAAGAAATTATTGATTTCACAGGAAGCCAGAGTACAATAGAAAAATTCTTGGGATATATTTATCGATACGGCACAAGTAAATATCAGAGGTAGATCATGTACTGCTTGGCAAGTAAAGCATAGTATCGATGTATATTTCATATTCCACCATCTATTGAATGTTTTTCGCTTGAAGCCAAACAATAAGTCAATATGGAATTGTACCCTCAGATTATAGATTAAAAACTATCATCATCTTTCTGTTTGGGTTGAATATCTAATGACCGTCTTGATTTCATAGAAATTCTAGGCTCAGACGTTGTGAATTTGAACTTTCTGAAACTGTCCATAAGACTTTAAAGCAAAACTTATTTAATTCTTCAAATGTTACCAATAGAAACGGTAAAATGTTAAAGTAATATTCTTGGCGATGTAAATTTACACTTCGTTACAATAAAAAAGTTATTGAAACATTTTCTGATAGAAACAATTCACCACCAACAAGATTTTTTGGTATCTTTTATTCCACTGTAACATTAGAATGGTTTTCCGACTGAAATTTTCGACTTAATGTGTCCAAAACCGTCTCAAAGTGCACCATTCTTTGTTTCAACCTCGTGCCAGTTACAGACGACGTGTATTCGGCGAGAAAATTGATGGACGACGAGGATATGTTGGAAGTTCTGGAAAAATGTTACACCGTCATTCACGGCCGGAAAAATTCTCATGCTTCTGCGGCATCAAACACCTCGGAACTGTCTCAAACCGGATACAACTCGGCAGCTTTACTTTCCAAACATTTAAAGAGGCACGTTTTCGAGGAGGTTCGCCTTGGTCTAACTAGACTAGACCATAATTTGTACGATATTATTTGGCCCAGTGTGAAGAAACTACCGACTGGTTTCGGCTTTCATGACGCTTTAGCTCGTGACCTACCTTTAGGGATCATAGCGCCAGATTTTTACGTATACAAAGTCTTCAGGTATCTCCTTGAACCCATAATAAAAAACTACAATAACATAAACCTTCAAAATGAGCTGTGGGAGCATCCTGAAACCAAATTTTTCGAGATTCTCGACGAAGGGGGAGAGAACAAAAGCGACGTTGCTGACATTGAGTTGGACTTGGATCCAAACAACAAATGGATAGTATCAGGTCAGATAATCAATTTTTTTAGGTACTGAAGCGTGAAAAAAGGGACTCAGTCTACGTTTTTGAGCTAAACGCCTTGAATTATTGGAAGTCATGACCTCAAGCAGCCCTAAATCCTTCTCCTTTCCTTGTTTAGTTGGCTCTCCTCAATTCAAAAGCGCAGTGCTGTGTCCCAAAGCTTCTGCTAGGAAGAGCTGAATGAAGAACCTGATCTAAACATTCTAGGCACACTGGAATGTACAAGAAATTTAGAAGACTACGAAATTCCCAAAACGATGACTGTAAACCAACTCGAGAGTGTCGAGAGAATCCTCACCAGCATCTTCCTCAGTGAACACGTGGGGAATTCCCTTTTTCCCCAAGCAAACGAGGAGGAATTGTCTCGTGGAAATGGGACCTATTACACCATGAACGAGGTCTTGGAGGAACCTTCAGAAGTCAGATCCATGCTAGCAACTAAAAATCTTCTGATACCCTTATGGAATTTACCAGATTCCGACAGATTACACGGCAAACACTGGCCATACGGTAGGGGAGTCTTCGTCAGCAACGCTGGCAACCTCGCAGCCTGGATCAATGTTCTGGATCATCTCAGAATCGTCACCAGTGCCCCTCAATCAAAACCTGGTAACATAGGTCTGATATACTCCAGAATGAGCCGTCTAATGACAGTTGTCGATAAAAGAATCATCTCAAGAAAAGATTACAATTTCGGCTATCTCTCAGTAAGGCCAACATCGGTGGGAAACACTCTGCGTTTCGCTTTCACGATCAAATTCCCACAGCTCATCAAAGAACCCCAAAACCTCCAGCACCTTTGTGTCGTGAGAGGCCTGGACTACCGAAGAATCGACCAGTCGGAGTTAGTGGAAGTAAGCAACCAGCAAACGGTTGGTATTACTGAACAACAGACCTTCGAGGATTTCGCAACCGCCGTCGCCAACATAATCCAGTTAGAACGTGACTTGGAAATGACCAATTCGATCCATATAGCCGCGATGTTCGTGAACATTTTCCGAAGAAGAAAAGCACCCCTTTCCACTCAAGCTTAGGTGGAAACATCTGGTCGTTATTTTCATTTTTCATTCATTTTTTTTTATGTAGGTAATAAGGAAAATGTATATAGTGCCAAAATTCACATTTTTTAACTTTCTATAAATTTAAACCTAATCGGAGGATTAACCAATAGGTCAGTACAATTATGTCGAAAGCAATTTGTTTGGTTTTTCAAAATGTGTGACGTCGAATTTTCACCATTTCGCACCTGTGGTTGTTCTTGTTTCTGACGTGTGCTCGTGATTTGTGCGTTTTTGTGCTTTAGTTGAGAGTATATCGAGGAAAATCACGCAAGAATTCGTCTCACCTTTTCTAGAGGAAGATTGCTGTCATTCGTCACATTAGTCTCTCTTTATGTTGCAGATGGTGGCGAACCTGACAAAAAACAAGTTGATATGCCGTTTTTCGCTACCGAAGAGGGTAGATATCTAGCATCTTGTGAGTTGAGTATTCGACTAAAAATATACATGTAGCGAATATTTAAACTCGTCTGAAAAGTAGAAAAATGTGTCCCAGATTTCGTTCGCATGTCTATGCCAGTTACATACCCAATGGCGGTTGATTCACTCTTGAAACCAAGTTTTTTTTCAGCACTTGGAGATCCCCTCATAAAAGGCTTAACTGAAGTGGCGAATAAGAGGCCAGACGATCCGATAGCCTACCTCGCTACCTATCTCTACAATTTTGCCAACAATAAAAACAGGAGCCGCCCTAAAACGCAGGTAAACAAGAAATGCTTGAACTTGGACAACGCATATATCTACAATCACATCGAGAATAAAATTGAAACATTAGTTTTTCTGTGTGCAGGAAACAAAGCAAATCATACAAGGACCACCTGATGCCGAAACAGAAAATGAAGCTGTTCCATCATCAATTGATGTGGTGACAGTTGAACCTGAGGAGAATGAAGTAGAAGAAGATTCGGCATTCAATAGTACAATAAGGGTAAGAACATCAGAAACTTAAAATAATTAAAATTTATTTTTAATCTTCTCAGGATGAACACGGCCAGAGTATGCTCCATTTTGCGGCTGCTAGAGCTCATGGTAGAAATGCCTTATTTCAGCTTCTTCTAGAGTCTGAAATAAATGTAGCATTCAGAGACGAATTGTACAGAACTGCTAGGGATATAAGTATACAGGCAAATGTACCAGAAAACACTGTGGAAATAGATAGATACGTTATGCATATAGCCACTAAAGGTAACTTCATTATTTATATTCATGGATATTTTGTGGATACATTTCTTTTTTAAGGAGAAACTGATAAATTAGTAGAACTACTCTTGGATGGATATGATCATATAACAGATATCGTTGACGAGGATAATACGCCCATATTTGAAGCTGTATCTAAGGAAGACCAACCAGATACTTTATCTTTTCTCCAATCAATCTTAACATTTGAGGTAGGGAGTGATAAATGTAATAATATACTTAACAGCGGCGGTTTTAGAAGTCAGTTTTACATTTTACAACTATGACTTCTAAGGTAGCCAAACGCCCATGACTACCTTAAGGGTGATAGTTACTTCTTGGGCGTTTGGCTATAATGTTGTCATAGTAACAAAAAGTAACTATGACTTAAGGTAGTCAAATGCCCATGACTATCTTAAGTGTCATAGTTACTTCTTGGGCGTTTGGCTATATAATGTTGTCATAGTTACAAAAAGTAACTATGACTTAAGGTAGTCAAATGCCCATGACTATCTTAAGTGTCATAGTTACTTCTTGGGCGTTTGGCTATATAATGTTGTCATAGTTACAAAAAGTAACTATGACTTAAGTTAGCCAAATGCCCATGACTACCTTAAGTGTCATAGTTACTTCCATGGCATTGAGCTACCTTATGGAGTTATAGTTATAAATTGTGGCTCTTCTGGCACATCGCCTCTCGACATTGTGAAACATTGAATAACCAAATTCGTTAATATTTCAGGAAAAACGCGAAAGGGTACACCACGTGATCAGACAAGGTTCTATAAGAGATCTGATGGAACTTTTGGCTGATGAAAATGACACCGGAAGCGGAAAGTTGTTAGCTGTCGGTAAAAACAGCTACGGCAGATGTACCCTCCACATCGCTGTGCTCTGGCAACAAGAAGAAATAGTAGATTACCTTGCTAATACATTCCCCGACACCCTTAGCCTGGGGGATAATGTGAGTTCTGAAAATTTCAATTCACTTTCAATCACTGATGAGGATTTCCTAACCTCAATTTACTCTTTCAGCTGGAAAGAACGGCTCTACACTACGCCATGGGGGTGGACAAAATGGAGACTTTAAGTAGAGTTTTGATAAAAGCGGGTGCGAAAAGAATTGCCAAGGATCTGAAGGGTCGACAGCCCACCTATTACTTCTTGAACAAATTGGATATAGCGAGGTTACAGGAAGAAGAAGAAACTTTTTAACTTGTTGAACTGAACACATAAAATAGAATATACGAAACAGGGTTGGAGCACCTACAATTTAAGTAAGCACAAACGTTGGGATGGATTGATAAAGAATAGTTTTGATATCGGGATTCCATTGCGATTTCTCTTATATAGAAATACCATAAAATATTTTGACTGACGTGAACTGGTTGGTTTGAGGCGTGAAGTTGTGAAAGTTGTAGTTGTAGTCTATTGATAAATTTTATAAGAGGATTTCCAAGTATATATCTAGAATAGGAAAGGTTGTTTCTTTACTTCACTAAAGTTATATGTTGATTTATGATTTTGTTTTAAGATTTCTATTCCATTTATAGTTTTTCAATAAAATTGTGTCCACAGTTTTTACTTTTGGTTTCTCTCGCTCAGATAAACCCTGCTCCCCACCCCTTTCTTATACCCTTCCAGAGACTCCCTGACTCATCTGTTTTAAACCTGGTCACATGCGCAATAAGGAACAACAATAGGGAAACACAAATTGAACTTTCAAATAATTTCAATGATTACAATCGTACCGAACGAATTGTAGACATGATAAAAAGGATTTTAAGAGATATTCTCATTGAATTTCATTACGAAAACTTAGATCGAACTATACAAGTTCAATCATATAAAGGCAAGACGCACAAAGATCGTCTACCCTCTGGCTTAAGTAGTTTGTATACGGGGTATATACTTAAATGTAGCCTGACTGCAGTTAGTATATTACCGCCACCCATAGAAGAGGTAGAGCACCGGTAACCCATGCAGTTTTTTCCAATAGTGGTGCGTGTTTAATGTTAAAAATGAAAATTAACACTGTGTTTTTTCAATTTTTATACATGCGGATGATTTTGAGTGTTCTTGGATCATATTCTCCATACATACGTGAGTATATCCTTTCATATACATATTTGAAATTCGCAGTTTGGTATAGAGTAGAATAGTTTTTCTTCAAATGAATATTTTTTCGATGACATTAATGAATATTGGCTTAGAAAAATTAACTCTAAACAGTATTTAGTTCGCGTTTAGTTCGTGAACTTCCTCGAGCAGCTGATAAACATGTAGGTAATTGGATAAGAAATAACTGATGTACTGTTGAACTGACACTCAGTTAATATCAGTTTTGAGAAAAAACCATTTTTAATATTTTTTATACCATTTCAAGTCCGTACATTCCTACTCTCCAGGAGTGAAACATAATTGAGATATGTTATTTCAATTATTCTGGAAGAATGTGTCTTCACTTACCTATGAACCTTTCGTTTGAGATTGTGAAATAAATTTCTGGAACTCTCAGCAACTAAGGAAAAAACAAAATTATTTATCACCTACATTATATTTTCAACAAACAGCAATCAAGTTCACCTAAGTAATATTTGAAAAAATGTTCAAATATCTTTCCTATGACCGAATAACACCCGTACGATGTTCAAAATCGAAAGATCACATCGAAAAACTACCTCCTAAACTACAACAGTCAAGGATCCCGAAGAACAGAAATTCATATTCCTAGAAATGTACATTAAAATATCAAAAGAGGTGTGTTTACCACCCTCTTAAGTCTTAAACTGTCAAGTTGTTCATCATGAAGTGATTTACAACTATTTGGCATTCAAATTTAAATCCCATAACCCATTCTTTTCATGGTGCGTACCTGACTTTAACGAAATTTTTATGGCATCTACCTAATGGGGTTCTTTTGAGTTGTGTATTAAATTTTACATCCCAGAGAACAATTCATAGAAAGAAATATTTTGTGCATTTTGGATTTTTAAGCGTATTTGTAATCATTCTGAAATATTAATATTGCATACATCTTAACAGCTTGGTTTGTTATTCTCATTAAAAAAGCACAGCCGTCATATTTTACGAGTGTAAAGACTCTGGACCCAAAAAAGATCGAATTTTCAGTGTTGAAAAAATGTTGGAGATTTGAAGAATACTAGGAAAAGCTCATAACTGAAATCAGGAACTTTTGTCGACTTGTTCAAATTCATAACGTTAATGATCACCCATCCAGGTATTGAACTCGCCGAACGCTTGGTTACTCGAAAAAAGTTTGTGGAAACACTGGACTCGCGTTTATTTCCAAATTCTTTTTGCCTTCATCATCATCATCAAAAAAAATGTATAGCGAATACTATTACAAATTGTCCAATTTTCAATTTTGAAGGACCCAGGTGCAAAGGAGATGGAGATATCTGCATCGACATTTTCGAGTGTCCGTACTTCGTCAATTTGCTGGAAGTCACTAAGAAGACAAGACCCCACTTTGTGATCCAAGAAATGAGGAAAAATCAGTGCGGTTTCGTCGACGATCATCCCAAGGTATGCTGTACGCCCAGCCAACTTTCAAGGAGTGAAATGAAGGAGGAACATTTGTCTGGTATACAGCATGACAATCTGCAACTTCTTCCATTGGACACGTGCGGGAACGTTCGGTTATATTCCAGGATAACTAATGGTGAAAATCCTCAATTGGGACAGTTTCCATGGATGGCGATGTTGTTCTACACTACCAGTGAGTACAAAGAGTCTTGTAAACTTTTTTTTATCGAGTTTCATTTTGAATTTCCACATACCGTTTGGTTCGATATCTACATACATAATAATTAGTTGCAATGCCTTGTAAAAACTGTAGAATTTCTGTATAACGGCGAATTGGTATTGTTTACAGGTAATGGCCCAGATTTCTTGTGCGGAGGAAGCTTAATTTCTGATAAATACGTGTTAACAGCGGCCCACTGTATCCATGACAACATTCTGTAAGTAAATATGACACTATTTTTTCAATTAAAGTAGATGAAGAAGATACATAAAGGAGGAGCAATTCTGTTCACAGCCGATTAGAAGGGTGATGACGCAATGGGTGGGTTGTAATAGCTTTTGGGCCTCCTTTGCTATAATTTCTTGCGCAGTACCTAAACATGCTTTGAAATAATTTGGTGATTTTTCTCTGATGACGAGGAAGCTGATGTGGATGTGGTATCACACTCACGCTCAGTTTCTGGATCGTCGATTAGTACACCAACAAAAAAAAATCTATTTTCCTCGTTCCTTTTAATATAATGAACAATTTTTTTTAGAGGCGTGAGGGTGGGTGAATTCAATATCATCACAAGCAAAGATTGCCAGAGAAATTCAGGGGTGTGCGCACCCCCTCATCAGGATTTCCACATTGACACCATAGTGATGCACCCAGAATATGACAAGAAAACGCAATCTAATGATATTGCGTTGATACGTCTTTCGGTACCAGCGGACATGAACAGTGGTAATTATCATTTCGATCAAGATTCACCACAAAAATAACATTCGATCGTATTTTACAGATTACGTCGGCCCTATTTGTCTACCCCTTTGGAATTCTACCAATCCAGATGGAGCCACCATGACAGTAGCAGGATGGGGAATGACAGAAAATGGTAAACAATTTTGGCAGATACTCCATTTTAGTTTTGATGATATTTCCATATATCGTAGCATAAATGATGATGTTTTCTTTTTAATTTCACATCGTTCTCTTCATTCAGGTTACAAAAGCCCCATTCTGAAGAAAGCCGAAGTTCCAGAAGTACCCCTGGACACCTGTCGCAAAATATTCCACCACTACGCTGAAATCCTGGACACGCAAATCTGTGCCGGTGGCAAAAGGAAAGACTCCTGCAGTGGCGACTCCGGAGGGCCCCTTTTCAACATCGCAACAGGAAATGGCAGAGCGCGATATGTGCAAGCAGGCATCGTCTCTTTCGGCCCCAAAAATTGCGGTACCTTCGGCCTGCCGGGGATTTACACCAGGGTGCAATCGTATGTCGACTGGATTTTGAACCAGTTGCAACCCTGAAGATAGAACGAAGGCTAGTTCTCAGATCTGCGTAGTGTCGCCATTACCTCCTCATAGCACATGTTCAACCATGCTAGATAGAAAATTTCAGGTTTTCGACAAAACTGGCGACCAGTCAGGGAAGATATTTTCATTTCCGATGGTCTTATGCATCACCCCTGCGAAGTTCTGAGAATAAGGCTATACCTCATTCAAGTGACTTCAGATAGACTTCACCAAGAAGTTGAATATTGGCATAAGAGATCAGCTCAAAAAGATACACAACAAAACAAAACTCTTCATTCAAATCTTTTATATTTGTATTTTGTATTGAATTGAAAAAAGGAGGTAGAAAAATCACAACCTAGGTTATGATTTACTCTTATCTTTCTTATGTATATTCTTGATAGAGGTTTAGTTTTATGCCTTCAAAAAATCTTTCGAAAAAAATTCATATAAAACTTATATGTACTTACCATGCTGTTACCAAAAAGTTTCTTGTGATATTGACGATATATTTTAGGTTTAGGAGAACAAAGTTGAAAAACGAATAAACATAGAAACTAATATACATTATTTGAAACCTTTGTATGATATATTTTTTATGCATTATTTTGGAAATATATTTTTGAAGACTTCTAAAGGTGTAATTTATTTCCCCATTATACTTATTTATCAATCCAGGCAATCCATTTATTGTTATTCTCATTAGAGGACAAAAACAGTTTTTCAAAAACTTATATTGCTTTCGTTCAACTTCATACGATAAAAAACCAGTAAATCATCCTAGTAAAATAACTGCTGATTCATAGCAGCAGACTAACAAAATGTGGGAACTCACCCTATAAATCCATTTTAAAACGAAACTGAAAAGTTTCACGCACTCGAAAATTCACCAGATAATAAACGTCTAATAAATCTATGACCATTTTCCCCAAATTCATGAACGTCAAAAAATTCAGAAACTTCATCACAGACATTTCAAAGTTTCTTATTTTCGTTTTGATTTTATTGGGAATCCTTCGCAAGGTACACAGATTGGGATTGAATGAACGACGTTCGATAGAACAAATTCAGATTATGCTTTTTGTAGGAATGCTAGAGCCAAAGTATCCTTGCATGCTGAGTTATTCAACGAACGACGTGATTAACGCTTGCGACAGTCGCGACTCCTATGTGTTTAAAAAATTCATAAACGCCGCTATTTATGTGGAGAAAACCATCCAGAAAATGGCGCCCGACCTTCAAAATTATGAGAAGCATCTGGCCGAAACGATCAAAATAATGAAAACTAAAAGGTAAACACTAACAATCCTTACAACGATACCTACCACAGCATAACTCACTGAACAGTCTTTCCCGAAGGTGCTCTTGCAACATAGACGCAGATAGTTGTCCCTGTCACCCAACTATGGCGTCAGGGGACGGTCTGAAGGGTACAAGAAGCGAGACACGGATAAACTGCGAGGACTCTAACTTTTCCGAGAACCTAGAGAAACTCAAGAGCATCAACAAAAACATCAACAAGACCATAATCAAACGTCCAATGCAAACGAAAATTTCGAAACAAATCATCCAACCGATACTACAGAAAAAAATAAGTAAACCAACCTTCAAACTGCAGTTATCTGAACTGGACGACGGTCTGTCACCGAAAGCGGTTCCCTCAGAAACTAATTTGGGACAAAGCAGGAACCGGGAACCGAACAAGGTTACCGAAAATCCCGAAATTAATAAAAGTTATCTATCGGAGCTTGATACTAAGAACGAAATAGTTCGCAAGTCCAAAACCGATGACCAAGAGTCCGATAACGAATCAGAAGGCAGCACGACATCAAGTTCCACCCTGAGTACCTGCTCACAGATAACCGTAAGAAGAAGCGACAAGGGTTTCATGTGCGACACTAAAGTATCACTCTCCTCACTGACTTCGTTCACGCCAACAGATAACAACAGCGTGCGACAATGGTTGTCGAAAAAAATGGAAGAGCAGAAAAAAAGACAACAGGCTCAACGAGAAGAAGAGCGTAAAAAACAATTGGAAAGGGAGAAGATACTGCAAAAAGAGAGGGAAAACTTCAAAATGTGGTTGGCGGCGAAAAAGAGAGACGAAGATAAAAGAAAAGCTGAAATGGAAAGGCAACAGCAGTTAGATCAATTGAGAGAGTTGGAGAAACAGAAAAGACACCTCGAGAATCAAATCAGGTATCAGATTTGGTTGAAAAGGAAGGAAGAAGCTGATATAGGTAAAAATAATGGAATGAAGAAACAAAGACGTTATCAATTTGATGATTTTAGAAAAGAAGAACCAGGAACAACTGAAAATTTTGCAGGCCAAGATAGAAAAGGAGCGGAGGACAATTGCGAACCAAAAGGCTTTCGAAGAATGGCTAGAATTTTCCAAAAATAAACCTAGGCCTCTTCCACTCAATCAAGGACTGGATAGTAAGTTTACACATAGACCACTAAAATGAAACAGTCCGAAATGCGGCAACGCCGCATTTTCAGGGCAACCTTCCGGCCTATTTCATCCTAGTGAGCTATGGGTTCACCCATCCGAAACGATCTTCACCACTACCATCATCTTTTGCAGGTTTGAGGTCATCTCTGTCTGTCACCTATGTCAATCCTGTTCCTTGGGTTCCTAACATAGATTTAAAACCAGCTTCTCAATAAAAAAATACATAAAATATACAGAATTGTATAAGTTATTGGAATATATGAATATACAATTGCGCAAATTATTTTTCCGAGATATGAAATAATTCTGGAAGAGATTAACAACTATAGCATCCTTTGATTTGGGGAAGATGAAAAAATTGAACTTTGTAAAAAACTTATTGTTTTATTCAGAAAAATTAAAACAATTCTTCATTTTGTGAACAATATAGTGCAAAACAAATAAGGAATAATGTTGTTATATTTGGCTACTTTCTATTCAGAACTTGTAAGTGATCACTAACTAAAAATATCACATTTTGTACTAAAATAAATACTTTGATGATAAAGGTACATACCAACCAGCAACTTATACAGATATGGTATTACCTGTGCAACAACCAAACCAGTAAAAACTTTCTGTAAAAAATAAAATAGGAAACATAATAAAAGTAATAAAATAAAAGATGTTAAGGATACTGCGATAGGAACAATATTTTTGTTTATGTATATTGAATACTTATTGCTTCTCACTCAATGATCCTGTTGAAAACTGAATCATGTAGGAATACCAAGATACTTTAGTTGGCTGTATAGTCTTTGAACATCTGAAAAACCTTATAAAATTCTAGTAGGTCAATTTTTACATATCCCTGTGTTTGATAGGAAATTTATTTTCTTTATACGACAATTTCAAGTCATTTATATCAGTTATACTCCTAAATGAGGAACTAGAAAAAGAGTTACTCATCTCCTGAGTAGGAGACAGGCCGGCGGATTTTGGTCTTTGATCCATTTCATCAGATTTCGTATCAGAATTCACTGATTTTGTTCTTTGGTCATCGTCCTTCAAATGGGAAGTTCTCAACGCTATTATAGTCATTGCTTCTTCAAACATGTTCACGTAATTAACCTCAAAGAACAGTTCATGAATTACCCTCCTGACGTTCAAGCGATAATTGTTCTCAGAAATTATTTTACAAGCCTCGGAATACAGACAAGGATCCTCAAAAAGTCTGGGGTTTTCCTGTTTGAGTTGTAGCAGAGCTAGCTTCGACTGCTTGTTCCACAAAGGATTGGAGAGAAGTTCAATGTACTGCAATATCTCTTGCTTCAAAGAACCTGAAACTAATGCAAAACATATTTCGGAAATTCATATTTTATCATTTAAATTCATGATCATAACCTCAATAGTTGTAAACTGTCAAAGACTTATAACTTTTGAGGTTATTTAAAACATGCGATTGTATCTAACCTGAAGATCCCGCTTCATCAGGTGCTCTGCTGCCTTCGCCAACAGAACATTCTAAACATTCGAGTTTATCATGCGCAAAATCCATATTCGGCTTAATAAACTCCAATTTTTCGTCCATTGCAGAGAATGAAGATGTCAAGGATTCATTGTCAATGTCAGATGTATTAGTACAAGCGGAAGATTTAGTACCGGCATAGTTGGAATGAACTAAGTCGTCCTTGATAGGAAACAGATCATTCAGATGCTGAGGCACTGAGATTCCCATGTAACAAGGAACCCCAAGTTGAAATCTTTGGTGTAAATGATTGTTTTTAGCACTGGATAAAGACGATAAACTCGAACGTAATATAAAATCCTCTACCGACGAATTTCTTTCTGCAGGATTCCTAAGAATAACATTTAAAATGATTAATAGGATCAAATTTTTTCATGGAATACATACATATCATTGAAGGGTATGGTGTGGGGACTTATCGCGTCAAAGTCGTTACTGGATTGTCGGCTGTTTCTCAAAAAATGTAAAGTTGTGTATCCTAACAAATCTTGATTGCTCAACTTGTGGGAGTTACATTGTTGGGACGATTTATCGCTCGAACCAAGATATCCTAACAAAAAAAAACAAGATTTCTTGTCCATCTTCGCACATGAATGTTTTTTAATTACCACTCTGTGCAGAATCTCTCCAACCAGACTCAGAGTATCTCCTTATCTTCTGCTTCGGTTTAGTGAAAGCCACAACATTGGAAGAACTTGGTATGGGACTCAATGTTTGGACTTGCATTCTAGAAAATTACTTACATCAGTTAACAGCATGCAAGAGTATATTCGAAATCTCACAATGGCAATTTTGATCCTGAGTTGAAATCGCCCGAACTCATACTAGACTCCGTAGATCTATTACTGAACTGTTTGGACATCCCTACTCGCTCCCGTAACCTCTGCTCGTAATTTTTGGACATCTCAAATGTTTTACTCTCCGACATTGACCGCTGATGGAACACATTTGAATAATTCCTGTTATTGGGAAGTGTTGAGGATTTTCTCCAAACCTTATTCCTATCAAAGTTATCTGGAAATGAAGATTATTATAATAATGAGCCAGAAGATTCGCTTATGCGGACAGATGACAAATTTTTTCACAATGGTCATCAAAATCTTCTTCTTTCTCGCTTCAAATCGGACGATAAAACAATTTTTCCAAGTCACCTGATGCAACTAATCAGATAGACTCGGATTTACTGAACCATTCATTGTCCAGCCATATGTTTATGTTCTGTTTCGTTTTTTCGATGCCAGAGTCACCTTCCACAGGCCCGTACTCGAAATTCAATGAAATTTGGCGAAATTCTAGGGGTTGTAGCTCAGCCATCTTGAATATTTTATAAAAACAATTTTTGGTAAAGTGACTCAGTCGGATGACTTCTACCTTCTGTCAAAAACAAGCCTTACAAACTTCTCAAATATCCCCTCTCCGACCTCCAAGCCATCTCTCAGTTTACTCGTAAAAAGAAACACTCAACACCGATAAAAACGATCGATCGCAAATTCATTAAATTACCTGGACTTCCAAGACGAAAACCACTGTCCCTATAACTTCTACCGCCTTCGAACAAACGATTGTAAGTCGGGGAAGCCCCGAAGCTGTATTCCAAAAACCCATCTTCAGATCCATTTTCGGAGTCGCTCGGTATAAGTTCTTCGTGCACCAGAGGCCAGATTTCATGTCTGTTGTGACGTGCACTGATCCAACCTTAAATATTCACCTATTAACTTTCACCTACCAGCTATTGGGGAGGTTAGGTTAGGTTACCACACTTACCCATCTTATACACTTCATCCGCTCCAGCTTGAGTGGTACCAATCAATCCCAGCGCATAATACGCCGTCGCCCTAATCGAATAAACACTAGCATTTTCCGCCAAACATATAAGTTGAGCAACGACCTCTCCCAGCAGAAGTTCGATACCTTCCGGAGAGGTGCACAAGTGAGCCAAAGCCCAAATACAAGCTTTCATCTCGAGGATTTCCTCATCGGAATTATACGGACCATTTGTTATAACCTAGAAACGAAAAGGAGGCGATGAAGGACCAAATAAACCGCTCTGCCAGCTCTCAATCTCACCTTCACGAATCTAGCGATAGAACCATGCTCCACCAGAGCTCTGAAACCATCGGTCAACCTAGAAAGCTGCCCGTATAAATGAGGAAGCAGATGAAGGTCCTTATAATTGAAGGTTCGCGCGTTACTCAACCTCTTATCGTATTTTCCGTCCGGCCCCCTCTGGTGAAGAGTCAAGGAATCGGAAATATCGTCTTCAACTTGCTTGACATATCGATAAATGAAACATTCATCCCATTTCTTGATCTCGTCAACCAGCCGATTATCCTTGCAAAATTTTGAAAGACCATTAGGGTGAGATAAAATCCTCGTTTGGAGAAAAGTTCCCCTCCAACCGAGGTGGTCGAAGTCGTTGGTGGTGTTGATGATAACTTCGAGACATTCCAAAGATTCGCAAGCCTCGTGAAGTATAGATAAGGCACACAACGATATAACCTTAGCTTTGTCCCTCAGTTGTGCAACTAATAAAGGGATACCCCAGCTGGCAAAGTCGGGGATGCCGGACCTCAGTAATATCAGTAAGAACTGAGTGGCGTATAAGCGTGAACTCTCGATGTTACACCGCAATATGGCTGCTAGAAGATTCTGGCATAACACATTTTCACTGTAGTCCATCGATGATATTATTAACTTGATGTAGCAGTCGTTATTAGTTGTTGTAGCTAAGTTTTGTAAACTGAAAAAGTGATGTTCATAAAGACTTTCCCGGATACTAATCGAATAATAGAAGTTTTTGGTCTTGTGGACATTTCGCCTAAAACTGCATTCATTCTCGACGAAAACAAGGCAATTCTTCAGTAGATTTGTCTTATCTAAATTACAAAGAAACATAACCTTGGACTGAGATGCTTACTGCACTTGTAGGTGAAATACCGACAAGATCACGACTAATAAGTGAATCTATTGACTTTTTTCACCATATTTCATCTCGAATGTGTGAATAATACTTTTAAACTCACCTCTGGAACATGTTGATTTGATTAAGTATATTCAAGCCTAGTTCTGTCGTCGCTAGTCTACCGACAAACAAAAAGTAATATTGACACTGAGTATTGACCATATGCTGAGGACTAAAAAGACAATCGTGAACGCTTTTTCCGCTAGTTAGGGCGTTGATATGGCTCAAAATATCGGTGAAGAGATCACTTAACAGCTTAACACATTCAGGTTCGTTTAAATCTACGAGAAATTGGATGAGTTCGATTCCCACCATGGTGTATGCCAAGCACACTTTAGATGCGCTCAGATCCATGTGTGAAAATTTATTGTTGGAAGGAAGATAAAAATCGACTAAGCGTCTGAGGAACATTTTGTGAGAACTTTCAGTCATGGTCACTTTTAGGTTGCTTTGTCCCTGTAAAGAAACCCGATAATTCATAGTAACGCAAGGAAAAAAAAAAACAAATTGTACCTTTATAATTATCCTAATCAAGTTCCAGTTCCACTGAAGATGATCTTTATGAACTGAAACGCCAGTTTCTTTCACGATATCACCGGTAGAATTCGTAACGAACTGAAAATGAAAAACGTTGACTGGAAATTTCCAATATCGAATAATTTTCACTTACTCTTTTTATTTTCGATTTTATACCTCTGCGCCGTCTTTCATTCATCAGTTTGTTCATTTTGTTGGTAACTCTAAAGCAGTTGCCACTTCTCAAAATAAAATCTAAATACAGGCTGTGTGAAACAGGCCTCTTCTTCAATAACCTAAAAATATGGGGAGTTACGTTTCCATCGACAAAACAAAGATGATATCGCTTACTTATGGAACTGAACCAAGGCAGTAATGGCCCCAATGGCTTGAGGACAATTTTTTGTTGCATAATCTAGGAGGGTTGGCAGGGCTGAAGCAGAATTACAGCATTCTGGTGGCAGTAAAAGTTGAATAAGACGTAATAATTCACCTGTCAAAAACAAATTTGACAGTTTAGGTTATGGTCTCTCAATGACAGGCTGAAATTATGAAAGCAACAAATCATTACCCACCCAATAAAACTGTGGCTCTTACACTTATGAAAGTGTCGCTTGTAGCGATCACTTCGACAAGTGCCTCAATTAGGCCGTTATTTTGAAAGCAGTACAAGAGGACAGCTAAATGCATATCGATAATTCTTGGAGTAAATTTCGCAAGATGAGGTATCATTGTTTGGCCTTCAGCAACGACAAAACCTTCGTTAAGTCTCCACGATATCTGAGGTTCACTAGGATCTACGGCACTTAAAGCGACAGACAGTTCGTCTGTCCATTCCGGTTGTGGCAGGCCCAATAATTCATAAAGAAGATCCAGTATAGCTTTCTAGAAAGATAAAAATGAACACTGCGGAGATAGCTGCGTTATGCATCATCTTACTCTGACTTCCAATTGATTCAGATGCAGAATACCTATGATGGCTATCAAACCAGATTTGTTACTAGGACTACAAAAATGTAAAATACCAGACCAGCTCCTTAAAATAGTCAGCATTGCTAATCTGCTGCAGTTGAACCGCAAATCTCTCTCATCTCTGAAGTAATAAAATATTAAACAATAATTCAGGCCACTACATATATATAAAATTATTCAGATGTCAAAGACCTACCGATTTTTATCTTTCCAATCATGCTTATAATGAAAGTCACAGTAAGGGGTAGCAACGGAGTCCAAATCAACATCCGTTATTTCCCTTGTACAAGGTTTATCTAATAAGTATAAAAGGACGCCGCACAAAGATTCTGAAATTTTGGGCATTTGACATTCCAATAAATTTCTCGTGATGGCAGCAACACCACCTGTTTCTATAAATTTGTTACTATTCAAGACACCTGAAATAAAATTTTAGGTTATGTTAATATCGCATTTTGGTGAGGTTTACATTTACCTAATTCGCACAATGTAGCAAGACATATTCGTAACATTCTGTCTTTTTCTTCGATACCGCTATTGGCTAGGGAAATAAGACACCTAGCTAAGCATTCATGAAACTGTGATGGTGATAGGAGAAGCACTTTCCTTATAAGTTTCATGGCTTCCAATCGTTCAGCGTCATTTCTAAGTGATAGATCAAGACACCTGAAGTGGATCAATTGTTATAAGATAATTCCTAAAGCAACAAGGAATTCCTACCTTGCAACCAAATACGGTATTGACAAATTATTGAAGGGTACAACGTCATTCTCACTGGAAACAGAGTGTCTTATGGCTTTCAAACCAGCAGAACGAACATGGGGTGTTGAGTGTACCAATGTAACTCTCAAGCTACAAATTATTTTCTTTTATTTTCCACCTAATATTACACCTATGTTTTATTTACCAAATGAGAACTTCTCTTATGTGATATCCAACTGTTCCAAAGTTGCCATTGATTTTCTTTGAGAAATCAACAAATGCCTTCAAAAAAATCAGTTTATCTTCCTTCTCCTCACCACAAATACCAGTTATCAATTTTTTCATAACATATTCAGGGTCTGAGGAAAACAAAATCATCTCAGATTTGAATTAGAACACAAGAGAAATGTATACCTACCTAATGAAATATCAATAACTTCTCCGGCACTTTTAGTTTTTCCTGAAAAACAACGATTTAATTCAAAGAAGGAAAACTTTATCATTCAAACTAACCCCTTTTCAGTCTATCCGGCCTAAGTTTTGGATGTTTTAACATCCAAGAGGTCATCATTATTTCGTCCAACAATCGGTCCCACTTTACTCTTTGGTAAATAGGCCATACATTTAAGTTTTTATATTTCCGAGAATCGAAATGCGGTCACTTCCCAATATAATGAATGTCAAACATTTTCTAGGTTAAAAACTACGCTGTTGATGAACAACTGTCAAAATCAAATATAGTACTACTTCGCAAAAAGTACTACCGAAGACAATTCAACTTTTTCAAGTTACCTTTTGACTACAATAAAATCGAATTCTATATTTCAAAAATAGGAATAATCGTTGAAAGACAAGAATCAGTTAAACGATATGATTAATGAACGATAAAGAGAAAAAATTCTAGAAAAAGTGTTTTTGAATATGACATATTGTCCTAACATTTCAATTCATTTGAGCCAAATAGCAGCAGGTGTGCCTAATTAATAAATGGTTCGCTATTTTCGATGGTCTTCGCATCGTTGGAACGCTGGCGCGTTGGAAAATCGTTGATACGTACTTCATTTGACGTCTGTTTTGTGGTTTTTCCTTGTTTACATTATACATTTATCCTGAAATCTATTAAGTCGGGTTATGAGGACAATATAGGACACAATCATAGAAATTTGATGTTTGTAGTAGTATAAGAATAAAAGTGCGGAAGTTATAGGACACAATATTGAGTGAGTTTGGCAAATTTGCACTAACCTACATTCACACAGAAGAGTGCAAACCAGCTGGAGTGAACGTTCAAAATGAAATGGATATATAGTATTTTATTTTTGATACTCGGTGAGTTTGATGTATTTATTTCTATAAAATCAGTGATAACCACAAATTCTTGGATCAAAACATGAATGTTAAGGGAGTGGGTTTAGGTAGTAGGGAAGTAGTTGTTTATTTTTTGATATGTGAAGATTCTCGTAAATGATAGGACAATTAGAGAATGAAATGATATAAGAATATCCCCTATTGTCATTTCCATCTAAATTCCATGTACGAGTGACCCAAATTTTGATTCTTTTGCGAGAAAAAATTTTATTCCTTCGAAAATCATATAGTCAATTTATTTCTGATGTTAATTAACAATCTACTACTGGATTCAGGAGTTTTGGGCGTATTACTAGACATTTTTCAATAAATTGGTTCATAGTTATCCTTCTCAATGAGATAAAATTAGCTTCAGATACTTTTGCCGCTCGAATTGATAGTTGACCTTGATAATGTAGAAATTTTAGATCAATCTGCAATCCGCCCCTCAGCTAATATATCGAGAAATATACGATGCAATTTACAAACCTGATAAATAATGACTTTTTCAGGGAAAAGCATTTGCAATGAGTACCTACAATTTTCCTGTCATTTAGAAGCGTATAAAAAGCCCATTTGGGTTACATAATTGTAAACATGATGTTTTTCATTGTTTTATTGTATCTGTCGACCTTGAACATTCCACGGTTATATCTCTTTCATTTCTTCTCTTGTGATTCGCATTAATTGTAATATTGTAAACGGTTTCTGTAATTATTCATTCTTGACAAGATATATTTTGAATTTAATGCGCTATCCTTGAATCTATTTATAGAACTTTTGGAGTTGTTTTGGTGGGTTTCGCGAGAGCAATTCGAAGGATTAGCCGCAAAAAAGAAATCGGCCTAGTTATTGATATAGCTAGGATGAAAATCCCTGCTCAGAGTTTCAGAAGTCGAAAACTATCGAATTTCGAATCTAATGTTGGACTTTCATATTTATAGAATCAACAGGTACCTGTATAACAACGAGGCAATATCATGCGATTTATCTTTAGTGTTTGAATAAAAGATGAATCTGCTGAGGAAAAATTTGTCATGAAAACTCCGCGAAACTAATTAGATAGTGATTTCTTGGTCAAACACAATGCGGGGACAATTCTATTGTTGGAAAATTCATCATTCGCGGTACACCGCGAAGATAAGGTTTTTATCAGAATTGAGGAAATTTCATCCATAATACGTGCAATTTAGTACGAGAGGAATTGCAGGGGATTGTAAAGTTGAGATCATTTTTGTCAGCTCCAGCTGAAGCATGAATTGCAATAATGAAGAAATTAAAAACTGATTTTATGAAGGTTTACATTATTCTGAAAGTACTATTTAATAAATTCTTCTTAATGAAAAATTGGACATGTTTGTTGATTCAAGACCTGCAATATAAGTTTTTCACGAAAATTACCCTTCTTCCATAGGTGTTGTTTATGCAGACGAAGTGGAAAAAGTAGAACCTAGCGCAATTCAACAATTTCTTCAGCAGAGATGTTACAAATACGCAAAGGAAGGAGATGCATACGATCAGCTGGTGGTGAGTTGGCCTAAAGATTAGGAAAATCCTTCCTTCTTCATAAACTTTACATATAATGAATTCCGTATGACAAAACGAGCGACGCTAATTTTTTTCAGGGACTTTCCTTCGACTTCTACAAGTACGCTGAATACACCGCCACCTTCTTGCCAGACCACATCGACCATTTCTGTAAGAACGAGAGGCCGATCCTCAAACTGAAACTGAAAGATGTAAACAAACAGATGCTTAAATGCCTGGCCAGTGACGAAAAATTCCTTCCTCAGTTTGTGCAGGATACATTCCACTACTTCATGGAATTTTTATGCGCCAACGAAGGCTCCAGCGTCAGAAGTTAGTCCTAATTTCTTGATTTTTGTGTTCTCGAATCGGTACCTAGTTGTTATAGGTCGAAATTCTTTTTGCAGCTTTCTTCAGTACGCACGGTAAGGAGTGCAGAGGGTCCCTGTCTAGGCAGAATGCTACTGATGAAGTCGGAGCTTGCTTTTCACGAGTTTTTCTCACGGTGAATGACAAGGGATTCATGACGAAAGATGCCATATGCAGGTTAGTTCGGGAATAGGTTCATGACTTCAGAAATTGTCCGCTTGGAATCAATCTCTTAGCTTTATTAAGTGTATGATTTTTGTTTACAGCGATGTTGGTTTCGTGAACGGATGTTTCTCTGGAATTCTCGACAAATACTGCCCAGATTTCGCTGCATTCAAGGAGTTGAACAAGCGATTTTTCACCTACGTTAATAAACCTTGTTCAGGGTGTATATTCGGAGTTAATAATATGGTTACTTTCTTGTGCGTGCTTGCCGCCTTATTCTACAAAAAATTGTTTTAATCTGGGATATGGTAAGGTCCCCGGTTCAAATCTGATTTTTCGAATCAATTCTGGAAAAGATGTACAATAATTATTAATGTCTAAAAACGATTATACCAGCAGGAGTGTAGAATCTTAATACTCAGGTCTAATGATCCATATTAATCTCTATTACCTTCAACCACTTATCTTCTTTCTTTTCAGAGATCTTTTTTATGAACGCAAAACGCATGGCTTATACACCATGTTACAACCAATCATTCGAGAATGGTTCTAAAATTGGCAAATATTGCAATATTTGATTGTGATATGAATATTTATGTGATCAAAATTATATTTTTCTTACAGCCTAAATTTTCTAGGTATATCGATGACTTAAAGTATTTTACCGCGACTGAGGGAATTGCGATTTAAAAATTCGTAAATTTATCTTTGAATGGCACTTCTCATATTTCAAGTGGATAGTTTTTGTCTTGTAGGAAATCATTTAATCCAACTGTTATGTTTGAAATCGTAGTCTTTGAATCCTTGTTGCTTTCAATGTCCACACTGTAATTTTTGGTGCTTCTTATCGATGTTTCTTCAATCTATTCCGAAAATTCATCGATGCCTATTTGATCATGATATGTATCGGTGAATTTTTTCCATGGATGTTACAGTCAAATGCAGGAGAATTGAACGAATAATGACAAAATTTTCCATTTGTATTTGCTGATCCTCACTGTATTATTTGTTCATACACATAAGTCTCACACGAAAACTGGATGATATGTGAATGTGTTATGTCGAAATAAATGGTTAAGATTTATTTGTGTCTTTATTTACATGCAGGGTTGGGATAAGGTATGGAAACAAGAAGATATCTTTGAAATGAAAGCAACGGTAGCAGGTAGGTTATTCACAATAACGCATGTGATGCTATTTTTGAAGATTTCGAAAGGCCGTGTTATTTTGAATTCGAAAAACCAGGGCAGGGCCAAAAACACTACTCTTTGCTCTATTTACCCCTGTCCGTAATCAGTTCATACACTTCTAACCTCAATATTGTGGAACTCGCATGGATTTACCTGTCCTTACCAAACCAAGAAAAAAACCAAGTGTTGTTTCAATTGACCAACATCATTTTTTGGTCCTTCGGGTGGGATCTGATTTATCCTTGGCTGAGGAAGCTGGAGATGTTATTCGCTGGCGCTGAGATCTTGTTCTAGTTGACTTGTAATGTTCCCTGAGTTAGTTTAATAAATATCGTTCTTTTCCTTTTATAAAAATCAAGTTGGTTCGATTTTTAACTTAGTTTAATACGTTTTTGAATATCCTTTGTCAATAATAAAACTATTAATGACGAAAAAATACGGAAAAATTAAGAAATTTTGGAAAGAATTTATGAGAGATTTCTAGAGGGTGATAATAATCGAGTATGTGTACGGGGTGTTTGAATGAAATCATGGAAGAAATGTTGACTCACTAATTCGAAATATCTTTCCAGTTTGTTGAATGTTATCGAAAATTACAAATCAAGTAGTGATAACACTATTAGCAAACTAACAAATGGGTATCGAAAAGACCACCCCTGGTTCTTCGAGCTCATATTAATCCGGGGAATTCACATTTGAAAGATAACGGTGTGTTCAACAGTGACAAACTTACGCCGGAAGAATTTCTGTTGAAAAAAGCCGAACGTGGTCCTGCGTGCGCCAAAATCTGTGGGTTCCTCGGGCAGTTTTTAATTATCCCATCCGGAATATAAATGAGCCTGATGGTGAATCTCGAAACTCGCAACATCTGCCTATTCCTACCACCAAGCGGAACGAGTCAAATCCGAGGATGCGACAGCTGTTCTGTCACGTGGATTTTCGAAAAAGTTGGAAATGTGGACGATTGGTTCGTGTTGGATATCGGAAACGACCTATGCTATCCAGTTTCTTTGGGGGATGGCACGAGCGTTTCGATAAATTGGTAATTCTGTGTTAGATTGAAAAATTGACTTTGCTTCCAATGAATTTCTGGAACCAAGAACATGAAAATTTTTATTTTGCGTTTTCAAACGTGTATCGTGTATACTTCGACGAATGAGAAAAGAACTGTCGTTATATGTTTGGAGCTTGTAATAATTCATAACCAGAGTGAGCATCAGTTGGATTTTGCCCAAAAATTCGATGTCCAGTGGTCCAGTGAGAGTATCTCGAAAACTAGAAGAGATAGAGCAGAACAGATTGCACCTTCTAGAATTTCTTCCAGGAAACAATGAATGGCTTTCTAAGATGCTTCGTTTTTGAGGTTTTAGCAACTACATCGAGATTTTTACGATTAGATAGAGTTCCCATAACTTATTTGTCTTCGAATTTAGAGATCTGAAACCTGAACCTTTCTACCAGTTTTTTTTTGCGTGGATTCCACTGAAAGTTATGGTTGTCACCATAATTTTTTTGTCTGGAAGAGAGCTCGTGAATGTGTCTTCTGTTTTGCTTTTCTATAGGTCCCCTACTAAGCGTACAATATCGACTTGAAAATACGTCGGATTTTTCTGAAAAAAAGCTGCATACTGCGAGTAACAGGGAACAGGAAGTTGTTTCTCATCGTCGACAAATCAAATTATCCAAAATACACACTTATCATTTAATTAGAGAATTATCACGCCATCTCCAAACAAATTTGCATTTCCTTCGCAAACGAGTCGGCACCAAAAGATTAATTTTCGTAACTTACGACGTGCCATATCCTCTGGTGGGCCTGGGGACCTCAATAATTATCTTGTAGAGCCCCGGATGGGGAACGCCAGGTGCTCCTCAGCCAGACCAACCATCCTCGGCCACTGATTTGGATTGTTCTTGACGAAATCTGAAAATATTCAACATACGGTGGTCGGCGTTCGAAGAAGTCGAGCAGTGCTGGAGTAGAGTGGCGCGTTTTAACGTACAGAGTGCGCAAGTTTATTCGAAAATTCAATTTTCAATTTTATCGTAAGGTGAGTGTTGAATATTTGTTTAACAATTTATTATTATTATTATTTTTTCATGTTTTCGATTGAATTTTCGATAATGAAACTGTGTAGTACGATAATTTTTCATCATTCATTTCTCATGTAAGAAAAATTCTTGGATATATTCACGATGTAAAATTTTTCCATTATTCAACTAGGGTTGATCAAAATTTCTCGATAATTATAATTTAAAAGCGTATTTGAGAAGATGAACTCAAGGTTCACGTATTTTTGATTGAAAACAACGAGAATTCAACCAAATGAAAATGCGATTCTGAAGATTAATCAAATTTTTAAATTTATTTTTAATTCGAAAAAAAAATTGACTTGATTTTGCAATGCAAGATCAGAAATCAAGAAAATTTCGTTAATTTATTTCTTTCAATTAACTTTGGTGATTTATGAATGAAAATTGTAAAGCCTTCTTGAAAATTTTATGATTCACGGAGATACGTAGTTCTATTTATCCAATTTAGCTGAAAAGCGAGTAGCATTTATACCACATAAATGCTATACTCGGATATACATCCTGTATATTTAAAGGATGTAAATGAATTATTGTGAAAAAGTTGATTACTTGTCAAAAATAGTGTAGGATTTCCATATGTTTTTCTTCTGTGCAGCCTTTGCTTAGGAATACATTCATGAAAAGTAATTTTAAATTCAGCAGAAAACTCAGAGAAACTAAGTTCAGCAAACATCTTTACATAGCTGGGGATGCTAAAAAAATGATAAAAAAGACCCAAATTATTTGCGCCGAGGAATCACCCTTAAAACTATTCATTTATAACCTGTTAATCTATGATGGTTATTGAAAAACCAAAAAATTTTCATTCTGTTTTTTTTTCGGCTATTTTCGTTTGTTTCATTGCTCTCCGTGTATGTTACCCAGGTGACCAACAATGGATGAGGGATACAAACTCATCATTTCTAAAAAAAATATAATTTTCATGAAATTTTCTGCGTTTTTTCGTTTCAGTCTGAAGCATCGCCTATAGTTCGTTCAAACCAGGCGTTTTTTTTCATAACTCAAGTTCTATAATTCGATCTAGCGGACAGCTGCTTCGAGTCCATTTCAAGACACAAAAAGTCCACGGTAAAACGGCCCTATGTCCGAAATGAATAAATTTCGTGGATGATAATCGAAATATGACCAACATGTGCCGCACAAAAAACTAATTGCCGATGCTAGGGGTCGGAAAGTGTTAAATAATTGTTATATTTCCGACGAGGTATTTCCTGTCCAGATCCTCATTACGATAACAGGGACAAATGTTGAATCCTCATTTGAATAAGTTGAAAGGAATGATTTTCGAAGTGGTTGGGATGGCAAGTGATGTAGAACAGGTGTGAAATTTGTTGGAAAATCAAGATCAATTAAAGTCTTTCAAAATGTATTTAATACTACTATAAGAAGCAATCTTGCATCAATAATTTTTGTTGGCATCTCCGAAATTTGTGAGTTTTTCGAAATGACACTTTGGCGCCCAAAAGAATTGATCAATAACTCATTTTCAACTCCCTCTATTGCAGAGGAGCTGTATCAAATACTCCAGAATCTACATTCTTAGCAGTTGCGCTTTTCAAGGAATCAATACTTCATAATCTTCTAATAATGGTCTATCAATTTGATGTTGTACAATGAAAACGATAATTATTCAGCTTATGCAAATGGGGGTTGGCAAATCTGAAAGTTATTGGAAAAAATCAGCAATCTCAATTCATTAATTGTAAAAAACATAAGTTTCATCTTTCTAAATCGACTCATTTGATCGTAAGATCGTAGCATCAAAGTCAAAAGGCCGAAATAGACGTTTAATGTTCGAGGCAATCAAGAACTTAGCGATGTATCCATTCGAAAAATCTCTCCAATTTTAAAAACCCAAACTGGTCTCTAGATCACCTCTTCCGCAAAATAAACACGAGCGCCAGGTGTTACTAACACGTTAATTCGGTCCATCTTTGAAAGCCATCATGCATACGCATATCGAGTATCCCCTTACAGCTTGTCCATGCTCTGGTCTTTGTAAAGCTCTGCTGGAATCTTGCAGAGATAATCTGCACAGGTGAGGACTCAATAGGCCTGCAAATCATCAAGATTTATCGTCAACAACTTCGTTAAATGACGATTTGTTCACCTAGGTGAGGGTCAGAAACAGATCAACCGATGGAGTGGTGAAAACTTCTTCCTAATTCTTTTCAGCTCACTAAAGCAGGAACAGTTTTTGACGGATATCGATTTGTGTACGAAATATGAATGAATAATCTTCCAAGACGTTAAAATTGCTCATTTTAACGCCAGCTATTCGAATATTTGTAGTATTGTGTAGTGATGTTGTGAAATTTATTCATCGGTTTTGATGATGATTAATTTAAGAGTTTATTCAGTGGTTTCCTCTAACCTTCTTGGGGTAGTTATCACTCTAAATCGATCAATGAGAGGAGAACCTTCAGGGAGAATTATTACCGACTTGGAAAGAACCATTTCGAACATGACCCAGTTCGATATAAAACGCGTTCTATCGACCAAAACTAACGAAGTCATCGGCCGTCCATTGTCGAAACCAACATAAAAGCCACGCGCCTGCAGAACACACAAATACCATTTAAAACCCTCACGTCAATTCCGATACCAATTTGCCCTAATACTCCCCTGTCAGTCGATGAACCTTGCATTGCAGCTGCCGCCGGAGAAAGATCTCCGAGTCCACCAATCACTGCTCATTCTATACAGCACCTGTCGGCCCCAAGGTAAAAACCAGAAGAATTTTGTTTGTTCATTTTACTGGCAGACCACCTCCTTATCCGTGGGGCTTGTGGCCATAATTTGCGATTTTACCTATTAACGGGCGGTAGTTAAAATTTAAAACCCATTCAGCGGGCTGCGGGATTTATGGGTTTGGTGTTATTGAGCTGGCTCAGAGCTGTCCAGTAAAAACTCATAACATGTCATGCGAAAAGTTCATATTGATGGAAATCCTGAAAAAAAGTTACGAGTTACATTCTACTTGATGAAAAATGGGAAAAACCACTTGATTGCCAACCACCTGGACTGTAAATCCACTCAAAATATCTTCAATGAAGCCATGAAAAGTGATGGAGTAGTTTGTATCAAGAAAAACATAACTTACTGTGACATTTTTAATAAAATTCCGAAATACATAGGATATTTTTTTCCGAACGCCTATACATAGTCGATATGCAAATCCCCACAATGTAGAGTAGATTGCGTGCAATGTGATTTTGTAATTTACCGTGAAACCCCTGGAACTAGATTCCGTAATACTTAATTGTTTCGTGTTTAGCAGTGATTTTGTATAAATTATTCTTCTAGCACACGGTGGAATGGAATTGATTCGAATTTTGTGAATAACTCCATTGGTTGGGAAAATTCTGAGTGGATATTGGACGATTAAAATAATACATTCGCTTTGTTCAATGCTTTTACTTATGAACCTGTCAAAAAATTGTCGCACTGTTGAAGTGAACTTCGAATCAAACTTATGAGTACTTAATTCCACAAGAATTTGCGAGTAATGTCTAGATATCAGACTTCTCTTAGAAGTTATTGATAAACAATTCCTCAGAAGCTTCTTTGTATCATTCCTTTCGGCTTCTATACCACCATAAATTTGTTTTTCCTATTATTTCTCCTCCTTTGAAATCTTCAATAACCTCATGGTTCTATTCAGCGAAAGCAATTATCAAAATGACCATTTAGACAGATCGTTATCGTAGGAAGATAATTGAGTAAATTTTTTTCTGAGAGGAATTTCAATGAAATTAAGTTGTATGTTTTCCAGTTCTAGTACGAAAAAACCTGATTACCTGTTGCCGCTGGAGAGCGAAAAATTCCCAACGTGCAATGGATGAAAAGGGAAAAATACGAAACTTGATAAATTGCTATGTGACGTTACGTTCATTTAGAACGTTTCGCAGAGCTTCCAGCTTCTTGTTAATTGAATTCTCTTCTCCACAGTAGTCATGCCCCTTCGGCAGACTTCAAAGTCAACATATAAACCCTCTCTTACTATCTTCTCGTATTAATTCAATAATGCTCAATTCGATGTTTGAGACAGCCTTCGGCGTGTCAACATCCACGTAGGTCAAATATCAATTAAGCGCTCTTAAATTAGTTTTGGAAGAAAGTGTACCTCACTAAACGGAGAGTCACTTGCGTTAATGATCAGAAATTGAGGAACAGTTAATTATAATTATTTTTATATCGATTTGACCAATTAATAAATTTTTGGTGATCTCTAGAAGACAATATTTAGTTTCTCACTTTTTATTTGGCCTAATGGTTGCATTCGAAATGCAAGGGTTGAAGAAAGAGAGTTGGGAAACTGCGGAAGTCCACGTCTTTTTCATAATCTGCTGAAAAGTGGGATTTTTTCTAATCTCATTTTAATTGAGTCTCAAAAGTTTGTAGCTCAGTTAACGAAACGAAAAATTCAGCATCTGTAAGTAGATTTTTAATGGGAAATTTTATGAACCGGAACATATTTCAGCGTAGAATTTTTAGAATAGTTTCAATCATCGATAATTCTTCTTTTCCGCAAGAAAACTCAGAATCGCTGGCTAGATTCATCGAACGAATACGTACCTGAAATAAAATGTGGGAGTTTATACGACAACTGATTTTCCTAAAGGAAATATTCCTACGTCGTAAGGAACCTAATAAAAATAAGGTTGGCTTTCCACCAATATAGGCAAGAGCAAACATTGATGAGGGAAATGAGGCTTGAACGGAATATTTCATAAGCGATATGAGTTTTCCTTTCCCAGCGCCCCTCAAATAGATCCTGGCATTTTATTTGCAGGTTTTCCTCAATTTCCATCGGAAAATCCAGTTTTTTTCTCACTGCTTTGATATTTCAATTATTTTCAAGCGTTTTACCAGCTTACGAGCTGTGTGTAGGGAAATTTAGGATTGAGTGAAAATCAAAGATCAGAATTCGTGGAGATTCATTCAGATTATATGCATACTTCGTCTTTGTGAGTGCTTCCTTTCCCATTTGAAACCCCATAAACAGCTACAAAGTAACAGTTGTCTTACGACAATCCATCATTCGATAGCAACCCCAATGAAACCTGAACTCGCCCAATATCCGGACGTTTTCCCAGTAAAAACAGCATATGCTCGACGTAACAGTCTTACCTGGACCCAAACCTCGTCTAAAATCCTGTCAAGACGCCCGAGATAAATTGGCAGACGATGCGAACGCTGTTTTCCACTTTTACCGAGCACATTATTCAGATCTGCCTCGGGGATGACGCTAACCCCTTCGGTATATTGTTCTACCTCAGGATGGAAAGTGGATAATAAATTTTCATTAGGGATTACGGAGTAAAACCTTTGTGAAAACCGAGAACGCTTGCTTTGAAACTGTATATAGGCATAGTTGACGCGTTCTCTAGATGGGTTATTTGCAAAGAGGCTCATTATCATGTCTTCTTCAGTTGGTTCTTCTTTAACGATTGTATAACTATAGAGCACGAAGATTATGGGGGTTTATTTTGACATAAATTTAACTTGGCTATCATAGACTGGTAAGAATGTGGAAACAATGAACTAAACATTATACATTGAGCTTTCCCACATTACAGTACATCCTAACGTTGGAAAATCAGAATGGGAAATGGATTCCTGATGAATCAAAGACCTGATGGGCGATTCAGAGATATATGTCCATATATTTCCCTTGTTTTCTGTGAACTCCACACAATCTTTATGGTAAATTGTAAATATTTGGTCATCTTCTACTGAGGATGCCATATCAGTTAGTGACGTTTTTACGAGAGAGGATTGTTTTGGAATAGGAAACGACTTTTCATGCTTGTATCATTTTATTCACATTAAAAAACATTCGTGAATTCAAATTCAGTCCATGTGGCATGTGTGATCAGTAGAGTTGTTGGGTGACTGGGTATTGGTGGAAGAATTTTCCGTAGCTGTATGGTACTGAAAGAAAAATCCCAACTTTAGTACCTATAGAATTAATTTGACTCCAAAGAGCAAATTGCAAATGATTTACCTTGTTTGTCTCCATAGTACTGTTGTCCATACCAGTTCTTCAGGTAGTTTCCTCCGTACATGTATCTGGTATACTCTGGAACATTGTCGGTAACACCAAATAAGCCTTTGTAGGTCATTCTTGGGGTCTGCTGGAAGAAGTTGTTCTTGAACAAGAAGCTTAAACCAAGGTATTCGTTGTCAACGAATTGCCTCAATACAGTTTGATCGACAACGCCATATTGTACCAAAATGTTGTACAAAACTTTCTTGTTGACCAACTGGCTCATGAGTACTTGATCGTATACTCCTTGGGTGTTGTGAATGTACAAAATCTGGTCCAAGACGTTCTTGTGGAAGATGCCATATTGAACCAAAACGTTTCTCCAGATTGGGTTAGTGATGATTTTCTCCAACATGGTGTAACCGTAGATGCCTTTGTTGAAGAAAGTGTTGCCGTAGTATTGGTTGTAGGTGGTTTGTCCCAAGATGTCGTAGACAGAAATTCCACGGTTGACGAAGAAGTATTTCAATACCTGGGTGTTAACCAAACGTTGCAACAAATATTGGTCGTAGACTCCTTCAGTCTTGTAGGTGTAAAGGATTTGATCTAGGACAACTTTGTCGAAAAATCCGTGTTGGACGAACCAGGTCCTAAGCATTTCGTTGTTGATGATCTCAACCAAGTAGTGGTGATCGAAGATACCTTCGTGAGTGAAAATCATATCCCACATTTTTTCGTAAGAGTATTGTCCGTACATTCCTTGGGTGTACATTTCTCCTTGGATCAAGATGGTTTTCAAGACTTGCCTGTCGAAGATTTTCATCAATACGTTGTAATAATAGTTGACGTCGTATTGGTTGTATCCTTGACCGTAAAAACCTGGTGTCTTGAGGAGTTTTCCGAAAATTCCAAGACCGTACTTGTTTTGGTGGGTCATTTTGTTCCTTACTCCACCAACTGGTCCAGTGATCAGATTGTCCCATTTTGAGTCCTCAATGAGGGCTTGGAGGATGGTTAAGATTTGACCGTCGAAGTAACCGTTGAAAACAGCTTTTTGGACCTTGTTGAGAAGTTGTTGGTAAGTGTTTTCATCAACGTATCCCAAGTATTCTCTGAAGATCACATCGAGGATGTCATACTGATCTTGGTTGGTCTTGTCGAGAGTGCTGATGATGTGGTCACCCATGCCAATTCCATAAGGTACCTGGGTGTTGTAGTCCATTTCGTACATTTTGACGAAGTTGTTGGGTCCAGTTACTTCGATTTTGATGTTCTTCTGTCCGTAAGGTCCGTAATGTTTGGTGATGTAGATTTGTTTACCATCTTCACCTTTGATGTAAATGGTACCATCTTCTTTGATGTCGATGTACTTGCCACCAATGAAGGTCGCAGAAGCCAAAGCAGCAGTAGCCAGGAAGAGCACTAAGAACTTCATCTTGAAAGCAGTCGAAGAACTGAACTGATTTTCTGAGATTTCTTCTTGCTTTTTATACTCAAAACTGCATCTGTTTTCGGTTAATAAAAAACAACGATAACATTTCGCCATATCGATAATCAAAGTCGACCTCTAGGTAGCTGCACAGCAACACTTATGGAAAATATTGTTTATATCTCAAATTTTGAGTTGCGTAACCTCAGACGGTTACGATTTTTTAATATCTTAATAACGCATATCTAATTATTAATTATTTTCGATCCGTTTTTTGTTCAAGATATGGAAATAACAGTCTTCGAAGATATGAATTAATACAATCCATTCGATATTGACGATTTATGAGTTTTCTACAATTTCCAACTTCCCTAGGAATATTCTCAGTTCTGCATACATGGCTTAGTTGAGTAAAATTCATCCTTCCTCTATCGGATTCAACTTGCATCCCAATAAAGTTTCTCCGTCTGCGTGCGCTAAATATCAAAGGGATTAGTTGTGTGCTCTGCCTCTGAAATTCCCTATTAATCCTTTATTCGTTTTGTATACCTCAACTCTTTGTGATATTAAACTTTGATATTTGCATATTCAACTTCTGCCAGGAATGTTAAGTCTTTTTCTGGAATTGCTGAGAGATGACAAATCAACAAATATTCCTCGAAAGCCGAAGATTTCTTGTAGTATATGTGAATCCTGTACGAACAAAACTCTTCTTACGAAATTCCCAAGGCCAAAGCCACACTTGTTTCAATCTAGGAGGGGTCAGGGTTCCATCAAATGCCATCTTGTCCAACCCCTACACATTCATTCTCACCGCTCTGAAAGTCCCCAGTCGACTAGGAAAACCATACGAGTGTAATGGATGAAATTAATACCTTTCAAAGTTGCAGAGAAAAACCAATTAGGGTGCATGAAGCAATTAAGGCAGTTGCGCTATTCCCTCTCACATGTTGCTTATGCCACCAGCTATTTTCCATTTTTTCGATCACCGCCCCTTCAAGCTCACGAGTATGGAATAATAAGCTCTTGAGGGTTTCACACTCCATTCGATCAGGAGGGCATATTTTTATGCGGTAAGCTGTTTGGGTGGTTGATTCTGATAAGATTCCATAACATAACCGAAGAGTACTCCAATGCTCTTCACTAACTTTTAACAAGAGATCTTATGTCGATTACTCCGCTATTATGGAAAGCTGCTGTCACATTAACAGCTGTCATTTTTGACAGATGACAGATGAAAACTGCGCCATTCCGAAAATGGCTCCGAGATTGTGAAAATTCTTTTGAATATATTTGCGTTAGTTGTGAAGCAACTTCTTGGGCAGCTATTTTGAAATTGCCCAAAACTCTGATGAAACTTCCTTGATTATTTTATCGCTGGGGATTTCTTCTCGTCTGCCCCCACCAACCCCCCAAAATCGATCCTTCCGAACAATTAAACAAAGATATTTTCCGGGTCCACTTTATAGCTCCAACGTCCACAAAGGGACGAATTTTAAATCACCACATGCTGGTCCATAAAAATGCGTTGGCGTGTTCGGGCAGTCCTCGAATTAAATAAAGGGGGGCTAAATAAATGAGAGGACCGGCCGGTACCCTGCAAGAAGGACAAGGAAGCTATATGTACGCTTCCATTTTACACCTCTCGTAGAGTATTGCTTATAGTAAAATCGATTTTATCCTTGCTACGTTACATGGCACGGACATGGGCGTAGATATTGCCGAACAGCTTTTTGTGTGGAGGAGATAAAGGATGTTGGGGGATGAAAATTGCGTTATTGAGATTCTGTTGACATGCGGACGAGAACAAACATATCGCGTGAAGAGATTTTGGGGATGGAATGTAGGGAAGAAAATGGTACATTGGAAACAGGAAGAATGGAAGATTAATAAATGATTGTTACTGCCTTTTTGGTTGCCAGTTGAGATTGCCTTATCATCGATAAAATCGATAGCATAGAGAAAACCTTTACTACGATGCTAGAGTCGAGAAGAAGATTGGAACTTTTATACAGGGTGAGTCTTTGAATAGTACAAATATCTCAACACTAGATTCTTGAAGTTTAAAGGAACACTTTTTTTCTTTACCATTGTTTCCGAATCGGCTCGGTTTGAAAGATACAGGCTGTTGAAAAACCATAAAAAAATGTTATTTTTAGTTCTATCTCACGAACAGTTTTATCGAAAAAAATTCAAAGAACCCAACTGTTGAAACCAAGTTGGACGCTATCTAATGAATATTTGAGCCGTTTTCGAGTAATTTGATGTTTAAAAATAAAAAATATGTGTGAAATTCTAAAAATTGGGTACTTTTACTGAATACAACTTTGTTCAGAAGATCCACAGATGTGTAGTGTCACAGATTCAGCTTGTTATTCTGAAGGTAATTTTGTTTATCCTGGGATGGCTCAGCTCATTATGAAAACTTGAAATGTCTATATCTTTTTATCAAGGCCGAATCAGAAAAAATGGTATAGGGAAAAAGTGTTTCTTTGACCTCAAGAATCTACTGTTAAAATATTTGTGAAAGTCAAAGACTCACCATGTACCTATAGCGAGATCTAAGAAGTTTCTGGACCTAATCAAGAATTTGCTATAACTTTTGACTGGATTCTTTAGTAGGACTTTATGAAAATGGATCTAGCAGAGGAGGGGGTAACACTGGAGCAATTTACATCACCATCAAAATCATCCATTAAATCCCAAGTCTTAAAGTCTAGAATCGATATTCTAATATTTCGTAGAAAATCAAAACAAATTCGTCAGAACGACTCCTTGGATTGTCACGACCTTAATTGAGGTTCACTCAGCTACAGGAGATGATTTCAGCTTACACAGTTTCATTTGTGCCCATCTCTGCTGTCAATACTTCGAATGAATCATCCATATACCACTCACAAATGCAATTTTGTAAACTGTAGGTAGTTTAGCAAGATGAGGTTAGTGGTGAGTGTTCTATATTTGATGGTATTAGTGATGAATTCTTTGAAAACGTAAATTCGGATCAACCATATAAAAATTTTGCTTCAAATTCAAATAAATCCCAAACCAAAACAATTTTCTTCCACAAAAACCCGATACCTGGTACTGAAGATGCTCAGTAGTCCCACCACTACCCCGAAAACTAGCAAAATAGGCCCGGATGAAGATTTCATCCGGATTTTCCACGTCGCTGGTCCGGCAAGCGTGGATTCCCTCGCAGCGGGAAAACTCTCGACCCACCCTCACCCCTGCCCCTGTCTGCCGGATCTAAGTTTTGATAGTCCCCCAACCGGCATATCTAAACTAACTTCCCCTCAGTAGGAAGCGCCTCGTGGACGTGAATGAAAACTGGAGTTGGCTGAGGGATCAGACCGCTTGGCGCTGCCTCGAACGTAAGGAAATTGACACGGTATGTCGGTTGTGAACCGGAAAAACTTGTGAAAAACTGGATAACGGTGCGTGGTTCAGTGCTGCAACCTGGAACGATGGAATTGACCGATTGTGGTAGGTGGTTTTTGCGTTTTCATCGCTGTGGTGAATGTTGTGAAATTTCTCGGAAAATTTTTTGCATTCTCTCAGATTTTGTCCCATTCTGATTAAGTTTTTCGAAATTTGGTCTAACGAAAGGTTGAAGGTTGCTCGTTACCGTTGACAGCGTTGTAATTTACGCAATCCAAACAAAGATATCGATTATGGAATGTGTATAATGACATGGGGAAATTTCTTTTGTATTGGAATTCTGGGTAATATTTCTCCAACTGCGCGATGATTTCAACGTCTTCAACCCTGTTTTCTTCGAGAAATTTCCTGCTAAATAACTAATTTATTGATGTTGCATGACAAAAATCTACGAAAGCATATGGGAGTGTGAAGAAAATATTCTTTTCGTCGAAAATTCACAAGGGCAATTCAAATTACTTATACTTGTTATAGAAAAACTTGATTGATTTTACTTTCTGTATTCTGCATTGATAATTTAACACATATATTCTAAGGAAGTGATACAGATAAGGTTCTGAAGTTACATCTTTTAAGGCCACATATCTTACTAACTTTCCATATGTTACTTCAAATATACCAACAATTTATTCGTAATCAGCAGTTGTAGGTTTAATTTCTTGTTAATTTCTCGAATCATTTCACTATAAGAACTATCGATCTTCGAAAAATACGATAACAACTCCTCAAGCATCGAATTCTTATACTCTCTAATCTATGAACTGTCCTAAACCACCAGAAAAGTCATCGATTTTTCAGTTGCCGAGCGAAACGAGCATACTTCGATGTTTCACCACAGAAACTTGGAGAGTGAAGCAACGAAATAAATAATTCGTGAAATGAACGACCCAACTTTGCCAACAGACCTCCGTTCTACAGAAAATATTCGAACGAGATCCGGCAATAAATTGAAATCTTAAAAAACGCAATTTTTGTACCATCCAGAGCCGCGTAATTCAAAATGGACGCGCGTATTTCACGATAAAATTATCTGTTGAATATCTATGGAGGTTTCAGTCGGAACCGGGCTGAATATTCAGATAAATTGGTATGGGGATCCCAAAAATAGACGAATTTCAATTTATCGCCACGAAGCTCTGCACAAGCTCAGGGACTCTAATATTTTCACGTTGGTTCTGACGTTGGAATAATAAACAATGAGTGCGGGACGAGAGAGATGAAGAGAAAGGTATATAGGGCCAATGTTCCTGCTGGAATTTCTGGGTCTGTTATTGCAGAAGGATGAGGGGATGGCTTTATTAAAGCAACTTCATTTGGTTTCGCCATTTGTCGGTTTTCGTATAGAGTTATGACAGTCGCTTGTGGGTTTTTTTAAGTTGATTTTATCAAACTCAACAGTTTCCCTATAATTTTTTTGGAGGGGGTCAGTTTTTCGTCACCAAAGACTGTATTACTTCCTTTTTCGAGTGCCAATCTGCTACAGGTCATAAGGAACCAAATTCCACTGTTTTCCAATCATTTCTAACGATTTCAGGTTGCTTATTGGAGATCTTCCACCTATAAATGCTTCCAATTCCTTCTCTTTTCATCCTCTCACTACGTTCTTTGTTTTCTTATTCCGAAACTCACTATTAGATACTTCTTCTAGATTAAGGCCCGGTACTATCACGTGCGAATAACTAAATTTATTCGATAGATAAGTCTTATTCATAGAATAAGTATAAATGCAGTCTTTTCAGTTTCAGATAGTGTTATTCATCGAATAAATCTGTCACTGAAACTTAATTAAAAGAGTTTATTTGTCATAGATCGAATGTCGGTACGTCATTTTTGGTTGAATTTTTTAGATTCTTGATATATGGTTATTCTTTATGTGATTTTCACGAAATATTTGCTTTCTAGTTGGAATTACGACAATTTCTACAATGCGGTGTCTTATTTTACATTAATCAGTGAAAAGTAGTATACCGTGTTTTCATAGAATTGTTATTAGTTAAATAATTTCATCTGAAAGCACAGAAATAAGGTATCCTTCAGATAGGAAATTATTCGACAGATACTTATTGACAGGAATAAAATTTATTCGAAGGTGAAAGTACCGGGCCTTAGTAGACTCACCACGTGTTTTCTACAAACAGAACTTAACTGTAGGCTTTTCCCAATCATAGAAAAGTTAATGAAGCTCTCTGGACACAAAACTTGGCACTTTCGCAAAAGAAAAATTAACCTTCTAATGAGACTATCTCAGTTTTACTGCTAATATGAATACATAGAAGTTTCTTATGGAATTTCCATAGAAGGATAACCTAAAAAGATCGACCATTCTTGTTTAACGCTAGTTTATCCATTTCCCCCTTACTGGCAAAACAAAATAGGCCATAAATGTTTTCTTTTCGCTCTGTCGATCACAGTTTTCCCCGAGTGAACTTCCTCCCTGCGGGACTACTCTAGCCTTTTCCTGAAAGCATTCGTTTTCCACAACTCATCTCCCTTTTTCAAGCGTTTCGTGATACAGAACGCTGCAATAATTGCGAGAGTTTTTCTGTCTGTTTCACGACACGCGAATACATCTTTTCCAAAGAATTCCAGCGTGAAAAAAGTTGATTTACCATGTTGAATTTCCTGAGGGACATTGACAAATTCCCGTATTTTATTCGTTTTTCCGTTTAGGCCACTGACGCAACTGTCGCTTGTCACTCTGGGGGATGATTGCCTTTGACACTTCGTTATCGTTGGGAACCGAGACGAGTGGATCAATAGAGATGTATATAAGTACAATTTTGAGGATAATTCATTGAAAATCCTCGTTTTTCATCAACTCTGTTTGAGAAACTATGCTGAGGTTGATATTCTGTGGTTGAACATAGTGTCTTCTACCGTACAAACTGCTGTCATCTTCTTGTGCATAGAAAAATCACATTAACATATCTTTTATGCTGTTTCATCTCAAATACGTTCAGTAACAGTTACACAAGCTTCTACTCTGAATATTTGGCGGAAACTTCTCCAATAAACCAAACGATGGAAGCGATACGTCTTGATCAGGCACAGTTTAGGTCCCCTGTATCAGAATCTTACCGCCGTAGATGGGATCTGCTCCTCCAAGCATGGATAACACCCAGATGGTGTGACAGGATAATCCACAGGGGGGGTGGCGTTGCTGTTTGCTCAGGAAATAGACCGTGCCAAAAGATGATCGCTTGTATAGAGGGATATGCCAGAAACAGCGATACTCAGGCATTCAGGATGCATCTCGACGGGGACAAATCGATTATGGACACCGGGGTAGAGGCTGTGGCTTGGTGCCAACCCATCGGTTAGGGATATTTTTCAATTTGGCCAAACACGCACGGAATTCGATATAGTTCAACAGAAAGTGATATTCCTGTAACTCAATACGCCAAATCTCATACATTGACGATGTTACAAATTACGTTATTATCAGTTTTCGAGTCACCCCAAACTTAATGTACCTACTTCTATCCCCAATTTGGTATTTGGTTGAATAATAAATTATGAATATGTATCTAGTTTGCAAGCAGACATGTGAAAACGACTTTTCATGACCATCTTCCAGGTAATATTCTCTAATTTATATGATGTGGTAGACTGTCATAGCAGCTGGAGACTAGTAAAACCCATAGTGGGCCATTCTTGAGGAAATAATTGATATCATCGTTCTTCCGAATAGAAATTTTTCTTCCTGTGACTCATACGACATACTTCTTCTCCGCTTGTGGCGACAGGAAAATAGATATCCATCAATTAATCATTGTGAACGAAAATATAGGGGAGTGATTCATAGAACGTGATATTTACCGAAGATGAATCAAACAGGGAGGACGTAGAAAATTTCACTCTTTCCAACAAAGACCTGCAGTATCTCCCACTCAGAAAATTACATCGCATAAAACCTAAGGTATCCATTTACCTGATGGAGTAGAATAGAGAAGACACTAAGGGAAAGTGAACAATAAGCGCGGATGAAAAGTTGAAGAACTACTATAGGGCTAATCCAGAAAATCGATGAAAATATTTCCGCTCAGAAGTTAACCAAGTTTGGTGAACTCACATGTGGAACTTTTATGTCGGTATAACAATGTTTGGGAGTATTTGTTGATAGGATCGTTGAACTTTGTGAACTTAGGATGGACCCGGAAAATCGAGAAATTTCCGTGGGAAAATTTATGACAGGATGAGCCCAACGTTATCGTTGTTTCAATGTTAATGTGCATGTTTTCGGAAGTGGGATGCAACTAAGGCATGATAGAGGTCGAATTGGGTTTCAATTGAAGTTGGGTCATCATACATTAAATTTTATCAGTGGCGGTTCCAGGAGAGATTTTGGTGTGGAGGGGGCATAATTTTGTAATTGAAATATTTTTAATATAAAATAGGTATATCTTTATTATTGTTATATGAGCTATATGCTTGAAACAAAACTACTTTGAAACTTATTCTTATTTGACTTCCAAAATAGCAACTCTTCTTGTACTAAATTTTTGGAAGATCTAATTTCGACACGCGTATCTCACAGAAAAATCACCCTCAATCTTTATGTAACACATATCACAAAAGAGCACTCTTCTAGTAAAGGCTACAATGTAGTCATGTTACTTTTTGTAACTATGACATCTAAGGTAGAAGGTAGCCAAATACCCATGACTACCGTCATTGTTACTTCTTGGGCGTTTGTCTACAATGTAGTCATAGTTACTTTTTGTAACTATGACTTAAGGTAGCCAAATGCCTATGACTACCTTAAGTATCATTGTTACTTCTTGGGTGTTTGGAGTTTTCTAACTATGACTTCTAAGGTAGCCAAATTCCCATGACTACCTGAAGTGCACAGACAAGTTTCTATAAAAAATCTGATGGAACTTCTGGCTGACCCCAAAATTTTTTGTGAATTAGGTGATATTAAGGATTGATCGAGATTCAGAGAATTTCAGTTTCAGATTTAAATTTATCTGGGCGAATCCATACGCGAGAGAAAAGTATATATTGTTATAACAATTGAGCTTTAATACTCGAAATAATATAACAATGTTTCAGGCTCTTACTTATAAAAAGAGTCTCACAACTTTGTTAGTATCAGGAAATCCGTGGAAATTCAAGTTGGAAGATAAATAAAGAGGGAGAATCGCCAACGTTGTCGTTCTACTTCAGAAATGAATGTTGGCAGAAGTGTCCCAGTGATTTAATTCAAGAGGGGTTTTTATTGGGGTAATATATCAATGTAATGGCCAGTTTTCTGATATAAGACTTTATGGACTCTCCTCTTGTCTAGTTTCTAAGGAAATGCTGTGTTTGGTGAATGATTGAGATAGTTTTCCATGAGCTCGTAATAAAAGGAAATGGCTTTATATCATGCTCTGAAAAACTTAGTGGAATTACATCTTCACGAGATGAATTTCACACTCCCATTTGAATTCGAGGAAGCGTCCAAATGAGGAAAATGGAAGGCATGGACACAAAGATACTTCCTCAAATTGCGCACCCCTCAATTCAATTATCATCCCCATGATTCTCAATTACGAACGTCCCGATTAATATGTGGGCTCTAAGCTAAAGAGGATGAAGTCATGTGTCCTGCAGCACCCATATGGGGTAGAGCAGTTCCCTGCTCGTTGTGTGGGGTTTCCCCATCTCAATAGGGGATACTACGTATGACTGAATTTTATAATTCGATTTCGAACACAGTTGATAATTTGTACCTGTCATGTATGCGGAATTGAATTTATAAATGGGTCGTAATTTTGAAAGGGAGATTGAGAGGAACTATGGGAAGGTTATAGGGTGTGTATAAATGAATTATATCTATTTTCCATTACATATATGAGGTGGGGTATTAATAGAAATGATGAACTGAAGACATCTAAGCTTCTGACTTACGTGTCAGTCCTTTGCAGTTCTTTTTTTTTGTGTCAGAAGTTTCAAACGACCATTTACTGGAAAAATATGTCAAAAGATTGACGTCAACCTTGGGGTATCTTCCATAAAGAATCAGCCTTCGATATATGTCGTTTTTACAACATTTATAAATCCCCTGTTCGAATAAAAACGAAACATACGATATGCTACGAGCTAGGGGTTCAGACACAGATTTGATCGCATCACGAGCTGCGTCCTAATCGAATGAATCACATACACTTTCCCCAGAGAAAATTCGCGGAAATATCAGAGGCGGAAAATTCCCAAAAGCGGAAGGAACGCACCAATAATTTGTAGGTCGTCCAAGTTTCCCAATATCTCTCCCATCCTTGACGTTCTCGGGAAAAAAAAATTGCGGCGGATTGTTTTTGCCGTAGCATGAAAAAAGGAGAGAGGGGAAATAGCTCGCAGACTTCCATTTGTCGCGGGGCAAATTTTCCACCGTATGGGCCTTTTCGAGGGAAACAATGGGATTGTCTGAGTGCAAATCTACAATACATTTCCGTCCTATTTTAGCCGACAGAGCGGAAATAATGGGGGACATGAAGGAGAATGTTTAATTTTCCTCATTAGTCACGGAAATGTCGCCAGAGTAGGTTGCGAAAAACAGGATTAGTTCTGCGGGAAATGGATGTGTGTAATCTTTTTTATGCTGCACGTTGACCTGATTCGAATAGAGCAGTTGGGTCATTAGGTTATTCCTTTTCCACGGAATTAGAGAAAAAACTTTTAATATCATCATTCATCACCTCAAAATGAGGCCGGAAACGAAGCTGTATATTTTTTTCAAGTGGAGGTCCTGAAAAAATAATTAATAGCTTAGAAGAGATCGAAATCACTCTTGCTATGATATACAAAATGAGTTAAAATAACGCACATAATAATTATATCCTTGGTATCCACTATTTTGTGGAAAATTCTTCGAATATTCAAACAAGTCAATTTTTACAAACGTTGCGATAGGATCCTTAAGTTACCCTGGGTAGTTTTCCTTAAGAACTTCGTATTCATTGATTTTTCATTCGTTTCAAGCAACAAGGGAACATAAAAACTTGAAAAAAGTTTGCAATGTTTCATACCTCTCTTTTGAAGTTTCATTACGAGAAATAATGATGCTCATCCCCACAATTCCACCCAATTTAATCGCTTCTGTAATGGGACCATTCCATCATTTCACTTCCTTACCCCCAACATCATTTCCTCATCAAGGAAGTATTACATCTCGTAAAACCAGAATGCCTTAGCAACCCTCACAATTAGAGGTGAAGAATTAAAGATCATCCCCTTCCCTCCAACTCATCCCTTGCATTACGAATGCAGTTTTATTTTACCCTGGGTTGGTGATCTAGAACTGGAGCCAGGAAAAGTCTCGAAATATGGGGTCGTATACGCGTTTTCCGGGTTCCGTAAACGTCATCTTGGGCTTCCCTGCAGTCCCTTGAAGTTTTGGGAATTTATGTAAAGAGGGTGTTTGGACGTGTGCGCATCCACTCTTATAAATCAAGGAGGGAAAGATCAAGGGGGAAACGTATGAAACGGGACAAGAAACGCCAAGTGGATTGGTTGAGAAGATCTATTTTACTGCCCATACATCAGGATATTGCCGAAAAGTAGGAAAAATCACCCTTTTTGGGGCGTCAATGCAACACAGATTATCGCAGTTAAAGTGTAAGTTATTTTCACATCTATTCTGGTGAATTATTTTCAGGTAAGGGCTTCTTTTAATCATTCATCATGCGACAAAACCTCGTGAACCTTCACCCCATTGCAAACACCCCCCGTCTTATGACAACCGGGATTCAAAACATGATTGATGAACTTAATGAATCCGGAAAATTTGAAAGATGAACCCGCTTCCGACAAAGTTGAGTCGAGACGAAGATAATAGCAATTAAAAGTCATAATTCGCGGTTAGATGAAAAGATTCTAGTTAAGAACGGAAAAGAGAAATGGAAGCAGCAGCTTGGATGCTGCTGCTGGTTCGTAAAAGGTGGCTTCCAGCTGTGAGGGGTGTGGAATTCTAATATTCGTCTTCATGTTTAAAGCTGAAAACCTTTCTATTGATAAGGATCAATGGATCGATGTTTCTTTCTTTGATTCACCCGATACTCTTCGAAAAATTCCAACTTTTATTCAATACACCCAAATTTTTCTTGGCACCATTTCTTTTCTCCTCCGAAAAGAAAACTGTTCATTTTTTTGTGACGAATCTCTGTGAATTAACAAGAATTTTGTTCATATCTCTTTGTTTTCTACGAATTCATCCATAATGTCCACTTTTGAGAGTTTGGAAAACGTCACATTGTCAGTGAATACATTCAATCCATAAAAAATAGTTGAATGAAGACTTAACTCATAAACGCTTGGATAAAGTTGCACGATATGAGTTCCTGAAGCTTATTCCAGTAGAGAATCCCCAATAAAACTCCCTCGAGAGGGTTGTAATCCATGTTTGCTGGTTTTCAATGGTCCGGATTCAACTTTAGGTGAAATATTGCAAGAATGCAATATTCAGAGCTGGATAGCGGCCCCAAATGAAAGAAAAAAATATTTGTAATGGTGGTTTTGATTACACGAACCGTATTCATCCCAGGATTCGGAGTGTAGAGTGCGGAGAAAAGAATTCTAGATTACTATTTCGATTGGAGCATGCAGTTGAAGTCTAATATTCTCGATTTTCATATGTAGTCTGCTCTCAACCATTTTCATGGCAGAATTTTCAATGTTCTGTAGTGTTATGAAAATGTGTAACCATCTCAAGCTTCTCAGACATGTGTACTTACAGCATCTATCATCTTCTGCCACCGCCATGCGACTCATCGTAAGTTTATCCAAGCTGGCGACGAGATATAGTTAGCAACAAGCGCTCTGCCTGCACTTAATTAACTTCATTTGTGTTTGAATGCAAATGTTTGAATTTGGCAATTACAGAACTGGGAATACAGCAGATGAATTAGTTTCGGGCTCGCGGTTATATAAAATGGCTCCGAAATTAACAACAGTCGGTAGAACAATTTGCCTGATGACAAGGTGAAAGCCGAAATGGGGTAGAAAGTTTAGCGAAAGCGGGCTATCAAACCCACGCGGCTTTTCGTCTATTTCTACTGAATTATATCACTAGAAAATGGAGAAATTCCTGACGCTGGATATTCTGAGAGAATTGCGTCAAGACTATGAATCTTTTTCGAACACAAGATATCACTTACGTCTTCCAGTTTTCTCATTATGACCATTACGTCCCATAAAAATAGCAAAAATAGGAAAATAGGAAAACTTAAAATGGATTTATCTATTTATCAGGGCCGAATCAGAAAAAAAAGGTATAAGAGTGTTTCTTTTTACCTCAAAAATCTACTGTTATATTTGTACAAGTCAAAGACTCATCATGTGTAAGAAAAAGACCTTTGTATCTTAAAGAAGCACTGTGGGTTAAAAAAACTGTATGTACCAATGTTTCGGCATGAAAAAACCTGTAAATTCTGAAAACTTCAATCCCAATCAAATTGAGGTCTCAGGCATAAATACACCGCCAAATCCCCCATTAAAACCTCCATCAATTGTCGCTTTCTCCGCAAGTCTACTGTCTCTTCCCAGCTGCCATTATAAAGAAATTAAGGGAACAAGGTAATTGAGATTGAAAGAGCTTATTGCGTCCCAGAGAATCGAGAATCAATTCCTGCTCGAGAAATAGAAACCCCAAAGTGGAGACCTCTTGATACCATTTGAAATTCAATGAGAAAGTCGACAGGGGGTGGAGTAGGGTCTGCTCTGGTGACACTCCTGAATCACACGTTATTTCTCGATAATTTGAAGAATTGAGGATCGAGAAAATGATATCAAAAAAACAACATTCAAATGGAAACGTAATCGATACCTCGATGATGGGAAACTGCAATTTTCACCGACCGATTTGAAAAAAAAGGAAGAAATCCATTAACCGAAATGAAATCGGATATATAGCCGATGATGTAACGGATGAAGTGGGCTGGATGCTTGGAAACGCAATTAGGAACTCTGCCAAAATGAATCCAATTCATCCGATACCTGATATCCGACAGCCAATGATTTGACGTGCAGACGTGAAGCTGTTGGGGGGAAATAATGGGTTGGTTCCATTTCCTACTGGGCCTGCTGCGTTGGAGGTTGATGGTGGAAAGCGCGAAAGGGGAAACTGGAAAAATAATGAGGTTTCAAGAGGATCCGGTGGTTATCTGAGGATTGAATATTCAATTGGTGAAATATTTGCGATCTCTGAAGTCTTGTATCCATTCGGAATTGATAAACCTCCTATAATATACTAGATTTATCTGAATTTTCATTCTTGTACAATTTCTAAGGTTCATTCATGTAAATAACGAACCATTGGTTCAATACTTGATGAGAGAGCGCCACGAGAACTCGAAATATCAACGCTCCCCTAAAATAGAACCACATCTCAAGCATATTTTGATTGTGCCTACCCCCATAGCGTGTTCAACTTCCGGAAACGTAACGACGTCTTGGAAAGTTGGACATCGAGGGTAGTTTTCAATATTGGGATACACACACTTGTGAAGAATCGGTCTCGTGAAAACGGGAAATATTTCACGTGGCTGATACGATTCAGAGTGGAAATCGTTAGGGTCTAGGCGGGCAGAATGGAAAGCATTGTGGAGTGGGCTATTAAGCCCTCGATTAGGAGAAGAGAGAGCTCGGATTTTCTAGTGGAGATTTCTCAGGTAGCTCTGGTCGTTACTGATGTTCGGTGGGGCGTGTTTGGAGAGGTTTTCGTGCTAGAAAAAGTAAGAGATAAATTATGGAGAGCTCATTGTGCTCATTACTACAAGTATAATGATTGCAACATGAGTTTTGGGCTTTTTTCATGCATCAATTATGTCCGTATTGAGAATATATTTTCCTCAATATCTTGAATAAGTCGAATTTGGCGTGGTGGACAAGGATTACAAATTCTAAGATGTTCTCTGAGCTGTATACTCGAGATCTGCATCTCTGTGCTTACAGGACGGTTCTACAAGACATTTATTGGTACTCTCATGTTTCGAAGATAAGAAACAAGCGATTTACCCCCTATAATGTGCTTTAATGCCACTGGATTCCTCACTGTGGTGTTATTTGGAGCGAAAGGTTTATACTAAGAAGCAGCCTCTGTATCAAAGAAGATTATCCGGCATTTCATCAATAAAATTTAGAGAATTCTTCAGAAACGCTATTCCAGAAAAATCCCGATCCTCAGTTCTTTATGTTTCTATGAAAGTATCAGCCAATAAAAGGTGAATATTACATGCATCCTTTTCATCTATTATTGGATGGTTGGAAGATATTGGTTCTACTTAAAAATACTTCAGTATTAAATGTTAAAAACATTGAGAGCCGACATAACCTAATCTTTGTGAGATGATGAGTGACCCCAACTTGATAATTAGTTAATTATTTCGTGAAAGATTGACTATTGACTAATATGTTTTCTATACATTGACCGATGTTTATTTTGTATGGTATATCATTATAATTGTGACCGTATAAACAAGAAAACACATTATGCTTGCGATAAAAAATAATTATGCCATTTTCGATTCATTAAGAATTCCAGATAACTAGAATTGATATCATATATATCAATATCAATCAGTTTTCATGTTCAGTTAATCCGTGACAAAACCTCATAGTATTAATCTTAAATTTTGAAGGCTTAAAGAGATTCGAAATAAAATCTCTCGGGCATAAAAAAATTCTCGTTATATTATCCTCCAATCAGAAATCTAAAAAAATTAAGAAGCGTCCGTTGTCTTTAAACAGTATTTTCATCCTTCAAACATAAATTTCTACTTAAGAAATCCCTTCCCGAAGGAAACTTCTAATTTCCAACGAACTCAAAAATCACTTTCAGAGAGGCCTCCGTTATTCGATCGAATTATTGGAATTCCAGAGAAAAAGATCCAATAAAAGCGCCGGGGAACGAATTTTTGGGGAACATTTCAGTTGGCAATTTCTCGCTCGCGCAGAAATTAAGAATTCTACGTAGGTGAATGACCCAGGCAGAGGCTGCTCCGCTCCTCGTGATCCTGACGTACCGGAAGTAATTTTCTTGTGTCCTTTTGTTTTCCCCGCCTGCGTTCAGGTGATTCTCACAGAATCCCAGCTCCGAAAAGAGTTGAAGAATGGGGGACTTCCGCTGTTTCGGGTCCTCATTCAGGTGAATTTTTCAGGTGGGCTGTTTTATCCCAGGAAAAAAAAAATATGTAGTTTGTCATCTCATGGACATCTTCTGGGGCACCACAAGCTTCTTTTAAGGATTGTCAAGTTATAGAGTAATGTTCATTTCATTTGGATGTTGGCTAATGCACATAGCAATATTGCAACATCAGTTCAAGCTGAGTAAACAACCCCAGTATGACAAAACGTTCTGCGTACGTTGACCATGCTTAAGCAGCTTTCCTTCTGTGAAATAACGGATCAATTCTAGCATAAAAATCATTATTTTTTCCCTCAATTTCCCACCTAATTGTCTATGAAGTTCGATCTAGTCTTCATGAGGAAATAAGTTATTATTTCTACAAATGAATTATCCCAGGCGTCTTCGCTGAACGAATGATTGGTCCTATTGAATCGGGAATTGCAAACTCCAAATTTCACGAAGAATAATCACCCATTGTCGCCTTACAAACCGCCTTAATCATTTTCCAATTGCCGCCCCGCAGTTATCCGAACAAGAAATCGCCTATGAATGGGTCTTCACCATCATATTACGCGAGAGATTCGGATTCCCCATTAAAGACGTTTGTCGGAATAAATTGAATTCCGATTTGGAGCAAAACCCTCCGTCTATCTTCCGATCTTTCGTTAATTTTCGAGGCCCAAACGCTGTGGATGCCTCAGGTGAAAGAATATTCGTCAGGACGTCCATGGAATTTTGACAGTTGACGTTTCGAGTTCGAATTTCGAATAAGAATTCGTATTTTGGTTCTCGACGACGGATTTTATTGAACGCTGATTGGTTGGTATTGACGGGTATCTATAGTTCCGGTTTTTACCACCTAATCGATACGTGATTTATGAGGCCATCCGATAATGGATGGGGCATTTGATTGCTCCCGGATATTGATGGTGAATTGTGGATATACGATTAATTACTCTGCACAGATCCGTGACCAGATGTATTTGTTCGAGTCTTGAAAACCCAGCATTCGTTTTGCCCAATGAACGGACGATTTTGCTTGAATTCTTCATCCCTCTCATTTCTATGTGACAACTTGGAGTCCCGGAAACCAGTATACGAACCTTTGTAGCATTAATATTTTTTCAGCGTATTGTTACTAATACCATTTGACTATTCCTTTGTTGTTGTTGTCCGTCTTCCTATATTTTGCATACGACCTATCAATGTTTCTTCTTTTCAGATGTGCTAGACGAGAAATTGGAGTCGATCAGCCGAAAATGTCCTCACCGTCACCGATCACGTGTTCAAAATACGGTAGCAAAAATGAGATAGATTATCTGAAGTGCAAGATGAACGCCAGCCAGAGGGCGCCTTCCCCTCAGTCGTCTGAGAACTCCTCGGCCGTCCATACCAAGGTCACGCAGACCAAGAGGAAAAGATCCACTGGTATCCACTTGAACAACCTTTGGTCTGTTTGGTATGGGTTATTGGGGAGTGGGATACAAGCGTATACGGTCGTCAAAGCTATAAAAAGACTTCTGGGTAAGTACAAGAGGTTTTTCTAACAATATTTTCCAAGAAAGGTACGACAAGGCTGATCCAATGAGGTGAATCACAATATAGATCCCTTATTCCTCCATTCACCGGCTTTAAAATCACGAACCTAGAACGGTAACTCCAGTATCCAACTATAAGGTTATTATAATTAATGATCAGACAACTGGAAGGGAGGCAGGATAGCACTAATTTAAAAGCGCAAAGAGGACCAATTTTGAGCGCGACGGTTGCAGTTTACCCCATAACCCAACCGGCTTCCGATAATGAAGTTAGTCCGTTCTTCCGTTACAGCGATTCCCGCCACATCGATTTTCCGCAATGAAAATGCAATTTTCCGAAGTCGCCTGTGTATCAGAAAACCCATCTAGCCCTGAGAGCAACTTCGTGAATGTTTGATAACACTAGAATCTTGGAGAAGATTGAATTTGAGCTTGTTAATGGGGAAATTGGAACACCATCGCGATGTTGTATTTTGAGGCGTTTTATGGATAATTCGATTTCATTTTCCGATGTGGAAACATTCGAAGGATACTATGTATCATAATAAGGCGGTAAAGAGCTAGCAAATTTGATGATTCCGTTTGAAACTCGTCATCAGCGCTTTCACCGCCTGCTCTGAAAGCTACACATTCATAACTTCACTATACAGCGCGTTTAAAAATCGAATTTATACACGGAGCAAATTTGCAGTCCGAAACAATTATTTCCACGGCATGAAGCAGATAAAGCGTCAACAGAACAATGAAACCTATCAACCCTGATGGCTTTTGTTGCTTCCATCGGAGTGACGTGAAACACCGTATCGTGTCAGTTTGAATTCCCATCTATTTCTATGCCAGATACGCGACTTTATGTTGCTCGATTCGATTTTTCGTTAACTTGGCATCATATTTGTTGCAGGATATTCTTTCCTGTATTGGCCTGAAGACATATCACTTCCATATCTGGAGCTGAACTGCAGTCTTGGACTTTTGGGGGCTGCAGTTCTGTTGCTGCCTATCTTTTTAGTGTGTGCTGTATTCAAGGTGAGTACTGGATGATTTTGTTCTTCTAGAGAATCCGTGAAATGAATGGAATCATTATATCAAACTTTTTTCACCTTTCTCATACTCTATTATCTCAAAGATACAATCAGAGAAATCGAATGAAAACGCCAAACCCATTTTATAACATACAATGCAGCAAGAGGATAAGTTTCACGTGAAACCTTGAAGTTTAAATTTCCCATCAAGCAGCCTCATAGTTTGATCGATCAACTGCATAAATATACATTTTAAGCAAACCACAGCTCTCCTTCCTTTAAATTCACATGGTTGTTAATCAGTAGGGAGCTGCGAAACATACCCTGTAATTAAGTATTCAAACAGAGGGAGTTTTAACCGATACCGAATTTATACAACATGATCGGGTTTCCGAATAGATAATTTCCTCAACGGAATCTCCATTTCATTGTTTCATCTGGTAATATATGACATTTCGAAGAAAATAAAGCTCACAGAAAAATAGGCTGATTCTGTGTTCATAGGTCATCGTTCTACATACACTGACCGAACAGTTGTGCCGAAATTGATGAAATTCTCAGATTTATAACAAGAGTTGCTCTTTCAGAATATATATCACATTTAGATCTACGATAGATTCCTGGTAGAAAAACTACTCGCAAGTTGACCATCGAAAAATTCCCACAAAGTTGGGTTCAGTTGAACATTCGTCAAGACCGAACGGTTGCGCCGAAATGGATGAAATTCTCAGATTTATAACTAGAAGAGCTGCTCTTTCAGAATATGTATCACGTTTAGACCTACGATGATTTTCCTGGAAGATAAATTACTCGCAAGTTGACCTTCGAAAAATTCCCAAAAATTCGTATATACACCACAATAGAATTTGCATTTCCAACATTTGAGCTACACTTATTCCAAATATCATTCATGATACGATTCTTCATTTTTTTCAGGTTGGAAACCTTGCGAACGATGGTTTCAAGTTGGGTCGCCAAGTAGGCATGTGTAGCAAGGAGCCCCCTGCTGAAGTCCTGACGCAGGGGGGTGGTTGCAGCCTTTTCAAACACGGGGGACCCACTGCCCCCTTCGTTCATTTGGTTATTGCTTTCTGCCTGTTGCTACCCAAACTGCTCATGGAGGCTAAGATGATAGAGGCTGGCTTCTTATCACAAGGTAACTATTGAAAAATACCTATCTAGATTTTCTGATAAAATTATTTCGATTTCCTGAACAATGCTGTACTGTATTCAGGAGAACCAAAGAAAACACCGTCCTCATAATGCTTGCTCGAGTCTTTTTTCTCGTTGATGTTCGATAAAAAGAAGCAAACAATCGTTGATTCCCAAGGGGGGGATTAGGAACATTCGGAAATTAAAAAGAACTCTTGTTTGGGATGTCTCGAGCACTCTGAGCGGACTTTGAAAAAAGAAAATCCTCTGTTAATATTCAGCGTCGTTCTTTCCCCCCAAAGTCGGAGCGAATTGCGATGCAGCACGAGGGCTAATTACAAAATCGATACCAGAGCTCGTCATTCTTACGATTCAATCTCGGTTCATTATTTCCGACGATAAACCTTTGAAATCTGCCTAGGACAAGTAACAAGCGTCAAAAAAAAACTTCGTCGAGTTGGCTATGGAATTTTGAAAGTCGAATTTCATCGTCTGAACTTATTCCTCAACTTTCATCCCAACATTTTATAGCAATCCTTCAGATTTCACATGTATGATATGCAGAGTTTTCCAATTGGAAGTTTGTGTCTGAAAAATGATTTTATTTTCGTTTAAATCTATAGGGGAAGGTTGAAAATACGGAAAAATATCAGCAAAAAGAAACCGTGCCTCTCAATCAAACATTCCATTACATTTTGGCACATTTAAGGCTCTAATCCGTCATGAATCCCTTCTTTAAAGATTGCAGCATCATTGCCGAGAGGCAGAATTTGACATCTTCAATATTTCTTCTTTTTCCAGAGTGGATATGGAAGACGGACCTCGATTTCATGGTGGTGCACAGGGACAGGTTGGTCGTCCTCAGTTTCATGACCCCCAACGCCACCGGAAACGCGCCGTCTTCGATTTCGCAGGCCAGGATAATATCGGGAACCAACAAACCCCCATCGATGGGCGTTTTTAGCCCCACTGCCGGGGTGCCGCTCAATCACAACCCAGTTGCTCACACGGTCATCAAAACGCTCAAGGATATCATCGGACACGACAACCACACTCAGCCTCATCCGTCAAGAGGTAAGTCATTTTAGGGTGTGCCACAAGGGTCTAGATTTGGTCCCGCGATTTTATGCAGAGACGGATATTTAGGTTCATCTGGATTCTAGGGTGAAAGAAATGATCTGGTGATATTCTACGTTGATCAGAGACAGAACTCATTAGCCTTTAATTGAATTGAATAATTAACGAGGTATTTATGCGAAATGTTCAATATTTTGTGGAGAAACTTGATATCTCAAACCATTTTACTATTTATTACATTACAGCCCATTTTATTCGAGCTTAATCTAGAAACTTATTCAATATGACAGTAGGCCACATCGCCCACACCAACCAAATGTTATTTCATAATATGAGGTTGAGTGAATTCGATAGAAATGGAAAAAGAGGATTATTTTTTAATGTTTCTAGAAGGCTATAATTCTTTCAATATTTTTGGTGGGTTAACAGAGTCCCCGCAAAAGGTTCTCCAGAAAACACGAAGAATTTGATCCCGCTGGGTGTGAAAGCCCATTAACCATCGAAAATGTCCGCTGTCATTAAAGGGATTTATGAAATTCGAGAGCACTTTCCATTGCCGTGCTCTCGCGGGCTGTTTTCGGCATAAATCAGGGAATTATGGGAGACATTTATGAAAGCCGTTTAACGAATTGCATCTGGGACAGGCGAAGTCGAGGGGTAATGCCGAATGGATCGAGTAAGGGGGTTGAAAGTCGAGTTTAATCCATATTTCTTGCATTCGGAGGCGTCTCATCTCTTTGAGGCTCCGGTCAGGATCTGTGATGAAGAGCTTGTTTGGGGATTGTTTAGGAACATTTTTGATTAATTTCCTCATTAGGTATTCATCTCTTGTCGGTGGGTGAGAATTATGGGCATTTTAGGAGGCAATTCAGAAAAGTTCAAACAGCTTTTTAATTCTTTATGTTCTCAAGATTGCGTGTTCCTTCGCCCTTTAAGATTTAGTATTCTTTGCAAACTCTCCCCTTAACCAGCTTGAACAACTATCGATTGTATTTACTCATCATGAAGAGAAAACGATTCTCTCTTCGTTGGACACCTATATAATAACAAATGGTGAGGCCCCGTTGAGATATATACAGACGGATGTGCCATCTACGGTCCGGTAGGCGGAAGGGATATTCAAGGAACGCAGATTCCTGTTGAATTATTAATTTTCGAAAGAACACCAGCTACTCTTTTAAAATATACGATTTCGATTTTTATGGAAAAATCCTTTTTTCAGATGCTGATATGGGACATACCCTGAGCCTCGAGTACATCAACCTTGCCATTGCTCTCATGGTGTACTCAATCCGATACTCGGCAATATTTTGGTCGACTAACAAGTGCCTGGGAATAATGTTTTCGATACAGTTGCTCATCAACAGTGTTCACACCCTTTTGTCTTACTGTGGAATGACAATTCTTTACAAAGTGAGTCGATAAGAAAAAAAACTTTCCTGGTCGTGATTCAAACATCGAATCCGTCTTATTTCAGGTTCAAGTGGCGGGAATTTGGAAATCTTTACCCCTGTTGAAACACGCTGGATATGGCTTCATGTCCAACAGGTCCACGCCTTTCCTGTTGAACGCTCAGGTTACCTTAGGCCTCTATTTACTCTCAACGCTCCTCGTGGTTGCCTCAAGTTTGATACTTTACTTCTACGGCCACACAAGGTAACTAAGATTTCAATTGAAATCTGATGTTTTTTATTCTGTTAACCTAAAGATTGGTCTCAATTTCAAGCGATTCTCATTTCAGATTCAACGAATTCCTCAACCGAGAGTGCCAACGTAAGATAATCACCCTGAAGAGGGATAGCATCAACAAATGGAGCTACTTCACCCACTGCGCTGCTCTCTGCGTCCTCATTTCAGTCGGTATATGCTACGCTCCCCTGCTACACGATTACACGTTCGTGTACAAGGGTAGTTTGGACGACGTAACGTTAGCCTGCATAATCGGCGGGATCTTGCATCTCTTTTTATGGGTGGTGATTTGGCTGTTCCTTACCATAAAGCAGAGATGGATATTCAAATTGAGGGTTGTGGTAAGTCGATGTTTATTAACCGTTAAGTTTTGAAGCAATGAGTTTTCGACACGAAATATACAATTTTGTTCGCTTTAAGGTTGGAAGAGCTAGCGTGAAACAAGCCAGATCTCTCAGGCTGATTACAGACGTCGATCTATCCAGGAATCCAAGGGATGCTCCAGACCAACCACTCCTGGTAGTGGCCAACGGGAGAACTTACGGTGTGGTGGACGTCTCACCTCAAAAAGCCATTATGAATATCGTGAAAAAGTCGACAACTGTCAGAAGAGCGATCCACCATGATGCCACGCCAAATCTGGAAGAAGATGAAGAACAGATATACTGGCTTAGGCCTGCGCTTTCGAACCAGCAACCGTCGCCAGATCAATCAAAACAGCTTTGTTGCTTCACCAAGAAGGAGAAGAACAAGGTCACCTTCAACGAGACTGCCAGTACGTCTAACAATCGGTAACGCGTAATTTACTAATAGATGTTGTGGTTGTGAGCACCTTGTTTGACAAAATTCTAACACCTCCGTTTGGCTTCAGTAGGAATACATAGTTCGGCATTGATTCTTCAATATGTGGTCCAAGAGAAAGTTCTCTAGGTCGCACACTATTGAACTGTGCTTATAATGTATGAGCATGCCACACACAAATTGATCGTTCAAGCTTATACCTTTAAATTTGAGGTTTCGCATGTTGATTATTGCAGTTCATCGAAAGTTCTCTCGCGTCATATCAAATATCAGTTAATTTATTGCAGGAGTAAAATTAATGGGTCAAAATCGAGGCGAATACCAGGAATGGACGAAGACGATGGAGATTATGCCACCTTAAGAGAGCTCCCCCTTCCTCCGATTCGAACGAACAATAACGACAATGACACTGTGAGCGAGGAAGGAAAAGTGAGTTGAAAATTCGCATGGAAATGAAGAAAAATAGTTTGAACCTGTTTTTTTTCAGCTCTTGGCCTGTGTCCACGACGAGAACATAACTTACGCAAGCAACAATCAGGACTTGAATCCGCCACTGACGTACGAAGATCCTAGTCCCCTCTTAACGCCAGAACCACTGCCAAACACGTCCGAGCCATCAAACCCAGTGATAAGTAGCACTTTACAGGTAAGAAACGTCTCTAACCCACTTGGTCCAAAATCTGTTCAATGTTGAATTCGTTTCCAGTCCAATTCTTCTCAAACACCGCGATGCCTGAGAAGGGCGGACTCCGGGATGCCCCACGAGGAAGCCAACTCAAGGTCGGAGTCCGTAAGTACGGAGAGCTCTAGTTCCCCGCCTGACCCTCCTGAAAGCAACCACAGCGAATCCTCCAGCGGCATACATTCGAACGACAGTCGAGAGCACAAGCAGACGAGAAGGGCGACCAGCGTCGTGGACCTCATGCAGCCACCGCCAAGGGAAGAGGTGCAATGGAAGAGTTTCTCCCTGCAGAGAAACGTACAGCCTCCAACCAGTGGCGCGTTTAACGCAACTTCGCCTCCGGGGATGCCAACCGTTAGCGCTTTGGAAAAAGAGGGTATTCCTAAGGTTATTCTGGAGGAAGGAGAGGATACCGTCATCATCAGGAGGAAATCGTACAGGCCAACTGTCCCAGAACCGTCCCAGACCACCCTAGAGACATTTGGAAGGGCTACAAATATGCGGATGGTGTCGTTCACTGAAAAGACGGACCTCAGTAAGATTCAATCAACTTCAGCGACTCTACCGCATTACCCAACTCAACCAGTACCCACCGTTTATCCCAACTGCTCCACAATGCCCCTTCCACCTCAACACACGAGCATCCAGAGCAATAGTCTAGGGAATAGTTGTAACATTTACCCGAGGCAACACAGCACGATACCAACGCACCACAACGGAGTTACGGTAAAGATGTACAACGGCACAACAGCACAAAACGCACACTTCGCTATGCATAACAGACTGCCCTGCAAACAAGATTTGACAGGCACCGACGTTATATATTCCAGGATCTACAGGAATCCTAACGTTTACCACCAGAGCTCGTAGAGGATTTTAGTTTTCCCCAGAAACTATTGGTACATTCTTATGTTTCAGTGAAATTCTAAAGAATTTACCAATAGTTTCCTACGGACTGATAATATAAAAAGTCTAACTGAACAATAAATCTAAAGGGTATTTTATGAATAGAAGTTAGCAGCTAGCGAGAAAAAGTTTTAGCCGCCTACTTTATACCGAAATATTTGTATATACCGTTTATAACGTTTATAATGAATTTGATATACATATATCCTCGTGGATGTTCTTCGGAGAATGAAAGATCACACGACCAAAGCTTCGATCATAACCCTTTACCTTTCGTGCTGTGCTGTCCTTGCTTTTCGACTCTGACTCTTTGAGGATTATATTTGTGAACTTCAAATCCTAGTTTGGATCGAAGTCAGAGTACAATAATCTCTGTAGATCTCTTAGTTTCAATCAGGTTTAATCATGAAAAATTATTCATGTTTAAAGTGAATGTGAGGTTGTTTGGGGAAAAAATAGTTCCTTGTTTTTTGGTTGTGCCCAGGTACAGTGAAAACTTATTCTTCTAGTTTGATGCCTATATTATAACAGTGTTACCTTAATCATAAATTATATTCTCACTGTAAACCACGTTAATCCCTTGCTGTGCAATACAGTTATACCAATGGAGAATGCCATTTATATTAATCGAGAAGATATTTGCAACTGAAAACATACTTGCTTTCAATTTTCATTCATTTTCGACCAATGGGAATAAAAATATCATATCTGTCTCGACTTCAAATGAGAAATTCTTATTTTTGCTGTGAACTATATTGAATTACTTGTCATTCGTCATATCAATAGTTTAGTATTTTCATGGGAGCAATTTTGATTGTAGTGTTTGCCTCAATGAATTCTTAGTTTAGTATATGTCGCAATAGAAATATAAAAAAATTAGTACAAAAAGATATCTAACAATGATATTATCAAGATTTTAGTTTTTTATTGAATGCAAGTATGGACATCCCCGTATTTTCCAATTTCCACATAAGTATTCCTAAAAGTTCTATAAATGTTAACTGTGTCTTTATAAAATTATAACACTATAGATGAAAGGTTGTGATAATGAGTGGGACTTGCGTTTTTTTTAACACTGCATTCACCATCAAAGAATCGAAAATATTTTCCAACAATCTGTATTTTTTTTGTTGCAGTGTTACTACATTCCTTCGCTTATTACTCGAATTCCTACATTTTTTACTAAGGCTCTAGATGAAAAGTATAGTTAAATTAACAGATAAATATGATATAGTTGAAGGTGAAACAATAATATAGACCTAGCTTTTTATATGAAATGCTTAGAATTGTATACATCTAAGTATAATTATTATATTAAATTGTTTGCGTAACCTTGAACATAAAGTGTCACTTCAAAATGTGACATATTGCCATTAACCTAAGTGTCATCTTTTGAAGCGACCATTTGTGTTGTATATTCCTTGATAACTGTTAATTCCTTTCTAAATGATCTCTGGTTCATGGTAACATGGGTGATTTTTTGGTACAATCGGAGAATTTTTAACAAATACTCTAAATAAATATACGGACTGAATTTAAAGGTGAAAGGGTTACCATGAATTTTCTAAGTTATGTTTTCTAGTCATTAGGTTAATGTAATTATGTAATATATGATTATTTATTGTATTTTAACGTTTTATAGAATAAATAAATGAATATACCACTTATTTTGTAGTACTTTTTATGAACGAATCACATTATTACAAAGTAGCGTAGACAGAGTCGTATTTTGTACCCCCATACCTACTTATCTTTTTGTTTTCATGGAAAACTGAGGGAGTAATCAAGGTGTTATAACAGATAACAAAATGAAATAAGAAATTCGATTTATTAAAAAAATTGAACATTTTACACTTCAAAACATCTTCGATCAACTCTTATTGATAACAGCACTCCTGTATCTACACATCTCATTCGAAATTCTTATCGAGGTCTCCAAGTATTTAGCGAACAAGTCCTTCAGAAACTCGTAATCCTGAAAAAATACCAGTAAGAATCCTGATTCAACTCACAACTCTGTCATTATTACTTTTGTGAATTCTTCGACATTATTCTCGATCTGCAACTCCAATTCCAGTATGAGGTTGTTGATTGGGCCAACTGGACAATAAACAACATCACCTGTAGGACACATCGATGCTTTCAGACCATAATACTCTTTTCCATGTCCCATTATGGCCAACATGTATTTGCTAGCGACATCTATCGCCTCTTCCAACCTTCCTGTGGCATGTAACAGTCGTAAAAGCTCAGCAGCATTCCGAATCTATTGAAATCGAAGAATCTTGCCTGTATAATCTATGTGAAAAGATTAAAAATAGACTTATACCTTGTAGGACGAAAACAGCCAATGAGGAATAAAGGCCCCCATCTGAATAATTTTCTTGCAAACGACTTTATGCAAAACTGTTAAACCAGGTTCTTCATATTCCTCCAGTAACTGCTGAAGGAACAACCAAGCCACGTCTGCTGGATTATTGTTATTGATCAATAGATCTGTGAAGAAATAGAAACATAAGAGAAAATCATGGCATGATCAATTATTGAAACACACCTTGCGTCTCATTCTTGATTATCCAATTCCAATGTTGAACATCCGGATTATCATCTTCGGTGAGAACTATACATTGACCGGTGAGATGATCAAACACCAAGTCGTACGGCAGATCGAGACTCTTGCATAGATTCAAACCGACCTGGTATAATCCACAAGACACAAGAGCCACCAATAATTCGCTAGGATTTGTAACTGTTGGAATGAAAATATATCAACAATTTTTAAATTTCAGCGTCGAATTGTAATACCTGCGAAATTGTCGTAAACTTGCGGACAATATTTTGCCAACTTCAATTTGGCACAAGCGAAATCGTATTCTCTTTTGATATCGTCTAAGCCGACTAGTTCCATTTGACTTTTCGCCGCAATCCTGCTTTGATCCTAAAAAATGACGTCAGAACTGTCACGCATCTTTTAGGTTGAAGATAATGTTAGAGGCAGTGTTTTTTACCAGTAACTCACTGCGTCTGACATTAACCTCGCCGTTCGTAGTTACTTACAGAAGTTGACCTCAATTGTGGCGGTAACAAAGAAAGTTCTTCCTCTGTTGTATCCTTGGGTCTGGATACCAACGTTTTCTCTTTGTTACACAACCGGAGTATATTCAAAGAAGCCAAGTAACATTTAACCTGCTTTTCCAAAGCTTCGATACTATTATTATAACTTAACCTAAACGCCTGTTCATACATGATCGAGCCAGCTTGAAAAAACAAACAATAAAATAAAGGCATCTAGAACATCCAACCCAACATACCTCTGAAGAAGTAAGGAGGTCCCCTCTTCACATGATAGGCGTATAAAAAGTCGTAAAATGTATTATCGACAACGTCTAAAGCTCTGGCCCTCGACAACAAAATTTCATGGAAAAGTTCCTCCAAATCACCGTAGTTGAAATTCATCAAAGTGTTCAGTTCCCTTCCGTCCAAAAGACACTTGACCAAATCCCTCAAGTTGTCCCTTTTACGCTCTTCATCGGGATTGGAATTCAAGGCGTCGTAGGCCAGCGAATAATGTTTCAACTTGAGGTGATGTTTGAATTTTATGGAATATAAAGTGGCCTGCAAGTACAAGAAATGGCGGATTGGATTTCAAAAGGTGTTAAGGACTCACGGCTAGTGGATCCTCTGGACCTATGATGCTCAGGGCGGTATTGGCTATATGAATTGCATAGTCATCGGCGTTATTCAGTTCGAACAATTGTATAACCTGAAATTAGCGAATCTTGTATTGGAGAAATTGTCGCGGGTATTTTTACAAACCTTCAGGTAGTAAGTTACGAAAGCTTTCCCAGTATCATCGTCGGTAACGTTCCTAAGGATTCTACTTGCTAGAAACGAATCCGAGAGAATACCTTTAGCAGCCAACTCAAACAATTCTCTGGCTTTGTAATTGTCGCTGGTGAGTAGAAACGAACAACCAAGCAAAAAGTTTCCTGAAAAGGTGAAAATCCAGCTCGATGTTAGTAACCCAACCAGTAAGCCGCTAGATCGTTAGATGTTTCTTTCGTACTGTCGAAAAAAAAAAACAGCGAAAACGGTACGTCATTGATCATTTTCAATCGTGTATGCCCACTCGAATGTTACGCACATGTCTGTGCCGTTCTCGAGCCATCTTCGAAAGCAAAATCGGATATCATCGGCATTAATCGTATAACGTGAAGTTAGCCAAAGGGCGTAAATTCTATGGTTTCTTCTGATGACAGGTGAAATTTCGAATATTGACCTTCTTCGTTAATTATTTTTAAATAATTCCGTTCATTGTTAGTCAAAAAAAAGAACTTCAGTAGGCAAAGACATCCTTCGACTTGCGTCATAGGTTAAAACTTTTCCCGATTTCAGACTATTTCTCGTATTTATTGCACATCGAAAAGTGACGTTAAAAATACCCTCCTGATACCGATCGAAAGCTCAATGCTTCGGCTTCCCAACTACTCTTTTTCGCGTCAGATATTCTGACGTTAATTTGACATTTGACAGCTTCCGCCATATGACCCGTTTCGTAGATTAGGTTAGGTTATGCAGTTTTTGCGTCAACTTACTAGTACAGTTGTTCCATTCGCACCAACTCCTCAACAGCCTCACGTACTCCTGAAGCCAGACATGCTGCCCGCTGCTGAGCAACCATTCCGCCAATAGCGAAGAGTTACTGACCGGCCATATTATGTGGAAGAGTTGGCTCAAGTACGGCAACAGGGAAAAATGCCAATGCTGAATGTCGTCGTGATCCTTCACTCTCCAAAACCTCTTGTGAGCCTCGTGACCTCCGGAGGAACCGATGAACAATGACAAAACGGACACCACTTGATTATTGTTATTCCTTATGTTGAAAACTGGGTTCAGTTTCAGCGGTGCCAGTCGCTTGGTGATGGATTCGCTGAGAAAAGTCGAGATATTGCAAAGAGTATTACAACCTCACCATTACTTACTGTGATAAAACCGGTAGAGCTGGAAGACCACTTAACCAATACATAACGTAGCTCGCTTGAGTCAAAACCACAATGTCAGGCGAACACACCGACCTCACAGACTCGAGAACGTCCCAAGGCAATTCCTGTCTTTTCAACAGGATGTTACTGATAAGAAGCAGGTTACGGCAAATGTTGAATCTTGTTTGTGCCTGCTGACGAAGACTCTGATTGACCATGGAGACTCCCAGTTGAGACGTGAACAGATACGCAAGGGTATTGTTGCATTTCTGATCTTCCGCATCCGGGACTTTGTGAGCGTCTCTGACCAACTCCAGTAGTTTGTGCATCGCTTGGTAGAGGTCTCTACATTTGCCAAGCATCCTGGACACATGACCGGTAAATTCGCTGTCGATCTCCGATTGTATGTTGTCCAGGAGTTCCTCCATGACAACATCGGGGAATCTTAGGTTATGAAGTTCTTTCTCGAAGGTATAGCTGAACATATCGCTCATTTGCGAGTTCAGGTACACGATAACCTCCAAGATTGCCATCATGTCCGGAATGAGGTTAACATCTGTATGTGAAATGATTTTTTTACAAGATTACAATATTGAGGTTATGTTAGGTTAGGTTATGAGGTTCTTTTTCTGAGATATAGCTGAACATATCGCTCATTTTTGGGTTCAGGTGGACAATAACCTCCAAAATTGACATCATGTCCAGGAAATAACAAATTACAAGATTGAGGTTAGGTTAGGTCGTAAAGCTATCATTATTTTTATGAAATTCGGAAACTCACCTTCCGAAATTCCATCCTGCTGAAGGAATTGATATTCCGACATATAGTCACTACAAAGCAACATATATTCGAGAGTATCCAATGGTCTGAAGAACGAAAAAGCCGATTTTTTCAAGAAAACAGCCCCGGAAACGCCGGGTAGAAGAAGGATTCCCAGGGGTTTCAATCCTGCAGCATTATACTGCTCGCAACAGGAATAAAATCTTTCCCAACACCTAAAACGACACATTGAGAGGTTGGCTTTTTTTTAAGACCGACAAAAAACTCACCAGCAAGCACATTGCAAGAATTCATCGTAGCCAACTTCGGTTTCTTTTAATTCCTTCTGTATTTCATTGTGAACCGCGAATGTTATTTTCTCTTTTAAAACTGCCGGAGAGAGATTGAGGTCTGTCAGTATTGTGGACCTCTTGTATGTCTGAAATTCCGCTAATTAATCTTCACTAATAAATGAAATTGGAGTGCCTATCTGTAACTTACACATATCTGACTTATTTTTTAGTTTTTTTTTTTTTTTATTATTTGCACATTATCTTAACTTTAGACAACAAAAAAGTACAGTAGAGAAGAGTAGACTCGTTTGGTGTAGTGTAAAGTAGACTTAAGTAAAATAGAGTAGAGTAGGATACAAAATTGTGAAGATTTACTCACATTCAATGCTTTGTTGATAACATGTAGAGGAAATCTTCCTGGATGGAAAATATATTGTAGATAAACTTGACTGGGGTCAGCTTCACTATCAAGCATTGGAGGTTGACTTTCTGGTGGTTCTTCTAGAATTATGGGGGTCCAATCTCTGACATCATTGTCACCTTGTTGTAAGCATGTACTGTATACCTTACAGTCCCCTTCTTCACCACGCCATATAGACCATATTCTTGTCATAGTTAGACTCATATCGATCAGATCATTCTGAAATAGAGAAAAGTGTTGAAAAACACACTTTTTCAGTATTTGCTATAACTCCAAAAACTGAGAAAAACTTACTTCTGGTGCATAAAGACTGTGGATTCTATTCACTCTTATTTGATCTTCATAAAATACTGGTCTTATAATGTGAAATTGATTTTGATTCGACAAAAATACAGATAATAAACAGTGTTTATCAATACTATCAACAGCTTTCCTCAACACATGATTTTGGGCTGCAACGAAAATTAAATTATACCTCAATATAGATGAATCATCACAATCCAATACTCACTTCCCTGTTGCGAATTCGTTGAGTAGTCCCCTGTTTCCGATAATATATTTATAACAGAAACGCATTGAACTTTCGAGCACGACCAAAATTTCAAATGACCATCGCGAGTGAGGGTGATGGCAAAAGTTTCCATACCGACAGTATGAAGAACTAAACTGACCACTTTATCACCATCATTCGTCCTCTGCCTGAAACCATATCACTAAAAATTCACCAATATTCGGTAATGATTAACACTAACCTGAATTTCTCTGCTAAACCTGAGAGGAACCGTGGAACGATGGATTCATTTTTGAGTTCTGACACGTAATTTTGTGAATCTTTCGTTTGATGAATTAGTATTGTTTCTCCAGATGGATAAGCGAGGACAAAGATGCATTCTTCAACATACGGTGAGTAGGTGGAGGTTGCTAAATAGGGTAGCTGTGAATTGACTGAGCTTGGAGGAGTAAATATAAAGTATGAAGATGGTTTTCTAGCATCTGACTCATTAGCATCTGCAAAAATGGAAAGAGCAGATACATCTGAATGGATCCCAAGCAGTTCATCTGATTTGTGCAACCTTCTCGGATGTGGAAATATCAACTGATGCACACTACAAACTGTTGGAACTAAAACTATAACACTATCTGCTGTTTCATGGACAGATATTCCATCTAACACTGGGGTATCCACAAACTTGTACCTCACACGGTTGTTGGATAGGTTTATATCTAAGCTATGCTCTACAAATTCTACGGTATCATTACTGATGCGCCAGTAGATGAAACGATTTCTGGTGAAGTGTTTTGAAGAATCCTTGTAGCAAAAACCGTTAGCTTTATCGACCAACTTTATATCTTGTAGAATGCTTTGGGTTCCACCAGTATTTAATGTGATTTCTCGCCATACTTCTGATCCTGTTTGGTCAGGGATTACTTCACGGTAACTTAACGGATATTCACTCATTTTTGAGTGATGAAAGTGTGCTTTGTTTCACTTATAAATCCCATAAAACATGAAATTCAATTCCACATTTAAAAGACATAAACATAACCTATTTCTCCCACGACTTAGCGGGCTCATTAAATTCTATGAAAAACCGTTCGTTAAGCCTCATACGGACGTAGGTTTCTAAAGGCTGGTTTGCACGAGAGGAAAGCCTGAAAAATTATTAGTACTCGAAAAGGATGTGAGATCAGAAGGAAATATTTTACTCAGTTTATTATAAAATTATCGATTATATTATAAAAATATATTAAAATATCTGAAAAGCCAGAATATATCACATAAACATTCATGAGAGGATAGTGTTTTCTTATTATTCGAATGACACGAGCACACACAGAGTTGGAATATAACAAATTAAAAATTGTTTGTTATAAAATAAATTCAAACAAATTGATTTATACTTGTCGTTGGTACATTTCTTAACAAAGGTAAAGCTTCGTCTTTCTCTTCCAAATTTTCACCTGAGCTGGAGGATATTTCGGGTTTAGTTTTATTGCGACTGCCACTTTTGCTCCAAGGAGTAATAATCTTTTCGGATCCCTTGTTCCATCTTCTGTAGACCATACAGTTGAAAAAAGCTTGTAACGGATTTAGAGCAGCCTGAAACACAGTTTCACATTTGTCAGGCTCAGGCAACATTATACAATGAGCTTTAAAAAATCATAGTGGAGTAAAAATCGATATTTTGACAGTTAACTTTCTCCAGGATTATTAAATTGAGTAGACGAACAATACCACTCACCATAATGTACCAAACGATACTTATGAACGCCATAGGTACATCGAACCATAACAACCACAACAAAATTCCATTTATCAAATTCGGCGTCCAACACACATAAAAAACAAGATTGATCAGGAAGAATTTCATCCTTACGCCTTCTACAATTTCTCTCTCTTTAGCTGTAAATTGACCAGTAAGACTTGTGATAATCCTCTCCATATCTCTCGTAGATTGGTTGTACAAAACTGGATTGTAGATCATTATTATGGCTATTGGGATATAGGTGACTAAGTAATTAGGTAGTATTCTCGTTACAACGGTTAATATGGACTTGGACACGTGGCAACTGAAAAATTATATTGAGTTAGTATGATTGTGGCCTTGGATTTTCGAAAAGTTTTTTCGGATTGGACTTTCAAAGCCAATCTTCTTTCGATATTTTCGGTCTTAACTCACTTGGCATCAGGGATGTACAAAACGGACAGACCAAGAGAAGTTGTGAACAGTGGCGTCATCCACGCTATCAAATGGTAGTAATTGAAGTTGATCTCTTTATCCTTCAGAACGAATTGCATGTCCAAGGCGTAGCAAAATGTCCAAATCCATGTGGCCGTATAAAAATATTGGACCAACGCCTGAAATGATATCTCTGAGGGACATTCTAGACATTCAGTTGCTAAGATCTTACTGATGAGAGTGTGCAGAAAATAACACTAGAATCGTCGTCTTCGACTGGCAATATGTTGTGGAATTTTAACCATATAATAGACCTCAAGAAAACCCCTGGAACAATGATTAATACTGAATTGTATGGCGAATTCTACTTGGGAAAGGGATTTGAAAGAACTGATTGGGAAGTTGGTAATATTCACCCAAAGAAGCCATAAGATCAGCCACTGCCAATAGAACAGTGATTCTCCTCCCCCTTTGAGCAGAGAAAGTCAACCATTTGTGATGTTTTGAGAATTGCTTCCTAGGAAGAATCTAAAAGAATAACCCATATTCAATCATTCGATGCCAGTAGAACTCTCTGGGGAATTAGTTCACCTGATATAAAGCTCCTAGAATTCCCAAGATGGACGATATGATACAGATAGTGTTGTATATATCTGTATTGAGATTTTTCATGAGTGTGAGGGACACATCAGTCCCATTTCCTCTGTGGCAACAGAAAGTTTGCATTGTTGGATCCGCCATTTTGACTGGGATGCAACATCTAGTGGTGGAGCTTATTCTGACAAAATTCGACATAATATTAAAGAGCGCTGATGAATATTTCAAACATCGATTTGAAATTCACATTCAGCCACTTACTGGGGCTCTGACTGAATGGATTGTGAAATATTCCATCTTTATCTATGCTATTCTTCAACGACTTCATGCTATTACTTTACCGATGAATAAACCTAAACGATGGTGACGATTTTCCGCTCACCTGGTGTAAAATTGCTTTTATATCTCTTAACTTGGCAGTTTGAAAGCTTCATCCCCGAAATGTTATTTCAACATTCTTTTATGCCATCATAAAATTTCATCTTATGTGTATACCTTTATGTAAGTAAGGGTTCATGCAGCTGCATGCTTCATTTCTCTATTTTTCCATTTTCCCCACCTGAACTAATGGATTGAAGAGGTATAAAGAGGGAAAATTCGAAGCTTTCAACCAAATAACCCCTCAATAATTCAAGTTTTTGTTTGGAATGTAAGAACAGACCAATTTTGACTGTTTCTCACCAAATTTATAAGAGAAAATCCAATGAATGAAGGTATATATCTCATTTCAAAAATAGAATCAACGCGAATCGCCCTGTATCGGAGGTCAAGGATAAGAGCATCGAGTCAATAATCGTTGTCAACGATACCTGCTTCAACAATGAAATATCCCAACTTATCTTGATATCTCTCGACGTTAGCATACATAAAACAAACATCTATCAAATCCTTAGTATTTCTCAGTAAAAGGAACTCACCAACAACTGATATTTGACGTGAAACACAAATACAACTATTGGGACTGTGAACGGCAAATTGCACGGCTCATAGGTATTCAGTGAAGCCCTACAAATTACTATTGGGCTGCTCGCTTTCTTCCTAGATCATTTTTTCAGAAATCTAGCCGTAGGTTAGAGTAAGCTATGATGGTTAACGCTGTCAGATAAACTGTATACTACATATGTTGATATATTCGATTGAAATGTTATCTTAAATCAAGTGTAATACTTGATAAGAGAAGAACTTCGTTTTATGGAAGTCCTGGCTGGATATAATCTTATGTTATGCATCGCGCATAATATATCTTGGCTTTTGTATCATGTTTTGGAGTCTGCAAATTTCAGGTTTGAAAAATTGTCAAAATGAATCAAATGAATCATCCCTCAAATCAATTCAAGCTTTTCTATTCTATTATGCGTTCTACAAACACTGAAAATTATGATGAATGAATGGAGATATCATTCATATGATTTGTGAGTTGCCCATCAGGTTGTGACCCTAATTTTTTTCGATGTTAAATTATCTCTAGTAGTAGGAGAAATAGAATCAATGGATCGTCAAAGCGATGTCTGCTTGAAACAACCTCATTCAAAGTCTAAAAGGAGAACGTGTACAAGATGCTAATTAGAGATATCACATCTAATGAATACCTTCTTTAATAAGCAAAAACTTGCTATTTCATGTATGAAATCCACCATAGAATATAATCGTTTTGAGGGATCTGTCTGGAACTGAGATTAAACATGTATTCAGATCAAAATAATTGGGATACACAGTGCTTATGTAGTATTTGTTTTGTCTGAACAAATCATTAATAATTTTCGTGATTTGATGAAACCTTTACAAAGTACACATACCTATATTTATGAATTCATATAGTTATAATTCGTTTTGATTGGAGAATGAGATTAAAAATGAAGAAACATATTCGCAGGAGAATAGGTTTATTGAATGACAACGTTCATTGTTATGTTATCAGCTTATTCGGCCTTTGTGGCTTCCCACCATCCAAGTCGTCATCTGGAAAAAAAAAAAAATCAGTATTGAAGAGTATTGAGGCATATACAATGGGATAAGGATGCCCAGATTTTACATAATTTGGTTGTGGCAACCAGGTTCAGTAAAATATTAACAACACGGATTCATAGATTTTTTTGTGAATCGATGATCAAACTATTGAGGAAAACTAAGTGTGAAGATCACAGACAGTTATCTATGGGTAAACATATCGACATTACATAGACATAACTTATGGTTATTGTAAGAAAATGCATGTATCTTACTGATTTTCGTGAGTGTTGTTAATATGAATCAGTTTTTTTGATAATGTGTTTATTGGTTCAATTTGGAATGGTGCCAGATGTAAGGTTTTCTTTTAATTTTGGTTTGGGTTTGCATATTATTGAATATTTACAAAGATAAAGCAAGATTTGTGTGACATTTACGGAGTTTCTGAAATATTGATGTAGATATGTCTCATGAACTATTCCATTTCTTGTTTTCCTGTCATAAAATTAGTCGGTTATATCACTGAGAATTAAGTCAACCAAAATGTTTCTTCCCAAAGATATAAAGCATTAAATTTGCTAAAATTCTGTATACAAAAACTTTTCCTAAAGCTAATAATAACCTAGACAGAGGACCTAAATTAAAGGAATTTTCGAAAATCAACCACAGATGCTCAGTTTAGAAGTTATGAGCCTTTCCAAGTTAGCACAGGGCCATCGATATGAAAAACTTGACAGATTCAGCTCTCAATATCCCTGAAACCCTGTAAAAGGGTTAATTATCCTCGGATTTTTTCTAGGTACAACGTACCCACTGGACTTATTAGTTCTTTAAGTTGCTGATTTTTAGAAAATTTACCTGTTGTGTTTGTCATTCAAAAGGCTGCACGCATCTACCAGCTGTATCGATAAATTGTCCTTTGGGACAACGCATCGGCGTGTCTGAAAATCTGGGATTGTTGGGTGGTTTTTTCGTGTTCGTCTGATTTTTAGCAGCTTCACTATCGACTGCGATCAATACGATAATCGCGATTCGAATAAATATTCCGAAATTCATGTTGACCAGGCACAAAGTGGATGTCTACTAGTAACTGGTTCGTCAAAAAGAAGAAATGGGAATCACGGGGACCATAACGATGCAATTCGGAATTTATATGGGCATTTGGATTTGAAAGACCAAGTCACGATTCTCGAAGTTATGAATTGAAAGACGCGGATATGATCGTTTATCTAACGATGTTGCAATTGTTTGAACTTGTTTTATGATGGACAAGAATTCTCTTCAGATTGAAATTGGTCGTTGGATGGGTATAATTTGATCGATTTGGAGTTATAGTATTCTCCATACGGAGGAAATCCTTCTTAGAAGTATGCCACAAAAAATATGTCATTCGAATGATTGCAATTGAATACTCACATATGTGCCTACTTTTGTACAGTGTAAAAATTTCAGTGTATTCTATCGTAAGAAGGTCGACTACAAAAACATCATTAGATTGAAGACAAATTCAATGAAAACACAAATATGTTTATTAAAAAATTAATCGATAGCAATTTTCGATAAGTTTGTATCTTGAGAATGACGCCAGAGAGATAATGTTCGGTCAACGAAGTGTTATTAAAAAATCGTATGTTTTCTGAAGTTACGAAATCGTTAAAAAACTGAATTTTTCCATCTGTGTTGCTGTGCAAGAAATTTTGATTCTGAATTTTGAAACTGATAATCGTCATGGCATTCCATTATCGATATGGAGAAAACCGATGGAGATTCAATATAAAAAGCAGACAGAACTCCACTAAAGTCAGTTCGGTTCTTCGACTGTTTTCAACATGAAGTTCTTAGTGCTCTTCCTGGCTACTGTGACTTTTGCTTCTGCAACCTTCATTGGTGGCAAGTACATCGACATCAAAGAAGATGGTACTGTTTACATCAAAGGTGAAGATGGTAAGCAGATCTACATCACCAAACATTACGGACCTTATGGACAGAAAAACTTTGAAATCGAAGTAACTGGACCCAACAACTTCGCTAAAACGTACCAATTCGGCTACAACAACCAAGTACAATATGGTGAAGGTATGGGTTACCCCATCTTCAACACCCTCAATAAAAACTACCAAGATCAGTACGACATCCTCGATGTAATCTTCAGAGAATACTTGGGATATGTTGACGAATACACTTACCAACAACTTCTCAACAAGGTCCACCAAGCTGTTTTGAACGGTTCCTTCGATGGACAAGTCTTGTACATCCTCCAAGCCCTCGTTGAGGACCCAAAATGGAACACTCTGGTATCTGGACAAAACTTCTATGGACAAATTGGTGGATTTTCCAACAAAATGACCCAGCAGAACAAATACGGACTCGGATTTTTCGGAAAGTTCTTCAAGACACCAGGATTTTACGGTCAAGGATACAACCAATACGACGTCAACTATTATTACAACGTATTGATGAAAATCTTCGACAGGCAAGTCTTGAAAACCATCTTAATCCAAGGAGAAAAGTACAACCAAGAGATTTACGGACAATACTCTTACGAAAAAATGTGGGATATGATTTTCACTCACGAAGGTATCTTCGATCACCACTACTTGGTTGAGATCCTCAACAACGAAATGCTCAGGACCTGGTTCGTCCAACACGGATTTTTCGACAAAGTTGTCCTTGATCAAATTTTTTACGCCTACAAGACTGAAGGAGTTTACGACCAATATTTGTTGCAACGTTTGTTTAACACCCAGGCATTGAAATACTTCTTCGTCAACCGTGGAATTTCTGTCTACGACATCTTGGGACAAACCACCTACAACCAATACGGCAACACTTTCTTCAACAAAGGGATCTACGGTTACAACATGTTGGAAAAAATCATCACTAACCCAACCTGGAGAAACGTTTTGGTACAATATGGAATCTTCGACAAAAATGTTTTGGATCAGATTCTGTACCGTTACAACACCCAAGGATTGTACGATCAAGAACTTTTGACTCAGTTGGTCAACAAGCAAGCCTTGTACAACTTTTTGGTACAATATGGAATTGTCGATCAAACCGTATTGGGAAAATACGTAGACAACGAATACCTTGGCTTGAACTTTCTGTTCAAGAACAACTTCTTCCAACAGACTCCAAGAACAACCTACAAACACCTGTTTGGAGTACCTCAATACACCACCAACATGAAAATGTATGGAGGAGAGTACTGGAAGGATTTCCTGTATGGTCAACAATACTACGGATACAACAAAGGTAGGTTTTTTGTCGCTTTTCTATCAATTTCATTCATAATTACTCTGTATTGAACTTTTTCAAAGATTCAACTTTCATGTTCAGTTTATGATCAATTTTTCTCTTTTCAGGTCCTTACAGTTATGGTAAATTGTACAGTCCTTACAGTTATGGTAAATCGTACAGTCCCTACTCCCTCGCTCAACAGGTCTACTAAGATTTTGAACTTTTCCTAATTGTTAAGGTTTTTTTATATAAATAAAAGCATAAATGAATCTATATGTATTTTAATTTTTCGGATGCCCCTTTACTGATTCGAGATACTTTAATGGACCCTCTGATACAATGAAGGTATTCCGTGTTGTTTCTACTCAGTGAAAGTGCAAAAGGTAGTGATAACAATATCGTTAAAATGACTCTATGATGAGACTGCTGCAACCAAACCAAATTAGTTGGTGAATCGATAGAGAATTGCACTCAGGAAAGCCCTTCAAATTGAACCCGAAAATGATAAAATGATAAATCAAAGAAAATTATTTTGTCGGAAACAATGTCAGATAATATATACGAAAGTTTGTTATGAAAATATAGGTGGAATCTATTGCTAGCAATTTCGAAAGCCTACCTCCATTCGTTTAGATTTTCATCGGTGAAAAGGCATTTTTCAAAATTGAAAATTTGAAACTGCGATATCTACTGTTATTAAGTATATTCGTCCGATCCAATTGGGGTTTCCGGTTCTATAATCGGCGTTCCTAAGTCCTCCAACCAAGTGCAAAAACTCGATTTCGAACATCCCCATTTTTTGGGTCCAAAATAAGCAAGGGGTTAGACCCCCTAAAATGGTCTATTTGCCCCTCTCTCTAAAAATCAGGGTACTCTATTATTATCCTAGAATATGGAGTGAACAGAATATGTTCTGTAGATTTCAGAAAATCGAACTGTTGATTATTGAATCGAGAATTGCATTCCAGACAGTCCTTCAAAGTGAACTTGAAAATGGAATAAAAAGAAATTTATTTTCTCGTAAAGAGTGTCAGAAATTTGAAAGTTTGATATGAAAATGTAGGTTTTCGAACACGCTGAATTCATTGCGAGAACAACTAAAGGCCTATCTCCGTTAGTTCAGTTTTTCATCGGTAAGAAGGCATTTTTCAAAAATTGAAAATTTCAATCTGCGATATCTGCTACTCCAATAAGGGTTTCCGGTTATATAATCAGCATAGCCAAGGCTTCCACCCTAGCACAAAAACTCGATTTCGAAAATTTCGATTTTTTGGATCAAAAATGAGCAAGGGGTTAGACCCCCTAAAATGACCTATTCGCTCTTCTGTCTGAAAATCAGGATGTTCTATTACTCTCTTTGGATATGGAGTGCATATAATTCGTTTTGAAGATTCTAGAAAACCAAACAGTTGATGATTCAATAGAAATTTGCAGGGAGCTCTTCGAAGTCAACTCGAAAATGAAAAGTGGAAAAACAAAAAAAATTATTTTCTCCTAAACTGGGCCAGATATGGATATAAGCGCAGGTATAAAGCCGAGGGTAGAAAGCGCGGGTAGAAAGCGCGGGTAGAAAGCGCGGGTAGAAAGCGCGGGTAGAAAAGTTGAGAGGTTATTTCTGTTTAAAATTTCATGATGACATAGAAAATCCCGATTTTTTTGGTCTAAAATGAGCAAGTTGTTGCCCCTCTAAAATGGCCTATTTTCTCTTCTATAAGAATATCAGGGTATTTTATTATTGTCCCAGAATATGGAGTGGAATGTTCTGTAGATTCTTAAAAATCAAACAGTTGATGATTCAATCGAGGATTGCACTCCAGAGAGCTCTTCGAAGTAAACTTTATAATGAAGAAACAAAGAAAATTATTTTCTCGTAAACAGTCTCAGATATTTGAAAGTTTGGTATGAAAATATGGGTTTTCGAAAACGCTGAATCTATTGCGAAGAATTCCGAAAGCCTATCTCCCGATCATAATTATTTTGCAATTCTCTAAATTTCCTGTTCGGGATGTCCATTCTTCGATTCTTATCGGAATGAATTTCTCGAGGTTCTCACCTGAATTTTTTTCTTTCTTGAAAGAATGCATGCATTACTTATAGCATAGGTATTCATAGATATTCTCTTTTTATAAGAACAAATGGGTCATTTATGACCCGAGAAATCGAGATGTTCTCAGGTGATAGCCTAAGCAGTGCTGGGTTTAGAGTAATCTCAAAATTATTGTGACCATAAGCTACTACAATTTGATTGAGTACAATTTTGAATATTGTTATTTTATAAGGATGTCGTCCTGTAATCAAATAAGGTGCATCCGAGAAATGAAATGTGTTCGAAAAATAAATACACATACATTAATTTATGCTTTTATTTATGTAAAAATACCTTAACAATTAGGAAAAGTTCATAATCTTAGTAGACCTGTTGAGCGAGGGAGTAGGGACTGTACGATTTACCATAACTGTAAGGACTGTACAATTGACCATAACTGTAGGGACCTGAAAAGTGAAAAATTGATCATAAACTGAACATGAAAATTGAATCTATAAAATAATTCTATACAAAATAACTATGATCGTTAATAATAGAAAAACGACAAGAAACCTACCTTTGTTGTATCCGTAGTATTGTTGACCATAAAGGAAATCCTTCCAGTACTCTCCTCCGTACATTTTCATGTTGGTGGTGTATTGAGGTACTCCAAACAGGTGTTTGTATGTTGTTCTTGGAGTCTGTTGGAAGAAGTTGTTCTTGAACAGAAAGTTCAAGCCAAGATATTCGTTGTCTACGTATTTTCCCAATACGGTTTGATCGACAATTCCATATTGTACCAAAAAGTTGTACAAGGCTTGCTTGTTGACCAACTGAGTGAAAAGTTCTTGATCGTACAATCCTTGGGTGTTGTAACGGTACAGAATCTGATCTAGAACATTTTTGTCGAAGATTCCATATTGTACCAAAACGTTTCTCCAGGTTGGGTTAGTGATGATTTTTTCCAGCATGTTGTAACCGTAGATGCCTTTGTTGAAGAAAGTGTTGCCGTAGTATTGGTTGTAGGTGGTTTGTCCCAAGATGTCGTAGACAGAAATTCCACGGTTGACGAAGAAGTATTTTAATGCCTGGGTGTTAACCAAACGTTGCAACAAATATTGGTCATAGACTCCTTCAATCTTGTAGGCATTGAAAATTTGATCAAAAACAACTTTGTCGAAAAATCCGTGTTGGACGAACCAGGTCCTAAGCATTTCGTTGTTGAGGATCTCAACCAAGTAGTGGTGATCGAAGATACCTTCGTGAGTGAAAATCATATCCCACATTTTTTCATATGAGTATTGTCCATAAATCTCTTGGTTGTACTCTTCTCCTTGGATCAAGATGGTTTTCAAGACTTGCCTGTCGAAGATTTTCATCAATACATTGTAATAATAGTTGGCGTCGTATTGGTTGTATCCTTGACCGTAAAATCCTGGTGTCTTGAAGAGCTTTCCGAAAAATCCGAGTCCGTATTTGTTCTGCTGGGTCATTTTTTTGGAAAATCCACCAATTTGTCCATAGAAGTTTTGTCCAGATACCAGAGTGTTCCATTTTGGGTCCTCAACGAGGGCTTGGAGGATGTACAAGACTTGTCCATCGAAGGAACCGTTCGAAACAGCTTGGTGGACCTTGTTGAGAAGTTGTTGGTAAGTGTACTCGTCAACATATCCCAAGTATTCTCTGAAGATTACATCGAGGATGTCGTACTGATCTTGGTAGTTTTTATTGAAGGTGTTGAAGATGGGGTAACCCACACCTTTACCGTATTGTACTTGGTTGTTGTAGTCGAATCGGTACATTTTGGCGAAGTTGTTGGGTCCAGTTACTTCGATTTCAAAGTTTTTCTGTCCATAAGGTCCGTAATGTTTGGTGATGTAGATCTGCTTACCATCTTCACCTTTGATGTAAACGGTACCGTCTTCTTTGATATCGATGTACTTGCCACCAATGAAGGATGCAGAAGCAAAAGCTACAGTAGCCAGGAAGAGCACTAAGAACTTCATGTTGAAAACAGTCGAAGAACCGAACTGACTTTTCGAGCTCGTCTTCCACTTTTTATACAAACTCTGTATCCGTTTTAGATTTTGCAAAAAAACAAACAATTCGATAACGTGTCATTAATTTCGATAATTAGGTAGTCTTAAAAATTTCACTCTTGACATTCTGCCTAACAACACGTATGGAAAAATTCAAATATGTTTACTCCAAAATCAATTAGAGATAACTGTGTTGGGTGGATAATAATAAAATAAATTGCATGCAGTCTGGATGATAAACTTTGCTGAGTCGTCAACACTTCATGAGTGTATTTTAAGTCGAATTTTAATACCTATATTTTTTTTCGATGACCGTTTAAACTAAGAAGGCTCAAATCGAACATGCCGGTAAAAATTGTCTGTAATGAATATTTCAGGTGAAAATTTTCCATCAGTATTTTGCTACTCACTTTGCTTATTCGAATGCATCTTCGCACATCCCAAACAAGCTCATGATTTTTCCTTCAGGACATTGATCAGTGCCCAATAAGTCAGTTTCTTGAAGATCACCGGAGGAAATGCTCAGGCAATATAGAAAAAAATATACTAAAACTGTCACGTAATACATCTCTCTGGATGAAAATATCGACTGAATTCAACTGGCGCTTCTCTTCGTGACAAATTTTGATTTGCAGGAAACCACATCTCGGGAAATTGCAAAATTAACCAAGCTAGACCGATAGATACGACAGAATTTGTGTTGTATACGTACGAAATCGTTGATCCTGCTTTATCTCCAGTAGTTTTACTGGGAAAATATGGATACCCGAGTTCTTGAATCGTTTGGAAGCTATTTATTATGTTTGGCTGGCTTTTAATGTGATCAATTTCATAGGTTTATTTTCGATTATGCTGGTAGATATAATAAATCAATCTCTTGAAATCATCATTGAAATGCAAAGGACTAATATTTGTCAATAATTCATACATTTGGACGATTGTAGGTTGGATTTTGGATGATACGAGTTCGATGTGCGCTACATCGATGAAATTTGTGTAATTGCAGCCTTTGGTTAACTATCGAACGTTACAGCGATATATGTAACATATAACGAGCGCTTATAACGAATTAAAATCCCTAATGGAATCATGATTATTGGAGATGTAATAATACTGGAATGCATTATGCAATTTCGAAGTATAAATTGCAGCTCTTTTTCGAAAAAAGGTCAAAAGATGCGTTACCTGTTACCAGAAAGAATCGTCACAAACACCAAAAATGCCAAAAGTTTGACCGGGTGGACATATCTCTGGACTATCTCCAATTGCTTTCCCCCATCCCCTAAAACCATGGGGAATTCTTCTATAGATAACCAAGAAAAAAACACAGAAGAGAAGCAGATGTAATTTCATTGTTTTCGCGTGTGGAGCAAACTACAAATTTAGATTTCGCTCTTTTATGAGGACAACTAGTAACGGAAAACCACGTATTTCTTCATCTTTTACGAAATTCAACAGCTTGTGTAATGATTTTTTCCTTCATAAATTTGGGTATTCTATCTTTTAGCTGTCGATTTGAATTTACTGTACTGTATTTGGCCCATCATTTATGAGACTTTAGATCTTGTTAACCACAGTATTGAAATCAGGGCCAGTTATTGTGAAATTATCCATTTGAAGTTTTGCGTTTTCATGATTATCTTTCAGTTTGTTCTGTTCATGAATTCTTAGGGTTTAGACGTAGAGTGAAAAATGCAATTAAAAAAATATGTTTACTGTTGCTGTATGAATGATAATGAGAAATGTAAGATTTCTTATCTTCTTAGGTAAATAACCAATTCTGTTTTGATAAATATCTTTCCAGTTTCAAACTTCTCTTACGGAGCTTTCTTGTGTTGTTGATTCTGGATTGTTATTTCAATAACGAACTCTGAAACAAAGTGAATAAGACTTTTTTCCAAACAGGACCACAACCCAAAGGATTTCGGAATTTTCTTGAATAACATACTCTGTTAACCTTTATCCTTGTTGAGTTCTTAGATAATGGAATAATATTCGATGGATAATCTCAAATTGAATCTTAGTTGACGTCGCTCTGATAACAGAAATAATTGAAGATTAGTTATAAAAGCTCTGATTGATGAATGCTCTCGACAGAAATAAATTAATTCGATTGGTCATGTTATGTTATTTCTTAAACAAATACGTATGGCATCAAAATTGCAACCTTAGGAATGAGAATTAGTAAAGAATCAGATGATGATAATTATTGATATCAACTCAAGATCTTTCATTCTTTATGGAATATTTCATGCACTACTAATTTACTTGGGATTATCAATTCAAATCCGACTGTGTATCATAATTGTTTGATAGTATTTTGTAGTATCATCTTTCGATTTATTTTCCAATTTTGTTATTTTTTACTATTACCGTCCTTCAAGTTGTGTCTGCATATTGTATTTCTCTTTGTTTCGGCTAAATGGATATTATCATTATCATAAAGCAGCAGAGAGTTTCATTAATACATAATCTGGTATGTTTCATACGATTAATAATAAGATATGAGCAGAAATCTATTTTATTTTTCAACTACACAAACAAGAGACTTGAAAATATAAATTTCTGGCATTTATAATTAAGGAAAGAATCATTTCGTGGTCGTGCAATAGATGAACAAACTCAGTTGTTCAAAACTCCAAAATCCTCAGCAAGCCCATTCTGTCCAAAGCCTGAAAAGCGATTTGCGTTGAATAAATCAGGTTTCATCTGTTCCATTCCAAATGTTGGTTTTCTGAATCCATACGACATCCAAGGATTGAACCTCTTGAACATCTTTTTGAATCTCAGGGGTTGGGATGATGTACTATCCATTCCAGGTAGAATATCCCTACGTATCATGTCTGGGGTTCTTTGAAACATCCATGGGCTGCTGGGACTTTTACGTAACATCATATTCATCATCGGAGTATTCTTGTGTAGCAAAAACCATGGCAAATTATTAGTCTTAGTTACGTCATCCATACTTCTTAAGTTTGGATTTTGTAGCAACATCGTATTGAACATTGGGTCTCTCTGAAACCGCAGCATATTATCCATTTCAGAGGCAGGATGAATGTTTGGATTAATTTGCTCCATTCTGTTTATCATTGGGGCTCTCATGTTCAACAGCAACCTCTGATCATTGCCCAGTTCAGAAATATCATCTATGTTGTTGGTTGAGCTCCTCATCCAGTTCATTGTAGGATCATTTCTCATCATCAGTCTCAGTCTGGGGTCTATTTCAGAAGCATCATCCATGTTAATCTTTTTCAACATCCACCAAGGCATGCGGTCTGTTACAGAAATATTATCTAGGTTCAATGAAGGATCTCTGTTAATTAACGATTGACGGTCCATTTCAAACGCATCTTCAATTCTTGGGTCTGTTTGTATAATTCTGCTCATCGTTGGGTTCTTCTTTTCCAATATCCACCTCAGCTTTTGGTCCATCGCAGATTCATCTCCGTTAAGGTTTCTCCAGTTCATAACTGGATCCTCGTTTTTCAAGATCCTTCTCAGCATAAGGTCTCTTTGGAAATCTTCATCAATAACATTCTTGTCCAGAATTCTTTTTGCCATCGAGTTCATCAGAGGAATCTTCTTGTCCATCCTTGACCATGGTGAACGATCCACTTCAGAAACATCGTCCAGGCTTGGGATTGTCTCCTCTAAATCTTCGTCTTCATCACTACTTCTCAGGAGCTCTTGAGCCTTTTCGCCAGGTTTGATTACTGTTGTATGTTTCTCGATATCAGTACGAACGATGACAGTGCCGTCATTCAGCTTGAACGTCTTTCGACGCAGTAAAGAAGCGTTTGCCAACGCGGCTAGAGCGAAGAGAACCACGAAGAACTTCATCATGGGACCAAGTGGATAACTGCTCTTCGTATTCCCGAAACGATCAATTTATAGCTCAATTTATCTCGAATGATGAAATTTACTAAGAGTTGACCTGGCGCTACTATTGATGTGCAAAAAGCGGTGGTTTTTAATCCAATTGTTTTTGTTTTCTGGCAAGGTTAAAATAGATGATAAATATTGATGAGTGTAGGGTTTTAATTAGGGATTTCTAGGTCGATTTGAGGATTATTCGTTGTAAAAATCCCTTAATTATGTTATGTTATCAAGTTCAATGAAAGGTGCAGCAAAAACAAATTTTTCATTCGGCATTATGTTTTTTTCTGTCTTATTTACACTAATGTTCACTACTTGATGATCATGTGTGGTATAAATATATAAAATCTTCCATAGGTTCATTTTTATATAGCAATTGTTTGACTGTACAATTTTTTCTCGATTCAGTAGAGTGAAGAGCGTTTGACAAGCGAACTTTTGATAATATTTAACATTAGAATTTAGGCTAATTAATAAAAATTATCGTGATATTTAGTACAATGATCCTGTTGACCCCTGTACTTGAACTCCAAATCGACTGGATCCGGATGTCAATTCTGTGTGTACTAATGCTTCGTGAAAAATATTTTTCCCATTCAGAAATGAATCATGGGAATGAATTTTTATATACATAGTTTAATTTTTTCCAATTCATTGAGGATTGATTTGTCCACCACCAAAGGTTTCAGCAAGTCCCACAATAAGTGAGATCCTGAATGTGATTGGAAATTTTTTTGCGTGATTTTCAGTGCCTGAATATCTTAAGATGTTTTCCTCCTATAACACCTAGCTATTGAACAATTCTGGAAGAATAATCTTTTTCTGGTTATATTTCCATGTACAATTTCATATTTCACGTTAGGTATGTAAAATTTGGAACGTTTAAAGTAAGTGGAATACTGGATTTTGTTACTTATTCATTGAGCAAAATTAAGAAGAGAACTATTAAAATGAATGAAACTATCGAACGTAGGCATGCAGAGTTATTAAGGAAAAACCGTTTTTCAAAGAATATCCAGTGATCTTACGCGAAACGCACTGTATTTTATACATGAAACATCCTTCATTTAATTGATTTACAAATGACATATTTTCTCCAAAATCATAAGAAACAGAAAATTTGTGTAGCATGATTGTTTCAACTGAGTGTTTCTTTTCAATGCTCGGTGGTCGATGATTGGAAAATCAAATACTTTTTAATAATACAAACATTTAATTGTTTATGTACATTCGAATCCTGCTCGACCCATTAGTTTTCCTAATGGATGCCACGCAATCATAAAATAATTTTTTTAATAACAATTTATACAAAAAAATAACGAAAAAATTCAGTCGTTAGCTTTTTCCATCTCCTCAGAAGTAAAGTTTGTTGTCAGCAACCTCCCTGTTGATTGGCATTGGTTGTTGCTGTTCGTCGTATGGGGTACCGAAAGAGTTCATGTTGAGCCTGTTCATGTAGGTGCTCCAGAAGTTCTTCCTTGCGGCCAAGTCACTGAAGAAAAGAAAGTTATGTATCAGAATAACGATGATAAAGTTCAATTTTAAGGAATAATTGGGTATAGAGATAACTGATTGGACCAAAGGGTGATTTCCTGACTTACTTGTTGACGAATCCGGTGTCAATTGCACCTTCTCTGATTGGGTAGCCTTGGTTCAGACCCATGTTAACTGGGTACATGCTGTGGTAGTTCATTGGGCTCATTTGTCCGTTGTACATTGGGTTCATGCGCATGTTGTTGTACATGTTCATCCTCATGTATTGATCGTAGGTCATCAATGGGGCTTTTTGGTAAATACCGTTCATCATCATCATCTGTTTGAAGCAGGCGATGTCGTTGCACATGTACCAGGGTAGCTGTCTGGTTCCAACCACACCTTGTACGGTCGAAGCTGGGTATTGGACTTGAGCGTTACCAGTTGTAGTGGTGGTGGTAGGAGCAACGGTGTGCCATGGCATAGTTTCAGCCAAGTTCTGGATGTAGTCCACGACGGAAGCGTCGAGCTTACCCTTAGTGACAGACTTCTGTAATTTGGCCAAGAATTTTTCGTATCCGGCTTCGTTGATGATGCCCTGGAATTCCTTCATGATTTCGGCCAAGGCGTCGGCTTGGGTAGCTGCGGTGGTGACCTTGGGGGACCTCTTGAGTCTGTCCATCAGGTCGGCGGTTTCCATGTCGAAGGTGCCAGTACCTGGGGATACTCGGACTTGGTTGCTCTCGTCGATTTGGATCTTCTTGCCCATGGTGAATGGTCCGGTGACGTCGATCTCCATAACGTGTTGGCCGAGAGGTCCCATCTTCTTGGAGATCATGATCTGCTTACCGGTGTCGGTGCGTACCACGATGCTGCCATCGTCCAAGACGTTGACGGTTTTACCTCCGAAGAAAGCGGCTGATGCCACGGCAATGGTAGAGAGTGCGAGGATAAGGAACTTCATCTTCAGGCCAGTCAAAAAGTTGAACTGTCTATAGTCTGACAGTGCTTAGAATTTATACTAAAACTTATCTTTACCTCGGAGAATGATGAAACCCTTTGGAAACAACTGACCTAGTACATGCTGGCGGCGTTTCAAAGAAATTGCCTCATTTTTTCCTTACGTCTGTTATTCAAAACATAATTATTTTGGCCGATAAAGTCCCACTATAGAAAACAAATATTTTGGAATAGTTTTAATTGGAAGTTTGTTCCGATGGTCATTTTCCATAGGACCCCTAATTGTTTTGAAATTGTTATCACTGTTTCTTGTACGTTGGGGACATTGCCAGGACCGTATTAAGATGATTTCTTGAGGACAGGTTGCTATGGAACTTTTATCCGGAAATGCTTCGTTTTCCGAGGTGTTGGAGTTCTTCTGAAGCACTGACTACATTTTTATTTATTGCTCTGACACCGGTCTAGATATGCAAATGAAATTTGGTGAATTTGACTAGGTAGTTGTTGAAAATTTTCTGGCAGGCACACGGATAATAATCTCAAATTCCGAAAAAATAAAATGGTACGCCAGTAAGATATTTCAAACTCGAAATATCTCAGATTTTTCTTCAAAGCAAAATCCGCTTGTTGATAGTTACAGAGATACAGACATATCTTCACTCTGTCCTCTCAATATGAAAATAATAACGTTATAAATAATCAAAAACTCGATAGTTACAGAGTACTGATACGAAGATTTCGTGGAGATCGTATACCTTTAAGTAAAAAAAGAAATTGCAGAAACTAATATTCTCCGGATCACACTCAAATTTTGCAAGAACCTGCGAAACATCATTTGAGGTCCAAGTTTCAATTTGCAACTAGATACCATCTGTATTTTCGAAAATATTGGGGAAATAAATGATTTATTCGGTGATTTATGAAGCAATGAGCGAGTTCAGTACCTGGATGGGTAACCGTTCGTTTCATGAATTTGAGCTAAATTCCTGAACTCATTTAGGTCTTTCCTTACATTTTCATTACAGTGGAGGTTAATTATGTGAAATTTTCAGATTTTTCCCTCGTTACGGCACTGTCGAAGCGTCTAGAAGCTTCGCAAAAATTGTCATTATCTGACAATTGACTGAAGGGACCTCTGGAATGATAACTTTCTGAATAGTGACCGAAAGGTTGAATTTCGACCTTAGTGAGGTGATATGACGAAATTCAAGAAATAACAAATAATCCGATTACAAAACACCGAATCAAAGCCTCCTCTATTGTGGAGATAAGTTAGGGTACGGCAAATTCTTTGATGTAACAATGTGGAATTTTTCCGGCTGGGGCCAGTCATAAAACATATTTTTTATTTTCGTTGAAATGAGCCACAAACCAAAGATTACAGAGTTAACTCTAGAATCTTTGCCACAAACGAAATCATTTTAGTCTGGTGGTTGCGTTTTTGTTGGCTCTGTTATTTTTCTTTCTCTGGTAACTTCATTCTGTTCATCCGAAAATATGACAAATTGGCAGTGCATCCCAACAACTCTATTCAATTTTATGCAGGCAGTTCCACCTAATGTGTTTATCCTACAAAAAGTAAGAAAATTCAACAGTGATATATTTCAGGCGATTCTATGAGTCGAAACATGGAAAAAGTTATGATAAGTAGTAATTTATCTCGATATAAACTTATTCTTCGCGATTACTTTGTCAAAATTTGGCAGATGGAATTCCTCAGCAGAGGTTTTCGAACAAAAATTATTTTGAAGAAAGGAGGCACTGAGTTTTCATTGCCAAAAAATTTAATTCACCCAAAAACTCAGCGTACAGAACGTAAGTTTGTTTCTTATTTCGAATAATAAAACCACTTCCTGAAATATATCAACGCTAACTCAGGGCACTCTGTATATATGAAATGAGAAAACCGAAATTGATTGTTCTCATTTTGATGTTACCTACTCAGTTCAATGTATTTCACTTAGATAAAACCGAGATTCCCATCAAAAATTAGATTTACGTGAAATTTCCACTTGAAACAAAAGATATGTGTGTTTAATCTATCCAAGGCATAATCTGGTATATAGTTTAATAATAATCAAGGTTGATATCCATCGCTATGACTTCAAAAATCTTCTCATCAACGCAGAAAACAAGGGATGACAATAACAAAACGATAAAAATGAAAACGTTTATTAGCAAAATAAATTACTACAAATTCGTTTAGGTAAAAATTGTCATATGGCTATCACATTGTAATCTTGAGGTCAATTGATCAAGTAGCTCAAATTTTCATGTATCCATTTAGCGCACCTCACATATCTGGGATGAGGTATCTCCTTCGTCTCAGTTTTATTGCCGACATCCTCAGTGGCAGTTTCTGTAGCGTTAACATACGCATCGAAGCTCAGATTCCTCTTGGTCCTCTTGGGATCCTGCTGCCTCTTCCTGATCAGCTTCGATTTGGCCCTAATGGCGTAGTAGAATTTCTGAAACATCCATCGTGTTAAGAACTAACAAGAATTGATCTCGGATTCGACTCACCCTCAAGATGTTGTGGATTGTGGGATCAAACTTCATTTTGTCCCTGAGGGTGAAGAGTGGACTCAAAGGGGATAAGCCGTATTGGTTTAGTTCCGCCCCAACCCTTGCAATCAGCTTCAGCACCACGTCGCAGTTGATTGTATCGGCTTCAAACAGCTTTTCAGCCTCGAAGGTCAGCGTGACTTGTTCCAATTCGTTCAGTAACTTGAAAAAATACAGATAATTTTCATCTCTAAATTATTGGTAAAAGGAGTGTATCAAACTATTAATCCTTCGGTACTCTATAAAGATTGAACCCGTGTCAAATGTGCTGGGGAATAACTCCCTACGTGGGATGTGATGTCATCTGTGAACGACAGGCATAATTTAGTAGGGACATCAAACTGGGCTCATGGCAGGCATTGGATTGATAGCTTATGTACCTACGGACATCTGAGAGAATCTTTTCTTATAGATTTTCCGCCTGCGTTTTGATCTTATAAAATCTGGGAATAATGATGAACAACCACAAAAATTTCCATAAAGAAAATGGAGAGGTGGGCCTAGTAAATCAGAAAAAATTGTGGGACTGCAGGATTGGATTGAATCGCCAAAATATTAAAAAGAAATATTATTTCTTGCGATGTTTAGTGAAAACACTCGAACAATTCAGATCGAATAAAAAACCTTTGGAGGTTAAAAGAAAAGTAAGGGAATTGAATATGTGGCTGCTTGGGAGGATTATTTCAATTGAAGTACACTGAAGTTAACTATTTCACTAGCCATGAAACAGATTGCATAAAAGTTTTCGTTCACATTCATAAAAAATCGTACCAACCTGGACATGGTCTATCAGATTATGCCACATCGTTTGAGTATAATTCGTGTAATATATTCCCATCAAATTGTAATTCAACTTTATAAACCCTTCATTCGATTTAGGAATTGTTACTGAAATAGAAAAACTCTCATCAAAGCTTTGTTATTGTTACAGGATGGGATTAACTCACTAAAATCATCATCCTTTCTGAACCAAACAATGGACGGCTCTTTTTGAAGATCCGTAGTATAAATAATTGGAATAGTCCATTTGTACCTGAAATACCAATTCAGGTAGAACATAATGGTATTCTGATAAACCTAATGATCTTAATCTTACCCGAATGGTGATAATTTATCGGTTTTCTTGAACTTCGAAGCTGATTCTTGTCTCAGGATGTACGTCTTCTTTTTCACATCTTCCTCTATGGTTATGATGGGGAATCTGTTCTGATAGAGCCAAGTTTCCAAGAATTCTACCAACGGAGTGTTTGGCAGCACTGATCCAACGGTCGACATGAAATCTGCAGTGCTGGCAGAACTGTACGAGTGCTCTCTGAAATATTTCCTGATAATTTTCTCGAAACCCTTGTCTCCAGCCACATAGTTCAGCATACGGATTATACTCCCTGCCTGGAAGAACAAAGCATGAAATCGATACTCTTAGGAAAGGGATGCTGGATAGGAATCCCTCTTAAAATAAGCAAATTAGCCAAGCCTTTTTCTTAACTATTCCTTCGTTTTATCTAATCAATTCAGCTAAGCATTTGACTAGCAAATATTCTCGATAGGGTTGCACATTTACTGGTATTCAAACTACAGTTCTTATACTTGCTGGCATGAGCGTTTCTTTGTGGGGATACTGTAAACATTCTTGCTTACCTTCCAGGTCACTCGCATCACATTCCAGAAAATAAAGTTCTTGGAGGGAATAGCTCAGCCGGCAAAAGAAGCCATAAACTTTACGGTTATTACCTACACGGCATCGCTCAAAAATTGGATTTGCATCGAACTTTTCCAAGTGCTTTGGTTTGAGCGTGATTCGGAAAATCATAATTGGATTTTTCAGCTCTCGTGGCGTTGATTTTAATCAATACACCGTAAAAACTGGCCGTCAGGCCAAATATTGGCTTGATTTCCTATGCTCGGCTCATGAAAGCGACTGATGGATAGATAACTGCATGAAATATAAACAGGATTTTGCGAGCTTTGAATATTAGCACCGGACAAAATTCGCTCTATTCGGGGAGATTAAACTTTTGTGTACGTGAATCATTAATTTTTAATAGAATCAGAGGACAATGCTCTAAATTGATCGACGAAATTTGGGTCCCATTTTTTTAGTCATTATAATATTTTCCATCAGTTTCCGTATGAAAAATTCTTAGATGTTATTTATGTAAATTGAGATTTTGAGAATTTTGAGATTAATGAACCTGTGTTTGTTCGTTTTTCAATACTCACTTTAATATAGGTAATATCATTGAATTGTATCATGATATCCTTAGGGGTTGTACAATTTGCCACTATTGGTTTAATATCCTCAGCATCTGCATCATGTTTGAATACTGTAGTGGTGTAATCTAAGGGATATTCATTTACCTGAAATCAACTAATTAGTAATTCATGTTTGCAGGAGATAGACTTAAATATTTACATTCGTGGTGTTCAGAATATCGTCTACTACTTTGAGTGACAAATATTGAGCAAATCCTTCTTGTAACCATATATCGTTCCACCATTTATTCGTAACTGAAAAAAATAATGTAGGTTATAATGGAAATCCTAATAAAATATTTGATCGAATTCAGTGATTGTTCCCTAAGATAAACGCAATATTTCGGTATGTGTCCAATTTAGTTCTGGAGTTGCTGGAAACTTAGGGTAAATATACCTTCGACCTCGGAAGGGATAATGCTTCATCACTGCACCAATTTGAGTAGTTAAAACATTACGAAGTCGAGTAAACAGGCCCTGGGAGTTTCGTGGTTCTACGTTAATACATTTCTGGAGAATTTTCAGTGAGGAAACTGGCATTCAGGGATTTCTGGGTGAGTGGTTATACTTGTTAGGGTTAGCTTCATCTTAGAATTTCGTCTCAGGAAGATAACACAGTTTGTTTTAGTAACAAACAGGAAATTCATTGAATTAGGTGGATTCGACAGGTCAAACTCAATTTCAGTACAACCTTGAGATTGGCCTTCATATATTCGTAAAAAAAAATGAAAACAATATTTGCTCACCTAAATTACCGAACCAGTAATGAGTCAACTCGTGAGCTACTACGATGGATATTTGACGGGTGTCATAAATGTCCAGAGTGGGATTCAGTAGGCCAGTTTTGAAAGTCGTCAGTCCCCAGTACTCGGTTGCTGTGAACTTCTTATCATACTCGATGAAATCTGCGGACAAAATAATGGCTATATCAATGGCAATTATACAGCAGTAAAATAAGAACCTTAAATTCTATTCAAGGGTTTCTGACTAGATGATATACTCTCTCGAATTTTATACCCCATAAAAATTCTCTCCAGGGTATTTTCCGGAGAAACTAGAGTAGGAAACTGCATCTCGAATGGAACTATAACATTAATCCATAGCAAGCCCAGTTTTTGTCAAGGGCTTATTCTGAGGAAGAGCTCATTCAAAGTAAAATATAACCTTATTAACGTACATCACCAGTTTACGTCTCTTTTACGGTTTTCATTGAAGGAGCTTAGACTTTTTCGGTCTCGTTTCCTAGACACTCGAGGAACAGAGGATAGTAAATTTCGAGATGAAGCAAGATCAGAATACAGAAATAATGTTTTCTTTTAATTTTACGAGTATACTCTATCGGAGTGAAGTTTATGTGAGATCGATTTTGAATGGATATTGAATTGCCCAAACGCTGAAAGTTGAAGATGCAGTTCTAGGTTCCATAGAATATCAGGGGATTTCAATCTCAATCCAATAAATAAATTAGTGGAGATCAGGTTAATTGCAGAGCACTAATTTTGATTGCTGAATAGCATATAATGTCACAGATCTGCCTCAACTCCTGTACTCCTGTTGTCCCATGATTGTTGAGACGGTAATGACTTCATTATCAATTATCGTATCGAATACGGTGTGGGAATCAGCGAAATTTAAACTACACTGCTCAACAATTGATTGTTCCTATAGGCATAACTGGAATAGGCTCGTGAATCGTCGCAAGCATGAAATAAAATGCTGTCATTCGTTTTTATACGGTTTAATGTTCGTAGACATTAAACTTCATTTTCATCTCATTCGGATGATCCTGCAATAAGAAAAAAGGTAAGACTGGGGCAAGATTAGATCTTGCTCAGTCCCGAGATAACCAAGATGGATAATCGTAAAAACCCTCATATTTCTGCATTCATTAAAGCTTCCCTCTGGGTAAACGAATTTACGTCTGCGGCTAACCATAACATACCATCATCTAGGTTTTCCCTGCTTTCCATTTTCTTCGACAAATATAGACCCTCACCAGACAGTTTGATGGATCGGAAATCTGCAGATTCTGTAGTTGTTCGACCTGTAGGTATGTGATGTTTTTGATTTTTATTTTTGGATGTGTTGATTAGTCTCTGTTCTTTGTACGATGTATCTTTTGCTATTTGTGAGTACTTCAGTGGTTATAAATCTGTTTCTGTGTTCATATTTCTGGATGAATAAAAAATCAATGCAGGGCATCCATTTCCCCAAAGTGAACTTTTCTGTCTGTCGTAATTCCCACTGCGTAAAAAGAAATATTGCCGTTTCGGCACAAGCAACGAACTGCTAATATTATTTAGTACGGCTGTATTTCTCCTAGGAAAATACAAAAGTGATTTCCCGATTTATGGAGCTAACTCCCTTGGGAATATCTCTATTTATGATGGCCGTTCACACGACTTGCATACTGAGTTGCAATTTTGTTAGATGTTGTAGAAACGGAGGAGTTTTCGACTGAGATTTTAAGGTCGTAAAACTAGCAGGAGGATGATCCCTCTGGGGATTTTCACCCATCTGTGTAAAATCATTCGATAGTGTGGAATTGATGATTTTCAATCTGTCTGATGGTTTATATGAAGATATTTGATATGATAATGGGCCATTTTCAAGTCTTTATCCTAAAAGTTCGTTATCATTTGTCTCAGTCGAAAAGCAACTCACATATAACCTGGGTAATACAGGGTGTACCAGGATTAATCCAACCCAGAATCCCAGAATTTGGTTATACGAAAATCACTGAATTTAGTACACAGCAGTCTTAGGATATGCAAAATCTCATAGTGCTACCTATTTTGGCAATTGAGACACTTTCTACTGTGCCACAACCCATAACCACAACATAAATACTAATCCTAATGTTCTCTTACCTATTTTTGACATGGGATAAGCAACCCCCGTGAATTCCTCGAAATACTTGACACATTCGTAGGCGAAATTCAAAACGAACGTTTGATTCTCCTCCTTGGCGTTGCTCAAGAAAGTCCTGATCTTCAACAACCCGTCTTTATGCGGGTATGAGTTTTCTAGAAATCCCATTTTGGTGACCACAAACGAGGTCACTTCGGCAGACATGAGCGGCGTACTTTTGAAACGGTAAAGGACACCTTCAGGGGTCTGTTCGTGTCCCTGCAAAATTGATGGAAGGGTAGAAACGTGTTAGCTGTGAAGCCTGTATATTCCACACAGTTTTTATGGGAGATGGACTTCATTCAATGATTTTTGGTGATAGTTTTCGATGGTTTAGTGAGGAAAGAGTTATTTTTCCGGGTTTCGTGTAGTCTTACTCACAATCTCTTCGGCATTTGAGAGAGCTCTCCAGGATGAATCGGGCGTGACAATACTGATGTTAAAGATTGCCTTCAGGGCTGGTTCATCGAAACATGGAAAGGCTCTTCGGGCATGAGTGGGTTGAAAATCGGTTACCATAAGAACTCTGTGAAAAAAACACTTAGGAAATATCATACATTTGTTCTTTATGAAATAAAAAAAATGTTGCATTCATGTTTGTTACATTTCGAAAAGATTCCACTCACTCAGTCCCATTCTTGTTGGAATACAACCCCTTGATCATCCCCATCTGATCCTGGTGGAGCAGGGAGCCTTCATACTTGAAATAAAGGAGATAATCACCGGCCAATATCTTCTCTCCATTTTCGTGGTAGATCCTTATCAGCTGATAATCCTTCAGGATGTCGTAGTTAACTTTCTCGGTGTCACCAACGATTTTCGCCTCTATTATATTCAGATCACTGCCATGAAGATAAATCGAGGCAACTGGGGATGTTACACTGAGGTTGATGTAAACTTCTCCCTTGAAGTAATCCTGGGCGATTAAGGGTTGCAATTTGAGTTCATAAGACAGGGGGATGACTTCTTCTGGCAAGCGGTATCTTGCTGTGTCTGAAAGTTATGCAATATACCTAATTAATTTACTATTTTGACATGGAATTTCATTACATTGGTGTGATACCACACTTGGATCTGTTAAAGAGTTGTTGCAACCTACTCGACTGTCGCTTAGTATATGTTGTGGTAGACAACGAATTTGGAAAACGTGTTCACCAATTAATTCACAGAATTCAGGCCAACTATAACAACGTCCCGTTTATCTCGTGGAAAATAGGATACACGATCACATAATCGGCCAATAATACCCCTGTATGGAGCCACACAAACTGGAGAAGCCCCATCGGAGAAAATCTAGCTTGAATTAATATTGATATACGTGTTGGGACGCCATATAAATGGATTCATATTCAGATTACGACCATGGTAATTGGGGGTTATTATTCATATTTAAAGCTGATCTTGTTTATTATCCATGTAGAGTGCATACTTGTTATGATCGGGAAGACAGTTCAGAATCCACAAAATCCCTAATTTCAAACAACTAAACTCTGAAGAAACCCCAGAAAGAAGTTCTTTCTGTATTGAGACCCAATAGATATTTTATTTAATAATTTGGACAATTTATCCCAAACTGATGCGAAGGGTCTATTAGGAAATTATGCTTTTACCTAAGATAGATTCCAGAATTATTAAGAAACAATCGAAGGAAAACGGAAATCAACTACGTTATCGACAGAACTGCATAATCAATTTCGTCTAGAAATAGACAGAGGTGATAAGAAATATGAATAAGGTTAGACTAGACCAGAATCTTCCCTTGATGATAAAACGAAACTCATCAACTTAGAAAAAATTGTTTCGGTCGAAATTTGTAGAAGATGTTAAGCTATATTTACTATCCTGACAGGCTGTCCTAGCCAATCCCCCCTATATACCTACAGGTCAAATTTTCGCTTTTGACACCATACCCCTCGTTGAGAGTACTTATTTCGTAGGTATTTCATGGGTACACCAAATTTGTCTGATCTCTGATGCACGATGTAATCTGCGTTGAGAGCACAAAGTCTAGACTGAATGAAGCAAGAAGGTCTTTTTCAGTGGCATTTTATTGAAGAAGACTAATTAGTGGAGGGTAATTTGCAAAATTGGAATGTGACTGCGAAATAGTTAAAGATGAGTTTCAGAGAAATCATCCTCTTGAATGCAGAATTTCAGTGGCGCCAGAGGAGTGTTAAAATGGGAACAAAACAACAACAATGATGAAGTTGACGACTGCGTGCTGAATACACAAATACCTCAAGATTTCCAGCGAGAGCTTGTCGAATCCTAATTTTCTTTCAGCCTATTCAAAGACCCTTTTCGAGTTCAGTTGTTGTATAGGTTAAGAGTGTCAGTATTTAAACTTCGGACAATTCGATGTTGAAATGAAATAAGACAAGCTGCGTGTGAGTTATCAACGAAACTTGCTCATTTGATCATCGAATATGGTTTTTTGTAGCTAATGAACAACGATTTAGATCTCCATAAAGTAAAGTTGTGTGAAATCACACGATGGCCAATTCTCTCCACCGAAATAAAATGAGTAAGACCCATTCGTCAAGGAAAATATGACGTATAGATAGCACTTGCACAATCTCGCTGAAAGAATGATCTGGTTTTGAAGAATCAACGCAGGTAGTAAATCTTCCCCCACACTAACCAGATCTCACTCGATTCTATAGAGATTTTTTCAATATTTATACGGTTCCCCAGTATTTTTAGCAGTCTCTCCTACAAAAGCGAACAGAAGCACTCTTTCCAATTATTTTTAGCCAATCTCCAATAGAAATATCGAATTCTAACAAATGATTAACTGCAGTCTATGAAGTCACTCACGCATTAAACAATCAAGATGACTAGATTTATGGAGTTGAGTATAGTACACTCACCGTTCGTGGCTAAAACAACTGCTCCGGTTACGGTTAAAAACAGAAACGTACGTAAAATATTCATATCTTTGTCCGCGATGGGCAGAAAGAAAATGCCGATTATTACTAGAATGGCATCATCGTATTTTGATAAATAAGTCGTTATCAGTTGTAATTCAACCTCGTATAAATTGTGTGAATCGTAGTTCAAACACAGATGATTAACGTCCTTTAATTTCTCAGAAATTAGTTTGGGAAACATACGGGGGCTGTACAAAATTTGGGAATCCCACAAAATGTTCAACTTCACGAGGTAAAGCTCATCCCTGAGACGATTGACGAGGTTATTTCTGAGGCACACTAAGAGCTCCTTCTTTAGGATTAACGTAACTTCTGAATTTCCTTTTACGATAATTCAAATTCCACCAAAAATTGTGATGGAAATTATCCCATATATATAGTTGTTAAAACAACGCTCATATGTGTACAATTACAAGGTATGCTAAAATAAGGAACACGAAACGAGTGGATGAAATTTCACCTGCATAATGTATTACTCTGTTTGCAATGATTTCCGAGAAATGCATATACAGCCTCTCCCATTGAGGAAAAGCGGTTTAAAATATGTTTCCAAAAATCCTTCATTTCATGTTTCTCAGAATCCGTTATTCCATGAGATTTCACATTTAGTTTCCCAGTACTGGAATATACATTCATTGGGGAAGCACAATGCTGAAACGCGCAAAAAAAAAGAATGGGATCGACTGAAAAATGTGCTAATTATAAATTTCATGCGAAGAAATTCCTCTAATATGTATTACTGAGTGAATGGAAATTGCATGAAAATGTTTTCCACTTCTTCCTTGTCTTCGGCAATAAAAACCTCCAGAATTGGTTCGCCTAATTCGATCAACATATTTCTCCTTGCGTTGATCTGAAAAACTCCATCTGCAAAATATAATAAATCTTCATTAGCCTCTTCTGTTGCATCAATCATTTCAAAAGCTTAAAGCTTGAAGATTCCTCTAAGTAAACCTGTTAAACCATGATAAATCGCCTGTATCTATATCCTTCAGTTAACACATCCTTTATAGACGGTTGAACACTCAAGACATCTGAATCCTCTCAATCCATTATCCCCTCGATGAAAAACCCTTGAATATTTTATATTCACGCTTTGAAGACGCAGCTCGATAAATGCTGAAATTTCTATTCTGTTTGTACGATAAGCATTCGGTATTTATTGCTTTGTTGCAGACCCCACATTATATCGATGTATTTATGGCAGATTTCCCATGAATATAGTCCAGGAAGATATTTTTATGTCATACCATCCAGGGGTTCATTCTCTTACAAAATAGAACATGGACAAAATACGTACTCTCAGGTTGTTGTTTGCATTATTTTTTGACCTTCACCCACTGATGTGATTCAGTTCATTATTTGATGAAAATAATGAAAAAATCAGTTTACACTTCTCGACAAAACGTAGACTTATACCAAGGGTTAGTGCAAAAATAGGTCAACTTTGGAGAGCTGCAGCTAATAGGAAAATGATTTTTGATACATGCTGATTTTTTTGGTTATGAATTGGTTCTTTGAGAATACAAAGAGCCGTTTTTGATGACTCTATCGCTAAAACTCTGGATTTTATGATTTTTTTCCCGAAGGTCCAATTTTACGGATTTTCCGGAGCCGATATCTCGGAAAATACATTTTTTTTTAATTTTCTGTCAGCGGAATCGTAATCTACGCCCTTGAATTACCCAAAAAACAAATTTTTATATGAATAGGAGAAATTTCATATTTTGACAAAATTTCCATACATATGTATTGGAAAAATTTCGATTTTTCGACTAAAATTTTTTTTCTTCGATTTGGATGAAACTTGATTTTTTGGGTAATTCAAGGGCGTAGATTACGATTCCGCTGACAGAAAATTAAAAAAAAATGTATTTTCCGAGATATCGGCTGCGGAAAATCCATAAAATTAGACCTTCGCGAAAAAAATCATAAACTTCAGAGTTTTTGCGATAGAGTCATGAAAAATAGGTCTTTGTATTCTCAAAGAACCAATCTATAACCAAAAAAATCAGCATGTATCAAAAGTAATTTTCCAATTAGTTACAGCTATCCAAATTGACCTATTTTTCTGGATTTTTCCGGTTTTAGTTGATTTATTTCCAAACTAGGGAAGCTAGGGAAAAACTAATTGCAGCATCGTAATCTGCTCCATTGACTTAATATAAAAACAGAGTTTCATCAAAATCAAAGAAAACAAAAAAATTTTTTGGCACTACAACTTTTTGCCCTCACAAACTTCGTGAGAAAGTCTTGTGCTTCCCACTCATCAGTTTCGAATTTCCCTTAACCACAGATAATCCTTGTGACAACCTAATTTCCATCAGCCTGTTTGGACCTGCTCTTCCTGCTGGTTTGCAGTTTCATTAGTATATCTATGCCAACGATTGACTCTCAATTCAATTCAACTGAGCAGGGGTTAAAGTCGTTAGGCTCGTATTACAACGAAATGGATAATTTATGTGGAAATAATGGGCGGGATCAAGTAGGTCACCAGGGTCGTTAGGAAGGACTTGAGATCCTGTTTTGTCGCACAACAGGTAATTCGCAAATTAGAATAATACCATTAGGCTTCGATTTTGTCGGGGAAATCGGGGGGGAAATTGCACTGACCTTGAATACTGGCTTTTGCTCGAGTGGAAACGAATGAGTATTTTCAACCAAGAATTTGAGGAAAATCCTAAACCAACATGCACACAAAATTACTATCATCGTTATTCACTATTTAAAAAAAGATTTGACTGATAATCATGTATCATATGTCTTTCTTATCAAGGAAATCTTGTTATATTTCAATTTGTTCTGAACATAAATTTCTCCGAATTTATTGCTGGCATAACGGACATTAGGTATATCTACATGTTTTGACTTTACGTATGACTGAACCCCTAATTGTGTTTTGCCTGTAGGATAACCTCCACTATAAGTAATTGTATAAATAAATGAGCATATATATAGTCAATTAAACTTGGATTGCATCCTATTAGTCTTTCTCTGTCATCAGAGGATCTTCAGTTAGTCCTTGTTTTTCTCATCGAGCATTGAGACAAATATCACATTCTGAAATTGGATAACTTTCCTGAATCTACTTCGGAAGTGAAGTTAAATTTACACCTTCCGAAAGGTAGGCAGACAGAGCTAACTTATAGAAACTTATGGTTATTAGATCTTTCTCTTCCACACTCTAGAGTGCAAATCCAAGTTCAATTTGAATTTACTCGGAAATCTTGGGAAATAAATTCGTGAACTGGTAATATGAAGACTTCACACGTGTAGACAGGGAATATGATGATTTAACACAATAATAAAACTCCATATTGTTTTTCATGCTTGTAGTTCTGACCTGGAATGAAGAGGGATGATTTTTGACAAATTCTCAGCCTATACAGGCTATACTATCCAGCTTGCATTATAATTATGTGATCAAACCAAACGGAATCCAAAGGCATCTGAATTTCCCTCATCAATTTTCCACATGTTTTTGTTTGATCTTCGAACTGCAGGGAATATTCATTTACCTCTTTGTGGCTTCGTGAGCAAACATAATATTGAATTGGGTCTAATTGGGTGTCTAGCAGAACCGAAGATTCTGTTCAATTCCAACGAATCAGCATAAGATAACAGGTTTCCGTGTGATGATTACATTGGGAATAAGCCACATTGGAGGTTCATACTAGGAGAACTACGTGCTGAAGTTGGCCCTTGAAGTTACCACATGTCACAGCTAATTTCGTAGATTGTCTTTCGCTAATGTTGTGAACATAGTGTCAGGATGTACGAGTTGCACATATCCAAATGGTTCTGGTAGAGTTTCATTGCTTAGTTACGATAATAGCTGTCGCTTGCTCCTTTACTTAGTGAATACTGGATCCTATTTTCCATTTCCATTTGCTTTCCTTGTTCCTTCATATAACTGGGAGATATGGGAGGTTCTTCGTAATTTTTGATGAATGCTATTTCAATGATGACAATCTAAACTTCTAAACGAAGAGAAGACGTCTTTGTGTAAAACTCATAAGATGGAAACAGTATGTCATTCCCAGCTTGAGTCTCGATGAGAAGTGCAGTTCAATTATTTTTTCCTAACCGAGTTCAACCACATAATGATCCTCAAGTTACCTTAACTGACTGTACGAACATATTGAAATTTTAATCTGCCAAACTTCCACCCTCTAACGAATTGCCTGAACGCAAGTCTAATTACCTTCAGCGTGCGAGTCAGTTTGGGAATTTGAAGGAAGAATGAAATCATTATTGTATAGTTGAAAACTCCATTAAACTGTTGGGGAATGTTCGCATTGATTGGTTTCGGGTTCAATCGAAAATCCTTGAACTTTCGTCGGTATAAACTGGTAATGGGTTTTAAATAATCACAAATCTATCGAAAATCCTTCGAATGAACATATTATTTTATTATATAAAAAAGAGAGCAATTCAACATACCTAAATCAATTTATTTGAGTACCACATTCTCCACGACCATAAGTAGGTAGTGGATTGATATCCATTTATCCTCTTGATAAATTCTGGACAACTTGATGATAGATAATGACACATACCAGAGTCTTTCTTTTTCGGAATCCTCTCCATATATATCGGAGAAGTTCCAACTTTCGACCTACGCTATTTGAAAGTTTTCCAACTCACTGATTTCCGCAGTTTTCATTCTCTAAATAATGGATAGTAGAGAAGAAAACATCCAATTAGGTATAATATAACCTTGTTAGAAAACATTCCCAAGGGTAAGAATTCCGAGAATTTGCTTGAAGCAGAAAAATACATGCCTTGTATTCACAGGAATACAAAAAGACAGGTGGAGTGGTTCGATATTTGGCGAAGCTGTTCAGAGTGAGGAAATGTATGAAAAATGTCATCACTTCATCGAATTGACTTCATTAGGTCCTGCATACTCCATAATGGGTTATCGTATAGTAATTACTACTAATTACAATTAGTAACACAAGTAGTAATCGGATTGTGAAATAGTTTGTAACGAGATATTTCATTGTTTACCGACCGTTTCCGAGAAATAAGTCCATCAAATCAAAATGAGAACTGTTCGATTTCCACTAACCATGAATTTTTCACTGCTACACCTACGCTATCTGTTTCATCGTTAGTCAAAATCATGTAGGTAGATCTACACTAGATGGCTCTAAACACGAATCTTCAAATTGGATGTAAAATATGATCACAGGTGGTTCCAACAAAAGTTATTTGTTATAAAAACGACTCTTCAGCTATTTCTTGAAAAAATCTGCAGTTTTACGATGAAATTATAGACGACTCGAAGCATTTCCAATATGCCTCTTTCAATCCTTGTTGATATTCACGCAGTGAGAAGTATTTTCCGATGAAGAAAAGTTCAAAGTTTGGAATTTCGAATGACGTAAATTCGCATAATTCTATCTCGTCTATTTCAAGACCTAACAAACTTTCGTCGACAATAAGACAATTACCTCTGACGAATAATCAAACCATTCAAATCGAGTTAGATTTCGAACCCACCTCGCGTCGCGACGCCCTGAACCGACGTCTCCACACGCCTGCGTTCGAAACTTTTCTGCGGCGTCCCGCCAAACATTCGAAGATCACTTGCGTCCCATCCGCAAACCAGTATGGTACACGGCGCTCCATCAGGCTCCATGCGCTGACCACCACGACCCACCAGTAGAACCATGAACATCACCACCTACTGCAACCTCACAAACTTCTCCAAATCTTACGAGCAGTTGCATGGGGTCTTGAGTCTGACGCTATGCGTGTTCGGGTCCATCGCCAACGTCTTGATGATGACGGTGTTGCTAAGGAAGGACATGAGATGGCCTACGAACTTGATCCTGACTGGGCTGGCCGTCGCTGACCTCCTGGTGATGCTGGAGTATATCCCGTTCAGCTTACACAGGTATTTCAACAAGGAGAGGAGGAACTATGTGGGGAGTTTCAGCCACAACTGGGCCCTCTTCATGTTTTTCCACGCTCTCTTCAGTCAAATCGTTCATTTTATCTCTTGTTGTCTCACCGTCATTTTGGCAGTCTGGAGGTATGTCACGATTTCTAAGCCACACAACACCAGAGTCTGGTTCGGGCTTAAGAGAACTTTCTACGTTATTGTGATAGTGTATGTGTGTGCCCCAATAATATGCAGCCCCATCATATTCTCCCTTACAATAAGACATCACAATCAAACTTGCGATTCATCCGGTAAGATCATAAAGAGGGAAGACCTCAAGACGTACAAAGGTGAAGTTAGAAGCGAACTGATTTACGTCACAGACATCGCCAGTGAAACAGCCAAAGTTATAAGTTTTTGGGTGTATAGTGTCGTCATAAAATTGGTACCATGCATCCTGCTCACTCATCTATCGTGGAAACTAGTCTCCATACTGGTAGAGACCAAAAAGAGGAAAAAGGTTCTGTTGCAGACTGTCGTCAACTTGAAAGACATGAAGACTTCGGGGTTGTTGACCAACAAGAAGAAGAAAGTTAAGCAGGCCGATAGAACTTCGAACATGTTGCTGGCGCTGTTGTTCCTCTTCCTAATAACTGAGTTTCCTCAGGCTATTCTTGGATTGTTGAGTGCTATATTGGAAGAATTCGAAAAACAATGCTACAGACCGTTAGGTGAGTAATCAATTCTCTGGATATTTACCAAGTGCCAATATTTGTATCGCGCATACAAACTGGAAATAAAAAATATCAAACCAATCGCGAAATATTATGTGGGAAACTCGAAATACTCAAGGAAAATTAATTTCGGATGTTTCAGAGGGTCCCTTGTTTTCCGCGAGATATTTCATCGATAACTCATTTTTATGGGGCTCATTAAACGTTATGTTCTCGATGTGTTTATGGCCTCCTCGCGACACTCTGATGCTTCGAAAAATAAGGATAATAAATTGTGGATTTATACCGTGTAATCTGAATTGGAATCGTTCATGGAATTTTATCCGTTGGCGTGGTATGTGACGGAAAGTGGTGCCAAATATGTGGAAAGTAATTTGGATGAATTTCCTATGTGGGAAATTCGCGAGTTCCTCTTTTGGAATGATCGTTTCTAATAGCTCAATGGGGAACCATTAGAGTTGACGGAATTTTATTGAAATTCAGGAATTTATGGTGAAGTGTAGTAATGTATCTTCACGTTTAAATATTTATTGTCCTTCACTAGACACTCTTTGTCCTATGGTTGTGGCAGCATTTGGAAAAATCCTACATTTTTGGGGTCTAAACAGCCCCCACGGCCCACCAGTTGTTGGTACCTATACCAAATAGGTTAGGTTAGGTCAAAGTTGGACCAAGCTCGATGAAATTTCGATATTTGTCACTAGAAGAGTTGCTCTTTCAGAATATGTATCATGTTTAGATCTACGATAATTTTCCTGGAAGATAATCGACTCGAAAGATGACCTTAGAAAAATTCCCAAAAAGTTGGGTTCAGATAAAACTTCCTCAAGACAGAACGGTTGTGCCGAGATGGATGAAATTCTCAGATTAATTACTAGAAGAGTTGCTCTTTCAGGATATGTATCACATTTAGAACTGTGATGATTTTCCTGGAGGAAAAACTACTCGCAAGTTGACCGTCCAAAAAGTCCCAAAAAGTTGGGTTCAGTTAAAACTTCCTCAAGACCGAACGGTTGTGCCGAGATGGATGAAATTTTCAGATTTATTACTAGAAGAGTTGCTCTTTCAGAATATGTATCACATTTAGATCTGCGATAATTTTCCTGGAAGAAAAACTACTCGCAAGTTGACCATCGAAAAATTCTCAAAAAAATGGGGTCAGTTGAAACTTCCAGAAGACCGAACGTTTGTGCCGAAACGAATGAAATTCTCAGATTTATTACTATAGTAGTTGCTCTTGCAGAATATGTATCACATATTTCGAAATATTCTTTTTCTTTATAATATAAAAAAATGATTTTATTTCCCCCTCAAATGAGAATGAGTTTTCTTCCAAACATTAGCTCATATCACAATTATTAAGATAAACCTATTTCATATCAACAAACACCTTACCCCAATAATCGTTCTTGAAACCATCACTGCCCCAATATACGAGCGACCACCATCATAGTAGACAATAATCTTTTCGTGTCTGGAGTACTAATTGTTCTTTTTTCCTTAAATGTTCATTGTTCAGTCCCATCGATTGTGTTCGGTAGGCTGCTCCAGTTTTCATGTTTTCTCTGCTTTGGATTATCGTAGTATCTGTAGTGTATACATTTTTTATCGTGGCACACAATATGATATGAAAACATATCTCTTTTATGCTCGACTTTCAATATATCTCGGCAACATATATATACTCCTTGCTTTTCAATCATTCCTACGATGTGAAATTGCTCCTTGGCTCACTCCTTATGAAAGCGCAAGCTCTTTTTGTGTTAAGCCCGTTTGCAACAGACGAGAATTCTCTAGAGAATCTACTCGAAAATTCATGCGCCGTGAATTATTTAGCGTTGCATACGCACTTTCGGTATAATTCTCTGTTCAGTTGCATACAAAATGATCTCTACCGTTTTCTTGCGAGAATTTTGTAGAAAATTCTCCAAAGAATTCTCGATACGAAAATCCTGTATCACTATTATCTATTTCTTACTAATTTCAACGAATACCGATGACCTCTTTCATTACGAGATCACTGAATATTTCGAACTACATAATTCAATTATGAGCAGCATATTAATGACTTCATTCCCGGACCTTCATATGGGTTAATTTGTAATGAAAATATACGGTACCATGCAATGAAATTATGCAAATTCAATAAATTGTTGTTGATTATAGGTCGACCTATACATACATCATTTGATGATTAGGTACATATTATATAGGGAGGATAATTTAGCTCGGTACAATAAAAAAAGACTTTGACTGTTGTCTAACACATGATTTTAGAGGTTAGATATCAGTCCATATATTCAATTTACTTGTGGACAAGGCTTCAACTGATGCATAATGCGTAGGGAATGCTTTCGTCGATTCAAAGATGGTGGTTTGAGCGTTGTAGACAAATGCCTACTGAAGTATTGAATCATAATAATTATATTTATACTGGAGAATATTCTTGAGGGGTTGTATGAAATAAATTGTAGTTGTTTTATGAACACGAACGAATTCGAATGTGGCGCCTATATGTATGAAAAATATAGAGCGAATGATTCGTGTCACCGATAAAACGAAATTGGCGAGATTGAACAGTGCAGATTCTGGTCGGCGTATGATATCATGTCAGCCGCCAATTTCGATTTGTTTGTGCCTGCACCTCGGTTTATCAGTACATGCAATCGTCAAACGTTTTCATTTCCCTTGATTATATGCTTCTCTATTTCCATCCGAAATGGAGAGGTTCGTGTTTTTTCATGGAATTATCGTTTGTTGTTGTGTCGGAGTTAATTAACGCGGTATCTGTTCTCTGAATCGATTTGTTTTGTTATTTTTCATAATTTTTACCGCCATTTCGAATTGTGGATCTGTAGACTCGAAAAAAATACACTGCGCAAAAAAATTAAAGCACATTCTGAAAATCAGAAACAAGACACATTAAATGGAAGAAAAATTCAGGATTTCATCGAATCTTATGTGAAAGAAGAGAACAATTTTCAAAATACTGAAATGCCGATAAGTGATTTAATACTTGGTATTTCCACCCCTTGCGTTAATTACAGCTCGGCAACGACGGTTCATACTCAAAATGAGTGATCTTAAAATGTTCTGATCTAATCCTTCCCAGATTTCTCCGAGTTGGATTCCTTAGTCATTAAGAGTAGCTGGATGATTTTCTGAACTTCTCAGCCTTCTATTGAGATTGTCCCAAACCTGCTCAATCGGATTGAAGTCTGGACTCCTTACTGGCCATTCCATTCGAGAGGCTTCAACCTCTTCAAGGTACTCCTGAACGAAGGGGTCTGGCATTATCGTCCATAAAAATGAAATTTTCACCAATGTATGGGGCAAATGGCACTACATGCTCTTCAAGAATGTTCCTTATATACTTATCAGCATTCATAGCTCCATTATCAACGACCACTAGGTCTGTGCGAGCAGTCAAAGATATTCCACCACATACCATAATCGATCCTCCCCCGAAACCAGTAGTATTCAGGAAATTGCACTGAGCATATCTTTCATGTGGACGTCTGTATACAAGGGAACGTCGATCACAATGGTAGAGGCAGAATCTAGACTCATCTGTGAAGAGAACTCTTTCCCAATCGGCCTCTTCACAATGGATATGCTCTCTCGCAAAATCCAAACGCACCCTTCGATGGGCTGGGGTAAGAGGTGGGCCTCTTGCCGTGGCACGAGGCCTTAAATCATATTCTCTGAGGCGATTTATCATTGTCTGAGTGCTAATTTGCACCTCATGAGTTTGCTCAAGCTGAATTTGAAGGAGGCGAGCGGTTGCAATGTTGCAAACCGTTGTCTCAACGAAGAAACTCTCAAGTAACGTTCTTGAATGGCAGTTGTTACCCGTGGTCTACCCTGTCCTGGTCTTCGGACATTCATACCTCTCTCCCTGAATCGCTGCAACATTCTGGACACACTCGTATGGGAAACTCCAAACCTTTCTGCAATTCTTGTGTATGTCCACCCTTCGTCTCGCAAAACTACCGCTTGGGCACATTCCTCTTGGGTCAAATTGCGTGTTTCGCGTTGCATAGCGATCGAGTGTAGAAAATCAAACGAAAGAAAAACTATTGATCACAAGAATTGATCGAGAGCAACTGATTTTAGAATGGAGCCAATACATTCAAAATCTGATAATATAATTTTTTTTTATTCCTGCTGGGAAAAAACATCTGTATTGAAGAAAACCGTTGAAAGTGGATAACATATGCATGCATAATTCTGATAAAAATAATTATCATTGAGAACACCTTCAGTTGTAGAATAAATTTGAGATTTCCATAATGTGCGTTAATTTTTTTGCGCAGTGTAGATAGAAATTGGAGGAGTTAAACCTGTATTTCTGAAAATGTTTCTGTTTGACGCTCGAAATTCGAAGTAGTTGTCAAGTGAAGGAGTGTGGAATCTTGTGTATTCGCCGTTCAGTTTTAGCATTGATTATTCAACACCCTATGGGGGAAATGCCATGTGCACTTCCAAAGTTCCATCAAGCAAGATAAGACTTCCAGAAATTTACCCTCCGTTACTTAAAAAGTTTTTTTCAGTCCCATGGAAATGGAGAACAATGTTTCTCTCCTTAAATACCCAAATGACCTCCAAAGTTTGATTGACTCCTTGTGTTCCCAACTTTCCCCAACTCCCAATGTTCATAATTCATCCGTTCCTTCCGAAGCTTTAAAACGCCGATTCTACAGAAGTCATCAGCGCATCTGTTGAATTATTAACCGCTTCACATTGCGCCGATGAAAGATTCACTACTTACTCGGCAATTCGCTGTGAACAGAAACTTTGAGGAACTATTTTATGAGAGCCCGGCGATGGGGAAACACAAGATGAAAAAGTGAACGTTTGAGAAATGGTTAGAAGACTTTCCTTATCCCGAAGCTGCATTTATTTCCACTAAGACCCTTCTGGGAAATTGCCGGACTAATTTTCCGAGGAAATTGCGAATCTCCCCGAAATACATCTAACTTTAAAGTTAATAGAGAGGATATTGTTTGTATACAGGATGCTGATCTCAGAAACACATGGGAAAAAACTCCACTGTCGATAGATTCTTTTTCCTCATGCAGGGACTCTCTGTATATAATTCCCTTTCCGGAACCTATTTAATTATCTTGGGAATTAAGGGAGATGTAGAAACAAGGCAATTTTCAAGGGACCCCCAGCATGGTAGTTGTGTTGTTTGTCTGTTTTTATGTGCACAACCTTAGAGAGTTCGCACTGAACAAGCAGGGCCTTTCAAACTCCCGTTTCATCCAATTTAGAGCAGCTGTATACTTTGAAATTAACCGAGTAGATCGAAGAACGCAGTAGGTAGTGGAGTTTTAAGGAAAATTGGATTAATCTAGAAAGGATTGCAAAATCTGGCGTTACCTACGCGTGACGCAGAAAATTTTCACCTCTTATAAAATCCCTGACAGAAAGGAATGCTTTTATCGCATTTCCATGATTCCATCGGGTGCCTAAAGCAGGAAATCAAGGCCAATTTATTCCAAATATGGCTCATACGAGTAATGAAGCGGAAATGTTACGCAAAGTCCCATTATAATAACCTCTACACGATACAGCCTTTTCCCTAGTCGGGCATGCATTTTCCCTAATTGACGGGGACTTATGCTTCGGGAGCGTGTTATATATGGCGAATCATAAAATAAACTTCAGAAATGAATTCGATTTCTGGAAGAGGAAGGAAGGGCTTTTAAAGCAAACAAATGAATGAGTTATAAGTTTGGTTGTTGGTGTTTGCTTGGCACTCTGAAGCTAGCGTGAAAATTTCCTGTTGAAGACCGGAAATTTATCGCTTGCATGAATTTCCCGAATCGTCACATAACGTAGTGGCTTCGAGATTGGTCATTTATTGCTGCTTCGATGGACTAAAGGTCTCTGCACACTAACCTGTAGCATATCTACTATAATATATGACAGTTCAAGGAAGAAGAAATAAATCGTTTGAGAATTCAGGGTAGACGATAATCTAAAATAATAACGATTCAGAATACTTCAGTTCGAAAACTCAATTAAGTATCTGTCTAAAGTGTCTAAAGATGATCATTTTTCATCAAGGAAACCGCGGTATAAGACGCTAGTACAAATATAAAACTAGGCGCGTGTATCCTATTTCAATCTACTCGAAAACCAATCATTCAACCAGTCAATTCAATTCTGTCGCCAAAACGACGAATATGGTCTTCGTTTTCGTTTCGACCCAGTTCGAAATGGAACATCGACGGCGTCAAACTGAATAAAACATGCCAGCGATATGAGTCCGACCGACCGAGGAGAAATTGAAAAGTGCCACAAGTGTCCTAGACCTCGGCTAGACCATTATCATAATTTCGAGCCATGCTGTATACAGCTCGGCATCACTTGACGCGTTTCCTGGTATGCCTGGAATATTCGAATTTATGAATCCCTTTTATGAGAATTTAGCACATAGATTCATACGAATCCATGCGAAGATGATGCGTCTGAACGTTCTATGGAAATTAGTGATTTATTTTGGTCACAAATCACGGGGCGAGAAGGGTGTCGGGTTTGAGGTTAGGGAATAAATCAGTCTAGGTGTAATTCCGGGACTTTTGATGAATGGGTTTAACGTTTATTGGCGTTGTTTCATCGGATTCTCGTTCATTCTTCGTCGTATGGTTGACGTTCGTTGTACAGTCACCAATTGTATTGTAGATGAAGAAAAACTCCCATAGGTCGGGGTTTTAGTAACCAAAATATTCTATGATAACACTTTCTTCACTTAAACAACATTAGTCTTCCCTGGAAAGTACAATTTAGGCCCGGTACTTTCACCTTCGAGTAACTCAATTTATTCTATAGATAAGTCTTATTTTTAGGATAAGTAAAAATGCAGTCTTTTCAGTTTCAGACAGTGTTATTCACAGAACATCAAATATGTGTGTTATTCATCGAATAAATCTGTCATTGAAACTTAATTAAAAGAGTTTATTTGTCATAGATCGAATGTCGGTACGTCATTATTGGTTGAATTTTTTAGATTCTCCATATATGGTTATTCTTTGTGTGATTTTCACGAAATATTTGCTTTCTACTTGGAATTATGACAATTTCTACAATGCGGTTTCTTATTTTACATTAATCAGTGAAAAGTAGTATACCGTGTTTTCATAGAACTGTTATTCGTCAAATAATTTCATCTGAAAACACAGAAATGAGGTATCCTTCAGATAGGAAATTATTTGACGGATACTTATTGACAGTGAATAAAATTTATTCGAAGGTGAAAAGTACCGGGTCTTAGTTGAACAATACATGTGTACACTTTTGGAGTGCAAGCTATTTCACTGCAAAATCCTATTAAGTTTTATGTGCACCGTCCCACAGTTTCTCATATTTTCATGGGACCGTTCTCGGCCTCGTGATTTTTAAATGTCTGTCCGGTATCCCCTTTATCAAGGTTCGCCTTCGCAGAGCCTTCCTCCAGGAATTTCATCTATTGCAGTCTTGATCCCATTCGGGAAGGGATAAAACCCAAACGGCTCCAAGGAATGTTTTTTGATTCGCAGTTTCCCAGGAGAATAAAGACTTATACGACGACAATCTGTCATAATTGTTAAATTTCAAACAGTGGACAGCGATGGATTTTTTTAAAACCTCAATCAAGCTAGTTTTTCCTACTGAACTAAGTGACAAATTCGTAATCCTGAATATTCAATAAGTCTGTAAGTTCTCAGATATTTTTCTTGTACGTTGATTTGGTTGTTTCTGGTCCATCCACTCAAGTTTTCATACCCCACCAAAAGCACTCTAATCACGGGCACATCGGCGTGTTTCATGCTGCTCCATGGCTTCTAGTCTCCGCTTTTACAGCTCGATAAAACTGTGAGTTTTCCATAATTCTGGGGCTTTACGTGAATGGAAGCTCGCGCCGGGAGTTGCTATCATGGAAAAATCGCTGGTTCGGAAGATTCCGAATGTCTTCTGTTACAAATCCAGAATTATAACCTCCGTGCCGTTTTTCGAATGTGAAAAGTGGATATTTACAAACCACTCTCCTCTGGAACTGTTTGGATGTTTAATATATCTGACGTTGCGAAAAAAGATCAGAAAGATGAGGTTCAATATTGATGTTCGTGAGATGAGAACGAACGAGTTAACGGTGGTTGAGCTTTGGTTATTATTTATAATGCTTCCCTTTGAATTTTATCGAGAAAAATGTTCTAATGCTCCCTGAAAAATACCCAGGTCACGTTCTGCTACATGTGAAATTTGAACTAGCTTTGAAAAACGGCTTAAAACACTGACGTGCTTTTGAAGGCTTGTCCTAAATACCGACTATACTTATTGTTTATCTAAAATTTTCAGTTTGAAATAAAAAATCCTGAAAATTGTACATACTTATGATCATCCTTGATTTAATATGAAACTACATACTTATTCATCAAGAGAACATTAATGCATAGTCTATTCTTCTAATTATGAAATAGATCGTTTAATTCTATAAAAAAATATAGTATAACTGGGCACATAACCTGTTGAAATTCCCTTTCAAAATGAGAAATGAGATTTAAGGAAAGAAATTCGACCTTGGTAGTCGTGGGCATTTGGCTACCTTAGAAGTCATAGTTAGAAAAAGTAACTATGACATAGTTACAAGAAGTAACAATGACATAGTTACAAAAAGTAACTATGACTCAACTGACACTTAAAGTAGTCAATGTAGTCATTGACACTTAAGGTAGTCATGGGCATTTGGCGTTAAAAAACGCCAAACACAAGAAGTAACTATGACACTCAAGGTAGTCATGGGCATTTGGCTACCTTAAGTCATAGTTACTTTTTGTAACTATGACAACATTACAAAAAGTAACTATGACACCACTGACACTTAAGGTAGTCATGGGCATTTGGCTACCTTAACCAATGGAAAATAAATTCATATTTTGTGCAAACGACGGAAGATTGAAGATAAAAATTTAATCAATTCTCTCTTTAGCGCGCTGGTGTGAATAAAGTCATGAATACGAGAACGCGTGTGGGCGAATTGAAAAAGTTTCCAACTTTGTAACCGTTAAACATTGACCAGATGGGAATACCCCTCATATGCAAATGTGCGAATAGAACATGAATAACAATGAATTGCAAATAGGGCGTCCTCGTAGACCTTCGTTGCCTTTTTGTGGGCGAAATTACATGCTTGTTTCGGTTAAACGTGAATTCCTCTTGATTGTTTGTGTGAAACGGGCTCATTACCTTGTACAGGATTGAAAATTTAATCGCTCGTATCAAGAGAAGGTTATGAAACCTAGGTGGAGAATTCACATCGTTGTTTTTCATCGATCTCAACTAATTACAAGATGTGTTTACAAGACGAACGATTAAAATCAATAAGGTGTAAGTTTGACGTGCGAAATCGCGAGGAAAAACAACCTCCTCGTTAATTCTTCGAAGGTTCAGAGTATACGATTGATTTTGCTTCATAACTGCAACTATTTTTCCCTATAAACTTTTCTTGCAACCCATTATAAACATCTGTGAAAGCTTCTTTCCATTCAACAGAAATCGTTCAATTTTTTGGTGGGAAGATAAAATTAAGATTCTATGCCATGAAAACTAATTAATTCCCGAGATTGAAATGAGAGTAGCTATGAATAATGGGACAGTTAATCACAATTTAACTGAAAATTTCAAGATTAGGACGGGTCTCTGCTCGAGAAACTCAATTACGGAGAACTAAACGTTTCAGATATTCTCACCATCCGTTTTGTGGAATTAAATATGCTTTTTTTTCATTTCAGAAGCTGCTTTAAGCAAAGAAATTTAATCAGCATTTTCATTATCGTTTTGATGAAGTGTGGCAGAGAAAGCCCAACTGAAAAACCATTTTTTCATATTGTGGGACCCTTTTAAAATTGAAATTTTAATTGTAAAGATATTATTGCTATCATCGCCCTCCAATTTTTTATTCGAATAAGCTTCCATGTTGTCGAATACAATACGACAGTTCCTACACTTTTTCGTCGGTTTTCTGCTCGTTAGTGGTTCAATAGAATGAAACTGAGAGATTTCCGATATCCATCTCTATTTCGTACGAGGTAGAATGAAGAATACAAGCGCATGTTATCACTCAATCAGCGCAGGTAGGATTGGGAATCCTCCTTTATGAAATCAGCTCATTGTTAATGACTCCAACTAAGCCATTAATTTGGGAAATTTGTATGTATTTTTATCAGCTTAACGGGAGGCTGATATCATCCAGATGTTCCTAATTATCAAAATCCGGGTCGGAAATAATGAATTTGATAAATTTATCTCTGATAGCATTCGCGATTGGTGAAAGATACTGTTTATTCTACCCTATCTTCGTTTAGCTCGCAACCATAATGAACGCTCTCGTGAATCAGGCTCCTCTCACTTCAATTCACATTGATCGATATTAATTCGGCTATTTTAATCAATAATTAGATGGTCCACAGCTAAATAGTACTTCGACTGATCGCAACTGAAAAATCATTAGAAAAAACGATAGGCTAAAGCTTTTTTCAAACTGCCTTCACTTCAAACTTTCGTTATGTGAGTTTTGTGTAAACTAAACTTGTATATTCAAGTTGATACAGAAAGCTCACACCTTACTATAGTCGTACACAGTGCTAGTCTCTGAGGTTTAGTAGAGAGTCGCACTGTATGTTGACTACCAGCAGTGGAAGAGTTTTCTTTCTCACGAACCGTCTAAAAATTAATATTTCCCATATTTTTCGTGAAGTTGGCATTTCCGACACGTATTAATAGGAGATTAATCAATTCGACAAGCGTCAACAGACGTGGCGACATGTTTTCCAATCAGTCTTTTCCTGGGCACCCACATCGAGAGACACCGATGTTGATCTACACTTGTGTTTCGATAGAGCCATGTTCTTTTATTTACACGGAAAATAGGACATCTTTCATCTCGTGAATGTCTGCCGTAATTCTCTGATGGAACAAATATGAAAAGCTCTATACATCTGCGCCCTCTTCATTTATTTGTTCCGTCTATTGAACTAAGCAGGGGGTTCGTTCATTAGGAGATTATATGAGTGATATATTTTATTGTTCCGGATCCTGTTTGGTCGAAAATCCTCGTTTGATGGAGTTGATCATTTGTTTTCAGCTGGGAATTTGTATTTTGAGCAAAATTAAGGTGGTTTTGAAGGGAACCAACCCCCTAAAACGCATCTTGAACAAGGAGTAGGCGTATGATCTTATTTTTCGTTCAGAAAAATTATAACACAATCGAGAATTTTGAAAGAATATGTCCTTGCCTTTCGATTTGTCAACGAAAGTGTGTGAAAAGTTTCCACTTTTTATACCTCATATCTTAGAAGGAATGTATCATATTTTAACATGAATTAGGTATTGATGGTTTAGGACAAAGAATCATCTCTTGCATTTTGGCTGCATCTTCAGTAGGTAAACAACCTGTATTCCTGAGTTCCATACCAGACTGATACAGGCAAAAAGGGGCAGAAAAAATTCGCCCTTCGGTGTGATTGAAACGTGAAGAAGCAATATCAGTTTGAATGAGACGCTCAAAGCTCGTAAGCAAGCTCTTACGAATAAGTTTTTGCCTTATAAATGAGGTAACAGTGGCTGCTCGTGAATATTTATCATGGACCGTCAGAATATTCTTGCAGTTTTCGAACCATACCTTGAATTTGTTCGCAATGAAAACCTTTTCGTCGTATCGTTTAATTATGTTCAGGTTTTCCACGGAAAGCAATGAATTTTCCTGCTTGGTATTTCGCCATTTTACTCACGATAATAAAATACCGCCTGTAAAGAAGACTTTCCCACCGTCCCTTTCTAAATGATCTTCCGTGATATATACAGGTTGGTCGAAATTCGTTGTCTACTCAGGGGATATTGAGAACTATAGCAGTTAGAAGAAAACGTCCATATGCTAAGACAGTAATAACTTTTTGGGAAAGCAAAGGTCATCTTCCGAGTCGATTATCTTCCATAAAAATTATCGTAGATCTAAACGTGATACATATTCTGAAAGAGCAACTCTTCCAGTAATAAATCTGAGAATTTCATCCATCTCGGCACAACCGTTCGGTCTTGAGGAAGTTTTAACTGAACCCAACTTTTTGGGAATTTTTTGAAGGTCATCTTTAGGGTCGATTATCTTCCAGGAAAATTATCGTAGATCTAAACATGATACATATTCTGAAAGAGCAACTCTTCCAGTAATAAATCTGAGAATTTCATCCATCTTGGCACAACCGTTCTGTCTTGAGGAAGTTTTAACTGAACCCAACTTTTTGGGAATTTTTCGAAGGTCATCTTTAGAGTCGATTATCTTCCAGGAAAATTATCGTAGATCTAAACATGGTACATATTCTGAAAGAGCAACTCTTCCAGTAATAAATCTGAGAATTTCATCCATCTTGGCACAACCGTTCTGTCTTGAGGAAGTTTTAACTGAACCCAACTTTTTGGGAATTTTTTGAAGGTCATCTTGCGAGTCAATTATCTTCCAGGAAAATTATCGTAGGTCTGAACTTGATACATATTCTGAAGGAGCAAATCGTCTAGTAATAAATCTGAGAATTTCATTCATTTCGGCACAACCGTTCGTTCTTGACGAATTTTAAACTGAACCCAACTTTTCGCGAATTTTTCGAAGGTCATCTTTAGAGTCGATTATCTTCCAGGAAAATGATCGAAGATCTAAACGTGATACATATTCTGAAAGAGCAACTCTTCTTGTGTTAAATCTGAGAATTTCATCCATCTCGGCACAACCGTTCGGTCTTGACGAATGTTTAACTGAACCCAACTTTTGGGAATTTTTCGAAGGTCATCTTTCGAGTCTTTTAGCTTCCAGGAAAATTATCGTAAATCCAAACCTGACACATATTCTGAAAGAGCAACTTTTTTACTAATAAATCTGAGAATTTCATCCACCTCGGCACAACCGTATGAGTATGAGTGTAAACAAGCGAGTGACCCTGACGAGCCGCCACAGGGAATGTTATCCACTTTTCCCTGTTTTGTTGAAATTTCCCAATTCAATTAAATGGGAAATGGATTTACCTCAACAGTAATATTTCGCTCAGTTGGCGAGGAAAACCAAGGTCTATACCCGTTACAGAGGTATCCTCAGAGATCCTGTTGATTTTTATAAACATCCCAATTTTCACGAACCGCCCCAGCCAGTGTTCAATTTTCAACTGGTGGTGTAAATTGAAATGAAATTCGGGGATTTCTTCTGGCGCATTGTACGCGAAGTCTTAGAGACCCGTGTAAGAAAAAGTCTGGCAGGCAATCCCCAATTCCGGATTCACCAAACAAAATTCAATTAAACACTCCAACAGCCCCCAACTCCCCTCCGCCCTGTCGGCTTTGTACAACTGGAAAATGGAAACCCGCAAGACAGATAACGGATCCAATTATCGAAGACGAATTATGTTTACATTGTATTTAACTCGCAGAAGTTGGACTGTATTAGGGGTAAACTCGTCGGGTATGAGAGCCGGTTACAGCAGATGAGAAGGGGTAGTTCTAATCTCTTAAGATTCTACGAGTTTCATTACCAACTTCGGTTAGGGGAAATTTTATGGCGGTTAAACTGGACCGCAAGAAAGAGTTCCACAGCAAAAAACATCTAGTCTAGGATATAAAGGGGATTCAGCTGGATTAGATATTACTTATTTCTTTTGTGTGTAAAACTGAAGCAATTAATTTCGAATGAACTGGCCAATTATCACAACAGATAGTTAGATCGAAGAGGAGCCCTGTCCAACAGATCTTTACCATCAAAATTCTATACCTTCTGCGTAGTTAGGACTCTATACCAATTAAAGCCATAATTTGCATATCTCCTTATTGGTCCGCAGACTAATCCCACCTGTTCTAAATTGCAAATTAAGGAGCTCCTCAAAAACTCCATCTCAGCCCCCCAATTCGCAGTTATCCCCAGCTTTCAAATATTCTGTCGTAATTGAAATAGACGAATTGAAAAATACGCCAACGTCCTGTTTCATTGCCTGAATAATCTCAACCCCGATTAACGTCTAGACTCTGCAGGCTGACAATTCAAAGAGGCATCAAGACCCTTCAATTCTGAGCGGATTACGAGCTACTTCTGTGAATCTGTGAGAGAATTTAGGAGTTCGGTATTCGATTCTTCCGGAAGAAGTGTTGAATTGTTGGACGATTCGTATTTTGTGAGAAATTTCAGATCTTAATGCGATATGAATTTGAACGTGGGTGTTTCGGGACTATAATATACAATACAAATCGTTGTAGGATCCAATTTCAATCGAATGGAAGATTTGAAAGTAAAATAAGAAGCGGAATTAGATGATTTTCATTCAACAAAATATTTTCGTCCTCCACTTGTCCCACTTCTAAATAATTATGATGAAAAAAATCTGCTCGCTAGTCAAATGATATAAAATTGAATGAACCACTTTCGTTATTTGCATCGAAAGGTATGTTCCTGTCACTTCAATGAAATCTTTTAGTACTTTTTGTCGACAGAAGGCACCTATCATTAATCCTTCAAAGAAATATGAACCTGACCGCAGGTGTAGTTTATGGCCGTTATCTAAACGACATGCGTCGACATAAATAACTGGAATGTGAATAGGACCCAAGGTTTTTATTGCATATTGTATATTTTATGGGATATTAATGAACATTAAAGAACATAGTAAAGCTTTCAACGAAATTTTTTCTCCTCCTGCATTTGTCTCACTTCTAAATAATTATGGTAAAAAAAAATCTGCTTCCCAGTCAAATGATATACAATTGAATGAACCACTCTCGTAATTTGCATCGAAAGGTATGTTCCTGCCACTTCAATGAAATTTATTAGTACTTACTGTCGACAGAAGGTACCTATCATTAATCCTTTAAAGAAATATGAGCCTGACCTCAAGTTCAGTTTATGGCCGTTAACTAAAAGACATGCGTCGACATAAATAACTCGAATGTGAATACGACCCCAGGTTTTTATTGCATTTTGTATGTTTTACGGGATATTAATGAGCATTAAAGAAAATAGTAAACCTTTCAACGAGATTTTTTTTCGTCCTGCACTTGTCTCACTTCTAAATAATTATGGTAGAAAAAAATTGGGCTTCCTAGTCAAGTGTGGCATGAAGTCAAATGAACCGCACTCGCAATTTGTATGTTTATACCACTTCAATGAAATTTATTAGTACTTAATGTTGACAGAAGGTATCTTTCAAAGAAATATACGATCCTGACTGCAGGTTTAGTTTATGGCCATTCTAAACGACATGCGTGGACAGAAATTCCTGGGATGTCATATATGAGGGGATGTTTTGGTTGTATCAAATGTTTTATGGGACATAAACGACCAATGTTAATTACAAATTTGATGTGAGCATATCGTGAAATATTTGTCCTGAACCCTTCTGCGTTTTCCAACTCTACTCAAATATTCCCTGAGTACATCAATATATCGCTGGGTGTTCTGTTGAAGGACGAGCACTGACCATGGTTAATATTTCATCGTCAGGAGCTGTAACTATACGGTATTAATGTGAATTGCTGGATATTGCGAGGAGACCTCATCAATAGGTAGCCAGCACAATGATTGGAATTGATGTACCTACATAGACTGTTTGTTCTTTATCGTAGAGACGAATTTGATCTGCATATTTGATATCAATTTGTCCTGTTATAATTGCATCCGTAACTAAGAAAGTTCAATCATGAAATTTGATTAAAATTTGAGCGTTCTGGGAACGGAATATGAAATCCAGCGTGAAATGCTGATGGAAATTGAAATCTGAATCGGGAAAAAGGCGGAATATAATTAGATATACTGTGAAACATGAGAAAATATGAAATGAGTAGAAAGAAATGTGTTACACAAACGTTCCCAATTCACTGCTGAAAGATGAAACTGGATGAGTGGAATATTCAGTTGCCATAGTTATTCTTCTGCTCATCATGGTAGCAAAAACGTGATGCTTACGAAATTCGTTCTCATGTTTATTTAGACTAGTATAGCCAGGAGATCCACCTTGTAGGTAGATTCACCTTTACTGGCAGATTCGCCTTTCGTCCGTAGCTCGGGCCTACGGCCCTCGCGATACGCCTTTTGTTCGTAGCTCGGGCCTTCGGCCCTCGCTCGATTCCCCTTTTATGAATATCTAGGCCAAAAACGTTTTTTAAAAGCCCGATCGTTTTAAGGCACTTCGTTCTGTGATTGCTGCCAAGCCGTCAAAACTGACGTTAACCTTTAAATCACACTCTGACATCGATTGTCAAAGTGCACTTTCACTTAATTTTCTCTGATAATCAATAGAAAATAATTTAATTTTGTGGAATGTCACTCGATTTTTAATAGACGTCAAAAATTTTCAAAATTCTTACGCTTTTTTAGGTAATATCGTTCGGGCTCCGGGAAAAAAAACAGGCCTATTTTAATTTCGGGTTCTTCGAGCTTAGTTCGACACCCATCCCGGCTCTCGAGCTACCGCGGATCTCTCAAGCTAATCAAATCAAATTGGTACCTTTTCGCGAAAATCGTGAATTTCGCGATTTTCTCACGCAATTTTCGGACACTTCTAGACGGGGTAAAAATACGATCTAGGCATTTTCGGAAAGCTCGATTCTTACTCTTGCGTTCCATTTACCGCTCTACCCGGCCACGCGCCTTCGGCGCTCGCCATTTCAAATTTCCCATACCCTCCACCGACACTTCAACGTGGCAAAAAATTTGATACGATTCGGTGATCATTTTTTATCAACGTTATAGTATTAATTATCCCTACCCTTTCCGAAACATATTTTTATACAGTTGTAATATTTACAGTTCAGGATAATAAGCCCCAGGTCATTAGATTAAAAATTGACAATTTAGGAAAGAATTGAAATTGAACAAATAGATTCAAAATAGACAACATTCTTCGTTGTCTTCCTACTTCGATAAACCGTTGATTGCTAGAGTTCATGTTGACAGCTCTAGAATTCATTACAAATTGAATTTCAAACGGCGATCGATAATCTCGAGAAAAGTAAATGGGATTCCGGAGATTCTTTTATTGTATGGGATGAAGAAATTCAAAAAAGTTAAATTCAACAATATTACCGTAGGAATATCCCAAATTCTTTCAATTCTTTTGAGGGCAAACTATATGAAGCCCATTATTGAAGCCCTAAAGCTTTTCGTTGTTACTCAATAATTATCGACATCAATATTATGATATCTCAGCTAATTATCACGAGATTATCGAGAGATATGAACAGATTAATTAAACATCACAAAATGATATCTAGGTACAATCTTCATTTACAAGTCTCTAGTGAGTATTCCTGGAGAATATTCTCGATAACTTCCACTTAAACTTTATATTCGTCAACGTTTGAGTTGCTCAACAAACTTACTCCAGGAGTTTTGAGGAAAATTATGGACCATCTTCATTAAATTGGATGGAAATGTTCTTTTTTAACTTCATTTGCCAATTTGCCCCAGAACTTTTAGAATTTTCGATTGGAAAGGTTGCTTGGTTGTTGCATGGTAATTCACTTAACTAACGTTGTTGATATCGAAGGAAGTTCTTTGTTTTATACAAACGAAAAATTTTAAACGAATCTAATCGTAATAATTGTTTCGAACTTTGAGGAGTGTTTGATGAATAATGAAATATTCTGGCGTCAAATTTTGTTTGCCCTTATAATAAGCATAAAAAATAGCAAAAATAGCGAACGAATAGTCTCGATGTACAATAGACTATGTCTATATCATAAATCACCGTCTGAAACGTAATATACCAAAATAGGACAGCAGTATTTCACTCAAATATGCGGAATAGAATGACAAATACACCTGGATATCGATGTGGAAATTCTCATTTCCACATACAATTAACTGTTATTTGTTTTTGTCAAGGTCCTATACTTTTGTTCGAAACGTTACGGTAATTTATATATGTATTTGAAATGCAGTAAAATAACGAAGGAAAATGTTCAACTTTGATATTTCAGGTAAATGAGAATATAAAGGCAATCATTCCAGACATGAAATACAATTTTTCTCTTCCAAATGGAGCGGGAATATTGTGATATGCTATTGTTTCTGTTTATTTCAAATTAGAGTCACTGATGATTTATTTGAACTTCCCTCGTCATCATTTTACCTATATATCTACTCAATTATAACTTTCATAACATTCCTACATTAATTAACTAAATGTGATTTTAAAATTTCATAATTAAATGGACATTCTGGAGCACTTTATCCATTGTTTTTAAAAATCCACAGCTTTCATCAGCAATTATGTTGTGGATATTGACTTCAAAGTATTTTATGAGCAGACACTAGCAACTCTGGACAATCTTCATTATTACTTGGCGTTAGAATGATATATATGTTGTCAAAAAATATTGTGTATATTCTTGCTACAGTGAGATGCATGTTACTACGGAGGTATCAACCTCTTTGATTGATTAATTCTTCAGGGAATTCTACAAATGGAAATGTTGTTTCCTACAGGAATTTAATCAAAAATGGTAGCTCGCGTTTGAAATAATAATGATATTTGAAAGGTTTCGAGTAATTCCCCAGTGGATTCTGTTTTACATTCCAATATATTCAGAAAAATCTGGAATTCCTCTCATAAACTGGCTGAAAACAAAATATTACATTACTTCCTCCGTTTTTCGTTGGATGTTCTGAAGGGAATTCCTTCCCATCTGCAATCTTCATAGGAAATTCACTTTCTGTTGTTCTGGAACATCGTAACTTGAAATCATACCTAACCTAACATACAGCCTAACCGAAATATCGATCGATCGATGGAATGGTTTAAATACTAATGAAATGTGTGAATTCAAAAGATAAAAAACTCTATTCTATTCCAGTTTTTGGGAGATTGTTCGCGTCATCAGACTGTGAGCCATAAGGCATATCTGATCTGTTATAGAAAACGCTTTTCTGAGAAAGAAGAATAATTTGAAATTGTAAAATTCGCGCCTGTTTCCAATTGTTGACTTGAGTTGATTGAAGTTTCTTTTCCAGGGGATTTTATGGACATCCTAGCCCTTATCAACTCTGCCACCAATGTCCTTCTCTACTGCACAATGTCCCGTCAATTCAGGACCACATTCACGGAGATGTATATGCCCAAGTGTGCTTTCAGCTGCTTCAAATTGCCGCAAGAGAACGTACGAGCATCTACGGCGGACAAAAATGGAGAACGTACTCAGCTTTCGCACACGTAGCGTCAGTTGAAACCTTGTTATACAACTGGAACATTTGTCTGAGTGATAAGTTTCCCTGTAATGGGACTTTGCACTCCTAATACAGCCATCTTATCGCATTAGATTCAGGAAAAAAGGAATTTGTCCTGATCGTCTAAAAAATTACACATTTCCCGATTAAACAGAACAAAGGAGGTTTCCATTCCATCAGATCCGAAAGGAGTTCTTTCCAAATGCTGTCAACCGATGAAGCGAAAGTGCGTATGAAAATGGATCCTACGCAACATACGAAAAATTTCTCATTTCGTCGCTTCATCCTACTTTCTCATTGACGTAGAATCGAATATGAAACTCATCAATTTTCAATTGACTGAATACCAGGGGTATGGTTTACGTCATCAGCATGGAAACATTCGTGCTCATGCTTGTCCCTATCAATACATGATACCTATGAACTGGAAGATCGTCAAAAATTTCAATAAAATCGGGCACAAATGAAAGAGTATCACCCGAAAATAATCTCAATGTGTTTTTGATGAACTGCTATAGTATGGAAGACATTTTGAATACCAGTTCCTATCATTAATGATGACTAATTAAAAATAGGAACAGTATTTCCCAAAGTGAATTGCAACTGTTGATGTGCAAGAAAGATTTGTATATTACGTAAATTTGTATGTCTATGGATTTGTTTGAATAAACTGAAATCAGAAGTTTACTATAGATTTTCAATAAACCAATGGTTTGAACTTCATTTATTATCTAAATTCCTTGGACTTATTGATAACATGAAATATTGATAGCGATCCGAATATTACGATGTTATTCGGTCTATTGTAGTAAATATTATTCAGCAACCTTGAAAAACGAAAGGGATTCATTGATTTGTTTGGAGAGACAGCCGATTGGATATTATGAATAACAAAAAAGCTGCATTCATTCGAGTATATATTGATTTAACCCCAGTTTAGAATATACATATTTGCCAGATCTCTGTAGTGGACAATAATTCATCGGATAAATTGTTCCTGGGTTATGTAGTGTGTTTCAGAAGATTCTGCGATTGTCAGATTAATAAAATCTACCATAAGTTTTCTTCCATAACTCCTGTCTATTACAGTTCTAGGAGGAGAAGTGACAATTCTCTTTCAAGAGAAAAAGACAGACCTAAAGTTGTACCAGCAATCATACTCTCTGCTCAACAGTTTGAAGTTCATGCCAAGGTCTAGTCTTCTTTTTCTATGCGGTTGAGTCAAGTTGGAAGAAGACAAAATGCCATAAACCTGACCTGTTGTCAACCTGACAATAAACCTTCAACTATCCATTTTTTCCTCCCTGTTTTTATATATTTTTTTCTATTATGTTTCCTGCGGATAACGTAAGAACCGACTCCATGGACATGAGCACACCGTCCGACGAATTCAAAATGATGCCCTTGAACAAGTTCTGCGTCAAAAGGTTCTTCGAGATAGGTTTCATCAACGCTGCCAACATCGAGGACGAGACCTTCATAGACAGCTTGGTGGCCCTGAACAAGACCAAACAGGACATCACCCACGTCACCTTCATAGACGAGAAAGACGTGAGAAACTTCCTGGTTTCTGTGGCGAACGAGGAGGAAAATTTGGAATTTCCACCATTTTTGATGGAAGAACTGAAGCAGTTCGTTGAATACGCGTCTACCATGGAGCTGAACGATCCAGAGACAACCATGGAGTACCAAGCCTACAAGATAAAGTTCAAGCTGATACAAACCATGTACGAACAATACGCCAACGTGGTTCTTGAAATGAGGAGACGGGATAGGTTGAATAGGGACCTAGACACGCTGGCCGAAAGAAAATCTACAGCCAGAGGTAAAAAATCGACCACTGACGTCAAATCGGGCAGTTCGAGATCGGGGAAACGACAGGAAAAAGCCGAGAGGGAGGATTATACCGAAGTGGATTTGATGGATAGCGATCTGGTGATTGACGACGCTGCTAAAAACCAGGTTTACTTCTATATACTCCGAGGATTCAACAGTATAGACGTAGTGAAATACCTTCTCAAGATATCGGTCAAGCTGTCGTTCATCGTAAGGTTGTCGGAGTATGAGGTGGACGAAAAGAAGCATATAAATCATTTCTGGAGAGAATACACGTTCGTTAGGAATTGCCCATGCGACTATCTCCAGAACATAGCCGTGTTCAAGTACCAAGCTCCACCACACCAAGATGTTAACGCAATATTAGAAACATCCCTGGCAGACCTAACGGAGATAGTGAAAAAACTGATAGACTATAAAAGGTTACACTTCCATTACATAAAGAACTTGAAGATCGTCAACACGAAATTCACTGAAACATTTCGATCTTTCCCCATTTACGAGAATATCATGAACTCTTACCCTTTAGAAACCGTAACTATACCCCTAGTGTTAAACAGTATGCTCCAAGAGGTCCAGATGAAACTGGATAAGAAGCTGAAAACAAATTCGTTTCATAAACCACTCCCGAAGACCACCAAGCATAAGACGAGATGTCCGTTCGATATCAGAAGCATGCTCGAAACCAAGAAGAGGGAGAAAAAGACTGAAAACCGAAAGCAGTCCTTCAGGATATACGAGAAAGATTACGTAAACTTAACGTTTCGGTCTTACGATAATGTAGGTGTCCAATACGTCAGAGACAACCTGGACATCTTGAATCTTCAAATGCCGATAATGCTGGCGCGTGAGTGCCAGTCCGAAGATACGATAGACGATTTCCAGGTTCACACCCATGACGTGGTTATCCCCAGCGAAGAAGAACCTTGCTTCACGGACGAACAGACCACCCATTTGATAAACTTGCTCTACCTGAAAAACAGATATTTCCATGACTACGAGGACCAACAAGTGGTGGGAAACGAGTACACCAAGAACGTTGTCATCTTCGACAAGAACCATCACTTGAGGAACATGCTACCGCACTGTCTGACCGACGAGGTATGGAAAATAGACGAACCATTCATCGACCACTTTCCCCAGTCAAACCAATATGAATTTTTAAGACCGATGGCCCTGCACTGGGCGGAAATGTTGAAACCAGAGGTCTTGTGTCAGCACCTTCTGGAGTCGGAACTGAAATTTTTGTGTTGCGACTACATACACTGCAAACTTACGAATTCGCTGATAGTCAGATATCACAACAACGTGAATTCCTTCGGTCTTCACACGAAGGTTTGGAGGGAGTATCTGAGGACCCCTGTAGGTCTGGGGGATTTTTGTAGGTTCACCTTGGTGGACGATTATGATTGGCTGAAGGAGAACGGGATCTATCCTCAGGTCACCTACGTGGAGGTGGCTAAAATGATGGAAGAGCACACTGCCATGTACCAGTATGGAGACCCAGCGAACAGGGATTACCGTAGCCTTCTAGTACCCCAGATACAATACAGCGTCTCAGATATTCGGCAAAGTACCAAATGCCCCTGCATCGAAGAAAACGTCTGCGAGATACTAGAAAGTTGCAATGGTGAGACTATATCAGGGTACCTAGACATGTCGGCCAACTTAGAATCCATCCTGAAAGACTTAGAGGAATACAACAACGTTGTAGATTTTTCCGAACACTGCAAAGGTAAGAGCGACCAAGATTACAGCTTTGCCGCCTATAATTTCGGAGTAACTAAGTTCAGCATCGTGGGACACACGACAGACTTCATAAGCTTGGACCATGTTAGGGTAACAGTGGATACCAGCAGGTTTTGCCATGAACAGTTCAAGATGGTAGTCAAAATCACCACCGACTATAACATGTTCGTCATTCACGTTCCCCAAAATCGTTTTGGTTGTCACGTTTTCTTATCCGATGGTACCATAGTGGTTTTCTCGAAACCAGTCGTACCAAAAGTGAACGAGGAGAAATCTGTAGTTCAGGAGGAAGAGTCCAAATTGACATTTCTTGATTTGGACGAGGCGATTGGAGGTCCGCAGAGGAAAGATACGATAGAATCTGATTTATCCGAATATTTGCTACACGGACCACCTGGGGATACGGAGACCACATTGACCGCTATAGATTTCGAACATTACAGATCCCAGGAACTTTTTCCTGCGGTCGGTAACATCGTGAGGATATCGCCTAAGGAGATGTTCAAAACGAACATAAAGAAGGACATTGATCTACTCAAACGACTCCAACAAAACACGAAGTGCCTCAAGGTATCTTGTAGAAGTTCTGAAAAGATCGATCTCAATCTCAGAAGTAAAATTCCCGAACGTCAGGTGGCGCTCAGCAGCGTGGTGAAGAGAATCCTCGACAAACACGCCGATATGGAAAATCGAGAAGCTCCTAAAAGAAAATGTGTGATCAAAAACGCCGAGGGTCTGTTCAAAACAAACCCCATCTACGACTGCACAGTCACAGTTCCTAACGGACTCTGTATAAGCGTGTTACCATCAGAAATACACGACAACACTTCGGTCATAAAACAGAGCTACGAATTGCAACCTGGACCCGAAGCTGTGTCAGATGAAAGTTACAGAATGTTCACTCACGATGGTACACTTATAGTCGGCAAGCTCGATGGAAGTATCCACTTATTGATGTCCAGTGGGAGAGAGATAAGGTTCAGCAAGCCCACCAACCTTAAGGACGAGGCGTTCTGCAGGGTTAAGACGCAGATAACGGAGGATCTCATAAGGAAAGCCTTCACCAGGTAAGAAGAAATATCGAATTCATCGAATGTCATCTACAGAATATGATTTAACATACTAGACTGCACCAAAAGGCGATTGTTTTCAATGCAGGTTTCACCAGTGACAAAATTGCTGGATACAACACTTTTGGTTAGGATGCCTTACCCATAACTGGGATATGTTCAGAACAAGAAAGTAGTTCACATACTGGATCATGCTTCTTTTCCCTTTAGGCCCAAATCCCAAAACTTCTGTGGGTTTCTTTGGTCTGAAAAGTTCCGATATGTCCTCGAGTCACTAAGAATTTTCGCATTTTCAGAATGATGTCGGATCGTCAAGACCCAGCCGCCTCAGAATATTATATCAGCAGAAGGGGCCACATAAAATCCAAATACGCGATCATAGAGGGATGCGACAGCTTCAACGAGATCAGCAAACTGCCCTTCTCGTCCGTGTGCATGATCAACTTCGAGGGAGAGAAGATAACGATCAAGAACAAAAAGATATACAAGTATCAATACAGCAGACACACCACCGAGATCAATTTTCAGACCGAAGAAAGGTATTACAGGAGGGAAGACGGTTTTTCCTCTAAAATCGATAGGGATGGTACCCAATACGTGAAATTTCCCGACGAAACTGGAATAAAAACAGTTGTGAGCGTCTCAGATGAACCGATTCGTTTCAGTAAGAAAGATAAGATGGGTTGGATCTTGATAACGTCTACGTTCCTCTATGAACACCCATATTACAAACCGGTTTTCTTCGACAACATCAATTTCTACATTGAGATCCAAATGAACGTACATGACACCCTCCACTTAAACAGTCAGGGTGGTTTCCTAAGTATGAGAAACTCCACCTATATAGATCTAAAAACGGATTTTGTAACATTCACGAAGGATTGTCACCGCTGTGGCTCACAATACAAATGCAGGCTCTTCGTAGAACCACTTTATCAGAATAGGAATCTCAAGGAAGAAAAGGATTTTTTCGTGGACGTTGAAGACAGTTACAGGAAGACGTTCAAGGCTGATTTTCAAGGGAATTGCAAGATAGATCCGAATTATATCCATACAGCAATGAACGAGAGGAAGTGTCAGCATTCCATCCAAACCGATCATCAGAAGATTTACCTCATCAAGAACAATCTGGAAGGGATGGTGCTGTGGAATGACAAAGCGGCCTCAGCTGCCATGAGAGATTCCGAAGACGCGAACATCCACCATTTCAACGACGAGAGGAACACCCTGATATTTTTAACAATCACCAGAAACGTCTTCACGAGCTTCAACGAGAGGTTCTTTGGCACAGCGTTGAGGGACGTCGAAATTCCCTTAACAAAGTCAGACATTACCAACAACTTAGTCTATCAAACTACCAGGAACCTCTATAGTATGTTCGAATTGGATCAAGTGAACGGGCTGATGAACTGTCTCAAAAAGTTCTTCCAGGAAGAGGTCATGCGGGAATTGGCTTTGAGTTTAAGCGCTCTGAAGTTTCACCTGTCGTCATCCAAGTTCTCCATTCATTCCCTCTCCCAGAGTTATCCGGAGGAGTACGAAATGCCGTCGAAACCCGTTATAACCTTACACGAGAAACTGAAGGAAATCAATAGGAAGATTGCTGGCTCAAGGAAGATAATGAAGATGAAATTGCCGAATTATTTTCATTCGAAATTCAGCACGTTCGTGGATACTGAGAGGTCTAGTTTGCTGAGGATTCAATCGAGGACAAGTTCTCCGGATACTGAACTAGTCAATTGAATATTTTATATTTTTATTCTTACATGTTTATATGTTGATATTTTTATTTATTTTTGGAATAAAGTCTAAAAGTGAAATAGGGAAGTTTATGGTGAAGTTTTCATTTCGGTTTCGTCACAGAACTCCTCAACTACTCAAGTATTTTGTTGAGTAGGTATTCACAAGGTTGTCAAGTATTTCTGAACTCGTCTATTTGGTCACGGAATTAAAAAAACTGTCTGTGACTCTTTGCACGAGTTCTGACAAAAGTCGAATAAAATGTCGATACAAATTTCAATCACCCATAAAAAATCTACAAACCGTTCCACGAAAGCCACAGCAGACAGTTTAGCTTTCTTCCCAAATGCCAATACTATCTTCAAAAACACCGAGCTGGAAGACTTCTGTCCCAGGAAACTCTTCGAGGTAGTTTTCGCAAACGAACTGACCCTCAAATGTTATGACCTTCTCGAAGGAATCATCAAGATCCACGAAGAATTGCGAGCAGAATCGAACATCGTGTTCATCTCGCGAAGAAGCGTCATCAACTTCATCAAGGAAGTCGTGGAAGATTCCGAAGACAACAGCTTCGAACACCCACCTTCTCTGAAGGACCATCTCCACAGAATATGCCACGATCTGGATCGAAATTTGAGATTTGGAGGCGATATATCACGAAAGCACCTGGCTCTTATAATGAAGCATAAACTCATCAACGAAATGTACACCCAGTACGCCAAAGATGCTCGTCTGGATCACGAGATTTGTCAGAAGGAAGAACTGCTGAGGAAACTGCAAAGGAGCGATGTTCAAAAGCAGATAAGATTCTCGGAAATGCAAGCTTTCACCCCTGAAACAAAACGTAGAGCCCCCAAAAAAACTGAGCATGTTACTAAGCTGGAGATGAGCGATTACACCTCGTATGTCCTGCCTGACAATCTACACGGCTCAGAGGATCTGAAGGATCATATCTATTTCTACGTATTTGTTGGATTTCAAGATCCTTGTTTGCTCAAACTCCTCATGCGTTACAAGGTTCCAGTGAACTGTATCCTGCAAATTTCCAGGTGACAAGAATCTTGATCTGCTTTTAATTTTATTCTAGGCTCATTGCTATTGAGATAGACGTTACACAGCTTATCGAGCCACCTTCTTCGTAGAGCTACTGTAGCTTCTCCTTTCTCAACCTTTTCCATTCTCACCTAGTCGTTCTTTCTAAATTAACCCCATTTCTAGGAGGAAAGATGCAGATCCCTGTGAATACACCTACTTCTGGCGGAAAATGAGAGAAATATCGCGAAACGGAGAAAAATTCAAAGCGTTGGAGGATGCAGCACAACTGAAATACATCAACGGATCTGTAATTCCAGATGACAAACAGAATAAACGGAATTTCTTCAAGGAGCGACACGAGGAATTGGAAGAATTGCTTATGAGCATTCTTGATTTAAAGAGGAAACATCTGTTCTACATCAAACACCTGTATCCTTCCAAGTTCAGAGATTTGGATATCAAATACGGTCCATTCCCTACGTACGAAGAAAATCTGAGAGATATCCCTGTGGAATACGTTACAATTCCATTTATTGTACAGAGTATGCTGTTGGAAGTCGAAAAAAACTTCGTGGCTAAAAAGCAGAATGCAAACTTTTGTCGAGATGATCCAGCCAAGAACGTTTACCTTGTTCACCAAGGAAGTACACAACCTGCTCACATTTTATACGATTTAGAGGACGAAAAGGTGACCAAGAGCCCCTGTCCATTTTCCATCAATTATTTCAAACCTGTGAAGAAGAAAGAGAAATTGTCGAGGCAGAGAGTGTTCAGGAAATTCTACGAAGGAGACCATTTGAACATGAATCTTTCAGCAGATAGAAGAGCCAAAGCTGTGGCTATATCAGATATGAAAATCTTGATGAATCAAAGATTTTTTCACTGTATTAAAAACTTGGAGAAGTGTAAAGATGTGAACTTCAAGCTGCCCCATGTTCACCATCAAGGTACCCCAAGTAGGGCCAGACCAGCACTCTCCCTAGAGCAAACAGATCACTTCCTGAACCTCTTCTTCTTGAGCAGCATGGCGGCCGCTGAGGATTCATCGAAAAATCAGGAAAATCCCGCCAAGAGTTTCATTTGCTCTCCCTACGATTTTTACGATAACAGAAATTTCCTGCCTAGATCCATCAGTATGTTGGGTGAAATTCCAAACTTGTACCGCAAGTTCAACAGTATGCTATTGAGGTGGAGGGAGCCTCTTTCAATTTCAACGCTGGCCCAATGGTTGTTCGAGGCTCAACAGGAATATGCGGAAATTAATTTTAGGTACTGCGAGGCAACTGACTCGCTGGTGGTTCATTTCCATCAGGACCTGGAAGTCACCGGAACAAGGACCAGGATTTGGAAAGAATCGCTGAGAACCCTCACCTGTTTCAGGGATTTTTGCAGCCACTACTACCTGGAAGAGGCAGATTGGTTCACCAAGTTCAAACCGATACCGTATGTGGATTCCAAAACGTACGCCAAAAACGAAGAGAAATACGTGTTCGAGAGAATCATTGAATCGAACGGACTGTATAAAAACTACGAGAAATATCTCATCCCTTACTATTACTGCGACAATTTTGATACCGAAAGGTTGTCTTGCACGCCAAACTCGGATACCTTCAAGAAATTCACTCATATCGAACCGATGATCAAACCAAATTTCGAAGAAATCATAGCTGAAATCAAGAGTCACCCTTCGAGCAAAGAACTGACACAATTCTGTTCCAAATCCTTTCCCGAAAGTTCGTTAACCGCGTACGACGATAGTCCTCCAAGATTCGGTCTCACAGGAACAACCAACGATTTTTTCAGCCACGATGGTGTTCGGGTAACCGTAGACACCTGTAGGTTCCACTTCGAAAACTTCAAACTGAGCCTATCGGTCAAATTTGACGGTCACACGTTAATGGGTCACTATAGAAACGGACACGTTGATCCCCATCTACTCCTACAAGACGGCACTGTCATCAAACTGATCCTACCGTCCCCAAAACAGATCCAAGAATCCGATTCTTGCACTCTGAGCGAAGATCTGGATGGAGTGAAATCCATCTTGGGTTTCAACCTGGCGAGGTTCAAAGACGATCCGGATTTCTCAACGGATTTCGACGAAAACGTTAACAGGATGCCCACGTGGACTCCGGAAGTCAAACGCGTCATCCCCGTGTACAGTGAGGACCTCGAAAGCATAAATATAGACCTTGCTTTGGTTTGGAACAAGATCAAACAAATCCGACACGAGAAAAACGTGAATCGCGATATGAAAATTTTAAATCGCATGCTGCGCGAAGATTTTGTCCATAAATATGTGGATTCTCCCAAGTTGAGGTTCGTGAAAAGAAAGTATAAATTCCTGGAGATCCCTCTCAATTTCTACATACGAAGGATATTGAAGGAATCGATGAAGAAGAAATGTAGGCCGATGAACCGAAGAAAAAAAATCTCCATCAAGAATCAAGATAAACTGCCGCCTACTTACCAAAAAACAATACCGCATATCAAGCTGAGCATGCCTAACGGTTTGATTTTAGAAACTTTAACTCTGGATGCAAAAGAAGAAATAATTGTGAAACAAACGCATCTTCATAGGGAAAAATACAAAAATATCAGTGGGGAAGATTATAGACTCTTCCTTGATCATGGCACAGTTTTGATCCGTTTTTGTAACGGAAATATGAGAATCTTAGACTCTCAAGCAACGATCGTCGATTTGAAACAGAAACAAAGGGATGGGCACGACCTGAAAAAATGTTTCGGCAGTATCGATACATGTCGCAAAATGATCTACAAACTATCTTTGACTACGAATCGAGTATGCCACGATATTCGGGATTATAGCCGGACTAGAAGAGGCCACCTTTCTTGTAGTAAAACGCTTCAGTTATCTTCGTTTCCCACCGCTGATATAGATTCTTTGAACACGTTGTACTCCAGCGTCAATATACGTACTTTGGACGGTTTTTCCTTGAGAATCAGGGATAATACCGTTGAGAAAAAGCAATTTTCTAAGGTTTTGACGGAGTGGCACTTTCAAACTGGTCAATCTCTGGTGGAACGTACCGATGGTATGAGAGTTTGGAACAGGGACAACGGAGATCAGGCTGTCATCTTTCCGGATGGTACAAAGATCACCAAAACAGTACAAGTGGAGGAAACGCTAGAATTCTTCGTTAAGAGGGATAAACAGGGATGGGTAATCGTAAACCACAATTATCTATATGAGCATCCTCTATACTGTCCTGTTAAATTGGACCAAAGAAATCTCCAAACTTCCATTATATTGAAGAAAAATGTTGAGCTGAAAATGTCCAAGTTAAACACTCTAATTTCAGTCGATGGAAAAAGTGAAATCTTGATCACAACAGAAAATTTGCGTTTTACCAAGATGTGTCCCAAATGTAAATCTAAATGTACTTGTGACATAGCTGTTAACTTAAAGGTTGGGGATGCGGAATCTAGCCAACTTTTAATATGTAAAGACAGCTATGGAAAAGTGTTCACATCGGATTTTCTAGGCCGTTGCCAGATCAACAAGAACTTCATAGAAGGCGAGCTCAACGATCAGAACTGCAACCACGTGCTCCAAAACGATTACCATAAAGCATTCCTGATAAACCCTGATCTTACCGGGTATCTTCTGTGGAATGAGAATATGATAGTGAGGGAATTGAAGAAGATGGAGGAACATGTACCCAAAAGTGCAAATAAGGTTATAGTTGAAGAATTCAAAGACGTCAGAAGCCAGTCAGTTGGCGTCGTTTTCAAGAAAAATCATTACGAACATATCAGCGAAAGGTTCATATGGCCCAAATATTTGCAACCGATTTTATTTGCCAACCTGGAGCCAAGTTTGGATGATGCTGTAACTCATCAAGTTTGCAGAAGAATTTTCAGTGTCTTGGGTGAAAAAGATACTAACATTTTGTATCGCGTTGTCAGGAACGTCCTGCATGACAATAAGGACCAAAATGGTCGTCATAATATTAGAAATTCTGAATGATGTTATTTATAGGACAGTTTATTATTATTTTAATCTTGTATATACTTTGTACTTGTTCTTCTCAAATATCTTTAGGATAATTTGTATAAAAAACGATTTTTTTTGGATATATGTATTCCAATAAAGTATATCTTCTTTGAAAGAAATATGAAAATATATTTATTTAATTCATAAATTATTAATCGAAGGATTGGACTGTTAGAGAAGGTTCTGCTTGGCTGATGACTCCTTCGATTCAATAAGAAAGAAAGAGTAAAATTAAACACTAGTTCTCTTATTTATTCATTTCTCAATCCATTCCATTCTTTCGTAAGAGTTTTTCAAGTACGTTATATTTCATCTAGATTCTATAAAGAAAAATCAAATAAAACCAGTTAGTTATCCAATTCTACAGAATTTCAGTGAAGTTTTGAATGAAAAGGAGGTAGTTCACATTAATCCATTATTGATCTAAAATTTTCTCCCTGACCACTAAAAATCACTGCGACTCTGTGGATTATAGATTATTGAATTGATAGTCTATAAAGGCTCTTTCCTTCTTTCGACATTGCAGAATTTCTCTGTCACCTATTTTGGAAAATCAGTCTGAAAAAAAGATCTCATTGTTGAAAAAAATCCTGAAACAGATTTTCCTTGAAATATCACTGTCGAAAATAGGGATAGCCAGTGTTTATTCACATTTGACAAATCTGGAAAAAAGAATATAAATCTATAACAGAAACACGTCCCAAACATACCATCTACAAAAATAGTGACAAGATATAATTGCACACAAAATTTTCACTCCCAAAAAATATATATTTCTCTTCAACATCTTCCAATCGGTGTTCTTCAGTGCCAGCAAAAATCGTCTCAACAGAATTCTAACATTAATCTTCACAACAACACATCATTTTGTATGTTCGATTGCTAATTTAATTCGAAAACGTACATAAAATAGACTCATGGATGCTCTATGAATCTTTAGAGCCATTTAATTTTTCACGAACAAGATGAACTTCTATCTATTTTCGATAACATTTTCACATAGGTTCATCCCAATGTTATAAAAATCAACAACTATCTACATTCTCAATAGGTTTACACTTTACATATTTTATATTTGGCACTAATTATGAACTTACCCACATTGAGGAAAAACATGGACGATTCTGATATAAAGAACAGTTTAGAAAATTAATATCTCTTCGAATGACGTTGGAAAATTATTAATGCTCCTTACTTATACTACAACATTCAAATTTTCTACGTAAAAATAAAAAAATTTCTGTCGCAAACGAAAGAATAAGTTTCAAGTTTCTACAGCATGGTCTAGGGTCAGTCTTTCATCTGTCAGTTCCTAAGACACTATTTAATTTCTTCTCCTCTACTGTATTTCTATTTTCTAGAATTGACTTTCGTTTTCCTACAAATTTATATATTAATTGGTGTAGAAGGTCATTTGTTATTGTAATTTTTCCTGTTTTTGTTGCAATTTACCTCGAAGAAGCAAATCATAAACGTTTATAGATCTCGCCTTGAATTTGGGCAGCAGTTCAAACAGAAAATCTCAACAGACGTTTGATATGATCTTTCAATTTCAACTGTCTCATGTTCATCCAAAAATTAATCATTTATTCGTAGGATTAAATGAATAAACAATCGAAATGAAGCATAACATCAACAAAAATGCAAGGATATGTAGCAATCACTTAAATTCAAAACATTATTCCGAAACTTCTCCCGAAGCTTTTTCAACTATAGTTGCTTTAGCACAACTTCAATTTCCATATGGAGATAGGCCTTTGAAAAACAGTAACCTGTCCATGCTCTTTACCTCCAATCAGATACATGAAGAAAGGAAACGTGTTGTCTACATTATTATTCTCAACTTTTTCCAATTTCTTTCTCCTATCTACGCCACTGGCACTCAGAGCCCTGCATTTGTTGTTGTCCTTCACCCTAGCACCGCAATCTATAGACAGAGATTTGGGAGGTCTAGCTAACCTTGCAGAATTTCTGTAAAGAACCTTGGTGTTTCTGCTGTAACTTTCGTTACAGTTCTGCATCTCCAATATATCTTCTTGAGATCCACGCGAATCCCCTTTGGCAACATTGTTCAAGATCTGAACGAAGGCTTTCCTGTCTTGGTCTCCATTGATGAGGTTAGATTTAACGTCTGGCCTCATGTAGTTCGGATTGCAGAAGCCAAAGGGACCAGGTTTGTCTCTCTCCCTATTTTTCACGTTCTCTTCTAAGGGGGTTGTGGTCTTCACGCTGTAGTTACTTGCCGAGGATAGTCTGTTCATGGTTTCGATACTGGCGTAGTCGGAAGTAGAAGAGATATTTTCCTCCAGTTTGCAAGAATTCGAATTGACCATGTGTTGATAGAGGGGGTTATCAGCGTAGCCAAGGTGGGAACTGTAACTATCGCTTCTTTTTAAGACATTCAACTCAGATTCCACCAAAGCGTTCTCTCTGTTGTTTCGATACTCTATACCAAGATCGTTTTCGTCATCTGTGTCTAAGTAAACGAGCTTAGCGGCTTCTACTGGGGTCAGTACTGGCGTTGGTAGATTGATGAGGCTGAAGTTAGGTACAGATATGGGATCCCTGGTTATCTTCACGCTGGACATGTCGAATTCTACTCGTTTTTTCGTGGTATATTCCTTATTGTCATCTGGGGAGGCTTCAGGGCTGTTCTTCTTTATCACAAAGGCTGATTTCGATTTCACCATCTTACCTGGAAGGGAAATATTGGTTCGAATGAAAGTTTATATGGTTCGGTGGTATTTCACTCACTTCTTGCAGGAGTTGAAGACGCCATCTCTAAGTTTAGCTCCGTTTCTGCGTTCTGGGGTGAGGCGTGTTGTTTCAGTAGACTCTCAGTGCTATCTCCGTTACATCCAGTCAGTACGGTGTAGCTGCATTTGTTGTTGAGCCTCGAGATGTTGATTTGGGACAGTTTCGAGATTTCCTGTAGGAAACTCCTGGAGGATCGGTTGTCTTGGTTCTGCTGGTGGTTAAAGTCGTTGCTACCGTCCGTGTAGTTGTTTTGGGAGGGGTTGAATACGTAAGTCTTTTCGCTCGGAGCAACCTAAGGAAAGGTATGGAGTTTTTTAAGATTCAGACAGCAATTTCTTGCATGCATAAGTCAAAACGAATTCGTATATTCTCGGTGGAACCTGAAAAAGTTAATCATTCATAACGGCAGGCTCCAACCGCCGTAGGGGTTTTGTAAATCGTGAAAAAATGTAATCATGGCTTTATAGGGGAAGTGGTTATGAAAAACCTCCCCATCGTGTCCGCATCGACTCACCCTGTTGCTCGGCAGATAGGAGGAGTGCCTGCCGCCCCTGTCGGCTGAATTGCAGGTCCTCGATCGCACTTTCGCCGCCTTGGTCTCCAGGGAATGCACAGAGGGGTCCTTGAGGAGCAGTTCGGAGATCGTCAGGGCGATGCTTTCCGCCCTAGGAGAGGGCTTCAGGCCGGGCGTCACCATCTTTTCCCACGTTTCAGCACCTGAAATAGATGAGCGTTCAGGGCTGGCGAAATTGCCGGAAATGGGCCGTTGAAATGTTTAGTTGCGGATCGTATTTTATCCTGGGAAGGGTAGGTTTTAGTTTGCGGATGGCTTGGATAGTTTTCACGACGTTATGCTCGATTTACAGAATCGTTGGATTATATTTGATCGAGTCGGCTGCGAATACAAAGAAGATTTTTAATTTTTTTTATTTTGAGCTATCCCATCAGGCGTCTGGGACTTGTACATTCAAGGAAATATCAAACAGGGATTCACAGATTTGAATTTTCATTAATAACACTCAAACATCAGTTAAGCCAAACACATCACGCTCATAAACTTCCGTAAAACTCCTGCTCAATTCCATTTCTGGTTTCTAGAAGAAAATATTCATTTACTCCCCGTATATTTCGATTTCCTTATGACCAGCATAAATTTTCTACGAAATATATATTTTTCTCACTTCCATTCCTAGTTTTGCAACACACAATGTGTCTCTAAGTGCCAAGAGCGGTATCCAATTGAAAATATCATCTTTCGTATTCCCTATACAGCGTATTCCTCCCAATAAAGTGCACTTACCAAAATGAAATTTCCACAACTCGTTCGTGGGATTTCCTCCCCTCTCTCCCCCGAATATAATCATGAAAGAGGGAAATCTACAGGCTGCGTGGCTGTGCAAAGGTCCAGGATTCACCTTGGTCTTCACGTTGGTCCAGACACGAGTCCTCGAGTCCCATCTCCAAAGATCGGACCGCTCCTGAAATCGGAAATTATTGTTTCTCTGATTGCCACCATCTACAGAATGTCGTACACGATAATTTTGATGATAAAGAAAAGAGATTCGATCTTTTCAGTTGGTATTAGAAGAGTATAATTTTCGTGAAGGTTACATACTGTATAACACATTACAATGCTATGGAGAGTTACCCCTCGAGAACATTTTACATTGTGGCACATTACATATACTTTTCATTAATTATATATTCGATCAACAACCCACAAAGCAGCCAAAAAGCGTGTTGTCACACGTCAATTTTTCATGAAATCCCACCCTTTAAAATTCTACACGGAGCTATACACGTTCACCCTGCTCATTTATAACCCCAGACCGTTCCAGCTTGTCGACAATCCTCTGAACAATTCTGTTCGAAGTTCCGGCATTACTCTTCCTTTGTAGAGACGTCGGTGAACGGACTGTAGCAAGGGAGTTTAATTCAAGAGTAATTTGTACAGGAATACCTAAGAGATTAAAGTCGCTTTCGAGGGAGGATATTCTAGTTACGTGGTGCTTTGTTAGGCCGGCTCTGTGATACGTATATTAATGAATTTCGTGTTCTCGTTTAATTTTCGTCCTTTGCGGTTGGTGCAAGAGTTGATTGCTGTTTGCATTTGAACCTTCCTAAATCGAAATAGTAAAAATGGACATTTTATCCCCAAGGGGTGAAACTCACCTGTAGATCTGTCATTCCACCATAAATCCATAAAGAATCATCGTGGATTATGCAAGAATGCTTATGCCTTGGTGCTGGGAAGCAGTCATTGTTGTGTACCCCTTTCGAAGAGCTGGATATCAGATGCCATGACTCAGTATCTAATAGGAAGAATAAAATCTATTTAAGCTTATCAATTATAGTCTGGATCAATGTAAGCGATCTCCATCATTTAATTTACAATATTTTTCCCTCTCAATTCATCCAAACTTTCGAAGCGAGGCTTGAAATTTATTCTTTCAAGAAAAATTGATTTCCAATGCGGAATATCGTGAAATAGAGGAAAACCAACCCTCATCAACCTTGTCCGGACACAAAACTGATCCATCACACTCAGGCAGGATAAGAACGTCAATTTCCTCGTCGTAAAAAATTCAACCTACCGAAATGAAAGGCCCATAACTCGCTGGATGATCCCCTCAGGTCCTGGTAGCCCCCATAAATAAACATCGAACCTTTGAACACCAGGGCTGTGTGACCACGACGGCCTTTGGGAGCAGCGCAGCCTGCAAACGACATGTTATATCAGGCGTGATGACGTTAGATAAGGTAGATTTTCAGCATAAGCGGCCAGATTCTTCGAATTTATTAGGTGGAACGGTTAAAGTCTGAATTATTCATGGAAAATGGTGGAAAATGGCTTATCTAGGATCGTACACAAATAGGGAACGTGGAATATGTAATTTATGAAGTTTAATCTGATGAATATTTCAGCCAAGAAATGAGAACGTTTACGTTCAACTCATTGACGACGTTTCTTGGATTAATCTTGGCTAATGGCTGCTCGATAAGTCTGTCTACATTTTACTAACTCACCTTTTTTCGACCTGACTTTCCTCCAAGTGTTTGCTTTGATGTCATAGATCCAGAGGGGAGTTTCAGACCCTGCTGAAAACCCTACTTCTCCCCCAAAAACGTAGATGTTTTCTTTATGGGCTATTGCAGAGTGTTCTTGCAAACAGGGTAGCTTGTCACCTGTTGGTTTCAGTTGCTGCCATTTTCCTGTAACTGTAAAAAATCTATTGTGGTTTTCCAAAGGAAAAGTGGACGATTGAAAGATATTGAAACTCAGGTTATAGCAACAGCTATCATTCATCATGCTTTATATGTATGTAGAAGGCTCCAAAAATTATCTATAATTTAAAAATCATGCTTCCCTCTCAAGATATTGCCTTGATTTCACCTCATTTACTTCACCTATAAATCGTAAGAAGCATATGTTCCCTTCAGTTATGTTAATTCGAAGAATTTTCCCCCAAGAACAACCCCAGGTGTCGGAGTGGAATAACTAAAGCTTGCTTTTCCCTGCACCTCTTAAAACGTCTTGTCTCCCTTGTAGGTACACAGTTGCGCTTTTATCGTGGCTAAATTTTATGCCTTTCGAGGCAAGGGGGATTCGATGCAGATGGAAAAAGCCGATAGACCCTTCAGACAATCAAGTGTCCCATTATTCCTCATCCTAGCCGGCAATGGCTGTGGGACATCCCCAGACGTCTTCCTTGATTGCGCTGAGTGCTTTGTATCAGACAACACTAGAGGAGGACGTATTGTGTCGATTTATTCGATGGCTTTCCGATTTAGGTCCATTTGGAGTGTCGGACTGGCACCTGATTGATGGCTTTTTCCCCAGAAGGGTTTCGTGGTCTTCCGATGGGGTTTTCCACTCTGAGAATTGGCGATAGATCACTATTTTTGTATAAAGAATTGAATAATATTCGAGAGTCGAGAGGGACATTTTACCAACTTCTAGAAGCACCACATTTCAACGAAGATATTTTTTAATTTTATACGAGTCTTCAACGTCTGATGGTCAAATTTCAGGGGACTAGTTTGGTGAACAATCATCTAACACCTGTTTATAAAAGGAACTCCAAATTGACCAAGAAAATCAAGAAAAAGAGAATCTTATGCTGAAGAATAGGAGAAAAATAATTTACATCTAGTTCCATAATAAGTTCAAAGACGATTCAATTTTGAAGCTTCATCAAGTTAGCTTCTGTTTTTGGTAAAGTCGATAGAAGCTTCAAAATTGAAGGGTTTTTGAAATTGATTACGAAAATTACGTATTCATCAATCCAAATTCATTCTTGTATGTATTTCAAGTGTTATCCCTTCTTCTGACTCCATCAAGGCTCAACAAGGAAACTGATGCCGTTTTAATCAACCCTTGGCCCTTCTTCGATCGATTTTCCCATCAAGCCTCCCCCGTTTCGACAAATTAAGCGAACATAGGTTAAATATCGCGCTACATGAGTCCCAATTAAGGTTTTTGGCCCACACCACATCTTCGCCACATTGGGTTCCCCTAGTCAGTTGCCAATGATTGATTTCGACTCCGAAATTGGAGTTTGTCGATTGCTGTTTTCGATTCCCTCGTACAGTAAGTAAAACGTGTATACGTGGAAATTCTGGGATTTCAAGCGTGAATCTGTGGAGGCAGGAGGCAGGATAATATTTCAGGACGAAGTTCGTGCTCGGCTTGTATAACTCCAGTTTTATGATGGCTCCGTGCTTCCCGGGGGGTTTTAGGGACTATATCTCGGTAAATCGATTAAAGAGGGACGGCTATTTGCGGAATTCCTCTGGATATGAGATCGCCTGGGAGTTCGGTGTTTATCAATTTCGAGAGTTTTCTGATATGAAATCGGACATTATGAGAAGGATTTTCAGTGGATGAGACTACTAACGAATCCCACTCACTTACTTGCACAGGAAGGATACCTCTCAGGCTCAGAGAACTCATCTATTTTCAGATTATATACGACATAGAAAATTCTTGAATTCCTTGAATTTTCTCATCCAGAATGTTCCTGATAACAGCTCCATTCCTCACCGGACCATCAACGTCGTATATTTCGAAGAAACTCTCTCAGCAACTTCTCAATCATCGCTTCCGCTCTGAAGGACGATATCCTCGAGACGAAAGGCGAGTATCCTGGTCCTGCGGCGTTTCAAAGGAACAATCCGTATACGGATGCAATTCCTTCAAATTCCCGACGTCAAAGGGCCAAATCAATTTGCCCGCAGGAAGGATCTGCACTGCCACACGTAAAAGGGCCCTTACAGTCGTTAACAGGGTCGAACTAATGGCTCTCTCAGCGAAATCGTTAAATGGGCTCGACGCCAACGCGATCCAACCGACTGGATTTTAATTATCGCACTCCGATGGGCACGTTTTTTCATCCGGAAGTGGCGGAAAGAAATGTTGCAGCGTCAGATTGGGGACGAGGCCTGTTTATTGGCGACAAAAAGTTTCGAAGAAGTAAATTCGTTATTTTAAGTAGTACGTGTCAAAATATACCTTTTTTTGACCCAATTATGTGAAAATTCCTTTGATGTTGAATCATTGAGGTGTGTATGTTTCTTGAGTCGAATTGTTTCCACACCTTGGGGTGATATTCTTTTAGATTTCCAATATATCCATGCTTTTGAAGAATTCTCCTTTGATTTCTGCTTCCTTCAATTTGAAATCTGTTTTTGTTTCGTTTAAATAGTATGGAAATAATTCAGTGTAGATAGTAACAAAATTATCATCAATTGAACTGATTTCAAGTATGCGCATTCGCCATTTTGCATCCATTCTGACCATTACATAAATATTATGTCTTTCAGAGTAACTTGACACATGAAACTTGTCCATTTTCCTCATTTGTCATCTAGGATTTATTCCAGTTGTTTGTCAATTTATAGATTCAGCGAAAAATTACACGGTTCCATCAAAAATTAGCAGTCAATAAACTTGAAATTCAAAAAGTAACTGTGACATTAATTCTGATAATGTATTTGGTACTCTGTTACGTGGAATTTCTACTCTTATTTCGTATATCCAATTTTTTCTTCTATACGAGGTTTTAAAGAAGAAAACTGATAGTGATGGTACTATTTATAGGTAGGTATGTTAAATTTGGGCTGGTGCATACGCCATTTTGCAGCACACATGCAGATAGAAGAAGCATTGCAATAAATGAAAAGGAAAATACGTAAAGTGGTTAAACAACTTATTCTAGTTAGATATTGAGCTGCTGGGACCATTTCAAACCTCTTTAAGTAACAAAAAACAGCATTTTTGTTTTTTTCCATAATAATATCATGATTGAGAAGGTGGCTGCTAAAAAATAGTTTCAGAAACTCACCTAAATTATAGCTCCAAAAATCCTTCAAAGGCAGGTTGCCATTCCTTCCACCCAACAGGTAAACGTGATCCCCGACCAAGGTAGCGCTGTGCTTAGACCTCGCAGAGGGTGCCGGCGTGGTGCAGTCGAGGGTAGCCACCGTGCTCCACATCCCCCCTAACCCCCTGCCTTGGGGTACCCTCCCGCAGCACTCCGAGAGCTCGAGGAGGCCTGCAAATGAAGTAGGGGGTAGTTAAACGCCTTAATTCTCGGTTTAGTATGCATGCATGCATAATAGGGACGTTGGAAAAACGTTGTCGTAGCGTCCTATTTTCTTTGATCCTTGCGGCGATGTTCCTCGTTAGGAAGTTTTGTCCTTCGAACTTGAAGTCCTAATGAATCTCTTTTGATATCTCCTTCGCTCTTTATCTGATCGTGAAAGTAATTAACAGCGTGAAGGCGCCGATGAATAAGCGTTTGTCAAGATTCAGGAATTAGTATTCGAAGGAAAAATGAATTTTCTTCATGCCGCTACTCCTGGTCGATGGTGGAATTATTGTTAGGATAGACCACTCAAATTTCTCATATACAGGGTCCGGATTTTACGTGAACATATTTCAGGACTTAATCTAGCAGTCATACGTACTAAAATGATCCCTTAGTTAATAAGGACCCTTTAATCGTTTCGGATGAGCCAAATCTTATAACATTAATTTTGCTTTCAATCTAAATATATCTAGGTATTAATGAAACTCTGAAACTGTTTATGTACGTTTTTCCTTGTATAGTAAAACTAATTTTATTAAAACGCACATAAAATCTAGCTGCTTTTCAACATAATGTTATGAGGAAACTATTCACTGGAAAAATCCTCGAACAGGACATTTTATTCAGAATGAAGAAGTTATATGGTCCTCTTCTATAATGAGACGTGGAGAGTAGTTGAGTTTTTTATATGGGAACCTTAATTTATTCTGCCTGAAATGAGAATATACATTTTGTTGCAAAACATTTCCTTCGCTAAACAAATTTGACCTATCTGAATTGTTTGGAAAAATGAATTGTTTGACCAATTTTATAGCACCACGTATTTACGTTGGGGTTGGGACACCTGTATTTCATGTGTGTCTACTATATATAGTGTGTTTCATGAGAATCTTACTTATTATCATCTTTACCTGCGAAATATTTTTGTATATTCGTAACTCTGTCCAATTTCATTGTATATTCGGAATAGTTTATTAAGGTGGATGATAAATCATTTTGGTACTTTTCGCATCTTTTTGGCAGATTCGTGAATTGTATTAAAAAACGTTTTAATCAATATGACATTGACAAATACCCAAGGTAGGATTAAAGTTGTTTGAATAAATGAATAACAAATATGCTACCCTCGAAATTTATCCTCCGATATTGTACATGCAAAAACGAAATGAGACATGTTGATCTCTGAATTAATGTATATGAGAGTCTTGTTCAAACAAGGCAAGAAAAGTGAATAGACTATTTGTTGTCAATACATCATATAATAGTTGAAAATGGTCATAAACGCATTCAGAAATATTTAGAATATGTCATCAACTTGAACATAAATGTTTAAGTAGAATGAATTATTTTCTTAGTTTTCCTCGTGAATTTGATAAAATTTGTCCATGACTTCGAGTCTCAACTCGAGTCATTGGGGGTTATGAAGGTTTTTCTTTGGTTTTACCAATACCTATAAATCCTATAAAAATTTTACATACGCAAACAGTTCGCTAGTGTCCAATTCGCGATAACTACACTTCTTCCTCGGCCAAAAAAATCAAACGAACCACGGAATTTTCCACTATTTTCCAACAGTCAATACTCACTCTTTAACCACCGTATTCACCAACCCCAAAAGCCGTTTTTCCCTGAAAACGCGTCCGTACCATCTACCAAAACAAGAGCCGCGTGCCGCCGGCTGGATTTACCCGATTTTCTCTTGTTTTCGTGTAGACGCGGGAAACTGACGCCTCGTACTTTTCACAAAGCACGCCAGTGCGGTATTGATTGAGATTTTCCAACCCCCATCGGAAAAGCTGCCGCGTTTTGGGGGTTGCGCGTACAGGCGTATCCATGGATACGGGAAATCCGGATGTTATGTGGAAATTCCGGAGATGAGACTGGACGCCATTAATATTGCGATGCCATGAATGTGAATTGGTCGCCCATCCAGGTACTGAACGCGCATAATGTTGCTCGATTCCCCAAAAAATATTTGAAATTTGTTTTACAAGTATAACCACAAAATAATCAACCACGCCAAGCACAGAATATCATCCTTCATAATTCCGCAGCCTACTTGACGAGGAATGTTTTACGATCGCTCGTCTAAAAAGGTTTTTCTGCTCAAGAAAGCTCTGTTTTTTCCAATGGGCATCACTGCAAATATGCTTATAAAGCTTCATGATTAGGTTCATTTATGTTTGATATCTGAACCCCCACGATTAGAATCATCCCTTTTTAAAACCACCAGCTTGCAAGATAAAGTTTGAACTACTCAATACCAACTTTTCATTCTAAGGGCCAATCTGGAGTAAAAAAATTGAGATCTTCTCAAAAGTTTATTTGTCATTCTACCAACAGTTACATATTTCACAGGAGTACAATATTCTCCATACTTTCAAAAACATCATTGAAAAATATGTATACAAACAATGATCAGAATCATTTTAATTTTTGTGCAACTGAGATATCGAAGGTTGAAATGTTGAATCTGTTCGATAAAAACATTTTGGGGTAGTCACGATTATTGTCAATCATTAATCAATATTCTTTTAAACGTACAATCAATTCTTCAACGAAGCATATGGGAAACAATAAGGATTAATTCACAGATATATAACACAGCTAAGTAAAAAATTTCCAGAATTTCAACAACTTCCATAAAAAAATTTGGAAATAAATCCAATCACAACCATTATCAGCAATGAAACCACATTAGATATCACTGTTGAAGGCAATCATTGTACATGATTGTAATTCCCTCGATTTGAACACTGTCTTGTTGAAATTTCAAAACATAATGAGCTAAAAAAAAATCTTTGGCTAAAAACAATGAAGCTTTAACATGCCCATAAATACAATTATACAAATATAAATATTTTAAAGCTCAATAATTGGTTACATTATACACTTCTTCACATCAAAACACATCTACCCAATTTCTTGAGTTTCTTCTTTTTGCGCTTCTCATTGTCCGTTTGTGGCTGGTTGCGTATTATACGCACAACCTGAAAGAATTGAAATAAAATCATTCATAACCAGAACTTCCTGCACTAAACAGCAATGTACCTCATGAAATGTTGCATCAATGTTAAGTGGAGGATCCTTGGCACTGGTTTCAATATAAGGTATGCCCAACTTATGAGCCAATTCCCTTCCTTGCTCTTCAGTTACCTTTCTTAAATGCACAAGATCAACTTTGTTTGCAACAAGAAGCATGGGATAAGTATCTCTGAAATTTTGAATAAATTTAAAGCTGAACAAAATGGAAGTTTCCTTTTCTCACCTGTCTTTAACTCTCAGTATCTGAGTATGAAAATTAACAATATTCTCGTAGCTATTCTTATCAGTTACTGAGTAAACAAGAAGAAAACCATCCCCTTTTCTCATGTATTGTTCTCTCATTGCACTGAATTCTTCCTGTCCAGCTGTGTCCAACACTAAAACCAACATCCAGTATTATATGTTAATTATCTGATTATCCAATTTACCATCTAAAATGCACCACTGTCCATCAACTTCCACATGCTGCAAATAACTGTCTTCTATTGTAGGATCATAGTCTGTTACGAAGAGCTTCTGAAAAAATTGGATAGTGATTGCACTTTTACCCACACCACCATCTCCAACAACAACAAGTTTCACTGTTGGCAAGTTTTCATTAGGAGGACGAGTCATGGTGCTTCTGAATTTTCTATTCCTACTTCCTATGGTGAAAGAAAATTTGTAGTCCCTTTAAACTGAAATATCCTTGATCAGGGGAAACTGCAAAGAGATAGAAAAGTCAAGCAGTTATGTGCCATCTCTTAAATATTACCTCATTATGATTATGATGGGAAATCAGTTGTTCCAGAATGTTTTGCCGTTTCAAATAAAACTAAATGAAGAATATGAAGATCGAACGAACAGAATACAATCAATCAGTTTCGTAAGAAAGAAAAGTCAGTTCACTAAACAAAACTGACATTTGGTTGTCACTTTGACAACAAACGTCGGACATTAGAACTACGAAGTCAGTGGCGTACGCTTAAATTTGTTTGTTATCAAACGGATGCTTGTGCAGTTTTCAAGTTCTACTCTAAATTTACATTTGGTGTTGTTTTTGATGATAAAGTGGAAGTATCAACAATTATATGGAAAAAAAAACGAAGCATGTCCTTTTAAATCAATCACATACAGTTTAATTGTATCAGTATAGACAATGGCTGCTAGATTAGAAATAGTATGGACCCCTCAGCCAAATAAATTCATCACCTGGGGTTCTGATATATCTCTATATGAGGTGCAGCAATTACGGAATAATGCTAACCCAAGTAATTATGATAATGATGTAATTTCTGTATCCACACTCTGTTACAAATTCCTTTCTTTTTTTCCAGACATCAAGTTATCTAGCACTTGCGGTGCAAATCTTGTATCCACCAACACAAACCATCATTACATTAAATGTTTAGATGTGCACCCTAAACTCGATGAAGATTTGCTATTGGCTGTTGGAAATACTTATGGAAAGGTATCTTTATCTACTTTTGGGCCTTCAAGTGTTTTTGATTCTCAAGGATTGCCTGGAAAAGACTTCGGTATGATAAACTTGTTAGTTAGAATTACTATAACGAAATGTTTCCATGCCCATCAATTTCAGTACCAAGACATTCACGTCCTTGCAATACTGTGGTATGGAACCCAATTGACAATAATGTTCTTGCGGTGGGTTTGGAAAAGTACAGGTCGGACTATGCTGTACTACTTTGGGACATAATGAAATATCCAACGATAAATGAGAATGCTGGTAGAATTCCTATGAATACTGTGCAGCCAGCTGTTGAACTAGCTAGGCCTATAGCTGAATATGGGGTGTCTGAGCATGCTCACAGCATTTCTTGGTTCAAGTCAAGTAGCAAACAAATGGCGGTTGGAATGAACAACAAAAACATCAAACTTCTTGATTTCAGAGGTATGATTTTAAATTCGATTGTCCAGCTCTGATATACTCCGTCTGCATTTCTCGAAAAACTGTACTTTCCTTTCAGATCCAAATAAGCTGGTTATATCTAATTTGACAAAGGCTGTATATGGAGTAACAGTTGATCCTCATAACGATAAACATTTAGCGTCATTTTTGGATAATCAGATATTCATCTGGGATATAAGGAATTTCGAAAAGCCAATAGTGACCCTTCCACATGCTAAGCCACTAGTAAAAATTGAGTGGTGCCCTACTAAGTAAGTAAGGTTAGGTTAGGTGTCATTCTGTGTCTGATCTAATCATTTTCAACATTTATTTAGATACAACCTATTGGGAGTCTTGCAAAAAGATAGTTCGAGCATAACTTTGTACGATATACAACATACAGTGGTAGGAGATGAAGAAATAGAGCCTTCAGTTTTGGAAAGAAATGTTCTCCCAGGTTCTCCCCACAACATAACCTCATTCTCTTGGCATCTATTGGACGAGAGTCGTTTTCTCACTATTGCTTTATCTGGTAGAATCATTACTTCACATTTCTTTCGTTATTTTTCATGACTGTTTTATAGGGTCTATTATTGACTTCACAGTGTTTGACAGGATAACACTGAATTGGGGGGCTTCGTCCAATATTGTATGGACCTATGGATGCAAGACTATGAAATATATTCAAGATGCAACCCTGAATGATATATCTTATCACATCAAGAAGAGGGCAAAACTTGGTTATGGTTTGAAGGTTAGAGTTTGAAAAAACTTTTTTTGACTAATTTTTATCATTTTTATCAATGCTGTTCTTTGTTATTAGTTTTGGAACATAGATACTGATAATTTATTTCCTGCAGGATGAATTTTGGAAGAACAGTGAAATAGTTGAAGATGAAATGCTGTCTAATTTATGGAATTGGCTCTATCTGAGTGGAAAACTCGTTGAAAAGGGCTTTTTTGGCGATAAGGACTCGGCACGGGAGGCCTTCTCTAAGCATCCAGGTGTACAATCAGTACTTAGGTTGGATCCTAACATCAATAGGTCCGAAATGGTAACCTTCAATTGGGCTGATTTGGGAAATCCCAATTGCAGTGGAAGTATACGCATTTATAAGTAAGTTTTGCAAAATGCTCCCATAAAAGGTATTCACAAGCAATTTTCAAGTTGGATGTGCAATACACCGGGGGCTTAGAGTCCTTGAACTTTTCGCCCGTCTGCCACTTCATATAACTGTCAAATCAAACTTACATAACCTAACTTTCTTAACAATCAGTCAGCAAATATGACAATATTGACGTTTCACAGCTGTCAGTTCATGAGGCCCCGGAAATTCACTAATTGATGACCGGAAAGCTCTTAATTAGATTTTATAATTCGGTTTTCAGACAAGAAGAACGTCAGAAAGCAATGCACCTGTGCAGCTGGCACTTTGACAGTTCAGCAAACGCACTAGTCGATCACATACAGCAACTGGAAAAAGATAAAGCATATACAAGAGCCGCCGCTTTAGCCGTTTTCAATTTGAAAGTTAAGACTGCTATAGAAATACTAGGGAAGGCACCTGAAAACTCTGCTTCCGGTGGACCCCCATTGCAAGTTGTTGCTATGGCTCTAGCTGGTTTCTGTGATGATAAAAATAGCACTTGGAGGCAGTTTTGTTCGTCCTTGAAGGGAAAAATGTCAGATCCTTATTTAAGGGCGATATTCGCATTTTTAACCTCGGATAATTACACTTATGATAATGTGCTGGTGAGTTGATGTGACACTTAGGTTATGATTTGACATATGACATTTGAATCATTTCAGAATGAAAATGGTATGGCTGTCGATGATAGAATAGCATTTGCCTGCATGTTTTTACCGGATAAACAACTGCATGGGTATTTGAAAAAACTATCAGACAAACTAACTGAAGAAGGAAATCTAGATGGGTTACTACTTACAGGTAGCGAAAATTGTCTGTTTTAAATTTTCCAAAAACTTCACAAGTTTATTTCAGGAGCCACTCCAGATGGGATCAAGTTACTGCAAAAGTATCTAGAGGTCACAGGAGACATTCAGTCTACGGCTTTAATAGCAGCACAGGCTTTTTCCGATGATGTCAACCCAGACACCGTTAGAGTATGGATCGAGAAGTGGGTATCTCTAAAATTTTCAAATTTCATGTGGAACGTTTCGCTTATAGTTACAGAAATCTGCTGGATACTTGGCAACTGTGGAATGAAAGGGCAAAATTCGACATAATGCTGAGTTCTTTCCGACCTAATGAGAGGCAACCGCAACAGGTGTATGTATCTTGTAATTTCTGTGGAAAGAGCATCTCGGCTTGCATGCAGGGACTGAATCGAACTAGGGGTCAATTTTCAAGGATGGGCAGTGCTTCCAACAATCTCAAGGTTTGTGAATAATCGTGACTGTCAGTTTGGAGGATTTGTGAATTTTGTTACTTTTCAGATGTCATCATGCCCCAATTGTAGAAAACCCCTTCCAAGGTGCTCCATATGCTTGATGCATATGGGGACTAAGACAGTATCGCCAACAGCTGATGTTGAGAGTACGAAAGTTATGGAGTTTCCTAATTGGTTCACTTGGTGCCAGACTTGCAGACATGGCGGCCATGCCTCTCATATGGTGCATTGGTTCAAGTGAGTGATTTAAATCTAATCAGACTTGATTATATTTTCTTAGTTTCCTTAGCTGTGCCAGGGTAACACTCTTACCCTGGTGCTAAATCGGAAATGACCGAAGAAAGCCCGAAAAATTGAGATTTTTGACGTTTGCCTAACCTTAACGCAAATGTAAACAAATCCACGTCAGTTTTTCAATGATCATGAACAGGGGTGGGTAGTACGGATTGGATGCATAGAATCAGTGCAAAAAGTAGTGCTTTTGGCCTCGGCTTTCACGAAATTTATTTCATTATTGTTTTTTAAGGCGGATCAGCCAGATTTGTGTGTACTATGGCGCATAATTTTTGCCAAAACTGTCGTAAAATAACATTGTTTTGCATTTGCTCTCATTTATTTCAGAGAACACTCCGAGTGTCCAGTAACCGCATGCAACTGTAGATGTATCAACATAGATTCAATAACAAACTCAATGATGGCCAAATAATGATTGTGATACAAGTTGGAAAAACAACAATTTTATGAATATTATGTGTGTAATGTAATTTTAAATTTTATTTCCTTTCGATATTCCTGATTAGTGTGTAATGATGAAATATATTTTTTTATAAAACATTTTTATAACCTTGTTTTATTTCCTACATAATTTGAACATGTCGAAATTTAAAAAGTACTTAGGATTAATAGTTCTTTCAGAATACTGCAGAAGTGTTGAATTCGTTAGATACTTGTTTTTCATCTCTGATTCTTGACTGTAATAAAACGCAATCCAGCACACCGATCCTAACATCCATTTCAACGATTTCCTGTTTAATCTTAGAAACAGCTTTTTTAATGTTCACTAATGGAGTACCATCAGTCATTGAGCTCCCTCGTTCTTCCATTTGCTGTTTTATCGTGTCTAATCTATCATTCAGTTTTGCCAATTCTCTATTTCTTTCAGCAACCCCACCACTTATTCTTTTGTAATCTTCCTTTACTTTCGATAATTTGTCTAACTGCTGACGGTAATCTTCTAATATGGTGTCAAGCTCTCTGTTCAGATATTTCTCTCTACTTCCCACTTTGTCTAACACAGAAGATATTTCCTTATAGAGCCGCTCAAGCTGTGTCTTAGCTAGTGGCATAGAATGATCGATATTGCTCCTATACTGTTTCATTTGCTCTAAATGTGATCTCCAATCTCGGTTGTCATTCCTTATTGTTATTTTCAATCGAGGGACTACTCTCTCCACTTCAAGATTCCAGTTATCTTCATCAGTATCGATTTGAATTTGTGTTGGAGCTGTATTTCTATCATTAACATTTATGTCCCCAATATGGAACAGATTTTCATCGTCTGAATCATCTGAGTAGGCAGCAATCATTTCTTCTTCGACTCTTTCCAGATTTATTTCTGATTCATCATCTATTACCTCGATTTCTTCCTCTTTCTCCTCAGGCAGTACCAGAGGACTCCATTGTAATTTGGTATGTTCTAGAGCAATGTTCGCTAACTGATTCAAAAGGAAAACCACGTCTTCTCCAACTCCTTGCTTGAGTTTATTAGGAGAACATTCAATTTTAATTCCAAGTGCTTTGACTTGTTCCAAAATGTTAGAGATTGTATCATTGGGATCGTGCGATTCTTGTGGCTGTTCGATATCTCTACCCGATTTACGAATGAGCCAGGCTGCCATTAATGAAAATAAATAAAATTGTTCGCCGGGGTTTTTTGGGATAATATAATAGTACCTATGGATTGGTTTCATTTTGAGATTTGCCAAAAACTCTTTTTCATAATTCAAAATCTTCAGCTTTTCTAATAAATCTTCCATCATCGCATGATAAACAAAGGAATTCGTAGTATTTGTTTCAACATCTTCGTCAACTATTATTCGTGGTTCGGATCTAAACATTTTATTTGCGCTAAATATCTTGTAAAACGAAGTCGAAAAGATTCAACTTATTTGTTGTGATTGAGCGCGTTTTTGAATCGATATTTCCGTATCCGGTTTCAGCGTAGCTAACTTCAGATGACAAGCATCTGACAATTTGACATCTGTTTGACATCAAATACCTAACCTGAAAGATTGTTTATCAACAACGCATATTTACTATTTTTTGTTGGATATTTTAAATGAAATATGTGATTCAACATGATTAAATCGTTTTGATAACAGAGACATATTTCGATGCCATTCACAGTAGTCCACACTCCAGATGCTTCTGTGATGGCCAGCACTTTTTCTTGTGCCCAAGAGGGTCCTGTGAATGCTTTAGCTTTGAATAAAGACTACACCCAAGTTGCAATAGCTGGAAGAAATGGTAAGTGATAGAATTTTCGAATACTTCACACTAAGGGAATAACCTGTACGTTTTGTTTCATTCCAAATTATTGTGTTCTAGTGTTCAAAATTTATTATATCGAAGATGATCAGTTCAAAGAAGTTCTTAATTTACGAGCGTCAAAGCACTTGGGTACCTGTTTTTCATGCAACGACGTGGCGTGGAGCTCTATTGATGGTAAATATAATTTTAAGCTCAAAGTTGAGATATAGTACATATTTCTTTTCTTCAGACAATTGTTTGGCCACTGCGGCAACAAATGGCCATGTATGTGTCTGGAACTTATCAAAAACAGGAAGGGCTATGCAGGAAAAGGATTACCAAGAACATAAGCGGACTGTGAATAAAGTTAATTTTCATACTTCTGAACCTTACAGATTGATTTCTGGTTCACAAGATGGTACTATGAGATATTTCGATATCAGAATGCCATCTGCTGTTGCAATATTTTATAGGCAAGTTTTCTGAATCTATTCATAGTTTTTGCTTTAAATGAAAGCCATTTCTTTCAGCAATACCGAAAGTGTTCGTGACGTTCAGTTTAGTCCACACAATCCTTATGCATTTGCTTCTGTTTCTGAAAATGGTAGTGTACAGTTATGGGATGTAAGGAAACCAGACAGATACCAGCAACAGTATACTGCACATAGTGGCCCCATATTTGCCTGTGACTGGCATCCAGAAATGGCTTGGTTAGCCACAGCAAGTAGGGACAAAACCATCAAAGTAAGTGATTTGAGCTTGTTGTTCTGGAATAATAAGTTGTCCATAGGTTTGGGATTTAACTAACAAACCAACTCTGGAATACACCATCCACACAATAGCATCAATAGGTCAAGTTAAATGGAGACCTCAGAAAAAGTACCATATCGCCAGTTGTGCTCTAGTCATAGATTCCACAATAAATATTTGGGATGTTCGGAGACCCTTTATACCTTATGCAGCCTTCAACGAGCACAAAGATATAGCCAGTGGTATTGCATGGAAAGGAGATCCTGATTCATTTCTAAGCACTGGACGGGTAAGTTTGTGAATAGCTGCAATCGGAGGGGAATATTTTGAAAATTCTATTTTAGGATTGTACCCTTTTTCATCATGCTTTCAGCGACGCTGATCGTCCTGCTAGTAAAGCTAATTCACAGGCTGTTTCGATGAACAAGAGAGGGGAAGTACTCTTCGCACAAAAAATTATAGTTTCTAACAATACTGCTACAAAAAGCACAATAGGTCTTATAAGAAAAAGTTCGACAAGTGTTCCCCCTGACTATTTCCATCAAACTGCCAGCATATTGCAGCATTTCACGAAAAACATTCAGGAAAGTCAGGAATCTGATGCATTTTTATATTTTGCCAAAAATTACATACTTAGTGGAAGAACTTTGTCAGAAATGTGCGATCATAATGCAGCTGTTGCCAAGGAGTGTGGAAAAGCATCAGTGAGTTGATATTTTGACATCTGTCAATCAGACGTTTGAGGTTATGGGGTATCAGTAGGGGCTCGAAGTCCTGGCCTTGGTCAACTGAAAGTTGTTGTTTCAGATCGCGAAAGTTTGGAATATAGTGCAAACAATGTATGGTGAAGAGTTCCTGCAAAATTCGGAAGTTATCACGCCTAGAAACAGAGAAAACTCGATGACTGGCTTGGTATCGTCCCTAGTCAATTTAGATAATTCGGGGAATGATCAATTATCCAAAGGTAAAAATGGGTTCTTTTTGTAGAAGAGATATCTAATGCAGTTTTCGTTAGATGGCGATACTCCTGCAGCTCAATTTAGCGACGAGACTGAAAATGAAGATCAGGTTGATCACATTGCTATTTATAACAATGGTTTTCCAACCTATCTCAATTATCGGACTGGTCTGCCAAAGGGAGATTTTTCGTTTGGTGAAAATGAGCTGGATATGGAGTTTGACGGTATAGTATCTGGTGAGTAATTTCGTCTACTCAAGTTGAATAGAATAGAGTCTGAAACTCAAGTTTTTTAATCAGATTTCAGGAATAGTTATCGGTCTTTCCAACCGATACCTATTCAGCAGGATTGGACCTTGCCCAACGAGGCATTCCCAATCAGACATGAAATCCTCGATAGATCTCCACCAGCGGATCAATTCCCCAATAGAAATTCTCCAGACATTCACGAGGATCCTTTTCCATTGATCACATCCGTTCAAGACCATCCACCAGGTATACTGACTGTGCGTTTGGTACCAACAAAGTTGGCATGGGACCCAGGAAGCATAGTGGTGGATGCCTTGAGATACCACGTCACCTTGGGCGATATACAGACTTCCGTTTGTATACTGATAGTACTGGGTGAACAAAGAAAGAGTCTTGTGGAATTAGATGAAGCGACGCAGGAACAGTGGCTTTCGGGTTACATAGAACTGCTGACCAGATACCAACTTTGGGATATCGTAACTCAAATTATCAAATTGTCTTGGATTCCAGGTAGGCATGACGATGTTGGTGAATGGGCAAGAAAAGCATGAAAATTCGATCTGAATGCCGATTTCACATTCATTTTTATATTTTCGAGGGTTGTATTTGCATAATTGAACTGAAAGCCGCCCAAATTCAAACATCATTTTCACTGACGTTTCTGAGACCACTCTGATTCCATAAAAATTGAGATGAGTTTAATCCATCAAACTTTTCTTGATAAGACACATTGAACTGGATAAGAAGACGTGACAGTTAAAAGCAGGGCTGGGCAAGGGTGATTAATATTGTACCGATAATTTTCTGGAAAAGTATCGATATTTTTCGCCCATCCCTAGTTGAAAGAATTTCTGTGAACCAATAAGAATGCGAGACGAATATGACATTTCTAAGGGCGGGCTATTTAAAATAGATTCCAACTTCGGGTTGATAATTAACATGAGGTTCTTTTGCCCATTTTAGCTTTAAATAAATTTCAACAGACCTGTGAGAAAAGAAGTTTGGCAATAATCCTCCTTCAGAATCCTCAACGATTGAACTACAAAAGTTTATTAATTTAGTTGAATCATTACTTCGGTATATTCCTGAAGTGTGTGTTTCAGGCATAAGTCAGCTCAATCAGCAATCCACTAGGATCAACTCCAACTGTAGCAAATGCAACAAACCATTACAGAGGATAGGGTGGTTATGTGACAAATGTCACTCGTCGGAATACGCCCTGTGCAGCGTTTGTCATCAGGTGGTGAAAGGATTGTATGTCTGGTGTCAGGGATGTTCTCACGGTGGTCACATGGGGCACATTCAACAGTGGATTGCGAAAAATAACATGTGTCCCACAGGGTGCGGACATTTTTGCGAGTATAGATAAGGGACCGAAGGAACATTGTTGTGTAGTAAATTTAATATACCTATCGATTTTTACGCACTTTTCCTCTGTCGGATAGATTTTAAAACAATGACCAAAGATACCTCACTTCAAATCAAGAGCAGTATTTGTTTCGAAGTCTTTTTAATGCCCTGATTGAGATTTCATCATTAAAAATCAATGTTTTTATTTTCTTCGACTCTCTCAAAACAAGACTACCTTTATTTTCTTTCTTCAGGTCTTCTGATTTCATTGAAAGTTGAATGGAAGATTTTTTCAACTCAATCCACTGATTTCTTTCCAAGGGGTAGAGTAAAAACACTGATTGAAATTTTGTTGATAATATTTATTAAACAAATTGCAAAGGCAGTACAATCTTACATTTAAAATACAATAGGTATAACAGATTCCCACAAATCCTGTATAATATAGCAAAATTTTTCCTTTAAGTGATGTAAAACTTGAACAGTGTTGACACACCTTCAGTGGTGCCAAACACTCAAGCTCCTACGAACAAACAGAAAACAATACTAAGCAGACCCAAATTAACAATATTTATTTCGTATTATATGTATAATCTCATTTTAGTCTCATCCATTAAAGTATTTGTGCCTCAGAATTTCCAAAGTTAAGAGCAAGTTAATTCAATGACATTTCACAACACAATGACCGTTTGCTGTCTTATAAAAAAACTAAATAAAAGCAAACAGGCTTTTTTTATCGTAAGTTTATAAAATGGGAATGTAGGTATAAATGGATTTCCCAATTCTGCGAGAGAACTGAAGAAACCACCTTATAATACTTTGGTTCAATTTTTTCATCGATTTGATTGGTTAGGTTCTCCATATTCAAAAACCGCATATGAAAAACACCATATTTTCGAACGTTGAAAAATATATTTTTGCTCCAGGTGTGAATATCCAAATAATGTGGAAACCCAAAAATTTTCAGAATATACAAATTTCTAATGATCAATTATTAAAAAAAAAAACAATAGAAAGAAATTCACTAATTTCAATATATTTTGAAGAAAATAACAACACAAATGTTTTAACTGTCTAAACAACTGATAAAGTACACAATATAATCCACTTTTTTAAAATGGTTTAAATTTTGGTTATATATAAAAATCAATATTAAGAAGGCTTAGGTGCATAATTTAACGGTTATTCCTTGGAATACATGAAAATACAAACTTAGATACAATAAATATAAAAGATTATTAGAACTAAAAATAAGGATGACTTTGCTTACTGTACTTCAGAGAATGGTACATTTGAGTTTTTTCTTCTTGTTTTTGTCTTTACCCTTACCATTATTTACTGTCTTTTCCTCGATTTTCCTCGCTCTGATCTCTCTCATAAGATCATAAAACACCTGAAAATAAGTTATTATTGCCTAATTAGTACCTTAGGTTCTATACAGAGGTCCCACAGGAAGTACCCATTAGAAGTTTACGTGTCCCAGCAGGACAGTTGACTAAATACAAAATAAAAATGAAAAACTTCACCTTATCAACATGCTCCCTTGTTTTGGCCGATGTTTCAACATAAGGCACTCCCCATTGCTTTGCTCTTTCACTTGCTTCTTGGAAGGAAACTTTCCTTTTATCATCTAGATCACTTTTGTTACCAACTAAAAGGAATGGAATATTCTCATCATTCTTCACCCTCAATATCTGCTCTCTACAATCGAATTGTTGACGAATTAATAATTGAAGTCTTCTCTCTAAGATTGTCAATTTACCTTACCTGAACTCTTGTGTGGCTTGGAAACTCTCATCTTCCGTTATAGAAAATATACAGAGAAATCCTTCGCCACTTCGAAAGTAGTTGTCTCTGATAGCAGCATAATCTTCTTGTCCTGCTGTATCAAGGATATCAATTTGAACATCTTCTCCATCCAGCAGTACCTTCTTACGGTATGAGTCAGCTTTGGTTGGTTCATAGTCTTCAACAAATTCATCATACATAAACTGAAGGGTGAGTGCCGATTTTCCAACTCCACCACTGCCTACCATAATAACTTTATGTAGAGCAGGTTGAACTGTTGCTTTCTTAGCCATTGTCCAATATGTCACGAAAGTGTTTCACCAATTAAATATTTTTCGAGGTACGAAAGTTAGAGTTTTATTTAACGATATTCTCTCACTTCTCACTTGGTTTCAATAACAACCCTAAAGAGAAATATTTGAATCGGCCTCGCCTTCAAAATTTTGATTCACCTAAAGAGATCAACACTATTTGACACATATCACTGACCAACACACCTACTCCGCCTACTCTATTGTTTACTAATGATTAGTTGCGGAAACTAAAATAGCGGATTACACTCAGAGATAAGGATGAGTCATGTGGTTCGAACAAAGTTCGATAGAGAATTTCCGTATTGGACTAGAAAAAAAGTGAGGTAATTTTTCTCATTATGAATGATAGAATGTAATCTATGTCTTATAACGGTAGGTGTATAATTAAGTAGGTATTCATCATATCGTCCCTATCGATGAAATATGTGAAGAAAATTGCAGGCATCGTAGGAATTTTCTAGGGCTTCTACATCAGCATTAATATTTCACTAACCTATAAACTATTTTTTTAATCATTATGAACGGGAAGCACAGCAAATCAAAGCAAACTGATGTGATTTTGATAATTTGTTATTTCCAGATAGTCTCTGGTTATATCAGAGATATAGAAGGTATATCTTCTATATATCTCTTAAATAGAGATATATCTCTGGTTATCTCTGGTTTAGTGGAAAAATCTCGCGTCTGAAGGTGGCTTAACGTCTATTTGTCAAGTCAATTGTATTCTGTGGTTTGATACGTTACCAAAAACAAGTATAAATTTGAAAAAAGTAGCTTTTCATTTCATAATTTGTTCATAATTTTTATACACATGCGTTTAGTTAATGAAGTGAAGATTACAAGTTTGTGACATGATTGAAACGGTGGAATTAGAACAGGAATTTCCTTCGTATATTCGGGAATTCTTTAGAGAAGATATCAAATCTAGAATAGTTATTTGCAAAGTAAGGAATATTGGAAATAAATACTATTTGTTGTATTGTTTTCATTCAGTAATTGGTTTTATGTCACACATTTTTCAGAGTCCACTGAGATCAACCCCTAATCGTAAAAGTGAAAAAGAGGAGAGCTTCGAAGAAAATGCACCAGAGGAAGAGAAAACCTTTGAACTTGATTCTCAGTCAGTAGAAAACATTCATGAATTCATTCAACGTAAAAGCAAACAACAGCCTAAAGAAGAGATAGTTGGGGAGGGTATGTTACGAATAGATTTAGATGATAATAGTCTCGAAGTTGTAGGTAAATCCCCAAAACAAGAGTGTCGTAATCTTGTTGAGCCTACAACAGAGGAGTATCATTATCCTCTAAATGAACAGTTAGCTCGGTGAGTTGCAGTACTGGAAGTGTAAAATATGGTTTATAGAATTGATTTTCACAGTACTCTATTAGCAGAAAAATATAACTCTGTGGGTATACCAACATTCTGCATAGTAAAAAGTGAAGACAGTCAAGTGAAAAATGAACAGAAAATGGTGGTCCTAGGAGCCCAAAACACAGCAGATTTTGTCACAAGCTACTGTGTTCATACATATGCTGTCTCGTCAATGGAGAGTGATTCCCTAAAATGGGATATATTGAAGGGAATTATTATGAATCAACCACGAGCCTCTGTAAGTTCTCATTTTCATTCTATTCAGTTTTAAGCCCCTATTCTTTCAGGTAGAATATACATTCAAGAGAATTTATAATATCTATGGATCAGAAATGAAGGAAAACGTGAATATTAACGAAAATTTTGCATCTATGATTTTGGAGACGTGCTGGAATAAGCCTCAAGAAGATGAACCGAATTGCGCTGAAATAAGTATGCAATTGGTATGTATATCATTTTCATTCTTTGCTTATCAGTTTATTGACAAATTTGTTGGATAGAAAATGCAGGTTGTATCTGGCCATCCTAACTCTTATCTTCGTTTCTTATGGGATGAACTGAAACATTTAGAAACCTTCATAAAGATTCTGGATGATGAAAAAGCGTTACAAATTGGGAGTACTGTTATTTCAAACAACAACTTAGGGGCCTCTGAACTTGCAGAGAAAATCCATAATTTATGCACTAATCCCATCAAAAGGAGGAAGAATAATTCTTTGGAACTAGTGTTAGATGACTTCCGGGAACTTACAATTTTAGATAGGTTATGGTCCATACTTATTCGTATGTAGTAACGCTCGGAATAAATTAACATGTACTTAAAGAGATGCTTTTAGGGTGTAAGGATTTGATAGATTTGAAGAATTCCCTCTCGACTTTCTTCAGGATAGCTAAAATAGAGGTGAGATGAGTCGAGATCTAGTTAGTCAATCCATTGAATATATTTTGAGTGCTTTTAGAATTTGGTAGACAGAGATAGAGCGGTAGAATTAGTGAAAGATCTTGACATTGAAGATTACATGGTGAACTTAACGCTTGCCGAATCCCTCAAATTCCTGATCGCTATTGGGTGCGAAAAATTGAAAAATGATCATCTCTCCATCATCAGTTTCCATAATCCTCTGCATCAAGTCGGCTTGGAGAAGATTTGGAGGTATAATTTGATTATTTCATTATATGTGTTTCATTTTTGACGGAATCGCCTATATAAAATATTCAAGCTGGCGGAGTTATCATACCTTGAAGTTCAATGCAATTTTTTCCAATAAAACTTTCACTTTTAGCAAGTATTGCAAGGTCAAAGTGCCAGAGGTAAGAAGGAAATCTATTGCTCCGAACCAACCCAAGTATTTCGCTCTGACTGATACAACTTTCAATAAAGAAAAATTGGCACTGCTGTGCAAACTTCACGATGCTTCCGAGTATGTTATATTCACAACGAATAACCTGAAGAAATCCGTAAAGCTCTCTGATTATAACTTCAGTAGGATCAGCAATGAAGTATATCAGAAATTCATATTTAACAAAGGCAGTATTGGTTATCCTGAACCTTTGACTCCGAGGATAGTCAGCATAACTTGCGATTTGGATTCCAGAAATGAAGAGCTTTTCAAAGAGTGAGTGTTTATTTCTCAGTTTCAGAATGATATCAGCATTATGAAGACTAGAAATTCTTTTTTTTTAATAGAAAGATCAATTCGTCTCTTACCTGAATTTTCTTTAAATTTTCCAGTCAATGTCCAGTGAAAAAAATTTATGAAACTAAATTCAAACTCCATAGCAACAAAATTCACAAGGATGAATCAACTTGTTCCATCCTTATATCGAAGAGTCCAATTTTCCCCAAATGTATTTGTGATGATGCTCTCATGCAAAGTGAGTTACTTTTCACCTATTTATTAAACTTCGTTTAATGATAAAAAAATTGCAGATAACGAAGGTTCAAAGGAAAATCCAGAAGTAAAAAATAGTTATTACGTTGCAATTTTCAGAATGACCAAGTTCGGTTTTCTATAAATAAAATTAGGTTAATGTTAAAGCTATAAGTAATAAAATTATTGATTGGTTTCATTTGAGAGCATGTTTTACGGAATTTTCAAAAATTCCAATGAATAAAGTGTTGAGTTTTTTGATAAATGTTTATTTATACAATAGATATACATTGATCCTAAAAATTAGCCATATTAAATTTCATCTAGTCTTTTTAAAATACATTGATACATTGATGTATTTAGATGTTTTCATTTGTTAATTCATTTTTTTTTTTGGTGCAACCTTATCATGCTGATCTTTGTGAATATTATACATATAAATATACCTACACTTCAACAATAGTGTTAATATCACAGATTTCAACATAAATCCATAAAAACCTATGTACAACTAATTGTAATTGCTGCGTTTTTCAATCTTCACAACGAAAATACATATCTGTTTATCAGTTTGTGTTTTATTCCTACCTAACGAATAACTTTCAATGAAAAATCTTTGTAGAATTACCAGTAAGTATGATTGGAAAGAGCTTACATTTTTCGTTAAAACTTCACAATCGAAAGTCGTTTTCATTGTGAAAAAATAAGTGAATTCTTTGATCTGAAATATTTTGTTGGGCTCAAACAAAATTTTCCAGATGAAGATTATAATTTCTATTACATCAACTTGCACACTCAAACATCTCTTGAAAACATGATCCAGCTCGAATTAATTGAAAAAAATTGAGAATACACTTAGAATCATTCACATGCTCAGTGTAACGCTTTTACTTTTAACATAAAAGAAATGTGGACAAAAAAAATGTTGAATGTATTCTTTGTGATATGATTAGGTCGAAACATCACCAGAAAAATTTCTATGGGGACTTGATGTAATTCAATTTCAAACGCAACTAGTTTCTCTCTAAAGGGATAGAGCAATGATTATTTTTTTTTACAATTATCAGTGTTTGAAATAAATATGATGAAGGGTTCTAGACCTATGGGAAGATAAAATGATACTTAAGATACATCACATATCTTGACAAAAATTTCTACCTTCACTTGGACATTATTTAAAATACCCTGTTTTATATCATTTATACAAATATTTTCTCCATTACGAAATCCAAAATTACAAAAAGGTACACGTTATTTTCCCAGCGTTAATTCTTCAGGGAACAAATATAGATGAATTTCACACGAGAAAATTGTCCACAATTGACCTGGAAATACACTTTAAACCCACTATAGTGTAGTTGGCGGTACTATTAGTGAAGTCGTCCCGTTTCTACACTTAACGTTGTTGTCCTCGATAGAGGCGATGTTTGTTCTTGAAGTCATCGTCATAGCTGAGGTTGATGCGTCTCCTTTACTCACCAACAGTCCCACATCATTCTCTTCTTCGTTGTTTGGGTTTATAGACGTTGCCCTAGTAGGTCTTGAAGAAAAACTACAAATCAATAAAGTTGTATGTATGCGAACAACACCTTTAGAAAGATATGAATTGGAATGTTTGATGAATGATCCATATTTTGTGATAAAATAGGTCTATTTTTGTCTTTAAAACAATGAATAACATCTTTAAAATCTTTTATAGTGAAAAATGACTCTTGTTATTTTACTATTCTACTCTTTTTTTTCGGAAGTACTAACTAAAGACTAATTGTACGGAATTTTTGGAAAGGTAGTCGAATTTCTTTCAAAAAACAAGGTGATACTCATCAACTACCCTTCCAATTTAAGATTTTAGCGGTTGGTGTCATCGTGCTCACAGGTTTATTAAAATATGCTCCCCTAAGATCCAAAGCTTACTTCCTTTGAATTTTTTATGATTATGCACGGGGAACGAGGTATTAAAGGTGGTCCTTTTTTCAAATTGACACAACGTATGTTCTTTAAGCATTGATCCCGAAGCGAGTTAAGAATTTTTAGGGGTAGATTCTCAAGAAACAGAGAATTAGTAATGAATACTTTCAGTCTGACTCTGCCAATTGAAGGGAAAATTATTCGACTCCTACTCATGGGGTCGGCAATGCCGACACTGCCGTCCCTGACAATCCTTCACAGCCTCCTACCTGAATCGAGCGGATCCTTGTTTGTTCTTTCTGGGAAAGACACTGTTCTCTAAATGGAGAGTAGCATTGATTTCCCTCCCAGCAACGCAAGTACATGCCTTCAAGAAGCTTTTCTTGAAGTTGTCGCTCAAGAAGGCGTACAATATTGGGTTCATTGCCGAGTTCGAGTAGCTCAGGCAGCCAACTAACAAATGAAGAGTGATGAAGAAGCTGGAAGTAAAAGAGTATTCGATTAGTACACTAAAAACTCAATTATACAATAGTTTTCTACGATTAAATTTTGAAACACACATCGACTTGTCAGTTTGATTTACTCACTTATCATTTCCGTTGTTCGATTGGGCCAAACTGGTCAGCTGCATCACCCAGTAGGGGAGCCAGCAGCAGACGTAGACCGCCACCACCGTGAGAACAAGTCTCGTCACCTTCCTGTGCGACTTCTTCTTCTCCTTCGATTTATTCTTAGGTCCTACAGTTTCCAATTTTTTGACGACGAGGCAGTAGAACACGCCGGTCATTACAAGCGGTATGGCGAAGCTGCAGAAGAAGGTATAAATTATGAACATCTCTCCACCCTTTGGACCCTCAGATTCACCTAGAAAAAACGGAGCTCATTGGTTCACAGCAATCCAGACAGGATAATATCTTTTGTCTCTGATTTGAAAACGCAGCAGGGCCTCACCTTGCAATGTGCGGTTGACATAGGACTCATTCTGCACCTCAGAATCCCAGTTGATGACGCAAGACACCGTGTTCGTGTGGTGGAAGATGGTCGCGTGCTGAATTATGGGCAGCATCAACAGGATGCTGAAGGTCCAGGCCAGCACCGAGACCGTGCCGGATATCGTGGGCGTCCGCCATCTCGTAGATGAGATAGGATGGCACACTGCGATGTAACGGTCTCCGCTCATGATGCTGAGCAACAAGGAGCTGGTGAACTGGTTGATGCTCGTGGAGATCATGTAGGCCTTGCAGGCGAACTTCCCGAATATCCATCCCCTGTTTATCATGGTGACCAGCAGAAAGGGGATGCCGATAAGGAAGCACTCGTCTGCTATCGCCAAATTGACGATGTACATGTTGGTCACCGTCTGCATTTTGGAGAACCTGACGACCACGTAGATGACCAGTGTGTTACCCACCAGGCCAACTATGCACACCACTGCGAATATGAATATCTGTATCCATTGGATCATTGTTAGGCTTGGGGGTTGACCGTAGCCGTCGGGGACGGCGGTCGAAAAGTTCAAGTAGGCTGTTGTATTCATTTTCTGGCGGGAATTCAGGGTGACATCTTCAGAATCTGGAAGAAGAAAGTTGGATTATAGATTTAGTTCATATTCTGGATCATAAATTGTCCTTTTAGCGGCCATTTGGGGAAGGGACGAACCTTTTGAATTGATTGTTGAGTTATACAGGCTGGCCCAACTAAATCACTTTACCCCTTATGGCCATTTCCACAAAGTTATCTGAATAAATCGCAAGATTTCCCGCAGTCAAAATACGAGTTCGATAACGCGGGTTTTTAATCATTCTCTGCACGGAATTTATTCAAATCCACCGTGGCAATTTGACAAGTTTGCACGGCTGGAATTATTTATATGGGTCATACACCCCTTTCTGCAGTAACGTTGCCCGTAAACATATCTGAAAATATATCACCTGCCTGTTTTACATAATATGTGTTTGCAGTGTTCTCCCAATGAAATGCCGTACGTATTTAATTCGTTCGGAAAAATTTACGGCATATTACATTTTCCCTTCGAAAATCCGATGATCCCGATCCCTGTTAATTTTCACGGGGGCGTTGAATTAATTTGATGTCGTTTCTTTTGAGATTTGAAAGTCGGAAAATGACAGATTCGCTAATTAGGGTTCGGCGTACTCCTTTTGTTCGTGTAGAATCGCGGGGGATGAGTCGTTCAGAAAGTGGAAAATTTTGGCGATTAATTTTCAAGGGTCTGCATGTTACGAGGACTCAAAAGAGACCTCTGTTTTCGAGCGTAAAATTTTTTTATACTTTACGCACATTTCCATTGTTCTTGTTGGAACTTGGTGGGGTCTACATTTCTGAAATTTATGGTTTGGAATTCATTGTAAGAGTTTGGGAATATGAGGGAGGGAGATGTAAAGTTGAAGAATTCACGCTGCCCTGAATTGTTTAGAATCTATGCCCGGTACATTATTTCCAAGAACGATCTTTTTGAATTTTCCACACAAAAATACTCATATAACTCTCTAGAAATTTGTGGGTACAGGAAAACCAGGCTTTTTCTTGTCCTATTTAGATTTTTGAAAAATATTACAGCTCTCACAGTGTAAAACCTGAAAACGAAATGAAAATGAATACCAATTCTGCCTCTTGGTTCCTTCTACTATTTAATCACATCATCCACAAAAAATGATCGAAAACTCTAGATTCTCCTTATCGAGCATCAACCCCTTGTTTACCATCAAAGTGAAATCCTTATTGAACGGACTGGTTGATAACCCTTCTATTATTCCTCTCCGATAATGTAATCAATATGGATTAGCAAACCTAATTGAAATTACGGACACTATGTCAATATTTGAAGGGACCCTCTTTGCCCTCTTTTCAATGAATTGGGAGTTTGGCTATGAGAATATCGAAAGATGTCGATGCTTTTCGCGAGTTTTGTTCGACAGAAACTGTGTTGAGATTGATGATAATGCTTTCAATCTGATTGGGAGGATTCACACGATTTTTGGAGATGAGAGTCTATCCAGAGACTATCATCGTGTGGATATAAATCCACACCAGAGGCAGTTGACATCAACCTTGTATTGATATAACCACCTTGACACTTGAAATATTCCTTGTCAGAAATTCCATTTGTTTTTTTAGCATAACCCCTACAGCACGTTTTGGTTCATTTTCAGTAATAAACCGGACTAAAATCTGGAAATAACCATACTCTATTCGTATATGTGAACAATACGACAATGTTTCATTCTTTAATATTCTTTTCATTGCACCGCACATCCATTTGCTAAAATAGCTCATTTTTGACGTTGCCGAAGCAACAACACAATATGTCGCCAGACCTATTTTATACGAGTCCATTTAAATATTCATGAAAGTGGAAAAGAAATGGTTTTTCGTCAAGCTATTTGCATGAATTCTCCCTCCCCAAAAAAATTGGAATTAAATGGAATAACTCAGAATGATTAACGTATGGAATTGAGCTTTCTCAGCAGAGGAAAATGGGAAAATTCCAAGAAAACGATCCAATGAAGATGTTTATTTGGATTAGATTAGGGTAGACCAAAATTGTTTCAGAAAATCCCCTTATCTCCCCTTGGAAAAGTCTGTTGGTAATACTATTTATACTCCTACATTCACTTTTTCGAAAAGTAATCGAATCTCTGTAAATATACCAAAAAATGAGATACTATCCTGTCTTTGACCCGTACCCTAGAAGTCATAGCGTGTTACGAAAATTCCATCAACCCCCTCAGTACAAACAAAAAAAATTGGAACTCGCTTCTCCCCCTGTACGGAATCAATCACAGGAAACGGATATTGGCAGGCATGCTCTTCAAAGGGATGTGATTTTCATGACGTCCCGCGTTATTGACGGTCCGTCAAACTGGCAAACAGTCTGAAAGTTGACATCTGATTGTGGCTGCCCCAAAGGGTGAAAAAGGCCTCGTTCCGGACGAGAAAACAGGGCGTAATAATTAGTTTCGAGAGGTTTCCAGCTTCTGCGTAAATTAGATTTGTCAGGTTGATCAGAGGATCATGTTAGTGGAATTAACTTATTTTCATGACTACTGACATACAGGCTCTAAATTTTCGTGAAAATTGAAGGGGTTTTCTGGTTTCTAAGAAAAAAAATTGCTTTTCAGGTGCCATCTTTAGGGACTGCTCAGAAAAAACCCACTCTATTTTTTGGCAAGAACTCAACTCTTAAATTTTTTCGGAACTATTCATTTACCTACATCCTGCCTAGAGTTGAGATAACCTGATCTTCATTTTTCTACGGTTATAACATCGACAACATCGAGTTTCAGGCCCCTGCTGGGGCGCTCTGTTTCCGTCTCACCCCCCGAGAATCCCCGAAATCCAGGACTAAGTAGGATTAATGAAGAAGATTTATGAAAGTTCCGACTAAGAATTCCTCGCATCAAAATGTGGATCGCAGGAATTAGGGACACTTTGGAAGCGTAATCAATCATCGTTGTTTTCTCGGAGAAATCAGTGGAGTGCATATTTTTTACGGTAAAGGGCCATTATTTCTCCATCCCCGGGAGATACGACGATGATGGGCGATCCTCTTGTATTACTTATTATTATTCTTTCGTGGAAAGGGGATGCTGGGATGGAACATCACGTGAAACTTCGTGCGGAGACCCAAATCGACTTAAATTAATCAAAACGCGCAACATCATCACGGTGAAAAGAAATATTAGGGGCACGAAAAAGTTTCTTTCACTGAAAAACTGTGGATATACAGGTTGTTTACTAAAGATGCGACAACAATGTGGGTGTCCTAAAACATTTATTTTTCGTGTAGAAATATAAATGAGAGTTAAAGTCAAATTTGCACTGAGTTAAAAATGGGAACTTAACTTTTGCAAACAATCAAACTGTGAAGAAAGCTAAAACTTTTCCTTGGAAGTAGGCCGATAGTGAGAGTGATAGCTAATTTATTCACAGGGATTCATCCCTATTGATGTAGTAAACAGCCAGGCAAAAACCGGATATTTGCAATCAAGTTCTGTTCATTGGAACCTAATTGAAGGACGACCTCTGATGAATGACTAGGCAGGAGCTGAATGGGTTCATTGAAAACGATATTGGCCTAAGAAACTACTAGAGTAGGAAAGTATTATCCTTTTTGTGGATAGTAAAAGGAGGAAAATTGTTGTCTAGTACATAGGATGTGTTTAAACAATTCGTTGTCAATTGGGCTATGGAAAAAATGAAAAGAATCATCGTTAATTTGATGAATTTTTTAATGGTTCTAGTCCTCAGTTGGTCCAAATCAGAAAGAGGCATTTGGAAAATAGAGTTCTTAAAATGAAGCTGTAGGACAAGCCACGGTTTAAGGTCCCACGATTTTGTAGGAAATTGATATGGAATCCTGAAAAACATTTTTTATAGTACCTAGTTAAGGTTTCTGCAGCTGTGTGCTTTGGCTAAATCTTGTACATTGAATAATTCATCAAAATTCAGCTGTGAAAGGCAAGATAATTTCTTCTTTGTAAAGTTCTGGAGTAAAATGTTGTTTGAAGTAATCAATTTCTGTTTTTTTACTGCTACCTTTCCTAATATTTCGAGTGTTGACATATCCAGGAAGATGAAACAGGGCTTCACCAGAAAAACATTGATTCAGGATATCAATGAATTAACCCACCTACGAGGGTAATCAACATCATTAATTTTCTGATAACACGTCAATTTGAATGGGAGATTTCTATATAAATCTAAAGGGGGGTTGCTAAGTTCCAGATACTTCTAAGATCTCGCAGTATTGAAGTTCCCAAGGAGATTTTGGATTGTTCCAACGTCGGAAGATTTCTCCGGAGCAATTCTCTTTTGATTTTTCTTCTCCTGGAACTCTATCTTGTAGCTACAATTTCCTATACCACAGAAATGTTTGATTTGAAATATGTAGTTGAAGCGGTGAGTTTAAGTGGGTGTAGGATATGATTTTCCATCTCCCCGTCATCTCCGGGGACTATCCTGAACGTTGTAAAAATACGCCCCACGCAATAATTCCGAATTCTCGTGATTTCCGGTTTTCCGCCCCGTTTTGACGTGGAAGTGAAAGCGATCCGGAGCTGCCGGTTATGTCCGGAAAAATAACAAATTGAACGACCTAGAAGTGAATGGAAATGGCGGGGCTGCGGTTCGACGTTCGCCCTTGAAATTTAGGGGGTTGCCGGCTCAGTATCAGGGCTGTATCGGGATTTATTCTGATGAGAGAGAGAGGCCGCACTAATGGAATTGATGAAATATGGGAGGGCATAAATAGGACTGGTATCGTTTTGTTATAGTGCCATAAATCACGGGAAACTTGCCGCGGAATATCGATGGAGACTACATAAATGTCGGTCAGACGACCGAGTGGAATCGAATTTCACGTTTGGTCTTGTCCGGATATTCGCAAGACTCCATTTATCATTTCAAAGTACAATGTTTGGAAAGAGGGTCCATACTTACTTGTGTACATAGGTACAAAGATTTGAAGGGTTAATCCTTGACTTGATGTACAGGGTGTCCCAAATTCTAGTCGGAATCTAGAAGAGTTTCTGAGCTATTTTTTTGAGAGATTTTCAATCTTTTAACCCCCTTATTCAATCGAAAACCACTTTTTTCGTTGAAGAAATGTTATAAAGGAAATCGTCTTTCCAAAAATGCAGGAAATGTGGACAAATTGATATTAAATTTGTTATTTTCACCCTTTCTTCGAAGGAAATTTTCAGTTAAACGATCGAGTACCTATCAGGTAAATGTCATTTTATATTGACGCAATATGTGACTTCGGAAATTTCAGATGGCAAATCAAGTTAGTTTTTATGAAGACTGAAATTCACTTATTTCAAAGATTCTTACCTGAACGATTGTGGACTAACCACAAAATGAAGAAGAATAAAATTAAGGAATGGTGCCATACTTTGGAGAAGTTTTTCGAGATATTGACGATGAATATCGAAAGAAATATTCGGCAACATTAACAAGGAACAATTATGGTTGATTAGAAAGATGTGATGCTATTTACAAACAGAAGGTTGGAGAAATTCCCATGAATAAATCCAAATTTGAAGTCAGTAGACCAAATTATATGATTTTCAACAAAACTAGTTTTAGAAACCGCTCAAAGGTTCTTTCTCCTTATCAAAAGAAGCCATAAAAAGTCTCGATCACATATTACACAAACGAGGAAATAAAAAAACCGGAGGGATTCAAGAAAAAAATCACATCAAATCATATCACCCCCAACTTCAGATATTTGTTCAACGACCCACCAACCTCACTTTACCGGAAATTTCTTCTCTTGGGACATAAAACGATACGATATCAAAATAAACCAGGAATTTTAGGGGAAATCTCTCAGCGATATATCCATTATACGTTACAAACTGTTGTTCGAACGTTGAAAGAATCCCCCCTGCCTTTTGTTCAGATAAAAACCGTATTAGCCTGATATGTTTTCCGGAAAGTTATCTCCCAGATATACCATCGTACGCACTGAAAGGATGTTTTAACTTTTCCGCTCTAGGTTAAGTTGTCACAAACAGTCAGAAGGTTCTTCGTTGATGGTGAAGGAAAAGAAAGGAAAATATTAATTTCGTCAAGTAAACAGGGTGTCCTTTGCTTTGAGTATGTAAATATTAGAGCTGTATTCATAGAGGAATCTTTGAAAAAATATGGAATCAATGTGTTCAAATAAGGTTGAACCTTTCTTTACATGGAATACTCAGGTCACCTGAATTTCTTCTTAAAACTGCTTGGCCTTCAAGCTGCACGCACTGAATTTCCGAAATCAGGCTTTCGAGCAATGTTGCTTCCATAGGACATAACGAGAGGCCCATAAATTCCATCGTTAAAATCAGGGCTGACATGTCTGTTGGATGCTTTCTTAATTAAAGGCATAAAACAGTTTACTGGCGATGCCAAATTCAGTTTACGAGCGGCATATAGTCGTAAACTGGCAATACTGGGGGTTTGAATTCTATTCATTCTGTAATCGATACTGCCTACATTCAAGCAGAGAAACTCGAAGAATTCCTCCTACTTGAACCGCACTGGTTTGCGACCAGTCCAGAAACCAGCCAAGGGGCTCAGCTGTGTTTGAGTCTGAGCTGAATGAATTTTAATCTAGGCGACTTTTAGTCTGGGTGACTTTTGGTCTGGGTGACTTTTAGTCTAGGTGACTTTTAGTCTGGGTGACTTTTAGTCTGGGTGACTTTTAGCCTGGGTGACTTTTAGTCTGGGTGACTTTTAGTCTGGGTGACTTTTAGCCTGGGTGACTTTTAGTCTGGGTGACTTTTAGTCTGGGTGACTTTCAGTCTGGGTGATTATTAGTCTTGGTGACTTTGAGTCCATGAATTCTGCTTATTCGACAACCTTGATTATTAGAAACACCGAACGAAGGCGGTAACCTTAACACAAACGAGTTGTGGATCGCTTGCCGAAACAATTTACAATATCCTTTTGTCGAAACTTTCCTGTGAATTCCCGACTGTGAAATTCGCGAATGGGATGCGCTGTCGTAATCAGCTTGTTCGAATGCGAAAGTTCCCCTTTGAGGAAATAAAGCTACAACGTATGAACTTCGTACAATCGGTTGAATACACCACCCCCTTAACTAGCTGCTTGCATCCAGCAATACTTCCATATCTAACGCTGCATAATTTCGTTTGATAACTTAGTTCTCTGATATCATCACTCGTTGTTATGGAGAAGCGTTTGAATTAACCGTATAATATGGAATTTCTGCAATTTGTCTGACGTTAGGGAGCGAAGTGGAAAGTAATCAGTTGCTTCGTGAGGGTTAACTACTGAAATGCTTTCGATTCCATTCCGTCTAACTCAAGGGTGGTTTCAGTGAGGGGGCCATGGTAGAATTTCAAATATAAAATTATGTCCCCACCACAGAATCACTCCTGGAACCATCATTGCATTGAGCTCTATGAAATTTCGAGATTTATTACTAGAGGAGTTGTTCTTCGAGAACTTGCCTATGACATTTGATGTGGGATACTACCGGACCTTGAAACAACATCGTAGTGGATGTTAATGTTGAAATATATGCTGTGGTCGAATAAAACCGTTTTTCTCCAACTTTCACCTTTCGTAAATCGTCTCTGTCGCACTCTGTAGAAATCTAAAGCCCCTGTACCTTACAACAAATCATCAGAGATCAGAACCACCCTCTCCAATTTCCCTGATACGTTTCCAAACTCGAGATTGACACCCCCATTCGTAATTCCTCCGAAATAAAAAAAAATTAAAATTAGAAAGATACGCGTAACTCAATTTCCTTCGGCCTGTCATGCAAATTCCGGCCGTTTATTTAGCGGTACCGGATTAATCGAAATCCAAATCAACACAATCTCTAGAGGGGAGGCCGTCAGGTAGGCTTAGCGCCGTGAAAGACGGCGCAGGGCGTCGGGACGGAAAGAAATTAATTTCTTCGATATCCTGGGTTAACGACGCGTCGAATTGGGAGCAGGCCTACTTCGGGGGTTGAACGATCGAAGGGCAAATATCGGCAGGGGTAATGAGGTCGTGGTGGATTCACGAAAATACATCGGATTCGAGATTAACACCTTGTCAGATTCTAGGGGAGTCTCTGATCAGAATCGGATGGAATATGATTGGTTTTATGCTTTAGAAGATTGACATTCCTACATCAAAGAATTTCTAATGAACATGTGAAAAAGAATTGGTTTTTCAGAACACATCGAGAGAGAAAACTTCACGATATAGGTGCTCGTATATATTTCTCATTATCTCAATAATTGACATCTACAGAATTCCTTTCTTCCCTTTCTCATCCTGGATGAATTGCTGGTGGCTAAAATTCCCCAATTAATTTGATAGTATGAAAGCCCTTACGAATACAACCGCGACGTTTACAACATCGTTTTATAAAATCCTGCATGCCATTTCATACACAGAATATAAATGGACCCATATTCTCATACCGCATGAAAAATATCATTTCATTTCTCACCGAGCTATACCACCATTCTCTCGAAGGAAGACGTTCCCTTTTGATTTATATCCTTACAAACTTCAGAAAACCCTTCCAGTGATACGAAATAGGTGATCTATCACAAAAAAATTCCGTTTATTACGTCACCTCAGGGTTCTTACCTATATGTTCGGTTTCACCCCTAGATCCTCTCTCGCTGGCGGATGTAACACATGTTGGTTCTTGCACGAACACCTGACAAGAATTTACGAGTTCTTTTCCACCCCTCGCTACATCAATCACCAAACGCCCCACTATGGATGTATAACTTTAATTCACGAATATTTGTCTAGATTTGACGCTAAAATCTTCCTGAAGTACGTTTCCAGCAAATATCATAAGGGGGTCATTCTGGATAGCAAACTCAACTGGAAAAAATAAAGAGGCTTTCCAAATGTACATCGGCTATGTGGGCATGCATAAGATTCCTTGAACATCCGGTCCTGGTCTGAATTGGGTTTTATAGTTGAGCAAGACCTAGCAGACCAAGAAGAGACTTCGAGTCTTAGTATCTAAGATGCTGGTCAACCAATCTCCAGTGCTTGCCTGACTAATCGTTGTTTATGTTTCTGGTTGGCGAGTAACTATCGTTTTACAGCCTTGAAGATGGGACTCGTGGTGTTCAAAGGTCTGTGCTGTCACTGAAGTGATAATGTGAGAGCTTAGGTATCATACAAGGACGACCAAGGAAAGAAGTCAGCGTATTCAGCCTGATGAAGCCTTAAATTCATCTGAAACATCTCTGTATTGCTCGGAAAACTTAATTCTAATTAATTTCTGCTAACCTCCCTAGCTCAGCTCCCTTCGTTTCAAAAAAATCGTTGCTTCCCAATCCACCAAAGCCATATGAAGCAACGAAATCCAGCATACAACCAGTGAATATGCCAATATAATACATCGAACACCCCACATTTGATCCGCTTTGAGCCTCTTTCACTTTGACGAAATTCAATTAACTCCGCGTAATTGAGTTTCGCGCCGCTCAGAGGGCGCCACCAGACACGACGTATCCGGGGAAACCCCGACCCTCCATCGCTAGATCTTTACGGATTTATGATGGCCCGAAACGGCAAACACAATAAACTCTCGCAAATTTAATTCGAATCGCCGTTTCGGATTTATGAATGCGACCTAGCCGGGCGTATCTTCCAGAAAAGAGCACATCACCAAAGAAGTGGAATACGCCCGAATGCAAACAAGATGAAAGACAATATCCGGACGGGGCTCGAGTTTACGGTTCGAGGGTCCAGCAGCTCGGTCCTGAACGAGTCTGTCCGCTATTGAAGGATGGAACTTTTATTTATGGCTGAATATTCGGGAGATACTGGAGGAATTCAAGGTCGACGAGAGGCCATAAAATCATCTCTGAATTCAAGCCGGTTCAGCTGTGAAATCGAGATGGTTGGAACGATGAAAGATGGGGAAAATTTTATGAGTGACATTAAAATGAGCATTGCTGACAAGTGGATGTTCGACGAGAGAGTCAGGGGTTCAAGATCGACAATTCGTCAAAGAGAATAACCCACCCCTAAGTATTCTCTTGTCTAGTCGTTTGCAAACATTTATCCAGGACACATTACCCTGCTTGGCTTGAACTGGTAACAGCGATGAATACAAGCACTCCACCACCATATCAACTAATTTAGGCGAGTGTTTGTCGAATCCATTTGGTCCATCAATCAGACTGATTGATTGGGTGTAGTTGGTTTCTGGCCCGGAATAATTGCTTCTTGTAGGCCTCCTTGGAGGCTCCTAGCGAGAACAGTTCGATCTTGGTTCGGTTAATTTCTAATCCCAACCAACCTCGGAGGAATTCTTTACACAATAAGGAGATTAAGCGAACTGCCCGAGCAATGTCAAACTTTTAAAAGGAAAAAGAAGCGGTTTTTCGTTGGAATTCATCGTACAGCTCAGAGTGTAGCGTTTTTTACCAACAAATTCCTTTTCATTTCATAGGATACCCTATCAAAACTCCTTCCAACTGGAAGTTGCGTGGTTTCGAAATACTAAAGATACTCTGGATTCAATTTGATGCACATTTCATAAAATTTCCGTCAGATAGAAACTCCAAGTCCGGAATTTCGCTGAGTGATTTCATTACGTCCAGTGAATTCGTTGGAAAATTGAGGATGGAGCACCCTCGATTTTCAAGATAACTTCATTAAACGACATGACCGCTCATTTTCATTCTTTGCATTATGCCCCCATTCGAATTCTCCCACTCATTGTAATTGGTCTCTTACAGCGGAATATTTATGGGCTGCGGTTTAGGAAAGAGTAATCTGCATGTAAATCATGGTTTGATAGTCCGTTTCATCGTTCTGGAGCCTGGAATGAATTAGATGAGGTCAATTTATTCAATCTACGTCCGTTGCGATTTTTTTAGAAGATTTTCTTAGCGGGAAAAGAGGGAAATCTACTTAGGAGCTTTGTATTTTTGCGCTTCATCGCGTAGCATTGGAAGTATAAGCACAATCGGTTGAAAATGGTCTGAAGCTTGTATATACCTCTTTGTATTTGAATATGAAACACCAATATGGGAAGATACATATTCAATTGATTTCTTCAAAAGGGCTCTTGGAAAAAGCAATATTTTTTCTGACTTCAGAAGTAAAATTGAATGGACCAGATTCGATTAGCAGCTTGTGGAAAGATGTGGGCTAGATCGATCTAATCTGAACGCTAATGTTCTCTGCCCTTCTTGGTTTTATTTCGAATAGCTATCCTCATTTTGTCGAACAAAATCCAGCCGCATAAATATCGCCCAGCAATGTAAACCGATACATTCATCCAGTGGGAGTGTATCGTAAAACATTTATACGAAAAACAATCCTATTTCTTCCTTCTGAACGGTGAGTATCCAAAAACCTGTCATTAATTCCGGAACGGGGGGTGATCCCCCAGTTTCTCCGTAAGGGAGTGAAGCACGCGAGTATATTTCATCGGATTAAGCCTTGATTTTTTTTCTGGATATAGGTCGTGAAATGGGAGATCAATTATGGTTTTCGATATGGGGTGGTTCGGTATCGAAGTACAAAGGGAGATTAATGGGTCGTTTTCGATGGAAATATGGATTTTCAGCTCGCCAACTTCTGCTCTTGTGTCGACTTTATGGCTTTCCATTCGACGGTTTGGATTTGTTGAACTATATTGAAACACTGAATTTTTCATTATTTCAAATTGATTTTCAGCTCGAATCTACGAGATTTAATATTCAATAGGCCATTCATTATTATTATTAATACTATAATTTTAGAATTACGTTTTTTCTCGGTTTTTCTTCTTGCTGTTGTCCTGAATTTTTAGTCCCTGGAATAATTGTTAGATTGAACTTGATTTTTTTAACGAATTTAATAAATTTCCTTGCACTCGTATGCTCCATGGTCATTCGACTTTCTCGAGGATATCAAGCTATGTTTTCGATCATAAAAGTTGAGGATTCTCATGAATAACGTGGAAAATCTAGTAGTGCCTCATCATTTTTTCTTTTATTTCTCTAAAACAGTCGTCTGAATCGTCAAACTCGAGAAATAAACGGGTGAAAAGTTGAACAACTCAACGACTATCCCTGGTCCTTTACGAGGATCAAAATATCCATTCCTTCAACTCTGCTCACGATCGGTAAAATTACCTGAATAGCAGTACACTGATCCAATTAATCTAGCCTTCATTCACGGCACGGTTTCCCTTTTTTTCGATACAAAAGAACCTGACGTTTTTCATTTCAGCCACTTCGAATGTGTCAACGTTTTCAGTAGAAGGATCAAATTACGAGAATCTGGCATATTCTTCTGGCGCTGGCACACGGTTTTTCTTATCGCAGGCCGGTACACAACTCTGGATTAATTGAAAACGTGGAGGCAGAAGAAAACGGTTTTAATTATGCGGAAATCGATATCCGGCTCATCGTGTAACATTTACGGCAGTGTGGACGCCAATACACAAACTCTCATCGAAAACATCATATCTATCCATTCCTTGAAATTCTAGGAATTTCATGAAAATTCTAGAGTACAAATCCAAAGTGCACAAATTGACTCTTATCGACAAATATCCAAAAAGAGATAGGTGTAGGTTTGAATATTGCGATAAAATTCAGCAATCAACTACAGGAGAGGTCAGAGGTTATCGGTGGTTCTCGTACTTTCGCATAAGATGCAGAACATAAACTTGTTTTGATGTACAAACGACAGAAGAACCAGAATTTGTCGGAGATATCTTCGGCATGCAGTAATAATTGTTATTGTTTGGGTATTTTTAATTGTGTTGTCAGTAAAGAAATGAAGAAATTTTCAGGCCTTATTCATTTTCGTTTTGATTGATTATCTTTAATAACAATGAAAATCTATAGGAAATCAAAACCTACACGGAATTGAAAAACATTTCAAAATGATTCAACATTTGTTGATTTATCGAAACGGAAACTCAACACTTTTGGTCTTAATCACCATTGCTTGGTGGTTCACAAGTTCGTTTCAAAAATCCAAACCACGCCCTTCGTTCATACGTCCGTCAATTTTTTCAACTTCTATTATTTGTTGCAGCATCCAGACAAGAGCAGCGCGCCATCCACCAGCCAGAACGTGACCTCCTGTCCATTTCGCGAATTTCCACCAGCCGGGAAAACGTACGGGGACGAATCCAGCGCGCGCTCAGCAACGGTCCAGCTCTCTCTCCGACCATTGATATTCCAGCCGCTTTTGTCGGCTCGTTTTTCACAGGAATGCAGACGAACAACAGCTCGGATGCCGAAATGGAACGTTTGTCAATGCGGCTTGATCAGATGGAAAGCTGGGAAATTGCCCGATTCGTTCTGGTGACTGCGGTCCGGCTATTCTCGATTTTCAGCTGCGCCGCCATGATTAAATTCGTGCTGAAACACCGGCCTATCCGGAACAAAGTTAACGCGTTGCTGGTCAATTTGTGCCTTGTTATTATAGCGAATTTGATTTACTGCACCGCGTACCAGTTTTTCCGGTGGAAAAACACCTTGTTACCCGAGGAAATCTTCCAATTAGTCACTTTCCTCTACTACATCCTTTACACATCTCTCATTACCGCCATAACGATCTTACCCACATTCTGGTTCCTCTTCTTAAACCTCAAAAACCTATTTCAAAATTTCGATAAACTCATCCTAATCGGACTTCTACCGCCTTACCTCATTCCATCAATTTTCACAGTCCTATTCTGGGATTTCAACCAACTAAACCTTCACAAGTTTTATTATTATTTCATCCTTTACTATTCAGTCAGTTTACTCTTAACTCTAACAATTTTACTCTACTTCATCATGTTGAAACTGGAAGAAAGGTTGAACAAAAACAAACTGGATTATCTCCTTCACCTTGGTACATCATTTTCAATATCCCTATTTCCAGAAGTTTTGTGCTTCACTTTCGAACTGTATTTTTTCGACGAGAAGGGACCGTTATACTACAAGATTTATTATGTGGATTTTGGGGTTGATTTGACGAAATGCGTAGTTCCTTTGGTTTTGTTCACGTGGCTTGTTGTCAGTAACAAGTATTTCAGGAAAGCTTGTAGGAGAGTCTTTGCGAGGAAGAATTTCGAACGTATATTTCACGTGAACAAGGAAAATAATGAGAAAACAAATGAATTCGATACGGAAATGGATTTTAATGAAGTATTTTTATGATTGTGTGAATTTCATAAGACTCGTACAAATCTCTCAAATATTTGCTTTCTAATCACGATAAGAGGATGAATTTTGAATATATCAAATAAAAGGCGTCCCAATTAATGAGTGCATTATGAATTTATTATCTTTTCAACTTCTATAGTCTGATCGAAATAGTAGGTCAATTACAATAATCTGTAATTAGTGAACAAAGAATAGGAAATTTCATCAATATCATTTAAATTCTTGGACAATTTTCTTTTTTCCCCTTGCTTCACAATGATTTTATCGACGTTCTGGATTCTTCTATCAAAATTATCAGTAAATTATACACGGTTAGCCTTTGACTCGTACAAATATTTTAACAGTAGATCCTTGAGGTCAAAAGAAATACCTTTTTTTATACCATTTTTTCTAAATCGGCTTGGTTTAAAAGATACAGGCTGTTAAAAATCCATAAAAAAATTATCTCACATTTATCGCATGAAATGAATTTCAGAATATAGTTTTTCATTCATTTGATAAATCTTGTTCGAACTCAAGATATCACCCACGTCTTCCAGTTTTCTCATTATGACTATTACGTACCATAAAAATACCAAAAATTCAAAGAACCTAACTCTGAATCTAAGTTAAACGCTGTCGAATGAATATTTGAACGTTTTGTGAAATAAAAGTATTCTTCATATACAAAGAGCTGTTTTCGAGTAATTTGATTTTTAAAAGTTAAAAAGTACATATGTATCAGTGAAATTTGAAAAATTGGGTAATTTGGCTGAATTCAACTCTGATTAGAAGATCCACAGATGTGTAGGGTCAGAGATTCAGCTTGTTATTTTGTAGGTAATTTTGTTTTCCAGGGGTGGCACAGCTCTTCATGAAAACTCAAAATGGCTATATCTTTTAATCAGGGCCGAATCGGATAAAATGCTATAGGAAAAAAGTGTTTCTTTTGATCTCAAGAATCTACTGTTGAAGTATTTGTACGAGTCAAAGACTCAATCTGTATATTATAAAGCATATGTGTGAGTTTTAGAAGATGTTAGTACCATACAATTCGGATTCTTTTAATCTAACCCAACGAAAGAACCGATTTTCGGACCTTTAAATAAATCATTATCGAATCTACTATGTAGTTACTTTCTCTGAAATCCTTCATCGTAAAACCTTCCCTACTGTTTTGAATAAGCAGTGATCTTGAAGAAGTCAATCGGTCCTAGAACTGCGCCATGGGGAACACCTATCAGCCCTATCTCATCCGCGATCGATAATGAATAGTTTCGATTTCGATCGAGCTCTTATACTGCCGGCACCTCGATAAAATATAAAGGAGCTCGATAAACATGCCGCAATAGGATCAGAATAACCAGCAGTGCCTAGCACCAATCGATGAACACGTCAATGTCGCCGATTTTCCGGTACATACACTGGCATTCAGCGAAGCTGCGTTCGGATGTAAGCAAATGAGAGAGGAGAGATCCTGCTGGGTACGCGATTATTCGGACAAATTAATGATCGCAGACGGTTGTTAGTGGTTATTGTAGTTAGTGTTTACGACTGTACTATAGTGTTCGTTGTATATGTGGTGGGCGGTAATGAAACACGACACTCAACCGATAAAGTCGATGGAATAGGTTAGGACGATGGATATTTGCTAGAGAACAGTGACAACAAACGGTTAAAACTGGTCGATTTTTTTTCCCAGAAGTAAGTATTCGATTTTTGTACTATCGTTCAAGTTATTTTCGCAACACTTTCTGCGACGTTTAATTTTGCGACGGCACGATTTCTGTTGCGTAATGAACCAGTGGATAGAGCTCAAGTTCATCACGCCAAACAGGTTCTTGTGTACTTGCATCTGCGTCTTCATTTGTCTATTTTGACCCGACTAACGCTCGGAAGACCTGTCTTTCACTGTCTAACTCGATCACGAAAGAAAAATAGTGATTAGTAAACATTCAATCGTTTCTTCGGAGTTTTCTTGCCTGGATATTCCACAGAGAGCGGAAGACATGTGTTGCAACTATTGGTCGTTCGACACTTTCTCGACCTATAATTAATGTTATCCAATGGTCATTTTATAGGAAGTTCAATTTTCTCTTATTATACAAGTTGTGAGTGAATAGTTGCGAACAATTTAAGGGGATTTTTTAGATAGTCAAAAAAGCAATTTTTTTCTCAGAAACCAGAATATTGAGAGAATTGAATTCCACGGGAGTGAAAACGCAATGGAAAAAATGTTGGAAGTGTTCCTCTATAATTGCGAGGGTAGAAATCCACCCCTATAATTAGTTTCACAGGAAACTTTTTCTTATTCATATTATAACTTTGGCAAATTAGGTCTCTTAGTTTGTTGCTAAATACGATTTTTGAGAAAAAATTATTAACAGGTACCTGAGTGGCACGCGTCATAGAAGCTGGAGTTATCTTTTATTTGAAATTACACCTAGTAGGCGGATATCATGCTGGTTGAAAATTGATTTTCAGGTGTCATCTATAGGGGGCTGTATCTGTACTTTCTGACAAAGACTCATCCTTCAATTTTTTCCTCACTATTCATATACAACCTGTTTATGGAAATCTATAATTGGTTATGGAAAAACCTTGCCATTTGCCTATTTATATTGTCTTCACCTATGTTATTGGGATTTCACAGATTAATGGCAATATAATGAAGAATCCCGCAACCTTCAACTTTCAATGTTGAAACAACCATATTCTCAAAAGCCCCGTGATCCGGTACTTAATAAAACTTTATGATTTTATTCGAATTGTCATGCGACTATTATAATTGAACGTTTAAATACCTCTTCCTTTGTCCAGTAGCGTACTACGATAGCAAAATAATGAGTCCGTGTTTTCGCCGATAACGTTTTCTAAGATTATTTACGCTTTCATTTATACATTCCTTCATTATCATCGATTTATCAAGTCATGTTTTAGAAATTGAAATTGTATCGGTCGATACGCCTTAAACAGCGGCAGTTTTTCTCTTGTGATGTTGGTGTCGATTGCTTTGAAAACATTTTCTTGTATTTTATCAGGAGATGTCGGCCCACAAACTGATAAGTAATAGGAATGCTTATGAATTCTCATTCGGTAACCAAAATTTTCCGTCCAAAAATCTAAAGAGAATGAGTCTAATCAACTGAATCCAGACAGAATATATTCCGAACAAACTAGGGAAAGTTAACCATTCAATAATGGATCATTTCCATTCATAACTCTAACGCGACTCTTATCTCTTCTAAAATTTATTATTCCATTGTACATCCTATCTCATATCCGCATAAAGATTATTATAAAGTGTGGGGTCTTCTCAATATATGTATCCCTATCGCGTTAGAGCACCCACAAGTGTTGGGTATCATGATAAGGAAGAATTCGATGACGGATTAATCAAGGGACTAGAACCCCTGAACCTTTTCGGTGATAAATTCATACCAGTTTTTCGGAGGCAGGAAGTTATTCAGAGAATAGATGAAATGAAGAGATAATAGAATATAATTATGAGCGAAATGCTGATGATACAGCAGGGAAAATATGTCCTTTGTGCTGAGTATGATTTGGTTTTTGTTCATCTTTTCAACAGTTGAAGTCCCAAAAATCGGAGTGGGAAAACAGACAGATATGCTTAGTCCCATATAGAATCAGATGTAGACACATTAGAGTAAAATTCTTCCATAACACCTTAATGCCAAGATAACTAACACACTCTACTTAACAAATTATAACCTTGCGAGAAATGAAGAAACACTTAATTCATTCCATAACTTCATATTCCGAAATTGCCTCTCGCTTCAATGAATCCACAATAATCTCATTACACGTACAGAGAGATGGAATTATTTCTGCAATATTTTCATGATTGGTAGCCTTGGAACCAACACTGTTATGGGATTGGATCGCTCAACCGTGAATGTTGTATGAAATTGAGAAGTCTTCTTTGGATCCAAAGAACGTTTCACTCAAGTCAATTTCTATTCTTCATTATTGTTTTTTCTTTGGTCTTTACGTTTGAAGAGTTCTTTAACTTCGCTGTTAACTTACTCATAATGAATTGTTTCAGTCTAAATACCATATTTTCCCTATTCAATTAGTTAGAGAAAGGGGGTCAGTTTTATCATTTCATACAATGATCTAACACTTAAATTCTTTGCAGGGCTCAAGCGACACCATGGATGAGAGCCTGCTGAACTTCTCGAGGGTGGAGGAAGACCCCTTCGCCAAGATACCATTGGAAAATGTGTCAGAGACCCCTTACCGACACTCGCCCGTGTCCTCAGCCCTCAACTATTTCTTCTTCACGGCGGAACTTCTCAATTTTTTTCTCGGCATAGCGTCAGTCATATCGGACGTCCTGATCATCTATTTCATCTTCAGATACAAGAGGTTGAAGAAGAACATCAACCTCTACATCGCCAACTATGCCATAATGAACTTGTGCTACTACGTGGTAGCTCCAGTTCTGTTGCTGGTGCACGTGTTGTTTTCTCTTGGATTGCCGCACTTTATGTACGTGTTCTGCTATGTTTCCATGATGGAAAATACGTTCTTGATGAGTTCTTTCCTTTTCGCCACGCTGTTGGCGGTGGACTGGACGCTTTCCTGTGTAAGACCGGAATGCCTGAAAAAGTTTCATAGAATTTTGAAAATCAAGTATCCGATTATTTACGGCTATATCATGATCGTTATGATATCGAGTTGCCTTGGTTGCATGATGGAGTACGAGTTGGTGCAGAGTCTCCTGTTCTACAACATGCCACTTATCATTTTCGCTCTGATAGTTATGCACAATATCAGACGTAAAAGAGTTCTCAGCAGTGAGCACCTAAAAACTGAGTATGCCCTCTGGATTTTCACCATAGCCGTAGGATGTTTCATACCCATCTACATACTAGACTTGATACTCATCGCGATGGGACCTTATTCGTATCACACATTCACCCTTATCATTTTCGCCCTCGAGTATATCCTATCGTTCTTCTCTACGCCCGCACCTGTCTTCATCCTCTACTACCTGATCAAGTGGAACAAATATTTCAAAATGGCTTTCGACACAACCTTCAAGAGGGCTGTTAGAAGCTACGGGGCTGATAATCTGGACGATGCATCTGATAATGAGGAAATCGTGCAGGATGGCGAACAGAAAAATGTGCCAAGTGAGGTGAACGGTGTCAGCAGAGCTGAGATTTTAGTTCCTTGAAATTCCTGGCGTGTACAGCTTGGACTCCAAACGAAAAAGACTTCAAGTTCTTCTCACAAAAACTGTTTATTGTATCTTGCTTTATATTTGAAAAATGGAAGTGTTTGTAAAAATAATTTCTGTTGGTATGAATCACTGTTAGAATGAAAATTGTGGCTTTGATTTCATGAAGAAACTTATGGCCTATAAATCTTTTTACATACCGATTGGTACTAATTTAAGATTCGCATACAATAGGTACATTTTTGAATATTGTATTTCCCATATCTCCAAAGTTTTTATTGGATTTATTCGATTATAAATATTACCTAGACTTAAAAGTATGCATATTCACCAAATATTTTCATGTACATATATTTCAATTTGGGATTATTACACATTTCAAGTACAATGTTTCATATGTACTGAGTGTTAAGATGTATTTAGAATTACCAATACTCAGGTTAATTTTAAGCTTAAATAATGTGATCCTTTTTTAGATGTACTTATATAATTATTATAAAAACTACCGTCTAAGTACATTTTTATATAAACAAATCTAGAATTTCATTGTCGTTAGGTAGATGATGAATATTTATTCATCGAAAGCTTTGGATAATTTTCGTAAGCTTTCATATAAAATAGTGTCAATGTCAATAAATGCGTACAATAAATTGGCTAGAAGCACTAAATATGTTATCTCATTGCCTCAATCAAATTTTCGTTATAAGAAACACCAAAAATCTAAACAACAATTGTCACTACAAAAATAGATGAGATGTGCGTCGAGAATGTTTGAATTTGTCCCTATTTGAACCTCAATCTTCAAACGACTGTTTGTAATTAACATTTATATTCCCCTATCTGGGAATATAAACTGCTGCAACATAATAGGGGGAGGAGAATATACGGAGGTTGTTCGAATTGAATTGAACCCAGAAAAAATCGTCTAAATCAATTAGATGAATGAATTATTATCAATATCCATATTAATTGGTTTCCAATGATCTAGTTTGAGTGGTTTCGTTGCTAATAATGCTCAATACTCTGATATTTGTCGTGAAAATGTTTTTTTTTTTCATAAAAAATGCGTACGGATATCACTTAAAAATTTCATAAACCAATTTTCTCTCCAAATATCTCGGATTCATTCGAATGAATACTATTCCGGAAATAGATTACAGGAAGGAACAAAATCGATCATCCCTCGTACCATCCAATTCCCTGACTCATAATCTACCCGAGATAAAATCCTGGAAAGCACAAAGCTCAATTTCTACGTAGGCTGTTTGGTCGTTAATACGAAGTGACCGCCCATACGGCAAAATAATAACCCCAGTTGATTAGTTAATATCAGGAGTGACCTTTGGTGCGCTCAGAAAGAGATTTTAACCTCTACTTATTCAATAAAGATAAACATGATGTGACATTTGGTGATTCTGCGTGCGGTTGAACGCGGTAGTTCTAGTTTTTGGCTCGACTTTTTAACCAAGGTAAGTTACTTTCTGACCTATCTCAATTTTTTGTGAATATCTGGTGAAATTCAGGATCAACGATAATAATTGTGACTCTTTGGGCGTTCTGAGAGAGTTTGGAAAATGGAATTTTTTGAATGGATTCAAGTCCGACAGAAAAGTTTTTATTATAAAAGTATTCGATGTTTAATTTTTTCGGAGGCGGTTTTACTGTTGATATTCAGTTACAAACAACCGATATCCTGTGTCATCGAGCTACTAATTTAGATTTGGAACCTGATTGATCGAATTTCAGCACATTCATTTCCAATATTGAATTGATGGGGCCGATACTTGATGAAAATCCATAATCGAGCTTAAAACAGATTATACGAGTTTCACTTAATGAGTTTTTCCACGACACGTGTTTATTTACCTTCATCTTTCAACCTCCTGAAGATGCTATTATGATAGCGAAACACGTGTCGTGGTTTAAAAACTCATTTTGTGAAAATCGTATAATTTGTTTTAAGTACATTTATTTCAGTTTCATTTAAGTTTTATTAGTCCTGTCTGCGTTTAATTTGAAGGCTTATACGTAGGAATTTCACATGAATCTTTTTACAATTCCACCCTTCTGATAATTTCAGATTTCAATTCAAGGAAATGAAGAAGAAGAAATGTACAATTCTTATTGAAACTGAATATTCATCACTGATCAGTAATTTTGATCGAATATCTTACAAGGGTTGTCCCTTACTGAATTTAATTCCACGCCAATGAGATTTAGCAAAACAAATAACGAATAAACCGATTTCCAATTGATAAACTGAGAGACACACTGCATCATTCAAGCTTCATCAGTTCCTATAATAATAAACTTAAAATCTTTTCTCCACAGATCCACAATCATGGATTTCGAGCCCATAGCCAACATATCAGCGAACGAAACCTTCGAACCGGATGAGAACTACCGCTATGAACGCGAGAACATCCTAGACATACCAATCCTACTAGCAGCTACTGCAGGAATCGTGGCCGACCTCATCATCGTCTTCACCATCCTGAGAAACAAGGAACTACGCACAAGAAGCAACATCTACATCGTGAACCTCTGCATCTGCAACATCTTTTACCTGTTCTTCACTCCGCTGATCCTCAACCTATTTTCTGCTGCAGAAAAACTCCACGCGTCCACCATCTGCTTTTCGGATGAACTCTTCTTCCTCTTCATGCTCGGCAACTACGTTTTCATCTGTATTTTGTTATCGGATTGGTACATCGTGACATATAAATCTTTGAATGCTTCAGCGCGTTGTAGGGCGAGTTACAAACTGGTTATAAGTACAGTGTGGGCCACTTTATTCGTGTTGCTGATCACTATTTTCTTACAGTGCACCTCAGGTATTTCTCTCTTTCTTTTCATTGCACTCCTCGCGATCATATTCTATTTCTGTTCGTTCATCTTCGTGGCTGTTATTTTTGTGATGAAAGTCATAAATGAGAGGACGACTAGCGTTGTAGAGGCGAAGTCAAACACGGAATTACTTTATGTTATGTCCTACTTTTTCTGTTGGTTACCCAACTGGATGTATATTTTCGTGTCTGTGTTCGCCAAGATCATAACACGAGCTGCTTTCTTAGGTCTTTGTACTTTCATGTTAGGTTACCTGCATTCTATTATATTATTGTATCTTATGTACGGTAGAAACGAAAAATTCAGGATTGCTATGAGAAAATGGATGTTCAATGAGGAAGTGAGGAACGTAGAAGAGGACTCATACAAAGACGATGAACATTTCACTACGTTGCTGTAGTTGGAATAATAATAATTGTGAATTGTATTTATTTCATTAAACCCTTGATGATGCACATATTCTAAGGAATATGAATTGATTGAATGACAGAATAAAATATGTACTTAAATTCAAGTTCTTCTAGTTATTTCCATGACTGATAAAATAATTGAAGTAGATGAAGATTACTTACAAACGACTGCGATTCACAAAGATCGGATTCAATAGTTTTCTTTACACGGAATCCTTTTATTGATTCAACAGTGTTTTTTCTCTATCAGTATATCACACAATTGAACTAATACGATCCGCAATCGACAGATTGAAGTTGACCCAAATCGTACAATAGAAATCCCACCAATTCTGATCTATTAACTAATGGATTTCCATTTATCTCGAAGCGAATCATCGACTTCTGGAAAGTTTGCATCAACTGCTGATTTATGACCAGTTTATTCGCAAATTGTCTGATATTTATACCAGTGATTCGTGAACATTCCCCGATCGGGGGATTTGCAAAAGATAAGCAAGATGAATGGGAGGAACAAAGGTCTGTAGAACGAGAGCAGATGGGTTAATACTGCCATTATCAATCCAATCCGGCTATTTGCTATTGTTTCGAATTGGAAAAGGACGAGGAAATAGGGATTGGTTAATGGTCCTCAAAGGGTTGCAATATTTGTTTGAGAGAATGGTTTTGAAGCCAGGGTTAAAAGTTTCTTCTCCCTTTTTTACATTTTCAAATGAATTCTAATCACTAGGTACCTGAAATTTTCAAATATATGAAAACTGCGACAGTGGAATAAACGAATACAAATAATACTATCGTTCAAAATTATCTTGCAAATAATAAAGCTACTAGCAATACTTGTTAATTGTTCGGAAAGTGAGGTGAAAAGAAAGGAATATTATCACTGATATTCATGACATTGTAGCTGTAGAACACGGTCAAGGATTTGTCATCTTGCACAAAAGGAAATCTCATATTCCATTCAATTTTCCCGGAGAATTGAAAATCGAGATAATTTCCATGGGAGACCTCTTAGACTTTTTACGTCGATACTATCTTAGGATATAAGTCGTAATTCTTGAAACTGCCATGACTGTTCCACTCGCGAATTGAATATTCCTGTGCACTGGGCCACTTTATTTAATTGAATAATTTCAGATGACGGTACAGAGGAAGTTTAGGAATCTTCGGTGTACGGTTTTTTCGAGAATTTGTGTACGGATTCAGTGGTGATATTATTTTACAAGCAGAAGAAAGTGGTTTCCACTCAGAGGAATAGGTAAGTTTTTAGTGTATGGTTATAATATGATGGAATCTTTAACATCGAGCTTTGACTCAATAATGGTGATATAAAACTTGACTATATTGAGCTAGGCTTCTATGGAAATTGGTTATGTGGGGAATACGAAATATTCAATATTATCCTTATTTCTTTGTCGATGTTTCTCGAAAAATTCTTGATGCATGTTAGTTCAGTATTTTTGAAATGTGGATGACAGTGAGCATCAAAAAATTATTCAGTTCAAATATTGGGAAGAATTTTAAGGCAGATCATAAAGAATCCTCATGATTCCCTTCAAGAATATTGTACACCTTTTCAACGTCTGGGTACACACATTGTAAGGGAAGGTAATAAAACATATATGGATGTAAGAGTTTTCCTATTGAACTCAGACATTGTTGGTTCAAAAAATTGAAACTTTCGAAGCGATATCACTATTAAACCAGACAATGTTGATATTCATTACCTATATTAGCGTAGAATAGTGATCAAAGCTCAAGTTTTTTTCCAGCAAATCCAACCATGGACCTTGAGATTATAGACAACATATCCACCAATGGAACCTTCGATCCGAGCACCTCTTATCACCTTAACCGCAACCACCATGTAGACACATTGATCACCATTTTCGGCTTGGGTTCTGTGATAGCCAGCATCCTCATAATATTCATATTCCGAAGGTACCAAGTACTGCACACAAGAACCAACGCATACGTCACCAATCTATGCGTGTCCAACATCCTGTATCTGCTATTCTCACCGTTATTCCTGAATCTCTTCGGAATTGCAGAAATAGTCCAAGCTGAAGAGATCTGTATCGTTGACGAGAGTCTCATGCTCTTGCTGCTGTCCCTTTTTGTTTTCGCTACAGTTTTACTTCTAGACTGGTACATAATCACTTATAAATCCTACAACGTGTCCGTTAGATGCAAGTCGAGCTACACTCTGATTATAGCGACTATATGGCTGATTTTCATTTCGTTTTTTATAACGATTTGTCTGCAGTGCGCCTCTGGCATATCAGTTTTTCCCATCATCACCATCATTGGTGCGTTCTTCTACTTATACTTCTTCATATTCGTCTTCCTCATACATATAGCGAGATTATTCAAATTTGCAAACCCGAACGCTATACAGGGAGAGCTGGAATTGGAGCTAGAAATAGGGACGTTGTTCTGCATGTGTTGGATGCCGAATTGCGCTATGTATGTTTCCTATGTTTTCGGGTTGCGTTATTCCTTGGACCTGGAGCTGTTCACTTACTGCATCGCCCATACCTATCCAATAATCCTGTTCACTTTGTTGTATTACAAAGACGGGAATTTCAGGATTTGCTGCAGGAATTTGTTCAAGAACGAGCGGTTAGAAACGGAGTCTGAGGAAATTGGAACAGACAGAAGCGGTGGAAAACAAAGGTTCACCTTATTCATATAGTTGAGGTATTCCGTTTATTTTTGTAAATATTTTATACAAAAAAAATTTCATCCATTAATGTGTAATGTGAACTGATGTGTATGAGCTTTTGTTCTTCGTTCATCTAGCATTGATATTGAAATATTGTGTTTATGATTACAACATGTAAGGTGAGTTGTGTTCATGGATTACTTCCAAAATTTGTTAGCTAATGAACCAAATGCTTAAAATGCGAACGATGAAACATAAAAGTGTTATATTTTGTGATGAATTATAAGCAAATGAGGACTTGCATAGCTTATTAACTTTGAGATAATAAAAGTTGGATATTTTTCGAATTTTACTGTTGAACCCCCTATATAACTGTTATAACTTCAAGGTCGAAACGAGATGAAATTCATGGGTCTATTTGTGTTCATTCAATTCGTTTTCGCTTGTGAAAACATGTTTGTTTTATTGAAATATCTAACAGGCGTTACACATTGAAAATTATTGGTCAATATTTGGGTCTGCTGAATGCATTTCGGACGAAATTAATATAATAATTTCGTATAATATCGCGCGTGTATCTATAAAAAAGGATCCGCACATTTGACCCGTATCAAATGTGCTGCAAATTTTATTTGACATATTTTATATTATATCGATAAATTCGTGAGGGTTATGAGAGCCCTATATTGAATTCAAACCAAAATCAAACATACCCTCATACAAATCGATCAAATATTAACGTACTGATTTTTCTACTTTTAATGGACGGTATATTTATATATATAAGCATATATATAGATATGTGATATTTTATATGATGTAGATATTTTACACCAATTTTCGAATTTAATACGTTTGGAAATTTCATAGCTGATACGTTTCATCGGTAACTCTTATTCATTTTTAAATATATTAAAATGTTTCTAGATTATTTCTTTTTATTTAAGTTTATCCCAGTTAGAAGTTTATAAAACTTCTTATTGTTATTTAGGGATAGAATTTAAAAAAAATGCGAATTTTAAAAAATTGCTAATTTTTAAATGTTCTTCTTGTTTTGTTCCTTTTCATAATATTCATTACTTAGTGTCAGAATGCGCGGGTAGAAAGTGCGTGTATAACATAATTGAAAAAATTAAGCCTTCTTGTGGAAAATTACAAGAGTAAATCATGAATTGGTGAATGCTTTCGAATAAAGACACACAAGTTGATAATTACCTATAAAATTAGTTTTCTCTACTTATTCTTTCGCCAAATGAGCGCCACTGATGTGGAAAAGGAAACTCGACCTGTATATATACAGTTTATAGAGGAAGATTTCGATTTCTCCACTAATTTCATCCAATTATTGGCCACGTCCTATATCAAAACCGAATTTGACGCTGCTCCCCTTTTTCCCCTGTTCAATCACGAGAAAAAACTGATAGTGGGCCATTTCGGCGTCGTAGGCGTCTTGGCGCGTCAGGGAACCTTCTGCACTACACCAAGATTGCCAATTACCCTTTTTACATCATGAAAAATCCAATACGTTCGACGCAACCTCACGTTTTTCCACACGCCCCGATCTATCAGGGAAATATTAAATGAAAGTGAAGATAACAAGGTTATTCAATTTTTCGCATACCCACTCATTTCCCACGAGTTTATTGTGTGTGTATTTACTGCTCGGAAGGGTCGCTTTTTGGCCCGGCAAGGGAGAAGCGTTGGATTTATTACCCGACGACTGTGGGAATGGTGGCTTTTTTCTTGTTCGACGTCTGAAAATGGGGTACGACGAATTTTATACGGGTTTGGGGGATGTATGTTACGGTGATGGGTGAGCCTATGGGTTTTTTAGGAGGTAAATCTTTGGGGGAAACCGGTATGGTGAAAATCCAGGGAGATATTGACGATGCCAGGAATAATGTGGTTCATATATCGCTGGCCCAAAATACTCACTAAAAACTAACCTTTTTCTCTCGATTCTAAATTGACTATTACTTATACTCGCCAGAACAAACATAAGTTTGGACATACCAGGACATAATCACGTCTTTCTGGTTGGTATAGCAGATTCTCCACCAATAAATTCTGACTTCATGCTGCCAGACGTACAAACCATTACCCCAAGCATTTCCCGAATTCAAATTCCAACTTTATGATCCTTGGCCATAAAACCCCTGACAATTTACGTGTAACCCTGTTGCTCTCTCTGGATTTCGTGAGCAGGTTACATAAATAACTTCAGAAAATAATATATATCGTCACAACAGTGTATTCATTCTCGCTCATTGCATTGTATATCTGAATGCCGGCTGCTTTATTTAGAGCACAAGAAAGGACCTCATGTAACCGTTATTATTCATTTCTTTCACTCGAGGCCGAAGCCTTGGAGGGCCTTTGTTGTTGAATCTTATTATTGGAGACCCACAAAAGCTAGGATCTCGTTTTCTTTTTTCGTTTTTTCGCCTTTTCAGGTTTCGACACTTATTGTTTGGTTAGCAGTTTATGACTTTTCAGCAATGACATATCTGGAAAACGCAGAATTTAGTACGAGAGCTTTTTTTTTAGATATGTTGATTATATCTGCTTGATCACTCATTTAGAAGATACTTTTTTTCTTTACCTTCTCCAGGCGTGGTATTGACTTCCTTGTACATAAGCTAAAACATTTTGCTTACCAAATTAGAACAGGAAAATTTCCAAAATCTTCATTATTCATCTGGATGGATGTGAGTATAACAATGTTTCCCACAGAAACCAGGAAGACTTATGAGTGATGGTGATGTACGTCTTCCACAACTCGTAAAACATTACTCAACACAGTTTCTATTCAGTTTAGGGTGAGCGAAACATATAAATTACCCCCGTTTAGGCTTGTGAAGTGAATGTTGGTGGGAATCTGTCGGAAGTTCTTGATAGACTGAAAATTAATATTTTATTATGGTCTTTCAGTTGACACACTCCTTGTAAGAGTGTTGAAAATTAAAAAAAAATTCAATGCATTTCCAATTCGTTGATATAGAAATGAACATTGTACATGTGAATAAAATTCTGCTTTTTCGACAGCACACAGTGCTTCTGGTTTTCATCCCCTAGGTAATAAAATTGTTAGTGGATTTTAGCGGTTTTGGGGATACACAACGGATATGAATTATTACCTGTCCTATCATGCACAACTCGAATATGGACGTGATGTGATTAATATAGAGAGATTTTCTGTTGTTGGTCCAATATCATGAGAAATTATGAGATCTCGTTTATCGTTGTTGAATTAGTCACCCCTTGTTTTGATAGAAACGTTTTTAATCCTTGAATTTTAAATTGAATTGTAGTGTTTTCTGTTTTAATGAATATTTTCAATGTTCTTCAATGAAATCTAAATGAACTCTAGTATCTCACAAAGACTCATAATGTCCAATTGGATAAACAGCAACATAGAAGATCCAGCGTTTATGGGTGAATCATTAACTGTGCTATCTTCTTCATTCAATTGGACGTTATTTGCATTCCTCACCCTCTTTTAGGCCACGAAACTCTTATGACTTCTCATGTTCCGCAGCGTAGGTACATTCATATTCATGGCATGAATGCGGGGTGCCATTAAAAACAAATTTCATTCCTGAAGGTACGTATCTACGCGTGAGGTCGCGTATTTCGATTGACTTAACAGTTCGATTTTCAACCCCAACATTCGGTGTCATTCATTCGGATCCACGTGGGTAGAAACTGCCGAATAATTGGAGAGCTTTCGACGAAAATTCAATGCATCCCCCTAATGGATAGCGTTTTGCATGGAAATTAATGTGATGAATTCTAATTTTTTCGATGGTATCGTGACATGTGTAAAGCTTGGTATTGGCCTATTTCTACCCCACACGTGGGGATTGGAACATTTCCCTATCTGAAGAGCCTTTAGTTGTAGCGTGCTGTTATGGAAATCTGTTGTTCATTTTGTATTAGATTCAACTGTCACTGAACTACGTTATATATTATTCAGCTCGTCATTGGTTGACGTATAACAAAGGCAATAATTTTCTTGAGATTTCAGAGGGATATTCATTATTAAATTAACATTCCTTTTATAAATAGAATAAATATCGATAAAATAATTAATAGTTCGAATATAGAAGCTTCATAACAAATTTCAATGGGAAACCCCTTGGCTGATTGAAAACATTTTATTCTTACATTCTTTGTTCTTTCAAAAAGGACGGAGTTCATGAACCAGTGGTTTTCCCTTATTTGTTCGCTTCTCACAAAGAATTCTGAAAGTTCGTTTTATTCTCCTTGCATTATTCGATATGCATAACTGCACAGATACCATAGAAATGTTTTTACGCACGTCGAAAGCCGATTGGTTGCCGAGCAGAAGAAAAACTCTTTTGTATTCGGTGGTTTTAGTTCAATCAGTTGGGACTGTGCATTTCTATCGCTCTAGATCCTGATTTGTGAGGCAGTATCTATTTTTAGAAAACTGAAGACACGTTTCATCCTTTTTCAGTTTCGTATCCTGGAAATGTGACATTAGTAAAATATTCATCGTCCTTGTCTTTTAAAGCTCCTTTATCGATTTTATTCTCTATCTAGATACAGTACAAACGTTGGAAATGACAGTCAAAGAGATAACTGCGAGACTCATTTCATGGTACCTTCGTTGTGTTGCTGACAGAAATAATGCACGAGGAAGGTTAAAATAGTTCAAAACAAGTTAACAACAGATTGTGTCATCTTCGAGCAAGTCCAATTTATTCTCATCAATGAATAGCGAAATCTACATCATTGAAAAAATCTTTATGTCAGTAGCTATGAGCCAATTGGCCTGAATAAAAAATGGCGTACATAAGTCTGAAATGATGGCACTAAAATGGGAGCACTGAGTTTTAAAGTCCATCAGAAGAAACTGATAGTAAAACCTCGGTCAGATAAGAATTCACCCACGATTACTGCTTTGATGAGAAGAACTAAAACAATTCACGATGATCAGCTGAACGTCTATTTTATTAGCGATATCTAAATTGAAATGATAGAACATGATAAGAGTATTTTTATTTGTGACATTAAGAATCTCGTAGATAAAGCTGGATATTGATTTCTTCAAAGAGTTTCAGTGTGTTGAGCAAAAGATCGAATGGTATATTTGCTTAAAAATCTATTTACATGCAGGGTTTTTGAAGAGGGTTCGAAGGCATGACAAATAAGTATGGAAAATCTCTCATATTATCTCCTGTCGTCAGTCGAGTATTCTCGACTCTTCCACATGCAAAGAAGGGTGTTCATATCCATATTGTTTGAGCTTCATGATCCAATATGGGCGACTTGAATGTAGAAAAACTGAAAGGGTTTCACTTCGGGAAAATTCAGGGGGAGAAACGTGCCCGTCAAAAACTTTTCTGCCAGCTAGATCATGTCAAAGCCCAATTATGAATTCTGCAGTCTCTGTATCGAAAAGTTAACCCCCGACTTCGTATTTTTGCGGAGATCAAAGGGAAGTTAATTCAATGCAAATTGGTTTAACGAGACTGCTTCGCGGTTCTATTGAATTACGGAAGTTGTTGAATTAGGAACTGAAGTAAAAAAATCGCCGAACACGAGATTAAATCGAAGACTTTCCCGAGGTTCAAAGGCTAATTTTGAAGTAACTTTTTGTTGCTTTACGAAAGATATATGCCTCTGCGAAAAATGTATTTATTCAATTTGAGAAAATGAATTACATGTTGATACAAAGAGGATATTTTCTGTATGGGTTGCAGAATGGCGGAAGCGCTTGATTTCGAAAAACATTCATTGGCGAAAACTTTCGAAACTAAATGTAGGGATGGATTTTTGAAATCCACTGAATTTCTCGAATTTTATTGAATTCGGATAATATTATATTATTTGGATGATCTAAAATGGACTATTAATTGATTCCATAGCTTGGATAACAATAAACGTGGAGGGTCTAACAGATATTACGTTCATCTAGAAGCAAGCACCATTCAAACAATATGATAAAGCCGCACGTAGACGAGAAAACATGAAATTCGGAAGTTGTTACACCTACGCCACCGTTGTGGTTTTATTAGCGCCTAAACCAGGAGAGGAGTACAAGTTAACACGAAAACGATGAATATTAGAGAGGAATTTAATTTGAAGGCAACGGTTATATGTTCAGTAGTATTGGAGGGTTGAATTTGGAATTCAGAACGCAGAATCATGGTTTAATCTGCTCAATGATGTTATTATTTTCCTGTGTATATTTCAGATGTAATCTTCGAGGCAAAGGCCAAGGTCTCTCGAGCTCAGAACAATTTTTTCCTACGTTTGAAATTCATTTCTCTTGGCCTCCAAACATTCCTTCTTCACGAGGCCAGGAAATATTTTTCTAGGGCTCTCAAAACGAGGGCAAATTCTGAAGGTTGCTTGTTAGAAATATCGAGCAAATTAAGGTAGACCCTTTTTTTTGTAGTCTTTATGGAGGAGCAAAAACCAAGCAGACATACACATTCGTACTATTCCTAAGGACTCCGAAATTAATGATTCGTAGATTTTCTCAGTTCCAGATGCGTCGGTTGGAAAAGTTCTGGTAAAAAACGACGTTGATCTCCTAAAAGGCAGAATATCGCATTAACCAAAAACGCTACAAGGCACTTCCCCGTCTCCCTCAGCCTATTAAAAAGTTTGGAGCCCCGGATCTTTGGCGACATCAGCGAAATTGCGTAAAGAACGTAACGGTTAAGTGCAATTTGATATGGGAATTCATTAAAGAAGAGTTCTCCGGGAACGCCTCCGATAAATAAGGAAAATTGCGTTAGCCATGCTAGAACAACACATATATTTCGGCTAAATTAAACGTCACGAACAGAAAGAGGAGAGACGCGGGCCCTCCCTAATTTATATTTAGCTCGCAAAAAATTATGGTGTTTACCGAAAGACTCACTTTCTGATAATTTGTTAGTTTGCCGAGGGTGCAGATATCGACGGCGCGACCTTCGACGTTCGAGAAACGGGGAAACAAGGCGTTCTAGATAAGGGCTGAGGGAGAAATCGAATGGAAATTGATAAGTAGGGCCCGTTGGAGCGTCGAAAGGTTGGTTCGTTCGATTGGAAGTCTCGGAACGCGATAACACCTGAAAATCTGGAGATTTACGTTTCTATTATATTCTAAGGGTTCATTATTCGCACGACAGGTGCCATCAAGGTTTATTAGTAGAATAATGGGACTGTGAGGGAAGAAGGAAGGTGATTCGGGTTCTTCCAGTTCCATATCCATGTTATCGTGGAGATTGGAGGGTAAAAAAGTTTTTTATTTTGTGACTGAACTCGAAGTTGAAGATTTCATTGCATATTTCACCACAAGACGTCAAGGGAGGAAACCATCGACTACGGACCACCGCGTTACGCTGAGGCTCTGGAATCACACAGCCTCAATCATTGCTGACATGAGAATACCCTAATATCGTGAAGAAAATGTCAACGACCTTACGAAAAAGATATCAGCTAGACCTGAATCCTTTGGAGTCTTGAAAAAGACTAATACAGAAGAGACATCGAACAAGGGTAAACAAAGTCTCTGGAAAGACACTCCGGGACTTGCACAATCAAAAAGATTCGACCGACCTACACCGAAAATCACTTGAAGCTGCCATGAGCTGAGCTTCAGGTGATAAATATTGACGGTACACTATCAGGTCAATAATTTTTTAGCAGGCGCTGTGGATAGGAAAAAGCATTAGCTCAACAAATACCTGTACAAGTCTACAAAAAGGGCTTACCTAAGAACGACCAGACCTGGATTCTCACAAGATAACAGCCAAGGCTTCCAAGGACAAAGTCTCTTGAGGAATCAACAAGTAGGGTATAGTAAAATATTCTTAGCCAAGACGTAACGATTAGGAATGATAATGTGGAAGACATCGGACCAGAATATGCTTCATTTGGTCGGTACTGATGAGCTCAAATATGATTTAAATTGGTCTGTCGCTACTTAGCATATTCTCTCTGTTTTACTCGGCATCTAGCTCTCTGCTAGTACAATATGTCCACAATTTCGACGAATTTAAAGTATGAAAAATATAAATTCCACCAGTATCATTAATCTCCTGTTCAGAGCTCAAAGAATGGAAATGGAAGGCACGAGCGACGCGAGCATAAACGACGCCCAGCGTCTACGTCCACGTGTTTTTTTCGTACATCCAATTTAGGACGGATATAGCTGTTATTCACCTGTCCATGTGTACAGGAGTTATCGTTTCACTGTTCGATCCCTGTTTTTTTCGCGAGCCGTCTGAAAGGTTGGCGAAAAAAAATCGTTACCGGTGGTGGGGGGGACGGACATGGCGAAATATGATCGCAGGGGGGCTGAAGGTCGGATCTGATGGCGCTACGGGGGGTAGGGGGATGATATCCGAGTTTTTGCACATTGAGTGGCCCCGAGGACGCGTCTTAATCAATATAATCCCGGCCGAATCCGGTTTTTTCACGATACGGGTCATTTTTATCGGAGGTTTGGGATCGGGGACGGTATCGACTTTCTCATACGTCCTCATTTTTCAACTGAAAGATTCACGATGTGAAAAAGTCCGTCCTAAGATCGAATTTTCATCTCCAACAAGAAGATAATTGAATAAACTTCAACATGACCTAATTTACAGTTGCCGTCATTCTCGGTCGGTATGACAGGCTTTCAAAATATCCACCACGATATTCACAGAAATCGTTCAGGACGAGGAACGGGAATTATTCACTCCAGAATTTCTTGGGGAATTCCTTCTGATCACACAGATCGATAGATACTACTAGGATAGCGCTGAAAACCTGCTAGATAGTCGAGTTCGTGAATTATTTCAGAAATCCGTAATTTGCGCCGAAGGAATTTAAGCTCTGTGATGATTTTATAGGATAATCTTCGGAGAATGTAAATTAACATTTCGTACAATGTTCAACTATATATTTCCGAAAGAAAAGCAATTCAATTTTAGAGGATTTATCGCTTGAAAAGTGCCAAGAGGTTGGTAACCAGTAACCAATAAGTTCTTCAGATTTTCAGTGAATATGTCCATCTATCTATCCACAGAAGGTCTACTGAGGCAGGATTGAATCCTCACAAAGTTATTATAAAAACCATAAAAGAGTATTGTGAAATATCATTATGACATTGAATAAAACGCGATGGCGAGCAATTTATAGTTGATTTGTTGCGATACGAAATGGCGAATGCGCAAATTTAATCAAGAACTCTTTCAAAATCAGTCTCAATGAATTCGAAACAATTTTAGGCTCCTACGCTGTAAATTAATCTCTGATTAGAAGGAGATTAATCTAATCTCATCATGGATTCATTCCTGTTCTTTCTCCTTCATGTTACATATTTTTATCTCTGGGACACAGGATCGAGATCTACACTTCCCTGATTCAGAGGAATTTGTAGCATTAGTTCTTCAGATTTTTTTTTTCAATGTTTGTATCTCGTTGACTTATACACCTACTCCTATAGTGTAAACATACATTGTACAGATGTACAAGATAACACATCATCCAATGCCCCTAAACTGACAAAAGCGAGAAAAACATTCTGTTACTTTTAAGAAATGTAATCCTTGAAATCTCAGGAATATAATTTCCTCTGTACCTACTCTATCTGCGTGAAGAGCATCGAGATCTTAACCTATTTTAGCCATAATTAGACTTAACTTAATTGATTCATTTAGTGCCTCATCAATGAACGATATATCACCACCTATAGAAGTGAATATATTGTTGCCAAATCTCACTCGTACAGGATCAAGTTAATAATCCTCTCGTTAAGTTCAAACGTGTTCCTATTCCAGAGCACAGTCTTCGCGCCCTCTGCTCCTCTCCCTGCCACCCATAAATCCCCAGTCCTCCACAAGACGACACCACGTCCCCAGAACAATCCAGTAACCAGAGGTGAGATCTCTGTGATTTATCGCGAAATTTCCAGCTGCGTAGGCAACTCCTAACAAAGTTTCCCACTCGGAAAATATTATTTTACAGTATTCACGTACCCAATTGATTTGACGGGTGCCCGAAGTTGCCAATCGGAACGGCGCGTATACCAAGTTTCGCTCTAATTGAAATCTTCAGCGATCATCGAGCTGAAGAGCGCTTCGGAAACTTGTTCGAACGGGTCCGTCGACTATGGGGACGGATGTGCTAGACGGCTAGTGGTTATTTATCTTTTCGGTTCGGGTAACAAATGAACTTTTCACGAGTTTGACGAGTAAACAGCCATAACTTTTAGATTTCTCTCCCGAAGAATGATTGAATCGGGGAGGGGAAAGCGGTCTGATGGAGGGTTTTATGGGAGTGAAGGGACCATTACGGCCTTATAAAACGGGAAATTGAAAAACTTGCGGTGTTGTCGCTCTCACGATTATATACCTGAGTGGGGGAAATGTGTTTGAGATCCGAGTTCAGTGGAGAAATTTAAAACGACAAACAGACAAATAAAGGCTTTGTGTACGAAGAATTCAGAAAATAAGGAAACTCAGCGAATCAAATTCCAAGAGTTAAACAAAATATTGTAATGAATCAATGAAGATAAATTGTATGGCACTCTTACACCAAATGCAGATTTCTGTGGAAGTTGTAATATCCTCCCATTGCAGATTTAACCTTCCAATTCTTCGGGATTCTACAGGATTTAAAAGAGTAGGATGTAGAGATGAGGAAAAATACGGTCGTATATCAACCTATCCATTCAAATTCAACTTCAATAACATCTAAGAACTGGGGCATGATAGAGGAATATTTCAACTCGTATTCAAATGGAGGGAACTGCTGCCGATGATAATAAAACTCATAGCCCATAAATTTTCACTCTGCATATTCGTTTCATAATGGATAAGGAGTAAATAAGGAGCAATTCTGAAATTTTATGTGGGCGTCATAAAGGTAGTAGACTTTATCGAAGCGCAAACACCATTAGTGGAACACAATGTGAAATATATACGGCAATGTTTCTACAGACCGTAGGTATGGAAAGTAAGAGTTTTAATGAAATATTTCATGTATGAAACCTATGGAAATGAAAAGTTTTCGAAAGAAATTTAATACAATTTATCTCACCTCTAAGCAGCCGTCTCAACAAGAACTCCTAGCAGCTTTCAATACCTGGAAAATTGAGGAAAAATTATTGCTATTGTGAAATTTAGTTCTTCATCAAATAATAAAATAAAATGAAAGTCTCACAAATGTGGATGGATGTATTCCTTAGTGAATATTATAATTTAGAATGCGAATTCGCATTTTTTAATTTTCTACTTATTTTTCATACGGAGTAATAATCACTGCTTTTTCGCTTATGTATTCATGTAACACCTTCGATTCATAGAAGCAATTGAGTATCTAGGCCCCTGCTCTAATATATTCTTAGTATCCTTCAAAGATTCTTACCTACCTAAATTATTGAACGTAAAACGAAAAACCAAAGCTATAACCCACATCCCTACGACCCGTATCATAACTAACCCAAACCGCAAATTCCGCTTTTTATAAATGCCACTTTCTATGAAAATTCTTTCCGTCGAAAAAACCCAGAGAATGGCCACCACTTTTGCATATGTGGGAGGAAAAAGCTTATCTCTTCGGGAGTTCTCACAATATTTCGCCCCTTGTCAGAACACACGCTCCAGGCGGAAATATATTCGAAAATAAAGTTAATGCAAGATGTTTTATCCGTTTCTTACAGGATCCTCCTCTTACGGCCACATAAATGTGATTTATATATGCATACATTGCATGCGATCCACTCCGTTTGTTCCATCCGGCCTCCCGAATTCACCCACAGAAAATATTTCTTCTTTCGAAACTTCGTTGTTCATTTTATGGATCAGAGAAATTATAAAACAGTCACTTTAACCCGATGAGAGTGGCAGCTATAACGTTATGTTTAAGCGTAGAATATCAACCATCAAATGAGGATCCTTGCAATTATAACATGGAGATTAATCACTCCAATATCCCCGAAGAGGAAGCAGCAAAAAAGTGTCGCCTGATGAGTCTACATTAATTACGAAAAGCTAGCCCTTTATGATGAAAATTCACAACATCATTAGTTACTCACGTTGTACTAATAATGTCACCGTCTATAATATACATTACTGGGCCTTTGTTCCGGAGATAAACTTCCTAATTTGATTTGCGACAAAGTAGAAAGAGCTGAAATTCTAGCTTCTTTCCCTTTTCGCGAAATTTTCTCGGTAACAAACGGATTTGTACAAATTGAGATAATGAAGCTCCATCTCGTTACGCACAGAGAACGATGTCTACTGGTAACGACCAGTTTTCTCGTTCGATGGAAAGTTCTCGGAATTGATAATTCTTGACTTCGTTATATTCTAGTCTGCTTCTTATGGAGAACTTTATTTGTACCTTGGTTATTATAGATTCCCTATAGGATAAAAAAAACATTTTTATCTGTTCTCCGTATTGTTATTGAAAATGAGAAGGTTTTCCACAAACTCTCTGTCCAGAGTGAATACTTCACTTGGGTGATCGTTTGCTCATATTCATAACCAATCTCTCTTTTTAATCGACGACCAATCCAACTATCATCACTTGCCGTCTAATCCCTTGTGACAATTCGAAAATTAATCCAATACGAGAACCCAGAAACTAATTTTCCGGCTTGAAATCGATCCTATTCGACACATCAGTTACTTCCAAACCCGACAACTTAATATCGCCAATATATTTCGAAGCAATCCCGCCGTAAAAAAAAATGTTCCAAAACCGGAAGATACGATTTCCTCCGACTGCGAATGTTTTATTTATAAAACGGGATGGCTCGAGTTTCTGTTCGGCAAAAATAAACACTGATAATTTCGTGTGTATCTTTCGCTCCGGAAACGATCTGGCCTCAAAAACTTCATCTCGTTTCGGGCTGTCTCGGAAATTGAAGTAAGAAAAAGAAGTGTATGAAGATCTTCCCTTCTCGCGATGAAGTTTCGGCACCGGAAAATTGTAGGACTCTAGTCAGGACAAGCGAGTTCGATTCCGGAACTTTATAATTTGATTTCGTTGAGTCTCTGTTCGGTCCGGGGATGATGAGGAGTCGAACTAATTGAGATGCTACCTAGATGATTCATTAACGAATTGAATAGAAATGTACTAAGGAAGTTATACCTGCCATATAATAAAGGGTGAGGCAAGGCAAGTAAAAAAAAATTCAAGATATCGGATAAGTTTACACAGGATAATTTCTAGTGGTATATCCAGTTTTTGGATTTCTCTTTCGTCTTGAACCGAGCATTTTGCAGAAGTTTTTTTGATTTCTCGAATTTATCCCTAGAAAAGTGGCTTTTTCAGAATATGTATCAATTTAAGCTCTACGATTATTTCTCTGGAAGATACATTTGTCGAAAGTTTACCTTCGAAAAATTCAGAAAAATACTGATTCACTCAAAAATTCGTCAAGACCGAACGGTTGCACTGATGTCAATGAAATTTCGAAATTTATCACTAGAAGAGATGATGCTCTTTCAGAATATGTATCATTTTGAGCCCTACGATGATTTTTATGGGAGATACATTCGCGCAAAGCCGACCTTCGAAAAATACAGAAAAATGCTGATTCACTTAAGAACTTGTCAAGACCGAACGGTTGCACTGATTTCAATGAAATTTTGAAATTTATCATTAGAAGAGATGATGCTCTTTCAGAATATGTACCATTTTGAGCTCTACGATTATTTTTATGTGAAATACATTCGTCCAAAGTCGAATTTCGAAAAATTCTGAAAAATACTGATTCATTTAAAAATTTGTCAAGACCGAACGGTTGCACTGATTTCAATGAAATTTTGAAATTTATCACTAGATGAGATGATGCTTTTTCAGAATATGTGTCATTTTGAGCTTTACGATGATTTTTATGTGAGATACATTCGTCAAAAGTCGAACTTCGAAAAATTCTGAAAAATACTGATTCATTTAAAAATTTGTCAGGACCAAACGGTTGCGCTGATTTCAATGAAATTTTGAAATTTATCACTAGAAGAGATGATGCTCTTCCAGAATATGTATCATTTCAAGCTCTACGATGATTTTTATGTGAGATACATTCGTCCAAAGTCGACCTTCGAAAAATTCAGAAAAATAATGATTCACTTAAAAATTGGTAAAGACCAAACGGTTGCACTGATTTCAATGAAATTTCGAAATTTATTACTAGAAGGGATGATGCTCTTTCAGAATATGTATCACTTTAAGCTCTACGATGATTTTTATGTGAGATACATTCGTCGATCTTCGAAAAATTCCGAAAAATAATGATTCACGTAAAAATTTGTTCGATCACGGACGAAACTGAAAGAAGATTGTGTAGAAGGTGTGTGGAATTCCTCATAGAAAACTTTTTGTATGACTAAGCTTCCCCCTTATCCTCTTTGAAAGGTTCCATGGAATTTCAGAGAAAATAAAAAATCGAGTGCGAAATATCCAGCTCCGAGAAGTGGATCAGGGAACCCGTGTGTGTCCCCTTTTTAAACAGATCGGAGAATGGTCTCATCAAAGGAAGTAGACGACACCGGAATCGATAAGTGCTTCACCGAAAACCGCCACAATGAGTTCTTTCACGTTTACGAGTCACATGAATGAACTGGCGGCAAAATAGCTAATTGGAGAAGGAGGGCACCGTGCATTACGAAGTTTCCAAACTGGAAATTAAGTTGGCGCTGGAATCATCGGCGATTCAGGACCGCAAGAGCCCGGAACAGGTCCCGCTGCCTGAAATAAGTTGCAAGACGGCGGAAATTTGACGTCCGGGGCAATGATTCCCGTTTTACAATCGTCGGTAAAAGTTTCTGGACGCGGCGCTCGGGGGACTAGCGTTCGCGGTTTTGGACAGATGCTCTCGGGTTTAGGGGGAACCGGCGAGATTTACAGGCTTTTTATTCGATTGAAACTGACTGGCGGTCTGGTTTTACGAGACGGAAAACTCGGGGATGATATCTCGTTCAGGAATTACTTCCTATTGATTCTTGGAGAATGGGTACATATAACGTGGTGGATCAGTGGGATCTACCTTGAAGGAATATACTTCTCTTTTCGGAAATTTCTATGAGTTGAGCTGGACTCCTTGCTGAATTCAAATAAATCGTGTCAAGGAATCACTAAAATAAAAAATCTGGATGTATACTTCAATCTAGAAAGAATGCGGGTATAAAACAACTTGATACACAGCCATATGATACTACCCAGAGCAAGGATATCTTGTTTCTTTGAAAATTCCCCAACTTCCACCCCAGACAGTAAAACCACCTCTCGAGAACCCTCGTAAACGCTACACAATATGTTTACTCGAAAAATAATAAACCCACGTGTGAAATTTACAACTCTCTCCTTGTCCCGGCGTGAAATATGAATTTCCAGGAAATCCCATTCCAGAAATCCTAACGAGATCTTGTTATCGTATATCTCCCCTAATGCAAGGAAGCAGATCTGGCCTCCTTATATAAAAATGAAAAACGACCTTTTTTCTCCTCGGGCCGCCAAAACGCACTTTGATAACGCAGAAACTGTTATGATGTTAGCAACTTTTTCTCGGAAGAACCGACCGCTTTTTTCATTCGGCGGGAAAACCGTTTTCACTGCCGGCAGAACCGGAAGCGAGAGTTGGCTGGTTTTAATCGGTGCCGTCGAGCTGGAATTATACGCGGCATCCGGTCCGCATTTTTTTTTTTCGTACAAAGGATGGGCATCGGTCGGTAGGATATTGTGCGGGATGATTGCGAGAATTCTTCGCTGTGGGGATCAGTATTTTCCGGGGGAGATGAATATTGGACGGTGAGTGGCGAAGGTCGAGTCTCATTTCGCGTTTTTTTGTTGCGAAATTGAGTTGGACGTGCCTGGGCGCTTTTCGTATAACACGTTTCATTATGGAGTTGGGAAATATTCGGATATTTCACTAGTACCTCATCACTCCGTTTGTCCCACTTCCGTAGCCATAATATCGTGAAAATTATTGAAGAAAATGTGTTTTATTCGGTGACAGTTGACAGGTGACAGTTGAAAGGTGACAGTTGACAGGTGACAATTGAAAACACAAAACTGTAGTTTGCAACTCCATCTGGATGCAGCTGATAAGTTTCACTAAATCCCATACAAATATGCTACTGTACTACTTCCGCTCTATATTCTAATGACGAATTGAACTCCACTCCCACATCCCATATTTATAAAACCCTGATAAGGTTTCAGCCGTTCTCCTCAACCCAGAAGCTACGAGCTCCTACCCCCAGAAGCCCCAACATGATCCTCATCCACAACCCTCGTAATTCTTTGCCATCCAATCAAGAGACCTGACGGCTTTATCTAACTGGGTCAGTGACCCATAACTCTGCTCCAAGTGAGATATATAATTCACCCTTTTCCCCTTTTTTTCCGGCCCTCGACCCTCCATAAATTGGAGTATAGGCCGTAAAATACGGGGTCATTGTAAATTTTTTAAGATTTTCTTGTCGGCGATGTAAATACCGTTGCGTTTGACGACCAGAACGCTAAACGGGGGCAGTGTGGAGTTTATGGTCCTTTTACCGTACAGTTTTGTGGGCTGTCGGTGAGATCGGGTTGATGAATCTGAGTCGATTTTCAACTTTACGATCGCCTTGAGATGGACGTAAAATTTAAAGGGTGTAAAGTTGCGGTTTGACCACGGTGGAGCTTAGAAGGTATAAAATCTTGAATGGTAAATGGTTATTTATCTTTCTGGATGGTCCAGAGAAGGAAGTAATATAAGTTTGATGTTGTCAACTATGGGGTTGATGAGGAAATAACGTGAAATTCAAGCAAAACATTGCTGGAAGATGATTGAGTATTTCCAAAGAGTAACAACAAGAGGTTTCACTTCGCCGATTTACAAGGGAAGGTTGATACTCTTTGGTATCTCAGTACTTCTCCAATCGTTTTCCATTGATGCCCCAAATGATAACAGTTGGGTTGTAGATAGTAGATTCTATAGGGGATTGAGTTACACTATGAATTCCAGATATATTATACCCCTATCAGAGGAGTTTTCACCTCTGTGTCTTGTACAGCTCGCCATGTACAAGTATCTGGATGGATTCAAAGAGTATATATTTGCTCACTACTATAAGTTTCTCATTCAGAGCATCTCTCACCCATTCTACCAGTGAGAATCTAGATACACTTAGATTTCTCAGTGTTGGAATGATCCAACCTAATGTCACAATCAGAAATGTTACATTACGAGTACTATCCTGCTATCAAAGCCTCTTGCTCTCATATTATCGATGCATGAATGAGGCAGATTGTGCCGAAGAGAATTCACGAAAAAACAGAAAAACCAATGTTGAACATTCGGCAAAAACTGGCGAAACTTCTTCGTTTCACTTACCAGCCAGCAGGCAATGCATCTTCCCGAGACGCCTCTACAAGTTCCAGCGGCGACATTCATCTCGATAAAAAAACTTGCAGAGAGTGAATAATAGAGGTACTCCACAGATGCAAGGGCAGACGCGGAATGTAGGTCGATGCTTTTATTGGACAAGTTCTGCGGAAATAATGATTTGTTTTCCCCGTTCGGGCCTAAGCCTTGTTTTTTCCGGAAGAGATATCGACGGTGGGAATACAGGGCAGGAAATTAATACGCATCCGGTAGGTGCGAGGAAGGGGAGGGAAAACGATTTCCTGACTGGAAAACGCTGAATTTCGCGACTCTATTTGTCGGTTTTTCTTGAGTTATGGCTGTTCTATTTTTTGGTGGGGAACGACAGAAATCCCACACCATATTGGTGACTTATTACTGTGGTTTTTCACAAGGATCAATATTTTGGATCCAAAGGTCCAAAATTTCGAATTTTTCATCGACCGTAACTTGAAAAATAATCCTTTCAGCGAAATTCTGTTTGCATTTTCGTGATGTATGCCCTCGAATTAGTGAAAACTTCAATTTTGGTGGGAATCGGAGAGATCGAAAATTTTTCCAATTTTCCATGGAAAAATTGTGATTTTTGAAAAAATATTTTTGGTCTCCGATCGAAACCAAATTTATACTGTCAATTGGTTTGAGGGCGTAGATAATGAATATGCAAACAGATTTTTCCTAGGATCAGTATTTTAGGAAATAAATCATTTTTAGTGAAAAATTTCGAAAAAATTGGTCAACTTTGAAGAACTATAGCATCCCGAAAAGAGTCACTAGACATATGCTGATTTTTTTGGTGATACATTGATTCTTCGCTAAACAAAAAATCTAATTTTTATTCACCTACCGCGAACAGTTTAGATTTTATGATTTTTCCACGAAGGTCCAAAATTTCGAAGTTTCCATCGACCGTAACTTGAAAACTAATCCTTTCAGCGAAATTCTGTTTGCATATTCGTGATCTACGCCCTCGATTTAATAAATACATCAATTTTGGTGGAAATCGGGAAGATCGAAAATTTCTCCAATTTTTCCATACATATGTATGGAAAATTTGCGATTTTTCGAAAAAAATTTTTGGTCTCCGATCGAAACCAAATTTATACTGTCGACTAATTCGTGGGCGTAGATAACGAATATGCAAACAGATATTTTTAAAAAAAATTTATTTTTCCAGTTATGGTTCATGAAAAATTAGAAATTTTGGACCTTCGCGGAAAAAATCATGAAATCTAAACTGTTCGTGGTAGATGAATGAAAATTGAAATTTTCTATCCGCCAGGGATCAAACTATCATCAAAAAAATCAATATATGCCTCATTCTCTTTTTCTGGCTGCTACAGCTCCTCAAAGTTGAACAATAATTTCGAAATTTTCCACTAAAAGTGATTTATTTCCTAAAATACTGATCCTACAAAAAATCTGATTGCATATTCGTGATGTACGACCTCAAATTAAGCAAAAAAATGATCCGGGTCGATATATTTTGAACTATTTAACGAAACGGGAAAATGGCCTGCCGCCCCTGTTAATGGCCGCCCGCGTGCGGGGCACGCGCTGCACCCCCTCTACGAACGGTCCTGATAATGAAGGTTAGATAGGGAAAATATTGGTTAGGTTAGATTAGGAGAAGTTTAGTTAGGTTAGGTGAAGTGAGTTCAGCAAAATTGAGTGAGGTTATGCCATTAGGTATAAAAATACGTTTGGACTGATTTCAGAATGTCCAATCCCATCAAAAACATCTGGCGTTGAATGGATTTTTAGCAACTTTGCCAATTTAACGTTTTGATTTTTATAATCGAGAATAATAAACGTAAAACCTACACAGTTTCATGGAAAACCAGTGAAAAATATTCGTACCGAAACCCTCCGTTTCTGATCGGACCGGAAGGAATGAAATTCTCAGGAATAAGTCCACCAACTTCCCCAAAAACAAACTTTCCGACCAGCATAGGCCCTGGGCGGGCGGTCGGCCGTTCGGGTGTGTTCCGGAAGTGAAATTGGCCGGAATCGAATTACCGGAAAGACGAGATCGTTCAGAGTCCGCGTTTGCGAACGGATTAAAGGAGCCCCATTAAGGCGATTAAGGTGCAAGTACTCGGCGAGGGGGACTAGCTGCACTTAAATACGTGTCGAACCGCAAATTTGTCGGATTTATCGGGTTGCCGCCCCCTATAAACTTGAGTGAATTATTTGTGTTTATTATGTCGAGAAAGCTGGAATTTATGGTGATCTTATAGTGTGTACGGTCTTGGAAGGAGTTTATTGAACGATTATCGAAGCAGGAGGTATATTACACGTGGAAGCTTGCTTTCCTGCAGTTATTCAGTTAATCATAATAAACATCTTTATTGTTCTGGCATTAAGAAGTTACTACAGAAAAAGGTACATGAACGTCTTTCAAAACTTGATGAATATTCAAGATTATGTGGCCAAACCTTATGAATAAGCATTAGCATTCGAACAAATAAATGTTCTCTCTCAGATACTAAACAAAATTCAGTTAATTACGAAAACACAGCATTATGTCTGCAATCTTGCAAAGACGAATGATTTTGGTCATCTTTCGAACGTATCGAGGGATTCGTATAGATCCCACTCATTCTACCCTGTTTCAGCATCCACTGCAAGCTAGTGGTGGAAATTTCAGAAAAAATCCCACACCCTTATCAGGAAAGAATCCATATCTCCAGTTCCTGCGGTTGACACTCAATTTCTCTCCTTCACGAGCCAGCGGAGAGTTTACACAACTCGATGCTTCCTACGTGTCCAACCGCGAAATTCCGAGATTTATGATGTGGCTCCTGCATCATCCCCGGCAAATTATTTGTAGGACCCTGCAAGATAGACCAGAGGCGGGTTTTTTATTTACTCGACTTAGATAACTCCCCAACCGTGGTCAGGTCACGCCACTCGACCGAGATGTTTGTTTTCAATATCAACTACCGCACAGACACCCGGAGGATTCCTTCTCTGTATCCAATCGAGAGATCTGGGGGCACCAGGGTATGGCAGCTTGGAAATGAGAGTGGTTTTTTACGACCTGTCGACCGAGAAACCGGTCAAGAAGTTACAGGATCAAGTCCGGTAGTCCGGTCCTCAAATCTATAAATCGAAGGGGTACAATGTCCTTTCGGTGAGCCTAATTTAGGATTTGACCTCCTACAAGGTCAGAATTATGGGATATTTCCATGTACTTTCGTAGGAAATTATTATTGGACAGTCACAACTGTCTTTCACTCAAAGACTACCAGAAATATATTTGAACAAGTATTTAATTATTAAATTCATCTGAATGAATATATCCATTCATCAAAAATAAAAATAAGACCACTTGAAATCTACTTGAAATAAACTCCTGACGTAAAAATAGATAGGTCCGTAAGTATTTCGAACTCCACCAAACTGCCAACACTTCATCAAGACTATTGTATAATGACTTAAATCAGATTGGAAACATTTCTTCATCCCCTGTTCAACAGCATATAAAATAGCTACGATGCTCGCTGAATTTCCCAAGTTTACGTCCTAGTAAACTCCCAGAAAGGGAGAGGACTCAGATCTGTTACCATCTACCGTTGTGACGACTCCCAAACGTTGCTAAGTACACATAAATACCTAATTCCACAAACATGGTACAACTAGAATCGAAGTAATATGATTAAATGGGCCTTCGGAGAGTGCCTTTCAAGCGTTTTGGGAATTCCGACAATTTACCCAATTAGGCTTATTTCAATATCTACTCCAAACTACCCTGCTAATTTTCGGTCGAATTCACGAATATGGCTTCCCTGAGAGTGTCTTTTAGGCGGAAAGCTTTTGGACGTTCGTGAATATTTCACTGAATTCCCGATGGAGAGGGATGTTTCAGACTTGAATTAAGAGACGGGAATTTGAATTTTCTTTCGATTTAGTTCTTCCAGCATCCGATAAATTATCTTGAGAATGGTAAATTTTCCTCGCAGTGGAAAGTTTTTCATTAGAGTTAGAGGAGAATAAATGATTCACCAATCTCTATGTATCTTCGTTGATGGGTTGAAAACTCCAACAAATTTGCATCATGTTTCAGGAATAAAACTACCCAGTTCTCCATTTATAACACTGGCTGATCTGTTTCCAGCAAAACTCTCAATAAAATCTCGATTCTTGACATTAGGACATGCCACACGCTCTGCAGAACCTTGAAATCCAGAACATCAACTATCGGTGGCAGTGAAATACGTCAAAGTTTGTCATCCTCTGCCCAAATATCCCCCGGAAAGTTTGAAAATCCTTTGAAATCCCATCGATTCCCAACCGGAAACGGACGGGGTTGACATCACCGTCAACCTGGCGTTCGTTTTTTATCCTTTAACGCAATCGGACCTTTAACAGCTTCCATATCCGAAGATCTGAACTTTGCGAGCTGTATAGACGTGATCGCATGAAAATTATGGAAGTTTTAAATCGCGTATCTCTCAAGGAAAGCTTGTTTGGTAGTTTCCGAATTGCCCTTATATCACGCTGAAATATTCGGGAACGGCACAGACTCCGAAAACTTCTAGAACCGTAATGTAAGAACCCTGAGCCCTTATTTCGGCATCCCCCTGAAAATATTGCCGCGTTCATGAAGGTGGAAAGGTATGATTGCTCAATTTCGGGGCGTGAATGAGGAATGGGAGTTCAAGATTGTTGATTTTCCGGAATTAAACGGTGCCTTGGAAATACTCAGGGAACTAATTGAGAATAGCATGGATTTTCTCAGTATCTGGCACAGATTACAGGAGTTTCCCCATATGGAGGAGCTTTCTCGAAGAAAAAACGAAGATCTGCTGCGTTTCTTCGATGTTCTAGTGAATGCAGATTGTCCTGCAAGTGGTTCTGTTCTGCTCATAAATGCCTCAAGAATGTTTAAGACGAAATTGATCGTATCTTGCTCAGGTTAAGCCAGACGTGATGAACTTCAAGAGATCAATGTAACAGTTCTATTTTTAGTTGAATGACACGGAGAATCGGTAGATCTTTGGCCCCACCTGAAGTCAGAAATAATTTTTGTCTCGCTGTTTTAATTGGCATCTGTTCGTCATTCATCTTTTGAATTGTAAACTGTAAATCACACATTCTCACTGGAGTAAGAGTCCTGTTTTGAAACTCTTTCTTGTAGATACATTTTCATACGCCACAGAAAAGTTCCAGGTCTAACGAAAAAAGAATAGAACAGTGCAAGAATCAGAACACATCCGTATTTTCCTCGGTACATATGGAAAATTTACGACTCCAGGACCTATCTCGAGTGGATCCTGTTCCTCCGAAACGTCCCACTTCCTGTATCCCTAATCTTCGCACCTAAGTGTCGCAATTTCCATCCAAACATCCTCCAATTATTTCCGGAAAGCCATTCCTCGAGCAGTTCCTTGGATTCCAATACAGCCTCGGTATTCCCACCGTCTCTGACTTGTTCATTCCGCTGGTGCAAATCTCAACAGCTTGTAACACATTGCGGTTACCGCACGGGTTGGAGTTTAAAGGGTTATTATTCGTCCTGTGACCCCTCTGCCTCCCATTGGGGGCGACCCCAGTCGCCGGTTTTTCGCCATCTGCTGCCCCAGACAACTACTATCACTAAATCCAGAACTTTCCGGCTGAGAGTTACAATCATGCACAGGTTCGCCCTCTGAATCACGTTCTATCTTGAGGTTAATAGTGTCTGGGAACGAATTTCTTCCTGCTATTTAACAATATGCGAGGGGCGATTCAGATTCTCGGCCGGCAAAGTTCGAAGACTGGGGAGTCATGACCTACGGGCAAGAAGGTTGTTACTGCTATCTGGACTCTTGAATGATTTCTCTTATGTTGCCGATATTCTCCCACAGACAGGTACATTGTACGAGGGAACTCGCAAACTAGAGGAGCTAGAGCAAAACAGAAGAATTTCCCAGAGCTCCTTTTCTGAGAAACAAAGGATGGTGAAATACGTAGCCTCACATAACTTTTATGTCGATGAAGAGGAAGATCTTAATCTTGAATCTTGGTCAAAATGGTAAACCAGAGTTACGCAATAAATTAAAAGAAAGAAGATGTTCACCGAAATTGTGAAAATCGAAAAATTGGAGTATCAAGCCACCATCAAGTACCTGTATTTAAAAGGGTTAAGAGGTAAGCAGATTTACGAAGATATGGTCAATACCCTTGGTGATCAATGTCCTTCGTATGCGACCGTGAAAAATTGGACTGCAAGCTTCAAAAGAGGTAAATTTTCCATTGAAGATGATGATCGATCAGGAAGGCCAGTTTCTGTGTCAGTCCTCGAAAATATCGATGCAGTTCATGACATGATTTTATCAGACAGTGGAATTGGGCTAAAACGGATATCTGAAGCACTGAATATTTTATACGAAAGCGTTCATCATATAGTTCACGTCAATTTGGACATGAGAAAAATTGCTGCAAAAGGGATCCCCTAATGTTTGAATGTTGACCAAAAGCGTGCAAGGGTAGAAGCATCGCGTTCGATCTGTGCTCGATTTGAAAACGATGTAGACTTCTTAAACCGAATTGTTTCTATGGATGAGACTTAGGAACATTTCTAAGATCCAGAAACAAAGCAAAAATCGATGGTATGGCAACACTCTGGTTCTCCAAGACCTAAGAAGTTTCGTGTCCAAAAATCTGCTGGAAAAGTTCTTGCTTCAGTTTTTTGGGATTGGCATGGAGTTACTTTTTCCTGATGAGAAATCAATGATCCTAGAGATTCATCCATAGCAGCAAGTGTTCGATCAAGAACCAATCGAAAGCTCAGACAGAGAAATCACCATACATCATTCTCTCGCCCCAAGACTAATAAGAAAACCCCCCTCATAGATATCCACCGTCTCTTCAGCGTTGTTTGACGAGTTCGCAGACGTCAATTTGAAAATTCAATCCGTCCACACCGCGGGGGCAACGAAATAAAAACTGTCTGGAGAGGAACAATTAGGAGAAGGCCGTCATACTTTGCATAAACAGGGGGGTGGCTGATGGGGTTGTTTCGTTCATTATACCGTGTCGCGGACGTGGCGCGATGGGGTTGGGATTTATGAGTGCCCCCCCTCTTTGTTTTGGCCGTCTAGGTTTCAGCTTCGACACTATAATTAAGTGTATCCGTCTCGTGCGCATTTAAGGTCGTTTTTCCCCTTTACGGGAAAAGTTTGAATTCGGCAGAGAGCTTTTATGGGCTTGGGGCTTTCGGGGATTCATCCCTCTTCGAATTTCGCTGGCGCGAGAAGAGATTTTTCATGTTGACGGGGGATGGTTTGAATGCAAGTTGAAGGAGAAGGAGTTATTGAACTTAAGGAAGAGTGCAGTCTTCCGTCAAAGTGAATTGACAGGCTAAACATTTCTTGCAGAGCGCGAGAGGAACCAACAGGATTGAACTCCAGGATAATTGTAGCTAGGTTTGATCGAAAGGGATTTCCCCTAAGCCATTCATTCATTGCTGTATCCAGTTACCGAGAATAAAGCTACTAAAAGACTCAGACTTATACTTTCTTAGGGCTACTTGCCACTGTGTGACCTCCTGTGACTGAAGAGACCCAACCGTGACCTACAGATCCTTCCACACTCCGGGCATGGATAGTCACCAACCAGATCTGGCCACCGCTGTATTCTTCTCGAGTGTCCATTATAACTGTGGACCAATGACCTCCACTGTGATCTGTCTAACGCTAGTTGTTCCCAGTTATGATTGGCATTAACCGATATTAGGGATTGATGCAGCATATCCTTAAACCGCTTATACTGGCCTCCTGGTTTCCGAGCTCCCTCTGTGAATTCTCCATACAGAGCTATTTTGGGAAGTCTTGTGTCTTGCATCCTCCAAATGTGGCCTATCAATCTGAGTCGGGCCCTCGTTTCTTGAGTCTCAATTGTTATACCTACAACTCGCTCGCTGCAAGACTTCTGCATTTGAAACTTTGTGGAACCATCTGATGTGCATTATTTGTCTTAGATGACGTTGTTGCGTTTGTTCAAGTAGTTCAATATGTCGCCTGTAGGGCGTCCAGCTTTGGCTTTCCGTAAAGAAGGGTTGGGAGGACCACTGCTTCGTGTACAACTGTCGTAGTCTTCAGATTGAGGTCGTGATTTTGAAACACTCTCTCCTTTAGCTTCCAGAATACTCGTGATGCCGAATTGATACGGTTATGTATTTCCTTGTCTAGGTTAGCCCTAGTATTTATGAAGCTTCCCGAGTATTTGAACTGCTCGACCTGTTCTAGAGTTTCATCCTCCAGGCTGATATCTGTTTGAAGGCTTTCTGGCGGACTTTGGTTTTGTCGATATTGAATCTAAGGCCTAAAGCTTCGTATATATGTTTATAGATGTCCAACATTATCAGTAGATCCTCTATCAGCCAGATATGTATTATTAATTGTTTGAATTCTATTTATTTCTGGCCTGTGATGTTGAAAGCCTTCATTCTCATTTACCTGCTTCCTTATCATATGGTATAACTAGTTCACATCTTCTTCTTCTTCTTCTTTATCAGCCACATCTTGTCCACTCCTGAACGTAGGCCTCCTTCAAATTTCTCCATGCTGTCCTATCTTGCGCTGTCCGAAACCACCCTATACCTGCTTGCTTTTTGATGTCATCGAGCCATCTTTTCTGTGGTCTTCCTGCGCTTCGCCTCGATCTTCTTGGTCGCCAGTGCACCAGTCTATAAGTCCAATGTGTTCCATCTTTCCGCGCCACATGTCCTACCCACTGCCATTTCAGCTCCGCGATCCGCTCTATCACATCCATCACCCTAGTTTTCTGTCGGATATCCTCGTTCCTCTTCCTGTCTCTGAGACTAATCCCGAGCATAACTCGTTCCATTGCTCTTTGCATCACTCTCATTTGATTCGCTGTCTTTTTGGTCATTGCCATCGTCTCCAAACCGTAGGTTGCTACTGGGAGTATACAGGTGTCAAAAGCTCTTCGTTTGAGGTTAATGGGGATGCTTTTATTTTTGAATATGTAATTCATTTTCCCAAACCCTGCCCAGGCCAATCTGATTCTCCTTTTAATTTCTGCCGTCTGGTTTTCTTTACCTATTTTAATCGCATGCCCCAAGTTTACATATTCCTTCACATTTTCCAGTTTCGTGCCATCTACATGTATCGTTTCTTCGGTGTTACTTATTATTTTAGTTTTGGCGATGTTCATCTTCAAACCGATCCTCTTCGAAGCTTCGTTTAGTTGTTTTATCATTTCGCTCAGTTCTTGCATACTACTGCTTATAATGACGATATCGTCGGCAAATCGGAGATGACTCAAATATAATCCGTCGATATTTACTCCTTTTGTTTCCCACTGTAAGTTCACATATTCTCTACAAATTTGAGATGTTCTTTTTTTGAAGACGATCGCCTGTGAAGGCATAAGTGCTAGTTTAATATTCCAAAACACTGTAGCTACGCTATTTCGATATCGTTCATCATCTATCCCAAGAGAACATTCCACAAGGTATCGACATAAACAATTTGAGTTCACCGATGAGACAGTCTGATTTATTATCATCCATTACTCGGCTTTCGAGTCTATAATCATTCAAACGGCACCGTCCAAAATAGTCCTATTAGTCCGCCAACTGATCTTCTTTATAACAGTCCCATAAAATATTTCATCATCATCGTACTAACACTCCCCGTAATAACACCCTAACGAGGGTAATGTTCTGAATGGCCCATCTCTATAGTCGTTCATTAATACGACGTTTATGGGAATATGCTGAGGAGAGGGAAAGTATGCCAGCATAAGGGTTTTTCCCGGATTTAAGTTCGTCGTAAGGACTGTGTGCAAAGTCGCTGGAAATATTGGCTACGCTCGAAGATGGCGATAATAATTTATCGTCCGAATTTTATTGGAGCACTCACTTTTTGGATCGATAGACATTCCGAAAACTTTGTCGAAATTGAGCAACATGAAACATTCAATCATTGATAATAGAATAATAAAAACAAATTCATAAATAGGAAAAAAAACACTCAGACATAAAAGAGAATAAATCATAAATAAACATTTGGTTGGCAAGACTCGTCAACTTTCGTTAAGCACTACATTTTCTCGAGCAGTGCCACAGATGGACTCACTTCTCGTGCACGAAAATTCTGCATACATCATCCAGTCCGCTGGGTTCGAACATTGTCTTCTACATCGCCGGAAGCCACTCGAGTCCGGGTAGACTCCCCATATCTGACCCGACCTGAGAACGGCTTGTTCTGGCAGAAGTTGCCGATACCAAAACCGGCAATTAATACGGCGTTAATGCGGGGTTTCAATTTGTAGAACTCCATGAAGGCCTCGCCGCAAATCTCTTATTTCGGAATGTGGCGCTGACTGCGATGATTGTTCAAGTAGCGGACTTCAGCTTCCGTTTCCGACTGTGTCTTTTGTTGAGGCAGTTCGACCTCCGCTGTTGAAACAATGCCTGCTAGGGGGATCGTGGGACGTAGGTGGGTACCTAATTTACGAGAGAGTCGTTACGAAGATGAATTACGCATGAATGATGCTGCGCTTCAAGTTCAGAATTATGGATTTTCAATATTAGACCGTTTCAGCTTTCTGAGGGGCCATCCTAGTTACCAAGATTTATTTGTCAATACATCTGACTCGTTCATTCAGGAATCTTGAAGGTGGAAGATGAGAAACATGCTTGGTGGCTAATTTTTGAGGGAAATATCTTCACAAGTTGAATTTATCCTTCCAGAAACTAAAGTTATTCCACGATGAATCGATCTTATTTGGTTTTCAATTTCTATCGACTTTTGTGAACGAAACTGATGATTCACTCCTTCATTTCCCAACAATGTGGAACTACTACAAACAAATTTTGCAAATTGGTGAATGCGCCGGTCGTTTTCATTCAAAAATCATCTTCACCACCAAACGACGAAATGATCAAGCACGGTTATACGAAAATCATGGGAGATTGACACATTTTCAGTTCATTTGTACTAGAAAATTTTCAGAGGCACTGTTTTTTCGATAATAATCAAAAACTTGTTCAAATACCCATACTCCTTTAATGATAAATATTGTATCCTGGATCTATCAAACAAGAATGTATGAAAGTAAATGGCTGAAGAGCTGAAATTTCCATTTTTCCTGGGTACAGCAGTACACAGAACATCAAACTCTTCCCGCCAGCACTAAACGGGGCGCAAAAAAACGGAAATTGAGAGAATTTCATTTCCAACAATGAAGAGCTAACTGAAAAATTGAATTCGATGCGTAAAAAGTGCCGTTGATAATGGCACCGGAAGGCAGAAGAAAAGGGAGAACTTCGGGGATTTCGTTAGATTTTTTTCAGTTCCAGTTTTTTTCGATTGTCGGAGTTAATTACTTCCTTCTCAGGCTTGCAGTCGGTGCGATACGTTTAAGCGCGACGCTGTTTAGGAGGAAAATTGAAGCCCATTGTTCGGATAATATTTCTGTTGATATTTTCCCCTTTTTTCTCGTTTCTTCCTAGGAAGGAGAGCACCAAAAATGGTCTCGAACATGGGTCTCACTTATTAATGAAAAATTCATAAAAACTTTCAACTCCGAAGAAGAAGAGCTGGATATTCACACTGATAGTCCTTTTTCCTCACAATTTCTACTCGTTCTACGTGTTCGATTGGGTGTATTCGAGCAGAATCAAAGTAAATCCAGCGTTTTCCTTCAGGTTTGTTGATGAAGTCCTCCCATGTATCCTAGCATCCAGCAAATAAAGATTCTAGGATCCACCTAGCCAATTTTCCAGCTCCAACTTCCTCCCGTTCTGCCGGGAAATTCCTCAACGACAAAACCCTAATATCCTTGCGGAAATCTCACCTCGTCCCCGATCCATAACTTCCGCGACATGTCTCAACTTCGCACGCTAAATTTGCCGGGAATGTCGCGCCTTACAGAGCCCGGAGAATGGCTGAGATAGGACCCTTCGATATTGCGGTGTCATCTCGTAATCTCTGGCGTTGCGGATCTATTGTGGCCTAGTAGAAACTTGGGAGATCGTGTCGAGCCTCCAAAACCTCTACTTACTCCCGTTTCTATGAGGACGGGGTCGTAAACAAGAACGACGACGTTCTTCGTACACTGTGGGCGGCGGTACTATGCGGAGGCTGCGGGATTGAAGGGGTTGTTGGTTACATCGTTTCGTATTGTGCGTAACTAACTGATCAGCGAAGGTGTAGGCGAGATAAATTAGATGTGGACCTACCACACCCTTTACAGGGCTATCGTTTTCCCTTATTATTTGTGTCGCAGGATCAGTATAGGACTTTAATTCTCCACAGATCAATTCTTATTTCATGAATCTCCTATATGTGATGAATTTGCAGAGGTATTATTCAGAACAAATGTTTTTTTTGTCCTATTTTCAAGTCAAATAGATTTGGTTGGATATGAACAATGTTATGAAAAGAGCTACGACTTCTTAGGTTAGATTCAGAGTTCGGGTACACTAGAGAGTCTGTTTATGGAAAGAATCCTCTACGTCTAGGTAGAAAACGTTGGATAAGGTTAGGTTAGGTTAGGACTGTTTATGGAAAGAATCCTCTACGTCTAGGTAGAAAACGTTGGATAAGGTTAGGTTAGGTTAGCACTGTTTATGGAAAGAATCCTCTAGTTCTAGATAGTAAACGTTGGATAAGGTTAGGTTAGGTTTAGTTAGGTCTGCCTATGTAAAGAATCCTCTAGTTCTAGATAGTAAACGTTGGATAAGGTCAGGTCAGGTTAAGTAGGGTCTGTCTATGTAAAGAATCCTCTAGGTTTAGATAGTAAACATTGGATAAGGCTAGGTTAGGTGTGTTTACAGAAATAATCCTCTAGTTCTAGATAGTAAACGTTGGATAAGGTTAGCTTAGGTTAAGTTAGGTCTGTCTATGTAAAGAATCCTCTAGGTTTAGACAGTAAACGATGAATAAGGTTGGGTTAGGTGTGTTTATAGAAAGAATCCTCTAGTTCTAGATAGTAAACGTTGGATAAGGTTAGTTTAGGTTAAGTTAGGTCTGTCTATGTAAAGAATCCTCTAGGTTTAGACAGTAAACGTTGGAAAAGGTTGGGTTAGGTGTGTTTATAAGAAGAATCCTCTAGTTCTAGATAGTAAACGTTGGATAAGATTAGGTTAAGTTCAATTTTCAGGGTAGATTTAGTGTTTCTACATACTGGTTGAGTCTGCTTATAGAAAAAATCTACTACTACTAATTAATTTGGGTTAGAGTAAGACAGACAAGTTCCATGACATTTCTGAATACTACAGCGCCAGTTTCAGATCTTAGAGTTGCAGTGCAATGCAACCCCTGTTAAAATCTAGAATCTAAAGTATATTAGTTTAGGTTAGAATATGTAAGCAAATATTGGGTTAAATAGTCAGGGTAGAATCTTAATACCTCGGCCAAAAAATTATTACTTTCAAATTCTTCGCTGTATAAACTGAGATACCGATGACGATCAAACTGTCACTTAATTAAAAAAAACCAACCTACCTCCAGCGGAGTTCATCAAGTCCCCAACACTCTATAGCCGTGAAACCGTGTCGATACAAATAAACCAGAATTCAATTTTCATTTGTATGCTAATGGCGACCGGCTTTGCGTTGTTAACATTTTACGATATGTGCTTTTGTTATCTGCCCGTCCGCATTGTTATTATTGCGAACGCGTTGAAAACGTTTAGCGGTAATGTGGGCCGTGAAATAGATTTCGGAATCGAAATTGATGGAATGTACGCTTCTGTGTCGATAGGGAATACCCCGGATACCTGAACCGTTCCTCTCTAATTAATCAGGGAAATTGACGCGTCCGGTATTCGTTTTAGTTTCATTCATACGGCTATGCATATTTCAAACATGACCAGGAACAGATTGTACTACAAGCTCATACGGATAATAATCTTCTACACTGTTAACCTCCCTGAAAAAAGAAGACACTGTTTAGACCCTCCGTATGACCAAATGTGCTATCCAACACCCCCGTAGAGAAACGTAAAACGACACCGAACGACTTTGGGTCATTTTCTGGGATATCATCTCGTATAAACACCAATTTGTACCTTTTATGGCCGCATCAACCATACATTCGCGTTGTAAAAACATGAAGCTTTTGTTTTCCCGCAGAAAATGGTTAATCTCGCATATGTTTATGCCAGCAATAAAAACCGCATTGCCAGTATTTTTGAATTGGAAATCGTGCCCGATTTAATTTTCTGTATGCAGTTTCATGGCGGGGGATCGCTGTTATAGGGCGTAAAGTCCTTTATTCCCACATTAAAATGAAGCTCTTGTGATACTGTGAAATGGTTGGATTTTATGTGTATAAATCATGGACGAATTGGATAGGGCACTATGGAGTCTCGAATTGGAAATCTTTGTCTATCCGCATCTCTCATTATCTTGATATGGAAATTAAATGTGTAAAGAAGGCTCATCTACATGTGAAAAGCACATTGGATTATTCTGAACAGCTTCATGTTCAACACATAATTCAACCAAAGAGGATTCAAGAAAGTTTCAGAGAGAAAATTTGCACTTCGTTAATTGAAAAGAAAATCGATATTTTATGGTTTTTCACCCTACATCTCTTTTCCAACAGGACACTCAACAAAAAAGAACCTCAGAACTAATTTAACTTATGATTTCAGCACTCTGAACTTCTTCCCAGTCATTTCCACTCGAGGGTTTCAATTTTTAAATTGATGAAGAAGTAATTCGATTCATCCACAGATATTATACATCAAACCCATCCTCATTTGCCATGAGGACCTTTTCCAACATTTCCCTTTCATCGTTAACCCCTCCCTGTAATCCCGGTGTCCAATACATCCACCTACCCTTTCATTCACGGAAGGACACAATTGTTCTGCCCCTTTTTCGTCTGACATTTTACCCTCCACATAAATCATGTGCGTTCAGGAAAGAGAAAGATCCTAACAATGGGCTTCCTTTCACCCAATTGTTTTTTGTACCATCGCGAAACCGGAAAGGCTATATTCGGGCAATTTATCGTTTCAATTCTGGATTTGGCAGATTGTAGACTGTAGCATCAAGATCAATAATGACCAGCAGGATATTCTAGAGTTTCATGACATGGATATTAGCTGGTTAATTCGTCATACTACAATATGTTACAAACAACATGATATCCATTCGTTGACAAGTATCTATATGTTATACGTTTCTTCAGATACCTGAAAAATCGGAAACCAAAGTGTTGAAACCAGAAATTCTAGACTCTTGTTTCCCTTATAATCAATTCAAGGCCACCTCTCCCTCAACACTCTGCAGCGCAAACAAGCAATGTTATTTTTTTCAACAAATAATTTCGAGATGAATAAAATCGCCCTGCCTGCCGATTTTGAGCCACGTCGATGAATGATATACAATCGAAACGATCTAAAATTGATCCATTTGTTCTATATCGTAAATCTCCGATGTTTACTTCAGACTTTCCCGAGATTTATTTTCGGAGGGAATTGCATACAAACAGTCCTAGGCGCTGTTCGAATTTTAAAATAAGCCGTTCGTAATGTGCGTGGAATTGATTTTTCATTGTTTTCGTGGATTCCAGACGAATTTCTCGTGCCAAATGATCCTGTCAGATGTGGAAGGTCTTCGGGATTTATTATAAACTATAGAGTCTGGTGGTTTGGGCGTATTTCATGTTATGTTCGTAGCTATCAGTTCTGGAAATGAAAAGGCGAATTCCGAACTGAAATGTATGTGGAAAGAGATTTGTCTTTAAACACATCACTCAAGGTGTGAATTCCGATTGAATTTATCATATTCTACCTTTTTCATTTATCACATTAAAACTTTCTCGATAAGTGTAACTTACAGAAGGGCAAGCACCGAATATGATCTCCGTTCTCCCCCTAAACACCCCCAGGAGAGTTCAGTAGGAAACCCAGGGGGCTTTCAATTCCACGGACAATTGGATAGCTCCCCTCCAAGGTCCTCACATTTTCCATGAATACATAGAGTTTAATTATTTCCCTCAAGTATAAATGCTCCGGACGGGTCCTGGAATGGAAGGAACGTAAAATGGAAAAGTTTAGGATTATTCAAAAAAGTTTCGGGAAGTTTCGGACGAAATGAAGAAATTCAGAAGGGCATTACTGAGCTTGGAGCGGAGGATAAAAGGATCGGGTTGGAGGTAGACGAAGACGATTGAGTCCTTCTATTATGCACCGAAATGAAGCAATTAATCAGGAGTTTGAACGATTGGGAGATTGCTCGATACTCCTCCGAATGCGAACCGGATGGATTTTAAGGAATTTGATGAAAAGCAGCGAGAAGCTGTGACGGGACGCGTCTCCATGGCAGCAGGTTTTATCTGTCTTAATTCCGCCCTGTTCATTGCCTATCCTATCGCCTCATCCTTAGGATTTTTTGATCCTAAGCTATGTTAATATCATCTTCGAGATGTTGAAAACTCATAAATATTGGCTGATTGAAGAATGTTTCCTGCCTCAAGCCCCAAAGCTGGATCCTTATATTCAAGCATCATCCTTTCCCTAATACTTCCAATTCTCCAGAACTCTGATATAAACGACGCCATGAACGAATTACACTCTGAAGTATAAACCTTGATAATCTCGCATTAGATGCACTCCGACGTTATCTGCTCCAGAATCTCAGTTGTACCATTTACTTCGTCTGGAGAACTCGAGGCAAACAGAGCAGTCGTTGCCGGTGAAATGCTCCAATTAACTGCGCTGAGCTTGAGCGTGCCACGTAAAATCTGTTTCTTGCATTCGAAGATTATTTTCGAATTTAAGTACGCCCATTACGACGTTGATGAGGATTTGATATAAATAGTTGGCCATTAAGGATGGATACTAAACGCATCATCTGGATGACAGTGAATGATGGCGAGGCAGCTGAGGACCACCTTCAACGTTTTGAATTGAAGGATTGGGAAATATAGGACAAACTCGAACGTAAAAAGAAATAATTGACCACTTCTAAATACACCGGAATATGTTTCATTTGTGGGGTTTCACGGTTTTTTAGAAAACACCCACTCGAAAGTTATTTTTGCATTCCGAGTTGAAACAACTCTGAATTTCGTATCTACAACGAACAGAAAGTCCTCTTGACAAAACGTATTACACATAGTAGGCTATATAGCATTCCCGATATGGGTTCTAAGCTACAACGCAAGCTAGGACCAAGCAGCCAAAAAATGTGTCATGTAGGTATCCCTAGATTCACCAGTTCATCAGCCAGCAAACCCCCAAGTTCCCTTCCTTCCATATTCCTCCCCTATCTGAAACCTTCGACGATTTTCTTGAACCCCCATAAGGACACCTCTCATTGCCCGACATTTATGGCATCCTAGATCATCCTGATATCCTCCACGAGTCTCCAATCCAGGTTTTCGTTTCCGATGTCCCACGAAAAACCCTTTGTGCCTCATACCTTCATAACCTGGACGCTATGAGTTATTCAGACGGTGTCACCTATGATCAGACGGTACCCAGAAATGGCTGGCAATTTTTCTTACACGTGTCACATAAATTTCGAGCCAATTGAATCTCGAAACGGCATTGCATCCGTTACACGTGACGCCTGCAGGATTGGGGATATCGAAGAAGGAGTCAGGGGGCATTTATTGGTGATATTGAAGGGGGCTTTGTGTTTAGATCTTTGGGAGGATTGAATGCAGATTTAATATTGTATAAACCACGTTATAGAATTTCAGATTTCATAAATTGTTGGACACACCAACTCAAAATCTGTTACTCTCTGTCTTTCAATAAATTTTCTTCGGCAATCATTAAAAAAATCAACGGTTGCAAAAATCCCCTGATTCGATCTCCATAATCCATAAAGTGAATCTTCAGAATTGGGTCGGATATTTTCTTGCCCGATTTCAAAGGTTTCTCCTCGCGGAACGAGTCATTGTCGCTTTGTGAAACGACTTGTCCCCCCTAACACAAATGACACTTATGCTCAGTAGGCCAACAACGACAAATAACTCCTAATAAACGTCAAGAAACACCCATTACAACTCCCCCATCGCCTCCAAATCATCCATTTCCCTGGAATGTCTCGAATATTGAAAGGTTCGACCTAGTATAGAAGGAAATTCCGAAGATTACTAAGGCCGGAGTAGGGATGGGCAAAAATGGGAGTATTCAGCCAAGACATCGATAGAAAAGAACGACCATCTACTATTTGAGATGAGACGAGACTCACGATTTGTAGATCGAACATTTTTTCGGTGTTGAAGAGCAGGTGGTCAATGTATTCATCGTATCCAAGTGATCTAAGAAAAGATGGAATCTCCAATTTTTCACAGGTACCAACATCACTTTGGACAGTATTTGGCTTTCCTTCGAACATACAACAAGCTTTTGACCCTTTTTTCCATAAAATTTCTCATTTCCTTACTTCACTTCAGATAGATGTTGAATAGTCACAATAAGCTGTGGAAGGTGATATGTGCCAGGAGCTCATTCATATATGATCATGGTATTCAAGATCCTCACGGTTTTCTGGCTCTTTACGATCGATTCGATTATTTTTGTCGATGCAAAGTTCTTCATGGTACATCCCTGGTTTGGGGCTCAACGAAACACCCTTAAGGCAAGAGATAACACGGTCGACTGGCTAAACGAATAGCCGGATAATGTTTGGGCGGAAGTAGAAAATGACACTGCTGGGAGGAATTATATTTATTCACGACAATTTCTGAAACAAAGTACTATCTCGGCGCGATTTCCGAGAGCTTGCTCGCAACTATTCTTGAATTGGGCCGCGATATATTCAACAAATGCGACGCATAAAAGGATTTATAGGCTGCTGAAGAATCCTCGGTTGTGGATTGATCCAGGAAAAACTGCGGAGAACGCCTTCTATATATTTTTTAGTTTCTATGAACGACATTTCCTATTTGAGGCTCTTGCTTCTAGTGGAATTCATATTTTTCAAATGAGAACATCTGCCACAGAGTCCACATTCAATAGCTTCTCATGCACTGATGCTGGACCACTACTTTGCCTTAAAATTCACATCACCGATCGCTAATTTTGACTTGTTTGATATTCTAAACAGTATGATTTAAATTGTCCAGAAGAAATTTAATGAGCACTGTAAATGTAACAGTCCTAGCTACGTAGATTAAGCTACATGAAGACTTCCATAAGTTTCCTTTAGATCATTAGCGAAATATGCGATAGCTTCCGACTGGAGTGTTGATACAATCTTTCTGCCTTCTAAACGAAGGACGGTTTCAAAGTTATTGTACTCCCCCTCAATTACCATCCCGCTAAATCTTTCAGCATCCCTAAAACAACTGAAAGACCCGTATCCGATTTGGGAGAACTTCAAAGAGTTATCATCCCATACACGGTACAATGCACTCCGTCAAATTTGAGGTTATTAGTCGAGAGCTGAGGATGATTATTTGATGGATAGAAACGGGGTTGATGTTGTTGGAAAAGTTGAGGCAGAAAGTTTATTGTTGTTGCCGTCTAACCGGCTAAAACAAACGGATTGTCGCCTGCTTAGTCGGTCTGCTACATGCATAAACAAAAATTAGGCGGAGCATAAAACGGAAGCTTTCCACTTTGGGTAGTGAGGTCCTCAACTTCACTCCCAGTTCGTCGTTAATCTTCTGCATGATCGATCTGGCTGAAACTCCTATGTTGACGAACGTTTTGAATAATTAGGTGTCTTGGTTTGTTCGAGGAAATTCATGAATTTGATTATTTTGGTAGATGATGTTTTTTCTCTATGTCACCAAGGTAACGAGATCTCTCACAACCTTGTCAATAGTGAGCGATAGTTCCATGATTTCTTTCCATTGAAATTCGCCTCAATCTTACAGATTCTTATGGTCTTCCTCCATTAATGAAATGCTGAAAGTATGTTTGAATTTGTCTGTTCATTTATATTGAAATTATGCTGGAGGTTAATGTTATTCATATGTTATCATGTTTTCAATCTAGGAACCATGCAGTAGAACAATCTAAACAATACGTTCAATCATAAACATCAACATTCAAAAGTCGTAGTCTAATTGAAAACGTAGTTTTTTTATAATTCTATGAACAATGCAAATTAGTTTTTTTGAAATAGTGTTTTCGCACTTTGTGTAGATAAATAAGTCCACCATTGGTTCTGCCATAGCAGGAGGGAGACGTGGAGTAGGTACATAAAATTGTGTAATAATTCAGGGGAGTAAAAGCTTATAAAACCCGGGTTCACCAATAGAAAGTGCAAAGGCGTTTATTGAAACACATAACCTCTCCAAATAGTCCCTAAGAACGTATATCACGAGATATAATTTTTATTTATTTCTCATTATAAATTTTCGGAACTGATATCGACTATTTTATCACCTCATAATTTTCGGTAGTCGATTCCAGAGTGATTTAGCTATTCGTGCTGAAGATTTCCCAATTTAGAATGGGGTTATTATGGCGAATATTCTGTTTTAGTATTCCGAAAAAACGCACCATTGATTTGGAAAGAACGAATATAATTTCAATGGTAATAGAAGGTCCGAGTAGAAATTCCTCCTGCATATTTACTTTCCCATCCAAATCCACACCTGGGAAGGAGATTAACCCAATCATCTCACAAAGGAGAGCATCCTCATCCATATCAGACAAAATGCATTATTCAGAGGAAAGGCATTATGGTGTGCTAATTTATGTGAATACGATCCTAAGCCTGGGATATGCCAGAATTCGTATGCAAACAAGGGATCTTCCCCGGGACGATCTGGGGAATATTGAATAAATATTTGAATAGAAGCGACAGAGTTCTTCCAGATCAGAAGCCTGGAGAATGACCTGGGGACGCTGTCTGACCCTCAAACCTCGCAAATAATCCGATATAAGATCACTTTCTCTGAACATTGTAACAAATCTTCTCATTTCTCTCCGAGCCATCCTATAGACTGAAAACGTGTGGATTCATCCTGCAACTATAGGATCTCCCGAGACAACGGATAATAAACATTTTTGCCAACTTATCCGCCGTAAAGTTTGCCGGCGGAAAGAAACAAGACACAAAACACAAGCTCCCCATCAGGAGATGACATAAAAGCTTTTATTGCCTTCTTCGAACGTCTGAACGCCATGAAATTTTCCGTGAGAGGGTAAACTGGAGTGTAAAGGAATATTTCGACGTTTTGATCGGCCATCAACGTCCGCCATTCTGAGGGAAGGCTGCTAAAGCACCTGGTGTTTCAAATTCTACGATACCGTATGGGCGCAATGCTAGTTTTTGCGAGTCTAACAATGGAGCCTTATACTTATTTGATGGATGTGGGAGTAAAAGGAACTTACCTAATGAAAAATATATTTCTAACCATACGGTTCTCCTCAAAATAACACTTAATTACTCCAGAATTGAGAACATCATTAAATTGATGTGTTATTCAACCTACAATGTAGATTTTGAATCGTTTTGAGTGATATTACTTCACTTCAGGACTATTATTCCCACCAAAAGAGCTGTTTTCTTATATATCACAACTACCAATTAAGAAATTGTGAACAGTTTCCGAGAATATTCATCTAGAAGAGAGGGAAAAATACCTCCTTCGTTCAGCTTTTCTTGAATATTTCAGCAGTCAAGAAAATCTCGACCATGTTATTTCAATTTTAATCATTCGTTTTCGCTGCTGTAAAGGCATAATGGATCAGAAGTTTTCACCCTGGAGGTACGAGTGCCACAGGCATCTCAAAACATTGAGAATTAATTGTTAAATTGAGAGAAACACTGCTGTAACTTTCAAGTTTTTCCGACGCTTATTAAATGGAGTTTTTGTCAGTCGACAGACTATAGGAAGGTCGTATTTGAAAAAGATTTTTCTCAAATTATAAATGATTGAATTGAATCTCTAGCGGGGTTCAGAATAGAATATAATTGGAGCGATATCATGAACAATTGACGACATTCAAATATATCATATTTTTTTCCATTTAAAAGTATGGGAGTCAAGATTCACTGGAGCTAAACAAAACAAACGAAGGTGTTAATAAAATATTCATAAAGATCGGAACTAATTAAAGCTATGCGAGTGTTGCAATCGCAATATCCTCCAATAATATTTTATTTATGAATTTCTTCTGTAGAGGTCATGGTCTATAGGTTGTTTTCCTTGCAATCCGTTTTTTCAGCTCGAAACGATTTATTTTTGAATTTGTATGGTACCTAAATTTCATTATACTTCCGCATAATTTTTCTCCAGATCTGGAGAGTCAAGTTAACGCATTTTCATATCGATTTTCCACGTAGTAATCACTTATTCTTTACATGTTCATCCACTGCTAACAACAAGTTTATTAATAAATCACGAGAATATAGGAAAAGGCATTCCGCCCTTTCTCGTGATATGAATAATACATCGGCGAGAGATCATTCGATTTATACTTTTTTTCTTGCATTCTATATACCAGACAACGATTTCCCAATGGGCTCTAGGTCTAAGCCGGCACGTGACCTCCCAGGTCAGGGTGATTCCTGAATCCTTCTGGCTCAGAGAATCAATCTCTCAAAACTATCTAGGGGGTGTATCGATAAGGGGCAGATATGAAGTTTTGCGACAGCGAGAACAGAATAAAAATGTGTCCCCTCAACATTCACCTTGTATAGAAAGATATGAGTTATGTTTTCTGTGTTCAACTGGAAAAGTATGAAAATTTAACAATGGTGGGAGCCAAATATTGAAAACTAACTCCAGCTTACAAAAACCCCCACACATAAGACCCGGCGAGGGTGAAAAATTCGGATATCATCGAACCCCTTCCACCCCACCATCCGAATGATTTCCGCGGGCAAGGATCTGCGGGAAATTGGCAGGAAAATGAAAGGATAATGAGGACAGACGGGCCGAGTGACGATAGTAGAGACATCTATTCTGATGAGCGTACGTCAGTTTTCCGACTAGACGGCTAGATCGGTCGGATAAGGGGAGGGCAGATTGGGGTGCCGTAAAGGGATGATTTCCTGGATAAATAGAATACGGACGAAGGGACGTTGGGGCCCGTCAGACGTGGATTATCGGTGATTTTCCCGGGGTTATGGTAGTGTATCAATCGTACGTTAATCGAGGGGGTGGCTGAGGTCCGGGGGTGTACAACAGGTTATTTGTTCTCATCAGAGAGTTCCACCCCAGAAATTGGAACCGATTATTCTCAGCGGTTCGCTACGTTCTGAAGTAGAGTAGCTCGTGAAGTTTGGAGTCAAATATGTTCACTTTTTGAGAAATAGGACATCAAAAATAGGAACTATTCCCACATTTTCATTAATAAGTTTGAAAGGGTAAGAGATACTTCGTCAAAATTTTGATAGCTGTAGTCTTTCATAATTCTTTACAAAAAAATTAGGTAACCCGCCCAGGATTCGTACACAGAGACTACCAGAATGTTCCAAAATGTAATAAGAGAGCCTATTCCTTGCAGTTGCAGTTGCAGAGCTATCAATCTGTGCCGAATTTGACTTCTGTACATTGGGTCATATGCTCGACAAATATATGGAGAAATATTCATTTTATCTGCTGAAATAATGAACCTAATCATCAATATACAGGTTTTTTCTCAGAAGCACATCAATCTGAAGGATGGGAAATGGGGACATCATAATTTTCCGCCTTCCAAAGAGGTCCATGATTTGAGATATTGTAAATATTTACTGCACCTATCTATGTATTATAGGTTTGAAAGCAAGTTCGAAGCCAGTATTCTGTGACCTTCATTTTGGTGTGCAAAAAATAACGTTGATCCGTTGTTGTGTCCAGTCGTTACGGAAGGACCAACAAACAGGTTTTCACAATTATATGCGAGAAGAGATTTCTGTTCACTGCACAATTTTGAAATCTTCTAGTTCAATCCCCAAGTAAATAAAACGAGGATTCATAAAATTTCTGTTAGAAATTACCCTCAAGAGTGACGAAATATCAAAGTTAATTATAGCAGTAAGGAATAAAACTGCGTTTGACGATGCCTTATATTAGATCAAATTACATGGATTAATGGGTATCGTAAAGATTCTGTTTGAACGCCCACTTTCTGTGAGGTGGCTCAAAAATTGGCCATAAAAACCACACCATTAGTTCCATCGATTTTTAACAATAATGAGTACAGATTCGAATGATTCGTGGTCGGTTAATTTTCAACGACTTTTCAGACCTTTAGCTTCAATCCAACTTGGAGATGTCTCTCGGTTTCCTTTTGTGAAAAATATGTCGAGTCGATTTTGTCCCATCAAGAACCTTCACTCATTCTTCTTACCTTTTAGCAAACGATTCTTGTAGACTCTTCTTTTTAGACTTTTCCGGTATGGCATTAGAAGGAAATCGTTGTATCGATGGTCCATTTCCGTAATATTTATTGTGCAGAGGCGAATCTGACAGTTCCATCTGTATCGGATTATTTATCGAGGCTCCTTTTAATTCGGAATTGAAGTCGATAGTGTCGGTTGAGAATGGGGGAGCTCGAAATTGGGGAAGTAATCTTTTGATTGCAATCTGCTGGAATATAAATCGAATTCCTTAGGCCTAGCTAACGCTTTGACAGGTGAAAATTCGAACCTTCGTATGGCAAGTAAGAAATATTGTTGGGAGAGTAGGGAACTTCAAAGAAAACTTGCAGATGCTTTTTTTTCGACCATATCGTCGCTCGCAAGATGATCTTTCTGCGACCTTTCCAACTTTGGCATTTAGATCGTTTCTTTCCTTTATCGCGAAGTGCACAGCTACACGCATTTCAGGATAGACCCTACATCACGCCCGAGAACAGTCCAGTAGACGCATCCGCGATTTAAATGACACAAAGGGGAGAAACCCCAACTAATCTCCCAAACCCGTTAATTTTCTTTCGTCATCGGATTGACCCCGGAAATTAGCCGTCAAAGTTTTCCGGACTCCACATCCCGCCATCACATAAACGGCCTTCTATGATTTCCGGACTCTGAAGCGTCACGCACAAGCGGCCAGAGATGGAACAGCGAGTCCTGTTCCGGAAGAAGTTACCTTTTTTGAATTTCGAGAACGTGGGTGGGACATTGAAGAGGGTCAGGTCAAGGTGAGATGTCGAAAAGCGTGATATATTGATCTATTTTGGGAGATTTGTTGAGTAAACCTAACTTAATTAATGAATCATCATTATTATTGGATGTCCATTCCAAAAAAATGCCTCATATTCTCACGCCTTTCTCTGACTCAGATGTATACAAAGATATGCGAAAAATTTCTGGAGTGGCAGCTGATATTTCCCACCCTAATCCGAATCATCCCCATCTCCAAAACCATATTCGCTCCCGGCGAAAAATCCAGATGTTACCAAGAAAATTGAAGAGCATTCCGATACCAATCGAGACAAACCGTTCCTCCTTGCTTATATCGAGCTTTTTTCACGCAACTTCCATTGAATACAGACCCGTCGAACCGTACGAATTCCATACAAAAACGAACAGAATCCACCTTTTCGATGCAAGCGGAGGAATTAAATGAATGAATTCGAATTGCGAATAGCGAGGGCGAGCTTTAAACGTCTCTTTTCGTCGGGATCAAGAATTGAGAGCCTCGTGATGAGAGGGGATGAATGAAATGACCTTTTCTGAGGGGATGTTTCGTGAATTCTGACCTCCATTATTGCCTTTCAGACATTCAGATGGATCTCGTTTATTCGTTTCATTTCTCGTCTGCCAGATGCTGAATTCCTCTCGGTTCTTCATGGGACTGAAATTGGCGTGCCTGTATCAAATATTTAATCTTCTCCCAATTCATCGACTATGCCATCATCGAGAAAGCTGATACACAAAATAACTCGTCAACTATTTGGGAGGGACTCCTCGTTTTCGGTCTCATTCATGGTAAGGAAATGGCTATTCAGTACATCGAACAAATCATACAAAAAATTCTAGTTCTTCAAGAATTCTTGAGAGCTTTCCTAGAAAAGTCCTCTCCTTCGAGACCCGTGTAACACATCAACGTCGGTGCATTTTGAAACTTTTCCGTATCCCAGAAAGACGAGCAAAACGAGGTGGAAGTTGCAGCCTGGCGAAGCTCTCCTATTGCACCCTGTTTATTAGATTTATGAGGACCATTTGTCTCTCAAATGCCTTTATTTGACGCCGCGACGCGATCCGTAGAGTATACTCCAATTTCAGCAGGTTGTAGCTTAATTTCGAATTGCAAACTTCGGCTGTGTTAGCTAAATTGAAAGGTAGGGGGCGGTTGGATGACAGTAAGAATGATGGCTAAACGACCGGAGACTGTTGAATGGGAAGTAGTGGAGCTTAAGTGGAATGTTATGTGTATGCTTCCTGAAATAGAAACAGATGAAAACTCGAAGTAGCTTTCCTTCTACGAATGTATTTTTATAAAGTGGGAACTGAAGGTATCTAGATGTTTAGATAATAGTAGATATATACGAAAAGAACTCATACCCCATTGCACCACTGAATATCTTGAATTCTGCATCCTACTCCTTCTCAAAATTTTACCCCTTCAAGGATTTTCTCATGCCTAACTGCCGTAAATTTCCTGGCATTTAAGACCATCAAGCAAAAAGGTATCTCTCCCCTGTTTGGGGAAAGAATTAGTACCGTTTGAATCCAGAGTGGAGGCAGGGAAAAAACAACAGTCCTCGGGAATTGGATACATTCAATGGAGTGCTCTTTGGAGGCACTGAACTCATAATTAACACTGATGTATGCTTTTCACCCTTCGAGCGTTTTACCCTCGCGTTGTTCGTTTCTTGAACTTCCCCCTGATGAGATTTGATGCTGATGAAAGGAAATTTCCAGGTTTATGGCCTGATTTCGTTTTAATCTCCTGGATTCGCAGTGGGCGTGGAAAGGTGATGGCATTTTGATGAAAACGAGAAAAATATATATTTCCCAGCGGGGATGAAGCAACCTCCAGCGTAACTGTTGGTTTTAGAACAGGAAGCATTGTTTGGTTTCCCCTGAAACATTCGATACTCTCACAGGTTGCAGCCGAGGAGGTGTGATATGAATATCATTCCTTATAGAATTCATTTTCAATTATTCTTCATGTAATTAAAGATATAATATTCGCTAGATTGAATTCTCATTATAATTTATTAACTTTCCATTATTCCGATGCAAAAATGGCAAACAGCTTGTTTTTCAAAAGGAATTTCTTCCATATTTTGGATCGACCTTTCAGCAAAAGGCAGAGGTCACAATTATCAAACGGCAAATTCTCCGTAATAACAACCATGTTTTTCCTCACTCGGGCAGTTTGAATTGTCCTGCCCCTCAGTTTCAATTAGCCTTAAAAAAAGCGAATATTTTCCCTCCAAACAAAACATTCGTACCATAACTGAATGCAAATGTAAAACCCTTGTCAAATTAAAAAATAATACCAGAAGCGGTGTATTCCAGGATTTCCAGCGAAAGAGAAAATATTGGAGGTCAGTCCTCGGAAAGCAATGACAGGATGGATGAATTTTCATCTGGAGAATCATCCAGCGAAACAACATCGAATAATTTCCAAGTTTAACAAGATCATAAAAAGTTAACGAGGTGAATAAATGCGGGGGTTATTTGGACTGCGTGTTAACGTCGGTATTTCAACCATAAGATTTATATCGACACATGCTATCGTCCTGTATATCTGACGCTCAAAGTGGGGTTTTCCAAAATAACTACCAGCAGAATCGAAGATCGATAGGTAACTGAGGAAAAGAGATATATTTTCTTATTCATCGTTGGGTACATTTCTATTTATCACCATCTCGAAATACCATATACTTGCAAAAATATAAAATATCAAACTTTACGATAAGTTGAGTGTGTGTGCCACCGAAAAATCCACAACTGTTCTTTCTATTATTTGAAAAATTACTCAAAATGTTGCTCCTCTACTATTATATGTATTCAAAGCTATCGAAACTGAGAGTGGAAAGAGAAACTGGAGAATCATTCCTCCCGTTCATATCATCTTTCAATTTTACTCAAGAAGTTGAGCAAAATTACGAAGTTTAACAAAGGCGTAAGTTCTTCACCGTACCTCCAGGGTTTACGAGCTCCAACGCGGCGTTCAAAGTCAGAAAAAGAAATTAGGCGATTAATATTTTCCTACAAAGCGTTGCTCGATTTGCGAACGTTAACTTACGTTCTCTACGAGTGAATACATTTCTGATATCGAAGTGTTGAGAGATAACTTTCAAGCAGTTCTGGCTCCGTTCATTTGGATGAATGCTATGCAAAACTTTTATCGAACTCTCACCGATCTCATGATTTGAAGAATTCAGACCACAATTCCTTCCATTGAGTATTGAATTTAAAACGGAATTGTCCTTCCTGGCAAGAAATATTATACAACCGAACTGAGCTAGCACAACAAAATCCGACTCCAATCAAACTCACCTAGGATATCAGATTAACGAGCAGAAAAATATTGACGTACTTCAGCCGACGCTAATTAATTTGCATTTGCTCATTTTATCTGCAGTTCACTGATGGGACGTTTATCGTTCGTCAAATCAACACAAAGATTAATTACAATCATCAGATAACAAAACGTCGAGATCGGGCACAGCAGAAGAGTTTTCCCGGTGTAAATAGAAAGGTCTAAAAATAAGCTTAGATCGATCCGACATGCCCCATGGGGATTGGGATGTTGAGCGTGTCTGCATGATGATTTCCAGAGGGAGAAGGCCGATTGAATTCAGGGAGTGCCTCAAGGTTCTGTTTGTACATCACTTCACTTGTTGATTCTCGGTCGGAATGTTCGGAGTAGTGTTGGAATTTTCGGAATTTGGAGATCTAAGACAAACCACACGAACACCGGACGTAAGCAAGGGATCATGGTCATGGATATTTTGTTTTGGCAGATGGAGAACATTTTCTAGCAAACGGATTGATATTACATCTCGAAGTTCTGTTACAGAAAGGTTTGAAGTGTATAATTCGCTGCTTTTTCACGCATACAGTGAGTCAAAGTCGGTCAAGTTGACTAATGGATTCAAAACTCTCCGATATATGTAAATAACTTCTGGAGGAACGAAATGAAGAAATAACTGATGATTTCACGGGTATTCTAATCAGAGAAACAAGGTTTCCGTCGAGGCTGGCTCTTCGGTTGAACAAACTCGATATTCCCTTGCGGATGGTGGTAATCCGGAACTTTCAGCTAATATAGTGCGATCTTGGCGGAAACAAGGTCAGAACGTTTTGACTTCCCGCATATTTCTTGACGGGAGCGAAGAAAACATAATTTCAGGTGACAAATAGGTTGAACGATTGGTTTCGGTTGTTGATCATGTTTACGATCGGAGGATGCATTGATGAAGTGCGAATTTTTTGTATTGAGCGCTGCTTAATGACATGATAAGTGTACGTCCATTATAATGCGATTAAAAACCGAGTTATTTGTCTTGACAAGTGCTGCTAATGTTTTTTTGAGTGGGAGATAATTCGAATTATGAATTATAGTTACTTGAAAGGATGATGGAAGAGCTATTCTTGTCGTCCACACACAGATTGAGAAGATTTTGAAATGTCTACATATCTCTCATTCAAAAGAAGTCCAATCATCTTGGCACTAATCGAAGCAAAACTGAAAGGCTTCAAAAAACACCAAACCAAACAAAATCTTAGAAGAACTCCTTCGAAGACGTTAAACCTAAAAACGGTCGCCCGTCATGCAGCATGAAAATTTAATCCGGCGTATGCCTCCTTCGAGTCATCAGCCCAGGCAAATCCCCGCAAAAAGATCCACAAACTTCGGGAAATACGGGACGCATCATTAAGCCGAGAAAATCTATCGGCTTACATCGGCAGTGCCACGGGACACCGACAAAACCTCGCAAAACTTACGGACTAATTAATTTACCTTGGAAGGCAGTTAATACCGCTAATAATGAATTAGTGAACACCTCATTTTCAGTTCGCCCACTTCAATCGGTCTGGTAGGGTGGAAAATAATGAATTTAGGGGTGGAATCTTGGAGATGGGACCGTAGCGCACTTCCTTGTTCGTTCCGGAGTTTGTGGCTGAAGTTGGATAATTGATGTTACTGGAAATCCTGCTTCTGATCGGGAAGTGCTGCGGGGTACAGAGTTTGTCTGTCTCTAGGAGTTGAGAGGTTATCATCTATCGGAAAACTTGCGGTCTGATGACGGTTCTTCTCTACTTTGTGTATTTTTAGAACCCTTTGGGAAAAATATAGCATTTGTCAAACAGTATATGCCTCAAGACGTTATGTTCGGTTAGGTTAGTTAGAGTTTGATTGCCTCTAAGTACTGTACAAATTGATGCGACACCTGCCGTCCATCCACCCAAGTTATGTAGTGCGTAACGTGTTTTGGTATACCGAAAGTCGTTCAGACACATTTTCAATCCAAATATCAATTATCGTTCCATGAAAGTTCGAAATGGAAAGAACTGCCAACGAATAAGAGACTGAGAAAGTGGAGAAACAGCTGATTCCGAACAGATTCGCTTGATTTATAAAGCAATAATTGTTTTCATCTAAGAACTCGAACATACTAAAGAAAGTAAAAGAACGATAAAAGCCTCCTCAGTTCGTAACTTCCCCTTTTTTTCTCATTAATTTTTTGTCCGCTCTAACTTCGAGTTTATACTCCTACCTATGCGTGGATGGAAGCCTTCCTAACTTTCGGGAATTCCTTCGAAGGAAGCCAATAAACTTCTTGGAAGTTATGCCATGGCGATTTCGGATATTGAGGCGAAGGAAAAGTTTTCAGCCCATCCGTAGGCCCGTTATGAATAAAGAAAATGGGCGGTCAAGGGAAAGTTGGGTTCGTTTGGAGGGTGGTTTCGTGATGAATCTTCGCATATCATAGGAGCCGTAAGAGCAATAAAATTTTCAGGTACTTTTTAGGCTTTTAAATTCATTTTCTGTTGGGTTGTTCGATCATTGTCATTTTTAAGACAATACCTCTTAGGAGTTTTAGATAACTATTTTTTTCAATTTCAGTATTTCAAGTGTTTTAGTGAGTCTTTGATATTTTTGGAAACAAGCATTTTGAACGTATGAAGAAACAAGTCAAAATGGCTTTCAAACAATATGCACAACTCCATAATAGATACCTTTCAACTCTTTTTGTCGACTAGATTCGTTCAATAGACGAATGGGTGCTGAATAAATGATCTGTCAACCTGTAGGATCCTGAATTTTTTCACATACCTCGTGTTTCCGGAAAAAATACTCGTTTATCGTCAATAACAGGATGCGTCAATGAAAAAAATTCATTTTCCACCAATATTTAACTCCATACAACCAGATGAAAGTGAAAAGCAATCGTCAAGAATCATTTCATTAAATTTCTCTCTGCATTAAACACACTTCTGCCAACACAGAGTCGAGATGGAATAGAATGCAACAAGTTGCACTGGATTGGGTGTTATCAAATCCCACTTTGCACTCTTCAAACACGAAATAATTTGATACTGGTTCAAAAACGTCTATAAAAATTATAGTCTTTGAATTGGTAGAAATCCCACTGGATTTCATCAATGTGATTTTGAAATTTATCATTTCAAGTGAGTTTTCCATACGTCAAAAACTTTTTAATTATTAGTTTTCGATATAGATCCAAATGGAAGGACCAAAAAACTGAAATACATAAATACTATGAAAAAATATGCATATAAACATGAATCTTTGTACAGTCGTCATATAGATTTAATTATGCGAGTAATTCGATAATTTTCAAGATAGCAGAAAATGTCGATTCTGCACAAAAAGGAAAAGTCCTACTCACATGCGAAGAACTTGAAAACCTTCAGTGTCTCCAAGCAGAGCTCACGACCGCGAGAGCGGCGCTAAAAGGTGAATGAACATCAAAAGCTTGTGTGGTACAGTCGGCGTCTGAAAACGTAGCACGCTAAAAGCCCCTGGCGTCCCGACGCTACAGAATCTACTGACGGCTATCGCTCCAGTAACGCTCGCAACTTTTGGACTGAAGCATGCGCGTTCTTGGATTTTCCGTAGTCTCTGGAGGAAAAACAAGTTGCAAAATTTAAAAGGTTGCTTCGATATGAATTGAACATTGTTTTCTGAGAGTTTTTCCATTCCTGTCATCCACTGTGATTGAAATTTTCGCAGAATTTCCCGCATGAGTTTCGATCCACATGCTGAATATCATTGGGACATTGAGGGAATCCCTATATGTGACCTCAATCTTTTATGGGACTTCATAATATAGCACTGAGATCTTGGAGCCACACATCATAAAATCAGCCAAGCTAATGAGCATAAAAAAATGAAGTGTTTTTTGACGAGATGATTAAGAACTGCCATAATTTTTGAATATCTGATCATTTCGGTCTTTAGTTCATCTTGAATGAAAATCAATTTACCTTTTCTGAAAACTTCTGCTTCGCAACGGTTTGATTTTGCAGCAACTTCATTTTGTTTATTGTTCATGTTATTTTCATTTACGTAAAATGTTTTCAATCCATCCAGTCTCAAAGTTTTGTTTTTTCAGCTGCAGTGTACTTCAATTCAGGTCCAAAAATTCAAAACATTCCACGTTTTTCGACATGTCCTCATTACTCTGGCCTACTGAGCCACGAGAATATATTTACAAAAATTGCATTTCCTGCCCGTTTTTATTGCTGCTCCAAATTTTCGCCTTTGTCACTTATAGGCAGGAAGTGGAGTGCTTTACGATCGTAGAAAAGTAGAGGTCATCCTGGCCATCATCTGTTTCACGAAAAATAATGATGTGACGACCCAGTTGCCGTACTGTATATATTCGAGATGACAGCTTCTGTTTTGTGGAGGGAAATGAGTTATATGGCTATATGTTTTCTGGATGTCTATGTCCCTCAGACACAATTTGTGCTAAACCTGTCGTCAGAAAATAGCTATATTTTTTATTCATTAGAAAAGGGAGAGATATATATTTGCGAGAGGAAGAAATACGAGATAAATGATGGAGTATTGAACTTGCTGTGAATATATTGGATTACAAGCAAACTTATAGTTGACAATCCATCGGAAATACTTTTCAATAACTTTCCAACAGTTGGCACAATTTGCTGAACAAAACGAGTGGGATTCCTCATGGAATCTTCAGAATAAAATGTTGCGCTCGTAATATACGATGTGGGAAAAATCAAAAACACTGTTGTCTCAACTTGTAACCTTAAATAGGGAGCTGTCAGATAGGTTTTCTGGTTGGTAACAACATCATTTGAATCAATGTTGGAGTAGTTCATTCGCAGGTACAACATGAGCTAATTGAGTAGTAAAGGAAGTTCACATAGCTATTATTCCACCACGGTAACATTATCATAAAAGAGGACCGTATTATTCCATTTATGTTTGAGAGAGCCACACGTTGTTTCAGGTGTAATTTCCAGCTCATATACACAATGGACAATTTGGCTGCCAGAGTGGAAATTCGTTAAGGAAACTTAATGGTGGTATTCTGAAAATGCACAATAATCACATCTCTATTCGCGAGAACATCATATCGTCCTTTAAAGTATGTATAAAAACTAACAACTAAATGAATTGTTTGGTGGATACCCATCTATTGACATTCGAAATCGATGGACAAAGTCGAAGGCATCGGCTTTGTGAGATATTTTCTCACGGAATTCATGGAAACGAAAAATGCAATATAGCATCATACTGGTAGAATTTATCGTTGTTGGTATTGAGGGGAGCGAAAGCCTTGGGAGCTATATGATCTTGCCTATATCGGTAACGTTAGACTGGCATCCAATACATGTTAACCTCCTGTGAGATCCAGTAATGTATTCAGTTGAAAATTTCACAGGAAAATCCAATCCTACTCGGGGAATTTAAATTTGATTCTTCTGCATTAGGGGCTCGGAATTGATCAGTGTTCGGTAAAGTGTCGATGAAATTTGAAAATTTCAAGATATGAGTAGAAAACACCTGGACATAAATGATTTCTGTTCTTCAGAACTCATGATTTTCAATTTTCGATTATGCGATTTGATCTTGTCTTTGAAATTCGATGACGTTTAAAGAGGCCGGGCTAGTTCGGCACTGTCGTTTTTTCTTTGCTAGTTCTACCTGTTCCCATTAAACTTATATGAAACCCAATAAAAATGCATGGCTCATAATAAATTCTTTCGCGAAATAATAAACGTTGAATGTTGCCTTAAGTATAAGATCTTGCAAGGTCGGACGAAATTTAGATTAAGGATTACCTCATGCTCTCACAGAGGGAATACACAGGATGTTTACTCAGGACGCGCCGAAAACATCAATATCTCGTGAAGAATAACATGGGGTTACATATAAGATACGGTGTGCCAGAAGTGAGGACTATTTCACGTTTTCGATGATAAAATTGAAAGTTGAAATCTTTTATATGCAAGTTTAGTCTTCCATCATTCGAGGCTCTGTCCGAGGCAATAGTTACCGCCATGGATTCGAACGTTTCCAGAGCCCTCTCCGATTGCTTGATGATCGTGATATGCGATTCTTGAAATCTAGGGGATTACAGAAATGGATACATACTGCCATCTTTACTCCGAGAGTTAAGAAAGTGTATTGAGTTGGTCCTAGTTTCCTGATAGATGGCGCTAGGGTGTATCCCTTCATCGTACCGACTGTTGACATCGAATAAAGGGGACTAGGTCAACCAATGATCAGTATCTGCTCTTTCTCGACGAAATGGCATTTCTGGGAATACTTCGAGTGATGGTTTCTAGTTTGCTCGTTGGATTTAACATTTGTTAATTGTATATCAGTAGGTGTCATGTGTCACCCTTGAATTTTCTCGAGTCAATGGTAGTGTAATGTTGGGAGGGCTTTTATCGTATAGTACTCGTTTTTTATCTAATTTGCCTTCGTTTAACCTCCAACAATTTCCGGCAGAAAGCAGCGACAATCTTCAAAATGTGAATTAAACAAGATCGACAAGAATAACGAGCCAAAAAACAAATTGAACCTAAATTTGTCCTTATCGGTGTCGACCTCGCAGTCAGCCTAAAAATGTGAATCGATTTTGGAACAATATCCGAAAGAATATTTACCGAATATTTCACGGCAATTTCTTGGCATTGCACGCATACGAGCTCCGGGCATTCAACAGTCGATTAAGAACTAATCACCATAAATTAATCATTAACATTTTCAATTACCCGACCTTATTCCGAACTGCCCATGCTTAATCCGGACCGGCGATGTGAGCGAAGTGTATTCCCGAACGAATTTGCATCTAGAATTCGACATAATTAATGGAGAATAGGAAGTGCCTCCGACTCCATCGAAAAACGCAGTTCCCAGCAGAAGTTTAAAATCTATTCGTCGACGAAAAAAAAAACAAAAGGTTGCTCGACCGGGGAACACCTAGCGCGGGTAGGTTTGCCGCCCATCAAACTGGTTTCGACTGATCTTTTATCAAAGCTGAATTAGAATTCTCGGTGTATTCTTCTATCGTGGGTCGTTGGAAATGTTTGTGGTGCAATTTTTCGTATTTTTGGCGCTCGCGGTGGCTCATGCGCGCGTGGATAGGGCGAACAACGTATGTCCTACCTTAGAGGACTATGCTACCATCAAGACTAACAGCAGGTGTTGGTATAACCCGGATTTGAATGCAAAGCCGGTAAGTGATCGATTTTTCTAACAATTTTCATATAATCTATCCACTGTATTATCCTAAACCAAAAACAAGAAGAAAAAAGAAAACTCAAATGAAGAAATGCAATATTTAAACATTTCTTTCTTCAGCTTGAAATCTGCAATTTTCGAAAGATGGCATTTCAACGATAAAAACTAATACTTTCATGCCAAATTTTTAGTTCTCTCTCAGTGTTGATGTTAGATCATCTTCGACAGAAAGTTGTTTTTAGTTTCTATATGAAAGCTTATGGTATGCTGTATAGAAGTGAGAATCTAGCTAAATTTAATGAAAAAATCTCGTTAACAGTCGTAAAAATCAAATGTCACTAAAAAACCAATATATTTCCAACTTTTATCTTAATTTTGTGATAGTTATCAATTGATTTTCATCTACTACCTGGGGAGGAAAAAGCTCTCACAGATTTTAAAAAAGAAATTACAATGCACTAGATGAATTTTCAAATTTTGGTGTACCATATTCAATCAATGTATTATTATCATCGTCAATCATTTGCATGATTTGATTTGCAGAAATTTTAAAATATCCCAATTCGAAAAGGAAACTTTAATTACTTGCTATGGAAATCTAAACTCGTGTTGGAATAATGGATTAACAAGCAGTCATAGTGTGCCACACGCTATATTATCAAAAGAAAACAAGAAAGCTGTGATTAAAAATTTCATATCGCTCATAAAAAATAATTGTTTTTTTTTTAAATCAATTCGACTCGCTAATTATGCGAGATATGAATGATGTTTTTCCGAAAGGGAAAAACTACAATCAACATAGCTCGCGAGAGTTCGAAAAACTGGACAAGTGACGAGTAATTAAATGTAATTGAGAACTGAAAAAAAAGAAACTTAATGGAAACATTGCAATTAGAGCATCCTCGTAATTTGGCCTGTAATTGACGGTGGAGTTTTTCGAATTTTTTTGAGGGAATGGACGTAAACGTCCAGAATGATGGTTAGGAACGAACTATAATCATTAGGAATAGAGTATAAATAAACTTCATAATTTTTTTCCGATACTAATAAATAACTTTTTTTATCATGAATCAATAGATACGTTAATTTTGAGACAGAGACAGGTTGTCTCTGAATACGTCTATAAATTCTGAATCTTCTACCACCGACTTTTCCGTATATGGAAAAGTCTTCTGTTACTCTCATCTGGGAACATTTCTTCATTTAATACAAAATATCAGGGTAAAGGATTTTTAAGACGTGGCAGAAATAATCCTTATAATTCAAAACTCCCACCAACCCTCATGTTTAACATTCCTGAATTAAATGCTTCGTGGCTCAGAGCCGATACAAATCGCTCTTGAAATTCTTGAATTGCACACTATTGTCTCCTGTCATATCCAGGACCCTCGCCACTAGAGCAAGTGCTTGAAATTTGCGTCTGCTTCCTCGACAAGAAACTGCTGTCTTGCAATTTTTTTGCGACAGTCTCACACGATCGATTTTAAGCATTTAGCGTCTAGTTTGTAAGGGGTGAGAGCACATCTGTCCAGACGATATGGTATGTAATGACTAATGAAATGATTTTTTTGCGGAATTCTCATTTTCGATCTGAAGTGAAGCATCAAATCAGGTTATTTTTGTCGATCCACTTTCATGCAACTCCACATCATCTAGAAAGTTTTTTTTCACAATTATTCTCACTACTCACTCGAGTTAAAGTTTTGTAAGTCTATTCGGACCAATAAAGCTTATAATTATTACTAATTTATTCATCTACTTCCAATGAGTTTTCCAGCGTGTGTTCTCTATCATTTTGGCAAATCTACAACCTCGAATTATGAATTCATTCCCTCCCATTGTATGAGATGATAAATAAGGCAAAAAAGTTTCTTCAATTCTTATGCCAATTTTTTTGCACAAACCGATAGGAAACCTGTAATTTTCTCCAATTGAAGGCGAACTCCTAGTTGGCCTATATGAGATCGTTATGGAAAACCTGTGTTATCTGAAGACCTGCAAAGTAATTTACATTCCAACCTTCGTGTTCGTCGATTGTTCCTAATCGATTACGTTAATTGACGATGTAGCTGAATAATTCATTCGCAGGCAGGAATATGGCAATAATACGAATTTTATTGCAGACAGGGAAATAAAATAGTTTGGTCGTTCATAACGATGGATGTAAATCCAAAGAAAATCAGTACTTCGGTAATTGAATACACAATTATCGGAACATAAAAATGATTTACATCACTTCACATCGAGAAATAAAAATATGGGACGTTTTTTCATACCAAATAAACGTTCAAATATCAAATCGATCACTCTATTCGTTATAGATTCGGCATAAAAACAAAACGATTCAAAAAACTAATCATGATGTTTTTCACCAGCCATCTAGGACAGATAATTCCGATCAAGAACTGTTTTATGGCACAATTAAATTAATTGGGTAGCGTAATTTCGATGTTAAGACTCCATTTATCATTTCTTCAAACACATTTTTTCAGTCCGAACATTGCTTTTTGTCAACGTTAATGGTTTATTGCGATTCTGATTTTCTACTGTCCGTTGGAAAGAAACATACATATACCGGGTTTCGTTTTGTTGTTGTCCGATGCTTTCATCCTTCCGGTGAACAGGTTGAAAAGTTTTCCCCCAATTTAAGAAACGTACAATAATTGCATTTACGTGGTAACTCATGTATATCTGAGTCCCCATACAATATTCCATATGTTTACAGAATAATTGCATTTGTGAACATTGTACATGAAATGAATATTCAAGGCGATCAAAGTGGACATGAGATCATTAACATTCGAGCAGAATATTCACCTTTTTCGATTATTCATCACTCATATCAGTACCTCAACCCCTATTTTATTTTAGGTGGCTATCGCTCGAAGATATGGATTCCGTTTGGAGAACCACAAGGTAACTACTTCGGACGGCTACATCCTAACACTGAACAGAATTGTACCATTGAATGGAACCCCTGGCAGTGCACCAATTTTGATGCATCACGGCATCTGCGCCAACGCTGCGTACTTCATATTGCATGGGAAAACATCAACAGGTATGCGAAATTGAATTAATGTATAACATGACAACCATCAGGCATAAAAAACGCACCATCATTCCTCTCAGGCTCCATTTCATGAGAACAGCACAGATCATCCTTACACGAAATGAATACCAAATTTTTGCGATAACATTACAGCGCTCTACCTAGTGAGTATTGGCTTTGACGTATGGCTGTCAAACGCAAGGGGTACGGAAGTGTCCATGAGGCACGAGACTATGTCCCCTTCTGATCCAGAGTTCTGGAACTTCAGGTGAGTGGAAATGCCCAGTAGGTACTTCTTATTATCTCAAGCTAAGCATGGATGAAGGCTCATTTCACCACTTCCAGAATTGAGAATTTACAATATAATCCGTGTAGATATCACATCTGAAGTTCAAAACGAAAATCGGGAAGCCCTGGTTGAATATACCCTCGTATCAGCACACTCTATATCATCAGAGCGTCAAATCAGATCATCCTAGATACCATTATAAGACGTCGTCAATCGCAAGAGAGTCAGATAACGCATCCCTTTCTTGCAGTTTTCACGAAATGGCCATAATGGACATACCGGCTTCCTTGGATTATATAAGGAAGAAGACTGGCGGAAAGAAAGTAACTTTTATAGGTCATTCGATGGGAGGAACCATCCAATACGTTTATGCCTCCATGATGCCCCAACATGCTAAGGAGAGCATCAACGCTATCGTATCCCTGGCCCCTGTCGTTTATTCGAAGCACATGAAGACAGAAGTAGCCAAACTCTTGGCACCCTACACGGATCATCTGCTGGTGAGTGACGACAAAATATCTTTGGGTTTGAGTCTGATTTAATACCTACATATGGCACAAACTGACTTGAACAATAATTCATTCCCCCAAATTAATATAAGTGCTTTTATACCAGACACCTGACACTTTCGTTGATTTTTCTCCCTCGTTCTGATAAAATGCCATTTGTTTCCTTGATCAGACATATAAATCAAGAAATATCATCGAAAACCTATCGCAGATACGTCTTGACAAGTGAAAATCCAATATTACATCTGGGCCGAAATGAGGAAGTACAAATCGGAACTTTTCCGCGTCTCATTTCTCAGAAACGCAATCTTTCCCGGAACAGGTCTCTCGACTTGGTCCTGAAATATAACATTGACAATTTAACAGTTCAATAACTTCGATACGGGTGGAAATATCCGATATGTAAGCGACGCGCGCTGGAGGTCCTATTTTGCAGCACCAGATGGGGTACATCCATCATTCGGAGCGATTCCAAGTTTTCCAAAGTTCGGATTTATGTCCTACTTACCGGAAATGGGACAATTGCAGGTCGGATATTCTGGTTATGTGGACCTATCCAGATTTATCTGTTTGTTGCGACAACGGTTCGGTGGTACTTGCCTCGACAGACTACATATAACTGAATTTTTGACAATACTCGTCTTCATCAAGGAGAACCAAGAGAATAATCTTCGCGTAAAAGTAGTTTCATTCATTTGCTCTAATTTTCCCTCGAATTCAACGTCATTAAACTAATGTATTTCAGGACTGGATGTCTGTTCTCGATTCCTACGCATATTTGTTTATACAGCAGGGCATAATTCCTGCAAAATTATCGGATCAAAGCCGTAGATTGTTAGTTACGGGATGTCATGTCAAAAGCGTCAATCAAATCTGCTTTTATAAAGCTTGATGTCTGTTAATCAAAATGGTTACCTTGGTAACGCACGCACGCTTTCCAGCTGGGAATTCTTTGAGCCAATATCCTGAAAGCGCCCTTTCAATCAGGCACAGACATCATCATCCTTGATTCAAAATGACAATCCGAAATGCGATAAACCCCGCACGTGGTTCACTCTCAAAGCCGATTCTTGTCAATATCTGATGAAAATAGATATTAGCGCGTGTTGAATATGTTTGTTCTATTCCTCATTGATTGGATTTATCACATTAGCGTTTTATATTCATTCAATTTTATTGGTAGCAACGCTTTTATGTTCATTGTTTGATGCAGAATCAATAAAAAAATTATCAGTTGCTTTTTTGTTCGATGCAATTGAATAATTTCAATATAAAACGAGTAAATAGAGGGATACAGATCCTGGAATAAGATGAAAAAGAATCTCCGTTTATGCCGACTTGAATTAGATGCATAGTGAGAGTTGTAGTAATCTTCTACAAGATTCTATTCCATGTTAAATAGCTAGTTCAGAGAGCAAGCAGTGTTGATGTTGATACCTTAACGAAAAATTCTCAGTCCGAAAGACATTTTTGTACCAATTTACTTTTAGTAGAAAAATCCTTCCTCCACTATAGGATAAATAAGAATCATTTTTACTCTTTTACTTTTTCAGCGACAATTCAACATGATAGACCTACCTGGAACAGGAATATACCCCCAATTAAAAAGATACGTTGAAAGGATTTGTAACAGATATCCCTACATTTTGGTCTGTTTACAATTCGTTGAATCCCTCACTGGAACAAGCAGAGGAAATTTCGAACCTGTGAGTATCTCAACATTGTTTCACCTAATTTTGAACTGATATAGCGTTTATTATGTTGAAAGCAATATATCATATATTTCGACTTTTTTTTCACAGGAATATTTGCCGCTTATTTTCAGAAGGTATCCTGCAGGGTTTTCTCTCAAGACTCTCGCACATTTCGGTCAGGAACACGAATCAGGTGGAAGATTTCAGATGTTCAGTTATGGATCAAAGGAGAACCTTTTACGGTACAATTCTGTCGGTCCACTGGAATATGATGTGCACAAGATAAATGTGCCAGTTTATATTATCTATGGGGAAGCTGACTTGCTATCTGATGAAGAGGTAATATGAATGAAAAATCACTTTCTGACTGGCTGAATGTGTTGTACAAAACATAAGCCCAGAAAAACACAAATGATGACTCAATTTCGTCAGAAAATATGTTGAAATGCACTATATTTTGTTTCAATCTTCAATTATTGAGTGTGTGAATCAAGTTTCACTTCGTTTCAGGACAACAAGATGCTGTTCAGGGAATTGAAGACTGAAAAACATATCATGGCCATCAGGGGTGCCAACAATACAGTTAAATATACTCACAACGATTTCCTTTTCTCTAAAACTCTTATGGACTTGAATATGTACCTGGCTGGAATTCTAAGAAACATAACATCCCATGATAATAAAAGGAGATGACGTTTTTGTTTTGTACCTCTTTTGCTAACACCCATTTTTCTCTCATAAAACTCAGAAACGATGTTCAAGGAAATTTCAGTGTTAATTTTTTGATTCCCAAAGCGAAGAGTTGTAGGTTCTAGTAAAATCTCCCTAGTGAGTACGACTGACAATTCTACAGGAATATATTAATCGTCATTAAAAACTCCCCTTTTCGAAGGGAGTAATCAACCTTTCATTCGCTCTAATTACATAACTCCAGAGCAAGGAACAGTTTACTCCCTTGAATTAATGATACCCCACATTAATTCTTGAAGAGAAAAACGACCGCAATAAAAATTTCAGAGTCTACCACAAATTTTTCCAAACATTCAGACTTGACGTTGATCGAACACTGGTTGAAGTTATTCGTAACGTCGAGATAACCGACAGAGAAAAATTCGAAGTCGGCGCCTTTTTTTCGAATGAGAAAATTACAAATGAATGTAATTAATCTGTTACTTGGAGAAATTTGTTTCTGTAGTGGATAAGGGCTGTAGAGAAAAGTAACAGTATTCAGGATATTTTGATAGAACGCGGTTAAGCTAGAATTTTCTCAAATTTTGAGGCTTTTTAAGTATGTGCGTCTCGACAGAACCTCCAAATAAAATAGGGAAAAATTCACCTAATGAGGTCACACCTAAAACCCCAAACCCCATATGTATAAATATACATACTTCATTAACTGTATTTAAAAAACACTTAGATCTGTTAAAACTGAGCTAACACTGCAATTCATATCCAGAGAAAAGAAAAAGTACTGAAAAATCATCTCCAACTTAGCACAAACTGGTAGGATTATCAGACAAGTGACTCAAACACACACGTGTGTTATTCCCGTACTACAAACTGCTACAAAACTTTGTTTTGGCATCTGTAAACCACATAGTTAGATCGAAGATCCAAGTTTGCAATAACTAGAAGGATTTAATCAGATTATCGCGGAGAATCAACTCGTGCATGAACATATATCGTGTCTCGAATGTTACCCCTTGTTTATAACTAGAGGAGATACAAACTGATGGCATAGATTGGAAGTTCATAATGATATAATAACCAACACTCTGGGATTTGAGATAAATTGGTGATGAAAATGGTCTACTCTAAAACGATTCTCCATACTTTTCTGATATTTTTCAATTAATCTTAAAATTAATGACTTACCAGCAATAATGAAGTGAACCTAAGCCAACGTTTTGGAATTTATTTGTCCACCATCAGGGCACTGTGATCTGTAACGAAAATTATGCGATACTAATATGAAATTTAGTACAATATAGTTACAACATAAAAGTATCAAGGACAATCTCACAATTGCATTTATTTATCCGGCACATAATTCACGGAATTTCAGGAGAGTGACAATTTTTTGATCGATTCCATTAATGGAAATATGAGCCAATACTCATGTGCATTTTCACAAAAGCCTTCTGATATGATAAACTGATGGAAAATTCAAAACGGGGCTTTCGAAACTGATCAAAAACAAGGGAAAACTCACTTAATTCCGATTGAACTGGATTGAAATCCAACCAGGCCCAATAATAAACCTTGTCTGCGTCCCAAATAAAAATTGGAATTTCATAAACGGATTCCGGCTAAAACATTGCCCAAATTGGAATCCGATCGTAGGTCATTGATTCAGGGACCGATCAACCGGAGTATCAAAGCTATCACTTTGATCTCACGCGTATTTTCTATTCCGAGAAATATACAGAGGGAGGTCGTGAATTCAGTCAGTCGTATTTATTAGGGTTTTACGGAATTTCTGACTTTTAATTAAAATTGTTGGTCGGTTATCGGTAGATGAATGCATGAATTCTGATCGCTGAATAATTGGGCACTTGACCGAAATGGATTGCAGAGGAATTATCTGCTGCGAATATTCGTTACCTCATTGACATCATGATTACTGATAATGAGCAATTCGAATTGGATTCTACTGTCGAGTAGGCTATGGAATTTTGGAGTCCGATATGAATATGAGAACAAAGGGTTCAGATTGTAATGCCATGTGGTTTCAGGATTGGAAATTTAGTGCAATTATCCTCTAGTGTTGTTTTTCATATGGAATTTTGAAACAGACTAAAACAAGATTGTATTTCTCGAACAGATCTGGAATAAATTGATGTTTTCCTGCCTTGAACTATTATAAATTTACTTGAACAGAATATTTCCGAGCAGTCTGAGCTGAATCATACAGTTCCCTGACCAAATATCCTTGAATACTTCGAAGATTAAAGTTGACAGTTTTCAAATATCAGTAATTCAATCAAATATGAACTTCAATGAATGCTCGTGATATCTGCAGGTCAAATGGGGAAACAATTTCCATATTTTCTTGGTAGACAATCATCTGAATCATCTGTGTGTGATATTATGTTATTAGGTAGCATATAACCAACTTATTTCATCCCTCTCTTCCATACTTGCTCAACTACAAGGCAAGTTGCTTCATATTTTTCGCCCGTAAACTAATTTTCCCCACTAGCAGAGAAAAGCTTCGTGGCAGATGTGAAATATTAAAGCTGTTACTCTCGGATATCCAGTTATGAGCATTCCGAACTAGAGACCAACTAATTCCAAGCTCGGCTTCTTTATGAAGTCGACGATTCTCGTAAGATTGCAGTACTGGTCGATATATCATGTGTGGGATTGATTGTAAAAGGAAGAAAATTCGTATTGAAATAATTTGAATACTTTATATTCAGGATATGTACCACATTTATATCTACGATGATTTTTCTGGGAGAATAGTTGGTCTTCCAGTGATAAATATCGAAATTTCAATGACTATTCTTGGGCGTTTGGCTATAATGGAGTCATAGTTTCTTTTGTAACTATGACTATGACTATGACTATGAGTTCCTGGAGGCGTTGGCGGGCATATATCCCAATAAAACTGTCCACGTCCTCCCATTCATAATAGGAGCCAGAGGTCTATGGTGCAGGGAGAGCAACACCCTCCTCGATGCTCTCGGAATAAACACCCAATACAACCGCAGAGATCTGGTCACAACCACCATGAGGGGCAGCTGGTCGATCCACGCAGAAGTGTGTAGACGACACTGGGACGAACTGTAGTGTGCGAGGGCACGTAGTCGGTTGGTGTGGTGCGGTGGTATAAATGTTTCGTTTCCGTGCGAGCTGCGGTGCCGGGTAGTGCGGCATGCAATTCGCTACCTCTGGCAAGTTCCACAGAGAGGAATGAATCTTTAGGTGCGTGGTGGGTCGCTTGGTGCGGGAGTGATGGCCTGTTATCCGCCTGTAGTGATAGTGTAAGTGTTTTCTGAACTGTCATTCACTCAGCTCCCCATTGTTCTTGTTTGTGAATGATGTAGTGAACTTGTTTTATACCTCCTTGGCCTTTTGCCCCTTACATGTACCCTTATATTGAATAAAGATATGTCTAGCCATATGCCCATAACTACCTTAAGAGTCATAGTTAGTACTTTACTACCTTAGAAGAGTCATAGTTACATTTTGGTTACTATGACATCTGATCTAAGGTAGCCAAATGCCCATGAATACCTCAAGTGTCATAGTTATTCTCGAGTGTTGGAATTTTGACCATCGCCAAGGGCAAACGGTCGCATAACGGTCCATGAAATTTGGAAATTTACCACTAGAAGGGCAACCCTTCCAGAATATGTACCTCCCTCAGCTCCGAGATAATTTTTTTTGGGATATATCGCAGACTGAAACTTGCCATTTTCTCCCATACGATATGTAATTCTCGTCAACGCCTAGAAAGACGCAGGGATGTGAATATTTATAACATGGAATCTTGGAAATTTATGCGAACGTCAAAAGAATTTCCGCCCGACAGCATCCCGAATGCCTCTCTATCGAAATGGGCCACACGTAGGAAATCGTATCGGTTTTTGCCACTTGGAGAAATCGACGATGCACGAAAATGCAAATATGCCAGTTCATCTATCCCTAATAAAATTGTTGGGTGGCGCGGAAAACGGGACCAGGACCGGAAACTAGGACTTGACGGATTAGTCACCGCTCACTAGATAATCGTTCTGGCATGAGGTCCTTGTGATTCTATCCGGGGAGTTTCTGTTTGGGGCCGTCCGCCAATATTTGCACACCTATCGAGGTCCCGGAGTGGGTAGTTGGGATCGTATATATCGTCCGGAAGGGGAGGTTTGATTGAAATTTTGAATACGGGGAACAGTATCCGCACGCGGAATCCAGAGTGATATGAAAATATAATGGACTCACATATACGTAAATCAAAACTTGTCGTATTCAGTTCTGTTGGGAATATTTGGGTATTTGGTCTCCATTCCACTTGATTCTCTCTCTGTTTCGACACTAACACGACTGTTTAGCATAAAAAATATAATGAATGTTTTGTCAGCTGAGAATCATAAGATTTTTTCATAAACAAAAAAATGTGTAAGTGGAAATATATGAAGAATGGTTAACCCTGCTCCCTCCTCCTGACTTGTAAAAAATTCCTCTCATTAATTCAAACTGTTCTAGATGAAAGAATTTTTGCATGGATTTTCAGAAGAGAAGTCAAAATCAGGTACGTTGAATTATCGTCCATCTATCGTTAAAATATAGAAGTTCGTCGAAATAAGCAGATAACTTTTTCGAAAAGCAAGCTCCATCTACCGTGCTTCCTCGTACACTCTTTCATCGATAAATAGGAAACTGTGAGGGGAGGTTAATGGGTCACAGTAGATTTATAGATGACGTTGTCTGTCTCAATGAAGAAATCTAATATGAATATTATGTGCTTTGCTATTCCACCCACACGATGACATTCATTCGAATCTCGAATATGGAGTTTAGACGAAATTCGTAAATATCGAATTTGACATTTAAGAAAAAAACTTCGAGATAGTCATATCTCACACTTGGGAAACACTGTAGAACATTTTCTTTCATAAAAAATAGCGCAATTTAAAATACCTGTATATACGAGGATCTGTTGCTACAAAATGTATCCCCAAATGTTTGAATGTTGACCAAAAGCGTGCAAGGGTAAGCATCGCGTTCGATCTGTGCTCGATTTGAAAACGATGTAGACTTCTTAAACCGAATTGTTACTATGGATGAGACTTGGGTACATTTCAACGATCCAGAAACGAAGCAACAATCGATGAAATGGCGACACTCTGGTTCTCCAAGACCTAAGAAGTTTCGTGTCCAAAAATGTGCTGGAAAAGTTCTTGCTTCAGTTTTTTGGGATTGCCATGGAATAATCAAGATTGATTTTTTGGATAAGGGTACAACAATAACTAGAGATTACTATTCGACATTACTGACCACTCTACGGGAAAAAATTAAAAAGAAAAGACGCGGAAAGCTATCTTAAGGTGTTTTGTTTTTGCAGGACAACGCCCCTGCACACAAATCTGAAGTTGCCATGCAAAAAATTCGTGATTTAGGGTTTGAATTACTAGAACACCCCCCTTATTCATCAGATTTTTCTCTATCCGACTATCATATCTCTCCTCAACTGGGAAAAAGTTTAAAAGGTCGTAAATTTTCTTCCAACTTGGAGATAATAAGAGCTGTGGAGGTCTGGTTTGTAGAGCAAGAAGAAACATTTTTTTTGAAAGGTCTAGAGGCGTTGCAGGTTCGTTGTAATAAATGTATCCAATTAAGAGGAGAATATGTTGAGTAATAAACTATTTTGACATTGAAATTTTGTTTGGTTCTATAGTAGGCTAAAAATTTTTCAATTTATCTTCGTACGAGCATATCCACATAAAAAACTATAATATCTTTCATTTACTGAATCTATTCCAGCAGCGAAGCAATGCTGGTTGATAGGTATTAGATATGGTTATTCCAATTTTTGAAGTTTCATCTCTTCTGCGAAATATTTTATGATCGAAAACTCGGGAAATAATCGATATCAGAGATCCTCACATAAAATCGAGAATAATTTCTCCGAAAAATGGATTGGAATTTCCAAAATTGGTACAATTCGTCCGAAAAAAAAAACTCTTCGCTACCTGCTCATAAGGAGTAGTCTCTCCGACCACCGCGACCGAAATAAGCCTAGATAACTCGCGCTCAGCGTCCGCGATTCCCCAAATAAGCCGCTTATCTATACTTACCTCCGGAGACTTCAACGACACGCCAAGCGACTAACCTAGCTCGCGACTTCATTCGGTCCAACAACGCGATAAAGAATGCTGGTCTGACGTACGAAACGTGAAAATTTTCAAGAACGACCCCGTGTATTGTGCCTTTCGGTGTGGTGGCGTTTTTCCGACCGTTTTCCAACGAGATTTTCCACGATGACTAGAACTATGTGTGTCGGAAAAGCCGCGGGGATTTTCTTTGTGCTCGTTTCATTAGGATTTGTTGACAAGGTGAGTGATTTTGTGTGATGCTTTGTATACTGAGTGATAGCGAACGGTTTCTATTGTATATTTACTCATTTTAACTAATGAGAAAAGTTGAAGTAGAAAACTATCATGATCTGTGTTGAAAACATGCATTGATTTGCCAATATTTAGAAAACTGAGCTTCTGTTATTGTTTTTCCTTACTTCCTTCATGTAAAAAATCATTTTGAAATTGTTTAGAGAATGAAGTTGAATTTTTAATAGTTGAACAGCTTAAAAACTCTTGAATTGATTGAAATGTAACCTGAAATTTATTGTATACAGCTCAAGTGTAGACTCGAAGCAGTATTTTCGTAATTTGACATTTAAAAAGGATGATTTATAACCATTCATTTGAAATTTCATCCATTTCAGAGAAAAGTAAGTTTTTGGAACTGAAAACCCTCGATAAACAATGGTCCATCTTGACAGATATTCCATTCACAGATATACATACAGCTCATTTCAATTAAAACTCACAATCCCAAATGATTATTCATTCCTGAATCCTTTTTTCCCATTTGGAGGTTCGATTCGATGTCTCATGTGAGAACTTGCAAAAATTAAGGGTTGTTTCAATTCAAAAACATGATTTTTCTCAAAATCGCTTAATGAAACAAGAGTTCCATCCTACACTTTGGACTCACACTGTATATATTTGAAATATTGTTCCCCTGCTATATTTTTCCCCAGTATTCTTTTGATATTTGCATATATCTTGTTGGGATATTTATCATGCAATTATTAGCGAGTTAGGTTAAATTAAGGAATGGAAATTGATTCACTGTTCCGGAGCTATGACGTCAGATGACTTACCCACAAATATTCTCGGAAACTCTAGCAGTAGCACATCATCGAGGACTGACATGACTCAACATCCCCAACAAATTTGATCCTGTCTTAAATTTCCATCATTATTTTCGAAAAGTAGCTATAATATCCACCAACGCATACCTACATTTGTTTAATTATCATTTCTCCCTAGCAGACATGGCAAATCACATGGTTGTTGAATAATTCATAAAACATCAAAGGACTATTTGAGAGAAAAAAAAATTATGCTCGACATACTCCTCATAAATCCGAATATTATACAAGGTCTCAATGTTCATTTGCGATAAAATGTAAGGGCTGATTCCTTGTTAAAAAATATTACTCTCAAATTCAGTGATTTCTTCTATTTTCACTTTGCAATTTGCAGCCATAAAAATCATTTTATGGCGTTTTTTATATTTGATGATTATTCCTCTCATTTACTGATTTATTACTATGGTTAGATTCGAAACTGATTTCACAGATGACGAAAGAGAAAACATATCATATTACAAACTTTCAAAATGTTATCCTACCATCAACTAATTAAACTGATCGTCGTTTTCCGATAAAATTCCATTCAAATAGCGAATGGTTATAGCTCTATTCCTAGGAAGTTTGAGCAAAAAGTGAAACCAGGTGTTGGTTGATGATGTTTACCTTTGTCAACGTAAACTGAGTCAATATTCCGTACAAGCCGGTTCAAATTCAAGTCTAAAACAAGGCGTTAATACGAGTACTCTCTTACGTAATGTTAAACAATTCGATTATACACTTTCTTGGCTGTTCGTTTAGCATGGAACATCGCAAGAAAGCTAGACGAATAGCGGGTGAAACTACATATGTACTTTGCAGCTATTATACACTCTCTGAAAAAGGTTTTATTTCAAACACATCAGTTTTTCTGGTGTTTTTGCTCTATCAACTGAATTTCATGAATAAAAGAGTATAATGTTATACACTTTCTTCGATATTCGTGTCATTATTGACCGGTTTTATAACATATAGTGGAAATTGTAGATTGATGTGTGCAACTTTCGATTTAAGCAGAGAATTATTCGTTGTAACTACTTGATGTTTCATGGTGAAATTGTTAATTGAGCTAGGAAATTGGTTATTTTCATGGCTCACCTTGAGTACTTACTGATTAATTGTTATCTTTTCGACATTAATTCATGTCATAAAATGAAGCATCCACTATACATTGTTTAAATTTCTCGCGAAGAAATTTTTTATAAAATATCCAGAGACATATATAATTGTAAGATAATTGTTAGAATCACTGGATTTTTTGAAATTGATGAAATCTAGCTTCACAAAATAAAGTAATTGAAGGATATCAATAGAATAGCTGTCAATTCCATCCTCAAGTTGAATTTTCACAAAATTCCAAGTCAGACATTGAAATAAAATTGAATTAAAACATTTTCCACATATTGATTATTGCTTTGCAGCTGTTAGCAACTGATGACATCTAGAACAAAACAAAATTCCTATGACATATTGACGGTAGCTGGCTTTTGATCATTCTACAAAGCAGAGGCACATTCTTTTCCGTTTAAATACCAATAATTAAAACAAAGACTGGGAGTGCCTTCGGTCAGAACGACTCGAGACTTAACTGTACTTCGAAACTTATATGAATACTCATTTTCTTCTACCGACTCAGTGTTAACATGCCGCTCGTAGATCGTAAAAATCCGCAGACAAGATCTGTTGCCTCTTGAAAATGGAATCCTAGAAATATTGGTCAATCGCCACGGTCTGTTATGTTTATTCAAATCTGCCTCTGGAAATTTCGTCATTATGACAGGCCCGATTAGTTCTTGTATAACACGCTCGGTTTATGGACCGGGTGAAATGTCAACGGGTTCTGTTGACCTCAAGCTTCTTAACGCAGCTGTCGATTTTTCAGTTTTAGCATCGAGAGAACCATTGGAGAGTATGAAAAAAATTATAACTTATCGAAGCGAGATTCTAAAAGACTTGAAATATTCAGAGAAGGCTGTGGATACGATTTTACCTATTGGCTTTTTTAATTGACGAACCTAACCATAATGATCCACAGATGAAACGACACGAGGTTGCTCTCAAAAAACAGTATATACGTTTTGCGAGTTATATGACGACATCAAACAGTGCAGAACGTACAAAAAAAAAGCCTCTCTTGAACAACTGGTGCGTGAATACCATACAATGATTTTCGCACCAAGCTCTACGCGCTCAAAAGGGTTCTCACACATTTCACGTTATTTCTGTGGTACTCTAGCATAATGCATTACATAATACATTCCCATTATTTTTAAAATTGCGTATGAATCGATCACAGTTACAATTTTCACAAAAACTGCGGAAAACGTTATAGTATGCTCACTAGATATATCTACATTTTAATGAATATTTTATGAGCATTAATAATTTATTCACTGAGAGGACAGCTATATAAGATCTTCTGAAATGTTGATCAAATAAACTCCTTTTCACCAAAAATTTCAATGCTATTAGGGGACTTGCATCAAATATACAAAATTACAAACATACGAGATGGAAAATACTAAGATATCCACTAGCTAAAAAGCATGAGGAAACGAATACAGATTTTCTTCCTCGATGATTGCAATTTAGATAAGGATCATCGGGATTTACGAAAGTTAACCACGATTTGTGAACATAATTTATGTTGTTGCTGATTACATCCTTCTGTTAATTACTTTCATAATAGTGGCCTCCTCTTTGGGGAAAGTGATATTCAACAGATGACTGCATCTTGATTCGAATTTCGGTAATCGGTCAGTTTATTGCTTCAGAGGTGGACTCTTGTAGATCTTCAGAAGTGAATGTTTGTAACTGTCTGGAGATTTCAGAACTGAAACTTCAGTTTAGCACAGCTTCCAGTTGTTTCCCCAAAGGAGATACAAGCAATTTATTCACGAAGAAATATAATTACGATTGGAGACGAGTACATTATCGGAAGATGAGTCTCGATAACGAAACCAAAGCGAAATACTTTCTAAACTCCCATATCATATTCAGAAAAATAATTCACACCAGAGAGAGAGAGAGTGGAACGTTTTCATTTTTCTATTGCTCTTTTTCCACACTCGATCGGCGATCATAAACTGGAATAATTCACGTTAGAATGGGTGAATTATCACGATAAGTTCTTATCCAAGGACGCCCGTTAACATTTACGTATAAACAATACCTTCACACAGTTAAAGTATAGATTTTCCGTTGAATTAACTCCGGACATGCCGCAAATACAGGAATTCGAATAATGACGAATACCGTTTAGGTATTCCAGCAATATTGCTCCCAGCGCCAGTTCTTGCCCATTTCTGATTGACTAAACGTCGCAATTTGTACAGAGCGGAACTAAAAACTTTGAAAGGCATTGCAAGGAATCGTATCCAATATTCAGAAATCAAAGACATATGAGCAGAATTATAATTATCATTCCTAAGTACAACTAGAAAGAACCACCTGAAAATTGTACCTCTTCGTCGGACATCTCTTCTTACTTGATGTCAGAAAAGCCATAAGAAACAACAAATACTTGTATATACTTTTTCAATAAAAAATCGCCTCTATTCCACACAGTGTTTCTTTTTCTTCGTTCAGCATGACCATTCTGCATTTCACAATTTCCTTCGGCTCATTAACTGGTGAAGCTGCAGAAGGCGTGTCGTTTCTATTGAGAAACAACCATCGATTGCGTGAAGGTCGGAGCCGACTCCCATTCAACTTACGTATTGTTTAAACAATCATCCTCGTTGATTTCTTTATTTTCGAGCTCGAGCCTGCTCAAACCTACTCCCAAATCGACTCGTTTTTATAGAAGTTTCATAAGGTGAAGTAGGGGAGAGTTCCTTTGAATCGGACGGCCCATGAACCGGACGCTACAGTTTTCTACTACACTCGATAGTAATTTAGCATCCTTTACGTAAATCCTATTTTTGCAACATCGATCGATATCTCTTGGAAAATGGCCGACCCTGTGGCTCGCGCTTTGTTGCAAAAATGGGATTTACGTAAAGGGTGCTAAATTACCATCGAGTGTAGTAGAAAACTGTAGCGTCCGGTTCATGGGCCGTCCGATTCAAAGGAACTCTCCCCTACATGCAAAAACGCGCACACACAGTGGGAACTGAAAATCCTTATAAGGTGAGGCAAAAGTGAGAGTGGATCGGATTATTGGTAACAGAGCCATCCCACGGACTGGCCAGGACCGTAACGTGGTCTGGAGGACCCAATTTAGCGTATATTCGGGTGCCACTCGACCCTGGCAAAAAATACCGGATTTGAAATAGGGCCATAATGATTTCCAGTCATTATACATCCCACAAAAACATTTGCATTCAAAATGCTGCCAGGACGACACAGGTTTTATTCTCTCACAAAGTTATCAGATCTCATGTAGAGTCCAACTCTACATCTCAATCAAAATATGTTGCTTGGCACACAGAGAAATTAAGGAATTTGTTCATTTTATCAAGAACTTATTACTGTACTCTGTCTTCGAATATGGGACGGTACAATCTTTGAAAGAACTGGTTACCATCGAATAGATGAAGATCTAATAGTTCCAGTTATAATTCTCACAGAAAGATTTTGCTGTGCATCAATTTTTTGCACATGAGCATTATTTACCCAAACAATATTCAGCAGCCCAAAAAACCAAAGCTAGAACTGTTGTTCGAGGAGCTGATGGAACTCATCAGCTAGTTTATGCAGGATATTATTCCTTTTTTTCAACTTCAGACGCAAATTCTGCAAATGTGCTTTGAAATTCAGCGAGGAATCCAGCTTAACTCCTGAAGATTCTGGATTGAAGTTATGTTCCAAAAAAGAATTACCGAAAACTACGCTGAATTTTTTATATTTTTGATGATTATTCGAATAGAAACAAGAAACCTCGGTTTTATTTGGGTTAGGACGCAAACGCCACTCGAAAAGTAGTAATTCCTGAATCTGTAGATAGATTATTCTCTATAGATGCGAGGGCATCAGCGTATATATATTTCTCAGAAGAAGTAGTAGGGATATACAACAGATATAAATTGAAAAGAAGAAGAACTAAAACTGATCCTTGTGAAACACCCTAATTCGAAGTTTTGAAATAACTGCTATTATCATCAACAAAAACAGGAAACTTTCTATCTGACAGCATGTTTTCTAGTAAGCGAACCACCTTTCTGCACTTCATATGTGTATAAAGTTTGAAACTCAAACTATCCTTCCATACTGTGTCATATGCTGCAGATAAATCCACAAATGCACTTCCTGTATTTAATTTATCATCTAAACCTGCTTCAATGAATGTGATGAGACACAGAACCTGATCACAATATTTTTCTTGAAACCCCCTTGATAATTTTGGAAAGTCTTCTAGAATCGATTCAATCCTAAAGAAAATCAGACGCTCTAAAATTAAAAAAAAAGAGATAACAACCAACACAAAGCCCTTTTGCCTAAATGTTGATGAAATCAGGATAAATTCCGTCGAAACCAGCAGCTCTACGAGATTTAATTCATTAAGAAATAAAATACAGAAAGGAAACTCGACAAGCGACAAGGATGAAAAATCAGTACAAAAACTTCGCTAATGAAATTAATTCAAGAAAAAATCTGGAAAGGTCCGAGCATATGGCCGATATGCCGACTAGACCTTCACCCAACAGGGAGTTAATCCAATCGTTTCTGATATATACCTCCATCCGACAAACCCATACATCAAATGCCTCTCGATAATGTATCCTTCCATGCAACTTTCGCTCGGCCGATAAAAATCCTCTCGCATACCTCTCACAATTAATTTCAATTATCCATTCCTCGAATCCGCGCGTATTATCTATCGAACACAATAACGATAAGTCACTGCTTGTGCGATGGGATATAATGGTCGAACGAGAACCATACATTTTGCAATTACAATGTCGACAGATGAGATGAATGGTCAAGTTGCGGCGGAGGTGGTATCACTTTCGTTTTCGCGTGGAAAAGAATTTGCTGCCCTACAGACAATGGATCGGAGATAATAGCCAGTCCTGGAGCTAAAAAAAGGCACTGAGACTGAGTCCAGTACAAAAAATTCTTAATTTAGTTATATGTAGAAGAAAACAAACTTATGGTGGTATTCTGGTAAGGCAATCTGTAACTTTTCATAAGCTTATAGGAAAATTGCAATTCTGGACGTTTTTAGTGATCTGTAGGAATCCGTAACTATTTACGATAAGTACTTTAAAAGTAACACTGTAAAGAAGATAGTTACAGGAACATTTCCAAAATTGCATTATTCACGAATCTGTCAATTGGACACTGAACGATCGATGGTAAGCTACAGATTTGTAACTTACAGATGAAAAGCAGAATACAACCATTAATCTGGAAAACCCATGGCACTTGATCCGATTTCGAGACAGATGGAAAAGAGTTCTGGTGCCCTACAGACAATGGATCGTTTTCAGAGATAATAGCCAGTCCTCAACCTAAAAAAAAGGTACTGAGACGTTCTCCACGTATAACAAAAAATTTAGTTACACGTGGAAGAAAACGAACTTAATCTGGAATTTCACTTGATCCGATTTCGAGACAGTGTGAAATACGTAATATGCTCCATATTTCAGAATCCATTGTATTCACTACCTGTCAGAGAACAAACCGTACCGTGTATGCATCAGAGAAACAGCATTCTCCTCGTAGACGGTCTGGTCTACATGCCTATGTGGAAATACCATTTTGCAAAACAATGCGTGCGTTCGAATAATTCATTTCGATAACCGTCATTGGCACATCTATTCCAATTTCGATTTAACCGCTGTTACCTCATTGACCTTCGCTGATTCATGCATTATGAAGAAAAAGAGATATGTAATTAAAGGAGGATGTGGGTAGGCTTATGGTTCTGGTTGATTTTTGCCGTCTAGCAATATGTGGGAAATGAGTGATATCGTTTAATTTCAGTTGGTTATCTGATGGCGAACGCACGAGGTAACGCCCTGTCATCATTTTCTGATCTATCAAGGGAGAAAATGGGAAAAAGTGGATATTTATTGATTACGGGGTAGATTCTAAAGGTGCCCGATTATATATCACGCTCATAGGAGCTACAGATGCTGGAATCAGATAGCACATGCACTCACTTTCAACACAGAGTTCATTTGTTGATGAAAATAAGAACAACCATCAGGTTTTTCAATAATCTGATGGATGAATCATCTGGAAATTCTGTACTCTGATTTTTTCAGCATTGCTGAGTCTAAATCATTGTGGGGTTTCTACACATCTGATATACGAGGATATACTGAAAAATTCTTAGCCTATTATAGAACCAAACAAAATTTCATTGTCAAAATATTTTATTACTCAACATATCCTCCTCTTGATTGGATTCATTTATCACAGCGAACCTGAAACGTCCCTAGATCTTTCAAAAAAAATTTTTCTTCTTGCTCTGCAAACCAGACCTCCACAGCTTTTATTATATTCACGACTTTTTAAACTCTTTTTCAGTTGATGAAAGAGATGATAGTCAAATGGAGCTGAACCTGGTGAATAAGGGGGGTGTTCTAGTAATTCAAACCCTAAATCACGAATTTTTTGCATGGCAACATGAGATTTGTGTGCAGAGGCGTTGTCCTGTCAAAACAAAACACCTTTGGAAAGCTTTCCGCTTCTTTTCTCTTAAATTTTTTCTCGTAGAGTGGTCAGTAATGTGGAATGGTAATCTCCGGTTATTGTTTTACCCTTATCCAAGAAATCAATCATGATTACTCCATAGCAATCCCAAAAACTGAAGCAAGAACTTTTCCAGCAGATTTTTGGACACGAAATTTCTTAGGTCTTGGAGAACCAGAGTGTCGCCATTCCATCGATTGTTGCTTTGTTTCTGGATCGTAAAAATGTATCCAAGTCTCATCCATAGTAACAATTCGGTTTTAGAAGTCTACATCATTTCCAAATCGAGAACAGATCGAACGCGATGCTTCTACCCTTGCACGCTTTTGGTCAACATTCAAACATTTGGGGATCCATTTTGCAGCAATCTTTCTCATGTCGTGAACTTTATGATGAACGCGTTCGTATGGAATATTCAGTGCTTCTAGATATCAATACATCCTCGTAGTTTTGAAATTATAGGAGTGTAAATTCGGGAAAATTTGGTGAAAATTGATTTCCATAAATTGAGCTGCTTAACCCAAAATTTGTATCATACAATACAACATCTTTATAGAGAAATAAGCGCCCTTTAACCTACCGAAATTTCCTTACTGTAGTTAGCACACACACAACATGGTGGCAGACTTGTTTTATTTTGTTTTTCCTTATTTTGAAACAAACTACAGACATCTAGAAACTACTTGCATGTTTGTAATCTGAATATCCTAGATTTTATGGGGGTTACTCTGCGACCTTAAGATATATTGTGTCCTTGACAATTTTGATTTTTTTTGAATGTGCAAGGATCTTATTTAAACCCACCCTGCAACTGCAAATATCGAAACCTTCGCATCTCGTGTCTCATCTACAACGTTCGTCCATAATCCGATGATTTTTCCCTCGTACACATTGTCGACATAATTTACAATCCCCAGCCGGGCATTGCTTAATACACAAATATGTAACGAGCGAACTACACGAACCTCGGACTCCGTCTCAAATCGTTAATCCATTTATTTATAGCGCTTTGGGTAACGCGATATCCTCGGAAAAAAAAATTTGGCAGGTTATGGGCGCTGTTCTCCGTAGATTAACGATCGAATAAAACGGCACGAGAGTGTGTACTCTTCATCATTCTGGCATGGACAATGTAATGGGTACCTACACGGTGGATACTTTCACCTGATTTACCATGAGATTGTCGCCCCGGAAGTCACTGATAGGGTCGTACCAACCGTTAATGATGAGAAAGAGAAATGGAGAGAATTCTGCACCGCTTCTTGGGAACTTTTTTGTCGATACGAATGTCAAGTTTGCTCTATGATGAGAAGATGGGATATTTCTCGATAAGGAGATCGAAAAGATGATAAATCATGATGTTGCAATAGATGCTGACTTGAATGCACAAAGAAGAGGTCAGTTTTTGACTACAAAAGTGTAGCAATTAAATAATTTCCCTAGTCACCTGTAAGTCATCCCATTCACGACGCTCTTGGATGAAAAATATTTCAATTTTGTTCTGACATGAATGTTTTGGAAGTATAGATACTGATTTATAAAGGCATAAACCTTTGACATGAAATATTAGAGTACAAATTCTTGTGAACATGCCTGGTTTTACGAGTCAGTTAATTCCGTAACACAATTAATCGTGTGAAAGTGAGAGTTATTATGCACTTGGTATTTATTATTAACCGTAACAATCCAACTTTTAGTTTCCTAGTCTAACAAACACACATCAATTTCGATTAACTTTTGTTTGGAACGTAAAGTTCCCATAATTCTCTTTCATGAAGAGGCAATTTGTTTCTCGAATCGTTTGATGAATGCTTCACTGAGCTCCATCAATGATATTCAACATTCATTCCATAAATATTAATGGAAGACCGTTTACCCAATGCCGAAACCCACATCAAACATCGAAATTTTAAGATTTCACACAGAAATGAATATAACGTCGAAATATTCGGTGTCATTCACAGAATATAATTCGAGGTTGAGAATTGTATTTTGAACTCTCGAGGTTCATTAGCAATTCAAACAATTAATTACTTCCCCGTCGTAAAGTATTCACTTAAAGAGAATTCTGTTTTCCTCGCTGATTGCATCTCAAAATTGAAGATGTGGAGAAGTGAATTCAAACATGGGGTTATTTGAGTACACCTCGACCAATTCCCATTTCCAGTCACGTAAATTTGTTTTGAGAACGGGCAGAATTCTGATCGCTTCGGAGAACCTTCGTTCTGTCGTATCATGAAAAAAATATAAGTAGGTACACATCCGCTGTTTGTATAAGAATTTGCAGTAAGAATGTTGGGGAAAAATGGGGGAAAGACAGTCTAACTTTGGCATTCCTGATTCATCACCGTCATGTTTGAATGAACATGACTCATAGAGGTAACATAATGACTCTGGTCATACTGTATTAATTATTATCCTGTTCGAAAGAATTATTCATATCCAAAAGCAATTGAAGAATCGAATCTATTTTACTACCAATTTTCGAGACCTTATGAATTTTGTCTTCCTTGAATATCATTAAGGTGGATTTTTACGTAAAATTTAAAGGGATCAAGATCGAAATTCTTACTATTATTAGAGTGAAACTTTTGGGTAGAATTTCCATCGTATAGGAAATAACCGATTTCACATATAACTAAATTGTTCTACAGCTGTATCAAATCGACGAATCTGGAAGTAAATGTTGAAATAAAACTTAAATAGGCTTGATATTGCAGTGCTGTTACTATAACTGTATGTAGATTGCGGACGATTGCAGATAACTATCATCATTACGATTCTGTATCTGTACCAGTGAAACAGATAATAGAATAATGCACTCCTGCTCCATTGGCGTGGTAGAGATAAAACTGACAGGCAGGTCATTTTTATTTGATTTTGTCCAGGTTTTCATTCTATTCATTCGAAATCATGTGAGTTTCATATTTTTTAGTTTTCACCGCAATGAAACTTCAGAAAACCATCTTGAATTGGAAAAATTAGTGTGGAATGATCTGTCATTCTGCTTTTCGGGATCATCTGAGGAATATCTTCATAAAAATGTGATGCATGTCTGATATTCCTTTTATCAGTTTGTGCCTTCCATCCATCTATTTATTTTTAGAATGGCTGTTAAATGTTGCTCCGATTTCAGATATTTCAATGCTTTTTTTCGTGTATTAGTCGTCCTGGGAACTTCTGTCTCAAAACAGCTAATGAAATTCGTCCTTTGTGAGATGTAGCTCCATCCTGATGGAACCAGATGTTACAGGAATGTCGAAATGGTGCTCTGTCGCACCCTGTATCTGTTTTATTCCATCAATGTCACACTTTCTTTGAATAATTTCTTCCATCTTTATATCCTCCTGATTTAATCCGAATTTCATCCATTATTCGAATATCGACTGATAAAAATATATGTACTACTCCACTGATTACTGAACTACCCATTCCTGTTCTTCCGTAAACAGTATAATGTGCAGACCCGCGATCTCTTTATTGTTCCACAGGATGGAAATCCGGATGTTGGAGCTTAATAATTCCAGAACTTTCCGCATGATACGATGTGATGAAAAAGATTTGTAATGACCTCTACCTGAAATGTATCACTCTAAAGATTAACGCAAGGGGCAGGATCTTATGAATTCGAGTTTCATTCGAGGGAAAAACCTAAAATTAATTTGAAATTCAGCTCCCAGTCAAAACCTCGCAAGATAACATCATTCAATTATATACTCATACACAGATAATTTGACGCATTCATTTTTTCAGGGTTACTGTGAATTGATAGACTCAGATTTCATCCCACAAGTATCCGCCACGTGCAAACAGGAGCATATGAGCATAAGGGTAGCTTTCAACGGCAGCTTCAACGGAGCTGTTCACGCTAGAGATTTCAGGACACCAGCCTGCATGTCACATGGAGACGGTGGAAAACTGGTCACCTTGGACATCAACTTGGCAGCTCAGCAAGGATCTCCTGACTACTGTGGCCTTTTGGTCAATAACGTGAGTTTTTAAAATGAAGAATGCCTATTGTGTAAAAGCTCTTTTCTCTCGTTTTAACACATGCTTCAGAGCATAACTTTTATTGGACGTTGCTGTCTGAAATTATGGGAGACTTAATTTATGAGATGAATAAATCTTTGATGTCTTCCAAGTATCAAACACTGATGAATACGATTATGATCAAAAGTATTGTCATGTTGAACGTTTCGCAGCCATTTTATTATCATCATAATTCACCTTGAACAATTTCATACCATGATATTTCTGCCTACGAAGATTTCAGATTGAAACACTGATAGATTTCTTCAGAAAAAATTCCTGATTGCGTTTTTTTCATTCTCGATTTGTGAATTAACTCTACCCCAGAAAAAAATGGTTTTAAACTTGACCACGAATACGAACTTTGCCAGCGCCCATCCAACATGTACACAGGAAAATGAATTAACCGTGAAGCTATTCAAATGATTATCATTTACATTCAAGAAAGGTTCTTGAACAAACTATTTAGGAGTGTTAGCAGTGGGTTACAAGGTTGACTAGAAACAAGCCAGTATATATCGTGCTCGATTTATTGTGACATTCTTTGTCTGATCGTTAACAAATATCTCGGAAATGTGCACTGGTTTTATTCTGCCCGAGGATTTCTTACACGCCAGAAAAAATCGACTTATATATTCGCTATTTCTACGATAATGGGATACTCGGAATAATAGACGTAGTTTTTTCATTCAAGAATAGTTTCTTTTTCTGCATCAATTAGAATTGGAATTATTACTTTCAAGGTGATTTTTCAATTACGCTTCACAGCTATCAAATTTCTTATCCCCTTCGTACATAGCTGTTTTTCAAAGATTTTAGACATTACACCATTGATTTTGGTAGTTCGAGTTATGGAATTGAATGGAAAATATCCAAATTTTGATCATGTGTTATTCGATTCAGATCTATCCAATAACAGCTAATGAAAGCAAGGAATATGATTAACTTTTCCACAAATTTTCAACTCATGAAATCTCTTCCTTTGAAATTTGACACTATTTCTTGTTGAAGAGCTGTCGAAAGTGAACTGGTGTCTTTCTTGGAGTATAACCTAGGTTTCTATGTCTCAAAACGAATATGTTAACACGGAATTCCTCCAGACCATGCTAATGAAGAACCTTTTACTGTTAATCTCCCTAACCTTGAAATTAAAGCAAAAACGCATCCAGTTGCAAGACGATCTAGAATACAAAGTGAGCAATTTGCACCGATCAAACACTGTCATTATCATCTGCGGGCGATCGGTTTCATAGGCATGACTCATTCGTAAGACATCATGATTATTTGCCAGGAATACGAATGACTAGAATGCACCTTTTTCCCGCTGTCCTCAAATCGCACCGGAAAAACACCATCTTTTCTAAACGGGAATTGTAGCTGTGAAATTATCGTCAATAATATTTATATTGTTTTATTATGTCATCACGAACTAGGTGTGGTCTTGAGCGAACGCTCAAGCATGTCCATGTACCGGAGTTAGTAGAAATGCGATTTCAGTGTTGCCAATTGATATTTCCGAAGATTTGGATTGATTTTCGTTGTTGTCGTTGATCCTTTTTCACCTGACCTTTACCTATTCATTATTGAATCATTTCTCATCAAACAAGCATGATTTTCGGTCATACTCTTCTCTTCTTCTCGAAAGCTATGCCTGGTACATCGCCTGTCTCTCACCTAATCGTGATTATTTCAGAGAACCGACGAAAGATCCGTCCCCATCGCCGTCAGGATCCACAAGACCCTAGAACTGGCCGACGACAAATTCTACGTCATCACTTGCGGCAAAGCCAGCTTCAAGAACGCCAAGAACGAGACCTCCTCCGTATCCTTGAAGATCCTCGATGGCACGAGGAAGGTGGCGCAGACGGTCTACTCGAAATCCTACACGTTGAGGGCCGAAATCTCCAGACCGGACGGCATCCACGGCTTCAGGGTGAAGAACTGCATCGTCTTCAACAAGTTCAACACTAGCGCGCCTCTGATCGACGAGAATGGCTGTCCGGCCGATAAGGAAGTCATTAGCCAGTTCGCGTACAACGACAATAAAGGCTACGCCACTGCCGAGATCAAGTCTATGTTTAGGTTCTCCGAAGGTTCCGATGTGCATTTCCAGGTGAGGATCGTTCTAGGAAATTCTAACACTGTTTCTCTGAATCTTCGTAGGTTCATTTACTGATATGGATACTTTTTTATAGTGCGACATAGGACTGTGTAGGGGAGCATGTCCGGATCCTTCTTGCAATGGTGCTAAATCCAAACCTCTCCCGACAGACGAAGGTGTTTTCATGGCGTCAACCAGCGTCTTCGTAATCGATCCAGGTCAAGCTCCCTTGGTATCTGAGCTTTGCGATGATGTGGGAGGAGTCAGACCATCGTGGCTTCTTTGGTTGTGCATCACTCTGGGTGTTCTCTTCCTGATCATGCTCATCATCAACATCTTCCTTTGCTCAGCGATGACCTGCGCCTGTACCAGTACCGAAATCATAGACAAGGAGCCTAGTATCATCGAAGACTACGACCCATACAGATCATGGCATGGTAGTCAATATGGATCTAGGTAATTCAGAATTATCACTGATTTTTTCACTACAGTTCACCCTCAGATGTGTGCAAAGTGTCTCAACGCAACTTATTAAACATTTCAAACTAAAAATCATAAAGAAAACAACTACTAGATCATTTACCAATCAAAACATGTTGAAGTAACATCGATATTAATAGATGAGCCAACTTCAAAGGGATTTTTCTTACCATGTGAAACATTTTCATGGAAAAATTTCAATTCCTTCTCTTACAGATTAACCACTAACGTCAGCATTATGCCCAGCCATTCTATTAATCCCTATAAACGCACAGTCTTGTTTCAGGTACTCGTTGAATGGCCCCCCACAACACCCCAAAGGCTACACCTCTGGCGGTTCGACCATGAATTCCGCCAGGTCCGTATCGTCCCATAGCGATCACTACGCCATCGTACATTCCAGGCCCGGATCGAGGTACAAGAATAGGGGACCACCTTCGCACGTAGGAAGTCATTATAGTGGAAAATAACGAATTATTAATAACGAAAGTAACCGAGAGACTCGAAAATCAAAAGTGCCGAGAAGGAGGTTCATTTCAGATCCGAAGAAAACTACATAAAATATTCTGGTCAACGATAAGAAGATATTTTGATTTAAACGATAAGATTTGGATCTGAAATGGATCCTCCTAGCGAATTGTGATGTGAAATTCTGAGAACTTTTCATTCTATTTATAGGTTCAATCGTGTAACACTCGTTCAAGGTGCGAGACCTGACTAATCCGAGATTAATTTTTTTCGCTTGTACAATTTTGTGAATCTGATTGGAAAAATTTGGAGGAAAATATGCTATTTTCGCTTTTTACATTCTCCAATACTCCGCTAATGTGTCCATATCGTGGTGACATTTCACGCCACTCGTACAGTACTTATGTACATATGAAGATGGATTAAGAAAATATAAGATACTTTATATATAGTGTTTTTGTATAGAAATAAATTGTACATAATGTTATTTTTCTTTTCTACCAATCCTAATAATCGTGAATCCTGAATATCAGTACAAATTCCAATGAAAAAACTTGTTTCATAATACAAAACTTATGGTGGATGAACTATTCTTGAAAAAGGCGCTTTAGAAATGATACCAGCCATCTATTCTCTCGACTGACAACTACACCTTTACAGATTTCATCAAACCCCTTATAGATTTCTGTAACCACACTGATAGGGCTAAGTTCCAAAAAAGATTCCTTCTTTTATGACGTTCACGCTTATGGCATATCCCTCTAGAGGGTGCAAAAAATATCATCACGAATTTGAGTTCAAATTTCAAACAAACCACAATCGCAAGTGTTCACGAAAAACCAAAATTCTGTGAAAATTGGTCCTTGATGACCAAGGAAATTTTGAAAATTGAACAACAGTTCAACATCTTATTTTTGTAAAGGGGGAATTGTACACATCATATATCTACTTACGCACTCATATTTCAACTTTACATCTCTCATTCCATTATCGACTATCTGTTGTCCAGTAATGAAATTTTTCATGAATGATTGTTATAAATTCAAGAACTTCCCTTTCCTGGTTGGAATGAAGGCAATTTCACCTCCGAATTCGAAATAATACAATTTTTTGCCATTCCGAGTCGACAAGGTAAATACGACATAATAAATATTCAGATATTCCTGCTGTGTTGTCCGAATAAACTTTTTTTTCTACTCCATATCTTGGAGGCGTGAGACGGATGCAAAATGGGAATTTTGTAGCAGGCAGAGCCCTTAAGGATTCACGGCGGGAATGAGATCAGGTGTTGACTCGAAAAGGACGGGACAATTTTTCATGGGGAATATCGCCAAGACAGGAATTTGATCCACTTAGTAGCAGAGGAACATGGTGACTTTCCGAGCTTTGGAAATAAATGGATGAATTTATATTAAATTGTCAGGGAAATTCAAGTTCGGACCAATTTTTTTGTTGACCCAGTCAGTGGAATCTTCGACCTTTACAATATTGTCCAAAAAAAGGAATTCAAAGCGATTTCATCCACCTGAGGAAACTCAGATCTCAGAGACAGAATTGAGATGAAAGCTAATGGCTCTCGCTAAATAAGACCTTCTTTCTAGAGGGTAATATGCTTAATTACTCTCAATAAGTTCCCTTTTTCCTCCAGTAACGTTAGGAAATTCTTATTTTTATCAAGATTTCAATCAGATCAGCAGATCTTGTAGAGGTTTGAATTGGGAAGGTTCTACTTCTAATCGTAGCAACGATTCATACATTTCATCGACGTATATACAGACGAGGAAAAGTATTTTCTCTGTTTCTTCGATTCCCACTAGAAATTTTCAGCGAAACCACGACGCTCTGTACATGGAGATGTGACAGAGAAATAAGTCTGTCGCGTCCCTTCCCTGTGAGCATTTTTATCACGGAATCATCTCGTAGCTATTCAGACATACCACTTGGCAGTCGTTCAGAAATTTCGCCTAAAAACATTCACCTGCAGTCATTTTAGTGCCGCCTGAGTGCTACCTTCGGCACTGGGCGAAAGTCTTGGAAAATTCAAAATTGCCGAAGAGTGCCCTGGTGTTTTGGACAACCAGCAGAAAAGTGAGTGTCCTAATTACTTTCGCGATCATTTGCCAATCCTTTCATTTGCCGACCAATTATTCGCGCTTGTATAGAGTGAGGTTATAATTAGAGAACGAGGTTGATTTTCCACTGTGACTTATTCACGCATTGTCGCGTTGGTTTGTAGTCTTCGAACTGTTAATTTCCTCCTAACCCTTGATTCATAAAATTCGGAATCGGTGGAGAGAGGAAGTTGTGCTTTTAATTACTCAAATGCCCGCCTGAAGCGCTCCAATCGGAACCTATTTTCAGGTTCTGAATATTCAGCAAAATCCAGAACTCATTTTTTGATCTGATCAATCATGAACCTTCAAAGTCACTAGTCACTTTTTCAACATTTATCGTGTGTGACAGATAGATTAGCTCGTGAATCATTCTCTACTCGATCTATAGGAATATTGCCAATTTACATCGAAAATATGCATCATCCAGATATGGAGAAACCCATGAAAGTAGAGCCAATAAGTGAATGCACATAATCCGGACTACAACAAGAGAAAATGCCATTTTTCCTTCAACAATCATTTCATATTTTTTCAATATCAATATTTCCGACAGTCTTTCACGGTCGGATGCCGACGTCGTCACGTGTGGCGTCCGCCCCGACGCCAAAGACGCGAATATTGGGTTATCGGTATTCAAATTTTACCGGTTGGCTAAACGCAACCTTAGTTGAGTTCCCGTGCTGCCTTTCGCACAAAAGGGTTGAGTATCAGACCGTGGAACTTCGGAGAAAACTTTCGGAGACGCCCTAGGCTTCGCTGAGTGTTTTTCACGGAGAAGAAATGAAAAATATCAACGTGGGAGAAGTACGATTAACTTCGGAGCGTTGATATTTATCTTGGGATAAGATACAGCAGCAATTTAGAGAGCTTTCGGGGAACTGTACAGTCGCTTGACTTTTCGGAAATTCTCTTTGATGAATTCACGTCGAGGAATCATTTAGGATGAAATAAAACACAAACATCGACAGTTGAAATGTTTCCAGAAGAATGAGGACTTATTCAAATTAAAATTGGAAGTAAACGGGGATCATTAGGTCCCTTACACACTAGTGGTTGATGATTTAGAAGATCTAAGGCTGGGTTCATATATCGTTAAACCTAATTGCCATCTGCCAATTAGATTGGTCAATTTCTTATATCGTAGTCTCTAGAACAGGTCGAGCAGTTCAAATACTTGGGTAGCTTCATAAATACTAGGGCTAACCTAGACACGGAAATACACAACTGTATCAATTCGGCATCACGGGTATTCTGGAAGCTAAAGGACAAAGTGTTTCAAAATCACGACCTCAATCTGAAAAGACCAAGACAGCTGTTTACATAGCAGTCGTCCTCCCAACGCGAAAGCTGGACGCCCTACAGGCGACATATTAAACAGCTTGAACAAACGCAACAACGTCATCTAAGACAGATAATGCACATCAGATGGTTCCACAAAGTTTCAAATGCAGAAGTCTTGCATCGCGCGAGTTGTACAACAATTGAGACTTGAGTAACGAAGGCCCGACTCAGATGGAGCGGCCAAATTCTGAGGATGCAAGACACAAGACTCCCCAAAATAGCTCTGTATGGCGAATTGACAGAGGGAGCTCGGAAACCAGGAGGCCAGTATAAGCGGTTTAAGGATACACTACATCAATCCCTAAAATCAGTTAATGCCAATCATAATTGGGAACAACTAGCGTTAGACAAGTCACAGTGGAGGACTATGGTGCACAGTTATAATGGAAACTCGAGGAGAATACAGAGGTGGACAGATCTGGTTGATGACTATCCATGCCCAGAGTGTGGAAGGTTCTGTAGGTCATGGTTGGGTCTCTTCAGTCACAGGAGGGCACACAGTCGCAATTAGCCCTAAGAAAATATAAGTCTGTTCTTTTTTTATGTCTTTTTGTAGATTTATTCCCGGTAACGGGATACCGCAATGAATGAATGAGTCCCTAGGAGCTCTGCTCTATCCATAACTGTATAATTATGAGGTCGTATTTAGAAGTACCTTGAAGTATGGCGAATTGTGTCTTCCTCTATCTGGTTTTCAATGATTATTTGGAACCAAAAGTCACTTGACAGTGCTCCATATCGAAGTCCAGGGTCTATTGTGTCTCCATCAGACTTGTTCTCGATGCAGCGCCATACACAGCTCGTCCTGCTCCAGGACTCCACCACCTAGGCTGGCTTCAAGCAGTACGAAGGTTGTTTGCAGTGAGTGTCCAATTTAAAACTGAATAGGGATGGGCGAAAAATATCGATATATCGAAATATCGATATTTTTTCAGAAAATTATCTATAAATATCGTCGATATTTTAAATTCCGATACTATCGACTATCGATATTTTTTCGGAGTATCAAATTCGATATTTTTGTGTGAAAGACGTTGATCTGATGTGTATTGTGTGTATAATGGCGGCGAGTTGGGTAATTGAGTTTCACTATGAATCTATAGGTCAATCTGGTCAATTTAAGTCTCTGCTTAGATCATTTTTTAGCTTGATCACAATTGTCACAGTCGTTCTAAACGAAAAAATATGAGTGTGTACCCATGCACGATCTAAAATTGGACCTTTTCATGCTTTCTGCTTACTCGGGATAGTGAATCAGCGATTTCGATTTCAACCGATTACAAGTTGGCAGTTAGTTGAATGTGGTTGTAGATGTAGAAGCTCGTACGTTTTTCATCAGTTCTTTCCGAATACTTTGATAAAACTCACGTTTGGTGAAACTACCGATATATCGAAATATCTATATTTTTTCCTCGATATATATCAATACTATTGAAGAATATCGATACAATATATATCGATATTTTTTTCACCCTAGCCCATCCATAAAACTGAATTCTTGACACAACACAACACAACAAATTGTTAATCACGCATCCCAAACAACTTTCCCGCGTCACAATCGCACCTCGAGCGAAAAATCGAAAAAATCCGAATTCTCAGGAAATTTCCAAATCCCGAAAGGCCCGACAATCAATTTGCCGCACAAACGGCTTCAGAGCTCGCGCGAAAACGCACCTGGCAAACCGAGGAAACATCGAAAATTCCCATAATGGACCGCGTGTAACAGCATTATAGAATACGAATCCGAGTCTATCATCGACGTGAGTGGAATACTAATTACGTTTTTCATTATTGATGTAATTTTCCAGGGCCCTCGTCATTCCATCAGGCTCCTTTTACCAACACAGCCCGGAGGGGCCTCGGATAATTGCTGAAATATCTGGTGAGTGGAGAACGTCGAAAGACCGACAGATTTTTCGAGTTTTGTGCAAACAGACTAACGTTGCGTTTCGATGGGGACGAAAAAAAGGCGGGTCTTTTTGGGACTTTTGTCAGACCGGAAGATATGCCGGTTCTCCTGATCGAATTCGACCGAAATAGAAGGATTTTTTTCTCTATTTCTGTCGCACAATAGATCAATTGAACAACGATTTTCTACGAAGAGATGTGAAAAATTTACAGAGGGTTTCAAAGGTTTAATGTACTTCAGATTCATTGGAATTACGTTGGCAGATAACTCCGCCATCTAGACTAACTCATAGAGGCCATTTTTTGTGAAATGATTCATTTTTAAAGTTTTATCTTGTGTCAAAAAAAAAAGACCTACCTTCGAAAGCATACATTTCTCTAAATACTACTATAACTATTTTTTGCATGCCTTCAAATTGCTTCAATACTATTTTGCTGCACTGATGTGTATTGAATAAATTATTGATTTAATGTGATGCATCTTGCTCCTTTTGTTGAGATTTAAGTGTTATATATTTGCAGCTAAGTATGCCTTAATTACACACCAGAGCCATCATAGGTTAGTTAATTTCAGTGCTTGATTTCAGTTCCAGCAATAGTGAAACAGAAGGGTTCGATGAGGATTTTTTCGAATATTGAACAATAATCCCCCCATTTCCATTTCCGCGCCAAATCCCCACTTTCACTCGCGCCCACATCCCCCAAACCAACCGAAATTTGTCATCATCCGTCTTTCTCACTTTTTTTTTAATTCTCAATAGCAACTTCTCCTTGGTAGAGAGAGAAATGTCAGTATGGCTTCCGGCACGGAAAAGAATGTTAAAACTTGACCCGTTTCCCTTTAATTCGATTTCTGTAATGGGCGAGACGGGTGCTCAGGGGGATGACCGATTGAAAAGTTGGGATTCCTGAGGGATAGACGGGAAATAACTCCTCCATTTGCTCGGGATATTTCGTCGGGCAAGAATCGGCTATACAAAGTTCTGGCTCTTTGGATATCCCCCATTCCGAAGATGAATATCGCAGGAGGTAATATCTTTATGAGCTTGCGGTGCAAGTTTACAACCGAAGTTGTGAATCGGAGTATATCTGGACGAGATACCTCCCGGGAAATATTATATTTAATACGGGGAAATGAACAATAGAGAGATTCTAGTCAATGAAATGAGTTGAGAAACAAAATGTCAACCTTATCTACTCACACCGAACGTTTTCCTTATTGGATCAAAGAGAAAATCATGAAATATTCGAGACATCACACTCGATCTTCACCAGAAAGATGGAGCACGAACTGTCTGGTTTTCTGGAATCTACGGAACAACTTCTATGCACTCCATTCTAGGACAGAAGTAGGACACCCTGATTTTTAAACAGAGGTGCAAATATAGGAGGTCCCCTTGCTAATTTTTGAGCCAAAAAATTGAGATTTTCGAAATCGAGTTTTTGTGCAAGGGTTGGCAACGCTGATTATACAACCGGAAATCCCAATTGGATCAGACGAATATAACAGGAGATATCGCAGATTGAAAATGGCAATTTTTGAAAAATGCCATTTCCGAGATGAAAATCCAAACGAAGAGTTATAGGCTTTCGAAATTGCTCGCAATAGATTCAGCGTGTTCGAAAACCTATATTTTCATACCAAAATTTCAAATATCTGACCCAGTTTAGGAGAAAATAATTTTTGTTTCCACTTTTCATTTTCGTGTTGACTTCGAAGAGCTCTCTGGAGTGCAATTCTGTTTTGAATCATCAACTGTTTGGTTTCCCAGAATCTTCAAAACAGATTATATGCACTCCATATCCTAAAACAGTATTAGAACATCCTGATTTTCTGACAGAGTAGCGAATAGGTCATTTTAGGGGGTTTAACCCCTTGCTAATTTTGGACCCCAAAAATCGGGATTTTCGAAGTCGAGTTTTTATGCTAGGGTGGAAGCCTTGGCGACGCTGATTATAGAACCGAAAATCCCAATTGGATCAGACGATTATAACAGGAGATATCGCAGATTGAAGATTGCAATTTTTGAAAAATGCCATTTCCAAGAAGAAAATCTAAACGAAGGGAGATAAGCTTCCGAAATTGCTCGCAATAGATTCAGCGTGTTCGAAAACTTAGATATTCATACCAAATTTTCGAATATCTAGCACTGTTTAGGAGAAAATAATTTTTTTCGTTTTTCCACTTTTCATTTTCGTGTTGACTTCGAAGAGCTCTCTGGAGTGCAATTCCCTATTGAATCATCAACTGTTTGCATTTCTAGAATCTTTAAAATAAATTCTATGCACTCCATATCTTGAGGAAGTAATAAAACATCCCGATTTTCAGACAGAGTAGCAAAAGGCCATTTTAGGGGGGTCCTAACCCCTTGCTCATTTTTGACCCAAAAAATCGAGATTTTCAAAATCGAGTTTCTGTGCTAGGGTGGAAGCCTTGGCAATGCTGATTATAAAACTGGAAATCAAAATTGTACCAGACGAATATAACAGGAGATATCGCAGATTGAAAATTGCAATTTTTGAAAAATGCCATTTCCAAGATGAAAATCTAAACGAAGGTAGATAGGCTTTCGAAATTGCTCGCAATAGATTCAGCGTGTTCGAAAAACCTATATTTTCATACCAAACATTCGAATATCTAGCACTGTTTAGCAGAAAATAATTTTTTTCGTTTTTCCACTTTTCATTTTCGAGTTGACTTCGAAGAGCTCTCTGGAGTTCAATTCTCTATTGAATCATCAACTGTTTGGTTTTCTAGAATCTTCAAAACAAATTCAATGCACTCCATATCCTAGAACAGTCATAGAACATCCTGATTTTCAGAGAGAGTAGCAAATAGGTCATTTTAGGGGGGTCTAACCCCTTGCTCATTTTTGACCCAAAAAATCGAGATTTTCGAAATAGAGTTTTTATGCTAGGGTGAAAGCCTTGGCAACGCTGATTATAGAACTGGAAATCCCAATTGGATCAGACGAATATAACAGGAGATATCGAAGATTGAAATTTGCAATTTTTGAAAAATTCGATTCCTCTCGATTTCCTCCTCATTTATCGTGCAATGTAGATGAAATACCTCTGCCCCCTAACCACATTACCTCACGATGAAAAAACGCCACCATCTCCATTTCATCCCGGAAAAAAAATCACGTTAAAAGCATAGAAACGATCCCGCCAATTACCCTTGAGATAAGAGGTCACACCGAGCGTTCTCTCGGAGACAACTCCCAATTCTCCGGTGCCCGTCCAGATCCCGTTTCCAATGACCGACTCCAAGAAACTCATTATCCGGAAGAAGTCGAAATCTGGAAAGGTCTGAACGTCACGAACCTCGTTTCGCGTCTCCTAATCTAGGATGCATTTCATAGTGCAACGGGGGGTGGGGGGCAAGTTTGAGCACAAAGATCCGGGATGTTTTCAGGTTTCTTCGGAGGGGTTGGGGGTGGCGCTCGTCGCCGCAGAAGGCGCTGACCTTTTCACGGCGTTCGCACTTCGCCTCGTTAGGAAGAAGAAGACAAGGTATCTATTGTCCTTCGGTATCAGACTGGCGAGAAATAATTGGGCGTCCAAGCCTCGGCGTCTGGAGGAAAAGATGCCCTCCGAAACTTTGGGTATGAATGGGGGGAATCGATTGGTTCGAATTTTTCTTTGTCCGTCGATATTGTATCGAATAAGGAGAGAAGTCAGATGTCCTCTTTTCACCCAAGATACACAAAGGGATCCTAGAACAGCAGCATAAATTTTATAACATCTCTTCGCATCGAAAAGAATGGAAAATTGTATCTGTGTTGAAGGGAATTTTACAGTAATTATCAAAGTTTTCAGGTTTAAAATATGAAACAAATACTTTCCCATTGAAAAAGACCTGAATTTAATGAAAAAACAAGCAATTCATAGTATTATGTAAGATTCAGGACGTCTCATTCTTTTCACAAGCATGAAAAGGCAAAATTTCAATAAGCATTTAGATCTACGATGATTTTTCTGGGAGATATTATGCGTGTCGAAAGTAGACCTTCGAAAATTCCACAAAAAGATCTAGCTATACTGCATTCACATTTATTTTAGCAGTCGGTTGGCCATGAAATAATTTTCCCAAGTTTTTGTAACTAGAACAGAGTGAGGTTGGCACTCATGAAATGTCATAACGCCGTTGACACAACTAATATCAATTTTTATCACGAAAATGCCGAAAGTGATTGACAGAAGAGACAGGGTTTCAGGAAGTGCTATTTAGAATTCAGGTCCGCTCATTCAAATAGTTATACCCTGAAATTCTAAAATCCACAATACGTCAGACGATAGCGAACATATTCAATGTAAGAGAATTTATATAATGTATCATCTGAATCTAAACGACTTATATTTCAGCTGAATATTTCCACAATCAGAAAGATTGTGAATGAAGAGGATGACAAAAAATTTACTTCTATTGGAAGACCCAAAAAAGTGGTAGCATTTGAGAATTTTATGTTTGAGTGAATTAATGCGAAAAGTTTACTACAGGATTTTCGATGAATGTCATAGAAGAATAAGTTCCCGAAAATTGATTTTTCTATTTTTCATTTGACTTATCCTATACATTGTAAATGTCTTAAGGTACCAATAAATACCTGATTATTATTATTATTATATCAATGCATTAAGATGAACAGCCACAAATATGTGCCAGTTGTCCTGCTAATTGTTTATTCATGTGAAATTTCTGTTCAAATATGAAGTTCCTCTTGATTGAAACTTCCTTTGATTCCTTTCACTTATATTGATGCAAGATGATTTTTGTTGAAGAATTTAACATTCTGGTAATTATCTGTTAATTACTTCGGGAGATACCCATTCCCAACCACTGCAACATATGCATTTCATCTTCGGGTTATTATTTTTAAAATCTACAACTGATGTAACGTATTCAAAGTTTTGTCAAAGAAGATAACAAACATTAACTCTCCTCAAGCTAGTGCATATTATGATATTATACTGATCTCTTGTATTTTCCATGCAAATAACTGGAATTGGTATGCCTTCAATCAGTTTGTATAAACTTCAATTATGTTCGTCACATATTTTCCGAAGAGATTCGACATTGTGATAAAATACGTAATATCAGAAACTTTTACATAGAACGGGCAACATAGCGTTGATTTAAAACCCAAAAATGTTTTGACAAGCGTCATAACCCCACATTTTCCTACTATAAAGAGTGAAATGTGTCAAATTTCCATGGCCAACCGACTGCTAAAATAAAAGTGAATGGAGTATATTTGAGAATTCGACAATACTTCTAGAATAACGATAATTTTCCTGTCAATTATCGGAATAGCCATAGGATTCCCCGTCCCCCTACCCAAATATGAACAAATTTAACCGAAAGCCATTTTCCATTCAAATGGAGCGAGGCCCTTTCGTTCACTTTAATCTCACGATCGAAAGAGGGGAGAGATAGATTGAAGAATTAAATTTCGGAAAAATTCTATTGGATTTCAGATTATTTCTCAACAGTTCTGTAATTATTTTTTAATGAATACGAGTCGGGTTTCATTTTCCTGCCGGGTATCCGTTTCTGCTTTCCATGGAAATTCGGTAAGATCGTACGGCAATTCTCCTCTTCTCGGTGGCACGGCCACTTTCCGATCAAATTAACAAAATCGAAATTAAAATTCTCATTTTGGCGATTCGAATTTCTGCGCGAAAGGAGGAAGTTATTGATTCACTTGTACTTTGTGTCAAAGAGGTACCTTTTCCTTAGCTTTCAATTCGGAAGCATTTCATTTGCACGACGCGAATATTTTTTTCATGATAGATCTGTTTGATGCTACTACAGTAACTACACTGAGCAACACTCATTCAACAAGAGTAATATGCACCGTGTTCGATTATTCTCATTGCTACACTACTTTCTGTTCGTTGTGAAATCGTGAAGCAAGGAAAACACACCTTTATTCGACTTTAAAAGTGCTCACAAGACACACGAACCTCCAGATCATCTATGAAGAGTTAGTTTATTCAAAACAACTCTACTTTATATCGATTTTCCATACTGAATGGGCTGCATTAGATTTTGAATGAAAAAAGAAGAAATGAAGAGAAGACAGTTGACTAAACTCGGACCTTAGCTAGAGGGTGACTCCTCTCCTTCATTGTTCCTTCATTCAAACCACTGCCAACTGTTGAATGCCACTGAACTTCCTAACAAACGACCATACTTTTCCCCCATCCAACTCCCAAAAATAGCCCAAAACAAAACGTTACCACAAAACTCATTTTTCGAAACGATGACAAATCGACGAGGCATTTTCCCAAAAACAAAAAACAAAAATTCACGAATCTAGAGGCGAACATATTTCTCGAAATCAGCGCTATTTTTAACCCCGCTTTTCTGCGTCAACGATCCGTGGTGTGGTTTTTGTTTCAATTTTAGAAAACTATCGCCCACCTTCGGAGGAACACAAAGTCGTTCGTTCTTCATTCTGGAGCTCAGTCTTCGTCTAAAATAAGATATAACACGATCGCACATCGAGAGACTTCTAGTACGAATTTTCCGGGAAGTGGCTTTTCGATTGTGATTTTCCCGCTTATTTCCCTAATACTGTGATGTGTTTTTATGTGATAAAAACTTCGAAAGGTACGTTCTGAGGAGAATTGGACGTTTTCTCGTTTAGTGAATCTACAGTGAGTTATTAATAGTTTCCCGTTCTGTACTATTTATGTTGCTTCATGCTCTAGATCCGTGAACTTATTTCACATACAAGCATTTTCATTACAATTAATCTAAATAGATGAATTAATTCATCACCTTTTCCCATCATCTCATCAACGAAGAACACCCACAAAACTTGAAACAATATGAAAAATATTGTTTGATATGATTGGATTAGCCAGTTCATATCATACTGTTGATCGATATAAAAGTTCAAATAATCCTGTTGGCCTTGTTTATTATTCGCATCAAAATTTATTTCAGTCGAAAACAACCCTATGGTAAACAGAATATTCCATTGCATTGTATACAGTGCCAAAAGAGATGCTACAATGGCGTTTGAAAATGAAATCAGGAAAAAAAGATATATTTAACTTCCGGATTGGCTTTCATGAAAATGGGTTTTGTCTGATGAAAGTTGATACCATTGGTCATTTTAAATTTCTCTTCATTTTGTTCGACTACCAACCACCAATAACCCCTCTGGACACTTCTGATATATTTTTTCACGTTTTCGAATTTGGCAGTTTCGCAATTTGTCACACCAATCCAATCTAACGTCTATAAATCCGACGATAAACGGGCATTGAACAAAAACTTCCACTTCCGAGCGAGATTCTGCTTTCTTTAATTTCATTCTCTCCTCTCCCCGAAGACAGAATAAATACCCTTAGAATTCCAGTGATTCCTCCAACTCCAGAAAGTTAAAACGAATCCTATGAAAGCAGTTCTCTTCATTGACATTCATCGCAGAGTAAACTTCTGACCTGCCTTTGTAAAACCCTAATCGACTTCTTCTCTAACGTTTCATTCAAAGGGGGGCCATGAGATGATTGCTTTCATCAAATTTCATTCTCAGAGGTGCTAAACCCTTCTATAGTTGTCTTTCAGCTCAGCCTAACCGTTCGGAATTTTTCATTCTTTACCTGAATTTACCAGTTTACAATTCTATGCAAGCATCCGAATTTAAACGTGGATAGAAAATTATCTGAACACATAAAATTTTCAGATGCTGTTGTTTCTTTGGAACCTTGTTACTGTCATGTTCTTTTCATTCAACCATCGGGTCATTTCATTGCTTGCCCAGAATAGTTCTGAACAAAGACTTTGGAAGATTCTGCACCACTTTTGTTTACGTCTGAATCTGTCTCCAGATACAGATACAAATAACTTCAACAACCTTGAGTTAAATATGGAAGACCTTCAGCCACGAAATTTATGGAAAACTGACAGCTACTTCAACGCTTATTTGTTTGGATGAAAGGTCGTTTGTTAGTCCAATCAGAGACAGTTTCAGATTTAACATCGACTTAATCGATACAAATTTGCATTGTACCATTCTCAATCTGAATATTGGAAACCTCTTTTGAGGATAAGGGTGAAGATTTTACCCCACAGAAAGAACATCCATGGAGAAGATAAAGGAAAAGTTTTTGACTGGGCGTACCTATTAGATTTTCTATTTGCAGTGATTGTTATTAGTTTTTGACCCTCTGGGCTCCTAGCGATAAGTGCGTCTGCATATTGAAGATAATGGACACCTATAAACATATATACGAAGTTTTAGGACTTAGACTCAATATCGACCAAACCAAAATCCTGGTAAGTCCCCCAGAAAGCCTTCGAACACATATCAGCCTGGAGAATGATAGAACAGGTCGAGCAGTTCAAATACTTGGGAAGCTTCATAAATACTAGGGCTAACCTAGACACGGAAATACACAACCGTATCAATTCGGCATCACGGGCATTCTGGAAGCTAAAGGTCAGAGTGTTTCAAAATCACGACCTCAATCTGAAGACCAAGACAGCTGTTTACAAAGCAGTCGTCCTCCCAACGCTTCTTTACGGAAGCGAAAGCTGGACGCCCTACAGGCGACATATTAAACAGCTTGAACAAACGCAACAACGTCATCAGATAATGCACCTCAGATGGTTCCACAGAGTTTCGAATGCAGAAGTCTTGCAACGCGCAAGTTGTACAACAATTGAGACACAAGTAACGAGGGCTCGACTCAGATGGAGCGGCCACATTCTGAGGATGCAAGACACAAGAACCCCCAAAATAGCTCTGTATGGCGAATTGGCAGAGGGAGCCCGGAAACCAGGAGGCCAGTATAAGCGGTTTAAGGATACACTACATCAATCCCTATATCAGTTAATGCCAATCATAACTGGGAACAACTAGCGTTAGACAGATCACAGTGGAGATCTATGGTGCACAGTTATAATGGAGACTCGAGAAGAATTCAGCGGCGGCCAGATCTGGTTGGTGACTATATCCATGCCCAGAGTGTGGAAGGATCTGTAGGCCACGGTTGGGTCTCTTCAGTCACAGGACGGCACACAGTCGCAATTAGCCCCAAGAAATTATAAGTCTGTCCTTTTTTATGTCTTTTTGTAGAATAATTCCCGGTAACGGGATACAGCAATGAATGAATGAATTAGTTTTTGAACCCTTGTCTCCCCAAGGGCCATCTCTGGACAGACATTAATTTACTTCACCAAGGAGGAATAAAATTTTTTGATTGACCCTGTAAATTTACTATTGGAAAATTATTTGTGATATTTTTGACAGCATACAATACATACAACATCCTTCCCCTATATCTATCAAGAACCAAAATCCCATGCAAAAATTGCAGTGGAAAGAATATAATTGGACCTAAAAATAGACGAGTGCGCTCTCAAAGAACCTTCTAATTTTAAATTTCGCTTGGATGTCCCGCTTTCAGGTTCGTCGATAATTCGACAACTTGGATTACGAATCGATTCATCTAGATTCCTAAATCACAAAAGAGGTCTATTATTAGGAATTCGGTTATGTCTAAGGAAATTTCAGGGATGGAGCAGATAAGACGCTCCCTACTGATTACATCAACCTGCATCAGTCAATGTGACAGCTAGAAACTAAATTCCTCAGCCAGATTCGTCAATCTAGATCGGACAAATATAACATCCGATTGGAAATAGCAATATTGATCTCATAAGGAGTGGAATACTATGTGACACACAATTTATTCTTCTGCAATTCGCTTCCTCATTTCTGCGAGAAAGTTGCGGACTGAACGAGTGCGAACGAAAGGTCAGGGGTGAGCTTAGGGCCGAGCTGGTGCCTGGTGGTCACCGAAGGTTCTCCTCCTTTTTCCAGAAGGAAAAACCGACCAGTAGGATGATTTATGTCTAGGACGTGCAATTAGAAAGGAAAGAAATTCGAATTCTTGTCTTCATTAGGGAAACGCCGACGATTCTCAAGTTCCGAACGTAACTGTTGAATGTAGCAGGATGATTTAGCGGGCAAAGCAGCCATTTTAGCAGGATTTACTGCCTCCAGGCTGCGAAGTTGTTTTGAATACAAGGTCGAACCGCATCCTAGAAAATCCTCGAATTAATTTTCACGGGGAGGGTTGAGCCGTTTCTCATTCGCTAAAAATCGCGTCAACATTAAATGAAATACAAGTCTCCGAGGAAATTAAGTCCGTGGAATTTTGAGTCGAAGTTTTTCATTTCGTTCCGCTGATTAAACTTTTGTGTTCAGACTCCAGTAACCTGCGAGTCGCGGTATTTTAAAGCAGAATTTTCATGAAAATATCGAATTAGATCCGCCGGCCATTTTTCGGATATTTTCGTAATTTGAGCTCGAAGCATCTGCAGTTATTCGCGGAAAAAGTTCAACCCATCACGAATTTTCACTTTTTATGATGAATAAATTACAGAATATGGAAAACAGAATGAAGAATTATAGATAATATAATCATTGGTATTTGATATGCAAATCTGATCCAATCTGAAGATGATTCATGTGGAAAATATACAGGTTGTGAATGAATAGTTGCGGAAACACTTTCAAAGGTGATTATTTCACAAAAACTAAGATGGGTTTTTCCTATAAATGAATTTTTTTCAACAGCTTCTATCTTTTGAAGCGAGAAAATTCGGAAAAAATGATACAGGAAAAAAGTGTTTATTTGACCTCAAAAATTTACTGTTGAAATGTTCAAACTGTCAAAGACTCACCCTGTATGAATTCCCTTTGAAGATCAATTTATTTATCTCTTTAAAAAATTTTTGGATAGCACATTTGGATAACCGATGAAACATTCTCCTGTATTGATGTTCTACTTTTAAATTATCCTCAATAAATAACCCACAGTGTTCAGTAGCACGCTCACATGAAACACCCAGTACAACACCGCAACCCTCACCCTACAAATCTCTCCCTTTGTCGCCCAACCCTTCAAAATCCATTTTCTCTTTTTCGATCCCCCACATCTGGATCAAGAATGAAGGATGGCCCACCCAAACCCCAAAGTGATCTCCAAGGTTTGAGAGGTCACTTCGAGATACCCGTTCACACCCTCTCATCGTTTTTCCATATCTGGAATATTTATTCTGAATTCTCCGGGGTCACGCACACTTAGATTTGTCAAGAGGAAATGAAAAGTTTCGCTAATATCAGACGCCGCCGGTCCAAATCCGCATTTTTCTTCGGCGAGATAGGCCAGGAGTTTGAGGCTCTAATATCGGATCTCATATATCAAAGTTAAACGGGGGGCTATATACTGCGACGACGCCGGCGTTTAGGGGCGGTGTTCGGGGATTTTACATGCAGATATATCCATTATTTTCCGTCGAAGTTTCCATCTACATTCAGCGACCATAATCCGAAATGGGTAAAGTTATGAGTTAAAATTCCTATATCAGAGAGTACAAAGAGTTGCTCTGCACCTTCATCTTGTTCAGGGATAAACAATCTCAAACCTTATTCAACATAAATCGTTATTTTATTATCAAGTGCCGAAAGTTTGATAATAAACGGTGTCACCGAAGTAGTCAGGTTCAATATCAGTCCAAACCAGTTGCAAACATTTGTTGACTCTTTTCGTATCCAATTTAAATGTGAATGTATTCCGAATACACCAAGCCCGATCGAGAATACAAAAGGGTTTCTTCTATTCAATACAGCTGATGATATGGAATATTGGAATTATTGACATATTTCGTGGAAATATGCAGAGAACATAATTTTGTCTTGATATATTACATGTTTTTACTCATGCATGCAAATTAGAATTTGCATTTTTCATTTTTATTTCTGATATGATATGAGAAATTTGACCCATTTTATCAGGCCATACAATAACTTGAGAGCAGTAGAATAATAGTAGCTACTATGATTCCTTTTTTATCTGTATGAACGAATATTTTACCTCCTCCTTCATGTTTTTGTTGCAGACTAACAATGGAACAATTTGAGCAACTGCTGACTTGCGCGATATGTCTGGATCGTTATAGGAACCCGAAACTCTTGCCATGTCAACACAGTTTTTGCATGGAACCATGTCTGGAGGGTTTGGTGGATTATGTCCGGAGACAGGTAAATTGTCATTTCAGAAATATTCTTCCTGATTCTTCGAGCATTTCTGGGGAAGTTTTCCAATTCGTATTTTTCACATTTATTTCCTTAACTCCCAACATAAGACGAATATTGAAGAATATTGAATAAATGAGGTTGCTACTCGATGAAAATCCATAAGAAACTGAATTTCATAAGTTTTCACCACTCAAACTATTTCGCTATTTGATTTCAGAAGAAATCAACGGAAATATTGTAGGGCTTAGTCAGTGTTTGGAACTCATCAGTAATGAGTTATCGATAAGAGCCTCAAAAGTAGCATATGATCCGTCTAAACGACTCATTTGTGAAAATATCCGCTAGTAAGAAGCCCACTCGATACAGATTTATGATATAATCGTTTAAAAATAGCTCAAGATTCCCGTGTACCCGATTTTCCCAAACTCCCGATCGTTTTCTCCTGGAAACTTCTCAACTAACAGGCAATTTGGACGTTCATCTTGTTTGATACCTGAACGGACGCCAAATCAATTAAACGATGCAGTTTCCTGTATCCAGATATTCTTGAACATGAAATCACGGTCAGTTAAATGCCGTCAATGGTTACAGTACGAAAGGGAACTGAAATATAACACTCACTCTGTCGAGAATCGAATACACGCTCACGCTTACGTAGAATGACTACGGATTTTTGATATAAATATTATTGGCAGAGGTACAAATTTATTTCTGGACGGTCCCCGCATTCATTTACCTCACTTTCGAATGTCCGATATTTCGAGAAATGCTGCATTTGTAGCTGAATAAACTCTATTACTATTTTGAAGAACTAATCATAAAAATCAAATAAAAAATACATCTAATACCATACTGGCTTTCTATCGAAAACTACTGGGACTATCCTCAAGAAATTCAGTACAAAATCGTGTAAACCCCAAAGAGAAAATTGGGAGGTAAAATATAAAAACCTCAACAATCAACCCATCTTTCCACATCTCACTAACTCGCCTAATTTTTCCGCAGGTAAAATGCCCAGAATGCCGCGCCGAACACCGCATTCCCTACCAAGGCGTCCAGGGTTTCCCCACAAACGTAACCCTCCAAAGGTTCCTGGAACTCCACATAGAAATCACCGGCGAACTACCAGATCCGACCAGCGGTCAAGTGATGGAACGGTGCAACGTCTGCTCGGAGAAGGCCTACTGCAGCATGTGCCACCACTGTGATAAGAAAGTCTGCGAAGATTGCAAGGGAGCTCACATGGAAATACTACGTCGCGAGATCTCCAGAATAAATAACCAGATACGTAGAGGCGTTCACAGGCTTCAGGAATCTCTGAATCTCATAGAGAAGAACACGCACGGTCTTCAGGCAAACTGCCTTTCGGTAGGCGAGGAAGTTGAGGAAATATACAGGAGATTATCGAAAGCTCTTAAAGACAGAACAGATTATTTGAGGGGGGAAATCGATAGATATTTAGGTACCGAACTGAGATGTTTGAATACCTTGAAAGACAACCTGCAACAAGAACTTTCCAACATCGTGAGCAACTGTGATCTGGCCGATAAATTCATGACAGAAACCTCAGATATTTGGGACGATTGCGAACTGATGGACGCCAAAGAAATCTTTCTAAAAACGGTGGAGTTCATAAGGAATTTCGAATATGAGAATACCGATTACAGCAGAAAAGTAAGGCTCGTACTCGCTCACGACCCAAATCAACTAGTTCTTCACGTGGCTGGTTTTGGAGACCTGAATATCACAACTCCAACGCATCCTTTCGGTCAGAGCAGCGCGTTGTTACAGCCACCTGGTGGTAGCCCCGGTCTCATGAGATCTAAGAGCGATCACAGATTGGCCAGTCAGTTCAGACAGAACGAAGAGAGAGGTTACGGGGATAGAGATCAGGACGAAACTTTACTTGGTGGTAGAAAGTTTGGTGAAAGACCTCAAAGAACTGGCGGAGAGAGCTCACGTTATGATAGGTACGGCAGGACTGGAGGAAATGATTACGGAGAGGACTACGATTCCGAATCGAGACCAGCTCGCTCAAGATACAGCAGGTTCAGACGTCATAATGCTCCAGAGAACGAATCAGATACCGAGCAGACGTCAAGGGTGAGATTCAACGAACAAAAAGTCGAGAGAGAAAGAGTATTGGACACTGAAGATGTAGCTAAAGGACCTTTGAGTGGTATAACTAGACTTGCAGACTCACCTCGAGTCATGCGTAAGTTGCAAGAAAACGAAAGCGGTAAAAAGAAAGAGAAAGAAACTCCTCCAGCTCCCCCACAACCCAAAGTACTTCCAAAACGTCCACCGCCACCTGCAACTAGACAGGTGAGTGAGGAGGACGAGATATCTAGAATAAAAAAACAAAACAAGGGTGCTACGACCTCTACCACAGAAACAGAAAGGGTGGTCGAGAGACCCCCAAACGAAGAAAGACTTAGCACTCAAAGGAAAACTCCAGCTCCTGAGGTGAGTCTAGATGAGCAATAATAAATTAATTGTACCTGAATAAATCAATTTAGTTTAATGTTAGATCGATGTTTGCTTACACGTTCAAAGACACTTAGTCCCGATTACACATTGGCATGTGATACTTCTCCAAAAAACCCAATACGTCTGTGAATGTTTGTGTTTTCCCTAAGCATGACGACCTTCCCACCTTGTGAAGATTTAACGAAGAATTTTCTACAGGCCGTGTCCGATGGTGAAGAATCTGAGGAATCAGTCAGTTCGTTGCAACAAACGCAAAGAAAAACGGCGGCTAGTAAAACGGCCACAACTGGCAGGAGACTTTCAGATGTGGGACATAAAAAAGCAGGAAGGTCACCGAGCACTGAATCCACTGCGTCTTCTGAATCTTCTACAGCGTCCTCAACTATACGAAGCACTGGTGCTCCATATTCTACCGAAGAAGTCAAGCAGAAATACCTGACGCGAGGAAATTCAGGATCAAACGAATCAGATACACGCTCGCGCGTGTCATCCATCAGCTCCAACAAGGAATCTGCTCCGCATAAACCTTTCCAGAGTAGATTTTTGAACAAAACTCCTACAACACCACCTCCACCGTCCAAAGAAGAAGACGAGGATGAGACAGAGACAACGTCTGAGGAAGAAACAGAGTCGGAAGAAGAATCTGACGAACCTTCTACGAAAGCTGAAAGTAAGGAAATGGCTAGATCTGACATTGGACCGTTGTTGGCGCGTAGTGCTAATGCTAGGGAAGGAAGTGACAGTTCTAGAAAGACAAGTAGGGAAGAACCAAGTTCGGTGAAATCGAGATACTCAAGTCAGAAGGAGGAATCACCTAGTAGTAGGTACTCTCGAAGTAGAACTTCGTATAAACCGGCGGAAGAAGAACCTCAACGATACGGATACACTAGTAGGTTCTTGAATAAAAGTAAAAGTTCAGCAGCTATACCGCCAGATGATGACGATCTTCCTAGATACTCTTCCAAAGCGGACGATGACAGCAAATATCCCAGTGGAAGATCGAGATACATGGCGTTGAAGGATAGGCGTCAAAGATTAGCGAGGAGTAAGAGCAGCCAGCAGTTCGGCGAGGACGATGACGTGGACGAACCAATGTCTCCCACTTCGGTCAATCCAACAGCCTACTTAGCAAGTAGAGGTTATGGCTCTACTACATCATCTAGTAATGATTTAGCTAGAAGTCGCTCTTCACACGCTTTAAAATCCAGAGATAATTCTCCGGACAGATCTACAGCAACTGAGAAAGATGGAGCAGCGTTGAGTTCATGGGCGAGATATCTGAAGAATAAATACGGAAATAGATCTAGTGGTAAAGACAAAGATAGCACGGGAGTATCCGGAACGTCATCTGGTAGTTCTTCCGCTGCTAGAAGATTATCCCTTGGTCTCCCCCTGAGGAGCTCTACAGAATTAGCAAGCTCTGACGATGATTCAAAAAACATGGCAGGCTCCCCCACTACCCCTACAGCAGCTACGGCAGCAGCCGGTAAGTAAATCCTTCCGTCAGTCGCAACAAACTTGATTTTGCAACCCGATCTTTCGCAGGTATCGCAGTGGCAGGTACATTCCCTAGAAGTCAGTACCTCCAAAAGTGTCAACAGCTGTTTCAAATTGGTAGTAGGGGGAGCGAAGCCGGATGTTTCACCTGGCCGCGTGGCGTGGCAGTCGGACCGGACAACACCATTGTCGTTGCCGACTCCTCCAACCATAGGGTGCAGGTGTTCGATTCCAACGGAAGGTTCATCAAAGAGTTTGGTCAGTACGGCAACGGAGAAGGAGAATTCGATTGCTTGGCAGGGGTCGCCGTCAACAGGATCGGCCAGTTTATCATCGCTGATAGATACAATCATAGGATACAGGTGAGGAATCAATGGGTTGAATTTGGTTAGGCTTTAAACCAATTATTTCTTGTTCAAGGTATTTGATCCGTCTGGGAGATTCCTTAGGTCCTTTGGTAGTCAAGGAAGTGCAGATGGGAGGTTCAATTATCCGTGGGGTATAACAACAGATGCTTTGGGCTTCATATACGTTTGCGACAAAGAAAACCATAGAGTACAGGTAGGTTCACAATAATCTAGAACTCATAGGTATCTTCATAAGTCTCCCTTCTCCAGGTTTTTCAATCCGACGGCACCTTCGTGGGCAAATTCGGATCAATGGGCAACAAAGAAGGCCAGCTTGAGCATCCTCACTACATAGCCGTCTCAAATACGAACCGTGTTGTCGTCTCCGACTCCAACAACCACAGAATCCAAATATTCGACGTCAACGGCAAGGTTATCACACAATTCGGCACCGAAGGTTCAGATGAAGGCCAGTTCAAGTTCCCGAGAGGGGTGGCAGTGGACGATCAAGGATACATCTGCGTGGCGGACTCCGGGAACAACAGGATCCAGATTTTCCACCCCGACGGTACTTTCTTGAGAGCCTTCGGGTGCTGGGGCATCGGAAAGGGAGAGTTCAAAGGTCTGGAGGGCGTGGCCATGTCGCCGACCGGACACATACTGGTGTGTGATCGGGAAAATCATAGGATACAGGTGTTTTGAGGATTTTTTAATTCCGGGTGAAATGTAACGATTGGTTTGAGTTTTTTGGAATAATAAAACATGCTGCATTTGTTCACTTTAGTTTTGATTCATCGCAATCCTTCAAGCTTGTGACTGGGACAGCCTTTACATTATAGAATGGGTTAGCAACAAACCTCAAACATTCAAGAATGAAATTCAAAACTCTGTATTGTATGCTATACCGAAGAAATTCTTAACCGCCAAGAAATTATTTCTTGTTCGTGTGTCGTTAAGCAGACTGTTCCCAGCCAACATGGTTTTCATCCTTGTTCCCCTAACTAACATTTAATTACAATTTTCTTGGGAAGACCGAGAAAAAAAATAAAACCCACATATAAGCCTTCGCTTACGAAATTTATGCAGCATCTTAGCTCGTGTTTCAACGTTAAACTTCTTAATTAGTTTAGGGACGTGGGTGTTTCAATAATTCCCCATATGATTGAGATTAAATTCCAATATTATAGCGAGAGGGATAATTGAATCACTCCTGTTTCATGTCTGGGAATGCCTTGATCATGATTGAGCTGATTAATAGTTTAGCTACAGACTTAGCAAAATTCTTCGAAAGTTTTCCGCTATGAAATCACATTTCAGATCCAAATGCTTTAGTAATTGGCCCAATAATTCAGTTCGATACGTATACACAACCAGCGCCTACTCACGGTGCATATATACCGATTTCTGATTTATATTCCAGTCAGAGTCCATTGTTGAAGCTGAAAGAAGACCTTCGATAGGTGGCTGAAAGTATAAAATAAGCTAATGGAAAACCCTTGTTGGTTTGAATAGCTATCTGTTAGCTACTTCTTCACTGAGAAAAGGAACAGGTTGTTGTCAATTTTGGGTAGAATGGGATGTTTTGGCTCGAGCGTGGGCTTTCAATTCAAACATTTTCGACACCCTAATTGTGAATATGTGACAAATTTTTTATCAGTGAGACCTATTCAATGTCGCTCGTATTTGTACAGTATATGTGGATTTTACATCAATATTATTTAATTACATAATTCAATTGGTTTTGGATAAGGTGCGAGGTGAAAATCAAAACCTATTAACTAAAATTGAATCTACTTATTATCACGTTGTAAATGGGAGAATTTTATTCAGCAAGAAGTCAAGGATCGATACAATGAATAAATAATTAGTACTCAGGCGTGAAACGATAAACTAAACCATGAAGTGGAAAGCAGATTATGGCCATAATAGAGATCTTTGTATGAGTTTTTGGTTATTTCTACCGATTTTCCATCTGAGCCTGTTCATTGGTACATAAACTGAACGATAAGAGGTATAGAATTCAATTTCACTCCGACTCTCAGGCCCAGGGATGAATGATCACTGAGTGGGGTTGTTTTGTTGTGGAAATATCCCGTCATCGGAGTTTTTTGCTGTGAAAATAGTTCTGGACCTCCAACCATTGTTTCCAACAAAAAAAATCATACGATGAGCGAAATGGAATCGCATTCATTTGGTTCGAACTGGTCGATACTTCGGAGGGAGATGAAGGCTCAAAAAAGAAACAAGAAAGTCAAAAATACATTCCTCAGGGTGGCTCACAATGATTTTTCCTTATTGATGTAATCCTTTATGTTCCTATGATAAGAACGTCACTGTTTCCGATGTAACGATTTAATTAGTAGGGTAGGAAACTTGTTCTGATCCGAACCCTTTAATAATTCACCTAATTAAGCGTTCACAAGGCGATTGGACCCCTATAATCTTCATATTATATTTATGGCGTGAAATATATATCAGGATATCAGTTTTCCCATTAAAACTGCGATGTGGCAGGTCCCAATTATTCTCCAGGGCTACAGTCTGGCTTCGTCCTCGAAAATGTTCAGGTTATTTTCACTGTGACTTCAGAATCAACATACGAGATGGCTGGATATTATGTTTGTTTGGATTGCTTGCGGTTTAATTTCTTTTTTATTCCGCACTCGCGCTCAGGAAATTTGAGAATGGTTGAAGCTGATACGGTGCAAAATCATTAACTGGAAAAAAATTGTGAAAATTGTCGAACTTCCTTCATCCCTAATTCAAAAGAAAATTCGATTAGGACACGTTAATATGAACACTCAATTATTTTCCCAGATCTCAGAGAAGATTCACATTTTATGGCTGTAGAACTTTTTCTAGACGTGGGTGTTAGTATGATGTCTACTACAAAATTAGGGTGTGACTTACACCCTCTGTATATTAGGGAAACATATCCCACCAACTTCACCGGACTTCGCTAACACACAATTTCATAATGTTAACGTCAGAAGGCTTACAAAGGGTTGTATGATTTACATAAGAGGCAGCAAAATTTAATGATAGGGCAAATAGCGGACAGCATGAGTCGGTCTAAAAGGTCCATGCCACCACATTATTGCGGTTTCCTAGGGTACATTGAATTAGAATTTATGCCACTATGTGCTCTTGTCGAAACAAACGGTCAACAGTTTTACGGAAACTTGCAGATTCTCCGAAAACTTACCAGAGTTCGCACAGAGGTAAATTTCGAAAATATCGAGAACAGTTTACCATTTCTTTCAGTTGAAGAATGATGTAATGTTATGTGATTTTCTTTGAACACCTAGATTCTAAATTTTCATCTCTTGTGGCTCGATTTCAAGGCTAAAAGCACAATATTTTCGTTGTAGATGGTAATCAGGACTTTCCAAAACAACTAGGCAATAATAATATATTCATCAAACATTCCTCCTCCCCATCATCCTATAACAACTACTCCCGGCCGTATCTGAGTCTAATTCATCACCGAAATTCAATAATGAAACAGGGCCGAGATGCATTTAAATTAATTCGAACAAATACAAATTGAAACAGCCCCCGCGTGCCACAGTTCCGCAGAGGAATTATGCATGGACCTATCAGCATCCGGATCGGATTTAATACAATAACCGGGATCTCCAGCTAGCCCATTATGTCGCCTCTGATCATCTCTCATATATGACGAAACGCCGGAATCGCAAACGTACCTACACCGGCGACGAAATTAAAATTTGTCGCCCATCAACTCCGCGAAGTTTGCTTTTAATGAAAAAGATACGCGCTAGTTTCACAGTCGGTGGCAGGATGGACTCCGATGTTTATTGCTACTTTTTGGCGAAAGCAGATGGACGGGCCTGATGGAAAAAGTCATAAAATCGCTAGGATGCCCGCTTCCGGTTTATGTTTGGAAAATTTCATTTGTGATCTTCATGGGATATAGAGTTAATAGTGTTTGAGGTTCTGCACGTGCATCATCCTGATTCCACCTCATCATCCCAGAGAAATTCTCAGTAGGAGGGTGAGATCTCTCGATACTATGATAGGTTTTGTCAAGAATTATTCTAGGAAAGCCGAAAAACAACAGCATCGAAAATATTGCTTCTTCTGGAAACGTTGGAGTCAGCAGTACTTGCATACCTTGCAGCAACGTGACAAGTCGTTGCATCCATCTACTCCTATCCTTCCAGGTATCGCTGTCATCATTCGAAATGACAATCTTCCTCCTCTGAAGTGGTCTGTAGGTCGTATATCATCTGTTTTTCCAGGAGCTGATTCCACCACTCGAGTAGCTGATGTTGCTACTGCTTCTGGGACAAATTTGATCATTCGAAATGACAATCTTCCTCCTCTGAAGTGGTTTATGCGTCGTATATCATCTGTTTTTCCAGGGGCTGATTCCACCACTTCAGTAGCTGATGTTTCTACTGCTTCTGGGACAAATTTGACGACCAGTCGTCAAATTGTGTCCTCTTCCAACTCAGTAGATTGCTCCTGGCGTCGTCTACCACGAAGCTTGTACGCAAGGAAGGTTAATTCTCTGTTTCCCTTTCCTTTGGAGACCCATTTCTGCTACCAGACCAGTAGAGATTCGCCTAAGTTTCTTCTTAAGCCCGTTGGTGTAAGTAATTGCATTTTCACCTGTTCAGATGCTCAATATCTACAATGATAATCATCAGAAATTGGACGTAAACCCTTTGCCATTTAGAGTTACTGCATTACTTGTGATTCCTGGCATGGCAACTCAGATACTGGAAGCATTTGAAGTGTACAAGTTACTTTAAAAGGGTTTTCAGTGACACATATGATTGCAGCTTCTGGTTATCCATCATCTAGTGCGGAACCTCGAAATTGGCATTGCTAGATAATGTCTTTTTTGTAATCAGACGTTGAAATGTACCATGTGCTCCACACATAGAAACTCTTGGGGCTCCTTTAGTAGGTCTGTTTACATATTCTTCCAATTATTCAGCACATTGCATGGATATGAAGACGATAATGAGGCTTGAAGCCTCTTGGAGGCCCGAAAAAATCTTCCTTGGATATTCATTGATTTTCTTCTCCCGAGTATTTCATTTCCTATGCACGAATCAACCATTGTAGCAAGCAAAATCACCAGCAGGTCGATCAGCATTCCACCCCCCCAAAACAACCAATCCATCCGTCCCGTTATAAATCATTTCGCCTTTTTTTTCCATGACGCGGCGTCAGAACAGATCACGACTTCGTTACAATGGGTTTTGGCCTGATAAACCTCGAATGAATGTCGATATAGCGACAGGCCAATAATGTCGCTCTGCGCCTCTACCTCGACGTCAGTTTTGGAACAGTTGATTAATTATAAAGAGTGGTCGGAATGGACGATTTGGTTTCGTCGCCGGGGGAACCTTTCGTGCGTGTTGGAAGGGCGAGCGTGTGGAGGGGTTGTGGACATGTTGAGCGTGGAAATTGAATAGATAATCATTTTATTGCCTTGTTATATGCCTTCGATCTTCACAATCGAATCGACATGAATTATCTTTCTATACCATAAAATGGTATAGGGGAATGCTCAGAATACCTTGAATAGCTCACGTCACGAATAACGAAGTGCTGGAGAGAATGAGAAAAGAACTCGAAATCATTTTCACAGTAAAGAGAAAAAAGCTCGAATTATTGGGGCATGTAATGAGAAATGAAGAGAGATACTCCCAACTACAGAATATAATCCAGGGGAAAGTAGTAGGTAAGAGAGGACCTGGTAGAAGAAGAAGAATATCAGGGTGCGGAACCTGAGAACCTGGTTTAGGAAGAGCTTGGCAGAGTTATTTCGAGCTGCTACCAATAAAGTGATGGTTGCCAACATCCGGAACGGATAGACACTCGAAAAGGAGAAGAACCATAAAATGAAAGAGCAAGTGTGTTGGATTCTTCATTTCCTCTGATCCTTTGACCCAAGCTGCGAAGACCTACTTCGTTGACTGGGTCAGCTATATCTTCTACCCTTCGATAATGCAGAATCTTTTCCATTCCTCATGAAGAGTCACTAGATATCGTAACTCAGTTCAGAAACACGCCAAGTGATACAAAAAATACAGCTCTTGGATCGCAGATAATCGAAAAGCAGCTCCTGTAACTCACCACTTATCTACGTTGAGTAAAAATACTCCGGCAACTTCCCGCCACAAGATCCCCATCCATCTCACCCGAATGCATAAAAGAAGAGGCACACATAAACATCGCATGTTCCTCGAGGCCATATAATCATCCGAATTCTAGGGTACGATTTCCCTTCCCGAACTCCTCGACTTTCCAATCGCCAGAAAGGTCATCCCATGCTATATAAGACCTCCTGAATTTTTCATGCTGCCTTCGACAACCCCGAGCAAGAAAACCCTCCAAAGAACGTCACGCTGTTGCTCTTCGCGTCCTGGGTAGGGCATCTGGAGAGACGCACGCGCAGCAAACTGTCATCTCGGGAGAGCGTAGCCGCTTGACGTTATCCAGTCGTTCACGGCTAGGTCCACGGGTAGTCCGACGGCCGTTGACGTGGGTTACAAAGTCGCGTTCCTGAAGTTTGCGAACCATCCCGAAACTTTGGCGTGGACCGGGCGGGCGATTTGAATGGGCGTCGTTGGGCGATCTCTCTGGGTGCTTCGCCGTTTGAGAAGAGAGGGTTCGATATGAGGAGCGACAGTCACCGTTCGAATATCTTGTAATTAACTGTTAGATGATGGATTACTGAGATGAGAGCAAGGTAATTTTTTTTTTGTTCAACAAAGCATGTTCTAGTATCAATAATGATGGCTTACTGGACGAAATTATGACAATGGAGGAAAAAAATTGCCTCTATAATTTTTCGACTGTCGAAGAAGTTTCGGTTTTCAGAAAAACTAGATTTTTCCTTCATTTTCCTACTAGATTCGAGCTTACTGTTTGAAATTATGCTTTGAAACACCTCAGTGGGATTATACGAAGCCAATTATTGAGATATATCTTCTCTACTTCAAAACTGGTACCTATACAGGGTGTGCCATTTATCTCTGGCCAAATAACGATCGTCCAGGACAAGCCAGGTTTCAAGTGCGGTAAGAAGGCACATATGCATTGGAATATCGACGGATTCTGCTGGATTTAAATGGCTACGTTGTGATTCTGATATATCATCTACTTCTTTTGATTCTTGGATAGTTTCAAGGTGAATGTGGATAAAATTGTAGTCGAGTTGGGAAGGATAGTTGATCAGCGGCAGGTTTTTGTCAAATTTCTCAATTTTTACAAGGACAAATGGAAGAACTGAGTAATTGATAACCTGGAATCTGAGATTCATCGAATTGATTAGCAGAATATTTAATTTAATGGAATGCTTGTGGACAGATGGATGTGGCTGAAAAAAAAAAGAGATTGTCGGTTAAATCGTTTAGGATATTTTTGGTGGACATCGCTTGTATCATACAATGATCTCATGGACGTTACTTTTCAGCCAAAGAAGTAATTTTTTTAATGATTGTAAAATATCTCTGAATTCTATGATAACGAAAGCTTGACTACACACAGCAAGAGGCTTTTATACAATGCCGAGCTGTTTGCCAGGAACAACAGCTTTCAAGTTTTGCTGTAGAGGGATGATACACCAGGACCATAGGTGGTTTTGAGGAGAAATTACTTAAACTTCAAAGTACTGATTCTGTAGTTCATTCCTACTCATCGTGAAAGTAGCTCAGGTCAATGAAAAACTCACTATCTAACAGAACCGAAGGAATAAAAAATAACAGAAGACAAGATAAAAGTTTCGAAGCTGAAGTCCAAGATCTTTACCGAAAAATATCACATTTAGGCTACACCCCATATAAAAATCAACGGGACTGTCTTTATTGAAAATCTCTACACTCATTATGAGCGTATACGAAAGCAATGACATATTATTATGCAATTGTCAAACACACCAGAAAATTATGTTGACGAACCATTTCATCAGTCAGTGTGAAAGTAAAACCAAAGCGTAAACTCGAACAATAAACCTTCAAATCGCCCAGAGGTAGTTAAACCTTTGTAGGGCATTATTTGTTCGATTTACTCTACATCATACTTTGCTGCTCCGGACATGTTTGATTTAAGCGGCGGGGTTCACTTTCGATAACTGCTGGAGCGGACAAGAATTGATGGGATTTTTTGGACTTTTTTGCGGCTCCTAGCAAGCCTGCAATCCCGCTATATCGGTACGAGCGTGGTGTATTTATGGGCAAAACATTTATTGCCGATGGCTCTTTACGCCCCCCATTTAAGAGCTCAGGAATGGCCGTTTTTCATCTTCAATTTGGAGCGCTCGATACGCGCTTACCGAAAGCCATTCTGGCCGAATGCACGATTGATTTAGAGTCGTGAGTCTCCAAATACGAATCGTTTTCAATTGTCAAGTGAAGTTAGTTAGCGGTACATTTCAACAATCAGGCTGATATTGAGGTACTGAGCTCCCACGTTATTGATTCCAAAAGATGGTCCACACTTCTCACTAGTGTCTTGGGCTTGTCTTGTGGCTCGTCTTACTCGCAAGTCATAGTTTCATGTGATCAGAAATGGTTTGGATATGGATGTTGGAGATTATGAAACTGGCCTGGGTTTTTCCTGACCACAGTCAGAGTACTCCGCACTATATCGACCATAATTCGAGTTGCATCGTACGATATTTTGACAGAAAACGTCAAGGTCAATCCGTTCGAGTACACAATAGCCGGAAAAAAAAACATTTTCACCGCTACCTGGATGATGTGCCCTCCGGCACGGGCGGTAAAATTAAATTTCATGAATATTCAACAGATCGGCGAATATTTTCGAAGCGGCCGTCGCCTGCCACAGAATGGCGAAGGAAAATAAGGCCCTGTCTGGTTCTGCGAAAAAAAATCCATTTCGATGTGAGCGATGACAAAGGGTGTATTAGATCCATCTCCCGATGGCATTCGAACAGCAGTATCTAAATGGAAATCGGGGAATAACTTATGTTCGTATCTGTATCTGATTGAAATTTTTATAACGCTGTTACGGATATATACAACTTGGACATTTCCAGTGTGACGTTGGGTATCAGTCAACTACTACAATATATCTATATTCCTGATACTTTCGGAGATATCAACGGTTTTCAACAAAAATTTGCCAAAAACATGGATTCAATGAAATAGGAATAAAAAACCATTAATAACTACAAAAGTATAGGGAATAGCTATAGGGAACTACTAAACAAAAATGCTCAGATGAGGCTAGAGAAGCGAAAAAGTTATAATAAATGAGGTGTCCCATTTGAAATAACGAAGTTTGTAGTATTTTCTTGTAAGCTGCAACGTCGTAACATTGAAAATATTTCAGTCAGATAAATCAGAAGCGTGAACCTTAGTGCCCAAATTTTTAGAACGATCCTATCCACCGTGGGCCACGAAATATAAGAAAACACTTTAAAAATGTATAAAAGTCTCATTTCAGTACCGAGAGTAATAGACGTCCAAAATGCATCGATCTTACAATGATTATACGCGCAGAATAATGGAGTTCATAGCTTGAAATTGGGAGCTAATATTCCACGAATTTGGTGGGAATCCACCCCAAGATAATGCACTCGCTCCAGTTGGATAATACGAGGTGGAAACTGGATAACAATGAATAAGATTATGCACCCATTGTACTAATGGCATGCCACATAGGTATTAATATAATGCCGTTGTTCTGGAATGCACACAGTTCAATGAGATTACAACCTAGATTAAGCCGTTTTATAGCTAAGGAATTTTGGAATATCAGGTTTTGGTTGCTTTAATATCGCTACCGGGCTCTGTGAAATGAAAAAAAAAACCGATCAAAGCATGGAATATAGTGGTGTATGATATATAGGGTGTTTCACGAGTGGTTGGCCATAGATAGGGTAGTGTTGAATGAGGGTTATCCAGGCCTCTCAGATGTGGGCTTGTTGACTTCTTGAAACACCCTGTAGGTCGAAAATTGATTGATTACAAACAGAAAGACTTGCTCTACTATAGTTAAGAGGTATACATGCATTTCTAGATCGTATATGCAAGAGCTGTCTTATGAGCCAGGGCTGTTAAAAGAACTCGCAGTATATCTGACCCACCAGCCATCAGACAAGCTTCTGACATCTAGAACAGCTTGATACGACCGCACTTCTATACCTAGAGCATCCAGACTCTGGATTTGGCGAATTCTAAACTGCAGATCTTCGAGTGCCTTATTTATGAACACCTCCTCTGTACACTCCATTGATTCAGGTCCAAACTTCCCGGTTTATTTGACCATAAAACACCTCGATTGGTGATTCAGATCAGCCCCGATGAAGACTCGACAAAATGGACGAAAACCAGACCACATTCGATCATCCCCCGGACATATAATGAACCCCGAGCGTCCTCAGCTCTTGGCGGATTGTTTGTACGACTAATTTCCTCCTTCCTCCATCTCCCGTATCGCCACAATCCGCGGAAAGGATGAATTGAATGGCGACGCCCGCTCCTCCAATTTTTGTCGCCATAACTCCCCGAAGCAGGCACCGCGGACGCGCTTGGAAAAAACAGGAGTTAATTATCTCGTTTCGGGAGATGAACGTTCTCATCAAAGCGGAATTTCATAAGTTACGGTATGAATTTGTCTTGCGGCAACGCCACCCGTGGTTAATTAACAAAGTTGCATATAAATCGTGCATTTTTCGGATTTGGCCACCTGGATAGGGTTGAGAATTTCGCCGAGGCACCAGTGTAGAACTATACTAAGTTACACGGAAAACAGAACACCCTGTATTTACTTATTTAGTGAAAAATTCCGACATGCAAGTCGGAATTCTGAGATACAAGTCGGAATTCTGAGATACAAGTCGGAATTCTGATATACAAGTCGGAATTCTGAGATACAAGTCGGAATTCTGAGATACAAGTCGGAATTCTGAGATACAAGTCGGAATTCTGAGATACAAGTCGGAATTCTGAGATACAAGTCGTAATTCTGAGATACAAGTCGGAATTCTGAGATACAATTCGGAATTCTGAGATACAAGTCGGAATTCCGACTTGTAAGTCGGAATTTTGAGATGCAAGGCAGGAGGAGGGCTAAAATAGGTCTAATGACTTCTGTTTTTTTGCATTTGATCCGTGAATGTGTTTTTGGCTTCTTGAAGGAATTTTGGATGAATGAAATGATATTCTTCTCTTCGGTTGCACCATAGCTTCGTGCTCAGTGCTTGTGAAAGCACTTGGAGTATTTTTGTACTCCCGAGAATTATGCTCCTGGGAACTATTCAAAACCTTCTTTACTGTTTAGTGATTCGAGCACTTTATCGAAATTCCTACATCCAGTTTCATAATCAAGTTCAAAGTCACTTTAAGTTTCGTTTAGTGTCAGTTTCGGTAGGGTTAAAGAAAAGCTTTGAAATTGAAGAGGCTTTAAGTTTTATTATGAAACTGGCCGTAAGTCCTTAGTAATAAATTGTTAGCGAGAGGCCTTCGGAAATCGTGTTAAAACACGAAGAAGCGATCGACTTATTGTCACCCTACGAGCTATATGGATACTACAGATATATTATTATATTATCATATTATCCTGATTCCCCGTAGGTTACGACGAACCCCTCAGAAGCTCTGTGAGCTTGTCAGAATCAATACCGTCCGTTAAAACTTTTGAAAGAAAAGTGATAGGGTAGGCGTAGGTTAAGGATCCAAATGTGCCTATACATGCCGTAAATGAGACAAAACTGCTCTACAGAGGGCATTTTGCTCACATGATTCGGCAAAAATCGAATGCAACAAAGCATTCGACCAGTTCTAGCCCTACTACTGTCTTGAATCTCAGAATTCTGGACTTGCATCTCAGAATTCTGACTTGTATCTCAGAATTCCGACTTGTAACTCAGAATTCCGACTTGCAAGTCGGAATTCCGACTTGTATCTCAGAATTCCGACTTGTATCTCAGAATTTCGAATTGTAACTCAGAATTCCGACTCGCAAGTCGAAATTCCGACTTGTATCTCAGAATTCCGACTTGTATCTCAGAATTCCGACTTGTAACTCAGAATTCCGACTCGCAAGTCGAAATTCCGACTTGTATCTCAGAATTCCGACTTGTAACTCAGAATTCCAACTTGCAAGTCGGAATTCCGACTTGTATCTCGGAATTTCGACTCGCAAGTCGATATTCCGACTTGTATCTCAGAATTCCGACTTGTAACTCAGAATTCCGACTTGCAAGTCGGAATTCCGACTTGTATCTCAGAATTCCGACTTGTAACTCAGAATTCCGACTCGCAAGTCGAAATTCCGACTTGTATCTCAGAATTCCGACTTGTAACTCAGAATTCCAACTTGCAAGTCGGAATTCCGAACTCGCAAGTCGATATTCCGACTTGTATCTCAGAATTCCGACTTGTAACTCAGAATTCCGACTTGCAAGTCGGAATTCCGACTTGTATTTCAGAATTCCGACTTGTAACTCAGAATTTCGACTTGCAAGTCGGTATTATACATTTGGATTACTTTTTTTGTGTGGCCCTTCAGTGCTTTCGTTTTGTTTGTTTGATTGAGTCTATTCTCTAGGACTATAGGCAGTATAATCATCTGATTGTATCATTGTCTAGCCAAAGAATCAAAATGCTCGAATGGCTCCTGGTTCTATGTTATTTTCACACCATTCCACCCTTCCAGACAAAGCCTCGAACTTGGGAAATATCGCAATGTAGCAAATCCTCCCCCCGCATCAAAATTCACCACCCTATCGTATCCGAATCAATAAAACTAGTTGGCAACTTCAATAAAATCCAGAATTCGACGAATTTGATCCAAAAACTGCTGAGACGACGGCAGCTCTCTCTCCGTAGCAGGTATCCAAATTTTGCTCGTATCGGATTTCGATTGAAACACTCCCTCACTCAGCGGGCTGTTTCGATTCAATGTATCGGTGATTGATGTGAGAACTACACCGACGTCTACACCTGAATCGCTTCCTGTAATTCTTGATGGGGTGACTTTGGAAAGTATCGAGTTTCGGCGGTAAATTTGGGTGTTGAGCTGGGTTTAGTGCTGTTTCTACAATAGAGTGTCACGAATTGCTTGATTTTGGCCGTTTCTGGTATCTCATGTACAGGGTGGGCATAATTCGTTGTCTACTGAGAGGATCTCAAGAACTAGAGCAACTAGAAGAAAACGGATGACACATTTCCGAGCTCATTTTCGGAGAAACAAAGAGTGGTAAAAACCGCAGCCTCCTACGATACTTCGTTTTTGAGTTTGACAATTTCGTAAAGTTCTCATAACTTTTTTGTCCTTGAAGATACAAATCTGAAACTTGAACCTTCACAGGCACTTTTTCACGTAGAATCCACTGATGAGCTCAAAATATTTTTTCATTTCGAATCATTGGGTGAACTTTCATTTTTTTTCATTGCAAACTTTGATATTTTTGAATTGGAAAAACATCTTGTCAGTAGATTCCACGTATAAAAGTGCCTAAGAAGGTTCAAGTTTAAGATATGTAACTTTAAAGACAAAAAAGTTATGAGAACCTTTCGGAATCGTCAAAATTTCAATTTTTGTTTATAACTCGAAATATGAAAATGATAGGCCGATTCTGTTCTTAGATTTGGATTAGTCATGAAAAAAGAGCTCGAGAATGTGTCATCCGTTTTCTTCTAGCTGCTATAGTTCTCGAGATCTCCTCAGTAGACAACGAATTTTGCCCACCCTGTACTGAGGGTGGAAAAATGCAGTTATCGAACATATAGTTTTGATTAGGTACTTTTAATCAATTCACTGACCACTTCACAGAACTGCAGTCCTCATTCAGTTCCTGGACCAATCGTATCTTATAAAGATGGAATTTATGTTGGGGAAACAGCAGATACATAAATACTGAAGGTCGGGTCCATTGCTACATGACCCAGGACAGCTACGTCCCTCGCTTCGTCTCTTCCCTGCAACCTCTTTTTGTTTCCGACTGAACCAGTAGCGTCAGATTTGGCAACCAATTGCAAAACTTGAGCAACGGATACATTTTTTCCATGATGTCGTTCGTTATAAAGCCGTTGTTGTTCGCTCAGAGTGGTTATTTCTTATTTTGGACAAACAATTTATTCTTTTTTGGACAAAAAATCAACAACATAAATATTTTTAACCTTCGAAATGTGTCGGATACGAATACTATCCTCGAGATAAATTCCACATGGCCTCTTTCACTATTTTCGATGTCATTTCATCATCTATGGATATTTTGAAGCGAAATTTTAGAGTCAAATAGTACTCGATACGATCTTTAAAATGAGTTATCGCAACACCCCTCATTCCTATTCAAAATCGAAGGAAAAAGCGGAAATCTTGTTCCTCGTCGAATCAGAAACAACACAGCAACTACAAAAGCTCCAATATATGTAGTCCGCGGAATTTAAAGTCACCTATTCATTAGAACAAACCTCGTATGTTCAAAATGAAAGGCTTCTTCATAGGTCCATTCTTAGCCTGCGAGGTATGCCTCGATGGTTCCTCAAATTTCCGATTCTTTCAGTTTTCCTTTGTTCGATCTTGATAATCATCGTGTAGCACTGCTGATGAATACTGCATGTGGGTTTACAGATATTTCAATGCTCTGAAAGAAGCCTCGCAGAATATACACGTTACAGCGAGGATTCGAATTTTCAGCTCGAATTGAACATCTCCCATCGCACAGCCTCTTTGAAACGTCCCGAATGCCTCCGATGCCAATCTTCCGATCACAAAGATGCGATGCGGGTATTTCCAATCGCGGAAACGGTTCGTATGCAACAATTCGGTTCGCTGGAGGTCCATCGAACCACGTTCGCGGGACCGCAAGCCGCCAGTCGGGAAAAACGCTTTGCGGGAAAATATGCCGCTTCGCAAACAGGGTGAATAATTTGATTTGCCCCGAAACCGGGGTAAATAAGAGAGACGCCTGTCGCATCCAGTCATGGATGATGAATCCCCCCGATGAAAATATATTTTTCGAACGGTCACGATTCCGTCGTTCCCACGTGATCTCGAGGAAGACGTATTTATCTAGAGGCCCGTTCCTTTCGGGATCTCGTTCCGCGATTCCAACGAACCGGTTGAAAAATGGAGTCCTGATGACGATCGGGGATGAACGCTTACGTATGTTTGTCGTGAATGGATGCAATCAGGGGCTTTATTTGGAAATTTTCAGATGGACCGCGCGGATTTGGGTTTTAATCGGATCTCGCAGGGGACGTCACATGTCATGAATATATTTCCATAAACTATGGAAATTTCATGAGTTCGGAACTGGAGGAAAACATATGTGAATGCGGAAAAACAGAGGGTGAACAGATTGGTCTCACGAAAACTCTGAAAAAGTGGAGTATTTTTTTATACTTCAATCTCAAATTGTTGGAAAAACAACACAATATCCCATGATTCGATTTGTTTCGAATTAAGGTGTCTATAACTCTTAAACTGTCGGACAAATACCGCCTAAACCTTCCCTGGAACGTCCCCAACCCCTCTGCGAACCCGTCAATTATAACGAACTTTCAGGAGTTTCATCTCGATTGAAACTGAAACGAAACGTCTCCTAGGCACGGATTAGACATCGAATAATCCATCCTCCGTTACGCGGAAAGGAGAAGATGATAAATACGGAATTCAAATTGAAGTTTCTCTCCTAGGGTTGATTCCAGTTATTAATTCATAAATCTGCAGGTGTACAGCTTAGAATCCAGAAATTTGATCGGAGGTTTCGTTCGGAATTAATGGAACAGTCTCTGCTATGGTTCATTCAGGAATTTCATCGCCTTACGAGCCGGTCGAGGCGTACATTCAGAGGCGGTAAATTTTTAAGTTCGAACATAGAAGGGAGCAGGTATTCTAGAACATTTTCCTTGGTATAAGTTTCTCATTGTAGATGCATATAGAATAATCTATTAACATATTTAGAAATTTTGAGAAATTACTTTTTCGAGTGGAGTTTGCCTCCAAACCCAAATAAAACCCAGGTTCGTGTTTTCCTGGAGGAAAAACTACTCGAAAGTTGACCATAGAAAAATTCCCAAAAAGACGGGGTCAGTTGAGAAACTTCCTCAAGACCGAACGGTGGTGCCGAGATGGATGAAATTCTCAGATTTATCACTAGAAGTGTTAGTCTTTCAGAATATGTATTACATTTAGATCTACGATAATTTTCCTGGAAGAAAAACTACTCGCAAGTTGACCATAGAAAAATTCCCAAAAAGTTGGGTTCAGTTAAACATTCGTCAAGACCGAACGGTTGTGCTGAAATGGATGAAATTCTCAGATTTGTTACTAGAGGAGTTGCTCTTTCAGAATATGTATCACATTCAGATCTACGATAATTTTTCTGGAAGAAAAACTACTCGAAAGTTGACCATCGAAAAATTCCCAAAAATAGGGGGTCAGTTGAAACTTCCTCAAGTCCGAAAGGTAGTGCCGAGATAGATGAAATTCTCAGATTTATTACTAGAAGAGTTGCTCTTTCAGAATATGTATAACATTGCTATCTAAGGTTACTTTTATTGAGAGATAAACGACTCGAAAGCTGACCTTCGAAAAAACCCTAGTCTTGGTTTTTTCGGCTGCTGAATATTGTTGCCCCGTTTGGGTTAATAGTACTCATGTGCTAAAAATTATTGCACAGCGAAATCTTGTTATGAGAATTATAATTGGAATTGTTAAATCTTCACCTATTCAATGGTTACTAGTTCCTTCAAACATTGCACCGCCCCATACTCGCAGACAGAGTGCAGTTATAAATTTTTTGAATAAATTCCACTCCTTCTACGACTGATTTCCAATTATGTCCTATATTCCACAAAAACCATTCGTATGCTGAAGTCGCGTAAACCCTTATGGTCCAACCCTTTCCTCAATTCGAATTTAAGGGACAATGAGATTTGGCAGTCTGAATGAAGAGTAATCTCTTGCCCTTTCCCAATTGACATGGTAAATCTGCATTTCTGCACTTAGACCGAAGTTATCTGACAGTTCCGAGTCATCTAATTTATTTGTCTGCTCTTTCAGTCCAGTATTCTTCAAGCTCACTGCTTGGACGTTAGCCAGAAGGCACAATATCTCCCTGTATTCCTAGATCTACCTCCTATTGTTACACCAACATGTCTTCGACATAGTCACGAAAGGGTCATAATTCAAAACATCTACACTCATTATTTCACCTTCATCAAAAAGGCTCTTTTGAAACGTTCTATATATACCAACCTACCGTCCGCATCTATCTATTTATGAGCGTAATAACTGGTAGGCGGGGTATTCCCATGATGAATTACACCGTCATTTGTCTAATGTTCTCCCGATACCTCCCGGCCTACCAGGATGAAGGAACACAAGCATTATCACTTCCCAGACCCCTGGTAGTAAGCTAGGCATAAATCCCCGATATAACCAATTTACAAGGGAGATTTTCCCGTGTTCCGATAAAACCACGTTGGTTTTTGTGAAATGTTGCAGGGATGAAATCGGGTTTTCGTTAATTAATCAGGGGACTCTCCCAGGGGGGCGAACGCGTCGGGCGCATTATCAAAAAAACGGCATGTTAGAAATTAGCTGGGTCGGGCAGAGGCAATTACCGGGGACCTGCGTGACGTGTGATCATATTAATTAATTGATGTCGCTCCGAGCGAAAACACGAAGGGATGCATTCTCGGATGGAACAACTCCAGCAGGAGTTCGCAAAAACCCCGGAAGATTCTCCAAAAATTTATGATAGATCCACAGGGAATCATCTCTATAGACAACACAGAAATTCTTAGCTTACTATAGAACCAAACAAAATTTCAATGTCAAAATATTTCATTACTCAACATATTCTCCTCTTAATTGGATACATTTATTACAGCGAACCTGCAACGTCTCTAGACCTTTCAAAAGAAATTTTTCTTCTTGTTCTGCAAACCAGACCACTACAGCTTTTATTACCTCCTCGTTGGAAGAAAATTTACGTCCTTTTAACCTTTTTTCCAATTGAGGAAAGTGATGATAGTCGGATGGAGCCGAATCTGGTCAATAAGGGGGGTGTTCTAGTAATTCAAACCCTAAATCACGAATTTTTTGCATGGCAACATGAGATTTGTGTGAAGGGGCGTTGTCCAGCAACTATAAAACACCTTTGGATAGTTTTATGCGTCCTTTCTCTTAAATTTTTCCCCGAGGAGTGTTCAGTAATGTCGAATAGTAATCTCCGGTTATTGTTCTACCCTTATCCAAAAAATCAATCATGATTACTCCATGGCAATCCCAAAAAACTGAAGCAAGAACTTTTCCAGCAGATTTTTGGACACGAAACTGCTTAGGTCTTGGAGAACCAGAGTATCGCCATTCCATCGATTGTTGCTTAGTTTCTGGATCGTAGAAATGTACCCAAGTCTCATCTATAGTAACAATTCGGTTTAAGAAGTCTACATCGTTTTCAAATCGAGCACAGATCGAACGCGATGCTTCTACCCTTGCAAGCTTTTAGTCAACATTCAAACATTTGGGGATCCATTTTGCAGCAATTTTTCTCATGTCCAAATTGACGTGAACTATATGATGAACACGTTCGTATGAAATATTCAGTGTTTCAGATATCCGTTTTAACCTAATTCGACGCTCTGATAAAATCATGTCATGAACTGCATCGATATTTTCGGGGACTGACACAGAAACTGGCCTTCCCGATCGGTCATCATCTTCAATGGAAAATTTACCTCTTTTGAAGTTGCAGTCCAATTTTTCACGGTCGCATACGAAGGACATTGATCACCAAGGGTGTTAAGCATATCTTCGTAAATCTGCTTACCTTTTAACCCTTTTAAATGCAGGTGCTTGATGATGGCTCGATACTCCAACTTTTCGATTTTCACAATTTCGGTGCAACTCTGGTTTACTTTTTCGACCTCAAACTTCACACTGGCACTTCTAATGAGTTATCGTTCGTTGCTATGGTAACGCAATATTTTTTTTATGCATGGAACTGGTTTAGGCTAACTAGATATCAATACATCCTCGTATGTTTGATATTTAAATGTTCAGTTTGCAGTGGATCTGAATTCCACAGACCACTTGACTACGGATTTTTGTGAACGATCGTTCTGCCTATCGATCTCACCATTTTCGTCCATCCGGCCTTCGGGAGAGAGAGATGGAGCATAAATGAATGTAATGAAAACGTCTTGGAAACGACCTGACCTTTTGTCGTGAAGTAGAATCGGAAGAATAAAGAATGCTAAAATGGCTTTCTCACGTTATGGTCACGATATAGAAAACTCGTTATCGGAAGGAAGTGTTGCTCTGCACTTTTATCTGAAATAGGCGAGGGATGAACTTCAGTCGGGTAAGAGGGTGATAAAATGGTCTATATCGCAGTTTTCTAACATCCTTTTTCCGGGGGAAAATCTTAATATTTTCGAGAGATCGATGCGGGGGTGTTCGAGACATGAGGAGTGAAGAAATAGAACAACTTTGAGATGAGTCCAGAAGTTACCGTTTCTTCGAAAGAAAAGTTCCTCTATATAATTGGAATTTATTAATGTTTCCGGGAAAATTGTTGAAAATGAACAGAATTCTCGTTGCGCAGCAAATTTTTTAAATTTTCCTTGATTTCGAGAAGGATATGGCTGAACTACTGGTGCCCTACTGGGACAAAAAAGATTCGAAAATATGTGGTTAACATAATTAACGATAATATAAACTGATTGAAGGGATGCCACATCTAGTTAATCACATGAGAAGTACAAGTGATTAGTTTTTAAATATATTCATTTTTGGTATCGAAGAAAATTAAATTATTGACACATAATATGCAGTTGCTTGAGAAGAGTTAATGTTGGTTATCTTCTTTGGCTAAAGATTGAAAACTCTGTTGTACCGTGAATTAAGTTTTTCTTTCAATTCTTTTTGGGGTCTCAGAATAACGCTCGATGTATATTCACAGAGTTAAGTGAAACAAGTGAAGCAATAACGCGGGGAGAAAATTCCTCAGAACTGTTCCAGAAAAAAACGCCCTGTAATTAACTGGCTCACAATTAACTGAAATAACCATTCCAACCCTTCCTACCCTTTCCTCATCAAGAAAACAATGAGAAAACATTTCGGCTTCTTGACGATAGTAATTAGTATCGATATACAAAGAATGCTTTCAGCAGTTTATATTACGTCGAAAGCATCATTAAGTCCCGGGTTTTTGTCTGTGTTCGAGATGGAAATCGGCCTTTTGGAGACATTAAAAATTTATGGATCGGAGGGAGTCTCAGACGGAGCGTGGATCGACGCCAAGAAAGAAGATGACGGCTAATTTGCTCCGTGGAAATTTTTTTTTGGGGTCGATTTAGGTATCGATGAGAGAGCACTTTGCTCCTCACTCAATTTGCAGCTTTTTATGTTATTCGCTGAAATGGCAGAGTTTACTCCATTACGAAGATATGCTTAAGACTCTTGGTGATCAATGTTCTTCGTATGCGACCGTGAAAAATTGGACTGCAAGCTTCAAAAGAGGTCAATTTACCATTGAAGTTGATGACCGATCGGGAAGGCCAGTTTCTGTGTCAGTCCCCGAAAATATCGATGCAATTCATGACATGATTTTATCATACCGTCAAATTGGGCTAAGACGGATGTCTGAAGCACTGAATATTTCATACGAACGCGTTCATCATATAGTTCACGTCAATTTGAACATGAGAAAAATTGCTGCAAAATGTTGACCCAAAAGAGTGCAAGGGTAGAAGCATCGCGTTCGATCTGTGCTCGATTTGAAAACGATGTAGACTTCTTAAACCGAATTGTTACTATGGATGAGACTTGGGTACATTTCTACGATCCAGAAAAAAAGCAACAATCGATGGAATGGCGACACTCTGGTTCTGCAAAACCTAAGAAGTTTCGTGTCCAAAAATCTGCTGGAAAAGTACTTGCAACAGTTTTTTGGGATTGCCATGGGAAATAATGATTGATTTTGATCACTTTACGGAAAAAATTAAAGAGAAAAGACGCGGAAAGCTATCGAAAGGTGTTTTGTTTTAGCTGGACAACGCCCCTGCACACAAGTCCCGTGTTGCCATACAAAATGAATTCGTGATTTAGGGTTTGAATTACTAGAACACCCCCCTCCTTCACCACATACTACACAAAATACAAAATACTAGAAATATATAGCTCACACTCAAAGACTAGCGAGCTTTAACACACAAAGGTTCGCTTAATAGAAGGTAAATGCTGCAAATCCAGGACCCTGGATTGTTGTGGGTGGCAACTATCAAAGCAACATAAACTGAAGTACATGCAGAAATGATTATAAAACAATTGGTACCGAACCGAGTGCGTGCTTTGTGGGCCGCTACAGCAGAGAATTGCGTTTGAAATAATAATGAACTTTCGGTTGACCCCTCTCGAATGAAGTTTTATCGGGAAATTGACTTTTTTGGTCATTTTTTTTCTATTCATTGTTTAGCTTTTCGTGCATGTAAGGACATGCGGTTTTAAAGGGCTCTTATGAGCGTTAAAAAACGAAAAAGGAACAGTCAAGAGTCATGAATTGAAGGTTTCACTAGCCTGGAAACATAAGCTCGAAGCATCTTTCATGAAAGTATGGGTATGAAAGTTTATAGGTAAGAAGAGAAGAAGAATAGTAAATTTTCAGAGTGTTGTTTTCTCGACATCAACACAAGATGAATGTGTGAGATCTGTACTGATCAGTGTCCTAATGGAGCACATTCTGTACCCTTTGAATGATGCTAGTCTTTTCATTCTATCCAGGGTTTCCTCGTACTGTTCTGATTTGCTTTGGCAGTCTAGACTATTGCCCTATAAATGATTACTGTTCTCACATTCACAACGTACATCCATCGTAGTATAATCTGGCAACATCCCCAAGTTTTTCTAGCCAGATTTCTGCACACCATCAAGGCTTTTATAGCTTCACTATCAGGGATCAATACGCTTATTCCACACAAGCTCATTATTTAGGGTCACTCCCAGGTATTCCACTTCAGACTTCTATTATATGTAGTCGTCATTGAGGAAGAAGTATACAAAATGTTTAGACAGATCAAGGACATCCATCGAAAGTACAGCGTTGGCGCTGGTGATTTGGACCTGCGAAAAATTCATCTGGCATCAATCCGTGCCAGTCTGGACAGGTCCAGATGGATCACACGAATCTCTTTCGCTGCAGCCATGCGTGATCCCTCTCAAACTGACCCTTCCCGAGATTTAATTGTTCGTGGGTACTAATTCGGCGTCGGCATCCTCAAGTTTAATCGTTTCGAATTTCTTTGAAGTTCCTGATTTACGGTCGCCATGGTCTGAAACTATCATTTTCCGGCGAATATATGGGGCGTTCAGAACAAGTTTTCCTCGGACCATTAAATCGCTTGTCTGGGTGGATATTATTAGCGCGTTCACTCTGATGCATCGGAATGGGACGGCGTAGGGGGGTGTTATTGCTAGCCCCATCTACTGTTTTCGGTTGATAACTCTCGGTGTAAGAGGCCATTACGAAGTTTTCTTCGGGAAATGGAAAACGAATGAGTGTTTACACCATTTCGATTTATAGGAATATTCTTTTCATGTGACAATTATAGTTTTTACCATGAGAAAATAAAATAAAATTCACATTCAGCAGTGTAACATGAAAAGTCCATTCAAGAATGATACAAATCCCAGTATACTTTGAAAGTCCAGACGCAGCTTGCTATGTGTTGACAAAATATCTAGATAGGTCCATAGATCACTGTTTTTTCACAATACTAACCTGAGGAGGACGTAGACACGATTTTCTACATTTTGGCTCCATTTGACGATATCGATTCACGAAATGTGTAGGGAAATATTTTGTAACATGACTCAGGATACAAATCCACATTCGGAAGCAATTGTAGATCGAAATGAAACACGTTGTAGCTATATAACTCCATTCTAGTTACTCTAGGTTCGAATAGCACGAAATTTCCGACAAGAAATAAATCCCTGATTCGATTTGAAATACCAAACTGTCGTCTCTCTGAGAGCCCGAAGATAAATCCGATACTTATTTCATCCGACCGTGAACGCAATTTTTCTCAACACATCAGTTCAAGGTGATGCTATAACCTATTAGATCGTTCAGTTTTTATCTCCACATGCTTATCATGTGGAAGAAAATTGAATTGTTCCAATTTGACAGAGATCGTATGGAGTTTTGATGATGTGTGCTATGAAATTTTTATAGAACACTGAAAAATACCCTGAAACTTTTCTGAAATATGAGAGTCCGCCTACCTGTGACACTCAATTCAGTTGAAGTTCAAGAAAAAAGATTAGATTTTGTGCCATGGAAATGTACAGTTTCAGAAGAAAATGTATTGGGACACTTCGTTTCATTGAAACATCATGGTAGATCTGGACCGTTATCGACAGTTGTTCCTTATTGATTGCCAACTGATTAACGCTATTGGGATGCAGAAGACGTGCAGGCAGAGGACACTAATTACAATGCTTTTGATGTATGCTCTGAATGTGTCTGATATAATATTGAATACTACTGGGTTACTAAGTTGAATTTACTGATCACCATTTTAAGAATGACTGTAGAAATACCTACAGGGGGTAACAGTGAAGAATGAAACGTAAAATATCCTTTCAAAAAGTTTACAAATAGCTACATTTTATCCAGAATGCCAAAGGGAAAAAGTAGTCACTGCAGTCTCTACACAATAAACCTATATCTCACATCCAGGAAAATAGGCCATTATTCCTAAGACCCTACCCCAGGATATACATCTGCCGGAGTCATAACTCCTATCATTTCAATTCATAAATATATAATTTGCTCCTTTTTACTGTTTGGTCGTTAGAAACTTCTTACGACGTTCTATCTCGAGTTTTTACTCAACGACTTGACGCTGCAAAAGTGGCCCTTAAAACTTGAGTTCGGATGAAATTTTAATCCGGAGACCTGGTCCTTGGGGGCATTAGAAATTGGTGCAGTTTCATCTTGGATTAATCACCGGGTACAAACTTTGATTAGCGCCCTATTAAAAATGTGACAGGGGTATTGAGATGAAATAGGACCGAGAATAGTTGGAGATATGTGAATTTTGATTTGTAAATCTTACGATAAAATAAAAAGATTTTCAACAGATTAAAAGTGTGTTAGAGAGATGGTCAGTTCATTGAGAGCTAATTGAATGATATTTTAGTTTGTTTGGACAACTTCTGTAGTCACAAACTCCTTCCCTGAACTCTGCAGGTGTAATAGAGCCATGATTTTTTGTCGATGAGTTAAACTGTCTTTGATATCTGTGAAACTCTTCATGTCAATGTATTCAGCCGAATTAAAAAGCATACAGAACTCTGGCCTGTGAGACTTAAAGCAGTAACACTAAAATTCATCAATGAATAACGGGAAATGATCTGGTAAGGCAAGAAAAACCTGAAGAGTTTCAGGAAAACCCCCTTTCAAAACTAAACGAACTGAATAAGGTCATATCATAGCACATGTACCAAACACTTAACACAGTATGATTGGATTGTGTGTCCTATTTTCTTCTCATGATGGATTACTGAAATCTTTTACCTATGTACTCAAATTTCATACGTTATTTACAGACAGTACAGAAGTCCCTATTTTCCAGGAATTTCATCCAGACTAACGTCAACTAAGGTTTGATACGGCGGTTCAAAATAAATTCCAGAGCGGTGTTACGACACTCTGCGGAGCCTTCGAAATGATTGGCGGATCACCGGAAACCGGAAATAAAATCGTAGGTCCCGTAATGAATTGAGACGATTCAACTTGTAAAATATTTACGACAGTTTAAGCCTCCCGAAGTGAGGTATTGCCGTTTAAAGTGGGCTAGATGGAGGATCACAGTTGATGTCTTCGGTCTGGATGGTTTTGCTCGGGAATTTCAATCGAATGAATTCGGGGTTCAGTTCCTCATTTGGGAGATTGGGTCGCGCTAATAAAACGATAATATGGACAAGTTTTGCGGGAAGTTACCGACGATTTTCTATTTGGAAATTGGCTCACTGGAAAGCAGGATATTTCAAGAATACTCCACCTCCATCAGCCTTATGCAAGTGCTTCTCGTCCTATTTTGCACTCTCATTGAATTTATTTTGTTGCTAGGTTAACAATGATTTGCTGTAGCCTCCACCCCATTCTACTGATTTGATCGATGGCTGAAACTACCGATTCCTTGAAATTTTTCGCACATCCTACGAGGAAAACTACTCTCAAAAATGTCTTATTTACTCCGGTGTCAGGCTTCATTTTCGCTAAAGAAAAACACAACGGATTTGTCTCCTCGGAAACACCGGGAAAATTCTATTACGTGATGAAAGAATATGTCGGTTTGGAGGACGTGAGGCAAAATCAAATTCATCAGCGTTCAACCAGTGGCTGGAGAGTGGAGCAACGCGAACCTTGACGCTGTGTTATTACAAGGGCACAATAGAAAAATATTGCTGCTGGCGGAGGAAAAGAAGCATTCAGCTGTAAGCTGAGTTGAGATGTCAACTGGAATCGCATTCTCCCACAATTTTCATCGAAAGGGGGAGTCTAAGGGACTCTGTTTATTTTCGACGAAGGAAAAAAGGAATTGTATAAGATTTATCTTTTCTGAGTTAGAATTCCTCGAATCTATCTGATATAGTTTCGTAGAGTTTTTCTGAGAAACACTTGGATAGGTCGATTTTCATCACCTGAGAAGTCAACTGAAAAATCTTTTGGTCGTATACAGAATGAGTCTTTGACTCGTACGAATATTTCAATAGTAGATTCTTGTGGTCAAAAAAAAACACTTTTTTTTCCATATAATTTTTTCTGATTCGGTCTTGATGAAAAGTTATAAGCATTTTAAGTTTTCATAACGAGCTTTGCCACCCCTGGAGAATAACAAGCTGAATCTATGACACTCCACACTGCAGATCTTTTAAACAGAGTTGCATTCAGCCAACGTACCCAATTTTCCGAATATCACATATATTTTTTTTTTGAACATGAAATTACTCTAAAACGAGAAAATATTATTTAGATAGCGTCCAACTTAGTTTCAATAGTTGAGTTCTTCGGATTTTTGGTATTTTATGGTAACTAATGGTCATATTGAGAAAACTGGAAGACGTGGGTGATACCTTGTGTTCGAAAAAGAAAAAGATCAAATAAAGGAAAAACTATATTTCATTCGATGAAATTTTTCAACAGCCTGTATCTTTTAAACCGAGCCGATTCGGATAAAATAGTAGAGGAAACAAATGTTTATTTTGACCTCAACAATCTACTTTTGAAATATTTGTACAAGTCAAATACGTTTAGATCTAGGATAATTTTCCTGGACGATAATCAACTCGAAAGATGACCTTCGAAAAATTCCCAAAAAGTTGGGTTCAGTTAGAACCTCCTCAAGACTGAACGGTTGTGCCGAAATGGATGAAATTCTCAGATTTACAACTAGAAGAGTTGCTTTTTCAGAATATATATCACGTTTAGATCTACGATAATTTTCCTGAAAGATTAATCTACTCGAAAGATGACCTTCGAAAATTTCCAAAAAAGTTGGGTTCAGTTAAAACTTTCCTAAGACCGAACGGTTGTGCCGAAATGGATGAAATTCACAGATTTGTAACAAGAAGAGTTGCTCTGTCAGAATATGTATCACTTTCAGACCTACGATAATTTTCCTGGAAGATCCATCACTCTGAAGATGACCTTTGAAAAATTCCGAAAAAGCTGGGTTCAGTTAAACATTCGCCAATACCGAATGGTTGTTCCGAAATGGATGAAATTCTCAGATTTATAACTAGAAGAGTTGCTCTTTCAGAATCTGTATCACGTTCAGATCTACGATAATTTTCCTGAAAGATTAATCTACTCGAAAGATGACCTTCGAAAATTACCCAAAAAGTTGGGTTCAGCTAAAAATTCGTCAAGACCGAACGGTTGCGCCGAGATGGATGAAATTCTCAGATTTATCACTAGAGGAGTTGCTCTTTCAGAATATGTATCACTTCCAGACCTACGATAATTTTCCTGGCAAGTGTATTATCTACTATTCAAATCATTGTAGGAGTCAAAGCCTCGCCCTTTATAAAATACATTTCCTGTTCAATTGCAAACTCAATAATTTTCATCCCACAATCCATTTTCGAAGATACAATCCGTCCTTCATAATCGCATTTCCTGCTATCCAGTGCTTAGACGGAATAACGCAGATTATGAGGTCGAAATCGGCCACAAACTTTTTAATACCCATCCTGATGAGGACTCGAATTAGAGCTTTATTATTCATAGGCCATGAATTCCGTTTTTGATATTTGCGGGACTATCGTGCCGCAAAATTGTCTTAATCAAGTTTTGAACGTTACGCTCTGGAAATTTTACGGCGGGTGGGGAAGTTATAACCGCCGACCGCACATTTTTTTTTGATTTATCCTTGTCCGGCGATTCGACGAAATTACGTTCGCGGCTGTTGCTCGGAGAGAATTAATTTTTCGGTAGGTTGGACCGGCTGAAAAAGGGGGATGAACGAATTCATCTCAGAGTCACACGGGGTGGATCGCTTCCGCAGGCAAACTGCCTGCTTTTGATATCGGTTTCTCTTAGGTGTCCTCGGAGAACGAAGAAAAAAAGGTCTTGTTCCTAACTGATACGTAGAAAATCCCAGTAATAATCATACATTTCACTCTTCTACACCCCCTACCCCACGAACTAGGTAATAGAAGTTCGCATACTCTAATGTAAGAAGTCAACTGTACAGTGCATCCCATTTTGGGTGAGACAACACCCAGTTGTGAGAAAAAAAGGTTTGTGTCGTATCTTCTTGCATGATTTTCACGATAAAATCCGATGAAAGAACAAAACTGGAAGACCCACCCTTGAAGGCATCCGCAGGAAGCCCTCTCCATCACCCTCGAAGCACAAAAGAAGACGAATTTCTTTCAATACCTTCCTCGCAACGAACGCCAAAATTCCAAGGCATTATCCATCTCGGTCAGGCTCCCTCTAATGAATGTGCAGCGCGGGCCCTGAGGGATGACCCGATATAAACAATTCCAAATCTTGAATTCCGCCAAATCCCCGAATTATGAAAAGAGCTGACTGGCCTGGATGAAGGAGCCGAGTTTGGGACCCCAGAAGGTTGTACCGAAACTATGAGCGATTAATTATTTGTAGCGGAGCCAAGCGCTGCCATATCAAATAATGATCTCAGCGGAAAATGGGCGGAAGCCCCGAAGCGCGATGGAATTTGAGTGGCTATATATTATTTTCGGTAACCGCCATTAATTCTCGCCCTGAGAAATCATTACGGGGGATGTTTCGGGGAAAAATTTACGGGTGGAAGCGGTGTCAGGGCGTTGGAGTTTGATTTTTCAGTTATGCAAGAGATGAGCCTGAGTTGAAGTGTCTGGACAGCTTATTGATAGCCGTTTTGATTGCTTCCAGATCCAGGAGAAGACCTATTTCTATTAGTTTAGATCTTGGAAGTGGCATTTTTCAAAAATTGCAACTTTCAATCTGCGATATCTCCTGTTATATCAGTTGAAACTTTTTCAAGACCGAACGGTTGTGCCGAAATGGATGAAATTCTCAGATTTATTACTAGAAGAGTTGCTCTTTCAGAATATGTATCACGTTTAGATCTACGATAATTTTCCTGGAAGTGAAATTTCTCGAAAGTTGACCTTCGAAAATTTCCCAAAAAGATGGGGTCAGTTAAAACTTCCTTAAGACAGAACGGTTGTGCCGAATTGGATGAAATTCTCAGATTTATAACTAGAAGAGTTGCTCTTTCAGAATATGTATCACGTTTAGATCTACGATAATTTTCCTGGAAGATTAATCTACTCGAAAGATGACCTTCGAAAATTTCCCAAAAAGATGGGGTCAGTTGAAACTTTCTCAAGACCGAACGGTTGACCCGAAATGAATGAAATTCTCAGGTTTATTACTAGAAGAGTTGCTCTTTCAGAATATGTATCACGTTCAGATCTACGATAATTTTCCTGGAAGATTAATCTACTCGCAAGTTGACCTTCGAAAAATTCCCAAAAAGATGGGGTCAGTTGAAACTTTCTCTAGACCGAACGGTTGAGCCGAAATGGATGAAATTCTCAGATTTATCACTAGAAGAGTTGCTCTTTCAGAATATGTATCACGTTTAGATCTACGATAATTTTCCTGGAAGATTAATCTACTCGCAAGATGACCTTCGAAAATTTCCCAAAAAGATGGGGTCAGTTGAAACTTTCTCAAGACCGAACGGTTGAGCCGATATGGATGAAATTCTCAGATTTATTACAAGAAGAGTTGCTCTTTCAGAATATGTATCACGTTCAGATCTACGATAATTTTCCTGGAAGATTAATCTACTCGAAAGATGATGACCTGCGAAAAATTCCCAAAAAGATGGGGTCAGTTGAAACTTTCTCAAGACCGAACAGTTGAGCCGAAATAGATGTAATTCTCAGATTTATAACTAGAAGAGTTGCTCTTTCAGAATATGTATCACGTTTAGACCTACGATAATTTTCCTGGAAGATAAATTACTCGCAAGTTGACCTTCGAAAAATTCCCAAAAAGTTGAGTTCAGTTAAAAATTCGTCAAGACCGAACGGTTGCGCCGTAATGGATGAAATTCTCAGATTTATTACAAGAAGTGTTGCTCTTTCCGAATATCTATCACGTTTAGATCTACCTACGATAATTTTCCTAGCAAGTGTATTGGCCTTTTCCTTTTTCTTTATTAGATGTGATCGAGAACCCAGTCTGAACAGACCTTGTTATTCTTGTCCAATTCGTCGTAACTTTATCATCTTTTTTTCCTTCCCAGAAAATTCCCCGCATTCAACATTTCCGATTACTCGGCGTTTCCCACAGGCCTGGCCCGTAGAAATTACGCGTATCCCCCGTCTTATCGGCCCAGGGATAGACGACAATCGAACGGGATTGCGAAAACTGTGAAACCGTGAAATTTCACCTGGAACGAAAAAATGAAACGTCTCCGGGAAATATTACAGCGTTTCCGGTTCGTTTCACCGTATATTCACCGACGTCTACGGTCCGGGTCGGATCGGGAATTGGTCCGGGAATATGTCCCGGAATGGAACGGGCAGCCCGTAGGATTAATGCTGGCCTTTTTCTCGGTCGATAGGGCGAAAATGACTAATCTCACATCTGTGTCGTGGGATCTAGTTGGACTGGGATATGATTTTCTTTAAGAGGAAAATTCGGGGAATTCCAGCAATGGAAATTTGTCAGCATCTCTCCGATCATATCAAGGTTATGACGATGAGTTATTAAACCACGACACGTGTTTCGTTATCACATTCATTCATTGCTGAATCTCGTTTCCGGGAATAAATCTATACAAAGAGACTATCGGTGCGTTCAAACTTATAATTTCTTAGGGCTACTTGCGACTGTGTGCCCTCCTGTAAATGAAGAGACCCCACCGTGACCTATAGATCCTTCTATACTCTGGGCATGTATAGTCACCAACCAGATCTGGCCGCCGCTGTATTCTTCTCGAGTCTCCATTATAACTGTGGACCACAGACCTCCACTGTGATCTGTCTAACGCTAATTGTTCCCTGTTATGATTGGCATTAACTGATTTTAGGGATTGATGCAGTAAATCCTTGAACCGCTTATATTGGCCTCCTGGTTTCCGTGCTCCCTCTATGAATTCGCCATAGAGAGCTATTTCGGGGAGACTTGTGTCTTGCATCCTCAGAATGTGGCCGCTCCATCTGAGTCAGGCCCTCGTTACTTGTGTCTCAATTGTTGTACAACTCGCGCGTTGTAAGACTTCTGCATTCGAAACTTTGTGGAACCATCTGATGTGCATTATCTGTCTAAGATGACGTTGTTGCGTTTGTTAAAGCTGTTTAATGTGTCGCCTGTAAGGCGTCCAGCTTTCGCTTCCATAAATAATCGTTAGGAGGACGACTGCTTTGTAAACAGCTGTCTTGGTCTTCAGATTGAGGTCGTGATTTTGAAACACTCTTTCCTTTAGCTTCCAGAATGCCCGCGATGCTGAATTGCCACGGTTGTGTGTTTCTTTGTCCAGGTTAACCCTAGTATTTATGTACCTTCCCAAGTATTTGAACTGCTCTAACTGTTCCAGAGTTTCATCCTCCAGGCTGTTATCTGTTTGAAGGTTTTCTGGCGGATATCACAATAAGATCTTCTGGTGGGTGAAGGTAAACTGTTTGCCATCACCCTTTCGCTTCTGAGGAAACAAATAAGGACAGAGAGTTGCGTGTCTAGAGGTAATCTACCAACTAAATTCTGTGTAATGTGTAATAAGTATATAGAAGAAAGTGCTTGTTCTCTGATGATTTATCATCTCTAGGGATATTGCTTCTGATATGTCGTATGTTGAATAAGTATTAGGGTTAGGAGAGCCACTGTTCCGACCCTGTTCAACCCTCTCGCTCCCCAATCCCGCAAAGGACCTGGCAGTCTCACAGACTTCCTTCATCGGCCGCTCCATCATCGCAATTGCTAATTTCGATTCTCGCCCTAGTAAACATTAGCTAATTCCGCACTCATTGTTCATTGTTTCAATGAGCCATCCAATCGGGCGGATTGTAGCTTCTGGAGTGTTCGAGATAGCTTTAATACCGACTCGAAAACGCCCATATTGTGCCGGTGGTTCGACGACAAAGTACCCATTCCGGTTATCAAATAGGAGGCAATTACTCCGAACAAAGCGTTATCTATCCACGTCACTCGTTACTATCGGAACAGGGCCGACATCTTGAGGATCACGTAAGACGGGATTCGAGACAATAGGTCTCGATGACACTTCCTTACGTGTGCGTGTATGTGTGTGTGCAATTTTGGCGACAAGTCTGGGAGCGGGAACGTTGGTCTTTTAGGATCGTTCTAGACGAGAGGCGGATTGTCTTTGTTAGGCGTAATTGGAAATGGGTAACGATGGGTGGTAGTGTTTTCGAAAACATCGAATTATCCTCGACGTCTGCTGTTGTTGCATCAAGTCAGAAATGTGGATATCAAGAGGATTTATGTGAACGTTTTTTACTCGTTCGGGATCATCAAATGATTGCTGACTCCTACTATCCAGATGACCCAGATTCACGAAGCCAACAAGAACAACAAACATAAGAACTCAAAAGCTCTTCATCGAAGTATCTCATACAAGCAGTTTTTGTTTGTGCTTAAGGCATGTCTGTCGATGACCATAGTGAGCGGTATTAACTCAACATATACTAGAAAACCTCAAGCACAAAAATTGATTGGGTTATCGAAACGACATGTTGGAATTCAAGACCTTTAAAACACAAGAGAACAAATTTCTATCAAGACTAATTTGAAGCACTACACCTTGGTGGAGGAGAACCACAAGCTTTCCTTGGGAGACTCGAAGTAATGGTGGGATTTTCGGGGAAAACCTTGAGGAAACATCCCAGAAACATCCAGATCAAATTAATTGTGTCATCCCGGCTAAAAACTATCAGACCAGGGGAGAACAGAATTGAAATCCCCGATATGTACCCACTCAATCAAGGTCTTGACATGGTGGCATCAAAGAATGCCACATTCGGACGAATAAAATCCTATCCAGAGGTCGCTACCTGCCAGATGGTTCCGGATGATCGTAAACAAGGACCTTTCGATACCGGCCAGATTTGAAAGGCCGAATAAACGCAATCGGAAAACTCATTATTTTCCGCTTTCCCTCGTTTGCGGTACCGTTAATGAAGTTGTTGATTCCCGTGGCCTGGCCAATTAATCCGATGTGAAATTTAAAAATTCCCGAGGGGTAGAGCCTGTAGTCGACCGATTTATAATCTCGGCAGCAGCGCGAGGATTTGGTTCTTCTTCTCGCATGCTCAAGATTGGAATTACCGGGAACCAGGCCAGAGTATATTGTGTTTGAGATTTGCAGCTGGAATAGGTCTTAAACTCTCAACTAATAATGAAATGAATATGAAAATCTGCCATCGCATTCTACCCGCGCTTTCTACCCGTGTTTTCTAACAGCGCTTTCATGTGATTAACCTAACCTAACCTAACCTAACCTAGCCTAACCTAGGCGCGCTTTCATGAGATTCTCTGGACGCTTATTGCCTAAAAAATACGTTGAAAGAAGGCCCAAGCGAAAGAGTAGTGAAGATAATAAAATCAAAGTTGTCAAAAAATGAGAAAAACTCCAGATTCCAAGCGGAAAATGTCCAAATCACATGGACGAAATTTCCCAAAAAGTGTAGCCGCTACTCGGACATATCAGCAGCAATTTTTTTTCAATATGAAATTCATTATTCCCAATTCGAATGTGTAAAGTATCAACTTGAATTTTTTCATTCTCAGTTCCAATTTGAAGTCGAAGGCGGCGAAATTCCGAGTGAGACAGGTGCTACCATTTAATTGAAGAAACTGCAGTTAATCTCTAAGCAGGGCCATTAGCCCAATACCCGAGTTAAGGCCGGTTGAATCTTTTCGACAAATTCACGCTTTAACAAGTTCGATAATTCGAATGAGTGACTGCTCGAAACCGGGTTGGCAGAGTTTATATCTTCGGCGATTCTTCGACTTCCACTGGGGGGGATTCTGAAAGGGAGGAATTAACGCTGAAGAGTCGACTGATGACTGCGATGAATGGAAGGGATTGTTGGTTGAATTATTGGATTTCCAATCCGAAAGTCCGATGATATTCCGAGTTCTCGATTAGTTGCTGGAGCAAGGGGACAAGAGGCTGCCAAAGACCCATATAGACATAATCTTCGTAATTCAATAGTCTCCTCTCCCCTACCAGCAAGACAGCTTGCTGTTTCCTGAAGATCAGAACTTCACACACCTCTACCAGCAAATTATACTTTATCAGCGAGACCCTCTTACATTTCTTATTCTAACACGATTACACATCACTCCCCAAGGACCCTTCTTCCTTGAATCCATCCCAAGTTCATCAAAGATGTTCATTTCCGCAGGCTCCTTCCAAATTTTCCGAATAAGCGGAGACCATATCCGTTCTAGGCTGGTCCTGTAGCACTTCTTGAAGTTGAAGAGGACACATACACGTAACACTACGTTATGTTTTATTCATTGCCTATTGCACGTGAGTTTATTTCGTTAGCAGAAGTTTTGGAGTATCGAGGATAACTATCCCCGTTTTCACGGCTGGAGGAAATTCAATTATAGGTGTACCTCGAGGTGGCTGGGGGAATGTTTGGTCTGTAAATTGTCCTTGTTCGGGTTATGGTGAGATGTTATCCAGAATTTCCGCGGTTGGTTATCGAATTGTTTCGTTTTCCTCTGGCTCATCTCCACTTAGGGGTGAAATCGATTGCGGTTGATATGTGCGAGCCATGCGAATGAAGCTTTTATCAGTTTTATCCTCTTGTCATCACTCTGAAGGTATCTTTAACTTCATCCCACTTCCCCAGTTATTGCAGTAACTTCTGCTGGTCCACGAAAGGTTGAAGCAAGTTCTATATCGCCGAATATCAGGATGGCTTCCACCATTTCCCACAATTCAAGGGTATGCGGTTTGTGGTTTCCCTAATCAATCCCCCGGCCTGACATGACAACAACGAAACGTGAAAACAAAACGGGAGAATGTATAATTAGCTGGAGAACATCACAGGACCAAAAAAAAAAGGTGGATTTATGTGAATACTGAACCGTAATAGTTACAAGCTTCCCTCAGGGGATAACGTATTTTTTGCCGTTGCGTGAAAAAGTATTCAACAAAAACACGTCTGCCTTCCCCTGTTTTACAAGCTTTCGTTAGACCCTTTTCGACGTGAAATTACCAGCGATTTGGCGTTTTCGTTTTTGGCCGTCTACTTTTCTTGCTTTCGGTAATAATTTCCGAATTTATTGCCGTTCAAACAGCCAGGAGGTCGGTCCTTCAACTACAAGAGAGACAAGAAATGAATCTGATGCAACCGTTGAAATCTTCATTCAAAATAAGGTGTAGCTTGTTGACCTTCATACCTTCCTTCGACTCATATTTCCTGTATTCCTCCTTCAGTATTTCGTCCAATGCCCGAAGGTTTCAAGATCTAAAAAACGTGAGAAAAGCATATTCTGATCCCCCAGGAATCTTTCCCCTACCAACCCCTTCTTCTGGATCGCAGAAAGATGTTACATATTCGATGATTCCCTTGACCATGCGTCAAGGTGAATACAGAGAACTCAGGCCGTGATCCTGGATCTAATTGAATCCGATTGCCATGTTGAAAATGATGAGATATAAGGGAATTTAGTGAAGGCCGTAGTGGAGGCCTGGACTGGATGTTATTTACGTAGGAAAGACGGGAGATATGGAGCGTGCCAGCTGGGTTATTTCAGACAGGCCCTAAATAGGAATGGAATTCGGTACATTTAGGATAGTATTCTTTGATAATTTTCACCCCGTCAGCGGCAAGTTGTTGGTTTATACGAACACAAAATTGAAATAGTTTATGGGGGGTTATTGAGTGTGAGTGTTGGCATTTGTGTTCGTCCAACTGTATTCTCCAGGAACTCTCATCAAGTGTTGAATAATAAAGTTTCACATAGAGTATTACCTTTTGTGTTAAAATCCCTATAGCCGTCAATTTTCAATGTTCAAACAGGAATGGAGGTGAAGTGACACATCATTCCGAAGGACTTATGTGTTTCCATTGGTGTTCTTGAGGTTTCCTCGAAGTTGTAGCAGAAAAGGCACATTTTATGGACGCAAAATCAATTAACCACTATTGATTGATAATATGGAAATGAGATTCTCTCCAATTATTCCTTCAGAAATGAAAGTTTCTCATTGAGATTCAGTAAGAGTTTCGTGAAATTAATTTTGTGTTGAATAATCAAGAAGAAACAACTGAACGTGCTTTCCATTTCAACTCAGCGACAGAAATCCCATAAAAAATGAATGTTCAAAAAGATGGGTTAAGCACGAGGCTTATCCTCCACTCTTTTATATGAAGAATTAGGCTGAATTCAAATGGGGGATTAGACAGAGTGCTAATTTCCTTTTTCACATTCCATTTGTACCAGATCAACTTTACGAGGGTTTCCCCGAGTATAAAACATAATTTTCAACCTTCTAAAATGCAGTTACAAAACATTAAAAATAAGAATTCGTACGATTCAGTACCTGCAGAAAAATCACGACCTTCACCGATTCATCATTCTCATGTTTCTGCAATACCAAATATATCGACACGTAAACTGTAAAAATTTCAGTGTCGAGAGTCATAATTCCCATTCGTGCTCGATTCCATTATTCATCATTCAAAAATAATAAACCAAACTCAACGGGGAAAATCAAGAATGAATTTTCACCCCACGCCAAGCTCCCACAAGTGCCATTAGAGGTGTATCGAACATTTCATCGACATCGTACTGTCATCGAAAATTATAGCCATTACCTTGTCGTGCTACCAACTGAATCGATGAAGTACACACACATTAAGGTACATAAAATCCCGACATAATCGGAGTATACACCCGACCCTGAACCTCATCGAGTGGTATTCTAAATACGAAAATGCCCTATATTTTCTTCATCGGAAAAGTGGAACGCCACCTGATCCTGGATTAACGGTTTATCGTTATCGATACTATACACAGCAGTCACGCCATTCTGTGGTTTATTTTATTTTCTTGAACGTTCGGAGAGTTGAGAGAATTAATATGAATATTTCAAGTTTTTTCGTTACTTTATCGATAAAAGTTTTCTCGGTTTACAGTAAGCATTTCTCAAACTCGAAATATCCATGGTAAAACATCGATCCACTAATGGATCTTCCGATAAGAATATAATGAAGACAGGATATCCTAGTCTTTGAACACAGGCATTAATTTTCATCCATCTAACAGCCATTTTCAGGTTATCCCAGTCGACTATTCATCACAGGCATGGATGAGAAGCATCTATATTATTAATAAGAGTAGATTACGAGAATAACTTCAGAAATGCACTCGAGATGGGGCAGAGAGGAGCTGAAGCAATTCATCAGAGTAAATGCCTGGCTCCAAATTGAAATTTAACAAGGCACGAATAAATTCGGAAGTTTTGAGAGCGCTGAAGAAAATCGGTATGTACAGATTGAAACTCAGTGGGTTCTATTCTACTCGCACTACCATGGCAATTTAATTCCGATCGATCGATGGTGGAATCTGCTGGATTAGGTGGCAAATTGGCCAAGAATGATGATGCAGAAGGACGGAGTTAGATGCCACCACTTGAAAACGTTATGTTCTATATAGATCTCATCCTCCTTCTATCTTTTTCAACATAGCCAATTAGATTGGACTCATAGGATTTCTAAAACATGCAAATTTCACTATTGCCATTCACTTCTTCAGAATATGAGGACTTATCCAATTATCATATCTTATTCTCCTACAAGTTAGATGAAACGTTATTGAAAATTACAAAGATGCTTCACTGGATATTCGACTCTGAAAATACAAATTTGCCATCTAGATTATTCGTAAGTTCTCTCGAACAAGCAATAGACATAAATCTATTCCGCATAATCTCCGACTATAAGGAGAAGCGTCGGCAGTTCCCGAAATCATAAAACTATAATTTGAAATTCGCAATTTTCCCATTCCGGCACGAGGAATCTGCAGGTTTATTACTTATTCATACATTTCAGGTGGGAACTCGATACCCTGAAAGGAAACGATTCAAATCTGAATCTAGTACGGCTCTATTGCATTATTCTGCGCCTTCGACTGTATCGGGAAATACAGATCCATATGAAATATAAATTTATATCAGGACTACCTTTCCGTTACGTCCATTTTTATACGGTATCAGTTCCTCGCCGTTTTTATCGGGAAGGTGTATTTGATACGGAATTTATGATAGTGTAGCTTTCTTGGTATTTATGGCTGTACTCTGAATCCATACGAGTTCCTTACGAATTGCGAAGGATACGACAGGAGGTATCAGAAGGTTCATTGGTGTCTTTCCATTTGTCAGTGTTCACAATTTCGAGAAAACCCTGATAGTTAAACTGTTTTACTGAATATTGAATGAAATCTGTATCTTATGCTCTCTCGAAAATAATAATGAACAATCGTCAGATATTTTCCCATCAAGTAAAAATTTCTCCCTCCTCACTTTCACGTTCCACCTTTGCCCAAATACAATCGTAGCTGATTAATTTCCGACAGCGTTCATCGATAAAACTTTTGGGGATCAAAAAATCACCCCCTCTGAAGATGACCACGAATCAAAGGAATGCGAGAAATGAATGATGCCGGATTGAATAGAATCCGAAAATTGGCGAACATTCGCCCTGTATAGGATGCGGGGGCGGTTGAAACGATTGCCAATTATTGAGTTTTAAGTTAGATGGATGAGGCTGCGGACAGAAAAACGGAAAAACACATCTGTTGTGGAATGTAGGAATTCTCAGGGTTTTTCACTGTTTCACGCTGTTCCAGATGATACACGTAATTGGTGTTCAACAATGTACGTCCCGGAGTGATTAACTACGTCCGAATTCTTCTTTTTCAATCTGGAAATTTTTCGGATTTTTCGCAGGGGATATGATATAGTTCAATCAGCTAATTGATGGAGTTGCTGAAAACCTTACTGATTCGTAAATGCCCGGGAGATATCTCTTTTATGTGCTATAAAGTTCTCCGCTGGATAACTCTCCAGCTCCAGTTGCAACCCCACCATATGATTAAGGATTACCATTTATATGTATCATGCATAAATTCTCTATCACGAGCAGTTAAATTTCTTGAATTATAGCGATCATTCCGCCAGGCAAGGATGAAGTATTAAAACGACTATTTCACACTTACTTATCAAAATTTCCACAATATCTGAAAATTCACAACTAGTATAATCGCAAAAACACCAACTGTCTATAACGATTTATCTACGAAGTTGGTGTTTTCAACGATGTAACCATGGATACGGACAGTTTGATTTTCTCCAATTATAAATTTTGACCTATCATTTTTTGGTGCAATACTACTAATACCACTCGAGATTATATTTATCTTATCTCATCTTACATTTCCTCAAGTTCGATTGAATTGTATCAATTTCTATAAAATACACTTTGCATTAGTCAATAGTGATACCTACCACCAATTACTGAATTTTCACTATAAGCCTGTCTTTTATATCGTAACGAAACTGAGTTCCTTGAAATTTTTTCATGCTCGTATTTAGAAGATTTCATACTTCACCTTATTAAAATGTTGGTTCTAATATCACATATCTAAGAATTATGTGAGTTAACTTACCTGGTTGAGACTTCTGGTACGCTTCCATGATAAGAAATGATTGAAGAATATTCTGGGCACTGATTCACTTATTTCAAATTGTCTGATTTTGTTAACAATAACTACACGATTGTTGAGATGATTAACGATTAATAATATTGTTGAGAACAGACTCGAGAAATTCGATGCGATGTCCAGAACTCTGAACTGTCATTTCGAAAATTGCATGTCTATGTGCAAGCATGCATTTCGGTGATGAATTTTTCAACGACGCGTATGGAAAATATTGTTGTATGGATGAAAATAAGAGGAATGCATACAAGGACAGACCAGAGATTTTGATGTGAACGAACCCATTGAAATTAATACATAATTTGGATTCCTGGTGCAATAAGTTTCGATAATATTTCACTTTGCATTCTATGACAGAGATAATGCAATGGATTAGTTCAGAAACGGTTGTCAACCTTGTGAATACTCGACAAAATATTCACATGGTTCTAATAATACAGATCTAAGAATTATGTGAGTAAACTTACCTGATTGGGACATCGTGTACGCTTCCATGATAAGAAATGATTGAAGAATATTCTGGGCACTGATTCACTTACTTCAAATTGTCTGATTTTGTTAACAATAACTACACGATTGTTGAGATGATTAACGATTAATAATATTGTTGAGAACAGACTCGAGAAATTCGATGCGATGTCCAGAACTCTGACTGTCATTTCGAAAATTGCATGTCTATGACCAAGCATGCATTTCGGTGATGAATTTTTCAACGAGGCGTACGGAAAATATTGTTGCATAAATGAAAATATGCAGAATGCATACGGGGACAGATCAGAGATTCTGATGTGAACGAACCCATTGAAATTAATAAATAAATTGGATTACTTGTGCAATAAGTTTCGAAAATATTTCACTTTGCATTCAGAAACGGTTGTCAACCTTGTGAATACTCGACAAAATATTCACATGGTTCTAATAATACAGATTTAGGAATTATGTGAGTAAACTTACCTGGTTGAGACATCTGGGTTCGCTTCCATGATAAGAAATGATTGAAGAATATTCTGGGCACTGATTCACTTACTTCAAATTGTCTGATTTTGTTAACAATAACTACACGATTGTTGAGATGATTAATGATTAATAATATTGTTGAGAACAGACTCGAGAAATTCGATGAGATGTCTAAAAATCTGACTGTCATTTCGAAAATTGCATGTCTATGACCAAGCATGCATTTCGGTGATAAATTTTTCAACGACGCGTATGGAAAATATTGTTGCATGAATGAAAATCAGCAAAATGCATACGGGGATAGACCAGATATTCTGATGTGAACGAAAACATTGAAATTAATAAATAATTTAGATTCCTTGTGCAATAAGTTTCGAAAATATTTCACTTTGTCTATGACAGCAGAGATAATGCAATGGACGAGTTCAGAAACGGTTGTCAACCTCGTGAATACTCGACAAATATTCACATATAATGGAAACGTATTTTTTTGTCGAATTTTTCGAATTCTCCTTGTATCTTTACTACCTTTCGGTTTCTTTAATCACTTAACATCTTTGGAAAGGCGCCAGCTATCAAATTCAAGTGATATTATAGAAAATCTACTAAATTTTTTGATATAATTATGAAATTGTTTCTGTGTTTCATGCATAAAATCGATGGTTTCGTCACAGAACAACTACTAGAGTGTCAAAGTTGATGAAAATGTTGCAACTTCACATAGAGTTGAAATAAAGTTTCGATACTGTCACAGAATTTTTAGAAGTTGAGGTGTTCTATGAAGAAACCATAAATGAAAGAATAAATCCAGAAAAAACTACCAAATAACGTCAACACTTTCCTTGAAAATAGAATATAAATTTATTATCACTAGAATTCAATAGCCATCGAGGATTTTTAAATAGTTAATGCAACCGAAAGGCATAAATAGAAACTACGGTTACCAAGGATAATTGTGCTAAGCATGGAGAGTTTGGAAGAAAATTATATGCATAGTTAGTATCCTGTTAATGAGTTTATAATTGAAAATTATTTAAAGCTTATTACAGAGGAATTTTCCGCTTCCGTTGGGCGAACTAAGTCGAGAATATTTCAGAATAAAGCTTCTAAAGATGAGGCTGGTGGAAATATAACATGAGATGGCTCCAAATATGCGTTTGACGCCCAAGCACCCTTCAGTGAAACAATAATCTCCTTCGATGAGATTTCCCTCTGTTGAATCACGAGATGTAACAAATCTTGCCGTCTTCGCCATTCAATTCTCAAGACCCCTTCGTTTCGTCAATTCCTCAGATTCTTCCGGTAGGCAGAAATTTTTTTCTTGCGGACTCTCCCTTTGTTCGCTTCATCCAATAAGCCCCGACCGGGTCAAGACAGATTCTCTGTTAGACGCAAAGATGAGATCCGAATGGCGCTGCGCGAAATGACATATATCAGGTAGGAGATCAATTCTAATACAAAGAACGGATTCCTCGGTCTCGTAAAACACATAAATCCGAAGTCCATTCCATTTCGACGAATCAAACGTTCAATTGCCCATTTCGACGGACGTCTCTCCATTGATTCGAGGCCGGTTGGGAGCAGTGCTGACAGCAAATTTACCACATTTAACCCCATTTTCTTCTGCTTTATCGGGATCCTTACACGGTCCTTTGAAGTGGAGGGCAGTGGGATCGCCTTTGGGTATGCTCAGAGAGGTGGTTGAGGTTGTGAATATACGGGTATTTGTTAGGAACTCATCGATATAACTTTGGAACGGTAGTTTAGATATTTCGGGAAAAAGGATTGTTGTTGAAAGTGTTCTATGCTCACGCCAAGACTTCAGAGATGCTTTAGTTATCAACCTCTATAAGAACAAAGCCGATACGTCAAATTGCAACGATTACAGGGGTACGGTGGACCTAATTTTCACACTGCGACAGCTACAAGAGAAGGCCCGTGAACAACAATCAAGGATCTGTACAGCCTACATCTATTTAAGTAAGGCCTTCGACTCGGTGAATCAGAGAGCGCTATGGAAAATCATGGGACGCCTTGGAGTACCCGAAAAATTCTTAGCAGTGTGTCATACCAACAACACCGCTAGAATACAGCATAATGGCTCTACAACCGACCATTTCTTAACCAACTTTGGGATAAAACAAGGCTGCGTGTTAGCGCCTTTACTGGTCAGAGTGTTTCAAAATCACGACCTCAATCTGACGGCCAAGACATCTGTTTACAAATCAGTCGTCCTCCCAACGCTTCTTTACGGAAGCGAAAGCTGGACGCCCTTCAGGCGACACATTAAACAGCTTGAACAAACGCAGCAACGTCATCTAAGACAAATAATGCACATCAGATGTTTCTACAAAGTTTCGAATGCAGAAGTCTCGCAGCGCGTGAGTTGTACAACAGTTGAGACTCATGTAACGAGGGCCCGACTCAGATGGAGCGGCCACATTCTGAGGATGGAAGACACAAGACTCCCCAAAATAGCTCTGTATGGCGAATTGACAGAGGGAGCCCGGAAACCAGGAGGCCAGGATACACTACATCAATCCCTAAAATCAGTTAATGCCAATCATAACTGGGAGCAACTAGCGTTGTACAGGTCACAGTGGAGGTCTATGGTGCACAGTTATAATGGAGACACGAGAAGAATACAGCGGTGGACAGATCTGGTTGGTGTCTATCCATGCCCGGAGTGTGGAAGGTTCTGTAGGTCACGGTTGGGTCTCTTCAGTCACAGGAGGGCACACAGTCGCAATAAGCCCTAAGAAATTATAAGTCTGTTGTTTTTTTTCTAATGTCTTTTTGTAGATTCATTCCCGGTAACGGTATACAGCAATTAATGAATGAATGATGATCACGCAACACTCATTATTAACATCTTCTGTGCGTTCAAGTGTAGCCAACCAAACAAATATACCAGTTTGACAGATGACAGTTAGCTTCATGACAGTTATCTACAAAATTCACTGCTCAAAAATTAAGGAGGACAATCTACTTTTTGCGCTGGAATCAAGTATTTTCAGTATTCTGTCTGGAGCATTCCTGCGGTCATCCCTGGTGTCCTCTTCGTGTGCCCATCCTACCATCGACCGGGAATGGATGCCCCATCTTGTGGTTTGATGAATGTCCTACGGCCAGGGCGGCGTTATAAATCCTTCCCAGCGTTTGGATAACGAGACTTCGGTGGCATACGCAAATTAGACGCCCTGCTGGAATAAACTTGTCCTGCGGTGATTGATTGGACGGTCAGGCGTCGATCATCAATTCTGATCCAGGCATGGCCGTATTAACATATCAGAAATTGCAGTGAAGCCGCTTCGCGTGGATTTCAGAATGGCAAATACATTATTTGTTGGTTGACTCTTTCCCCTGACAAATAAGATTTCAGCTTTTTTAAGGGGCAAATATTGACTATCTCAGAATGCTCAGATGGAGCATGAACTCTCGACCAACCTCAATTACTTAGTAAATTTTTTTTCACCAAAAACCCTTTGGCTTCAACTCCAGGTCAACAGTTTACTCACAGACCCAGATTCTCTTATATGTCCCCCTTCATTATTGAACTCTGTCATCTGCTGCTCCAAAACGTGAAATCCTAAAACTCCGAACTGTAATTACAGTCGGTTTTGTCTCCAGTCGAGAATCACGTTCGGCATTACTTCCGACAGTCCCTGTATACGTGTTTCCGAGCAAAATGGGGGCGGCAAACTCCTTACCTCTCCAAAGATTGATATCTTGGGACGCTGTGGTTGAAATTCAATTGGAGATTTCATCTTCACTAATTCAATCGATGTGCCTCCGCGATATTTATTGTACCATTTGACGGAAATTGTGAAATTTAGGTCAAGGTTGGGGCGCAGTCGAAGGTTCTGTGACTGCTAAGGGAATTTTAAACATATAAGGTTAGCAAGAATGTGAGGAATTCCAACATTCCACAAATTTCGATATCATTCGCTCGAAGAAATGACGAAATTCCTGATCGAGGTCCCATTTTTTTTCGATACGATTCTTTTTTAACTTTCAGCTCCTGTTGAGCAAACTCATCCGCTCAAATCGAATCTGATCGATTCGATAGTTTAGAGGGGTGGCCACAGAAATGTTTGGACAGCTGTGAAGTCGTTTCCCGAGAGATTGTTGGTAAAGATCGAACATGTTATCGTGTACAAGAGGAAGTTGGTGTCAACTGCAGTTTCTGAACTTGATGCATAGTTTACCGACTTGGACTATTCGATGGAATGAGGGACACTAGAGAGCAGGCATAACAATGAAACTTTGCGAGCAGTTTCCTCATGTTTTCATTCTCATCATGGGCCAGTTTCTTGATAGCTTCGAGGAGAAACATGTCAACTATAAAATCTGGAGTAGTGAAGACAAAGTCATTCTAGAAGCTATGAGAATTTTTGGAGGTTGTTGAATTTTTGGACGCCTCCTATAATCAGTGCCTCATTTCAATACGAGCCTGAATCCGAGCTTTCAGCTCAGAGTTCAGATGGAAGATGTAAGTATAACGGAGATTAGTCCCCAGAGCAACCTCCGTCTTGTTCCATAGAAAATTATACCCATTATACTTCCGTTCGTGTGGAACGGAAAAAATGGGACAGAAACTCTCCAACTCCCTGCGATATTTTCACGTCTGACGTAGAAATAGTTGGCTGATTAACTAGCAAGCGCTTTACGCTCTGTCTCCTTTGAAAAAAAAAACGTATTTTCTTGATGCGACAATTCCCAGCTGATGAGCAGCAAAGGAAAGCTTTTACTCTAGATTGCAACACATCTCTTCAACGGAAAGTTAATAGGGTACAATGCCTCGTCTGTGGAGGAGGGAAATCATCAAAAAGGCCCTAATGACGTCTAGGGTGACACTGTGAGGTAGGTGGACTCGAAACATGGAGAGAATGTGAATGCTAAGTCGTCGATTCTGGTTCCGTACTTCGGATGCACAATGAAGGAGAAGGAAGAAACTGATGAACATAATCATACCACGTGTTTCGCATTATTTGACTTTAGCCTTGCGGCCTTTACTTACCTTTATCTCAGATATTCTCATTATTATTATTATAATGAGAGAATGAATCAATAATAAGATTAAATTAAGATGCATACTATACCTGTTGATATTAATATTGACAAGTGTTACGATCTTAAATGATCAGCCAACCAATTTGCCATCGCCAAGACAACGAAATGGAGAACGTTCCACCGAAGAAGAGCAGATGCTGACCATGGTTTCGATCTCAATTGACCTCGTTTAAAATGACTTGACCCAGCGGTTGTCTTGAATGACAAACAAAAAAGAGGGGTTGGAAAAGTTCGAAAGAACCTTCTAACCACGTTCAAGGGCAATTAATTGTACCGTTGGAAGCCCTGGAAATATAAATTCTCTCCGGTTGAAGGCGTATTTCCACTCTGGAATTGAATATTCAAATGCATGTTATCGGAATAAATTAGTATTAATATACCCCAGTACCCTTTCAACTTTTCCCGTACCTCATAATCAAGGAAGTCGACGAGCCACAGCAAATAACAATTAATTTCACCCTCAGCCAATAAAAGCAACCGATATTGCCCTGGTTGCCATCGCATACATCCCGGCCTACTTTGCATCGACTTACTATTCGAGTTGTTTACGCCAACACGCAATTTTCCGAACTCGAAATTGGGGAATAAATTGCGATAACTTAAAGTTGTGCGTATTCATCGGTCCACCTGCTAAAGTTACGAACAATATCGTACGAATTTCGGCCTCAAATTTCAGATTATTCGAAAGTTACTGTCATTAATAAATAATTCGGGGGCGTTGGAGGTCTAATAAAAGACCGGGCAGCCATTTGCATAATTTGATTATTATTGGGGTTCCGGACCTGATCCCGGCAGTTTTAAATTGTTTTTTGGCGCGAGCTACCTGGGAAGTCGCAATTTTGGCGCATTTACATAACCGTCGTCAGAGCACCTTGTCAAGGGGCAACTGCAAGATCATTATTTCGAATGAAGCATCCAATTGCTATTATTACGAGGTTCTTAACGAGTGTAATGAATTTGGCGAACTGTGGCGGATAACATTTCGAATAGAAAATTTCTTACATGTCTGAAAGAGTTTAAATTGAATGACTGGGTAGGTAAATAATAATTTGATATCTATACTCCATTCACTTTTATTTTAGCACTCGGTTGGCCATGGAAATTTGACACATTTCGCTCTGTATAGTACGAAAATGTGGGGTTATAACGCTTGCCAAAACATTTTTGGTTTTTAAATCAACGCTATGTTGCCCATTCCACGTCAAAGTTTCTGTATTTTATCATAATGTCGAATCTCTTCGGGAAATATGTGACGAACATAATTGAAGTTTATACAAACTGATTGAAGGCATACCAAATCCAGTTATTTGCATGGAAAATGCAGGAGATCAGTATAATATCATAATTTGCACTAGCTTGAGGAGAGTTAATGTTCGCTATCTTCTTTGGCTAAAGTTAGAATACGTTACATCAGTTGTTCATTTCAAAAATATTAACCCGAAGATGACATGCATATGATGCAGTGGTTGGGAATGGGTATCTCCCGAAGGAATTAACAGATAATTACAAGAATGTTAAATTCTTCAACAAAAATCATCTTGTATCAATAAACATAAGTAAAAGGAAGTTTCAAGTCAAGATGAACTTCACCTTTGAACAAAAATTTCACATGAATAAACAATTAACAAGACAACTGGCGCGTATTTGTGGCTGTTCATATCAATACATTGATTCAATAATAATAATTAGGTATTTATTGGTACCTCAAGACATTTACAATGTATAGGACAAGTCAAATGAAGAATAGAAAAATCAATTTCCGGTAACTGATTCTACGATGACATTCATCGAAAATCCTGTAGTAAACTTTTCGCATTAATTCACTCAAACATAAAATTCTCAAATGCCACCACTTTTTTGGGTCTCCCAATAGAAGGAAATTCTTTGTCATCCTCTTCATTCAAAATCTTTCTGATTGTGGAAATAATCAGCTGAAATATAAGACGTTTAGATTCAGATGAAACATTATATAAATACTCTTACATTGATATATTGTAGATATTAAAATATTAGGGTTGCCTGCTATTTGAATGAGCGGACCTGTATTCTAAATAGCACTTCCTGAAACCCTGTCTCTTTTTTCAATCACTTTTGGCATTTTCGTAATAAAAATTGATATTAGTTGCAGCAACGGCGTTATGACATTAACGACATTTCATGAGTGCCAACTTTACTCCGTTCTAGTTACAAAAATTTGAGAAAATTCTTTTATGGCCAACCGACTGCCAAAATAAATGTGAATGCAGTATATGTACATATCAAAACTCAAGATACGTACAGCTATACCAATGATTTAATAAATAACGAAAACAGTTGTTATGGAGAATCAAAGGAAATATTATTGTCATCCCATTTTTATTGCATGATATAATTTCGTTGTAGAAGAAAGACTAAGAAAACTGTTAAACTAATTCAATTTCGAATCTGAATAATCAAACCTATTTCTACCTGAAGATGAATTACTCTCAGAGAAACTGGAAGAAGACATTTCCAACGGTCAGCATTGAAGGGCGAAGGGGTCATTCATCAACGGCTCATCTCACCCCCTGGACCCTGTAATCTGATCTGGCACCCTGGAATGAGCGCAAGGCTGCAAATGAAGGGTCAGCTGACTAAACGTACAAACCTGACCAGCGCCCACACTGTAAACATTTTCTGTAATAATTATCGAGGTTGTTTACCCAGACTTAACTCCTATAGAAGAACATAGAATTGATGATCCACTGTAGTTGTTGTGTCGGTGTTGGTAGTATTTGGTTTGCTGATCTGATTTCCCCATACAGTATGTGGCGAAACAAAGAGCAATTAACAGGAAACCTTGCGCTACTCGGAAACTGCATTTTCACAGGAATTATAGGGGCAGTTTGGAAAGGTACTTGAGTTCTTGTTTTCAATTTACACTCCAATAACTTCGAGACAGTTTTGATACGTGAGTCTCAAAGAAAACTTCTTGATAAGCTTCGATCGTCTTAAATTAATTCCATCAGTGAGCATTTGCTGGATTCCCTTGAGTCTCGTGTTAAGATGTTACAGTGGAATGAAAAAATTCGTGGCTCCTTTATGTATGCCAGGATATTACCTGGAGCCTGTGGTAAAGGAAAATGGCACAATTCATATCCCAACTGGAAGAAATGAAGGTAAACTTGGGCGTTTTTCGAAAGGCTACATCGATTTCTATCTACCCAAATGTTAATCTCAATTTAATCCTAACCTAACCTAACCTAACCTTTCTGTGGTATAGAAAAATGGCCCAATTCATATCCCAACAAGAAATGAAGGGAAACTTGGGCGTTTTTCGAAAGGCTACATCGTTTCCTATCTACCCAAATGTTAATCACAATTTAATCCACCTAATTGCTTGTATTTTGATTCAAAACCCTGTTTACCCTATGTAGTAGCTTACATTTAATCGCTCGACGTTAAAATGAATGTTCTACAGCGATACAATCTTTTGGCCTTAAATTGACTGCTCTAAATAGGCCAGCTCTCGCATATCTGCCAAATTATCCTACCAATACGATCGCAAATATCAGTGCGAAATTTGGATCGTAACAAATCAGCGATTCTAATCCGTCGGTCAGACAAACACGAAAAACGTCGATATGAAATTACACATTCCAAAAAGTCCGGATATGAATCCAGATCGGACTGCGCTGATATCCACCTGTGCTTTTTTTCGCCTGGATGAATTTTTCATGTCGAATCCCTGACCTGGTACGTATTGAATGAATTAATCTGTTATCGCCGAATCAACAGGTGACGCTCCTGTAATCCTACCCGCTTTGATGTCGAACCTCAAGTGGAGAGAAACCCCGTTTGTAGAGGTTGGATTTGTTTATTGTATATATTTATGTGCTCGGTGAGGATGGGGATAAACAGCGTTTAAATTACGTCTGTTTATCTACAGCAGGGAGAGGGTATTGGCGGATCTGACTGCTTTAAAGTGCGTTTCTTTGAATTAAGGTTTTTTTGCTGAACATAACTCAGGGGTATTTCACACACCTCATACTGAGTTATATGGAGAGTCAAGGCTTGCATGAATGGTTGCAAATTGGTGAATGCGCTTACCAAAATTAACTAACTTACAATAAAACGAATGTGTACTGTGAACAAAATCGTCAATAATTGAATTTATGTGTACTGAACCTACGTTCGATAGTATCAAAAGGGGATGTTGGATGCCGAATACCAATTTTCCGTGGAAACCCTGTGTGAATTTTTTTATATCCGCGCGACATGTTTTCGTAGCATCTGCTGCGAATACATCGAATAAATTCAGTCCGTTAAATGGTAAAATGACCGAAAAATTCTGATAGGGAACGATTACGCGTAATTGAATACTGAATAACCGTCGTCAATGGTATACACATATGCTTTCGGGTGTGAGGACATACAAAATTGATAATTTATCGACCAATAGAGCGTAAAATAGAAATAACGATATGGATTTCGTTGGTTTGTTGAATTTTTTAAATTTTCGCTTCACTTTAAAATCATTTTCAGTGTAATATGTTATTTTATTCTCGACAGTGCAGTAATGGACTCATTATTATCTTTTCTAGCATGAAGTAAACTTCACTATCACATCACAATCAGTAAAAAAAAATAGGAAAAGAATTTTCAGATTCAAACGCTCGCTGAGTAATGAAAGTTTTTCAGGTATGTTTTCTAGACCAGATCCCAGGACTTTAATTCGAAAGATCTCGATTGCTAGCTATCCTATAGAGGAAATAATTCAGTTAAAACACGATTTCGTGGAAAGTCCTCCCGTGTTGGTGGAAAATTGAGCTGTCGTCTAAAAGTTACACGTGTGGGTTAAATTAAAATTCCGATTCACAAGAGTTAGGCGATAGGTTGGATTTTACGACTTGCCAAAATGGGATTTCGACTCGAAGTTAACGAGAACGCATTCGGATTGGACGTTGGCAGTTTTATATTGGTCAATCGGTACGGAAAAGACAACAAGGCAGACAAACTTTATCAACTCAGCGAGTCTGATAGTGGTAGAATATTGGGTTTCGGAGAAATCAGATTGATTCTCATAGATATCACTCAAGTGGACTGTGAAGAGGTTCCAGATATTGCTGGAGCATCGAAGATCAACTATGATTGCCAACTTGCGATCCACAGAATATAAAAATTTCATTTTGTGGTTGAAAAATACACTGCTTCCCAACTTGACCCAATTAAGTATTGGTCAGTAAGGAAAGTGAAATGAAAACATCTCCGTTTCAAACCCTGCGTCACAGTGAGCTTTCCGATAATGTTTTTATAGCTTCGGGAATTGGTATCAAAGACAAAAATACGATAGAACCACTGAAGCGTGTAAACCTGCTGTGATAGTTCAAAGGGGGCATTCTAGCTCGAGTATGAAAACAGTCATATGGTCAAATTGGTGGAAACATTGAATTTGACGCATGGATAATTCGAAGATCGATAATGAACGAAAATCAGGCGCCTTCGGTGGTTTAACATTGAAATTTCGATATGGCAGTGTTACACCATAGATTTAATCTTGACACGACGCTTTCAGTGTCGTAGGTTTTGATTTTTTTGAAATAGATATTCAGATTAGTTGAATGTTGAATTTATGTCACAGATACTTGATGAATATCCATAATTGAATTAAAATTAATCTGATTTGCCCGATTTTCACTAGGTTCATTTTATCAAGCATGAGTTGCTCTAGCAATGGCATCTTTAGGTGGTGCAGGTCACTGTCTGGACTTGTTTTCAGAATCGAAGTGTGTAAGTCCTTCCCTTTTGCATTTAGTTATCACTTACAGGTTCTCTAGTATATTTCGCAGTCCTGGACGAAAAATGTAATAATAAGTGTAGCAGATCTGCAGCTAAAGTGGTAGGTACTCTCATCATGTTTCATCTGCATCCTTAATAAGAGAAATAATCATTTTCCTTCCTCGTCCACTCAGAATACAATCATTGTCAACCCCAGTGAGGGGTCTATTCGATAGAATAGCAATCGCAGGGTGTATAAATGCTAGGATTTCATCTGCTCCCTGATCCTTATCCGAACAATTAACCCGAGCGTCAAATGTCAATAGCGAAGCGCCTTCTATCTGGATCCGACGTCCAAACCTGATCCGGAAATTAAGATTCCTTAATTAAAAATCATTCAAACTGGACCCCTGTTGCTGTTATCTGAGATATTTGAGGTCATTACCGGATCAGTCGTCGATAGATTGAATTGATCAATCGGATGCTGGAAGTCCAGATACGCTGGAACATGATGGGGTTGTCCTGAGCCCTGATTGGCGGAAGAATATTTTCATTCAATTATCAAAGATCGGACAGGGATGCCTCAGGTATTGATCGGATGCTAATTTTTGTCCTGCTGGTCCAGCTTCTGATATAATCGTCGAGAGACACACGTTGGTTCAAATATCAGACATTCATAATTGTAAATTTACTCTTCTTTGAAGTAACAGTGGAGACATCTCTTAGATTCTAACAACTATGACAATGGTATGATAGTGGACTGTTTATTTCATAAAAAAAAACTTCTATCTCCTTTTTTCGAACTGCTAAACACTTCTACTCGAGCTCAATGAACTCCTCTGAAGACTTGGAGTCTAATAAAAGATATAAGAATTAATCTGTTTGCACTGAAACCGAAAATATCCACCAACAAAACTCTGAGTTACCAACTGCGAAACTCTGAGTATTCCATTAAGGAATATCAAATGACCCAACTCGCATTTATACCCCTTCAAAGCGCGTCACTTTATTTCCCCCTCCATCGCGCCTAACATTCTTTTGATCTTGCCGACTGGATCGTGGGCTACCCCCAACCACCCCACCTCCAAACGTTCCCGGCAATGAGCCCTACGGTTCTTCCCCGTTTGTCTATTTGTTTGTGGAGAACTTCTAGACCGCTGATCCTACTCCGGTGGATTTTCTAGCTAACTTTTCGCTGGGCGTATTTGTAAATGGTCGCGTTCATCCGCAGACACGCCATAGGATTTCTCGGTTCGAGGAGAACACGGAAAGTGTGAGCTGTTAGTCGGATCGAAACATACCAATCCGTTCTTGGGATTTGGAAGGGTGTCGAAGTTTAAGGCGAAGCAGTGGATGTTGAATTTTTGTCACGATCGACCTGAATGTTCTGTTTCCAATTTGTTCACCTGAGACTAGGCAGCAGCGCTTTTAGTTGGTGTCTGTCCCCAATAAGTTGTCCCTTTTTCGAAGTGTTGAAGTTTATTCTTTTATAACCCACCAGACTGCAAGGTGTTCAGTAGAATTCTGAGAGATGTACCTAAGTTATCAAAATTGAAAGGTGAACAAGGAAAGGGTACGATGAAAAGACGTAGTGAAGGATTCTTTAACGTGGTATAATTCTATTTTGAGAAAAGCTGCTATTTCTTTGATTCCTCTCCCAATTTGTGTGCTATTTCGTATGCATTACTCTCCATTTTCAGTGATACTTCTTACTCTGTGTTGTGAACGCTTCAGCATACTTGTTCTTGTGCTATAGGTACTTGCCATCTTCTCTTCACAGTAATGCTTTGTATGAAGGAAGATCAGAACAGTTCCACCAATGATAACACTGACAAACCATGTCGAAGAAGAAAGAAATGCAACTGTTAAAGCATAGCATCTAAACGGGCCAATTTTCTGATGATCAACGAGATTTTTCATGGAAGAAAACGGCTCCTGGCTACTAAAACTTGAGGCGAAGTCAAATCGCTAAACGGAAAAAACACCCTCAACGATTTCATATATATAGTCCTGAATATTATAGGTGGTGCGATCAACGCCAATTTCCATACACGATGTTGAGGTTCAAAGGGGACCCGCCGGTCCAATATCAAAGAGGCAAGTCGATTCTGGGAAAATGAGACAAGCTGTCCTCGTTTTCAACGTTTTTTGCCGCCAGCCTCTCCAAATTGAATGCCAGAAATGGATAAACTGGGAGGGAGACTCGTTTCGTGTTGCGCATTTGGTTCAGGGGGAAATCCGAGACTCTGCAGGTTTTTTGGGGTTGATCTCTGGGATATGACGGTTCAGGAGTATCAGATTTTAATAATGGTGAATTGTGTGGTCCTTTCTGACGTTTTTCGTATTCATAACAGAGAAGGAATCCTGAAATTCGCCATATAACTGGCAAAATGTTTAAATTCCCTTTAAACCTTGAATAACTCAACTACCCTTGTTTCTTGTCGTTGAAACTGTAACGTAACAGATACCTTGCATCTTGTCTTTAGTTCTCACAACACCCTCTGCAACTGACGCAGGCATTAATTTCAATAAGACATCGCAACTTCCACTGTTTTCATACAAAGCAATGAATCAACACTGGACGTAAATTCAACATCTACTCGCACACTGTCTGGAATACCTTTTGTCTAATTTCCAGCCAAGAGGGGCCTCAAATGAATCCTCTGAAACCTATTACGCAGATAGATGTTTGTTATCATTCCTAATCTCTCAGGTTGACAAGCAATCTTGTAGCTGAAATGCACTTTTCGACAGAGAGATATTACATTCCATTCAGGCATTTTCGAGATAGCTCTCGGGACGCTCTCCGGGGTCAGATTTGATATGATTTTTATCTCTTCTTCTTCTTCGCGACGACGTCTCGACTTCTCACTGCCGAAGGGAAATTGTTGATGTTTCCTGGAGATATACTGCTTCGATTTTTTTCTGAAAATTAGATTCAATCAAACAGTCTGTTCAATATTTCGAAAAATTCACCAAACTTATTCAATCACTCACGTCTCAAGTTGTTTCATGTACCTATCATTCTTGTTTGGAAAATGCTTTTTAACTGGAATGCAGTGTGAAGGTTTCACTGTGAAACATTAATTTATTAGTTGAATTTTATATTTCTTTCTATATATCTTTTGGTAGTGAATGAACTGAATACAAACTATGAATGAAGGTCTTCAATAAATTACCAACAATCAGACGTCAGTAAGTACAATTATTATCGTGTAACCAAGATGGCTACTTAGATATATTGCCTGGAGGTTGACATGTATCCAGTTAGGGAAATGGATGTCAGCCTAGGGTCATTAAAATTCAGTTATGTCCGTAGTGGATACAATGAAATGCATTGCTCTTTATATGATTCTACAGAGACCCTTGTGGCATATCGAATAGAACCAGCTTCTATAACTTAATAACAAGGATCTTGCCTAATTTGAGAGAGTCATAGTCATAGAAAAAGCCCCGATCTGGACACTTGATAAGTTTGAGCGATCCGAAGTTAATTTTTCATTCAATACACTCTAAATATGACTATGCAAGGGATGAACATTCTTTCCAGAAAAAGAATTGTTATTTAACTGATTTTCTCAAATGGAGTTTCCACATCTCTGGTTTTCTATCCACTGGGTACATGCTTTCAGTCTTAATTCCACCCAAATGTTCAATAATCCTTCAATGCCCCACCTCATTTATTGAAAATAATGAGACATGCTCCAGCTTAAACCCAATTTTCGCTGAATTTATGTATACAAATCAGGAAATGGAAATGTAGATGACCGAACCAATCCGAGTGCTACATCTTCGACGAACGCAACGTTTCTCGGACAACTCCAATTACATCCAGAACAACCCTCTACCCCTCTGCATCGACAAAAGGAAGTCACAAATCTCTCGCTTTCTGGGCAACATCTGAGACCATCTCAGGGTCGCTTATATCCTTGAGCTTCCCTGTCTTGGAATTTCAATGTATGTTAATGTGCGTTTATATAAGTGGCTTGAATCCGCTGGAGACAATTTGAATGGCTTCTTTCCTGTCTAATATCCTTATAGCAGTCGAATTGTGAGTCCTCAGTGTCAGGTCCATCAATTTAAAAAGGGAGAATATATTCAAGGTGTTATCATAGGATTTATGAGTAGACTGAGTAGATGTAGAACAGAATTTTTACGTTACACATTTCGTACTACTGCTACAATCACAAGAATGTAAATTTTCACGAATTAAACTCTGAATAATATCTACCAATCCAAACACAGAGGGAAACGACCACCTCATATGCATTTCGAGCTAGAAATCTAATATAGAAAAACACAATTTGCATTGTACTCCAATTAAAACCTACATGATTTTCTCCTTTCGGTAATGGGTTGAAATAATGGAGGTATAACTCATGCTCATGATTTTTCCCCAATATCATTCATATTATATGCATACCGTAGTAATTAACTCCAATAATATATTATATTCCAGAGTGATGCATGTTGGAGAGGGGTTTGTTTATGGAGTCAGAATTTGATTATACCGCACATTGTGTAGTAATAATATATGGGGTGATTACCTAGATATATCGTTGAAATCAACTGCAGGGATATGCAAACACATTCGGATACAACAGGCGTGAAAAATATTCTACAAATTAAAAAACACCCAGAATATTGAGGATTAATTGTCAATCAGAATTTAAAAAACCACCTATGGACCCCGAAAAATATAGTCAGACCTGTCCAGTCTTTATTTTTCATCTCATTTCTCCAAGAAACAATATTTGCGATCGCTGCGTTCGATTGACATTTGATTTGATGATACAAGAAACACAAGTCGAAAAGATTTCCACCGATTCTCCATCAAAGAAACATATCGAACGGAATAAATTGAATCTCTCTCAAATTGACCGTCAATTTCAGGACCAATAGCGTCCAAACTGAATCAGGAGAGAACAAAAAAGAGAATGAAATTTTTCTATTGTGTTTTGGACAATCGAATATCCGGGCTCCTTGCTATTTTTCCCGAAACAATGCCTCCTACGTCATCAGGATACAAACTTCAGAGGGATCTCGTTGAGATAATACGAAGAATGAGTCACGTATGGTTTAATGAATTGATTTAGAAGCGAAGTTCGATTGAAAGAGTGAGATAAATTGGGGGATTAAATGAATGAGCAGGGTAAACAATTGAGGAAAATGTTTGAGCGATGTAATGAAGGTTCCAGAAGTTGTTGTTCAAATCACAATGGTTTCCTCTCACATATTCTGTAACCCTACGAGGAGGAATGGTAGTTTAGTGTTTTAAACGGCAACCCTAACTCGTTTTGGCAGAAATGGATGGACCTTATGTTGCTGATAAGCTCTAGACCTTCACAGGTTTTTTGTATCAACCCTTGGGATCGACGAAACAGAGTGCAACCTGGGAATTCAGACAAAAAAAACTAGATAAAGTTTCGTTGTAGGATCCAGGATATTATATGACAATCAAGTCAGCTGCTCCATATAAGAAATCCACGAAAATGTCAAATGAATTCGATGAATCATGTTCGTTTCAATTGAGAAAACGCTTCAGCATGAAATTTGAGGGAACTCGAGTATTCTGAAAGAGATATACATCCTTCAGCGTGATAGCTCCTGAATGTTGTGTATGAAAAAAAAACGCTTGATGCCAGGGGTTATCCGTCTATTCTTTCTCCTTCTTCGAAATGAAAATAAATGATTGCTTCATTATTAATTCCATGTTTTATTCATACTCATATCCAAGTGAGAAAACTCTATTCATCACGTTGCTGAGAATTTGTGCACTATATATCCCGAAAAATAGCGCAAGAAAATTCCCCGCGGTGGGATGCCGATGATTGATGAATTCTTTCACTCGCTAGACACATAAATCCTCCTAAAATGGGGAGAAAATACTACTTTTCGCAGAATAAAGAACTCACTTGCCGATAAGTTGTCCCTCCTGTCTTTTCCTGTCCTTCATTCATTCCTACATTCAATTATTTTTAGATGGGTGGAACTTTCACGATTTCAAACAGTTACTTTTGAATTTGACCCACAGTTCCACAGTTTTAGACTCGTCGATTCAGAGGAACAAATGCAATAAAATTCGTTACAAAAATTGGTCTTTCTTCACATTTCTATTCACCCCTCATTCTTTATATTAAATAACTCTGGAGCCATATCCTTTAGATACAAATGCATCCCGAGAATTTTATGGCACATAATTCAATCGAAAACAGACCTGTTTTAGTTTTTTAACTCTTTTTCCCGGGAATGCAAATAGCGAAAACAGTCCGGTCGTCAATCTCCTGTGAGAAATCATCTTAACAGCTTCAGTTGGCCCGAACTTCACCCAGCACCAATATTCCGGCGGAATTATAGGCAATATTCATTCATTGATAAATTGAAACGGCATCTGTACCCAACATTCGTCCTGTGAAATATGGAATGGCTGCAGGGTTATTGGAGAACGGCATCGACATGCCAATTTTGAAGTATAACAACGGATGCAGATGCATGAACGACTGGTATCAACGGGATCATGATATAGGAGGGTTCAAGCCCAGCTGAAAGGGCTCTAAAGGAGATGTTGATAAAAATTTCATTTTTACGCGAGGGAATATTCGTTGAACTCCATTTCGTGCAATCGTAAAATATAGATTGTTCGCTTAAATATTGAAAAGATTGACGGATATTTATGGATATCACGTGTATATTTGGAATGGTTCAGTTTCCAGAATATGTGTATAACTTTAGAGATGTACGATAATAAAAGAGTGTGATTCGGATGCTGGAATTGACTGAGAGAACACTCATAATCCTTGCTTCTGAACTCCCAAGAAATACTTGAGCACTGATCATATCTTTGCGCTTTCGCCATTCTGTACCATCAGCATTTCATATGGCTCTAGATTTAAGTTTGAATTGAATTGAATTTTATTTCTCCGTTAAAACTTCTTTCGCTCCAGAACTCCTAATATGAGCATTTCTTGGTTTCAATAATTGAAGCTTGAAACGACTACGACAAAAATTCAACCTCCCTTAGATGGAGGTTTTGAAAGATCCAGAACGAATTTGATTTGATGAATTCATCCCAGCAGGGAGACCAGCACTCTACAGCAATGTTGAAGTTTTTTAAAGCTTCATTTTCTTCCAATTCGTTATTTTCGATATTTGAAATCGAGAAAATCATAAATTTCCTGCAAATTTTCATGGTTCACGTTTTGGGGAATGTTAATCGCTGGCAAGAAGAAGGCTTCAGGAGATACCTCTCAGAAATTTCGTGCCAAATTCAATAGGGTACTACCTTCAAGATGTAGGATCCGATCCCCTTATTTAGAGGGTTGAAAAGCTATGAAACTATGCAAGCTAGACTCTCAAACATCCATGCCAGGCCTATTTTAGATCAATTTTTTTATCTTCATTTGGTATGGTGAAAGTTCGTGAGAATATACCACGTTTCCGAATACGAAAACGGCAGATTCGGAAAAGGGAAAGACACCTCACGAATTTAATTCAATTCAATACAAACCTTATCTTGACAAGATACGCTTCGGCTTCACCATTAGAAGTTCAGCTCAGACTCGACATCCAAGATAGATATAAATTTAATTTTGACTAATGGAAGCTTCTACCACTGTTATGTATTCATACTCCCTGAGTTGCATAATATAACATTATTTCGTCTTGAATTATATACGTACGTTCATTTTACTTCACTTTCCTTAGTGAATATGCTCACGAGCATAAGAGAAGCAAGAAAGACTTGGAAAGATATTTCGTTGGAGAGAATATTCCTTTCCTGATATTATTTTGATGAGATGCGTGTTTTTATAATACCACAAATAGGATGTAGTTCTCCAACGCCTATTCTACGAAAGTAGAATGTATTTGAACCAATGAATAATGATTTAATTCAATTTTTTTCAGGTAATATCCACGATCTAACTAGGGCTGTGATGGACATTCCTCCTGGTAGCAATTTCGTATCGCATCATGGTCCAAACAGGACAAGATGGAAAGCGAATATAATCTACAGTGCTATTTTCCTCACCAGCATACTGTCCACCTTTATTCTAGCAACTTCAGCTGAAATCCTGGACACCAATCCAGGTAAGATTCTAAATTCAATCCACTCTCGTCTTTTAAAACAAATTCGCATCTATTGTTACCAACCCCATCATCCCTATTTTCGTCAGAGTGGGTAAGGCAATATAAAAACACATCGTAGTTCATCTCGGCGTATAAAGTCAACATGCGTGCCGAAAACAAAAGGGGTATTTGGTTGAGGGTATGGGTCAGAGGTGTATAAAATATAACACGCTTCACTCAGGATTCTGTAGTTGTTACATTCTGGTCTCTTTGTTCGCACAAAGGGAAAGCTCGCAAAATGCTAATATGGGAGTTAGAGGGAACCCGCCTCTGGTGCTTTTTCCATAAAAAACATGTTTACGTGAGTCACGACAAAGTATTATTTCCCGTTCGGGAAGAGTGTTCCCAGGGATTTATATATCATCATTATCGAAACAGAATGGGGAATATGAATAGGGGCATAGTGTTCTTCTGCGGGAAACATAATTGAAAACAATGATTCATTTCGTCTTACACGTGATCTTATATCGAAGAAAAAATTCAGCAAGGAACTGCAATACTCTGGTTTCTACGAGAGGTGAATTAGAATAAAAAAGGAAGCATTAATGTTAGTCAGCAGCCTCTTCATCTGTGAATACGTTCATAGCTCCAAAATGACATTAATGCTCTATTTTCAACGCATTTGTATGGAATTTAATACAAGAAAAGTTGCTCTCTCAGAATATGTATCACAATCAGACCTATGATGATTTTTCTGGGAGGAACGCGTATCAAGTTAACCTTCGAAAAATTCCCAAAAAAGTTTGGTTCAGTTAAAAAGTCCACAAGACCGAACGGTTGTGCCGAAATGGATGAAATTCTCAGATTTATAACTTAGAGAGTTGCTCTCTCAGAATATGTATCACAATCAGACCTATGATGATTTTTCTGGAAGGAACGCGTATCAAGTTAACCTTCGAAAAATTCCCAAAAAGTTTGGTTCAGTTAAAAAGTCCACAAGACCGAACGGTTGAGCCGAAATGGATGAACTTCTCAGATTTATAACTAGAAGAGTTGCTCTTTCAGAATATGTATCACATTGTTGAAAGTTGAATTCAGATGAAGACGTTGTTACCTGACCAGATCTCAAACAACACGTGACTTCAGAGAACAGTCCTGCGAACTCAGCGAAAATCCCTCTAAGCCAACTTTTCAAACGATGCATTCCCAGTACCTTCTTGACAGTAATTCTTGATGAAAATTTACAGGTGAAACACGGAATCACATTATTCGGTATGCCTACAGCCCACCGTAAATCCTGATTACGCTCCTTATCCCTCGGAGCCCTAACGCAATCCTTACCCCATAAACGAATAAAACTTTACCGCTGAACTCATTCCATACGAAATAAAAGAACTTGCATCCGCCGTTTACCCCTACGGACAAACCGAATGTCTTCTCGCCGAGACGTAGGCAAAATTCTAATATGATCGTTCATTTTTTTTGCAGTTCTATACCGGTTCCTCACCCCCGACAACTCAACCCCCGAAGGGTTCAACAACTGCTCGCAGCCCTGCCTGGTGTCGGATAATGGAACTGTGGGGAATCTCACCAATAAATCTTCGCTTGACTTTTACGTCGACGAACCTCTGGCTGACATCATTTTGCTCGGATTCCTTTCACTGTTCCTCGGTCTTATGATCCTGGTTACCATCATCGGTAAGTGGAGTTTTTTTTCTTAGAGGGAATGGGGGAGGGAATTCAGGGGTATAGTGGTCCATGAGGACTTCACCTCCTCGTTACATACATCATATATTTGCTGTGTAGTCAATAATTTTGTCAACTTTCAGTAAATCATGAAAACTACACAGATGATTTTGAAGTAGTAGTTGAAATTCTCAGAAAACGCTTTGGAAGATACGAACAGCTGAAGAAAGGTCTCGTAAATTGAATACCTTTTCATCAACAGCATAATTACAAACATTTAGATATCTGTATGGTGGAGAACATAAAGAACAGGCTGCAGTATTGTAAGCCTTTTGATCATAGAATAGCTTCTCTATGCTCAACGTCAATCCATCACTATCGATGAATCTAGACATTGCTCTGACACAGAATGCCACCCATCGAAAGTCTCACTATGTTCCTGTTGGACTTCCTGAGGGATTTCACCAAGAGAAGCTTCATGATCAAGATACTGATGCGTCTTCCCAAGGGGCTCTTTCCAGCATACAGGGTGGTGATCAACGAGCACTTCATCGAAACCAACCGCGTCAATCTCCAGCAGAAACCTATCGCCTCCAAGCCAAACAACGTAAAGGAATACTGCTGTCGCCGTTGTCGAAAGATGTGCGAGATGATGGATGATTTAGGCGATGAATCTGATCACGATAAGGCTTTCTTAGTTCCTCAACCACCTCCCCTACCACCGGATCTAGAGGAAGACCTGTCAGAAGCCGGGGATGGTTATACGTTTTGGGATTTGGAGAAGGTGATGCTGAAGCCTGTCGGTACCAGGTCGTTGCCTGAAAAGAAGACGGTCCCCAGTGAACTGCTCCACATCCTGAGGAAGAGGTACTCAGCCATGCATTCTCCGAGTCCTGGAGTATCAAGGAGGCTACGTTATAGTTCTTCGGAGAGCGAGGGATATAGTGACCAGGACAATAGATCGTTCTGTTCTTGAGTTGGAATTTGGGGTGTTTGTTGTATTTTAACCTTGTGAAACCGGAAAATGAGTATATGTTGGGAGATTTCGACGTTTTAATAAAAATGGTACCACCAGAACATCCTGTCCAAATTCTCATAGCTTCTATGGTAAGGTAGACAGCTTTGAGGGTGTGAACATGTCTAGACTCATACCCTGTACTGTTTCATTCCTGCAGTGGGTGGAAAAACCAATTCTTCTGCAAAGATTTGCCTGTCTCTATGAGGGAAGCTGTTCTTCACACTTAATGGCAACTAACACATTATTCAGACACAAAAAGTTCAGATTATATCGGAGTACCTACTCAATCTCATTACTTCTTGGTGTTATATTACAAAAGAATAGCTGTGAAAAGCTAGGGATAAAATTGAGAATAACAAGAACTTCGATAATCCGAAACATGTAGGTTCTCCATCAATCTCATGGTGGATTGACAACACAGATAACATTTTCCGCGTAATTTTTCTTGAGTCGAAGCTCGATGCTTCGTTGTTCGATAAAATTCGAGGTACAGAGCATGCAGCATGATGAATGGAGGCAGGTGGCCTCTGCAACAGACATTCGTTAAGGCAGGCTCGTGTCACATCAATATCCCACAACGTATCTTTTGAAAGTGATTCTGAGGAATGGCTGGAAGCTACAAGAACATAAGGGATTTTACTTTCCGACGATAAATTATGGTCGATTTCAGCCAGGTCCCTGTTATTGAAATTTTTCAGGAGATGTATGGGATGTTGAAGATTATTGTTGGAGAAAGGTATGTGGTATCAATCATTCGAATTTTCTTTTTTTTTGTTATACGCCCCAAACGAATCCATACTGATGAGGTATTGGTGTGTTTTATCATCATGAATTTAGATTTCGTGGCACCTTCTTGGTGTTTTTAGGATCAGTGTTTCTCTCACCATTTGAGTTGTCTTTTTTGAGCCAGATTTTCTGTCAAGAAAGAATTTGGGGAAGCAATCTATTTTGTGTGTTTTTTGCATAATCTTCTTTTATACTTCCACCACTTTGTGTTCGAAAACCCTCATTAAAAAGTAAAACTTCAAGATCTTTGGAGATTTTCGATAATAAATATGTTATTTTTCATTCTTGAATTATCAATTTTTCATCTCAGGACTCTAATGGAATGCTTTAGTTCTTAGAAAGAGCAGCAAATATGCCATTCAAAAGGGGTCAGAGTCCTTGCTCATTTTCGATGAACAAAGTTTGAGTATTGCTGACTATAAATCAGAAAACTTCAGTCGCATCGAGTATACAGGGTGAGGAAGGTTCTACAGCCTGAATTGAAACATCTGGGTGACATCTGGTTCCAAAAGGATGGGGCTACAGCCCACACAACTCGACTGAAAAAAATAGGGTGTTCAAACATCGTCCAAACACCCTGACACACCACAAGTACCCAATAACCGAAGGAATCCAGGTCATACCTCCCGCCATATGTCAAAAAGCGTTGGAAAACTTTCAAAATCAACTACATCAGTACATCGCTCCTGACGGCCGCCATCTTACAGTTATGATTTCCAAAATTTGAGTACAAAAACTATATCTCTTACTGATTCGAATACATAAAACGGTTTGTCTCCAACTTTCACCATTTTTTTCATAGCCATTTGAAAGTCCCCAATCTGCTCTGTAGCTCCCTGTATATAATTTGGATTCACGGCGTTCGAGAAAGCGAATTTCGAAACCAATCGTCCCCGCCTAGCACATCCATCTCACCGATCTCTCCCCCAAAGCACCCCCGAATAATTCATCTGTTTCCTGCTGAACGTACGCCCTCGCAAACCTGCCACCCCATAGAGGTTTCTGGCTAATGCAACAATGCAACGACATCGTATCTGCTGATACGACCGAACCACGAAATGTAAATTCTGCCAGACAGCAATCCCGCATTGAAATAACGTATTGATTGTAATTGGTCCGAACCTCGCGTGTAATGCTTTTCTGAAATATTCATGAGCGTCCCTGCCGAACGAACCTGTTGCGACGTGATTTAAAGTACGGCAAACAAGCTGAGACCAGTTACTGTGATGAATCTTGCAGTGGAAGGGGGTCCGAAGAGTGGGAGATTGTTTCAACTGTCACAATGGTGTATCGGTTCCTGCTGGAATACGATTTTGATCGTAGGGAGAACGCTCATTGTCCCTGAGTTGGACTTTTTCAGTTATTCTTGCAGAATTTACTCCGGAGATTTCAGCATGGCAGCAGCCTTCCCCCTGCTCTTATAATTAATCACTCTGCTAATAATAGATGGAATTGATTGGGTAGAACTGAAACTTAGTTATCTTAACTTGATTCGAATTTATGTGTATGAAACCAGAAATTTCAAACCCTCTGTAGTCAAAATTATTTGATTCTGCTTTCGTTAATCCAGTTATACGTTGCCATCAAGTTTGGGCCATTACTGTTCAATTTATTCGATTTGTTTGACGTATATTCGCTGTTCAATAACGATAAGCAAATTTCGACGTATTTCCCCTAATAGAAAAAGGGGGATGACGGATGGACATTTCGTTATCGAAAATCTGAACGATCAGAAATACATCCGCCATTTTTGGCTCGTTATTTTTAATATGTGATGGGAATTTGAATTGCAGGACGATAGAAAATGTAGGTATTGTCACAATAATACTTGATGTAATGGTTTTTAAAGCATGCGCCCACTTGTAAAGCTGTCGAGAAATTTCAGAGTCCATTAATAAGCTCAGCCAAACTCAAATTTCAATTCTCTAGAGTTTTCATTGGAAGTTGAAGGCTTCAACGACGTACTGTAGAGAAAAAGTGATTTCACGAATAAATTCTACCTAATTGCATTAGGTTCTACATATTTGACCCTGATACAGAATTAAAACACTCTCGTTTCAACAGGAACAGCTTAAAACTACTTAAATTCATCCTAGAATAACTGGAAGAAAAAATTCTGTGAAAGCAATACAATGCCAACTGTTTGTAATAAATCTCGCTTGGAGGTGTAAAATTCCTTAATTCAGCGTGATATATCGTTTTACCTTCATTTGCTTGGGGTAATAAACTCCCACTTCGAGTTTGAATGACAAATTTTGTGTGGGTTTTGTGGCAGTACTACGATAACGAATGTATGAATTAATTGCTGAGTTTGAGGCAGTGGGTTATGTGGTCTGGCTGCTAATTTTTTTCGACAAATATTGATCATTTTACCACAAACAAGAAATGTTTTATTTGCAGTGAAAAATAGAGCATTCTTCACGTGAAAACTGTGCTTATTATGGACTTCATTTCAAAAAACAAGGTTCAGATGTATAGTTTCCATAGGAAAATTTGTAGAATTCTGATATCCAGAAAGGTAAATTCCAGGCAGAAGCAATATTCCTCGAGTCGCAACCCTGGAACCTGGTCTTATATTTCTTTTTCACATTCGGTTCGGAACGATGAGGAAATAACGCGTTTTCCAGGACAAACTACCCATCCCTGGGCATTACTATTCACGGACAGTCGTTGCTGGAACTTTATTGCAGGTTTTTTATCGCACAAATGGGCTCATTATTAGGTTTTCTTGTTTACGCGAAACTGCTGCCATGTTTTCATAATGTATTATGACAGAAAACACGAGATCGGATTTCAGATGTTGAAATGGTGGCAATTCGACGATTGCTGGTGGATCGTAAAGCTTTGCGATATTCTCCAGGTACTCTGCAGTGGGCAAACATAATCATAACTGGGGTTTCAGCGAGAAAAATTAGGTGATAACGCTTATAACCCCTTCCATCTGCATTAAAGTTTATACGTACTAAACTCTTGGCCTTATTCTGTGTATATTCACATTATACCTTCTCAGCATCATTTCCCTACACATTTTATCGTGGACCCGAAACGATACTGATCTCTCCTGATTAAACTGGTCGTCTCATTTGGATTTTCAAATGGGAGCATTTCCTCTTACTCCAGCTCACTATGCAAAACTGACAGAGTGGTTGGGAATAAAAAGGAGATTTGATATCTTTCGACTAGCGAAGATTGCACTGCCTTTCCAGAGGAATTATAATAAAATTTTCAGTACGGAATTGAATTGAATAGTCGAAAGCATGTGTGATGCAGCAATTTCTACAAATGAGATTGGAAAGCTTTGGGAGTTATAAAATCAGCGAGCAATTTCGAGATTAATCTTGAGGTTGAATCGTTACCTACCTACATTATCTTCTTGTTGATGTTTCAAGGGTTGAAGTGAAGATTTGACTGGGGTATTTTGTTCAGAACTAAAGCTTTCCCGCCATGAAAAAAAATATTCCAAAAATACAGCTGTGACGGGCTGGTTTATCCTCATATTCTCAGCTCTCTAACTTCGACTTCAAGGTATGTTAAGGGTTCTCCTCGGTAATTTTTTCACCCCTTCCTCCTAGTGTTCGAATAACCGGAATTCCTTTTCCATTGAATATCGCAACCCTCGCCTTTCCTTGCCCCTGACAACACGAAAAAATAATCAACAACTTTTAAGAGAGTCCGAAACTCCTGGGCTGACATGCCTGCCGAAAACTTCTTTCAAATTTCGTCTTTGTCGGGGACCTCGAGAAGTTTCAATGGATTTCTTGAGAGGCAGCGGAGTGATTGTGAAACCCCGAACAACGCCAGAATTAATTCTGTTATTCGACGGCGTTCTTAGAGAAAAAAAAGTTTGAGGACGATCGACGAGAGCATTGTCGCGAAAAATCACTGGGTGTCGATAGGATATTGTTTGTATTGAAACTTTTCGATTTCGAAATTTGTATCGTCTAGGTGTATCTTGGGAAGAAGTGAATAATAAAAGATGAAATCGGTGAACAAGTATTAACTCGGAAAAATTTTCAAGCTGAGAGTCGATCTGCATCTCGCTGTACTTTGATCATCGTAGAATTTCAAACCTCCCCGTCTGTTATGTAAATCCGTGTGGCGAAAGAATATACGAGGCGTGATGTTCGACTTCAATTCAATTTAACATCCACGACCATAACGCCAGACGCCTGTTTGTGTAAAGAGAGAAACAAAATTTCCCAACTGGATAAAATTTCACCGCGTTATGCCGTTATGTTAAACTGGATTTTCCGGTCCGGAATAGCATTCTGCGCTGGGTAATGCAATATAGCAACGAATTCTCCATTATTGGCTTCGAAACGGAAGCCGTTCGCTATAGATGGATGGCAGTAACAGGGTGTCCCTCAAGGGTCATTAGCTGGGGCTGTTCGAATGAGCTCCATGAATGTTTCGCATAAAACCGAACTCCAAGAGATCATCCAGAGTCCGAAATTGTATCATCAAGTGCTGCCAGGATCAACAGTGATATTTCAACCCATCTATAAATTATATGTATCGACTGTATGCTAGGGAATATTAAGATCTTCTTCTTGGGAGAGGATCAGCCTCTTTAGTCTTATTGATCCATGTGTATGACCTACCAGCACCTATAAAAGTTACTTATTATTAAAATATCATCAAATAAAAGAACCACCAAAGCTACAGGAAGAAGGTAACACTAAAATCGAGAGGCTAAACCAAGGTTTGTTGGGAGCAGGGTTGAAAAATCATTATTAAACTTCACGAAGAAAACAGGGGTTTCTTCGAGACTTGGCCAAATAAAGATATTTCTTTGTCCTTGCAAATGCAAGCTTTTCCCGACATTAAAATGAGCTGATCTCAGCATCCATGCAAGTTATGGATTCAAAAAGCTAAGACAGACAGCTGTGAATTGGACCTTTTCCTGACAGTTTCCTAGTCTTTTGGACATTTGCATTCTCTTCTGGTAAGACTCTCTCGATAGCAACTTGAAGAGCTCCAGTAGCTATAAAAATGGGTCTGGACATATGCTGATTTTTTTACATATAGATTGATCCTTCGTGAATAGAATGGTCCAACTTTCATCAAGCTGTAGCGTGCATTTTGAAAGTTATGATTTTTCCCGCGAAGGTTCGAAATTTTGAATTTTCCATCGACCATAACTTGAAAAGTAATTTTTTTTTAAAATATCTGTTTGCATTTTCGTCATCTACGCCCTCAAATTAGGTAAGAGTATCAATTTGATCTTAATCGAAGTCAAAAAATATTTTTCGAAAAATCGAATTTTTTCCATACATATGTATGGAAAATTTGTCAAAAAATTCATCGTCTCCGATTTTCACCAAAATCGAACAATTTACTAAATCGAGGTCGTAGATTACGAATATGCAAACAGATTTTTTCTATGAGGATTATTTTTTAAATTATGGTCGAAGGAAAATGCGAAATTTCAAACCTTCGCGGAAAGAATCATAAAATCTAAACTATATGCTATAGCTGAATAAAGGTTGGGCCTTTTTATTTGCAAAGAATCAATTTATATGCAAAAAATTAGCATATGTCCAGTCCAGTGTTTTTCTAGCTGTTATAGCTCTTCAAAGTTGACCAAATTTTTCCAATTTCCGTGATACCAAATGTAAGCTTTTCTGGACATTAAAATGAGCTGATCCCAGCATCCATTCAAGTTATGGATTCAAAAAGCTAAGACAGACAGCTGTGAAGTTGACCTTTTCCTGAAACTTTCCTAGTCTTTTGGTCATTTGCATTCTCTTCTGGTAAGACTCTTTCGATAGTACACAGATCATCAAAGATCAAGAACATTTTCTAAGTATATTGAGTTACTGCTTGTATCTGTTATGAAGAAGAGTAGTTTTTACAACAGAAAAAACCCAAAGTTAGTTTTTGAAATTTCATACCTTTAAGTATAACTTCCTGCTATAAGATTGTTCGGAAAATTCATCCTGAAAGAGATGCAGAGCAGAAGATTGAGCAGAAATCAATGCTTCTGGTGATGCCTACTACATAGTGCTCTACAATTTTCTTCTGTGGAAATTTTTCCTTCTTTCTTTCACCCATGCTATCAGATGTATCCCCATTCAACATGAATCATTATAAACAGGAATCAGAATCGTCCCCAATTACTCCGTGTAATGAATCCTGCGACCCCAAATGTACTGAATCCTCCGAAACGCTGATACCGACCTGATATACGACCTAGGTTAGACCTATTTAAGTTGGATAATTGTTTTCCAAGCACCCTGGACTGGCGGAGGGTTCGGTGATACATTCCGTCTAATGACCGTCTTAATGAAGTTGATAAGTCCTCGGATACCGACCGGGAAGACCCTACCTTCGCAGGAGGACGCACCCTCAGGATATCCCCAAAGACTTGTTGAATATTGTCCGTGTATTGGTTCATACCAAAATGGTATCAGCTTTCTTTCATCGGTTCTGATATTGGATTTTATTCTATTCCATTCTATGTGACAAAAGAAAATAGAGCTCCCACTATTAATGAACTTTTTACAGCAATTGTTATGTGAACATGTGTGGTCTTCAGAATGTTTATGTAATTTCTCATTATTACCTTCATAAAAATGTGTTTTCACCTTGCTTTTTTCTTGCAGGAAATGTATTTGTCATTGCGGCCATCCTCCTAGAGAAGTACCTACAAAATGTGGCAAACTATCTTGTCGTGTCTCTAGCTGTGGCCGATCTGATGGTAGCCTGTCTGGTAATGCCCTTAGGAGCTGTTTATGTGGTAAGTGGAGAATAATATTTGTCGAAGACTGAACAGAATTACAGTCATTGCCTCAAAAACTACAAATATAAAGAGTACCCGATCGATATATTGAAAAATTCTTAGCCTACTATAGAACCAAACAAAATTTCCAAAATATTTTATTTCTCAACATATTTTTCTTCTTGCTCTGCAAACCAGACCTCCACAGCTTTCATTATCTCCTCGTTGGAAGAAAATTTACGACCTTTTCAACTTTTTTTCAGTTGAGGAAAGAGATTATAGTCGGATGGAGCCAAATCTGATGAATAAGGGGGTGTTCTAGTAATTCAAACCCCAAATCACGAATTGTTTGCATGGCAACATGAGATTTGTGTTGTCTTGCGTTGTCTTGCAGAAACGAAACACCTTTGGATAGCTTTCCACGTCTTTTCTCTTGAATATTTTCCCGTAGAGTGGTCAGTAATTTCGAATAGTAATCTCCGGTTATTGTTTTATCCTCATCCAAAAAATCAATCATGATTACTCCATGGCAATACCAAAAAACTGGAGCAAGAACTTTTCCAACAGATTTTTGGACACGAAACTTTTTAGGTCTTTGAGAACCTTCATAATCTATTGCTTCTTATTTTAATCATTTCTTATAATGAAATCAATTCAGATGATATTCTGGTTGTTTTTCTATATGAAAGAGAACACGAGTTAAAATCTCATTGAGGTATGTTTAAGGATCCTTACAATACATAGTTGATATCATGAAAACTGCTTCATATTCTGCGATCAGATTCACTGAATTCAACAAAGATATGTGTGTCTTCCCCATGGCCATATCATCCCCTAGATATCACATTCCCAGCAGAGTGAACCTACAAACTCCTGGAAGTGTCAACTCGAATCTATTTAATTATGACTGGCTTGGTGGTTGACTGGTTAACCGTTTCGGCTGCAGGTGTAGAATTTGCTCGACGTCTTTATTAAATTGGATTATTTCTGCAACTTCTGTGCCCGGTACTCGCCCAAGTGTAGCTCCATATCCTTAATATTACATTAGTGAGTTAGGCAAGTTTCCAAGGAAGTGACTGGAAAAGCTTATTTATCCTACGTGTTACGGTTCAGCGATGAAATATGGATGTGGATGACATCGAGTAGGGGCGGCACTAATTTATATGCATCGATGTTACTGAAGACTGGTTAGCTCCAGCTTTCCTTATGTGATTGAGGCTGATGCTTGGAAATAAAGGAGATGGATCAAAGGATGTTTCTATTGGCACGTCAAAGACAGATAAGAAATTGGCAGTCGGTTGATAACATAACATTTGTTTTTTTCTAGGTCCCATCCTAATTTTTTTTGACCTACATCGACCCGATTTCATTTTTTGATAGAATCAAGGTCGTAGATCGCGAATATGTAATTAGTTTCTTTTTATGATCAGTAGTTTAACAAAAAAACGGAAAATTTCGGAAAAATAGGTCAAATTTAAAGAGCTACAGTAGGTAGAAAAATGGGTATGGACCGATGCTGATTTTTTACATATAGATTGATCCTTCGCATGAATAGAATGGTCCAATTTTCATCAAGTTGTAGCGTACAGTTTGAAAGTTATGAATTTTCCCGCGAAGGTCCAAAATTTCGAATTTTCTATCGACCATAACTCGAAAATTAATTTTTTTTTAAAATATCTGTTTGCATTTTAGTGATCTACGCCCTCGAATTAGGTAAGAGTATAAATTTGGTTCAGATCGGAGTCAAAAATTTTTTTTATAAAATTCGAATTTTTTCCATACATATGTATGGAAAATTTGTCAAAAAATTCATCGTCTCTGATTTCCACCAAAATCGAGCTATCAACTAATTCGAGGTCGTAGATTACGAAAATGCAAACAGATTTTTTCTATGAGGATTATTATTTAAGTTATTGTCGACGGAAAATCCGAAATTTTAGACCTTCGCGGAAAAAAATCATAAAATCTAAACTGTATGCTATAGCTGAATGAAAGTTCGACCTTTTTATCTGCAAAAGATCAATCTGTATGTAAAAAAATCAGCATATGTCCAGTCCAATTTTCCTAGCTGGTGTAGCTCTTCAAAGTTGACCAAATTTTTCCACAAAAACACGTTTTTCTGTTGAAATACTGATCCTAGAAGAAAACTAATTGCTTATTCGTGATCTACAACCTCGAACCAACCAACAAAACGAATTCGAGATGAGATAGGTCGAAAAAAAATTGAACGGGAATTGGAAAAAAAGTATTTTTAAATCCTATCCAAATTTCGAAAAAATAGGTCAACTTTGAAGAGCTACAGTAGCTAGATAAATGGGTCTGGACAGATGCTGATTTTTTTACATATAGATTGGTCCTTCGTGAATGGAACTGTCCAATTTTCATCAAGCTGTTGAGTTTTCCATAGACCACAACATCTTTGTTGAACTCATGGTTGTTCCAAACTCAAGTGACAATATTTAACAAATATTGGAGTTTTTGGAGCACTTTTTGACTGCAAATAGCCGTAAAAAGCAGATTCCCCATCTTGTCAGTAGCGAACCATTTGAAAGAGAAAGGAGCAAAGTCAGTAAAGGGAGTAAATAATTGTGGACCCTATTTCATGGAATTGTAGGTTATGAAATTGTTTCTCGAGGCCTTTCAAACTTCACAACCAATAGCCTGAGACATTATATAAGACTTATATAAAGAAATTTGATAAGCAAAGCGTGATTTGCAAGAAAAATCACGACCCCATTCAATCTTCCAAAACAGCAAATAACCTCCCCTTTCCACCAATAAGCAATCATACCTTGAAGCCCCTTATTAATTCGGCACAGATTCATGTTGGTCCCGACATTCATTATCGTTCGTTATAATCTATTTCCACATGCTCCCACCCTATTAGAACAGAAACAATAATATCGACCTTATCCCCCATAATAGGTATCGCGTATAGTGGATTTGATTGTTCCCGGGAAGCAGCCAAGATGTCGACTTCAAAGATCTGTCTCTAATCAGGTTATCCGGAAAATACATTTAGTTTCCCATTCGGCGAAATCGAGTTAACCTTGCCTAAGAGGATCTTAACTCCCTATACGAGGGGTGGTTCGGAAGATCCGAATTGGAATTAGGCCGGAATTGTTCGTCAGTTTTCATAGGATTAGTTGCGATTGAACATCGACGTAGGCGAGATCTGATATTGGGGAAACTATAAGCAAACGCAAGTTTGGATGTGTTTTTTCGGTATTGCAAGCTCGATGTGACTCAGGCCAAGTTTGAGTATTGTTTTGAGTTGTTTATCCGAAGTAAAAATGCTGAATATACGAGGATGTATTGATATCTAGTTAGCCCAGACTAGTTCCATGCATAAACAAAATATTGCGTTACCATAGCAACGAAAAATACCTCATTAGAAGTGTCAGTGTCAATTTTGAGGTCAAAAAATCAAACCATGGCAATGAATTGAAAGAAAGAAAATGTCCACCGAAATTGTGAAAATCGAAAAATTGTAGTATCGAGCCATCATTAAGTAGCTCTATTTAAAAAGGTTAAGAGGTAAGCAGATGTGCGAAGATATGCTCAATATCCTTGGTGATCAATGTCCTTCGTATGCGACCGTGAAAAATTGGACTGCAAGCTTCAAAAGAGGTTAATTTTCCATTGAAGATGATGACCGATCGGGAAGGCCAGTTTCTGTGTCAGTCCCGGAAAATATCGATGCAGTTCATGACATGATTTTATCAGACTGCATATTTCATACGAATGCGTTCATCATATAGTTCACGTCAATTTGGGCATGAGAAAAATTGCTGCAAAATGGATCCCCAAATGTTTAATGTGCAAGGGTAAAAGCAGCGCGTTCGATCTGTTCTCAATTTGAAAACGATGTAGACTTCTTGAACCGAATAGTTACTATGGATTATACTTCGGTACATTTCTACGATCCAGAAACAAAGCAAAAATCGATGGAATGGCGACACTCTGGTTCTCCAAGACCTAAGAAGTTTCGTGTCCAAGAATCTGCTGGATAAGTTTTTGCTTCAGTTTTTTTGGGATTGCCATGGAGTAATCATGATTGATTTTTTGGATAAGGGTAGAACAATAACCGGAGATTACTATTCGACATTACTGACCACTCTACGGGAAATTGAAGAGCAAGCAGTGCTTATTATAGAACAGCAGTTTGTGCAATATGCCATTTCGACGATTTGAATCCAAAGAAAAGAAAATAGGCTCACGAAATTGCTCGAAATAGATTAATCGTATTCGGAAACCTACTGTCAATCGAAACCTAAGTTGGTCTTATCCCACTGGCTTGATCTTTTGTGCGTTCATGTTTATTTTTGAAGAATCACACCTAACCTAATCCTAAACTGGGCCAGCCACACCCCAAATCTTTATTTCCCAAGCGTTTTTCGAACTGTCTCGTGAGTTTCGTTTACTGTGCCAAACCTTACCTCATGAGCTAGTTTCTTAGACAACCATAGGTCTCTCTGTAGGTACTGAAGTTCCTCGGAATATTCTTGATGTATCCCAACCCTTGGAGACTGCATTATAGTGCTTCTCTGTCACATTATACACTATTCTTGTTTTAATGTTGGTATGTTTTCCACCTACATTCAAAGTAAAAGTGTTTTTCTCGCCAATGTTGGCAAATAATTGTCCGCATTTATCAATGGTAAGGACAGTACTGAAGTATACTCGTGACACCCTGTATTTTTTATGAACGCCTGAAAGAACGACATCCTGAATAGCGCAGGGGAAAAAGCCGGACTCAGCTGTTGCTTTTATTTCACCACCGCTCCACATTTCGACTCGCAACAGATTTCAATCGATGCTTTCAAACTTCCTCCGATCGTAAAGTGTCCAATTTTCCATTTATCACCGAGATTGACTGCTTTCCACGTCGGCGGCTCCGTGAGTGGCGATTTCTAAACGCCATCTGACAATTTTCCGCCAAGTCCGAACCCCAAGCCCAATACCTATGCACTCAGCGCCGAAGAATATCCCCTCTGAAAAGATAAAAGTATCCGGAGAGCATCTGGCGCGGAAGCCCCATCCACTAATGACTTCAGCCCAAACATGTAGCGGTTTCTGGCGTTAAAATTCGCGGTTTTTCTTTATTTGCGTCGATTATGCAGGAAACGTTGCGATTATAGTCACGTCGACGGTCCAGCGTTTGCCAGCGATGGTGAGGTTTGAGCTTCTTGCAATTTTCGTGCCGCGTGATTCGGTTTCATGGCAATTAGAAGTCCAATTGCCCATCTGGAGATTTTTTCTCTTGAAGACGCGTCAAGAATGAAGGTGGGTATCGTTGTATTGCATTCGGAGCTGGCAGAAGTGGAGAATTTCAAATTGATCCATTCTGGAAGAGAGTGGTACGCTTAGAGAATATGCTTAGCAAATTTTTTATACAAAAACGGTTGGAGTCAGAGAGAGAAGAATAGTTCTTGTGAAATGCTATCTGAGGAAATTGAAGTTGCTGGACTTGAATATTTTAGATTATCATGATTGCAGTTAAGTTTGTTAAGTCAATTAACTGCCCAATTTACTGATGAAGCCTTGGCATCACTGATGACAACCCCATGGTTTCCGCATGGACTCCAGCATCATCCAGCAAATAACGCACGGGACTTTTGAACTACGATGCATCCGTGCGAATGAATAATTACCGGGGAGTGCAACTGCCCTGTGGAAATACTCCCTACTTTGACATTTTTTTTTGGTTTTCGAATTCGGTCTCATTTAGTCGTGGGGAAGGACAGTCCACCAATTTGCATCGCTTTTTTTTAGTCGAATAGAGGGAAATTTCCGTTCCTGGTCGTCGACGTTGCTTTTTTATTAGGGTAATGAAAACTGGACCCGACCAACCAGACCTACCGTGTGATCCTGAGCTCTTTTATACTTTATGAGATGTCCTGGTCCACCTTTTACGTTTCAGCATCTGTTGAATATTACGCAGATGTTCCGAACGACAAAAACGGGTATCTTTTCGCTTGCCGGTATTGAAATGCGCGTTTGATTTCGCAACTGATTGGTCTCGACATCTGTCTCGTTTTCTTCCGCTTCGTAGCCTATTTTTGGAACCCAAATCGGTATATGGGCGAATCGCTGCATGCTTGTTTCATTCCGGTTTGATTGAAACCCTTTTGACGTTCAGACGTTCACTTCACCGCACGAAGAATGCGTAAAACCCTGTGTAATAATCTTGGAATTATTCGAAACATCATATCTATATGTGTTTCTGAGCCTAAGGAAAAACGAAGTGAAAATAACCTGCTCTGATAAGGCCATATCTGTTAAACGCATCTTAACTGTAATTCCCTTGAACGATCTGGACTCCTCTGGGATAACAACAGCAACTTTCAAGATATGATAAGACTCCCCCTGACTGTTCGATCCAAAAACAAAGCCATAGCCTCCTCCCCTGCATCCCTTTTACCACTTGTTAAATGGAGAGGAAGTTTAAACCCACAATGATGAGAATTTCCATGTAAACGAGTATCTTCTGGCCCTTTGAGACATGGTGAACCATATTCTTCTCAATCCAGAGTTGTGCATTTCCTGACAGAAGCTGTTGATGTTGATGTGAGCCCAAAGAGGCATTCAGACCAAGCTGGAAATGATCACTTTTTCGCCAACTGGTGAATCTTGGTTGAATCCCGAAACTCCTAGAAGTTTCTTTTATAGCTCTCTCTATAGTTGGTGACTATCCATGCCTGGAGTGTAGAAGGATCTGGAGGTCACAGGAGGACACGATTTATTCTCGGTAAAGGGATACAGCAATGAATGAATGAGTAATAAAATTCTCTGCTGGTGTGAAAACCCGGGGGGGCAGAACGTACTCAGAGGTGAACTGCCGTTTTTATCTAACTTGCCAGTGTCCACCACTACTGTTAGTACGAATCTCTGACAGAAGCTGTTGATGTTGATGTGAGCCCAAAGAGGCTTTCGGACTAAGCTAGAAATGACCACTTTTTCGCCAACTCGTGAATCTGGAATCAAGTGATCAAGAAATTCTTGGTTGAATGTCGAAACTCCTAGAAGTTTCTTTCATAGCTCTCACAGCATAGTAAGATGATGTTTGGGGCCATAATGTTTTCAAATCCGTATGAAAAGTGAGTTGTCTATGTCACGAAATGAACTGGAATTTTCTTCAAGAGGAAAAATCTCTCTCGGGTGACATTCCAACTGGAAGAAATTCCTGGAGACGTCGCTCTCCATAGAAAATGAGATTTGAAGATAGCGTCAGATTCCACGGCAAGGATAAATAGTTCGAATTTATGTGATCTGGTTGGGCGGTCGGCCAGAGAATTCTCCACCGGATTTTCTCCCATTATTCAACTTCGAGGTGTTTGCAGGTGAATCGGGGAATTTATAATGGAGCTCAATCGATACGTTGTGAATAACAAAACCGCGCTAGGAGCAGACATAGTTACACGTAGTAAAGGCGCAATCTTATCCTCCATATTTTCATAATCCGGTGATTTGGCCCAATTTTATTCCGAACGCAGATGCGATCTTTTCCGATTTTCCATCTGAAGATTGAGCCGATAACGAACCGTGAAACACCCTTCCGCGCGATTAGCGCTAAACCCTCTCCCGCAGAAGGGCGCGAGACGCCCCTGGGTCTACCAAACCGCCCTGGGCATGTGTTTTGAAAGTCCATTCTGCTAATGGAATTTGATGAGGACCGGTAGAGACGGAGGGCGAGGCCAGATTCCATATTATTCCCTCCTTGTTGAATTAAAGAACATTTTTGCCGAGGCTCAGCGGCCAGAAGATTCGTTTCCTTGGGTCGGGAACGGTTGATTGAACAGCGTAGTTCAAGGGAATGAGCCTCGAAGGTGGAGAGACGTATTGTGTGGAAAATAACCGGGTTAGGAAGCGGGTTTATTCCCGGCTCTTAGTGTGGAGGTTCACGGGAGATTTGAGGCGTTTTAATGGCTGGGAAAGCCGATGAATACCACGAATGACTAGCGGAATTGTGGCGGCGGAATCGATCGGAAATTTTTTATTCGATTCATGAAAATCTAGGCGCTTATTAACAATATCCTGGAGATGGTCTATCCGAAATAATCACAGATTCTCGACATGAAACTGTGTTTTCGTTTTTTAATGACAATGACGAATTATAAATTCAAAATCAAGGTCGTCCAGAGTCGAGAGGTGAGACAGCATCCTTTGCCACAATTCGTGTTCCACCCCACTGTCAGTACGATTCGGACACCTATAAACATATATACGAAGCTTTAGGTCTCAGACTCAATATTGACAAAACTAAAATCCTGGTAAGTCCGCCAGAAAACCTTCAAACAGATATCAACCTGGAGGATGAAACTCTGGAAAAAGTCGAGCAGTTCAAATACTTGAGAAGCTTCATAAATACTAGGGCTAACCTAGACACGGAAATACACAACCGTTTTAATTCGGCATCACGGGCATTCTGAAAGCTAAAGGTCAGAGTGTTTCAAAATCACGACCTCAATCTGAAGACCAAGACAGCTGTTTACTAAGCAGTGGTCCACCCATCGCTTCTTTACGGAAGCGAAAGCTGGAGGCCATACAGGCGACATATTAGACAGCTTGAACAAACGCAACAATGTCATCTAAGACAAATAATGCACATCAGATGGTTCCACAAAGTTTCAAATGCAGGAGTCTTGCAGCACGCGAGTGGTATAACAATTGAGACTCAGAGTAACGAAGGTCCGACTCTGAAGGAGCGGCCACATGTAGGATGCAAGACATAAGATTCCCCAAAATAGCTCTGTATGGCAAATTGACAGAGGGTGCCCGGAAACCAGGAGGCCAGTATAAACGGTTTGAGGATCAATCCCTAAAATCAGTTAATGCCGATCATCACTGGGACCAACTAGCGTTAGACAGATCACAGTGGATGTTTTTGATCCATAGTTATAATGGAGACTCGAGAAGGATACAGCGGCGGCCAGATCTGGTTGGTGACTACCCATGCCGGAGTCTGGAAAGACCTGTAGGTCACGGTTGGGTATCTTCAGTCACAGGAGGGCACCCAGTCGCAAGTAGCCCTAAGAAATTATAAGTTTGATCGCACCGATAGTTTTGTATTTGAGTCTTTCTGTAGATTTATTCTCGGTGAAGGGATACAGCAATGAATGAATGAGTAATACTGTTCTCTGCTGGTGTGAAAACACGGGACGCAGAACGTACTCAGGGGTGAACTGCCGTCTGTTTTTTTTCCCAACTTGCCAGTGTCTACCACTACGAATCTCTGCCGGTGTGAAACCCAGGGGGAACAGAAGCCTTCAGAGGTGAACCGTCGTGTTTCTGTGCCGTCTTGCTCAAACCCTATCCCTGCTGAGTTTCTTTGGTTCCCTTGGCCTGTTCTTTCCGTTCTTGAAAAATAAAAAAAATTTTTCGAGATGATTCTGGTTCCTGTGACACTCGGTATACAAAAATTTACTTTCATCTTTATAAACCATCTGGATAAATTCCTATAGGATCACCTCGTATGCCTTTCGCCTGGAGAAATCAAATACTGATACCAATCCCCGCCCGAAACGAAACTACACATCGCGAAACTTCGGATGCAAAACAAACTCCCATATTGGCCCCGGGAGTATCGGCTGTTTCCGAACAAACTATTCCCAACTTCACCAAATACGAACGGGGGCATAACTCCGAACCACTCAGGCAAAGTGCCTCCTCACCTGTTTCTCCATTTAATCCTGACGTAATATTTCCGGCTTTTTTCGCAAGAACACTCTCCACCTCCACTTTGACGAACCGGTTTCGTTTGTTACCGGCTAATACAATTTCGACAAACAATATAGGGCGAGACCCTCCCCATCCACCTGTGGTTTTCGGCAGCTTTCCGTTTATTCGTTTCCTGGAGTTGGTCGATGTACTTCGCGGAAAATAAACGGACCGGCTGAAGTGGACAAAGGGGAACTTTTGGGAAGTTTAAAGTCCTGTCTGTGCTGCGGAATCGACTATTCGGAATTGCCGAGGGCACCTATACTTTTGGACGGCCGATGCGGCCGGAGAAATGAGCGGTTGGAACGGTCCTCGACAGTTTTTCTGGTGGATTAGTTTCCAGACATCTGTTCGTGATTCAGTTCGCATTCAGTATTTGATCTGGCCACTTTGAGATGATTTATGAGGTGCTCTAAATGGAATTGGACCTTCAGGACTGAATTTTCTTCATCAGCAAGGAAATATCTCATACCTAGCAGTGGTGGCACGTGAACTTCTTGGTCAGGGGGTCACCATGCCTCATCTGAGCAAGAGATCCATAAAATGAAAAGTTAGATTAGGTTAGGTTAGGTTACATAGGTACGGTTAACCTGCCTGAAATGGCAACAGTGAGCGAGACTACTTTATATCGATAACATTAACAAAATGAAGATTCTTCAGGCTTAAAGAAGGGTTCTTCCATAACAAACACTGTGAAATCACAAGTAGGATCTCGTCTAGCTCTTCGTAGTTCTCTCAATCTGTTCGGTATTGTTTCAATGAATATTTGAGTAGTGTTTAGCAAAATGCTTCGTCCAGCTGAAGAAGAACAAATGTTTATCATCATCACTCAGCTCTCTGCGTCCACTGCTGGACATAAGCCTCCCTCATTTCTGCCCTTTTCCTCCTGTCTTGAGCTCTTGTATCCAGTTGCCTGCAAACCTCTTTACATCGTCCGTCCAACTTGTTGAAGGTCTTCCCTTGATTCTCTTATCCGAGCGCGGTCTGCATTCGAGCAGCCTTTTCGTCCAACTCATGTTATTATTATTATTTGAACTGTTGTTGTGGCTCTATTAGCCTTTCGGGAACTGCAACAATGTAGATCTTTTTTCTGAACGCAAGGAGGTCGTCAATGGTGTTGATTGAGCCGACAACATCGTTAGGGGTCTGGCCGTGAGTATCCAGGACTAATTTCCTCATATGAGGGGTTCTTAAGCCAGCCAACTCTGGACACTTGCTTACCATGTGTTCAGCTGTTTCTGCTTCTGATCCACAGCGCCTCCAAAGCTCATCTGCTGACTTTTCCATACGGTACAGGGTACAGATGATATGTGTACCGACAGTGCCCTGTCAGCAGTCCCACCATCACCCGAAGCTCAGCTCGTGACAGCTTTAGCAGCTTTCTGATGTAGGTCGATGAAATCATCACGAATTTCTTTGACTGAGTGAGTCCAGGAGTGTTTCTACAGAGGGTTATTCTGTTGTTCAACTACCATTGTTGGACCGCTGCGTTATATTGGTATTTTCCTCTAGGTCTTCGTTGTGCTCTTAATCTATTCGGCATTGTATATGTTGTAGTAGTGTTTAGCCAAATGCTTCGTCCATCTGAAGAAGAACATTTTGGTTGAACGTCATCTGATGTAACCAAGAGAGAGCTCGAATGAATCGGAGGTTGAGCTTCCTGAATTCCCTCGCAGGAGGAGGCAATTTGTCTTCCGAATGGCTGCCAGGCCACGTACTCAATCCGGAAAGTTGAAAGAACTATCGCATTCGAGCGACATTAACACGTCCCAAATCAAATCAGCAATCTGCCATCAAATATTTTCGCCAATCATAAAAAGCGGCGAACGACCGTTTTTATTATTACTGGGAAATTTATGTTGGGGTGTTCTTCGGCGCAGAGAATGTATTGTTTGAGATCAAAATGGAACAATAAAAGGCTTTATGGATCTGCGGCCCCTTTAGACGCGAATTCACATAATTACTACGGATTCCAGGGAACATCTGGGGATAATTGGATATGTCACGTTTTTGCTCTTATGATTGATCTGCGGCCCCTCCTATGGTAACTGTCTGTCTGGGATTAAAGACGCACACAAACAAACTGGTGCAGGATTATCTGTTATGAGATCGTCGATGCCGGAAGAAATGGGGAAGTTACTGGAAAATAAATGGTAACAACAAGTTTCCGGGAGTTATTTTCTTTGGGGAAGACGGCGTATTGTTATCGAGGTTATTTGGGACCTACTTGGGAGCGCTCCTTTGTCCCCTTTCTAATTTCACTAGAGCTGATAAGGTTGAGTTCATCTCCTCAATGTGCTCTGGGCCATATTGTTAGATGTCAGTTTGTCTCAATTTGGATGGGTATATTGGTTGGATGTAATTTCCATGAAAAGGCTGCTGTATGGAACATTCTAAGAAAACAGGTCGTCACTTAACAATATGGCTTCTGGGAGGCACGCGATGTTTCAACCGCATGATTTCAATGCAATATCTCATTGTGTGATATTTGCTCAGTTTTGTCGATGCCTTGGGGGAAGTATATTTTGTAGAATATGGGACAGAGTCGGCAAAAGAGTGAATTTAGTAGAAATAATTCTCATAGAAAGATTTAGCTGTGTATCAATTTATTGCACATGAGCACCATAAACCTAAACGGGCAACAATACTCAGCAGCTGAAAAAACCAAATTTAGGGTCGCATCAACACCCCATAAAGTACCAGATGGTTTATGCTAGTTTCGAAAGCCCATCTCCCTTCGTTGAAACTTTCATCTAGGAAATGGCTCTTTCAAAAATTGCGAATTTCACTTGAGAATTCGTCAAGACCGAACGGTTAGGCCGAGATGGTTGAAATTCTCAGATTTATCACTAGAAGAGTTGCTCTTTCAGAATATGTATCACATTTAGATCTACGATAATTTTCCTGGAAAAAATCCACTCGAAAAATGCCTTTCGAAAAATTCCCAAAAAGATGAGGTCAGTTCAAACTTTCTCAAGATCGAACGGTTGTGCCGAAATGGATAAAATTCTCAGATTTGTTACTAGAAGAGTTGATCTTTCAGAATATGTATCACGTTTAGTTCTACGATAATTTTCCTGGAAGAAAAACTACTCGAAAGATGATCTTCGAAAAATTCCCAAAAAGTTGAGTTCAGTTAAAACTTCCTCATGATCGAACGGTTGCACCGGGATGGATGAAATGTCGATATTTATCACTAGAAAGGTTGCTCTTTCAGAGTATGTATCACTTTAAAATCTACTATGATTTTTCTGCTCCAATGAAAGTGGCGAGGCTGAGGACCTGGTCACAACATTTTTTCCTGAAACGCCCTCGACAATTTTGGAAAGCGTCTTGTTCAGTCGATTCGATCCTGAAAAGAGTTAGCCTCTGTGAAATTTCAAAAGGAACACTGAATGAAAAACAAAACAGCTGGAAACATCCAGAAATAACTAGTCCATTAACAATAAATTTGAGGAAACGAAGAGTAAGGTTCCTGCTTAGGATAGTAGAACCTAAGATCTTAGAGCTCACAGTTCCGATAGGCGATTCAATAATGATATCAGCAGATTTTTTTTGGTCGCCCTGCGTACTTTTCACCCCACTTTTCCATCCCATCGTATACATCGATAGTGGCATTAGTGGCTGATTTATATCCTCAGCATAGCGATGATGTCCCGAGCCATTCCATCAAACCTGTCTGGAATACAGCGTTCCAATGGGACTCATATGCAAGGGGGATCAACTCATTTTATTAGGACCAGACTGCCAGAGACTGGGATAATCCCGGTTGAAATATATCCCCCCTGGAATCCCGAGTATTAAACACCGACAAACGTCGATACAGAGCACCAGCTATGATGATGGATCGCCTTCTATCAGTCCGAATATTATAATCTGAACTGGGCGCATACTTACAGCCTTGAATCCTCACAACTTGACGCCTAATTGCAAATAGTCGACCTACTCATCAAATCTGCTAATTGCCGCTGGAGTTCTGTGAATTTGTGGCCGGCTACTAGCTCTGTTCTGAATAGATGATGCCGATGATTGGCTAATTGGGAGCATTGATCCACTCTGTAACAGCATAGGTAAGCTGTGGCGATGGGGGGCATCGAGAACTACAGATTAGGGTTTCGGATATATTGACGCATCATCAGTGCAGCCTAGAGCTGCCATTAGCGGGTACAGAATGAACCTTCATCCGTTATGGCTCCAACTTGATGCCATAAGTTTTATCTGCGTATACCCCCTCGAGATTTCCCACGAAATATTCTATCGAGACTGCATAGAAGACAATTTTCGCTTCTTCTTAGAAATGAGAGCGATGCAGCGATGAATTTTGAAAAAAAAAATTCTGTAAATTCAGTTAGTTTCATCTTTGAAAATATAAGCCGATGACCTCATATTCGGAGTTATAGGCATCTATCAATATACATATTCCAAAAGGTGAAAAAGAAGATAACTTCCTTCTATAGCCGATCCCAAAGAATAATTATTTAGAAAAAAGAAACCACAAATGTATCGACTCAGTTCCTTGAGCCAGGAACAAAGTTTTATGTTCCTTAAATACATATATCTATCCGACTAGTCGTATAACTTTTACGATGTTGTAGGATTAGAGACCAAGTTGGTATTAGGATCATAACTCCGCGATATAAATATCATCTGCGGCGGTTGTTCCTAAGGGCCAACTTTGTTGCCTTGTCTTTTTTCTTGTTCATAATTCAGTTCAGCCAACAACCATATTATTTCTCGGAGAAGGAAACTACCTACCTACGGGGAAATCGAATAAATCATGGAATAAACGAGGGGTAGAAGAAATAGGACTCTTTTCGTCGACTTCCTTCCGATCCTGTCAATAAATCGTTTGCGATATTGTTTCAAGGAACTCTCTGGCATCTTGATTCTTCTCGGTACAATTCGATTTGGCCGCAAAGTCGATTTACAAACTGGCGGATTCTTGCCGCAGAATTCCTAGTACCTCTAACGCAATTGCGGAAAGTCTAGGAAGTGGATATATATCGGAAGTGAATGCACTTCTACAATAAGAATCAACAGTATTTGGATGAGAAGACCATAAATTCTCATGCTCAGCACAATTCCACCGAAATTGTGAAAATACAGTACCTGTACCTTTATTTAAAAGGGTAAAGAGGTAGGCAGATTTATGAAGATATGCTTAATACCCTTAGTGATCAATGTCCTTCGTATGCGAGCGTGACAAATTGAGCTGCAAGATGATGACTGATCGGGAAGGCCAGTTTCTGTGTCAGTCTCGAAAATATCGATGCAGTTCATGACATGATTTTATCAGACCGTCGAATTGGGCTGAAACGGATATCTGAAGCACTGAATATTTCATACGAACGCGTTCATCATATAGTTCATTGAATGTTGACCAAAAGCGTGCAAGGGTAGAAGCATCGCTTTCGATCTGTGCTCTATTTGAAAACGATGTAGACTTCTTAAACCGAAATGTTACTATGGATGAGGCTTGGGTACATTTCTACGATCCAGAAACAAAGCAACAATCGATGGAATGGCGACACTCTGTTTCTCCAAGTCCTAAGAAGTTTCGTGTCCAAAAATCTACTGCAAAAGTTCTTGCTTCAGTTTTTTGGGATTGCCATGGAGTAATCATGATTGATTTTTTGGATAAGAGTAGAACAATAACCGGAGATTACTATTCGACATTACTGACCACTCTACGGGGAAAAATTAAAGAGAAAAGACGCGGAAAGCTATCCAAAGGTGTTTTGTTTTTGCAGGACAACGCCCTTGCACACAAGTCTCATTTTACCATGCAAAAATTTCGTTATTTAGGGTTTGAATTACTAGAACACCCCCCCTTATTCACTAGATTCGGCTTCATTCGACTATTATCTCTTTCCTCAACTGGAAAAAAGTTTAAAAGGTCGTAAATTTTCTTCCAACGAAGTGGTAATAAAAACTGTGGAGGTCTGATTTGCAGAGCAAGAAGAAACATTTTTTCGAAAGGTCTAGAGACGTTGCAGGTTTGCTGTAATGGATGTATCCAATTAAGAGGAGAATATGTTGAGTAATTAAATATTTTGACATTGAAATTTTGTTTGGTTCTATAGTAGGCTAAGAATTTTTCAATATATCCTCGTAAACACAGGTCTCTTGGTAATTACCAAGATACTGAGATACTGCGACCCTGAAAAAATCACCCCACCTCATGGTAACTGAACCAAACCTCCAGACAGTGTGACCCAGCTCGAATTCCCCAGGATTCTTGTGACCCCAACCTCCCCAGTCTGAAGTGAAAGTGACAAGACGGGAAAACGAGCCCAGATATGCATTCCGAACGAAACGGCTCCGCAAACGGACGGAATTAATTGAAAAAAATATCGCGAATTGCTCAAAGAAAAGCTCCGGCGTCATTTGGGGCGCGTTAGTTTTCATTAAGCCGCGTCAACGTTAGTTGAAAAGTTGCAGCAACTGTAAAAAGTGCAATTTCAATGTTTAACGACCTGCCCTAATTCGAGGCAAGGATTCGCTTGAATTTCTGGAACAATATCACGGTCATTAAGGCGCGCACTTTACGTTTTATTTTTCCCTGATTATAAATCCTCGAGGATTAAACGGACTCAGTTAGACACAGGCGGTAGTTTCTTCGGATTATCAAATTAGGGCCAGACCGTTTTTCTAGTTGCCTCCGAATTTACTCACCTTCGGATAGCTTTCCGCGTCTTTTCTCTTTAACTTTTTCCCGTAGAGTGGTCAGTAATGTCAAATAGTGATCTCCGGTTATTGTTCTACCCTTATCCAAAAAATCAATCATGATTACTCCATGGCAATCCCAAAAAACTGGTCTTGAAGAACCAGAGTGTCGCCATTCCATCGATTGTTGCTTTGTTTCTGGATCGTAGAAATGTACCCAAGTCTCATCCATAGTAGCAATTCGGTTTAAGAAGTCTACGTCGTTTTCAAATCGAGCACAGATCGAACGTGATGCTTCTACCCTTGCCCGCTTTTGGTCAACATTCAAACATTTGGGGATCCATTTTGCAGCAATTTTTCTCATGTCCAAATTGACGTGAACTATAAGATGAACGCGTTCGTATGAAATATCCAGTGCTTCAGATATCCGTTTTAGCCCAATTCGACGGTCTGATAAAATCATGTCATGAACTGCATCGATATTTTCGGGGACTGACACAGAAACTGGCCTTCCCGATCGGTCATCAATCAAATTGACCTCTTTTGAAGCTTGCTGTCCAATTTTTCACGGTCGCATACGAAGGACATTAATCACCAAGGGTATTAAGCATATCTTCGTAAATCTGCTTACCTCTTAACCCTTTTAAATACAGGTACTTGATGATGGCTCGATACTCCAATTTTTCGATTTTCACAATTTCGGTGTACATCTTCTTTCTTTTAATTTATTGCCTTACTCTGGTCTACTTTTTTGACCTCAAACTTCACACTGACACTTCTAATGAGCTATTTTTCGTTGCTATGGTAACGCAATATTTTTTTATGCATGAAACTGGTTTAGGCTAACTAGATATCAATACATCCTAGTAAGTCCTTTCCTCTTGGTCATAAAGGAAACATACTCCAACGAAAATTCCGAGTACAACCCCACTCCAAGCCAAACACTTGAATTGCGCAGCCCTCTGGACCCCCAGACTGCATTTTTCGCTCCCAATATCTCCCCAGATCCGTTTATTTTGCTCCGCGGAGGTCGTTCTCGGTCAGAAGAACGATCTCTCGGTTGTTTTATCTAATCTCCACGAAAACATTCCGCCCTACCGGAAGCGACAATTGGATATTCAAAGTTGGAATTGAATTAGGTTAATGCCTGATTCATCTTCTCGATTGCAGTATGAAAATCGAGTTTGGCAAACTTTAAATTGGAGGGTTTTTCGATAGGCGGACACCCAGGAAATTTTTCGCGCTAAATACGATCGGGCTCATGAAATATTTATGGATTCGATGAAGGACCTGTGGGAAGTTGGAGCGGTTCGTCGTATTTTTCGACTTGGTTTTTTTCTTGGGGGGATTGTTTTTGGTTCGGCCGGATTTCAATGCTTGATTTTACAGGGATTGGTAATTGGGGTGCTCGATCTTGAAGATTTTGCGGGATTGAAATTATACGTCTGGAACTTATTCGGAGAGTTTGAAGTACTGGATTCGCAGTTTGATGATGTTATTTCCATCCGTAATTTACGAATATTATATCGATCATTGTATGAACTTTTCTGCGATATTTATACAGAACTCATTGTTGCAATATGCTGATGGTGATGGTGAAATATTTCTATGAATATTATTCAGAATTCCATTCCGCCATTTTGTAACTTGGAGTTAAATACCAATTATTCAGTTATATGTGGAAGAATGAATACAAACCTAACTTTCACATCAATTAACATCAGTTCAATCTGAGCTACAGTGTGTCTGAAAACTTCTTCAAACAACCTTGCCACAGTTTATGTAACCTGACCATTCACCAATTTGCAACTAAGTTAAATCCTTGATCAATTCGTCATGAAATCCCAAGGAATCGTCACTTTTATCGGTATCTTCATTTCAGATAAGCAATAACTGGATAATGGGTCCAGAAATCTGTGATTTGTGGACATCCACAGATGTACTTTGTTGCACAGCATCGATTCTGCATCTAGTGGCTATTGCTGTAGATAGGTGAGTATATCGATACAGCAAATTGAAAAAATTCTGATACTCATGCATATCCTCGTTGCTTGTTGATTTACAAGAATCGTAACGAAAGGCATAACTCAAATGAAAAACTTTGAATTGTGACTTCGTTCCAAAAAGATCTAATTTTCGAGAAAAGAATCAAATATTTGTTCACATTTTTAGAATTACGAACATTATTCTTTCAGCATGTGCAAAGACGTTTCAGAAATCGAGAACTATTCTAATAATCGACAAATTCATCGCGTACTAATTTCTACGACGCGAATAACGATAGTAACGCACATAATTAGCGCAAGTTGCTCGTCGTATATCAAAAATCGGTGAGGTCTGAAATCGAGTTATTTACCATATTCAATTAACGTTATCAGGAACTCCATTTAAGCTTATCAGTTGTGCCGTAAATTTTCATTAACCAAATTGGACCTCCAGCGAACCAGTGTAAGCAGGCTCATTTTCGAGATAATCGAATTGGTTCAGAGCCGTCTATGTGTGAGTTTTTATGCGTATGGCAACTGACGGTTATATCATTATTTCGGATGCGAAATGGGAATTTGCGAAGCCGGTTGAACACGTACGGAATGCGGAATTCATCGGCTGCGAAAGGGACATTTTGATGGATTCATTGTTTCGAAGAAAACCTTCGAATTTCAACCTTTTTGTACTTCAATGAAGATGTTGTTCAATACTGGATATGACAAGTATTAAAATGCTGATTACTTCCCAGTTATATTAGATTAAACAACCCAATGGTGTTTATGATGCTGAACAAGTTCTTCAAACCTACTTTGTTAGTCCAGAACCGTCGGTCTGTATGCCCAGAACTTGCAAAACTGCTGCTGAGTAGGTTTAATTTACTGATCTAACATCTAACAGCCTGTCATCTATTCAGAGAAATCACTTGCTTAACGTTAGCATCTTTAAAGACGGAACATTGTAGAGGCTATACTATTAAGAGAAAGATACGATTTATCATATATGTAGTCTGTTACATATGCTCTTAACTAGTTTAGTCTAGTCTAGTCAAAGTGGAAATGCTTCATTTTTAGATGCTCTATTGTATACATATCATCAAACATTGAATTGATTCAGTTACCTTTTTCAGATATTGGGCTGTTACAAATGTGGACTATATACACACCAGAAACAGCCGAAGAATAGGCATCATGATAGTGATCATATGGGGTATAGCACTCATAGTATCCCTAGCTCCCCAGATACCCCAGTTCAAAGATCCCGACTACATCATGAGAATAGAACAGAGGAAACAGTGCATCGTTAGCCAAGATCTAAAGTACCAAATCTTCGCAACAAGCTCTACATTCTACGTGCCACTCTTCATGATCTTCATCCTGTATTGGAAGATATTCCAAGCTGCTCGGAAACAGATAAGGAAAAGGAGAGAACTGAAGGGCGGCGGAAAGCTCGACGTGGAAGAGAAGATCAACAACAACAGCAAAACGCCGAAGAATTTCATCATCAGACGCATCCGGATCAGGAAGAGCGCGAAGAAAAAGATAACGGAGTCCTTGGCCTGCTCTCTGGTGACCATGGAGGGACAATCGACCACCACCATGGAGATTGTCGAGGAGGAATGCGAGGAGAAGTCTGAAGACACCACGGCGTTCACCATATCCAAACCTTCCGCGACCCCCAAAAAGAACCCTGAGGCACCCCCCGTCTCGAACAACGTGTCCCCCGAGAAATCATCAGCGACCACCAACAACGGTTCTGCCAGCCACCAGAGCCACATCAGCGATTTGAGTAGGGTAGAAATAATAACTAAGGAAATTGCTCAGTGCCCGACATCGGTGGATAAATTGCTGCCATCGAAGAGGGAGAAAAAGGAGACGTTGGAGGCGAAAAGGGAGCGAAAAGCTGCAAAAACTCTAGCAATTATTACCGGAGCTTTCGTAGTTTGTTGGTTGCCTTTTTTCATTCTAGCTTTGGTGTTGCCTCTGTGTAAGGACAATTGTAACATAAGTGACTATGTGATGAGTTTCGCTTCCTGGCTGGGATATTTCAACTCCGCTTTGAATCCCGTCTTGTACACGATATTCAACCCAGAGTTCAGACAGGCGTTCAAAGTTATCCTTTGCGGCGGTAGGAGAAGAGGCAGGAATATGAGATCCATGAGATAAAAAATTCCCGAATAGTTAGATTCAGTAGATTTAATTCAACAAAAAAGAACTGATACTGGAGAGGATACCTTGTTGTTCGATTTACCGAAGAAACTGAGCATTCTCGGTTGAATAGCTTTCCTTTTCTCGCCCTTTTGAGCGTAAATTTGGTCGTTTTTCAGACGGGTAAGTTTCCCCGAACTGCAAAGTTTCACTTCCGGTCTCTCCGGGGTGAAGATCTCAGATAGAACGTGAAATATGCAAGAGCGAGAGATAACAGGTCGTGGGGATCGTTGCATTCCAGCGAAAAATTGGATTTTGTGCTGGATAAACTGTGAGAAAATTCGAATCATGCGGCCGCATAAAATTTGCAACTGATCGAAACGGGCGATTGATCATTTCCAGATCGAAGACGAATATATCCAGAAATACTCCGGATGCTCTAGGCCAGTGAAAATATTTCTGTGGAATTCCATCTTGCTACGACATCCACTTGATGAGATATACTGAAGGATGTTTGTTGCATTCTTCATGTATGAGAATCTTTTCTATCGATTTCTAGAATCTTGCTTTATTAGGAATTTTGAACACCAAACCGCAACACCAGAATCACCAATTCCTCAGTAGCCCAAAATATCGATCAATTTTCTCAATACTTCCTTTTTCAACCCTTAAACTCCACGTCATCTCAACCAACGAATAGCTGGATCATGGTTGACTCCATTAACGTTTCTCCATTTTTGGAGTTAAATCTTCTGTAAAAGGGGCACTTTCACATAATATTTCTCCATTTCACATAGCGTTTCATGCATTTATATCTGGGATTTAATGGGAATACACATAGCTAGGAAATAATATTATGTCCACGGGGTATTAAAGCAATAACCACTTATTTTGTTCCATTCCTTCCGTACTACTGAGCCCTAATAGGTTTCTCGGCAACGACAGAAATATTTTCGAATCCAGTTGAAATTTATGAACGTCTGAGCGTAGGTTTTGTCGTCTATTGAATAAAGTTATTGTGATTTATCTGGACAATTTGCGTTCATACTTGTCATACTTCGCATATATTCTGGATTTTAACTACTGGGGAGCATCATTCGTTATTATTCCTCGTCCTTTTTTTGTGAGGCTATCCAAACTGTTATGCCATCGTGGAAAATAAAATACCTACTTGCTTTTCCATAACTTGATGTTCGATCTCTCCAAGTATCGGTCTTTTATTATGCATCATCTCCAACTTTACACTTGTAAAATTGAGAAATGAGACAAAGCAGTTTTGTTCTCGAATACACTACATTGTCTTTCTACAAATAGTTGAGAAGTGAACTAACAAAAGCCTGAACTGGAACGTTAGTTGTTAGAACTGGTTAGAACAATAAAGATTTTTTCGATTTTCGTTTTAATTTACCTGTTGTACATCATTGTCGTTTAGGTAATTTTGTGAATAATGAACCTGTTAACATTAATATGAATATATAGGTAAATTTTCACAGATGAATGAGAAATGCGAATCCAACAAAGTGGATGGAGAAATCTTCTGAGGAGAACAGAACATTTATACAGCCAAATTCGTTTCAATATGAAATATAACTAAGCTGATTCAGAAATTGGTAAATATTTTCTTCGATTTAGGGGACGGTGTACAACGAAACTGAAGATTTCTCCCATACCAAACTCTCGCTTAAGAAATGTGAAATTTGTGTAAATTCATGCTAGAAGTACCTCATCAATATTATGCATTTCCATCTTATAGATGTTTCTTAAGGAATAAGCCTGTTTTAATCCAGTATTTTCGATGGGGAGCAATTTCGAGGAAAGTTCAATAGGAAATTTCATATTATAATTTTAATATAACAATTAGTAACCGTCCTTGGAATGAAAAAAAATTTACTAGAAACTTATATCGGAATGAGGACGTTATTTTCTCAAACAAATCAACAGAAGGGCGTTTGTGTCATTTTCAGATTCTTGGATAGAAATTCTTGGTTCTCCATCGAAAATATTCCAATGTACATAAAATTTTTTATATTTTTATATATCCGTTCTTTCGATGTTCCCTTCAATATCTACGCTAGTTAAGATGGTATATTACAAGAGTTGCTTCTTTAAGTTCCTATTCGAATTGTAACATAAATGTTGTTCAAAGACAAACACCATAATGGAAGCTATGTAAAGCTGAAATTTCAGTGTTTCCTGTACATATTCGTGCTTTCGAAGTATATACAGTATATAATTGAGCCTATATATTGTAATATATGCAAAGCGGAATATAAAAAAAGCGAATCGCAGGGTGCGAATTTAACTTATAGTGAATTATCTCAAAATTTTCAACATTAAAAATACTCAAATAGTGTCGAAAATGTGTTGTACATAAGGAAAAGTGATTGGTGTCACTTATAAATGCTAATTGTTTGTTTCGTTGAATTAGTGTAGATATATTGTTGAATGATTCCTCTTGGACTTCCGTGTAGTTGTAAAGGTTTTGACAATTTTTTCAGGGGCATTAAAGTATTTGTGTTATGACGAAGAGTTCAAAAAGTTTTCAGGTACATTCTTACAATATGCGCTTCCTGAACATGTGAACTCAAATTATTGTGATATAAAGCGGTTAGTGTTACAAGGACAATTATTATTGTTGAAATGATTTAGATCGTTTATGTTTGATAGGTTATTGTTTCAAAATGTCCGTACATTATGTAATCTCACAATGTTGGATTGATATTTATAATAACTGTTGTAAATAAATAAGTACCTCAATTTATGCTTGATGGTGGAGAAACATGTCGTGTTGATTAATTATATAATAATGATAACCGAATAAAGATTATTTGATTATTCACTTGTTTTATTTGGGCAATACCTAATAAAAATATTAGTGTTTCAACGCGAATATAACAAATTTTAGGGGGGACTTGATTTTTTTCCATTGAACCATAAGGGTTTCAACATCTATGGCAAACTCACAGATTTCCATACTGAAATATTATACTGTTGGCAGATCTTCATGAATAAAACGAAGCAAAAATTAATGGCTAACTAGTTCCTGAAATTCTTTTCCTAATAGAGGCGCCATCACTTTTTTGATAACTCAACTACCCAACTAACATCAGCAGGAAACTTTCTGTTTTAATCGGCGTGTAAATCGAAAGCTTTCACGAAATTATTTCAGTGAAGGAACCCTGTTTCTTTTCCTAGAAATTCAGAGTTTCGTTAACTGATTTACCCCCCTATAGATGGCGTTGGTGCGAAATCTGCTAGTATCTATCTATTTTTATCGTTCTTCCTTTGGGGAATAAATGAGTGGTCTCATTCTACCCATACTTTTATCAGTAATTTTATTTGGATTATCAATAGTGATCCAGAATTATTGGATCAATCCTTTGCTCACGATTAGACCGAGAAGGTTCGTCTATCAAAAGAAAAAATTGGTTTTACCAAAGATCAACTATGAGTTTCCCTAGGTTACTGTTAGGTATGAGTTACGAATAGTCAGTTCAACGAAAATTTTTTCCGAAAATGCTTGGTGTTGAAAAAGTGAGAAACTTCAAATTAAGCGCTTTTCGAGGGATGCGCACGCTGAATATCGATTGTACAGCTTTACCACGCTAGCAGTTGCTAGATGTACCAAATTTTCTATGAAAACTGGGAAAACCTTAATATTAGTGAACTGAATGTCCAATATCGTTGTTAATAGTCGGTTCTAGCTGTTCTACTCGAGGAAAACCTTTTTTCTAGCATTCTTTATTATGTGTTTTCGAAAAAAAACTATGAAAGGTTGATTCATCGAGAAATCAAGTGTTTATATTAAAAATGCACAGTTTCCATGATGATAGGCAGCTCTAAAAATTACATTAAAGCAATAACAAGCTCAAACCCTAAAACACACGGTCACAAAATCTCAGCAGAGTAATTTGAAGAACTCTAAGATATATATTAAAAATGGTCCAATTAGAATAGGGGTCCAAGTTTTGTTAATTGATTGTTCTCTTCACAGTATTGTGAAGTATGTGCTGTATTTATGTGACTCTTTTTTGTGGATTAGTTCGTTAAATTTTTCTAAAATATCCTACACCTTGATAAGTGTCTGACAGGATGAACAAATATTATAACCCAAATTAGCAACCTTTATATCTTCACACAATATGGCGTTCTTCTCAAATTCCGAAATAAAAGTCCAGTTCTGAAATCACGATCGCCTGGAGGAATGCCAGCGGTGGAAATTCCACGACTGCCCGGAAAATCCGACAACCCAGCGGGAAAATCGCCCTTCCATGGAAATCGGTTCAGTCAAATCCAAGCAACTATTCGTGTAACATATTAACGTGGTGGTGAACTTGTTGAAAAGTACGTTTTCAAATAGGTGAGTAAGTTAAGATGCCTACAAGGTCTAGGGGCATCGTCTTCGGAGTATCCCTTGTGGTAAAAGTTCACCTCTCGGAAATCGAAGTTTTTAAAGGCTCTGAAACTGTGACAATCTCTCATTGTGGCGTATTGATTTTTCTCAAACACGTCCACGTCGAAATTAATTTCTTAAAGGGCTCTCATTATGTGGAGCAGTCGGCTAAGCGGTCGAAAGAAACGAAATAAGATTGTTTTCCATGTTACTCAACCATTTCTACTTTGAAGATCTTCAGGGTCCACTTATACTACATTCTTTTGGTTCTGTGGAAGTAGATAAAATATAAGTTTTTCGAATTTTTCAATCCTATCTCAATTTGTTACACTCTAATTTCCAACAATTACCGAGAAAATTATGAAGTTAAATATACCCGAAAAACCGGAAGTGATATGATGTAGACAGTAGCATCTGTTGACCCTCTGAGGGTTCAATCACTCGTGTACACATATCAGAAACTCATTATTACAATCTAGGTGACGTTAATGATCTTGATAAGAGTACACTTTACGCTTTGAACATGAAGAGTGAAAGTAAGAGAATTGATCAAGAGTGGGTAACTAATTTCCCTTTCATCTTTCTATGGATTCATTTGAAATGATCGATAGAGATCCTTGTGGAGATGCAGAAGATTCTTATTGCTTTTTTGACCACCTGTTTGAAGAATATAACTTTTTTACCAACTTTGGGGACACCAGTTGAAGTAATGGAATGAAATATGGTACGATGTTTCAGTTTCATTCGATTAAATCATTCTCTTCACTCAAAGACAAAAAATGCACAGAAATTCAAAACATCTTTCGTATTATGATTTTCTCTTCAATCTCTTCGCATTTCTCAATAAAACAAGAATTTTCACTGCATTTCCTTGCAACTATACCTTTTGATAGGTTCAAATATAATATCTCCCACATATGTTCACAAAAAGACTAAAATATATATGCACATTTTAATTTTTGTGATTGTCGTGATGAACGGCATGACTAAGTGTTGTTTTTGATGGGGGAAACACGTCACACCACCTTACAAACAGAGTCTTGAAAAGTTTTCCCTACGAGAAATGGTTGTGACAGCTGAAATTGGCCACATATCGATTTTTCTTCGGCAGTGGGTGAGAGGGTCTTTTAAAAAGTGAATATTGAGGTTTTATAATATTCATTGGCATTCTATTTTTACGCTAAACGTTGAAACGAACTTTCAAAGTTCGTTTCGGGGATGATTAGATATTTTGGCACCATATAACTGCAAGTATCTATAGATAAAAGGGGGTGAAATCAATTTTTCATTAGCACTCCTTCAGCATAAGAAAATAGAGACAAAGTTCAGTATAGCAATTGATTTTTGATATCAAGGTGAAGGAAATGTTCTGTTTGAGAAAAATCTACTGATATATTGGCGACATGTGGTTTACGGTAATAAAAATTGGAATTTGCTCTCCTGGGAGAAGAATCTTTGATTGCGAACCGAATATTTACCTTTATCAGACCATCCCTTGGGTGCACCAATGCCTAGTGTTCCTAAGGGCACCTAATAATCAATTTATTCCCTATATCCTGCAGTTTCTTCTAGCTATACCATTAAAACCATGTCAAGATAAGTTCAAAAACGTGCAGGGATCATTTTCTGTGTCCACCCCTGTCCAACAGGACTTTCATGAAGACAAATGAATAAATGTAGATGTAAAATGGAGAAAACCAATCAAAAAAACAGTCTAGCACTTGTACCCATCTGATCAACTGGTGCCCTAACCTCGATCTCTTTCAGCTCGTCTCCCCCCTTCTACAACCCCATTCTTCCGCGCGTAACAGGTCAGGGGCTGAAGGAGCATCCAGCCCCCGGCGACCCATCCCCAGTACGGCTTCAAGATAACCGATTGCAGCAAGTACTGCGGCCCCACAGGCTCCGCAGTAAACGGCCCAACCCTGTCTTTCAGCAGCTTCAGGCAGTCCTTCACCTCCAATGTCAATTACTTGAAACGTCGCTTCAGCTCCGGGGACCTGTCCTCGGAGTGCGACGACACGGAGGCTCCGGTGGACCCCTACACGAAGAAGACGCCCCCGGTCACCTCACAGCCCCAGGTGAGTAAAATTTTCTTATATGCAGGTCCATTGAAGAAAAATCACAAGGGATCATGAAAATTTGGGCAAAATACGGATGCTTATGGCCAGCACGTTCTCCAGGTTTATCATCGTTAGATGTTTCTTCACGAAATTGCAATATGTATGAAGATTAAGGGAGAAAATGTAAGTTCTCATGCTGCAGAAGTTATACTCATGGCAAATGGCATCATTTCAGGCTTGCTGGAAGTATAAACTATGATTTATGAGCAGTTTTCATTATTGAAAATGACAATTCCATAAATTACGCTGTTAAATCAGAGTCACCAACCACGCTGACTAATCACAGGTTCATCCCTCTAGTCAGAAAGGGAAGATAGGATCAGGTGATAGGGGGATATTAAATTAGCTTGTGAAATTACTCCAATTAATCTCTATTATCATCTCGGATTGTTTGCCTCCTTTCGTCTTTCCAGCCATTATAGGTAGCTCACGATTACGTCTGATGTAAAGAGTGATTAAATTAACTTCATTTCCATCTGCAATTTTCTCTGGAATCATCGCTGAGGGCTAAAAACGATGCAACTTTCTTTATTTCCTGCCGAGAAGCTATAAATCCTCGAATTTAATTTAATGTATTCCGAGATTTTCTCGGCTTGCTCTGTATTGATCTGGAATAATAACGAGTCAGATCTTTCTTTAACAACTTCAATTATGTGAGACAAAGATTTGTAGAATATCTATCTACTGATTTTATTTTCTTTGGGTTTGGTGACATTCAAATCGATCTTTAATCGGAAAATTCTTGATGTGAAATTTGTAACTCTCTATAATCTTTTCTAGGGTCCACCACCGCCTCCTCCTCCCACCAGCTATGGCTCTGTCAGCTCTGGAATCGGCTCCACGGCCACCTCAGGATCAGCGTCAGGTTCCGATCTGTCCCTCAACCTTAGAAGTGGCTCTAAGACCACCAGTGCGCCCAGTAGTCCAGCTAAGTCGAGGGAGTCCCTATTGCAGAGGGTGCAGTCGCTGACAGGGCAGGCAAGGGATCAGGGTGCCTCAATTATTGGTAAGTTTATGAGATTGTTGTTGCGACCTAAGTTCTATCAACCTCTCTCACACCCTTCTTCAACCTCAAAGTTCCCAATCGATTATAAGTTCTATACATCAAAGCCAGGATGTTAAACTTCGAAATACCCCAACTTTCCAGCTCGGCCAATTCCCTGTATAATGGAATTTGCAGTGAGGCATATTTGTCTTGAAACCCCTTATTGGAGGGTCTCCCATGGAGTCAGCTACGATTTACCATTAGTGGTTAATTATGTGGTTTGATTCCAGGTGCGGCGGTGTCAAGTGCAACAAGAGTAACATCGACAGTGTCGGGTAGATACGTGACCCTGCTGGTCATAGACGATCAGAACACAGACTGGTCGAAATACTTCAGGGGCAGACGGATCGGAGAGTATGAGATCCGTGTGGAACAGGCAGAGTTCAGGGAGATTACCGTCACTTCTACAGCGGATGCTGCAAGCGTCTCTATGGCCGTCATGAGGGGAGGTACGAGGGTTGGGAGGTCGTTTAGGCCAGACTTCCTATTGGTGAGTACTTACAATATCATATAACTTTTCGGGCCTCAAAGTTTTGCGCAAAATGTTTTTATTGCTGCAGTCATGGATCAAGTCCTGCCCGCAAGGCGTTACTAGCAACTGGGACAATAAACAACCTGACAAACCTTGACATTCAAGACTGGACAACTTCAAAAGTAGCACCACAATATTCAATTCTTATTTACTCGTGTTTATACTGCGTGAATAAAATGCACACATAATATAATAAAATTTTATTAATAAATAAATCAGTCATCAATCAAGTACAAAATATAATCCAAATTTCGAAGGAATAACTAAGACTACCAACTATGTTACATATTAAAATTATATACATATTTCTCAAAAGCCCCATCATCTGACATCCGTCTCGCATCGAAATGATGGATGCGTTTCACTGAATGACTCGAGCAATTCCGACTAATCAACAAGTGTGACTTGGAGACGAATTCCAGGCTTTCAGAAACCGACTATTGTCCCGTAAATCAGTCCCGATGACAAATTATGATTCCCCCTGGCTTAAGCCTCGCATTAATACTCCGCGAGAACTCTCAGTGAAAAAACAGCGAGACATACCTTTTCAATTTGGGTCATCGGTTATTTTTGCCGGCTTACGCGCGATGCATCTCGCGTTTAAATGAAAATATTCACGGTTTTTCAGGTCAGGCAGAACCTCAGGGACGCAGGGGAGGACTACAAGAAGTTGCTCCTGGCCCTCAAGTTCGGAGGGGTGCCCAGCATCAACAATCTGAACTCCATCTACAATTTTCAGGTGAGAAATTATCGATATGTTGATTATTATTGAATTGTGGAAAAAGTTCCTCCTCCTGCGGGATTCGAACACTGGACCTCGTGATTGCCGGTGCAGTGCTCCTACAACTGAGCTACCGAGAAGACGTTAGAGACATCTTCGCACAGAATAGGGTTTTTAGAATAATTCTGCTGAATAGGTAATCTGGGGAATGATTGTTATAATGGGATCTTCAACTGCAGACCGTTTTTTTATAATTGACTTCTTATCAGTGTATAATTATGATAATTCTGACATAAGAGATCAATTTCTAATGAAAAAACAACTGAGGAGGTATGTGCTAGATCATTTACTAATCAGCAAGAGCAATCCTGACTATTTTTCATATTCATTGTTTTAAGTACGACCCCTTAAATGTTTTCGCAACTATTCATTCACATCCTGGATATGAAATTGAAAGCAAAAAATAATGTCAAATGAGTGGGTACCTCGAGTATGTTTTCTTCACGTTGAATTCAATACAGAACACATTTTTTTGATCCTTCAAGTATGAATGAACCTGGAAGTATTTCCTATAATGATCGATCCCATTAAAACCTCTGAAACTTCATGGTAAATCACAATTGAATGGCGTAAACTCTTGTAAGCCCCGATAAATCCCTGGATGCTGTACCGTTTCGAGAGACACACAGCCGCTTTGTTGTTTTGGCAATGGGGCAGATGCATCATCTACCAAAACCGGCCAATGTTTACGGTTTTCGTTCCAAAATTCGACCGACCGCAATCTCATGTGTCTTGTTTTCAATAAAAATAACATGGTGGGCCATTAAAGCTGTTTATGCGAGTAATTTCGGCAATCTTGTTCCTTTTACGATGATGGATGTCATATTTTGATTCCGAGGAGTGGGTCAACGAACCCGCTGAAATGCTAACGAAAATGTCGATGTTTATACTTAGATCGTTGAGTACCGCTTTGATCTCGCGAAAAATTCGTGAAAAACTCCATTAATCGGCTGAGTGTCAATAATGAGATCCACGTCAAAAATCTTTTCCATTTATACTTGGAATGCAGGAAGGAATTAAATAGAGTGGAATACTTAACGAAGGGGAAAACAATTAAAATCTCAGGATGCAATTAAAAACCTAAAAAAATCGAAATCCACCACTGAGAAATCTCGTTAAAGCGATAGAAGGCGCCAAACTCATTCTTTCTATTAATTACTTGAATTCCATTCGAATCCCTTTGACCGGCAAAAACTTTACGGTCTTCCGTATCGTGAAATTGAAAATAAGTACCTGAACAGAAATACCCCTGTTATTATACGGACAATAAATAATTTATACCAATATCATAAATGAGCAGAGAATATAGCCGTCCAACGCTAATGAAGTAATTATCTTGTATGGGACTGCACAAGCAGTACTGCTGTGAAGCAGGATACAATTAAACAATGCAATTACCCTGCTGAGCTTTTTGCATCCTTTATAAAATACGAGAAGTGTCAGAAAACTAATCAAGCGAACAATGCCGAGCTGGGGAAAAACTTCTCGAAAACCAACAATTCCTCGTCAAGCCAACTTTGAGACCGTTTGAAAGCGATAAACTGAAGTTAGAATGTCCGGATGGGGCTTACTTTCTATAAATACATAAATTATTTCTCTATCGTTCTAGGAGTAGATTAATACTGATTCTCTTCGACCTAACGTCTTGTCTGAAAGAAATTGATACAAACACAAAAACAAATATAACAATTCACGAAATATTCATCCAACAAATATTTACACGAGAAAACAGGTTTGGAGTCTAGATCACATCCTGAGCATCACTTCCGTGATTTTCCAAATCATTTTGTTTCGCTATTCTTCGATCTCAATTTGGTCTGCTTCTTCCTGCCTGTCAGTATGTAGAAGTGACGCTTATGGAACTATTTAAACAGTAGGCCTTTTTGCAACTTTGAGTTCAACTAATTTTTTTTTCACTTTCAGGATAAGCCATGGGTTTTCGGCCATCTGGTCCAGCTACAGAGGAGGCTCGGAAAGGAAAATTTTCCGTTGATCGATCAAACTTTCTATCCGGACCATCGGGAAATGGTGAGTGATTCCGTTTTGTTCCGCAGGCATTTGCTGAGGGCTGCATTTCTGGTCCAGTTGCAGTGATTGTTTGCCTGCCTCAGGCAGATGCCCTGTGGAAGAGAACATGTTATAAATCGCGTATTTTTTATAGACATTGCTGTTGAAAGGAAGTTTAGCTAGGTGGTTAAAGCCAGCGAGGAAAATAGCCATTATAAAGTGTATACATCAAACAAGCTTTACCATGTACTTCACAAACTTATCTGAATCTTAACAAATTTTCGAAATCTATGCGGTATAAACTGTCACATCTGGACTCACCTCTTCTACGTGACAACTGCTGGTCCAGTTGCAAGTGTTAACATTCTTCGGGCAATGTTGAGAGCTGCATTTCTTTATTTTGCACGTACAACCGTAACCGTACATTTTCCTCAAGCCCTTCCTCTGGCGCCTCGTGATGTTTTCCCATTTTTCTGCGTATCCACACATGTTGACATGTGCTCTGAGCGACAAAACACGACCTGGAAAAGGAAATATAGAGTGAACATCGAGGAATACACGAGACAGTTGTCGAAGAAGTTGGCGGCAACTTCATAACCCAATTCTTCGAAACTGGTATGAAACCTGCTCTCACCTGATATTACGTAAAGTTTCCCAACCTCCAGCTGAAGACCGCACATAGAATCGTACCTAGGTGTGATGATTCTGCCCGACTTGAGGGCCACGTAAGCTTTCTCAGAAAGCTTATAGTCCTTCCTTATCCTGATTTTGTAGACTATCGTGTCGTTGCCAGTCCTTTGTCGCTTTATCCTCGCCAGGACCACTGAAACAAAGTAGAACGGTGTTGTGAGTCTAAATTCAATTTCTAGATTCACAAGATTATTTGACAAAGAAACTAAAATGAACAACGTAAAACCGGTGCGAAAATCTTTGAAATAAAAGTCTCAACTTTCTCAGGTAACAAAGTATCATTTCAAAGTTATGTTCTTGATGTTTTCTGATTCCCAAATCCACTTTTATTTGAGTAATCCAGGAAATTCTTGCCTGATGGTCTTTCAATCGCACTAAAAGGTTCTGGAAGGATTCCGAAATGATTCACTTTATGGAATGAACAAAAGTGGAAGATTTCTTTTCCTCGTACATAATGAGATTCAGAAACATATTTCAAAACACTAGGTACTTCACTTCCGCCACAAAAAACTTCATAAAATTCCTCATAAAAGAATTTATTGCCCTCTTTCAACTCCATCGAAAAAAGTTCTGGCCTTTTGTGGTCCAACTATAGAATGTGTGGGAAAGAACACAACCACTTCAAATCCATTCAATCCTCTTCAACCTCATGAGGAATAAAAACCCAGTGAATGTGTAGCTACTTATTGTCAACAAGATCTTAATTTACAGCGTCCACAAAGTGTGTAAGAAGCATTCAGGAGCACGTTCCATCATCGATCTTACAAGTTTGAAGGTTCCCACCTAATGTGATTGGTGTGCATGTTATGTGTTTTGAATTCGAACAAAATGGGATGAAAAATATACCGAACCTTTCAGAAATGGGTTTTTTTGATAGCATCAGATTTGGATAAAAGGATTCCCAATGTGGTAATTTAACTGGATCAACTCAAAGACTACATTTTGAAGAGATCAAGTGGGAGGTGTTTGTAAGAACCAGAAAACTATCAAAAATTTTCCATATGTTGAGTGTCTATTCGTAAACGCAGTAGTCTGACTGTGTTTCAACGTTGTCAACACGTCTCCAGATATAAAATAATAACACGACACACAATTTAATGAGACTGTATTCAGAAACAATGAGCCGCTCTAGGCGGTAGCTGATTCTCTGCTAGGGTCGATCAATCGCTAGCAATTAGGTTAATTAGACGTTTCGTGGTTTGCATATGATCTGAGCGTAGATATGCGGCTGCGATTATCAATTAGAAACGCGATAGACGGTCGTGGAAATGCAAGGATTTCCGCAATGTCTTCTGGGAACAGATAGAGAGGCGTTCAGTGAGGAAAACATCATTTTCCACCTTCGCGGTTAGATGAAATGGCGCCTGGGAGTCGAAGAATATCACTTTCTGAAGGTGTGAAAATTTCATCAAGATCAAACGCTCCTATCATCAAGGCAGTATCATTATACTTGTAGTATCTCAATTTGTTTCAGGGTTCTCAAGCATTCTCTCCAAAATTGGACAATCAGCCAATTTTTCAGCTTATAAAAATTCATCTGCATTTATAACATTTTCCTTCAAATCAAAGAGAAGCAGCTTACTAATCTGTATCATAACCAAGCTTTCGTTAATCATCTTTATCATCTTACTAGGGAAAATTTCCTCCTAGATTCCTACATTCTAGTAAATTAACAACTGCACCGTTTCCTCTTCATCTTCGATATCAAAATTATCTCGACCCAAAACGCCACTCAGGCATTTCTTAACCGAATATGGCACAAGATTTGAACGATCATGCTATCGATTGTATTGCACAAGAAGAATCAAAGTGATTTTTGCTTGAAGCGTCATTTGAAGAGTTGTGGATCTGAACATTTTCATTTCTTGTACATATATGGAATCCAACATCAAGTAGCTTTATTTGCCAATATGATGATGGTGCATACTCAACTATCCTTGTAAGGAAAGCTCGAATTGACAGTTGAGTAGTTATCCGACTGATTTTATCCTTTGAATTCCTTACTGAAAAGCACATATTTGACAGCATGAATAAAACGATGATTACACCTATTATGAGGAAGGATATTCAAATTCTATTCAAGAACCATCTCATCTGATCATGCAAGCTCGAGATAATGCTTCTTTTATGATTGTTTCACGAGACTCTGAACTCTTTGGTCTTCATTTCCTTCATCAAAGATAAAGACATATACATAAACTTCTAAGGTATGATTCGCAGATTTAGTAATACAGTTTTTCACGCAAATATTGACTTTATCATTATGCAGGCGAGAATTATGAATAGAAAAAAAATTAATGAAAAAACATCAAGCTCACCCAAGGCCGCTGATATTAACGCATGCAATGCAAATATTAGAGGATAATATTGCAAGCTGAAACTGCTTGTTCGATGCTGTTAATCTGATCCTCCGTTTTTAGAAGTGATCGAACGTTCCTCTGTGTCGATCCAATTAAAAATTCGGCTGCGATCATCGCTAATTTAAATATTCGCGTCGAGAATTCCTGCTTGCACCTCTTGAAATGGACGGTAGCTGACAGGAGTGGGCGTCGTGTGGAACAAAAACCGAATGCTCGAACTCATTAAATCGATGCGAATAGGCGTTCAACGATGCATCGGATACTCTACCAAAGGACGTATTACGTCAGCGCTCAAGACTTTAATCAATCAAATTTAGGAGTCAGGAAAAGACAGCTGAAAAAATTCACCAGTAATGAGAGGTCACACAGTTGGGTTTTCCAAACTCCTCTATTTCTCTAGGATTATCTGGTATGCTCCATGGATTCTGGCATCAGGAGGAAGGCAAGGTTTTTTGATATCCCCCCACGGAACAGAATGACCAATGTCGAATGAAAGTCGTGCCTTTTTGTAAGTATTTACGCAAGAAGCCACAAACAAGCGTGCAGTTGTCCATTTTTAGAAAACTCATAATTCACTCTCGAATAAGAATATATCCCCGACTTAAATGTCAGCTTTGCTCTTTAACATACAATACGATATCAGGGCATATTCAATTATTTTAATCAGTTGCCTCTGTATATACGCCATAAAGCACAGATATGCCATCAATTACTACCTAAAGATACGCCCATTAAATATAATAGATATTATCGTTATAACTCTAATTACATGAAAAAACAGGCGTTTAAATCATCGCTGAAACAATAACGAACGGTGAAAATAAATATATAAATCAGGAATAAATTGGACTTAAATGATAGCGGCGATTCCAGTGAATTGTGACGATCTATCGGTAGATAGACGTCGTCTATGTTGACGGACAAGCTGCTGAAACGACAAGGAAGAAGATGTAGGTCGGAATATGGCACTCTGACTTGATGGGAAATCTACGCTCGTCGATTGACCTCAATTCTCTAACAGTGCCGGGAGTGGATCCAGCATTCCTGAGTCTCGTTTTGATGGATTCGCGAGCGGGCATCGATAGAGATTGGTTGGTAAAGCTGCCGGTCAAGTTTGAGGTCAAATCTGAGCTCGAGAAATGGGACAATAGGTTTCGTATGGACAAACTCGATCGGTTGCTATCGGAGTACGTAATAAATCTAATGGTGTTACATCGCGCAGCCTTGGAGGCCAATTGACATGTGCATCTTAACGAAATTACGAACCTCTGAATCGGCTGAATTAGATGGGCATCTAACAGTTGGGTGAGGAAGGTTGCAGGACTGCAGGAGTATTGAAAGGAACTGTCTCTGTGGTTCTAAACGTTTCTAAATTATACAGAGGGACGTTCATGAAAGTGATCAACCGATCAATGATAAACGCTGGGTTGTCAATAATAGTTCCTGTTCGCCTTTGATGTTACCCGCGCTTCATAAACGAAAATACAATCTTATCATTTACCTATATCGACCCGGGTCATTTAAGTTGCTTATTCGAGGTCGTAGATTATGAATATGTAATTAGATTTTTTGTAGGATCAGTATTTTGGGAAATAAAGCACTTTAAATGAAAAATTACGAAAAAATTCGTGAACTTTGAGGAGCTGAAGCAGCCAGAAAAATGGCACTAGACAGAAGCTGATTTTTTTCTTGATAGATTGGTTCTTTGCGAAAACATAAAATCACATTTCATTCATCTACCGAGAACAGTCTAGTTTTTATGATTTTTTCCGCGAAGGTCCAAAATTTCCGATTTTCTATCGACCATAACTTGAAAAATAAATTTTTAAAAAAATATCTATTTGCATATTCGTGTTCTACGCCCTCGAATTAGTTTACAGTATAAATTTGGTTTTGATCGGAGACCAAAAATTTTTTTCAAAAAATCTCAATTTTTCCATACATATGCATGGAAAATTTGAAAAATTTTCGATCTCTCCGATTTCCACCAAAATTGCAGTCTTCACTGAATCGAGGGCGTAGATTAAGAATATGCAAACAGAATTTTGCTGAAAGGATTAGTTTCTGAGTTATGGTCGATGGAAAATCGGAAATTTTGGACCTTCGCGGAAAAAATCATAAGATCTAAACTGTTCGCGGTAGATGGATTAAATGAGGTTTTTTTGATTTGTAAAGAACCAATCTATCATCAAAAAAATCAGCTCATATTTAGTGCCATTTCTCTGGATGCTAGAGCTCCTCAAAATTGACCAATTTTTTTGAAATTTTCTATTCAGAGTGATTTTTTTCCCAAAGTACTGATCCTACACAAAATCTTATTGCATATTTATGATCCGCGACCTCGAATTAGTGAGTGAAATGACGCAAGTCAATATAGCTAAAAAAATAATAAAATTTCGGACTTTGAATAATTTCGTTTTTTACTGATGTTTACCTGCACTTTGGTCAACTTTGAGGAGCTATAGCAGCCAGAAAAAAGGCACTGGACTCAAGCTGATTTTTTTGGTGATAGATTGGTTCCTTGCGAATAGAAAAAACCATATTTCATCCATCTATCGCGTACAGTTTATTTTTTATGATTTTTCCGCGAAGGTTCAAAATTTTCGATTTTATATCGAACATAACTTGAAATTTTTTTTTTAAATAGCTGATTTCATATTCGTGTTCTACGCCCTACAATTAGTGTACAGTATAAATGTGCTTTTGATCGGAGAACATCCTTTTCTTATCTTCATGACCTAACGGCGTTTCTGTGGTGGTGAATCTAAATTATCCTCGAAATTATGAACCTCTGAAATAGCTGACTGCGATGGTCATCTAAAAGTTGGGTGAGGAAAGTTGCAGGAGTGAGAGTATTGAGAGAAACCGTCTCTGTGGTTTCAAACCTTTCTAGACTATCCAGGAGTACATTTATGAAAGAAATCGTCCAATCAATGATGAACGCTGGGTTGTAATTCGCTCCACGATGGAAAAAATAGTGGGCCAAATATAGAACCATTGGGAACACCCTCTTCTAAATGACCTAACGGCGTTTCCCCATGTTAGGCGAACCTAAATTATCCTCAATCATGCTTCCATACCGTTAACATCGAAACTTTGATCGACAAGAACGTCCATCGATAATGCATTTCAACTTTCCTCCCTAGGCGATGTTTATTCATCGACGACGTAAAGGAGGTGTGTCCCTCCGATAGATCCTTATCGAAAAATTGGCTAATAGAAACCGCGTCCAATATTTACATAATCTGCATCTAGGCCCGCCTGGATGTGGGTTAGTAATGATTCCATGATCCGGTGATTTCATACTGGATCATCGTATCCACCGATTGATTATAAATAACTGGTCGCCTATTTATAGCCTTTTAATTTCTTGGTAATTTATTAGTCAGTGTTGATCGATAGGAGCTGTCGCCTTATTTGAGATAATAATTAGGTTTTTTTTCGGCGTGAGCCATTATGGTATGATCGAATTGGTATCGGCTTTATGGCTATGATGGAAGATTTTTAAATGGGTGAGAAATGGGCGTGGGCTAAGCAGATTCGTTGCGAGAAAGCCAACGGTTCATCTGGAAGTATTGTAGTGAACTTAACCCGTTTTTGATGAGTGTTAAGAGAATAGGTTTCAACTACCTTGAAACTTGAAACTGAGCACCCAATGGTCCATAGATAGGTATACATTGTATAATCCCCAACAGTGCTGAATCCACCCAAGTAAAATTGTAGTCTGCTTGAATCATCCAGGTGGACTTTCAATAGAGAGAAACTTCCGAAACTTTAAGAACCATTGAAAGAGGAACTTAAGGTATATCCTTATAAAATGGGTATATCCAAGGTTTAAATGAAACCCTGATATGACCTCTTGTATGTTCCTGAAACCCATTCCAAGAAACCTCGCCAAAAAGGTATCATAGTTCAGTTTTTCAACTCTGAACCTCTTCCATTTCATGGCTTTATTATCTCAACATTCTTCCTGTCCAGTTATCCAATTGCCAGATCGATAATACCCATATTCATATGGCAAATCAAGCCGTCAGTCCCTGAAAAAAATCGTGTACGATCGCCTCAGTTCAGCTGTCGTATGTCAACGGATTAGCCGAAGCGTTGTGTCGTTTCAAATTATCGTCAACTTAGCAATGTACCAACCGGAAAACAATGATTTATAGGACGTCTAGGTCTACTAAACGCTACTACGTGTAGTGGTGCGGAAACATTTATATTGACAATTACCACTTGATGCCTCTAATCCGATACGAATAGTTTATTAGGATATGGCAGTACGTTTGCCAAATGGCTCGATGCATGTTACGTCCAGTTGTGGACGCTGAAAAATTGAGAGATCTCGCCGGACTTTGCTGTGTGAATGCGGTTGGTTATCCTCTTACACATTGGGATTTAAATGTTCGGAAGCTGTCGTTATATGGAGATTGAAAGTGGTTGCTTGTAAGACGGCTTTAACCGCAGCCATTTACTGTACTTATTGCAGTAGTAGAAGTTGTCCGTAGAAAACGCGGTATTTTTTCAATTCAACGAAAATTGATAGGTTCAACTCACCAAAGTCGGCATTGCAAAAGTGCTCCTGGGGGTGGGGAGATCTGCAAGAACAGGACTCTGCCTGCTCGGCCAAAATCACGATCAGCACAATCGCTACCACTGAAAACATACACGCCTGATGCATGTCTGTAAAAAAAAAGTTAATCAATTTTTTCATTCAAGCAGTTACAAGAACAGAATCGTGAAAAGCTCTGGGAAAATGGTGAGTTTGCGATCAGACTTAGGGAGCTAAGAGATTATTGGTTAAATAATGGATTTATACAGACTGTTTACTAACTCAAGAAAGCAGGAGATGATTACTTGTCCTAACGAAGCATGGGTCAAGAAAACGTACATATTTCTGATATTTTCTTAATAGTCTTTGGTCAGAGGTAACTTGCGCAGCCTGTATGACCTCAACCCACAAAATATGACGGAAAAACCTCCGCGAAGGAATTTCCAAAGTAACTATTCGTTGAACTCAGGTTGATTGACGTTTATGTGCGGAAAAAATTCGGTTGGCAAACAACGTGCGCTGGGTACAAACAGGCCAACGTCTAAGATTCAATATTTATCCCACTGACTCACTAACCAATTCTCCTCGAAATGTTATGCTGCGATAACATTCTGTGGAATTTAATGAAAAATGCACCTGATAAGGGAATTATTCGCGAGAGAGATAACGTATCAAAATTAATCACACAATATTATACCTACATTTATTAAGCAAACATAGGCGCCCACGATATCGTGGCTAGAAACTAGAAACGAGAAAAGAGGACCTTGTGCCATATACCGCAGGAGGCTCTGCATCGAAATTTTATTGGGCCATTTATTCGAGGAATTCGTGTTCTGGCTCATAGCTCCGCGATGCATGAAAAGCTCGTAAAACTTATGAGCCTACAAATGTTTCGACGAGGTTCACTGGAAATTGTCACTTCAGCTTTTACTGGCCCGACAAATCTGCTCTGGGGTTTCCAATCGGGAGCAGGCTCTTTCCGGAAACATCAACGATAAAAAGAATCATTGTACATTATTTATTTACAGAAAAACCGCAATACATTTCAACAAGATCCATCGCCGAATTTTTTCATGTTTATCAGACTCAAATGATTCTTCACGAATTACGAGGATGTATTGATATCTAGTTAGCCTAGACCAGTTCCAGGCATAAAAAAATATTGCGTTACCATAGCAACGAACAATAACTCATGAGGTCAAAAAAGTAAACCAGAATTACGCAATAAATTGAAAGAAATAAGATGTATACCGAAATTGTGAACATCGAAAAATTGGAGTATCGAGCCATCATCAAGTACCTGTATTTAAAAGGGTTAAGAGGTAAGCAGATTTACGAAGACATGCTTAATACCCTTGGTGATCAATGTCCTTCGTATGCTACCGTGGAAAATTGCACTGCAAGCTTCAAAAGAGGTTAGTTTTCCATTGAAGATGATGACCGATCGGGAAGGCCAGTTTCTGTGTCCGTCCCCCAGAATATCGATGCAGTTCATGACATGATTTTATCAGACCGTGGAATTGGGCTTGAACGGATATCTGAAGCACAGAATATTTCATACGAACGCGTTCATCATATAGTTCACGTCAATTTGGACATGAGAAAAATTGCTGCAAAATGGATCCCGAAATGTTTGAATGTTGACCAAAAGCGTGCAAGGGTAGAAGCATCGCGTTAGATTTGTGCTCGATTTGAAAACGATGTAGACTTCTCGAACCGAATTGTTACTATGGATGAGACTTAGGTACATTTCTACGATCCAGAAACAAGGCAACAATCGATGGAATGGCGACATTCTGGTTCTCAAAGACCTAAGAAGTTGCGTGTCCAAAAATCTGCTGGAAAAGTTCTTGCTTCAGTTTTTTGGGATTGCTGTGGAGTAATCATGATTAATTTTTTGGGATAAAGGTAGAACAATAACCGGAGATCAAAATTCGACATTAGTGACCACTCTACGGAAAAAAAATTAAAGAGAAGAGACACCGAAAGCTATCCAAAAGTGTTTTGTTCTTGCAGGACAACGCCCTGCACACAAATCCCATGTTGCCATGCAAAAAATTCGTGATTTAGGGTTAGAATTACTAGAACACCCCCCATATTCACCAGATTTGGCTTCGTCCGACTATCATCTCTTTCCTCAACTGAAAAAAAGTTTAGAAGGTCGTAATTTTTTTTCCAACGAGGAGGTAATGAAAGCTGTGGAGGTCTAGTTTGCAGAGCAAGAAGAAACATTTTTTTTTTGAAAGGTCTAGAGAAGTTGCAGGTTCGCTGTAATAAGTGTGTCCAATTAAGAGAAGAATATGTTGAGTAGTAAAATATTTTGACATTGAAATTAAGTTTGGTTCTATAGTAGGCTAAGAGTTTTTCAATATATCCTCGTATCTACTTGATACAGTCTGTAGGGTGAGTTATCTGCTTCCGACGGCATCCTTTCTCATTGAAAATAACCATTATACACGTCACATTATCGCAGTTCTGTCTGGCGCCATAGACAACCTCAAATTCCGCATTTTGACGGCTGTACAAAGCCGCGAAATATCTCGAATGCATTTATTTCTCTGTATTTTGCATGAATGGTTCGAACGACCTGAATACCGTGCATAAAGAGTGCATTGACGATGAATGCAAATGGTCTATTTAATCTATCCTAGGAATTATGGATCTATCTGTCAGAGAGAAACCGAACACAAGTGCGGTATAAAATTTGCCGAAGAGATATGGATAGAGGACACATTCAATAGATTGCATGAATGCGATCAGCTTTGATTGATAAAAAATAGAGCAGTTTCCAATTCAACTGTCTGAAGATGCTACGATGCCTTTGACGACGAAACATGTTATTTGGATGTACAGAAAATTCTTCTACTATACAATGAAAAAAATCAATTTGAGTTTCTTATAAATGATCGAATCTCTTCATCCTTCACCTTCAAGATCCCAGTCCTTGTGTTCAGGAACACAATCCAAACAAAGCATTTTCAAATGATACCCAGAGGTGATGATTTAATGGAGTTAAACTCGTAGAAGAATGTTATTAGTCGTGGAATGAAACAAAGGAAGTATTATGCTTTCTATATCTTTCACCGTTATATTTTTAATATTTAATATCGAATAGGCATTGTTCACGATCGATATCCTGTTGTTAAATAACAATCGAAATAGCTTCAATCCTAATGATAAGATTAGAAGGGAGGATTAATCATTTCCCCCGTCATACAGATTCGAATTATGGGAAAATACGCAGAAATATTTGGAGGAAGAATAAAGAAAACAAGATTCAGTTCTTGAATCCTCATAAGTGACAAGTTTCTGAGGATTTTCAAAAGGGAACTATCCCAAGATTTCCCTGATACCTTGACAGAATACTCTCATCATTCATATTCGCGATACGCCAAAGAAAATAACAAACAGACCCACTCAAAAACTTATCCTCACACCAATTTTGTCATCGCCAATTGCATTCCCCAATTACTTTAGATTAGGAACGTAGGAGTCTGATGTACTTCAACGAGAGTGCACTAGACCAAACAATATACACGGTATCTAGTCGTTTCATATCATAAAACACGTACATAATCTTGTTATCTTTCCGAACGAATTCCTCTGGAGCTCTCGATGATTATCATTCACCAAATCCTTTTGTTTACCTTCGCTAAATGCGACGTGAAATGACCATGAAAATCTTACACAGGTGGGGTATTTCAAGAATACATATTTTGTTTTATTTATCCTTTATCTTAGGTAATAGTGTTGGGATGATACTTCTCCTTTTTTCCTCGATCGAGGGTCTGATCTGTCAATGTGATCTCGATGATGTGTTTCTAGGAAACGTTGACATATCGAAACTTGGGTCCCAGAGGTCACAGTGATCCGTGGAATGGATTGAGGAACTGAAATGCCTAATGTCCCGAGCACGACACGCATGAAAGCTGTTGCATTTAACATTCCTCAGAATACACGGCTCGGTTACAACTGTATCACGTTTTAGCAACATCCATAACAATGTTTGCTGGCTCTTAGCGATTGCCATCATCTGCTGAGGGTCCCATCAGGTTCTGCCTCTTCAGGAATGGGCTAGATATTAGAGACACACGTAATTTGATATGGAAATTCCTGATTATCGTGTTTGTCTTTTCATCCAAAGAATTACCTGAACAAAACTCTCCTGGTTGCTTAGAAGGAAACAGTTTCAGCAATTTTGCTAATGAGATTTGAATAGATGCGTTCTTGAATTGATTGAATTCACCTCCAAATACATCCTAATCGAAATCTATTCAAATCTTCGTCATATCTTCCCGAATTTGTAGATTTATCTGGGAAAGATGAGTTAAACTGGAATAAGGTCGATATTTCAGTAAGATTGCTCTGCCTCCGAAGAAACAGCTTCAAAAAAGGACAATCACATTCTCCTTGTACTAACTAATAAACGTCTTGGGAAAAAATGATTGGCTATATCGACTTCTGACGAAGAAATACCTGAGCTCTGTCCTTAGGAACATGAAGCTAACTCTTTAGAAAGGACGCAACGTAAAATATTGTAAGAAATTCATCACTCAATCAGAACCATGAGAATCTCAACACCAAAACTTGGATCTGTCAATTGAGAAGAATCATGATTCGATGCCACTCGGAAAACGGAAGTATAAAAGGTCCGGTTTTTCACTGGATCCGATCCTGGCACCGTCGAGAATCCCGTGTCAAAGAGCACGGTATATTACAGCGTCGGTCTGTGGTTATTTGAATTTCTTCCGCGTGTCTTATGCCACGCCATGTGGAGTTGAACTCTTGCCTTGACTCCTCACTTTCTGTACGACGACGTACAGCGGGCAAATTTATTGGCCATTGTATCTCATTTCCTGGGTGGATGATCGTCATCGTAGACAGGAATGCCAACAACCTCATCCGATGGTTAATTTCGGAAAATTGAGTGGTTAAAGCGTTGATGGGATTCGGAGGTGAGATGGAGTCGGTAATGAAGGTGGACTGGTGGATGGTCAGAGAGATGTATGCGTGTACACTGAGTGACACTAAATGAGGAAACTTGGTTCTGGTATTCCTATTTCTTAGGCCAAGACTACCTATGAAACCTATAACCTATAAAATGTGATATGGCAATACATTCTGACAGTCAGGTTGCGATGAAAGATCTGAGCTGGCAGGTTATGTGGGTAACCGAAGGAAACTCAACGAGCAATGCAAGAACAAGGCCTGTTTAGCCTGAGTTACTGGTCACCAACACACTTGCCAGGAAAGGAAAACAAACTCCTTCTCGAAACTTTCTGTGGTATAGGAAAATGTACCTACATGAAAGAGTTTCAGGAGAAAGAAAGTTAATCACCTCGGAGAACACTCCTTAAGAACTCTTACACTGCGAGATCTAAGAAGTAGGTATATAGATCTCACCAAGAATATGGTACATCCCCTTACAGGATATGGTCGCCTTAAAAGCACCTAAGGAGAATGAGTCTAGCAGAAACCGACTAGTTCAGATTATATGGGGAAGAGGATGAAACTACAGATCACCTGGTGGCAGAATGCCTTGCTATTGCTGGACAACGCAAAAACACTTTAGACCAGAACCTTGCAGCACCGGTAAGGTGAGTTCTTTGAAGCCATCCTAGATACTGGAGTTCTTCAAGGCTCTGGAACTGGGACTGATCGACTTAGCGTCAAAAACAGCTCTGATGGGGGGCATAATAGATCTTAAGATCACAGTGCAAGGCAGTCCTTTTTGAAATCTAGTATCTAGGCTAAGATTTTGAGCCTCCATGCTACACAAGGTCCAAGACCACCTATACGTCTGGAAGGTAAGAAGCTATTGCTCTTGGAACCGTCAGATTGGCCAAGCATTGATGGATTTTCTTGCACTACATACTTCTCTAGAACATCCACTGTTGGCATAATGATCCAATCAAAAGAAACAGTTGTTGGCGAACAAAGAGTGTGACAGAAAGGATTTTCTTCTTCCAATGATCACCATTGCCTAAGCAAGCCGAGCCAACCCTTACCAGAGGTCAAGTTTCCGAATGGTAACACCTTTACGACCCCCTAAATCAAACGCAGCACGACAGAGGAAGAAAGACGAGACCTGGTGATTATAGTCGCGAAATCGATTGGCCCGTTTTGGCCGTAAATCATCCAGGTGCGAGTCGTTAATTCGAACCGCAGGATTTGTAGAGGCTCGCTGACGGATTATGGGATCCAGTCCTAAACGGACAATCGAAATTGTGAGCCGAAACGCATTGTCTGGCGTCTGTTCCGACCGATACCTGCTCGCAAATCGGTTTTATGACATGCTAATGAGATCCTGCGTCTTAGTATGTGATATATTGTTGGGCAGCGAGGAGGTTCATGGTCTTCTGGATGCAATTTGGGGGTTTATTGCTGCGGGCGAGATCAATCTCGGATTTGCCGGTCTTGAATCGTTTGTGGGATGTAAGTTGGAGGAGAAATGGTTCAGTTCTGAGCCACACTACGTAAAAACAGGCTGAGTCTTTGATTCGTACAAATATTTTAAGTGTAGGTTCTTGAGGTCCAAAGAAACACTTTTTTCCTCAACCATTTTTTCCAAATCGGCTCGGTTCAAAAGATACAGGCTGTTGAAAAACCATAAAAAAAAAATGATTTTTAGTTTTATCTCACAAACAGCTTTCTCAAATGATATGATTTTCGGAATATAGTTTTTCATTTATTCGATGAATCTTTTTCGAACACAAGATATCACCCACGTCTTCCAGTTTTCTCATTATGACCATTAGTCAATATATCTGTGTGAAATTCGAGAAATTGGGGACTTTCTCCCCAATGTCTCAGATTCAGCTTGTCATTCTGATGACACTGATGACTGTTTTTCTAGTGGTGGCACAGCTCATTATGAAAACTCAAAATGGCTATATCTTTTATCAGGGCCAAATCGAAAAAAATGGTATGGGAAAGTGTTTCTTTCCGCCTCGAGAATCTACTGTTAAAATATTTGTACGAGACAAAAGCTCACCTTGTATAAAAGCTACTTCCGGAAGGCTTCAGAAGAAAGTTGAAAATCTGAGATTGTGAAAGTTATGCATAACTCATACTTCGATCCTGTATGTTGAATTACTATGGAACTCATTATTTCTCTAAATTGACTTGATTCAGGTACAGAATTTCGAAGAATCCTAAAGTATTTCAACTGCATTCAATTGTTTCAAGAAGAGGATCATTAGGACTTCAAATGTGAATGAAAGGTGGAAATTATTGAGCCCTACTATCGAAACATAGTCGAAAACATGTCCCAACATGACCACCTTCTTCCCCATTTAGGGGTTTAAGGAGATGCTTGGTGTTTCTTAAGGGCTATACGGGGCTTTGTTCTTCTACAGGTCACATCACATGTGACATGTCTCCAAAACCTCTCACCTCAATCCTTCATCAATATCATCACTTTCTTGGACAGATCTTGAGTTAACACCAAACCTAAATAGTCCATCAGCTGGTCCTGTTGTTGTATTCACATTGCAGAAATGCGAATCCTCTAGAAATAACCGCTCAATCAGCATCGCATTGAGTCGAGTCGACCCGCAGGAAATGCAAATAACCTCAATGGCACACCACCGATCCTACCCATCCTTGATCCGAATGAGATCGGCTATTTATCCTCTGCGGACACCTCAAGAATATCCGTCAAAAATCGAGCCCGGAGCGTGATATGCATCAGGCGGTTTTTTCGACCTCGTATGCAAAACGGCTAGCTGCAGTCGCTAGCTGCAAAACGGGCGGCAATGACCCCTTTCTTTTCGTACTTCATCTCTTAAATCGTGTAACTATCGCCGTCCGGTATTGCATGCCGTTAAACGTGATCGTTTAGCGTGGTACGTGTCGAGATAGATGGAGACGACGATGGTCCAGCGAAAAAATCGCATCGGAGCGAGACTGGGCAGATCAAACGCTGGGCAGGCGGCCACGTGCTTCATTTCTAGATGATGCAAAACGCTCTCGAGTGGTTCTCTTTTTCGTGTAGAACCACCTAGGACCAAAGCAGCCTTCGCGTCCTTGTTGATGCCCTGGATGCTCCGTGGTTCATCATTTCGAGAAAACACTGTAGCAAAAAGAAGATGGGGTCGGTTAAAAATTCGTCAAGATCGAACGGTGGCACCGAGGTCAATGAAATTTCGAGATTTATCACTAGAAGAGTTGCTCTTTCAGAATATGTATCACATGTGGATCTGCCATGATTTTTCTGGGAGATACGCGACACCAAAGTTGACTGATGAGGTCCGTTGAAAATTCGTCGAAACCAAACGGTTGCACAGAGGCAACCACTGAAGAAAACTCGATGAAACGCTTTCGAGTGGTTCTCTTTTTCGTGTAGAACCGCCTAGGACCAAAGCAACCTTTGCGTCCTTGTTGATGCCCTGGATGCTCTTTGGTTCTTCAATTTCTACGAGAAACGTTGCCATCACTGTGGCAGAAAGAAGATGGGGTCAGTTAAAAATTCGTCAAGATCGAACGGTTGCACCAAGATCGATGAAATTTCGAGATTTATCACTAGAAGAGTTGCGCTTTCAGAATATGTATCACATGTGGATCTGCGATGATTTTTCTGGGAGATCCGCGACTCCAAAGTTGACTGATGAGGTCAGTTGAAAATTCGTCAAAACCGAACGTTTGCACCGAGGAAACCACTGAAGAAAACTCGATGAAACTTGGTACGAAGATCAAGCAGCATCCCATTATGCTCCCTACAGCTTTCGACTAGAATCGGCTGAGTTTGAAGGTTGGAAATTGTTCCTAGATCGTTCCACTACCTTCCTTTCCACGTAGGAGATTGTTTTCGGGAGATTCGAAGTGGAGTTCGCGAGAGATAATAAGCTGGAACCTAGTTCCATTTGAAGCCCGAATCGAGAGAACGTTAGCGGGACAAATGGGCAACATTTCACTGTCAAACCGATGAAAGTTGTAGCTGTCGTCGACCACCTAATGCCCACAACTCTTCGCGGTCCGCCTGGCCTTAAAACCTATCTAACAAGTACACACGACGTTTCGTAACAACTATCCGGCTATTTTTGTGCGAGCGAGAACCACCTGATCGGCTAGTTGCATTCGGTGGCTGCTGAATGATGTGCGACCTCCAAACCTCCGCAGCATCAAACTACGAAAATAAATTTGTCGGACGTATGACATCATTCAGATTTTTACGATCAGAATTTCATTGTTTGCAGATAGGATCGTTCGGAGTTTTCCGCTTTTATGGCGCTTCTTCGACGACAATGTGTTTGGGAATTTATGCGTGGGAGAGGGACGGCATGTTGTCTTATTTGCAGAGTGTGAAAGTGTCTGGTATTGAGCAGGAAATTTGGGATTTGAAGATCCGAGGAAAATGGATCTTTTGAGGCTGGGAAAGCAACGAAATATTGTTCAGTTTAATTTCGTGCTTGTAACAATATGAAGTAAGGAGCAAATGGAGTTGGACAGCTCCATAATTGAGTTGCAATAACTTCGATATTACTTTGGTGATGTTGGATTTTCACTCCAAGATGCAAAACATTATCTCTTGCCTCTTTGTCACTCGCACATGGTATTTCTGTTCAATCCCTCCTTGTTGTACAGGGTTTCAGTGTGATATAGCCGAGAAATTTTGTTTTTTGGCGAAAACCTTGGGAATAGTAAAGGGTCTTACAAAGATTCTCCTTATTCTGGATGGTCAGGAGATCTTTGCCAAGTTTCAGATAAATTGCTTTGCTATAGAAAGATAATCATCTAAAATCACTTTTTCTACTTAGAATTTTAGCTATAACTTCGATTCTTCCTAGCCGATGTTGGATGTAAGGATGATCGACAGCATTGCCGTGCATGTCCTCCTTTACACGCCACTGCAAGTATTCCTTGATGAAGTATATGCAGTATATACACTTATGGCTTATGGCTTATGCTTAATTATGGTTTAGAAACTCGATCATAGTTCACTGAATCGATAGAAGAAACCATTAATCTGCCAATGTTCTTTAAAAGAAGGAGAATTTTACTAGAAAAACTGAATTTCATTAAATAGGGGTTCACAATTTTTCGAGAAAATGACAAAAATGTCCCGAGGTATTGACCTAATAATCCTCCCAACATGAAGAAAACTTTACAAGTCCCTCACGTCTGAATTCTCAGTCAAAAATTGTTGGATTCCCTGAATTCACACCCTGTACAACAAAAATAGCTTGAAAAGAAACAATCTGCGCCAATTACGTATAGACTAAGTATGGTGCTTCACAACATTGGAGAAAAATCCATCATCGACGTCGAAGTTATGGCTAAAATATAAAGAAAAAAAGGCAATTTCATAAAACAGCGTTATTTCCATAGAATTGTCGACCCAGCATCAAAAAAACTTCGGTGGTCGTTCTACTACTCCCAAATTCACGTAGGATCGAAGGGATAGAGGTGGAATAAAATACACTGACCTATTTAGAGTTCTCGAAACCCAGTTGCCAGTCGCCGAAGGAACAACTTAAGGCCGCTTTCACACCAGTCACGTCGTTTCTCTAAACCGTACCGACATTCGATTTACGGCTCGAATTAAATACAAGCGAGAGATAATTAAAACTCAATGATAACCGTACAATAATAACCGACAATAATTATATCGATACGGCGACTGGATAAATTGCAGCAGCCGAAAAAAAATGACGCGCTGCGGTCGCCGCTATGCGATATCTCAAATCGAATAATAATTCACGGTATCCGATAATTGAACAATTATAATATGCGAAGACATTTTTTTTCGATAATCCTGACGCCCGCTATCTGCTAGGTGATATTATAAAGCACTGTGTGTGTATATGTGAATCGCAACGAAAGTTATGCGAGTATATAAACAATTCCGAAGGTGAACTTTATTCGGCCTGGTTTTGGTTGGCGCCAGTTGCGAAAATGTAAGCCAGGAACTTCGAGAATGACCCGATTCAAGGAAATTATCAATGTTGCGGATGAAAGAATGTAGTGCGTGAAATTCGGTCTCGTGCATCAAGTGGAAAGAATGGGGAAAGTCCTGAAACTTTCGACTTAATCATATACAAAATCCTTTTTTTTCCTTTATGCATGCATCTACCCAAATTATGCACTTAAATCATTTATTCGATGACCAATATGTAAACACAATTACTTGCTAGAATCTGGAAATTATTTTCAATGTGATATTTGTCTGTATATTCGCAGAATATAGACTCAGTTCAATTCGCACGAATAAAATTGTTATTACAAATGATCCAGACGACCACCGTTTTCTGCACATCCCATAACATGATTCCTCTGATGATTAAACACATTTTGCAACCTGTGTCGACTTTCTGTTCAGTGCACCGAGCTTCTAAAAATGGAAATGTCAAGTTCTATTTCACCAGCATCGTCTTGTATGTCAGAAAATAACAACAAATATCAGACCAAATATGAAAACATTTCTCGCATACCTTACTGTAACATTATTGACACACAATGCGAAATTTGTGAGTGTTGTAGGTTTGTCCTACATGACAGAGGCAAGACAAAAACAATGTGATTTCGCATTATCGGATTTGCGAAGCTATGTATATGTTAATATCGTATAATTATGAAATATTAACAACGGTGTGACATGTTTAACCATTCAGACAGAATGTTTCTGTACAAATGTGCAAATATTCCAGTAAACGATGATTCCTTTTCTTTGTTTTATTATATTTCTCGCTGAATTGCATCGTCAGTTCATTGAGGTAAAACATAAGTTCCATTATCTCAAGGTATAGTGACGAAATTGCTGTTCTTTACAGATATGTACTCATAGCTGGTGCTATTAGAAGAAAATTCAAATTTGACGAAATTATTCACACTATTATAGTCAGTAATTTCTTCGGAGATTAAATGGATATGTTGTATATCTATAGCTTTCCAGTATAGTGGACTGTTATATAGAATTCCAGTGAGTGCTTTGGATAATTTAGCTCACATCCATTTTACTGCGCTGTATTGTCAATTTCATTTGGCGACTCTGACATACACCATAAACTCCAGACAATCAGTCGTAAAATTCTAACAGGAGATTTAGGGCAGTGCGGCTTCCTGAAGAAAAATTAACAAACAAGTTCCTGAATATTCATTAATGACCTATAAAAATTATAATTCACAACCAACACCTGGTGTTTCATCGAAAAACGCCCTTCCTCAAAGTCAAGTCAAATGTCACTGCTAAGATCAATATTCAAGAGTAAGAACATGGTTATTTTATCACCTTCTCGAATTATAGGAATTGCAAATAGTTTCATTAGTGGCTACGTTCTCATACCTATCATCAGCTCATTACAATGCTCGAAGCGTCTTTTGCAATAATGTCTACAATCATGAACGAGCTGATTGATTGCCCCGATAATGTTTATTTAACGAACGTGCATCATTTTGATCGATTCGATCAATGAAATCTGTAACGATAGATAGAATAGTGGGAATTTCTATCATAGTTTCAATATTATAATGATGGAATGTTCAGTTGAGACGTCAGGGTTGAATACAACCCTAATAGGTATAGAATATGGCATTTATTTCGAGGAATTTTAGTTCGACGAGCTTCATTAGACTTTGAACTGTGAAATCTATAAATTTAGACCCTATATGTGGTCACCTGTTATCACAGAAACTGTACTTATTCAGGCCTTTTTATATGATCGGAAAATGAGTTTCCAGTGACCTAACAGAACGAGAAGCTCACTTGATCTTCTGTCCCCTACTTCCATAAAAAACAGCACAACCAAAACTAGGTGGAAAACCAAAAAATTCAATCAACTCGGTTCAAACAAATGCTTTGTAAGCTCTACGACGTATCAGCTGATCGTGACAGTTTGTCAGGGTGCCCCATTTCATCTTTTCATTTCCTTCCCATGATGGAAAACACAGGCTTTCGCATTCTGTTAAATCCACACATACCTCTCGTCCTATTTCTTGTTCGTCCAGTCGAATATCGGATTGTATTATCTCTTCCCCAGGGAATATCGCAACGATTATTTTTTCCTGAGCAGACGAAAACGCGACCAGAGACGATACCCGATCTCGGTAAAAATAGCATTTATCATTTTTCAGTCCAGTCAGCTCCGCTAAAATTGTATTGTTTTTATCGCATCTCTGCAAAATTTGCAGTACCTCGATCAAAGTCCAAGCACACGAAGCGTCGGCCGGTAAAGGTATGCGGTACGTGTAAATAAAGGATCGATTTCTAATATTTTTAAGGGGGCAAGGTTCAGGAATTCGACAAACATTCAATAAATCGACCGTGCAGTAGAATGCCAAGAAATTGGGAAAGAGGAAACGCGTGGTTGATGTTTTTCAAACAACGAAGAATCCGTAAGGAATTAACCAAAGCTATAACAACGACTAATAGAAGAAAACGAATCATCCTCTTCTTTCAAGCTATGGGTACATTGCGTATGATTTAAATGGCTGTGATTTCATTTGAGACCTTCCACGTATTCTAATCGAACCTCATTACAATGTAACGATTTATGTCAAGGCAATATTGAGATTTTTCCCAATCTCAATTTCGGAAAATCGATTTCAAAATTTATGGCTTTACTGCCAACCAAGGTCTTCTATGAATCGATTCGGTAACATTCAAAATCCCTCGAGAGATCATTTGTGTGCCAGAGGATAACTAATGATAAAATAACATAGGCATTCTTACGGGCTGTATATAAATAATTTGACAGGTCATCAGAAGGTATGACTTGTGAATTCGGTAATGAAAGTATTCCATTACTCGAGGAACCATAGAACTAATGTATGTACAATTTAAATAATATTTTATGCTAAGAGGTTCACATTAATCATTTGCTCAGGAGGAAAACGAAAGAATTATCCGAGCCTTGAAATTATCTAACGTTCTCAGCTCAGGTCTAGACATTAGGCAATTAATTATCCAGTTAATTAAATTAGGAATCCTAACTAACTTTATCGGTTTTGATAAACGGTGCATTCAGCAACGAAGAAGGAAGTTCAACCTCAATGGAAGTTATCTGGTATTGTTGATTGAATTAACTTTCGTCTGACTAGACGTCTCTTTCCTGTTCAAAAAATATGTTGTTCAGTGAAGATAATGTGCGAAATATGGTTAAATAGTAAAGTAGAGTATAGAGATTTATCGAAAACTTCGACAGGTATCTACATCAGTTCTTGAAACGATGACAACTACAAGCCCCTTAATACCTCTTGTTGATATTGATAATGATAAAAAATAAGTAAAATTGATTGTTTATTATTCCACTAGTGCTCCATTTTACGGGTGACGAGTGAGGGTAAAACTGCACTCAGAAGAGATTGTAAATGAAATTTTTCATCGAATTAACGATCCATGTTTTCGATAGGCAGATTGTAGATTGTATCGACCCCGCGCAGTTTAGAAATTTATCGCAGGCAGGTGATCGTCAGGCTCCGTTCCCCTATTTTTGTAGCCCGATGCCACCGGGTCGTGTACCACGGAAAATACGGCGATCCGCTTCGTTGTGGCACTTTCACTTTCTTCGAAACCCGAAGACCGGATCCCAAATTGAGATGAATGTGCGGTTTAAAGGCTGCCGCCTCAGCCTTGTTGACGTTGCCGCTGCTGGAAGTGCGTTTTAATCGCTGGAAATGAGAGGCCAGCTGTCGCAATTCGTTAAGGTCGGGATTTTGGTTTTATTGGGTCTCCCTCAGAGACAGTTTGACGGTCGTGAAAGGTCCCGTATTTACAACTTTACAAGACAAATGGGGAAAAGGCTGAATAATCAGATTAACGAGGAGGCTACAGAAAGATTATCGGGATAGGAGATCGACGTTTGTCTAAATTTTGTTAAATCCAAGCAAATCTCTTTATCTCTTTCACATCTTTCTCGGCACTGACAGTAAGCATAGCTGGCAATTAACACAAGTCGTGAGATTTGGTTGAGACGCTTGTTGTTGCTCGAAATCGATCATTTTTATCTTGAAGGAGAAATAGTTTTTGTTATTGTGATTTATTTTTCGTCTAAAATCAACTAGAAACTGATACTTAGTCAAAATTTGCAATCCATGCAAACTGTGAATATCGCTTAGAACGCTTGGTTTAGCTTGATAAAGATAAACAAACTAGCCACGTTGAAAATAAACTCGATTTTTGTATCATTACAATTTATACAGGATGAGACTCGTACAAATATTTCAACAGTAGATTCTTGAGGTCAAAATAAACTCCTTTTTCCTTTACCATTTTTTGCGAATCGGCTCGGTTTGAAAGATACAGACCGTTGAAAAACCATAAAAAATGATATTTTTAGTTCTATCCCACAAACGGTTTTATCGAATGAAATGAATTTCTGAATATAGTTTTTCATTTATTTGATTAATCTTTTTCGAACTCAAGATATCACCCACGTCTTCCAGTTTTCTCATTATGACCATTACGTACCAAAAAAATACCAAAAGTTCAAAGAACCCAACTCTTGAAACTAAGTTGGACGCTTTATAATGAATATTTGAACGTTTTGTAAAATTAAAGTATTCGTCATATTTTCTCGTATAATGCGTCGTTTTCGAGTAAATTGATGTTCAAAAACTAAAAAGTATCTGTGAAATTTAAAAAATAGGGTACATTGGCTGAATACTATTCTGTTTAGAAGATCCACAGATGTGCAGTGTCACAGATTCAGCTAGTTATTCTGAAGTTAATTTTGTTTTTCAGAGGTGGCACAGCTCATTATGGAAAATTAAAATAGCTACATTTTTTTATCAGGGCCGAATCGGAAAAAATGGTATAGGAAAAAAGTGTTTCTTTTGACCTCAAAAATCTACTGTTAAAATATTTGTACGAGTCAAAGACTCGTAAGACTGTATTTTATTCAGTATCAAAACTAAAAAATCATCATACTAACAGAATTTTCCCTCCGAAATCCATAACCAATTGCGAGCTTGTTCCTATAGGAACTAAAGGCTTTTAATTTCGATCAAATCTCTGTAATTTCAAGTTGAAAATGGTCTAAAGCGATTGGGTTGGACTCATTGAAGGATCAGGTGATCTCTGGTCGACAGGCCACCTATATTTGTGATACCAGAGTAAGATTCTGTTGGGATAAGATATTTATAACCATTGTGAATCCGAGATAAAGCCCTAGGTAAGCCGTACATTTCTATGCCGAGGAATCACAATGAGCATGGCCTGGCTCAGCCGAAAAACCGACCTCCCCGTTTTCCAAGAAAAGGATGCCGTCAGATATTCATCAATCGGACACAAACCATCAATCACGTCTAATCTTCCTATTCCAAATCAGCCAGCAGCGGACTCCGCGGAAGGCAGTGTTGCCAATGGTAATTTATGGAAAAATCCGAAATATCTGACAAAAAATCCGAAAAAATCCGATGCTTCCGTAACTTAATCCGAAAAAAATCCGCTCGTTCATCGAACAATTAAATAATTAAGAAAACAGATAACACAATTTTTTATTCTCAATATTCCAATCATTTTTTCAATGTGAAAAATCTTCACTAACCTTTTTGAGCTGCGAATATCCTGCCCTCTAGTGGTAGCTGAATTTTGTACTTGGTCTAGAATACCGAATACGTTATTTCATTACTTAAACATAAACAAATGCTTTTCCAAAAATCCCCATCGATTCCGCTTGTACGATTTTTTTATTTGAGGTCAAAGCTCGCACATTTTCGTAAACCTCAAGAAACTTTGCAGATCGTACAGTTCTTTACAAAAAAAATATTCTATTCGTGAGAAAGTCGTTTTTCCAATTACACGCACACATTTTCGCTCCACTCCTGAAGTAGTGCACTTGGCGTTTTTTTTTTAACATGCTTTCTCCAGTTCCCAATGGGAATATTCAACGATATATTTCGACCAATAAATTATAACGGAACATCTAGTGGACGAAGCCTCTACTATTGATTTGAATTATTCAATCATCTAGAGGTAAGAGCCTCAATAATTGATTTGAATAATTCAATTTCTTCAGAAATTCTTTGAAACTGTATAACATAAAAAAATCCGAAAATATCCGAAATATTTTTAAATCCGAAAAAAATCCGCAAGAGCTAAAAAAATCCGCAATTCGGATAAAAATCCGCCGATTGGCAACACTGGCGGAAGGGTAAACACAGAAGGGAATTTCATCAGTAGCGAGCGAGCAACGAAATAGATAGATGTGCCAAGGTCGCACGACTGCTCTCTGCTTCCAACTGACGTGACGTAACTCCCAGTCTGTTTACAAATAAACATTTTGGGCGGTCAGGCACGATTTATCATCATTCACGAGGTTAGCCGTGAATTTTTTTAATTCGAGCTGAGACAGGGGTCCCATTTTTCATCGCCGTTATTGCCGAGGCCCTCCCACTCCGTCTTCGAGGAGGAATTTTAAGATATGCGAGCCCACGGTCCCGGTGGAGATGCAGCAACGGCCGGCGATGGTCCGAATTTTCATTGAAGGTGAGCGGTTCGATCTCCGGCTTTATTTGGGTGGTCGAACGGAGAGAAGTCGCTGGTTTTTGGGCGCCTGTTTCGATCTGAATGGGAGAGTGAGGTTTTACATACTACGGCCTTAAATGGAGCAGCAACAGTGTCGTCCTACCAGTGAATGAAGAACGAACGAATCAATTATGGGCCTATCTTGAATATCGGGAAGATTTTTCCTTGTGATGCAAGCTGACTTACTCGAAAAGGTTCACTAATCCCAAAATGTTGTGAATTAAACAAGCCCATATCAAATTTTAAAGTCTTCCAAAGATTTTAACTTTCGTCGCCTCTAGGGAGCAAAGGAAAGGACTTCATTCACTGGAGGTACTGGAGAGTACTACAATTTGGGAGCTAAGTAAGCACCTGGTATCTCAACGAAAGGCAAAAATAATAAAGGTTCCCTGATATCAAAGAAAATGAAGAAGCCAACACTCTTGGAAGGAAAGAGATACGTTGCTCCGAAACCCTACGTACCTACGAGAAACAGATTCAGTACAGAAACTCTCCGCCAGTATCTTCCTAGGAAGGATCATTTCAAAAAGTTCCTAGAGAACTTTAACACTGTGATATCTAAGAAGTTTCTGGACCTACACCTTCTTACAGGATTGCTCACTGGGCTCTGTCGCTTCAGGAAGCAACTAATGAGATCGGGTCCAGCAGAAACTGATCAATACGGATTATGTGGGGAGAAGGATGACATTCCAAATCACCTGGTGACAGAATACCAAGCCATTGCAGGCCAACATAAAACATTCTTTGATATAACCTCCATGAAGCCTGACTAACTCATAAACGTTCACTTATCCTTAAATGTTGTGAACTAAACAAGCCCATGTCTAATTTTGAAGTCTTCCAAAGGTTTTAACTTTTGTCCCTTCTAGGGAGCAATGCAGGACTTCATTCACTGGTGTTACTGGAGAGTATTCCAATTTGGGAGCTAAGTAAGCACCTGGTTTCTCAACGAAAGGCAAGAATAATAAGGGTTACCTGAAATCAAAGGTAATGAAGAACCTGGAAAGGGACACTTTGCTCCGAAACCCTACGAGAAACAGATTCAGGAAAGAAACACTCCGCCAGGATCTTCCTAGGAAGGATCATTCCAAAAAGTTCCTAGAGAACTTTAACACTGTGATATCTAAGAAGTTTCTGGCCCTACATCTTACTGGATTGCTCACTGGGCTTTATCGCCTGAGGAAGCAACTAATGAGAATGGGTCTAACAGAAACTAATCATTATAGATTCTGTGGGGAGGAGGATGACATTCCAAACCACCTGGTGATGGAATGCTGCACCTTTGCAGGGCAACGTAAAGAATTCTTTGATATAACCTCGTCAGAGCCATCCCAGATATTTTCCAGTTGGATATAAGCATTTCCTGGCGTTGAAAGTATCACCGAACCCCATTCGACAGTTTCCAAATCAAAACTGAAGACCATAAGAATCCCTACACGTGTTTTACTCCCATGAAAGCTTGGCTTCATGTTTTATCTGACGAGTATTGGCAGGCATCTAGTCTGCCGTCTGGCCGAAGCCCAGTTTCCGTTCAAAACGCCCGAAAACGTTCGCTGTTCGCCCGCGGCCACCTCTTCGTTCCAACAATAGCCTTATTGCCCATAAAACCTGGGGAAAAATGCAACGATCCCGTTCCCAGATGCATCTTACATCACCTACACAGACAGGCCGATTCGCCCATCTAATTTGTATATTTTCGAAATCGAATCGTTTATTTTTGGCGGCCGTAATCAGAGCGCCCACGCGGCCGTCTATTAATATGTGATACGGCAGGGCGATCAAAACGTTTTATTATTATTTTACGGTCGGTGGTTTCGCTTTGAATGGTCCCGTTTCTTGTTTTCGGGTGAAGAGAATTGAGATGTCACCGGATGACCGGAAGTGAGTAGTTAATTTCGACGTAAGCGCCGGCGAGAGGAAACTCTAGAATTGTTTTTCATCACTTGTGATTAATGGGAGGATATTTATTCTGGAAACGTAGCTTTCAGCAGGAGTTATGCGTCAAACGTTCCGACAATTCTCGAATTAGTTTAAAACTACTCAGTTTTAGTACAACAGTAGATATGCAGCATGTGTATCATCCTTTGTGAAGACACCGGTAGTCAAATAAATTTCGAGTTCAGATTGTTCTTTGCCGAATATTAAGAACACTCCTTCATTCAGCAAGGCACTATATGTCCACCATTGATCATAGGCTTGATAGAAGGCTTAGATCCAAGCTGCCAATCAAAAATACACTGCGCAAAAAAATTAACGCACATTATGCAAATTTCAAATTTATTCTACAACTGAAGGTGTTCTCAATGATAATTATTTTTATTAGAATTATGCATGCATATGTTAACCACTTTCAACGGTTTTCTTCAATACAGATGTTTTTTCCCAGCAGGAATAAAAAAAGTAGATATTATCAGATTTTGAAAGTATTGGTTCCATTCTAAAATCAGTTGTTCTCGATCAATTCTAGTGATCAATAGTTTTTCTTTCGTTTGATTTTCTACACTCGATCGCTATGCTACGCGAAACACGCAATTTGACCCAAGAGGAATGTGCCAAGCGGTAGTGTTGCGAGAAAAAGGGTGGACATACACAAGAATTGCAGAAAGGTTTGGAGTTTCCCATACAAGTGTGTCCAGAATGTTGCAGCGATTCAGGGAGACAGGTATGAATGTCCAAAGACCAGGACAGGGTAGACCACGGGTAACAACTGCCATTCAAGAACGTTACTTGAGAGTTTCTTCGTTGAGACAACGGTTTGCAACCGCTCGCCTCCTTCAAATACAGCTTGAGCAAACTTGAGGTGCAAATTAGCACTCAAACAATAAGAAATCGCCTCAGAGAATATGATTTAAGGCCTCGTGTCGCGGCAAGAGGCCCAGCTCTTACCCCAGCCCATCGAAGGGCGCGTTTGGATTTTGCGAGAGAGCATATCCATTGGGAAGAGGCCGATTGGGAAAGAGTTCTCTTCACAGATGAATCTAGATTCTGCCTCTACCATTTTGATCGACGTTCCCTTGTATACAGACGTCCACATGAAAGATATGCTCAGTGCAATTTCCTGAATACTACTGGTTCGATTATGGTATGGGGTGGAATATCTTTGACTGCTCGCACAGACCTAGTGGTCGTTGATAATGGAGCTATGAATGCTGATAAGTATATAAGGAACATTCTTGAAGATCATGTAGTGCCATTTGCATTTTTATGGACGATAATGCCAGACCCCATCGTGCGCGCATCGTTCAGGAGTACCTTGAAGAGGTTGAAGTCTCTCGAATGGAATGGCCACCAAGAAGTCCAGATCTCAATCCGATTGAGCAGGTTTGGGACAACCTCAATAGAAGGCTGAGAAGTTCAGAAAATCATTCAGCTACTCTTAATGACTTAGGAATCCAACTCGGAGAAATCTGGGAAGGATTAGATCAGAACATTTTAAGATCACTCATTTTGAGTATGAACCGTCGTTGCCGAGCTGTAATTAACGCAAGGGGTGGAAATAGCAAGTATTAAATCACTTATCAGCATTTCAGTATTTTGAAAATTGTTCATTTCTCTTCTTTCACATAAGATTCGGTGGAATCCTGAATTTTTCTTGCATTTAATGTGTTTTGTTTCGTTCAAAATATTCCCGAGAGAACATAAAAAATAAGTTATAAAGTCAATGTAGAGTTAACTTTCATTAAAATTGAGATTTTCAGAATGTGCGTTAATTTTTTTGCGCAGTGTTTATCTAAATTTAATGAAACTAAGAACTGAATCATCTGATTGGTGATTTTCACTAGAAGATTCATCTTGTGACTACCCTTGTACGCTCCAACTATAGCATCTTCATTCTCAAAATGAAAAAATGCAATCATCCACTTCTGATACTGCATTTTTCAACTTCGTGAAAGCAGCAGAAAGGACGCATAATTGACTGCTCCAAACTTCAAATATTTCCTCACGCTCATATAATGTGGATTATGCTAATAAAATATGAGAGATCATAACATACCTCTTATCTCTAATTAAATTCCATATAAGTAATCTAATATCGGAGCGAAAAAATATTATTTGTCGGTAGATACTTTCAACTTCAAGATACTCGTTACGTAAGACACTAATTTGATGTCAACTTTTCACAATTTCGTTCTTTTTCGGAACACGAAATGATACGCTATTATATACCACACCAAACTGGATAACGGCGACATTAGATACGTTTTCATGTTATTATGCGCCCGAGGAAATTTGGCGGTAGACGGTTTATAATTCAAATTTAATGGATCTCGAGGGGAAAATTCCTTGGCTGGGAAAATATCATGCTTTGACGCTGACTTCCATTCATCAATTCAATATGTAGGTAGCCATCTCAGTCATAAGGATGAATAAGTGGAGTATATTAGTTGTTTTTTCATTTCTCTTTTACTCTAAAAACAATTGGGATTGAGATTAATGATACAGACAGAAAAATGGAGGATCTGAGGGTAATAGGCCTCTACTTTTCCCAAATAATGATGATATACCGCCTGTTTAAGGAACAATCTGTCGTGGATTTCAAAGATACTAAAGAATATCTCCTCCAAAATCATTAATATTCATGAGGTACATCAATGAACGTGCTTTTCATCAAAACCGAAGCAATGACAAGAAAATGCCCATATTCATAATGCCCATTCTCGTGCAATCATAAATATTCATGTTCACTGTGATTCATGAGGGGGAGTCGGACATAATCAATATATTAAATCGATTTTAAACTAGTATGTGCTGTCATGATCGACCATATTGGTAAATCGAACATGTTATAATGAAATTTTCATTGAAACTTCAGTGTTTGGAGGGAGTAACAGTGAAGAGCAGTTAAGGAAGCCGTCCAAACTAGTGGCACAATATCCGAATAGCATTTTCAAATCGATGCATACAGCAAATCTTCATATTTTTCCTGTAATCCTGATATCGCAAATCGATCAATTTTCCCAGAAAAGACCTGCACCTACACCTGGCAAAAAATCCCACAATCTCGATGATAATAACCGCTTAATCTCCACTAATACATCCGATTAATTACTACCGATACAGTCGATCAGTATCAAGGTCTCGGGTAGCAAACTTTCGGGGAGGAGCCCTCCTTCCAAAAAAGGAGAGGTTACGAGAGAAGCTAGCAATTATTATGGGATTAATTTTATCGAAACGCAAAACAACCTTCGTTTCTTGTCGACGCTGTGGTAGAGTTTCAAAGCCAATAAGGTTGCCATAAGTATCCTGATTCATTAAAACGATTTCAAAGTAATCAGTTATTTATTCAACTCGAAGGTTGAAAGGTTGATATGGCCAGAATCATTAGAGATTTCGGATTTTTAATGGATTCTGAATCCTAGCTGTATAATGTAAAATCGTTCACTTCGCTAGATCCAGATAAAACTGCAAGATTTCTGGAAATCTGTATAATAAAACTCAGGCGTGATATTTTATCATATTTGCGAAATGTTGAAGGAAAAACCGAGTGTTCAAATTGAAAAATCTTGACAGCCTCTGCAGAAATGAGAATCGAAAAGTGTAGACATCTCTGGTTGAACACTGGCTCATTTCTGATTACTCAATGTTTTATTATCATCTTAATTAGAGTATCAGCCTATACCACAATATCTTACTTAACGATTCAGCACATTTTGCAAGTTGAACGAACCGCATATATCATAATAAATTATATTGTGGTTTATTTTTTTTTCAACCGAATGTTCGGATCTGGGAAAAGCCAAGGCAATACCCTATTCAATATTTGGCAATTGGAGTCATGTATTGTAAATGATCTTTATTGGACGTTCACTCCCTGAGTGAAGGATAACAATTGTGGCATCCAGAGGAACAGGATGGTTTATTTTGGTTCTTGAGAAGGCGGTCAATAACAATAAACAGTCTCTGTTTTCGGAGAAAATGAAGACGACAAAGACGATTTTTTTTTCGTTCTTTTGAACATGCCTCCTCTTCTTTTCTCATCTCGCTTTAAATACAAATCTGAAAATCTACTTCATGTATTCGGACACCAAAATTGCTTCCCACAAGTCACTCTTCATCTCCATTTCATTCAGAAAGACAATATTTACACAACAAGATGTGCTTTGGTCTAGTGGGTGTTGAAAACTCCTCCTTTTTGTAGAAGTATTCGGCTAAAAGCCTTGTTTACCAAACACTGGACATCTCTAACCGACTTTATATGTTTCGGCCTCGATATAATGCGCATATATTCGAAATAATCTGTTATTAACATTAGACGAATTGAGTAAAGTGTTGTTATTGCGTTTGGTCAATAGGCTGGCTTATAAGGAAAGCAAAATACGATGGTTGTGAGGTCTAAACGACCGTCTGCTACTTCTAGAAGGAATTCTGGACAGTTATTCATAATCTTTATTGGTATTGGCTCATTACATGGATTGGAGCTTAATTAGGAGCTAGTATTACCTTTGTTTACGATACGGGCTCTCGTATTTCAAGACAAACAGAAGAGTTTCCCGCGTAAGAACTGCTGTTAACAACATGAAGATTGAAACTGGTTTTTTGAACGGATCATTAAATCTTCTATTATTGCATTCAGTGTTAGACTTGCTCCAGAAGGTGAAAAATGATTTTATGATTTTGAGGAAGCATAAATCAAGGTGTTACTGGGAATAATGATAAGGAGTCTGAGAGGGACTTTGCAGGTCATCATTTCCAATTAGGGAACTCATACTTAGACTAGCATTGCTATTTCTCAAAGTTCTGATTTTGGAAACGAAAGATCCAAAACTACTGTTGAATTTGGTAGTGGGATTCTCAAATGATTTCATCATTCAATACAAGGTTGAGATAAATGTTATCGTAAAATTTGGCAGAATTTGACGATTCGAGTTTCTCGATAGTGGAAACATGTAGGATGCTTCCTTTTCTGACTCCTTGTCTTTTTTTATTCCTATGATCAACCTTGAAATCTACGGAAATGAATTTCGAACATCATTCTCGGGTTTCCGATAAAACTAGCCAGGGAATAGTTGGACCAATTCCATCTCGAGTTTTTATGATAAATCTTTCATATTTCATACAAAATTCATCGATTTTTTAGGATCAATAATCATCAATTAATGACTGGAAAATATGATTTTCATCCTATCCAAAGAAATGTATGAATCTACTGCTACTTCTCCTTTACGATGGTAAACTTCAAAAATATTTATTCCTATGGGTCTCTGAGGTAAATTTGTGAATTACCGAATAAATTTAACATTCTTATGGGAGTGTTGTCATTTTTTTAAATTTTATATATTCCAATATTTCATGTGAATATTTATGTTTGGAGTCAAGAAACTTTCGATAGAGTGCTTTTTGCACAAAAAATTGAAAACTACCCTTCCATAGAAACGACGATTTAGAAAAATGAGAAATCCAAGGAATTAGAAGTTCAACTCAAACTCCTGTTGATTTTCCAATTAACGAAATGAATAGAGGGAAAAATTGTCAACACCTTTTCTCTACGTTTTCTTGAGTAAAATTTCAGGAAAATTCAAGATCATTGGGAAATTCGTTAAATTCAAAAAATGATCTACACTCACTCATTTTTTGTTCACGGCAGTTTATCTCGATATCCCAGCTTGTGGCACGCGAATGCCGGCACAGCACCCAACTGAGAAACTTGAAAAAATCCGCACCAGCTATTTCGCCGCTATCTCAAATATAACTGAGTGGTATATTGAGGACCCGAGAGGAGATCCCAGTCGACCTATTCGCGCACAACGTGCTCAGCTACTTCCCACCACCGCTGCTCAGCCACCTATTGCCATACCGTACTGTAAACATCGACACACACGTCGATAACAATTGAGCCGTGCCAAAATCGGTTATTCTTATCACTGAGCCGGAGCTGCGCAGCGTAACCTGCTCGACATAACCTATTTCGGCGGATAGGCCGTTACGGCTGCACCAGCGCCTCAAGAAGGCGGAAGTTGGACGTTCTTGCAGCTATGTACCAGCATGTTGGACGGCCGACTGTATAGTATTTCATTTTTCAGGATGGTAGCTGAAGAAAGGAAGCTTCTGCAGAAGAACTGATAGATTTCAAAATCTTTCAAACTTTATATACTATAAATTGTCTTAAATCCTTCCTCTTCTCCTTCCCTTCTATTAACTTCTATAAGCCATAGTAGGTCTATTATGATTATGATTATGAGGTCTTTCTTTACTCTTCTTCTGAACTCCATAAAATGCCATACATGAAAACATTTTTCGAGGCCTAACCAGATTAAACCTTAACTTTGGGGAAGTGAACCCAAAACCCACCATCCAAACTTTCAAAAGAAATGATATTAAATGACACAGGCAGGAATTGTTCTTTACTGGAGTATTTTAGGATGGCATACACAGCTAGAATATGCTACAACTCATTGTCTCCTCAGGCAGCACCTAATGCGAATGGGTTTTGCAGAAACTGACGAGTGCATATTCTGTGGAAAAGAAGGGAAAACTCCAGATCACCTGGTGGCAAAATTCTTCATCATTGCTAGCCAACGTAAAAAATTCTTTGGTCTTGAATCTTGCAGAAGAAAGAGGGTGATCTCCTTAAAGCCATCTCAGATACTGAAGTTCATTAGAACTCTGGAACTAGACGACATAGCGGAGAAAACAGCACTGTTGGGGGCACAATAGATTTTGAGGTCGCAGTACGAAACAAAACCCCCTATTGAAATCTACAATTAACACAATTATACCAAGAAATGCATCGATTTTTCTAATTGGGGATTCTAGTTCACCTCCTCCAGGTTTGGTGGTCAAGCTTTATGTTATCGTTGACTTGCAACATATTCTTTTGACACCACTTCAATTGAAGATTTGATTTGTGAAAATCTATAAGAAAATGACCTCATGGACCTCAAAGATTGGTCACTGGTGAAGAAAGACTACAAGGTACTGTGATCTTGTTGGTCGAAAAGAACAGTTCTTCATCTCAAGTCTTCTTGATCGATATCCAACAGGAAGTGATCCAACTGAACCATACTCAACGTTGATTGTATTGCGCTAGCCCAACCTATCGGCTCCAGAAGGTCTAGCAGTTGGAGAAATTACTCATAACTCTCGTGGTAAACCCGACCAACCATTGTATCACCGTGTAATGACGTGACCAGCCCCCGTTCTGAATACAAAACGGACAATTTGCTCTTCATCTGCTCCGAAGAACCCACGCGGAATATCAATCATAATAACTATCCCTACGCAACAAATGACTAACTAGATTAGCATCGTGGTCGGTACCTAGAATCGATTTTTTTTAGTCTGGTCGGATCGCGCTCGTAAATTCCTCTATTTACTACACTAACATCGCATTCCTGGCAGCCTGAGTCATCCTTATCAGGAGCCAATGAATGATCCATCCTGCGACGAAGGCATCGCATCTAATTATAAATTCATTCACGACACGGCAAAACCGGAGGAATTTTCGAATCGGCACGCACGACGTGTGGGAAGATTCGAATTCCGAAATGAGAGGGAGAGCTGACGCAATTTCCAGTTTTGGAGGTTGGAGCAAGGATGAGGTAACGGGTGACGTACGGTGTATGAGGAATTGAACGCCTTTTCGTTCTTGTTACTCGCGATGTGGGTGTATTTACGGAAACGGGGGAAACGCATGTTTTCTTGGATTTTCTGGGAAGAGAGGATGTGTGACTGGGAACGTTGGCTGATTTAGCTCGCAATGACCAACGCGAGAATCTCTCCACTTCAACTCTTTATATAAATCCGTTATTATTCGACATTTCCAAGATGGAAATCTATACTGAGACAAACAGACTTTCGAAATTGCTCTCTATAGATTTAACATGTTCGAAAACCTACATTTGCTCACCAAACTTTCGTATTTCGATCTTGAGGAAGTTTTAACTGAACAAAACACATATTCTAAAAGAGCAACTCTTCTAGTAATAAATCTGAGAATTTCATCTATTTCGGCACAACCGTTCGATCTTGAGAAAGTTTGAACTGACCCCATCTTTTTGGGAATTTTTCGAAGGTCAACTTGCGAGTAGTTTTTCTCACAGGAAAATTATCGCAGATCTAAATGTGATACATATTATGAAAGAGCAACTCTTCTAGTGAAAAATCTGAGGACTTCATCCATTTCGGCACAACCGTTCGGTCTTGAGGAAGTTTGAACTGACCCATCTTTTTGGAATTTTTTCGATGGTCAAATTGCGAGTAGTTTTTCTTCCAGGAAAATTATCGCAGATCTAAATGTGATACATATTATGAAAGAGCAACTCTTCTAGTAATGAATCTGAGAATTTCATCCATTTCGGCGCAACCGTTCGGTCTTGAGGAAGTTCTAACTGACTCCATCTTTTTGGGAATTTTTCGAAGGTCATCTTTAGAGTAACGAATGCACTACATATCTCCTTCTTCTTTGCAGATCATGGCTTCCAAATTTCCGGTCGTTATCAAGATAGGCCACGCACACAGCGGCTTGGGCAAGGTGAAAGTGGACAACATAAACGATTTCCAAGACATGGCCAGCGTAGTAGCCGTAGCTGACACCTATTGCACCGTCGAGCCTTATATCGATTCGAAATATGACATTCACGTACAAAAAATAGGCCACAACTACAAGGCCTTCATGAGGAAATCCATATCTGGCTCTTGGAAGACCAACATAGGCTCCGCCATGCTAGAGCAAATCACCATGCCGGATAGATATAAAATGTGGATCGACGAGGTGTCTGATCTGTTTGGTGGACTGGATATCTGCGCATTAGAGGTCGGTACCACATGAATACATGAGAGATAGAAATCTACGACCTCGTTGTCTTATTTTTTCCAGGTTGTGGTGGGTAAGGATGGCCGTGAATTCATAATAGAGGTCAATGACAGCGCCTTGACCCTCCTGGGCGATTCTCAAGAAGATGACAGACGTCATATCGCTGATTTGGTCACATCCAGAATGCAGGCTATCTGTAGACCCAGAACCCCACCAAGTTCTATGGAGGACCCTGTTCCACCCCCTGTGGGACCCCGTGGTATTTTAGGAAGTCTCAGTAGTCTGACGCATTCCGAAACACCCCCTTCTGTAGCTCCTGATCAGGTCTCGCTCTCTAGTATCGGTAGAAGAGAGAGTCAAAGTGAGTAGTCTACCAAATCGCGTTTTCGTCATATTACAATAACAAAACATTTGTTTCAGCTTCCCAAACTAGCACTGTGAGTTCTGGTCGTCTTCCAGACCCACCACCAAGACCCTTCCAACGTCAGGGAAGCCAGCAATCCAACCCTCCTCCAGAGGATACAGAAGATACCATGAAGAACCTCAGAAAAACCTTCGCTGGTATATTCGGAGACATGTAAAGATCGAAGAACAAGAGCAGCTCCAGAAATATCTGTTTTTTACTCCCAGAAATGAAACATGTGACCCATATTGGCCTGAAAAACGAATTGAGTTGATTTTATTTATTTCGATGCTCAAAATTCAGTCGAAAGTAGCTACCTATATTGTTTAGGAATCACCTTTTTGGGGGGATAAAATAGATAGCGAAATTATTCAAACTGAAAACCATATAAAGTAAATTCTCCTTCATTCCACGATATGTCTGAAAATGAGTAACTTTCGTTGAATTCTTCCAAACTTTTGAAATTTTTGTAGATTTGAAGTTAGCAACTGCTGAACCCATCATACTTTCGCTGGGAGTGTGGAAAAAGAATTTCAGACAAGCCAATCTTGACGAAATATTTCAACGAGGGTATGATGTAGGGTGAGTTTGGTTTCCACATAGTCAACAAAAAGAGATTGCTTGCTTGTTGAGACGAATGAAAATTATTATATCAATTACAAGAAACCTGAAGATGACGAACAGCGCTCAATTGTCTTCTTGAAACTGAACGAGCTTCCCCAAGGCACATTCCTTGGCCTAATGAAATTATATACCGCAAATTGTTGAATCAGATGTGGTTTTATCAGAAAGTTTTATATTAAAAGTGTTCGTCTCAACAAGCAGGATTATATTTTTTCTATCAAGTAACCACTTGTTTCAGTTCTATCTCTTTCACATCTATCGCCTGTTTTAACAAGCAATACGTGAGAAGAGCGACTCCACTGCCTGAGGCTGGTACTAAAAAAGTGCCATTGTTGTATTACATAAAAAATTGTTAAATATACGTTGAAAATATTAGATATGGCAATATAGTACTTCGATGAGTTTTGTAAATGAATATGGGAACAGACACCCATCTAGAATGGAAAGCACTGACGGGTTGAAAAAGTAGATATTGAGTAATGACAATATTATTAAAGTTAGAATATTGGCACCAAATTATTGATTGATGTACGTGACATGTGTTGTTCAACGATCATAGAACAACGAAATTATTCTAGGAATTCATTCGTCGTGAATCAATTTTAAAAATAAAAAATTCCGAAATTGTATTGGTTATTACGTTCCACGCAGAATTCGGTGTTGTATTTTTTTTTCAATTCAATAGACTTCGGTATTTCATTGCACGGGATCCAGTCAGGAAAGTATAAGATAAAATTCTTAGGAAATTTTATACGAAATTAAGCAGTTTTGCACTTTTTGGAGACAGTAGATTACTCATTAAAAATATGAAAAATTTCGGTGTTGCCTCAAACATTGTGTAATAAAGCTTCTGGGTGTGTTTACTTATAATGATTAAAATGTTGTCGATGTACATAATATGCGAGTCAACATTCTGTTTTATTTATCAATGAATACAAGTTTTATTAATATTTGTTAATTTATTATTATATTTATCGCATCACTGTTTTTCTATTATATGTATTTATTGTTATTTCCGCGTTATGAATTTGAGAAAATGAGAATTGTGAACTCATATAAAATATATGTTGTAACATTTTTCTATAGATGATATGAAAATTTGAACATATCTCTAGGTGAAGTTCCAGAAATATGTAAATTCAACAGTTTTCCAAGCACAACTATTGTTTGTCAATTTTGGATCGTTCCTTTCTATATGTTATCCAATTGTAGTGTAAATAACTTATGTGCAATTTGCGTAGAATTCATATCTTTCTTGTATGCGAGCAATATACCGGTTGTAACATGTTATGAACACCATAATCGTTCCAATATTTGAAAAAGTAATATTCGGAGACTATAATCCTCTTTATGTACTATATACTGAATTTGAATGAATATGTGCTTGACAGAAGTCAGAATTATCTGATCCTTTCAACGTGAAATATGTTGTTACTTCACGTAAAGTGAATGCTCACGACAGTTTGATGGAATCTGCCTGAATTTTGTTTTTTCTTTCTAGAAAACATGTTGTATCAGTTTATAACCGAATGTTTTCAATCAGAATCGATCGATTCAAATTTAAATGTAATTTTTACAGTTACCAATGCACGAATTGGAGGTTTCTTATCTGGATTGGAATTCCATTCGAGATTTATGTGCATTTTACGACCACTGACGTACATACTGCATAATGCAGCTGATTAATTAATGATCCGATCAGAGTGTATTGTAGGTATTTCAATTTCTCGCCAAGAAAATCAATCATACATTTCCGACACCAAATCAACAATATCGAATTCGAATTCCACGATAAACCATTTTGATTTAATCCTTTATCTCAATGTTCAATTTGGAAAAAAAAATTCGTTGATTGGCAGTATTCACAGTAATCGTTGTGAGTCCAGAAAAGATTTGCATAATGAAGCGGTTGTGTTGTAGATTTAGCGCCTAAAATGAGTTATATAGAGCAGAACGTACTGTATAGTATTATGTCAATGGAAAAATATAAGGAATGAAATGACAAAAGTAATCTTATTTTCCCATCCGAATGTATCATGGAACTGGCGGATGCGCTCCTAAGCTCCTTGTTCATTTCTCATGGATACCTACCTACCTACTGCTATCATCGAATCATTCAATATTCCCTGGAATCTGAATATCAGATAAGCATCGCAATTCCTCTGAAAATTTCTCGTGGCAACGCCTTCTTTTACAAATTATCGAGCGAAACGGTCGGTTGAATTCAAATTTGCCACACCTGGGGCCCCTACTAAATCCCGGCTGAAATATGCACAAAACAAAGGTATTCTTCTGAATATAAATTAGATTTCAGATGGACATCTCGTGTTTTTTCGCTTCTTGGAATGGATTAAGTCGTCCATTATTTCGCGATGAAGTGGAACCCCCTATTGTTTGAGGAATATTCAAGGCGTTATACGTACCTACAGCAAAAATAATTTGAATTGTGAAGAGTGCATACATGATAGTTGTAATGAAATTAGGAAAACGGAGATAGAATAAGCTCTCCTAGTTGAAAAGCTTTCGTATATCTAACACTGTTCATTAGAAAATCAAATTTTTAATTTTTTCATTATTCGACTTTCGAATTAGCTTGTATCTAGTAGAAAAATCATAATAGATTTAAACGTGATACATACAGCTGACCCCATCTTTTTGGGAATTTTTCGATGGTCAAATTGCGAGTAGTTTTTCTTCCAGGAAAATTATAGCAGATCTAAATGTGATACATATTTTGAAAGAGCAACTCTTCTAGTGAAAAATCTGAGAACTTCATCCATTTAGGCACAACCGTTCGGTCTTGAGGAAGTTTTAACTGAATCCAACTTTTTGGGAATTTTGCGAAGGTCAGCTTTCTAGTAGTTTTTCTTCCAGGATAATCATCATTGGTCTAAATGTGTTACATATACTGAAGGAGCAATGCTTCTAGTAATAAATCTGAGAAGTTCATCCATCTCGACGTAACCGTTCAGTCTTTACAAATTCTCAAGTGAAATTTGCTATAATATTTTTGATAAATGCCATTTCCAAGATGAAAATTTAAATGAAGGGAGATAGGCTTTCTAAATTGCTTGCAATAGATTCAGCTTAGTCGAAAACCTATATTTTCATACCAAACCTTCAAATATCGGACACTGCTTACGAGAAAATAATTTTTTTTGTTTTTCTATTTTTCATTTTCGAGTTCACTTTGAAAGCCTCTCTAGAGTGCAATTCCCTATGGATTCGTCAACTGTTTGCTTTTCTTGGATCTACAAAACAACTTCTATGCAGTCCATATCCTAGGATAGTAATAGGATACCCTGATTTTCAGATAGAGGGGCAAATAAGTCATTTTAGGGCCCTCTTTTCAGCCAAAAAAATCGAGATCTTCGAAATCGAGTTTTTGTGCTAGGGTGGAAGCCTTGGCAATGCTGATTATGGAACCAGATAGCTCAATTGTATAGGACGAATATTATATCGTTGTCTCGAAAATGTTTCTCAAATAGGTCTCAGCTGGAAATATGCCTTGAAAGATATTCGTTTTCATGAAAACCTCAATTTCCAATTCAAATTAGCGGCTATTAATGCGAGCATTGATTGTAAAAAGAAATGAATACGATAATTTTAATAGTCGCCCCCATTTTTGTCAGCTGTAAAACTCTTATCGCCGGATCTGCTCGAAACCATTTCAGTACGTTCGAAATTGTCATACAACCGAATTATCATTTTCCTGCAAGTGTAAAATACCTATCAATCGAACGTTTCTATCCGACATGTCAATCATTTTTCAGTGTCATTATTTCCTGACAATTGCGTCAAGCGTTATAACTGATTTTTCACCATTTTCCTACGTGTGATTGCACATCATCTATGATCGTTGGAGAAAACAGGTACTATTGGTTCGGTTTGATTCGATCTGTGCAATAAAATATTGATGGTTTATTCATATAATTCTAGTTCGTGAAAGTTTTCCGTTGTGTGTAAGTCTAAAGTGGAATGTGCTGCTAGAAGTGTGGTGAAAGATGGTGATCCAACGCCAAATGGAAATAGTAATGAGGTAAATAAGATGATAGGTATCTTCAAAATCTATCGCTGAAACTTCCTCCAAAATGGCGGAGTTACCACTGAATATACAGGTTGAGTCTTCGACTCGTACAAATATTTCAACAGTAAATTCTTGAGGTCCTTTAACATTTTCTCCCAATCTGCTCGATGTGAAAGATACAGGGTATTGAAAAACCATAAAAAAATTAATTTTTAGTTCTATTCCACAAACGGTGTTATCGAATGGAATGAATTGCGGAATCTAGTTTTTCATTCATTTGATGAATCTTTTTCGAACACAAAATATCACCCACGTCTTCTAGTTTTCTCATTATGACCATTACGTACCATAAAATACAAATATTCAAAGAACCAGACACTTGAAACTAAGTTGGACGTTTGAACGTTTTGTAAAATGAAAGTATTCTTCATATTTTCTCGTATAATGCTCCGTTTTCGAGAAATTTTATGTTCAAAAAAAAAATATCTGCGAAACTCGAAAAATTGGATACTCTGACCGAATGCAACTCTCTTTAAAAGGTCCACAGATGTGTAGTGTCACAGATCTAGCTAGTTATTCTGAAGGAAATTTTGTTTTTTCAGGGGTGACACAGCTTATTATGAAAACTAGTTTTTATCAGGGCCGAATCGGAAAAAATACTAAAGGAAAAATTTGTTTCTTGTAACCTCAAGAATCTACTGATAAAATAGTACTAGTGAAAGACTCACCCTGTACCTATACAGGGGGAGGTTTCAATCAAATGATCTTCTCCAATAACGGGAAGGATTCAATAAAGTTCACATCAAATGAAATAATATTCCACTGTACTGTCAGATTAATTGATGGCCTGAACCAAAATGAACTGGGGAAGGTTGAGAAAAACACCTCATCCTTACAACTTCCACTGCCATCTAAATCAGCCTCTGTTCCTCACCAGAAATAAAAATAGAACGCGTACTACATAGGTGCAACGCATATCTGAAACTACCGGATACCGCCTTATCGCAGCAAAGCCACCACAGCCAGTGGCAGTAGTCCTGGCCATGTACAAAGAACGATACCGAGTTAGACAGCTGGAGTGTTGTAACAAACAAATGTTCGGCGACCTCATAGTCACATGCCCGACCTACGCAAGACACATGCCCAAAAAGATGATCCAACCGGTGCCTATCACGGTTAAACCCGTGGTCACACCGGAAGAGATAGTGAGGAAGCACATGATGGAGGCTGAGAAGAGGCGGGCGTCTCTCCTGGTGGACCAGCTCCTCCTGGACATCCACAACAGCATCCAGCACACGACCGACTACAACTCCACAACTAGCGAGAGATCGTCCCAGAAGTACAGCCGCGCTGTGTCACAAGATCTCTGGAAGAGAGGTAGGTGCATCTCAACTTGTAAAGTTTTCCAGGAAGAAACTTCTTAACTTCAATATGAATTGATTACTCCACTCCAGATTAATCCTCAATATTCAACCAGAAGACGTCTCATGACCCCCAATATTCCTTTCTAGATATGGAAGACCTATCTGCCCTCGTAGTCCTTCTTGGTGGTCAGATTGAACGCGTCGGTGTGAAGCTAGTGCGTCGCCTGAAGCGTCGTGAGAATCTCCGACGCCAGCAGGAAGCTCACTGCGACGTCATCACATGTCAGCTGAAGAAACGTGAGTATGCGCCGTTTTGGGTCGCTGTCATAGGAAGAATCGGGAATGCTCAGAACTAGAATCCTGCAATTTCCTTATTTTTGCTGATAACTTCAGACATCATGTACCGAGGAATGTTCGTCCACTAAATACAGATCGATTTCTCTTCAAATTGGTTGACTGTACGTATAGGTACATCAATCAATCGAACTGATCGCAAAAAAATTGGATGCTCGCCTTGGATGGTGTCGATTCAATGAATTCAACTGCTTCAAGTGCAATCCGTAGTTTTGATAGTGTGGCGAATCCAATTGGATAATGCATAAATTTGAGATAACGCAATTTTGATGGGTTTCGAATGTATTCTGGATTCGGTCGACGGAAAGAAAAACTGATTACATTTAGGCATATCGCGAACTGGAAATTTTTTCATTGGGGTCAACGAGTTTGTTCATTATTACCAAATTGAGCGCTGATAAATATTCTAATTTTCGTTCAGTGACAAACCAACTGGACGGTATCAATAAGAACAGATGCAGTTGAACTACCATTAAGTACACAGGAGAAACAGTTTTTATAATTGCGAAACGCAGAAAATTTCAATTTTCAATTCCCTTTGATGAGAGGAATTTTTCATTGAACCATCAACAGTTGGTTTTCTTCTAACTACAAAACAACTTTTATATTCTAGGACAATAACAGACCATTTAAACAGTGGCAAAGTAGTCAAGGTACCAAAAATTTCATACATCATTCCATTATTGACTATCTTCTTTTGCTGTGTGTATTAGAAAATCAAAACAACCTCCAAAATGTATACATTCACATTTATTTCACCAGTCGGTTGGCCATGAAATAATTTTCTCAAGTTTTTAATGTCATAACGCTGTTGCCACAACTAATATCAATTTTTATCACGAAAATGCCGAAAGTGATTGAAAAAGAGAGACAGGGTTTCGGGAAGTGCTATTTAGAATTCAGGTCCGCTCATTCGAATAGTTATACCCTGATATTCTAAAATCCACAATACGTCAGACGGTAGCGAACATATTCAATGTAAGAGAATTTATATAATGTTTCATCTGAATCTAAACGACTTATATTTCAGCTGAATATTTTCACAATCAGAAAGATTGTGAATGAAGAGGATGACAAAGAATTTCCTGCTATTGGGACACCCAAAAAAGTGGTGGCATTTGAGAATTTTATGTTTGAGTGAATTAATGCGAAAAGTTTACTGTAGGATTTTCGATGAATGTCATCGTAGAATAAGTTCGCGAAAATTGATTTTTCTATTTTTCATTTATCATTATCTGTTAATTCCTTCGGGAGATACCCATTCCCGACCTCTGCATCATATGCATTTCATCTTCGGGTTAATATTTTTGAAATCTACAACTGATGTAACCTATTCAAACTTTAGCCCAAGAAGATAATGAACATTAACGTCTAGTTTCATAATCGAATTTAAAGACATTTTATGCTTAAAGCTTCCTTTACTATCATTTTCAGTAGGGTTAAAGGAAGCACATTCTGATAAATGACAGAAACTTTTACGTAGAACGGGCAACATAGCGTTGATTTAAAACCCAAAAATGTTTTGACAAGCGTCATAACCCCACATTTTCGTACTATATAGAGTGAAATGTGCCAAATTTCCATGGCCAAAAGCCGAGTGCTAAAATAAAAGTGAAAGTTCGACTGTTTTGTGTAGATATTCTGCCTGAACCTAAAAGCTGAAAAAGTTCCGATTTGAAACAGATCCTTACTTAGCATTTCATTCAGTAGAATCCATCTTCAAGGGTTTCCTTTCAATAGTTTTTTTTTAAATTCTGTATCGTCAATATAGAAAATTGTGAATTCGTTCGAATTTGGATGAATTTTCATTTCTATGCTTCACAAATATTTTCCAACCGTTTTAATGGGAAAAATTCTATAACTAAATGAGCAATCTAGCAATATTTCACGAAACAAACAGGAAAGTTTCATCCTGGAATCTAAACGCGACTTTTCACAGCGGCAGCGTTGGGCAGAAATCGATAACCCTCTATCTCTCACGACAACCAGACAATTTCCACGTCATCAACCTCCCTCGCTTTCCACCTTTTCCGACCGACAAGGAAAACCTCTTCTAACGTCCCGGCAAAAACGTTTATTAACCCTCAGCGATCGGAGTGTCAGAATTTCATGCAGTTTACTTTCAGAGATGTATGAAGTGAAACGTCCATATGAGTGCTTTTCTGAATTCCTTAATGAAAGTTGCAAGTGGGTCCACCAACGGTAAGCCAGTTTTCACGAGGATAACGAAAAATTTCGCTTCGGATCCCATTCAGAATTTATTGGTTATGGTTCTTTTCCTGCATGTAAAAAATTTCGTTGATTCCGGATATTAAAACTCCGTTTTTTTAATGAAATTTCGTTTGATGAGGGTTTACACGCTGAAAAATGTCCCCAGTTGGAAGTTAGTCTGGAAGTAGTTCATTAGAATTTCAAATTTTTCGAAACATATGGTACGTGTCAGGTGATGCATGTAAATTATCTAATTAATCGAAGTATTTGGGTTGATCCACATAATATCCATTCTGATAAACATATAGACTTTGTGGTTCCCCCATTTTTACACAGTTCAATTCAGGATTTTTTTAAATTATGAAGAAAATGAGATTTTTTTATGATTACTCCGATGAATTTCTATCCATTGAACCCTACACCTGTTTCAACCAACCACTGCAGATAGATCTAGATGATCCTTAACTGTGTAAATTCTTTTACAGTCCTGCCAAACAGCCCGGAAGAAATGTGTTTCACAGTGAATCCCCAAGCTGGAGAATCAGGATTTTCTCAATGGGTGACAGCTATGAAGATGGTAGCTCAGTTGCCAGGGGGTATACCTCCAGAATTCAGAAAGAGACTGTGGCTCACGATGGCTGAGAAACATCTGGCTTCCAAAGGGGTGAGTACAGGAAAATTTCAGACAGTTCAGAATCGGAATCTTCGATCAGAAATAAAAAATTTGTCTGGAGGAAATTCGACAAGGTGTAATGAAGACGCTGTGAATTTTACAATTTCCCATAGTGTGTTATTGAACTTATTCCACGAAATATACACAATATTGGGATTGTCTGCCTATTTTGAAGCATGGTCGGATAGTACTCATAATTTTCTTTCCTTTGGGTCATCGCAGTGGATCCATACTTCAAGTTCAGCAAATTCGGCAGTGTGAGCCTTCTATTTTCGTTATTATCCATTGACAGAACAATTGGCTTGAGTGCCTTTTGTAACAGAATATCCGCCATCTACCTATTCCTCCAGTTCTGGTTCCACGCCAGCATGTGTAATCCAATAAGGCAGCTCCAGAACGTTGGAGGCTGCAAAGTCATTCAACTAACATGAGACATCGAATTTCACAGGACCAAGAGGCCTCTCCATCTTAATTAACGCTATCTTTCCCTTCTATACAAGGACAGGGAAGTTTCGAAGCGGGAGTTCTTTTCTTAAAAAACGCGGTCAGTTCATAACCGCTGAAAGAATTAGAAAAGCGTGACTATCATAAGAGCATTCTTAATTTTATTCTTGCTGGAGAGAATTGATGAGAGTTCGAGTGGAACTAAAACGAAGTGGAGCGTATATTGAGCTTATCAATGATTTCCAATACAGTACAAAAGAAGTGAAATATCCACTAAAAAATAAACCCTTACCTTGAGAGGATGCATCATTCCAAAAAGTTCTTGGGAACTTTAACTCTGCTAGATATGGGAAATATTCGGATCTTAGCAAGACTATTCACCTCCTTACTGCCTCATGAAAGACCTAATGAGAATAGGACAGCAAAAAGTGACGAGTGAAGTTTCTATAAGGAGCAGGATAGATGCCAGATCGCTTGGTGACGAAATACATCAGAATTTAATGTAAATGGTCACTCCATCAAGAAATCTTGAATTGAAGTGTTGTAAAACAGCTATCCCAGGTAACCTTGCCACTTTTAACCTGTCGTGTTACTGGCAGCATTCACGAAGTGAAAAAAAACCACCAATGCCTCTGCAATAAAAAATCTAAAACTATACGCCAATCAATGTTCAATGAAAACGATGCTCTGCTAATCGAAATTATCTCTCGATCGTCTAATATTGAATGAGGAGGAGTGAAAAACGGTTTCATCCTAAACAACAGAACTTTATGTCACTCAACAGAGTAGAATTCAGAACAATAGTGATGAAGAATTTAACTAGATGAGTGGAATCTGCCTCTAAAATTAATTCCATTGAATAAAGCACTCTCCCTAAATACCTCAATTTGCCGTTTTCATCTCCATCCACCTAGACTAATCTGATATTCGAACAAAGTGAGCCTTTCATGAAAATAGCAGTATGAAAATTACATCTATTGTGCAGAATGTATAGGAACGATATGGCCTCAACAATATAAAATCCTCTTCATGTGTATGAAACCAGGTTAATTATCGACTTGACCTTCCTCGCTCTTCCACTGCCAGTGCTCACATCCATCAAAATATAGCGGTTTGAGGAAAAATGTTTTTCCACTTACGCAACGTTATCAGAGATATGATAAAATGATATACGCTGTAAAAAATTATCATACAGATCCTTACGCTTTGTTGTTTTCCTTCGGTAAACTGGTTTTTAATTTCCTTTTTCCAAAAACCATCAGACGTATCAAATCGAATGTTTCATCTCGAATTAAGGGCGAGAAATATTTTCCTCTCCATTGAAACCGGATTGAAATCTACAGATGTTCAATAAATCGCATGAATATATGAAGACACTCGACTTTGTTGCAGGTGGATTGGAACAGGGTAGAAAGGACCTGCTTCAGTGAATGGGCCCATCCAGAAGACGGAGAATTGGGGGTGCAGATAGTGAAGGACCTGCACAGGACCGGTTGCAGCCTGTTCTGTGGAGAGGGTGGCCAAGAGAACCAGGCGCTGTTGAAGAAGGTGCTCTTGGCGTACGCCAGATGGAACAAAGCTGTAGGTGAGATGTTTGAACTTTAGATAAGGATTTTAAAGGAGTTTTGGCATGTTTTTATAGGAAATTTACAACGCCAGTCATAAAGCAAATACTTGAAGACCTTTAAAATGCAAACTTGGGAAATTTCAGGGTGTTTCAATTCCTTTTTGAGCCATAATCTGTGGCAGTCTTCGACAAGAGAAACAAACCAACGTTTCCTTGTAGGCATCGGTTATCTCTCAGTAAAACGTGCTTTTAGGCGAAACGAGCAACAAAAGGAGAATGAACTGGAAGACACGAAAATCGACCGAAATGCTACACACTATTTTCTGAGTGTTTCATTTTCATTTTCCGCCTCTCGTGAAGCTTCAAGTGAACGTCTAGGGCCGGAGAGGAACCCATCAAAACTGCGGTTCCGTTCGAAACTAATTTCCTTTCGGAATCGAATATACTAACCTAATTTAAGAAGTGACACTCAACAGGCAGAAAGCTTGACGTTTCAATCTGCCCGATTGTATTGTTGCAGCGAATTGGGGGTATTTTGCGGAATTGTTTTTTATCACGCAGATCGTGTTCAGAGCGAACAACCAAGACAGCAAAACGAAATTTTATCATGTCATGTGAATGTTATGGGAATTTCTTCTTAATTTCTGAATGTATCCCAATTAATCTACTTTTTCTTCTTCTCTTTCCCTTTCTCTTCTTGCTGGCTACTGTGTAATTTTCTTCTAATGGGAGAAAGGCCAGTAGCAATCATATTCAATTGGAATTTGCAGTTTCAGGAGATAATCACATCCATATCTACTGAAACTTGTACCATTCTTTTTCAAAGAAAGTATTGAATGACGTTTTACAAAATTTGATCTTTTCTGATCAATTCTAAGCTTATTATTGTTTCATACTTAACCAGTATACGTTCTCATACTCTTAGAACTTCGAGAATGACTAATTGGATCACGAAAGTTGGACGATGTAGAGTTGAAAACAAAAACTACTGTCGAAAGTCCAAATAGTAATTAATTAAACTGCATATAATTGAAATTGCTGTTTCAAGACTACCTTAGAAAGCTCCGAGAAGTTTGAATGAATATGACTTCCATATTGAGACTCTTCAAGAAAAAATTCTTCTAGACTGAGGAGTAATAACGGAATAACGTGCTGAGAATAAAATGGAGAACTTACAACTCGCGCAGTGTCGTTCGTTTTTATGTTCAGACGTAGGAATACCTTGAAAGACCGTCGAAATATATCGTTAATCCTAATTTATGGCTTGGGATTATCGTAAATCCCACATCTTTATTCAATTTAACGAACCTATGAAATCAATTCGCTTTGTTTGCACTCCACCAGCACTTCAGTGGCCAATAAAAACCTAGAGAGTAGAGAGATGATCGCAGCCATTTTTCGAGGCCCCAACTTACATTATTTTCAAGTTTGCTCTGTTTTTAGAACCCTGAAAAACGCCGTGTTTTTTCCAGTAAATTGCTTCTTGAAAAAGGTGTATATCCATCTTGCTGATCTTCCCAAACCTTTCAGGTTATTGCCAAGGATTCAACATGCTGGCAGCCCTGATTCTTCAAGTGACTGACAAGAGCGAAACAGACGCCCTAAAACTAATGATATACCTCATCGAAGGAGTTCTTCCCGATTCCTATTTCGCTGATAGTCTACGTGGACTTTCAGTAGATATGGCGGTCTTTAGAGAACTGCTGAGGACGAGGTTACCTAGGTTATCCAAGCATCTAGATCTTCTGCAGAACTTGGCCAAAGAGGGGACCACCAGTTACGAGCCCCCACTCACCAACGTCTTCACGATGCAATGGTAAGTTGAAGGAATACACAAAATTCCCAATTTGCTTCAAATACCAAATTTTCAATAACAGGTTTCTCACGCTGTTTTGCAATTGTCTTCCTCAACCCTCGGTGCTACGTATATGGGACTTGATACTACTAGAAGGTAACGAAATTTTGCTGAGAACCGCACTGGCAATCTGGCAAACTCTGGCGGAGAAAATCGTGAGGGTCAGGACTGCGGACGAGTTTTACTGTATAATGGGCCTTCTAACAACAGAACTTCTGGAGAACAATCTCATAGATGCCAATTCTTTGATCAAAGCGGTCGTATCAATTGGTCCTCTGACTGAATTGAGGAGTTTGAGGGAACATTACCTTTATAACATCAATCCTCTTGGTCCCATACCTAATTTAGGAATAGCCGAGAAGCAGTTGAAGGTTTATCCGAAAGAAAGGTAAATTCTTGCATGTATGGATCAATAAGCTTTGCCTACTATTGAATTATTTCTTGGTTTAAGGATTAATCTAGACATCAGCACACTGAAGAAGCAATACATGAAACTCAGACAGAGACAGAGACAAGCCCACATCATCTTCTCGGCAGCCATAAACAGACAACCTCCACCTAAATCACCAGTAGCAATGAATCACCTTCTTCTTGGCAAAAGTGCCTTGGTACCTGCGAAAAGACTTGGGCCACCAAAAGGTGAGATACTTCTCCAAAGAGAATCCATAAAACATCTACTTTGATTTCAGGGAGCATTCCCCCAGCCAGAGTGCCTACCACGCTGCACTGGAAGGACACCAAGCAAACATCCAGCTCCTCATCGTCCGACACCGAGCTCTGCGATGATGACAATCCCCCAAGCGACTCTTCGGACGACGCCAACCCCAAATCGCCGGTACCTGATCTACCCGAAGACAATCCAAATTCAAGTGATACCACGAACGTCGCAGATGACGTTCAAGAATCGCCAGCCTGTGTCGTCACAAAAGACAATATAGAAAACCAACAAGGTGATATTTTGGAATCGTTAGTTAATAGTGAATTTGTCGTTCGGAAGATTACCGATGAAGACTCCGAAGACGACTCTGTGGACTTCGAACTGTTCCTGGAAGATCGCGTCAAATCTTTGAAACAGGACGGGGAGAATAAAAGGGTCACTTTGTCCAGGAGAAACAGCGAGAGGGCTCTACAGATAATCCAGGAAAATTCGCTCATTCTCCATAGGATATTGCAGTGTCAATCGAGGTTGAGTCTTTCGCCACCAGCAACTGAAACTTGTAACGATTCTGATGATGAAAGTACCTCCAAGAAGTCACAGAGTCCTGGAATCAGCATGAACCCTGCGTTCCATTCGGAAAGTACAACTCAGGATACCAAAGATGAAAATCAAATTCCCAATTCTAAAACTGTAATTCATCCAGATATCTCTGACTACGACCTTCCGAAAACCCTGAGGGATGTGGATGAATACCCTTTCCCATCTAAATACGCAGAAATTCTGAAGAAGAGTCGGAATCTCAATGAAAAATGTGATGGTCTATTCAATACTGGTACTAAAAAGACTACCGAATTGGAAGATCAAGAAATACAACTTCCAGAATCGAAAACGTTCACCAACCAAGAAGAACTGATAGATCTCACTTCGAATTTTGATCAAAATGAAAAGAAGAAGAGCTACATTCTGAGCGAGTTTGACGTTGATTATAGCGAGAATAAAATAAGACCTTGGTTGGAAAAAATCGATCTGAATAGGAACACTGAGTACCTTCAAAGTTTCGATGAAGATCTTGCTCCTCAACAAAATGTAACCCGCATCTTCAATAAGCCATTCCGAGATGATACATCCGGAAATGACGAGAAAGATGAAGAAACCAAGACTGACCAAAGTGGACCTGTGATCCCAGATATGATTGTGAGCTTTTCAGAAAGCAGGAAAAATTCAGAGAAAGAACCATGTACTTCATTGAGAGATATAGATTATGACTGGAGCAAAAATACTTCGTTTCTTGAGAGCCGGAACTTCACCATTTGTGTCGATAAGATAACTGAGAGGAAAAGTTTATCTGCAACAAATTCCATAGAAAAAACTGACAAAAGTAATGAGAGAAGAAGTTTATCGGCCACTAATTCCATAGAAAGGGCTGCGTCTCTTTCCGCCACAGATGATGTTTGTGTGAAAGTTAGGAGAACTGTTAAATCGCCAGATATTTCTTACGAAAGCAGCATCCTTTCACCGCCAAGATCGAGACTCAGTAGCAGCAATTCGAGGGATCTGATGTCACCCATGAATGAATCTAGCATGTCTATATCGAGTCGAGTTACATCGCCTTCTCCAGAAAGAGAATTCGAATCTTACAGAAGATTATCACCGAGAAGAACGTACAGTACTACCAATGAAGATACCAGGGTATCTCAGCACGAGGAAGCCGTAATTATGAGGACCAAATCGCCTCAAAGGAATTTCGATGCGATAGAAGATCCTCGAAACAGTTGGGAGTATAAAAATTATAGAGAATCTAAGGATAGAATAGAGAAAAAACTTTATGGTGACCCTGAACGTAGAATAAAGGACTTGTCATCTTCTACAGACAATATGGAGTCTAGTTCGAAAGAATCCATTGAAGAATCTTTGAACAGAACCCTGGATGGTTCCAAGGATTACTCCCTGGAACATAGGAGTTCTTCTTTTTCTTCAAAAAGTTCTTCTCTACCGGATCAGCAATGGAAGAAGAAAAACCTAAAATTATTCGATGGTAAAAATGACCCAGGAGAGGATCACAGTGAATATGGAGCTTCAAGATCCTCGAAACTATCGTCACCTGACAGAGGCTCCTACTCTGCTAGATCTTCACCTCTATTGAGATACGAGGAAAGACGAGATTGTGCATCCCCCAAATCGCCAAACCGTGTATTCAACCCTTTTCCTGTGCCACTCAGCTCGAGACAAAACAAAGAGATTGGGGTGAAGCTCGGTCTCTACAAAAAGTGACAAATTATATTAGCCTTACGCGTTTATTCTAATTCAAAGACTGCCCATAGCCTAGTGTTGAATCGTTATGTAATAATTTATTTTATTGAATATTTACAAAGTGAAGTGATGTTGTTGTTGTGCGGTTTAAAAATGAAACATAGTGAGATTTTTTAATGTTTAAAAGGGGATTTTAGCGGTTGTGCAGTATCGAAGAAGTCGATTCTATCTCAGTATTATAGGAATATTTCGAATGTAAGCTTAAATTTTTCTAGGGAGAAATATCCAACAAAGAATTTTTCCAACATGGCACTTTTTAGACATTTTCTAATAGTTCTTCAGATGAATGGAGAAACATGACGAAATCAGTGTTTCAAAAACTTTGAATATACCTATCCTCCACTGTTCTAATCAAAATCGTGGCTTTAAATATTTTCATGCCAATTAAGAACAAGAATGATCTCTGTAAAAATCAGAATTCCGATCAAGGTCTTTACACTGGACTGAAGTAATTGTCCTAGATCAGACTGCCGATGTGGGAGGTTTAAATGAAGAACTTTATCAAATCAAATAATATATTTCGTCAATTCAAAAATGAATTATTGTGTACCTATAAATTAATCAATCAACTGCATTCAAAATGTTTCTTTTTCTCTTTATTCAGAATCTCCTTTCATTCATCGATTCAGAACAATATGTAGGTTGAACATTAAACAAAATGATGAAATAAGAAATAATGTAAAGCATATATTTTGGGATTCGTAGATAAGTTGAGTATAAATATGCGCTGTGCCACATCCGTTCTCGAAGACAATGTTAGCGATTGATATATTTCCATAAAAGTTGTTGAAAATAATCCAATAAATAGTTTTTTTATTCGAAATTCTGTTGTCACAACTGTCCCGATCCCGATAATTTATGCAACCAACAGAATAAGGATGATTCGTTGCAAAAGCTGTAGGCCTGATCGTTTTTGAAGCACAAGAACCACATTCTTAACATAACCTTAAAGTAAAAACCATCAAGAAGATATAGAAAAGAGGGGCAATGTAATTCAGAGCCGATTGAAAGGGTGAATGACTATTGGGTAGCCAGGTCGAGCCCAATTTTGTGATTATAAAGCTAACTGCAGAATCTTTGGTGATAGCTATGCTGCTATCGACCTGGAGTGACATAACGAGCACTTCTCCTTCTCCTATTATGCCTGCGGCTTTCTATATCTTCTTGCCATCAATAGGGAAGATCACCTGGTAAATGCAAAGTACACAGAAACGTTCTTTCGTTGAAAAAAGTAATCGCCTGTTTCAGGGACAGAAGAGCAATTATCAACCTAACCTAATAGCTATATTCATCCAGAATCGGTGGGCAAGTGCAGACCAGATGCTTATCACCGTAAATATCGTCTATTCTAGCCACCGTTGGCCAAACCTTAACCTCGGGTTTAACGAAAGGAGCTGGAAAAGCAGCCTGTTCTCTCGTATATGGCCTTTCCCACGTGGAACTGATCACTTGTTCCTGCGTATGAGGAGCCATTTTCAACGGATTTACACGAATATCCATCCTGCCTTCTTCTATCTCCCTTATCTCCTGTCTTATGCTTATCATCGCATCGCAGAATCTGTCCAGCTCCTGTTTATCCTCCGATTCGGTAGGTTCGATCATGAGGGTTCCTTTAAATTAAGTATTACACTCTGTATATAAGAAAGACCAACAAGACTCACCAGCGACAGGCCAAGACATGGTAGGGGCGTGAAAGCCATAATCCATCAGTCTCTTGGCGATGTCATGTGCTTCGATGTGAGCAGTCTTCTTGAATTCCCTTATATCTAAAATGAACTCATGGGCGCACAAATTGGTTGAAGGGCTCTTGAATAAGGTTATGTAGTAAGGCTCCAGAACTTTCGACATGTAGTTGGCATTCAGTATGGCAACCTAAAACATGAGTTGGCATTTGGGATGATGTCATAGCATTTCGAGTGAGATGGCTTGGGAGATCCCATTCAGAAACTTACCTGGGTAGCTTTCCTAAGTCCTCTGGCTCCCATCATTTTTATGTAGGCCCAAGATATTGGCAGAATAGCGGCAGAACCATAAGGTCCAGCGCTCACAGCTCCTCCGTTGGTGTTTCCACTTTCACCATGAGGATTTATGACTGGATGTCCTGGAAGAAACGGAGCAAGGTGGGATTTCACGCCTATAGGACCCATCCCAGGTCCGCCACCTCCGTGAGGAATGCAAAAGGTCTTGTGGAGATTCAAATGGGATACGTCACAGCCATAGTCACCTTAAATAATCGTATTTTTTAAGTGTGAGTAAAGTAAATAGGCAGAATTTTCGTGAAAAAAAGATGTCCGTATAAAATCTCTTGATGGTAGCTCACAAAACACCCGTATTATTTCAATTTTTCAAACCATAACAACGTACCAGGTCTACAGAGTCCAACCTGTGCATTCATGTTCGCACCGTCCATATAAACCTGTCCGCCATTCTTATGTATAATATCACAGACATCTGCTATAGTTTCCTCGTAAACTCCAAAGGTGGAGGGATAAGTTATCATCAAACACGACAGTCTCCCACTGAATTTCTCGGCTTTACTCTTCAAATCATCCATGTCGATAGAGCCATCTTGTTTTACCCTCACTGCTTCCACCTACAACGAAAATTCTGGTCAATTCACTAAGCGGTTCCAACAGTGAAGCAATTCACCTTCATACCGGCCATTTGGGCACTGGCTGGGTTAGTCCCATGGGCACTCACTGGTATCAAACATATATCTTTCTGGCTATCTCCTATGGCCTCTTGGTAACACTGGATTGCTCTCAAACCTGCATATTCTCCTTGCGCGCCACTGTTCGGTTGGAAACTTATGTTATCGAAGCCCGTTATGGCACACAAATCCTTCTCCAACTCTTCAAAAAGCTGTTTGTACCCTCGAGCTTGATCAGCGGGAACAAAAGGGTGGATATCAGTGAAATGTTTGAAGGAACAGGGCATCATTTCTGTGGTAGCGTTGAGCTTCATCGTGCAAGACCCTAGAGGTATCATAGAATGAACAAGAGACACGTCCTTGTTCTCCAATATCTTCATGTAACGAACGATTCGATTTTCAGAATGGTGAGAATTGAAAACTGGATGTGTTAGAAAGGGTGATGTCCTCTTGAAAGGACTGTTATTGATAGACGCTTCTTTCATACGAGGATTCGCTCTAAAAATTGAAAAGTAAAAATATCAAACTTCCAGTTTCTACTGGAACAATCCAACTTACATCTTCCCAGTTAATTCCTCTACAGTGTGACTACTACCAAATACATAAAATAGGTCGTCTACGTCTTTCACAGTAACCGTTTCATCTAAAGATACTCCGACGGAAGCTTCATCATCGAAATATCTCAAATTAATTTTTTTCTCATCTGCTCGTCTTTTAACTTCTTCTACGCCTATCCTCGGATAAACCCTGATTGTGTCAAAGAACATTTTATTGGCCTGTTGATTTCCATCTTCTTGCAATCCATAATTAAGAACCTTCAAAATCGACTTACAAGTTACAGCATCGGATGACTTGCCCAAAAACTTACCAAGGTTAAATTGTGCACTCTACTCGCGATATCTTTCAAACCTTGAGGTCCGTGGTACACTGCAAACATCGCAGACATGGTGGCGAGTAAAGCTTGGGCTGTACAAATATTACTTGTGGCTTTATCTCGACGGATATGTTGTTCCCTTGTCTGCAAGGCCAATCTGTAACCGTCTCGACCTGCAGCGTCTCTTGTTACTCCAACCATTCTTCCCGGCATGAGTCTGACTAAAGACTGGTTGCATGCGAAAAACCCCGCATGAGGACCACCATAACCTAGAGGAACCCCAAGTCTCTGCGAAGTACCTATTGCTATATCCACTCCAAAATCACTAGGTGGATGCAAGAGAGTTAGACTTAAGAGATCAGCAGCGCAACAAACCAAAGTTCCTTGAAAAATAATGATTGGAGTTATTTTCGTCAGATGTCGAAGTGAACTGAGACAAACCATTTGCATGCGCATCCTCCACCACTTTTGAGAAATCCAATACATTTCCTTCGGTGTCAGGGTATTGGAAAAGAACACCAGCAACATCGTGGTTAGTGAAATCGAAATCGAACACATTTCCAACTTCTATAGCCAAGCCCAAAGATTTGGATCTTGTTTCTATCACAGAGATTGTTTGTGGGTGCAGTTTATCTGAAAGGAGAAACTTCTTCCTCTTGTTGTACCTGTAGCATAGGGAAAGTGCCTCAGCAGCTGCTGTTCCTTCATCTAGTAGGGAGGCATTGGATACGTCCAATCCTGTTAGTTCAGAAACCATGGTCTGGTAGTTCAGGAAACTTTCCAATCGACCTTGTGCGATCTTGAAATGAGAAAAAATGGTTGAATTTGGATTTTTCTATTGTTTCTTCACGAACCTCTGGTTGGTACGGGGTATAAGATGTGGTCCAGCCTGGATTTTCGAAGATATTCCTCATCAGCGCGTGTGGAACACAGCAGTTGTGGTATCCCATTCCTATATAAGACCTCCATATCTGATTTTTCTGAGCAATTTCTGTTATTTTCTTAATCAACTCATATTCTCCTGAAAAAATACTGGATAAGTTTAAACCCCCAGCGTGTGGCATATACAAATACGATTATTATTCAACCTTTAATTTCAACATCTCTGATAAGGTTAATAAGATAAAAGCGCTGCAGGGGATCTTGTTGAAATGGAAGATTTTGTAGTATTTCTGAGTGACGATATGTAAAGGAAATTTCGTCAGTCCAGTTTTATTTTTATAAAGATAGCAGATAATGGAACTTTAGCAACAAAACAATCCGACTTCGTGGATATTTCAAACAAAATTCCCGATTTGATGACCTGAAGTAGTAAATAGAGAGTGATATATTGGATAAATAGGTTCTAATACTTTACTTTAGCGTCCATATCAAATCTGTTATACTATTTCTAGTTCCGGAAAAAAAGTTTTAAATTTCATTTCGAAATTAAAGCAGGCAGCAAATGAATTGTTTCAGATGAAAAAATTTGGATCTTTACTCAACTCAAAAGTGGAATAGTAAACCTATCCTAACGAAATGTTTTTTACTCACCTAAAGGTTCATCAATATCAAGAGGTTCATTCAGCCTTATTTTCTCTGGGACAGCTCTGTTAGTTAATTCATCAAGACTCTAAAATTCACGAAGAGAAGATTCAAGGATCATAATTTTCTTCAAAAGAATAAAGACAAAGTTATGCAGAAAGCAGAAAGCACATGAAATATTTGCGTTAAACGAATCAACAAAGATGACGCTCAAAATATCGAAACAATTTTCTTCAGATGAAAAACTTCTCTTTATTTTTCTATTTGATGATAAGTCTTCATTTTTCGATATTTCCTAATATTTCACTGACCAATACGCTAGTTCCCTTATTGCAGTTTTGCCTTTTAAGTGTCCAAATCGACAAAAGAAGTCTTTTGCAACCAATATTACATTACATTGCTTTTTAAGAAGTGAACAACAACCTACTTTGAAGCCTAAGCTGTCTAACATAGTTATAATATCCCTATCCCTGGGTCCAATGTGTCTATTAGTAAATTCATCCTTTTTAGGAAGTAGGTTTTCATCAATTTTCAACACATTAGTAACGCTTAAATTTCTGGCACTCAACACTGTACTCAAATGAGATTTGAATGGCCTGTTCACTTTTAAAAAAACGCGACTATACATTGTACGAAATAAATTGCAAATTAATTACGATATCTCAACTCTTCGAGAGATATTACAAATACTGAGACGAAGAGAATAATTTCTCAACAATTATCCCAATGATACAGGTCACAGGTCGTACCTATCATGAATTACATGATAAATATTTTGTCATATGGTACCCCGTAACACTAACCTCTTCTGAAACACTTACATATGCTATATTGTTTAATAACTAAAAATGTATCGCTAACATTCAAAAGAATATATTTTGTCATATTTCGATAGGAAATTATTGCAGTCTAATTTTCACTATACTAGAAAAAAAAGGTGCCTAACTCGCCGGAACTTATTATTAATTTATGTTGAGTGATATTTTCGAAAGCGTTGTTAGCAGATATTTATTTTCATTCCCTTTAGGCTTAGGGTGCACAAAAATATTTTTTTTTGACATGGAAAAAGGGCAATGATAATATATTCATCGAAGAGTTGTTTCGAATATATATTTGTAATGATACTCATTACGACAGTATTGTCTTAATTTCCCCTCTTTAAAGTAGAACATTAGTCCAAAAATTCAAATAGCATAGTATGGATTTGATGTATTGCTGTGGTAGAAGCTTGTATCGTATGCAACTAAACATACATGAACTGATTATGTATGGAAGCCTACATTCGAGGGACATATAGTAATCAATTCTTGGGAGATATTTCAAATTATCGCTAACAACGTGATTGTTATTGAAATATACCCAAAAAAATGTGATAGCACCCGAATAAATTTCCTCCTAACCAAATTCTTCGCATAAAGCTACATTCACAATCAATTCACGGGCCGAAGTGCACTTCGGCACGGAAGCTTAGCAGATGGCGTTCTCCGTTACCATTCACAATGAAATTCAAGACAAAATTTCTTGCAAGTTGCAAACTATCACTTCGGCAAGGAATTTCGTGCCGGCTATAGATGATGCTGATGCTTATGTTTTGATCAGTTACATTTTTCATTCATTTGAGTATTTGGTTCAAAGATTATTGCGAATGGTAAATTTCGTGCCGAAGTGCACTTCGGCCCGCGAATTGATTGTGAATGCAGCTTAACTTATCCAAGATCCGATCTGACATTGGCTGTCATCATTTCGGATGTCATCAACATAAACGCCAACATCATCGGTCACGTGACGCACTTCGTCTGCTACGTGTACGCGAGTGGCCGAAATCTCTTTGGAAAGTACCGTAAATTCTCCGATGAACTGGCATTCCACATTAGCAACAAACATTTAGTGGATGGTACATGCGAGTTTAATTAGTTTTTCTAAATAAAATAGTTCACAGAACCCTTCAAGATGGGGAGTAAGTATAGCTTTTAACCGGATTCTCTCAACTATAACCTTTTTTCGACGATATTTTAAATTTTTTTGGCAAAAATACGTCCTCTGAGGAAACTAGACTCAAGTGTGTTTTCTTGTTTCAGTTAAATTCTTGGAAGTTATCAAGCCTTTTTGCAGTATATTACCAGAAATAGCGAAACCAGAAAGGAAGGTGCGTGTTTGAGTTAATTTAACTTTCTTAGTAAAATTTGAGAGTTTTTTATTGTACATATTGAACTCATATCTGCCCTCCTGTTCTTAATGGATGCATAATGAAACCGCTGATTTAAAGCATGTTCATCGTGTTTTTTCAGATCCAATTCAGGGAAAAAGTATTATGGACAGCTATAACTCTATTTATTTTCTTAGTATGCTGCCAGGTAAGTTTTCATTTCATATGGAAACTAAATTCGATACTTAAGTTCTGCTTTATTCTTCAAGATTCCCCTATTTGGAATCATGAGTTCAGATTCAGCCGATCCATTCTACTGGATCCGTGTTATCCTTGCTTCCAACAGAGGAACACTCATGGAGTTAGGTATATCCCCAATTGTAACATCTGGATTGATTATGCAACTACTTGCTGGAGCTAAAATCATCGAGGTCGGTGACACTCCAAAAGACAGAGCACTTTTCAATGGAGCCCAGAAATGTAAGTGACCATATGTCGAATATTTCTACTACAATTAGTATCTCGCTGAGTTTTGACAAGATTCATTCATTCAATATCAAGCCATACAATAAATTTCAAACTCTTTCTCATTGTTTTTTGTGTTAGAAGATGAAGGATTCAATATGTTACTTTTCTACACCAAAGAAGAGGTTATGAAATAATTTGAACTTCATCTAACATGCAAGGTTGCCAACTACTTGTATCTGTCAAGTTTTTATCTGCAACCCCTAGCTTAAGTTATATGACTTTATAAGCAGGTGAAACTTGAAAACAGAAGTGATTGTGCAAATGTTATAACCTAATATTTGCTTCTTTGGGGAAGCCTGTTATAAGGGTGCAATTTTTTTCAGTATTTGGTATGGTTATAACTGTGGGTCAGGCTATAGTTTACGTCATGACAGGAATGTATGGTGATCCTGCTGAAATTGGAGCCGGAGTGTGTCTCTTAATCATAATCCAATTGTTCGTTGCTGGTCTGATCGTACTTTTGCTGGATGAATTGCTACAGAAAGGTTATGGGCTCGGTTCCGGAATTTCTCTTTTCATCGCTACGAATATTTGTGAAACCATCATCTGGAAGGCATTCTCCCCTGCCACAGTCAACACCGGAAGAGGTACAGAATTCGAAGGAGCTGTGATTGCCTTGTTCCATCTCCTCAGCACTCGTCAAGACAAAATCAGGGGTCTTCGCGAAGCTTTCTACCGCCAAAACCTGCCCAACTTGATGAACTTGCTGGCTACTGTTCTCGTTTTTGCTATAGTCATATACTTCCAGGTGAGAAGCGACGATAGCTCGAGGTTTTTTAAGGTTACTTGTCATTTGTCAAAAATGGCCTTTTTGACAGGTGACATTCAAGAAATTACTTGTCAGTTGTCAAAAATTACCCTCTTTTTGACAGATAACATTGTAAACTGAAAGCCTCTATTTCATCTATACAAAATCGAAACTTGAAGAATGAATTTCTTTTAGGGCTTCCGTGTAGATTTACCAATCAAAAGCGCCAAGTACAGAGGCCAGTATTCAAGCTATCCAATCAAACTCTTCTACACATCAAATATCCCGATCATTCTTCAATCTGCGCTCGTGTCAAATTTGTATGTCATCTCGCAAATGTTGGCAGTCAAATTTCAAGGAAACTTCTTGATTAATTTACTAGGTGTCTGGGCTGATGTTGGAGGTGGCGGCCCAGCTAGATCCTACCCTATTGGTGGTAAGTTGATGGTTGGTTAACGAGGGAATCGGGCATAATTTAATTTTTTCAAGGTTTGTGCTACTACCTCTCACCACCCGAAAGTGTAGGCCACATATTGGAAGACCCGGTGCACGCTCTCTTGTACATTATTTTCATGTTGGGCTCATGCGCCTTCTTCTCCAAAACATGGATCGAAGTTTCTGGAAGTTCCGCCAAAGATGTTGCTAAACAGTTGAAGGAACAACAGATGGTTATGAGAGGTCACAGGGACAACTCCATGATTCACGAGCTGAACAGGTAATGATGACTTATAACCTATAAATCAAGAAATAAGGGAAAGGCATGACCTCCGAAATCTATTGGACTGATTTTTTCCAGATACATTCCTACTGCGGCTGCTTTTGGTGGTCTTTGCATAGGAGCCCTGTCAGTGTTAGCAGATTTCCTAGGAGCGATCGGCTCTGGTACCGGTATCTTGTTGGCCGTTACAATCATCTACCAATATTTCGAAATATTCGTCAAAGAACAAAGTGAGACTGGCGGCATGGGTACATTGCTGTTCTAAACTTAGGTTTTAACAAATTATCTTCGATGCAATTTGAAATTGCGGCTGCAATTCTGTGTGATATCAACTGTAGTGGTATACAGGGTGTTGGAAAATTATTTATTTACCGATTGCCTGCTCAGACTTGTACTTGGTTCCAGTACCGTTTATAGATGTAGTTTTTGAGTTAGACTTTTGATAGGACGTATCAAATATTTAGTTTTTTCGGAACGAAATCGTTGTTCCAACTCCCTGTATACGTCAAGTTTTTAGTACAATGGTTGATATAAATTTCTAATTAGGAAATATGGAATGCGTCACGATGTGACTCAGATTTTGTAATAAACACTGAAAAAATATAATTGTTTCTCATTGTATATTTTTTGTCATATTGATCATCTCATTCTGTGAGGTTGTGTATTGTTGCGAGTTTATTTATGATATTTTTTTTAAATACAACATCCGTATTCATAATACTTTTTGGTTTTTGTTTTCCCTCTTTGAAAATTTTGCGTTTCAAATTCGATGAAAAATTCTCGAACTCAAGTTCATAAATACTCTTGATATTCAGTCCACTCTCGCGAATTTTAATGTCATAATGCTCTACCCTATGACAAGATCCACGTGGAGACATAAAAGTGCCAGAGCCTCATGGCACACCAAGTTAAAAGTGTGTCAAGTAGTCATGGCGCATCTAGTTCGGATCCTGGATCGTACTAGATCCTCGCAGAGCCTTAAGAGTGCCAAATCTCCATGGCACACCAAACTCAAAGTGTCTTATTCGGACCGTAGAGAGTGGCAGATCGTCATAGCACACCGAACTTGGCACGGCACACAAAGGAGAAAATGTGCCAGACACTGATAGAATACGTAGATGAAAATATGCCAGATTCTCAGAGCACTTTAAGATGAAACTTATCCAGGCACGTCAATCTCTGTGTGCCAGGTACTAATGTCGCACCAAGGCCGGAGAATGCCGATAATGGCACACCTAGCTCAAAATGTGCCAGATCCTCACGGTATGCAGTATTGTCAGCTAGCAGTGCGACTGATCAAGCAAGAGTAAAGAATGATCGCTTAGTATGCCTTCCTCATGGCGCCCAACGAGTGGCACATCTAATTCTGATCGTGCAGTGTACTACATTCTCGTGAATCATATAATTCGGATCGAGGAGTGTAAAAGATCCTTGTGGAGACATAAAAGTGCCAAAACCTCATGGCACACCAAGTTAAAAGTGTGCCAAGTAGTCATGGCGCATCTAGTTCGGATCCTGGGTCTTACTAGATCCTCGCGGAGCTTAAATGTGCCAGATTTTCATGGCACACCAAACTCAAAGTTGTCGTGGAGGCAGATCATCATAGCACACCGAACTTGGCACGGCACACAAAGGACAAAGTGTGCCGGACACTGATAGAATACGTAGCTGAAAATATGCCAGATTCTCGAGGCACATTTAGCTGAAACTTTTCCAGGCACACCAATCTCTGTGTGCCAGGTACTAATGTCGCACTAAGGCCGGAGTATGCCAATAATGGCACACCTAGCTCAAAATGTGCCAGATCCTCAAGGTAAGCAGTATTGTCAATGTAAGTGCGAATTATAATGTATACTCACCTTATCATTTCTTCAAAATTTAACGTAGTTCCTTCATAAAAGCAATATGAAAACAAATAAATAATGTTGTATTTACTATACAAGAGGAAAAATGAAAGACTTATGGAATATCATTTTTTCTCTATGCAAGGTTGTTTCAGCTTATAGGCGTTTAGCTCAACCCTTATTGAATAATAAATAATCTGGTAGATGCCGGAAATATATTCTTCAATAGGTGTCGAACTCCAAAGATCAAATTACTTCAAGCCGCTGCTACATTTTCAAAACACCTCCGAAAATGCATAGCAATTTCACACAATTGTCGTTTTCGTTCAAGAATATTAGCATACAATGATCGATTGAAATTTCGCGCTTGCGTTCTAAAAAATAATCCATTTCCAAATACCCCTGTTATCTGTGTGTTCTCTCCACAAGCAATACTCAAATCCTACACTGATGGTTTCACATTCGAAAGTTAAAAGTTCAACTTCCAGTATTTGATAAGAGATAAAATTTTCTCCCACCTATCGAAAACTGTCAAAGGGACAGTGACGCGAAAGAGAAATTTTCAAAATGCTGTGAATACCACCGGATTACCTACAGTGGAATCGTTCAATCAAATTTTAGTGAATCATTGTTATCAGAAGGTGAAACAGCTCAATTTACAATCAATATGTAAGTTAGATTTCCGTATTGTACTTTATCTTATCTAAGGAAATAATTCAATAAAAGCGTGTCAAACGTTTCCATTGAGGCAGAAGGTGAACCAGTTTTGAATGAACCGAATTTATTCAGATGGACTGAATGATATCACAGCTTCGAGGGATTGGAAAGGATTTTATCAAAGTGAACAAGATATCATTTTAAGGCGTGTACCTCACAAAATTCTTTTCGAAAGTGATCAGTTAATCTGCAAGAATTTCACCAACTCATTTTTATAGGATGAATATGTTCTTCTCTAGTCTACCAGGACTCTATCTGAGAAATTCCTTTGAGGGCATAAACGGTTTTACCTCATAATCAATAAATTTTAAATAACCTTTTATAGACGAGTCTCAATGAGCTATGACAAGAGTTACCAATTTGTTCGTTAGGACAGTAGCACATCCCACAATCGACATAGACAAATCGGAATATGACCTGGACACCTTCTTGGGCCGGTGTAAGCACTTCTTCGTGATCACCAATCCACTCAATCTGTTCGTGAGCGATGCCGAATTGGAGAAGGCGAAAGAACTAGTCATAGCTTGTAGGTAAGGATGTAAAGAAACGTAACATTTCCAAATCAATGTAGATATTGAAGAAAGATGTTCGATATGTGATTATAAGAGTCTTTTCCTGCTCTAAATTTCTTTTTTGGTGAAATGCATCGGCCCGAATTTCATCAATTTATCGCCTACTATTCCTAATCAACAGAATGATTTTCTGAAAATGAATGCCTTTTCGTTCTCAAGAGAAAACAAACCACTGCCGGACGATGTGGCGGAAGGTGAACTGAGAAGGGCCAAAATCCTTTATGATTCGGCTTTCCATCCCGAAACAGGCCAAAAGATGAACCTCATAGGTAGGATGTCTGCCCAGGTGCCTTGCAACATGATCATCACTGGGGGTATGATGACTTTCTACAAATCCAACCTGGAGGTCTTCCTTTGGCAGTGGATCAATCAGTCCTTCAACGCCCTGGTGAATTTCACCAATAGGAGCGGCGATGCGACCTTCACCAATGAGTAAGTTCTCCCATAACGAATTTCTGAATACCCAAATCATTCACTCATTTCCATCTAGACAGATAGCACAATCTTACGTTCTGGCCACCAGCGGTGCTGTGGTAACGGCTGTCGGTCTCAACAAAGCCCTTAAGGTCAGTATCGGACAGAAGAGTCACACTTTCACCCTTCAATTTCTATTTATAGAAAGCGCCACCGGTGGTTAAAAGGATGGTACCCTTCTTCGCTGTCTTTGCCGCAAACTGCATCAATATTCCGCTGATGCGAGCTCAGTAAGTAACCACAAACTCGAAACGTTCATTTGGTGCTCTTTTTTCCTTAGAGAATTGAAATGCGGCACGGCCATCTATGACTCCGACAATAATAAGGTGGGGTACTCGAAGGCAGCTGCCCAGAAGGGTATCTCGCAGGTTATCATCAGTAGGGTGTTTATGGCGATACCAGGAATGTGTAAGTAGTATATAAGCCATCTTCTGATTTATCTCTGTGCACACAATCACCTAATATACTTTCCTTTGAACGATGCACTATCGTGAAAATGTTACAGTGTTCACACCATTCGTGATGAATCACTTCGAAAAGAAAGGCGTACTTACTAGGATGCCTTGGATCACCTTACCCTTACAAGTAGCGCTAGTGGGCGCTTGTCTCATTGTTACAACCCCTGTGGGGTGCGCCCTCTATAAGCAAAACGCTACATTGCCATTCGACCAATTAGAAACTGAACTCAGGGTGAGTTGACAAAGAGATGGGTGGAATGACCTAATTTGCTCGAATATTTGAGCATTTGGGAGGTGGAGGCATGCATACTGATTCATATACTCACCATTACCATTTAGTATATCATCTTACACCTTGAAGAGAAGGTTTATCATCATACTGATCTCGTATCATTGTTAGAATGTTAATTGATTTGCTCTGTATGTTGTGTTTTGTTAATTAACTCCTGAACTTAATGCACTCGCCAATAAAGCATGGAAAATCGAACGCACTGTATAAAAAACACAACACAAATCACGCACAGCATTTTAACATCAGCAAGATCCCTTAGCATGAAAAATTCATCCTTTTGTAGTGCTTTCTCCCATAATAATGGATTGGATGGAACAAAGAGGCACTTTGTGTAGATACCCTTGGCTTGCTTTGCCCACCCAGACAGGACTGTTAGGATTGTGCTTAATTTTTGCTACCCCAGCTGGATGCGCCTTGTTCAATCAATGCCAGAGAATAAGTTTCGACGAACTGGACAGCACAGCTCAGGTTCATATATTAAAATTCAGAACTTTTCGCCATGTTTTCCTCCTCATGTTTTTCGCATGTTATTACGGCTTTGAATTAATGATCTCAAGGAAATTTCTTGTGTTCTAGGACGACCTTAGACGTAGGTTCCAAAATAAGCCACCTCAAGAAGTCTTTTTCAATAAGGGACTATAGATACAGAGCTTCCAAACAAATTCTTGAATATAGCAATATCGACAATAATGAAGTGTTGTGATTGGTTAACGTTTTGTTTATGAAAAAATTCAATAAATGATTGATCTATACACAGTTTGTCATTTCTCGAAAACTTTTTAATTATACACAACTGAATCGTCTGAAAACACGTCGGGCTGTACAGATCTCCAAGCAGAGAACAAAACTTCACTGGGGGATTTAGCTAATTTCACAGAATCGGATATATCTGAAAGCGCCATCGTATATCCTAAAAGTAGAGGTTAAATAAGGTCAGGTGAGCGAATATGGTTTAGACAACCTGGAAACCATGGGGGCGGCTGAGAACCTCTTAGTTGTACCCTAGAGCAGTACTGCAATGGCTGACAATCCAGGATGTACTCGATACCTTTAAATGTTTCCTTGAACAACTTTCCTCTCGATACAGCTTGTGGAATATTGCTGGCGTGCATCGAAAATGATGGTCGAGCTGCGACTGCTTCAATGGAAATAAGCAAAGCTGTAAAAGCGCAATGAATAGAACAATATTCGATGCATGTCTTCGATAAGAGTATCCTCTACCTTCCTCACTCCATGGAGGGTCTTCATCTGATAGAGGTTTGTAGGGTCGTCTTCTTCTTCCTGTGAATTACTTAATGTTCACCAAATATTTTTCAGTTTTTCATAAAGACATAATCAGTACCTCTCTTCCTTGGATTTGAAGGTTTCAGCCTGGCAAAAGCGTCTTCAGTAGGCTTATTATCAGTAAGATGAACCAAAGTAGATACCTCCTCCATGTTTTCACTTAACATGTCTTCTTGAACATTTTCATCTATGCATGTTGGTATCACAACGTTTCTCAAAGGTCCTGGAGTTGCGGGACTATATTTACACTAGCGACTAAGTTTAGTTCATTGACATTTTTACCTCAAAGTCATGGCAGGACCACCCTTACTCCCTTCGAGAGCGAACAGCGAGTTGAATATCTGTGCGGTTGGTATCTTAGACATGTTGGCCCTTTCGGAAGTGTCCAATATTGTTGCTATAAGTTCTGGAGACGGTTCAGGTGGAGATAAATCTGCTGTTATTGGTGACGTTGTAATACACTGCGAAATATTATTTGAAAAATAACAAAAACAAAAACTGGTTTTAGGATTAACAATTTTCCTACTTCTTCCAACATCCCTGCATTTTCTGGACTGAGTTTCAGCTTCTGAATTCGTTTTCTCAGAGGAAACAATTCAGAGGACTGGTTAACCAATTCCGGAGGGCTGTTCTTGAGGATATTGGTGACATCTTGCGTCTCTTCTTCTACAAGAAGTTCCACCTTGGCCTTGTCCATGCCTAAGTCCGAAGTCAACTGAATTGAAAACATGCGTTCCCGTATCATTTCTTATAATACAGAACGAAAAATACCTTTGTCGTTTCCTTAATAATATTCTTCTTGCTCGTGATATAGTGAGCTGTGAAATTTCTTTCGCTCACCACAGAAACGATTTCTTTGATTCGTCCCTGAGAACATTTGAGATGGATTATTTTTGTCGAATCTAGGATTCGTAAGGGATACCTTGGCAGTTGGATATGCAGGATTGCTGAAAAGATAACGGTTGGATCTTCAGTGGGTGGAAGGTTCATAAAGTTAAAATCGCTAAAGAAATTAACATGTTCAGAAATATGTTCTACTTTAAATCCTAGTTTAAATCACAGTCTGATATACTGAAACTCACCTGCATCTTTTTAATTGAAATTTGCTTAAATTTGATTCGTTTCGAATGTAAATGGGCACTTGCTTACTCACAGCTTCTGGAACTCCTCTTCAGTTTGGATGGTTGCTCCAGTACCAGGATCCTTCCCAAAACTTCTTATGTTTTTTACTACAACTTCACCGTATTTGGTTCTCTCTAATCTTTTCTCTGTTATTACCTTCTGAAGTACCTGCTCTGCACCAGATGGGGTCATCATTTCTTTCAATGGACTTACTTTGGCTCTTTTAGCACCTACTGCTGTGATTTTCGAACCCATTGGCGTTTTTGAAGCCATATCAGTCATTTGAAGTTGCATTTCTTTTCGAAGCAAAGATGGTGGGGCTGAAATACTCATTATTATTCTTGAACTTGATCTTTGAATGATTAACAGAACTCACGGATAGGTACAACAGCAGATTTTCTCATACCACATGAAGTCCCTATAAGAATTCAACTAATATAAAAAAGGTATATCCAGAAAGCAACTACTTATGGAGTATACTTCTCTCGATCTACCTGCAGGAAGAATGGACCTGTCAACTTTTTCGTAAACCTTCTCGTCCGTTAAGGAGGTGACTTTTACTTTAGTGTTTGAATGTACAATTCTAGTGAAACCTGGAGCTGGTCTGAAAAGTATTTCTTTCACCAAGATGATTACATTTTCCTTTGATTACCTTGACGTGTCATCTTCATCAGTATGGTTCGTTATTTGTGACTCCATACCAGCAGTTGGAGGTCTTGATCTAACTCTCTCTGAAGTTACCGCATTTGTCATTCCTTCAAGATATTCAGATGATGAGTTGGGGTAAGGAAGGTTGAAAAAAAAAAAGGAATAGATACCTGATGTTTGTGTCCATGGTTGGTATGAGGTTCCCACTGTACTGGTCGTCCTAACATATTTTTTATTTGGTTTAGATAGTGGCAATCCTGAAGGCTGAAACAGCCTTGACATTATCCTACCACAACAATGGATTTTTTCATTTATAGACGGCAAATTTCGTGAAAATGATGGTGTTTGACATTTCCGTTATCTTCTGTGAAATTCTCACATCAGTTTCTGCTTTTGAAAGGAGTTGTAAATCAAGTAATCTGAATATGTGACATTTTCAATCCGAAAACTGACAATTCGTTTATTCTAATTCGTAATTTCAAATTTATCGTTTCCTTAAACCCAAAATGTCTAGATTACCAAAACCCTCCGGTTTGCCGGTACGTTCTGGGATACCCAGACCCGGTGCAGGTCCAGGTTTGTATTAGTAAAATTGTATGTGAATTATCTTGTCGTCAATGCACTATGTATTCAACAGCTGCCCATTCATCGACATTAGCTCCACCCACAGCAGGAATACCTGCCTCAAGATCTAGTCCATCTGGATTGCCAAGACCTGGCTCTACACTCCCTTCCTCTGGCTTGGGTCCTCCAGGTATTGGTTTCAGACCACCACGACCAGGAATCAGGCCACCAGGCCCCGGACCAGCCAGACCAGCTGGGCAACCAGTGGCTGGTCCATCATCAAGGTAGTCTCATTTACCGTCGTATTAAAAAAAAATTACCACCATATTTTTTTTAAGGCCTGGATCCTCTGGAACCAGAGAAATCGCTTCGAAAACGACAGTTACCGTCACCAAAGGACCCGGCCAAAGATCGGTAGCCATGAAGACCGACCAAAGCGTAGTCCCAAAAGGTTCGAATTCCACAGTTTCGATCAACAAACAAACTCATCCCCTTTCGTATCTTTCCAGCCTCGAGAACTGTGGCCAAACCAAAAATGGGTAAGTGTTCTCATTTTGTATCACCATGATAAGCAATCTTATTACTCGAATCCAGGAGCACCAGTCGGATCCAGAAAATCGCAAGCAGCTGTGCCTATACGTAAGTTGCAAGGTCTTGGATGCGAGGACGACTCCATAAGGTTATCATTTTAGCGCCTCCGTCCGTTTTGAGGAAACAGGTGGCTCTGCAGGTGAAGGCGACTGCGGCTAAAGCTCCTCAAGGGTCGAGGATAACAGCAACAGCAGCCAAGAAGACCACAGTCCCGGCGATGGAGCAGATCATGACTCCAGCTGGTCCTCAGCAAGTTCTCCAAAAGGTCATCACGGAGAAACGGGTGGAAAGATCGAAGCAAGGGGAAGTTGTTTCCAGGAATATAAAGACAATAGAAACCGACCCTCGAACGGGGGAGACCACACAAGTGGAGGAGGAAGTCCAAAAGCTGTAAGTTACAGCATCTGCGAACCAAGTCGCACAATTTAACACAATTATTTATTACAGCAATCCAGATTTCCCTGTACCGCAGGTAAGTATCGTGATTCGTGTTCGCTTTGAACGTTCATGATTCGTTTACAGGGTCCAGTGAAAGAAATAGTGACTGTGGTGAGCGAGAGGGATATAACTGCTTCTTACGAAGCGACCACCGAGAACATAATAAGGGAAACGACTAAGGTTGTACCGCTTGCAGTGTTCGTATATGAGAACTGATCAGAGTTATGATTTCAGCTGGACACAGGGCTTGGGATGGACCCCCAACAAGTGTCCCAGCTGGTGGAGGAAGAAAAAGAAGACGTGGAGAACGCGCTGCGGATCAACCCGCCGGAATTGGCTAACCAATCTCCGGAAAGGTATCCTTTGAAGAAAAGGCTTCAAGCGCTCAGGTTGAGCCCGGAAAACATTGCGCTTCTTGAGCAGGTAATACATCAGGAAAAGTTCCAATATTTCTTCTCCTACTCTGTCTGCATTTCCAGTCGGTGATTCAACCCCCAATAACAGCAGATGAACCGTTACCAGAAGCTTCTCCAGAAGTGATGGCCAAAGTGATAAACGCTCTGGACAAGAGCATGCAGCCGAAGCTAGATCCTGAAGCAACATTCAATACCCTGTTCACTGAAGGTGGTACAGAAGAAGCACCATCAGCTATGGTGAATATAAGGTGAATAAAAATAAGTTATCGTCCTCTTAGAACTAATGTTAACACGTTTCGAAGTTCTGTCGCGCCTGGTCCACTCGGAGACGTTGTCATACCTGTCAACGACGTCCCTGACACTATACAGGAGGAGATGTTGAGTCAAAAAATGGAACAAACGTCTGTTATCGTCCAAACAGCTGAGGAGAAACCACCCGATTTCTCTTATTCCATGAGGACGCCCCAACCGCCTAAGAAGAAAGGTTTTTCCCTAATTCGAGTCGAAATGTATTAGAGTAAACGGATTTTTTTGTAGAAAGGAAGAAATGGGCTCCCTACAAACCAATATCAGATGAAGGCCCTCCATGGCTGCAAATGGGTAAGCCTTCCATCTGGCTGAACGCGTTCATTCCAATTCTTTTATTTGTCAGATATGCCAGAGGCCAGTGAAGCTATTGGAGCGATGCCGAGGGAGAACTTGGACGCTTCAAACATACTAGAAACCACCCAGGTCGGTCAGATGAACGAAGAAGTTGCCAAAGGTATCGAATATTACATCGACTGTAATCCGCTCCAATACTGCTCTAGAGTACAACTGAGAGGATCACAACCGCCCCCTTGGTTCCCAGGTGAGTATCGAGGTCTTTGGAGTCAAATGAACATATTCGTTATTGTTTTTAGGTTATGTGTACGCGCTGTCAGACATGGCAGACAGCGTAGAAGTCGCCAGATCGCCAAGTCAGGTTATGTTCGCCGCTTGGAGGTCCGTCCAACCGGAAATATTCCCGGACGATTCAATTGTTTACAACTAACGTGATAAAATCGTGGAGTAAATAAAAGACGAAGCAACGTTCAGTAGATTTAATGAGGTTTCATTCATACAATTTTAAAACAAAAATATGACAAAACTAAATATGTACAGGTAATATAGTGACAATGTCTCTTATCACAATGAATGTAGAAAACGAGTGTTCAGAATATTTTCAAAAAAGAAAACGTTACGTAAGATACACCAGTTTCGTCTCTAGGCATTCTAAAACATCCATTTCGAACGTTAAATATAAAAAATGCAAAGGCGAATAAAACGGGAGATCGGAAAATAAACGAAAAATGCTGACAACACTTAATTCACCTGGCAGTTTCAACAAGAGGTTTTCTCATTTGCGTTAAACTGGTTAAAATCAACACTGGCCTAGAGATTCTGCCGGTCTCTCGCTGGGTCTGAACACGTCGTTCCTGAACAATAATTGAAAACACTATATGATAGTACTCCCATCTGAACGAAGTCAATATCATACGTAAAGCTGATAAGGACTTTATCACAGCCTAGTAAGTGTCATTCGTAAATGACAGAATAACAGAAATCAAAATATTTTTATATATGTATATATATATGACTACAATGTTTTTCGTTCATTAAACAAGTTCATTTGTTCGCCCATGTCCGCTGACGAAATGATAAGATTCGAATTTCTTTCTCCTGAAAAGTATGTATGTACAGGGTTCACGTAGAATTTTACAAGCAGGTACGGACTAGATTTTCATCTGAGGAGAGTAACTAAGTTTTGAAACTTAGGAAAATTGACGGTTAAGGTTACTCGTCCTTCACAAATGTCAATCTAGTCCTTTATACATTCTTGATGGAGAATCTGCCGATTGTGGATTACCATATAAAAATATCAACTTTTCATTAACTGTTTTCGCACCCGATTTGAACTACGAAATCAGCATTCTTCGTTCATTCTCTGAAATGGATCTGACAGAGCGACTAACTTCGAAAATTCCCTTTGTGAAACAAACTCCCTAAACAACTGAGGTATTTTTAAAAGATTAAAAAAATTCTAGGACACTGCTCTGTTGCTTAACCTCCGATCAATGAAAACCATTTTTAGATTCACTCGCAACTACAGTTTGCTGACCCAGTTTTACCGATAAGTTATCTGTATTAACTTTGAACTTGTGCAGAATTCACTTGTGAAAGTTCTTAAGAAAACGGTGAATCGAGTAAAATGTGACATAACCTTAAAGAATATCGAAAAACAAAGTCAATATTGACATTTCACCGCAGAACCTGAGAAAATCAGAGGTATTAATCAATACGTTCCCGTTCCATCTATCAACCCCAACGAAATTCATAAATAAACGAAGATATGTTCGATTTTCGATAAAAAGTTCGATCTTCGTCCAAACAAGTTTTCCTCGAGCTTTCTGTCACTGGCCGTAAATAATTTGATATATTATTATGCTGTAAACGATAACAAGTGTCGCCTCTCTTTCCCATCTCAACAATCAAAAATTGTAATAAATGAATTTAGAAATTAAGTAATTTGAACAATGTTGGATATCAACAAATACAACTCCAACACCATAAAAACGAAATGAATGATTTTTACCCTTCCGAAAACACTGGATCTAATCGACCTACCGTTAGACATATTGTTTTTAAAAGTGTACATAAAAGCTAACCGTTTTTTTCGTTACCGACTTCTCTTTTCAGAAATTTTCTACTAACTGTTAGTACAAGATATACTTTGTGAAATATCTCGAATGATAGTTTGCGGTAGGTTGATTAGATTGAGATTGTAATCTTTACCAATCGTTTTCCTTTCTTATTTACACCCCGACCGAAGTTTAGTACTTATCACAGCTTTATTTAGTTGGTGAAATCGAACAACATGATTTTCGGCAATTCCCATTATTCGAAATGACAGTTTTTATTCAATTTCACAGGCAATTTAGATTTTGACCATAAAAAAATACCGAATAACAGGATGAGCGGAGCTCCACTGCATTCCTGTGAAATTAAAGAAGAACGAAGGTTTTTCCTCTGTCTCTAAAGTGGTAAAACATACGTATTCTACTCAGAATATTGTCGAAAAGTTCTTTTTGTCTAAGTCGTATCCGTCTATGGAATCAGATGAACCAGCATCTTTTTCTAAGTTAGACATCAAACATATTTTTTTTCGATAGAATCAACAAAACAATATAATGATCGATCAATGGCATGGATACTCACATGTCTTAACAATATAATTTAAAAATAAAAAGGGAATCCGACCACTAGGTATGCGAACAATCCAACACAGTGCCTTTACTCCTACTGCTGAAATTGGCCTCGGAGGTATGCATCGTATTGAAGGTCAGGGCGCCGTACAGACCGGTGCCCGACGCTATCGACGGCAGTTCTCGCGGTTTCATAATTGTCGTTTTTTCGGGAGTCGAAGGTTCATTTTGAAGGACCGGCCTGGCCGTCGATTGACTGTTCTCGTCTTCCGCCAGAACGGTCACGGCTGGCGAGGCTATGGCCTTGGCTTCCAGGAGGTATTTGAAGAACTCGTACGTTGACCAGCAGATGGCGGTCGACGGCATTTGGTACATTATGCGGGCCTGCATGCCTCTGAAGTAGCCGGTAGGCCCACCCAGCCTTTAAATAAAAATGAGACTCTTGAACTACCACGTAATCAACTACTTCATCCCAAGATCAAGAATTGTATAAATTCAAATTAAAAAAATGGCCACAAGTGAAGGTAAAAGATAAGAAAACGGAAGCGGTTGAACATCAAAGGAAGCATAGAATCTACCCTAACCTAACCTAAAACTTCACTTGTGGCTTTGGAGCAATTTCCTCACTCACCTGTAGACCGTCTTCACGGCATGCACCAGGCCGGTAGCCGAGGCGTCCTGTTGCGTGTTGAGCAGCGTCTTGCACACGTCGAGGGGCGTCGTTATGGCGGCGGCGGCCGCGCCTGCGATAGCGCCGCTTATCATGTGCGCCGAAGGGTTGTATTTGCCCTCTTTGTTGATCTTCTTCTGCATCCACTCGTAGGTTATGAAGTGGAAACACTGAAAGGGCACGTTCATCGTCAGCTGCGTCGTGTACGACCTGTAGAAGGCGGCGACGCCCTCTTTCCGATAAACCTTGACGAGACATTCCAGGGCCGTCTTGTAGGGGGAGTTCGACATCTGGAGCCGCTGCTTTATCACTGGAAGAGGACGAGAGGGCGTTACGGCGATATTTTTCGAGGTTATGTCGAGGAAAGTCCATTCATTTTTCGAATATTTGGACAGAAACAAGTTTTGGGCTTACGAAAAGGGGTAGCCCCACCAGAAAGTTAGATTGACAGATGACAAGAATTACTGACATTTCGAGTGGCTGTGGAAAATCAAATTTAAGCTGATAATAGAGTGAGATTTTAGAGATATTCCCCACTGATTCGAATAAATAAATCCGTTTTTATCATTTTCTTTTCTCATAGGCTCCGCCCCACCCTGTATAAAGATCAAAATCAGAAACTTCCGTGGACTTGACATAGTAATGCGCGTCTAGAAATTGAAGGTCGTGGCTCATGGCGTGCAACAATCGCATCAAAATAAACGTGTGTTTAAAAACACAAATACATAATATTGATGTTTACACGAATGATACCCATCAGCTTATATAGTATCTTACCTTCAGCGGGATTCATGAAACCGTCGTGTAGTAACGTGGCTATGCAACCGGCCGCACCTGAAAAAAACAAGAAAAAAACTCAAAATTCGTCAATCAGAGGGTGAAATTTTGTTCTGGATATAGGACCCGAGTACTAGGCTTACTAGTATCTACTATAACAGCAGAACATGGCCCAAAAATTGAGAAATTATTATTTTTCGAGCATTTGTTGAGAGAAATCCACCGGAAACTGCGCAGACTGTCCTGCATCAGGCCACCGTAACATCTTCTCGCTCCATTCTACAAAGTCCGGATTTTCCAGCATCGAGCATACACGATTAAAAACGTAATTCCCCTTGACCGTGGAAAATCTGGACACAGTGTCATCTTCAATCAGTCTCAGTCGATATGGAAGAAAGCCTGCGATGACGTCACAATTGAAAATTGTACGCGGAATGCATACAATCGACAATCGCGAACTCTGCATACGATTAACATTTGCCATTTGCTCGATTTCCTCAATTCCAGTCGGTTTTCACGCCGTTCAACAACATTAATTTATGATCATCGTCGCCATTCTCTCTAGTACGCCCTCAGGGCCGCCATCTTGAAAAACGTAGCGTGGATGTGTTCAGGAGCATCAGGCGAAATAGCACAAGGCGGTTGGAATACAAAGTAGAATCAACGGTTTCGTTAGGAAGACGCAAGTAATCGGATGCATTGTTTTTAATCAAGGCAAAATAAAAATCAACAATTAGGCAGTGTCAAGGTCAACGTATAATGTGAAATACGTTGGAATCGCGCATTCAACGATATCTGAAATTAATATTCACTTGGTCCACAGTAGTATTACGGAATTCAACCCAAGTATTGAATAAATCTATAGTTCCTTCCAATATTCTTCGCTTTTTCGATTATTGTAGCAGGATGTCCAGAACAACAGCTATATTTATTCGTTACATAAAAGATATCACCAATTCATATCCAATAAAAAAAAAAATTTCGCGCTACGTTTAGAGGCAGAATATCAATCAACCAAAGCCTACGTAACCCAAGACATATACTTGCAATAATATAAATGATATCATAAACTTTTCCGTCGACGATTGTTTTATTTTAGAAAAATTTCATCGCCAGAATTACAAACTGTTATAGTTTAGATTCAGATCCGGCAATTCGAATATTGCTACCTGCTATTTCTGGAAGAGATAAGAAAATGAATGTAAGCAAATTTAAGAGTGAGGCTGATCAAACGTTCGTGATATATTGGCATATTTATGTAAATATTGCGAGTCTGAAGTAATTAGTATCGCCTATTGAAATATACTGAATAATTTTAAGCCTTTATTGCTTTCATCAACAAAAACCACATGTTACCCCCAAGGTTACAATGGAAAAAATTTCATCCTCTAATTCGGATTATTTAGTTAAATCAGGAATAGTTTTTTTGGCCACCTTGAATTTCCTATTGAAATCTGAAATATCCTATCCAAAATCATGCAATCAGAGCATATTCTAATGTAATTGGAGGTCCTATATATTATCTAGAAGTGATAAGGTTCTCCACTATGGATGCAAAATAAATATTTGATTTTAGAACAAGAGTGAAAGATACACACAGAACAATTACTGAGAAATAGACCAAATGACAATAGGATGATTCTGAATTATTTCAATAATTCATGAAACATTTTCAAAATGAAATAATTTTTTTCCATAACTGAATGAATATCATCTCCTACCACAGTGAACATAATAATAGTATTCATTTACAAATTTTTTTGGAATAGATCGGTGCCTAAACATTAACAGTATTATATCTATCCATTTAATGATGCTTCAATGTAGGAAAACAATGTAGCTAAGTACTTGAGTTCATTGTACTCAAAATTCCTTCCTTCTTTCCTACTCCTTATCCAAGGACCATTATATTGCAAGAATGAATTGTAAAAATAAAACAATGCTCCTTGATTGGGATCATTAAAATCCAATTTGATAAAGGTGTCGATAATATAAATGGCACTCACCATGAATAACTGGATGATACCGAGTGCTATTCGTTCTCTGTCTTAGAGAATTTTTGATGTATTCATATGTGCTGAAGTAAAGGGCATGAGAGGGTCCTGCTCCAACAACCATAGCCGACATACCTCTGACAGGCCTGAAGAGTCCCTCTTTTTTTACCATTCTGTAGAAAGTGTCAATAATACCATGTTGATTTGTTCGTGAAAGGGACTGCATTCGAGTCTATAAAGGGATTTCAATTTAAAATTGTAACTTGCAAAGTAAATAAATAAATGAACGTGTTTTCTTCAAGCATATTTCTTTATTTAAGGCTGTTTACATTTGTTCATATCTGAGTTAAACCACATCAATGAAAATATCTTATAATGCGGTTTTAGAATAAATAATGAAAACCAGATTGACAAATTCAGTCTCCGTAAGTAACTTCCTTTCTTGTTTTCCATCGTCACTTTCGATTTCAACTGGAATGTGATCAGATGGGAAGTGGTTGATCTTTTTCATCAAGCCCATCTTCAAAATTGATGACATCCATTTGAAAGTGAATGAAAGCAAAGAAGGGAATTATCGAATCAAGGGTAATAAATTGTCGTTATTATAATTCGTTCGCCTTGAGGTTTTCCTGGAAGCTATTCGAAAATGATGAGACTTTTGACGAATCCTAACCTAAAAATAGGATCGCGTTCAACTTAACCTTCAAACGGCGAAATGACAGCTCCATTTAAGCCAGAAAACCCCGAGATTCTAATGGAAGAAAGGTCCAAATTCTTCGAAAATCGTATTTTAAACTCACTTTCACTGAATCCAAGGGGTACATTACGCAATGCTCCATAACTCCGGCAATGGCACCTGCAGTCATATGCGTAACTACATTATTAGTTGGAAGAACTTCATAATCATCAGGATTCATATTTGTTTATTTATATTTTTTGTTCTGACTCAAACTACGAGCTAGTCCGTTCCCTTCCGTGTTTGACACTTTTTTTGTAAGATGTTTTCTGTTAAAATAATACGAAAATTTAGGACACGGGTGACACCACGCTCTCGCCAGCGCAATGAATAACGAGAAATACGAGAAACTCGTTTCCCCACCACAGAAAAATATGGGACATGCGTTCGATGTGCCCACCAATCGGTGTTGGTAGTGATACCAGCAGCGTGATAACGAGGGGGGCTTGGGTTTTTGGGTATTCTCAAAATATGGCACCTTTTTCGAAAAACCCTTGAAATACAACTCACGTGGTCATGAGTCACCTACAAATTTCAATACTGTTTCGATAGCATTCTCAATATCGAGATAAATAGTCCACCCTTCAGCCACTGTTTATGAAACGCTATCACACGGTTAAAAAAAACACAGACACTCACTGGGTAAATCTAGTCTCATTCACACAGATGAACTTATATTAAACTTTAAACAAGGAGTGAAAAAATGTTAACGACTAGTCGTTAACATTTCCGAACAGCTGTTCGGAGAAGAGTGACAAGGCTTTGGATATGCATATCAGATCATTTTAATTTTGATCCTCTGAGCGTCTACAGTCCGAAAAATGTTCGAATGCAATCAATAAAAATGTATAAGATCATCATATCATTAATCAACCTAAACTGAAAACTTTTTTCAACATCAGTAAAGCTGTACGCCAATGGTACCATAGATAGTGAATTTGGGATTCTGATTTGAGAAATATTTCCCTAATCGAACAGATGCCATAAATTAATTGAAATTATTATTAAGAATGGTATTCTTCTACATTGAATAAATGTTTCACACTCAACAAAGACCATATCATCTCAGAAAGCGACGATCACTTTTGAGTAATATTTAGAACAAAATAAATAATTTTGTTTCAAGGTCATCCGCATCTACTATTTTCATCAGATAATTCATTTAAATCTTACATAATGCACAAAAAATGTGCATATTTATGATGACGTGTGTAGTGTTACTGGGACTGTGGTATAAAAACCTGCTGAGAAATTATAATCTCCTAATGTGATTTAATTTTATTCATATGAGTTCTTTGACGAAATTATTTCATTTTGTTCGTGGGAATGAAGTGTATCTCAGACTGAGAAATACAAAGAATTTCCGAAATTAGATGGATGCAGGAAGAAGGGTCTCTTCATATTCGCTGAGTTTTCAAATTATCATTTTACGTGTTCCTTTTTCAGTAACATTTGTTATCTTATCGGTTACGTGAAAGATCTGAAAGATAATTTCTTTGTCATCATTCAAATTATGAGATGATTAGTGGTTTTATCTGAAAATACTGAAAATAGGTGTGATCAGTTTTCTTCAAGATTGGTAATATTTATTTGCGATAGTAAGATAATGGAAATGGATGTGTATTACTAATAAAAATACATAAAATCGTAACAATTTTATCCTAAAAGTTGGTATAAATTTGTGAATTAGTTCATCGAATGGATGATTTTTTTGTTTGCCGCCTTATATTTCCGAAATTCTGCTGCCAGCTATGATTGTTCTTTGTCACAATTTAAATTTATGAATATGGCGCCATTATCAAACTTTTTAAAGCACTCACAGAAATTAATTTTTGTTTCAAATAAGGTCTGTTCGAAAAGAGCAAAAGTAATAGATTATCATATTATAATTAGAAGACTACCCATTCCTGATACGGGGTGGTGTGTTCTCAGCTGTTTGTTTGATGTGAAGATGGTAAAGCCAAAGAGTTCCTCTTTAGTGAAGCACAGGAGAAGAAAAAAAAGTTTGACGTTCTGTACTCCAATATTCTATGCCATGGCATGAGGATGTTTGACAAATTTGACTTGACATTATTTATTATCAGTCAGTAATCGTCAAGATGGCGAATGTGCGTGATAGTGATACGAGTTTGTGGCTACATAATAAACTCGGTATTTCGAACGATTCCTGGACTGGCGGCTCAATATGTTCACAATTGAACGTAGAAGTTCTACGAAATATAAAAGATTGTTTCCCAGACCTTCAGACACAAGTTAAATTGAAGTTGTTACTAAGTTTCTTTCACATTCCGCGTAGGAATTTGGAAGAGGTACAAACATTTGTTTGTTGTTTATATAGCTATTAATTTTTGAATATGAAAAGCAATGCATTATACAATATAATCGATGCAAATATTACCGAGCATATTAGTCCAAGAAATGTTTTATTCATAAATAATGAATTTGTTTGTATAAATCTTCAATAGTGAAGTTAAGTCGATAATTTAATTTTTAGTGGAAATTGGAACTCGAGTCTATATTAGACGTAGCAGTCCAAGATTCAGAACTATGGGTAGCAATGTTAGCAGAAGCATTGAAAACTTATCCCTCGACTGGCTCGTTGAATACAGAAATATCAGATTTGGAAGAAGTCAAGCCTATAGTAACAGATTTAGTGAACGATCTGAGAAAATTGATAAGGAAACAGTTGGAAACTGTTATGTTACCAATGGAATGCCATTATTTAAACAAATCCGCACTTGTTTCTGTGGTATGTATAAGTAATAGAAAAACGACTATTGGGATGATGTTATTGTATGATACATTATAGGTGGGAAACAGGCAAGAACCTTTAAAACATTTTACACTTAGGAAAAAGCAGAAATCTGCGGTGTTACGAACTGAATTATTGCAAAAATCAATGGATGCAGCATCTAATCTCAAAAAGTCGTCTGCTCCAGTTGTACCAGTGCGATCTCGAGGAATGCCACGGAAAATGACTGATACCAGTAAGTTTTCTTCTTATATTTTTCCACGTTCATTTCTGACAACATACCAATTTCTCAGCACCCTTGAAAGGCATACCTAGCAGAGTTCCTTCAACCGGCTTTAGACCAATATCGTCAGGATTAAACAACAGGCCCCAGCCGATCAGACCTCCGGCCGGTAGGAAAGAAGGTGGAGTGAAAATGTTAGACATTGCAGATCAGCCTATAGGATTCGCTACCGCCAAAAAACGAAAAAGGTTGCAAGGTAGGTTCTTTTTTTTTGTGGATCTGAAATTTTTCTATTTTCCGAATTTATATTTTAGAAATGGAGAGTGCAAAGAAAGTGGCAACCGAAACGCCTGCTGTACAAAGTCCTCCAGTTACAACAGGTTCTACTCCAGATTATGCGTCTGGACTGGGCGCTGCTCCCACATATGCTCCGGCAACACCCCAACCCACGGTTCAACCAACAGGTAAAAAAATTAATTTGTATTTCTTCTCAAATGTAATATTTTTACTGTAGCTATCTCATTCTTTCATCAATTTAACCTAAAAATATTCTATGACCACTGTGGTCATAGAAATTTATTTCTGCGCATCCTTGATGAATATTGCATATTTAGAGTGTTAAAAATGAATTTAATTGATATTTTTGAATCAGCGGCCCCGGCTACACCTCAAGTTACAGCTCAACCGACAGTGGTTGTACCTGTGACCCAGGTACCACCAGCTGTAACTGTCCAGAGCGCTCCGGCTCCTCCGGCTGTCACCCAATTCACTACCACTACCTCATTGCGACCGGTACCGCCACTTCTGGCGACCACGCCTGTTGGACAAAGGACCATAGTGGCAGACCAACAGACGTTCACCGTTGTAGGGCAGATACCTGCTCCCAACATAGTGACGCAGAGGCCGATGCAGAACCAATCCACCGTTACGCACATACGAATTCACACTCCTCAGCAGCCGGCCAGCGCTCTGCAGAAGAGAGGATTGGCATTGACGGTTAGTTGAAAGATCAGTTTACTCCCCCTTAATATTTCCTGTAGATAAATTTTCCACATCTAGTGTTTTTCCATCTTCAGTAAAAATTGTCGATTGAAAGATGTGGCAACATCTGTCGAAAATTGATAGGTTATGCGACATCCTTCAAACTTGACACTTGACACTATCTGTCAGAGGGATTATTTCTTTTTTGTTTTTCAAGAGGGAGCAAATGCTGGAGGCTCAGGATATGTTCCGAACTGCAAACAAAGTTACGCGCCCGGAGAAAGCACTCATTCTTGGTTTTATGGCCGGATCGCGAGACAACCCCTGTCCCCATCTGGGTAACATAGTGACAATAAAGCTTTCCGAGGACCAAGAAAACGTGCTTCAATCCGACGCGAGTTATCTGACGATGATGGTGGAGACGCATTTCCAGATGAATTACAACAACGGGGAATGGAAACGGATAAAGAAGTACAGACATATAGAGAATGTTGTCGAACCGGTGACGCAAAACGCTCAGGCTACCGCTTATGTCTGATAATGATCGAGCTTGGAGATTAAACGGGCATATGAAACGATAGCTGTTAAACACCCCTTCACTCATAAAAGTTGTGTTGTTGTAGCAAACTCCTGATGAAGGGTGAAGTCAGTAAGAGGGTGTTGCTCCATGAATTAGTACATTCTAAATGTATCGCAAAATATCGTATTCTTCCAAGATTTTTTTTATGAGATATATACACGATGTTTCATGATAAATTGTTAGACTCTATATCATTAAGGCAAAAAAACTAACAAATCGATTATATAATAATTCTCTTTTTGTACAAAATATAAATACACAGAAAAGACTTGAATGAAATTCGCAAATGATTAACTTGTTATTTGTAGAATCATTTTATTAATTTGTACATATGAGATTGTATTCAGTTGGATATTTAGAAGAAAAATTATTGATCTTGTTATATTTGTACATACTTTGATTTAGTTAATGGATACATTGCCAATTCTGAAACCCTCAGGTTCGAAAAAGCTTTCATTGCGACGCGATTTTAACATCGGCAATTTTATAACCTCAAAATGTTCAGCCATCTTGTCGTCCCCGATAGCGAAGAATTTGCGGTATCGAGACGACGTCATTTTGAAGATATTTATACAAATTGTTATAAAATAAAGATTATTATTTTATAAACGGCTATTATTTTGGTCCAACTAACCCCCAAAGTTATCAGATGAACAACCTGTCGTGAAACCTACTGGTAGGCTATGGCTGAACAGCCAACTAGGATGTTAAGAAATTTATGATTTCAGTAAAAAATATCTTGAAATCAAATTAAATTGATAGGTATCATAATGACAGAAAAACCCAAATCCCTATTTTCAACCTACCCCAAATAGTTTGTGCATAACCTAACCCCCTTGATTTTATAATTGAAACTGTCATGAATCCATTATTTTTACCGTTCTCCGTATCGAATTATAATTTCTTCCTTATTTCCCACTTTTCCTTGGTATCGATTCCCTCGCAGAAAAATATCACCGGTCTAGAGAAAAATTGCCCTATCAAAACTTCATCACAATTTCACTTGTGAGTGTTGGTACCTGTTAATTATTTTCAACACCGACGAAATTATGTCAAGTTCACATACTTCCCGTGGAAAGTTGATGTTTGGGTTTTTAATTATGAGTATATCGAATTCAGACAAAAATAATGAATTATTTTAACACGGGAAGGTATTTGAGGTTGTGTATCACAGTCGCAATATTTTTTTTATTTAGTCGGGAGATATATTTTTCACAAGTTAGTTGAAATGTAGGTGATGTGCGAATTTCAATATATGTGTGGTATTTGTTGCAATATAAGTGATAGGAGGAATTCAACTGTATTTTTCGTTTAAGGTAAGATATCTCCCCTCAGTTCATTCAATAAACTTCTGCTTTTCTTCCATGTATACTGCTTGAATTATCAACATGTTGATTAGGTAGTCAAACTGTGTATCAATTGATAATATTCAGTTTTTTTTTTTTCTAACTTTGAGAGTTAAAAGTCCTCCTTTCATCAGAGTAGTCGTTTGGAATGAAGGCTTCATTTCCTTAGGAAATATTTCAACCATGATTACCTTCACACATTTTCCACATGTTCTCAAACCTTTCTGTAAGATTAATAGGTAGATTAATTGCTTTCAGTAGTGCTATTCCATGTAGATATCAACAAAATCCAAAACTTGTTTATGAAATCAATTTGTTTTCCCAATCAATCGATGTCATTCAATACACAAATAAGAAGTGTAAATCCTTGTCTTTGCAGGAGTAATGGCGACCAATTACGATGGAAATAATTCACCTTCGAGTCAGAGAGGATCAAACATTCCTTCACATCGTTCTTCGCTACGTACTCCTAAAAGACAGCGATTTCAGGAAGAACGGAACCCAGATCTATCATGCCCAATTTGTCTGAATTTGATAGAAGAAGCCCATATAACCAAATGTGGCCATACTTTTTGTTACGATTGTATTGTCAAGTCGATAGAATCTTGCAAGCGTTGTCCCCAATGTAATAACTCAATCACAAGTTTAGAGATGATCTTTCCCAACTTTGCACTAAGCGAATTGATTAAAAAGCACAAACTTAGAATTAATGGATTGGAATCTGTAGGTTCGAACCATAGCTCAACTGAATTTTCAGCAGATGGTTTAAGAGATTTCGTTGCTGCTGAATCGCAAAATTTAACACTGCCAGATGTCAATGTAATGTTGGAAGTTTTGACCCAGAGGAAACAGCTACTTGAAGCGGAGTCATGTGCGGCTCAGAACCGTTTGTTGCTGGAGTTCTTGAGACATCTGTTGAAGCAGAAGAAAGAACAGCAAGATCAAATTGTGAAGGAGATTGCAATGATCGAAGTCGATGTAGAAGAAGTTATAAAAAAGTTGGATGAGGTTCATAAGAAATGTCCTACTTTTGAAGATATAGAGAGGACTGTGTCGAATGCCTCTGAGAATGTGGCACCAGCTGCGGTTAATGCTATGAAGAAAGAAATGCTGAGCTTAATCGATAATATATCTACTTCTACATCTAGCAATGATAAAATCAGTGGGGTTGATAGTTCGTCTAATACTATAAGTAGTTCTTTAGCAGCTAGGAGGAGACGGATGTATGCTCATTTTGATGATTTTGTTGGCAGCTACTTCGCAACGAGATCCAAAGAAGTATACTTTGGGAAAGAGCACACAGACAAATCAACTAGAACCAGTAGTGAATTAAGCAAGGGTTTGGATGAATTCAGGGAGAATCTGATAAAATTTTCGAGGTTCAATTCTTTAGTACTACTCACGTCTATAGACTACTCCAACAAAATTTTTTGTAACCCATCCATTGTTTCGAGTATTGAGTTTGATAAAGATAATGAATTCTTCGCCATCGCCGGTGTTACCAAGAGAATACAAGTGTTTGATTATAATTCAATTCTGAATGATACCATAGACATACATTATCCTTGCATCGAGATGGTGTGCAAATCCAAAATATCCTGTGTTAGTTGGAATAGTTACCATAAAAGCACCTTAGCATCGAGCGATTATGAAGGTACTGTAACAATATGGGACGCTTCAACCGGGCAAAGAACAAAGACTTACCAAGAACACGAAAAACGTTGTTGGAGTGTGGATTTCAACGAGATGGATACTAGATTGATAGCTTCAGGCTCCGATGACGCAAGAGTTAAACTTTATTCTCTGAACAGTGAACATTCAATCGCTACTCTGGAAGCCAAAGCCAACGTATGCTGCGTGAAATTTCACCCGAAAAGTTCCCGGAATCTAGCATTTGGCAGTGCCGATCACTGTGTACATTATTACGACTTGAGGAACATGAAGGAAGCTTTGATGATATTTAAGGGTCACAAAAAGGCCGTCAGTTATGTGAAATTTTTGAATAGTGACGAAATCGTGTCGGCTTCTACCGATTCGCAACTGAAAATGTGGAATATTAACGCTCCAAACTGCACAAGATCCTTCGTGGGCCACATCAACGAGAAGAACTTTGTTGGTCTTGCTACAAACGGTGATTACGTAGCTTGTGGATCGGAAAATAATTCTCTTTATGTTTATTATAAAGGGTTGAGTCAGATGCTTTTTAAGTACAAATTTACTTCTGTGCAAGGTGTTTTAGAACAGGAACGGAGGGAAGATGATGTTAATGAATTTGTTTCGGCTGTGTGCTGGAAGCAAAACTCTAATGTTATAGTAGCTGCAAATAGCCAAGGAATAATAAATATACTTCAGTTAGTGTAGACACTTGATGCTAGAAGTTTTGTGTTATTCAACTGCGTTGAACTTTTTTTCCCTGAATCGATGTGCCCAAGTATATTATTGATGTTGAAAGTATTTATTCCCCTTGCAGAAGGTAATGGCAATTCCATATCATTTTTACAATATGGATTCAAAGAAGTTATTGAGATATTCATTCTAAATTTACAAATACTCTCACTTATCTGTGATTAAATTGAAATATACATATGAAGTACACTTTGACAATTTTCCAAATATTTTTTTAATATTTATTTTGGCTTTCCTCAAACTGCCTCCACACTGGTTAATGTTCAGAATAACCTAATTTTAATGAATAACCATTCTAGAGAAATCACAAATCCTGTTTCTGCCAGAATACAAGTTGAAAGGTAAAATTTTCAGAAAATGGAACTCTTGAATTGATAATAATGAAATTATCGAACTGAAATAAACCAAAGGTCAGAAAAGGCTTGTTGGAATCGTTAAATTATGTAATTCAAATCGTAAAAAAATGTTGGTTAGTCATTCATTTATTTTACGGTTGGGGGATAATTCAGAGGCAAAGAAATTTAGGAAACATCAAGTACCGATTGCAGGGTCATTAAATAGATGAAACATTCGTCAGTAATAACCGACATTCTCATTATTGATGTGCCAAACCGACCGATAACATTCTTTCTCGAGATTCTCTTGCATAAAATGCCGTTTCTCGTGTGTTTTCGTTCAAAGTCGGAAATAAGTACAAAATTTGATTGGCTTCTCTTCGAATTATTCTGTTCATTATGCGTTAGAACTACGAATTGTACTGCTTTCATTTAGTACGCGTTTTGTCATTAATTCCTATGACCGCCAGATTTTTTAATCGTTTATTAATTCCTTTCGTCTCGAATGAAAAGAAGCTTGTGTATGCTGATACCGAAATTGACAGGCGTGGTGGCAGCACAGTCGTCTTGCTGCCCTTTCTGAACGTGGTTATTGTGAATTTTGATAAGGTGCAGTTCAGATTGCTTTTGTGACAGTTGAAGAAGTGTAGGCCATATTAATCAAATACCTGATTTGTGGAAGGTTAGAATTGTCTATTTAATTTTTTTGACAAAACGATGTCCAAAATAAAAATTGTTTTTCATGAGTTGGTAAATTATCTGCCTACAGAAAATTCTGTTGTTTCTGCCACAGAGTAACAGCCATTTTGTAGGCTTCGTTTCTATATTTCATGTGGATGGTAATGATTTTTTGGCGCTAAATTTGATAATTTCATGGAATAACATGATTTTGTTCAAATACATATAATACATCCATATTTCATTACTAGTGCGAAAAGTACAAATTCTTACTTTCAGATTGACGATAAACGGACAAAATGGAAGAAGGGTTGGCAGACCCGCTCAGTTTAGCAAAAGATGCTACTTTGATTAAAGGTAAAGAATAATTGAAATACAGCTGCTAATTGATAACAAAAGACCATTTCGAATTACGTAGTTGCTTGTTATTTTGTACATTTTCATTGTTATGTTTATCTAGTTGATGAAGTAATTATTGTTTATAATCATATAAGTCCAACTGATTAGAAAACATACTTGAATCAAGTTTCTATCCCTGAATTAGTGATGCATTTGGTCATTAGTACGATTAGTGGTAATCTTATTCATTTATTTCAGATGCTCAATCAGAATATGGAAAGCTAGATGTTCTTATATGTGGCACATGTCACACAGTTTTTCATTTCATTGAGGAATATAATACCCATAAGAGTAACAAATGCCAAGGGTCTACAGTTTCTATACAATGTGAGAATGATGATAAAGCCCTAACTTGGGCGTTTTGCTTATGGAAAAGTAGCGAGAAAGATAAAAGTATAGGAATGTGGCAAATGTATCAGAAATGGTGTAAATTACCTCAAGATGAAAAAGATATGTGGATTGCCGGAGGTCAAACTATACTCAGTTTGAACAAGATACGTGTAGCTAAAATGCAAGAAGTAAAATTCAAAGTGGTGAGTGAAGTGAGGAGTTTCGTTTTATTTTCGATTCTATTCTGTTAATTGTTCTAGAAAAGAGAAGAAGAGAAGGATCCGTTAGATTTAACAGAAAATGAACTGAATCATCATGAAAAAGGTAGGTGAATTATACATTTTAAGTTACTTCAAATTGGTTTTGCTTTTCTCATCATCGGTAGAGTACTTTGTAAGGTACAATCGGAATAGACAACTTGGTTTCAGTATTGATTCACAGAAAATGATATGAAATGTTGAGTGTTGATGGCGATTAACAAAATAAAAAATATTATTATTAATTGGTAGAGTTAAGAATAGATGGCGTGAGTGTCCGAATTGAACAAGTTTCTTATGTTGCGGTTTGTTGGAGTTCGAGCCTCAATTTAACCAGCTTAAACTCGCAGCTTTATTCGCGAAATATTTCTCTTCAAAACGACACAATCAAAATCCTGATCCAAATTGAAAGGATGGACTGATTCTTCTCCTTATTTTATAACCTAAAATTTAGGTAGCCGTCACATGACACTACAGTCCCAGGCTCTATCTTGCCCAAATTTGCATTTCTTCAACAAATACATGGAATTTCACATCGTCAATAATAGTAAAAAGATTTCCATTTTCCTTTTCAAGTAACATATGAATTGGTTGCTAAGCGAATTTGACATTATTACTTTAATACCCATTTTATTGGATTTGAATTTGATCAACTGAAATAATTGAAAAAAAAACTCAAAAAGGAATAATGGAAGTGGAATCTGATTCCCAATCTGTGGAGACAAGAATGGAGGAAGAAACTAAAGAAAGTTCTGAAGCTGATGGTACAGTTTGATCAAATGATTTATTAATGGGATACTGAAAAAAAGTTCCAGTGAACAATTATTTCTTAATGTTTTCATTTCAGAAACAAAAAACTCTACGCACAAACAAGCACCAACTAAATCGCCAAAGTTGAGCGATCCACCAGGTGTTGAGAATGTAAGTAGCATATAAAATATTTTGGAATATTCTCTTTATTCAGAATTGATTTTTTTAGGACGTACCGAAGGAAGAACTCAATGAATATGTTGTTGAATCCATAGTAGGAAAGAGGTTTAATGCGAAGAAGAAAACCTGGGAATACAAAGTTAAATGGGAAAATTGGGATGAGTGAGTGAAAGTTTTAATCATAATTTGTGTATTTATTTATTTAGAGTGTTTTTATGATGACGATTTTTGTAGGTCACAATGTTCTTGGGAACCGATGGAGCATTTGTCGGGATGTAAGGCACTCATAAATGTTTTCGAGGAAAAATTGAAGATGGAGAAAGAAAGGAAGAAACTGGCCGAAGAAGCAGTCAAGCTGTCAAAGGTAAAGACTGAAGTCAAAACCGATGACGAATCTGTAGATTACGGAATGGGAAGGTAAACTATTGGAAATATTTAAGGTACTTAGGGTTCCTTCTAACGATTTATTTTCGCAGGCGTCCTCAGAGAAGTAGCAAGAAGAAAGCGTTGCATCAAGTCAAAAGATGGTTGGGCGAAGGCGGTTCAGACAACGAGGACTCGAAAGAGAGCAGGAAGAGAATACATTTAGACGAAGACAGCGACGACATGTCATTCGAAAAAAGGATGAAACTGGAGGAAGATTCAGACGATAGTATAGACGACGACGACGAGGAAAGGCCGAAAAAGACGTCACTAATAAAACACAACAGTTCCAACGGTTTAGCCGGGAAGAAACTACCCAACAACGTTCTGATACCGGACGCTCAAGGTGTCGTTCGGATCAACCAGAAGCAACTGCCTTCCCTGAGTTCCGGTGTATATATCATGTCGAAAACGGCAGGAATAATCAAGCTCGATTCCAAGACTTCCAAAATAGCGGCAAGCGGCGGACAGGCGGTGGTCAAGGTCGCGCCCAGGATCGGACAGACCCACATAAGGATAGTCAAGAAGGACGGCGCAACCGCCAACAGGGTTATCCATATGACTCAGAAATCCAAGCCTGGCGCCGCCGCGGCCGCCTCCCAGAGGTCGTTGGTATCGCACAAGGTGACTAAGCTGGTGCGGAATCCGACGGCGAAGGTGAAATTGGAACCGAAACTGGACGAGAGGAAGAAATCCAACTCGATGTCCGAGATGGACGAGGTGAAAGAGTCCGCGCCCGACGACGACTCGGACTGCGGACTACCGGAGTTGGAATTCCCCGCCGAGATCATACCGCCGGAACCGGAAGAGCCGCCGGGAGAGTTCACCCTCGATCCGACGACCGGGAAGATAGCCGGCGTCGAATATCCCGAGAACGAGCCCGAACCCGAAATAGCGACCACGGAAGATAACAAGGAGAATTCGGAAAACACCCTGGATAACATCGTTAAATTGGCTGCCGCCGATATTACCGAGGCCGATCTGAAACCCGATTTGAGCGAGGGAATGCCGGGCGACGCCACCTCCGACGTACTCGGTACACAGCCGACTTTGATCGGTATCGAGGAGAAAAAACCCGAAACGCACAGAATGGAACAACAGATGAAGGTGAGGAGAGAACCGAATCCGATGGCTAAGATACAACAGAAATTCGTCATTTCCCCCAACATCAGGAGCTCGACAATCTTGGAGAGGAGCTTACAATCACCCAGATCCATCGTCAAATCCCCGCAAGGCTACACGAGACAGGTTTACACGAAATCCCCCCAGAGGATCATACATTCGGCGATGACGCCGAAACTGACGTCGCCTTTGGTCAGATCCTCGTCCGCCATGAGGAACTCTTACAGCACCAAACCGAAATCCGTGTACCCCAAACAACAGCGGGTGTACATGTCGTCCCCCGGCGCCAAAATGAACGAAGGTCTGATCAAACAGACTTACCACCACCAGAAGACCAACGTGAACAAGAGGGTCGGTAACATCGGCGGTACGACGATCTACAAGAGACCCGTGCCGCAGAACAAGATGGCCTCGTCGTCGCCGAAAGTCTATCAGAGGACGAGCGTGGTCAGGAAGCCGGCGCCGATGGTCAGGACGGTGGTGCAGAAGACGCCCAAACCTGTTATAAATATGCCGTCCTTGATGGACGACGACCTGCCGGTGCAACCCGTCGCCGAGAACTTGCAGATGATGCAGAAAGTCGAGATGCCGCAACAAGAGACCCAAGAGGCGACGATGGCCGTCGCTTCCGCCGCCGCCGCCAACCCGGAGGCGGACATCTCGTCTTTCGCCGCCTTGGGCGACGGCGAAGCGCCCATATTCATCACCGGTGACGACGGCACAGTGTACCAGGTGGCGGGTCAGAACGAACAGGGCCAAACCATCTTGATCACTCAGGGTCCGGACGGGCAGCAGCAATGCCTGTTGGTCACCAGCGAAAGTACGGGCCAGGAGGAGAATCAGGAGGCTCAAGAAGAGGGCGCCGCCGCGCAGGTGGCCACGATGATGGAGGGCGCCGAGATGCCGATGCAGCAGACTGAAGGTCTGGAGGGTAACCTAGGAGAGGCTCAGACGAATACTCAGGAACCGCTCACGATCAAGACCGAACCAGACACGCAACCGGAGGTTGTAGCACAATTCGTTAAGGCTGTACCACCTAGTCCAGGTTAGTCATCTGTCACTTGTCATCATATTTTTGACAAGTTGCTCATTGTTTCGTTATTTTGGACTTTTTATTCTGTTTTAGGCGGCACTCCGAAAGTTATGGTGATGTTACCCGACGGAAATCTTGTAGTAACGCCGGTTACCGCTGAAGAATATGCGAGTTGGCAGGAATTGGAGAAGTAACGGCCATCATCTTTTTTATGTACTGTTATTATGATGTAAGATATTAAGAATTCGTGAGTGATGCCAGGAGCAACCTATTAATGGATTGAATAGTTTATTTATTACGAAAATCTGTTTCCCAACTTTGGTTATATCTTTGGAGCAGTATATAAGCGTGCATTTATATGAGACATAGAAATGCAATATTTTTCAAAAAAAAAGTGTATATATTATATGTAAGAGATCATGTTATAAGTTCTTCTTGATTCAATCATCTACTTTATTTATAATATGTAAATTATTTAGCTCATTTCAGTTATTGAGGTAAGCTGAATATTGTATGAAAATGAATAAATAAAGTAAGTTGAATTTTTATACTGAGTTTATTTGTTATCCCAAATCTCCTTTGAGTTTTATTTCTTTCTTAATTGAAAGAATCGGAATAGTTATTTTTCTAATTTTGTCATATAAAGTGACACTTTAAAACTCATGGACGTTTTGAAACGTCATTTCGCAACTGATGATGAAATTATACTTGTTTCCATAGCAACGAAGTAAAAATTAAATATTTCTATTGCTATGGAAGCAAGTATCGTTTCTACATCAGTTGTGAAATATGTTTCTAAACGTCAATGACATAAAGTGACAATGTCAAAATTAAAGAAAAGTTTTTCAACGCCGTTTTTCGCTTTACTCTTTTCATTTTCTGAAGAATAACTTTTGCGCATCATCTGTGGTGAAATTTTTTGCCAATCGCCAAGAAAAATCAACTTTTCCGCACTAGTACCGAAAAGTGACTCACTCGATACTGAAATCAATGCGGATTGCAGTAGGGGCACAGGAGTGGAAAAAGATATCATGCTATCACATTCTTCATTATTTTTTCAAACTTTAGGGAGAAATCTTGTATCCTCTGCTCAATTTTTGTCATCTTTGACATTTTCGCTCCAAATACCGAGGATTTCAGTCAGACGAAATGGATTTGAATCCACTCATCCCAAATGCTACCGCATCTCACGATGTAGCCCACATTCTCAGTGAATCCTTCGAATCTACCATAAAAAGTTGCATTGTTCCCAATGATATTTCTGAGAACTTGAGGAAAAACAATGTGGATCCTGACTACTCATTGTTTCAACAGTATAGCTACGAAGTGAAACAGGTAATATTTTCAGCTCAGAAAAGGCACCATTATCAAATCGAGGAATTTTTCAGTTTGCTGATGCTGCAAATGAAGACCATGCCGCCTTGCAGTCCGTAGAGTTGGATATTATGAAAAAACAAGGCGGCGACATGATACTCGAGAAAAATATAGAAGAGGATGTTCGATTGAAGGAAGAGTTCTTGCTGAAAAGAGACGGCTTCTTCACCAGTTATCCGTTCAACACAAAAAATTTGAATTTAATTGATAAGTGCGACATACTGCCCCACACTGTCGAACAATCACTAGGTGAGTCGCATCACAAAGATGTGGTTTTTAGAAAAGAAGAGGAAATTTTCAATATTTTTTCTCATTGCTTCCATAGAATTCGTTTATAAGAAAGATCTTCACGGATGCAAATACAATCACACCGAAAAAACCACCAGGAATAAATTCGAAGAACAACCAAGGAACTTCTCAAGGTAATTTTTTTCTAATATCTCACTGATTCACTCGCCAATTTTGAAAATTTACGATGGTCCTTTTGGTCTTGATTTGAACCGTAGATCGATAAGAAGCAATAAAAGCAAATAATTTTTTCTATGGATATTCATCGGCCACTTCCATCCAATGAAAAATCTTTTTCTACAGGCTTGAATTCAATGCGTGCCCTATCAAAATAACACAGAAAGAGGAAGATGTTGATGAACCGATCAGGTTAGAGCCGAACGAAATATTGTTCGAAGATTTCGAGCTCCACACGCTATACAAGGTAAATGTTTTATTGATTAAAGTACCCTTTAAGCACAAGATTATATTGACCACAGGTCATTAAAGACCTTGATTGACAGTACAAAACCCTTAAAAATCAAGGCTGCACCAATCTTCATTTGATTCCTTTCAGTTATTCCAATAAAAATTATCCTTTCTGTTGTAGAAAAAAGTCAGACTGCAGAACCGCTCCCAACGCAAGAGACCATTCTTCTTCCAACACCCCAAGGGCACTCCCTTCTCGATAAAAACCCTCTCCAACGCTCAATTCTTGGCGCCAGGGATGTACATCGACTTCCAAGTCGCCTACCGCACTGACATATACCACAACTATAGCACTGAAATAGAATTCTCGACGTCCGGAGGTTATAGGACCGTCCTGAAGGTAACAAGCTTCAGGAGACCTCCTCACTTGAGGGTCTACATCTTCAGGCCCATGAAGCACATCCTCCACGACAACTGTCCGGGTACCTCGGAGTTCTGGGATAGGAGATGCACAGCTCTGAACGACACGATCGATTGTGGCCACTGTTTCATCGGCAACTACAATTATTTATCGCTCTTGGTGGGGAATGTTGGAAACAGAGGGCAGTTCTTCTTGTTAACAGAGGATGAATGGATTTCTGGAAGCGTAAGTGTAAGTGAAGAGTCTTGTTTGATTGTTCCAGGAGGATACGAAGAGAGATTCGACAAGAGCATCCTGGATTTAACTCTTTGGAGAGGATAGAGATCCCCTCGGGTACTACAAGGTGACATAGGGCTTAATCCTAACTACCAATTTACTCGTTTGAAAACATTTATGGCCAGGTCAATTCTCACAATCTTACAGCACGTCGATGAAACGATGCAATTCACCAAAGACTGCTTCAAGATATTCCCAAGTTACATCATGGTAGAAAGAGACGAAGTGGCGGAGATTTGCGTGACTTTTACGCCCATCAATCCTGGGTTACACGTCGAAAAACTGTATTTGGTGTCGGACAATAACACGTCCAAAGCCGTGGAAATAATCGGAGATGGTTTGTATTTTTCCAAGAGCATGGTACAGATCCATTTGAAGTCTAGGCAGTTCGAGAACGTGGCTAAGATTGGCGAGATGGAAGATCTGGACGAGGAACTGCCAGAGAAACGTTGCTTTTATCTGGGACACATCCAGAATTTTTCGTCGAACGCACTCACATTTACGGTTAATAATAGAAGGTGAGAGATTGAAATTTCGACCACCAAACAACATGACCACCACACCTAACGAAAAGCACTTCTTGCTCTTCCAAAGGCTGCTTTCTCCTCAATACATTTCCGATGTTGAACCTTTGTTACTTTTAAGTGCCATGAAGCTGAGCTTTCACTGGTTTTTCCGGCAAAACGAGAACGACCACAACCTGATGTATTTGGAGCTGGACTGGATCAATATGAAAAACGCGAAGCAGAATTTCTTGGCGCCGTATACGACACACGAGTTCGACGTAAACATCAGACCTCAAGCAGATCGGCCAGGTCACTATGGGATCATCATGGGGTAAGCCAGAGATGTTTTCCTTCGCGAATACTGATGAGAAATTTTCAGACTTTGCATCGAAAAGATACCGGAAAATTCTTTGACGGAGGGTGAGGAGTTTATAGTACGTAAGGAAGAGGAATTCGATGGTATAAAGGTGGAAAATGTGCATTTACGAGCTTCGAAAACATATAAGACTGGATATTACAGTTTCTAGATATACAGTTGACTGAAATGGACATTGCATGTGAGATCTACGATGAACCTGTTGCGGAAAAACCCGAGAGGCCCCAATCGAAAATGTATGTTGATTTGGCGAAGTCTTATCTTCTCGTCAATCTCTCTTGAATAATTTCTCTCCAGTTGGTGCATTTTTCCATGAGAATTTGAAGAAATCTCAACCTTAACTAACCTCAAAACTATCCAGTCTTGCCGATCTGCTAACTGTTCATCCTTGATTCTCGTCTTACCCTTCTCAGATGCGACTGCCCCCAGCCAGCGGACCATACCGAGTCAAAGATAAGGTTTTCCACTCCGATGATGGACTTGGGTGTGATCCCCATCGGACTGGAGTTGGAGAAAAAAATAAGCATTCAAAAAACGACGACAGACTACGTCAACTGGGTGATCAGGGAAATAATTTATGATATCGACGCCAGACCGTCCATGTACGTCGCTAGGAGTTCTTCCATCGACGAATCCGAAGGTACTCTGAGGGATCGAGAGCGAAGGTTGAAGTATCGAGTCGATGCCAAGGTAAGCTGTATTCTGTGATGGTTCTTGTGACTGAGCCTGAGCTGCGTGAGCTTGGGAGAGTTCTTGGCCTGTTGAAGAATGGAGAGAGGTTTTTTGTAACTCTAGGCCCTCTGGAGGAAATAGATGAGTCTGGTGACATCATATAATATATGCTCGTTGATTGATAAACTATTTTCTTCCAGAAACCGGTTCGCTGGGTCTCCATGCTGCTCCTGTTCACGTCGAAACCAGAAAAAGACCTTAAACTGAACTCCATGTGCATGGTAACCTACGAAGTGGTCGAATGGGACATTCGGATCTACTCGGACGTATCTCGCTTTCCCATCGTGTGCTCCCTGAAACTGCACTACGTGGGCATAGAATACAAGTGGCATTTTTTCATCAGGAACTTCACGCCGATCCTGGGTTGCTTCTGGTTGCTGCCGCCAGTCGGCGAGGGGGCGCACAAGATGGAACTCAGTTTCCACCCGAAGTTCGGCGTGATACGCCCCGGGGAGAAGATCAAGGTGGTGGTGAGGGTGGTGCCGAAGGAGACCGGGTTGATAGATAACATCTTCGTGCCCTGTTTCGTCAGCAGGCACAGACCGCCGATCATGATTAGGATTCTGGGAGCCATCGACGACGTGAACGTGTATTTCTATATACCGAGCCAGGCCGAGGGTTTCGACAAGATACTCTGGCCGCCCAAGGTTCTGAACGAGGTGGATTTTCAACAGATGGTTCGTGAACAAGCTTTATAGAAAGTATCAGTAAAGACGAAATTTTCAACGTTATTCAGCTGGCTGACAACTTTATATCCAATCTTTTTCAGGATTTATTTATTCACGATTTAGAAACTCGTACGTTCATTTATAATTAACGCAAAACTCAGGTAATATTACTCGTTTCATGCCTCATGGATGGAGTAAACCTGTCAGGGTATGAGGGAAATTCTTGTTATTAATGTGGCAACGTCGTCAATTTTCGTACAAAGCGCAGGCCAATAGATCTATGAACCGACTTTCTAAGCGCCGCCTTCTTCTGTCATCACCATAGTTACATAGGCCCACGTTGCCAACCGAGGTACAAGAACGAAGGAACGGAAATATTTATATTTTTCGACTTTTTGCCTTGTCGATGAAATCATTGTTAGCTCAATTGATTGTCGAAATTATAGATGGAGAATTGTTCTAGACTGATGCTCGAAAATTTTAGAAATCTACCGAACGACTGTGGAGCGCAGAGGAGTGCGATTACGTTTATGACTGTAAGAATGACGAAAAATTGGAAAACACAGATCCGGACTTCAACCCCGGCTTCCCCTCGGATTGCTCAGATCTAATGCAATCCTGTAAAAACGCTGATTTCACCACTTTCACTCACGACAGCTCCAACTCGTACATAGTTTCACTGACGGAATTCCTGAAAGATCGTTGTAAGGGCGACTTTCTGAAGCAGGATTATGTGGTCGAGGTGAGAGACATGCGCTTGAAGAAACGTGAGTATCTGACCTTGAATTCGACCTATTGGATGACAGGAATTTTGTACGCCAGCTGAACTTCTTGAATGTTTTTTGTAGCGCAAAAGTTTTCATTCTACATAGAAAACGTGACGCCGATTGATGCTGATTTTCTCATAGAAACTACCAATTTCCTGCCCTGTATCGACACAGAAACTAATATGGTTAATGCTATCACTATGATTTATCCGGAAACTGTGTGTGAGTACAAAAATCTTATATGCAAATAGTACCTGAAATGTGTCAATGAATCGCCGAACCACTCAAGAAGATATGGACAGTAGGTGCAATTCAGTTCAAAACTGAACACTCGTCTCTTCTTCAGACTCATTGTGGGATAAAGCTTGTGCCCAACATGGAATAGTCGTAATTTTAGACGTTGAAAAAGGCACGTTGTGCTGTGGTGACGTCATACAGATAAACGTTTGGATTTATGCGACAACGTGGGGAATATACACCGAAGAAATCGTCGTCAATATCAATAACATAGCCCCGTTTTGTTTCAACGTTTTCGTCGAAGTCAATGGATCACCTGTGGAATTTCCGATTGCCAAGAACACCATCAGGAGTTATGCAACATTGAGGTAAAAAAAAAGGTCCATAGTCAGCTTTAATTATTCATATAGGGTAACCCCGCAGGTTCGGACACATCCCATACATGACTGACGTTGTGTCGCGGACCCTCCACATGAAAAACACCTCCTGCATACCCTTGAACATTCAGTGGTTCTTGTTTGAGGCTTCCGAAGAAGTAGACGACGCTAGGCACTTCAACGTCATCCTCGACATGCTCGACAAAAGTTTCAGAACGTCGGAGGAAAAGATGCGTTTGTTCCTGTCGAAAAAGAACTACGGAAAACAGGATATCAGCTTTATGCAGGTAGAGGCGCAACCGCTAAGTACGGACAGTTTGGTCGATGAAATTTCGAGATTTATCACTAGAAGAGTTACTCTTTGAGAACTTGAATTGTTTATTTTCACTCGTTTTAGGTATTTCCAAGTTTCATCGATCTAGAACCTGAGGAAACTTCTTCTGTGGAGATTACCATGAATCCCAAGCACTTTCCAGTGGATTTGAAAGACACGAATATGTCTTGTTACTTAATAGGATACGTATTCGTAAAAGAAGAGCACAAGTAAGTTTATATTCTTTTTATTCGTTCTATGCACAATCATAAACATCGCATTTACAAGGAGTTCGTTGTATGCTGATCAAAAAACATCCATACGTATTGCAGAAGGATCAAAATAAGATAGTGGTACTGGCTTAGGGGTATATGGGCAGAAACTGAGGCTATTCATGCCTGACCTTGTATTTTGCCCCACAGAAAGTGACTAAATTTCCACATAGACCACATAACCTTTTGAATCATTCCAGGAATCGTCCAAACCTGTATTACAGAAGATCAGCCGAAGATCTCAAGCCCTTAAGCGTCGAGCTCCTAGCCACGGTTGCGATGCCGCTGCTGAAGCTGGACATGATTTGCGGAAATTCGAAATGTCACTTGTACGCTACCGACGTAGTCGAGGGCAAGAATGACGCTAAAAAACTGAAAATGTCGTTCCAGAACAGCAATCTGACAACAGTGTTCGTCACCTTCCACGTCGAAACGCCGTTCTCGATCATTCACATTTCGATGAGGGATTACGATTTTGTAAATGGCGTTAACAATGCTGTCGTCAAGCCTGGCGATACTTTAGAAGTGAGCGATAGACACGTTAATTCATGCAGCGTTACTGGGAACTAATAACTAATTCAATTGACAGGTGACGTTCACGTGATCGCCACTTGCCCACTGATTGGTTGATTAGGTCTTAGTTCTTAGTAACGCTGGATGAATCTAAACTAAGATTTGGGAGGTCTGGCAACAATGTCTTAATTTTTGGAAACAAGTAATTTTGAAGAAATGAATATTGTATTTTCAGGTTGAGCTCGAATGTTCTATTGCGTCGAGTTTCATAGAGGAAATGGCTAATTGGGTGTATAACAAAATACCACCAGAGAGGGAAAAAGTTTGCTTGGAGACTAAAGCTGTTACTTTGTGCAGACATTTAAATATTCATCAACGTGGTGTATTGGAACAGGTCAATTTGAGTTATGCGTAGATTTTCAGGAAAACGAATCATGAAACGACAATAATTCGTAGTGAATCTGTTTATTTTTTTCAGTCAGTGCCAATATTGTGCGATATATACTATCCAAAAATTGAAGTCAGTCCGCCCTTTTTGAAATTTGATCACGTAAAAATTGGAAACACGAAAAAACTTTATCTTCATCTTTTCAATGCGACGAGTGAGTGTACATAGAATGATATTCTCTGAATCTTACCTATACAAATGTTAATTTTCCAGAAGTTGATATCGCCTTCGACATTGAGCAATCCATGAATTTGCCGCAATTCGATGTGAAACCGAAAAGTGGGATAATTCCAAAGGCAGTTGGTCTTTCCCGATCGTTTTTCGATATATGTGTATACTTCACACCTACGTAAGAATGTCCAAAACGTGAAAAAAGCTTACTAGAGCATCGATTCATTTACAGGTTATACAATTTCGATCAGGAATCGATTACCATCAGAACGATAATACCCCAATGTTACTTGGAGGTACCGATGAACGGTTATGGTATACAAAATGAGAAATTCGCAGTGAATCATTTCGAATTTCAGCCCTGAATGCATTATGATCCCCGTCGTAGTTGGGATATATTCGCGAAGTTGTAATGCATGTTATATCGATGTGAAAATGAATAAACCATGAAAATGGTATTGATCTATCGCTTAGATGTCTCATGTTAAGAAGATATTCAGAAAATTTAGTGAAGTTTGGAATCCGTTTGAAATCGCCCGCCTAGATAAATCGGTTACGTCACGCATGTGATGCACTCTCATTGGTTTACAGAAATTCTGTATAAGTTTCTCGGGACGTCAATGTCAGCGCCATAGAATTAGAGGTTTCTTTTTTTACAGAGCCTAATGTCTGTCTATGGTCCTCGGTATTTATGAAAATCATTTTATTTTTTTCAGGGAATATCTTGGAGAATAAAAAGATATCGTTTGAGATGTATGATTTATTTCTAACGAAACATTCTAACTAATTAATTTTTTTCTAAAACAGGCAATGAAGAATCCAATGGAATCAATTCCTGTTTCAGGTCCGAACCTCTGGACCAAATGCAACTGTTCCTTCGTTAATGATGTTCCTTCAAATCCTGGAGATCCGATATGTACTTTCGGTTGTACCAACTCTAAATCGAATTTTCTCAAAGCCCAAGCTACAATTCCCTCGTTTTCACTCAATGTTATTGTACAAGTACTGTAAACCAATATTCCGTTGCTTTTGAGGAGATTAACCGCCTGAAGAAACGAATATAAATCAATTGATCCATCAGGGACATGACGGAAATTTTAACTCACCACAACGAATAGTTTCTTCTGTAAAGCCACATAAGACTTCAATACTTTGTTTGTTATGTCATTCCTTAATTGTGGACGTTTACCTAAAGCGCTGCATGGTGCGTCTAGCAATATTCTATCGAAAGAATTTGCTGGATAGGGTGGCCCATCCAGTGGCTTATTTGTTGAGCTTGAGCTGAATATTTTGGAAGAATCTGCCACATAAATTTGAGGTTTTGCATCGAAACGCAAGCAGTGCTCTGCAAGAAGCTTCGTCTTTCCCGCAGTTTTATCGATGGCAATCAGGATACCCTGAATAAAAATAGATCTGCATTAATTTCATGTAATCTCAGAGAGCATACTGCGAGGAAAAAAGGTAAGTTTGTGAACGCTTCGAGTGATCTATGAATGGTAGAGACCTCTAGAAGAGTCTCTATAGAGTAATCATAGCTTACTCGGAGTAAGTTTGTGAACGCAACAATCGGCGACTGCGCCACCTGCCGTCGCCACAGCAAAGAGTAAGACTCTTTGGCCGCAGTTTGTAGAATATTAATATCTCTTTTCGATTTCGAGATTTATCGAAAATTCAGTTAAATTTTCCTCACCTGATTTGTCATGAGTGAAGCGATGTGCGAGGTTTTGTGACCAGGTGCTGCACACATATCCAATATTACTTCGTTTGGCTGAGGATCGAGAGTATGAACGCATATGATTGAAGGAAGATTCTGGAGAAGAATTTTTCCAGGTGGAAAAAGATCTTCGGAGATTTGCGGACAACCGGATATTGTTTCTGTTACCTCCACCGCTACACCTCTGAAAGTCAATAAGTCGAAAATCAGGATCACTGATGACGAAAATTTGATGGAATATATACCTGGGATTTAAATCTGCCCCATAAAGTTCAGACCTTTGCATTCTCACTATACCATTTCCTATATGTAATTTCGAACCAGTAAATAGTTTCTGTAATCCCCTTTTACAGGTTTTCATAATATCAACATAAATTGATACTTCGTCTCCTATTTGGCAGCCTATACAAATGACGTGATAAAATAAGGAATAATTCTCTTATAACTTCGAAAGATACTCACCGCTTACCATTCCTAGAACTCCTGGCGCAAAAATATGGGCGCCTCTGAGAACTGCTGCCCCACAATCTTTATCTACTACGACTTCTTTTGGATGAACATTTATCGAAGAAATTGGAGAAAATTGTATAATAAGGGTATCCTCCACCCTTTCATGCAAAATACAATTTGCAGTTGCTTTTCCTTCACCCTAAAATAATCTTATAAATTTCTAGATTAACGCCATTGAGCTAAACTTACCGTATTTAAATACTGCTTTAAAGATTCAAGAACTGCCTGCTTCGATGTCTTCAGAGTGTTTATCCGAAAAGAGGATATTTTTGGAGCTGTACATAGCCATTTGAATATTTCTTTGAAATTTGAATCCTGAAAATTACCGCCAATAAAAACATAGAAAATCGAGAAACATAGAGAAATTACTATATCAGTTGATGACGAACGTGATGAATCATTTTCCGCTTCGTACACCAACTTTGTATCGAGTGTATCAGTAAAAGGGGAATCCGGGTACATATTTATTTTTTGTTAAGTAATATCACTCGCACTTTCTGGAAAAAACAGAATTTAAGCTCAAAAATTCATGAAAATTTCAGTTGATTGAACATTTTCAGGTTAACCACACAGGTATTTCGAACTATTTTTGGCTCACGTGATCCCGCCGAGCCAATTGGATTTCCGTACTGTCAAGACGTGGCACGAAGTACAAATTCTCCTTCTGTTTCCGCCATATTGACATTCGACAAGATTTTGGGAGGTTTAGTGGATGTGTGGATTTTTCTTTTATTATAGTGTGTTATTATAAAAGGGTATGTAAAAAGTAGGGCAAAGATATGTCCCGATTTTTTGCCAAATGAGTGTAATGTTATAATGTGATGATTCATACGAAAACCATCAAATGATCAACAAAGTACACGTTAACTGACAGACGTGTCGGCTTCGTATTTTCATCATATTTCCTCGTTTAACTTCAGCTAATTTATTTCTTCTGCTCTCAAGTTATTGAAGAGGTCTCGAAATTCGTCTCTTGTGAACAATTTCAGTTAAGAAGGTATGAGATGGTGATGTCAGTTTAGTGAAATATTAAATCAATATGTCAGAATAGAATTTGATAGTAACCTCACACCATCGTAAGAGATTTCGAGTTTCTTTGTTCATTAAACCATCAGAATAGGTGTTTTATGCTTGTTGGATGAATCTAATTCATATTTCTCCACTTTCAGGAAACTTTATATTGTTAAAATGGGAAATGTCTTCGCAAATTTATTTAAAGGTCTCTTTGGGAAGAAGGAAATGAGAATATTGATGGTTGGTTTGGATGCTGCTGGTAAAACCACAATTTTATATAAACTTAAATTAGGAGAAATTGTTACTACAATCCCCACTATCGGTAAGTTTTATTGTTTATCCATTTTCCTTGTTATGGGCCATATAATATTGAAATGGGAAATCATCCATCTTGTGTTTTGAACATTTCAGTAATTACTCCTAAATTCATTTGGCTTTGGGTGAATTTATGAAATTTAATGTCTCACAATGCCCAAACTGATATTGAAAAATTGTGTTTTTGAATCTCATTAGATTCTGACACATCATCATTTTCAATATTTTATGATTGTGATTATTTTATTCTTTTGGGCCCTATTTCCATTGGCATATATGAAGGTATACAGAAAAACCATATTTCGCAAAAATTTTAATGTGTCACCATTTTTGATTAATTTGCAACATATTTGTTTCAAGTCCTGTGTTGAGGAAAATGATTCTCTATGATATATTTTCAGTATTAACGATCTCTAATGAAATTTATTCACCTTTCACAGTTTTCATTAGTTACACTTGGCTGAGAACGAAATATCATAATGGTTATTTTGCTAACCTGTCATCTTGAAATCTCTCAAATATTTTTGGACAATAAATCTGTTCATTATTAGAGTTTTTATTGATTTCTGATCTTTTACACTGTTTGGTTTTGATAGGATTCGAAAAGGGGATTTTCTTAAATCAATTCTCTATTGGGCTCCTCACTTTAGCACTTACCTCAGACTATTGTCATTGATTGATTCATCAATTTTGGATGAAAATAGAAATGAATAATTTTGAGGTTAGGTTAGGTTCCCTTAGGTTTGGAAAGTGATTGAAGGATTAGGTTCAGTTATTCAAACAAAAATAATGTTTGTTCATAATGAGTGAAAAAAGTTTCATTTTGAAATAAAATATATTCTTCTTCCAGGGTTCAATGTTGAAACTGTAGAATATAAGAACATTAGTTTTACTGTATGGGATGTAGGTGGCCAAGACAAAATCAGGCCATTGTGGAGACACTACTTCCAAAACACACAGGTAATATAAAAGTGTTGAATGTATTTGATGTCATTGTTCTGTGGTCAAGCTTTCATTGAAATTTGCAATGTAGGTTATGGAAGTTTGACAACTGATGTCAAGTTTGAAATTCCATAGCCTATTTGATGATTTGAATGTTGAACTTTGTACAAGCTGCAGATATTTGAATTTATAGTTTCTTCACGAAATATTTTGTTTGGTCCTGAATGAGAATTTTGCAGGGCCTAATTTTCGTAGTCGATAGCAATGATAGAGAGCGTATAGGCGAAGCTAAAGACGAACTGATGCGCATGCTGGCAGAAGATGAACTCAGAGATGCTGTATTACTTATATTCGCTAACAAACAAGATTTGCCAAACGCAATGAACGCAGCAGAAATCACCGACAAATTGGGTCTTCATTCGTTGAGAAATCGTAACTGGTACATCCAGGCAACTTGTGCGACCAGTGGCGATGGGCTCTACGAAGGTCTAGATTGGCTCTCCAATCAGCTCAAGAACGCCCACCATTAGTACAGTGTTTTCTTTCAATCACATTGATGTGATTGTGTATCAGACTTAAGTGTTACTTTACCATATGTTGCAATTCGACTGTTTTCCTCCAACCAATCACCCATTATCTCCTTACTGTTTGCCAACATACTTCCTTGGTCAATAAATTTATTAACATTATAGTTAGGCCTTTTTCTTTCATTAACTCTAGTGCATGTGTATGTGGTCAAACAGTATGCTTAGATTAACTTTAGTTTTATTCACTATCGTATTTTATATTTATTTTGGTAATGCTGATTTACGTTGTACATCTTAGGTTTTGTATAAGACACTTGTACAGTCTCTATTTGTATTAATAAAATCGATTGAAAAGGTATGTCTGTAACATATGGTAGGTTCCCTGATTTTTTCACTGATGGGCAAGTTAACGTACATTTTTCATTTTAAATAACTCGATAGTATTGTTTTAGTATTTGCTCCTTTCAAATCAGAGAAAAATGTTATTCGATCTAGAAGTGTGAATATTTTGTATACTACATTAAACCCGAAATTGGTGGATTTTGCGTAACCCCAAATTCCTAGGGAAATTTGTATTTCCATCATTTGTCAATATATATGTCACTTTCAGCATTTTACGGTGTGGATTCCTGAATCTGCCATTTATAAACTAAAAGATCGATTTTTTACATATTTGACATCTTTGAGAGTTATTTATAATAATCATGTATGCGATTTTGTGCCCCACAAAGAGCTTAGCTCAATGTAAGGTTATCTCGTTGTTCAAATTGGAATTAAGATTATTTAAACGTTTGAACGATCTCTGGTAGTTTGCCTTCATTTCAAAATTCCGATTACTCAAGAACATAGCATATATTGATGGAGTGATTTGTTTGAATTAAAATTGAATTGTATTATTTCGGCTGATTCAGTTTCGTTGACATTCCCGTTTATAATGCTGTATTTCAAATGGATATAATATTGAAATTATTGTCTATAATTTATATTATGCATAATTAAATTGTATTCGAAATTTGATTCTCTTCATTGAAATTAACCTTGGTCCGATTCTTGAAATTTTGGGAATCGGTTGATGACTCAAAAAGACTATTTTATTCAAGGCTTTCAGCGAGGTAGGAACCACAGCGTTACCATCAGGTCCAAGTGTCTGAAATTTTCGAATTTTGAGCAAGCAATGGTCTCAACCAACGAGTTTGACCTACCTATGATGAGTGGTCGAATTGGATATATTTAGTCTCTAAATGCGCACTACAGTTTATATTCACTGCTTTTCGACACTAGTGCGGGAAAGTGTTAATTACACAATCATGCCAGATAGTCTTGGATCAGCGTAAAAATTCTCAGAGGAGAGGTTGTCTCTCATCAGTACAGTGTAGTGTTATACATCTCAACCTGAGGATGGTGTCTTTAAACAAAATTGGGAGCCCGCCATGAGGGATATTTTTCAATCCTCATCACGACGCGCCACCTGTCCCACCAAGACCGAACCAACCATCACTTACTCTGGCAAAGTGTTTAAGACGAAATTGAAATCAGAGCAGGAAAATTGAGAAAAAAATTTAGGACGAATAATGTTCCCAGTTCATGCGTAAAGTCTTTCCCACACGCCACTGCTTGCCCGAACTTAACAGTCAACACAGTGGCGGTTCGTGAATATTCATGCAGTTTCTGAACCATCATCTTGAGCTTGCGGACGGTTGGAAAAACACATTAGGAGAGGATGAGGACAGTTTGACAGTTATCAGGTCTTTAAAATGAATTCAGCTATGTGAGAGATTATAAAGGTCTTTATTCATATAAAAATAGTGAAATGTTTACATATTAGAGGACGAGAGAGATGCTTATGACCCAAGTACGGCAAATGCATTTTGCTGACCCTGTGTATTGAACCAAGAATGCTAGATCAATATACTGGTAGTAACAAAATTATTGAAAGTGGAAACTTATTCAATGTTATAAACAGAGTGTTTATCATGTATATTCAGGAAGTAACAGACGAATACGAATTCATCAGAAAGTAATGATCTCCGCTAAGATAAAAGTGTGATTGGTAACACTATAGGTATGAACCAGGTACGGCAGATTCGAAGATGCCTTATCTCCAGTCAACCGATCGATAGAGAGTGATACTAAAGATTGTTCAGGACTAAGAAGCGTAGGTCAGCTTCTTTGCGATGAGCTGCGTATATTTTTTCACCACATATTAGCAAATTTTTATGACATCTGATTTTCCACGTTACGTTGATTTAGTTTTGAATCTTTGGGAGTTTATTATCAAGAGAAGGAGAATAAGTATTGAATAGTTTTAGTCTAACGGGGCCAATTAATGAATTGAATGAAAAATGATTTTTCCTGTTGCTTTCATTTCAACCAGTTACATAGTATGGCTCGATGGAATCCAGCCGATTCGCTAATCCTACCCTGCCTTTCCGAATAACCGAAACGTCCTCTCCTTCGGGCCTCGGGATAAAAAAGCGCGAAAGTTCCCACTTTATTATTAATAAAAATGAGCATAAATAATCGCGCATCGGAGGGTGTTAAATTTGACGTTCTCGGAACGGTTCAAAGAGCAGTCGGGCATCTTTCTCGACACCCCGGGTCGGTCCCGGTCGCGAAACGGCGATAAATCATCATCTGGCGCTCCTAACGCGGCGGTTCTTCAACGCCCACACGTCACCACACGTTTCGTGCCGCTTGAGGTAAGATCCCTCGCGTAATTAACCAGGTAGGTATATCTAATGGTGATGTATCGGTCGAAATAGGTATACCAGAGTGTCAAAAAAGTACCGGGAATCTGTTAATTAAACGCGAAATATGTATTATTCATCGGGATTTATTGTAGCGCCTTCAGAGTAGGCCCCCCATCAAAACATTTTCAGGAATCGGCTTCAGCACTCGCCGCGAATTCTCTTTTTTGTCGTCTCTCGACTTCGAAGTGGCAATTTTAGTTTTCGTAAAAAATATGCAGATAAAAGCTATTCAGATGGCTGTTTGATTGAGTTTTTTATCCACTTGAGATGAATTGAAAGCCATCTATGGTATTTCTATGATGGCAGATGACGCTTATACCATAGATACCTACTCTGCCTCAATGCTAAGGTAGACCATAGAAATTATTCCATATTTTGAAATGTCAAATTCTTACGAAGGGTTCAATAATAAATATCTTGGTATATTCTATGGAGGGTAGAGCCTCCATAGACCATAATAGATTCTTAGGAAGATTATCCCGTAGATTTTTGGTAAATTACAACAGACTTTATCGAGTTCACTTCAGGGCATTTATTGATAGAAATAGTGTACCGATTAGCGCCGACCCTCGGAACGTGAATTCTGAAAATGATTAATTTTCCACGCATTACGAAAAAAAAACCTGCGATCGTGAACACGTTGTCCGACACATTCCCGCAAATGCAAACAAGCATTCAAGAACATGTTTCGAAAATTATGTCCGATCCAGTCCGTGTATCGGGCGCCAGGAGCGGAATGTGGGTGAATTATGTGAGAATTATGGGAAAGGCGCCCGAGGCAGCTACTACTAGGTACTAGGTGGAGTGGCATCGAATCCGCGGCGCCTGTTAAGACGGCGCCTCAAGACACCGACCACAATCTGTCGACTCTGTTGTTTGTCGTTACGGAAAGGAACAAATTGATAGAATACTTTTCGGATGCGTAACGTTTTCATGAATGAATCTCGCTTCTCATGTTACTGCAGACGTAATAGGAAACGAAAATAATGATCCAAATATACAGGAGGTCCTAACTTAAACACTACAACCAATATGACACTTTCTGAAGAAACAGAACAGAAAAATTATCTAATTCTGTGATCATAGGTCATCCAGATTTCACGCATTTGTTGTTTGAAGGTACCATAGACATAGAGACTCTCTATGTGTATGGCCTATGGAAGGTACTCCTGCTGGATTTCTGTGAACCTGTAAGGGTGCGTGACAACCACAGAACACAAATAACAACACTGATTTGTATATGAACCTTGTCCATTTCATTTCAAACAACGATTTCAAAATTTGCATTTCATGTGCAGGCATGTCTTTTTTTCAGCTATGGAGTGAATTTGAACATAAACTATTTAATTTGAGTGCAGGAGATTTTTCTTGGTTTTTGACATGGTTATTCGAAATTCATTTCGAGGCAAGGCAATGTCTTGTTCAAGCTCCATCCTCAGAACAAAGAGGAAGATGTTACTCTCCGCTATGAGCACATACTCCATATGCCCACAGAATTTATTCATGCAGTTGGGAGCATAGTTCGAGCGCATAGTGAAATGTTCATCGATTAAAGTCGCTTTGAGTCTGATGTTATTACGTTACTGCCCACCTTCTTTCAACACCATTCACATCTAAGATGATCGTTATCTCTTTAAAATTAATGAATGAAACGTTCTAGTCCCCATTACCAACCATACTAAACGCCTTAAACTAACAGAACTGTGTAGAAGAACTAACACTGAATGAGTTTGGACTCTACAAAAGGAAACGTAGGCGTTTATTTTACAGAAAGATTCATTGATGAGGTTTCACAATTTTCTGGGTCCAGTAGCGGAAAAGCATACGTGATATTCATTCCCTTATGTGGGATTGGTGAAGTTTCATTTGTGGCTTTTGCTATTTCACCCACGATTCTGAAAAGTTTATTTTCGATAATAAGACCAACGTCTGACATTTCAATACTGCTGTATAGCAATATCTCTATGTTCAGAACATAATTATGGTTCGAAATCAAAAATACGTATGATCATAGATGAACTATTGATGAAATGGAGCGAAATACGACGCTTATACACCGCAGTTGATTAGACGTATCGCATTAATTAGCGATATTTGCAAACCCGTCGTCTACAAGAAGGAAATAACCGCAGTCTTCCTGGCACAACAAAGCCATCGAAGGAGGTAAAAACCTTCCTTGGCGAGAAATCAACACTGTTAGTTTATCGTTCCACCTCTGGTGAGAAATGCTTTTTTTCAGAATTCCGTCTCATATCTTTCTCGAAAGCGACAATCGTATATCGTCTGGGCCGATTCACCCATTGGAGCCCCAGTTTTTCGATCTCAGCCAGTCTCCGATTAAAATGCACGGAGTCTTCCTGGTCACATCTTGAAAATATCCGTGTTCATATCTATTTATATCTTCCCTATACGAGCTCTTCATCGAGCTTCGTTGAGCTTCCAATTTCAATCATCGACGGTTAATATTCTCTGATCGTGGCTGGAAAGTCAGTTTATGGTTTAAGATTTTTGGTGGTTCAAAAAGTGACACACGGTGTAGGAAACTGTAAGTTTTCGCTCTTTCCCGGAATTAATTTCTGACATTTGCAGGTTTTTTCGTGTAATTTCGAAAATTGTATGAACCATCTGCAAGTCCTATACCATTTATAGGGAGTTCAAAAGTCTGGGCTTCATTATTGACGGCGGGAGAAGAGTGAATGTCTTTTTCTAAATCGTTACTTGCGCATATCTTCGGAGATAAATAATTTTGCAGGAAGTGTGGGTATACGTTTATATTTGTTTATTGAGCTGGAAGGAAGGCAGGGTACGGAGTTAAACATAGTTGAATCAACGACATAAATAAAAAGAAACCTGAATGAAGCAAGTTTCGTTACACCCACATTCACCTTTTGTCGGTCATGTCTGCATCGTATCCACAGGCGCCACATTCACAGATATTATATGGGGATCTTTCAGCAATTACCTTCAGCAAAAATCGAAAGACGTTCGATGTACGTGTGGGAATACGCTGAGATTCCGGTAAACATCGATGCTGTGGCGTCTGTAACGCTACGATAAGAGCTCTGCGGACCGTGTGTTCGATTGATTCGTTATAATTCAGGGTTTTAAGATCATGCGATCCTTCTTGTTCGAGAAGGAGAGAGAAGAATGGCAAAGGGAAGAAATGGTAACAGGGGAAAAGGGGATTCTAAAGTGAGGTAGGAAAAGAGGAGTTAAGAAAAGCAGAGAGAGGGTAGAGGAGTAGAAGGTAGGAGGAGAAGAGGAGTTGGTGAGCGAGAAGAAGGCAGGAAAGAAGAAGAGTTAAGAGGAAAGACGGTGAGAGAAGAGAAGGTAGGACAGGAGAAGATAGGAGAGAATATGTTAAGAGAAGAAGAGAAAGAAGGTAAAAGAGGAGAAGTTAGAAGTTATGAAGATAGAAGACGATGTAGACGAAAAGAAGTTGGAGATAAAAGAATAGTTATAAATTGAGGTAAAACAGATGACGAGAAAAGAGAAGGCAGACGAAGAGTACAGAAGAAAAGGTAAAAAGGAAGAAGACGCAAATCCTTAAACAATATTTCATTAAGAGGCTCAATACCCTGAACCATCGTTGAAAAATCGTTGAAGGCCTTAAGGAAGGGAAGAACCTAAACAAACACACTCTTTGGTGTGTGTTTTGGTCTGGAGGAATCATTCGGTATTTGTCTTCAGCGACGAGCTATGATAAGACGTTTTTTTGCCTCTGTTGGGAGATATTTTCCTCGAAGATGATTTAACCAGGAAACCGCGATGACCATACCGATTTGAGGTTTACTGAGGCGTTATTCAGGAGTCACATGTTCGTGCCAACAAGCGTGCCAATATTGAAGCATTGACTGAAGTTAAACTTGTGTAAAACCTGATGAAAATCAAAGAAAACATATTTCATCGAGCCTTTGGAACTTCCACCCTTATTGAAATACCCCATCATGATAAACTGACCATAAAAAGGGATGGAGTGGGACTCGTTCATTTCGAAAGCTTCAGGACGAAAAAAAAATGTTTCTCGCCCGTATTTCAAACCGCAGCCAACCCCCCCAAAGACGCCCCTTAAATTATACATTCCACAACGATTCACACCGTTTGATCGTAGATAATGTGGCATTACTTGCGCGGTAATTCATTGTCAAGATCTTATCGGAATCGCGGTCCTTAAGTCATACCGAACAGAGCTGGTGTTACTCGATCCTCCATTCGTATGAATGAATGGAAGATATCGCCTTCGCGATGCGCGATTTTTTCCGAGGACCACCCGCGACCATTGTGGGGCAGTTAGTGAAATTTGAACACAATAAGAACGTTACTTATAAAAATTCGCTGAATCGAGGTCAGCAGCATGTTTCAGTATCGGGTTAATGGCTGCATCACAATGAGATATCGACTCGCTGGATCATTTATGAGTGTTTTGTCCATGGAGGAGGTAGATGAAAGCGTCTATTGTCTCTTCTTCCAGATGTTCGTCGATTTTCACACTTCATATGCTTTCATTCGATTTAAAATCTCCGGAAATATTCCAAAGAAGATGCCTATAACTCCGAAACCATTAAAGAGGCCGATACACTTTCCATGAAAGAAGCAGAAGAAGGAAAAAACCGAAAGTGAAATTACTCTGGAGGAGTCCAAAAAGTTCCTGGAGACTATAATACTGTATAAGGTCTTCCATTGAAGATGATGACCGATCGGGAAGGCCAGTTTCTGTGTCAGTCCCCGAAAATATCGATGCAGTTCATGACATGATTTTATCAGATCGTCGAATTTGGCTAAAACGGATATCTGAAGCACTGAATATTTCATACGAACACGTTCATCAAATAGTTCACGTCAATTTGGACATGAGAAAAATAGCTACAAAATAGATCCCCAAATGTTCGAATGTTGACCAAAAGCGTGCAAGTGTAGAAGCATCGCGTTCGATCTGTGCTCGATTTGAAAACGATGTAGACTTCTTAAACCGAATTTTTACTATGGATGAGCCATGGGTACATTTCTACGATCCAGAAACAAAGCAACAATCGATGGAATGGCGACACTCTGGTTCTCCAAGACCTAAGAAGTTTAGTGTCCAAAAATCTGCTGGAAAAGTTCTTGCTTCAGTTTTTTGGAATTCCCATGGGGTAATCATGATTGATTTTTTGGATAAGGGTAGAACAATAACCAGAGATTACTATTCGACATTACTGACCACGCTACGAGAAAAAATTAAAGAGAAAAGACGCGGAAAGCTATCCAAAGGTGTTTTGTATTTGTAGGACAACGCCCGTGCACACAAATCTCATGTTGCCATGCAAAAAATTCGTGATTCAAGGTTTGAATTACCAGAACACCCCCCTTATTCATCAGATTTGGCTCCATCCGACTGTCCCTTTCCTCAACTGAAAAAAAGTTTAAAAGGTCGTAAATTTTCTTCCAACGAGGAGCTAATAGAATCTGTAGATGTCTGGTTTGCAGAGCAAGAAGAAACATTTTTTGAAAGGTCTAGAGACGTTGCAGGTTCGCTGTAATGAATGTATCCAATTAAGAGGAGAATATGTTTAGTAATAAAATATTTTGACATTGAAATTTTGTTTGGTTCTATAGTAGGCTGAGAATTCTTGAACATATCCTCTTAGATCTCAACGCATCAGTGCAAGACAACCCCTTCAAAATCTTCAATCTATCTTGCTTCCTTCATTTGGCACAATGAAAAGCTAGATAAGTTCAAGAATTGCTCTACATTAGTCATAGTTCAGCCAGGTTCGGAAAAATAAGTTTGACCAACTTCGATAATCATCTATTATAATAGACAGCTTGTCCCCTGCAATTTCCCCGCTGCAGAGTCATTGAAGTAATCAAGATAAAGGCGAACAATCTCCAAGAGCCGATTCTACGTCCGCGTAAAAATGCGGGTTGTCCCTTCACTGATTGATCGTTTATATCAGAGGAGATAATGGAACAACCCATTCACGGCGTTTCATTCATGCGAAAATTAATGGTTTCGGCGCTGATCCTAACTAGTTTTCGCGTGGAATCGGATACGTAGCTTCAGAATTTGATTTATCGAATGCAACAACACCTACGAAGTGGCGCGGAATTGAAAAATCAAACTCGTTCCATTCGGCGCAGTGAAATATGGCCGAGTTGAGTTTGTTCGAGCGTCGGGGTTTTCGCAAAAATTTGTAGGAAACAGTGGGATATTCGCTTCGTGGAGCCTCTTGTCGACAAGGATTAAACAATAACCTTGTGGTGGTAATTGAAGTCATTTACAACATATTCAATTCATATCGCTTTGAATTCTACGAAAGCGCTGAAGTGTCACACCAAAAAAAAAAATTCCAAATGTACAATTCCGACTTACAAGTCAAAATTCTGACTTGCAACTCCGAATTCTGAGATACAAGTCAGAATTCCGACATGCAAGTCGGAAATTTGAGATACAAGTCGGAATTCTGAGATACAAGTCGGAATTCCGAGATACAAGTCGGAATTCTGTGATACAAGTCGGAATTCTGTGATACAAGTCGGAATTCCGAGATACAAGTCGGAATTTTGAGATGCAAGGCAGGAGGAGGGCTAAAATATGTCTAATGACTTTCGTTTTTTTGCATTTGTTCCGTGAGTGTGTTTTTGGCTTCTTGGAGGAATTTTGGATGAATGAAATGATATTCTATTTTTCTCTTCGGTTGCACCATAGCTGAGCTGCCCCAAAGCTTCGTGCTCAGTGCTTGTGAAAGCACTTGGAGTATTTTTGTACTCCCGAGAATTATGCTCCTGGGAACTTTTCAAAACCTTCCTTGCTGCTTAGTGATTCGAGCATTTTATCGAAATTCCTACATCCAGTTTCATAATCAAGTTCGAAGTCACTTTAAGTTTCGTTTAGTGTCAGTTTCGGTAGGGTTAAACAAAAGCTTTAAAATTGAAGGGGCTTTAAGTTTGATTATGAAACTGGCCATTAGTCTTTAGTAATCTCTATGAAGTGCTCGCGAGAGGCCTTCGGAAATCGTGTCAAAACACGAAGAAGCGATCGACTTATCGTCACCCTAAGAGCATATATGGATACTATAGATATATTTATTATATATTATCCTGATTCCCCGTAGGTTACGACGAACCCCTCAGAAGCTCTGTGCGCTTGTCAGAATCAATAACATCCGTTAAAACTTTTGAAGAAAAGCTATAGGCGTAAGTTATGGGTCCAAATGTGCCTATACATGCCTTAAATGAGGCAAACCTGCTCTACGCAGGGCATTTTGCTCACATGATTCGGCAACAATCGAATGAAACAAAGATTTCGACCAATTCTAGCCCCACTACTGTCTTGCATCTCAGAATTCTGACTTGTATCTCAGAATTCCGACTTGTAACTCAGAATTCCGACTTGTAACTCAGAATTCCGACTTGCAAGTCGGAATTCCGACTTGAATCTCAGAATTCCGACTTGTAACTCAGAATTCCGACTTGCAAGTCGGAATTCCGACTTGTATCTCAGAATCGTGACTTGTAACTCAGAATTCCGACTTGCAAGTCGGAATTCCGACTTTTATCTCAGAATTCCGACTTGTAACTCAGAATTCCGACTTGTAACTCAGAATTCCGACTTGTAACTCAGAATTCCGACTTGCAAGTCGGAATTCGGACTTGTATCTCAGAATTCCGACTTGTAACTCAGAATTCTGACTTACCAAGTCGGAATTATACATTTGGATTATTTTCTTAGTGCGGCTCTTCAGCGCTTTCGTAGAATTCCGTGTTGAATATGCCCAAAAAACGGTGGTAACATGGTTCTATCGTCTGTGCATTATTCTCTGGACCGTCCCCGACGAGATCTCCGCACCAGAATGCGAAGCCGTCAAACCAGCCGCAGAAAAAGTAGGCGAGAACGTCCTGCGACGCCCTCCCAGGGTATTGATGTAATAGACGCGATTAAATAGTTCCTGGGCCCTTATCACCTGCAGGCGCCAATTGCCTCGGTGCCCATATAGACACTGGTTATTAAGAGTTTTTTTCGCGGATCTCGAATTCGAAGAGATGGAGATAAAGACGCACCATACACCGCGGGTATGTACGCACCGCGGCGATCTCATGTGAGGTCAACAATCCATATCCGAACGTGGATCCGTGGGCGGCTTGCGCAGGGGAGGACTCGTTTTGAATCTGCTGAAATACACCGATACCAAATGCTGCAAATTTCACTTCCACTACAATAAAATCCAGAGGCGGCTTCACCATACAACAATAAAATAAAGTCCCTGCTTTTTATCAAACTTCCTAGGCTCACCATTATATACAGAGTCTTTGACTCGTACAGATAGTTTGACAATAGATTCTTGACGTCAAAAGAAACACTTTTTTCCCTTGAAAAACCATGAAAAATGTTATCTCACAAACGATTTTATCGAATGAAATGAATTTCGGAATATACTTCTCCATTTATTCGATGAATCTTTTTTCGAACACAATTTATCGCCCACCTCTTCCAGTTTTCTCATTATGACCATTACGTACCATAAAAAGAAATACCAAAAATTCAAAGAACCCAACCTTTGAAACTAAATTGAACGCTATCTAATGAATATTTGAACGGTTTGTAAAATAAAAGTAATTTGATGTTCAAAAATAAAAAATATCTGTGAAATTCGAAAAAATAGGTAGGTTGACTAAATGCAACTCTTTCAAAAAGATCCATACAGATGTGCAGTATCACAGATTTGGCTAGTTATTCTGAAGGTAATTTGGTTTTTCCAGGAGTGGCACAGCTCATTATGAAAACTCAAAATGGCTATATTTTTTATCAGGACCGAATCGGAAAAAATGGTATAGGAAAAAAAATATTTCTACTAGTCAGAGAATAATGTGGACATTCATATAAATTTTTTTGAGCAGCCGCTGCTTAGACACAACCCCCTTAAAATGACCATAGATTACCTGAAGTTGACACCTAAAAAGCAAATTTACAATTTTTTCTTAGAAACCAGAAAACTGACAGAAATAAACAAGATTATGTGAGTCAGAAGGCAATAAAATGGATTGGTGATGTACCAATATAATTGCAAGGAGATGACAAAGCTTCCCCAAAAATTTGTTGAGCGAAAAACCAATTTTCTGGTAATTTTTCTGTATTTATTAAATTTGGAAATTTCCATCCATCCTTCAGAAATACTCCATTAACTGATCTTTTATTTGGTCGAATTGGACAGTTCTTAGGTTGCATGTATTGGTTCGATAATAATTTACGTTAGTTACAACACTTTAATTGACTACTTCGTTTGGACCCCCTGAGATGATATCACTGAATCTAAAATGGTAATACCAACGAAGTAATCAAGGAGAAAACTCCCAGAGGAGGCGTCTCTAATCTCGCTATTTCATTGATAATAGTATTCCGCCAGCTGTTCGGTATAGAAATCACAACCGCGACCTCTCCGATCAGTAGGCAGTGTAAAAACGTGAAAAATCCGCCCACAACCGAAAAACAGGCCAAGTTAATTACTTTATTATACAGAAGTGAACTAGCGAAACTACTGAAAAGCAAATTTTAGCACAGGCCAAATAAGGGAATTGTAAAAAGACCGTTTGTGCATTGCAATGAGAAACCATCGACGCCAACGCCACCAGAGAAAAGAAGACTTATCGACAGATCCGTATTCTGCTCGATTCCACGAAGAAATTTTGACGTTTTCTCACTTGGTCACAGTTTCATGAATCTTCCGCATTTAGTCTCTACAAACGAGAAAACCGATGTGGTTATATCAAAGTAGATTAGTGAAATCTACAGATTTGTCTAGCGTTACCTCGAAAAAGCCAATATTTTATTTACTTCTTCAATAATTTCACCGAGATAACAATATAAATTGAGTAGATGGATTCGTGGCGCATTCACCAATTTGCAACGAAGAACCCTCCCATAAAAGTAAGATTTTTATGGAATTGCTCACATTTACAGATATAATCCTACTATAGAAAAAGAACTGAGACATAATTATTCTGAAATCGAATCATTTAATCCATGATGATCACTTATAAGGTCCTTCACTTTCTGAAATTTCTTCAGGCTTACGGATTTTAAGCTTGCAGGAGATATCGTAAGGAACTTTCTTCAAATGTAGGCTGTAGGCACAAAAGACCCTAAAATATACAAAAATTCTATTGGTTTGACTGCAGAGCATCCCATATATTATGGTCGAAAATACTAGCAGACAAGTGATTGTTATTAATATCAGTTTATACAAACTGAAAGTATTTTCAGACCATAGTCTCCATCATAAAAGTGTTTATTTTATTAGCAAGTTTTCATCTTTTTGAAATTGGACTTGATAATATAAAAAAGTTTGGAATTTCTAACTCTCCATCCAAAGAAGGTGGGTATCTTGATGATGAAAACCCAATTTTATCGAACATGTTCTTTATAATGAGGGAATCGTCATATATATCCCAAATTCTTGACCAGAGGAAAAAGTGAAGCTTCACATTGTCACCTCAGAATATAACAGACCGTAACAAGGATTTCACCCAAACATCACGTACGAACTATAATAAAATTTAAATCGATTCGTAGAAGGCGCTAATTCCCTCGTAAATCATTATTTTATAGTACGACCCCAATTTTTTTTGTTCTCTCTAGAGTGGACACGACAGCTGTAAATTGAAACAAAACATTTCCTCCAGAACAAAACGATCAAAAGGGAATAAAAATAATGATTAAATTTTGAGACGCAAATTTTTCCGATATTTTTAATTTTTTTTTTAAGATTTACTTCTGTATCTTCACCTTGAAGTGCTAGCCAAAGCAAACATCTAGTGTCATCCCGAACATCCTCCGGAATAATTGGTTTCGATTTACCTCCCCTGTGACGGAAGGTGTGAAGCCATTCATTGTTAAGTGATATTTTTCCAGCTCGTTCCATTCTTCAGGTGTAACGTCGGCGCCTACTGACGTTTTTATGTTCACAATAAAATGAAAATATTTGTGTGAAATGGCCGGGCTTGTTGAATCCGAACGAATTTACAATCGTTACCGACAAACCATCCTGTTGTATAGTTTGATTTTTACGACCGCATGCAGTCCGAGTTTATAGGGGCATATAATCAGAGTCGAAATCGACAAGTGTTTACGTGATTTTGGAATTTATCGATGGAAGACTCCAGCGCGGAAATGAGAATTGACTGCACTAAGCCACAAACCCATTTATAATTTTGATCTAATGATGAATTTTTAGAGTCTATAGCCTCCTCTAGAATCTTCAGATATTTATTGCTCTCAGGGTTTACTGTTCCATGCGGGCGATTAGTATATATCTGGGTGGTTATCCACCACAGCATTTCCGCAGGAAAAATTGCAAAAACCATGCTCTCTGTATGATCTAAATTGCAAATCCCGAAGTGCAGGATCTCGTCCATAATTGGCAATACAGCTTTTCAAAACCGGACACTTGATTTGAACATTACCGATTCCTACATCCATTACTTTCAGCGCCGACTTGTCGAAAGCAATTTCTGTGAATGGACTCGAGGTACAATCTGTTCCGATCTTGTCCCATACACACGTGAAGGTGTTACCACGGGGGATAAATGAAGAAAAAAGAAGAAGAATATTCCGCATAATTTATATATCCGATGTTTGAGGAAAAATAAAATGTAGAAATTTGATACTGTGAATCGAGCCACAAACGAGCGGATGGGAATTTATTGCCATGGGATCCACATAAATTTGGCGCGGAAAAAGAAAAATATTAATGATTATTCCTTAAAAGGAAAAGAACCGCTGAGCAAGGTGCTTGTTGAAGCCGCTTAATCTTACTGTGATTACTCGATGAATGAAGCGTCTATGTTCTCTCTGTTTGTACGAGTTTAATCCCCTGATTTTTCTATTAATATTTTTCCATCAATATAAAAAATCCAATTCAATAGATGCAGTGAATCACCCCATGGTTGTTCCCTATGGGACCTAAACACTTCTAATGGCTCTCAGGTGGTCCCCCCAGGGTTCTGTTTATGTACACTTATATACCGAAAAAATGCCATTCCCGAACACGAACAGACAGGATGGCGTTAAACTGCAGTTAGGTGTGAAATTCATCATAAACAGCCGACCCTTTTTTCGTACCCTAAGGTGAGTAAGAATAGTACTCCATTTCCAGATGGATTTTCATTCAGGTGGCACAAAGACCGAAGAATGCATTCAGACCGTGTCTTGAATGAACCAGACTGAGACTGGCGCCAGCATGTCCAGGCCTCATCCCCTGTCGGTCTGGCTTTTGAAAATGACGGTACAGAAGCTCCTTTGTGCGGTATTCAAAGGACTACTTGGTCGGGAATCCATTCATGGTGAACTATCCATTCGAATTGCGAGAAATTGTCGAGGGGGAAAATTAAGTGAACACCATAAAATATTGGATTTTTTTTTCAAATCACATCTCGAGTTTTTCAATCACTTCTGAATCTTTTGTTCGAGAAAAACATGGAAATAAAGAGTGACGAATGAGAAGCAGAGCTAAAACTGAAAAATTACACCAACTACAATGTTGCGAAATTCAAAATCTACTAACAATTACGAAGCTCAATAGCTCATGGCAGAATCAACTGGAGGTTAAGGTTCCAATGGTTGGTGAGGAGAACAAGGGTTCCTTCAGCCCATAATAAAATAAAAATACATTTCGCATGAACAATACTAAGTACAAAAAAAATTTAGGGAGTGAGAAAGTTTCTTAGCTTCTTCAGTAAAGTGCAAGTGTGGAATTTTCTGGTACGTTGTGATCACTTATAACTTCTAATTATTCCAGTCCCTGTATGATGTTCAATTTCCTGATAATCTCAACCACGTATTGTAAGGCATATAGTTTGAGGAGAACAATTTGTGAAAAAAATCAAGAACGAGGTTACACACCTGGATAATCTTTGAAAAATTTGTGCCAACGTTGGGAGAAATGCAGACTGAAGCATAGCGTTCCAGATGATCCAAATTTGGCTGTAAGATGTCATTTTTCAATCGCCCTGATCCTTGTGTGATTATGTGAAATCTAAGTTCCACTCTTACATTTCAAGAATGACAGCATTGGTGATGTAATTCCTGCTATAAAGGACCATTTTGGTTGCACTGCAACGTTTGTGTCTCATTTCCCTTTGACATACCCTTAGGCATCAATCGAATCGCCTTCATCTCTTCCCACAATATTTGGTGGTTCATTAATGGCTTCTTCTCAGCCAACCGAAAGACATAATCCAACAGGTGTTTCCTTTAACGCACTCCCAACATGTCAGCCGGAGCACGTTTTGTACCTGAGCCTCAAAGTACGAATTTTACTAGATTTCGAGGAAAACGCAACAAAAGCGAAAGAATGCATTCAGCAGAAAGAATGAATGAACCGGACTGGCGCCGTCCTCACCTTTGTGCGCAACGCTTCGTCTACCACGAAGCGGCCTCCTTTCATTCTTGGGCGAGGGCACATTTGTCAACTCGTACAGATCTTGCCTCGATCGCATTCTTCATCAGACTCGGTCTGAGCTATCCGATTCTTAATCTGATTGACACTTAACACCCTTTACGCGCTTTAAAAAAATACCAGCGTGAAGTAGGGACCAGGTGCCAGGACAGGGCCCAGGAGGAATGCTTATTAGCATACTGTTGTTATAATTATTAATATTATTATAATTATTTTACACTCTATACGACTTGACCATTTACGACTACTATCAGTCAAGCCCCCTCTACCTTTACGACCGTAAGTCAAGCCCCTCTGCATTTCACGACCGTCAGTCAAGCCTCCTTCACCCTTTACGACCGTAAGTCAAGCCCCCTCTACCCTTTACGACCGTTAATCAAGCCCCCTCTACCCTTTACGACCGTGTGTCAAGCCCCTCCACACTTTACGACCGTCAGTCAAGCCTCCTTCACCCTTTACGACCGTAAGTCAAGCTCCTCGACACTTCACGAACGTCAGTCAAGCCCCCTTCACCATTTAAGATAGTCAGTCAAGCCCCCTTCACCCTTTAGATCGTCAGTAAAGCCCTTTTCAGCTTTTACGACCGTTAGTTAATCCCTTCCACACTTCACGAACGTCAGTCAAGCACCCTCCACACTTTACGAACGTCAATCAAGCCACCTTCAACCTTTACGATCGTTAGAGAAGCTCTCTTCACCCTTTACGACCGTAAGTTAATCCCTTCTGGACTTCACGAACGTCAGTCAAGCACCCTTCACCCTTTACGATTGTCTGTTGAGCCCTCTTTGAACTTTACGACCATCAACCAGTTCCTTAGACAGTTTACGATCTTTAGTTAAGCCCCCACATAATTTACGATCATCAATCAACTCCCTCCACACTTCACGAACGTTAGTTAAGCCCACTCCACACATCACGAATGTGAAACTACCTGTAACCTAAAACAATTACCTACACACCAGGCCCAGTTATCCTGTGTGTCATCTCATCTTCATATTATTGTCTTTGTTTATTATTGTAGAGGGAAATTGTCGAGTGGTCTGTGGCTCCCCTCAAAGCATAGAATTGATTCTATAATATATAAACCTTGTCCTTTGAAAAACAGGTCAACTTCAGACAAACAGAGAACGTCTGCAAGCTAAAGAAAAACAGCATTCTTCGACCGCGAACCAATTTTCAAACCGTCCAAAATTTGCGTTATAAATTATTGTTTTAACATGCGGTAAAGTGGATCCTGTTGGTCCCTGCCAAATCTCATCTCCACTTCCTGCATTGCCGGTCTCGTCTAAGATTCATGGGTTCATATTACTCACTAAATTAAAAATACAGAAAAATTCGCAGAAACCACGTCTATTCTACCACTTGGCACGCAGCCTTATGCCGATTTCTTGGACACCTGTACCTTTTGCACTTCAATCCACTCGACTTTCTAAAATAATAATTATATATGTTACATCATCAACCAGACAAGTGAGTAATGTTGTTGCCAGGATTTGAGAATATTAGTCATAATAAAAAATCCTCCGTAGAAATCGAAAACAGATTCGAATACCAAATTTTTTTGCGGACGTTGCAGCAAAGGGAATCTTATGTTTTTGTCTTTCGGAACGCGAAGAAAAATTCAATATTTCTGTTACTAAAATAGCTGGTGAATCTTCATGTACATAAAATATGATAGAGAACTGTGAATTAAGTGCTTCTCAAAAAGATTTGCCAGAATTCAATTCAATGATAACTTCTGACAGTTTATACTGGAGATAAAAACCACCAATATTTTTGCAAGCAAAATTTCAATTTAACACAAAACAAAAATAGACCAGTGAATAAAATATTTCTGATACGTTAAGTAGGAACACAAAATCCCTCATTATCGATACCACACTCGACAATAACAGTAATTTCTAGTCGAATATTTATCAATTAATTTCCTCAATTAGCTTCAAACAAATGAAACTTTCCTGGCGCCTACTGAACTAATATTGAATTAACCTACATGATTTTGTCGCGCGAAGTGTGATATCCTATCAATGAAGGACAAGGTTTAAATATTGAGTAAATCTTGGAATTGAGTCGCATGCAATCTGTAAATTATTGAGGAAGCACGCCTAGGTTACGAAGTTTTGATAAGCTTGGCAAACTTATAGGTTTTTCAGATTTTCAAAGTTCGAGACATCCCTTTTCCCTTCAGAAAAGTTCAAATTTGAAGAAACTGATTATGAAACTAGCTGTAAGTCATATACATATACATTACTTGAATATTCTTTTACACGTCACTCGATACATCGAATGAGTAAGTAAAAAGACATTTCTTGAGTCCTATAGAGATGAAAATGAAAATTTATTGGCTTTTAAGTTGAAAAAATTCGAAACAAAATGAATAATCTATTAAATTTTGTTCCAAAACCTCTCAGAAGCATGGGGATATAGCTCAGTGGTAGAGCATTCGACTGCAGATCGAGAGGTCCCCGGTTCAAACCCGGGTGTCCCCTTCTTTTACTTTTTTCTGAGGGGATTTTAATCAAAATGTTGTAGATTGTTCCCTTTCTTTTACTATTTTCTGAGGGTATTTTGATTAAAATATTGTAGATACGTGTAAAATATTTATTTCAATTTCAAATTTCACTCTGAAAATAAGAAAAAAGTATGAAGGCAAAGTAGGTAAATGTTTTCAAATTCAGAATGAAATAGGATCCAATATCCAATATAGTAAGTATAGAGTGTGCACTGTAAGATAGTTCAATTATTTAATTCTGTCTGTTATCCGAGGCACATTCACTATTATCTCTATCGCAAAAACATACATCTCTCAGACACATATAAGCTGTTTTGTTTGGCATTTTCACACCAAGTGGCGCCAATGCCCATTCATTTCTAATTCGCGACAAGATATTCAATAATAACAGGCAGTAATTTATGAGCAAACAGTTCTTCTGGCGATGTTTTCGATTATTTTCACATTACTATAAATACTCCATTTGTGCCTTGTAACCATTTTTCTATACGTTTCCAATAAAACCGAATCAATTCGTCTGCCTCATTCGATACTTTATGCGTCTGATATGGTAATAGCTTAATCGAATTGTTGGTCGTAAATTTATTAATGAGCGTAAATATTTCGTATTGAGGCATTCCTACCAGTCGCAATACGGATGACACAATTTGATTGTGTAACGTTTTTTTTAACGTCGCCTTTTACGGTCAGGAAGCATTTTTCCCCAGGCTGCGCCCGCGTGCAATTTCGACTGATGGGACGTGATGATATTTTGTTCTTGCACACTTTTCAGAATGTTGATATCGAATTTTTTAGCGGCCCCTGGTCAACTTGCAGCAACTAAATATTACGGTCCGATTAATTTTTTTTACTGAAAAGATTAATGCAGGTTAGACCTAAATATATTTAGCTTACCCCTACAGGGTAAGTCTTTGAGACGTACAAATGTTGAGGTCAAAAGAAAACACTTTTTTCCTTTACCATTTTTTCGCATTGGCTCGGTTTAAAAGATACAGACTGTTGAGAGAAGGTTTTATCGAATCTCAAGTTTTCGAGTAATTTGATGTTCAAAAATAAAAAGTATTCGGTGAAATTCGAAGAATTGGCTACCGAATTCAACTCTTTTTAAAAGATGTTTAGTGTCACAGATTTAGCTAGTTATTCTGAAGGTAATTTTGTTGGCACAGCACATTATGAAAACTTAAAATGACTATATCTTTTTATCATCGGAAAAAATGGTATAGGAAAAAAGTGTTTCTTTTGACCTCAAGAATCTACTACTAAAATATTTGTACGAGTTAATCTCCTAATTTCTAGATCCCAATCTATGTTCGCATTTCGGACAAATTTTATAATCGATAACTACATGAGCGTTTCTCGAAATAAGTGTCGGCTTTTCACTGTCCAAGATGATAATTTTTCTCGCGAAGGTACGCATTGTGGGAATAAATAATTATTCAATAAAATGATTGATTAATCCGCTCGAAGAAATGAATCATTCCACCGGCCAAGTGTATCACTGGAAAATGCAATTTCTCAATTAAAAACAATCCCATATGGTCGGTGCAATCGCCATCCGCACCAGATAATTAATCGTTTTATGCAAATCATAATTAATTGTCATTTTTATGGATACCCGAGATTTAACATATTAGATAAAATTGCATTGTTCCGAGTTGACTTAATGGGTATTTTTAACTGCATTTGAATCTAGTTAGAACAATAAAGGGACAGTTCTGCACAAATTCGAATTAGATCATCGCTATTTATGCCATAGAGCGATCTATTAGATAGTGAGCGAATAGCGTACAGCGAAAAATGATCAGGATCACATGCCGTTTAATAATTCGAGAGCTGTTTCTCGCTTGGAAACAGATCGCGAGATTTAAAACCCATCCCAAATTGCCTTTAAATTGCCGGCCAGTTATTGGATTCGAGTTGGTTAATGGAGGAATGTACACGGTTAACGTTCGTCTTCGTCGTTTTGAAAAAAATGGGGGGCAATTTTAGACAACCTAAATGTAAACATGAAATTTATTACCACTAGGTACAAGAATTGTTTCAAGCTGAGAACAATGCCGTGCACACTTCACAATTCTGCATTGGCATTTCGATTTATATGCCAATTGTGAAATAGTGCATTACGATACGTTACCTATACCCAGAACCATTCGGTTGACCTCATGCAAAAACCAAAGTAATAATCAAATCATGAGAAATCACTTCAATAGAAGTCAAAAACTTCACGATTTTGCAGGCTTGTTTCATTTTTCCATGAAAATGTTATACATTCCTACATGACGTAATGATTGGGCGCATAGGAAAATTATTAGAATACAGGGTGTCCCTAGAGTACATACTCTTATCAGATATAGTGTAGGACTGTAGGACTAGCTGAGTATGGATTGAAAATTGAAACCATACACATTGTATGCATAGATACTGAGTATGGATTGACTATGAAAGATTAATTTCTGGCTTTTCCCAGAAACAGGGTGATTCTCGAATTCATGGGAACACTGAGACCATCATAAAAGCCAAACTTATGGACGGAATTTATTGAAACTTGATACATGTTGAGATCGAGTCAGAGAAATGCAGGGTTGGAATCATTGATCCTCATTTGAAGTCTTCATGGTAAAAATATCACTGTGTATTTCGAATTTCACTTATAATTCTTCCTCAAACTCTTCACGTTTCAAGGTATATCTGAAGGTTACGGAAACTCGTTAAAAAAATTCTGCTGTTTCAAAGGCTTTCCCCAAAAACTTGTGGCGAATTTGAGTTGAAAAAAGGGAAATCACTCGAAAAGTATTTTTCAATTTTTGTTTCCTTCTGTAAGTTTCAATGGATTCATAAGATTAGATCATGTAGAGGACAATGAGGGAAAAATGCTTAAAATGTGTCTGTTGCAATATGGCGAATGCGCCAGTCACAACCAATATTGCCAAATGTATAAATCCACAAATGAACGTGATGTAATATAGGATTGATGAGTTAAACATTCTGAAAAAAAAAATAGAAATAAGGTAACTTTCCTCTAACTCCTCATAAAGTTCATATGGTTTTTACGAAGAACAATATTCTTATTAGAACACAAAAGTCATATGAAATTTACTTCTATATGAAGAGATTGCTCTTCGACAAGCCCTTTTTAATGACTATTATAATCACAAATAGAAAGGAAATAGCATAAGTATCATAATAAAACATAAACTGAACTAATTTCTTGTATTGTGTCATAATTTGAATACCAATAAGTGAAAGGAGCCGTCCATTGTGAAGAAAATTTTATCTCCCGGAATTATATCAATAATTATTCATGCAAAGAACAGGTAAGAGTTTATATTCAATGGAATGGAAAAGGTAAAATTAAGGTACTGCTTGATAAGAAGAAAAAATGGAATTCACTCATAGATAACTGGAGTTGATAATAATAGTGGAAAATGAGCAGATTTTTAATCTTGGAAAAGAATATTTTGCACTTGGTTTGATTTATTTATGGCAGCACATGACACAATAACAATAAAACAGGTTATTTACGAACAAACATCTTAGGAAATCATGAATGGGATCTGATTTCTTGGGTGATGATATGGGCCTCTCCACCTCAATCTATCGTTAGAAATCAACAAAAATTCACGTTTCACTAACGAGGCAAGCAAATTCTTGACTTTCTTCCAAAGTCAGGTATCATTTCATGAGTTATTACCTTGGAACCATAAATATAATAACTAACTTTTCTTTAACCATTTTATGAGTGACTCCAGATAAGACCCCACTTTGACCGCTACTGTCTATTGAAGTCAATAACCATCCCTTAGTACGTGACCAGAACTATGAAACAAGACCTCATAAACTTTTGTAGGTAGGCTCCAAGAGAAATATTACCGAAATTTCGTTTGAACATTAGGAAGTTGTACTTCAAGAAAGTTACTTGAAATAGCTAATAAATATTTCTCGTTGTCAATTTTGAAATATATATATAATATTGCAATTTCGTCTTCGAATATACAGGGTGAGTCAGAAGACGTCTGACGATTTTCGTATTCTTGATAGTGAGATGGAAACTCCACTTATGATTTTATCCATCGATCTATAGAAAAATATATTGATCAAAGGATATTTTGAAAGGTCAACAGATTTTCCCTGGAACTTTTTCCTCTCCCACCATGTCAGTCACAAATAATAACATGAAGCAGTCATAAACAATAAAAGCAATCTTTGAAACAACGCCTTTAAAAATCACAGAAACACAGATTCGCTTCACATGGAAGTTTCTGTAGGAGCTTCGGTGAGACTGATCGGTTTAATATGATAAAGTTCTATTCACATCTAGTTTATCGACGAATAATGAAATATCTGACGTCAAGAATGATAGACATGACAACAATAGACAATAATGATATGAGGCATGGCAATAACATAAATCAAAAACAGTTTTACCTGCAACAAGATTTTATATATATATATATCATTGACGGCCTAATGCTAATGATTCACTGAAGGTGTTCAGATAGAATAATCCCTAATGATTTGTGTATCTTCATCATCATCTTATTCTTCTTCATCTTACGGTGGGTGATCGTTCAATTCCAAGAACGGGTGAGTCAATACAAATAAATTATCGAATGGCGTTTTTAACAAAAAGTTGCCGCGCTTTTCGGTAGGGAATTAGGTTGACAGCGAATAGAAAAAGCGCGATGGTTTTTGATGATTTTTCTGGGTATTCCTCTATGCGAGCAAAAAATTTTACCTTAGGGATTAAAATCGGACCTAATTGGACGTCTTTCACACACAATGCTCGCTCTCGGAAATTTTTGCCTTGAATGACATCCAATTCAAAATCTTCGTTCGACATAGATCAACATAGAATAGAAATTGATTGCAGGAGTTGTCAATAATTTTGTCTCAAGCAGCCCAAAAGCTTCGATTTCATTGAATCTGTTGAATTTCAATATAAAATGATGTTTTCATAGTGCTTTCGATAAGTTTTGGACTTCTTACTATTCGTTTTCAAAGCTTCCAAGTGTTGAAGGAAAATAACGAAAAAAATATCATTTATGTGAATGTTTAAAAAGAAAAAAAATGAAAATACCTTAATTTGTACTGTTATTTGACAGAAGCTTACTTATTCTAAGAGAAAACGAAAGCCATCTTGACCGAAGTAATATTTCAAGATGCATAAATTGCAGTATTCTGATATATGGAGTAAAAATTTGATCCAAAATAGTTAGGAAAAATTTTTTCAGGTTTTTTTATACAGCATTATTCCAATTTTCCACGAAAAACGACACGTTTTGTCAATTTAATTCAATCTTTACCAGATATCCACTATGAGTTACATATTCTGATTTCCCACCCAAAAAAATCTTGTATATCAGGTTTTGTGATGTTACCCCAAAAATTTTTATAATTGTAGCTATTTTTCAACATGTATTCAAAATCTTTAGAGTTTTTTGAATGAAAGGCTTTAGGTGGTATCTTCATATCCGAATTGAACCAATTTTGCATTGATTCTGAAGAAATACATAAATAAAAATTCAATGATTATTAAATCCGAAAAAAATATATTATTAAAACTTATTCAAATAAGTTGGACTGTAAATTTTTCCATCATTTCTTACGCTATACAAACAGATGTAAAGATTTGCTTGTTTTTTACTTCCTACTTATGTGCTGGATAAATCTACCCTTAGTTTATGGTTGTCGGCATCATTCATCATCTTCTCTGGCGCTTCTCGAAATTTTCTCAGACACTAATTCGTTTCTGTTCTTAATATGGGATAATCCTTCATCCTCATTCGAAGTCACGTAAAATTTCAAAAGATTATACCACCTACCCGAATTGGAAAAGCCCCCACTATGGGACAAGAAAGGATACATATTCACTTCGGAACTGAAGCGAACCAGTAGCGTCGAAGAGGGCCACCATTGGCCAAACGAAGCTTTCGGCGAACATCCTCATCTAATAGATCCATCTAATAGTGATCCTGCGGTAAGGACGATGAGCGTAAAGGAAGAATAGAGAGTAGGGGAACAGTACATAGTCGACAAAGTCGTACTGTATGCTTTCACGAGACACAGTTTCGACTTTACAAGCATCGCGAACGCAGCAAACGTCATTCGGTGTCACCTTCTTACATAAATATAATCTCGTTCCATTCAAACATGCTGCATTTCAGATAAGGACAATTCGATTTTTTTACTCTGCCCCATCCCGAACTCTATCGAGTGAAGTTACTGTGATATTTTGGTTCGGTCGTTTCATTCTACCATGGTCACCGTCGGTTTTTCAATTTTTTTTGTGCTATGCACGATCGTCATCTCCGTGGAGACGAGGAATAGGCCTCCGCTGATCACAGACGACAACAACAGGATGAGAAATAAAGCTGCCGGTGAGTCCGAGTTTCACTAACAGCCCCATTGGCTTCCCTAACAAATCCATCCTCTTTTCCTTAATTTCTCAAGCCTTAAATTCCCTGTACAAATTTTCCCTAGACTTGCATTTCGATTAGAATTTCTAAGTACAGTTCAGACTTGATGATTTCAAATTTATATATAACAGAACGCGTCTAAACCGTTGCTGTAGTAACCGACAATCAGAAATAACATTGTCTGCAAATATAGAATCAAACGAATGGCACTATGGAATTCGCGAGCGCATACTTTTCCTATTTCCAAACCGAATCGGAGATTCATCATTCATCCCAGTGGGAAATGGGAGCTTTCCGCCACTTCAACAGTTTTCGAATCAACCATAGGTCCACAATTCTTCCTTTTGATCAATTGCCATGCCGGTTTTTCTATAAATCAGCGAATGCATAAAAATTCGCGAAGTTATTTTCCATCTTGACCCAAATATTTTCTAATATTATCACGAAAATCCTACAAGGTCTGATAAATTTATTGAATGATGGCTTTATGAACTTTTCATAAGTTGGAAAAGTTTTGATCCCATCCACTTGAAATCTCAATTGACCATAATAAACTATCGTTATTAATGCAGACACTAAAATAACACTGCGCTTGTTCACCGTTAAAATTCAAAATATAACAATATATACTAATCTCCATAAACTAGAAACGACTGAAACATAACGAAATCGAAACTCTTGCAAAAACGTATTGCTATAAAAGAAATTTATTGTTGGGATATCGTAAAACTGCCAAAATCATCTGAATTCTAACGTAATCAAACCATGTTCCACTAGTTTACATCGGAATTAGTTTTATGCTGACCTCTAGTTGCATTGATATATCAATCTCGATTTTTTTTTCCAATCCAGGAATGTCTGTTGCGCTCATTCGTAGATTATTTTTATTTCGAAGGAGAACTCTGTGAATTTCCCACATTCTCGGAATCGGTAACATTTAAAAACTGTACTATTTTTCTCTCCAAGCCCAATGAAAATTACTTCTTTGGAGTATCTATTCTCGTAAAAAAGAATAATATTAGTACCGTAACACCTAACAGGGAAAATACTATTGGATTTCTCTTTGACAGTAATTTATGTCATTACAGAAAAGTATAAGATGTTCAACTAGCAGGGAATATCCATTTCCCACTCATAGAAACAATCAGAATCTGAATAATTTCGCAACTGTTGAACAACATACAACTCCCTTCGCTTGATCCATTCAAAAATCTCCTGATCGTGACCATCCTAGCGCTTTCATAATCCCCCTTGTAACCGGGATGCATTCGCAAATTTCTATTTTTAAAGACATCCTCATTTGTGTACCAATTCAATGTTTGTTTATATTATTCGTAGGGGACACAGTCAAATTAGCAACATCTTAATAAACTCCAATTTGTCGAGTGTCAGTGTAGCATACGATTTATTCGATAACGCAAATTAGTTGAGATAGGAGAACCGAATAGAAATTACCTCATTGTGACACAATGTTGTTATGTGCGGAGGATTCGTTTTTCTCTTTCGGATCAAACATGACACCGTCTTATCTGTCGCACCTGTCTTTTCGGTGTTTGAATTGTTGGGATCCCGGAAAAGCCAACTTTTAGCGTATTATATTTTGGGCGCGTAAATATTATAGGAGACGAGCCACGCCCCGTGGATAACGAACCATTACTCACGGATAATGGATAATGAACCATTACTCACGGATAGTGGCCAATTAGAGGCGAGATCATTGATGACGTAACTATATCTCTAGGAGAATACACATTGTTCATGTAATATTCTCAGTTTTGAACGATGAAAATTGATAGGCATTCAAGGTTATCTTCGGAAAACCAATATTACCTATATATAAAAGTAACATACAAGTATGAAAGGCCAAAAATTAAATAGCTAAGGAAAATACTCTGAATAGTTTGAGAGTAACTCAACATAAATAAAAATCCATGGCAATGAGAACTATAATTGATGTCAGGGAAATACAGGGTGTTAATGAATAGTTATGGAACATCTGAGGGGTGATCCCTTGTCCACTATTCTTATTACTACTGTTATATGAGCCTTCCTGACATTTGAGCTATCATTTTTCGAATGCCTGAACCATCGATGTATTTTTCACTACTTTTTCACCAAAATCGGTTTGTATGTTTGCGATTCAGGGGATGTAACATGGATTCATGAAATTCCCTGTTCCTTTTCTGAATTTTTGGGAATTTGCTTCCCCCTCGAAATCGATACCACCATTGAGGAGTTATGAAATCCATCAGAAGCTCTCTGATGGCGGAAAGAGACCAATAATTTAAAATTACAATGTGTTCCAACCGGGCCATCGGAATGAAAGACTGCACACACACAATATGTCGATTTCGCATAAATTCTGCAGATGGAACCAGTTTAACACTGCAGACGCTGGGAGTTAATCAAAAGCGATTCTAACAGTCTGTCGGTGTTAGCGTCACCTTTGACTTCCAATACGTAATCGCCAAAATTCGCATAATGAATCGAAACCAGTCGTCGATGGGTTCATTCAGAACTGGATGCTGTGTGTATTGTTCCTTCTATGTATTCCTTCCTTTCCGCGTGATTCAACCCACTGGAACCGAGCCTGAGTTGTAAATATTATGCGCTCTTTGTTTCTTGTTTGCGATTTGCGTCTCATTTTTATCCTCCTCGTTGGCCTCACTATTGAGAGAGATGATTTCATTCATTTGGAGATGTTTAATTCATGCCATTGGTGTCTGGATTTTGTCACTTGGCTAAATTAATCGTTTGTCACTTCTGTGATCTACTATCGTGGATCGTTTTATGGTTCCTTCGGACGTCTGACACGCCGAATCTAAGGGTAGTTCATCTGGGACAAAAACTGACTATCCCTGATTCTAGGATTCTTAAAAATCATGTCATACACCAAGGTGAGTCTTCGACTCGTACAAATATTTCAACTGTAGATTCTTAAGGTCAAAAGGAATACTTTTTTCCTTCACCATTTTTTCCGAATCGGCTCGGTTTAAAAGATACAGGCTGTTGAAAAACAAGATATCACCCGCGTCTTCCAGTTTTTTTATTAGGACCATAAAAATACCAAGAATTCAACGAACCCAACTCTTGAAACTAAATTGGAAGCTATCTGATGAATATTTCAACGTTCATGTTCAAAAATAAAAAAAATATATGTGAAATTTGAAAAATTGTGTAGTTTGGCTGAATGCAACAATCCACAGATGTGTAGTGTCACAGATATAGCTTGATATTCTGAAGGGAATTTTGTTTTTCCACGGGTGGCACACCTCAATATGAAAACTTAAAAATACTATATAGGAAAAAACTGATTCCTTTGACCTCAAGTCTCTACTGTTAACATATGTGTAGAAGTCAAAGACTCACCATCCATATATGAATTTGTATTTTTTTAGAGGAAAAAAAATGGCTATCTGCATCCGATTAAAACCTATTATATCTGTTAAAGATATAACTCGAGTTGTTTGTTTTCCATTCTTCCCGCCGTATTACAGCATCGAGAACGCAAAATTTACGCAGCTAAAATAAAGTAGAGCACAAATAAATGATTCACTCATATCACGCGTTTTTTGGCCGCGGCGTGAAATTATTTTTAGAGGAGATGTAAAAATTTTGATTAATTTCGTCTTCCCCCATTATTATCGCATTTCGATCGTTGAGATGGATCGGATCATTGTTCGAGCTTTGATGCAACGATCAATAGACTTCTCTACTGACACTGGTCTAATTGTTCTGTTTTTTTTTATAAACTCACCTTTTTGTTTAATTTTGGTCATCAGTTAGAATCTTCATTGTTTAGACTTCAAAATACCCTTCTGAGAATGAGCTTGCAAGAAAAATTCACACGTAACTACGAAGTTATACAAAAATAAGGGTTCTATACTGTGTGTAAAAAATTTTTGAAATCTTTCCGATATTTATAGACTTTGCTACTCCCTCTTGGATGGTCCAACGGTGTCAACAAATTCTGCTTTCAATTTCGTTTGAAATAGTACGAGTTGAATACTACGGCCTGATATAAGAAAGCTCGATAGACGTATTTGTTCTCTCTCGATATTAATTTACTCCATGTCATTCTGAATACGATTCTGCATCAAATTATGCCTCTGCACTGATCCTGCTTCGATAAAATCCAGACATAACGAACGACCGACAAAAAGTTGACCGGGCAATCAAAATAGCAATAGTTGTTTTGAATAATCAACCCATTGTGGTAATCATTATGTAATTGACTTTTTACTCCATTCCCGAGTAACTTGAGGTTTTCCCGGTAATTTCCTCACTCTACGAATGTGACTAAGACAACACTTGTTACGTTTTTGTTCTGATAAAATTCCAACACCACTGCAGGCCGTCTTTCCGGAATTTTTACATCGGCCTTGAAAAATCCAACGATCCCGAAATTTCCTATATACGTAGTGTCCTTTCACCTGCCTGTTCCTGTGTATTCCACGGGTTGCATCATTATTACAACCGTGACAAATTCTTACGTTTATGAGCGCGGTGAGAATTTTACTGCTATACCTGTGCCAAAAAAATCCGAGACTGATTTATAACTCATTGATGAAATAAAAACATCCAGGACGCCCAGTCCAGATGAAATTTTACTCTACTTCTGTAAATTAGATTTTAATGCGACGTTGTTGTTTTTTTTTGGCGCTGTTATCGTTCCACAAAGTCGCACTCGGAATTAATAATTCGTGTTTGTTTGGAAAACATCTTGAGATATGCCCATTCATGGCGATCATAGCCGTTGAGTTATGTTTTGTTTTCTCGATTTCCTGCGTGAACCTTTGTCGACGTTTTTCTTTCACGAATCTAACTGATATCAATCACATTCTTCGTTTTTTGCTGAGATTTACCAATAAATGTGCTTCCAAACCTCAAAATTTTGTGAAATTTGTTATATGAACTTATGAATTTCCTTCTCCTCTGGATTCATTGTGAGGATGTTGAAGATTTCCTCTTGTTATGGATTTGAATTTCCAGATTAAACTGAACTGGGAGTTGCTAGTGCATTTGTATCTAAAATATCGTCCTATAATATTAGAGATAACTGAACTTTTCGCATGAAATTTTCAGATTTCTCTTCATCGAATGAGAAGCTCTCCGCAATCATTATTCAGAGTTGGCAGTTGCATCGAACGAAAGTATCGTTTCTATTGCATTTCGGTACATTGATTGACATTTCATGTCCACCTCAATGTTTACTGCCCGAGACTCAACTTTGACACCGAAATAAACGCCAGACAACGTCGTAAAGAGCCTTCAACGTTAAGGACACTCGTGAAAATCTAAAGAATTTATGGATGGTACCACAGTAGCAATTATGATGCCCGTAAATACCTTGATACTCCGGTCAGAAGACGATAATGGAACTATTTCCGAGATACAACATAAATCACATAGAAAACTTGATAAAAACGACTAAATTTCTTCGATGTAGGTTAACAGCTGATATTTCAAACCCCGGTTACGTATAGTTGGCGGTCGATTCTGTTTATGATCGGTAATATACGTAATATTGGCCATTAAATGTGCCTTAAAGCGAATATCAAATGACAGGACTTCTTTTGAGCTGATCAGTGGAAGGAATGATGATGGGAATCGTATTTTGTGGAATATAGGACAGAATTGGAAATGAGTCCGGAAAGGAGTGAAATTTATGCTAAAAATTTATAACTGCACTCTGTCTACAAATATGGTGGTCAATGTTAGTAACCATTGACTAGGTGAAGATCTAATAGCTCCAGTAACAGAAGGATTTAGCTGTGCATCAGTTTTTTGCACATGAGCACTATCAATTAAAGTGTTGAGGCTCAGAACAGCACCTGATCACAACAATTTCTTTTTTTTCTGAAAACCCCTCGACAGTTTTAGAAAGCCTGTGTAAAATTTTGGAAGGAACACTCAATAAACTAATGGGCCAGATCAGAAGAATATTTTCCACTTTTTGAAATTCCTTTCGGGCTGGAAATTTGCCAGAATTTAGAATGTTATTATAGAAAAATAACAACAAAGACAAGGTCCTTTTGCCTAAATGCTCGATGAACATAGAAGGAGGTGGAATTCTTGTTGTCAATCGATCGATGTTCCACTTAGGTTATAATTTTCTCATAAATACAAGGTTGTTTTAGAGGCCGTTCTGCAGATCGGCTGTTTTTGCGAACATGGCATATATACCGGCTTGAAGATCTCTGCATTATGGTGCAGATCACGTATCCGCACTTTGCTCGCAATGAACGCTTATCGCCTAATAAGCCTTGCAAGCGGTATGAAATCAAATGGCAGCCAGTCTATGTAAAATTTATTTCATATACCTACCTGCGTCTTTCAGTGTCTCCTAGTGTGTACAGTCTGCGTTTCTCGTACTGTCATTCCACTGCACACTGACTGTAGTTGTCTCAACTTTCATTCCTGCCAAATTTTGAATACCTACTCTCAATTTTTTTCTTGTTCGAATCTTATTCTTCGGTTTCTGATATTTATTCACGACTTTTCACCTCAAGAACTGAAACAAAATTATTATGATGCATCAGAAACTTGACTAGCAATCATAGAAACGAGAGGAGTAGGCCAGTTTTTTCTCCCCGGTGGATCGAACATAGATATCGAAGTCAAGATTGTATAATTGATGTTTATCGAAAGAAATACTATATACAAACAAGATTTTTCACCTTTTTATGCAGTTAGGTAATTTGAGATAAAATATGTGCATGTAGTTCAAGTCTGATGACCTATAGTTCATAAAACATTCGAATCAGTGAATCTCAAACAACACCAAAAGGGAAATCGAACTGGAGATAATCTCCTATATTGGTGGTCCATCATTATCTTGTATGTTTATATCATCACTGATTACATCAATCACTTGTATTTGATCTTTTAATTTAGCCTTCCTTATACAGTATTATCATTGGCCAAATAGGTTTGTAACTTCGCAAAATATCCGAAAATCAAGAATGAAATTTTTGCGAGAGACAGCCGTGAAATAATTCTCTGTTTTGATGGCCCCATTAGATCTGATGCATATCATAGGCAGTATATTCGAACTGTTCTCGCGCCCGTACTCGAAATAATGCAATCGATGAATTTGAGAACCTCTGATTCGGGCAGTTCGCGTAAATTCATATTATTACGAATGACTGCCTAGAGTGCTAAGTTTCAACAGTCTAAGGCGCCAGATAATTATAGAAACAATAACAAATAATAAAGTTTCAGTCAGCAAAACAAACAGTCAATGCGAAATTGCTATTGCCGAGAACAGGAAGGTATTTTTATTTGCACTTCTGAACCGAAAATAATCCATCGCTGGGTTTCTGCTATTTCTGGACATGGTTCGGTTCTCATTCGACCGAGAAGGGGCAGTTGGTCGATGACTTCCTGAAAAAAATCAGACAGCTTCAGCTGGAATCGCAGGTGGAATGGATAAATTCTTTCTCTGTTACTACGTGTATTGACTTTGACTTAAAACAACAAAATAATTGGAAGATATGATCAATAATCTGCCTCGTATCTACAACTAACCCCATAATCAATAATTTGTAGTCAACAATAAGCAAGCAATGAGGTGCAGAAATATTTCCTTATATATCTTCTTCCTATGTTCAAGCCAATATTATACTCTGAAATGTTTTTCAACTTTGCACAAACTTCCACGAAGGAAGCCTTGGGAAAATGCCTGTTTGCCTGAATTCCGTGGAGCAGTATAGTTCTGAAATATTTCTGGGATGAGCTGTTCTCGAATCAGACCGAAGTACACCTATATTTTGCAGAGCGAAAAGACTCATCGAATTTATGTTAGATCGGCAAGATCAAAGATTTTATAGAAAGATTATGTATTTTTGGAAACAGAGCAATATTTCTGGCACATACCACACTTATGTGCATATTCAAATCATGTGTAGCAAATGTCGAGACGGTGTTTTGTATGTATCACTGTTGCCAGATCAAAGAACGGAATCGGATCCTCATCAAAAGAGCGAATTATTAGAATCGAAAAAATATTTATGCCCAGACGGATATTTTTATTCTTGTCGAATCAGGTGGAAGAAAATTCTAGGATTTCATTGTATATTTATCACAGATTCATCCGATGTCAGGAATTAAGGGATTATCAGACGCTCAAACTCAAAGAACATCAGAGGTCAGAACATTTTTTGTAGGCTTAATAATTCGGTATTTATTTTATATTCGAATCATTCGGAGATTTTTTCAATATACAAAACTTCCTCAATTCCCTACATACATTTATTTCCTTATGTCTTTGACCCGTACAAATATTTCAACTATAGTTGAATCACAGAAAATTTCATAGCCATATAAACCATCAAAACGAAGCAGTTAGAATACAAGAATCATTTTATTTCGCACTCATTGAATAAAAAGAACTGTCAAATGTCAATGAGCATAGAACTAATGTGACATATAGGGGTTATGGGAATGAGACGTTCCAACTACCAGTGTGTGTACTTGTTAGAGACACTGGGTGTATTTTTCGGCTTCGCATTTATCGGCGTGTACCATCAAGTCCTGAGAGACAAGGCCGACCAGGGATCAACGTCAATACGCATCAGGAAACTGGCTCTCTCGCCGATTCTCTCCCGGCTCATTGAGATTGAGACGGAGGAATCAAAACAAAATCATTTTACGCACGACGAAGAAGTGGCCTGCACTTATTTTATAACGTACTCTATCGGAGTGGACGACCTCAATCGAGTACAGCCTCAAATAGAACGTCGCGACGTTCAACAGACCCCGCAATGATGAACGCTAGTTTTGTTCGATGCCGCGTTGTCGAGTTGTGTCGGATTCTGGACGGAGAAAATTCCTACATTGAACAGATTAACCCCACTAGTAGATTCGTCGTCTATCGATTTACCCACCCCTTAAAGGACCACAGATTTCGATACCTTCATTCTATGACCTATGTCTATGATTCTGACATTGATTACCTAACCTATCGTGACGTCTACCGTGAGAGTGATCCATAGAGTAAATTGAAGAAAAAGATTGGACGAAGAACGTCGCCAACGTCCAAACCATGCCCCGTTTCTAACGCAGCCTCGAAGACAAACGATTCAAATTTATTCCGACCGATAGACAGGCGAAAATAAATGAAAATTATTCCATTGTCACAAGCCATCTGAGACTGAGCCCGTCATTTTTTATCTTTGGCGAAATCGCGAACGATTGTAGGCAGTTTTATTATATAATCTGATCTCATTGTGAGGACGACTTGGCATACAAATTCGATTTCAAATCCATCAAAGATGCCGCGGTTCTGAACGGAAAAAAATAGAATACATTTTATTGAATGCTAATGATGTGCTAGGGTGTTCCGCATTTGTTAAAGTATGTAGGTGTTCCGAATGCGGTTCAAGAACCAACAGAACAATTCATTTAAAATGCGAAGCCATTGTTGATATATAAAAAAGCGCGAATATTTGTTCGATGTTGATTCTTGTACGACAACATAATCTATGTATACTCGGCGACATTAGAAGTTTTACAGCCGGAGGAATGGTTCGTTCAACTTTTTTGCTTGCCATATACGGGATAAGTCTTTGACTAGTACAAATATTTCAAAAGTAGGTTTTTGAAGTCAAAAGTGACACTTTTTTCCTTTACCATTTTTCAGAAATCGGCTTGGTTTTAAAGATACAGGCTGGTGATAAACGGTTTTATCGAATTTCAAGTTTTCGCGTGATTTGATGTTCAAAAGTGAAAAATATCTGTGATAATCGGAAAATTGGGTACCTACTTTGGCTGAATGCAACTCTGTTCGAAAGATCCATAGATGTGTAGTGTCATAGCTTGTTATTCTGAAGGAAATTTTGTTTTTTCAAGGGTGGCATAGCTTATTACAAAAACTTAAATGGACTTATCTTTTTATCAGGGCCTAATCGGAAAAAATGGTATAGGAAAAAGGTGTTTCTTTCGACTGTTAAAATATTTGTATGAGTCAAGGTAGTTGAAGCCGATGCTGTTGTTACATTTTCAACTTTCAATCTTTGATTATTGTTTAGGAATATGAAATTTTATCTAATGTTGGTTTTTCTGGAGTATGTTCAGCCTGAGTTCCTGGTCACTAGGAAATTAAAGGAAATGAAGAGGCTAACGCATTTTTCGAAAAGGAAGCAAAGACTCCCTATTCGTTTACTCGATTACAGAGGTAGTCTGTGAAAATTACATGGAAGGTTTATCATTGTTCTAATTCGAGAACTGAGCGGAACGACAAAATGATTAAATTAGATTGCACATCAGCAACTTTTCAAAACTTCCGTATCCAAACACTTAGGTATTTATACATAAGTTGTTATTTCGAATTGCCTGAAACCTAATACAAGTGGGGCAAGCCTTTTGACTCAAACGTAAACTACTAATTTCGGAAATAACGCCTGCAACAAAGAGACGGTTTCTGAGCATTTATCACCTTCATTTCTGCTAAATAATAATGATTCAATAGGAGAATAATCTTCAAACTAGCACACTAAATGCATAGAATAGAAAAAAAACTATTGGTATCGTAATATGATCCATAAGTGAAAGAGAATCAACATGGATTCCAAATCTGATCCTGACACTATTATTGTAGATAATTGTTATAAGTCGAACGCTTTATTTACCTAAGACTTGAACCAGAGAGATCGTTGTCAATCGCCGTATATCCGAATATTTATCTTATCTGCGAAGTTTCCCATCTATCCTTGTCATCTTTGACACGTGTTCCCTATCCAGATCCAAAAAGCGTGTCAGTCGAATTTCGAGATCGTATCAAAATTTCGCTAAAATTTCAGTTTACGACTACCAATAAATTTTGTTAGCGTTGCAGGCTGCAGGACTGTTTTCAATACGCGCATATTGGCGCAAATCGCTGCAAGCAGAATATCTCGCATCTCTCTCGGTATAAATAGAGAAAATCCACATAAACAAATCGAAAAATTCACGATAGTAACTCATGGATTAATAAACAGAAAATATGCTGCATAAATACTTGCATTCACAGAAGCACGCGTCGCAATTTGACCAGTATATTCACATTCCTATTTGTTATGTATGACTATGTTGCAATAAATAACCATTCTTTGAGTGCCATTAATTGAAAACCAAATTCCGAGTAAATAACATAATATTAACGTTGTTGCGGTATGATAGATCATAATGGCGCAGTAGCGTAGATGACCGCAGGGATTCTGATCATTAATCAGAGACAATATCAAAAACAGGAAGAACAACAATTTTTGGGAATATTGGGAAAGTAATTTTTAATTCTGTTAATCATATGATTCATCTCCGTCTTTATCTACTCATACGATTTGAGTATTTGTATGTTCCTCTCGATAATACCTAAGTACATGGTGATTGGGTTTGAGTACGTAGTTTTGAAATCTATATTTACCTTTACACGGCTTCCGTGATAAGAAAGATTCTTTCAATCTACCTGCATAACAGAATTCACTAAATTTAGGATAGATTATTAATAACAATGTCAACGTGAATGTTTGCTATCGCGTTGGTTGCAAACAATCCTCGAAAAAATCTGTTATCGTTGTTATTGTTCAATATTAATAAGAATCCATTCAATTTTGCATCGAGAAATATGAAAAATTTACTTCGCAGATTTATTTAAAAGGAACTTTTAAAAATTCATTCAAAAAACGAGAAATTACTGTCGTATAATTTAGTTGATAGTTGTTCTGTAGTCTGTCTAGTATTTGTCTGAGTAGTTGATGTCCTTTTTCGTTAAACTAAAAATTTGAATCCAAATTCCATGATTTGTAGATCTACCACTGATGATGGGAGAAATAAACCATGAAAGTGAACTGGAATTTCAATCAGGTAATATCAGTTTTGTTGGGGAATTTGCTGCATGACTTTGAAATTTCACATACACAGGGGTTACAGAGATTCAACCCTGAAAGGTTTTTCATGATCGATTTATTACCACTTGCTCATAATATAGCAAACCAAAAATTCTAAAAATAGACTATTTGCCAGTCAACAGTATATATTTCCCGAGATTCTCACATTTTCATCGTTATCATTGTTTACAAATGGCTTTAAGGGTTGAATTTCTGGGCCCATCATGTATGATTCTCTCCATTTCACAACATGAGTTTAAACAAACAATCATCCTATTTTTTAATCAAGTAATTAAGTGGATTATAGAGAATTTTCTATCGAAATGTTACAGATCTTGATATTGTTGCTATTTTAAAACTTAGGTAGAGTGTCCTTAGGTTTCAAGTTAATATTGAAAACATCAGCATCGCCTGGGAAAACACAAAATGAATTTTTTGTGTCAAGTTATTGTGGAACCAACTACAAACAGCCATTCTTGTGCACTTTTCGAACTGGCTCTGTACAACTGTACAGATCATTGATTAATTGTGCATTCGAATAATATGTTGGCATTAATATTACCAACGTCGGTTGATGATCGTCATTTTGCATCAATTATTACATGTGAAGCTACATTACGAATAGAGAGGTGTGTCCACGTCGCGTCAAGTCAAGTTCGATATAACATGAGTAACATATCCTGGGGCCTCCTAGTCTGAACTTCTGGCACGTAAACTCTGTACGTAAAAGCGTATTTTTTTTCCGTTTTATATTACCATCACATCTCGGTTTGTGCGTGGAATTTTGATTGTGTGGTATGAGGATAAGTAACCAGGTTACAATTGGTATCAAGAAAACTCTATTGGGAGGTTTGGTGGTCCCCGATCGAAAGAACAGCAAGGAACCGATAAATCAACACAATAAATTCTATATTTAAATTTGTAGTTTCATCTGGTGATTCTGATTCATTTGGATTCGGCGGCAGACGCCAAATGCGAGCGTAATATCGAAATTAAAATGTCAGATTTATGTTCGGAAGTCAATGTTCTGATAATGGTCGATGCTTTGACGTAGGCTCCCTCAACATCTTGAAATTTGCGGCAAATATAGCTTTTTCCATTCTAATTATGTTTTTTCATTCAGAGATCTGTGCATTTCAAGTCTCTCGATATCTCATTCAGTGAATCAGTGTGCGATATAAGTCTGTTCCTTCTTTTTATCTGTACTCATCTTCCTAGCTGCAAACTCCTGATAGAAAACGGTGAAAATTTCTGTGGAGTTACTAATAGTTGCATTCATTCAAATGCCGATCGGAATGAAGTTCACGACTATCGTACCTCATATCAGCGGAATGCAGAAACCTATCGATTACATATCAACGAAGGAATTTCCACCAGAATTCCATAGATGTAATGAATTCTATCGGTATATTTTCCATGCTGCAATTATTAAAGGACAATTCGTTCTGAACATTATCCGACACGGTGTTGAATAACACACTCTATCATCATACGCATTCTATTCATTTATGTCCGTGAAAAATCACAATGGCAAATAATAGTATCTATGCCTATCGTATTTCAAACTTGTAATCATCGTTTCAACAACTATAATACGATATATCTCACAACTTCATTAAGTTATAGGTTCGCCGAAGAACTATTATTGATTGAATTATCATTTTTGAATGGATTATCTCGGGTGAAATTGGTAGAATAGAAATCGAGAGATGACATCATCGCTATTGACAACTGTTTTGCCGTTGTTAATTTATACATTCACAAGATGCAAAGCAGACATCAACCGTTTGGTCTTGACGAATATTCCCATCATTTTCGGGATTATTCGAGGGTCTAGTTTCGAGATGAGCAACTCTCCAGAAAAAATATAGTAGAGCTGAAACTGCTCTTTTAGAATATGTATCACATTTAGATCTACGATAATTTTCAGGAAAGAAAAACTACCTTACTACCACGAAAAGTCATAGTTACTAGCACGAAGAGTCATAGTTACTACCACGAAGAGTCATAGTTACTACCTTACTACCATGAAGAGTCATAGTTACTACCACGAAGAGTCATAGTTACTACCTTACTACCACGAAGAGTCATAGTTACTACCACGAAGAGTCATAGTTACTAGCACGAAGAGTCATAGTTACTACCACGAAGTGTCATAGTTACTACCTTACTACCACGAAGAGTCATAGTAACTACCACGAAGAGTCATAGTTACTAGCACGAAGAGTCATAGTAACTACCACGAAGAGTCATAGTTACTACCACGAAGAGTCATAGTTACTACCTTACTACCACGAAGAGTCATAGTTACTACCTTACTACCACGAAGAGTCATAGTTACTAGCACGAAGAGTCATAGTTACTAGCACGAAGAGTCATAGTTACTAGCACGAAGAGTCATAGTTACTACCTTACAACCACGAAGAGTCATAGTTACTATCTTACTACCACGAAGAGTCATAGTTACTAGCACGAAGAGTCATAGTAACTACCACGAAGAATCATAGTTACTACCTTACTACCACGAAGAGTCATAGTTACTAGCACGAAGAGTCATAGTTACTACCACGAAGTGTCATAGTTACTACCTTATCACCACGAAGAGTCATAGTTACTAGCACGAAGAGTCATAGTAACTACCACGAAGAGTCATAGTTACTACCTTACTACCACGAAGAGTCATAGTTACTACCTTACTACCACGAAGAGTCATAGTTACTACCTTACTACCACGAAGAGTCATAGTTTCTACCTTACTATGCTCTACGATGATTTTTCTGGCAGATGGGTTCGGTTAAAATTTCCTCAAGACTAAACGGTTGTGCCGAAATGGATGAAATTCTCAGATTTATTACTAGAAGAGTTTCTCTTTCAGAATATGTATCACATTTAGATCTGCGATGATTTTCCTGCAAGAAAAACTACTCGCAAGTTGACCATCGAAAAATTCTCAAAAAGATGGGGTCCAATTCTCAGATTTGGAGACTTCCATTGCTCAATTTCGATTCCTAATGGCCAGTTAGCCTATTTGCAACTGTCATTGTTATTTTATCAGCTCTCGAAATTGCCATCCGGCAATAACAAGAGACCAGAACTCATCATCTTAACCTCTCAATTGGAAACACAATCGCGTCGATTATTATCGATGAGGTTATTGCAGACATTCGTCAATTATGAAGCAATAAATTCGAAAAAAAAATTACTCGTACCTCGCATACGACCGAGCGGTAGTTAAACATTCAAAGTTCCGCGCTTTCGATGCCATATCATGTAATCAGCATTGATGAATTGTGCATAAATAATTTGCTATGCGGCTACTTAAATGGAACGCTCCAAATATGGCAATAAAAAGTTCTTTTCGTGGATTCAGAGAGAATGATTTCATGCACTTGTTACTTCCAACATTTCAGGTTTGATCGTCTCACAGTAATCCCGACCGGCCATGTTTTATCAAAGAGTCTACTACTCTTTGGTTTTATTGACATGACATCTTCGACGTCACTGTAAAATTTAACATAAGTAACATAATTTCATACTAGTACTCATTTCTTGTAAGTGTATGATATTTTTGTGTAATAATGTTGCTTACTATTTCATTTTTGGGCAACTAACTTGATAATATACTGCGTTTTTTATTTCTCTTCATATCATTATTATCCCGTTCCATTTTTGAGCAGTGTATTCAATTATGTATTCTAAGTTTTTATGCTTCGAATACGGTTTCATTCGAAAGGATATTTTTCTGAACGATTTGAATTTAAAAAGATGACTTTGCTCAGGGAGAGTTGCAAATTTGAGAGGTGCATTCACTGAAATCAAATCATACCGCCATGGTAGGTAGTTAAATGTCAGATCAATTACTATTAAAGGCACGAATAGGTGTGCTTTAAACATGAAAATCCACTCATCGATGGCGATAATTCCTCAGAAAAATAGCAGTAGCTGTCCTCGTTTCAGTAGCATACACATTGCGATATATGTTTTGTAGTTGCCTTAAAGTAGAGCTTTTCTTTCTAGAGACATTTGAGAACTAACCCAGTCATCTCATCCAGAGCATATTCGGTTGTTTTCTGAAAAATCAATTGAGAAGAAGAATTCAAACAAGAAAAATGATAATGACGCAAAATAAAACAATTTTGACAACCATTTTATAGCCATCTCATCAACTTTTGTTGGTTGTAATACTGCCAATATTTTCGTCTTCTCATATTTGATGAAATTGTTTTTTTTTTTCAGAATGTGTGTTCGGAAATGAAGTACGAGAACTTGGATCGCAGTGGATACCAAATTTAGGAGTACCTTTTGGAATCTTGTACTGTATGAAATGCGAATGCGTACCGGTGAGTACTTAATTTTTTCCCATTTTAAACATTATGAATGAAAACTAAGTTGTCCTATGACTTTGAAGGGGTTAAGCTTGAAGGAATAAGAAGAACATCATTATTTTTCAACAACGAAATTTGTACATTTCTTGAGTTATACCGTGTGAAATCTCTTGTATATTTCTGAAGTTGTTCAGTTTGTAGACTTTCACTCCTCTGCATACGCCACTGCTCAAAACGAACAAGATATGGATGAATTTAACATTATCCATTCAGAGCCTCCCTCCATTGCAAGAACGATCGTATGTAAACTAAGGTTTTTATACTTCTGTTTGTGAATTCCAAGCAGTCGTTTTTTGCGTATTTGAAAACAGAATTCCAATAACATCCGATGATTCTAAGTATTTCAGGTATGGAAGATTTATTTTTATTCATTATAGAGAATCGAGTCGAGAATGAACACGTGAGTGAACCTTGATTGTTAATACCACAAAGCGAATCAAACAGGTTGATCTGTATTAGTTCATTTCTTGTCCAGCGAATTTTCCGATTGTGCATCATCTCAGTCCTGTCACGCACATTTCATAGGAATTTGATAGGATTTATTCATGGGATCTACGTCATCGAGATCGTTTTTAGTGCGTGCAAAGACAAAAGGTGGTTTTTTGGTCCATATACAAGGTGTGGATACTTCACACTCTTTTCCGAAAGTTTAACAGTTTCTTCTTTGCAGTATGGTTCGAAGTACTTACGTAGTAAACATGGTAAATTTATTTGAGAAGGCTAGAACTCGGTTTCTATTAAAATTCATTATTCTATCGACAGCGAGTGTATAAAAACGCTCAACATCGTTTTTTCTGATTTATTACCAATTTGTAGGGAAAATACTCGTTGGAAATTCCGACTGCAGGGGGAACACTTGCCATTCTTGAATAATGCATTCGCGAAGTTTTTTCGTGTTGCAAGATAATAGCATATACAGAGCGAAATTCGATGAGTTATAGATTATTTAAAAGTTAAGAAGAGTTGCCCTTGGAAAGTACAAAAAAGTAGCCGAATGAATATTCAAGAATGGGTAAGAGTGAAGTCTGTTGAAGCTTGTGGTACAATTTGAATTAGGGCGCAGAATGGTGAATGCGCGGAAAAATTTTAGGTAAAATAATCAAAATTACATTTATAGAAATGAAATTATTACCACGATTCTTGCACGAATCCTTGAAATGAATGGGATTAATGAAGAATAAACAATGAAAAATGTTATCCAGGATGTGCTCATATGCATATTGTTACAAATGTATACTAAAAGTGTTTCTATTATGGTGCAAACTTCTTGAAATTAGCTGTGCATATGTAGATACTCCTATTTTATTTTCGAACTCGTTTCTGAAAATACACATGGGATGATTTCCGAAATTCCAACGCGTTTTCGATCTATAAGGTCGATTATCGAGAATAAAACAACGCTGACCTTCCAACGGAGGTCAATTCACTTTATCAAGCATTATTCGTTTTTTGGAAGATCCATAAATTTCCAACATGATAACATAAATCGCTGCCACACGACCAGGCAGCTAAATCGCACTAAATCGAGGACTTACATACATAAGAAACGAAACACAAAATTCGACTTTGAAAGAATCCGAATCATACGATGTTCGAACTCTGATATCATCTCACCAAACGATTCTTAAATTGGACAATGATTCCAAGGTTGTCTCCTCCTCCCGTACGCTGGTGACTTAACTCAAAAGCGTCAATGTGAAGGTTCGACATTAGAGAGAACAGGTGATCACTGCCATATTGGTTTCGACATATGTATAAATAATTTGAAAAATCGAAAACCAGTTGGCGATGTTATCGGGAATGGACAAAAACCGACATCTGACGAGAAATCCTGTCCGTGGGAAACTTGAACGATATACAGGGGGATACGTTAAAAGACGACTCGTTTGAACACAACTCAAGATCTTCCAGAAAACGAAGTTGGGGATTTCAGCGTTGTAGGGGAGACTGGGGAGGGTTGATACGTTTTTTGGAATTTTTATTCTGGAAACTGAATTATATGAAGAAGCAGGACTTTTCTTATATTATATAATTCTTCAATTAATCGTTCAACAAAATAAATATAGAAGTCGCAAAACAACATCTTATTCTGTACAGAACGTTGAACACAAAAACATGCAAACTGTCTCAAGCCTCCCCACATATGGGAGGATTGATACGATGTGCTGGGAGAGTAATCGAGAGGATTATTCAGCTCAGTAGGTAGGTCAGCAATGATACTGGGTTGCTTTGGTCATATAGGTGTAGAAAAATCAGGAAATTGTCAGTTAGTCACTTCCACACAAGAAAAGTCGGCCTCATTAAATACATGGGGATTGTACGGTTTTTAAAAATCCCTTCGATATGTTGGATGGTGAAGACGCCTTCATGTAGGCCTATCCAACTAGCTACGGAATATTTTTTGATTGAAGATTATACATGTATCAGGCCTCCCACGACAAATGTCTCAAACCTCCCTGAAAGCAATTTTTAAAGTGATTTATGTTTTCATCTTATACCCATATATTTTGAAAAGCGAATGAAACTGTAAATTGAGTAGTTTTTTGCATATTTCCCAGTGAAATGTTTGTTTATGCCGAAGAATTAATGCATGATCATAAAACCCTTAGGTAACTTGAGTAAAAACTTACAATTTCTCACCTCGAAACACTCTTCGTTGAATATTTCACAAACAAACTACTGTTAGCCTTACATATTAACGCCACGCAATGCCCTCTGCCAAAGAATAGTGTTCACTAGTATAATACTTCTGAAAACGGCTACAGATCGCGGATATAAGCCTGTATCAAGCCTCCCCATGTATCAATGCTCCCTAGTCTCCCCTAACTATTTGGCGACGTACCTGTGACTTTAGTCTTCGTCCATTGTCTCAGTGCTGAAATTTATCAATGCCGATCGTGCTATTTGCCCATATTCAGCCAAACTTTCACTCGTGGCGGTGATATTTTCGGCGGGACGTAAAAGGATTTTGACAGCTTGTTAAAAATAGCGAGTTTGGGTGGAAGGAAAGAGTCATCTGACGACGAGGTACGAAAATAAAATAAGTCATCGAGGTCTGTGTTCCGATCTGGCAAAGGTCAAAGCACGTGTTTTTGGGTTAGGTCATCAATAACATTATTAAATGCGAAATGTCAAACGCCTTACTAATTTTTGAATATAAATGTATGTGACAATCAAATAAATAGTATGACATCATTAAAGAAGAAGAGCTTTCTAGTCGATCGGGCCCAGATGGGGCCGATGGGGGCGTCCATTGGGTAGAGGTCAAGCGGGTCGGTGACCGGCAACTGTTTCTGTTTCACATTCTGCCGTGATCAATGTGATATACCGACACCTTTCCCATCTGTCTTGGTTGTTCACCCACGTTGTCGTCCCATTTCGCCGGTCCGTGCATAATACAGGAAATGTTTTTTCGGTAGATAATTTTAATACGGCTATTGATGCAACTCTCGTTTCGGTGTCCTAATAAAGGAGGCGAGAGGGCGGTTAATCTCGATAATCTAAATGTATCTCGTTCTCAGCCTTGCGTCATTGCGATATCATCCTGAATTTTAAACGAGGACCATCCGCGGATCGTTCACATCGATCTGATAGACAGGTCGGCTTCAGGACGAAATGCCGTTCGCTATTAACGAACCTTCCATCCGAACTGACAGACGATTTTGTTCGACGGATCATTGTTTGGCCGTTAAAGAAGGTAAACCACGATTTGGTATCATCGATATAGCGAACAGACTTTCGTTACAGCTAAGGACACGCTATAAGGATCTATTTTCATTGGTCGTTTACTCGTATGAGGAAGAAATACCAACCAATAATGAAAACTGGGACATCATTCGTGAACTGACAACATTCATGCTCTGAAAGTCCACCCCTTACTTATCGCTATAAATGAAACAGACGTTCGCTACAGCCAGGGACACATTTACTATCCGTAACGAAAATACTGTCTGGAAAGGTTATTGATGAGTCGATAATGTACGCGTACTATGAAAACTTTTCGCTATAGCGAACAGACGTTCGTTATAAGGATGCATTTTCATTGGTCGTTAACTCGTATGAGGAAGAAATACCAACCAATAATGAAAACTGGGACATCATTCGTGAACTGACATCATTCGTGCTCTGAAAGTCCACCCCTCACTTATCGCTATAAATGAAACAGACGTTCGCTACAGCCAGGGACACATTTACTATCCGTAACGAAAATACTGTCTGGAAAGGTTATTGTTGAGTCGATAATGTACGCGTACTATGAAAACTTTTCGCTATAGCGAACAGACGTTCGTTATAAGGATGCATTTTCATTGGTTGTTAACTGGTATGAGGAAGAAATACCAACCAATAATGAAAACTGGGACATCATTCGTGAACTGACATCATTCATGCTCTGAAAGTCCACCCCTTACTTATCGCTATAAATGAAACAGAGGTTCGCTACAGCCAGGGACGCATTTACTATTCGTAACGAAATTACTGTCTGGAAAGGTTATTGTTGAGTCGATAATGTACGCGTACTATGAAAACTTTTCGCTATAGCGAACAGACGTTCGTTACAGCCAAGGACAACCTATAAGGATGCATTTTCATTGGTCGTTAACTCGTATGAGAAAGAAATACCAACCAATGATGAAAACTGGGACATCATTAGTGAACTGACATCATTCATGCTCTGAAAGTCCACCCCTTACTTATCGCTATAAATGAAACAGACGTTCGCTACAGCCAGGGACACATTTACTATCCGTAACGAAAATACTGTCTGGAAAGGTTATTGTTGAGTCGATAATGTACGCGTACTATGAAAACTTTTCGCTATAGCGAACAGACGTTCGTTATAAGGATGCATTTTCATTGGTCGTTAACTCGTATGAGGAAGAAATACCAACCAATAATGAAAACTGGGACATCATTCGTGAACTGACATCATTCGTGCTCTGAAAGTCCACCCCTCACTTATCGCTATAAATGAAACAGACGTTCGCTACAGCCAGGGACACATTTACTATCCGTAACGAAAATACTGTCTGGAAAGGTTATTGATGAGTCGATAATGTACGCGTACTATGAAAACTTTTCGCTATAGCGAGCAGACGTTCGTTACAGCCAAGGACAACCTATAAGGATGCATTTTCATTGGTCGTTAACTCGTATGAGGAAGAAATACCAACCAATAATGAAAACTGGGACAACATTAGTGAACTGACATCATTCATGAACTGAAAGCTCACCCCCTACTTATCGCTATAAATGAAACAGACGTTCGCTACAGCCAGGGACACATTGACCATTCGTAACAAGAATATTTTCTGGAAAGGTTATTCATGAGTCGATAATGTAGACGGACCACGAGAATTTTTCGCTATAGCGAACAGACGTTCGTTACAGCTTAGAGCCAGGGACACTTTTGTTATTCGATTTCTGGAAATGTTGTTGCTAGAAACTCTGTTAGTGATGAGTACAGTACAGATGAGTCAGTAGGAGGCGGATCACGAGAATTTTTCGCTATAGCGAACAGATGTTCGTTATAGCCAAGGACACATTTATTATTCGTAACATATACATTTTCTGGACAGATTATTGTCAGAAACTCTATTATTATTGAGTCGATAAAGTAGGCGGATAACGAGAAGTTTTCGCTATAGCGAACAGACGTTCGTTACAGTCAGGGACACATTATTCGTAACGAATATATTTTCTTAAAAGATTATTGTTGAGTCTATGAAATGGGCAGACCATAAAAGTATCTGTCATTTAATATTATCGTAATTTTTTGAGCTATAGCGAACAGACATTCGTTGGATAAAAACATAAACGTTGAAAACGTGAGTTGATCGACCTAGTAACCTAGTAACTTTTCTCTGATTTCAATGCATCGACATATAATACAGCAGTCAAAAGTTCGGCGTTTGTTCAAGTTATTATTAATTATTGTTTAGTTTCAGAGGAAGAGGAGGATAGTGGCCAAAGTGCAGTGCAGAAACATACAGAAAGAGTGTCCTGAGCCAACTTGCAGTGAGCCAGTTCTCAAGAAAGGCAGATGCTGTAAGACGTGTCCTGGTGACACCAACAGTGAGTAAATTTCTCAGTTTATCGCTCGCGTTTCAAATTTGGTACAAAAATCGAGAACCATCCAATCATTTTAGGGGAAAAACGGGGAAATTTATTCCCAAGAATAAATATATGTGTGAAATTAGTAGGGGAGAGTTCCCTTGAATCGGACGGCCCATGAACCGGACGCTACAGTTTTCTTCTACACTCGATAGTAATTTAGCATCCTTTACGTAAATCCTATTTTTGCAACATCGATCGATATCTCTTGGAAAATGGCCGACCCTGTGGCTCGCGCCTTGTTGCAAAAATGGGATTTACGTAAAGGGTGCTAAATTACCATCGAGTGTAGTAGAAAACTGTAGCGTCCGGTTCATGGGCCGTCCGATTCAAAGGAACTCTCCCCTACATTTTCACTTATATTTATGTACAACAGTATCATTTCTGAGGCTTTCCTTGGTTTAAGCGGGACATAAATTCGCATTCGGATTATTCAGCGAAAATTATTTAGTTCTCAACGTGGACTTTGTCGTTTATACCAACGTGTGACAATGCTCACGTTTGTGTATTGGCTTTCAACGCTGACGAATTTGTCCGAATGATAATTAAGGTATCTGATTGAATCTCAAATAGGATATTTCGATTTATTGTAGCGGAAAACATGACTTCCGTCACGACAACGAATATCATAATCATGTGGTGAAGTTTTCAGCAGAAAATTGGAAAAATTGCCAGTGCCTCACTCCAACCAAGCATACAGAAATATTTTCTGCTATAGGTTTGATTCATTCGATGTATCCACATTAACATCTCGTCCTCTAAATTAGAGGACGGACAACAAGTTGAAATGAAGTATTGAGAGATAAATGAACTCTCTAAGATATCTCTATTTAAGAAAACTAATTGACGGAAATCTATTTCAGCTAACGCTCCTTATCTCACGTAAAGGCGAATAGGGAATACTTAAAAATATCCAGGAGGATTATTAATTACAAGCATCCTAATTGACACGAGTTTCGAATGGCAATTTCAAAAAACTTTCTCGCGATTAATGGCACCGACTTCATTATCTCGCAGAAAATACACAACGATTGGCTTTTGAACGCATGTAAAACGAGATATAACTCGGAAGAATGTATACGTCTTTCATCGATAATGAGAAAACCGCATTTTCTGCATATTCGAACATTATTCTCTGCATAAGGCGATATTTTCGCGGTATCTTGCGATTATAAACGTCGCACAAGGCCACCACGGTTATTATTCCTATTGGTAAGGTACGACGTTCTGTGGTCCGCATGGGGGAGCCATAAAAGATGTGGTCCCGAAGTTATAACCTCATTCTGAAGGAAGAAGGAGATGAAATCAGTGCTCGGTTCACAAGAAATTATATGTCAAGTGTCGGCAATCTTCTAAATTGATACATTATGATGTATCACCCCTTCAATTTCTTACCTCATAATTATTTTTTTATTGCTGAATGATCCTCGATTTTTGTACCAAATTCTATTAAGTTACACCCACTCGTGCTCGATTCCAGAAGTGATAATGATAACCCTAAGACTACCCTGAAAAGAAAAAGAATATTAACACTCTATGGTGGCAGAAAAATGGCGGAAGATTCAAATCCGCATCGAATAACGGCGCATAATTCACGACAACCTTTTCGTTCGCGGCTCATACCTTCGTCCGTCTTTTTTTTATTTCATTTTTTATATCGGACGTATCTCTGAATCGGGCCAAACCGAGAAAACATTCCGCCCATTGTGCATTTCCACGAAACGGGTCGGGCATCGTCGCCATCTTCGTCAGCATCGAAAATGCAGCGCCGAATAATTCTCAATCAGTCACCTTTTTCGAATTCCACAAACGCGATCTCGGCCCGATAGGAAGACCGATTTTTTTCGATTTTGACAATTCGAGGCGGGTCCAGGGAAGCGACCGAGGTAAGGGAGATCACCTATTCGTTTATTACCTTCGATCGATAAGAAACTGTCGCGGGGTCAGCCATTTTGAAGTCCTTTAATGTCATTTTAAAGTTGCTCCATATTTTAGGTTAGGTTAGGTTAATTGTCAAAATATTCATTCAAATCTCGTTTGTGTCAGCCTTTAAGTTAACCATTTTGAAGTAATTCATTGCCATTTTGTAGTTGCTTAGTATCACTTGGATGTGATCAAGTTTTATTAGTGTCACAATACTCATCCAGAATTTTAGTGTCTCAAATATCAAGTCAACAATTTCGCAATCATTTAGTGTCGTTTTTAAAGTTGGTCAATCTCAATATGAAAGCGATCAGGGTAGACTAGGATGAGTGTCAATATACTCATTCCCAGTTTGATTGCGTTAATCATTCTGAAGTCATTTATTGTCATTTTTGAGTTGCTTAATCTCACCAGCCAGGAATGTGACTAGGCTAGGATGAGGAAGATTAGCTGTCTCAGTTTGATGGAGTCAAACACTTTGAAATCATGTAACGCTATTTTGTTGCTCAATTTCAGCTTGAACGTGATTAGGATAAGTGTCAATATACTTATTTCCAGTTTGATTGCGTTAATCCTGTTGATGTTATTCATTATCATCTTGGAGTTCCTTAATCTCACCTTGAATGCGATGAGGAAGTTCAGGTGTCAATAACTCAGTGTCAATTGAGTAAACCATTTTGACAATGATTAGGATAAGTGTCAATATACTTATTCCCAGTTGATCCTGTTGAAGGTACTTATTGTCATTTTGGAGTTGCTTCATCTCACCTTGAATGCGATTAGGATGAGAAAGTTCATGTGTCAATATAATCAGTGTCATTTCGATTCAGTCAATCATTTTGAGATCCTCTATTGCTCTTTTGAAGTTGCTCAATCCCAATATGAATGAATGATTAGGGAGATTATAATAAGTGTCAATATACTTATTTCCAGTTTTATTGCGATAATCATGTTGAAGTTATTGTCATTTTGGAGTTGCCTAATCTCACCTAGGAGGTGATCAGGATGGGGAAGTTCAGGTTTCAATATAATCAGTGTCAGTTTGATTCAGTCAAACATTTTGAAAGTTCCTCAATCTCACTTCGAAAATGATTAGGATAAGTGTCAATATACTTATTCCCAGTTGATCGTGTTGAAGGTTGCTTCATCTCACCTTGAATGCGATTGGTATGAGAAAGTTTATGTGTCAATATAATCATTGTCATTTCGATTCAGTCAATCGTTTTGAGAACCTTTATTGCTCTTTTGAAGTTGCTCAATCCCAATATGAATGTGATTAGGGAGAATATAATTAGTGTCAATATACTTATTTCCAGTTTTATTTTGATAATCATGTTGAAGTTATTGTCATTTTGGAGTTGCTTAATCTCTCCTGGAATGCGATTAGGATTAGGAAACTCATGTATCAATATAATCAGTGTCAGTTTGATTGAGTCAACCATTTTCAGATCATTTATTGCTCTTTTGAAGTTGCTCAATCTCACTTTGAATGAAATTAGGTGAGGTTTTGGTATTCGCTATTCAGCTAAATTTATTATCTCACTGTGAATTTAATAAGGATTTGATAGGTGTCAGTGCACACAGTTTCAGTCAACTATTGAGTCACTTATTGTCATTTTATAGTTGCCCAATCTGATTTTAAACGTCATTAAATGAGGTTAGGTCATAGCCGTCTATAGACGGCTTCCTTTAGAAGGCTGTGGTTAGGTCCAGGTTATGTTGAAACGGCGTAATCTACTCCCGTACACCAGCGGGGTAGGCGCGATCCGAATTGATACCTTATCAAGATGTACCTTTCGGATGTTGAACACAAATTCCTGCCATCATCCGGACAGTAAAATTGGGTGTTTTGTTTCGGTCAGAACGTAAGAAAACGATCCGAAATGGTTATTCTGTGGGTCGCCGCATGCCGATCTCCCGTCTTAGATATAACTTTACGGCTAATATATTTTATGTCGTGTCACTGCCTGTCGGCAGCTTCTATTTTTTTCACACCGTCTGCCTTTACGATATTCAAGGGCGTCAGGATGGGAAAAAGTGAAACTTGACGTACTACCGTATTATATCGATCCGCTAATAATAGAAGGGAATTTTTGTCATAATTTTTGCTCTAGTGCCAACGACGGTTCCGTTGACTTTGACACCGTAACGAATTACGAGACAAATTCGCCTCGTTTTACGATTACCGAGAACCGATCCGGATTTTCAGACTACGCGGGAAATCGTCGAGAATTCCTTTCGGCGCGTCTACCAGGGCAGCCCGATTTGGAAAATACTCGAAGAGTTCGATTGGGAACGTCTCTTCCGACATTCTTGACGGATAAGACCATAGAAAATGACTGGATTTTGACAATCGATGTCAGATCGCGATAGTGAAGTTAGCAATGATCACAGAGCGCGATGGGACGAATGACAGACCGGAGGGTTTTCGGCCTCGGTTTTTATGAATTTCATTTAATTTTTTTGTCGAATTTTCAGCCCTTCATTGGATTCACTGTACGAATATTGTGTGTATAGCCATATTCTCGAAAGTTCAGATCAGTCGCGTATTTATTAACAAGAACGCACGTCACTGCCGACATTTTTGACGGATAACGTTGAACATAGAAAATTACTGGATTTTGACAATCGATGTCAGATCGCGATAGTGAAGTTAGCAATGATCACAGAGCGCGATGGGACGAATGACAGACCGGAGGGTTTTTGGCCTCGATTTTTATGAATTTCATTTAATTTTTTTGTCGAATTTTCAGCCATTCATTGGATTTATTGTACGAATATTGTGTGTATAGCCACATTCTCGAAAGTTCAGATCAGTCGCGTATTTATTAACATGAACGCACGTCACTGCCGACATTTTTGACGGATAACGTTGAACATAGAAAATTACTGGATTTTGACAATCGATGTCAGATCGCGATAGTGAAGTTAGCAATGATCACAGAGCGCGAAGGGACGAATGACAGACCGGAGGGTTTTTGGCCTCGGTTTTTATGAATTTCATTTAATTTTTTCGTCGGATTTTCAGCCATTCATTGGATTTACTGTACGAATATTGTGTGTATGGCCACATTCTCGATCAGTCTGCGTATTTATTAACAAGAACGCGCGTCATCAGAGTCTGCAAAATACTCGTAATATCCAGTTAATAGGCGAAACGTTCAATTAAGGCTGAAACTTCACCCAGAAGGATGAACAACCTCAACAGACGGAAAGATTCATTCATAAAGAGCCGTATTAAGAATTCAATGACGACGGAAAAATACGTTTTCTAACGTTATCATTATCGGCCGTAAAAATGAAACTCATCTGAATTACAAATAATGTCGTTGCCATATTTGCTCAGTTATATTGAACCACTAATTATTCAGCCCGCCCACGGAAGAGCATATCAATGCCGCTCGCTCTTCAGACGACAATCCTGAAAGAATTACTCCGCTCTCGTCTAGAGACGTTCTCTATTTGCGTGTATGTAGGTGACGACATGACGGTCTGAAACGTTCATTGTTCTCCGTTCGAGTTTTATCTGTCTGTCCGTCACGGTATTCTCGTGGAAAAGTTTGCAGGACCCAGATGTTCGTAGCTGCATGAGAAACAGTCCAGAGGATAGCTACATCCAATCAAAAAGTTGAAGAAAGATAGAGCAAATCTTCAAAAGTCATCTCAAATTCAATTCGAATCGAATAGAAACCATTTTTTGATTGACAGATCCCCATAGATAAAAATGGAGCCCTGTTTTGCGTTGTCATCGCATGACGTGAAAACGGCTGAACCGATTTTATTAATTTTTTCTTCGAAACCTTCCCCATACCTTGTAGAAGGTTTAAACAGAAGAAAAGTTCGAAAAAATTGGCTGGGAAACTGAGAAAATTAAGAAAACTAAACGAAATTCAAATTTCGCGCGCAAGTGCATGTTGGGTAGTCTACCCACACGGCCAAGTGATTGACATTTGCGCGCGAAATTTAAATTTCGTTTAGGCCCGGTACTTTCACGTTCGAATAAATAAATTTATTCGATAGATAAGTCTTATTCGTAGGATAAGTGAATATGCAGTCTTTTCACTTCCAGATAGTGTTATTCATCGAATAAATCTGTCATTGAAACTCGTTAATAAGATTTTATTTGTCATAGATCGAATGTCGGTACGTCATTATTGGTTGAATTTTTAAGATTCTGGATGTATGGCTATTTTTTGTGTGATTTTCACAAAATATTTGCTTTGTAGCTGGAATTATGACAATTTCTACAATGCGGTCTCTTATGTTACATTAATCAGTGAAAAGTAGTATACCATGTTTTCATAGAATTGTTATTCGTCAAATAATTTCATCTGAAAGCACCGAAATAAGGTATCCTTCAGATAGGAAATTATTTGACAGATACTTATTGACAGTGAATAAAATTTATTCGAAGGTGAAAGTACCGGGCCTTAGTTTTCTTAATTTTCTCAGTTTCCCAGCCAATTTTTTCGAACTTTTCTTCTGTTTAAACCTTCTACAAGGTATGGGGAAGGTTTCGAAGAAAGATTTGATAAAATCGGTTCAGCCATTTTCACGTGATGCGATGACAACCCAAAACATGACAGTTGGTATGTAATTTTCCCATAACAGCCTTATTTTCGACGTCTTTCGATACCAATTATAATAATAATAGAATAATATTAACTTTCAATTAGAACTGAATAAAATTTCGTCAAGTTCTGTTTTGGGAATGTCGAAGGAAGGTCAGATCGATTCACAAGAACGCAGGGAGAGCGGCGTCTCATTTTAACATTGTCGGAATATTTTCCCTTGAGCATTTCAATGTTCTGGAAGATCCTTGTATTTTTTATGCGTGTTGTTCTTCACCACTCCATAAAAGCGTGTGTTATTTATTTTTTTCGTTGAATACATTAAGCCGAAAAACGATGACGTCGTCTGTTTGTATCGTGGCATAAAATTACGCGGGGCATTTGCAAATAAAAAAATAGAACTTCAATTAGGGCCAAATGGTTATAATTAGCTCTAATCAAATGGGAACTTGTAATATTCCGGGCCCGATAGAAGGAGCGAAATATAAATTCCGGTCCGATAAATATAAGAATTAAGAATTAGGCATGCAAATTCATACGGCCACACCTCCCTCCCAGAAGGCCGGCAAAAAATTCATCCATTTATCCGATATTTTATTGTTACAACGAAAAAATGACCGTCCCGTATGCACATTTTAATTGATTGCGGAATAATCAATGAGTTTATGGACAGGTTGTCGGTGATGAATGCCGAGTCTTAACGCCAGACTGGCGCCCGCTAGGTGAGACAATGTTATCGCGTCTTCTGCTCGGTCTGAGATGACGCCTAGACGTGAACGGAGCGATCGGATGCCGGAGGCTGGACGGACCGGCGTCTTTCGTCATTTCCCGCCGTTTTCCGAGTGGTCCGTACGCCGGAAAACGCGCTTTTCCGGGGTTATTAGACGGAATTAGGGACAGATGGCGGTTCCGACTGCGCCATATCCTTATATGCAGCGTCGTTCACAATTCACGTTTATCCTTTAAACTTTCTATTTCTTTCGATTGTCGGCCGCGGATCTCGTACGGCCGCTAAAGACGACAGCGGACGGTTGGACATCTCTCCGGTTTTATACGATCATCCTGATCGATTTGAGCGAAAACGTCATACAGTTTCGGCCGTTTTTCGATTAAAAATTAGAAACTTTTGATTCGCAATATTTAGGGGAGACTAGGGAGCATTGATACATGGGGAGGCTTGATACAGGCTTATATCCGCGGTCTGTAGCCGTTTTCAAAAGTAATATACTGGTGAACACTATTCTCTGGCAGAAAGCACTACATGACCTTAATCTGTAAGGCTAACAGTAGTTCGTTCGTGAAATATTCAACAAAGAGTGTTTCGAGGTGAGAAATTGTAAGTATTTACTCACGTTACCTAAGGGTTTTATGATCATGCATTAATTTTTCGGCATAAACAAACATTTGACTGGGAAATATGCATAAACCTACTTAATTTACTGTTTTATTAGGTTGCCAAAATGTATGGGTATAAAATGAAAACATAAATTACTTTAAAACTTGCTTTCAGGGAGGTTTGAGTCATTCAGGGTGGGGAGGCCTGATACATGTATCATCTTTAAAAAATATTCCGGAGTTGGTTGGACAGGCCTACATAAAGGCGTTTTTACCATGCAACCTACCTTCTGAACATGTTTCTGCACCTACTGGACCAAAGCAAACCAGTATCATTGCTGACCTATCTACTGATCTAGTAATTCTGGATTAGGCGTCAGGTGTGCTCGCAATGATGCCAAGAGGAATGTGACCGTGTTAGAAATGGCACAAAAATGTTTATATGTGACATTTGCAAGTGGTAACAATGGGGCTTATATTTTAAGTTTATGTGACTCATGCCTCCCAGTATACCGTATCAATCCTCCCATATGTGGGGAGGCTTGAGACAGTTTGCATGTTTTTGTGTTCAACGTTTTGTACAGAATAGGATGTTTATATTTTGAGAATTCTATATTTATTTCGTTGAACGATTAATCGAAGAAATATATAATGTTATAGTAGTCCTGTTTCTTCATATGATTCATTTTACAAAAATAAATATTCCAAAAACGTATCAACCCTCCCCAGTCTCCCCTATATTTCGAGGAAACATGAAGTCAGAGGCTAAGCCTCCTTATACAGGGTGTTTTCAAAGGTGAAGCTTTTTTTTTGACAGAAGTTAGAACTCATCAAAATAAGTCGTTTAACCAAAAATTGTCTATATAAAACATCCAAGATGGCTGAGATACAACCCCTACAAAATTTCATTGAATTTTAAGTACGGGACTGTGGAAGGTGACTCCGGCATCCCAAACGAAACAAAACATAAGCATATGGCATATGGACAGTAAATGGTTCAATACCAAGTTCATCGGATAAGATGCATCAGGTCACTTTTGATAGAATCATAATTGTTGAATCGTGCAATTTAGGTTGAAAAAAAATGTAGAAAATCTTGAAAGTGCTTATGTTAGTTATGTTGAAAAAATGCTATGATGTTTTCCCATTTCATCCCATTTTTACGACGATTGTTACAATGTTCGAACAAGAAGGTTGTGATGCCCATTGTGGAAAAATTCGTGAATAATTTAGACTTTTAGAATTTTATTGGTGAGATTTTGAAGTATTAATTCTATTTTTTACACTTGTGTCCTAAGTCTTTTCTGTCAGTTGGTATCGAAATGAGCCATTTCATAAAATCGTGTTAGTTACTGAAAATTGAAAAATAATGACAACAATTCGGTAATCCTGAGTTTCCATTTTCATTTCCAAGTAAATATCGAAATAGCCAATATCCTAAACGAAACCACATGATGGTCAAATCAGGAGTTAATTTTTTTCCCACTTATTTATGATAATTCAGCCAACAAACGGTCTAGGGTCGTATTAGGATCTATTTCATTAATCATTTTTAATTTTTCTTCAACTTTGTCATTTTGAAAGTTTTTTATGGGTGATTTTTGGTGAAACGCTTCATTTTGACGAGTTTTTAAGAAATATTTCAGATATTCAGATAAAAATCCTCCGCTACAAACTCGTGAAGGTCTAGCGGCCGTTAAGCTACATTCACAATCAATTCACGGGCCGAAGTGCACTTCGGCACGGAAGCTTAGCAGATGGCGTTCTCCGTTACCATTCACAATGAAATTCAAGACAAAATTTCTTGCAAGTTGCAAACTATCACTTCGGCAAGGAATTTCGTGCCGGCTATAGATGATGCTGATGCTTATGTTTTGATCAGTTACATTTTTGATTCATTTGAGTATTTGGTTCCAAGATTATTGCGAATGGTAAATTTCGTGCCGAAGTGCACTTCGGCCCGCGAATTGATTGTGAATGCAGCTTTACTCTATACGTCTATACTGCAATGTGTGTTGCATGACTCGCGCCTACGTTCTCAGTTCTCACTTTGAGTATTCGACTCAATGGTTCTCATAAGCTAGAAAATCATTCAAAATCAAGGCCTCATATCATTTTGTTCAAGAACTGATGCAATTTTCTTAAAAAAACGGACCGAACTGATTTGTAATCGAAATACACAATGTCCAAACCCACGTAAAACACATCAATTTACACAAAATCAACGAAACCATCTATTTACAAACGGCAGATCTCCAATTCACCATATTTCTAACGGAATTTTTCCCTTGCAGATCCAGATAACATACAAGACATCGACATCATACCCCAGCACTCCCTAGACGACGATGAGAAAACAACAAAACGTAAGAACCACTCCATCAACCCGAAACACACGTTTTAAACAACCTTCTCTCCGTAGATTACGCCGCCCTCCTCACCGGCAGATCCTCCCTGGTGCTCAAAAACGACTACCTCCGACTGGCGCCCCACGACAGGAACAGAAACCGAATCATAGCCACCGGCAGGTTCACATTCCACAAGAAAAACCTCCACTACTCCTTCGTCTTCTCCGAAAGGGCTCAAAGACCCAGATCCCTCCAGTTCATAGACAGCGAAGGTAACATCCTCGAAGAATTCACCCTGTTGGCGCAGGGCGCCCCCCTAGGCTTCTACCAGAAGACCACCAGGAAGGTTTGCGGGTCTTGGAAGAGGATCGCCAGGTCCTACAGGCGTCTGATGAAGCAGGAGAAGATGTACGCCGCCCTGGTGTGGGGCACCAAGGACTACACGGAGTTCACGATCAGCGGTTTGATCACCAAGTACAACCTGCTGTCCAAGGAGATGTTCAGCTCGCTGATGGAACCCGCTTCGAACAGCGATCCCGATGTTATGAATGGGTCGGGCGGTACAGCTTTCATCTCAGTTTCGACGGCCATCAGTCCGTCCGTTTATATCTCGGTCATCTTCAATGGTTTGTTCGAAATCGATGAGATAGCTGATGTACCGCTCAATATCAGTCTCTATTTGGATAAGAAGAAGATCGTACAGAAGGTAAGAAAGTTCCCAACTTATATACTCGCCATTTAGAGTTTCTCTCAGCTGGTCCCTATACCATTTCCTTTTTTTACAGCAAGTCATCGTGAAAAAGCCATCCAATGAATTGAACCTGGTGGAGACTAGCGCCGTTCTGGAGAATCAAGAAATGCGGGCTCTAACCAGAGGAAAACTAGGAATTGGCATAAGTTCAGTCAAGAACCCAGTGAACATGAGACTTTACGGTCACATAGTATCCAAAGCGACCTGCGAAATATTCCAGACCCTACTATCCAGCAACAGCGAGCATAACACCCACAGCATAACCGGCTTGGGCTGGTTCTACATGACGAACGAAGGCAGTCTCAACTATAACGTGCAGGTGGACAACCTAAAGACCGAAATACCAAACTCCGTCACCTTGATCGACCTGAGCACCAAGCGAAGGACAGAACTGGAAGACCTAACCCCCTATTTCGAAGACGGTTGGGCGAACGGCACCATCGATAAAATCAGCCCCAAATTCTTGGAACCCTTTTACTTCGGCAACATCGGCATCAATATTTCCATCGAGAGGACCTCGACGGTGATCAAAGGTAAACTGGTGTCAAAGCTGGTGGCGGACGCCAGGAACTCCAAGGCGCCCATCTTGCTTAAGAGGGAAAATTACACGCTGCCATCGACGGCGGTTGGGTTGGCCTGGATTAGCGTGGACCACGACTGTCACATCCACTACGACGTCTCTCTGAACGGTTTGGGATTCAACAACAGGAGGTTGGACTTGATCCTGGACCTACTTCCGATGCTGGCTCCAGGAGCTCCTGTCATTAGGAAACATCTGGACAGTTTCGTCGGTAATCAAGTTGAAAACAGCCCAGTCGAGGGGTTGTCCAAGGAGGAATTGGGTCGATTGGACACTGGTGTCGGTTTCATCAAGATCATGGAGGATAAGAGTCCATTACTGTCTGCGAGAGTGACTCAGGTGAGCTTCAATAGAATAAGGGGACCTTAAGATCTGTTATGCCCCCTATCAGAGCTTTTTCTAATTCTCCCATTACCCATACCTTCTCTGGATATTCTTAGAACATTCAGAGAAGATGAAGAGGTGTGAGATTAACCTGTTACTTTATCTTAATTCGACCTCACCACAGTTACAGATACCCATCGACTGCAGACCGCCCTACAACGCCGACAACAACGTACCACCGATACTTTTCGACAAAAGCGACGACCAACCCAGCGTGGAATGCTTCTACGAAGGGAAATTCTACCAGGAAGAGGCCCAATGGACGTCCAGCAGCGACCCTTGCACCATGTGCTTCTGCCAAAACGGCAAAGAGAAATGCGACACCATGACCTGCCCGGAACCGGACTGCGAGGAAAGTTTACGCGTAAAGGCCCCAGGCGAATGCTGCCCTTCCTGTCCCTCCAAAACCGTCATCACCGAGAGCCAGATCCAGAGGAACCTCCCGCACACGTGTCTCTTCAACGGAAAACCCTACTCCAAGGGCAGCAAGTTCCACCCGTTCCTGATACCGACCGGCTTCGACACTTGCACGGAGTGCGTGTGCGATCCAGTAGACCTGGAGATCAAGTGCGTGAGGAACAGGAACGAGAGGACCTGTTGCAGGAACTGCAGCAGGCAGGAGTTCGACGTGAACGAGAGCTATCCTGCTGACGAGATGCCAATAAGGAACCCCAACCTGAACAGGAAGATTGAGAAGGCAACGAAATCGGCTGATCAGATAATGAAGGAGGGGGGATGCAGGAACCTGAACAACCCTCACAAGCCGCACGAGAACGGTTCCGAATATTTCCCGTATATCGATTCCTTGGGATTCTACAAATGCGTCACCTGTAAATGTAATGTGAGTAACATTCAGTCAATATCCCATAATACGAAACGCTAATCGATAATGTTGCATAAACCGCAGTCGAATACAACTAAAGCTACCCACAAACGAGCAGCCATGTTGGCAACATAACGTGTTGTCAACAAAGTTGATCATCTGTGGGCTGGTTGGGCAGGTTTGTCTGTGACCTGAAATATCCACCACCAACCGACCCACAGACGACCAACTTGGTTGTCAACACATATGCGTTGACAAAAAGATGGCTGCCAACTAAGTTGATGGTTTGTGGACCGCTTAGCATGATTACGACAAGAATACATGTCTTTTTGGATTGCGTGGTGAAAAAAATATTGATATCTCGTCTATTTCAAACATAAAAATCGTGTCAAAGACGAAAATGATATAAATTCTGTTTTGTTTTCAACGATACACCAGTTTGTGGAAGAAAAACAAGTTCTTAAGGGCATCAATTCCATTCGTTTGTAATGTTCGGAAAAAGTTTCAAATTCTTACCATTTATATTCATCAATCATCCCCGTAATCATGCACTAACACTGAAGATTGAAATTTACAAGACTAATCTAATCGTTTTTCGCCGAGAGATTCTAAAACAGATTGAATAAAATCAAAACCATAGACATCAGGGGGGTGAAACTCCCTCAGTAATGACGTGAACCGAATGAGCTGCTGCCATCTCTGAAAGGTCAGCGAATTAATATGAAAAAATGTTAGTTTCCTACGTTGATAATTCTGCGCATAAACTAGAGTGACTTTGTAGCATAGACTAAGTTAATCTTTGATTCTGCGCTTGTGTGTGAAATTGATATGTCAAATGATCAACATCCGATTTCAAGTTTGTTTGTTCGTTTTATTACAAGTTTTCGTTGGAAAGAAATATTGTTGTGTACCTAAATTCAAGAGCAACGAGTAAAAGTGAAAGAAGAGAGAAAAAATTTCCTGTTCTTTTGGTTCCTTATAGAGTTATGGTTGGCATAATTCTTCAGAAGCCGGACTATTAGGAATTCGAGGAATAAATCTTTTCTGATTACGTAGGATGTAGTACCAAAGAAGAGGTATGATTTTCTCATGAAGCGCTTGAAATCTTGTCCAAATTTGAGGTATTTCAGCTCATAAAAGATGGATAAGTTTCATTTAACTGATTTTTGTTTGTTTGTCAATCATATATTCTATTGTTTTTCAATTATCATATGTGAACATTTCATCTAATAAATTGTATGTATGAACTCAGAGTATTATTTGTTACATAGTTGTCTCCAAATAAAATAAAATAAAATTACCTTATCAAAGCGTAAAGAGCGCTCTCGACAAATTTTAATCGAGATTATTTTGCTGACGTTTAAGAGATGGCGCTTTTCTTCGTAACAAAATTTTATCTGAGAGTTTCCCATCTATAGTGTTTATCTATGCATAGACATACCAAACGATCTATGCAAATTCAAAGAGAAACGTTTCCATAGAAATATAGCTAAACGCGTTCCCTGTTCACAGAAAAACGAAACGAATTCAATGAAACAAGAATTTATTGAACCATTTCATTCAGTTACAATATGACGAAAAATATCAGTTGTAAATCGTAAATTTTCTTTTCAGAGAGGTAACCAAACATGCAAAAGGAATCCTTGCGACAAGGCGGCCTGCGAAAAGATGTTCAAGGCTAGGAAAAACAAGAAACTTCAAACGGGTGAACACTGTTGTTCGGTGAAGGATTGCAGGAGATTCAAGCACAAGAAGAATCACAGGACTACTGTGCCAACAAGCTGAACGTGAACGGATACACGCGGTCTTTAGGAAAAGGGGCTTTCCTGCTCAGTCGCAGTGGAGCACCTGAGAATTACCTATCAACCAAAGAAGACTGAGACAGACAAACGTATTGGACGCAGTTGTCTTTCAATTAATTGTAGAGTAAGAATCGAAGATGTTGCTGAAGGTCTGAGACTTACCTGTTATCCCTATGGTGATAATTTCAAGTCTCGCTGTTTGAAAATATCCAGTGGATCGTGAATGTGCGATGTCCTTATTGAAGTCACTAGTTATTATAGAATTATTGTAAGTAATCCTTAGCTTTATATAACATAATTTATATTATTTATTGTAATAATTTATTTCTTACAAGTAACTTTTCCATGGTGTGAAGGGTTTTGAGGTTTTTTCCACCTTCAATACTCAAGAAGTTTCTCATTAGTAAAGATAATAATTTTCGAAAAATTCAAGCTTTTCTCATGACTTGGATTTAAAAAAAAAAACACCAGTGAACTATGAGATTGTTGGGTGCAGAGTGAAAAAGACTCATTACTTACTAGAGATAAAGGCTGATATAATTTGAAAGTATAAAAGAAACATCCAGAACTGCTGTGGTATGTTTGTATATTTGTATAATATTTATACCAATTTTCATTAACAAAATATTTTGCATATGTATATATAAATTAATGTATTCAAATGATAATAAAATTGTATTATATGTTTCAGTATTTTCATGGAATTATTTTTTCACAATTAGGGATTGTTGAGTCGCTCAAAGTCCGGTTCTAAAAAACAGTTGTCAATTAAGTGTTTCCTAATGTTTGAATATATTTCAAAATATTCAAATACTTTGGAATGAGATGAATTGGAGTTCAAATCATTGCGTCATCAGCACAACATGAATCACTCTCAGATCTGGGGTATCTATTAATTTGTATGACCTGTATGAAAATCTCATCGTCCTGCTGTTTAGGAAAAGTTCAGATTATCATTCTCGTAGTAAAAAAGACAGTACATAATCTGAATGTTACGTAATTAATCAAGGAAAAGAAATGCTGAAAATCTTAACTGAAATTGTACAAAAATTAAAATAAACGATGAAAAATTCAAGGTTGAGTCTTTTATTGTGATATCAACCTGAAGTTATATTATCTCAGAACATCATAAACCCATTTTTTAGTATTCCTACGACTTCTTCAGGCAAAAAAAACTTTGGCCATTGCCTAATCACCACGATTTTTTTTCTTTGGCTACATAACAAAGATATCATCAAAATGTCACCATTTTATTGACTCTAGGTATATAAAAATGTATACTTTCTGAATCATATCGAATATAATTTGACGCCCGAGAAAATGACCTTTAAAATTTAACAAAACATATACATATAAATAAACTTCAAACTCTTATGTACATATCAATTTTTTTACCAACAACGCCTTTTAGGCCAGAAGCAGCCATGCCACAAACAAAACTGCCATCCAGAGGAATATCTTTGATAAAAATTGCTCTTCGATTTGTTGCTGAGTCCCCCTTGCGGCTGCTGTTGGTCTTCCGTCCACAAAGTTGAATGAAGAAGTGAAAAATCCGAAAGGAAAAGCTCCTATTCCAAAGGACATATGAAAACCATTGTCAGCAAAACCGAAACCTAAAACCCCGTTCAAGCTTACACAACTAACTTAACGTTATTTTTAACGATTCGTCATTTTTAACGATCCGTCATTTTCAACGATCCGTCATTTTTAAAGGTTATAAGCTGCAGATTTGATCGGTTCATGAAGTTTCTTATGCTACTGAATTTATAAAGAAAGATTCATCACAAATCGAAAGATTTAGAAGAAATTCATATGAAAAACCGAACATTCATTTGAATAAAGAAAGTAAAAAACATACCAGGAAATGAGGAACCTGGTTCTGGTTCTGTTCTTTGCCCAGCTGGCCGAGGAGGAACTTTTTCTCTTGGGTCCTCTTGTTTACTACTTCCCCTACCATATAATGGTACAACCTTTTCCTTGCTAATGCTAGCTTTACATACTGGACATAGTTGCCTTGTGGGCCGTGTTTCTAGCCACTGATGTAAACAAGGCCAGCTAGAAGTTAAATGTCAATTTTCTTGATCATCGAATGATTTGGACTGAATTAAAATCCCTCTGAGAGAAAAACAACAAAATTTTCATTCTACATTTTGACAAGAACCCGATAACTGTTCTATGCTAAGAAAAGTGGAGGATACCATTGGGTGAGAGGGTTAAGGGTTAATGATCATAAGTGAAGAATGAAGGGAAATGCTTCAACCTGCATAAGTATTATGCCCTGTACTTACCAAAATAAGTGGCCACACAGACTAACGACAGCATCTTTAGCAGTATCTAAACAAATATTACATTCGAATGTCTTATCTTCTTTACTGTCCCCTTCCGCGGATTTTGAAGATTCAGGATTTTGATCTCCATTATTGGGTTCTCCAGATGTATTAACGTTCTCTGTTACTCCAGACATGGTAGCGGTAAAATTCAGCACTAGCCTGACAAACACAAGAACTGTAAAAATTAAAATACAATAACAAGAAACGACATGAAAAATCTAGATAACTGACGTGTTTTTCATTCAAGGTTTCATGACAAACGTCAAAACAAATTTTCCCTCAGATACACAGAGAAAGTTTCCTCCAGGAAAATTTTCTTGACGTGAATCTAGTATATTGGTCAGAAACAGCACTTAAATCTGTAGCAGAACATTTTTGTAGGAATTTGAGAATGTTTAATGAAAGTACAGTAGCTCCTGAGAGTAAACAGTTATGTAGGTGGAAGGCTGACTCTATTTTCATTTAAGAACAAGTTGACACTTACATGCTTTTCTCTGTTTATTTTAACCTTACTTATGCAGCAATCAATCTGATTCAAAATCACTTGAAACTACAAAAAGAAATTATGCTTAAAATCAAAAGCCAGGTCCAGAAGATATGCGGTCGTCCTCGTTTAAAAGACCTCCTTTACAAGCAATTGCAAATAAGCGATGAAACCGTTTGTAAACATACAACACATTATATGCAACGACGAACCAAAAAGAGTGATTCAAAAATATCATCCCTGTTTGTACCAGTTTCAATAAAGCCAAATCCAGATGATATAAATGTAGGGGCTGAACTAACCGGTTCATTCAATAAGGCTGAGTTATTAAAACTATTAAACAAATTTTACCAAAAGCGAGAAATTAAACAGCTATTAACAGAAAATGGACTAGACAGTAATATGATCGATTTCTGGTTTTGACTTCTCCTTAAACTGTTCAATTCTAGATTATTTACAACACCAGTGTTACGTAAGTTTTCGGAGATATTGTTTAGAAGCAGATACCTTACCGGTTGACTTACATGTGGTCGTAAGCGATATTTTGCAAGGAGCTGGAAATGTTACAGATATATTTCCGTACTTTATGAGGCATGCTAAACAAATGTTTCCTCATCTTGAGTGCATGGATGATCTTAAAAAAATTTCTGATTTGAGAACTCCAGCCAATTGGTATCCCGAAGCGAGAGCTTTGAACAGAAAAATAATATTCCATGCAGGTCCTACGAATTCGGGTAAAACTTACCATGCTCTAGAAAGATTTTTCACCGCTAAATCTGGTGTATATTGTGGTCCTCTGAAATTATTGGCTGTGGAAGTTTTCAATAAAGCAAATGATCGTGTAAGTATATTCAAAGCTAATAAAAGTTCTCCAAAGATGATATTTTTCTGGTTTAAAATAGATTTTTCGTTGTCCCAAAGAAGGGGAAACAACCTAACCTCAAAATAATTAATCTTTATTTCAGGGTACCCCATGTGACTTAGTAACAGGCGAAGAAAGGAATTACGCAGATCCATCTGGAGCACCATCTTCTCATGTATCGTGTACAGTAGAAATGACATCAGTAAATACCCCCTGTAAGTAAGTGGTTTTTGTTCCAACTAAACATTCTATTGAGAGGAAAATGAATTTTTAGATGAAGTCGCTGTGATTGATGAAATTCAAATGATTAAAGATCAGGGAAGGGGTTGGGCGTGGACCAGAGCTCTGTTAGGTATAATTGCTGAAGAAATTCATATTTGTGGGGAAAGTGGTACAGCAGATTTATTGCGGCAATTATGTTTAACAACTGGTGAAGATATAGAAATAAGGAATTATAAAAGATTGACCCAATTAGAAATTGAAGATCATGCATTGGGTAAGTTTAGTTATACTTTTTTTACAGAATTTTTAATCAGCTTAACTAATTTTTTTACAGGCTCTCTGGACAATGTCCAACCAGGAGATTGTATAGTTTGTTTCAGTAAAAACGACATTTATACAGTTTCAAGAGGTATTGAAGCTACAGGAAAAGAGGTGGCTGTTATATACGGAGGTCTTCCCCCTAATACGAAGCTTGCTCAAGCGGCCAAGTTTAATGATCCCGAAAATGCTTGTAAAATCTTGGTAGCCACCGATGCCATAGGAATGGGACTAAATTTGTAGGTAGAGAATTTCTGATGATTTGAACTTTTTTGAGATGCTGTTGTTTTTTCAGGAGCATTCGAAGAATAATATTTTATTCTTTGATAAAGCCAACTATGAATGATAAGGGAGAAAAAGAAATGGACACATTATCGGTGTCTTCTGCTCTGCAAATAGCAGGTCGTGCAGGACGGTGAGTTCACTTGTAAACTACTGAAAATATAGCGTGTAAACTTGAATTTTTAGTTATGGCACCCAATGGGAAGAGGGTAAAGTAACGACATTTAAGACGGAAGATCTGAAAACTTTGAAAACGTTATTAGCTTCTCAGCCAGAACCGATTGTTCAGGCTGGATTACATCCTACTGCCGATCAAATTGAATTGTATGCCTATCACTTGCCAAATTCTACCCTAAGCAACCTCATGGTGAGAAAAATTCGTAATTCACCCGAAAATCTTCTGTTAAATTAATTTACATTGAAAGTGGATAGTTTCAGCAAAGATAATGTTTATTTCAGGATATATTCGTCAGTTTATCGACAGTGGACGATTCGTTATACTTCATGTGTAACGTGGAGGATTTTAAATTCTTGGCAGACATGATTCAGCATGTACCTCTGCCACTGAGAGCTAGATACGTTTTCTGCTGCGCTCCGATAAACAAAAAAATGCCTTTCGTGTGTACCATGTTTTTGAAGGTCAGTTAAACAGAAGCAAATCAATTTGGCATGTTAAAATTGTTCTCTTTTTCATTTTCAGTTCGCCAGACAATATAGTAGAAATGAAAAAATAACATTCGATTGGCTGTGCAGAAATATTGGATGGCCGTTACAAACACCGAAAACCATCATGGATTTGGTCCATCTCGAGGCTGTTTTTGATGTATTGGACTTGTATTTATGGCTGAGGTGAGTTTTTATTCTCAGTTAATTTTGGGGACTGCTAGGGAATTTTGCTTTTTAATAAAAATTTCAGTTATCGCTTCATGGATCTGTTCGTCGACGCCAACCTGATCAGGGATATGCAGAAAGAACTAGACGCCATCATTCAGCAGGGAGTTATTCAAATCACAAGACTGTTGAAAAATTCTGAAAATTTCATAAGTTCTGGCACATCCTCTGCGGCTGCTGCTGACGATGACTTTTCAATGAGTCGTCAGAAACAGAATTACTTGAGAGGTGAGTTATTACTTCCTATGTCCTTTTTTTATTGTTCTTTATGTTCTTATTTCTATTCTTTTTTCAGAGGGAAAATCCTCCGTAGGTGGAGGTCGTTTGACTGAAAGACTGTTGGCACAGGGAATTCTAACACCAACAATGCTACAAGAGTTGAAGAAAGAATGGAATAATACAGCTAAAGAATCAAAGACACAACCTGAGGAAACGATAGAAGAAACAGCACAACAAAAATCTGGAGATGAAGAAGAAACTGATCCAAACGATGATCCTAGAAAAGCGAGAAGAAAAAGGAAAACAACAAAATGATATGAATTATATTTATATAGCTAATAAAATTTTATTTTTAATTTTTTTTTGTATTGGACGTATTGCGAGAATTTTATATGGATATCTCAGGATTAAAATGAAAAATTCTGGCACGATTAGTATTTTTTATTGATGACAATAATTTAAGGTTTTTAGCGATATATACACTCAAAGCTGTTGCTGATAAAACGACGCGAAAACGACTACCAGTAGCGATATTTCTTTATACAGTTATTTCCCAGATCAACAACAATTACATGATTGTCATTAGTTACCGCTACACCACTCGGCCTTTTCAATTTACTGTTCTGGGAATCGATGTAGCTATTCAGACTATCGTCAATTATCGACAAGATTTGTAAGTAACTTTTTCCTTTGTGATCGGTTTTGCTGGCCAATATTCTGTTCTCGGAATCCACAGATATACTTCCATACCGACCCTTCCCTAAAACATCGAGATATTCACAAGTGAAAAAAAATTCTTATTATCAATATAACCACCTTTTCCACCATCCGAAACCACTTTGAGGAAATCACCCTTAGCAGAAAATACTTTGATTTCCGAATCTGCCACAACAATTTCCCCATCTGGGCCAATGGCTACAGAGGATATTGATTTGAAGACATCTTTGCTTCCAACCTACAAAAATAAAAACACTTCAGAAAAACTGTTCTAGTTTCAGAAGATTCATTGGATTAAAGAAACCCATCGGAGCTTCTTTCACCTATCAGTGTGACATCTGGACAATACATGAACATAGATGAATATTTCTGTCACCTGTCAAAAAATATTGACCGGGAAGCTAAACGGAATTCGCCATTTAATGAAATAAAGAGATGTAACGTAATAGAATAGGTACCTGAAACAAATATTTTCCCTCCTCGTCAAACACGAATATACAGCAGGTACCATTGTCAGCGACCAAAATATGCCCATACGTCCTATCGACTGCGATATCTATGGGCTCAGAGAAACTACCATGCGTGAATGTTCGCACTGTGTTTCCATCTTCGGTCATTTCGGTGATGCACTTTGTTCTCCAATTTATCACAACGAGACCGTTATTTGACAAGGAAATTCCTTCAAGAAGAATTCAATTGTAATACTGGCATGATACTTTTGGTTTGAATCAATTTTTTTTACCTGTGCAACTCCTACCGAGAAGACCTTCGTTGGTTATATGTTTTATGAATGAAAAATTTCTGTCCAAAACTTTTATCCTGGAATTTCCAGTATCCAGGACGTAGATGATATTATCTGTATCATCGACCGCAACAGCAACTGGTTGCATAAATTCTTCTTTTCCGCTACCTTTCGTTCCGAACATAGTCACCGGATTATTGTGTTCAGTCACTTCGAAAGAAATCGGATATTCCTTGATTGGACGATCGAATATCGTTATTTTAACATTGTAATTACCAGCCTTCGCTACTCTGAATTTAATTCTGAAATTGAACCTAAATGTTACAGTCGTTCCACCCCAATATGAAACTAACAACCTAAGCTCACCTTAGTTTTATCCAAATATAAATCATTTCATGCAAGACTCAAAATTTTCGAAACAAATGTTCTCTGAGATGGCTAAACCTGTATTAAACAACCAAAAACGTATCTACTTATGAATAATTCACACAAACTGACCTGTAAGTACCATTATCACAGTCAATTACTTCCAAACTCGTCGGCTCTGAACCTTCGGCAGGGTTAGGAGACAACGTTGCTTTCACTGGATCACCACCGAAATTTCTAGAATTTCCGTGATAATCCATGGTGGTCAACAGTATATGAGATTCAATTCCTACAGTGACATTCTCGGTTTCTATTTCCGCTGTACATAAACTGGGGAACGTGGTGCTGGTTCTCACGCGACCCAAGCTGTTCAGTTGTTGAGAGATCAATTTGATGGTATCGTTATGTTTGAAATCGCACATTAGAAATGCGTTCTCCCTTGGATCGTTCAAGGTTATGGCAACATCTAGTTTTTCCGACAAACTCTCGATTCTTTGTGTTATATTCCTCACTTCCACTTGGTATTGTAAACCTTGACATTCCCCTTCCACCTACAAGGATTGTAAGAACTAGTTAGCCGGTAGATCTACCACATCAGTAGATACACCTTTTTGGCGAATGCAAAAAATCCCCATCTACAAACGGCCGTACACCATCTACGACCATCATGCAATTTTTATGTCTTGTTGCCACGAAAAATGCCATAAAAATCCGTTAAAATCGAAAAAAAAGCCTTGAAAGATGCAAAAACCACACGGCATTGGTCATTTTCAATCATGAATGCCCCGTCGAATGTTACGCCCATGTACGTTCTGTTCTATAGAGCTATATTCATGTTCTCCCGAAAGCGTAATCGGTTATCATCGGCGTTAGTCGTATAACATGAAGTTAGCCGAACTCCGTAAATTCTTCGGACGACATTTGAAATTACGAATGATGACCACTTTCGTAAATTTTTGCAGAATATTTCTTCCATCGTCAGTCAAAAAGGAAAACTGTATGTATTACCTTATTTTTCTCCGATTCGATAAGGGAATGCTGTTCCTCCAAAATTTTACGTTTCTCTGTACAAATGGAATTGACATTTTCGATCATTTCCTGCTTACGTTTATCGACTAGTGATTGAATTTGCTGAAATATAATACTTATTTGTTCCAAATTTGCCTCTCGGGCCGAGTCCAACCTTTGCAACTCACTCCTCACTTTTTCTTGTGCTTTATTCAACTAAAAAAAAACGTTGAAAATTTCATATTTTGACGAGTATAAAAAATCTCACCTTGGATATACATTCGTTGGCCTTATACAATAAAATCTCGGACATTCTCTTTATGGCAATAGAAAATGGAATGACCGTATGTTCGCATGTGTCTGCCGAGTCATTGTGAGAGCCTTTGGTGCATATTGTACAGAAGACTGTGTCGCAGGTTTCACAAAAAAGCAATTCCTGATTGATATGAACTGAACACTTTGGTATGACCTCCCTGCGTTGCCTGGACATGAGATCTAGTAACTGATTGACCAAGAACGAGGGTGGTAGAGCTGCCACTCCTCCTCTTGGTATGGTTATCAATTCCCGGCATATTGGACATCTGAATGATCCTGTGTCTCTTGTTTGGGAGGCTGCTATTCTTGTTAGACAGTGAAGACAAACTGTGTGAGAGCATTGTAAGAGTTTTGGTGTATGTTCTTCACCATCATAAACACCTTGAAATGAAATTATTCACCATAGGATGAGCATGTCCATGAAAAATTTATGTTTAGGAAAAAAGTAATGTCAACTCTACTCACATAAACAAGTGCCACAGGTTAAGAAACTCTCGTTGAAATCTTCATAATTAATGCTCACTGTTTCAACTAGAGTGGAATTCATACCAGTCATCCTTTCCCCAAGTCTGGTTCTAAAATTCAATTAACACAGCATTTGTAGCCATTAACATTCAAATTACTCAGGCGATGTTTTGCAGTATACAAGAAGGAATATGCCGAATTGGCCCTTAAAAATTATCAAGTGTACCCTAGACATAACTTCTTTTCGATTGATATGAGAATGACTTGGATACTTCTATCAAGGATGAAAAGCCTACTTTGTTACCATAACAACAACATAAACATCTATTAATTGTCAAATAAAAAAGTATGCTCGGATAAATGAATAATAAAGAAAAAGCAATGAACCAAACAGTTAAAGTAATTAATACAATGTACAGGCTCCTACAACGTAGAAGATACTAAGCCACTAAAAAGGTAATGAAAGGTTATATATTTGTGAAGGAAGTAAGAAGAAAAGAACAAATGAAAGAACCATACAATGAAAGTAGAAGCGAATGAGAACATATGGCAAATAACTTGTCTCCCATCACTACAGATAAACCAAACTGGTTTGTTCAAAAACATGAATCTTATCTTATTCAATTAACTATACAAGAACCAGACCAATGATATAATCTCTAAATTCAAAATTTATCTGGAAAACACTCATTGGTAGGAAAAGGGAAGATGTTGATCTTAATCACATAATTTGGATTGAACTTCTCAGTATTCTTTTGAATTGATGGAATATGTTGCAAGAATAATGAGAAGGAATTCGTAAGCATAGACATCTTCAATTCATTCCAGTTATTTCCATTCAGTTCCAAACGCAATTCAAAGCAAAAGTCCTAATTCGCAACTGGAAACTGGCATAATTTACATCACAAAATTTTCAATTAAGATGTAATGGTTTCAATTTTTGGTGCCGAAAATTGCAATTTTCCAGAAGTTGAAATCTTAAAACCTAGAGGAACCTTTTTTGAGTTTTACTGTTTAATGCCGAAGAGTAATACGAAACATTATAATGGTGTGAGTTTCCTCTGGTTTATGCTGTTTTCTATGTTGAACGATGACTGAAATTGTGCTCTAAAAATAAGCTAGACAACTAGCTAATTTTAACTTAGTTTCATACTGGGAAACATACCTATTTGGTTAATTTTTTTAGATTCATCAAATGCATGCATTGCTGGTTCAATCAGATTATGTTGGCACATTCCAGTCAAATCTACAAAAGTTCGTAAATTAGAAGGGAATTCATCCTTTTCACTTTCATAGTAGTAGAAAAGCTAAAAGAATAAAACTTACTGGATAACTCTTCTTAGCGAATCCATGTTCGATACCTCTGCGAAGAAACGTCAACCCATAAGCTTCCGATATAAACAATGAATTCTGGACGTCCGCTTAGAGAAATCCACAATTCTCAGTGAAGTATCATGCCACTAGAGATTTCTGAGAACAATCCTAATGAGAATTCCATATTCATTTCTCACGGAGCAGTGCACGAGTTCATCACCTTATTTATTTCTTTTTTGACACGACACGACCGCAACTGTAAACACACAGGTGAAAGTCACAGAGAAGATAATACAGAATACTGAATTACCGCCGATGAGAATATGAAAATCGCACGAAGTTAAAAATATTTCTAAATTCTGCTTCTGCAACGATACGAAGTATTGAAATATCGATCTATATCTGATCTGATTCTTAAACTGCTAAAAATAATTCAGGAAATACGAACCGTCTATTTTCCTATTGTTCTTCAGAATCGATTCAGACAAATAGATTCGGCCTTTTCATAATCAATACAAACCAAATTCTGAATGAAATAATCCCGGAATTAGATCATAAGGAACGAAATTTTATTGCATTTCTATATATTTTGATTAATCCATAACAATTACAACAAAATTAATGGGGAGTTAAAAACCCAGCCAATATAAAGTACGACCTCCAAGTTCATCCATAACTGCTTGGCATCTTCTCTGCATGCCTTCCACCAAGTTTTTCAAGAAAATGGCTGTTTGTAAATGGTTGGGACCAATTTCTCAATTGCATTTGGGTCACGGAATCTTAGAGGAAATGCTTCTTTGATAGAAGTAACCACATGGTGAGATTAATGTCTGCTATATCATCGAGAAAAACAGAATTTTCCTGCGTGAACTTTTGGGACTGCTCCGTTGACAACTTCATCAACATATTTCTGAGATTTCATGGTTGTTTACGCTGATTCTTCATTTACTCTCTCGTGAATACATGAAGAAGAACATCTGTTGATATCGTAATCGTCTTCGCAAGATAGCGTATTGACTCATCGGTATTCCATCAGGTTATCTATGATATGATCTATGATTTCATCCATAATGGATATGTCTGTGTAACGAATTTATTTGAATGTTTTTTCCTTTGAATCATAGAAAATAAGTATGGATTTGTCCTCCAAAATAGATAGTGCCGTTAACAGTGTATGGAAGACGCAGAAAGAGGGACGAGAGGGTTCAACCTAAACTACAACCTTCCTCCTGTGATTCAAGTTTAGGATGTACCTACAGGTCGAGCAAGTAGAGAATTTGTTTTTGGTGAGTTCAGATCAAGCTATTTACACCATTTGTCATTGGAATATCCAGTCCATCCTAATACGCTATAACAATGGCTCTTGAAATTACTACCACTAAAACGATTCTGATAACAGACTCCACCCCAATGCTCCGAAAGATAAGTGGACGTGGATAACAATATTCAGGAATACGGAAAACATCAATATCTAATCTAATGCCCGTAACTCCAACACTATAAAGACGATTCTGAACATTGACGAACATCTAATGGACGGATGACGATAACGTGAACGCCATCTTGGAATTATCGCCTTAGTAACGCCATAACCCAGAAAATTTTAAGTTTAGTCGAATAAAATTGAATTTTTCAGCGAATTTCCGTCGAATGTCGAATCATTTTCGGATAACTATACTAAAATTGATCAAAATGAAAATAAAAATTTAAGATGGAAGGGGATGATGTTCAGGCATAAAAACTGCACCAATAACGAAAAATGAAGTATTCAACATGATATTTATTATAAAATATACAATATTTTCTTACAAATATCTGAATTGAAATTTCGAAATGCTGGAAATAAATAAATATAGACTTGTAACAAATAAGTTAAAATATATATCTAAAAATCTCTAAAAATAGGGTATGTGAATCCTTAAAGAAATTGTGGACATTTGAAATGAACATTATCAAAAATTTTGATTATTTTAGATCACAATTTCAACTCCCATATCACAAGATGAGCATCGGTACTATTAGTATCCCTAAATATAGATGCATTTTTAGACTTATCGATAGAACAGCATGGTTGTCTCCAGTTCACATAACCTCTACCTCCCATTATGGTGATAACAGTTTTACGAGTATTGCTATCTATAACATTCTTAGTCGAAGTTTTCAAACTGGCTCCTTTATTATTGCAAATCTTAAAACTAGGATTTTGATTAACCACAGAAACGTTTTCTGCATTTTCAATTTCTCTAACTTCGTTTACGCTATTGTGTTCACAAACATCATCTAATTGTCTACTAGCATTGGAATTGTTTCGTGATACACTTTGTCCGTGTTTGATCGCCATGCTTTCTTCGCTACCCGAAGAAGTGAATATGCTGGAAGATTTCGAATCCACAGACCAATTCGATAAATCTAAAGACCTCGGCCTGCTGACTTTCATCTTGAGTCTACGGTCCAACGTGCTAACTTTGCTAGGTATAGCTGCCAATTCGGGATCACTCCTTCTAGCTGATTCATATATTGCATCCGTCAACATATTTTCCTCCTCTTCGTAGCCTTTAATATACATCAATTCCCCATATAAGCCATAAACATCGCAGGTATCACCTGAACTTTGAGACGATGTACTGCTCGTTGAAAATATTGACCCAACGTTTCCAAAACTCCTTGGTAACGTTTTGGAAAGCCTGGAAACATCGCTTTCTTTCGATCTCCGTCTGCGCAAGACCACTGGACTTGTGGACGTGTTGTTGTATTTTAATTTCGAGCTAGTGTCCGATGTATCGGAGAGTTGTTTCTCTATTTTTGGTCTATCGGGAGTTTTCTCCCTCTGGTTGTCTTCCGACGGTTGTTCTTCGTTTTGCGGTTCCTCCTTCTTCGTTTCTTTCAGCGTTTTGATTTGGCTGCTGTAGTTCTTTGGTTGTAGCGATAACAAAAATGATATTGGTCCGAAATGTGCGTGGTAGGAGATGTTGACTCGGCCGCTTATGATTGGAACGCCTTCCAGTCGAGGTAAGGGTATTGTTAAGATGATCCCTACGTTGGTACCGACCCAGAGTAGACCTTTACAAGCTAATAAGGCAGTGACGTACACTTGAGATCTCCCATTCAAGTTCGAAACTCTTGTAACGTTCGAAGCTATGTTTATGTCTTGTAAATGTTTGAAAGTCTCCGTGTGGTACAAACAAACGGTGCTAGATTGTTTCAGCGAGATCCAAAGGCCTATTCCACTATGCGCCATCAGATTTATTGGTCCCGAATGCTCGTGAACGTGGAAATTCTTCTGAACTTCGCCGGACGCCGCGTTTAACACGAAAACTTTGTTTCCACAGGAGGCGTAAATGTTAGAATTGATGGGTAGTAGACTGCTTATCGATTCCGCGCCTAAGGTCAAGTTTTGGGGATTCTGGAGCTGCCAAATCTGATTGACGGGGTCGCGTCCGAAAATCAGCAACGTTCCGTTGTTCAGAGCCACGAAAACGTTTTCGTAGTGGTATTTTATCTCGTTCACGCTGTCCAAGACGGTCGTACTACCTATCTCCTCCAGTCTCTCGGCGTCATCGGCTGAATAAAGGATGATCCTTCTGCTCTTTGTACCCACCCAAACGGTATCGCACTGTTGACCGTTGTGACCCTTGACGAACTCCATCGAAACCACCTCCGTTTCCGTCAGAGGAAAAGAGGCGATCTCTTTGAAGGTGCCCGTTTGCTGTTGGTGTTGCGCCATGATTGTGATGTGGCTAGACGCGCCGTTCCACGTGCTCGTCCACAAGTAACTTTGGTAATGCCTCCTCTTGGTAGTCTTTGGTAAATTTATAGTGAAGTAGCATCCACAACGAACCTGGAAGAGAAATACATAATGTAGTGGAAGATGAAGATGCTACACGTATAATAATTCTGTTTTTAGTTGTACAGATTCAGGTTCAGAGCATCCCCTGACATAAAAGTCATTCTTACCTCTGTTTGATGCTGTGACCTGTATATACAATGAGACCTCACAAATAACGGCATCTTCGTCGAAGGCCTATGCTCCTGTTCCGGTATCTCCCACGCAGGCGAATTGTTAGCATCCATGGCCAACTGCGCCAATCGAAGCTCGGTGATCCAGTCGCTCTTGATCGACGAATTGTCAGTTTGGAAAGTTAATTTCTCCTCCTTTCCCTTGGTCCTAACGACCAGTTGCAGACAACACGAGTCCATCCAAGCGATCTCCTCGTCTTTCTCCTGTATGGAATTCTGTATGTTATGCAAGATCCTCCTGACATTATCCGCCGTCATGTTGGGGTAGGAACCTTTGAGGGTGCCAACGAGATCTGCCACCCTCCTCATGATCTCGTAATCGTGCATCAGGTTGCTCATTTCCGCGCATAAACTGGTCACGTCTTGCGGCTGGGATCCGTCGTAGGAATTGTTGGATTTCAAACTGCCCCCTTTGTTCAAACCTCCGGCTAAGACCCTGCTCAGGGTCGGCGAAGTGGTGGAATCTATGACCTCGATGTCGGACACGGGACAGGTCCACTTCAAGCTCAGTCTTTCGCTCGATCCAAAATCGTCGGAAACTTTGGGCGACACAGATACGCACACCACCAGGTCGTTGAGGAGCAGGAGTCTTCTACTCTTGGCCTTCACGATGTGTCCGTTTTGGTTGTACTCCTGTAAAAACGAAACAAACGGTCAACATCGGGTTGGGGTACATTAAATTCTCTTCTAACTTACAATTTGAGTGACGTTGTCCTCTCGCAACAGATACCGGTTGCCGTCAGACAGAGGCCTTGCAGAGAATTTACCGCTGATGTTTCTGAGCATCTCCTTGAAGGCTTGGTATTGTTCCGATTCCCTCTTTCTTTCGTTCAGCATTTCTGCCAAGGATTCTAACTGTGTGAGGGCTAGTTGAAGGGACATACGATCATGGTGGCCTTTTGGTGTGTGTTTCAGAAGATCCTGCGACAATTATAAAGGATAAAATCTGTTGGGAGCATTTCATCGAGAGTCCAAGAGAATAGCACTGTAAAGGTATGTACCCACCTGTAAAAATAGTATGAACTGTGGGAACCTCTGCACAGGTTTCACCATCAACCCAAAAAACGACAGGCGATCTTGAGAGCTGATTTGTTTGACCTGGAAAGATCGAAATTAGAAGACTCTTCAAGATGTCATTCTTCGCTTAGACTCACTTTGAGAAAATCCGCTAAAGCCGATTTCCTTTTGGCCTCCATCTTGGCTAGATCCATGGCTATGGAGAAGTTATTGATGAAACCGCTGTAGATATCCAAGACTATAGCCTTAGAGAATGACGCTATGAACACATCTCCTATTTTCTCCTCAGTATCCCAATTTTTTATACATTCCGCTAGGGCTATTCTAAACAGGGTATGGCACTGGAGTATCTCCGGAAGTCGGTAGAAGAGGGTGGATATTTTGGAGTTACTGAGGATTGGGGGGTTGCTTTCCTCAAGTGGCCTCTTGTAGTCCTGTCAAGAAAATTCATCTTTAATCTTAGCCTTAAATCACTCAAAAGTTCAGAATCGATATAAATCAAAATGACTCACATTCACAAGCCTTTGAAGGGTGGCAACATACGAATTTTCACTATGTACAATTGCTGCCACTATCATCCTCCTCTTTATTTGTTGCGGGGATAGATGTGGGGGAGGTGAAGGCAGACTAGGTGGTTGCTGCCTTCTTTGTTGTGTGGTACAGTTAGGGAAACAAGTTTCCTCTTCAACCTATGGAAAAGTGATCTTCTCAGAGGTGTTTTGAAGTGTTAGAAATGCCAAGAATATATTAGGGATGTTTCAGTAGGCGTAGGTCGATGTTATCGATTGAATAAAGCAAGCTGCGTCTCTTGCAAAAATTTGAGAGGAGGCTCAAAGTCTCACTCTATCGTGCATAACCTTCCACAATGACAAATCATTGTGGCAGGTGACAGATGACAATAATGAACCAAAAAATTTGACAGACGACACTAGAAAAAATGGCTGCCGCAACCTGTCAACATAGACCCGTTCTTATCGGTTAACACTTTCAATGCCAGAACGCCAACTTACCTCGGGTAGAAGAGGCATCTTGTGCCTAGCCTGAGGCGATTTTGGTACGTGTGGGGAATCGACATTTTCGATGTCGTACTGATGACAGCTGCCTCTTCTGATCGAAAACCACCTCGATAGGCGACCTTGATTGTTAGGGTCCACTGGCAGTGTGGCGTCGAGTGAAAGCCGGTGTCCATTCGATGATCCACCCCTTAATTTATCACAGAGGGTGAGGGCTTTGTTGAAGGTATTCCTCAATTGTCCATTGGTCCTGCGGAGGGGATTAATAACAGGGCGTATTTTATTGCTAATGTACTTTGATTAACAGACTTCGATAGTAAGGCAGTTATGTTCAATATGGCGGATCTTTCTTGTAAGGGAAATGGTCGCCATATTTTTCATAGAAATCGCCTAATAATTGCTCAACAAAATTGTGTAATCCGGTAAGTGAATGATTTGAAAACATACATTGTTCTTCATTGTTCAATCAAAAGCTGTTAAAAAAAAACAGTTTTTATAGCCGGAAAACCATAGACTCTGGTTTGATAGTCTATTTATTTTAGCGAGGGCAATGACGTCATGGGTTCAGAGTTACAATGTTGCTAGATTGTCAAAAGTATCCTAGGAACCGAGTATTTCGAGCAGATATTCATGTCCCTCTGTAAGTTTCTTTTTCCAATCGAATTCAGGAACTTATGAAAGCATTTATTATTATCATAAGGATCTCAATAAACTACACAGCATGGCGGTGGGTGCATATAGGCGTGATAGCCTGTTCTATATGGAACTTTCCGACTGACAGCTACAGGATGAATCATTCGGGCCACTTTGAATGCATTCAATGGCTTTGTTTGTGTTGTAATTTATTCATTGACCTTGAATCTCAAGTGCGTTATAGAGGATAATGTTAATGGTATGCTAATCACCTTCAGGAGTAATCTATTACGGCACTCTTAACAATTTCACTCTCTATTAATAACGTATAATCTGCCGATTCGTCAGTTTGTGGGATTAAGCGTCTTTTACTACCGTTTTCTGAGCCTCAACGAGATTGGAAGTTAAGAATACCAAATTCATTAATATTAGGCCAGGAAATCAATCTTTTCCGTCCAAAATGAAATGAATTACATAAATACCGTGGAGAGAAACACTACTCTTTGCATATGACACGATCGGTACTAATACCCACCCCTTTTCGTTAACCTTACTTTTGTCAAATTGATGGGCGTTCGGTAAATGTCAAAATATCTAAAATTCTCCCGGGTTTTTTTGGTATTTTCCGATATGGCTTTAGGGTTTTATATCATCGAGGGATCCATGGAAAAAGGAGCCTAGAAACTCACCTATTTCTATCACTTTCTTCGTCGGAGGAGATCTCGTGGTCAGATCCAGAGCACCAGCTCTCTTCTGAGCTTCTGTGTGAGAGGTTTCGTTGAAAATTGTGTCCGTGACCCGTATGGGTCAGAGGTATCCTTTTATCACATGATGTATCTTCCCATAGGCCAGACTGCATACGAGGTTCATCTGTAAAGAGGAAAATTTTCGGTTATCACAGTCGTGAGATTTTTTTTAGTACGGATCTTAACTGTGCGCTTTCAAATTTTGGAAGTACTTCATTTTTGCACCAGTTTTATCTAGTGACCTTCGGCAACTTTCAAGAAAACCTAAACATTTCGTTGGTTCATGGTTATTTTGGTCATAATTGACAAAGTCACAACGATTTTTGTGCTAATTGTTTCAAATAGGTTTGTCGAGGAATGTGGATGTGGATTTCATCATCTGAACAGACTAAACAAACAGTTCAGTTTGAGCACATTCAGAATTCTGCATTTTCTCCATTTCAGCTGCATTTTCAGTATATTTATTTTGATATCTCACGGCCTTCCACGATCGTTTAGTGGACTTATATATTTAGCGGAGGTTGCTACCTTTAGAACAACGGAAAACCTTTGGACCAATGCTGCTACCATCATTAAATTCAATGTTGCACATTTACTACGTCAACAAACAACTAGACGTTAAATGCATTAATCATCCAGCGACTAAACTTGTATTTATGTGTAGGTAGTTACAGACTGATCGATCGTTTTATTAGGTTTGTGAAAATAAACCTATATGGTGTATCAATTTGTAGTCTGAATGATGTCTATTGAACATCCCGGTATTTATAAACGTCAAAAGGATCAAATCATGGTTTACCCACAGCCCTCTTAAACTGTCCTTAAGAGGGCTGTAGTTTACCCGTTCTTTAAACTACGACCCCAGGATTCTGCGTGAAAATCTTTCAGACAAAATTGATTTTCGTTTAAATTTCCAGAATGGTGGTAAAGTAAAGTATTCTTCTCGCATATTATGGCTTTTATTCACTTATGTAGCTATCATTATGTATATCCATGTTCAACGCCCATATGTCACCTATCGGTCCGTCATGACTCTGTAATCTGTGGTCATGACGTAACTGATGTGTCATTATGACAGCGCGCAATTCGAACATTTCGCTCTTATCCCTTGAAAACGCAGATCTGTTTCAGTTTGGCCTCGTACGACCATATCAGCTTGAAATGCGGCCGGCATGTTTTAATTGCTAATGATTCTCTGGATGCCGATTAAAACAGGCCGCTTCAATTAGACCGAATTAAGATACTTATACGAATATGAATACGTGCACGCTGTGACGAGAGATAATTGAACCGATGCTGCTTGCCAGGTCTTAATTGAAAACAGAGGAAGTTTGGTATACTGCGACCGTTCAAACGGCCACATCCGGTATTTGTTATTCAAATGCATGGAGCCAGATATCTCACGAATCGTTTCACTCGTATTTTCCACCGGGAAAAACTTAGAGATTGATTGTTTTTTTGATTCGGTCGGATTCACCCCTTCATAAAAGGATAAATCGAGACTTCTGGACATATTTCTTCTTATTCGAGATTTGTTTGTCATAGTGTATGACTGTATTAAGCAGGAGATTCTTCCAAATATCAATTTTTCATTTTTATTCCTCGTGTTTTATATGCAGGGAAAAATGTACTGAGACACCCTGAGAGCAACACTATTTGAGTACACTTATACTCGATATGCACCTATTTCATTGATACCGAATATAGCATCGTGTTTTCCTAAGTTTCATAAGACAAACATTTGAATTATTGGTAGTCCGAGGTACCTTTCTCGGAAACTCAGGTTAAAAATAAACTCTGGCTCATCACACCTCAGACTTGATAGTTGGATTTCTATCGAACAATTAAGAGACTTTTAAAAGGAGACGAAAAAGTAGAACTCCACATGTAAGGATTTCGTACCATCCTTGAAGAAAGTAGAAATTTTTCAACAATACAATTATGTATGTACAGTGTGTCCCATCGATGTCCAGAATCTCTGAAACGATGACACGTTATAGAGCTCTTTTTTGGAGAAACAAAGAATGGAGGAAACCGTAGTCTTCGTTTTTGAGTAATTAGCAAAAATTAAGATTTTGACTTTTTCGAAAAGTTCTCATAACTTTTTTGTCTTTGAAGTTACAGATCTTAAACTTGAACCTTCTTAGGCACTTTCATACGTAGAATCTACTGACGAAAGTATTTTTCCAATTCAAAAATTACAAATTCAATAAAATTTCGCATTCAAAAAAACGAAAGTTAGCCTAATGATTCGAAATGAAAAATCTTTTGAGCAAATCAGTGGATTCTACGTAAAAAAGTGCCTGTAGAAGGTTCAAGTTTCAGATCTGTAACTTCGAAGACAACAAAGTTATGAGAACTTTTCGAAATCGTCCAAATCTCATTTTTTTGCTAGCAACTCAAAAACGAAAAATCGTAGGAGGCTACGGTTTTAACCATTCTTTGCTTCTCTGAAAAAGAGCTCGGAAATGTTTCATCGGTTTTGCTGTAGCTATTCCAGTTTCCGAGATCCCCTCACGAATTTGGGACATCCTGTATACTGACATCCAAATTGGAGAATGAATCGCTATATTGTTCATTTAAGTTCATTCTGTAGGAACGGTTGGAATTGGATGAAAAAGAAACATAAAAAAAGATTCTCGATTAAACCTGAAGCATTGTACGGGATATTTATAAAGTGAACTTACGTATAGGGACACTCTGCTTTCTAACAAAGAACGATCTCATAAATGAACCAGGGTGTTATCCACAAAAATAACCAAGGCACCAGCCACCACCCACACCGGTTCAAAGCAGCACAAGATCGCGCAAAAAAAATTACATCGATTTGCGAACGAGGCAAAAACTCGCGAGCTTAGATGAATAGGGATTCTGTCTCTTCACGTGACAGAGAGACTGCTCTCTGTTGTCCCTCTAGGTCTAGATGCTACGACTGAGCGCAAAACGCTCTTTGTCCCCTGCTGCCTTCTACCGTTTTGGTCGGGTTGACCATCTACGGCTGCAGTTCATGGGTACGATCGTCCAATAAATGTCGCGCGTATGATTTTGGCAACAACTGTTTCTCTCATTCACCGCCGATAGAAACGAAAACGATGCATTCGAAATTTTCATTATTCGGAATAGAAATTTAAAAATGAATTTCCTCCTGATTCAGCTTCGATCCCGAACTTGCGTGGTTTTAGCGCAAGTAGTTTTCGTGTAAGAGCATCGAAGGCGTGAAGACGTTTTTCGTTGTTTGAGATCTACAAAAATACCGTGGAAATAGGATTTCTTGGTGCTCAACATCGGAGGATGAAAATTGAAAAATTGGGATCAACGAATAAAAGTGATCCCAATGGCGATTATAAAATCCTGGTTGCAACATGATGTGGGGGCGTGAACGCTATACAGAATATGGCAAACCGGTTCAATTAGCATGGCTCTTGGGCGATCATAATCGTATTTATCATAGATATTTATTTTAACGATCTTTCATACTAAAGGATAAGGATAATGTTCTCTGATATTCAGGAAACGCAGCTGGGATTGATGTGAAGGTAAAAGTGAAAATCTTTCTCATTGGTAATTGAGAACTGTGACTTGAAGCCTATGCAACCAGAAATACATATGCGTCGAATATAACAGATATGGCAGATTGAAATTTTTTCTAAGGTGAACTTTCGAGTAGTTTTTCTTCCAGGATAACTATCGTAGATCTAAATGTGATACATATTCTGAAAGAGCAACTCTTCTAGTAATAAATCCGAGAATTTCATCCATTTCGGCACAACTGTTTGGTCTTGAGGAAATTTTAACTGAACCCATCTGCCAGAAAAATCATCGTAGAGCATTATATTTATGTAGTATGTATTCTGAAATTGCAACTCTTCTAGTTATAAATCTCGAAATTTCATCGAGCTCCATCAGCTATCTATGACTCTTCGTGGTAGTAAGGTAGTAACTATGACTCTTCGTGGTAGTAAAGTAGTATCTATGACTCTTCGTGGTAGTAAGGTAGTAACTATGACTCTTCGTGGTGGTAAGGTAGTAACTATGACTCTTCGTGGTAGTAAGGTAGTAACTATGACTCTTCGTGGTAGTAAAGTAGTATCTATGACTCTTCGTGGTAGTAAGGTAGTAACTATGACTCTTCGTGGTAGTAAGGTAGTAACTATGACTCTTCGTGGTAGTAACTATGACACTTCGTGGTAGTAAGGTAGTAACTATGACTCTTCGTGGAAGTCAGGTAGTAACTATGACTCTTCGTGGTAGTAAAGTAGTATCTATGACTCTTCGTGGTAGTAAGGTAGTAACTATGACACTTCGTGGTAGTAAGGTAGTAACTATGACTCTTCGTGGTAGTAAAGTAGTATCTATGACTCTTCGTGGTAGTAAGGTAGTAACTATGACTCTTCGTGGTAGTAAGGTAGTAACTATGACACTTCGTGGTAGTAAGGTAGTAACTATGACTCTTCGTGGAAGTCAGGTAGTAACTATGACTCTTCGTGGTAGTAAAGTAGTATCTATGACTCTTCGTGGTAGTAAGGTAGTAACTTTGAGTCTTCGTGGTAGTAAGGTAGTAACTATGACTCTTCGTGGTAGTAAAGTAGTATCTATGACTCTTCGTGGTAGTAAGGTAGTAACTATGACTCTTCGTGGTAGTAAGGTAGTAACTATGACACTTCGTGGTAGTAAGGTAGTAACTATGACTCTTCGTGGAAGTCAGGTAGTAACTATGACTCTTCGTGGTAGTAAAGTAGTATCTATGACTCTTCGTGGTAGTAAGGTAGTAACTATGACACTTCGTGGTAGTAAGGTAGTAACTATGACTCTTCGTGGTAGTAAAGTAGTATCTATGACTCTTCGTGGTAGTAAGGTAGTAACTATGACTCTTCGTGGTAGTAAGGTAGTAACTATGACACTTCGTGGTAGTAAGGTAGTAACTATGACTCTTCGTGGAAGTCAGGTAGTAACTATGACTCTTCGTGGTAGTAAAGTAGTATCTATGACTCTTCGTGGTAGTAAGGTAGTAACTTTGAGTCTTCGTGGTAGTAAGGTAGTAACTATGACTCTTCGTGGTAGTAAAGTAGTATCTATGACTCTTCGTGGTAGTAAGGTAGTAACTATGACTCTTCGTGGTAGTAAGGTAGTAACTATGACACTTCGTGGTAGTAAGGTAGTAACTATGACTCTTCGTGGAAGTCAGGTAGTAACTATGACTCTTCGTGGTAGTAAAGTAGTATCTATGACTCTTCGTGGTAGTAAGGTAGTAACTTTGAGTCTTCGTGGTAGTAAGGTAGTAACTATGACTCTTCGTGGTAGTAAAGTAGTATCTATGACTCTTCGTGGTAGTAAGGTAGTAACTATGACTCTTCGTGGTAGTAAGGTAGTAACTATGACTCTTCGTGGTAGTAAGGTAGTAACTATGATTCTTCGTGGTAGTAAGGTAGTATCTGTGACTCTTCGTGGTAGTAAGGTAGTCACTATGACTCTTCGTGGTAGTAATTATAACTCTTCGTGGTGGTAAGGTAGTAACTATGACTTTTCGTGGTAGAAAATTATCGTAGATCTTAATGTGATACATATTCTGAAAGAGCACCTCTTCTAGTAATAAATCTGAGAACTTTATCCATTTCGGCACAACCGTTCGGTCTTGAGGAGGTTTTAACTGATCCCATCTTTTTGGGAAGGTCAACTTTTGAGTAGTAGTGTTTTTCTTTCTCTATTAAAGAAAATGTATGCCCTCTTATGAGCCAAGTTGCGTTGGCAGAGTGCGCAGTATCTGGATGCACTGAATTTCTTATAGTGACAATGATGACAAACTTTGAAGATTCATTCGGAACATATCCCATCTGTCCCGAATTTAATACGCGAGTAACACGCTATAAATCTAGTGACCTACGTGGAAGATGGTAATGAGCTCATTAAGTTCATGTTAGAAAGCCCCATCCCGAGAAGCACATCACCGAGCAAAACGCTTCAACGTCCAACTATTTTCGTTTTCAATAATACGAACTGCCATGTGTCTGGATATATTTTCGGACCGGGGTCATTAATAGAGTTTGTTCTTGAAACTTGTATCTGGGTGTTAGAGAGTAAAATACACGGAATGAGTGGCTATCGGTCAGATCTCGACTTCCAGCAGCGGTTTTCGGAAGGAAAACCCAGGAAGGAATCAAATGGCATAGGTCACCCATCCAGATACTGACCTCACTCGACGCCGCTTGCCTCACCGATATTTTTCCAACATTTCAAAAAATACAGATCAATTAGTACTTAAAAAACAAAAGCGTGAACCGAACCACACCAAGCTACCTTTTTTTCGCTTATTCCTTAAACCTTCTACATCGCCCCTATTCGAAAAAAAAAACTCATTCGAGAAATTCGAAATATGTATACTTAGCAGGTATATTCTGTTTTCTCCATTTCCAACCCACACCGACACATTAACATCTCACGAGTTTGGATACTGGCTTTAAGAATTTTTGTGATCGGGTTTCAGTTTTTTTCGCTCAGCACGTTTGTTGATATAGCTTCAGCTCAAGGTTAAGATCCCTTACGTACTTCCACCGCATGCCTGAACAGAGGTCATATGTTCTAAAAGTGTCGGAGTAACCTATTTGTGGTATGCATGAATAAAGGTTTTATAACACGTCTATTTCTGGGAATTTGGCGTATTTGCATTTTGACCGTGCTTAACCGTTTGCTACCTTATTGATCCAAAAAGTGGTCTTGCATTAGTTGTAAAAAATTGATATTATCTCTGATGATTATCATTCACATTGATTCTCATGGTTTTTAAGGTGAACTTATGTTTTAAGCATCAAAACATGATAACACTGTGAACATTTCTGGAGGATACATTTAGTACCTATGTATTTTGGTAAATGATGAATTGAAATCTATGGAATTCAAATGATCTTTCCAATAGATTCTACGTCGAATACAGGGTGTAAATGTAAAGTTGCAAGAAAATTGAAGGGAAGATTTCTGGGTCTTTCATATGAATTGTTTGAGCAACCCCATCTCAAAAGAAGCTCACTGAAGGAAATTAAAAAATAGCACCTGAAAAGCAATTTTCATTTTTTCTTAGAAATAATCGCAAGGGGTAGGAAAAACCGTTTGGCTCCCACAGAATGTCTGCTCCAATTTTCACTTTTCTGCTTTCAAAAAAAAATTTCAAATCGATTTAGAATCTATAGGAGTACAGACTCCTATAGATATATTATAGATATATCCTTGGATACAGATCCAAGCTCAGAAAAGATTATATGAAAGACCCACACCATTTTTCGACATAGAAATCACTAGTCATAGGGATGCCCAAAAACGAACTCACACTTGATCAAAACTATTTCATCACCCATCTCGGCCATTCATCCAGAAGAACTTAATTGAACCAATCACAAGCTGTCAATCAGCTTTCACAAAGCGTCCAAAGTACAGACGACAAAGCACTCATTTTTGCACCGAAAAAAATCGAAATTACGCTCATTTTAACCCGATCATGAACACACATTCAGTCGAACTTCGATTTCGAGCGTAAGCTCTGGTAGTGTTACCATGACGACTATCAACAACTCCCGTCAAGGTATTTTATTTTTACCACCGGCGTGAACGCTCGCGTTCCCTCAGAGGCGCGCCACTGTCTACGATCTGTCCGACCAGCAGCAGGAGTCCGAAGGCATGGGAAGGATAAGATTCGAAACGATTCAGTTCTTGAAATTTGAAACTGTATGGGCAGGCCGAATGCACGCAACATTAAACTGCGAATTCATTAATATCGGATGAATTGTTTCGGCTCCTCGAGAATAACGGCCTCAAATCGTATGAAATCATTATTTTATTGGGTCCGGTTTTACATACAGTGTGGCCAACGAAAACTCAACACCTCGATTTGCCGGCTTCAAAATGAAAATCTACCGTCAATTTCTGTTTTGCTTCCCCGTAAATGCAAGCCCCCCACCCCTTTATTTTTAATAGGGATGAGGGTTGTTGCGATACCTCATGTTGAAGATCTTATCGAGTACTATCTGCTCCTGAAATTTCGCTTCAATATTTCCATTGATAACCAAATGACAGATAAAATAGTGGAAGAGTACTTACTTTTGTGATTCGTTCATTGAAAATTAATCGTTTGATGATCTGCTGCATTCTCCAATACTTGCACGAAGGCTGGATAAATAGCGTTTTCTAATAGATCTGAATAAATTTGTCCAGTGAGATTACCGGGTATAAAAAAGGAACAGATTATGTGATTTCCATAAAACCCTTCCAAATATTAAATTTTTGGGGAAGCAGAGTATGCACCTCACGAAACAATCTTGGATTTTCATCTGACCAATGCCGTTAAGTTGAAACGAACACTCGTCCGAAAAATAGATATCTAATATATAATTGAATCTTATAAGGATGGAATTTATGTTGTTTAAGGATTCTCATGATAGTTGAGCGTGACCACCAGATATATCGGACAATTTCCTAGAACTAAAGGTCGGATCCATTGCTACATGACCTCAGACTGCAACGTCCCTCGCTTCGTCTCTTTCATGCACCCTCCTTTTGTTTTCGACTGAAACAGTAGCGTCAAATTTGGCATTTAATAAAGTTATCAGAAGAGTAAGTACTCTTCCACTATTTTACCTGTCATTCTGTTATCGATGGAGATTTTGAAGTGAAATTTTAGGGTAAGATAGTACACCATTTGTATTTACGGGGATGCAAAGTTCGTCTCATTTCTATTTTTCTTAATTGATATAAGGTTCGTGTGTTTTCTTAAAATAGGATGGTCTCTTATTAGTCCAGCGACACTTTTGATTTGTGCTCAACCTAAGAGTACCACCAAACCCGTATCCTCCCCAGTTTAAAAACGCGTACAAAATGAATTAACCACGACCGATCGAACCAAACAAAACCGAACTTCTTGCGGACTCCGTCGATATGAAAGTAACTCAGAAAATCCTTCGGTTCGACTCGACTGTGTCAAACCTTGAACATTCCGACAGGCTCTGGCCCCAGAGGGAAAAAAAGCGCATAGAATCGAGTACGCTGGGAAACTTACATTTGATGAGAACGACGCCGTCATAGGCGGTATCCATATTATGCGAAATAATCTTGTAAAGGGATCACCAGTTCACAACGTAAACATAACACTCTCACTCCGCACAACCATAACAAACGCCGAGAGGCCGTTGAACGTTAACCCGCGGGGGTGAAGGTTAGACCAGGTGAGGTTAAGTTAGGTTAGGTCCGACATACTCGAGACGAACGTGTTTCAAGATTTAAATCGCCGAACTTGTCGAAATCCGTCAAAAAAACCCGGCGCGGATGGTACGGCGGCGGTCTGCCACAACAATGGCGTCCGTTTTCATGGTATGTACCTATACCTGCCGCTACGGGACTGGTCGGTCAGTGTTCATTGTTCGTGAATAGCAGGAAGAAGCCGTTTACCTTTTTAAATTTATAATTAAAGCGATTTGGGCATTGGGCGCGTACCCCGCTGGATGGAAACTGCTCAAACTGCCGCTCGGCCGATAAGGTTGTTTGTTGGTGAGCTGGCCCCGACTCTCTTCGTAGAAATTAGATAAGATAACGCGACGATCGGTTGGTTCTGGGGTGCGGGTGGTCATCGGAGGAAGAAGAACCGAGCGGATGTTGTGGAATATGGCAGTCGAGGCTTGTCTGCTCGCTGATGCAGAAGTTATGTAATTTGAACGGTGTTAGGGGGGGACCAGACGTCAATGTACGATTACATAGGTTTTGTGAACCCCAGAGTGCTCTTAATGTTATGGAAGTATTTTGTTGTAACGGTCAGCCACGGTCTTATGCTCGAAATGGATGTTTCATTAAAAGTCCACTTACCCTGGGCGAACGCTTTCGCCGAATTGGAATATTTTAAGGCCTTTCAGCTCATACTATGCGCTTTTTCGAGAGAAAAGCTGCAAACCATTCGCAAAAGTTGTAAAATCCCCGAAATTTTCGGTTTTTCACAACTCATTATCCTATTGCTTTTCCCCAATTTCCAACCTTCGAAATGAGTGCAGAGCTGTGAGGAACCTTTCAGGATTACAACCGATTTTTTTATCTTTTTTTTCGGTTAGGTTCCTCCAGTAAAAAAACAGCTGACCAATGTCTTTTTCAGAAATAATTCAGACCATAAACATCCCTTCTCTCACCCAAAACAAAATTGTCGCAAAAATCTCATGAAACTCATAAGTATCCAAATTTCCACGTGGTCGTATAAAGTATGCTCGAAAATATGCCTTGTAATGAGAATTTTCGGGGAAAATCAGTACGCAAATGAACGAAAACAAGCTACTATAGGTCCTTTCGTTTGCATAAAAAGTGTAGCACTTTTCTACACTCGATTTGATTTACACCAGTTTAGAGGAAGTGTAGTTTATCTATACATAGTCAAAAGGAGATATAGATAAAATACACCTCCTCTACACTGGAGTAAATTCAATCACCAAACGAATAGTATAATCTAGTGTAGAAAAGTGCTACACTTTTTATGTAAACGGAAAGGACCTTATGTTGGCTTTATACAATACAATGACGCTACGATTACAGTTCGAGTGCGTATGCAACTAACGATATGGCACCATGTAATGTGTGTTGCCTACATCGCCACCCACAGATGCACAGTCTCAAAACTACGCATGTTTTCTATTTCAGCTCCTAAACTAATCCGATTTTTTTCTAGGAATATGTTGAAATTGTTACGAGAGCAGGAGATAAACCATTTATCAAAGAACCAACCGGGCAATCAACATTACAGGTGAATCATGAGAATGGAAAAGCTTCCGAGACCATCATTATCACCTACCCAAAACTGAAGAACCAAGTCGTAAGTCTATAAAGGATTAAGACGTCTTTAAATCATCAAATATCAATCGTTCCTATTGATTCAGACTCGATTTCAGCAAAACGAACCGAGTGTGATTCATTCACGAAGAAAAAAACTGTTAAATCAACAGCACAGTCAAAGTAGGTATACGTATAAATATTTATCCACCGTTTCCGACCACAGATAATGATTTTTCACATGAAAGCTTAACTACTAGCCGAAGGTTTTAGTTTCGAAATATATCAACTGTGAAAGCGTTATGAGTATCTCGGACTTAGGATATTTAAAGAGCGGAAATATTTATAAAGCTAGTTGTGACACATCGCTTGACCTATTCCGTGTTATTTTTTTCTTGTTTCCAGTAGTCTACTTACGTCCACAACCATCTGTCAAACTTAGGAATGATAATCAGGTGGATTATGAAATATTATCCTCGCCCAAGTAAAAATATTTTTTGAAATGCAGAAGGCGTTATCTCGAAATGATATGTGTGTATCGTGTAGCACATAAATTTTACTAACAACCACACCAATGATTTACATACAGGATGGCGCACATAAAACTGTCCACCTGGGAAATTCTTTCTTTCGGACCTGAAGTAATGGGTTACCAGAGCCATTTTCTTTAAAGGGGTGGCAATACCATTTAATGGCTAAGTTGCATATTAATCCGAAGGTAACACTTTACGTGTTGGTTGAAGACTTGTCAGGTTTTCTATAACTCTTATGTACGCAATTTTTGTCATAAGTAGATGGCTGGCTTTTGATTCATTCCGTAAATTCCCCTTTGGAAAACATGATTTGATGGCGCTATGGGAAGTTTCGAGCTTCATATAAATTAGGATGATGACACGCAAGTTCATAATTATACGTCTGTGTATTTATGAGAATCTTGTTGGAATCCGCCAGTGTGATGGTTATTTTTCCACAACGCTGACAGTTTTATTGCTCGTCATCTTATTCGTCGAGCTCACAGCACCGGCCTTCTGGTTTTGGATCCACCTATAAAAATTTTTAATTGCCTTTTATTTCCTGCCCCTTTAAACCTCGTGAGAAGAAAAATGTGGAATCATACAACGAAATTCAGTTCGAAAATTTGTACAGTGTGAGCAACACTGCTTCAATTCTGAAATTTCTTCATCGATTGCTTGTAGAAACACGTAGTGACGCTTCTTGCGGTGGAAAAGAGATGAAAAGTATGAAAATGGGGACTTAAAGAATGGTCAAATTGAATTATACTTATAGTTTCCCGAAAAAAAAATTATTAAGGCAAATCACGTTAAGTAACTATTGATATGAAACAAAAAGGTAGTCAGTTGAAAAACATGAGGCTCTATTGTACGTGGGATTCAAAATGCATGTTTTTTATGATATACGGGACGCCACATTCATTGTTCCACTTTCTAGAATAAATCCATTAACCATTGTTCATTATGATGAAATACATATAGAGGTACTGGATTGACAAGCAAGAATCTATTGACTCTATAATTAATTAATTCGAATAATCGTTGCATACGATGCTTTCAACGAGGAAAAAACATGGCAAATTGTAAAAATTCTTTTTGTAAGACAGGAATAAAATAACTATATGGTAAAGTATTCCTTTATAACTCAAAGAATAGTCATCGAGACCTAGCCTGAATGAAAGTCGGAAATGAAAATGGACTGAAGGAAAAAACATTGTTTTCATGGTAATTTATCAAAGCTCAGTGGAGCGCATTCGTATAATCCTGGTCATAATTTGTATGAGGTACCCCGAAGTTAACACAATCAGTAATATCAGTGATTTATCGCGTTGCCAGTGTGGCTACACCCACATTATCATAAATTCGTAATTTTAGAACAAACAAAAGAGTGGGTGGGTAAATAGAGAAAATGATTTTGAAAATTATTCATTCAATGACTTTTTATCGTTGTTCGGTATTCATTTATCAATGTGGCATTGAGCGAGGTTAAGAAAGTTCCACAATTTATTGAATGAAATGAGTGGCGTATCTTCGACGTTTTGAAGAATGAATTTGATCTAATTTGGGATTTAATCTATGAAAACAGTAACATTGGTCAGTCGTATCACACGTCAAAATATTTATTTTCAATTTCTGATAAAGTGACTTAATTATTTTTATCACTTGGAACTAGGATAAGAAAACATGCATATTCAAAATAATATTTGTACTTGTTTAAGTACCTTTTGAATTCTACGTCACGGAGAAAAAAATTCGATATATTTCAATCTACGAGTTTCCACTAACTTTTGGATAGAAAGTCCTACTGATTAGAAACTTTTTTCCTCTGACTAAACACCCATTTTTCAGCATCGCTCATCCGTGCTGTCAGAAAAGATTCCATACCAAGCGCGGTAAAGCTATTTAGGCGTCCAAAGTTACAAATGAGTAAATTTCCGACGTCTTCTTTCATTGGATTGAAGACAAATGGAGCAGAAAAAACGTTCTGATCTATTTATGGGCCGTCTAGAGAGGAAAAAAGCTCGGGGAGATTTAAGGGATCGGAAAACGTATAACATATTCGTAGGTTTGGTCCGTTCCGACCAAAAACGAATTGTAATATGTTTTAGAAACTTTGCGGCAAAAAGTTGTCCAAAAAAATTGCCACGCGATCAAGAGATTACTGTAGGGCAGAGTGCTATACCTATTGCTGAATACACATTGTCCTCCAGATCAATATACAGAGTGGACTGTTGGAAACGAAGCAGCAGCGCTGTATTTCGGCAGAACCACGAGTTCATCAAAGATTGCTCCATATTTTACAGAATTTGACGCATTGACGACAGATATAAATACATATAATTATTCCTAATGGCTGCTATCAAACCACAGTGGCGTCAGAGACTTATAAATCTGTCAAAAGCCATCATATTTCGACAAATTTGTACCACATGACGAATAGAGACCAATAGAGAGAGTAAATGAGACCGCTGCTGACGTCACTATGGTTATATAGTCAGCAGATGCTCGAAATCTGTGTTCTACCACAGTCATCTAAAGTACTTGTGCCTCTTTGGTTCTAATTATGCTTGACCACCTACCTTTCTGCTTGTTCAGGCTGATATTCGAAGGGAAGGACGTGATCTTCTTCCAAGCCTTCTTCCCCCAAAATCCCTTGTTACCCCCTCCACTACCGGTATCGACAGGCGTCGAGGACCGCGCCACGCAAGTGTTCGACGACTTGGACCTGTTGAATCCCCTCCTCAAACTCCCACCAGCGCTCCTATAACTAGCACCACTAGAACTACCACTAAAACCACTGTCCAAGTCCATCATGGGCACGTGGGGGGATAGAAGGTCATCCGTAGGTCCCACAGTCAGTAGATCGGCGAGTTGATCGTCATTCTCGCGGTCGGTATCGTCGCTACCCTCCCTGGAGTTGGAGGGCATCAGCATGGCCTCCACGGCTAGGTTCAGCTCGCCCAAGACCCTCCTATGTCCGCTCTGCACCCTCCTCACCTCTTCCTCCACCAGGCTCTGGTTGATGGACGCCATGGACTCCTGACGCTGGTGGATGGGGGCCAGCAGCCTGGCCTTGGCCATGTCGCTGATCTCCTCGTAGATGTTCTCCTCGGTCCCGTACCTGGTGACGTAGGTGTGGTGCGTGGTGTACGACCCCTCCTTGTACATCCCCTTGGGGGGCACGTTGGTGTGCCTGGTTGGGGGACCTGGCTCGTAGTACGCGTAGGAATAGTCGTTTGGCAGGTCCCAGGGGTGCTCCTGGGGGGTGCGTCTCGCGGAATGTCCGGCCACCGCCTGCACTTGTTCCTCCATCATGGCCAGGGGTTGTAGGGAGGGCTCCGGGGGTGGATAATTAGGTGGGGGAGGAAATTTCAGATACGGGTTTCGATGTTGGAGCGTCTGGGATGAACATCGATGGGTCGCAAGGTTCGATTTCTTGGGCTGAAGGTGGTGCTGGATCAGGTGAGGCTGGGGGGAGTTTTGGGGGCGTTCCACATGGCATGGTTGTCCCTTGAGATGTTTCTTTTGCCACATTTATCTGGGGAAGAGAGACGAGTTAGAATAAAAAGGGTTACTGATGGTCATACAATCATTTTAGCATTCAAATTTTATAGTACACATCATTCGCAGTATAGAGATTAAAGTCTGGACCAACTGGGTAAAAACCAGTGGCGTAACAACACCATTTGGGCCCGTGGCAAATTCATCGGATGTGCCACCCTTAGAATATAAAAAAGCTCTTCTATGCTCGGTATCTTTTCAGTTGGGAGACCCGCTATGCCACTCTACTGTTACGCCACTGGTGGAACCACAATTTCACGCCCTCGATCTCGCTATATTTCACCTGATCCGAAACGTATATTTCCGGCTTGACGTTGAGTTTAGACGCATCCCTGTAGTGGCAGGTAAACGAAAGAAGATCTTCGATTATTTTAACAAGTTCCCTTACCTACATTGAAGGAGAGATTCCGAGAAAAAAGCTGTATTACACGCATTGTTAACGCCTTCGTTTCGTCCGGAACAAAGACAAATATAGGAGAAGCAATTGTGTTCGAAGAACGGACGTATTATAATTGAAATCACAGCCGACCTGGTGCGCTCACGGGAAGTCAATTATTTAAGATAGGATCGAACAGGCTGAAAAATTTCTTGCGACAAACAACAACGTCCCCTGTTCCAGTCGTTCACCTGAACGGACAAAGCAGGGGTTTGATTGGTTGAAATTCGCAACCCCTCTACGTGGTTTTCTAAGGTTTCAGAGTAGGTTTTAAAGCTTCGAAAGGGAATTTTAGCGGCTGGCACACATGAGGGACTATTGACTTCAATTTCTTTCTCGTTAGGACTGTAATTTGCTCATTTTAGATTTATTGTCATCAAGCTTTAAAACGATGAACGAGGTAGTAGTAATGACCCGTTTATTAAAACTATTACGTATACATCTTGCTTTCAAACGCATTCAATCAAATCGAAGTCGACTTTCCTTTATCCTTATTGGAACAGATGATTCATGTTGAGGAATATACAATTCGAATTATTACCACAGCGTTCTATTTTACGAGCTACCAGCATATTGAAGCGGAGCAAGAAGTGAGTAATCTATACCACCCTAAAATACCAATAACGTTAGTTCATACAAGTATTTCCCAGCTCTAGATCATTATCACCATGTACCTCTTCAATTAATTCAACTGTGTCAGATCGATTGAGGTATTGGTTCAAGAAAAGGCCTAGACTCCTATATCGTGGATGCATGGATTTTAATCCCATTCCTTGAAATTTCACGTTTTGTGTGAATGAAGTTATGATTTTTCAGTGGTGGTTCGTAATTGGAAATTATAAGTCGATTCAGCAACAATTTGACTGTTGTGAAATATAAGAAATTTTTATCGATATAGATGAAAGACTACAAACTCTAAAAACTGGTTGAAAAAGTGGTTTATCTGGCCTATCCGACACAGCTCGTATATCTTTGTTCACACGAATGAAAAACGATAAAAACAATAGCATTGTTTATAGGGGCGTTTATAGTTAGAGTGATTATCCATTGTTTCTCTAAATGAGTTTGTTAGTTCGAATTAACAATCATTGTTATTTTTTAACTGCCTCAAATGTAGCTGATACGTGAGGGGTATAATTAATATTAATGGGTATAGATCTAGTAACGAGTATCAGCTTCAATTTCGATAAAACTGAAACGACTGCAGCTCGACACAGATAGATAATCCAATTTATCTCCTTGCCACCGTTGAATTCCACGAAAATTCATGATGCAGACGGTTGCGAAGATATCCACGAGGAAAAAATCCATTTTGACAGATGCCATAGCGCTAACGCATCTTCTACCTACAGCGTAGAAGCGCATCCGAACGGACTTTATGGTCGATTCAGCTGCGATAACTGTCGTTCATTCGACATCGGAATTCTTTGTCAATTTAACGAGCAATCACCTGACCCGCCTCAATAAAATAGGAATGTGAAATGATAAAACTAATAGAGAAACCACACTGAGACCATTAAATATTTATTTCGAATTCTACGATATGCATGGATTCGTCCCTGTCTTCAGGAGAGTAAAAACTGCACATTTCATTTAGTGCAAGCGATCACGGGAGAGACCACACGTGGTCCATACCAGCTGGTAGCGTTATTATTGTTCCATGGTCAGGCAGATGCCAATTATTGGCATTTTCCTGTATTTCGTTGACAGGCCAAACAGAAAGGGGTCATTTGGGTTTAGATTGTGGGCTCTCTTTAAAATGATATTATTGGTATTTTAGTCCTGGAAGAAACGTGAAGGCTGGTTGATTTTTCGGCTACTTTCATCGCTGAAAATAATGAACCAATCGGATTTCTGATCGATATTCGTATCGTACATTCGAATGTTTCCTCCTCCTCGTGTATACGATGTTCTGTTTCATTTCAGGGAGAAGGCAGATAGTCTTACAACATAGTATCTTATCTGGGCTGCGAACACAAGCATGTTCTTGAGCCCACGCAAAGGATGTGGCCTTTAGTTGCTCAAAGCCGACTACCACTCTCCAGTGACACTTTTCGATAAAAAATGATTTCGAGTGTTGATATCGGTATCGTCAAAAACCAAATTGTCACGGGGACTATCTTGAACAGGAATTATTTGAGGCGATAATCGTGGTGCAGTGTTTCTATTGCCGCTATTTCCTGGAACAAACATTTCGGGGAGCAGAAATTTATTTATATACTCGAGAGTCGTAAAATACAATTATTCGAAGATCGTGGACGATTCAAATCAAAATCAGAGCAAAAGCTGATTCAATTTCCATCATAATTCAACTTCTCACTTCATTCCATATTTCAATTCATAGAAATCTGAGCAAATGAGTCCTATAACCTTCAAAATCCAAGCACTGCATTCTGCACAGGAGAAATGCCCCAAACGCGAGCCCAAACGCATCCGTAGTTGTTTATTAACACACTGTGTTTAATTCTAGGGCCTTTTTCGAGCTAACTCGCAATTGTATGGTCTCATTGTAATAATACCACCATGTCAGTTGCACCCAATTTATTAGTGATTTATGTGCATGAGAACGCCATCAATACTAATGTGTTATTGTATCCGTTGTTTATTTCTACGTTTACCAGTTGGGTTCGATGAATAGAAAATTGAATCATGATGAGATGGACTGTTTCGCTCATGAAAGACAATATTGATAATTTCGGTTGAATGGTCATTTGAAGAAGATATTTCCTACAGAAATTAGACTATGTCAAGTACAGAGCAGGATCTTAAAATAAGACCGCTGTGAAGTTGGCAGACTGTTTCCAGCAGACTGTTTGACGGAAATAGCCGAACGCTTGGACCAGTGGCGCACGGTCGCAAATACATTTCTCATGCGAATGTAACGGAATTCTTAGTTTTTTTTTCACAGAAATAAATGCGGCGGAGCTTTAACATATTAAATATGGTGAAACGAATATTCCATGGGAGGAGGGACAGTGGGTGAAAAGTTGAACACTTAATATTAGGTTTTTTTTACGAGGAAAACGGCGACGGAGCACAAACAAATTTTGTACGATGGATCAATAGGGCTAAAGGAACATTCTGATCAAAAAATTTCGGACTTCGGATGGGACAGCGGGGTTGAAACTTTAACCCCTAAAATTTCATAATTTTTTTCACAGGGAAAACGGCCGCGGAGCACAAACAAATTTTGTACGATGATTCAATAGGGCAAAAGGAACATTCTGGTAAAAAAATTTCGGACTTCGGATGGGACGGCGGGGTTGAAAGTCTCACCCCTAACATTCATAATTTTTTTTCACAAAGAAAACCGCGACGGAGCACAAACAGATTTTGTACGATGATTCAGTAGGGCCGAAGGAACATTCTGATGAAAAAATTTCGGACTTCGGATGGGACGGCGGGGTTGAAAGACTTACCCTTAAAGTTCATAATTTTTTTTCACAAGGAAAACGGCGACGGAGCACAAGCAGATTTTGTACGATTATTCAGTAGGGCTAAAGGAACATTCTGATGAAAAAATTTTGGACTTCGGATGGGACGGCGGGGTTGAAACACTCACCCTTAAAGTTCATAATTTTTTTTCACAAGGAAAACGGCGACGGAGCACAAACAGATTTTGTACGATGATTCAGTAGGGCCGAAGGAACATTCTGATGAAAAAATTTCGGACTTCGGATGGGACGGCGGGGTTGAAAGACTTACCCTTAAAGTTCATAATTTTTTTTCACAAGGAAAACGGCGACGGAGCACAAGCAGATTTTGTACGATTATTCAGTAGGGCTAAAGGAACATTCTGATGAATAAATTTCGGACTTCGGATGGGACGGCGGGGTTGAGAGTCTCACCCCTAACATTTATAATTTTTTTTCACAAGGAAAGCGGCGACGGAGCACAAACAGATTTTGTACGATTATTCAGTAGGGCTAAAGGAACATTCTGATGAAAAAATTTCGGACTTCGGATGGGACGGCGGGGTTGAAAGACTTACCCTTAAAGTTCATAATTTTTTTTCACAAGGAAAACGGCGACGGAGCACGAACAGATTTTGTACGATGATTCAGTAGGGCTAAAGGAACATTCTGATGAAAAAATTTCGGACTTCGGATGGGACGGCGGGGTTGAAAGTCTCACCCCTAACATTTATAATTTTTTTTTCACAAGGAAAACGGCGACGGAGCACAAACAGATTTTGTACGATGATTCAGTAGGGCCGAAGGAACATTCTGATGAAAAAATTTTGGACTTCGGATGGGACGGCGGGGTTGAAACACTTACCCTTAAAGTTCATAATTTTTTTTCACAAGGAAAACGGCGACGGAGCACAAACAGATTTTGTACGATGATTCAGTAGGGCTAAAGGAACATTCTGATGAAAAAATTTCGGACTTCGGATGGGACGGCGGGGTTGAAAGTCTCACCCCTAACATTTATAATTTTTTTTCACAAGGAAAGCGGCGACGGAGCACAAACAGATTTTGTACGATTATTCAGTAGGGCTAAAGGAACATTCTGATGAAAAATTTCGGACTTCGAATGGGACGGCAGGGTTGAAAGTCTCACCCCTAACATTTATAATTTTTTTTCACAAGGAAACCGGCGACGGAGCACAAACAAATTTTCCTTGTGAAAATAAATTATGAACTTTAGGGGTAAGTCTTTCAACCCCGCCGTCCCATCCGAAGTCCGAAATTTTTTCATCAGAATGTTCCTTTAGCCCTACTGAATCATCGTACAAAATCTGTTTGTGCTCCGTCGCCGTTTTCCTTGTGAAAAAAAATTATGAACTTTAAGGGTAAGTCTTTCAACCCCGCCGTCCCATCCGAAGTCCGAAATTTTTTCATCAGAATGTTCCTTTAGCCCTACTGAATCATCGTACAAAATCTGTTTGTGCTCCGTCGCCGTTTTCCTTGTGAAAAAAAATTATGAACTTTAAGGGTAAGTCTTTCAACCCCGCCGTCCCATCCGAAGTCCGAAATTTTTTCATCAGAATGTTCCTTTAGCCCTACTGAATCATCGTACAAAATCTGTTTGTGCTCCGTCGCCGTTTTCCTTGTGAAAAAAAATTATGAACTTTAAGGGTAACTCTTTCAACCCCGCCGTCCCATCCGAAGTCCGAAATTTTTTCATCAGAATGTTCCTTTAGCCCTACTGAATCATCGTACAAAATCTGTTCGTGCTCCGTCGCCGTTTTCCTTGTGAAAAAAAATTATGAACTTTAAGGGTAAGTCTTTCAACCCCGCCGTCCCATCCGAAGTCCGAAATTTTTTCATCAGAATGTTCCTTTAGCCCTACTGAATCATCGTACAAAATCTGTTCGTGCTCCGTCGCCGTTTTCCTTGTGAAAAAAAATTATGAACTTTAAGGGTAAGTCTTTCAACCCCGCCGTCCCATCCGAAGTCCGAAATTTTTTCATCAGAATGTTCCTTTAGCCCTACTGAATCATCGTACAAAATCTGTTTGTGCTCCGTCGCCGTTTTCCTTGTGAAAAAAAATTATGAACTTTAAGGGTAAGTCTTTCAACCCCGCCGTCCCATCCGAAGTCCGAAATTTTTTCATCAGAATGTTCCTTTAGCCCTACTGAATCATCGTACAAAATCTGTTTGTGCTCCGTCGCCGTTTTCCTTGTGAAAAAAAATTATGAACTTTAAGGGTAAGTCTTTCAACCCCGCCGTCCCATCCGAAGTCCGAAATTTTTTCATCAGAATGTTCCTTTAGCCCTACTGAATCATCGTACAAAATCTGTTTGTGCTCCGTCGCCGTTTTCCTTGTGAAAAAAAATTATGAACTTTAAGGGTAAGTCTTTCAACCCCGCCGTCCCATCCGAAGTCCGAAATTTTTTCATCAGAATGTTCCTTTAGCCCTACTGAATCATCGTACAAAATCTGTTCGTGCTCCGTCGCCGTTTTCCTTGTGAAAAAAAATTATGAACTTTAAGGGTAAGTCTTTCAACCCCGCCGTCCCATCCGAAGTCCGAAATTTTTTCATCAGAATGTTCCTTTAGCCCTACTGAATCATCGTACAAAATCTGTTTGTGCTCCGTCGCCGTTTTCCTTGTGAAAAAAAATTATGAACTTTAAGGGTAAGTCTTTCAACCCCGCCGTCCCATCCGAAGTCCGAAATTTTTTCATCAGAATGTTCCTTTAGCCCTACTGAATCATCGTACAAAATCTGTTTGTGCTCCGTCGCCGTTTTCCTTGTGAAAAAAAATTATGAACTTTAAGGGTAAGTCTTTCAACCCCGCCGTCCCATCCGAAGTCCGAAATTTTTTCATCAGAATGTTCCTTTAGCCCTACTGAATCATCGTACAAAATCTGTTTGTGCTCCGTCGCCGTTTTCCTTGTGAAAAAAAATTATGAACTTTAAGGGTAAGTCTTTCAACCCCGCCGTCCCATCCGAAGTCCGAAATTTTTTCATCAGAATGTTCCTTTAGCCCTACTGAATCATCGTACAAAATCTGTTCGTGCTCCGTCGCCGTTTTCCTTGTGAAAAAAAATTATGAACTTTAAGGGTAAGTCTTTCAACCCCGCCGTCCCATCCGAAGTCCGAAATTTTTTCATCAGAATGTTCCTTTAGCCCTACTGAATTATCGTACAAAATCTGTTTGTGCTCCGTCGCCGTTTTCTTTGTGAAAAAAAATTATGAACTTTAAGGGTAAGTCTTTCAACCCCGCCGTCCCATCCGAAGTCCGAAATTTTTTCATCAGAATGTTCCTTTAGCCCTACTGAATCATCGTACAAAATCTGTTTGTGCTCCGTCGCCGTTTTCCTTGTGAAAAAAAATTATGAACTTTAAGGGTAAGTCTTTCAACCCCGCCGTCCCATCCGAAGTCCGAAATTTTTTCATCAGAATGTTCCTTTAGCCCTACTGAATCATCGTACAAAATCTGTTTGTGCTCCGTCGCCGTTTTCCTTGTGAAAAAAAATTATGAACTTTAAGGGTAAGTCTTTCAACCCCGCCGTCCCATCCGAAGTCCGAAATTTTTTCATCAGAATGTTCCTTTAGCCCTACTGAATCATCGTACAAAATCTGTTTGTGCTCCGTCGCCGTTTTCCTTGTGAAAAAAAATTATGAACTTTAAGGGTAAGTCTTTCAACCCCGCCGTCCCATCCGAAGTCCGAAATTTTTTCATCAGAATGTTCCTTTAGCCCTACTGAATTATCGTACAAAATCTGTTTGTGCTCCGTCGCCGTTTTCCTTGTGAAAAAAAATTATGAACTTTAAGGGTAAGTCTTTCAACCCCGCCGTCCCATCCGAAGTCCGAAATTTTTTCATCAGAATGTTCCTTTAGCCCTACTGAATCATCGTACAAAATCTGTTTGTGCTCCGTCGCCGTTTTCCTTGTGAAAAAAAATTATGAACTTTAAGGGTAAGTCTTTCAACCCCGCCGTCCCATCCGAAGTCCGAAATTTTTTCATCAGAATGTTCCTTTAGCCCTACTGAATCATCGTACAAAATCTGTTTGTGCTCCGTCGCCGTTTTCCTTGTGAAAAAAAATTATGAACTTTAAGGGTAAGTCTTTCAACCCCGCCGTCCCATCCGAAGTCCGAAATTTTTTCATCAGAATGTTCCTTTAGCCCTACTGAATCATCGTACAAAATCTGTTTGTGCTCCGTCGCCGTTTTCCTTGTGAAAAAAAATTATGAACTTTAAGGGTAAGTCTTTCAACCCCGCCGTCCCATCCGAAGTCCGAAATTTTTTCATCAGAATGTTCCTTTAGCCCTACCGAATCATCGTACAAAATCTGTTTGTGCTCCGTCGCCGTTTTCCTTGTGAAAAAAAATTATGAACTTTAAGGGTAAGTCTTTCAACCCCGCCGTCCCATCCGAAGTCCGAAATTTTTTCATCAGAATGTTCCTTTAGCCCTACTGAATCATCGTACAAAATCTGTTCGTGCTCCGTCGCCGTTTTCCTTGTGAAAAAAAATTATGAACTTTAAGGGTAAGTCTTTCAACCCCGCCGTCCCATCCGAAGTCCGAAATTTTTTCATCAGAATGTTCCTTTAGCCCTACTGAATCATCGTACAAAATTTGTTTGTGCTCCGTAGCCGTTTTCCTTGTGAAAAAAAATTATGAACTTTAAGGGTGAGTCTTTCAACCCCGCCGTCCCATCCGAAGTTCGAAATTTTTTCATCAGAATGTTCCTTTAGCCCTACTGAATAATCGTACAAAATCTGTTTGTGCTCCGTCGCCGCTTTCCTTGTGAAAAAAAATTATAAATGTTAGGGGTGAGACTTTCAACCCCGCCGTCCCATCCGAAGTCCGAAATTTTTTCATCAGAATAATCCTTTAGCCCTACTGAATCATCGTACAAAATCTGTTTGTGCTCCGTCGCCGTTTTCCTTGTGAAAAAAAATTATAAATGTTAGGGGTGAGACTTTCAACCCCGCCGTCCCATCCGAAGTCCGAAATTTTTTCATCAGAATGTTCCTTTAGCCCTACTGAATCATCGTACAAAATCTGTTCGTGCTCCGTCGCCGTTTTCCTTGTGAAAAAAAATTATGAACTTTAAGGGTAAGTCTTTCAACCCCGCCGTCCCATCCGAAGTCCGAAATTTTTTCATCAGAATGTTCCTTTAGCCCTACTGAATCATCGTACAAAATTTGTTTGTGATCCGTCGCCGTTTTCCTTGTGAAAAAAAATTATGAACTTTAAGGGTAAGTCTTTCAACCCCGCCGTCCCATCCGAAGTCCGAAATTTTTTCATCAGAATGTTCCTTTAGCCCTACTGAATCATCGTACAAACTCTGTTTGTGCTCCGTCGCCGTTTTCCTTGTGAAAAAAAATTATGAACTTTAAGGGTAAGTCTTTCAACCCCGCCGTCCCATCCGAAGTCCGAAATTTTTTCATCAGAATGTTCCTTCGGCCCTACTGAATCATCGTACAAAATCTGTTTGTGCTCCGTCGCCGTTTTAATTGTGAAAAAAAATTATAAATGTTAGGGGTGAGACTTTCAACCCCGCCGTCCCATCCGAAGTCCGAAATTTTTTCATCAGAATATTCGTTTCACCCTATTGAATCATCGATCAGAATTTGGTTCTGCTCCGTTCCCGTTTTCCTTGTAAAAAAAACCTAATATCAAGTGTTCAACTTCTCAACCCTTTGTCCCTCCGAAGTCCGCAATTTGTTCATGTAATATTCGTTTCACCATATTAAATATGTTGAAGCTCTGCCGCATTTCTTCCTGCGAAAAAAACTAAGAATTCCGTTACATTCGCACGAGAAATCTATTTGCGACCGTGCGCCACTGGTCCAAGCGTTCGGCTATTTCCGTCAAACAGTCTGCTGGAAACAGTCTGCCAACTTCACAGCGGTAAAATAAGAAGGAAGATATGCGGAACTATATTGAAAACTTGAAATGGTGTATGTTAATTAAAATAACCTTTTCTTCAAAATACTCATAACCACCAACCACAGAGGTGAATCATTGAAAAATGACAGAAAGAGACGAAGTTATCCAGAAGCAATCATAATCAAAATAATCAATCAAGTTTTAGATCTAGAACCGGGAAATATTCGGAATATTCATTCAACAACTCATAAACATCTGGAATTGAAGTGGTAAAAGCTATAAAATTCCATAGAGGTTATTCAGAAGATGATAGCCTGTGACCAGCGTTCCCAGAAAGAATCCAATGCCGAAAAATAACCATTATCTTATTAATTTACGATGCTGGCGATCATATCTCCTCGAATGACTACAACAGAATTCGCTGGATACGAAACGGAAGTGTTGATCGGTAAAAGGTGAACTTTGGCAGTTTCTGAAAGCACAGAAAGGCATGATTCAAAGTCACAGTTGAAGATTTGGGGAAACCATCGAACTGATATTGATTTGAAACTAAGAATGAGTTCGAAACCATCGTCAGGTTGATCAGGTGACACCCTGAATGATGGTGTGGCTAATTAGATTCGAATATTTCGTTTATTGATATTGATAAGAGTGTCTAACTCGATATTTCAGGAGGTACTCTGAAAGAGTACTCAATTCAAAGAAATAAAACTGTCATTTCATCACAAAATAATACTGAGAAGAGACCAGCGGCTTCGATGTTTCATTTTCAACGAATAAGCAAAATGGCGATAAAAGTATAATGAACTCGATTGAAGATTAGCACTGAGAATAACTATATGTATCAAATGAGCCTGATTAGCGAACAATGAGCCTTAACAATTTCCTTTTTCGTATATCTTGAACGATTTTAACATTGTATTACTGATCGATAAAGCTCTTATTGTACCGAGTATACAGTTTTAACTTCGAGAAGAACATCATGCCATTTTCACGATTTGATATCTGAATCAGAGAACTCCACAACGATTCAGTATGACGTTTGAATGTAGGCAATCTTGGAAATGACAAGCAAAACCACTGATGGTCATTTGAGATGGACTCTAGAGATCGTTTGACAGCTCTCTGTGAACCTTCGGTCTCCAATTCACGAATTTCCTCCCTTAATTTAGACCGATTGAGACGACTATGACCCTAATTGGGATCCCATCCCAATAAACCTAATTTGAACTTCATTTTTTGCAATTTCTCCCAACACCAATGTGAGCACGTATTTGCCCTGAAATATTTTCGTTGCTCCCTGTCAGTTTGAGTCGAATCTCTCGATTCTATGTAAGATTCTTCGAGAAAAAAGATGGGGTCAGTTAGAAAATCGTCATGACCGAACTGTCGTACCGAGATCTATGAAATTCCGAGATTTTTAACAAGAAGGGAGATACGCGGTCGAAAGTTGAATTTGGAGAAATTCTCAAAAAGATGAGGTTTTTCTATGTTCTAAGAAGTGCATGGGACGATACTTCTATAGTTGATTCCACAGATTTTTGGGTTGTTTTGACAGTATGGCAGCGTTTCCTGACGTCTGTCATTGCTGAAATAAATAGTGAGGGAGGCAAGCGTTCGTTCGGATGATCCAGTCCAGGAGGACCAATATTTCCCACAAAAATCTCAACAACACGATAATTGTTCCCAATGAGAACACTTACTATACCTCCTCATATTTTAATGAGCTTTCGACCACCCGGCGACTTTTGCACCAAACCCAAAAACGATAATCTTCACGCACGTCTCGGCGCAAAGTTAAATATCGGTTGAGTACAGGTTCCCTCGAAAAGCAGAACCAGTTTCTCACAATGATGCATTATACATACGGCTATTAGTATTAATTTTACCTGTCTCATAATTCAATTTCGAGAGAACTGAATAATTATTGTTTGTTTCGAATCGGGTCCGGAACAGAGCGACGGACCGTGAGCAGAAATTCGTTCTAATCCATCCAGTCAACAAAAGGTACTAAACATTACGACATCGTGTAAATGAGGTGGAAGAGAAGAGGCTATTCATCAATTACTTCGGTTTTACTTTTAGCCTTCGAAAATTTAGATTACCCAACCGCTGATGGCCGCTCTAATATCGACTAGGTATACCTACTCCGGAGTTTTAACTCGTGTTATTCACACGAGCCGGTCTAATACGAGTCCTAATGTGGCAACATTAGTGCCTTAATGAGAGTGTTATTATTTCCGAGCGAGTGGAATTTTATGGAATGTAAATAAGTGTGATGAATGAAGTATTATACCCACACTAATGGATAAAGTTGGACATTTGTGAAAAACAATTTTTCTCATATCACAATACATCGAAAAAGTTGTTATCATTTTGATAGTCCTTGAAATATTTTGCCCCTGATTAATTGGAAGAATGCAACTGACAAAAACGCAGGACAAATTATCATATAGTCCATTCCAGAATGATTGACAACTGGGTTGGCTATAGAGAATCGAAATTAAGTTGGTAATAACCCATAAGTTAAGATTTTGTTTTGCGAAATTAAGGTTGGTACTGTGAATGAAGGGTGATGTATCATATGTGAATCTATGTACTGAGATACTGACAGACGATAACTTGAATTGTGTACTGCTGTTTATGTCCTTAATTTATACGTACACATTGGAAACATTATTGTATTAATTCTGAATGCTGATTAATATGCTCTAAATTTTAATATTCCTCCTTTTCAAATGCTTTTTCAGGTTATATTTATATATTTCTGTACTGTGAACTACAGAAATTATCGAAGCTCTTTTGCGACCAGATTTTACTCAAGTTATCCTCCGTTCATCGATGACCCTGAGTAGGCATAGAACACAAGCAATAATCATCAGCAATGAGAAACCCGAATAATGCAAACTACATAAACTCGACATAACCGTACAATAACTGACCTCATATGATTCGCGAAAAAAAAAGGCAAACCACAGGTTAGCAGAGGATCTAACACCTCACGAAGGTGTAGAAGGGGGTTTAAAACGAAAATAAGCTTATTAAATTCAAATTAACCCAGGTTTAACGATACTAATATAAAGGGAAAATCGTGACTTGAAAAGTGAAGTATAACGAAAATGACAAGTCCAGGAAGGCAACTCCAGTTCTAAAACGACGTATAAGTGTGAAAATATAAAACCCATCAAATACGAATTATCCCCCGTTACGTTTCGCCAATTCGAATTTCTCGCATGTCCGTGTTGGAATCGAATTCGAACCGAATTCGATTACATGAGAATTTCCCCGTTTCGATCGGTCGATGTAAAAACCATCGGGGACCGTCGTCTGTGTAAATAAAGTGAAACGCGGCATTTCGACCAGAGAAATTATCGTGGATGATTATTAGAGCGTGTGACCACGGCTCAGGTCAAGGGATATTTCGTTGTAATTTAGGGATGGGCGGAAAACATCGATGTTTTTTCGCGATTGATTTCGGTACCCGAATCTCATATCTCTTCGCTCTATGAGTCATACAAACTCACCCACCGCGCTCTGTGATCAGTTCCGACAAATCTGTCACACTAAATCACAGAATGGATAAACAAATCTTCTCTGATGTAAGAGAGAGTTGTCAGTGCTTTCGGGAAAACGTCAAATGTTCAACTTTCCTTGAGCATTTTCTGGGTTTTTGTGTGGGAAAGACAAATGTTCTATTCTAGGTCTTTTTCGACATTTTGTATACCGAGAGGTCGCTGCGAAACGCTTCGCAAACTGAGGTTCACCTTCGGTGATTCTATGGTTTTAACCCAACAACCGTTTATATCGACTTCCCATCCCTAGATATCATCGTTGTACCATCGAAAACCACCCCTAATCGGCACGTCTCGAATTTCTATGGTCCTGACCGACCAATGTTTCGCGTCGATGTTGTTATCGATGTCCCATCCCTGGATATCAGCGATTCGTTTCGGCTCGTTCTTCGGTAGTACAAAGTGAGCCGATGCCCGAACGGCAACCAGTTCTTCTTGTCAGGCGACCCCACGGACGATGAACAAGTGCCTAAGTCGGTGCTAAAGTACCCATTAAAGTTGCTGGGCAGTACCTAACCGTTAATAATGAAAAGATTCAAATTAGATAAAAATAAGGTTGAACATGCTCCGTCCGTGTGAGTGCTCATTTGTCTCGTTATTATTTGCGCTTCGTGCGTTAGATGGATGGGAGATAAATAACTATCCGATAATTGAAATATTCCATCTCTAATGCGGCCTTCCTGGCCGCCTGAAAACTCCAAAGATGCTGCTCTTCAGTTGGCACAACCAACACACAAGCAAGCAGAAAGTCAAATTAGCTGTTGGGGAAAATCACGCAGAGGTCGAGGTTCACATTCACTATACTTCAGCTCGATGATCTGTAATGTTATGTAAGACACTGGGTATTTGATCTTCCACAAGATATAATATATAACACACCCAAGATTCAGTATCTCGGAAGCTTTGAGGGAACTAAAGTACCCGAGTACCCGTTCTAGTATTTAAAATAACACGTTCATATCATTGATATACTAACCTAACAGTTAAGTGAATTATAATTTCTATGGTTCATACCGTTCATTATAACTAATGACTATTTGAACTACCGGACATTTGACCTAGAAGTTGTAGAAATCTGTGGGTTATACACTGGTCTTCGAAGGGTTGACCCATTTCGAACTTTTAGTCTGAAGCTGCTATGGTTTTCATAATACAATTGATCGGGAACACAGAAATTTTGCAAAATCAATGGTTTTCATAGATGTGTATCATCTATGACATTGTTTGAACATAGAGGTTGACCCTGTCAAGCACACAACTTTTTGCTATCCCCATGAGGGCCAACACTTGGAAGGATATCACATTTCACCATCATTTTTACTTTATAGTGTAACATCGAAAAGATATTGCATAAATATTCGAGTTTTATTAAATTGGTTATTACCGAAATCCGTCGAGTAATAAATTTCAGAAACAATCATTTTCCCAAGGCTGAACTGTGTCAAAAGAAACGTTGAACTCCCAACAACAGTAATATAGCCGCGATCCAAATAAGATTGTGAAGATTCGAGGGAACAGAAATCCATAAAACGTCTGGAACTATTCGAAGAATTATAATTGAAAATGGAGGTACGTTAGCGTGTAATTAGTCAAATGAAGAAGTATTATTGCACGTTTGTCGACAACGTATTCTGAAAATTGAACTAGGTACTGGAATTCTGCAGAGGTTGATTTTAGTGCTGATGAAGGAAACTTTCAGACGTATTCCTTGGAATGTGGTTCGTAAAGGAACCACAAATGTTTATTTTGGTTATAAACGTAGTGAGGGACTTTATAAAGCTATAACAATTCAATAGCGTGTCAAAAGCATGAACAATGCCATGAAGTGGAACGGTTATTTCAGGCAGTAAATTTCACACAAAGGATTGTCACTTTGGAAGAAATCTTGTTCAGCTTTCCCTAAAGGGATACCAGTAAATTTCCTGACTTGCAGAATAGTGTATCATCATCAATGTGTATCAGAGTTCAAAAACGGTTCTTCTGAATTTTTGTCATTGCCATTCATTTACAATCTGCAAATTTTTGGCAACATCACAACAATGTATAAAATGTGCAGTTTTTGTGTTTCAAAACGTTAACTGTGAATAATTCCAGAGGGATACTGAACCCCCATTCACACGAATCGAGTGTAACGACATCTAAACGATAAATGATATATTGATACCGTAAAATCCCGATACAATGAAGCCCGAAACCATTATTCAAAATATTTATTTTGTTGGTGAAGTTCTTATTTACGGTCGTCAAAAAGCCATGTGCAGGGCACGTGCGTGGAGTCGTCACCCTAGCTCGGGGTAAGTCAGGATGTGAATAATAAAATTAAGGTTTGTTTACACCCATAAACAGGCCTCATCTCGGTCAGATCGTGAAATTGGTTCATCGATCCGATATTTTTCACATAAAACGTGAGATAATCTGATGGGAGGTCTCGTGTGTAAACGTTCTATGGTTCGAGAAAAACATGAATCTGAAATGGTTCATCGATTGGATAAACAATCAGTTAAGCATTTGTTCTATGCTCGATATTTAAGCCGAAAATGTATTCAAGAATTCATGTTGGCCTATGAATAATTGATACCATGTAGTGATATTTCGTGCCACAGTAATTTTATTTTTGGTCATTTCTATTTCTGATGAGGTTTATTTCTGTGTGATCAAATAGAAAGATAGAAGTGATTCGATAATCACATTGCTCAGGAAATATGACAATCACTGAAATAAAAAATTTATTATACACATTTATTTGATGAAGATTTTGTTTGCTCACAGAAATGAGTATAGAGACTTTTGGATTCGTACAAATAGTCGGGATTCCTAAAAGGGGTGGGCATCAAAAGAGTTATCGAGGCTGTCGATGGAGAAAGAGTTTAGAGACCATAGAACATAACAAGCGTCCATGGAATTTCGAGGGTGATATTCTGTGTCTAAACTTGTTGATCATTATATTCAAAATTGATCAGTTCTTTCTTGATCCTCAAATATAATTCCAAACGCTCTGATGGACAAAGTTGGTCAATTTTTTTTCAATAGAACTCATATTTCTGTTAGTGTGGCGAATCCCAAGTTCTCCTCTTGATTTCTTGATTTTATTAGAGACATTTTCTGTACTCCAACCTGTGAAAACATAGAGTAGAAAGACATCATGAAGTCGTAATGTTCAAGTCTAGTCAAGATGCAAGTACTTCTTTGGACTTTTCTCCAAATCATCTGCAATCTGAAATTCCTGAATGAATCTATGTATTTGTTAACACCGTAGCGTGTATCCGTGGGAAAAAACGACAGTCTGAAAATAAAGTATCAAAGCTGCAACTGTAAATAAATTCGACCGTAACTTTTGCCAAAACGTGGAAGAATGTTCAACGTCCCCGATAAAACATAATGGTAATATTGATGAAACACTTCGGTTGGCACTCGAAAGTGAATGGGAATTGATTCACTTTCGTCAATTACAAAAGTGGATTACGTCCATAAAATTGGTTCGCGTAATGCAATAGGTCGTCTAGATTCCGCAAAAATTGCAGTTGACATCTGCAACCATCTAACGTTGCACAAAGAGGGTACCGCAGACTTCCCATAAGGCTTCAGGGAGAAAATCGGATAGTTCATATTATTTTACAAACATTATCATACACCACTTAGCTGAGATGCCCGTCTTCAAGATACCAACAAGCAGCGGAAGAAACAACCTACCTGTTCTCAAAAACCGAGCAGCAGGTACTTAAGTATTCACGGTTCGTTTTGTTAAATTACTAGTAGAACCAGTACGATTCCTAGCCGGTGGATAAAAGTGAGAATGTTGAATTGGCACTTACCACTTAGCATAATATTATCCGGATAAATAATCCTCAAATTCGACAATCAAAATCAGAACTGGTTAAAAGTTACTTAAAACTGAGCATAGAATTCGACAGTGTCACTAGAATCGGTGGTTAACTCGAGCCGACCCACAGAACAAACAAACAAATCCACAAACACACGGAAATCAAAGCGCAAACTGTTTATTTCAAGTTTTCAAATGTACACAAAGAGAATAGGACTTCACAGCGCCGGAGAACTGTTACGCGGAACTCTCGCATGCACCAAGACCAAATGAACTACTCGAAGTTTTCGGATTTGCGCCTGCGTCCGAAGGCAGTTCGCTCCTTGTGTTTGAGAATGCCTTGCAGGTTGCAGCTGTCCTATCTCGTGTTTCCGATTATTTCGCCGAGCTTTTCTACCCGTACTTTTCACTCACGGGGCCCCGAAAGATGTTGCGGAGCTCTTCAGACGGTCCGCGACGGACGGAAGTAGGTATAATTTTTAAGTGCACCGGCTGGGTGAATAGAAGGAGGGTTGGTAGGTGAAGCGCCAACAAAGCTAATGAGATGGCATGTTGAGGGAGGCTTGAAGGGGCATTGCAGTGAGGGAATTCACTTCAGGCAATTAAAATGATCATGTGCCGTGTTTTCCGCTTCAGACTTTATGGAAGTCGGGTAACGAGGTGCTCTCGACTTGAAGAACTGGAAAGTTCTAAGAGGCGAGTGGAAAACTGGGGTAACCCAGCGTCATTCTGCATTTTCTCGCAGAAGGAATACTGCTCCAATTGAACTGCATTCGTAATAACATCGCAGTCGACCTTGAAAGCCACAAAAAATATAGCTACGATTATTTTTGAAGTATCTGTGGGAATTTATTCAAAATTGCCCGCGTTCTGGTGAGTGTGTTTCGTCACGTATGTGAAGCACTCTCATTGGTTCGCAGAAATCCAGCTGAGTTCTGTCAAATGTAACTGTCAATGTCACGCGTATGAAGCACTCTCATTGGTTCGCAGAAATCCAGCTGAGTTCTGTCAAATGTTAATGACAATGTCACTCGTATGAAGCACTCTCATTGGTTCACAGAAATCTGTCAGTGTCACATCTTCTCGGTGACACACGATCAGAGAAATGAATAATCATTTTTTTCATACAAAGATTTCATCCAAATTTCAAAATATGTCCTTGTTTTTTTGTATTCCTGTCGTTTGCTACAACATTAATCTTGAATATGAACAGTTTCAACTCGTCATGACACTTAAATGCAGTTTTTTTATTGGAAAAATGGAGATGGCCACAATTGCATATGTAGAAAAGGTTAAAATAGTCTCTATCCATAGTGAACAATCGAATGAAAGCCAATTCTTGAACATTTTCAAACAAAAGATGCATAGAAGAAAAACTAGCAACTCTCAAATCATGTTTGTTCGAACTTAGTTCAGACTTTGCCAAATTTCACTCCTCCGGTAAGCGTATCGCATATTTTGGAATTAATATTTCGCATGTTGTTGAAACAGATGCATTTTCTAAAGCTGCCGAAACAGTTTTGGACCATATAGTTACGGGATAGTCACGAACGAGAAACAGGCTTGGTGCAGCAGCACTCCACAAAGAGGCAGCTGTCCTCCAGTTTTCATGGTTACGCCCATGTTTGGCCCGCTCAAGAGCATTAATTTATCCTTCAAAAAGGTTGCCTGACACCTGTTGTTTTCAGTTAGAGTATGGTTTTTATTGATGAGGAGCTAATGAAGCTGCTCCCAAGAATGCTATTTTTCATTATCTCCACGTCCCAACTGGTAGCAGAATTGATTTTGTGAAATTCTTCAATTTCAATCTGAATTATTCGCGGGTGACGTAAAATACTTTGGTGTGAATAACATAATATACAGTTGCGATAAATTGCAGTGTTTCCTTTCCATGCTATTTGTCTTCATCTAGCTGGAACCCTAGCTGGTTTAGAAGTCATAAAGTTACACCGTGAATGTGATTTATTACTTTATTGCCTCTCCGCCACAAAATCCTTTTGATGTCCTAAAATTCACCGATATGGGTTCGACTTCGACAGACTATGGCCTAATATAATATAAGGGTAACTGTCACCAGTTCCAAAGCGACATAAACATCCACAATTTACCTGCAAAAGCAAAACTACCTCGTGATTATTATGGTCGAAAATTGACGTATCCTCCCCATCAGAAGAACTGAGTGAATCAGACAAAGAATCGACCGAACGACGTCATTCTCAATTGGATATTTCTTATTATTAATTCAGAAAATTGATTTTAATTTCTGCATCGGTCGCTGATGCACCGATTCGATGAATGCAGCAGTTAATAAGTTCCCTCGAAGAAGCGGGTGGAATGGACTTTGAATGGAATATTTCAATACGGTAACCCATTTTTTTCTTTTCACACCGCGGTCATTATTTCGGAGGACTACTCATACCGCCCGCCTGTTTCCGTCCAAATGACTCCTAAAATATTCATTACGATACGTTCCGTAAAGGTAGTGGGCATCTTATCTTGTCTGAAATCTCCACTGAAACCGCGTCCTTTTATTATTTGTGGGATTTCAGATTCAAAAGCTGAGAATAACCTACATTCTTTGTGTTCAGTGGACCGGTTGTATTCATGAAATGTTTCTTACTAGAAAGTTTGTTGGTGTTGTAGCTACGTAAAAATCGATGTAGGCTCATTCTCTCTTTCGGCAGTTCATCAGAAAACTACGATGAAATCTCCGTGTTCAAGAGCACAAAAATTAATTTTTTTCTGAATGTTAGTGACATCTTTATTTTGTTATTATGATTCTTCCATCGATAGATATAATTCATCATTAACTTGAAGTGAACATTTTCATATTAAAAAATCTCAATCTCATATTATGTACTAACAAAAAGTGACGATGTCAATGGGATCCACATTTCTAAAAGAAATTGATTCTATTTTACTCTTTGCTAGTCACAGTTATTGTTGTACTGGGTTGACAAGAACTTTGATTGTCTCGTAAACATTTCGTTCCTACTTACTGAATTATTCCTCCAGTATTCAAAAACCTCAAGTGAAGACCTTTTGATCTCAAAAAATCAGTTCCTTACTTACTTTAATATTGAACATAGAAATACTCTAAAACAAGTTTTTTATCTTAATGGAATTTTGCTTCCACCAAACTTCTGAATAAGAAGTCTATGAGGGATTGGTGAAGGCAACCAAAAATACACAACCGTGTATCAAGGTATGCTCGAGAACAGGGTCGAACCAAGAGATGGCGCCACTAATAGGTTCAAACAAATTTGTGTTTTATGTCAGAGTATTAATCCTTTCAGCGAAATTCTGTTTGCATATTCGTAATCGACATCCTCGCTTCAGTAAATACTCCCATTTTGGTGGAAATCGGAGAGATCGAAAATTTTTCAAATTTCTTGTAAATCAAAAAAATTTTATTTTTCGAACGATTTCAACCCGGGTCATTTTTTCGACTAATTCGAGCACGCAGATTACGAATATGCAATGAGATCTTTCCTAGGATCAGTACTTCGGGAAAAAAATCACTTTCAGTAGAAAATTTCGGAAAAATTGTTCAACTTTGAGGAGCTGTAGCAGCCAGAAAAGAGGCACTGCACATAAGCTGATTTCTTTGGTGATACAATGGTACATTGCGAATAGAAAAAACCGACTTTCATCCATCTACTGCGAACTGTTTTGATTTTATGATTTTTTCCCAGAAGGTCCAAAATTTCCGATTTTTCGTCGACCATAACTTTAAAACTAATCCTCTCAGCGAAATTCTGTTTGCATATTCGTAATCTGCGCCCTCGATTTAGTAAATACTTCAATTTTGGTGGAAATCGAGGAGATCAAAAATTTTTCAAATTTTCCATGCATATATTATGTATGGAAAAATTTCGATTTTTTGAAAAAAATTTTTGGTCTCCGATCAAAACCAAATTAATAGTGTACCCTAATTCGAGGGCGTAGAACACGAATATGCAAACAGATATTTTCAAAAAAAATTATTTCTCAAGTTATGGCCGATAGAAAATTCGAGATTTTGGACCTTCGCGTAAAAAATCATAAAAACTAAAGTGTTCGCGGTAGGTGAATGAAATATGGTTTTTTATTTTCGAAAAGAACCAATCTATGACCAAAAAAATCAGCATATGACAAGTGACTCTTTTCTGGCTGCTGCAGCTCCTCAAAGTTGACCAATTTTTTCGAATTTTCGATTTGGGATTTATTTCCCAAAATACTGATTCTACAAAAAATCTAATTGCATATTTGTGATTTAAGACCTCGAATTATTAAAATGACCCGGGTCGATATAGGTAAATGAATAAATTTTTTCCGCAAACGACATTTTTATAAATCAAAAATTTTTCGACGATTTCAACCCAGGTTGGATACTCAAAGGTTTTATAGAGGCTGGTCAATCGAAATCTTTACAAAACCAATACGAAGGTGATGCTATTATACATTCTACAAATGCTAGAGAAATTCATATATCAAACATCGAGGCTTCCAAGCGAAAACAATGGAAAAAAAGTAGTTATACAGCTCTCTTGATCGAGAAAGGAAAGGAAACCTGGATATATTGAAAAAGGTACTATAAAAAAACGTGAATGGAATGGATTTATTAACTAATCTACTTCAGATACTCCAGATCAAATATAAATATAAAATATAAATATAAAATACAATAGAATATTCTTGAGCATTACAGAATCTTAAATTATCAACTATCAAATACTAAAAATCACATAGGTACTGAAGAAAATGATATACACAAATTTTGGCATTCATTGTCGATTGATATCGATCCTTCTCGAACTATAATAGACCTCGTCCTTTAACAATTGGACACCCTGCAAAAGAAAAAAGTTTCAAGACACTCAAAATAAGGCGTTTTCCAAGTATATATATTATGAATTTGTGAAAAGGGGCTCTCAACGAGAAAATGAAAACCTCTTGAGTTATAGACATTGGAGAAAAAGTAATGTGCATGGATAGTTTAGTGTTGAAGAATGGTGACAGAAATAGATAGAGTTTTGAGGCAGTAGCAAATACGATGTTAGGTTGAAGTAGAACTTTTTGCAATGCAGCTTCTACTTACTACAGACTGAACATCTACGTTCATCAGTTCCATCTCCACAACCATCTCTTCCAGAACAAGCAACCGCGCTGGATCTGCATCTGCCATTTCCACACCTTAATGGGCAATATTCTGATAGCCTTCTTCTGGCCCTTCCCCTACAAATATGGGCAGGTTCATCGCTCCCATCGCTGCAACTTATAATGGCGTTGCAAAATTCGTATTCTGGCAGACATTTTCCATCGCCGCATTGGAAGGTGTCCGGAGGACATCCTTTCTTTCCTGAAGCCTGACAATCGGCCTCGTCCTCTCCTGCGAAGCAACGAAAACGCCATTGTAGAAAACACGACACCAACATGTCTATCAACACTCACCTTCTGGGCAGTCTTTGACTCCATCGCAACGTGTTGCTTTGGAAACGCATCGCCCTGTCGATTTGCAGAGGAAACTTTGGGCGGGACACTGTCCAAAGGAGCAGTCCTCGTCTGAACCATCGATGCAATCTTTTCGTCCATCGCAAACGAAGAACCAGCTGATGCAAGTGCCGCTGCTTTTACACTGGACAAGAGAATAAGAAATGGATTGACCGAAAGTTAACAGAAAATTCGGCATACCTGGAAGGTACCTGGCAGACATTTCGTGTTTCTGGCGGAGCAGGCTGAGGTTCTGTTGTACCTGAGGATGCAGTCGCACACTCCGTTCAGGCATTTGGAGAATGGGTCCGCTGCTTTACATTGAAGGTCTGTGACGCATGGAAGTCCAAGACTGACGCCTTCGCCATCGTCTAGACGGTTTCTGATTCCTGTCGTGAGTGACAACTCTGGAAAAAACAAATGTTATTCACGATTCATCAACGATTCCGTAGAAAATGGTGGAAACTCGTTTGTACTAAAATATTTCGGAACAAATCAAGAGTTCTCACTTGAAGTTGAGGATGAAACTGGTTCATATAGGGGAGAAGCTGTTGGTTCTAGCGATGTTGTTCTCATGGTTGATAATCTGGTTGTTGTATCGATTGGCTGTAACGTTCTTTCATCGATTGTGGTACTTGAAGGCGTCGTGGATGATTGCAAAAGTTGCGTTGTTATCGGTGGTTCCTGAAAATAACATGTGGGCATGTTAGAGGGAATCGAGGAGAAAATCGACGGTTTGAGGTGGTGAAACACAAATAGATTGATGAAAAAAACATCTCGTAATCTTATTCTCAGATTAGGCATCAGGAAACTCGCTAAAATATACCACTACAAGGTGAGGAGATGACAAACTGCGCAGAATGGCGGATGCGCTCAGATGAAATATCCCATTGCCCATGATGCAAAGCTACTGATATTTCCGCCAAATATATTTCCAGAAAGTTTAATCGGTACGAAAATAACAACCTCAGTTGATGTGGTGAACACGATTCAATTGTTTTCTAATGGTTTTTAGCGTCGACCACAAAAAAATGAAACTGCTGAGTTTTCGGGTGAAATTTGCAGTGTTTTCTTGTAACAATCGGGAAACCTGAGAAATTACTGACTTGTACAGTGCTGGCTTCGCCCTTCGGAGATTGTGCCACGGCGTTCTTATTGATTAAATTCACGCTTATGTCCAGCTCCGTACTGGACGGTACTTGCGAGGTTGTAGTGGCAGCTGTGGTGGTAGTTGAAGGTTGGAAAGCTTCCCTCACGCAGGAATCGCCGATCTGTTTCAGGGGCGAATTGCACTGGCATCTTCCGAACAGATTGGGTATCAGGAAGTCGCAGTGGCTGTCCACTGTCCATAGGCGACAATGGGCATTGCTGTAGCACACGTTACCAGGTCTTGCAGCTGCGGAAAGGAAAAATTTATCGATTTCATCGTAGCACTAAATGCGTGGACTTCAAACTGCTACAAAACTGGGTTATGAGGGACGGGAATACAAAAGTTTTCTATAAAATTGAAGCAAAATATAGAGTGAATTCAAGGCAAAAAATTAATGAGCGTAAATAGACTGATATTCTTGACAAAACGTAGAAGAAGAATTTTTTGCCGATGAGCTCGGAGATGGATTTCAAAATCCAGATACTTCTTGTATCTTGCAGTGTTAAAACTCCCAAAGAATTTGTTTTCTTCGACAAATTGTCAATAAAGTGTCAGAAGTTTTTTTATTTTCTTCCCCGTTTTTTCAATTTTCTACTGAATAACCACTGGTATATCTATGGGAGATGATTCCCCAATATAAGGGTCCTCTAGCGTTCCTCGAACAACTGAAGAATAGAAGAATCATCACTTGGAAGACTGGACCTGGTCGAAAGGCCCTCCCAGTCAAAAGCAAGTTTTGGCTATTATTAATTTGAGTACTGAAGGCATTTCTAACGACGAGGGTGATCCTCCACCAAGATCAGCAGAAGATTTTTGACGCAGAGATGATATTCCTCCCAATGCAATTGAAAAACAAGTTATGTACCTATGATTTTATTTATTTTTTTCTTCAGTCATCATCAAGTATTGAAATAAGTTTGGATGAAGGCTTTATTATTCGCCTTTTTTCTCGTTTTCTGCTCTGTTTCTTTGTTTCAGATATTATTCCGAAATGGAAAGAGGATGAAGAAATTTTTATGTCAATGGAAAGGAAGCCCTTCAGTATTTAAAGCTTATTCTGTAAACAAATTTGTTATCACTACACTTCTCACGGGGAGACAGGGTTTTTTTACTGAGGTTTTTCCCTAAGCTCTTGTATCATACTCTAAATTGTATGGTACCCCGTTACACTAACCTTTGCTAAAACTCATACATATGCTATATTGTTTGATAACTAAAAATGTATTGCTGACATTCAAAAGAATATATATATCCTGTATACGTTCCTTAATGTTTCAAATCGAGTTCTGAATCACCCTGTATATAAAGAACGAACAAAGTTCGGTTTAAAATACGGAGAGTCTCACTTAAAAGAGAGTAGTAACACGATATACTGTTTTTCCTTCAATGTCCGACGAAATTCCCTGGTAAATCATCGGTACCAATTATCACGTATCAATAGTATAGTGACGCCATAATAATAATAATGAACGACAATATCCGGCCCATAAAGAGAATATTCATGACCAACGGGACATCCATGGGACCGCGGCAAAATTCCCATCGAAAAGTGTGAACGAATGTGATACTTATAAGAATTAGAATATAATTTTTTATTTCTTCGCGGCGATGTTGATGGAATAATTCTAGCTAACGGCATCAAGAGCCATTCTAGTCCGTTGGGAATATCAAAAAGATGACACGGGCTTTGTGAATGATGGATTAGGTAACTGCGACTGTAGAGGAGCTATGGGAATCTTGAATTTTCGTCAAACACGAAAGAATTCTGATGTCATTCGCTGGAATGTGTTTCGGTTTAGATGTAAAACCGAGCTTTTTGAAGTACTTCCTTCGTTTTAATAAATCAGCCACTGAAATGGTTCGCTTGATGAATATAATTCAAGAATATGCAATTGAATTAGACGTTATTCAACAAGTAGTCGTTAAAGATTGTTCAAAACACGTAAAATGGATTTAATTTTCACTAAAGCCCAGAGATGTTTGCATTTTCAGCAGTATTTTTTCTTGGGCCAACCGCTACCTTCTGACTTATTCTTAGCAAGAGGCAGAGGTTGATAAGCAGTTTCGAGCATACAACAATCCATTTTACGACTGGTAGACAGGTTTGCTAAACCAACAAAAGCGCCTTAAACAATAATACGCGTTCACTCACGTCCAAGACAGGTATGCTTCCGGAATTGCAGGAAACCATCGACGCAACGACAGGAACCGTTTATGCAACTGCTGTTCGATACCTTCATCGAACATTGCTCGGGCACAACACAGTCGTAGCCCAATAAGGTCGCTGAAAAGATAATCTATCGTCAATAACCACTTCCATCGAGAATTTTGCTATTTTCGAAAATTCAAGTACTCACACTGTATACACGTCGTTTGGTTAACTCTAGCGTAGAAAGACTGGCAGGAACACCTTCCCCTGTTACACATTGATCCGGGTATGTTTTCTTTACATTCCCAATCGCTATTGCACTCATCTCCCAATAAAGTGGCATACGCTGAAAACTGATGACTTATCTGGAACGAAGAAAAAACGATCTCAAACTCTGGATATGTTTCAAAAACTGCCTTGGGATTCTCCCCAATACGGACTATATGAAAAAATTGATTATTTAAGATAGATTTGTTGTATTGGCATTACTGTTGAGTCAAAAATGTTATTTCCATGAAATTTATGGAAAGCTGTGGAAGCCATGAGTTTTTTAAATGAATATATCGTCCGTTTTGGGAAATCTCGTTGATGTAGTGTGGTTGATGATCTTGAATTTCTGCTAAGCATCATGTGATTTACAAATAATGGATCAATTGATGAGTTGTTCAACTGATGAGAAAAGATTTGAAAGAACCGTTTTATCCTTAATGATTTGGCCATTAAGGCGAATGGGTGATGAATTTCATTGTCTCCAGAGAATAATCCATAATTAATTCAATTGAAATGATTCACGAATTCGAGGAATTTTTTCGACTAAATAGAATAATGGGTTAATTTCGGGATAAATGTTTATTTTATCTGGAAAATCTTCATGATTAACTAGAATTCAGAGAAGGCAATGTCTCTTTTATTGTGCCATCTTGCAGTTTTAGTCGTATTAAGCTTTTTCAAGGTGAGAATAATCTTCAAAGACAATGATAAATAAAAATTCAACTATCACACGATTCAACCAACTTAGATCAAAGTTTCGACCATCTTTCGTTAGTTATTCCAGTTGAAAAAATATTATAATAAGCCCATATAAAATGATCGGTGACACGAAGAGGTAAGAAGAGAAAATCAGCAGATTTGGAGGGTTGGGTTGGGAAATCTCTATCTGTTTGCGAACCGCTGCATCTTGAGGGCTGCAGAAAATGCCAAATGAAAGACGAATAACCGGAACATGCCCAGAAAATTATCCCGAACAGGAAGCCAGATCGAAAATTAGAAAAAAGCTATCTATTTGAACTTTCACCATCATTTGAAAGACCATAATTCCAATACTAAGGCACTCACGTAAAAATGGACCAAATGAGCACGTGGATGAGTTAAGTGTGCAATTTCAATCGGCTAATTTAGACCTAATATCACGACTTGAACCGTGAAAATTCCAGAGGTCAGCAGAATTCAGAGTTTGGTTGGCAATTGCTCGATTCTGCACAAATTTTCCATTCTGTTAACTATCACCTACAAACCGATCGGATCTATTAGAGCACCAGAACCGTCCAGTTATATCAACATGATCCGGTGGTTATCTCTCGACTCTGAGGTGAAATGAACTTATTGGACGATATGATTGCATGGAGCTGGAATAAGGCACCACTTCCTGAACTGACTAATAACAGACAAGAGATCATTCAGTCTGCTTCGATCCGCGTCATAAATCAAATTCCGCAATCCTCTGGTTATCCTAACAAGATGATTGGACCCCGGTACGCCCACATTTTATTACTTTGCCGATTTGACCGATCGCCAATGTCAGAATACGACATGATGAACGTGATTTCATCCTGCCAAACACAGACGGCCGGTATGTCACTATTTCACAGGATATATTGAAAAATTCTCAGCCTACTATAGAATCAAACAAAATTTCAATATTTTATTACTCAACATATTCTCCTCTCAATTGGATATATTCATTACAGCGAACCTGCAACGTCTCTAGACGTTTCAAAAAAAATGTTTCTTCCTGCTCTTCAAACCAGATCTCCACAGCTTTTATTACCTCCTCGTTGGAAGAAAATTCACAACCTTTTGAACTTTTTTCAGTTGAGGAAAGAGAAGATAGTCGGGTGGAGCCAAATCTGGTGAATAAGGGAGGTGTTCTAGTGATTCAAACGCTAAATCACGAATTTTTTGCATGGCAACATGAGATTTGTGTGCAGGGGCGTTGTCCTGCAAAAACAAAACACCTTTGGATAGCTTTCCGCGTCTTTTCTCTTTAATTTTTACTCGTAGAGTGGTCGGTAATGTCGAATAGTAATCTCCGGTTATTGTTCTACCCTTATCCAAAAAATCAATCACGATTATTCCATGGCAATCCCAAAAAACTGAAGAACTTTTTCAGCTTCTTAGGTCTTGGAGAACCAGGGTGTCGCCATTCCATCGATTGTTGCTTTGTTTCTGGATCGTAGAAATGTACCCAAGTCTCATCCATAGTAACAATTCGGTTTAAGAAGTCTACATCGTTTTCAAATCGAGCACAGATCGAACGCGATGCTTCTTCCCTTGCACGCTTTTGGTCAACATTCAAACATTTGGGGATCCATTTTGCAGCAATTTTTCTCATGTTCAAAGTGACGTGAACTATATGATGAACGCGTTCGTATGAAATATTCAGTGCTTCAGATATCCGTTTTAGCCCAATTCGACGGTCTGATAAAATCATGTCATGAACTGGCCTTCTCGATCGGTCATCATCTTCAATGGAAAATTTACCTCTTTTGAAGCTTGCAGTCCAATTTTTCAAAGTCGCATATGAAGGACATTGATCACCAAGGGTATTAAGCATATCTTCGTAAATCTGCTCACCTCTAAACCGTTTTAAATTCAGGTACTCGATGATGGCTCGATACTCCAATTTTCACAATTTCGGTTCATCTTTTTCTTTTAATTTATTGCGTAACTTTGGTTTACTTTTTTAACCTTAAACTTCACATTGACACTTCTAATGAGTTATTGTTCTTTGGTAACGCAATACTTTTTTTTAGCATGTATGCATTGTCGCGTAAAATTGTTGTGAATAATCGTAGGAAGAAAACCGTACATTTTTCCTACCAGCTTACAGAACGTGTTCATATCTAGGCTGTAAAATCACTAGATGGACATGAAATTAATAATGAAGACGTAACAAATTGCAGACGAGCATAAAATGTGGTTCACTATGGTTAGGAACCGCTATTTTAACAGTTGTCTCGAAGGCCTCAGTCCGAACTGTACCATTTGTAGACGGCACAAAACTTGTTTACCTGCATTTCTAGCAGGAACGCTGTGTGCTACGTCTACTCAAATTCATACCGTCTGAAACTGGGTGAGGCTCCTAGTTAGCAGCAGGAAACGCTGCATCTTCAAGTTATTCTTAGGGGCGGGATAATGAGTGCTACTGAAAGATGGTACGTAGGAATTATAGAGCGTAACGTGTCGATTTCACGGGTTCCTTTCAAGGACGGTATTTTAAAACGACAGTTGTGTGTATCACAGTTTCTAACATTATTGATTCGCTGTAAAAATATCCACAGCCTCCTTTGTCATTATTCCACAGGTGGGCCCATAACCTATAGGTATTACACTCTCGATAATCCATCTGATCCATCGAGAATTATGGAGGTCCAGCGTAAGCCGCATTTTGTGGATTCAATCGGCCATTCCATTATAATGTACATTTTAAGCTCTATGGTAATCGTAGCTTTTATATCCTGGCTGTTGTTCACCTAAATTGCCCCCGAAAGATTAATTCGTGGTTGAAGCATCCTCGTTCAGTTATGAAGGTACAAGTGTAAGCATCTATTGAAAGAATTTTTGCGGGTATTCCGAAATTGTCTCTCAATGTTTCTGTGGATTTCTGCAATGAACTAAGAAGGCTTTGATAAGAGAATTTCCCTTTTAAATCTTTGGATCACTTTGAATTATCAACTTCTAAATCGCAACTATTCACAGAAAAATATTCTGTTCATTCATCGTTCAAGATTCTGTTAAAAAATTACTGGAGATAATTCGATGAAATATAGGTATACAAATACATATTTAAGGTACAATTTAGTCGCTTTTGGCATCGCTCGACCAAATAAAAAACATACAAATTGTCTAAATCGTAATCAATGACAACTATGAAGATTGAACTGCGTTAAATCTTTATTTCAATGGTTGTAATGCGAATCAATGGGAAACCATAATATTATACCAAACCTAAAATTCATGACCGACCATATAAAGTTTGAATCTCACAACGGCACTTTTGGGACATCATCATACAGATATTATATAATGTTTGATGAGCTTTTGCCAATCTACTCCTTAGTTAATAATTAAAGCAGTTTTCGAAGTAATTTTCGTTCCATATGTGGAGCATGAATAGCTTGATGAATAATTTCTATGTGGAATATAACCGAGATTACACTCGAAAAACAACAATTTGCTAGTTATGTTAAGGTTTGCCTAGTTTCATGAAGATGTTACTCAACTTAAGCGATACCATTTTGAGATTCTCACTTACTTAATCTTAATAATACCCTTGTTTATATGACAATTCATCATGGCCAAATGAACAATTCAGCAGCGTTTGATTATTACCAAAATTTTCGTAATGAATAAGGTCCAAAATATTAATCTCGGATCAGGGACGTTTCTCAAGCTGTATTCAAAATTACATTCCGCTAAAAATCGTGGGTTTGGTGATTTCATATTTCACAAAACCGAAAAAAGTGGTCACAGTTCATCGAACTCCCCATTTGCATATGAACTACTCAGATGGGACATTTATATTCAGATAATATTCTCCTCGAGTTGTACGTTATGTAACCACAGAAATATCTATCCTTGTTCAACAAACACCTTCCGAAAAATAACTGTATACTGAGCGGAAAAGAATTTAAGCGCCATATGGTTCGCAGGTAATCAAATTAGGGGAGCCAGCAACGTAATGTACAAGAAAATGGTGTTAATTTTGAGATAGTGAGAAATTACCTGGACAGGAAAACACTGAGCTCTTCTCGGTATGTTACTGAGGAGTTTCGAGCGTTTTTTGTTGATTAGGGGAAATAATGAACCCAAAATCGCAGTGAGAGAAGGTTTTTTTCATAAAGCACTGTCATAAAACACTTTTATGTGAAATATACTAGTTGGAAAATTTTCATCAATATTTCAGGGAAGAAAAACGAGACTAAGCTAATTTTTAGAGGCCTTTGAGAAAATTCATGAGTCGAATGACACGAATCAGGGTTGTTGATGGATATCGAAAGTGATTACCGATTCAATCTTGGGTAGACGATGGGAAAGAAATTGCTTTTTGTTCGTCAAAATTACGCGTGTCAAGAGCAGGCATTCTCCAACGCTTGGGGGACGTAAAATGCGGTTTACAGAACCGTGTTCGACGAAACTTATTCATAGACTTGGCTATCGTCCCTTCCAACCAAAAAAAAAAAAGAAAATTACAAGAAGGTCAGACTCAATTTTGTCCTAAAGGGTGGTGTTCTTTTTGTACCATCATATTTACGAAATACCACGCATGAATAAGACTTTGAGGGAAAAAATACTTGTAGATAGTGCCTGGCACTAACGTTAATTTTCAACATTTCTTAGCCTACTTTACAATTGCTAATTATACGAAGTTCATTCGCTTTTTGGGAGCAGCAATCTTGATTTTTGGCAAAGATTGAGCAGTGAACCAGGTAGTGCAGCATATCCCGCTGAAATTGGGTTCAAACTACCGTAGCGGATCTCATGCAACAATTAGTTTAGCAGAGAACGCAGTCTAAGCCATAATAATGCTTGAATATCAAATTAAGTGCATGTGGATGCCCCGTCTAGGTGCGAATCAAGATCTCATTGACTTCCTCGTGTGTACTCTTCTTCAGTCTTTGAACCCATGGCCGCCAGTCGATGAATGGAGGATGCTTCAGTTACCACCGACCGCGATGCAAATATCCCAAAGCACATGCATTGTATCGGAGATGAGAATATCAATTACGGTAACGGTCTCTGTGGATCCGATCGAACAGTTAACAAATTACTAACAACAGATCGTTTGATGGACGGATTGATTTCCGTACGTATTTGGGAGCTGACGTTTGCTAAGGCCTATTAGAATTCTGCTCCCAGCTCCAACGAGTTCAGAAAGGGTCCAGCACATGCAACACAATCCAACCTAACCCATCCTAACCTAACCTACTCACAGGGAAATAGACATAGACTCTATGTCTATGTATATACCAGAATGTCCTTTCCATTATACTCTATGTTTGCGTTGACAAACTGCTGGAAGAAGAAAAATTACGTTTGTGATCGTTCGAGTGATCAGAACTCACTCCATGGTTTACTCAGGTTCGCTATTGTTTACAGATGTAAATATTTGAGGCATTGAAATGAAAATTGACATATTTACTCTGGATTGTCAAGCCAACTCCAAAGAGTCATAGTTGCTTCTCCTTTTTTCAAGTAGAGCACGAATGTCATGACTTTTTGACGCAAGGAAACTATTGAAATCCGACAACAAATCAATTTCAGTTAATTTTTCCGTAAAAAGTGTGGGTAACAAATTAAGAATGAAGCATGATAAAGTTTTGATGAGTAGATTTGGACTTTTTCTGGATTTTCGCGATGTATGTACTTCTTCATTTTGTTGAAGAATAAATGCCAACCATAGAAAAATCCCAATTTTCCTCGTCATATTTGTCAGCAATTCTGTCGCTGCCCTAATCAGGGTGGACCCAACATTTGGCGCGTTATAAATCTCATGGGCATTGTGAATTTTCGGCGAAATAGACGAATCTTGCGGCCATTGTCCGAAACGCAATTGTCGGATGTTTATATGTAGAATACATTACGGTAATAACTACGCTCGATGGGGGATGGAGTGGAGTTAGGAGTGACACATGACTATGTCGACGCATCTGTTCATCCCTATTCAGGCTGATAACAGAATCGAATTTGATGTAAAATTAATTATAGATCGATTCTTTCGTGGGGCACGTTTGGCCGTGATGTTTACGGGCGGTTCGTGCTGTAGTTAATTTTGGGATAGAATTCATCAGATGATCCCAGATTTTAATGTTTTCTGGGGCATGCTGGATAATATAGTGTATCAGAGCATTAAACAGCTTAAACATCCAACAGAGGATCCTTATGTCTTCTAGATGACACATGATCACAGAACTAGATAATTTTTTCTGTGTATTCATTACAAAATATTGGTCATATAAGTTGAGTATACCATCAAAATGATAGGTAACTCTTCTCGTGGTGCAATAATGAGTCATAATTCAACAGAATCCTCTCAGTTGGCGGGAAGTTTTACCCCCATCTAGTAGATACTACCACTAGAGAGGAAATTACGTCTCAACTTCCATAAACACCCCTTTATCTAGTTATATGATCTAGAACTCCTCGTAAAAGTATTGCTACCCCTCATCGTGCTGAAGAAATATCGGAAATAAGCTTAATGAATAATCGATTGCAGATGTTGCAAGATCCAGTTCCATTTCGGTATCCTGTACAAGAAAATATTCGTTCATAAAGTGAATATTCCAGAATATTTAAAAAAATTTACATTTTAAGGTTTTTAATACAAAACTTAAAGACAAAACCTATATTAGCTGAATAGTGTTTGATTGGTTATCGACTCATACTACTAATGTTGGACAGAATGGTAGCGAAAGCTTAGGAATTCAATAAAGAGTAAAAGAAATTGTTAAAGGCCTTTAGGACTCCTATACCCGATAAAAACCTCCAATATTATATTAGCTGAAACAGGGAAAAAATTTAACTGTTCAATATACAATATACGATGCATATCTTGAGGAACTTTAATAGTGTTTCTTCCCTGGAAGAATAGGAAGGAGTTTATTCTCTTGCCAGTTTCCTCCCCTACCATCCATCCCTAAATAATCCGAGTTGAACTGTAATTGAAATAATCGTTATCCAATTGAAGGATATGAAAAATAAATTTTTTCGTCAGGAAAATCATAGAACTTGAAAAAACTAAAACTAGGTAAACATATCGATTATTTGGAATAATCCAATCGTTGAAGATTCTGCCTTGTAAAAAAATTTTACGTTCAAACTATAAAATATTGCGGTTCGTTCGATTCTTAAACGGAATTCCCCAAAAAGACAGCATCATAAATACTTGAATTATTCCTATAACCGTTGGATCTTTCCATCAAACCACTTCTGAATCATAAATACCAAAAGGATCATAAGCAATTCTTCTCTTATCTCTCGGATCCTCAGTATTGCAATGCCATTTCCAATTCATGAATATTTATGTGAATACTAATGTTGCGAATTGAATGTTAGCTCGTGAAAAAGAACCGCTAATATCCTTTTATGATCAAATTCACGAATAAACATGACACCTACGAATAATTTATTCAGACGATGTTATAACATTAAATTTTTATAGATAAAAAAACGAATTTTTATTCATTTTTTCCAGAATCATCAAGAAACTCTGCAAGTAGTATCACTAAGCTCCAAGAAAAAATACCTCCACAAATATCATTCAACATTTAATGATAGATTTTTTTCAAACAATCTTGAAACATGCAATTTTTTTGAGATGAATAGATCTTTTGACTCGATTGTTAATTCAGGATAAGTTTTCATCATTCTTCTCCTAACAAACATATCAAAAGTGCCATTTCTATGCGATATAATCAGAACAAAAATGAAGAAATTACTTTTGGAATCACAAAAATCTACAAATTTTTTGGCAAGGTCAAAAATCCATCTTTCACCTGAAAATCAAAGGAAAAATCTTCTGTAAAACTCACCGTCAGGACTGCACCGAAAACCAGGGTCAAATATTTCATCTTTCAATGCTAAACCTCCAGACAACCGAAGAACATTTATGATCGAGTGAGTACAGCTCGAAAAAAAAAATAAACAACTAACACGCGACAAGCCGAGAACAATTCGACGGTAGAAAAAGAACTGTTTTTATGCGAGTCTTTGAACTCGCACGCGAATGAATGAAAACACGCGCTGCCACAGAGCGAAGGAGACGTAGCCTACTACGATCTCTATTCTGAATCTGTGCAAACAAGGCCTGCTCAAATCGTGCTGCAATCATCAGCAGGAGAACGAGTAGAATAAACTAAGTGGCAAGTGGAGTTGTGTGCGGTTTATACTGTGTATAGCGGGCGAAGTAGCGGCACAAGTAGGGGTCTTGCTATTCTGTCACAGAGTCGGTCCCTATATTGAGCCGGTATAGCTTGGATATGTCTTCATCCTCGCCCACAGGTGCGGATTAGGATTTCTTCCTCTGGCAACGAGGGGAAATTTTGATTTCTGGCAACATCGCACTTTGGAAATTTTGACAGCTGACAGACCGTTTACACTCCCACCCATTCAGATTTCTGATGCAAAAATTATCAGGAGGACTCTCATACTCTCCCTCATGAGCTCATGAGAAAGTTTGTGGTCCATGAGAAACTAATTCGAACTAATCGAGCTCATAAGTAACTCATCGAGCTCGTAAGTAATTCATCGAGCTCATAAGTAACACATCGATCTCATAAGTAACTCGTCAATCTCATAAGTAACTCATTGAGCTCATAAGTAACTCATCGAGCTCATAAGTAACTCGTCAATCTCATGAGAACTGTCACTCCTATAACATTAGGCTCATAAGTAACTCATCGAGCTCATAAGTAACTCGTCAATCTCATGAGAACTGTCACTCCTATAACATTAGGCTCATAAGTAACTCATCGGGCTCATAAGTTACACATCGGGCTCATGAGTAGCTCATCGTGCTCATAGGGAACTTCGGTATCCTGAGGAACTCTTTGAAGCTCGTGGTGAAATCTTTTGAGAATCCAGAAGAACACTTTCGAGCTCATGAGGATTTTAGAGAACCCATGAAAATCACTTTCCTGCTTATAACGAACTCTTTCGGGCTTTGGGGAACTTTGTACGACTCATGAGAACGTTTTTCGAATCCTTGAGCACACGGGCAAACTTTTTTATGGCTTATAACGAACTCTTTCAGAGGATGAAGGACATTGTCACACAAGGAACTCTTTTTCGCACTTTAAGCTCTAGAGGAACTCTTCTTATGGCTCATAAGGAACTCTTTAGCACTCATAAGGGACATTTTTTCAGATTTTTGAGCTCTTGAGGAAATATTTCCGGCTCATGAGTCATGACGAACTCTTAAGAACTCACAAGAAACTTAGAGCTCATGAGGAATCATTTTTATGTCCCATAACGAGATTTTTCTGGCCGATGGACATTATTGAGCTCATGAGGGACTCTTCTTGACTCATGACCAAATCTGTCAAACTCATGAGGAACTCTTCTCATTCGCGACTTAAGATTTATAACTCAAGAGGATCATCTTATTCGGACTCATAACAAATTCTTTGAAAAAAGTCATGTCAAATCTGTCCAAATATGATAAAATCAATTATTTATAGACTGAACTCTTGTGAGGTGACTCAAATTAATACATTGCTTGATGTAACTTCAAAATGCTATTGAAATAACGGAAAAAAAACACGCATTAGTTATATCTACGGTACCCTGACCTCAACTGGCACCTTCACCATTTCGCAACCAAAAAGTAAGCTAGTAATTTGGTCTAAATATACCTACGACTTTTCACTTGATATTGAGGTTATTTTTTATGGATGCAGTCTTCAATAAGAAAGTTTTTGACACACATCTCCTTCGCTTTGAAAACTGTTAATTCAACAGTAGTTGCTCTTTGCGAATTTTATAGAATGGCCCTAAAAATTTAAAATATTTCGTTTTATACTTACCTTAGCAAATCTTTCATTGATCAAATTTATCTTGAAGCAGTTTTATAGTGTGTGACTAGTCTAGACCCATTGATGTCGATGAAAGGCAGTATTTAAGATGGATTATAGAAAAAATAAGGAACAAATACATACGTACATTATTTATAAAAACATTTATTAATCTGGGAACTCAATAAGACACGCAACATCCATCCCGAACAAAACATAGAATCATTTGTTGATGAAACTCGGTCCAGCAGGATTGAAAGGAATTATCCTGTGCGGTTCGTACAGACTCAACCTGGATATAATGGTCCTTATGACACAGTTGGCTCTACCAAGACATTCCTTTGGTGCCACCCTCAACCAGACCGACTTCCCCTTGGCCTGACCGTAGCAGCAGGACCTCAGCAGACACGGATCGCAAGTTCGGTGATATCCACATCCTGTGGGATTTCCCATATCGTTTGAAACACTGGAATTTTGAATTTATCGCCGGAGAAGGTTCGACACTTTGTAGTGTCAAATTCGAAATGTTTGACAATTATCTAGTTGTCGTTGAAATGGAGCACATTACAACTTGATATTCTTCGCTAGATACAGTTTTTTTATTTGAACAATGGAAAGGTTTTTTTAATACTTTCATTTATGAGCTTGAATTTTCAGTAACATCAGATACTTTCGAGGCTGACGAAACTCCTTGTGCGGTCACATATTTCAGATAGTTGGAATAAAAACTGACGACCGCCCTAATGAAAGATGTCTTGTAAAGATTCTAAAGCATAGCGTGCGAATACCTCATTCATCTTCTGGCATTCTGCTAATGGATAAAGTACCTACACTAATTCGGTCATTATAAAAGTGAATGCAGGTACTACACCACTTGGATGAAGGTAATTATGGAAGTGAAATATAATTCGCACTCATTTTCACTGCGTTGATCGTAACATTGTGTACTGTGTGAATTTTTTATCTGCATAAAGGGAGCTAGCGGAAAATTATGACTAGGTACACGTATTTTCATGAGAATGGCTCATTATTGGGTTCTAGTCTTTTTCTGGTCATTAAAATGTTTCAGTTGCAGGAATAATCACTGTTTCTTCAGTTACCACTTAATCGCAAAAAATCTGCGTTGTTTTGTCCAACCACTGTAAAACGATCTGAATTAAAATTCAAGAATGCTAGATCCTCTGCTACACAGTCTGCGTCATCAATGACATACAAGGTGTGCCCTTAGGACATGCTGATACTTAAGGGGGTGATTATTTGGCTCATTTTAAGAAAAAAGAGGAAAAAAAATTATCATCCTGTACCTCAGACGTTTAGGACGTTGGACTGAGTTAAATTTAGGGATTACTGGTGAAAATGGGCATAATTTTTGAGTAGTAGACTAGAACATTTCGCAGTCACCAACCCATCAGTTCTTAACCACCCAAAAACGGTATAACGTGCCTAAACAGGTTTTCACTTCAAAAACGCCCCTAAATCACGATTTCTCGTGTTACCACAAAAGTGTCACTTTTCCTTTTAAACGCCCAAAGGGGCTATAGAAATCCCGTCCGTCCAAACCGCCCATTCTTCGCCCCAATAGCGTTCTGGGTAAACCGGGAATAATCATGTTTCGCAGTTCATTCTCCCCAATTTCCCCCGTCTGAATAATATCGCCGCCAATACACCCAATAAATAACAATGCCGGTGGTGCGACAGGAAAGAAACAAACCACCACCGTCGTCTGCGACGCACCGTCGAACGGCAAGCGGGGCGAGATCGAAAGTGAAATGTCTATCGATCTGTTTCAAATTCAATTGTCATGTTGCACCGAAAAGTGGAGAGATGAGACATCCAATAAGGACGAAGAGAATTACTACGATGGTGCTATACGGCACAAAGGGCAGAGCCGGATTGGGGTTATTGGAGGCGGCGACGTTTCACCGTAGAATAGGGAGAAATATCAAAATTCATTCTTCAGGTCTAATTAAGCCCAAAAACGTTTCTTCAGAGTTGCAGTTGTTTGAAAACAAGTAAAGTTTGCGAATAATTTGAAAACTCCCGCGCGTCCACAGACCCTCATTCGTTGTCACAGTCACAGAACACTAATGTCAAAACTCTATGGTCAAAACCTCGGATATCATAGAATGGCATATTATGTAAAATCAAAGAAATTGGATCACAGAAATCTTGAGGAACAGTACAGAAACTGTTGCCAAGTGGGAAAAACTCTGAAACTTTTTTTTTTAATTATATTTGTCTTTCAATTCCCTAATCATTTAACCATCCTTGGGATATCTCCATGCATGAAATATTTTTCGCTTCATTTAATACGCATTAGGAACGATACAGAATATTTGGAAAAACACTTATTCTTTTTCTTCCTATGACCTGATGTCTACTAGGCCGTGTGATCAGGTGTATTATTGTTTTGATGGAAAAGTCTAGAGGATATCTGGATTTATTTCCACATCCCGATATCCGTCAAATGGGCTCCCTTCAATTTCAACTTTTGTTCTCCGTCTCTGTTTGATATTTTCTGTCTCCTTCCAATCATAGAGTGGAAATACAGATATTTTCTATCTCCGTGCGTTTTTACCTACTTCTCCGCACTCATTTCACTTTTGCGCACCGCAGTGCGCTCGGAAAATGGAAAAGTTAGGAAGTGAGTAAAACGCACCGGATAAGAAAACAATATTGCTGTTAGCAAATTGTCACTATACAAAGATATTATGTAATATCTTTGTCACTATATGTCAATGAGTTTGTCTGGTTAACGCAATTCAGCCTTAAAAAAATCATGATAGCAGAGACGGAAAATGCAGAGAAAAATAAGATATTTTCAAAATTTCTTTTTTATTTCAAAATATACTTCAACATTCACGGTCACTTGGGATACTTGAAAAAAAACTGGTTAAGACTTGTTCACTTGTTGCAAAAACACGGCCCCATAGGATTGAAGGGTATCTGGCGGTGCGGAGATTGCAGGTCTATCCTGGAAATGATCCTTTCGACGTAACTAGGACAATAATTGGGCGGTTGATGGTACCCTCTAGCCCACAACGTAGCTCGAGTCACCACTTTACCTTTGGGCTTCGGTAGGTAACAGCAAAACGGATTACATTCGGTCGTCACGTCATTGATACGAAGAGCAGGTCCTTTAAAATATCCACACAGAGGATGTTGAGGATAATACGGCCCACAGCCCGAACTGCCAACGCAACAGCCACCGAAGCATCCCATGTTGTGAAATTATTCGAATTGTATCACTAGAATTTGGAATCGTTGGGTCGAAATCGGCAGAGAGAAATTTATGACGTTTATTCGGGATTTATGATGACAGTTGTTTTTGGTTGAAGCAGATATGATCATCCGTCATGATAGTTGAATGTATCAATAGATTGCATTGTTGTATTATCGATCATGCGAAAGAAAATTTCCCTTTTTCAAACGACTTTCGAAGCAACAATTTGTCAAGATAATTCAGTTTGTCTATGAGATAATTTTTAAAGATCATAGAAATATTCAATGGCGTCCACAAATGGCACCTCTGACATACCATAGAACTAGTCTCTAGGTCTATGATTCAATCTTCGAATAAAGAAAAAGCTTTAAAAAGTATGCCTCTCTCTGTTACTTGTCAGTAAATATTAGGGCGAGTTCCGATATTGTTGGTGTTATTATTTTTGTTCTGTCTGTGGTGTTACTGGCCTCATTGAACTACTGCATAGTGTTCTGTGTCAATGACAGTATTTTTATGATATTAGTCAACTTCTATCAGGGGGAAACTGGGATAGACTACATAAAAAACACCTGAATTTTCCACACAATTTATTAATAAGAAGAATTGATTAAGATTATTTACATCTAAGATAAAAACAAGACGAAAATATCGAAAATATGTATTTGCCTTGTTTTTGGGCTAAGTTAAAATTAAATAATACATAATAACTATGTTGTTTCACTCTCAATATTCCAATCGTTTATCTCTGGTTGCTCTTCTGGCAATCGACCTCGCTTTGAAATTAGCTGCATTTTGTAGTTTCTGCAGAAAAAAATAACGAATTCAAAAACAAAACCACAAAGGACCAATCTGACATACCCTTCTGAATCTCTCCATTTGACTCTGAGCATGAAGGTTATTTGTTCCGGTTGTAATAAGAGGATCGGATATCTCGAATAATTCCCTGAGAAAATCGTTTTCTGCTAAATGGATATTAATGCCAGGACCCAAAATTGTACATAGAGTATCATATTGTTTTCTTTTGGTCCAGGAATCGAGTTCGAGTACTTCTTTGCCGAATTTTACTCGGACCTCTGGCAGAACATCTTCCTGGAATCGAACCACTAAATCAGATTTTCTACTCTTTCGTTATTCAAGAACTTACCTCAATATACATCAAGATATCTCTGAATGAAGCTCTTTGTTGCTTTCTGTCTTTCTTGGCCCTGTACTTGTGAGAATCAGTAGCCAAACCTTTCAAACTGGCTATGATTTCATCGAAGTCCTCACCGAAATCATCAGGTTCCATTTTACCAACTTCGTACAGTAGGGCAAGGACATCGCCTGCTGTCATTCTCACTTCCAAATGTTGAGATTCCAACAATTCCGCCAGCTTCTTGATGGATCTGCAACAAACTCAGTATCTTCAAACCGTTAAGGATTCATTTTTCACTCCTAAATTGAATGAGAACAAATACACCCAACATCTCAACCTAGCCTAAAATAAATGCACCTCAAGAACACTTACATCAAGGATTTGGTCTCTAACATCATGGATACAGAACTGGAATCTATGGTGGTGAGTAAAAGACCCCAGGCGCTCAGAGCTGCAGCGTGGAAATTAGCCTGCTCTGGAGTTACATTGTTGTTTGACCCATCCCCTTTGTGGTAGCTACCAGAGAAGAAACTTTCGAACTGACGCATCAAACTTAAAATATCGCCCACTTCAGAGTTTGCTAAGAAACTGATGAGACCAAGAGTGGCACAACACTGAAAATTAATGTTTTGTTTATTCTTCTTCGCAATGGTCTTCCAATTTTGTAAGGCAAATTTAGGAAGTTGTGTTTACCTTTCCTCTTACAGCCGGACTGACAGAATTATCTGCGGCGGTTGTCATCAAGACAGGTTTCAGAGCTTTGCAGACTTCTTCACAGCCAGATTCGGCACCTAACTGGACGCAGATAATAGAGGCCAATTCGCTGGCGGCGCTCCTTTCTGCCGTAGAACCTTTTTTCAAACATCTCTCGATACCGTCGCATAAGGTGAAATGTCTGAGAAAGAATATTTCAGTTGATCGAATTTCAAACCGAGAAAACGACCTACTAACCTATCTGACACAAATGCTGGAACATATTTCGATACCAGCGCTTTGGAGATGTTGAGCAAGCAGTTGGTTCTGCCTTGTGAAGATTTCTGGGTGAGTCCATCCATCAACTCAATCAGTTTTTCCTCGAACTGGTCTTGAAGAAATTCATCCTCACCATCGTCGCTCGCACTCTTGGTTTCTACACTGAATACTGAAGCATTGTCGCAAGACTCATCGTCAGAGTTTTGCATTGCATTCTCATAGCGCTCTAAAATGCGAACAAAGAATAATATCTCATTTTATACACCATTCTATCATTAAATAATTATAGTAGCGGATGTCAACATCTTGATCAAATAATTTTCATCGCCATACCGTGAATATTCTATTTAATATGACGCCTCATTTTAGATTCAAACCCTTCTCTACCTATATTTATTTTCCTCTCAAATCGATTTTATTCACTCTATTCACAGAACAAAAGAGTAAAGGAGGGATGAAGCAGGGGCATTTATGTCAATCACCCTGTACATTAATTTAGCTCTTAGTTCAATTATCGAGGTGAAAGTTTATATTAGCGCATACCTCAGATTTTTCTCATTGAAAACATTGAAAATGAGCTGAAGTGAACAATGATTTCTCTTTATGGAATATTTAATGAACGATAAATGGGCGATGGACATTCATTAAAGACATAAATCTGATTTATCTGCATTTGGATTGTACCATCCTGAAGTACCTATCGATATCAACTTGAATTCAAAGTTTTTTTGTCAGAAATTGTTCAACCTGCATAACCTGATCCCTGATCCTTTATCTGTCATTTCCAAAGGAGAAAGCACATGTCGCAAGATTTAAATGGTGGACTTCAAATCCCTAATCCCTTTAAGATACCGACATTATTGTGGATCCCTCGATAAACTTCCTGTATCTTAGAAATATAAATTGTTATCGTATTTCCTGCATTCTTCGATCATCTGATAAATTGAAACGTCCTTGAATTACACAATCGGAAATTTGTAAAAACTTGCGCAATTTCACCCAATATTAGAGATTGAAACATATGGAAACATGACTCAATAGAACAAAAATATGCAATTTTCATCTCTGATCAAAGGAAATTGTTGAATTCCGATAAGAAAAATTATTCGTATTGGCAGAAATAATCTGGAACTGTCATACAAGATTATAAGACATCAATATTTCAAATGTCTTATTTGGATCATTAATAAATAACAAGACAATAACGCTGAGGGGCTTACCAGATTTTGCTCGTCGTTTTCCTTTCGGCATATTGGAAAATAAACTTGAAGGTACTTTTAAATTTGCTAAACGAAACGGCTAATTTAACACTTGATCAAGAAGGTAAACTATTTCTTCTTTTGTCACTTATACTGCACTCTTGACATTGAACTATATTTAATTTATTGTAAAAGCTCAATATCATGATTTTTTCGGGCGACCCAAGTTTTCGTCAACTCACCGAAATGAGTTAGCAAGGACGTATGATCAAGTTTGACGTTTGATGTAGGCAATTTATATACGCGCATGTCGAACATAGACAATAATATTGTGACGTCAAGGAAATTAAATGCTTTTGAATTGAAGCATCTCCTAAAAATAAAAAGGATTTCAAATTCATATCAGCGTATTAGCCTCTAGTGCAGCAAGCAATCAAATCTAGATGAAAAACTGAGATTAACGACCCGATTGTTTCAAAAAAAGTGAATCGATTTTGCTGTTTTCGAGAATTTTCTTAAATTTACGTAAGCTACGCTGCTGGAAATTATGTAGATTTCCCAGACTTCTACAAATTTTTAAAAATCAATTTTCATTAGTGGAAAATCATTTTGGTCAGCGCTTCTTGTCGAAATGCGGTAGAATCTTTAGTTTCTGCTGATAGAGTGGGATTTCCGATTACAAATTCTTTCGTCACCATCAAATCAGTTTTAATTGCATAATTAACTGTATAAAATTATTCCTCTTGCGCTGTTGTTTTCCCTGACACTATTTGAATTTTTCGAATATACTTTTCCTTTTTCTCAGGTAATCCTATATAGGATTTGCAAGAAATTTGAAATTCTTCTCATAAAAAGCAGCTTCCTACCGTTGATTTGTAATTCAAATATATACAAATCAAATTATAAGCTTCAATATGCAAGTGCAAACAATATTGTTGAAGAATTATAAATCCATCATTAAACTGAAATATTGAACTTTGAACAGCTGCAGCTTGCTTTCAATAGACTTGCAAGCTTCAGTGGACGAGAAATACCTTTTGTTCCGCCCACGTACAGCTTCACCCCACAGCTGTCAGAGAAAAAATAGGGATAGCATTGACGTGAGTCAGAAGTTTTCGCGCGCCTGTTCAAATTCAGATATACCGAACTACCCTCATCAGAAAAACAATATATTTTCCTAATACTTCCGAAATTTTTTTAGTAATACCATATTCAAAAAATTTTGACAACCTTCCAAACTTGAATTCACGAGAACATAAATTGGCGTAAGACTCCAAAACTATCGTCTTAACCTGAAAATTTCAACTTTCCAGCTCTTTTTTTAAGAGTTCAGACTTTGATTTTTTCATTTCACTTCAGGATATAAATCCAGTCTCAAAAATGATTGACGAAATTTTTTTCCATAAAACTTTATTTGCAGCCACCTTTTTTTCGAGATATCAGGCATTTGCTATACAAATCACATGGCAATTTCCAAAAATCACTAATTTATTTTAATTACATTCAATTATCGAAATCAATATAACATTTAACCCAAGGGACAATTGAAAATAATTTTGGGCTCTTGATTATAACAATTGACTAAATTTTATATACACAACGAAATTGATCAATCTCATAACAAAGAAAAACTCAATGAACATTTTATAAAACTGCACACATTTCTTTGTTACAACAGCAGGTGGGTAAAGTGAAATTACAACTTCAGTCAGGTGCTATTTTACCATTGAAACATGTGTATTTATAAAAATTCATGGGGAAAAGTAATCTAGTCATCAATTTCATAATGGATTTTCATCAAGTATTGGCCACATCTATTCAATAAAACAAATTGATCATTCATGTTCATAAAACTTCCCATAGAAAAGAAAAACTGAAAGAAATAGATGTCTGAAATACCAATGAGACAATGGACTGTACTCTATCTCTCAAAAATGGAAATAATATTGATAATAACAATCACATACTGGTCCACTGTCTTCTGAAAACAATCATATTTTCTATGAGGAAATTTTTGAACTATATCATCATTTGAAATCTGAAATGGTATTTTTACGGTTAAGCCAGTTCGTGAAATACTTTTATTACCCAGATGTTTTATGAGATCAATTTAATATCATTGAATAAAATAATTTAAAATAAAGATAACTCTTAATTTCTATAGAAACCCTTGGGATGAATGTTTTCATATTGCAACATAGCCTAGGAAATAATAAAATTATAATGCACTCAAATAATTAAGTATGTATATTCGGATCCTTGGAGAAAGTACATGAATCTGAAAACGAAATTCACAGTCTTCTCTCAAAACTCCATATTTTTCTTATTGGATATGATTTTTTCAGGGATTGCATATAATAGCACCTTGAGATCACCCAACTCAATAAAAAATATGATGCATGTCATATACATTCTGATTACACATACATATTATCTATATATAAGGGATTTTTCCTAAAGACAGAAAAAGGCAAACTTATGAAGTCAGAATTAAACCTATTGGGTTAATATGATAAGATGTTATTGTCTAAAGCTATGAAGGTAAAAATATTGAATTCACCAAATAACTACACTCAAGACCAGAAAAAATCCCTTTTTTGAATTTAATGCATTTCCAAATGAAAAAACAGAAGTTTAACCATGAAAAAATGTCATGAATTAAGAATCCTTTCTTTTCAATACTGTACATTTCATCATAATATTATCAAGATGAGAATTATTGAAAAAATCACTGATTTGTATTGTTAGTATACATATAAGCTTAGATTTAGTTAGCTGCATTGTAGAAAAATCTACAGGCAAAAAATAAATAATATTAAAAATTATTCATTAAAACTCAAATATACAAATAAAATAAAGATCTCTAAGTATATAATAATAAAGATTACACACAAGGTAAAAATATAATTTTATAAATAACATCACTATTTAAAATACCTTTTTTTTTCAATAATTTGAAAATATAGTTGCAATTTCGTCAACATTCAAGTATACTTTGAGCCTATTGTCAACAATTAAGCATGTTTAAACTAAAACACCTGCTGCCTATCAACTATTTCTGAATAACTCTTGAGTTTCCTGTTCTTATTTGAATTTCAGTCGGTTTTTCATCAAAGAAAAATCTGCACTGGTTATCAGTTGGCAATAAAGCTTTAAGAGAGAAGACAAAAGGAATTCCATCCTCTGTTTAAAACTATACTTATGTTTACATTATTAATAATACTAGTTTAGTGTAGGCACTGAAGTGAATGGAGCATCTTTTTGATCAAAAGGAGCATCCCACACAATCTTTCAAAATTTCTAAGGTAGAAAATACTTCATAAAATAAATTTTAAAGGGGATTTTGTACATTACAATGGTTTTTTCCACTTAGCTACTCAATATTTTCAGATTTTCAGTATTTGGCTAAAAACCAAAGGAACAAAATTTTTAATACTTTCAGATTATGCAGGGATCTTAAGAGCCCCAAAGTTTTGGCCCCTCAATCTTTTATGAGTCTGTAGATATGGTGCTGGGCTCCATGTTCTGATGTGGACACTTCAAATACATAAGCTGTACAAAGGAGAGTCTCCTGAGTATCACGATTGCTCACCACTTGTAAAATTGTGAAGTTCTCCAAAACGCTGTTCATCATATATTTTTCTGGCAAGTGTTTCAGTTTATGAATGAAATTTATCATATATTCACACATTGGACTCCTATGAATCCTGTATACAAAACGGCCATTCTCAAATCTAGCATATTCTGTCTCGACCTTTTCAACAACCTGTTTCCCAAATGAACAAACTTTTGTAGAACATGTAATGATCATATTCTCATTACTTTCATATGAACTAGTCACACCATAAAAAGCACCAGCCTCATCTTGAAAATTAGAATTGAGATCAGCCCAAAATTTCACAAGGAAAAAGGCATTTTGAGGTCCTTTATCATATAATTCTTTCAGTCCTCCTTTTTTTTCTGGAAATTTGTCATATATTTGCCGAACATCAACAGCTTCTAATAAGGGATCTGAATATGATAAAGCGGGTCCACCTATGTGAACAAAGAGATGACGCTGATATGCTTCTTCTCTATTTTGAGACTCCATGAACGCAGAAAATTCAACAAGTCTTAATTTATGTGTAGCTATTGCACGACCTTCCCAAACTGGAGGTGGAGGCTCTTGAAGAGCACCAACTTCACCTGCAGACACAGCTGTTGCAGGTTTAGTTGGGTAAGCTGCCTGCGTGAAGGGTTTGACATCTTGTGATGTCCCTGGTTGTAAGCCAGGCTGCCAGAATTGCACTTTGAGTTTTGCTTGAATTTCACGTAATTTTCTCCGAGCTAATACCTGAATATGGGAACTAACCTGTTTTCGTGTTCTCGTTTTGCCAGTCCGAAGTTTTATGTACCTTGCAATCAGTTCATTTCTTCCATACATTTTTCCTTCATCTGATAGAATAATTTTTCTTCTACCACAAGGTGGGTATATAGCTAGAGCCTCTTGAAAACTTTGTTCAATATCTGGACTCCATACCCCCTCTGCATCAGCTGCAGCCAAATCTCTCTCATCATCACTCATATCTCCAACATCAAGGTTTTTTCCATCTGGGGCCCCCGCCTTTGTATCGGCGGGGCCGGTAACTGGAGTCCACGGAGACGAAATTTTGTTAGTTGCAGGTAGACAGGATGAAAAAACTTAATTGACCTTTAAGGATAAAGTGTAGCCTACTTTTGGTTCAGCAGTAGAATGGTTTAATATTCCTCCAGTATGAAATTTGATGCAGCAAGGCAAAATTCACTTTCAGCTTGCGAGAACTGAAATTTTTGAAACTTTTAAGTAAGAATTTCAGTCATCCAAAATGGTGCATTATACCTACCTAAGAATGCTAGGAATGCTGGATTACTAACATATCTTGAATATTTTCGCGAAAAATACACATCAACGTTGGACCCACATTTGATTCAAGTCTTCTTAGAAGTGCTATATTTACTGCTTAATATAGTTGGGCTTGCATTTCTTTATTTTTATCACAACTCTAAGCATAATATCGCAATCATGACGCGTTATCCAAAGACAAAAGTGAAAGCATCAAACAAATACTATGTTCCAGAATTAGATCTAAGCGCTGCTGATGTATTTCCGTCTTCTTCTAGTTCATTAGGTAAAACAAAGATGAAAATATCAACATGGCCTAAGGAATGCCAAGTATGCAAGTTTTAACCATAGAACGGCCATTGCTCATTCCAATCAAGTTTTAGCAAACTGTGAGATTCACGGTATAATGACAGGAAAAAACAAGAATACTTATTGGATCATTTCCAGATCTAATTAAATATCTGAATCGATCGTCTCGAATTATTCTCTTTTTAACAAAGGATTTCTCATATTCTTAAGTATTATGTAAAACAATAAATGATGCTCTAATTTTAGTACAAATACAGAAAACTACAATAAAATGTCATATCTGATATCAAAGAAGAAATCTTTTGTCGCTAAACTCCCCCTAACGACCATATTACTAATCTCGCATTTCAATGAGTTTTTCTTCTGCAAAATATGATTTCAGCAGAATGACGAAGGAATGGAATGTTTCTGATTTCAAAGATGTAGATTGAGAGGATATCTATCGATTCTGAGATGTATATATATATATATATTTATTTCATGAAAACATATTGAAAAAAACTGCCAAAAAAAAACATTGTTGAAGGAGTACATACATGCAAAATTATGTCGATGAAGCTTCTTATGCAATCAAAATCAAGTATCAATATTACAAAAAAGCCAACAAAGCTTTTTCGTTCGTTAAGATGTAAAAACTCATAAATTTGAGTCCAATCTCAATCATGAATGGTTTGCCTCCCCAAAGTGACGATACAAAATATACTTTACTCTTATCACATATACGTTTGAGTAGAAAAAATATTATATAACTACAATGTTTCTGCTAATTCTAGTATACAAAAGACAAAGAAATTTTAGGATTTTCTAGGAATCAGCAATTAACATCACTTTCGTCTTTATCTTTTTCAAACAAATTTTTTCAACATTGACAAGTTGAATGTGATGTGTCTAAAATAAATATAATCAAAATTTCGCAATCAACATTAAAATAAAACTTTCCAAAATGACAAACAAACAAAAATGAGTTAACAAGTCAAAACATCACTGGGATCAATTGAATCAAACATGAATAAAACCTGTATGAACTTGACATAATATCATCAAGATAACCTTAAAATATATTTGTTCTTATAGCACCGTTGTAAAATTTAAAAACTTGCAACATATCTAAATATGAGTTTTGTGCCAGTTATTTAAAATTCGAGTCAGATTCAGAATTAACAGTATAGGCACATCATATATATATATCAGTAATTGAAACGAATTAAATTCGAGAGAAATACATATCGTATAACTTGACTGGAATTCAGATTGAAAATTTTACTTATTCTCATTTTTAGATGCGTACTCATAAGATGGGGGAAGCTCATTAGTAGCTGGAGGTGCTGAAGGGGCCTGCTTGACTTCACCGAAAGCTTCTTGTTCTTTCAAGTTAGCAAACGATGGTGATTTTGGCGGACCTCCCGGATAAACTGATTGGTAGTCAGGAGGGTAGGCAGCTCCAGAACCAGAGCCGGTGGGGTATGGTGGACCAGTTGGTTGAGATATCTGAGGGTATGGGGCACCTGAAAATAGACCAAACCGACCAATGTATCAATTCAACTCGTAAAATATAATAAAGGCATTTTCTCACCTGCGTTAGGTCCTCCAATGATAGGCGCTGTAGGCTGGGAGGCTGTTGGATACGGATATGCTGGTGCAGTATTAGGATAAGGAGAAATGGTTCCTTCAGTCGGAGGTGGTGCATAAGACTCAGCAGTTTGGCTCTGATGTTGAATATGGCCGATTTCCACATTGAAACTAAGCTCCATGTTTGAATGGCAACCACTGATGACAGCACATATTTCTATGTCATAGGAAATTTCAAAGAGACTGCTTCGATTTAAGTTTGGATATGGGGCTGGAGCTGGGATAAGAAGTTCCATATCATACTTATTCTCACCTAAAATCAAATCGCAGCTCCTTAACCATGATTAAATTTTTTAATGTTTTTATCTCACCATGTGCTCCGACTCCAGACAAACTTTTGCGACTAAACTCAAACTTATCTTCCTTAAAATCATGCTTGGGAAGCTCAACTTTGCTTTTAAGGTACTGTTGAAATATTGCGTTAACTTCTTCCACATTTGAATTTGACATGTTCGTTAAAGTCAGAAACAACTTTACACTCTCTCCAGGTATAAAAGCAGTTTTATTGATATTTATATCAAGACTGATATCACCTTGCGAGCAACACCAGCAACAGACTGTTTTACTATCAGATCTAGAGACGGGTTGAAAACATTCCATTGGAAAAGTATTCAAGTCGATCGGAGAAACCAACTCAAAGTTCTGTGTGCTCTCATAGTCCAATCCCCAAGGAATATCAATAATACCTCTAACACCATAACGGATGTATCCGTGTTGATTGGTGAAGCTAGATGGTAGATTCGGAGGCAATTGGAATGAAAATGGATAGTTAAAAATTCCTAAAAGGAAAGTGTTGACTGCATCTTCAAAAATTTATATTAGAAAAAACTAAAAAAAAAACACATTACCAGGTCCTAAATAGGTTTCTCCACTACCACCAAAAAGCATAATTTCAAAATTAAACAAATTGTTGTCCCCAGTACAAGGATAAGAAACTGTTATATATTTTTTCAGGCTTTCATCATAATGGTTCTCGGTATCAATCCATTCTGTGTGCTCCTCTCCAATAGCACGTATTTTTATACCCCTGACTTTTTCAGATTTGTGAAAAGAACATTCAAGCCTGCCACGAACTTCTCCACCCGAATAATGGGGGCCGCCATCCAAGAAGACTGTACAAGACATTCTGATTTACCCTGTAAATAAAGTGGATCAAATTCATGATATTATATTATATAATTCTTCTAGATGATACTACTTTGATTCAACGTAATTGCGATAGAAAACTGAGCGAACAGCTAAACGTTATTTTATTGTAATTATAATATACACTGCAAGAGATTTTCAAATCTAATCTTAATCCTGTGAAGACGCAAATATACCTACGAATAATTATGCTCTGTTGATTTAGTTCAATGATAATACAATATTTTTTCAACTCTGAAACACTCAAAGCGAAAAGTTTTATCGTTTTATTTAAGCAGACTTCGATAAACAATTTTGGTAGGCGACTTTTTGGTTTTGGTACAGTGAAAAAATAATTTCAAGGTTATGAAAATACGAAGATCAGCGGAGGGCGGAGGCAAGAAGATATTTTATATCTTGTTTGGCAGGAGCTGCTTGCTGCTTCTGTATTTCATACTAATGATGTTTACATTTTTTTTTCATTTATTGAGTTTAAGTTACAATATAAAATATCTATAATAATTATAGACGTCCTCGTCATTAATCTCAATCGCTAATGCGATAATAACTAATCTAAATCTGAGAACGTTGCAATTTTCAAATGCATTTTTTGGGTTGAGTATCAATACAAGAAATACCAATTGTTGTTTTCATTTAATTTAGTTTTAATTAATTACTTAACCACAAAATATTGAGATGTTATGTTGATTGTTGTGTGAACCTGAAATGGACCTGATTCTGATTCTGAAGTGAAAGTTGTCAGATCAGAAAATTCAGAAAGTCAAGTCAACAGAAAATTACTGCGTGGCAGCGCAGCTGTGGGTTCATAACTCCGAGTTCAATTCGAAGTTTCAAATGAGCTGAGTTTCAACAAGAAATTTTTTGACTAATTTGTTTACCTAAATAAAACCATGCACGACCTTTCTGTTCTGTATCATTTATCCATTTAGTGAATTAGTGCACTGAATAAATCGAAATATCTTCCATTTTTTTTCCCGTGAAAAATGGCAAATATGTGTTCTTGGAGTGTTCACAACTTTGTGATATTTTTCTTCATTTTATGTATTTTCATTCAAACTGAAACGCAAGAAACTACCGTACCATGGTATGAAAACTTGCCTGCAGTTGCTATGGATTATAAAGTTCACATTGATCCAGGCAAAGAAGATTGTTATTATCAATATGTTAATCCTGGGGCAGCTTTTTACGTCAGTTTTCAAGTAGGTGTTATACATTTTGTGTTTTTCTCCAGTTTTCAATAACATGAAACAAATCCATTAGATTTTTAATCCAATCTGAATCGATCAACAGGTTGTTCGAGGGGGAGATGGAATGGCTGGTTTTGCAGTACGAAACCCCATTGGACAAATTGTACATCCTTACCAGTGGAAGCCTAGCAGTGAATATCAAGAGGAGAAATCAGTTACTGGGGGTTATTACTCAGTTTGCATCGATAACCAATTCTCTAGGTTTGCTGGTAAATTGGTGAATATTTATATGACTGTAGTCAGGTACAATTTATGGGAACAGTATACGAAAGAAGTGGAGGAGCTTAACGTCAACATGGAAAATTTCACAGTGAGTATATTTCCATAGATTTTTTACGTAAAGCCAAGTAGATGTGAATTTATCAGCTAAATTATGAAACAATAATTTAAAGCTTGAGTTAACTCCGAGCACTACTTCTTTCGGTGATTTCTCATTCATTTTCTTCCAGAATACCATTGTAACAGTTGAGAAAAACATAAATGATATGCTGCAATTCCAACATCACAGCAGGGGCCGTGAACAATGGGATCACAACATTCTGAAAGCCAACAATTCGTATGTTGTTGTTTGGTCCGTTGTTCAGATTGTTGTCATTCTCATAGCCTCCTCACTTCAAGTCTATTTTGTCAGAAAATTATTCGATATTAAAGTGGGAAGAGGCAAAATGGGGATATAAGACTGTACATATTTGAAATCATCCATTTATTTTTGCAATCATGAAGTGAAAAATTAAACTTTTTTTCATTTCCATATCGAGACAATGAATCAAGTTCAACCTATTCCTTGTATATGTCGGTAGAGTAGACATCGATGTATGTATGAGATTAAACAATCATTCAATATTTTTTTAAACATATGGACTTAAAATCCAGAAACAGTGCATTTATACTTTTTAAACCATGTCAAAAAACATGTAAACTGTTTTCCAAGACAATAAAATATTTATTTAATTGTTTCTCTTTCTTTTATTTTCCTTGCAATATTATCTGAAACTTTACAGTTTTACCAAATTTAAAAGATACCTACCAAAAGTTATAGTAGAAGCTAAACATTACCTTCAAGAGCAGAATACCAACTTTCAAAATTCCATAGCCTATTTGAGGAAGAATTTTTTTTGGACGCAGGTTTTTTAAGTGAACCAACAAAATAGGTAATGGAAAATTTTTATTTCAAGTATATGGGAACATATTTTTTAATACATTCTTCAAATGAGTGTAGAAAAATTTCAGTGTTCAGAGAAATATATACAAAATTCACCTATGTACAATACAGATATGGGTTCCTGAAAGAAAAACTAAAGAGTGCACAAAATTAAAAGCAATTATATTAAGAGGTCATCGGTGACTCTTCTGTTAATTTGTATATTATTATTGTATCATTTGGTTCTTGGATAAAATATTCAGAATATATTAGGTATTTTTATCTATACACATCAGTTTTATCCTTCAGGAAAGTATGAAAAAAAAATGGTGAAAATCATCTATTGAACATCTTCTTATTTTGAACTTTAATGCAGTAGTTTTTAACACTTATTTTCAATTGAAAATATCTAAACTATAGAGCAACATCAGAAAAACGGTAATCTCAAACAAGCTTGCTTGAACATTGGTGTTATTCATCATAGTCAAACTGCTATCGTGAGATTTACTTCTGACGATCTTCCTAAGATTTTCTAAGCTACTTTTTATCATGCAATTTAGAAATACTTCAAGTTGATTTTTTCACGTGTGACCTTTATTAAGCAACCAAGTTTACAAGAAATTTAGAAACAAGAAATGTTCAGATTATCCAATTCTTATAGTAGTTGTATGAAAATAGCTATTCCTTTGTACTTCCACTTTCGTGCAAACTTGGCAACAGGGTAACTTGGAAAAGTAATCAATTTAGAGCAGGGTTTTTGAGATCCATATTCTTATGTTTGTTAATCAAACAAACAATACAAAGTTAAAATTATTCACAAATTCATATAGCTTCAATGTATCACAGTTAACCTAGAAAAAATTAAAACCTGAAATATTCCTAACAAAATCTCAGTCAACATCACAGGGTTATGTCCTTAATTAAGATCATCATAAACTATTAACTCTGCTAGCGTTCTATCTGGGTGTCTTAAATTACTATTTAAATAATAGATGATATTCACAAATGAGTACACATTTCCTAAGATGCAAGATAAACCAGAAATAACTGAGACAAAAACAACTGTGGTACAATAACAATCAAATATAAAAATGTTTAAACAATTAACTTCATATAAAAAATTTTAAAATGTTCTCCGAAATATTCAGAGAAAATATACATAGGTTATGCCAAATATATTTTCTCAACTTTTTCCATGATATAAATACGAAATAATGATTTCATTATCAATTATCAGATCAAAATATTTTTTTTTTGTTATTTTTTAATGGTATACTTTTGATTTTTAATTATTTTCAGTTTTTCAATGTTGTAACTTATGGAAGATGAAGGATGAGAAATTACATTTGAGACACCATATAATATACAATTAAAGTATATCTCAATTTTCTCTGGACTGATTTTCGTATGCTACATTGCACATCAAAATGTATTTGACAATATAATACATGTTATGCACGTTCACATAAATTTGATCAATCATTTCTCTTCAGTAGAGATCATCCGATAACTAAAATAGATGTAATGAGTCACATGATCCGAGTAAAAAAACATCACTTATGTACAAAAATTAACAAATAAAACCTACACAATCACAGGCATACACAATGCAGTATTAAATCAATGGTACCGTGTTAATTAAACGTGGTTTTGTGACAGACGCAAACAAGGGGTATACTTGAAGATTGCTAATTCTATTTTCATCACAGTGTTTATAGAATTCTTCCTTAACTTTGTCAATTGTCAAGGCCTATGGAACCTGCAAGGGAAATCTGCATGAAATACTAAATTCTCGCCAGAGGAACAAGATGCTTCCATAAAAGTAACCGAAATTCCGGTAAAATAAAAAAACTACAGCTTCGAAGCAAAACAATTGCTTAACCTACCCTTTAGCCACCAGGTGGCTTGGAGATGACCTTGAATCGCCAAGAGGCGTGGCCTAGTGACATAATGACAATCGACTTACCTTGTCAAATGTCTACTTTCTTCATGGACAGCCATCTCGGCGCTCTTGAATTCGTTCAATTCTTTTCTTATAGCCGCTTTATCCTTCTGTGTCAATCTAGTCCAAGGTTTATCGGCCCTTCTATCGTAATCATGCGCTTGCGTCACTTCAATGTAATCGTTGAAGCGAATGATCTTCTTCTCCTTCAATTCCTCCACTGTAGGTCTGAAGCTCAGTTTACGCAAGAGGAATCTCTTCTTTTCTTCCTTCTCCTTCTTCAAATCCGCCGGTGTTTGAGCTGAAAGATGAAATAAGTAAATTCTGAACTGCCCAAAAAAAAAATAAAGCTCACTTTTAAGAATATTTCTGTCCACGAGTTCTTCAGCCGTTGGTCTCATACTCAATCTCCTAATCAGTCTGGCTCCAATTGCCTCCTTCGCTTCCAGCCTCTCATTCTCGCTTTGTACTTGTAGAATGTTCCTGTTTATGAGTTCTTGCCTGTCCGGCCTCAGGGACAACTTCAAGGAGAGGCTCTCCTTTCTGGCAATTTTCAAAGCCAGTCTATCGGCAGATGAGAGTTCGCTGTCATCCCTATAATTGATGGGGCCATCATTGGAATCGCTGTCGCTGTTGTCTTCAGTGATAATGATGGTGTTCTCTTTGTTCTCCAAGGTGCACGATAAACCGATCGAGAACTTCACAGGCTTCGTACTGTAATATATGGATAACGTGTAAGAGTCGATTGAAATGATGAAAACGACGAATCACGAACACAAAGACACATTCAGTGAAGTTCATATGAAAAAAAAAAAAGAAATATCAAGACCAAGTACCATCTTAGGCGAATTCATAATTTTATCATTATATACAACATAACCTTGAAGTATGTGTAATTATATCACCTAGGAAATCCCCATGAAGGTTTTATTTACATTAATAATAACTCATGCGAACTTTTTATACTGTATAATTATTCTTCCATTCTACAAAATGATGTGGAATGTAGGAATTGAAAGAGAATCAAAGCAGATCAGAAGATGATGTGTATGTCTTTTGTCGTTTATTCGAAATCTGGACCAGGGTGCATCAATATTTCACCCCTAATGAATCTTGTAATTTACCATTCTTCTCTTTAGCAGTAAGCAGTAAGCCTTTTATCACTTGATCAGTGAATATATCTTTTACGAGACGAGTTAGGGACTTTCGATGATGTAGCAAAAACTACCGACAATTTATTGATTCAGTCCACTTTATTACGATGGAAGACAGAATATTTCACTTTTCCATCAATCGGAAATACGTAAGAAAGACTATCGATATTGAACCATGCAAATGAAAAATAGTCACAATTTGCAACAGTCAACACATGGGATGAGAGTACAAGAAGCAGGTGAACTGATCGACTCGGTGACGTCGAATATTTTCAAATGAAAATGAATGGTGATATTCACAATCTGCATTTATGTGAAAGCACAAAATGGCGATTTCGGTGAGTCAAACTCAAAACCCTTCAAAGGTGTATGATGTAGCGGCATTGAATATGGTCTGATCTATAACTAAAATATCTACAAATGTCATTGAACTTCTGAAAAGAATGTTATAATAATTACCAGAATCGAATCCGAGCCCTCTGTTGCGACCCTCTAAAACTGACAATAAAAATACGTTTGAACAAATAGGTCAGGATAAAGTTCAGTAAGTTTTCTTCAAAAACACCAATGTGATGAAAAAAGTTTCACTAGCAATAATCGACGAAGGTTAATCGAAGATGAACGTGAGGTGCGACTTACCCAGAGCTTGAATCGCCCATGCCGTGCTTCAAAACAGATCTATTCTCCTGCGTTGGCGTGCTTAGGGGTGTACCGGTGGAGCCGCTGTTGCTCGGTTTCTTCTTGAGGGCGGATTTGAGGGGTACCGCGTTGAAGCGGGGCTCTTTCGCCGGTATCTCATCAATCCGATTCGTATCAATTGCGGGATCTGGCCTCGGCATACGGAACATATAGGAGACATGCTCCTCGGAGTCGTCATCTTCGTCGAAAACGGCGTTGTTGATGTCGTCCTCGTCGTCTTCCGCATCTGTTGTCGGTAATGAGTATAAAAAGGGGACTATTCAGTAAATATTTCAGGTGGTTTTACCTTCATAATCGTAGTCGATATGTTGGTTGATTATTGGCGGGGTTGTTACTTGTCTTCGGGGCATCGGACTCGGAGAACTGAACATAGGTGGGGGCGGTATGGGTCCAATCTCCGATAGCGGAATGGGAGGTTCAGGCAGCTCGGGCAGGATGAAGCCCGCCGATGAAGGAGGCGGCGGCAGATGCTCACCGTGGACATCCTGCTGCATGGGAGGGGTACACGTTTGCTGCTCTCTATCATTGACTGAAAACACAAGAAAACGTCCATAAAAAAATAGTCACATATACGCCGGGCTTGGGATCCTCAGTGAACCAAGGTCGAATTTATGCAAGTTTTTCCAACTTTGGAACACAAAATCTATGTTATTTGCATAGTAACATAACCTCATTGGACTTAACGATCTTAAATCGGTCCTAAACACCTATTTCTACCCCAAATATGAAGGCTATGTTCGGAGAATCGAGAAATGAATGGAATGAAAGGAACGAATAGCCCTGATTATATGTCGAATCTAAGGTCAGCCTATTGGGGTTAGACGACGAACATTCCAAAAGCCATTTACGACGAGTTTCGGGACCTAATAGAGGCGAGGGTCAAAAATATAACGACCGCAAATTGTTACGTTGGCATTCAGGACAGCCCCTGATGAATGCCTGTATCGGGGGAGATTACTACTCGGAAGTTGGAAGGCGCTGTTTATTTCCTTCGGTGAAGTTTCGAGTTGCCTGAATCATGGAGTTGACAAGCCGCGTTCTATATGGATTCTAGGCTGAAATGGGGGCTAATCAAAGATGGTAGGAGAGCAAAATTCACATGTTTTCCAAAATATATTAGCAACCCTATACCTTTCGGAAGTTTTCGTTGTCAACACTTCACTATGTTGCTGTTATTGCACATTCTTGTTGTGCTAGCTTATTTATTCGATTTGTATCAGCGGTTTTATGGTAAGTAGAGAGAAATAGTACTGACAGTATGGCAATAATGTTTTAAGAGCGATCCCTGACGTCACGCCATTGCTAAAACGAACAGACTATGTTAAATACTCACAATGTTCGCTATGGTAGCAAAGTAACCTTCTGGTGAGCTTTCCATGGCCCAGAGTGCTAGGCCTCTCTGGTTTATCTTCGAAGGAGGACTGTTGAACGTGCATCGGCATCTCTGAGCTCGGGGATAGGGCACCATTCTGGGTTAATCCATCAGTCTTTTCTTTTTTTGGTTCTGCAACAAATTGCCGATAGTAAGTCAAGAGATTATCGATCTTTCAGTGAAATTCAATCGATCTTATACGAAATATTAACCAATAGAAAGCGATGTTGATTGCGACGTTATACAGTTCCGCCAGTAAGGTTCGTTCGAAATGGACAAGTCGAAAAGGAAAAAAACAAAGAGACGCAAAATTCTAATTATATTTTTTCGTGGAACGTCCATCATAGTATGGCTGAAACTGTCAATTTGTTTGTTCCTCAAAGAATGGATGATGGGATTTTCTCTAAAACCGAGAAACTGCTAATTTCACAAGGGATAAGTTGGAAGGACCAACTCCAAGAGTTTTTGAAGTATGGTGCTCAATTATATACAGACTATATTACATTGAATGGTGGCGCAGAGGTCTCTCATTATTGAACCTTCACATAAAATCGTATATTGTTCAACGAGATTTACCAAACGAGACTGAGTAGATGCTTCATCCACCGTTGTGAAAAAATTCCGAAAATTTTGAGGCAGTCAATTTTATCTTACGAAGAGCCAACTTTGCCTCAGGCACATCATTTCGGCATGTAAGCTTCGCGTGTATTGACATCTTGAAAACATATGACCTTGTAACTCGGCATATCCGAATTCTCTCGAGCTTCAAGAAGTGAAACTACATACGGACTTGATTTTCTGCATAGAACGTATGAATCATGATGTTTACGTAACGGTTCTGGCCGAGACCCGAGTTATCGATCAGACGGCGTCACGACCAAGTCGAAAAAAAGGTACCTTTAAAGCATGTACAGCCCATAATATAGCCCATCATTGATGACTAGAGGACTGCACGGCCAAGGCCATGCGAACCCAGCTGGTTCGATGAGCAAAGATCGGGCTGTAGCCCCCATTCGTACTGGTGAATTAATCTTCAACGCCCCACACGCCTTTTATCGTCCGTCAGCATCGCGAAGGCGTCGAACACTACATCGCGACGCGATCGATCGACGACGGGGTTTTCCGATTATCGACGCCTAGAGACAGTAATCGGAAATTTGCTCTGGATTCGCCCAAAATTAAGGGTTCATCCTAGCGGAGAGAAGGGTGCTTTCGGGGCTCTGCCGACCGTGGAACTGCACGGAAAAGACGCGAAATCGTTTTCGGCGCATCGGCGCAGGTTCGTTGGCTCGCTTCTTGCTTCTTGCAGATGCCACAACCTGGTTCTATGGCTAATACGACAAGATTGTTAAGGCACTTTCGACGATTTCAATTAGGGTCGTGAACTACGAACTGGGGAAGTAATTTGACGGCCTTTCCACACAACAATAAGAAAAAACTTATCGTTCTACATAAATTCTTCGAAATATAACAAAATATTCATTTTACTAGAGCTCGCCTAGTGCTCGTTATCTAATGCTTTGTTTATGCTTCCTATTGGCAGATGGCCATCAAGGAAGGCTGTGTGAATCCACCATAAAATTCGCCAAAATCTCATCCTCTGGGTATGAGGGAAATTTTTGTCATCATATTGGCAACGTCGTCAAGTGTCATGAAGACCGCGAGCCAATAGAGTGAAAGTCTGAAGCTTCTATGTCCGGCTTATGTCGTTATCACCATAGTAACGTAGTTCCACGTTGCCAATCGAGGTTCACGAACGACGGAACGGAAATGTTTATATTTTTTGACTTTTTTTGGGTTTAAGGTCGGTTCTCATTAAATTTTGGCAGCAATATAGTACACGAGTGGGCAATTTAGAAAATACCATGGGATTTCATAATAGAACAGGGTGTAGGTGGAACACCGAAGACTTTCTTACAGCGTTGCCAATCAAAATGTCATGGCACAATCGTTGTGTGGATCCAACCTTGTTGGAGTCGAAACAAAGCCAACTTTGCCATATCCTTGAGATGGACATTTTTTTAAATTCATGGAGTACTTCAAATAATGACATGTAGAATGAGAAATGGGAAAAGCATCGACGTAAATTCAGAGCTTTTGTGCGCTCGTTAAATTCGCGAAGAGAGCGATCGCCCTTCCAGGTACTTAACTCGATCAAGATTGCTTTACTCTCAGGAAAAACTATTTTCCCAATATTTCCCAAAATACATATCCAGTTGAGTTGAAAACGAGTACTTGGCTGTAAAATAACGCTTTGAAGGTTACTCCAAAATTTAGGCGCAATCTGTAGATTAGTTTCTGGGTTAGTGAATTGTCGCTGTAACGCGCTCTGATGACGAGTTAATAATCCCGAAACCAGTCAGCCGACTGGTTTCGGGATTGGTTACTATCGATAATTCCGCCATTTCTGGAGTCACGTGGGTCGATTCATTATTGGATTAAGCTGTAGGAGACAATCTTCATTGCTCCGACACTCAAAATTTCTTGTTTTGGACTTACCGTTGCCGTTGTTGTTGGCGGCGTTCGCCTGCGCGAACTGTGGGTTCATGATCAGTTGCTGTTGCAGCAGCTGGTGGTTCATCTGCATGTGATGGTGCATGGCCAAGGGTGACATCGAATAGGCGGGTGGTGGTCCCTGAGGTACTGGTAAATTGCTACTGGTCACTGGGGCCGAATGAAGGGGTGGGGTTTGGGAGCTCTGCGTCGTATAGCAGGTGGATGAGACATTTTCTTCTAAAAAGAAAAAAATTAAATTGTGTTTATATTTTTCAAAGTATTAAACATAAGTGTGCAGAGAGAACAATATATCTGCCTGTGATAAAATTTGATATCCAGTTTTCTCGCAAAAAGATTGATCATTAATCTTTGGAGAATTCTGAGCATCCGCCAATAACCGACCGAAAATAAACAACCGTGAGGTGGCACGTTTCACTCCACTCAAAATCGTATTTTCTCACGCTACAAACAACAATTCACGTTCGTTTTCAGACTGTGGTTATTAGCGGACGAATATAAACAATTACGCAATTTTACCTTCGTCAAGAAACGATAATAAACACGGACCAGTACTTGTTTTATTCATGTACACGACGAGACAAAAGATAAACCGCCATTTTCAAATCTGAATTACACGGTCGTTAAAGAATTGTACCAGTTAAAACTTTTTCCTTCAATTATTGGTTTCGGAACGTTTTTTTCATTCTTAAACTTTAACCTTGAGGGTTAGATCGTCGAAAACGAAGGTGCGATCAAGATTAGGGAGATTTTTCCTGTTGTAATGTTAGATAATGGATAAATAATTCATTTAAGGGTTTAAAACTTTTCGTTCCTCAATCACTATCAATATTATTACAAGACCACTTCATATTCTTATGAGTAAAGCTGTGAAATATAAATAAGAAGAACTCCTCAAAGAAACAAAGATCCCTTTGAAATTAAAAGTTAGGATTTTCACTGAAATTAAAATAAAATGATATAGTTTTCCCCCGTGACACGTGTTTGAAATAATCATTTCCACTAAACTTGAGGCTGAGCTATCCAGTCCGCATTTAGGACATTTCCTTTTTACTGAATCGTGGAAAACTCACCTGGCTCGGATTTTATGGGGCTCAGAGGGCTTTCGGGTAGAAGAATTCCTTTCTGCACCAATTCATCCCTATTAGCTCGGACAGATATTTTTCTTTCTAAGGCTGGAAAAAAAATTAGACTTGCATTTTTCACAGTAACAACAGAAACTGAAGAGGAAGTTGGATTTCTAGGTTGGCACCTAGAGTTTTTGTTGGTTCTAATCTGTAGAAGCTGCGTTGACATATACCGAGTGATATTGAAATAAGAACAACTAGGAAAAGTTTGGAATATTCCAACAATTTTTGGTAGGCATGTTTCTTAGATTAAGATGATTAAGAAAAATCGTTCTGCAGACACAAAAATTAAGGTATACTCAGTAGAAATTTCAAATTTTCAACAGGGTTTTCGAGGGGGATAGATGTGCGGTGGTAAAAGAAGATTTTGTAGCTGTAGTGTTTATTTTATAAATCAGGGCATGAAATTTTCACATCATTTTCAATTCTTGAGTGATCCTAAAAGAATCACTGAAACTTCTTTCAGAATGAACCTTTGATGTTTTTGAATTCACAAGAAAACTACCGAAAATAACTTACTTCTAGATACTGCTTCCAACTTCTCTGACTTCTTTTTTCGCTTCCATTTCCACGGCCTCAGTAGTTTCGATATCGAAAATTTACTTTTTCTTTCTAAAGGAGGTGTCCTACCACCACCACTACCTAGGCTACTTGTCCGGAATGCTGAGCCATTCTGTTTTTTAGCTGAAAAAAAAAGTTGAATAAATTCAAAGCTCAAAATCAACCATGCTTTTTCTGATTATTTGTTGGAAACGCACTATCAAAGACCTTGAAATTTTCAGTTTAGACATGTACATTCCGAAAGGGTAAAAGACTTTTTACTATTTCCCAAAGTATATATCATTTTTCATAGAATATTTTCCATAAATCAAGGTTCTCAATTTTTGTAACCATGATTTAGCATCCGATCAACCGATATCAAGGACTGAAAATCGGTTCAGCCTTTCGGGCAACATTCATAGTTATATCAGACGAAGCATGAGTATTCTGCAGCTCTGTGTTGATGGGCGGGATTTGAGTAGAAGAGACAATAATATAATAATTGCAGGAATGAATAGAACGAGAAATCTCTCAGGCAACCATTACATGAATAATTTATGCTGTATGAATATGGATGTCTCTATCCGCATCTTGTGCGGATATTATTCGTTGAACCGTCTTTTCAAGCCTCTATGGAATTTATGAAAGCATTACCGATGCTAATGTTAGAGTTAGAGGCGTTAAGTTATTCCAGATATGCAACAAATGCCTCACAGATTATGAAAAAGTGCGTTCAATAGGAACTTTTTTCTGCCTATATTTCAATCCCTTTTGCAACTCCCAGTAAAATTATTGTAGGGCTTAATGTGAAGAATTCTAAAAGAGCAAGTCTTCAAACAAATTATCCGTTTTTAAGCTTGAGAAGAGGACTTTCTTATTCAGAAAGAGCGTGGGCTTGAAGGCCCATGAACACCCAAACCATAGGTCCTGATCTGTTGAACTTTCAACATTCAGCAATGGTATATTTGTTGCCTTCCTTTAAATGGGATGTTGTTTTGGAGTGAACGGTCGAATGAGTCATGTGATCATTGCAAATAATTACCAGTAGTTTTGAGCGATTACGTGAGTTGTTGTTCATCAATCTATTCGATGAATGTGATGACGTAACGAGTTATTAGTATTTTTTTCGACCATTTAGTCAATCAAGTCCACGACACTGCAAATACTCGCATGCAATTCGGCGACATTGAAATGACATTGGTACTGCTGTCAATTGCATCTGAATCTTGAATATTATATTTGGAGGTCTTGTCCAAATTTCAAGAGAATCAAAAACCCTCTCCGGTTGAAGAAAATCGACGTTACTTTAACATGAATCATAAAGTTATGTTGAAGATTGGAATATCCCATTGCTGATCTACAGGTGATGCTGTTCGAACACTATCTTGAACAGACATCCATTCAATCTTTCTGTACCTTCGAAATCAGTCAACCATTAACTGCACGCAAACAATAACAGTTAAAGCTTGTTTTATTTTATACATTATTCTATTTCCATCGGACATCGATAGAATATCTTGAAGGAAGTGATAATAACGGTTAAAATTGGTACACTAGGAAGAAACGCTGATTCTCCCAAAGATCTGATGATTTTTTGTAACGAATGTCTGATAGTTTTTCATGCTCAGTTAGTTACTACGTAAGCTTTAATTTTATATGAAACGATCATGTGATTTATTAGAGGATGAAAAATAATTCAAAATGTTTTATTCACGACCAAAACATATTTACAATTGTTGCTGGATTATGCGAATGACGTAACGTCTAATTGAAGATTGCGTTGCACGATGAAAAATATTATATCCTGAAGAAGGATACAACCAAAATTTCGAAGTTTTTTGGTATGCCCAATTTCCTCCACTTGAACGTGTCTCCAAGATATGTATTCAAATATATTCAACGCTTTACCACATTTACAAAGAGCTTCCAATGTATCTGTTATTAGATATATAGGGTATTTCACAATTCATTCAATATCGAAAATTGATCATAATATAGAAAGTTCTGAAACACATTAAAACTACTTATAGACGCCGATGTGTTCAGTTGGTATTTCGAAATTCACTGTTTAGAACGCCTCTGCTGGATTGCAAGGTATAAGTGGTTTTGTTGATGAATCAGGTCATCATGCCTTCGTTGTGATTTTTCTGGATACAGCACTGAAATTGTACCATTTCCGAGGCGAATGAAAAAATCAGATACCTAATCGAGAATCAGCGCGGAACCACGTTAAGAGATCGTTATTTCAAATGACTTGATTCGACCGGAAAATTGACCATGTTAAATTGCCTTCCTAACACTCTGCAAAATCAACGCTTCTATGTAATTGGAAGTGATTATGAAGGTGGAAGAAAGTAGGGTACATCGCTTAACGCCATCCTGAATTGTCATTTCTTCAAATTAAAAGCGAATTGCTCGATAACTACGTATCGGTAATGACGTTCATCCGTATTAGTTGACACGGATAGGTCTCAATTTGAAATATGATCCATTTAGAACCTCAATAACTTGCATGCATTTAATGATTTTCAATAGGATGACTTTCTTCGAAGTCAACTCGAAGATGAAAAGTGGAAAAACAAAAAAAATATTTTCTCCTAAACTGGGCCAGATATTTGAAAGTTTGGTATGAAAATATATGTTTTCGAACACGCTGAATCTATTGCGAGCAATTTCGAAAGCCTATCTCTCTTCGTTCGGATTTTCATCTCGGAAATGGCATTTTTCAAAAATGGCAATTTTCAATCTGCGATATCTCCTGTTATATTCGTCTGATCCAATTGGGATTTCCGGTTTTGTAATCAGCATTGCCACGGCTTCCACCCAAGCACGGAAAATCGATTTCGAAAATCTCGATTTTTTGGGTCAAAAATGAGCAAGGGGTTAGACCCCCCTAAAATGACATATTTGCTACTCTGTCTGAAAATCAGGATGTTCTATTACTGTCTTAGGCTATGGAGTACGTGGAATTTGTTTTGAAGATTCTAAAACACCAAACAGTTGATGATTTAATAGAGAATTGCACTCCAGAGAGCTCTTCTCTTCGAAGTCAACTCGAAAATGAAAAGTGGAAAAACAAAAATAATTATTTTCTCCCAAACTGGGCCAGATATTTGGAAATTTGGAATGGAATGGAATTTTCTAATACGCTGAATCTATTGCGAGCAATTTCGAAAGCCTATCCCCTTTCGTTTGAATTTTCATCTTGGAAATGGCAATTTTCAAAAATTGCGAATTTCACTTGAGAATTCATCAAGTCGATATAATTCATATCAGAATAGCTTCTTCAGTTTATTGAATATAATAATTATAATATTCAATCATACTTTCCATTTATTCAATTTCAACAAAAATCTCTTGGAGAAAAAAATAACTGGTAAAATCTTGACCCAAATTTTTTGAACAGAAATATGAAGTATTTTTCTGACTCACAAATCACCTTGTTTAGTTATGCCTCTCTCTTTCTATTCTATGAAAATTTTCAAGGAGATTGTTGAATTTGCATTTCAGACTGGGCACACCTTTGAAGGCTATTCCAGAAGAAATAAAGTGCCATAATGAATCAATCAATCGATTATTATCAATTTTTCTAGCTGCATCATATAACGTCAATATATTCCTAAACTTGAACTCATTAGGTGTGGACAATGTGTTAGCTACAAGCTAGGTAGTGATTTTTTCCACAACTGTCAAGATAAAATCATTATGCGTTTTTCCCAGCTTCATTTGCATTATTCCTAATGAAATTCTTGATCGAGTGGAGTCCACAAGTGTTTCAGCTGATGAGTCAAGACTATCTAATTGGGTTGTTCGGTTTACAATTTTTTTATTCAAACATTCCTGTGAAAGGAATAGTATTTATTCAAGACACACCATTTGTTCACATTTCAACAAGGAAATAAATCCAATTTGGTCGAGATACAAGATCCTTCCGTACATTCCACCAAGTTTGAACAAATTGGGCGACGCGTATTTGGTAGTACACACATCATAAACGCCAAGGAAATCCTTGCTTTCATCGAGATCTAAATATACGAAACGAGTTCTACCTCAATGTTTTCCGTCTCTATCTGGCTACATCAGAATCATTTTTTCACGTCCTATCCATTCAAATTTTTCAATGTTACCCATTCACCGACAAAATTGAAATACTTTCACTTTTATCACAGCGTCTTCCAACAGCTGCTTTGTGTTTCATTTTGGCAATGAACACCCGAACCTAATAGATTCGGAATGAATTGCTTATTATATATTAATTCGGAGAGTGCATTGAACACGAGAGAGTATATTGAAACGATTGAAGAAACTACGAGGACATAAATAAAGGCGTTTTAATGAGAGCGCTAGACTTGAATTTCGCGACAGTTTAGCCTCCATCATGACACATTGACAGATCGATAGGTGATATGGAAGTTTAACTCCTTTTTGGTGCGAATTGTGGTCTAAAGGAATTATTGGACAACCTTTGGACATTTTTTCACTGCTCAGTCAAATTTCCACACCCATCTGCGTTTCCAGCAATAACAAACATTTAAAAATTAATTTTCGTCGAAGAGACGAAAAGCATTTTTTCCAAGCGCTCATTGTCCCTTTGAAACCCCCTAATTGGCGTAAAGTTTGTCTTCCTGAAACTACGAACCGTAATTTTTCCTTTCTCGGAGGAAATAAGGGCAAGACATAAAAGTGGATGGAGAATCTGTTGCCCGTCTAATGGCGCCTGATTGCAAAAGTTTTCTCGAGTTAATTCCCTTCTAGTTGGTCGAATCCAGGTTCAGGTCACGTGCAAGCTCAATTTTTTCCACGGCCATCTCCGGTGTACATCGAAGATGAAATCGATTACGCCGAAACAAAATTGTGCGTAGAAATGCCAACCTGTACGGGTTTTCAACTGTAAAGGGTGGTCGAAATTGGACAAACACTGAAGTAAGATAATCAAGAGGGTATCTGTTAAACTCTTCGGGAATTTCAGCTATTTCACTCGATTTAAATCTGTCCCCAAATGGGGAATTGCCTAAAGGACAGCGTATACGCATTTCAGTTCCTTAAATAACCACTCCTTTCATGTTCATGTTCTGGAGATTTATATACGTCTTTCATGCCATTTGTTTTCATCGCTCAATCTAATTTTAAAAGTGGAAAAGAAAGGGCCTTCGGACAGTTTTTTTATTTCCGTTTCCTGCATGCCATTTGAAGCCAAGTACGGTTAACATTCTGTCAGTTTTTTATTTTTAACATGCTTAAGCGTAATTTTTAGCCCGATACTGTTGGATTGAAAAATATGAATTGATTTAGGTCCTGAATTTTAAGAAATCTGCATCCACTGCTTGTAGATATACACTGCTCAACACTTGATAGGGATCAAACCCAAAATTTTCAATTCATTTTCATTTATTTAGAGAAAAAAACAAGAATATCAACTGAATATTAATAGGTATTGGTCAGTGATCCCCATCAATTGTTGAGCATTGTATATGGTAAGGTTTGAAGTGCCGTGAGTTGTTTGGAATGTTTAAAAAAAGATCAGTCAAAAGTAGTGTACAGGGTGGGCAAAATTCGTTGTCTACTGAGGGTATCTCGAGAACTATAACTGCTAGAAGAAAATGGATGACACATTCTCTAGCTCTTTTTTCATGACTGATCCAAATCTGAAAGCAGAACTGGCCTATCTTTTCTAGACTTTAAGTTATAAACAAAAATTGGGATTTTCGAAAAGTTCTCATAAGTTTTTTGTGTTTGAAGTTACAGATCTGAAATTTGAACCATTTAAAAAAACGAAAGTTTCGAAATGAAAAAGTATTTGATGCTCGTCAGTGGATTCTAGATGAAAAAGGGCCTGAAGAATATTCAAGATTCAGATCTGTAACTTCACAGACAAAAAAGTTATGAGAACTTTTCGAAAAATTTCATTTTTTGCTAATAACTCAAAAACGGTTTTCACCATTCTTTGTTTCTCTGAAACAGAGCTGTGAAATGTGTCATCCGTTTTCTTCTAGCTCTTATAGTTCTCGAGATCCCCTCAGCAGACAACAAATTTTGCCCACCCTGTTCAAACTAAGTAGTGTGAGGTCGAAACTACACGAAAACAAGGAAACGGAAATAATATTGAAGGAAGATTTGTGCCAAACTCTATAAAAACTGGTAATTACATTAGAAGTGACTCTAAAAATCGTTGGAAATGATTCAAAAACGTGTAAACTGGACTCCGTAAGACCTGAAACTTTGGTGGTCGAAAAAACCGATAATTCCCACAGAAACGGCGATACTATCTACGGAGAAATTGAGGTAGTCAGACCATGAAATAATTTCCTACATCCATGAATAATAACCGCTCAATTCTACAACGTATCGGCTTATATTATATTAACGGTACACGCTTCATTTCCCGGACACGCTGAGGAATTCCGTAGATCTGGCAACGCCGCCAAGATTCCGTATTATGAGGTGAATTAGAAAAGAACTAATGGGAAATATCGCAGGACATTTAAAAGTTTCGAAGTAAACAGTCGTCCTTAAACACGGCACGATTTGATGGATCACGCCACTCCTCTCTGTATTCACGGATGCTGTGATAAAATCCGCTGGGCATAATGGCCATTGCCGAATCAGGTACAAAATACGTTATACGATACACCTGACCGAGGGCCGTTGTGGGAGAATGCAGCTAGGGGAGAACAGAGAACATAAAAAGAAGTACATAAAATGCACGAGGGGGGCTTCAGGTTGAATAATGAGGTAGCGAACAGTGGCGTGCACTCTGGATGCATCGTAGCCAGAGAGAAGACGAAAATCAATAATTCTGATACCAAACAAGCCAGACGTGGAGGCAATATGTGGCGTCAAAAAAGAGATGTGATTTATACTGAATCACGACGAAACCAAAGGGATCAAGTGTCTGTGATGCAAGATTTAACCTGAAATTTACGTTTCAAGACCCAAAAAGAGACAGATATTTTAGATCCTTTTTTTTTTCATACCACACAAAGTAAACTCGACGATTTGAGGTGTTTTTTCCGGGTTCGATTTCAACTGTTCATTGTTCGAAATAACGAACTGATTATTCCTACTCTGTGCGAAAACTTGCAATAGATCTCACTTGTTCACCTAATAATGGAATTACATGAGAAGAGTATTCCTTTATTTCCGGCTGAAACATTCCTCAGCTGTCATTCTACGAGAAAAAGTACTCTAGGTGGATTTTTCACCCATAACGTTTTTTTATTAATTATCTAAAATAATGAATAAATAATATCGAAAACATATGCGAGATATTCTTTCAATTTTCACGTTCTCATAAGGATCGGATTGCTCAATTCTGGACTACATATTATGTATTCAGATGAAAGCGTGAGATACATATTTACGTTTCCCTCGTCTGATCTAATCATCATTTTGACAGTTAAAATTCGAATTTTAATTTCAATTTCATTCGAATAGGTACCGAAAAATTGAATTTTACGACACGTTTCTACCAAGGATAATGAAAATACGTAATTCTAAACTGATTATATCCGTTCATTTAATAATTATCATCACGAACTGTAAAGAATCGGTTTTAGGTAACAATTAGGAACGATTTCATCGTTGCATCGATGAATCATTTGAATAATAGAACATTTTAACGCCATTCGATTCGATTAGCGATCGGAGACCATTTGCATATTGTTCAACAATTGTGTAACTCGAAAAATTAGCATCGAAATCTGGTCGGTATTAAAAAATGTTCTTATCGATATGGAATAATAATGTACTGGTGTGTTAGGTATGAGAATAACTTTCCTTTCACCTTGCAGGGTAACGTATATATGACATTTCGTTCAAATAATTGCTTCGAACACATAGATTCGAGTTTTTCTTATTGTTGGAGCGAGAATGGTCCAATGGTTGCAAGATTTTCTCAAGACTATTCTTTTTCTTGGTCGAAGGACCAAGAATGAATGTAAAATTGTATCAAATGAGAAATCTTCACAGGTGCCTTTGTATTCCTTCGAATGTGCAACATCTACCGAGTATTTTGAGAGAGCATCACTTAATGGGTTCTTTGATGTCGGGTAGACCATGAAAATTGATTGTTTCGGACATAAATATGCCGGAATTCCTCATGTACCTTTTGCAATATAGACTTCTCATCGGAATTGTATTGGCACACGTTCAATTTACGATTTTGAAGTCAAATTCCGAAAGATCGACTGAAATAGGCAAGTCAAGAAAAATCCACAGCATCTTTCGTGAAAAGCATGCTGAAAATTCCTCTGGAACAAGATTTTCAAGACGTGAGTACGTTAAATTGAGCTCACCTATGATCAGACTCGTAGTCTCCTTCAGTTCTTTCGATGCATCGGTACCGACGTTCAAAAAATCCGATATGGAGAGAGAAGAGGCTATCAGTTCCCTCTTCTCCTGGAAATTCAGATAATCCAGACTATTGCTGCGTTGTGGAGCCACTATGGCCACGGCCTTAGTTTTGACTTTGCAGGGAGACTGAGGGGGGCAGTCTTTGGTCATCATTTTTCCGCTTAAATCTCGCACTATTCGGTCCTCAGTTTCATCGCCGTGGACCGTAAGGGGTCTGCGGACACGCGGATGGCACTTATCGATTGACAACTTCACTCACACATCACGGAAGGAGAGGAAAACTCTGGCGGCCAGATTGACGGCGATCATCTGATGGAGCCGGAGTCAGATGAACGTGATGTACAGGACGACAGACGCCAGAATAGCTTGCGAGGCTTTGTTTGCTGTGGGAGATCGACTCGCAACTCGCTCAATTTGGAATATTCACGGAGTGCGGCGTTGCCGGCTCGTCAACGGAAATCCCGGACTCTTTTCCTGCGTTCCCCCGTCCTTACCGAACAAGGGCGCAACGCTGGGGGTTGCGAAAGGGTTGTTTCGTACGTGTACATTCATAAGAGCGATACTAGCTTGGTCGGATTTATTTATAATAAATTTCGAAAAAATCGGTCAGCTTTGAGGAGCTGTAGCAGCCAGAAAAGAGGCATTAGACATAAGCTGATTTTTTCGGTGATAGATTGGTTCTTTCCGAATGGAAGAAAACCACTTTCATTCATCTACCGCGAACTGTTTAGATTTTATGATTTTTTCCGCGAAGGTCCAAAATTTCCGATTTTCCATCGACCATAACTTGAAAACCAATCCTTTCAGCAAAATTCTGTTAGCATATTCGTAATCTACGCCCTCGATTTAGTGAACACTTCAATTTTGGTGAAAATCGGAGAGATCAAAAATTTTTCAAATTTTCCATACATATGTATGGAAAAATTGCGATTTTCAAAAAAATATTTTTGGTCTCCGATCAAAACCAAATTTATACTGTAACCTAAATCGAGGACGCAGAACACGAATATGCAAACGGATATTTTTTTAAAAATTTATTTTTCAAGTTATGGTCGATGGAAAATTCGAGATTTTGGACCTTCGCGGAAAAAATCATAAAATCTAAACTGTAAGTGGCAACTGAATGAAATGAGGATTATTCTATTCGCAAAGGATCAATCTATCACCAAAAAAATCAGCATATACCCAGTGCTATTTTTCTGGTTGCTAGAGCTTCTCAAAGGTGACCAATTTTTTCGAAATTTTGCACTAAAAGTGATTTATTTCCCAAATTACCCACTATCTAACCAAAGAAACCAAAGTATATATACGAACCATACCATATACACACATCTGTCACCAACAGTTCATAACTTGCTCGATTTAAATGTTGGGTAGAATACCCAACATACACTGCCGCGCGAAATTTGAATTTCGCTTAGTTTTCTTGATTTAACGATTTTCCTAATCAACTTTTCCGAATTTTTCCTCCGCAAAAACCGTCTACGAAGAACGAGGAAGGTTTCAAAGAAAAAATAAATAAAATGGTTCAACCGTTTCTACCAGATTCGATGACAACGCAAAACAAAGCTTCAATTTTATTTATAAAGAATATTTGATATTTGATAATCGAAATACGGAGACTTCGAAAAACTTCGTGTGATTTTTGTCTCGTATTTCACAAAATTCAGCTATTCCGAATATGTTTGAAGATCAGTTACATGATTTTGTCCCGATCCCTTCATGGAAGTAACATCAGAAAAATTGTTGTAGGAATTAAAAATTGGTCAAGTTAACTGGCTAATGCCCGTTTTTGAAAATTACACCATGGTGTTTCAGCTAGAAAGTGGGTCAGAGAACAAGAAAAACAACATTCTTCGATAAAGAAATATTGAGACATCTCGACGCAGATTACAAAAACAAGTGATTTTGTGTGTTGTTCTAAAAACAAGGAATGAGAAGAATACCTCAAGTATCTTTGCGATAGAGGTTCAAGAAGATAACATGAGTTATCTCTACAGGGATGACTAAGAAAGGCATTCCGTTTACCTGACCTGACAAGGTGATCATCCAACCTTAAAATCACGAATATTTTTGCAATAGCGGTTGTTTCGGAAGAGAAAAAAAGACACAGTGAAGTAAAGACCTGGATGAAATTCAGCACAAAAAATCGGATACAATAAACAACGAATCCCCTAAGTTCATGTCTCCAATCTGCTGATTACCGAATCGATTACAAGCTAATTATTGGCCGTGAAAACGCGATTTTCATAAATCACTGAACTTTTAATCATTATCACAGGTAGTAACAGTTGCGACAAACACAGATCGAAATCGATTTTTAATCCAAACTTATTCATATAATTGAAAAAAATTTAAATCAAAACTGTTATTCTGTAGACAGGCATATTTCGAGTATTTTCCCAGATGTTCAGATAAGATAACCTCATTAAACGAATTTCCTAATAAAGTCACACTTTTCAAAATAGTTATGATAAGAAATAATGAATTCAGGAATTAGGAACTCTCCAGCTTATGGCATATCTTGTTAATTTTATTCTTTATTTTTTTATTGCCATGCGGTATGGGCTCTACAAAATGAACTGCAAATAGCTGTTATGCTGAAAATCTCGAGAACTGTCGATAATTTCGAAAAAAAAATTCCAAAACTTGATGGAACCGTTGGCAGGTAAAATTCAATTCTGAGGAAGGTTATAAACATTTCATAAAAACTTCAAACGTATACCGGCGAATTCACCATTTTGTAAAATTGACAGATCTCGGTTATGTCAAAATTGGACGATTGAATTGCAAGAATTAATGAATATGACCAGTAACATATATGAATTCAATAAGTGGCATTATTCTGGGGTCTTTCTTCCTCCTCTTCCTAATCTTTCGATTTCCTGATAGAGTATTTCTAGTATATTACTAGTTTATTATGTAATTACCACAATTTTCCTAGTGAAACTCGATGGAATCAAACTCAATGATGAATGTTTACCTGGCATACTTATCCACAATATCGCATCATTCGTTCGTTCTATGATTCATAAATGTAGGTACACAGTCATTAATGTCTGATAAACGTAATGAATAAGTGCAAAACTATCTATATTTGCGAAAATCGATTGATACACGCGACCCAAATAGATTCGCAATCCTTTTGTATAGAGAGAAACTGAAAAAACTGCTCAGCTGTTTCCTGATGCCAAATCAGTCTTGATCATCAATGCTCAATATTCAAAATGAACATTTCTTCAATAAATCTTGTGGAATCGTCCTAGTTCAAAACTACTCCCGAAGCCAAAATTCTCGTTATTTTTTCCACCCTACACGAGCTGAAGAACAATGGGGGAAACCCATGTCTTGATCGGGTAAAGATCCATTGAATAAATTGAGTTCTATTAATAGAAACCTGTAACTTAACCAAGCGCGCTTCAATGGACAACTTGGGTCATTCATCTAAAACTTCGTAGTTATCAAAGTTCGTAACTAGGAATAGTACTCGGAGGACGAGATGAATATACGCCAAGGATGCAATCCGAGCAGTGGGATTATTAAAACTGACCTTTGCATATTGTCGTTCGCCTATAATATGTGAGCGACAGGATGCATCTATTTATACCCATATTGACTAACAAAACCCCAACAATAATAGGCTGAATGAATTACATTACGAGAATATTCAGTGGGAGGACTTACCATCATTATCTCTGCATTCATTTGACGGATTGTCTGCAAAAAACAGTTTGATTATTAGCGTCAAATTCATCCAAGTTAAATAGTTAAATGTTTTTGATCTTCATTGGATAATGCTCTGGGGAACACTGATTCAATAGAATTCAGGATTACAGAGGTCAAAATATAGAAAAACCCACATACACCATGTAGGGTGTTACAGCGCCTTCAGCATGACCCCCAAAAATATGTTTTCTCACTTAATTCTCAATCTTTTCCTCATAAACATTTAGCAGGGGTACAAGGGATCAAATAAGTGTTGTAATTCGTCCGACTCTATATCTGTCTATAAGCATGGTCGCTGTAATTTTCTCTGAATTACAGCGGCCATGTTCAAAGAGAGTTTAATATGTAGAATAAGGAGAAAAGTGTGAAATGGTTCCTAACTATCAGTTTTTCTTGAAAAACCGCTCGTTCAAAAACATCAATATATTTGTTTTTAGTCTGAATTTGAGTTGATGAACGAACTGAAATTATGACTTATGACAGGAATCACCTTTTTTCTGTATTATATGTATTGAATATGAATCGATAAAAGCATTATACTCTCTTTCGGCGTTAAAGGAAATTTTCGCTGTAATTCTTCATCGTATAGAGAAAAAATAGCGGTAATTGGTTATTAATTTGTATTCAATAGAAGTTCTTGAATTTGGGAATCAAAAATACGAAAGAAATAGTAGCTGTGATCTTCCATAGTCCAATACTCATCACAAAAATTACACTAAAACTGTATAATATATAACGATATATTTTCGCTGTAATTTTCGATCGCACTGTGAAATAATAGCGGTAATTCATGGGAAACTGTTTTTTAAGGAACTGAGTTTGGATTGAGAGGGAAATATGTGGTTTATTTCTTCATCGAGTACTTGCATTTCCGCCCTGAATCGAAAACTACATTTCCGATGAAGCAATTTTTGTGCACTAGGAAATATTCGCGGTAATTTTTCATGTGATTACTTGAAAATTAATATCTAGGAATGTGGTTTGGAGTAGCAGGGAAAATTGTTGTAATTTCTCATCATTTAGGGTAATTATAGCGGTAATTTACTGAAAAATGATACGTTTTCGAGGTATAAGATTTTCTCGTTGCCATTTTCACTGCGAAATTATCGCCCCATCTAGTGTTACCGCGACCGAACATCAAGTGGTCTCGAAACCCGAAAAAATACATACCCCCACCAACTTCTTCGCTCTTATCATCTTCACATCCACTCCGCAAATCAATCGAACTCTCAAGTTCACTCCCGTCTTTATCGGCCACAATTTCCCCATCACGAATCCTCAGGTTGTTCCTGCTGCGTGTCCAGGAAATTCTTCGGAAAAACGACGCCATCACCCAGCGGATCCTCTTAAAGGCTAAAACGTAGACATTTCGCACCCGGGGGCCAATACACTTTACGTCGAATGTTGTTCGTCCAGATTATTTTCAAGTAGTGGAATCTTATCGTCCTTATCTCCTGAGTAAACAGCGAATTATTTTTCTGTGTCGGCGGTGACGGTTCTCCTACGGTCTTTGAAGATTTCCCAGACATCGGGAAAACGATCCTGGAGAGATCCGTGTCGTGGGAAACGATAACCGGGAAAGCTGGCAGCTTTGAAAAAAATCAATCGGTTCGGTCGGTAAAATGAGATATACACCTAATCCCATTTGTTCCGTAAGGATTCGCGAGATTCGATTTAGACGCGCGCGAGGACAGGAAATCTCCACTTTTCCGGGAATCGATTGGTATGAACAACAGACGAAGCTGCACTTTCTCCTTATTCAACAATTTTTGGTTCATTATTACCAAAAATTATATAAAATAGGTATATTGTTCAATGAGTACGAAATGATACTTATTTCCTATGGGTATGAAGTGGGAAATGAACATTTCGAGGGAGAGGATCATAGCAATAGATACAAATACCCCAAAAAAAGATGTTTCTTCAAGATAAAAATGTTAAAAAAATCTTGGCTTCTCTGTTCGAATACCCAGCTATTAAACACTTACTTTTCTCTTTATTGAGTTTCGGAGAATTGAGTAGCCTTCCTGTTGTTCCTGTAGAAGTTGCCTGTGGAATTTCCACACGCTGGAAAAGCTGTTCATTTCCTGCAACAAGCAACATTGAACTCTTTTTCCTAAGGAGCATACGTTGACTTGATAGATGTTGGAAATTTTCGTTTAAAATTATAAAATTTTTGCATTTTTCCTGTTTTTTTACTACCATACCTTTTTTGATGGAAAAATTTTGCCGATCACTAAGCTATGACAATTTTACTGTCAATATTCAATGAATATCTATGTTCCAAGGTCTGAAAGTAGTGCTAGCATATTTCCCAAACTCTAGAGTCATTTTTAATTCATATATGAACTTTTCTAGAAGAAACTAGGTACAGGCTGATTCTTGAGTAATAAGTAGTTGATATCAAATCAGAATTTTGAAGTAAAATCTAAGCATGAGGTTCAAGCACAGAATAAAAAATTTTTGCAAACCCTGGTTGAAAATTTGCATGCAAATTTTTCTTCACCAGGACTTTAGGCTATCAAAAAATTATTAATAAATAATAGTAGTAAAATACCTTAAATATGAAGATAAATGTAGATAAAGCAACAACTACATCATGCTTCGAATTTTCATTTTCACAACACTCAAAACGATTCATAGACAAACCTTCGAATGCTAATCTTTAATTTCATAACATTATATGTAATTATTTATAACTACATCAGCTACAGCTCCGTTCAAACATTTTAATCATCTTATTACTATTGTAGTTTTGGAGAAAGAAAACTAACACCAAATTTTATACGAAAAATGCTTAGAACTTACATGCTTGAAGATTTTCTCACCTGTTGGGACCAGTGATAAGTATAATGAAGGGTTGAAACACTTCATTCCTCGATAAAAATAATTATTTTGGGGAAATGATTATATAGTGGGAATTGTTGGCATTTTCAACACTTGAAAAGTTAATTTTGGTCAAATTCAGAGAAAAGTTGCGCATTTGGCGCCATCTAGTGTAAAACAAGCGAATTAGCGATTCCATTTGCCTTAATTTCTAACTTGTCTTTATACCAAGTGAATAAACCTCAAGAAACTTTTCTTTCTAAACAAATCATATAATTTCAATCCAATTGTGTGACTACAGGAGGGATAGTGTGAATATATTAAATATTACTAGCTCAAATAAACATAAATGCATTTCCTCATAACAAGAAATAATATTCTCAAAAATTCCAAGTTTATTTCATAACCAACACTCAAAACAATGTATTCTCCGTTACTCGATAACTGTATCTTGATGTCCATACATCTTCTTGATCATTTTGTACTTTACGTCGCTGAGCGAGTCCATATTTTTCAAATAACTCTTTGTAATCATCTTTCTTCATACAAATATTGAAATCTCTCTTCAGAAGATATTCCCACAGCTTGGCTTCTTGCCTCAATACATAAAAACGCTTGCAGGTAGTAGTTAACCTGACTATATCAGTGCCATGGATGTATTTGAAGATGTAGTAGATAATTTCTAGGGGCAAATCTTCCAAACATGCATGCCTATGTCCCACTGTACGTAATATTGCATGTTTAATAGGATATGCAATTTGATCTTTAAATAATGCAGACATCGCTCTCAGATTCTGCATCCTTTTCACATCTGCTTCCATATTTACACCGTCAGTATAATATGTCAAAATATCAAGCATAACAGTACAATGGGCATCTTCAATGTTTCGCACAAAAGCATTAATAACTAAATCATCGCCCATTTTTATGCATGAAATTTTACAAACATATAACTGGTAGGGCACTAAGATAAATGATAAATTATAGTTAATTTCATCACATTTTTTCCATCCATGTACTGGAATAAGCTCTTCTATTCTTTTATAACAAAATTCGCTCTCATTGTAAGCATTTTCTTTTTCTTGAGGAATAAATCCATACTCCAACATTAAGACATATATACATCCTACCAAAAAATCACTCTTACTTGGTTTTATGCCTTGCTCTTCAAAAACTTTCATTAGTTTGATCAAATTGGTAGGAATGTTACTCCTATGAAAATCTTCCAAAAGTAATGGCTCCATCACTGAAATGAAAGGTCCATTTATGACTTTCAGAAATTTCAAGAAGGATATGCCCTTAATTAAGAAAATCTTTCCTCAAGAAGGCTGTTTACAAGGAAATGCATTCATGTATATGATTCATACCTAACCTCTAATTCTAATGATTTTCAAGTACGAATAAAATTAATACAATTCAAGGTATTCGGTGTTTTTATACACTTATCGGCAAACCTCTCAATTAAGCTAAAAAACAATAAAATGACAATACCTTCTTCAGTCTCAACTTCCTGACAACTAGGCACATCACTAGACTGTTTGGAACTACTATTAATATTTTTATTTACTTCACTAACAAAACATTCAGCCATTTTATTCTAAAAACATTGATGCAAACATGCATTAACAGAACAACATATAAGGTCCACACAAAAATGTAAATTTTAATATTTACATATTTACAAAAATGCAGTAAGGTTCATTCTTCCAGGATTTGACAATTGTTTGTTGTCGTGTTTTGACAAATTTGACGCACGGTTGCTTCTTTTTCTTGGTTTTCGGATAGATTTGAACATGTGGATAAAAATTACTCAAGTATCAAATATAAATTTAAAATTTAACAAAACAGGTACATATCACTCCAAGCTTAACAAAGATTAAGGGGTATTTCCGTGAATCTTTACCCTTACGAAATACCTGGCATACGTCAAATGTCACCTAACCTGCAAGATTCCCAAATATTTTTAATTTATTATAAATTAACGATGGATTAGAAAATAACTTGTATTTATTTATCTTTGAATTAATGATGACCAAAAACAGTCCAAATACTTTAGGCTAGAAACCATTCCCCAGATTGGGATTCACCTAAACGAAAATACTATTGAATCCCAATTCTGCCCATTAAATTTTGGTTTAATAAAAAACAAGGGTTTTACAAAATTTTTTATTATATTAATTTAATATTACATTCACTTAGCATGTTGTCCTTAGAAATTCCTGAAAACAAAAAAAAATGCTTAATCAACAAATAGCAACACAATCATTGTTTATAATTATCTCAAACCCCATAATAATCCATTCAGTTCCTCCTCATATAGCATAGATCAAATATTATATCATGTATATGCCATATGCACAGTTAAACAAAGATTCAAATACCAAGTGATGAGTTCAACTACATGTAAAGATACTTTAGAAAATTAAGCTGAGCACAAAAAACATCTTAAAAAACTTGCAAGCAACTTACTTAGCCAAAATACCGTCTTTTTTGCATAACCTGACGATGCAATCATCAGATTCACCCATACGTCTGATTGCCCCACACAGCGCATAACTTTTGAAAGTTTCGGTCATTCTTCCAGTTGCTGGATCAACATCAGCAATGCTCAACTGAATGGAGGCATGGTCTTTGGCGTGAATAATTCTGTTGCTTGCAGAGCTAGACAAAAATTTTGGCAAATTTAAATTTCAATCATTCTAAAATAATGTACTTCCTCACCATTTCCTTGGGCAGTACAGATCAACCTTTTCACCAGCGTCGTTTTCCATTTTGGATTATGAAATATCAACTAAAAAACAAATAACTTTAGAATTTTAGCCCTTGTGTATGTAAAATTATAAAACTTACAAAATTTCTGAGAACACGCGGCTGCGAAAGTAACCTCTCTAAAAAGAAGTTCAAAAAAGAACCACACAAGTCAAGTAATGGATCTTTCTTCTGTCACAGAAAATGTTTCTTTTTCTTGTCTTATCTGTAGTACAAAAAATTTTTAAATGAAAGAAAATGAGAATTTTTTGAAAGCACCAAGAAATAGAAAGTAATGAGAAAAATGGATATTCTGAATGATTTGTCCTTTGCTCCGCAGCTATTACAGACGGTACGGTACACAAACAGCAGAGAAACAGTAGAAAGAAGAAGTTTTTCGGCATGTCTTCTACAAAGAAGTTCAAATGAATTTTCACATGTTGTCTATGGTTCCAGCGATATTCTTTTACGTCGGGGACGGGTGATTGTTAAGGTTAAAAGTTGACGGAATCGTAAGTAAATCTAAAAATATTTGTACAATCTCAGTTAATTTCACTCAGAAGGTTTGAGGTTTTCTTTTCCCCTTTGCTAAACTTCTTTACCTCTAGATATTTTCATTTAATTTTGCCTAGAATTCAATTCCTGTCGATGACCAATTGTTGTTCTTCAGTCTACAACGTTGTGTAGGACCGTACTGTATTTTTGAAGATCTTATAAAATAGTCCATAACATACCCTATGATTGAAATGAAAGAGAACGTTTGATTATATTACTAATTGAATTTTTTTTTCAGATACAAGATGGGTAAAATAATGAAATCAGGTAAAGTCGTACTGGTCCTTGGAGGTCGGTACGCTGGCAGGAAAGCAGTTATTGTAAAAAACTACGACGAGGGCACTTCTGAAAAACCCTATGGACACTGCTTGGTTGCTGGTATTGATAGGTACCCAAGAAAAATCCATAGCCGAATGGGCAAAGGAAAGATGCACAAGAGGTCTAAAATTAAGCCTTTTGTTAAGGTGAGCATAACTATACCTTTGAGTCATGTTAATATTGATGGACTCTCTATGTTTTCACCTTTGTTAACTGTATTACCAGCCAAATAATTATAGTATAGATCTAGTGACTGTACGATATTATTGTATAATAAAGAATGTTTTTTTTTTCAGGTAATAAATTACAATCATGTTATGCCAACTAGATATAGTGTTGACATCATATCCGACTTGAAAGTCCTACCAAAAGACCTCAAGGACCCAATGAAGAGGAAGAAGGTTAGGTTTCAGACTAGAGTAAAGTTTGAAGAACGTTATAAGCAGGGAAAGAATAAGTGGTTCTTCCAAAAATTAAGGTTCTAGTTTGTTACATATAATAAAGCCAAGTAAAAATATTCGTTATTTGTTTCAATTTTCTTTGTCAATTACTATCCCTTGATATTTGTGGTATGGTAGAACAAAAATAAATGATAAGACTTCAGAAAAAAAGCAACACTTTATTTATGGTTTGCTACCCAATAATAGTGAAGAACAATGAATATACCGAAAGTTTGATCCTAAAATACCAGCTTATAAAATACAAATTTGAAGGCACTTGTAAAAAAAAATATAAATTCATTAAAATTGATTATGAAATGACCCTGTTGGGATGAAGGAGGTCTTGTACAATTGAAATATATTTCTAAAGTTAATAAAAATATCACAAATAAAACAGCAACTTTGCCACTTTGAAGAAGGTCGTCAAAGGATTCCATTGCAAACATTCCTTTACAGAGTTACCTGATGTGATGAATACATCTATTATAAAAATACTGTTGAATTACACGATATGGATATAAAATGTATACAGCAATTTTCACATCATCATAAAATATAACAAATATTTAACTTAGATGGATTATTGAAAGTATTTCTAGAGATGTTCTTTGGTTCACACTAGTTCCCTTTAAGAAAATGAATTGCATTAGTTTCTCAAGCTGAAATCAACGTCAATGAAGAAACAAATTCACAATCATTACTAATTTTATAATTTCAATAAATAGGTGTAGTTCTAATTCTATCCAGAACTAACAAACAACGACCGATAAATATTTTTAAGCTTAGCATAACACGAAGATCAACAACTGAAATTTTTTATCCTTCCGAAATATCAGTAGGGTGTCCTTGGGTTTACGTTTATCATCTCGCTAGTGCTGAAATTACTTCGTTAGTTATGAGTATTATTTTATCAAATCCTCACCTTTTTCCGCATTTTATATGTACGAACAGCAATATTATGCCCAAAAGTAGACATATACATCCTATCGCTATGTACGCAATCCCTAAAAATGGATTTTTTCCTCCAAGTAGTGAAGTTGTACTCAGTATCATCCGTTTCGTACCATCGAATTCCGAGACATCGTATGCTGCAAACATTGGTAAACTGTCAAATGCTGATTAAATTCATCTTGATAGATAGTAAAGCAAATATTCCATTTGCCTAGTCCCATTATTTTATTTCTCAATCAGTTGGTACTTACAATATTCTACCTCCAACTCATAGGTTCCCTTGATTAAACCATTAGCAAGTCCCGGTTGGCTGTGATTAACTCTTCTGTAAAGTTTCCGAAAAGTGGGCAGAGCTGCAGTTCTCATCCACACAATGAAGTCTTCGTTTTGAAATCCGTTATTGTCTGCATTTTTTAAATCCAGCTCATAAATATTCTGTTTCCAAGCTTTAGGCTTGGTGAATCCTTTGAAAGCTTCCTTTAAATCTCCTGGAGGATTCCTGAATTTGATGTTCTTATCAGAATCCCAAGCAATTCCCGTCCTCAACAATTCAATTTCTACTTTGTTGTTCTTATCATTCGTATGTCGGTACAAAGTGAATTTATCTGTAATATAGATCTCAAAATCAAGGAGCATGTTCAAAATTAATCTAAATGTACTTTTTACTTACCACTGAACATAGAATTAGCAATAGCCCCACACGGAGCAATAGGTATTCCATTATCTTTATGAAATGGCATACAATCAGTTGATACCGGATTTTCTAATCTTCCTAACAACTGATTATCATCCCTAGATTTTACATATCTCCTATGATTCTGATAGTAATTACTTAGTCCATAGTACATATAAACCTTCCCCTGAAATATACCAATTATAATTTCCTAGTGTTGTGCTATAATGAACGTTTATTAAAAAACTTTAGAGCATACAAACAAATGCAAACCTCTATAGAGGGACACCCTGTATATTATAAATGAACTGCAAATTAAAATGTACCTACTTCAAAGTTACTTTTCAAATCAAAGACTATATTACATCTGCATATATTGCTTGAATTCTGTTTCACAACATCAGCACAAATTTTTCCAGTTAAGTGGCCTGCCCCATCTGTTTCATTACAGAAGGTGTAGTCGATAACATGCTCCTTGACTTTATCAGAAAAGTATAGCAGTCCTATTCCTACTGGAATGAAGGCAATACCTATAACGAAAAAAGTTGGTAGGACTGTTCCTGCAGTAAGTATGGGTTGCCAAGCAGGAAGCTTTTGCTGTTTGAATGCACTGTCTGAAAAATAAATCTTGAAATTATTATATTAAGAAAATTGTATTATCATCATCAGTTCATACTCACATAACTTAACCATAATAAAGGATAAAAATAAAAATCAGATGAATAAAGAAGTGTGAGAGGAAAGTATGATGGTAAACGAAGATTACATTTTATTGACTTCATAATCAATATACTAAAATATTCAAAACTGATACCTTGAAACTATAAATTGATTTTATTCCATTTCCCAACGTAGGTGATTAACGAAATATCAATATATTTTCTTTGACACAGATATAAAAATTGATAATCAATAAATGGGTTATTGAAAGACACAGGGTGAATTTTACCTGCTGGTTTTTTAGTCTTTTGAGATTGAGACTCCGAAGACTCTGCATTGGTAGACATAATAGTGAATTATTTTGCTGTCTTTGAATTTTTAATTACTAGAAAAGATAAAAAGAAACATCAACTTTTAACTTTTTGTTGTGTTAATGTTTATCGATTTGTCTTTGGCATATTTTATTTTCATATTTGACAGTTAACATGTGATATGTGTCAACCATTGAAAAGAGTTGAAGCGAAAAGTTTCATCATTTTTCCGCAAACACAACAAATATTTATCACTTCAGATCACCGTCCCTAACTATATTTACTAAGTATTATTAGTACAACATTTTCCATTTCCAGATCTAATGTAATTTAATAGTAGTAATAGTAGTAATAACAATAAAGAAAAAAAGATAAACTCTTTGATTTTGTCAGACCTAACCAAAAAACCATCAAGATCTTCTATGCCGATCGAACGTAAAAATCAAAAACAAACAACCCCTTGATTGACTGGTAAAAAAATCAAGCAATTCGAGTACATGTATTTTTTTTAGAATAGAGGAAAAGATATATTCATACCATTTCGAAATGAATTCCATCAAGCAGAAGATTCAAATTTTATTCGAAAATGAACTATATTCCAACGTAGTGAAGATTGTAAGTTGAATAGCATTTATACTCAAAATTTCTAAATTTGATTCTCATTTTCAGTGCGATTTGATTCTCACATCTGGAGATAAAAAGCTTGATTATTTTGATGAACTGCTATTGAGTAGTTACCACGCAGATTCTTTATTTGCTCTTGGTCAATTTGTCAATGCCGAAAAGTATTTTAGAAAATGTATTACAATGAGAAAAAACATTTCTAGGAACAAGCATGTGAAATCCTCAGATAAATGCAATGAATTACCTAGAGATGTAGATTTGAAGTACAAGGTTCATTTATGTCTTTTATCAACCAAAAAGAAGAAAGAAGCTTTGGAAGTCTTACAAAGTATAAAGGGTAAGCATAGAACTGTCAAGATAAATATGGCTTTGGGTTCGTTATTGATGGAGGTTGGGAAAGATCGACTCGCTACGATAGCTTTCAAAGAAGTTTTAGAAGAATGTCCTTTTGCTATTGAAGCAGCTGAAAATTTACTGAAACTTGGTGTGAAGGTAGGGTTTAATCATTAATTTTATTTTAATTTTTATCGATGTTTTTCCACAGTAATATGATTTTTTATTGAATATTCTGAATTGTAGGGTGCTGATGTCAACTCTTTAACTGTAGAAGCAACAAATGATGTTGGCTGGTTACAAATATGGTTGAAAGCTCAGGCACAGCTGTATTCCAAAGATTTTTGGAATGCTATAGAAACTCTAGAACAATTAGATGTTCCACAGTATTTGAAAGACAATGTACATTTGTTAGTTACCATAGGATATTGTTACCATTATTTATGTGAGGACCAAAAAGCTATAGATGTCCTACAGAGAGTGAGTATTTCTTAAAATGATTTCACCTTGATAATTTCACAGACTTTTTTTAGGCATATAAGTTAGATTCAAATATGAGAAGAGGCTTAGATTTACTTTCAACATTATTAGTTGATACTGAAGATGAAACTCAATCCGATTTCTTAGAGAGTCTTATACCACAAACTGATATGAGTTCATGGTATCCCGAGCATTGGATTGTATTTGCTAATTATATGTGTAACTGTAAGAACTATGAAAAAGCAGGATTATTTGCACACAAGGCTTTGTTGGTAGGGGGAGAAAACAATATAGAGGTTTTATACGTGAAAGCATTTTGCTTTTTTAAAATGGGAAAATATAATGATGCTGCAGCACTGTGTTTGGAAGCACTCCAAATTTGCCCTTATCGACTAGATGTTTATAAGATTCTTGTTGATTGTTACTTGAAAATAAATAGGATCACAGATGCCGATGCGATGGCTTTGAATGCTTGTAAGCAGATGAATAATTCTCCCCACGCTTTGAAGGTGAGTTTAATTCTGAATGTGTGTGAGGTTGGCCTAGCATATCTCGATTTTTGAAGAAAAGAATTATTTCACATTGCAAATGTCAGCTTATCTTCCATAACCTTTTTTTAGCTTCATGCAAAAGTTCTGTTGAAAGACCCAGCAGCAAATGCTAAAGCCATAAAAAAAATCTTGGAAAAGGCAGTATCTGTGCCTCATCAGTCATCAACCAACACTGTGATCATTCTAGCGCTATTTTTGCAACAGCAGTCTCAATATGAATATGCTGAACAGCTATTATTGAAACAAATCAATTCACAACCATCTTCCCGATTATACCTTCTGCTTGGTGATTGCTACGTCAATTTATCGAAAGAAGAAGATGCATTTGAATGTTACACCACTGCTCTAAGGTAAAAATACTTACTCAACTTTTTGAATACTTGGAATCGAATTTTAGGCTTTACACAGAATATATTTTGTTTTTATCGTTTCAGGTTGGATCCGACAAATCAGAGAGCTGTGGAATGTCTGAATATGTTACTTCCTAATTTCTCCAATAACAAAAACGAAAGTTACTACACTACATGTGAAGGAGGGACATCTCACCCTTCTCAAAGTACTCTTGCCTCAGAAAGAGATGTGGAAAGCGATCCGGAATATTGGCCAAATAACTCAGAAATCATAACGATAGACTAGCCTGACTGTAATGTAGATACTCTACAACTTGTGATATTAGTTATATGATCTGGCTGTTTTAGAATAATTTGTATACAGTGTGGAATATGATAATATTTTCAGTGTTGAATTATTATTGTGATAATTTTTATTTTAATTGATTTTTTCATTGTGTGAAATGTACTGAATAATTTACTCAAGAAATGGAGAATATTTTTATTTTTCTTCCTTCCAACAAGCCCCTTTATTTAATAAAAAATAGCACAATGCGAACATGTTTGGTATTCTCTTAACGCCGAATGAAATTATAGAATGCGATGGAGAAAAGAATAATAAGAAGGTTAAAAAGAAATTCAGATTAGAAAATAAAATAAAATCCACAGATCCTTCAACGATTTGTTTGTCTATGGATGCAAAGAAGAAGAACGGCCCTTTGTCAGAATCATAGACAGTAATGCTCCTGATCATAGACATCTATCATAGAAATCACTGTTCAATGGCTTATGGTCAAAACATTGAGTACGATAAAGAATTGATTTCTTTATTGAATTGATTGACCCATATAATGGGTCAAGATAAAGTACAAAATGGGCAGGTTATCTCCTTCGGTACCGCAGGTACTACTTCCTTATAGCGAGGTCACCCAACCAACCTATAAGAACCAGGAAATCCCTTTCAGAAAACCTCTCTATTCCTGAAACCATACCGAAATACCAGAAATTCGCCAGGAAAAATTTAAAAACTGGCTAATATTGACAACTCTCCAGAACCCAGAATTAATTCGGTAATTTTTCGCTGGTTCTGGCAAAGAATAACAAATCTTGTTACTCTTTAGTTCTGGTCTGATTCAAGAAAAAAGTTTTAGCTCCTTTGGTTTGATGTTAACATTGAAATATTGTCAGATTTGAATCTTCCGAACATAATAATGGCACTGTAGCGTAATTCAAGATATTTTTCAGAGAAAACGGGGACAGGCAAAATCCGAAATGCGATCTTGCCACATTGCATAAAACTCGAAAGATAACAATTTGCACTGATTCGGTTTGTTTTGCTTTCTGGGGATAATGGAATGGAGTAGGGATGAGTTTTCTTTTCTTCAGTTCTCAGAATCATGGTTCAGAAATTGACAGGTCCTAGATATCCTGGATATTTCAAATTAATACGAATGAATTCTTACCATAGATCGGAATCTATGCTTCTTATGTCTTACGAATGTGTTGTGTTTTTAAGCGATCATTTGTGTGTGAAAATGTCTCAGATTCTAGAAAGAGTGTATGGAATTTTCATGTCTTGAGAATGTTGTTTGGTTTTCTGTGCGGACAGTCGAGATCTGCAGTTTAGAATTTGGAGTTGTTGAATTATCACCCATTGATGTTGGATTTGGATTCAAGATTCAAATCAACATCGAATATCCCCCCCCCCCGGTGAATATAATTTGTCCACAGAAGGGATTTTGATGATAGCATTGAGTATTAGTTTAATACTCAATGATGATAGAGAATTTATTTCGAAAGTGTTAAAATGTCTTCCGAGAAAATGATATGGTTCATTTGTTGATCCCGTTTATCGATCAAGATTACAGATGTAGGTGAGTACCTACATATATTTGTTTAAGTTTCTTGGGATAATATGAGTGTATATAATCTTGAAAGTTAAATATATTTCGTTCATTCATGGAATATCGGTGATCAGAAGAATGCCATACTTTACGTGAGGATAATTTTTTTAACGTATGTTGTAAGCTAAATTCTACGTTTAGACATCAAATTTCAAAACTCTTTTATTTCTTTCTACTTAAGCCTATTTAATACTTAGCCTACATGAGTAATCATATATTTCATAGCAGGGTATTTTTCGTGGATATGATCAAGCCAAAGAGTAGAAACGTCATACTCTTCGACCAAGCAGCCATTTTAATAACGTAGATACGGTACTTGCTATATATCTTCTTGCCTGAATCATTCCAAATTCTTACAATTCCCAAACAAGCTAGCATGTCTATTGCCCAGCCTGGCCATAGTGAAAATTCTAATCGGTAGAATTGCCTTTTAGTCCGTCTCGCTCCCAAGGTTCGCATCTCCCTTTTAAACTTCGAACAAGTCTTCAGGGAACCATAGAAGACACCGATAGAGACGTAGGTTTTCCTTCGATCGCCCCAGCAATTTATGAACAAACAAACGGAATATACGACATTATTTCGTCTATCCAGTTTCTCCTTTTCCAACAGTTTCCGGATCCCGGGACTGAGTTATGTGGCCGTTGTCGACTCCTCTCCTAGGTGACATTCCAATTGGATCAGACACCTGACTTGAATGGCTATGGGTCATTAAACTAACTTCATCTGTTTTATGGTCTCAATTTCGATGGATTTGTACTTTTTATGGGGACAACGTTCAAAACCCCTCGACTTCGAAAGAATTATTATACGGAAGGGGTGACACGAGCGGAATGCGGGGTCGGTGGGACACAAACGAGCAATAATTGTCACTTCAAGAGGGATAGTGAGTCTTTTAGTTGAGCTGAACTGATAAACAGTGTTTTTAGTCATAAAAAAATCCTTTTTTCAATTGGGTTGGCTCCTGAAATTCGAAGGATGAATTTCATGAATACCGAGGCCTAAAACACTACTCTTCACTATCGATGAGTTGACTCGGTACTACCCACCCCTGTCTGTGATCGGTGCTAACTTCACTCATCAGTTTTGCCAAAATGACAACTAACATAGATTTTTTGACTTTTTCGTTTCCTAAATGCCAAAAATTCTCGAATATTTGATTAAGGTTATAATCTATGTTCCGAAGCTCTTTTCCTATTCCCCGATTTGAAATATACAAATCGTATTCGATCAATTTCATCTTTGCTCCTGCGAGTTCTTTTTCCTTTAGGCTATCAATACCACGTAAGATTCAGTTTTGCGGAGACAAAACGGCCTTGTCACATCCACTCAACGCCCTTCCAATCGTGTGGGTCCCAGAAGAATCGAAGAAAGAGAAATAGTTGTATCAAAAGCGGACCCCGTGGGAAATATTCGTCCGGCCATTAGTTATCGACAAGGACGACATCACGTTCTGGTAGCCAACCCTAGCGACTCCTTTTCGTGACATGGAAAACACCTAAGTGGACACAGGATCGATCTTCCGATCCGCCGGAGGGCTAATACCCGGCATCAAAAGTGTCACCGGAGCGGACCCGGAGCTAAGTGGCCCCCATCAGAAAGATGGCCTTCCCGAAACGACGGAAAAGAATGAAACGAACAGTTTGATTTTTCCAGATGATTTCGGGGTCTCTGTAACAAGAGTTGGGTCACTGAAACAACGTATGAGAAATGTCTAGAAGCTTCTATGATTGTGTGGCGTTACAAAAACTCATGGAAATCGCGAAAAAAAACTGAATTATTTCAGTGACATTCGAATGACTGGAAACTTCTATGAACGTGTGACGTTCCAATCAAAGAACTGATCTGACTCTGTGAAACTCCAAGTTCTTTGTTCATAGACATAGAGACTTGTTTTTATGTCTATGTCTCTGATACACAGAACCATAAACATAAAGAATGTCTTTTCTATGTCTATGCACAGAGTATATGCCATGAGTGAGGAACATAGACTGATTGAACTGAGGTAATCTATGCGAAGGATGTGGCTTAGCTGACGCTTCCAGACGTATTTAAATATCCGAACAAAAATAGCGGCCCTTCCGAACGGAAAAAGGCCCTAACGACGAGGAATCGCCGTCGGGAAGGTTTACGCGCCAAAGTTTAAAACTAGGATTGCCCGGTCGATTCCCCCGGGATATCGCAATCCAATCACATTCAGATTTCTCCCGAGGAAATTCGTGAATACCTGATTTGATGCGGCCCGTGCTTTTCTATATGCATATTAGTTCAGACAGTTACAAATCCGCCCGGTCAGGACACATGCTCGTCATCTGCATGTGCCGGCCCGCGGGTCATCCGCTGTCCGTTTTTGGTTTTATTTCGTGGATATTTGCGGCCGACGAACGGGGGGGAGCTCTCCCCTTTTCTCCGAGACGTCCCCGAGGGCTAAAGGGTTCGAAGTTCGCAGGCTACGTGATGGATCGTCGCTTCCTGTACGATATTTTCGGTTATTTTTCCACTTTCGTCTTGGGGAGTTTCGCCCCCGTCGAAATTACTGAACCAAAGGGTTTTTCATCGTCAAGCGCGGTCGATGTTGAAATGGAATAAAACAAAGCGCGTGTGGGGTATTAACGACATCCTTTTTCTGCTCCCTAATTGTCGAGATTGCCCCAAATGCCTGTAATTTTCGAATTTCCAGCGGAAAATTGTAGAAATGCCAAAATTGACGTAACCATAGAGTCGAATAATTCAATAATTCTTCATTTTCATCCGAACCAGAGAAGTAGTCCGAACCAGAGAAGTAGGGTCATAGATAATGACTCAATTGAGCGATTTCATTTGAAAGAATTCACAATATGGGAATCTCAAACAAGCTATATCGTAAAAAAACAGTTAGTCTATCAGTACCAACCTTCTATCAACTGAGAAAAAAGGATTTGTTCGAAAAAAATCTCAAAACCCCCTTAAAAAAATGTCAAAAATTACTCTACTAATGATTTGGTTCGACTTATCATCCACATGGCGCTACAATCTACATTTGAATTCTCAATAGACGAGTTCAGTACCTGAATGAGTTTTCCTAGAAACGAGAGCATTATCAATGTTATCATTTATTGATACCATTGTTGGAAGAATGCGAAAAATCAGATGAAGAGAAGTTCACTGGAAGATTAAGAAGGACAATGAAAATTAGTCTAAATAGGAAGAATCTTAACGAGCGACTAATACCAAGGCTTGCTCACCACCGAGCAGTACTCATCCGGTATCATATCTTGGACCACCATCGATTTAGCAGCCCTACAGTGAAAAATAAGAAGAATGTTGACAAACATGGTAAAAAACACCCTAGAAGCAAAATAGAACGACATCTTGGTAGTTGAGGACTTCGAGAATATTTCCTGAACAATTTGATTTAGTCGTCATCGACCAAGTGCGTGTTTGTGAAGAAGTTCTGATTTCGTCCAATAGATTAACTTGTTAATTTTATACAGGAGTTTCATTCAAACTTTCTCCCAAGAAAATACAGAAATTAACTTCAAGACCTGTCCTTCGCGCGACGGGCTAAATCCCCAATATTCCCTTTCAGAGGAATCATCCCTTGTCCACTCTTCCATTTATATCGACACGGAGTACATTATCACATTGGTGACAGCGGTGGGATCAAGAAAGAACTAAACGAAATATATCACCAAGGATGCCTCGGAGGCTGATCATAGCTGTCGTTATAGATGTGCGACGTATGAAACCAGGAGACAAAGGAAGTTGGAAAAATATCAAGACCATCCCTACTGTCATTCCATCAACAGGCCAGATACCCAAGAAGCAAAATAAAACGACACCTTGGTAGTTGAGGACTTCGAGAACATTTCCTGAATAATTTGAGTTGATCGTCATCGACCGAGTGCGTGTTTGTGAAGAAGTTCTAATTTCTTCCAATAGATTTACTTGTTAATTTTATACAGAGAGTTTCATTCAAACTTTCTCCCAAGAAAATACAGAAATCAACTTCAAGACCTGTCCTTTGCGCGACGGGCCAAATCCACAATATTCCCTTTCAGAGGAATCATCCCTTGTCCACTATTCCATTTATATTGACACGGAGTATTACATTGGTGACAGCGGTGGGATCTAGAAAGAACTAAACGAAATATATCACCAAGGATGCCTCGGAGGCTGATCATAGCTGTCGTTATAGATGTGCGACGTATGAAACCAGGAGACAATGGAAGTTGGAAAAATATCAATACCATCCCTACTGTCATTCCATCAACAGGCCAGATACCCAAGAAGCAAAATAGAACGACATCTTGGTAGTTGAGGACTTCGAGAACATTTCCTGAACAATTTGAGTTGGTCGTCATCGACCGAGTGCGTGTTTGTGAAGAAGTTTTAATTTCTTCCAATAGATTTACTTGTTAATTTTATACATGAACTTCATTCAAACTTTCTCTCAAGAAAATACAGAAATCAACTTCAAGACCTGTCATTCGCGCGACGGGCCAAATCCACAATATTCACTTTCAGAGGAATCATCCCTTGCCCACTCTTCCATTTATATTGACACGGAGTACATTATTACATTGGTGACAGCGGTGGGATCAAGAAAGAACTAAACGAAATATATCGCCAAGGATGCCTCGGAGGCTGATCATAGCTGTCGTTATGGATGTGCGACGTATGAAACCAGGAGACAATGGAAGTTGTAAAAATATCAAGATCATCCCTACTGTCATTCCAAGAAGGGGATGTACCCAGGGAGTATGGGAGGCTAAAGTCATAATATGACTGAAATGTTCGATATGAGGGTGCACCTGTTGAGAAACGTCCAGTGCACTCTCCGCGCTCCAAAAGCGGGCTCATCCACGATGGATTTTTTCCGACGAATCCAAACGTCGACATTTTTCCGTCGAGACTTTCGTTCGGTGGTCCGTCACAGAAGCCGCGCACTCCAGGAAACTCTCCATCTCCACGCCCGAAGTTCCCAATTACAACTTCGCAAACTTCCCAAAGTACTTTTAATAAGGCATAAAAACTTTATCAAGCAAGTCATAAGATTATTGATTTTTAAGAGGGTTGCGCGGAAACCCTCCGCACGGTGCAACCCCCATATTGGATCATGCCCGCCAGTATGCCGATTCCGAAAGTTTTATACGTGTTTGAACACGGCGTTTGTTTCGTAAACTTTTTCTAACTGGACGAATATGAAAAACGCTCGGCCGGTGTGATTTTTCGAGGTGTCTGAGGGGTGCTGTGCGGTCCTAGTGTTCGAAAATCGGGGTGAGTTTTACTTTTCAAACTTTCAGAATGCATGCGCTCGCTCTGTTTATCATCTGTTCTTAAGTTGTTAGGTTAGGTTATGTTGTGTGACGTAGAGGAAATCCGAGCATATAGCGTAGACAAGTTGTCGATTTTCCTTGACTGTCTCTACTGAAAAAACTGGAGAAGAAAATTGCCTAAGGAATTTGTTACAAAAAAAATAGTGAAGGTTTAAAGTTGAATTCTTCGTTGTGGTGAATTAATGACAAGTTTTAGGCAGGTATCGCAGGACTGATGAATCACAAACAAACATTAGTTATCTCTCTCTCTTTCCATTTCTTCATACGAAAGTTCAACCTTGAAAAGTTTTTGATTTATTGGGATATTCTCAATGATTCTGATTTTCACCTTTGACGTTGTTGAAGATATGCAACTGGCCCTGAAAAATCATTAAATGAGTTCTGACATTACCTAACCTGATATTTTCATCTTTCTTGAAGGTGTTACCCATATGAAATTTGTTGTTATTTTTTTTTTTGTATACATTGAAATTTTCAGTTTTATTTACTTAAATTTTTTCTTTATTCGAAATATTTCGTCAGTGACAAATGGAACTTTAGTGGGATAAATATACAGGGTGTAAATATATTAATAGATGCGAAAAAAATTGTCAAATATGGATCTTTCACGTGAATTTTATTTAAAGCAGCTCCTAAAGATGGTACCTGACTAGCAATTCTTCAATTATAAATCAACTGAATTCATTTCGACAGTTTTTTTCTAAAAAAAATTGAGAGCTGACAATTTCATTAGGATACACTTCTAGTCAACTGGAACTGTATTTCATTTGGGAGATTTATAAAACAAACAACACTCAGAAAACATATTTATACACGTAAAAGAGTTAATCAAAATAATGATAATTTCATAAGCTTGTTGCTAATGCAGCAATAGAGGGAGAGGCAAAATTACAGATTTGAATAGGGAATTCGAAATTTCTTTTGAATTTCTCGTCCTCTACTAAATCTTTAGGTTTGTACATCCCTATGAGGATATGAAAAAAGCTTTCGATGACTTTGAAACTTTTCTGTGGCATAGAGAAATGCACGCAAAGCAATGAGGTACATTCTAGCAGAATCTTCCAGGGCTGTCAAAAAGTTCCTTAGGAAATCTAAGAAATACACTGCTCAACAAGTAGTACGGATCACTTATGAATTTCTCTTCATTTGTGACTCTTGTTGAGTTATCTGGAACATATGTTCTTTCAAGAAAAATTGAGATATTTCAAGTTGTTTTTACCATATTCGTTCTCTACTTTATGAAGCTGTTGCCCTCTGAAATCAATTGTAGAAGGCTACAGATGTTGGCTTTGGCTAAAAAAAACCATGCACGTTGTATCTGTTGCTAAACCTATTATGATGTGCAGAGATGCCTAAGCCTAGTCAACTGTCCACAACAATCTGGAGCAGTTTCTTACGCTTTTCTGGAGATTTGGACCCGTTTGTCCGAAAATTTCATAGACTGTCTCATCGAAAGTATGATAATAATCGTGTTGAACATCGTGAAGATGGAATTATCCGATCTCCATGAAATCTCCTTCCATACGAACCTTGGAAACAAACACGAGACTCCACTGCCGGAATTTTTCAACCCTTCGATTAATTAAAAGCGGGCAGGAAGTTCGAGATTCCAAACCGATGATTCCGGAAAAGGTAGGATAAATAGAAATTACCTCATCCGTTCTTGAGAACCGTGTAAACACGGCCGCGAACGTTAAATCTGTGGGACGGTGCGAGAAGTTAAGGATGGAGCCGCCGAGACGAGCAAACTTTACCAACTTTGCCGTCTATATATCAGGAGGAATAAACGGCCACAGCGCCGTTATAAAATAGAAGAGAGCTTCCGTTAAACGAATCTGGGGCAGAGTTATACTCTTCAGAGATAAGGTGTTTGGTATATTGAACCGGAAGAGGTTCGGAGGGAGGAAACTTTTTGGCTGTGGTTCAGTCTTAGGTACATTAGGAGGGATACGATAATATTTGCAAGAAACTAATAGAGTCATTCGGGACAACTGTGCGCACTTTTGCCTTTCAAGCCATACCCTGTTTCAAATGTTGAAGCTAGGAAAATTAAAACATATTCATAAGATAGAGAATTTTCTGATCTATAAGAAAACATCAAAAAGCAAACAAACAAAAACGTTTTCTTTTCGCAAAAAAGAATTTAATAGAGAAAGTCGGAGTGCGTTCACATGCCCCGTATTGCGGGTAAGTGTGCGCACCCTAACGGGGTAAGTGAACGCAGTGCTTAGTGAACCACACAATCAAAACAAACTACAAAATAATGTCATCAAAATGTTACAATATTAGAGAAATACTGTTTATTTTCAATACAGAAGCGCTTTTTTACAAGCAGTGCATTATTGTTCGTGCCACAATTCTTGGTGAACACAACACTTGATACATTCCCCTGTTGGTGGCTCTTCATATTTTTCTGAACAAATAGGACAATATATATCGAGTCTTAACCAAGAAAATCAACAATGTCATAATTTATTCCTCACTGAACTAATGCCCATATAATGAATCTATGCGCACACTTACCCGCGCACACTTTCCCCAGTAAGCCAAAATTTGAATTGACGTTCTTATAGAGTTAAGCAGCTAAGAGAACCTAAAATTTTTTATTATACATTTAGATTAATATGCCCATGATCGAATAAAATATTGTTTAACACTGTCGGACTCGGTACTTGGACCTGGCAGAATTTGCAGAGATGCTAAAAATTAACAAGAAAACTAGTGAATTTGATTGATTGCAAATAAAAAGTTAACGAAACGTCGCACGGCGCACTCCTATGAAAAACTAATTTGGGGATTCTGCGCCCTTGCTTCACCCAAATGAACCCCTCTTTCATACATTGCATAGTCGAGATATACGCACTGCGCACACTTACCCACTGCGCCCAGTTACCCCGAATGACTCTATGGTTTTGTGATTAAGTAGTTGGTAGCTTTAAGTTCACGTCTAGGCTGGCTTGTGCCATTGTGTGGACCAAAGTGGACAGTCTTTTCTACTCACAAGTTTGACTTTCGATATTCACCTATGCTTCTTGGAAAAACCATAGTTTGACTAGCAATATGGGGACTTGAGGTGTTTTTCTGATACGAGGATGTATTGATACCTAGTTAGCTTAGACCAGTTCCATGCATACAAAAAATATTGCGTTACCACAGCAACGATCAATAACTCATAAGAAGTGTCAGTGTGAAGTTTGAGGTCCAAAAAGTAAACCAGAGTTACGCAATGAATTAAAGGAAAGGAGATGTCCACCGAAATTATGAAAATCGAAAAATTGGAGTATTTAAAAGGGTTAAGAGGTGGGCAGATTTACGAAGATATGCTCAATACCCTTGGTGATGAATGTCCTTCGTATGCGACCGTGAAAAATTGGACTGCAAGCTTCAAAAGTGGTAAATTTTCCATTGAAGTTGATGACCGATCGGGGAGGCCAGTTTCTGTGTCAGTCCCCGAAAATATCGATGCAGTTCATGACATGATTTTATCAGACCGTCGAATTGGGCTAAAACGGATATCTGAAGCACTGAATATTTCATACGAACGCGTTCATCATATAGTTCACGTCAATTTGGACATGAGAAAAATTGCTGCAAAATGGATCCCCAAATGTTTGAATGTCGAACAAGAGCGTGCAAGGGTAGAAGCATCGCTTTCGATCTGTGCTCGATTTGAAAACGATGTAGACTTCTTAAACCGAATTTTTACTATGGATGAGACTTGGGTACATTTCTACGATCCAGAAACAAAGCAACAATCGATGGAATGGCGACACTCTGGTTCTACAAGACCTAAGAAATTTCGTGTCTAAAAATCTGCTGGAAAAGTTTTTGCTTCAGTTTTTTGGGATTGCCATGGAGTAATCATGATTGATTTTTTGGATAAGCGCAGAACAGTAACCGGAGATTACTATTTGACATTATTGACCACTCTACGGGAGAAGTTAAAGAGAAAAGACGCGGAAAGCTATCCAAAAGTGTTTTGTTTTTGCAGGACAACGCCCCTGCACACAAATCTCATGTTGCCAAGCAGAAAATTCGTGATTTAGGAATTGAATTACTAGAACACTCCCCTTATTCACCAGATTTGGCACTATCCGACTATCATCTCTTTTCTCAACAGAAAAAAAGTTTAAAAGGTCGTAAATTTTCTTCCAACGAGGAGGTAGTGAAAGCTGTGGAGGTCTGGTTTACTGAGCAAGAAGAATTATTTTTTTGAAAGGTATGGAGACGTTGCAGGTTCGCTGTAATAAATCTATCCAATCAGGAGGAGAATAAGTTGAGTAATAAAATATTTGGACATTGAAATTTCGTTTGGTTCTATAGTAGGCTAAGAATTTTTCAATATATAGAAGATATATGATGATATATAGGCCAGTCTAGGGCATGTAGATAAGGCAGACGAAACCATGGTCAGCATCTACTTTTTCTCGACGAAATGGTCTTTCTGTTGATACTTGAAAAACGTAGATATTGAAACTGATTTCTATATGTCTACATGACTTCCATGTGCCCTATGAGAATAGTTTACAGAATTGAAAACTCAATATACCTAGGTATTCAGGGCTCTTATTTTATCGAATTGATGAAAATAAAGAAAGAAGGCTCAAAAGGAAAGAAATTCTGTTATTCTTTCGCAATTCAGGCGGAAACAAGCACCAATGGCGAAAATAATAAATAAGCCAAAATTACACCATGTTCTCATAGACATAAAATCCGATTCCTTCGTCCCATTCGTCCAACACCAAGCGCACAAACAAGAAAGCGAAGACTATCCCACGACCCCGTTGAAATGACGGTGCTGCACAGCGTAGCCCTCAATCAGTATCGCCCTGTTTACAACGGTATCAGAAAGCTCTTATTTATAAGAGTTTTCGAACTGCCTCCAAACTTTCGTAATAAGGTATCGATTTTCAACTTGGGAAAGTCTCATCCTGCCCCAGCACGAGCATAATGAGCCCCACTCTCATTTCGTCTATTTCTTTCAGCGGCGAAAACTTCCTAGGAGATAGGATGGCGAATAGGCAGAAGAAGCAGATGCATACGATCGAGCATCTGTTGCAACTGCCGAGAACTGGCGCTAAGCGAGATGAAATTCTTGGTGATAGTCAAGGGAGGCCTCCGAAAAAGGTGAGTATCAACTTGTCGATTGGATGAAGGTTTAAAGAATACTGTGTTGAGTAGCTTGTTTGTTATTCGCTTTTTTTGGCATCCACAGGAAGATCGAAAAGAAAGTTATCCATTTGGCTTTTGCGTAAGGGGAATGTTTTGAATACTTCTATGACTCGAAAAGAGAGTTGACGTGAAGCTATAATTATGGAGTGGAAAAAATAGAAATAACTGTCTCCTGAAAATGAAATTTTTTACCCCATCTTTTGGCTACGCCTATGGACGTCCAGATAGGTGGAAAGAACAACTGAAAGAATAAAAACAATATCCGCATTTCATAATTTTTGAACCTAGAACTTCTTACCGGAAATATTCCACCAATATCACAAATCTTCAGGTTTATTTTTGCATAGGGTCATCATTGAATAGTTTTCGGGATGCGTAAATCATAGTCGAAGAACACAGAAGTAGGTACTTACTTATCGTAATAGATAATTAACGATAATCCTCAATTAACCCTCTAATACCCAAGTCCGCCTTGAGACTGGTTGCATATAAGTGGATACAAAATTATTCTGCCCATGTCCGCCTTCAGTATAGGTTCATTTTGTGAGTATACAGGTGTTAATGTAAATCAGTTAACTATTTGCGAAAAAAAGATGTAGATTACATAAGCTAATTTGAAACTATACGGAAATAATTTTAAAAAAGAAAAAAAAACTTGGGCATTAGAGGGTTAAGGGCTAGCACTACCCTTCGGAAAGGAATCTGCACATTTCGAAGGGTTTTCCGTTCCTTGTGGATAGAGGGACCTACCAGTATATCTTAGACGGGGAAAAATGGATAAGGGGTGCATTGTCCAATCTGAAAATGAGGATTTGACGGAATAACTACATTTCAAAAAATCATATACTTAGAGGAACTAGAATACTGAAATGAAAAAATGTTGCACTATTAAGGATACTTATTTCGGTGATGTAAATTCTGAACCCTTATGCTGGTGTAACTTGAATTTATTTTTTTCATGAATCGTCACGCGAACTTTGTCATTTTCAAAACGAAACGTTCAGATTTGACAACTGCCTTATTTTTTCAATATCTTCAATGCAGGATCCCATACTGCAATGTCTTCATCAAGATATCTGATCGATGAACTTATTGTAAATTCTCAAGAATTTGAATCTAGATCAAAGTGGTTCCCGAGAAACATTCCATTCTTTATCTCTGCAACGCAAAAAATTCTGATTGAAGATTAAGATTGACCTCTGCATCTCAGATTGGAAATTGCAATTTTCGAAAAATGCCATTTCCAAGATGAAAATCTGAACTAAGAGAATAGGCGTTCGAAATTGTTCGCAATAGATTGAGCATGTTCGAAAACCTACATTTGCTCACCAAACTTTCGTGTATCTAACACTGTTTACCAGAAAGTCAAATTTTTAATTTCTCCATTATTCAACTTTCGAGTTAGGTTGTATCTAGCAGAAAAATCATAGTAGATTTAAACGTGGTACATACTCTGAAAAAGCAACCTTTCTAGTGATAAATCTCGACATTTCATCCACCAACCGTTCGATCTTGAGGAAGTTTTAACTGAGCCCAACTTTTTGGGAATTTTTCGAAGGTCATCTTTAGAGTGATTTATCTTCCAGGAAAATTATCGTAGATCTAAACGTGATACATATTCTGAAAGAGCAACTCTTCTAGTAATAACTCTGAGATCTTCATCCATTTCTGTTCAAACGTTCGGTCTTGAGGATTTTGGAATTTTTCGAAGGTCATCTCAATGAATGTCATTCAAATTTTTTAGATTTCGATCTGAGGTTCAACTAGCGGAGGTAACGAGCTGGAAAGGATCTCCTCAATTTCAAAACCGTGTTTTGCCACCTCACGAAATGCATTTATTATGTAGCTACCGCGTTGAATGTTTGCTCGAGATTTATGGAACTCGTTTGCAAAGGGCACGTTAGATAATTATCATCGTAAAGTGGACTTTACGAGCACTCAGGGCCCACCGTGAAGAAATGCTTCATTCGGGACGACCCCACAGAAACACGGTTCAACAAATTGCTATCTAGAGCTCCTGTTCTTCGAAAATTAGTTTTGAGCTGGAACCATGGAAAATTTGAATGAATATCCTTTTTTGTCTTTCCTGGACCCGCTAGTTCTCTTTCTCATCCTAAAACATATGAAACATATTTGCTTTCCGGGCTAAGTGCATCCCTGGACGTCCCTTTTCGCCCACGTGACGCCGTTCTGGAAGAACTGAAGGCTCGCTACAGTGGCTTGCCCCAGGACTCCGGGCACCTAAAGTCATTATGGATGTGATGAATTCCGCTTCCTTTTAACTTTAATAAAGTTAAGCCCGTTTTTGTTCTGCTAAGCACTCGGAACAAGGATCAATTTAAATTTCGTCCGGTGTTGAGTTATAGTATATTCGGTGTAAGAAAGAAGGGTTTCTTTAATATCTACCCCTTTTAGGTATGAAAAACATTCTATTAAATTACGCCGTGGACCACGAATTTTGGACGTGAATCCAGATAATAGATGGTGGGAGTCGGGAGAGACGTTATTAAAATTTTCGCGATTGTTTTCGATGGAAGGAGTTGAGAGTTGTTGAATGAAATGCAGGTGTTCATGGGCGTCGTTTTCGTAGGGTGCTGTATTCTCTAGGATACGACTAGGAAGGAATTCTGATTGATGGTCCACTAGTTATTTCCAACAATATGTAGCCAGAGCACACATATCTGTAGAAAACATAGCTACTCTTGAGATTGTTTTTCTAGATCAGCTCATAACCCTCAATCATGATTTTCCTCCAAGATCCTGCGATCTTACACCATGTAATTTTTTCCCTTGGCTTCGTTTGGGGAATTCTATTTCTCAAATCCCTCTTTTTATTTGGATCTACTGCAGACCAGAATCATCGGGGATGATTCTTTCATTTTCGAATATTTTTCGGACGTCAATCACTGTCTTAGTGGAGGAGTTTGGGACCTGTTTCTCGGCAATACGGAGGCTGCCTATAAGCTTTCTTGAATTCGTCCGCATGCATTCGGGGTTCATTGAGGCGAAAATTCAAACACAGGCAAGTTTGCCTGCGAGTTGTTTCGTCCATACCAGCACTAGGTAACGAGGGAGTTATATTTGATTTATATAAACTTGCCGAACTCGGCATATTCCGATTCTGGGGGTCCTGTCTGCCGAGCCCGAAGAATTTTTGAGTGTTGTTCGTGCAGGTACGGTTTTCGTTTCCATAAATTATCGAGAAATTCAGAAGAATTGCAAGTTCTGCCTCACTTGACGACATAACCTCAAGATTATCATTGCTAAATCTCGTTACCGAGAATAAATCTACAAGAAGACTCAATATCCAAACTATCGGTGCTATCAAACTTATAATTTCTTAGGGGTACTTACGATTGTGTGCCCTCCTGTGACTGAAGAGACCCAACCGTGACCTACAGATCCTTCCACACTCCGGGCATGGATAGTCACCAACCAGGTCTGGCCGTCGCTGTATTCTTCTCGAGTCTCCTATATAACTGTGGACCAAAGACCGCCATTGTGACGCAGCCAAGACCCACATCAAGAGAATACAGGCCACTGAGAATAAACTCCTTAGAATGGCGATGGACGTACCCTGGTTTGTTAGGAACAAACAAATCTACAAGGACTTGGAATGGGAACCAGTTACAGAATTTATGAAGAGAAAGGCGGAAAGGATATTCGACAAAGCCAAACAACATCCAAATGAGGAACTACGAAGATTAGTCGACTACGATCCAACGGAAGAAGCTAGAAGGTCAAGAACCTACCACCGAAGACCGAGAGATCAGTTAAGGATTTAAATGTAACCAAGGAAGAGCTTAACCTATAAAAGCTATAGGCAGCATACAACTATCAACACGACTATGATCGTGTGAGAGTCCAGAAACCATAAGAGTCAACTGGTTAATAGGCAAAATGCCCGGAACCTATGAAGAAGCAGTTAAGGGTTTTTAGTGGGTCTCGAGCTCAGAGAGTGAGAATCCCCACACTGTTTCCCCTCAGCAGAGGGTGTATTCGTCTGTTTTGCAGATTTTCCCCCTGCTACACCAAAAAAAAAAAAAAAAATCCATTGTGATCTGCCTAACGCTAGTTGTTCCCAGTTATGATTGGCATTAACTGATTTTAGGGATTGATGCAGTATATCCTCAAACCGCTCATACTGGCCTCCTGGTTTCCGAGCTCGCTCTGTGAATTCGCCATGCAGAGCCATTTTGGGGAGTCTTGTGTCTTGCATCCTCAGAATGTGGCCGCTCCATCTGAGTCAGGCCCTCGTTATTTGAGTCTCAATTGTTGTACAACTCGCGCGTTGCAAGACTTCTGCATTTGAAACTTTGTGAAACCATCTGATGTGCATTATTTGTCTTAGATGACGTTGTTTCGTTTGTTCAAGCTGTTTAATGTGTCTCCTGTAGGGCGTCAAGCTTTCGCTTCCGTAAAGAAGCGTTGGGGGAACCACTGCTTTGCAAACAGCTGTCTTGGTCTTGATTTTGAAACACTCTGTTCTTTAGCTTCCAGAGTGCCCGTGTTGCTGATGCGGTTGTGTATTTCTGTGTCCCAGATCCATCCTACCTACGAAATAAGTAGATGTACAAAGAGGCTTCTGGGACAGAAGTTTAGTGACAGTTATAGCTTGCGGAATCTTATGCCAACCAGATTGATGATTGAGATCGAGAATTTTTCATGGTACCAATGTGCTATCTGAAAATTTTCGTTCATTTTTGAGGGCAACCTTTGTTCTCTGCTCTTCTACCCCCTGCTCTCCGCCAATGGACGAAACGGAGTGGTATGCTCGCGAAATTTGGCGTGGAACAGGGTGGTCCCGGTCCCGTTATTTTTTTTCCCGGATAGTGCGCCATAAACTGTTCGAAACTTTCATTAACGGATTTTATTCCTGCGCCCCGCTAAGTACCAGGAGAATACAGGGACGTGTCGTGGCCGTGGACGCGTAGCCGTTCCGGGGATAGTTGAATTCGACCCGTGGGGGCCGTAAGGGACCCAGACTCCGAGATTTATTCTTGCGCGCCACCGTGTCCTACTACACTGATGAAATATTGTATTCATAGTGAGTTTCTCTCCCAGCACCTTTTATCATCCCAGAAGACATGTGTTTATTACCGGACGTTTCCATTATGCAGTGACCGGAAGATTTTCCTTCGGTTGCGGAAATTCGAGCCACCGAAATGATGCGTTCTGAAAGAGCAACTTTTCGAGTAAAAAATTTGAAAATTTCATCCATTTCGGCACAACCGTTCGGTCTTGAGGAAGTTTCAACTGATACCATTTTTTTGGGAATTTTTCGATGGTCAAATTGCGAGTGGTTTTTCTTTCAAGAAAATTATCGCAAATCTGAAAGTGATACATACATATTCTGAAAAAGCAACTCTTTTAGTAAAAAATCTGAAAATTTCATTCATTTTGGCAAAACCGTTCGGTCTTGAGGAAGTTCCAACTGGCCCCATCTTTTTGGGAATTTTTCGATGGTCAACTTGCGAGTGAATTTTTTTCCAGGAAAATTATAGCAGATCTGAAAGTGATACATATTCTGAAAGAGCAACTTTTCTAGTCATAAATCTGAGAATTTCATCCATTTCGGCACAACCATTCGGTCTTGACGAATTCTCAAGTGAAATTCGCAATTTTTGAAAAATGCCATTTTCTAGATGAAAATCTCAACGAAGGGAGATAGGCTTTCGAAATTGGTTGTAATAAATTCAGCGTGTTGAAAAACTTATATTTTTTCTCCAAAATTTTAAATATCTGGCCCTGTTCAGGAGAAAATAATTTTTTTTGTTTTTCCACTCTTCATTTTCGAGTTGACTTCGAAGAGCTTTCTAGAGTGAAATTCTGTATTTGATCATCAACTGTTTGGTTCTCTAGAATCTTCAAAACAAATTCTATGCTCTCCATATCCTAAGACAGTAATAGAACATCCTGATTTTCAGACAGAATAGCAAATTGGTCATTTTAGGGGGGTCAAACCCCTTGCTTATTTTTGACCCAAAAAAATCGAGATTTTCGAAATCTAGTTCTTGTACTAGGGTGAAAGCCTTGGCAAGGCTGATTATAGAACTGGAAATCCTAATTGGATCAGACGAATATAACAGGAGATATCACAGATTGAAATTTGTAATTTAAAAAAAAATGCCATTTCAACGATGAAAATCTAAATGAGGGGGGATAGGCTCACGAAATTGCTTGGAATAGATTCAGCGTATGCGAAAACCTATATTTTCATACCAAACTTTCCGATATATAAGGATGTTTACGAGAAAATCGAATTTTTTTATTTTCCACTTTTCATTTTCGAGTTCACTTTGAAGGGTTCTATGAAGTGCAATTTTCCATGGAATCATGAACTGTTTGGTTTTCTGGAATATACAAATCAACTTTTATGCATTTCATATCCTAGGACAGTAGTAGAACACCCTGATTTTCAGACAGAGTAGCAAATAGGTCATTTTAGGGGGGTCTAACCCCTTGCTTATTTTTGACCCAAAAAATCGAGATTTTCGAAATCGAGTTTTCGTGCTTGGGTGAAAGCCTTGGCAACGCTGATTATAGAACTGGAAATCCCAATTGGATCAGACGAATATAACAGGAGATATCGCAGATTGAAATTTGCAATTTTTGAAAAAATGCCATTTCAACGATGAAAATCTAAACGAGGGGGGATAGGCTCACGAAATTGCTTGGAATAGATTAAGCGTATGCGAAAACCTATATTGTCATACTAAACTTTCCGATATATAACGATGTTTACGAGAAAATCGAATTTTTTTATTTTCCACTTTTCATTTTCGAGTTCACTTTGAAGGGCTTTCTGAGGTGCAATTCTCTAAGGAATCAGGAACTGTTTGGTTTTCTGGAATCCACAAAACAACTTCTATGCATTCCATATCCTAGGACAGTAGTAGGACACCCTGATTTTTAGACAGAGTAGGAAATAGGTCATTTTAGGGGGGTCTAACCCCTTGCTCATTTTTGACCCAAAAAATCGAGATTTTTCGAAATCGAGTTTTTGTGCCTGGAAGGAAGACTTGGCAATGCTGATTATAGAACCGGAAATCCCAATTGGATCAGACGAATATAACAGGAGATATCGAAGATTGAAATTTGCAAGTTTTAAAAAAATGCCATTTCAACGATGAAAATCTGAACGAGGGGGGATAGGTCACGAAATGGCTTGGAATAGATTCAGCGTATGCGAAAACCTATATTTTCATACCAAACTTACTGATATATAACGATGTTTACGAGAAAATCGAATTTTTTTATTTTCCACTTTTCATTTTCGAGTTCACTTTGAAGGGTTCTATGAAGTGCAATTTTCCATGGAATCATGAACTGTTTGGTTTTCTGGAATATACAAATCAACTTTTATGCATTTCATATCCTAGGACAGTAGTAGGACACCCTGATTTTCAGACAGAGTAGCAAATAGGTCATTTTAGGGGGGTCTAACCCCTTGCTTATTTTTGACCCAAAAAATCGAGATTTTCGAAATCGAGTTTTCGTGCTTGGATGAAAGCCTTGGCAACGCTGATTATAGAACTGGAAATCAGGAGATATCGCAGATTGAAAATGGCAATTTTTGAAAAATGCCATGTAAACGATGAAAATCTAGACGAAGACTGATATCTGACCCTGTTTACGACAAAAAAAATTTCCAATATGAATTCGTTCACTTCGAAAGGCTCATCGGAGTGCAATCGACGATCATTAACCGTTTTATTTTCGGGGAAACAACTGGGTCGCGGAAAATGAATCGGCAATTCCGGTCAGAACTCATTACATTCAAATTCGGTCGATCCGGGACCGGGACCGCTAATAAAAAGAAATTGAATTATTCCCAAGTTCTAAATACACGAATCGATGATATCGAAGGGGGCCCGCTTTGTTTGAGCGTCGGTCCTCTCGACAGCGCCGGGGAGCGACCCCTCGTTAAATATTAATATCTGTTTGCTGTGTCCACAAGCTGCGATTGATTCTGCGGTTTTATTATTTGCCCCCGATTCTATTTTACATTTCATTGTGGGGTTTCGCGGGGCGGGGGGAATCGAAATTCTTTTATTGGAAGCCGGACCGCTCCAACGTTTCAATATTTCAGTCGTCGGACGAAGGTAATAAAGCCGGAATTGACACAATTTCTACGGACGTTTTCGTTTTTGATTGCAGCATATACAGGGTCAGTTTTTGACTCGTATGAATATTTAACAGTAGATTCTTTAGGTCAAAATAAACACTTTATTCCCATACCATTTTTCCCGAATCGGCTCGGTTTAAAAGATACAGGGTGTTGGAAAACCAGAAAAATTTTTTTTAGCTCTATCTCCTAAACGGTTGTATCGAATCAAATGAATTTCGGAATATAGTTTTTTTATTACTGGATGAATCTTTTTCGAACACAAGATATCACCCACGTCTTCCAGTTTTCTCATTATGACCATTACGTACCATAAAAATACCAAAAATTCAAAGAACTCAAAACTTGAAACCAAGTTGGACCTTACCTGATGAATATTCGAACGTTTTATAAAATAAAAGTATTCTTCATATTTTCTCGTATAATTCGCCGTTTTCGGGTAATTTGATGAATCTGTGAAATTTGAAGAATTGGGTACTTTGGCTGCAAAATGGATCCCCAAATGTTGAATGTTGACCAAAAGCGTGCAAGGGTAGAAAGATCGCGTTCGGTCTGGGCTCGATTTGAAAACGATGTGACTTCTTAAACCGAATTGTTGCTATGGACGAGACTTGGGTACATTTCTACGATCCAGAAACAAAGCAACAATCGATGGAATGGTGACGCTCTGGTTCTCCAAGACCTAAGAGGTTTCGTGTCCAAAAATCTGCTGGAAAAGTTCTTGTTTCAGTTCTTTGGGATTATCATGGAGTAATCATGATTGATTTTTTTGGGTAAGGGTAGAACAATAACCGGAGATCACTATTTGACATTACTGACCACTGTACGGGAAAAAATTAAAAAGAAAAGACGCGGAAAGCTATCCAAAGGTGTTTTGTTTTAGCAGGACAACGCCCCTGCACACAAATTTCATGTTGGCATGCAAAAAATTAGTGATTTAGGGTTTGAATTACTAGAACACCCGCCTTATTCACCAGATTTGGCTCCATCCGACAATCATCTCTTTCCTCAACTGAAAAAAAGTTTAAAAGGTCGTAAATTTTCTTGTAACGAGGAGGTGATAAAAGCTGTGGAAGTCTGGTTTGCAGAGCAAGAAGAAACATTTTTTTTTGAAAGGTCTAGAGACGTTGCAGGTTCGCTGTAATAAATGTATCCAATTAAGAGGAGAATATGTTGAGTAATAAAATATTTTGACATTGAAATTCAGTTTGGTTCTATAGTAGGCTGAAAATGTTTCAATATATCCTCGTATGTGACAAGGAAACTGTTATTTAGCTCCTGAAACTCAATGTTGGTTTCTAATCGCTGTTTTCGTGAATCTTCATAATGAAAAACACCTGTTAACAGATGTTGGAAATGCAAACATCTCATATTGAGATTTTAGGTTTAGAAAAGGGTCTTGTATTTTTGGAATCGGTTTTCAAACTCTTCAAAAAGGCATTTCAAAGGCTGCTATCTTATTGTTTCCAGAGGAAGAAGGACTGCAAATGTTTGTAGTAGGCCGGGATCAAAAACTATGTTCTACAAACACGAAAAGTTGAGTTTGGTGTCATATTATAACACTGGAACCAACCTACCGACTCAAAACCCTCGAATGCCTTAATTGAACGAAACAGGGTGGCCATTAGAGATCGAATCCAGCCTTCCAAGGCTCCGCGTTCTCCCCAAGGAGCTTCTCATATTCCAATCATGCAGGGGAAGCTGCGGTTTCGGTGTCCGAGCATAAGAAATCCCGCTCAAAGGTGGTACAAAGTGCGTTAACAGACCTCGTGGCTCCAATTCCAACTTGTTCAAAGGAAGGGATCACGTCTACCTGATCACTATTCCGACCGCAGTCGCCTTGAGCCCGGCGTCTTAGCAAGTTAAGACTTGTCCGCCAGTTTCTGTGCGTTGCCTTTTCTTAAGCGCCCTGCCGCCCCCTTCGTCGAAGACGTGCCTCGGCAGACTGCATAAATACATGCGGGATGTGTCCTGCCTCCCGTCTCAGAAGTTTTCGCGGGGATAATGTATAGTGGAAATCAGCGGGTCCAAATGGAAACTGCAGGTTGGAATTCATGGGGTCTTGGGTGATTCGAACACGGAATCAGATATGTGAGAGACCAACTGGAAAAACGCCGCCAATTTTCCAAGAAAATTCTTTACTTTTCAAATATCCCGAACATACTCTCAAAGAAACGTTGCACCACATTAGAATTGCAGATTTAAAGTAAGTCAAACTTGGTATTTTTATGGTTCTAGTTTCCCCAATATGATTAAGTTAGTTTGTTCAATGAGTGTGAGATTTTTGATGCCCAACGTAGGGCCATTTAAACTATAGCAATAATCTGAATATGGAATCCAGAAGCAAGATTTCAGCTGGAGCAAAAGAAGAAAAAACGAGTACAAAAGAAAACACTGTCCCTACTATAGAACCAAACAAAATTTCAATGTCAAAATATTTTATTACTCAACATATTCTCCTCTTAATTGGATACATTTATTTCAGCGAACCTGCAACGTCTCTAGACCTTTCAAAAAAAATTTTTTCTTCTTGCTCTGCAAACCAGACCTCCACAGCTTTTATTACCTCCTCGTTGGAAGAGAATTTGCTACCTTTTAAACTTAGTTTCAGTTGAGGAAAGATATGATAGTCGGATGGAGCTAGATCTAGTAAATAAGAAGGGTATTCTAGTAATTCGAACCCTAAATCACGAATTTTTTACTTGGCAACATGAGATTTGTGTGCAGGGGCGTTGTCCTGCAAAAACAAAACACCTTTGGATAGCTTTCCGCGTCTTTGCTCTTTGATGTTTTCCATAGAGTGATCAGTATTGTAGAATAGTAATCTCCGGTTATTGTTCTACCCCTATCCAAAAAATCAATCATGATTACTCCATACCAATCCCGAAAAACTGAAGCAAGAACTTTTCCTGCAGACTTTTGGACCCGAAACTTCTTAGGTCTTAGAAAACCAGAGTGTCGCCATTCCATCGATTGTTGCTTTGTTTCTGGTTCGTAAAAATGTACCCAAGTCCATCGATAGTAACAATTCGGTTTAAGAAGTCTACATCGTTTTCAAATCGAGCACAGATCGAACGCGATGCTTCTACCCTTGCACGCTTTTGGTCAACATTCAAACATTTGGGGATCCATTTTGTAGCAATTCTCATGCCCAACTTGACGTGAACTATATGATATTCAGTGCTTCAGATATCCTTTTCAGCCCAATTCGACAGTCTGATAAAATCATGTCATGAACTGCATCGATATTTTCTGTGACTGACACAGAAACTGGCCTTCCCCATCGGTTATCATCTTCAACGGAATATTTAACTCTTTTGAAGCTTGCAGACCAATTTTTCACGGTCGCATACGAAGGACATTGATCACCAAGGGTATCAAGCATATCTTCGTAAATCTGCTTACCTCTTGAACCATTTAAATACAGGTAGATTGATGATGGCTCGCTACTCCAATTTTTCGATTTTCACAATTTCAGTTGACACCCCATTTCCTTTCCGAATATGTATATGCGAAGATTTTCAGTTTAGAATTATAAGATTTCAAAGAAATTTTGTATTCAAAGTCATGAAAAGACTTTTTTGTTTCTGGCTATGGTCTGTGTGCACCAAGGGCTTTATGCTGCTCGATTTGATTTAGGTTAGGGGTTCTTGAAGGTAATGCTGGATATGGATACTCTAGTTCTGTCATGCAGTAATCACCTGGTGAGTTATCAACTGATGTGTGAAATTGTGATAGTTCCACAAACATATTTGTGTGTTCTTGGTTCTTGAAATACTCATAAATTCCTTCCCCTGAAACTGTTTTTCGTAGGTACATTTTCCTAGTATCACCCTGTATAAACATAATGAAAACGAAACGATAAATCATAAGGAAGCCCCTTGAAGTATTCTTCCTACTATCCCCCGTGTTATTCCCGATATTTGACGGAAACTATTCACTTATCGAAAGCTGATCGCCGAGGGTGAAAGTATGCCACTACCGAAAGGTCTCTTCTTGTATCGAGATCAGAACCGAGGGGGGAAACGAGGACCCGTCGACCTCAGGAAATCCCATAAATAGAGGAGTTCATGAGCCGTTTTATAAGTTCCCGGAAAAAATCTCATACGCGACATAATTTGGGAGCGAATAAAATACTTTCGGATCCATTTTTTATTCACCCTCCTAGTTTATGAATAAGCGAGAAGGTTCGTATGTTTATTCCTTATTCAAGTTTCGCCCCGTTCGATATCGGATTGTTTCAATATTTGGCCGGTTTGGGAGTTTGTGTTTCATTCGTGAACGAAAATATCCTTTGGTAGTAGAAGAATTGCTATGAATCTATCAGAAAGTTTTTGAAGTCAACTCCATTTCCTTACTTGAAAAGAGGAGCCATGGTATGAACCTTGATTTGAACGATTCTCTCAGGAAGTTGGAAAAATAATTATTAATATTACTAGGTCTGCATGTCCAACTAAAAAACTTTGAATAGGGAAGATGTGGTTAGAAATACTCAATTTGAGAGGCCTTTCTATTCTAAGTTCAGCATATGTATTTAATTTTTTCCTCATTCAATCCACTCGTTTTTGAGATATTATATTCAAATTGGTTCAGAATTGGACATTTCGTTAAACATGCTAACATGTTACTCAGATTTTCAGTTTGAATATGGATTTTCATCAAGTATCGAACACTTTACGAGGATATATTGAAAAATTCTTAGCCTACTATAGAATCAAACAAATGTTCAATGTCAAAATATTTTATTATTCAACATATTCTCCTCTTAATTGGATACATTTATCACAGCGAACCTGCAACGTCTCTAGACCTTTCAAAAAAATGTTTCTTCTTGCTCTGCAAACCAGACCTCCACAGCTTTCATTACCTCCTCGTTGGAAGAAAATTTACGACATTTTAAACTTTTTTTCAGTTGAAGAAAGAGATGATAGTCGGATGGAGCCAAATCTGGTGAATAAGGGGGTATTCCAGTAATTCAAACCCTAAATCACAAATTTTTTTCATGGCAACATGAGATTTGTGTGCAGGGGCGTTGTTCTGCAGAAACAAAACACCTTTGGATAGCTTTCCGCGTCTTTTCTCTTTAATTTTTCTCCGTAGAGTGGTCAATAGTGGTCGAATAGTAATCTCCGGTTATTGTTCTATCCTTATCCAAAAAATCAATCATGATTACTCCATGGCAATCCCAAAAAACTGAAGCAAGAACTTTTCCAGAAGATTTGTAGACACGAAACTTCTTAGGTCTTGGAGAACCAGAGTGTCGCCATTCCATCGATTTTTGCTTTGTTTCTGGATCGTAGAAATGTACCCAAGTCTCATCCATAGTAACAATTCGGTTTGAGAAGTCTACATCGTTTTCAAATCGAGCACAGATCGAACGCGAAGCTTCTACCCTTGCTCGCTTTTGGTAAACATTCGAACATTTGGGGATCTATTTTGTAGCAATTTTTCTCATGAACGCGTTCGTATGAAATATTCAGTGGTTCAGATATCCGTTTTAGCCCAATTCGACGGTCTGATAAAATCATGTCATGAACTGCATCGATATTTTCGGGGACTGATACAGAAAGTGGCCTTCTCGATCGGTCATCATCTTCAATGGAAAATTTACCTCTTTTGAAGCTTGCAGTCCAATTTTTCACGGTTGCATACGAATGACATTGATCACCAAGGGTATTAAGCATATCTTCTTAAATCTGCTTACCTCGTAACCCTTGTAAATACAGGTACTTGATGATGGCTCGATACTCCAATTTTTCGATTTTCACAATTTCGGTGGACATCTTCTTTCTATTAATTAATTGCGTAACTGTGGTTTACTTTTTTGACCTCAAACTTCACACTGACACTTCTAATGAGTTATTGTTTGTTGCTGTGGTAACGCAATATTTTTTTATGCATGGAACTGGTCTAGGCTAACTAGATATCAATACATCCTCGTATTTTATGTCAATGGATGTTATGTATCTGAATTAATTCAGATAAAAAAGGGTTATCATTCAGACAGAGTAACGCACCGATGATTCACGCAGAAATAGGGCACGAGTGAACGATTTTCCACTCGTAGGAAGTTCGGGGATCCTCTGCCTGACTTATTGGCTGAAATTCCGAGTCGGCCTCAAAGCTAGTGTCAGAGGAAGAGCTCCAGTCCCGGAATAAAGAGCTGATAACATCGTTCCGTTCACCTTATCGTACTCGTTCGTTATTTCTATTGTCTCGGCTGAAATTCACGGACAAAGGGTTTACCACTACAGAAGTTTATCTGTCCGTCAAAGAACCCTCAGACGAATCATAGAATACGTGGCGTAGTGGGGGCCGAAACAAGAGAGCATCCCTTTCATTCCGCGATATTTTCGGCCAAACCTGAAATGTTTGAGGGTTCCACAAGAGTAACTTCATTCTCGTATTTTCCCTTCACAGAGGAGGCGCACATATTGTACTGGAATACTCTGATTGTTGCCCGGCTGATGTATGGAGGATAGGAAAAACAATAAAACCTCCAAGTGGGAGATAAAGGGCTTTCGGTCCCTTCAAAGAGCTTCATGTTCCGTTTCCGTGGGAGATTTCAAGATTTCCTAGATAAAGGAATTTATTTACGATTCATTGCTTTTTATTAGTTTGACGTTGTTTCGTTCTTTGATGCTGATCTGTTTCGATTTGATCGAATTTCCAAGTGGAAGACGACAATTTTGCTGGTGGGACACGAAGTTTCACTCTACAAAATAGGGAATTTTTGGAACTAACTTGCGTTCAGAAAACTTCTTTACCATTTTCCGATTCGCGTTTGATGAGAAGGTATAGTCATTTTAAGTTTTCATAATGAGCTATGCCACCCATGGAAAAACAAAATTACCATCAGAATGACTAGCTAAATCTGAGACACTACACATCTATGGATCTTTCAAAAAATTACTGATCCCAGCAAGAAAATTTGCATGTTAAATTTGCAGAACTAACTAAAAATTATCAAACGAGGAGCAAACAAATCTTCAGATACAAGAGAATACGTCTTGCTGCGTTTTTCAAAGAACGAACCTCGAATTTTCAGATAATTTATCCTTCTGGAAATTGGTGTTTCTTCCTAGTAACCTAAGACAGTAAAATGATGAAGATTCATTCAATCCGAGGAACGCAAACCTCTACCTTCCACGCAACGCGAATATTTCAATCTTCACGACAAGGTATGCCATAGGCCAGTATGTCAAACGAATAACTTTCAAACGATCGCCCGTTGTAATTCAATTGATTGCTTAGACAAACAGTGCACTCAAAGAGATCCAGGAACATGGTCATTCTGACATTCTACCGTCCAGTCAGACTTGCGAAAAGGCACAAAGGCATTCCTTCCCCAATCGTCATTAATTAAATTCAGGGATTTGTTTTTCTCCCTCTCCGCTCTCGTGCCAGCAACGTGCCATCGGATTTTGGGGTGGTCCAGAAATAGAATAAATGGTATTCTGGATTTCTTTCCAGCGAAGACTCCTTCCGTTGATATTACGATGATGTTCGACATTACATTTGTACAAACAAAATTGAATTACGGGGATGTATTGATATCTAGTTAGCCTAGACCAGCTCCATGCATAAAAAAAATATTGCGTTACCATAGCAACGAACAATGACTCATTAGAAGTGTCAGTGTGAAGTTTGAGGTCCAAAAAATTAACCAGAGTTAAGCAATTAATCAAAAGAAAAAAGATGTCCACCGAAATTTTGAAAATCGAAAAATTGCAGATTGTAGTATCGAGCCAAAGTTGTTTTGTTTTTGCAGGACCACGCCCCTGCACACAAATCTCATGTTGCCATGCAAAAATCGTGATTTAGGGTTTGACTTACTAGAACATCCCCCTTATGCTCCATCCGAGTATCATCTTTTTCTTCAACTGAAAAAAAGTTTAAAAGGTCTTCCAACGAGGAGGTAATAACAGCTGTGGAGGTCTGGTTTGCAGAGCAAGAAGAAACATTTTGAAAAGTTCTAGAGACGTTGCAGGTTCGCTGTAATAAATGTATCAAATTAAGAGGAGAATATGTTAAGTAATAAAATATTTTGACATTGAAATACTGCATTAGAAATAACCATCCCAACAATGGATGTAAAATGTTGCCGGCCTGCACTATCAAGAAGTTATCAGATCTCATGTAGAGCTTCTGTGACTTGGCGTGAGGCGAAAAGTTTAGTCATATATTTTGACCTAGGTGTAGAGTGAGGGCTCACTACCTTTCACCATTATTCCGAAATTATTTGAAGAATTCAATTCGTTTAGCACTTTTCACAAGCATCATCAAAACGTGTATCCAGTTTCCGGGAAGAAATTCATCCCTGGAACCTCCCAACCGATCTCAGCGTGGCAAATTCACATCCATTACCCAGAACCACGAATTCCAATCTGGAATGATCCAATTGTTCATCGGAATAAATGGCGGAATCCATATCCCCTGGCATATTCCTACCGAAACCCATAATTAGAGAAACGATAGGAGGCACTTAGCGTCGTTTATTGAAACAATATTCCCCCATTAATCCTTGGATATTGTCAGGTAATATCGTGGAGATCATTTTTATCGCATATTAGGAATTGTTCTGGACCGTTATCGTTCTCCGTTATATTGTGAGGATGATTAGTGGCGGAACATAAGCCGCGTATTCAGGAAATGGTCACGGTATACCTGTTGTGCAAACTTTGGCCCAAGTCTGCTCTGAATGAGATCCGAAGTTTGCCCCGTGTACCTGACAAGATTTCATTAAGAGTTGTTCCGGACGCGGCCGGCTATTAATTGAGTTTTCTATACCGAAAGATGATGAATGTGGGGTTGAGGTGGATTCTGCAGGATCAAAACCGTTGCGGACGAGGAAACAATAACGATTACGTTGTTTTTTCTGCAGGGATTGTGCCGGAACAATACTCACAGCCTACGATTCAAAACGGCAGACCATTTCGTTGTCAAAATCTTGTAAAACGGTGTCAATCGAATGAAACAGTAATCGAAAATGCGATCCATAACATCCTGCGCGGATAAATGATGACATACGCCTCTCCGAGTTCTTTTCTCATTCGCTGCATACCGAGGAAGTTGTGGAACTTCGATTGGGGAGAATGAACGGGAAACAGCATGAAGTATGTATTAAATGTAGCGGAAAATAATGACGAATCGATGCTGTCTCCTGCCCATAACAGCTAATATGGAAGTCGTTTATTAATTTCGAGAACTCCCCGAAGTTCCAAAGACTCCGAAGTTCATTAATATAAGTCTCACCTTGCACAATGGCCCTGGGAAATGACTGTCTGACGAACTGAAGTGTGTGATGTACATCTCGTGTGAAAAATAAATGTCAGATGCCAGAATAACTAACGAAAAGTTGGACTTAGGGTGCATCTGAAGGGATTTAATTTTGAGCTTCAGACATCTCGATAACACAACACTATTCCTGCATGAGGTGGCATAAAAACACAGGGGCAAAGCATCTCCAAACTCGTAGAAGTTTTATATTAAAAGCAGGATTAGCCTAAGCAACGAAAGCACAGAAAAAAATATAATAATTGCACCTTGAACCAAACTGCTTAGATCATACGTACAAAAAAAGTGAATGCCATTCGGAGGATTCACATTTCGTTCATAATCGTACCAAATTAGTAGGATTTCATGCTTGTTATGGAGGAATATAAATTTCAATCCTTGGCGAAACGTCAAGTTCAATGAAACGCCAATAAATCCACCGCAGCAGAGTCCCAGTTTTTCAAAGCCGCAAGCTTACATGACACTGTCATATTAATGCCTTTATAACGTGATATTTTTACCATCCCAGATACTGGGGCGGATCATAAATCGTAATAGAGTTCTCAAACAAACTCATTTAGCCGGTCTACAAATATACAGCAATCACGCATTCCCACTTTTTTATGTAAAGTTTGATTATGTCTTATTCCGACGTTTCAGAGAGGCGTGACTGAAGTTGTTCCCAGTCTTTCTTTATTGTTTCCATTTTAATCAAGTTATGTGGGACGCGGGAATTTTCTTCGGCGAAAAATAATTTTGTTGCGCCAGCCGAGGATCCATCAGTACTGGGTGGTTCATTTGGGAAATTGCTTTGCTCGGGAAGAAAGAGATTTTTATCGGAGCTTTCGTTGTTTCGTGAGCTGAACTTGTTTTTATTACGTACGAATAGAGATGGATTTTTTGTCTTGTATATCACTTTTGGCATAATCGATCAGAGCTTGATTATTATGGTACATACAGGGTGAGCCTTCGTTTCGAACAAATATTTTAAATACTGTCGTAAAAATTTTCTTCATTGAGTTATATTACTAGAATCTAAACAATCTGAGGACATTTGAAATATTTTTGGTAAAATTTCGACCCTGATTTTCATCTCTACTTGAAATCAATGTACGAATCCAGCGAAGCAAAGACAAACCGACGGAATATCCTGTATATGACCAGACAAAGGCCTGGAAGTCAGCTAGCACGCAGTCAGAATTGCAGCAGTTATCCATGCGGAAAAGACAAGATTGACGAACGATGTTCGGGATCGGCAAGCCAGACTTCCATTGTCACATATTAATGCTTCTTTCCGAGTGAAATGGCTCCTCTCGGTCGAATCAAAGATTCCTCCTTTCACGGTATATCGAGCGAAAAACGAAGCCGGCGTCTAATAAATATAAAAAGAGGACGAATTGAAACATTCACGGGGGGACGTATGAGAGAGGAATAATGCGGTTTATAACGGCGTTTTACTGCGGTTAAATGATAAATTGATTGAGTGACAGTCCGAGAAATTTGTCAGTGTCAGAGGTTGCGCGCTCTGTTTCCATATTCTCCGAGTAATCAGTGTTTTTTTTTCCGGTGTTTTTTGCGGAATTGCTTATGAATAACTTATTTTTCGAATTTAATTGGAAAACGGGGGAGGGGTGATTGATTCGTTTCGAATAGAATATGAAAAAAATCGTTATCTACTGAAATTTTAATTTTTCGTTTTTAGGCATGTGGATGTCGAAAAATTCGACAAATACACAGGCGTGAAGTGGCAATCTTTTGCCCCTTTGTTAAAATTTATAACCAAAGCGGTCACCCATTCATATACCGACCTCCCATAACGATGCTTAATGCCTCCCAAAGTCTTCTTAAACTTTTCCATTTCTAAAAATTGTTTTAACATCAAATTCAAACTAGTACTTGGCTCTTAAATAAGAAGGTTACAACTGAGAATAAAAGTAGGTACTTGTAGGTAATTTCTCGTAAATATTCAAGCTGGAGATTCAACATTCAACTGATCAAATTACGTATTTCCGCAGAAAAGTTGAAGGAGTATTCAATAATTTGAAAAAAAGAGACTTATATCTGAAAATTCTGGGATTTTCAGTGTTTTCTCGATGAGTATAAACATTAGGACATTTTAACAACAGTATTTCTGTTTCATAAACCTATAATGATCTTTAATGATCACTAAATTTTCTTTTTTCCATTTCAGGTAAGAATTCTTCATCAATATGAGTGAGTAATTAAATGTATAAGTCATATACCTAACCCAACCTAACCTAACATAAACTAACCTAACCTAACCTTGTGTACCTACGTAACTGAATTAGTTTGTTTAGTTAGTACCTATGTAGCTGAATGTCGAAAAACCACACTCTAAATGTTTTTAAGATAAGACATATTTGAAAAAAATGTGTCTTCATTAAAATCCGAAAAAGATCTAGCTTTGAATCGCATCATATACTTATCTTGACTAGAATTACGTTGCATTGTTAACATCCAGAGAGAGTTTCACGAAAGCAAAATCTAGAAAATGCCTAGAAAAAAAGCTTAACATAATGGTTTGAATTTCGTATATAAAACATAAGTAGGTACAAGTGATATTTTTCGAACGTATCTATTCCTAATGAAGACGGCGGAGAATCGACGAAACACAGGACGTTCACTCCCGAAAGATTAGCATAGTCCTGTTTCAGGACTACCATTAAACTAAGTTGTTCAGAAGTAAAAGTTATGGAGTAAGGGGTGGAACTTTTAAACAGTTTCCGGAAAGTATCTCAAGTAGGAGTTAGATCCTCCAGACAGACTGTTTTATATTTATGAAAGTGCAGAAATTATTTCTCGAAATTGCTCTTGTATTCCGCAGCTTAAGAAGTCTACATTGCTCGTCGGAAGGTCCATGTTAATTGTTGGAATTAACAGGTTGATTTCTTCGTTTTTGATAGGAACGCGTTTTGAAATTGGTAGATTAGGCTACAGGAATAGAAAAATATACTCATCCGCTGGAACATTTTTCAGAATATTTGGACGACCGTGAAAAATTGGGCTGAAAGCTTCAAAAGAGGTAAATTTTCTATCGAAGATGATGACCGATCGGGAAGGCCAGCTTCTGTATGGATGCTGTTCATGACATGATTTTATCAGACCGTCGAATTGGGCTAAAACGGATATGTGAAGCACTAAATATTTCATACGAACGCGTTCATCATATAGTTCACGTGAATTTGGACATGAAAAACATTGAGGCAAAATGGATCCCCAAATGTTTGAATGTTGACCAAAAGCGTGCAAGGGTTCGATCGCGTTCGATCTGTGCTCGATTTGAAAACAATGTAGACTTCTTAAACCGAATTGTTACTATGAATGAGACGTGGGTACATTTCTACGATCCAGAAACAAAGCAACAATCGATGGAATGGCGACAATCTGGTTCTCCAAGACCTAAGAGGTTTCGTGTCCAAAAATCTGCTGGAAAAGTTCTTGCTTCAGTTTTTTGGGATTGCCATGGAGTAATACTGATTGATTTTTTGGATAAGGGTAGAACAATAACCGGAGATCACTATTCGACATTACTGACCACTCTACGGGAAAAAATCAAAAAGAAAAGACGCGGAGAGCTATCCAAAGGTGTTTTGTTTTTGCAGGACAACGTACCTGCACACAAATCTCATGTTGCCATGCAAAAAGTTCGGGGTTTAGGGTTCGCTGTAATAAATGTATCAAATTAAGAGGAGAATATGTTGAGTAATAAAATATTTTAACATAGAAATTCTGTTTGGTTCTATAGTTGGTTGAGAATTCTTCAATATATCCTCGTAATCTTTAGCTTATCATGTGAATCTGTCTTTGGACCAAGCTTTCATCGAACTCTCGTTGTTCGAGAACTGGCTCTGCTCCTTGGAGAGTCTTTCGATCAGGTCCGGTCTTCCACGTGATGATTTTTGTGTTATTTAGGTGTTGGGGAATCATTTCTCCCCCACATATTTTGGTTGTGATTCATCAGAAGTGAATGGTAAAGTTGTTCAGTTGGATACAGCTATCGGATGATGGCGCAGCATCTTTCCAGGTCCAGAGGTCATCTTCGCCCACCAAGATCGCCTCCGTATGACGGATTTTTCTTCGCGATTGACCGTTGCCAACGGGAAACACGGCACCTCGGCTATTTTTTCGAGCGTCGCCTGCGTCGATGTGAACCGCCCAGACCTGCCGACGCCCGGCGTCATTGGCGTCCTCCGCGCCGCCTTCCGTCTCCCAGCCGACCGTCGACGAAACGTGGGTGTAATCCAGCACGGACGACGCCTCCCCGTGCACCTTCTGAACGTTTTTTCGAAAAATCGGAGAGGTCCGCGGTGCATCGCGAAAAAAATCCGCGTTTTTCCGACATTTTTCTAACGCTAAACGGCGAAATTCCCGAGTCCGAAACTGCTCGGTGCAGTTTTTGCCGAGTTCGCTCGAAGTTAATCGACCCCTCGGAAAGTTTGGGAAACTTTTTCAGCATTGAAATTTGTAGGGAAAGTTGGGCGAGCCGAAATGTTTGCCTGAATTTTTGCCGGGATAACTTGGATAATATTTTATTTCGTGATTAATATGAGGAGTACGTCGCGTTTTTGATCATCGTGGTGGCGTTTTTGTTTCGGCGTCGAAAAATTTTATTCGGCAGGTATCGATTTGGCATTAACCGAAATCCTGAATCGTAAAAAAATAACCAATTCTTCAAGGACGAAATGATTGCTGTTATGGTACTCAAACACGAAGTGAATTCGTCACAAATACTTTGTGTTGGCTGATGCAAAAAATTACACTTTTCGGATACAGCATCCTCGGCCAACTTCAGAATTTGGGATGAGATTCGAAACTATTCTGAAATATCGATGTTAGATAAGATTTTGAACTATAATCGCTATATCCATGTCTACAAGCCCGGTTGTACAGGGTGGGCAAAATTCGTTGTCTACTGTGGAGATCTCGAGAACTATAAGAGATCGAAGAAGACGGATGACACATTTCCGAACTTTTTTCAGAGAAACAAGGAATGGTGAAAATCGTAACCTCCTACGATTGTTCGTTTTTGAGTTATCAGCAAAATATGTGATTTTGACGATTTCGAAAAGTTCTCATAACTTTTTTGTTACAGATCTGAAACTTGAACCTTCTACTTTTTACGTAGAATCCACTGATTTGCTCAAAAGATTTTTCATTTCGACTCATTAGGCAAACTTTGTTAATAGATTCTCCGTTTAAAAGTATTTAAGAAGTTTCAGATCTGTGACTTCAAACACAAAAAAGTTATGAGAACTTTTCGGAATCACCAAAAACCCAATTTTTGCTGATTATCCAAAAACGGAGGATCGTAGGAGGCCACGGTTTTCAGCATTCTTTGTTTCTCTGAGAATTACCTAGGAAATGTGTCATCCGTTTTCTTTCAGCTCTTATAGTTCTCGAGATCAGCTTGAACTTGCACAGTGCAACTGGGCGTCAAAATCAGATGTCCATTCCATATCTGAGTGCATTATCGATGAAAATTTCCTATGGAATCTTGTCCTTATTCAATTTTTTCAGAGGGAGAAAGATAAACAAAGGAAATTTAGTAATTTTCGAATAGAGATACACCCAGAACCCAATTTTTCACTGATTGTCCATTGCCACAAGGGGCTGGAATCGGTAGCCTTTTTTTTATTTTCCACCATAACTTATCATTCGGGCTCATCGAAAAATATCTATTGAAATGACGATTTTTTTCTGAAGAGTTCATTGCCTTTTAACAGTGTGCGTAAGAGAATAAATTAGATCCTTTGGCAGGGCCGGCGCGAGTAATTTTGGCGCCTGAAGCAAAAAAATTTTTGTCGCCCCTGCCTAAAAAAGAATTTTTTCTTCCTTGAATGAGTGCGTAAAAAAATTAAACTCGAGTGAATGAGGAATATTGAAATGTGCTATTATATAATACATATTTCACTCAGTGTTTCCAAGGTTTTTGAATGTGATAAAACAGCAAAAAAGAAATCTAGTTTATTCATACATAATTAAAAAATATCGTACACATAATTTACAAAATAACAAAACAAAAAATTAGTTTATTTATAACAAAGCATGAAAAGTAAAACAAAATCACATTTGTTAATGAGATAGGAACTGTAAAAAAATCGTCATCACATAAGCATGTTTAAACCTACAAACATGAAATATGAAAAAGCACATGGAATTTGTAGAAACTAAATGCAATAAATGCATATAGCATTAAAATTTTATTAGGATTAGAACTAAGATGAATCACAGTATTTGTACCTTTCTAGATTTAATCCTGGAAAAATAATCTATAAAATATTTTCAAAATCTTTTTCTGAACTAATTGTGTGTTCAGAAGATATTATTGCCAGGCCTGAAAGTCTCTCCTGATGCATCGCGGAGCGCAAATAATTTTTTATAATTTTCAATTTAGAAAAAGAACGTTCTCCACTAGCTACAGTTACCGGCATTGTAATTAGTATCCGAAGAACAATAACTATATTAGGATAATTTTCAGATAGATTACCCCCCTCCAAATAATTCAGCAACTTGATAGGTGACATTTTAAATTCCAACGTGCTGCTCAAAAGAAGCAATTCTGTGCTGAAATTTCTGGGCTCAATGTCATTTCCTAATTGCTCGAAGAGTCCATTGCAATTTTGCATTATGTGCTCTGGTGATTTTGTAGCTGATGCCTTAACGTCGTATAAGCATTCAAACAATGAGCTATGTTCTTTCAGTTGTAGGAAGCGTTCATTCAAAGAGTTAATGCAAATATCTAATAAATAATTAAAAAAATCTATCTGAAATTTTTTTTGAGGGTCTGCTATCGTTGTATCTCTTCCTTCATATTGAAAAAGCCTTGTTTTCCTACGAATGCGGACTTCTCTCTCAGATTCAAATTCAGGGTTTATTTCCATATTATCTGCCATTTCTTTAGCAGAGCAAAGCATTTGCTCGAAACCATCAGCTCTCAAATTTGCCAAATATTCTGAGACTTTGTTCAGCTCGCTAACGCAAACATTTATTATCATACCTGGACTTTGCAATTGCTTGGAAACGTTATCGATACGAACTAAAACCTCGTACCAAGTAACTACTGAACAAATGAACTTGAAACATGAAATTTTCAAAGCCAAATTTTTGCTCTTCGCTGCTATTCCACAAAGAGCATCATATATTTCCCCTAACTGATACCTTAGCGGCGTAATAGCATTTATTCTACTTTCCCATCTAGTGGTACTGAGACCTTTCAGAGTTAGTGCTAAATTGTGTTTTTTCAAAATCCCCCACCTTTTAGTTGAACTAGAAAAAAATACGAAGATTTCTAGGACAATTGAAAAAAAATTTGATATTTCACCAGATTTACTAGTTGCATCGTTAATAACTAAATTCAAAGAATGACATGAACAAGGAACGAAGAAAGCTTTCGAGTTTTCATTGAGAATTCGTTTCTGCACGCCAGAGTGAACTCCTTTCATATTAAAGCCATTGTCATAACCCTGTCCCCGAATATTTTCCAAATCTAGGCCTAAAACTTCAAGTTCTCTTAGTATAATACTGGTTAGTTCCTCTCCGGTGGTTTTTTCTACTGGTAGGAATTCAATAAAATATTCTTTAGGTGTGAATTCTTCCCCAACTTCTTTTGTAACCATCCTAATCACTAAGGACATTTGTTCCGTACGACTCGTGTCAGGTGTGCAATCCAGTATTATACTGAAATATTTAGCTTCCTTGATTTTGCGCCTAAACAAACATCTGTTCCGCTGAATCTGAATACATCTGGCAGTAGCTTCGAATTCAAAATTGAAGTAATTTTCCATGTGTTAAATCTGTAAAAAACGGTTCCCAGAGCCAAACTGCCAAATAACTGGCAAGCGAAGGAAATTTTGATTCTTTGCAAAACAGCGATATACATATTTGTTTTTAAAAATTGAGGATGAAATTCCAAAAGGCGGCCGGTAAACTGAGCCGATATGCCGCCCCTCAGACAGTGGCGCCTGAAACAGTCGCTTCACTGTTTCACCCCTAACGCCGGCCCTGTCCTTTGGTCTGTTTGCATTCAGCCAAAATACCCAAATTCCGAATATCACAGATCTTCTTTATTTTTGAACATCAAATTACTAGAAAACGGCTCATTGTACGAGAAAATATTATGGTTTTATTTTACAAAACGTTCAAATATTCATTAGATAGTGTCCAATTCAGTTTCAAAAGTTGAGTTCTTTGAATTTTTGGTATTTTTGTGATACGTAATGGTCATAATGAGAAAACTGGAAGACGTGGGTGATCTTGTGTTCGAAAAAGATTCATCAAATGAATGAAAAACTCTATTCCGAAATTCATTTCTTTCGATAAAACCGTTTGTGAGATAGAACTGAAAATAAATTTTTTTCTGGAATTTCAACACCCTACATCTTTTAAACCGGGCCGAATTGGAAAAAATGGTATGGGAAAAAAGTGTTTCTTTCGACCTCAAGTATCTTCTGTTGAAATATTCCTACGAATCAAAAACTCACCCTGTATATGTCAACGACAGTTCCTTCGGTATGCCATCTCCTTTCTACCCTACCACTCCGAGCTTTCAGCACGAGGATCGATAAGTTTCAATCAATGCACCCCTCTTCACCTTCCAATTTGGGATATTTATTTATAGATATGGTAATTACCGCCTGGCTCTCCAAGGACCCGTGTCACAGCTTGGACAAAGAAACCTGAGGTCCAGCACCGAGCAATTAGGGTACGCTAATGTCTTGTCCGTTGAACACTTGGCAAGTATTTTCAGATTCGGGAAGGTTAATGACATTAGTGAATATCGGACGGACAAATTACTGCGCTAATGCTTTGCCGAGGTAGTTTTGGAAACCTAAACGGAATTGAATGACCGGATCGTGAGGCAAACATGGCGGTCGGGACGAGTAATTAGTTATGATTTTGAGTTGCCACGAAGCAACTTTGGTTCCTTCACTTATTTTCTTGTATATACAAGGTGAGTCTTTGACTCGCACGAATAATTCAACAGTAGATTCTTGAGGTCAAAAGGAACACTTTTTCCCATACTAATTTTTCAGATTCGGCCCTGATAAAAAGATTTAACCATTGTAAGTTCCCATAATGAGCAGTGCCACCCCTGAAAAAACCGAGCCATCATCAAGTACCTGTACTTAAAAGGGTTAAGAGGTGAGAAGATTTACGAAGATATGCTTTATACACTTGGTGATCAATATTCTTCGTATGCGACCGTGAAAAATTGGACTGCAAGCTTCAAAAGAGGTCAATTTTCCATTGAAGGTGATGATCGATCAGGAAGGCCAGTTTCTGTGTCAGTCCCCGAAAATATCGATGCAGTTCATGACATGATTTCATCAGACCGTCGAATTGGGCTAAAACGGATATCTGAAGCACTAAATATCATATAGTCCACGTCAATTTGGACATGAGAAAAATTGCTGCAAAATGGATCCCCAAATGTTCGAATGTTGACCAAAAGCGTGCAAGGGTTGAAGCATCGCGTTCGATCTGTGCTCGATTTGAAAACGATGTAGACTTCTTAAACCGAATTGTTGTTATGGATGAGACTTGGTTACATTTCTACGAACCAGAAACAAAGCAACAATCGATGGAATGGCGACACTCTGGTTCTCCAAGACCTAAGAAGTTTCGTGTCCAAAAATCTGCTGGAAAGTTTTTGCTTCAGTTTTTTGGGATTGCCAAAGGGAGTAATCATGATTGATTTTTTGGATAAGGGTAGAACAATAACCGGAGATTTCTATTCGACATTACTGACCACTCTACAGGAAAAATTTAAAGAGAAAAGACGCGGAAAGCTATCCAAATTGTTTTTGCACGACAACGCCACTCCACACAAATCTCATGTTGCCATGCAGAAAATTCGTGATTGAGGGTTTGAATTACTAGAACACCACCCTTATTCACCAGATTTGGCTCCATACGACTATCATCTCTTTCCTCAACTGAAAAAAAGGTTTAAAAGGAGGAGGTAATGAAAGCTGTGGAGGTCTGGTTTGCAGAACAAGAAGAATTTTGTTTGGTTCTATAGTAGGCTAAGAATTTTTCAATATATCCTCGTAAATACACCATATTCCACCAAATAAATGACCACTTAGGACATATATTCGCTGATATCGATCCTAACTTCCGAAGAAAACACATTCCATGACATAATTCTACACCCACCAATCGATAAAGTACCACCACCAGACCACACATCCAAACTTACCAACCCAAGAGTCCAATATCTATAATACAACGTGATGTACTGAAATTATAATGAATCCAGAAAGCATCCCATGTATCGCGTTGAATTTTTGATCCTCACCGAACTTTCTGGTCTTTACGCGATAAGGACAACTGACACATCCAAGGAACGGATGAAGTTGGCAGCAGGTCTTGGATCGGACGTTTTCTATCTATCTCATTATTCATATTGTGTACAGCATATTTCAATTAGCCAAGAAGGGCCGAAGAGAGGGGGATGCGTGATTCGGCGAGAATTTAAAACGCCCTGGAAATTATTCAAGAAGAAGGGTTAATTTTAACTTTTCGAATATCAGACGAGAGAGGTATTCGGTGTCCCGGCAGATTGAAAGCAGGATTTTCTCGTGGTGCGTGAGGATTAAAATATTCCATAGTATTACGTCTGAGGAATATTTAGGTTGGGAATGGATCTGACAACTTTTGATTTAATCGATCCTTCGCTTAGAATCGTAGCAACCCTTGAGGGCGTCCGTACAAAAATTCGCTCTCGGAAAGATCCTCGTCAAATTAAAAACGCGACGACCCAAAAATAATTAAAAATGATTACAAGTTCCCTCCTCAAACGATGCCCATTTATAACAATAGACGTCAACCTTAATTTCGATTGAGTTATTACGCGGGGAGAAAAATGAAAAATTGCCGGGACAATGGGGCAAGAGTTGAAAAACACCGTGTATTGCACCTTCAATTAGTACGTCGGCGAGGAATAAAAGACGGCGGCACGCCTCAAAGCGACGGGGTTCTCGCCGGAACAACGAAGAATAATTACCGGCGTCAAGTGGCCTGTGAAAAAAACAAACGAAAACACAAAACAAATGGTGCTTGATATTCCGCGGTGGTAAATTGATAATTTCGAGCGGGCAATGAGGAGAAAATCTGGGCCGTTATTGCTTTTGTTATCGCGCACGGGGCAGGTCCGTAACGAGCTGGATTTCGAGGGTGTATATTTGAACATACGAGGATATATTGAAAAATTCTTAGTCTACTATAGAAACAAACAAAATTTCAATGTCAGAATATTTTATTACTCAACATATTCCCTCTTAATTGGATACATTTATTACAGCGAACCTGCAACGTCTCTAGACCTTTCAAATAAAATGTTTCTTCTTGCTCTGCAAACCAGACCTCCACAGCTTTCATTACCTCCTCGTTGGAAGAAAATTTACTACCTTTTAAACTTTTTCCAGTTGAGGAAAGAGATGATAGTCGGATGGAGCCAAATCTGGTGAATAATGCTGGTGTTCTAGTAATTCAAACCCTAAACCACGAATTTTTTGCATGGCAACATGAGATTTGTGTGCAGGGGCGTTGTCCTGCAAAAACAAAACACTTTTGGGTAGCTTTCCGCGTCTTTTCTCCTTAATTTTTACCCGTAGAGTGGTCAGTAATGTCGAATAGTAATCTCCGGTTATTGTTCTACCCTTATCCAAAAAATCAATCATGATTACTCCATGGCAATCCCAAAAATCTGAAGCAAGAACTTTTCCAGCAGATTTTTGGACACGAAACTTCTTAGGTCTTGGAGAACCAGAGTGTCGCCATTCCATCGATTGTTGCTTTGTTTCTGGATCGTAGAACTGTACCCAAGTCTCATCCATTGCAATAATTCCGTTTAAGAAGTCTATATCGTTTTCAAATCGAGCACAGATCGAACGCTATGCTTCTACCCTTGCACGCTTTTGGTGAACATTCAAACATTTGGGGATCCATTATGCAGCAATTTCTCTAATGTCTAAATTGACGTGAACTATATGATGAACCCGTTCGTATGAAATATTCAGTGCTTCGGATATCCGTTTTAGCCGAATTCGACGGTCTGATAAAATCATGTCATGAACTGCATCGATATTTTCGAGGACTGACACAGAAACTGGCCTTTCCGATCGGTCATCATCTTCAATGGAAAATTTACCTCTTTTGAAGCTTGCAGTCCAATTTTTCATGTCGCATACGAAGGAAATCGATCACTTAGGGTATTAAGCATATCTTCGTAAATCTGCTTACCTCTTAAATACAGGCACTTGATGATGTCTCGATACTCAAATTTTTCGATTTTCACAATTTCGGTGGACATCTTCTTTCTTTTAATTTATTGCGTAACTATGGTATACTTTTTTGACCTCAAACTTCATACTGACACTTCTAATGAGTTATTATTCGTTGCTATGGTAACGCATTATGTTTTTATGCATGGAACTGGTCTAGGCTAACTAGATATCAATACATCTTCGTATAGTACTCCAAACCCAAATGAAAATGAGTGAAATATGATAATTACATCTGGTCCTCTCCATTTCAATGTCACTCGGTATATTTCGACTGCGATCCGGGGTCCCCTAACTGATATCTCATCGCACGAAGATCAAACATTTCCTTGGTTGCTAATTCCTTCAATGGGGAGACCTGATCATGCCATATTTCCCACTATGCATCTATTTGACGGGGCTAATCCTTAGTAACGAACTGAGAAAACCTTCAATCGTCCGTTGGGTCACGTTTGTGAATGTTAGATCGTTAAATATTCCGGATGGAGAACTTGTAGATTGAGTGGAAGTTCTGGAAAGGCAAGAGATTCGATTTTCTCATCATACGATATTCTAAAAGCTTGTGGTTCTTTGTCTTTGAGTTTTTTGGGGGTACAGAGATAGGCTTGTCTCCATTGCTGAAATCACAATACTTGTAGACCATTCCCTACATGATTCTAATCAGTTGAGGCATTGTCACCTTCTACAAACGTTGCAACTGCACATTTCTTCCAAGCAGAAGACTAAAACCTCCCACAAATGCTATTCAGTTAACACAACACATTAAAAATTGTGATTTATGTACAAAGGAACTGTCTATTTTATTCGATATCGATTGAAATTCAATCTAGGAAGACTCTGCATCTTCTGAAATTCGTTAGGGTTTTCACTGCCAGTCTCTGAAACAAAATAAATTAAAAAATTGAAATAATCGAATGGCTCCTGCCTAAATTCTTGCCTGGACTGAAGTCCAACCTATTTGAAACTACCAAAATCGGATGCTACCATGAGATATTGATGAGAGTCAAAGCAATTTTTCAACTCCAAGGGGGTTTATTACCCAAAATAATAAACCGAAATCCCTGGATTATTTATTATATTATCCGCATTCTTCCCGTCCACTAGAGCAAATGAAATATGTCTGGATGGCCCTCTGATTCGCATCTATATCGAACATATAAGTGCAATAAATCCATTGATGTCGAGGAACATCCCCCCAGGAAACATATCAATAAAGAACGTGTAAAACCTGACATAAATGCGGAAGCACCTCTTCGGTCAAGCAATAAATTTTATGGGCAAACATCCTGATTTTATCGAACTATAACCTGACCTTACAAAGTATGCGATGATTCCTCATATCCAGTTTGAATGTAACGTCAGACGATATTTCAGGTATGATGAACCCTGCTGAAATGCAACAAACTGAACCAGAAACTTGTTGTGAAACGACGATACTAACACTTGTGCACCATTTCCTGATCATCGTATCGCTAAAAATGAGGAAGAGTTGTCTTTCCTTGTATCTCAGAAGACATTTCCATTCAAACTTTACCAAAACACTTACAATTTATTTTCTTGGTAGTAAATCAGCTATGGGCAAATTCAACACATGGATAAGTGGCCATTATGGTTACGATTGAAATTTGAGCGTGCAGCACAGCAGACTCTTTCCATCTTTTTGGTGACTTTAGATTGCTCGTCACTTATGGTCTATGCTCGCACCCAATTTCTTCGAGCTCTAACAACATCCAGAAAACACTCCAAGAGTTCCCTTTCATCGAACCGCCTCCTTGCCGTCCGAGAATCCCTCCAGTTCTGCGAAATTACCTGCATCCTCTAATTACCAAATCAACATCGGTAAAGTTTGCAGTGTGCGGTCATTCATTAAACTTTAGGAACTTGGCAAGTTTCTCTGCCATCTCAGCTCCCTACCCGGCGAGCCCACCACATCATGCAAAATACTTTAGTAGGCAAGGTTCTCGCTCCGGTGCGTGAACTCCTCCAGGAGGTGTGTGTATAGATTTCGAATTTTCTCCAATTAGGCCATTAATCCGCTGGGAACTTCAACAAGGGGGCACAGAGGGCGATAAAAGGAGACATATTATTGATGTTATCCCCGAGTGTGGGGTAGCGCTTTGAAAAGAGCTGCAAGTTTCTCTGCTCTAACCCTAAATTGAGGAATATAAGTCGTAGACCTGCAGATTTCCTCCCTATAGACTCCAGTAATCCACGGTACTGCAAATTGCTGCAAAATGGATCCCCAAATCTTTGAATGTTGACCAAAAGCGTAAAAGGGTAGAAGCATTGCGTTCGATCTGTGCTCGATTTGACAACGATGTAGACTTCTTAAACAGAATTGTTACTATGGATGAGACTTGGGTACATTTCTACGATTCAGAAACAAAGCAACAATCGATGGAATGGCGACACTCTGGTTCTCCAAGACCTAAGAAGTTTCGTGTCCAAAAATCTGCTGGAAAAGTTCTTGCTTCAGTTTTTTAGGATTGCCATGGAGTAATCATGATTGATTTTCTGGATAAGGTTAGAACAATAACCGGAGATTACTATTCGACATTACTGACCACTCTACGGGAAAAATTAAAGAGAAAAGGCGCGGAAAGCTATCCAAACGTGTTCTGTTTTTGCAGGACAACGCTCCTGCATACAAATTCCATGTTGCCAAGCAGAAGCACCCCACTTATTCACCAGATTTGGCTCCATCCGAATATCATCTCTGAAAAAAAGTTTAAAGAAATTTTCTCCCAACGAGGAAGTAATAAAAGCTGTGGAGGTCTGGTTTGCAGAGCAAGAAGAAAGATTTTTTTGAAAGGTCTAGAGACGTCGCAGGTTCGCTGTAATAAATGTAACCAATTAAGAGGAGAATATGTTGAGTAATAAAATATTTTTAGATTGAAATTTTGTGTGGTTCTTTGGTAGGCTAAGAATTTTTCAATATATCCTCGTATTGTTGGAAAACTTGCATTCTTCAGTTCATCGAAGATATACTCCATCAAGACTAATTCCTAATAGACATATACACGAAGAATGGTTGCTACGTATAAGGCACCTAGAAAAAACTATGATCGTGCCAGTGCAACTCATTTGGATATCTGGACAGTCTAGCTTCAGAGACCTGTTCGAAATCTGTTATAAGACTTTTCAAATCTAGTGAAGAAGTGTAATATCACTTGAACGTAGCTTCTCTATCCTTATACTGCAGGTATAAAGCACATACTTATACCTAAGCATGATATCCTGGATTAAATCCTACACAAACTTCGTCTACACGAGTTGTGACTGAATTCTTCACGTCTGTGAAGTGTCTGTGTGTCAAGAATGGATTGCTTTGGTGTCTTCAGAAGATCCCAGGAATTTTTCACACCCTTTCCTTGAAAAATTGGATTGGAACTAGAGGGTGAGATTTAGCTGACAGGGCTTGTTAGCTGGTCACAATAGAGCGGCTGGTCTTGTTGTCTGATCTGTCGAGGAAAATCTAATGTATTGCTTCGAGAAATCAGTCACCCTTCATTAGGTATTTGTCTTTCTTATCTCTCAATAACCACAATAGGTTCACTTATATCTCCGGAATTCATTTCAAGTCTTCGGGATGATCTAATATAGGTTTTCCCATGACTTCCACTATTCCTATGCCCTTCTGTCCAATTTGGATCGATCTGCAGACCAATGAATCAGTGGTAGCAGAAACGAGGCTGTAGATTAGGTAGGGCATTAGCGATATCAATCTAGAAATGTCTTCCTCGAATCGCGCATTTCCATCTGCAAAAATGAGATTATCCGTTTGGGGCAAGAAGTCGAAAGTCTGCGGAAGGGTTGGATCGCAGATACGACGTCGGGGAAGCCTAATGCCTGCTCCTGCCGGTCGAATTAAAGATGCCCCAGCATCCAGCGGGGCTCAAAGCGGCCCCGGCTTAGTGCGGGGTTCCTGCGAATTGAATAATTAGATCAACTGAAACCGACTCGGGTTAATTCACATACGATGGCCGCCGGAAGAGCAAAGTTGAAGGGGTAATTATGTAAAAGAAAAGACCGGATTCAATTTCATGCCGACTGATGTACAGTGGAAACGTCACGACGTCACTCCAGACACCCGGCCAACTCGATTAAGGCGTCCTGACTGGACGGGAAATCTGAAAACCTCAAAGGACGCGCGGTTTGCTTTGGAACGGCGGAAATGCGTTTTATATTTTAATTAACCGGACTTTTAATTCGCCTGGGCTTGTCGTCCTGTACTTTTCGCATTTTTGCCGCGTCGACGGCTTTTTCTGTCGTCTGGAAACAGTGGTGAAAATCGGGAATTTTTCGATCCACGACGAAAAATTTAGGGAAGTTCGGAGGTGAGGGTATCACGGGTTGGCTGAAATTGAACATTCAGCATCGATTGATATATCAACTTCGAAATTATTTTCACAAACTATTCATGAACGATTCAAATTGATTTGCAACTTGACACTTTTTCAAGAGACCCTTCTAAAGGCTGTGTTTTTCCCTGAATATGGTTGAGATCACAAATTAATATGCACAGATTCTTTCAGAGACTAAATCACACTCTGGTTAAGTGATTAGTAACCCAATTATGTACAGGAACAAGAGACAATGTTATATAGCAGGTCCTCTTCTCGTAAAGTGCAAAATGACAATAGTTCGATGCCTTTTAGAATGTTATATTCTTCTCCCATTCGAACACGTAGAAACTTCCTGAGATACATGGGGTCTTGGAGAAATATGGCCCAAATATATGTAAGAATTCTCCTGTTTCTCGTTTCTATCACGTATCTTAGTCATATAGCCCCCTTTGTGGGGGATAACAAGGTGCCCGCCGCCGTAGCCATCTGAATGAAGAACTAAAATCAGATTTATGCATTCACAATTCCGTGGCCGAACCCGAATCTACATATATTTGCTGGAAAAGGTTCCCGAAAAAGGTTAGAAGCTGGTCTCCACATCCGAATTCTCTTCGTTATGAAGTTATTCATAGGAGCTCCCATTGCTCGGACTGAATTTCGAAAGCGTACGATGAAAATTGTGGAAGTGGGCCCAGTATTTGAGCTCGGTGGAGCGAAATATTGGTTTTTGGTAAATAGAGGGACAATGTTGGTCTACAGGATATTTTTCACCTTTTGTTCGGTAGAGTATGAAAAATATTGTGGAATGCTTATCGAGAACTCACCAGAGATTGTGTCAGTAAGTATTTACATCATATTCATATTTTTTCTCGAAGCATTTTTCGCTTTGGCTTGGAATGACGAGGCATTCTATCTCCAGGTGTTCTGGAATTTCATCCTCCTACTGTTAATCCCATTCTCATTAAGTGCTTCCTGAGGCTACAATGCATTATAAGAAATCCAGTGAGGATGTGAAGCTTATGCTTGCTCACAGTGTTGAAGTTTCTTCGAGACAGAAATGAATTTGACCACAACTTCTTCATTAGTTTCGACCCTAAAGTGTTGTTGGCATTTCAGGATTGGAGTAAATCAGTCTGCGTCTAAAATTTTCAGCTTTTCATCTCGCTGTTGTATCGAACATCGATCACAAGGCTCTGACTCACATCTTACATTTATGAATTTTCCCAGACATGCGTCAGCATCCTCTCCCGTCCCCATTTCAAAGTCAAATGAGGCCCAGAACGAGCCTCAGGCTGAATCCGGTATGTGAAACAATAAACCCGTGTGATAATTATTGTACGGAGGCATTCCGAGTAGCTGAAAGACGTGCAGGACATCGCGGCCAGCATTAATAGTAAGCCGTATAGAAAGTCAGGCGGCTAGGGGGCGGCGGGACCCCGCCGAGGGGATCTGATAGCACTAAGACCATCCCCAGTCATTAGAGTGCAACACATTAAGTCGAGGCGTGCGTAGCCCCGGATCAAGCGAGGCCAACGTTGATCCTAAGATGTACACCCTATTACATACTAATGCCTTCGGATGCAATTACTTGGAGATTTTCGGGAATTCTCGTTGAAATCCTCGGTACTCTCTCGTTCACTCTCGCTCTCGTCGAACGGTATTTTTATTATGCACTTACGGCAAAACTGACTGGAAGTTTTCGGTGAAGGGATTAACACTTGATTTAGTCGAGAAACATGAAAATATCCGGTTGAAGAGGGTTCGAGAGACTGAGAATCTCCTTGTTGATTGCTTTTTGCAACCTTATCGCTATATGCCTCTTCGGTATTTAGTGTAGAGTAGAATCAGATGTTTGTCTTGTCATCCGGCTCGAAGGACCAAATGCAGAATCAAATGTTTGTTATCCGGCTCGAAGGACCAAATGTAGAATCAGATGTTTGTCTTGTCATCCGGCTCGAAGGACCAAATGCAGAATCAGATATTTGTTATCCGGCTCGAAGGACCAAATGTAGAATTAGATGTTTGTCTTGTCATCCGGCTCGAAGGACCAAATGCAGAATCAGATATTTGTTATCCGGCTCGAAGGACCAAATGTAGAATCAGATATTTGTCTTGTCATCCGGCTCGAAGGACCAAATGTAGAATCAGATGTTTGCCTTGTCATCCGGCTCGAAGGACCAAATGCAGAATCAGATGTTTGTTGTCCGGCTCGAAGGACCAAATGTAGTATCAGATGCTTGTCTTGTCATCCGGCTCGAAGGACCAAATGCAGAATCAGATGTTTGTTATCCGGCTCGAAGGACCAAATGTAGAGCAGCGTTAGAAAATGAAAATATAGGTACTGTTACTCATCCGGATTGAGAGATTACAACGACTCTAACCATCCCATTTCCAGACGGCTCGAAACGCCATATCCGTCCACCAAGACCGCCATAAACGCATTTTTCGGCCGTCGTCGTCGGTCCAAGAAACTAATTAAAACAAACATTCCGCCGGGATGGAATAGCTTAACGAATCATCCGACCGTCCCTTTCGCTTGGCTGCAGTTTTCTGCCGCGTATCAGTCTCTTAAGACTTCGTAATTAGCAACCCGAAAGCAAATAGACACGGTCCAAGTGAATGGCCGACCGAAGTTTCCGAGATTCGCAGCCAGATGAAAAGGCATTCCGTTGCTCGTATCACGTGTTACGTGATTTGGGTCCGGACTTGGGGGGATGGTCGAACGTCTTGGCGTACTATCCGATCAATTTTGTCTATACTTGGCTATGGGACTAAGACGTTTTCGTCGTTCGCGAAACGACCAAGCATACTACACATGCCAAATCTATTGCGAGCAATTTCGAAAGCCTATCTCCCTTCGTTGAGATTTTCAAACAGGAAATGGCATTTTTCAAAAATTGCGAATTTCATTTGAGAACTCGTCAAGACCGAACGGTTGTGCCGAAATGGACGAAATTCTCAGATTTATTACTAGAAGAGTCGCTCTTTCAGAATATGTATCACATTTCTATCTACGGTTACTTTTATTGAGAGAAACTCGTAAACGACTCGAAAGCTGACCTTCGAAAAATCCTGAAAAATATGGGTTCAGTTAAAAATTCGTCAAGACCGAATGGTTGCGCCGAGATGGATGAAATTCTCAGATTTATTACTAGAAGAGTTGCTCTTTCAGAATATGTATCACATTTCTATCTACGGTTACTTTTATTGAAAAGAACTCCTAAACGACTCGAAAGCTGACCTTCGAAAAATCCTGAAAAATATGGGTTCAGTTAAAAATTCGTCAAGACCGAATGGTTGCGCCGAGATGGATGAAATTCTCAGATTTATTACTAGAAGAGTTGCTCTTTCAGAATATGTATCACATTTCCATCTACGGTCACTTTTATTGAGAGAAACTCGTAAACGACTCGAAAGCTGACCTTCGAAAAATCCTGAAAAATATGGGTTCAGTTAAAAATTCGTCAAGACCGAACGGTTGTGCCGAAATGGATGAAATTCTCAGATTTATTACTAGAAGAGTTGCTCTTTTAGAATATGTATCACATTTCCATCTACGGTCACTTTTATCGAGAGAAACTCGTAAACGACTCGAAAGCTGACCTTCGAAAAATCCTGAAAAATATGGGTTCAGTTAAAAATTCGTCAAGACCGAACGGTTGTGCCGAAATGGATGAAATTTTCAGATTTATTACTAGAAGAGTTGCTCTTTCAGAATATGTATCACGTTTAGATTTAGGATGATTTTTCGTTGATTGATTATGACGAGATGCTAGATATCTCGGGAGAATGAGTGAAAACTAGGGGCGTATCGCAGGAGATGACGACAAATGACGTTGTTAATTTCTTCAAGCGACTTTGTCTCAGTTTCTGGGTTGCTAGAACAGAGGGAACACGGGGAGTCGGGTACGGGCTTTATCCCCCGCATTATCCACCCTTTAACGCACAGCCACAATGTGGCGGAAGCGCCTGGCTGCATTGTGTCCAATAAGGTGCTGGTCTTTGTTTCGGACGAGAAAGCGGCCAAGCGTGACTACCGCTCCCAAGAATCCCGGGGAAATTGCTTCGAATGTAGCCGATATACAAAAGAAACGATGTTAATTAAAATTAAAATCTCCACCGACGTCGAATAATGAACCTTTATGAATAAGACCCCGCCTATGGAATTTATTAGGGGATTTCGAGGTATTAATGACGTCCAAGCAAGCTAACCCTTTATTACGGACACAAATGAACGCGAAATTTCTCGAGATTACACGGGAATGCTGCATATTCAATAAGAATAAATCAATTCGGCAGTTGGTACCTTTGAGAGTCGTGATTAATTCCGTTCTGCGGAATCTAATTGTCGGAATTTCCAATGTTACTAGGTACATTCACAATGGAACGGCGATTTACACATTCTGGCAACGGTGGAATTCGATAGTTTTCTTCGTAAATCAACGTCGAAGGTTCGATTCCGAAGGTAGGACTTGTCTAAATGGAAAAATTGCACCGAAAAACGCTCATATAAATTAACCAATATGGTGGGGCTCTCATCCGTCGAAGTCCAATGCGATTCCGTTAAATCACGAGTACGGGACTGCTTTTTACCGCGACAAACGCCACCCAATCAATGACACCAGAGGCAACGTCGCAAAATTTTGATTCATTCATTGCTGTATCTCGTTACCGAGAATAAATCTACAAAAAGACTCAAAAACCAAACTATTGGTGCAATCAAACTTCTAATTTCTTAGGGCTACTTGCTACTGTGTGCCCTCCAGTGACTGAAGAGACCCAACCGTGACCTACAGATCCTTCCACACTCCGGGCATGGATAGTCACCAACTAGATCTGGCCCCCACTGTATTCTTCTCGAGTCTCCATTATAACTGTGGACCAAAGACCTCCACTGTGATCTGTCTAACGCTAGTTGTTCCCAGTTATAATTGCCATCAACTGATTTAGGGTTTGATGCAGTATATCCTCAAACCGCTTATGCTGGCCTCCTGGTTTCCGAGCTCCCTCTGTGAATTCGCCATACAGAGCTATTCTGGGGAGTCTTGTGTCTTGCATCCTCAGAATGTGGCCGCTCCATCAGAGTCGGGCCCTCGTCACTTGAGTCTCAATTGCTGTACAACTCGCGTGCTGCGAGACATCTGCATTTGAAACTTTGTGGAACCATCTGATGTGCATTATTTGTCTTAGATGACGTTGTTGCGTTTCCTCAAGCTGTTTAATATGTCGCCTGTAGGACGTCCAGCTTTCGCTTCCGTAAAGAAGCTTTGGGAGGACCACTGCTTTGTAAACAGCTGTCTTGGTCTTCAGATTGAGGTCGTGATTTTGAAACACTCTGTCCTTTAGCTTCCAGAATGCCCGTGTTGCCGAATTGATACGGTTGTGTTACACTGATGGATCAGAAGCACAAACCCAAATTTTCTGAACAATTCTATGATCCCTTTTCCTTAAACGTCTAATAGGCCACCTGTATGGGATACCTGGTATGTTATAAATGTATCGTTTTAATTCCGGATTATGACTTTGGACGGCATTGTTGATGTATTTCTTCTTCGAAGATCCATCGATAGTAACCTTAACTTAAAGTACCTATCGTTGACGAATCATCTCTTGAAGAAGCACAAAATGGGGGAATGCCGGCACCTTGTAAAAGAACCTTCTTCCTGCACCCACGTACGCGAAGTGAACCGGAAAACCCGAAGATTCCGGTCGTACAACATTCGGGGCGTCGATGATTGCCCTCGGCTCGGAGTGCCCCAACAAAGCAACCCTGCCGAGCACAGAAAGGTGTATTTATTATGCGGCAAGTTATTCGCAGTCGTCAGTGATTAGTCTAGACGGGTACCTGGAAAGTTTAAGTGGTCAAAAGCAAGGAGTGTGGAATGGAAATGGCTCCATTCGAAATGAATCTGTCCGATCCAGCTGTTCCCGCACTTGGGAACCATTAAACTATCGCAGGTCTCGCTGGCCAAGGCGGACTAACTTATTTATTCGCCTATAATTACGTTGCAGAACGAACCTGTAACTTGTCCGAAGGGAAGGCTGTGATTGAATCGTGCGAGCGTTGCGAACTGCCGTTCGGATTTTATGTTTCGATTGAAAATTGGACGGAAATGCGAGGCAAACCCTTCAAATTAGGGATGTGTAGTTCGTTCAATTTCGAGGAACCAGATCGATCTAGATCCATTGCTGAGAAGACCCGGTTCAAAAGACCCGTTCAATTGACCCATTGGTTCTTTTAGGTAGTTGGGTTTTGGGTTGTGATCCAAACATTGCGCATGGTTCGAATTCGGATCCGTAGTCCCGTCTCGATCAGTTCACTGTTCTGTTAGGAATTTCAATTCAGTTCAATTCAGTTGAATTAAATTTTGATAGAATAGAATATGGATGCTTCTTTAGTTGCAAACAGCTGTGTTTTGTGGGCCATAATATTTTTGATCGGCTGAAAATAGTTAGTTGAGGTCCAATTCGTGAGAGAACCGAGAGAAATATTGACCCCAGTGTAGAAAAAATTCAAAAACCAAAAGTCTTTCGAAAGGAAATGGATATCGGACGATTCAAATTTTAAAATGGAGACGTCAATCATTGATATACAGGTTCGAAATTCGTGAGATCTAGTCTCATTAATTTCGTCAAAAACTGAAATTTTTGAAATCAAGATTATGTTATTGCTGCGAATCCAAATATTTTCCTCAAATTAATCTGAAAAAAAGCTGTAGAATTGACCAATCACTTAAAATTTACTTTCATCAATATAGCCATAATAATAGAAATATAAACTTGTAATTTCTAAATTTCTACTAGTCCTAGTTCCTAAATCTATCATACTTTCTTCAACAAGGATCCGTTGATTCACTTGCGAAATGCAAGTAATATAAGTTCATTTTATTACGATCGACTACCATCTGTTTCTTTTGGGTCAGTCTGAAACCCGTCTAACTATTCGGGTACCTGGGTAATGAAGAGACGGAATTATGAATCATTCTTTCGATTCCAGATCTTCCGATCTCCAGATCCCATATCGATTTTGTGGGTCGCATGGAGCCGTTTGGCTCATTCGACCCAGTTGAACGAACGGGTCATTTTTCGGGTGAAGAACTGAACGAACCATTGGTTCTAACGAACCGGGTCTTTTGATTCGTTCGTTCGTGAACGACACATCCCTACTTCAAATCACAATCGGACTCCATCGTGGAGGCATTATGAACCGAAAGCGTGATACAGGGTGTCTTTGACTAGTACAAATACACTGCGCAAAAAAATTAACGCACATTCTGAAAATCTCAATTTTAATGAAAGTCAACTCTACATTGACTTTATAACTTATTTTTTATGTTCCCTCGGGAAGGTTTTGAACGAAACAAGACACATTAAATGGAAGAAAAATTCAGGATTTCACCGAATCTTATGTGAAAGAAGAGAAATGAACAATTTTCAAAATACTGAAATGCTGATAAGTGATTTAATTCTTGGTATATCCACCCCTTGCGTTAATTACAGCTCGGCAACGACGGTTCATACTCAAAATGAATGATCTAAAAATGGTCTAATCTAATCCTTCCCAGATATCTCCGAGTTGGATTCCCAAGTCATTAAGAGTAGCTGGATGATTTTCTGAACTTCTCAGCCTTCTATTGAGGTTGTCCCAAACCTGCTCAATCGGATTGAGATCTGGACTTCTTGCTGGCCATTCCATTCGAGAGACTTCAACCTCTTCAAGGTACTCCTGAACGATGCGCGCACGATGGGGTCTGGCATTATCGTCCATAAAAATGAAATTTTCACCAATGTATGGGGCAAATGGCACTACATGCTCTTCAAGAATGTTCCTTATATACTTATCAGCATTCATAGTTCCATTATCAACGACCACTAGGTCTATGCGAGCAGTCAAAGATATTCCACTCCATACCATAATCGATCCTCCCCCGAAACCAGTAGTATTCAGGAAATTGCACTGAACATATCTTTCATGTGGACGTTTGTATACAAGGGAACGTCGATCACAATGGTGGAGGCAGAATCTAGACTTATCTGTGAAAAAAACTCTTTCCCAATCGGCCTCTTCCCAATGGATATGCTCTCTCGCAAAATCCAAACGCACCCTTCAATGGGCTGGGGTAAGAGCTGGGCCTCTTGCCGCGACACGAGGCCTTAAATCATATTCTCTGAGGCGATTTCTTATTGTCTGGGAGCTAATTTGCACCTCATGAGTTTGCTCAAGCTGAATTTGAAGGAGGCGAGCGGTTGCAAACCGTTGTCTCAACGAAGAAACTCTCAAGTAACGTTCTTGAATGGCAGTTGTTACCCGTGGTGTACCCTGTCCTGGTCTTCGGACATTCATACGTGTCTCCTTGAATCGCTGCAACATTCTGGACACACTTGTATGGGAAACTCCGAACCTTTCTGCAATTCTTGTGTATGTCCAGCCTTCTTCTCGCAAAACTACCGCTTGGGCACATTCCTCTTGGGTCAAATTGCGTATTTCGCGTTGCATAGCGATCCAGTGTAGAAAATCAAACGAAAGAAAAACTATTGATCACTAGAATTTATCGAGAACAACTGATTTTAGAATGGAGCCAATACATTCAAAATCTGATAATATCATCTCTTTTATTCCTGCTGGGAAAAAACATCTGTTTTGAAGAAAACCGTTGGAAGTGGATAACATATGCATGCATAAATCTGAAAAAAATAATTATCATTGAGAACACCTTCAGTTGTAGAATAAATTTGAGATTTCCATAATGTGCGTTAATATTTTTGCGCAGTGTATTTTAACAGTTTTAATAGTAGAAGCCAGCGATTGAGCATTGGGTTCGTTCATTTTTCTCTGAAATGAATACACTTTTGACCATCAAAAAACATACCGAACTGATCTGTACTCCCAATTAGGTCTATTTCTCTTTGATACAAGAAATCTGTTCCGTGCCATCAGGCTGAGAAATATAAGTAATATCATCCAGTACATCAGTATTACTCCATTTAGCAAATCGACCCAATACCGCCCGAAATGAAACAACTTCTGGTAGCGTCGGAAGCTTTTAGTATCACATGGTATACACGGCGGCGGCCGCAAAATGAAAGTTACCGAAGTCATTTACAAAGGGACACTTGGCAGTATCTTCCCTGATAATATTCGCGTCGTTGTGTAAAGTGGTGTTGGTCAAGTCGCCTGCTGTTGCAGCAAGATTTTCACGGACCACCCGGATCCATTTGTCTATCCGGCTAATGAAATTATAGTGGATGTCGGGCCTTCAACCGCAATCTTAACAATTTCTCTTCTGGACGTGCGAGATTACGAAATTACGGTCGATCCCAGCCTGTCAAATTTGTTTCTTCTGATGCTTGTTAGGTTACCTCATTTGTTTTGTCGGTGGGGTCGCTAATATTTCGTGAGATGGATTCGTGAATCAGCGTCTCATCCATAGTAACACTTTTGAAGCTTGCAGTCCAATTGTTCACGGTCGCATGCGAAGGACATTGATCACCAAGAGTATTAAGCATGTCCTCGTAAATCTGCTTACCTCTTAACCCTTTTAAATATAGGTACCTACTTGATGATGGCATGCGTTGATCAATGGTTCACACACCATCAAATGTCCATGGAAGATTTAGCTTGCAATCCATCTTTGAAATGGCCACATTGCCTAGAAAAAACTTCTTCAATTTAACACTTCGAACACAACGTTTTTACACGATTCTCCTCAACTATCAACCCTTACGTGAGCCAAAGACCTTCATGGTAGTGGGAACTAGTTTTCAAATAGACATTCTTGTTGATTTTAGCTCGAAATTCAAAGAATATCAAGTGATCTCAAGGAAAAAAAACACAAATGTCCTTTTGAATCGACCCATGCAAGGAACATCAAAAAGTATCCCCACTGGTTCAAGTTCACAACAAACTTCCCCGTCTCAGCGTTACGGGTGCCCAACTCCGAAGAAAGAAAAACACGGAAACGACACTTTCATTGTCTATCCTTCGCAATTTTCAATTTGAATAACGATGATTTTATTTATTTTATGGGGTCTAACGATTTATATCTCCCCCGCATGCGGAAATAAGATCGGTACGAAGTTAAACTCATGAATCTGTAATAAATCTGACTTTTTCGGCGGCACACACGCGGGATGGGATCCTGCTTGTTCCAATATAATGTAGATAATGCAATATGGGATCCGTATGCACACAATATGAATTTAAAAGGCTTTCGCAGACTCCGACCTTGTCGCCCGTTATTGGGGCTGTTCACTGAACCGCTCTCTCTGGGAGAGTTATGGGTGGCTTACGAGGTAACATGTGAATTTCTATTAGCCTGTTTGAGTTTGTATAGGCCGTTTCTCGCGGTTTCAACTCGAAGACTATAAAATTCGCATTACAAGCATCGGTTCATTTGTATCAATGGTTAACATAAAAAGTACCAGGATATATTGAAAAATTCTTAGCCTACTATAGTAATAAACAAAATTTCAATGTCAAAATATTTTATTACTCAATATATTCTCCTCTTAATTAGATACATTTATTACAGAAAACCTGCAACGTCTCTAGACCTTTCAAAAATAATGTTTCTTCTTGCTCTGCAAAACCAGACCTCCACAGCTTTTATTGCATCCTCGTTGGAAGAAAATTTACGACCTTTTAATTTTTTTTCAGTTGAGGAAGAAGATGATAGTCGGATGGAGCCAAATTTGGTGAATAAGGGGGGTGTTCTAGTAATTCAAACCCTAAATATCGAATTTTTTGCATGGCAATATGAGATTTGTGTGATGCGGCAGCTTTTCGTGTCTTTTCTCTTTAATTTTTCCCGCAGGGTGGTCAGTAATGTCGAATAGTAATCTCCGGTTATTGTTCTACCCTTATCCAAAAAATCAATCCTGATTACTCCATGGCAATCCCAAAGAACTGAAGCAAGAACTTTTCCAGCAGATTTTTGGTCACGAAACTTCTTAGGTCTTGGGGAACCAGAGTGTCGCCATTCCATCGATTGTTGCTTTGTTTGTGGATCGTAGAAATGTACCCAAGTGTCATCCATAGTAACAATTCGGTTTAAGTAGTCTACATAATTTTCAAATCGAGAACAGATCGAACGCGATGCTTCTACTCTTGCACGCTTTTGGTCAACATTCAAACATTTAGGGATCCATTTTGCAGCAATTTTTCTCATATCCAAATTGACGTGAACTATATGATGAACGCTTTCGTATGAAATATTCAATGCTTCAGATAAACGTTTTACCCAATTAGACGGTCTGATAAAATCATGTCATGAACTGCATCGATATTTTCGGGGACTGACACAGAAACTATCCTTCCCGATCGGTCATCATCTTCAATGGAAAATTTACCTCTTGCAGTCCAATGTTTCACAGTCGCATACGAAGGCCATTGATCACCAAGGGTATTAAGCATATCTTCGTAAATCTGCTTACCTCTGAACCCTTTCAAATAAGGGTACTTGATGATGGCTCGATACTCCAATTTTTCGATTTTCACAATTTCGGTGGACATCTTCTTTCTTTCAATTTATTGCGTAACTCTGCTTTACTTTATTGACCTCAAACTTCACACTGACACTTATAATGAGTTATTGTTCGTTTCTATGGTAACGCTATATTTTTTATGCATGGAACTGGCCTAGGCTAACTAGATATCAATATTTTTTGGATGTGAGATTTTCATGTGTGGCCAGCTTGCTTCGAACATGAATTTCTGCCTCGAAAAACTGACAATTGACCAGTTTGATACCTGATTGAATTTGGAAATAGTAAACTCATCTGTAGAATTCTGTTTTCTAACGTTGATCTCCCCGAATAGCCTCTTTAATCGCAGCCTTAATTCTGGCAATGAAACCAAAGTTTGCGCTGTGCACCGTTCACGCCTCGGGACGTCCCCGTGTCGGCAGTAGATCAAAGGGGGCAATAAGAGAGCCCGGGGCGTTCCGGGGGTATCATTAGCTGCCCAGTGGCCGGCGCTAAACGTTGGCCGTTTATCACCGGCCACCTTTACTCACAATTTGTCATCCCCTGTTCACGCTCCGGAGAGGTAAACACCGGTTAGATATATCGTTATGTTTACATCGGCATCCAGATTGTTGGCTAATATCCCCCTCAGACTCGGGATACGGAAATGATGAATATACTTTCGTTTCTAGTCCGGGGGACTAGACCGGACAGACCCACGTCGTATATCACACGTGCGTGGCCTTCGGAATTGATGGATGCGAACCCCGATTTAGGCCTTGAAATCTCGACTCATTCGAGCCAACTGCTGATGAGTTGGTTCCCCAACGTCCGGAACAAAAATCTGCTGTAGAACCTCAACTTTCGTTGAGAAATTAAGAAGATAAGATTTTCAAAAATAATCAGCGCATTCGCCAATTTGTTCCCCAACTAATAGTTGGGGAGCCGAAGAGGGAAACTCGGGATTTACTCGAGCGTGTCAGATTAATATATGGACCCTGTAGAGTACCTCTACCAAAAATTAGACCTGTATATAGGGGGAATTGTCTAGGACAGCCTGTCAGAATAGTAATAAAAAAACGATCGTTGTACATACTCGAGCGTGTCAGATTAAGATATATGTGGTTAATTACATGTTGAAAAGTATATATTCTCTTAATCTGTCAATCTAAGCGTTTCGAAAATGTGTGGGAGGGCGCCAAAGTTGCAAAAAAAACGTCACGTGTACATTCTCGAGCGCGGTGGCGTTTTTTCTTATTTTGTAGGTAATGATTCAAGAATAGCGGACAAAATATAATCTGGCAGTTTTAGCAAGCCGGAACAATAAAAATTGGCCATAAATGTTACAAAAATCAGTTTTTTTGAATTATCTCCTTCCCTGGGCTTCAAATCTTTTTCGCATTCATTATAAAAGTTGTAGAGCATAGCATTTTCTACAAACTTTGTCCCAAGCAATTTTTTCTACGTTCAAACGTTTCTGAGATATATGGCGATTAACGCGAGGTGTTTAGCGATACATGCTGAAGCGAAAATTCACTCGTTGGAAAATAGTACATTCTAAGGTTCAGTCACAGACAACACTAAAATTTTTGTGACTAATTTCGATATTGTCATCATAGAAATACCTTGTCATTTTGACAATTGTAGATAAGACTGGGATTCTACATTGACCTTGCCCTTTCGCATGTGTGGCTAAGCTTGTCGCCCTTATCGCCCTTTAACTCGAGAACTGTTAAGAGTATATAAAATTTATTCAGACAAAAGTTGTGTAAAATCTTATTATCTACAACTTTCATTATGAATACAAAAACGATTAGTGGTACAGGGAGGGAAATATTCGAAAAAAAGGGATTTTTATCATCTTCAATGGTCAGATTAAGAAAACCCCTCCTGATTAGTGTTCGATTAATGGGTCAACACGCCTACAGATTAACCATCTGTATGAAAATCTGACACGCTCGAGTATGATTTTTTTTTACATTTTCAAAGGACCGCTGTGACCTTGCGTCACGTCCAAATTGTTAGTCCCTTGAAAAGTAGCTTCCTTTGGGTCCAATCAACATATCCAACACGTAGAGCATATACAGTATCTTAATCTGACACCCTCGAGTATGTACAGCTGACGATTTTTTTTTACATCTTTGAGACCCTGCAGAAGCTTCCCCCACCGCTGAAAGTTCATACTTTACTCAGAACCTTTTTTCTTTCTACCATCTGATCTTCGAGATCCACTAGGTCTCCACGACGCTAAATGTAGGTCGAATAATATGGTTGTTTCTTATTCTTCGATAAAATGTTCACCCATAAATGAAAAAGTTTTTCTTTCGATATTGAGAGAAGGAAAAATTTAAGTTTCATCTCAGATATTCATAAGGTTTATCGTGTGGATGTTATCTCCAAAATTCTCCCCTTAAAACCACTACAAATTCATACTTAGATAACTTAGGAAATGGAGTTTCAACCCACTACTGGGTCAAACTTCATGATACGACGGTAAAGCTGAAAATTCAGCGAAGAAACCCGATATCTGTCGGTATTTTCTACCACACCAAAATCCCCCGTGCAATTACCCGACAAACTTCGCTTTCCTCATTATACGGGACGTGGAAACATAATACAAACATGATGAGTGCAGTATTAGAGTAATTTCCGGAAAAGATGACAAAACCAGTCGATTTTTATTCGTAGGCCAATTTCCACCTCGCCTCCGGCAACGGGACCACTTTAAATGACAAACGAGAGTGGCTTTTTCAAATTTCGACCCTCGTTCCTTAGGTATACACTGTCGCGGGGAGAGAAAAGAACGAATTATACGAAAAATAAAAAAGCCGGGGGAGGGTGCATGAAACAATGGCAGAGATCAGGGCGCGAAGGCAGCTCCATCTAGTCGCGGGCGTTGATTGCCGCGTGGGGGGTCCGCGGGGAGGGGGCAATGAACGGTGCTTCAACACCTACTAAAGAACCTGTTTAAAAAAGGTAGGGGCAGAGAGGGCGATTCGCAGAACAGCCCGGCTAAGAGGGTGTTTGTTTTTAACGAGATTTCAGCATAATCATTGCTGCCACGTTTTATGTACTTCGAATGCCTTTTTTCCGTATACAATGAGGAGGAAAGAAGGCAGGCATTAAGCGAAACATTATTATGGACTTCCAGTAGAGCTTGTTTATTCGCGATTCATTTGCAGGCATTAATTTAACGGGGCTTGAGTGTAAAGTACGCTTTTCGTACAATTAAAATTCGAGCGGTTTTAAGCCCGGGATACCCCGGCATTGTGTTCTCAGTTTTACCGCGAAAAGTTTTTTTTCAGACCATTATTCGCTCAAAGTTCGATATTTGAGAGCGCAGGAATAACTCCGCTTCCAACATAACAAATATACTCCATTCACTTTTATTTTAGCAGTCGGTTGGCCATGGAAATTTGACACATTTCACCCTGTATAGTACGAAAATGTGGGGTTATGACGCTTGTCAAAACATTTTTGGGTTTTAAATCAACGCTATGTTGCCCGTTCTACGTGAAAGTTTCTGTTATTACGTATTTTATCACAATGTCGAATCTCTTCGGAAAATATGTGACGAACATAATTGAAGTTTATACAAACTGATTGAAGGCAAACCAAATCCAGTTATTTTCATGGAAAAAACAAGAGATCAGTATAATATCATAATATGCACTAGCTTGAGGAGAGTTAATGTTTGTTATCTTCTTGGCTAAAGTTTGAATACGTTGCATCAGTTGTAGATTTCAAAAATATTAACCCGAAGATGAAGTGCAAATGATGCAGTGGTTGGGAATGGGTATCTCCCGAAGGAATTAACAGATAATTACAAGAATGTTGAATTCTTCAACAAAAATCATCTTGCATCAATATAAGTAAAAGAAATTAAAGGAAGTTTCAAGCCAAGATGAACTTCACATGAATAAATAATTAACAGGACAACTGGCGCGTATTTGTGGCCGTTCATTTTTATACATTGATATAATAATAATAATTAGGTATTTATTGGTACATTAAGACATTTACTATGTATAGGACATGTCAAATGAAAAATAGAAAAATCAATTTTTCGGGAACTTATTCTACGATGACATTCATCGAAAATCCTGTAGTAAACAGGCATAAACATAAAAACATAAAATTCTCATATGCCACCACTTTTTTGGGTCTCCCAATAAAAGGAAATTCTTTGTCATCCTCTTCATTCACAATCTTTCTGATTGTGGAAATATTCAGCTGAAATATAAGTCGTTTAGATTCAGATGAAACATTATGTATATAAATTCTCTTACATTGAATATGTTCGCTATTGTCTGACGTATTGTGGATTTTAGAATGTCAGGGTATAACTATTTGAATGAGCGGGCCTGAATTCTAAATAGCACTTCTTGAAACCCGGTCCCTTTTTTCAATCACTTTCGGCATTTTCGTAATATTAATTGATATAAGTTGTGGCAACGGCGTTATGACATTAACGACATTTCATGAGCGCCAACCTTACTCAGTTCTATTTACAAAAATTTGCTAAAATAAATGTGAATGCAGTATAGAATTGAAGACATACCATCAGTTTTGAACCAATTTTCCAACAATGTGGTAGATAGTAGAATTCAAATCCTTCGGAAATCCTTCGGAATTTTTAGTATAACACTGAAAGAACTTGGCTTTCACAGCCCTAGTGTTGCGAGCAAATTAGGCTGCGGATAAATTAATTAATTCTGGTTGTTCCGTTTTCTATGTCACTTAGTATACGATCGCGAGTGAACCGGCCACATGACGGTGTTTACATCATGAATTTCGAAGTATCTATCGCCGGCGAAGATTATTTCCATCATTCGATCAGAACTTCATCGGAAAGTGACGAATGTTTTTACGTGATCACATCGGCACCTCAATTATCCGACATCGAACTTATATCAACCTGCGGAGGGTCGAAAAATTGCGATTCCATTTTCCCTCGTCGCATTTCTAATTTATGTGGGAGTTATATTTGTCAAAATATTTGCTATTAATCAGGATAATCCGGAAAGAGGCACGGATGTGGAAACAGCCAGTCGCGACGAAGAACGAAAACAAATAAAGTAGCTTAATTGAATAGTAGGTATCAGCTACTTATGATGATTAAAACATCACACGTCTTGTAATGTAATTAAGTGCAGTGTCGTCAAAGGGAACTATTCGTATTCGGCGTATGCTCGCCGAAATGAGCAGTTGAATCGTTAAAGAAAAAAAACAACAAATCTCGTACCTACAATTTTAGATGAACGTACTGAAAATCATCGTAGATTGAGAGGGCGTCGTATGAGAAAGATTTCTACATGAGATTCATTTAGGACTAGGCTTTTTCAAATTGAAATAGATCTTCAGCAATTCCAATATTCATTTCATTCATTTCCAACCAGAAATGAAACCTAACCTAACCTAACCTAACCAGAAATGTGCACTAAACTTAAGCTAAATTTCTGTCAAAACGAACAGTACTATTTGTAAGTTCTGATTAAATAATTCTTCTTAGGTTTAGCGATATATAACAGGAGTTTTTGTAGAAAAGACAGTTTATTCATTATGAAAAGATTGAGTAAGGTTAATTGTTAATTTGGTCTGCATAAATGGTAATTTGTCACGTGATACTTCTTGAATGAGGATGCAAGACACAAGACTCCCCAAAATAGCTCTGTATGGCGAATTGACAGAGGGAGCCCGGAAACCAGGAGGCCAGTATAAGCTGTTCAAGAATATTCTGCATCAATCCTTAAAATCAGTTAATGACAATCATAACTGGGAACAACTAGCGTTAGACAGATCACAGTGGAGGTCTTTGGTCCACAGTTATAATGGAGACTCGAGAAGGATACAGCGGCGGCCAGATCTGGTTGGTGCATATCCACGCCCGGAGTGTGGAAGGATCTGTAGGTCACAAGAAGGCACACAGTCGCAAATAGCCCTAAGAAATTATAAGTTTGAACGCATCGATAGTTATGTTTTTGAGTCTTTTTGTAGATTAATTCTCGGTAACGAGATTCAGCAATGAATGACAAGTGTTATCCAGCCTCTGGATGAGAGAATCATCCGGCAGTATCATCCCTGCGCTTCTACTCTTCAGAATTAACCCTGTTTCCACCGTCGCCTTTTGTCCGTCGTGTAAACCGTCGGTAATCAATTGAAACCAATCCCGGATTCGAACCCGGTAAACAACGGGGCAACGCCATCAGCATTTCCATCAAAAACGGAGACCTCCGGATGAATTAGTACAATCTAACCGAAATCCCATAGTCGGGAGGGCTAATTAACGACGTCAAAACGATTCAGAGGCATCAACGCGACCGACGCTCGTCGGCTCATTGAAAAGGAGGCACCCAACGAAACTAACTCTTCGGCGACGCTTTGCGACAATGGCACTCCGCAGTGCCGTCGGACTAATTATGAAAATTTGACAAGAACACATTGCCGGCTAACGATAATTGATCACGAGGGACGCGCACCTCGCTTTTCTTCTTTTCATGGTGACTAGAGCCCTTGTGACGCGATACTGCCAATGCGAACAAATGCGTGGCCACAACTGTTCAACATTCGCCTGTTTTAGTCGAGCTGGAATACAGTGCTTGCGCTAGCATCTCAGATAGACAACGATATTTTCGTTTTTGAGAGTTCTGCATACGTTAGAAATTAATTACGTATACAGTTTCCACAGCTACACTATAAATAAAATATGGAAATTTGTCAGTTGAGAAGAAACAGCGCATTCACCATTTTGCAACGAAACTATGATATTTATTTACCTTGCTTCTACACTGAATAACTCGGTGAATGTTAGTTTTAGGTTTCGATGCAGAAAAAAGTAATATTTTAGTAAATAGTTTTCCCTGAAATTCGGCTGCATTATCAGAAATAATGAGCGAAAATCAGATATTTGTGTTATACTACCGGAGATTGTAATTTCCAATAATTGAACAACATCTATATGAAACTCTTGATAGTAATTGGTGTTAAATCCCATCCCATATAACCTACAAACTTGTAGTAATCCGATGAGAGCGTTTAACGAGATATAAGGACCTGCACACACGTCACGTCCTGTCGATCATAAAAACACCGTGATCACGGTTCGGATTACACATGTTACATATCGTCGGGTAAGTTAGAGCCAAGATATCACGCCGAGATTAGCTTATGTGACATCCAGTCGATCGAAGGAGGAAAACAGAACGGAGACATGGCAAGTTAACACGTCTGTACAAGTAATCTGCTGCGACAGCTGGAAGCGTGACCAGAAAGCATCATGGCAGTAACATAAACCAGCGAACTTATCGCATGTACTCGAATAATACTATTAATCATCTTGATGTGACGACGTGGATTCGCGAAGTATAAATTTCGGGGTTATTTACTCGAGAAGTCCTCATTTTATTGCTCATCGGGCTTGACTTCCAGGCATGCCACCGTCGTAGCCAGCTTAGGAAATCCGACACTGACGCGAATTTCATATCTTCAACTTCACAACTTCAACGGAAAAGATACTTGAAATTCAGAAATTGGAGTAGATTATTCGAGATCAAAATCAGAAAAAGGATGTTGCAATTTCGAACAATTTCTTTTTTGTGATCTACTTTTTGTGATCAGTCCCCGAAAATATCGATGCAGTTCATGACATGATTTTATCAGACCGTCGAATTGGGCTAAAACGGATATCTGAAGCACTGAATATTTCATACGAATGCGTTCATCATATAGTTCACGTCAATTTGTACATGAGAAAAATTGCTGCAAAATGTTTGAATGTTGACCAAGAGCATGCAAGGGTAGAAAGAAGCATCGCGTTCGATCTGTGCTCGATTTGAAAACGATGTAGACTTCTTAAACCGAATTGTTACTATGGAGAGACTTGGGTACATTTTTACGATCCAGAAACAAAGCAACAATCGATGGAATGGCGACACTCTGGTTTTCCAAGACCTTAGAAGTTTCGTGTCGAAAAATCTGCTGGAAAAGTTCCTGCTTCAGTTTTTCGGGATTGCCGTGGAGTGATCATGACTGATTTTTTGGATAAGGGTAGGACAATAACCTACCCTTAAATTAAACAGAAAAGACGCGGAAAGCTATCCAAAGTTGTTTTGTTTTTGCAGGATAACGCCCCTGCACACAAATCTCATGTTGCCATGCAGAAAATTCGTGATTTAGGGTTTGAATTAGTAGAACACCCACCTTATTCACCAGATTTGGCTCCATCCGACTATCATCTCTTTCCTCAACTGAAAAAAAGTTCGAAAGATCGTAAATTTTGTTCCAACCAGGAGGAGGTGCAGGTCTGGTTTGCAGGGCAAAAAGTTCTATAGTAGGCTAAGAATTTTCCATTATATCCTCGTATGTTTGTCTGTCTGACACGCAACAACTACAGCTCGCAGTCCCGCGAGATTTTCGACGTTTTAATGCCTGATTATGAACATAAACGCTGTCTCGTGTTTCGTCCTGATTGATTGGATAGATTCGGATTTACAGCTCGATTTCTCCATCGAGATATTCTGGTTGGATGTCGAACAGCATCCGACGCCCATACCTGCAACTGGCGCCCACCTCGAAAATCCTAATGAACCGAAACGACTCCATCCCGACCCCGAATCATTCCCGGCATATTTAGATGAATATTTCGGGATTTCCGTTGTCTTTAGACGTGGGTGCCACTGACATCTCCGCCGTCAGATGGGGGACGAAACAGCCCTGCGGTAAGAGGCAGCGATGAGGTACGAGGGGGAAATTTATTAAATTATATTCGGGAAAAAAGGATTTCGACGGGGATAGTTCTTTGCTTTCGCGGTTTCCGCGAGATTGAAAACGTGGATTGGCTTCGATTTCGATATAAGGAGTTGAGAGATCGTGTGAGAATTTTTTTTGAGAATCTCCCTTTCTTGGCTCTCCGCAGGGCAGTTATTTTATTTCGAACTTTATCGACCTGGGTCATTTTTTCGACTAACTCGAGGTCGTAGATTACGAATATGCAACTAGATTTTTCCTAAGATTATTATTTTAGAAAATAAATGACTTTTAGGGAAAATTTTCGGATATATTTGTCAACTTTGAGGAGGTGTAGCTGCCAGAAAAGAGGTACTGGACATATGTTGATTTTTTTTCTGATAGAGGATCCTTTGCGAATAGAAAATTCTAATTTTTATTGACCTACCGCGAATAGTTTATGTTTTAAGGATTTTTCCGCTAAGCTAAGAATTTTCGAATTTTTCATCGACCATAACTTGAAAAATAAATTTTTAAAAAATATCTGTTTCCATATTCTTCATCTTCATCCTCGAATTAGTCAACAGTATAAATTTGGTCTCGATCGGAGACGAAAAATTTTTTTCAAAAAATCGCAATTTTTCCATACTTGGATGATGACTTAAATCGAGGCCGTAGATTAAGAATATGCAAACAGAATTTTGCTGAAAGGATCAGTTCTCGAGTTACGGTCGATGGAAAATTCGAAATTTTGGAAATCATAAAATCTAAACTGTTCGCGATAGGTGAATGAAAGTTGAATGTTTTCATTCGAAAAGGATCAGTCTATCACCAAATAGGTCGTAGATTACGAATATGCAATTAGATTTTTACTAGGATCAGTATTTTGGGAAATAATTCACTTTTAGTGAAAAATTTCGAAAAAATTGGTCAAATTTGAGGAGCTGTAGCAGCCAGAAAAGAGGTACTGGACTTAGGCTGATTTTTTTTAACGATAGATTGATCCTTCGCGAATGAGAAAAATCCAACTTTCATTCACCTTTCGCAAGCAGTTCAGATTTTATGATTTTTTCCGCGAAGGTCCAAAATTCTCGATTTTCAATCGACCGTAACTTGAAAACTAATTCTTTCAGCAAAATTCTGTTTGCATATTCGTAATCTGAGCCCTCGATTCAGTTAATACTGCGATTTTGATGGAAATCGGGGAGATCAAAAATTTTTCAAATTTTCCATGCATATGTATGGAAAAATTGAGATTTTTTGAAAAAAATTTTTCGTCTCCGATCGAGTCCAAATTTTTACTGTTGACTAATTCGAGGGCGAAGATAACGAATATGCAAACAGATATTTTTGAAAAAATTTATTTTTTAAGTTATGGTCGATGAAAAATTGAAAAATTTGGACCTTCGTGGAAAAAACCCTAAAACCTAAACTGTTCGCGATAGATGAATAAAAATTGGAATTTTCTATTTGCAAAGGATCAACTCATCACCAAAAAATCAGCATATGTCCAATACCTCTTTTCTGGCTGCTACAACTTCTAAAAGTTGACAAATTTTTTCGAAATTTTTTTCTAAAACTAATTTATTTTCCAAAATACTGACCCTACAAAAAATCTAATTGCATATTCGTAATCTAGAATCTCAAATTAGTCAATGAAATGACCCGGGTCGATATATTTTGTACTATTTAATGAAACGGGACCGCACTGTTCTCACAACTGCTCCCTCTACAGCTCGCCTCAAGCTCCAGAGTCCCAATCAACTCCAGTATCTGATAGGGCTTCAAGGAGGCTCATTTCTTCTATAAGGCCAGGCGCAAATAGAAACGCAGGTTAGTGGGGTGAAGCATCGGAAGTTTTTGTAAAACATAGAAAAGAACAAGCCCGCGACAGTGACACAGATTACATCTCTATAATCGGTGCAGTGACTTGTCAGATAGTACGTGCAGCGCAGGAAAAAGCTGCGTCACCCTGCTTCACCTCCTCAACTAGCGTGTCTATTTGCGCCTGGCCTAATTTTCAAGTCCAAGAGATTTCTTCTTCAATGGCGAGGCATTCTATAACCAAGTGAATAGGAGTTTCCTCCTCTCTTCCACAGAATCTACACTCTTCAGTCTCTGATAAACCCATTCTCATGATGTGCCTTCTAAGGTGACAATGTCCTATGAGGAAGCCAAAGAGGAGGCGTAACTCAGATCCAAATCTTGCAGAGATCTTGGAGTCTTAAAATTCCGAAGGAATTTTTTGGAATGATCCTGGATTCCTGAAAGATTCCTCCAGAGTGTTTCTCTTGTGGTTTCTTCCTTCTCCAGAAACTCTTTCCTATACCACAGAAAGGCTCTGGGCTAGTGAGTGGCGTTTGTGTTCCCTTTATGGTTAGTGTGTTGGCTGCTTGATTTCCTCTGATTCCAGATTGACCCAGACTAAAGAGACCTTGTTGTTCTTGCCTATTTCACTCTGAGTTTCCTTCGGCACTCCCATGTCATCAGCATTGAGTCGATGGCATAGGAGTTGCTTCCTCGTTTCCTTTAACAGTTACTCGTTCCAGAAGAACACCCTGCTTCACCTCCTCAACTTGCGTTTCTATTTGCGTCTGGCCTAATTTTCAAGTCCAAGAGATTTCTTACACAGAGTCTTGCAATGGCGAGGCATTCTGTAACCAAGTGAATAGGAGTTTCCTCCTCTCTTCCACAGAATCTACACTCTTCAGTCTTTGATAAACCCATTCTCATGATGTGCCTTCTGAGGCGACAATGTCCTATGAGGAAGCCAAAGAGGAGGCGTAACTCAGATCCAAATATTGCAGAGATCTTGGAGACTTAAAATTTCGAAGGAATTTTTTGGAATGATCCTGGATTCCTGAAAGATTCCTCCAGAGTGTTTCTCTTGTGGTTTCTTCCTTCTCCAGAAACTCTTTCCTATACCACAGAAAGGCTCTGGGCTAGTGAGTGGCGTTTGTGTTCCCTTTATGTTTAGTGTGTTGGCTTCTTGATTTCCTCTGATTCCAGAGTGACCCAGACTAAAGAGACCTTGTTGTTCTTGCCTATCTCATTGAGTTTTCTTCAGCACTTCCATATCAGCTTTAAGTCGATGGCATAGGACTTCAGTTCATCCTCGTCTCCTTTAACAGTTACTCGTCTTCAGAAAACAAGGACTCCTATTTAAGTCCCAAACAATAGACCTGCGTCCAGCATTCTACGAAAACATCGCTCTATCGACTCGCCGCCTCACACCACCCCCCCCAGCCGACCAAATAACAGCGACCAATTTTCAAGTCCAAGAGATTTCTTACGCAGAGTCTTGCAATGGCGAGGCATTCTGTAACCAAGGGAATATAGGAGTTTTCTCCTCTCTTCTCTGGAAGAGATTCTGTGGAATCTACACTCTTCAGTCTCTGATAAGCCCATTCTCATGATATGTCTTCTAAGGCGACAATGTCCTTTGAGGAAACCAATGAGGAGGCGTAACTTATTCTTGCTCAGATCCAAATCTTGCAGAGATCTTGCAGTCTGAAAATTTCGTAGTATTTTTTTGGAATGATCCTGGATTCCTGGAAGATTCCTCCACAGTGTGTCTCTTATGCTGTCCTCCTTCTCCAGAAACTCCATTTCTCTATACCACAGAAAGGCTCTGCGCTAGTGACTGGCGTTTGTGTTCCCTTTATGGTGAGTGTGTTGGATTCTTGATTTCCCCTGATTCCAGAGTGACCCAGACTAAAAAGACCTTGTTGTTCTTGCCTATCTCATTGACTTTTCTTCAGCACTCCCATGTCAGCTTTAAGTCGATGGCATAGGACTTCAGTTCTTCCTCGTCTCCTTTAACAGTTACTCGTCTTCAGAAAACAAGGACTCCAATTTAAGTCCCAAACAATAGACCTGCTTCCAGCATTCTACGAAAACATCGCTCTATCGACTCGCCGCCTGCCACCAACCCCTCCAGCCGACCAAATTAACAGCGACCACCTAGAATCGTCCCCGAAAGATATATATATTCAAATATTCGTAGTCGGCCGGTTTTCTTAATTGAAATATCGGGCCGCCTCCGGAGTTTTGCGGCGCGGAAGGAGCGGTGCATTAATGGTCTGAAAGACAGCGGGTCCTCTTTTAAAATCCGTCGAACTTCTGCGTGTCTGGAGGGGCAGATCCGGGAGAGCGGCAACCACAGCGGCCCTCGCCGCCGTCTTCGGATCAGATGCAAACCGCCCGGTCGGGCCGGCGGCGTTTCATCCACGAGAACGGGCGAAGGTTATCGTGGGGACGGGCTGCCCTCGGGGCTAATGTGGCATCATAGCCCGTAATTAGCTGTTCAGACAAGATAATGTACTTCATCATCGGTGTCCAGGCTCTTCGATTTGGGGGCGGGCGGTCTGAGGGGTCGGGGGAGATGGATCCGAGATGGTAATCTACGAAAATTTGGTTGGATCAAGGATATACTGTGAAACGATGTCTTTTAACCTCCGATTTGTAGGAGGAGAGCTTCAAACAAAGAGAAACCCGATGGATTTGATCCCTTCGCAGCTCAAAAATACCTATTTGGTATGCTGTTCAATCTTTATACATTTTTTGAGGCCTGGAAATCGAAGGAACTTGATCCAGAGAGTTTCTGCGTAGAGAAAGAGGGTTTTTTGGCACACAGAACATAGAACACATGCTATTCTGTAGGAGATATCGTTTGGGAAGGTGATCTTTTGCGAGCCTTGTGTCTCCTTGTGATTTTTTAGGATCTGATGTTCTCAAATATCGTCCAATGACTCTGGATGATCCGAAGAGTTTACAGTTTATAGTTTGATGAGAGGGTAACGTTTCACTGCGACCTCTAGGTCTATTGTGCACTGTTCCCAAAACTGTACCTTCTTCAGCTCGCCCTCCAGCCCCAAGAAACTCAGAGGGCTTCAAGGAAGCAAAGTCCTCAGTCCTCCAATGAGTTTCTGGTCCAAGACTTTTCTTGCGCAGGCTTGCAATGGCGAATCTTGCAGTTTCAAAATCTCGAATGAACGTTTTGGAACATTCCTACAGAATTTAGTCTTCCTTTTCCAGAAACTCCTTCTCATATGCATTTCCCTGTTGGCTCCTTGGTTTTCTCTGCTCCAGAGTAAAGAGAACCTGCTGTTCTTGCATATTTCATTGAGTTTCCTTCGGCACTCTCATGTCAGCTTTGGGGGCGGGCGGTCTGAGGGGTCGGGAGAGATGGATTCGAGATGTTAATCTACGAAAATTTGGTTGGATCAAGGATGTTCTCTGAAACGATGTCTGTTAACCTCCAATTTGTAGCAGGAAAGCTTCAAACAAGGAGGAATCAGATAGATTTAATCCCTTCCCAGCTCAAAACTCCCTATTTGGTATGCAGTTCAATCTTTATACATTTTTTGAGGCTTGGAAATCGATGGAACATGATCCAGAGAGTTTCTGCGTAAAGCAAGAGGGTTTTTTGCCACACAGAACATAGTACACATGCTATTCTGTAGGAGATATCGTCTGGGAAGGTAATCTTTAGGTGATTCTTTAGGATCTGATGTTCTCAAATATCGTCCAATGACTCTGGATGATCCGAAGAGTTTATAGTTTATAGTTTGATGAGAGGGTAACGCTTCATTGCGACTTCTAGGTCTACTGTGCACTATTCCCAAAACTGTACCTTCTTCAGCTCGCCCTACAGCCCCAGAGTTCCAAGAAATTCTAGTATCTCAGAGGGCTTCATGAAAGCAAAGTCCTCAGTCCTCCAATGAACTTCTGATCCAAGACTTTTCTTGCGCAGGCTTGTAATGGAACATTCCTACAGAATTTAGTCTTCCTTCTCCAGAAACTCCCTCTCATAGGTGCATTTTCCTGTTAGCTCCCTGGTTTTCTCTGATTCCAGAGTGAACCAGACTAAAGAGAACCTGTTGTTCTTGCCTATTTCATTGAGTTTCCTTCGGCACTCCCATGCCAGCTTTGAGTCGATGAGTTCAGTGATTTGATCACCTTGACTATCATGTCACATCGTTGATAGTTTCTTTTCAGGTTTATGTCCACGCATCTTTCGATTTTAAGAATTTCTGCCTGAAAAACACTCGCAGGAGCCTAACCTAACCTATTTTTTTTTGCCCACGAGGTAGGGGGAAACCGATACCGGCTTCTCCGCAGCGGGCTGTACAATACTGCGCATTCGTGTGGGGCCAAAACCCCCTCCTCAGCAACGAAGTCGAGGTCTCAAACCTAACCTAACCAAATCTAACCTAACCAAACCTAACCTAACCAAACCTATCCTAACCTAACCTATCTTGGAGCTTGCCCTGTATATGTGAGTGCCAGCCCCTGCGGTTTTTGAACCATCAGTATGATCCGTGCAATGGAAGCAGGAATCCAACAGGTCTTTTTTGATACATGGCCATCATTTGAGAGTTCTCATCATAAGACATGGCTACGCTATACTATTAAATTTCTGGGGGGGATAGGTGGTCTAGAAATTTCTTCTGACATACCGTAATGCAGTCAGTCCATTTCTTCCTCTCAGCATTGGTTTTACATTCGTCTTATTGATGACTGGTTGTCAAACGCTATACAGGTTCAGTCATCATCTACTCCAGCTCCATTGTCCATGGGAACCGTCGATGGTGTTTTCTTAGAAGTTCTTAAATTTTGACGTTAACCAGAAATCACCCTCAAATAAGCCTTCAATCATCTTTGATGCTTCTTCGAAGAATAAATGCCATTACTTGCTCAATTTTTTTCGGACATAGGTAGGGTGAATTTTTACCACCACAAAAGGCCTCCAATGAAAGTTTGCAGGCATACAGGGGGCACAGAGTTTATCTATTCCTTCGATTGTAAACTAAGCAGACACTTGTTAATCTGTGCAAGTAGGCAAAAGGAGAAACCTTCCTCCAAGCAGGTGACAGTTTCCCCTGTAAACCAAATATGGATCGAACCTGTACAAATCATCCATCTTTTCGAATAACACATTCGAATTGCCCCTCAAGCTGGCTCAACAGAATTCTTCGACGACCATCCTCCGATAAATCAATAGCACCCGAAATGAGAGGAGAGTCCTATACGGAATCCCCTTCTCGTAAATCAGCCGTTTATATCGCTTGTTTGTTGTTTGTGCGTGGATTAAGTGACATCTCTACGACTTTTGCAATGATTCGTTTTATCTCTTTCGCTCGACACTATCACCGCGGAGCATGATAACATCCCCATGATCAGGGAGATAATGAATTGCCATACCGCGTTTCCGGCTTTCTGGAAATTGGCGAGATAAGGGCTTTGGGGCTAATCTCTGAACGCTAGGAGAGGAGGAGAGAGTGGGTTAGAGGAGGGCAACTGATTTTTAGGCTTATCTGATCTGAGCAGGACGAATTATCAGTTTAAATGAAAAGTCGATGTTTTGTGCCTGAATGTTCTTCCCTGTTCGAACCACGATTGAGATCAGATAAGATTATAGAAGGGGTAATAAGACCATACAAACCTTGACCTAAAGCCTTGTTGTGTTTACCAGTCAGTCAGCAGAAACTCTAAGAACTATGCCCCTGGGTGCTATATCTACCTCTTCTAGGGCCAATGTGTATGTTGTTTCCTGTGTTCTAATTTACTGAGCGAGATAGCCTTTTTGGGCCAGCTATTGAAGAACTTTGTGATGCTGTTCTGTGTGCCAACCTTACTCCGTTCTAGTTACAAAAACTTGAAAAAATCATTCCACCTTTATAAAAGTGATTGGGTCATACTTTGTCGTTAGCCCATTGATGGCGACTTGGGAAGTCAGAGTTAGGATCTAGAGGAGGCAGGTGCTTGGAAAATTGGCAAACTACTCAACATTGTTCGTTTTTGAAGATGTGAATGACATAAACCTTTTGTCCAATCTTCAATATGACATTTCCCTTGATGAATGACGAAAAAACAAATTGCTAGAGCATATTTAAAAAAGGAAACTCTCAGAAATAGACTAGAACATTTCTTTCTCATTCTGTGTCTTCGGCAGATCGACTTCAAAGGTGGAAATAGCTCCGGGACTGAAGCAAAAACTGCTGAGTGAACATTCCAACTATTAAAAACGGGGAACTTCTCGAAACTTGGCCAGTGACTGCGAGTTAATTTACGTCACAGCACCGGCACCAGAAACTAATATATCAGCCGATCTCAGACGGAGCTCTCCCCAATAAAATCTTTCCATATTAAGAACATAATCGGAAATTGAGACGCGAGTTTTCCCCGTGAACTTTTCTTTCCCCCCCGTGTTTGCCCGGTAGCCAGCGAAGCATTTCAATATACTCGCTTCCAAACGTCGCCATTCATCATAGATCTTTGATTCCTACAAGACCGATTCGATATCGAAACAAATATGCAGAAACTTCTCGCGCCCCGTTTCCTACCCCGATTTCAGATGCCGGAAGGATGCGGGGTCCGGGAAAAATGGCGGTTTTCACTATTCCGACTCATATTTGACGTCTGTATTTTTTCTCAAAGTGAAAGATTGCTTTTTCTTCCCCAGAATCGTCTTTGGAGCTCTTGTATATGATTATTTCTGACCTAAAAACATTTGTAAATAGTGTGACGAATGAGTAGTTGACTGGATGAATTAAAGGTGATCAAATTTCCAAGACTCGATTGCATTTTCCACCTTCGGAATAGAGAGAGATAAGTCAAGTCTAACGGAGATTTCCAGTTAATGTTAGGTTCTTGATTTCGTCTCATCCTCTGGACCTGAAGATGACCATGGTGAGGACCTGATTTGCATGAAATAACGAGCTCGAGGCCCCAATCACGGATGCTGTGTACACCTGACCCTATCCGCGATAACACGCCGATAAGACTCCTATCTATCCATGAGGACAAGAGGGTTCAGGGCCGGCTTACGATGGTTTCGACAACTTATGGATTTCGTTCAATATTTACTTGAAGATTGATTCCTTTATGAATCGCCGTTTTCATTGATGGTCCTACAAGCTTGAAATCAAAGATCCATTTGGATAGAGTGGAAATACTCTTTCATATTCGTCGAAACAGTCTGTACATGGAAAAATTTAGCGTGATCGGCCAGATATGTTCCTGGAAATAATCCGGAATGCTTTGTCGTGACGATGCAAGATAAACAAACTCAGGGTAGCGGTACCTGCCTAATTATATATGAATTTCTTTAATAGTCGGGACACCCCGGCATGTCACGTGAGTAAAAAGTTGCACGCATTGGATTTCCGAGCGAAATTGTTCACGAATTTCATTTTTTCCGGAAGAAACATACGAGGATCGATAACGCCGGAGATCTCCGCAAGGAAAAAATCATTTTTGGACTGTTCTTCAAGGGCTGAAAGTTTCAAGCCACTCAGGGGATACTGCAAGTTGAAATTGCCCGTTCTTCGAAATCAGAAGTATACCTATAGATATTGGCGAGCAATAACAACGTAGGACACTTTGATATTTCCGGCATTTTAAGTCCCACATTACTCTCACATATTTTTGTACTCCTACCCTTACAATTATATCAATGGAGACATGAAAAAAGTACCTACTCCATATCTCTGAAAGGATGCATATCTGATCTCATAGTTCTTCGCAAATTTGAGATGTTTTCGTCCAAGGATTCATTTCCTAATTTTTTTCCGCGCCTCGAGTGAACACCCTGTATACCGAGACCGCGAAAATCGCGACGGAGACCCGGAAGAAATTATAACCGAAGGCCCCGTCCTCCAGAGAGCGTACACAGGAAAAATATCGGCCCGATATAAAAAACTTTTCGGGGATTTTACTTGTTACTTCGGCGATTACATTCATAAATCTAAAAGAAAGAGATTGCGAGTCGTTGCCTCGCCTGGGGCAGAAAAATCCCCGAACTGGGGTCGGCGTTAACCGATCACTTACACGAGGATTTATGCAGGAAAATCCGGCAGGCTCCGGCAGGATGGAAAATCTCTCCATATAATTATTTTATTACGGGATATGACGGAGAGTGTCTTTCTCCCGTTTTTCTGGTTCATTAAGGGTCGGGTCTTGTCATGATTTAGGGCTGGGGGTCTGGAGAAGTATGACAAAGGGATTCGAAGTGTTCGGTTGTCCATATGACAACAAACTGCTGCAAACAGTAGGAAAAACACACGATAATTTATTTAACTAAATTATCTCTTCAAAAATTTCGCAGTTTGAAGTGAATTAGAGCTGACAATCGCTCATTTCTTGCACACGCAAGGAATAGAAGAAAATAATGGTAGAAACTTTGACACCGACTGGAAAAATTCACCAAAATTAATCTGAATTATTCATGCTCAAAGATATCATCATAAATTCGATATATGCACTTTCTTAGGTGGCGTAAAAATACGCTAGCCAAAGCTTTCATTTAAATTAACTCCACCTTAGAATCATACATAAGTCTATGCATGGAATTAAAGGAAAATGAGGGAGATTAACCAAATATCATTCTGGGTAGGGGAAAATCCTCCTATGGTGCAACATAATCTTCCTACAGAGTCGAATATCGAGAAGCTTCTCGCCGAGAGAAAAACCTCATAAGTTCTCCCCGTTATAAATCACCTATTTGTGAATTCACCTCAGCATCAGTCGCCAATTGTGGAGGTAACTAATTTTCAATTTGAATCTTTTCTTTTCTTATCGTGTCGGGGCCAGGAGAGACAGACTGTCGCGCGAAGACCCTACATTATTCATGAAAACTGCAGCCGAGCTCCACATTTATATCTCGTAAAGACTTGGCAGACTTCAAGGGTGCATTATAAAAGATACCACCGCATTCAATCATGTGCGGTGTTATTTTCGACGTCTGAAAAAACCGCCCAAGGGTCTCGGTCTGTTGATATTGCCATTTTTCGATAGGTTTTACTTATTTTTTCGTTAGGAATTTTATATTACAGGGAGAAGGAATATGGAATATATTCATGTGTTGACTATCAATTTTATTCCCTTATCATAATGATGCAAAGTCTGTTTTGATAACCCTCTCGCCCCTATAGAATATCAGCCCAATTTCTGGTTCCCAAGAAAAAATTTTGAAAATGACCCTTGATTTTTGTTTCACTATTTTCTTTCACTCCCTGTATAGCGATAGTACAAACTAGGAAATACTTTCATGCAAAGAATATCTCGCATAGAAACGCTTGAATTGCTTCAACTGCAACAAATACATTCATTTCGTCCAGAATTCTTCTGGAGAGCGTAGGTGGAATGAAAACATCTGTAAAATTTTAAGGCCATTCTTCGAACTACGAAGAGTTCCCTTCTCTCCTTCCCGACAGCTCGATAAGGACACCATCCTTGGAGCTATCGATTCGAAGAACTTTCCAAAGTTGGAAAACTTTCCAAGGAGGTTGTTGTTCCATTGCTCGATTCCCTTTTCCTTGCACATAGAAGATTTCGTGAGGACTGTTTTTAAGGTTGTGAAAATTAGATACGTTTTTCGTAACGATGAATTGACGTATGCTCCATTCACATTGATTTTAGCTGTCGGTTGGCCATGAAATAATTTTCTCAACTAAAACGGAGTAAGGTTGGCATGAAACGTTAATGTCATAACGCCGTTGCCACAAATAATATCAATTTTTTTTACGAAAATGCTGATTGAAAAAAGAGACAGGGTTTCAGGGAGTGCTATTCAGAATTCAGGTCCTCTCATTCAAATAGTTATACCCTGATATTCTAAATTCCACAATACGTCAGACAGTAGCGAACATATTCAATGTAAGAGAATTTATATAATGTTTCATCTCAATCTAAACGACTTATATTTCAGCTGAATATTTCCACAGTCAGAAATATTGTGAATGAAGGGGACGACAAAGAATTTCCTTCTATTGGGAGACCCAAAAAAGTGATGGCATTTGAGAATTTTATGTTTGAGTGAATTAATGCGAAAAGTTTAGTACAGGATTTTCGATGAATGTCATCGTAGAATAAGTTCCCGAAAATTGATTTTTCTATTTTTCATTTGACTTGTCCTATACATTGTTCCTGTTGTGAAATTTTTGTTCAAAGGTGAAGTTAATCTTCACTTGAAACTTCCTTTAATTTCTTTAACTTATATTGTTGCAAGATGATTTTTGCTGAAGAATTTAACATTCTTGTAATTATCTGTCAATTCCTTCGGGAGATACCCATTCCCAACCACTGCATCATATGCACTTCATCTCCGGGTTAATATTTTTGAAATCTACAACTGATGTAACGTATTCAAACTTTAGCCAAGAAGATAACGAACATTAACTCTCCTCAAGCTAGTGCATATTATGATATTATACTGATCTCTTGTATTTTCCATGCAAATAACTGGATTTGGTATGCCTTCAATCAGTTTGTATGAACTCCAATTATGTTCATCACATATTTTCGGAAGAGATTCAACATTGTGATAAAATACGTAATAACAGAAACTTTTACGTAGAGCGGGCAAACATAGCGTTGATTTAAAACCCAAAAATGTTTTGACAAGCGTCATAACCCCACATTTTCGTACTATAAAGAGTGAAATGTGTCAAATTTTCATGGCCAACCGAGGGATAAAATAAAAGTGAATGTATAGTATAGTTTCCTCAAACTATGCTGGAAAATTTCTATGAATATGCATAAAAATAGAGAGGCTTCTCAAGGTTTTGTTGAAAGTTTTTCTTTCGAATATCCACTTCAATTTTCGAGTAGTATATGAGGGGTTCATAGCTGAAATGAACCAAGTCCATGCAGCCTAGTTTTGAGATGAATGGCTTAGAAGTTGTTTATCACCAATTAATTCAAAAGTGACTTCTTTAGATTTAAAAAGTTTAGAATTTAAGAAGCTTACATTTGCTAACCTTTTAAAATCTAAAGAAGTCATTTTTGAATTGATCTCAAAACTGGGCTGCTATGAACCCCTCATATACAGGGTGAGTTTTTGATTCGTACGAATATTACAACAGGTGATTCTTGAGGTTGAAAGAAACACTTTTTTGATGATTATAACAATGAATGAACAATAAAAAAGTCCATCATTCCCTTCCTCTTCCGAGGAAACAACTAATAATTCTTCGACAACTAATATCGGGGAACAAACTCAATCTTCGGCATCCTTCTGGCGGCTTTCGATATATTACCCGAATGAAAACAGGCAGAACTTCAGGTGGAATCGCGGTAACAATTTGCCATGGTAACCCATACTTTATTATATAGACTAGTCTAGGGACTGCTCGCCTCAGTGTACTTTTAATGAAGCCGTGTTTATTAAACTTGATATTATTCGTGGAATAATAATATATGATACTTCAACAAATTTTCCCTTATGTCAAAACAATACTTATGAGCAATATTAGAAATCTGCCGGGAAGGTCGCAAATTACGAACGGTCGGATTATCCGAGATGCCTCATTGTGTGTGCTAGATATCAGGCATTAATTTTCCTCCTATCTTGTAGGTCTTCGTGTGCCCCTTTTTGGCGTTGTATCGACTCGCGTTGATGCATTATTTCGATGGTTTCGACCCAAAATCGAGAGAATTTCATTTTCAATTAGAGGAAAGGGAGAAAAGAAAAGAAACAGAAAAGTAAAAACTGCATAGTGATTTATTTCCCAAAATACTGATCCTAGAAATTGTTTTATTGCATATTCGTGATCTACGACCTTGTATTGATGAGTAAAATGGCCAGGGTCGATATAGCTAAATGAGTAATTTTTTGTTCAAGATAATTTTGGGTGGTGGAGCGCGGGTAAACACAAGTAGCAGATGAAATTATTCTAAATCCGAAAAAATTTTATTTTTCGAAATATATCGAACTGGGGTCATTTTTTTGACTAATTCGAGGTCGCTGATTACGAATATGCAATTTGATTTTTCCTTGGATTATTATTTCAAGAAATAAATCACTTTCAGTGAAAAATTTCGAAAAAATGGGTCAACTTTGAGGAGCTGTAGCAGCCAGAAATGAGGCACTGGTCATATGCCAATTTTTTTGGTGATGGATTGATCCTTTTTGAATGAAAAAATTCACTTTTCATCCACCTACCACGAATAGTTTAGATTTTCTGATTTTTTACGCGAAGGTCCAAAATTTCGAATTTTCCATCGACCATAACTTGAAAACTAATCCTTTTAGCAAAATTCTGTTTGCATTTTCGTGATCTACGCCCACGATATAGTGAATATTTCAATTTTGGTCGGAATCGAGAAAATCAAAAATTTTTCGAATTTTTCCATACATATGCATGGAAAAATTGCGATTTTTTGAAAAAATTTTTTTGTCTCCGATCGAAACCAAATTTATACTGTCGACTAATTCGAGGGTGTAGATAACGAATATGCAAACAGATATTTTTTTAAAAATTTATATTTCCAGTTATGGTCGATGAAAAATGGGAAATTTAGGACCTTCGCAGAAAAAATCATAAAATCTGAACTGTTCGCGGTAGATCAATGAAAATTGAAATTTTCTATTCGCAAAGGATCAATCTATCATAAAAAAAGGAATAGCTTACGAAATAATAAATTAAGTGGGGTGAGTCTTTGACTCATACAAATATTTTAACAGCAGATTCTTGAGGTCGAAAGAAACAGTTTTTTCCCTCATCATTTCATCCAAATCGGCTCGGTTTGAAAGAAACAGGCTATTGCAAAACCATAAAAAAATTTATTTTCAGTTCTCACATGTGTATTGTCACAGATCAAGCTAGTCATTCAGTGGGTGATTTTGTTTTTTTAGGAGTGGCACAGCTCATTATGAAAACTTAAAATGGCTATATCTTTTTTTCATTAATCTGAAGAATCTACCGTTGAGATATTTGTACGAGTGAAAGACTCATCCTGTGTATTACGGTTCTGCCGACCTACAGAGGCACTTTTTCGTTTTCAATCTATATGAAAGATTCGCACTATTCTATTTTGTTAACATCACTAGAGAAACCTCTATAACACTGCCTTCTCTGAGTATGAATCCATTTATTCCAAACACTGAGTTATGTACAATCGTTTTCAACAAAATACGAATTGCTTAAAATCATTTCTGGTTCTGTAGGATAAATGACGAAGGGTTAAAAAGGGATTAAGATTGAGGGATGTAATCGAAGAATCCTTGGGAACAGGGAGAAGTCACTTCGTCCCAACAGCTCTCCCTGGATTTAAAATTTGAACTGATTAGATTTCGATGCTGACATCATCTGATGAGAAAGATCAACTAATTCCTCTGTATGGAAACACTTGATTAGATAGATTTCCATTGAACTCTGTTGTAGGAAATTTTTTTGGAATAATTGGGGGACATCCCAATATTGAAATTTGCGGCCTATAATGATCATAATGAAAGTGAAAAGTCGAAACTTTCGGAAAAACAAACGAATCGAATCCAAAATCCGCCAAATTAGGGAGTCGACCTACCGTAATATTTGTCGTGGACAAACGCCGCGTTAGGGTTTGACTTATCGGATCTTATGTTCAACATGGCTGAGCTGAAAGGGTTGGGCAGCATCAGGAGCTTCTTGGCTTGAATCTATTAAGCGGATTAGGTCCCGATGAAGCCGTCATTCCGATGCCCCGCTCCCTTCCTGTGTGTATCTAAAGAGTTGGGCTTCTTCATTATCTGCGGTCGCAGGGCTACGCCGAGCGGGGGATATACCGTCTAATCGGCAGAAATATAAAACGAACAGTGACCTTAAATTAGAATAATACATTTACTGGGTAAATATTGCGGACTTCGTATCTGATTTGGGGGATTTTGTGCGAGAAAGTTCGCGACTAATTGACGCGTGTGTGGATGAAAGGGATTAGGCCGACAAGGAAATGAAAATGGATGGTCCATGTCGCTGATTGTATTCCGAAGCGTTTATGGTTCTTCGAGGAAGTTCTTTCCGATAATTGAGGAATCTTGATTTATTTGCAACGAACATTTCTGCTTCGAATCAATCCATTTCCGTCAATTCTTGCCATGGAGAAGTTAGACCACGAATTTCAATATTGGGATGTCCCCTAATTCTTCCAGAAAAATGTCCAACAGCAGAGGAATTAGTTGAGCTTTCTCATCAGATGATGTCAGCATCGAAATCTAATCAGTTCAAATTTTAATTCCGGGGAGAGCTGTTGAGACGAAGTGACTTTTCCCTGCTCCCAGGGATTCTTCGATTACATCCCTCAATCTTAATCCCTTTTTAACCCTTCGTCATTTATCCTACAGAACCGGAAATCATTCGAAGCAATTCTGATTTTGTTGAAAACGATTGTACAGAATTCAATGTTTGGAATGAATGGATTCATACTTAGAGAGGGCAGTATTATAGAGTTTCTTGTACAGATCGGCTCTGTAGGTCAGCAGAACCGTATTACACAGGATGAGTCGTTCACACGTACAAATATTTCAACAGTAGATTTTTGAGATCAAATGAAACATTTGTTTTCATACCATTTTTTCTGATTCGGCCCTGATAAAAAGGTATAGTCAGTTTAAGTTTTCATAATGAGCTGTGCCACTCCTAAAAAAACAAAATCACCCTCTGAATAACTAGCTTAATCTGTGACAATACACATGTGAGAACTGAAAATAAATTTTTTGATGGTTTTGAAACAGCCAGTATCTTTCAAACCGAGCCGATTTGGATGAAATGATGAAGGAAAAAACTATTTTTTTTTACCTCAAGAATCTGCTGTGAAAATATTTGTACAAGTCAAATACTCACCCTTATTATATTTTCTTATTCCGTAAGAGATTTCTTTTTTATGATAGATTGATCCTTTGCGAATGAAAATTTCCAATTTTCATTGATCTACCGCGAACAGTTTAGATTTTATGATTTTTTCTGCGAAGGTCCAAAATTTCCCATTTTTCATCGACCATAACTTGAAAACTAAATTTTTTAAAAAATATCTGTTTGCATATTCGTTCTCTACGCCCTCGAATTAGTCGATAGTTCGAATTTTGTTCTGATCGGGGACCAAAAATTTTTTTCCAAAAATCGCAATTTTTCCATACATATGTATGGAAAATTTGAAAAAAAATTTATCTTCCCATTTTCCACCAAAATTTGAGTATCCACTAAATCGAGAGTGTAGATCACGAAAATGCAAACAGAATTTTGCTGAAAGGATTAGTTTTCAAGTTACGGTCGATGAAAAATTCGAAATTTTGGACTTTCGCCTAAAAAATCATAAAATCTAAACTTTTCGCGGTAGGTGAATGAAAGTTGGATTTTTTCATTCGCAAAGAATCAATCAATCACCAAAAAAGTTATCATATATCCAGTGTCTTTTTTCTGGCTGCTACAGCTCCTCAAAGTTGACCAATTTTGTCGAAATTTTTCACTAAAAGTGATTCATTTCCTGAAATAATGATCCTAGGAAAAATCTAACTGCATATTCGTAATTCACGACCTCGAATTAGTCAAAAAAATTACCCGGGTCGATATATTTTGAAAATTTATGGATTCGGAATAATTTCGTCTGCTACTTGTGTTTACCCGCGCTCCACCAACTGTCATACACAAGGTTCTAAGGTATAAATGGTTCATTCATCGGCAGAAAGAGTTGAACTAAACGAAACATATGTTCGATAATTAAGTTCTTCCTTTTTTTCGTTTTAACTTTCCAATGTCTCTGGATATCCTTCAGGATTGGAGTATAGAGTCATTCGGGATAACTGAGCGCAGTGGGTAAGTGTGCGCAGTGCGTATATCTTGACTATGGAATGTATGAAAAAGGGGTTCATTTGGGTGAAGCAAGGGCGCAGAATCGCCATATTAGTTTTTTATAGGAGTGCGCCGTGCCACGTTTCTTTAACTTTTTATTTGCAATCAATCAAATTCACTAGTTTTTTGGTTAATTTTTAGCATCTCTGCACATTCTGCCAGGTCCAAGTTCCGAATCCCTCAGTGTTAAACAATATTTTATTCGATCATGGGCATATTAATCTAAATATATAATAAAATATTTTAGGTCCTCTTAGCTGCTCAACTCTATAAGAACGTCAATTCAAATTTTGGCTTACTGGGGAAAGAGTGCGCGGGTAAGTGTGCGCATAGATTCATTATATGGGCATTAGTTCAGTGAGGAATAAATTATGACATTGTTGATTTTCTTGGTTAAGACTCGATCAATATTATCCTATTTGTTCAGAAAAATATGAAGAGCCACCAACAGGGGAATGTATCAAGTGTTGTGTTCATCAAGAATTGTGGCACGAACAATAATGCACTGCTTGTAAAAAGGCGCTTCTGTATTGACAATAAACAGCATTTCTCTAATATTGTAACATTTTGATGACATTATTTTGTAATTTGTTTTGATTGTGTGGTTCACTAAGCACTGCGTTCACTTACCCCGTGAGGGTGCGCACACTTACCCGCAATACGGGGCATGTGAACGCACTCCGACTTTCTCTACTAAATTCTTTTTTGCGGAAAGAAAACGTTTTTGCTTGTTTTCTTATAGTTTAGAAAATTCTCTATCTTATGAATATGTTTTCATTTTCCTAGCTTCAACATTTGAAACAGGGTATAGCTTGAAAGGCAAAAGTGCGCACAGTTGCCCCGAATGACTCTATTGGAATTTCTGACAGGCGCATTCGCCAATTTGTTACCTATTTGATTCCGACACTAATCTTACCTAGAAAAACTGAGAAATACGAAATGAAACAAAACAGACATATAATTTCGACCCTTTCATTATTGAAACTCGAAGAATTAAGTGGAATTTTCAATTTTTTTCCCAATTTTCAACGCGCATTACCCCAATGAAGACATTATGATGTCGGGTGAAATTTTCCTGTCGACCGGCCTTCGAAAAACCCAGAAACGAATATCGAATAATGATCCAGGTGAAAATACGGACCCCGTCGAGTTTCCAGAGCCATCGCCGAGGCCCCGGCGACTACGACGCAGAGTTGGAAAATTGGAACAACAACTTTTTCGAACTTTGCGAAAGTTTTCCGAATCGATAGCCGGCGAGGAGAGGGCTGGTGGTCCTTGTCGGAGCGGGCGGGTCGTCATAGCGTCCACCCCACATCTCCTCCAAGATCCGCAAAGTGTGCTAGTCGTTTGCTACGTCCGGACGTCGCCGGCGTCGAAGTACCTCCTCTCCGGACGTTCGGCGCCCGTCGGCCCTGCTCGGTTCTGGAGTTTTCTCCCTACCAGGTCCGTGGTCGAGGTGCTGCCTCCGGATGCTCATGCCTAGAATTATCATCGCCAGGTAGGCTGGGATTTTTACTCTTGGGGTCGCTCTCCAAAAAAACAAAAATCACCCAAAATATTTTCCGAATTCAAATGATACGTGAAAAAAAAACACTTCCGTTAAGAGTACTCAGGATTCTCCCGTAACTGTTGCTGATTTTGGGGAAATTTCCTCCATTGTTCTCGAAATATATGTAGAGTTTTCGGTTGATGAAATGAGGCAACAATTCTTTGGAATTTTGAGGTCAATTACCAGGTTCTTTTACTTCCGTTCATGAGGAAGGGTATTTTAAGTCTCAGAATTTATAGAAACTAAACCTTCATTACCTCTGTTGGTGATCAAAATCGTGAATCACTACGAAACATTCAGCCATTTTGTATTTATCAATTTCCTATTCTAATGAGAAACCTACTTGTGCAAATGTCAACGAAAACATCTTTTTGGCCGATAATTACTCAACTTTTGTATCAAATTATACTGAAGAAATACGAATTATGAAAGGCCCTTCATTATCTAATGACCAAATTCAAACAATAACTGTTTTTTAAATATCTATATGATTTTTTCACCGAAATTGGAACTCAATCGTAATTTATACAATCGATTTATCCTACATAATGTATAATAAATTCGTTCATTTGATATATTTTATCATTGAACGTCGTTTGATTGGAATATTTTCTGAAACTTTCTTCGCTAAAATCTAATTTTTCAATTCTTCATTTCTTAGTCCAATATGGAAGGCCAATTCAATCATCAACTACTCAGTTTCAAGGGAATCTCAGAACCACTCCTATTTCTTCATATCCTTCCATAGAATGCTTTAGTAAAGGGAATCGAATATGTAGATTCAGGAAGGCCTAACCCCTAGCTCATTTTTGACCCAACATATCCTAACCTAATCACCAAATATTTCGTTTAACCTAACCTAACCCCTTGCTCATTTTGACCCAACATATGCTAACCTAACAACCAAATATTTCGTACCTAACCTAACCTATGCCCTTGCTCATTTTTGACCCAACATATCCTAACCTAATCACCAAATATTTCGTTTAACCTAACCTAACCCCTTGCTCATTTTGACCCAACATATGCTAACCTAACAACCAAATATTTCGTACCTAACCTAACCTAAGCCCTTGCTCATTTTTCACCCAACATATCCTAACCTAACAACCAAATATAGGGAACTCTAACGATTTGTCAAAATCAGCTAAGCGTTCGCTGTCGTGGGGCACACAAGCTTTTCCCTCCATTGATTAACATGCTGTTTTGGTCGAGTATTGTGTTTTGTGCATGTTTTTGGAAAAAATGTTCTTCCCTACGTTAAATTAGAGTGATTAGACTATAACTTTCTAAGAAATGCCTCTTTACACTGATAATAAAAAGCTTTGTGTGCCCCACGGTAATGAACGGTCAGCTGATTTTGACAAATCGTTAGAGTATTCTATTTCGTACCTAACCTATGCCCTTGCTCATTTTTGACCCAACATATCCTAACCTAATCACCAAATATTTCGTTTAACCTAACCTAACCTAACCCAACCCCTTCCTCATTTTTGACCCAACATATCCTAACCTAACGACCAAATATTTCGTACCTAACCTAACCTAAGCCCTTGCTCATTTTTGACCCAACATATCCTAACCTAATCACCAATATTTCTTTTTTCGAAACATGCAAACCAACTTATACATTCATGTCCTCAGACAATATGTTTTTGGCTAGAGTAGACCAGAGGAATTTTTTGAATTTTGATTTGAAATTCAATTTAGAACGAATATGGTATTCAAAATCTTTTTCAGTTAAGTAACTGCACCTTATATGGTGCTGGAATGAAATTCGAAACATAGAATAAATATTATGTCAAGTACCTGAAACAAAGACTTACAAGCGGTGGACGTATAATTTGTGTTTTTTCGAGAATTTGCCTTTTATATCGACTCACGGTGTGTGGTCTCTAGTTTTCGGAAAACTTTCAAACTACTGTTTTGTTTCTTGTGTAGCCATGCACAAATGAAATGTGTCTCGCACGTCCTCTAAATTTATGAAGATTCGTTCGAAACTTCTTCCGTAATGACTCAGTTTTTCGAAAAGTTTACTTGAACGCGACAGATCGATGGCAAACTCCAAGTTCAGGACAGTTCGATGGAAGTTTTTTGCTTAACTTCAAGGTTTTAATCGATTTCGCCTTCACTTTCCGCAGAGGCCAACTTTGGAGTAGAAATTCTTGAAATAGAAGCGGCCGAGCATTTTTTCCGAGGGGTAGGTTAGTTGAAACAATAACAAGATGTTGGGTAGATTTTTCTAGTTTTTGGAGTTGTTCATTTTTGGAATGATTTCAACTTATATGTTTCATGACTGGGATCATTCAGTAGGTATATATGCTCCATATATTTATTATTTTTGAGATGAAATGCAACAGCAGTATTTTCAAAGATTCATTTTTGGAAGAACGAAATGAAAAGTTTAAATATATGACAAATATAAGAATATTATAGAGATGTTCATTGAGTTCATACAATTCTGTGAGTTCATCAAATTGAATTCGCTCTTTATTTCTCAATCTTCAAGGATCAACCAAACAAGCTGTATCCTATCGGTGTGGAACCATCAGTGAGATATCACTAGATGGTATATCTGGATTAAATAATGTCTATTACCCCCTAACAGAGGCAGATAAGGAGATGATCTCTCACAGAATCGCTCACAATAAGCAACGTATGATGTTTATGTGGTTTAATTTCCCAGATGCCATTAAAATCCATGGCACGGCCATCTAATATGTCGAAGATCAGGGTGGGACGCATAAAATTGGCCTAACCGGGATAGGATCCAGATAGCAGACTCCGGAATCGAATCTGCTGATATATCAGCCCTGGGGAAGAATACTGTTATTGCCGGCATCGAATTGAAACATAATTTCTAAGGTCGACAATTATACTTCAACTTTCTAACAAGCCTCATCGGCGTTTTTGATTCCCAATCCCTTTCTTTATGATTCACTGTTGGTTCCTCTTCTGCAGGCAATATTTTCTTTTAGCGTAAACATTTCTAACTGGTAAAATTAACGTCCTGCTAGTGAGAAATTAGTTCTACAGTACCAGAACCTTATAATAATCAGTTTCGGATGGAAAAGTGATTAATTCTTCGTAATTTAACAACACTGCCTTTATTTTCATAATCCGCGCCTAGCAGCTGATGCAGATCGATATTGCAGATGTCGCAAATTACAATCAGGCATGAATTCACAGAATTCAACCCTTCCTTGATTCCTTCTATTCCTTCATCCCCGATTTGAATGGGGGGAGGGGTTAATATTGCGTTTCCGGATACAGATGATCGACTGCTTTCATATAACGAGGCAATATTTCCATTGTTGGAATTTTTGACGATTTCGATGGCAGTCCATTCGGAAAATTGCGAATTTCAAGTCTGATTCCTCGAAGGGACTTGATTGGTATCGAATTTGATTAATATTTTGAGCATTTGGATCGAATATTCGTGTATTATTTAAGATAATAGCATAAGTTGTCTTTTATTTTCATATTTAATTATTGCGATGAATCGAAAAACTGTTGTCCATTCGAGTTCGTCAGGAAAGTTCCATCGAACGAATGAATTCGCAATAAATTGGGTCAATCTCACTTGCAAATTGATATTCCCGTTTCGCGCAAATGGAATTGGACCAGAATATCTGCCCTCTTCGAGCGTTATCAAGTTTATTTCTTCCGCACATAGCACAAAATCGAATTAACGATGTTTTTACCTTGCAGAACCATTCGGCGAAGTGCATTTAATTGTTCCCCGTTTATCGAATTAACATCCTCTTAAATCACATTTATATAAAGTACTGCAGAAATGGAAGACAACGAGGAAGACTGATCTTGTTAACGGCTTTATTTACCAGAGATACAGGCACTAATTTGTATTAATTATTGCACTAACAATTGCCCTCTTTTATAAGGCAGCCTCTCTCCCCTTTTACGCCAACATCTCGACTAATCGAATTTCAAGGATCGACCTCTGATGTTTGGATCGAATATTCTCAGTTCTTTCCTGCCAAGAAAAACGGGATGAATATGAAGAAAATTGCATTGCATTGAAGAATATGAGACGATTATCTATTAATTACCCTTAAGTCTGTAAGCCTAGCACGTACACGCATTGGTACCCATATTACACATTTTTTTTAAAACTATTTCGTTATCGAAACATATAGAATATGTTTTGACAAAAAGATCGCGGGTTTCACAAGACCTTGGTTGTCGATACATCGTGAGAGTAGCTAGTGAGAATCATTTGATAGACGTATGTAGATCTACTGAGTGTTATTTCAATACTCGTAAGGTAGATTATAATTTGATGCAAGAGTCTGGATGATCATAGCAATAAGAGTTGACTCTTCGATCAAGCTTTAAGGGATCAAGATAATGTTGAAATAGGACATCTGACAATTTCCTCCACAAAAAATGGGGCATTTCGATCTAGACTAACCAATCACTCACCCAACCTAACTGAACCTTAGCCAACCTGACCTTTCTTGAACTAACATCAACCAACTTGACCTAACTCAACCCAACCTAACCTAACTCGACCTAAAACAAATTAACCAAGCCTAACCTAACCTGACCGAACCTAACCTTTACTGTCAGTTGTCAAACTGTCGTTTTATTTGACAGTTAATTCGAACATTACGTGAATTTTGTGATACCATGTGATACCATGTGTTTGATATATCAGAGAAAATCCCGAAACATCCAGTGAAAAGTTTAGCGTTAACTCTTTATTTCCAGTATTTCGCTTGAGAAGTGATTTTTTCCACTGAATTCTCTTGACGAAATTGTGTGAAATATTCCCGAACTGATCCTTTTGCATCCATTCTTCGTGAACCGTCTAATCCCTGCTCTCCAGAACGTATTGCAGATGTCAGAAATTGCAATTGGGGGCCCCCGCTTTCTAACCCTTTTCCCTCGCACTCCCTCCTCGCTTATTTCAACACATGCTTGCATAAAATTACGATTTTAACGACGCTACTGGGTACCCTAAGTCCTATACCTATCCATCGGATTTTGCAATTATATCGCACTCAGGCATATCAGCCGGTGGGACACTCTCGCAGGAATCTTCAATTTATTCGGGTTGTTCCAAGGGCCAAATTTCGATAGGTTGGGATCGATAAGATTCGGTGGAAAATTAAACTTGAAGATGACTCTTGGTATGGATGGATTCCTGTGGGTGAAATCGAGAATTTTCCGGGTGTTTTTTCAATCAATTTGGTGGTACGGAAGTTCGAGCCATGATTCGCAAGTTTCCAGATGCAGAATGCCTCCGCGGTGTTCTGCGTTTATTTGGAGTAACCTCATTTCCATCCGTTCCAGAGATGAAACTTTCCCGTTCTTATGCAAAGACCTAATCAAGCCGAAGAATGAAATGGAACTGAAAATTAAGGCCCTTCATAGAGCATCCGCCTGAAAATGATTAACTCCGCGATTGCTTGTCGATATTTTAAAGGGAAACTTTCTAGACTGTACGCCCGGATGCATACGGGCGTAAGGGAAAAGGCGAAAACCCTCAAAACGACGCGGAGCTGGTCTTACTCTAGCATTATGCTCCGTGCTAATTATATTTCCTTTCTAGTCTAGCCCGGCAACGATTTTCCGTCTTAACAATTATCAACTTTTCCGTTTATTTATACCGTATCTGACACGTTGCACATATACTTCTTCCAATTTTCATTACGTTCTCGTGTTTCCCGCGTTCTACGCTAGAGATAGAGGTGAGTCGGAATATTGTTAATTGAGATAAAACGGAGAAAATTTATGAGCTCGCGGAGTAGATCGGTTACACGAGTTCCATTTGTCTGATATCAGTTATGTTCCGAGGAATTGTGAATTCCTTTATTACATCTGATGCGCCTTTCCTTTATGAACTCCTATTTATCCCCATCTCTGTCGCTGGAAAGCGAGCTGATGGATAATTTTATCAGAAATCTTCAATGCACCTTTTTTCTTTGATTTTTGTTGTTGCTTTCTTTAGAGATTGTTAGAGTCAACGTATTCTGGAGTTGAATGAGTTTACAGACAATAAAGTAGGTACTTATTCAATACATTTGCCAGGAAAGGAGCATAAACTCCTCTCATTGTATCTGTGGTATAGGAAAATTTACCTGAAAGAAAGAGTTTCAAGAGAAGAACAAACTAAAAGAGAATAATACTCCAAATAGTTTCTTAACACCACTACGAGAAGTACCTGGATCTTAGCGACGGTATGCTACACCTTGTTGCCTCATGAAGTACCTAATAAGAATGGGTCTGGCATAAACTCATGAGTGCAGATTCTGTGAGGACGCAGAAGCCTAACCATTTCTAGCCTTGGACGAAAAACTTGTATCAATTCGGCATCGCGGCCACTCTGGAAGCTAAAGGACAGAGTGTTTCAAAAACAAGACCTCAATCTGAAGACCAAGACAGCTATTTACAAGGCAGTCGTCCTCCCAACGCTTCTTTACGGAAGCGAAAGCTGGACGCCCTACAGGCGACACATTAAAAAGCTTGAACAAACGCAACAACGTCATCTAAGACAAATAATGCACATGAGATGGTTCCACAAAGTTCCAAATGCAGAAGTCTTGCAGCGCGCGAGTTGTATAACAATTGAGATTTAAGTAACGAGAGCCCGACTCAGATGAAGCTGCCAGAGGATGCAAGACGCAAGACTCTCCAAAATCTGTTTGGCGAATTCACAGAGGGAGCTCAGAAACCAGGAATCCAGTATAAGCGGTTTAAGGATGTACTGCATCAATCCCTAAAATGAATTAATGCTAATCATAACTGGGAACAACTAGCGTTAGGCAGATCACAGTGGATGTCTTTGATCCACAGTTATAATGGAGACTCGAGAAGAATACAGCGGCGGCCAGATCTGGTTGGTGAACTATCCATGCCCAGAGTGTGGAAGGGTCTGTAGGTTACGGTTGGGTCTCTTCAGTCACAGGAGGGCACACAGTCGCAAGTAGCCCTAAGAAATTATAAGTTTGATCGCACCGATAGTTTGGTTTTTGAGTCTTTTCGTAGATTTACTCTCGGTAACGGGATACAGCATTAAATGAATGAATGAAGATTATGCCAAATTTCTTTCCTAGGGCTTTTCACTTCCTCCAGCTCGTAGCAAACCACCAGAAGAGTTAATTAACTCCGCCTTGGGGGTGATTTGTTTGGAGCAACGTCAACGGTTCACACAGCATCCCGACACATGTCAACCCGACGTAATACAACCCTGTCTCCAAGGCCCTGAGCGAGTCAAATGCTACCTTCGTGGCAGTCGAAACAATCAACAACCTCTCTTGCACCCCTTTCAGCGCCCCCCATGTTTCTGGAGCGTCCATCTATGTGGTGACGGGCCGTAAATTAGTTCCTAGGCTCCAATAAACATTCCTTGCATAAATTACCCACCTGTATTTTCGGATTAATTACGCACTGCACAACAACTTCTCCTCCAACTTAAGAAGTTGCGGATTTCTTACGTGGCAACGGAGTTAATTAACTAACTCGATATGGGGGCTGTAGTCTGGATGATTTCTTTGGTCTAATTTGTTTTTTTCTCAATTTGGGAATCTCTGTTTTATCGAATTTTTATTGAGATTGGAAAATAATGAAATTGAATCTTCGTATTTTATTATTTGGAAAAAATGTTGTTCGAGCTGGGAAAACCGCGGAAGGAACAAATACATCATCGAAAACAGGATTTTTTTCCTCCATCAACGGAAGAACCGGACAAGATACGAAGGGACATCCCACACAGATTAGCAGCTTCCGCGAAAAACAAGATCGTAACTCATCTCAACGATAGAGACAGACGCACTAGGCCTAATATACCTAATAATTTGGCGAGCTGATCAAATGGCTCGGATGATGCGTAGAAAATAACAAAATCTAATTTCGGAAACTGCGATAGATGTAGCCATGTTGTGTGACACATTAGGGAAAACTCGATCGGACATATGGTGCGTGCATCCTGCCAGAAGGCCCATACTAGATGAACGCACGATTTACCAGAGGTCCTAAATTATACATGAGCGGGCACGTAGTGGGGGAACGCGAAATATATTGGTTTTCTTAGGATGTGGAAGAAGTCACCGTGGTGGATTTCGTATGCCAATTCGTGGAATTGCTGAATTGGAGTGTGAGAAAGTGATAACTTTCATACAAAGGGTGAGTCTTCGACTCCTACAGATATTTTAACAGTAGATTCTTGAGGTCACAAGGAATACTTTTTTCCTTTACCATTTTTTCCCAATCAGCTCGATTTAGAAGATATAGGCTGTTGAAAAACTAGAAAAAAATGTTATTTCTATAGATCTATCTCACAAACGGTTTTTTCGAATGAAATGAATTTTGTAATATACGTATGAAATATTCAGTTCTTCAGATATCCGTTTCAGCCCAATTCGACGGTTATGAACTGCATCGATATTTTCGGGAACTGACACTGAAACTGGCCTTCCCGATCGGTCATCATCTTCAATGGAAAATTTACCTCTTTTGAAGCTTGCACTCCAATTTTTCACGGTCGCATACGAAGTACATTGATCCCCAAGGGTATTAAGCATATCTTCGTAAATCTGCTTACCTCTTTACCCTTTTAAATACAGGTACTTGATGATGGCTCGATACTCAAATTTTTCGATTTTCACAATTTCGGTGGACGTCTTCTTTCTTTCGATTTTTTGCGTGACTCTGGTTTACTTTTTGACTTCAAACTTCACACTGACACTTCTAATGAGTTATTGTTCGTTGCTATGGTAACGCAATATTTTTTTCATGCAAGGAACTGGTCTAGGCTAACTAGATATCAATACATCCTCGTATGATCAAATAAAGTTATCCTTCGAAGCGTTTTTTCCATAGCTGCCTCCTTCTTCCCATCTGACAGATGTCATTCAAGATCTAACATTTTCCGGTGCACCCCTTCCGGCGGGGTCGAAAGTTTCAGTTCTCCATCCCGGAGTTTCCCGGCTCAGAAATAAAATACCTCTTTGCGCATATTTGTGGATTATCCCGCAGAATACCTACAGGCACAATATGACGTCTACCGTCTTCAAATAATATTTAGTCAAAGGTTGTGCGGTCTAACCCGCTCAGAGTCTACGATCGATGCTGGTAAACAGCGCAAGAAGGCTCTGATGTGGTCTGTGGCGAACTTCATGAACCGCCTTTTACCCTGTCCGTCAACTAATTTCGAAGCCGGTTCCCATTTCGCGAACAAACAATAAAATCCGTATATTGTGGCGAGGTCGTGTCGCATAACGGATAGGTCCCCGTACCTCAGGGCTGTGTGGGGGTACTTGTTTGAAATTTCTACTTGACCCTTATTATTTGCGAACGGCATATGCGGTCGTTATTGGCGCTTTCTAGTCGAAGTTCCACGTCCTCGATTCGAAAATGAGAAACGTCGGTAGCTTTTTGAGCGGTCGCCCATCCAGATCCTCAACTGGACCGACACTGCTTGGACCTCTGAGGGCCATCCAATATATCCAAATATTTTCGAAACTACAGATCCGATCTAGTTGGGAACCACAGTTTGGCTCTGAAATAACGTTTCGAAAGTTCTACTGGAATTTGAGCATCATCCGGTGAGGCGATTTTGAAATACAGAATCATTGTAATTTTTTCCTATTTACAATCTTTTCAACAAGACCTAGCATTGAATCTCTACTTTACAGATAGGCACTTGGTACTCCTCAATTGGATTAGTATTTTTCAAAACATCAAGAATATTCTGCCCCGGATTGTCTGGAGTTTTTGAGGTTGTTTGGGTTGGTAAACAGACAGTTTGGGTGAAAGATCTGGGGTTTGGGGTGGCAACGATAACCAATCGATATCCTAGAATCCTTCCCTTCTGGAGTACTCTGCATTCTTCGAAGTCTAGTTCCAAATGTGGACCATGATCCTCCCTCTTGCAAGAGGAAAATGCCAGGGGTATCTAATCTGGCTAGAAGTATCCTCTCTAGTTGACCGAATACGCATCGCAATCCTATAAACATACCGAAAACGGCAAATACCCCTGAAAGGTCGAAGATGCCGCCCTCTACACCGACCCACAGTCGCCCCGTGCGATCTCTTCCCTTATTAATACCCTCCCAAAGTGCCACAGAGAGTCTACGTCCGACCTGTAACACACGTGAACTTCCCTGCCCTGCTGCATAGCGCTAATATCGGTGATACCCGGTGCCAGGGCGAACGCCACCCCCGCCCACCCCATCGGCTTATCCCTTCTGTCTAATTAACCCCGAACGATGCACATTATGCACTGCTGTCGTCGCGCTCGAAGGCATTAAAATTCGAAATGGCTGGTAATGTCCATACGTCTGCGAGGTGCTCGCTTCTTGCACGAAACGTCTCGATTTCCTTATCGAGCGACGCGTGGCGTTGCCGGGGCGTCCGATTACGAAGGTACAGGGTGTCCCATCAAGAAGTTTGTGTTTGATTGAGCCATGAAGTTGAGGGGGGTACTTTGGCCAAGAAAATAGCTGTTTTATGGCGTAGATAGGAAACTTTCTTCGAATACATTCATTTTAAGAATCTTTTAGGTTTGTTTTTATATCGCATGGTCTGTAAGTCCCTTTGTCTGTTCGTCTCTTTTTCCGTTTGTATCTTCATTTTGTTTGTTTCCCTCTTTGTCTGTTTAACCCTTTGTTCATTTCTTTTTTGGTTTATTTCCCATTTTAAATGTTTCATCTTTGTTTGTTTTGGTAAACTGAGTGAGTTCAGCTTCATCAAGTAGCTAAGAGCTGGACTCTTGAAAAAACAGACTTGTTCACCTATTTAGTGAGTTAACCTTCACTCACCTGACGATGCGATTGTGATAGCATAACACGCCTAGTGTTTCAAGAGTCGAGAAGATCTTAGCTGCGTAGTGAAGGTAAACTCACTCAATTTACCTTTAACATCTGAGTGCGTTTACCTTCACCCACCTAAAGATGGAAAACTAACTCAGTTTACCTTCACCCATTGAGAGAGTTTAACTTCATCCACCTGACGATGCTATTGTGATAGCTTTACAAGATTAGTATTTCAAGATTCGAGAAGATCTTAGCTGAATGGTGAGGGTAAACTCTAAACTCACTCAATTTAGTTTGGGTTCATATTATCATCCATCGTTATCGAATCAATAAAACTGATAATCCAAATACCTGATAATAGTTTTATTGATCACTCAATTTAATTTCACCGCATGAGTGAGTTCACGATCTTCAAGTCGGCGAAGGTAAACTCACTTATTTTACGTTCACCACTCGAGTTTGTTTGACTTCCCCTGATGATACTATGGTAATAGTAGTACACGGGTCGTATTTCAATATTCGGGTTGATTTTTGCTGCATGGTGAAAATAAACTGACTCATTTTTACCTTAACCACATGAGAGAGTTTACCATCTTCAGGTCGGTGAAGGTAAACTCACTAATTTTACCTTCACCCCTCGAGTTTGTTCGACTTTACTTGACGATAGCAGCACACGTCTCGTATTTCAATTTTCGAGTTGATTTTTGCTGCATGGTGAAGGTAAACTCACTCAGTTCACCTTAACCACTTGAGTGAGTTTACTATCTTCAGGTGGGTGAAGGTAAACTCGCTCATTTTACCTTCACCTCTCGTGCGTGTTTACCTTCACCAGACGATACTGTTGTAATAGCAAAGAAGTCTAGTGTTTCAATAGTCGATAATATTGTAATAGCAGCACACGTGTCGTATTTCAATATTAGAGTTGCTATTTGCTGCATGGTGAAGGTGAACTCACTCAGTTCACCTTAACCACTTGAGTGAGATTATCATCTTCAGATAGATGAATGTAAACTAACTGATTTTACCTTCACCACTCGAGTGCTTTTACCTTGACCCACATGACGTCTAGTTTTTCAATAAATGGCAAGATCTTATCTTTAGCTACGTGTTGAGAATGAAATCACTGCATGAGGTGAAAGTAAATTGAGTGAGTGTACCTTCACCCATTTGTTGGGAAATTTTAATGATCTTAACATGTTATCGTTTTGGTCGTTCCAATAGATAGCTTTTTAATTTGCCTCCTCTATATAAAGGCGTGATTCTGAAAAACCTTTAAAATTATTTTGAAGATGGGATCTACTGACATCGTGAAAACTACAGTTTGGTAGCAGGAGTATTCTTCCGCATACTGTGTGGCAGGAATGGAAGAACAATACCCCGAGGAACAAGTCTGAGAGCCCTATTTCGCGACGTTTCCAATAAGCCCGAATGTAATATCCCACGTTCCCCATTACAAAGACAACAGAGGTGGCAATCGCACATAACACATTGTCCCGATTGTACATAGGAAACGGAGCAAAGATCCAAATTAACTGCGCCCGAATCAACACCTTAGAAATTGTTATAAATTCAGCGATTGCTACGGGGATTACAAACTGAAGATGCGAATTTAACTGCTATTCAATTACGCGAACAAGTTGACACTTTAGCCTTTTCGCTGCGCTGTAACGTTTCCTATTTATCTCAGGCTCCTGCCTGATGAACGTGTGGGTGGGAGTTCAGGGATGTGACTTTTATTCGTACAGGTTGAAAAGATCCTTCGTATTCAGGACCCCCGTTTCGCGTTCCTGAATTGCTAATATGATGAAGTGTCTGAAATTTACATTTTTTTTTGTGTCACGTCGAAAAAATTAAGACGATTCGAAATAATAAATGTTTGGTTGGGTTTCATATGCATATCCCGTCCTGTAGTCATGGAAGGAAAGTTGCCTGAATGGTATCGAAGGCCTAAATGAGTCTACGAACTCCAAACAAAGTTTTGAACCATTACTTTTCACTACCCAACTTTTGGATTAGTTCGTACAAGAGTTTCGAACCCTGACCTAATTTTTCCCGACAACTTCATCAGAGTTGAGCATGCATTTCGTTCACTTCAAAATGCGATTTTTGAGACCCCCCCACCAACTAATGGGTTTTCCCAACTAGAGCCCTAATACAACATGAAAGATGCATAAAAAGATAGGTAGAATATCACTGCACGAATGTGTGGAATATATCGATATTTTTATGAATAGATATGGAACATTTCTTGAATTATTCACCCATGTGAAGGAACCCGGTGCTTCTATCCAGTATGTAATGATAACTTTCAATTTCCGAAATTATATAGGTAGGTTGTATATGAGCTCCATGCATGAATAAGTGAAGCGAAATGAATTCTACCCAGGAAACCACCTTTCGTTTATTAAACATATATAAGTCAACTTATTCCGACGTATAAATACGGTTTCATTAGACCAAAATCAGAAGGACAAATGTCCGCGTGGTAGACGTATAAAATCAATCCTGGATATACGTCTCCTATTCGTATTTTATATACGTCTGATACTCGTATTTCATATACGTCTTTTAGACTACTTAAGTAATTCAGAAATTACGTCGAAAACCAGTCGTCTATAAACGTTCACAACTCATATATTATAGACTATATTTCAACGACTTCAACGCACCAAAAATAGATGTTTAATAATCGTATTTTGTACTACAATTAAGTATCAGTAATAGACGTCTCTGAACAACGTTAGACCTACTGTTCATGTATACGAAATCCGACGATACGATGATCCGAAATTGCATTAATATGTTTTGATCGATGATTTCGAATATAATAAATTGAAAGAACAATAAATGCACTTTCGGATCATCGTTTATATTGTCGAATATCGTATGAATGAACATTAGGCTTATTTGTTGTTAGATATTACTGTTCTGAATATAATCTTCAACATTTATTATAACAATCTTACCCTCTTCCATACTTATCCTTTTCATAGTTTCGAATAAGACATAACGTAGTGTCAATCGGATTTTAGGAAAACTAAATTTTAAACTATTTAGGTCTCAAACCAATTTATTCAGAAAATAATAAAATAGTAGTTTTCAAAATTTAGGTATATACATTGAGCACACCCCTTTAAATAAATATAATGGTCTATTCCTATATTTTTAGATTGCTTCAATCAGATGTACCCACATCACTACGGCCTCTGCAAAATATTATTTCAGTTAGTTTTAGGAGAAAAAAACATTTCGAACAAAACATACCAAATATCTTTTTCATCATATTAGTAGACTTGAAAGTGGAGAGCTTTCTTCAAAATCGGTTATGTCATTTTGTTTTTTAGCAGATGTTTAAACATGTCCATCACTATGTTGAATCAGAATCCATTTCAATCACTCATGACAAAGTACAATTAATTTCCACCAGACAAAACAAACACAATAAACACACACAGCTTACGAAACTATTTCAAGATGGACGACAAGGAGAACGAACTACGAACAGCGCATGCCGCATAGTAACACGGCCGTGACTGCCACATGCGTGTATTGTAACGATAACTAATAATTCCCTATTGGCCGGTCGGGCCTGCGTAGATCCTCAATCCTCTGCCTACGTAAACATGGCACCAACGTTGCCAGGCTATTAAAAATGTAGTAGATCTTGAACATTCTCATAAATCTGCTAGGCTTGTTTCCTTGTTTGAATTAGAACTAGTAGACTGCAATTATATCAAGTGAATACTAATTGAAGAGGGCTCATTCAGTTTTCCAGATCACAAGTATAGACAGCAAAATCTTTGATGGTTGAAGCAATCAGTGTATGGACAGGACATTATTTCATTTCATGTGACAACGCTGTGAATTATCGAATTGGGGGACTTTTAATCAAAGATATTATATGTGTAATATCTTTGCTTTTAATTGGTTGACGACCATCAATCCGAATGAATTAAACTCCATTTGGCGAGGAAACTATAGAAAAATATGCGCATTTTTTTCGTTCAATGTATATATTTTTTTTTTCATTTATTGCACCTATGGTTGTACCCTCTATTCAAGAATATCTAGTATGAATGTTATACATATAAATTATTCCTGCCACGGTTCAATCATTTATATACAGCTATCATTTGAATGGTGATTTTTATGGAAAAAGATTAAGTTCGATGTGAGCTGATTAATTAGCTACCTGGTGAAATCAGTTCAAACAATTAAAGCAATTATATACTGAATCGCTTTTTCAACTTCAAAAAAACTTGAATGTTTGGAACTATATGTACTAGGTGTATAAAACTCAGAAACATCGATATGACAATAATGAATAAAGGACCAGTATTTTTTTTTCTCCCTGATAACTAGAAGTAATGTAGTAGGTATCTACATATGGCTTATAATAATAGTCATATTTGAAACCTTGCATATATTTGTCCAGTGTAGACCTCAATGATGAGTGTTAAAAAAATTCGCTAATAGACAGATTGAAAACCTACCATATATCCGTTTAAGATACCTTAGTTCATGGAGTAGGAAGGTAGGTTGAAATATGTACGACTTATAGTCGTATAATTTGTGGAACTTTATAGACCTAGTTTATAAATTATGAAAAATTATTAAAGCTGGGAAATAAGCGATATATATTGTAGGATGCATATTGTTCCAATCGTAAAAACACAACTGGGAGACAAAATAGACCTCATTATGTATATATGACTTCAACTTATAGACATTTCAAAAACCTATCACATATTCGTTTAATATAGGTATAGGAAGTACGTCGAAAAGTACAATATATTCGACGTATAATTCGGAGATCTTGTAGACTTCGTTAATAACTGATGAATATGACGAAGAGTTCAAAATAATTGAAGTATATAAACAAAAAATAATCTTCAGTTCTTGAAAAAACTATTGATAAGCAAAAAACATATAGTGTGGTATATATAGCTAACGCTAAAAGACGTTTTATAAACCTACTACAGAAAAAATGGTATAATATAGACGTAAAATACTTGTACTGTGATAGACCAAAACGAAAAATATACCATCAGGATGAATATTAGACGTATACTAAACCAAGGTGTGTTTCCTGGGTAGGTTCTCTCCGCTATCTTTTGGAAACATTTTTGGTATATATGTTCGATAATGCTTAGGGTAAAGTTTCTCCTCAAAGTATTCGGGTCGAGGGATCAGAAATAAGGTATCGAATGGTTTGTGAAAGCAAATGCAAGACGCAACCCTTAATATTTCTTAATGGCTTTTGGGGAACCAGCATAATTACCGGTATTTATCAATGTATTTCAGTAACGTTGTTGTGCGGTAACGACTAAATGAATTATAAATCGAGGAAGAGACTATTTGATCAACCGATCTATATAACGGCTCATTAAAAGGCATAAAGACCATACGACCCTCATCTTCCGAGCACGCAACCTGCAATTACCGCTACTGGAAATTAATTAGTGAATATTAAAAGCAGGAAAATTACCGGTTGAATCTTTCGAGTTGGATTTTGGATGCGAAGGAAGTCTGGGAAGAAAAACCTGGGCGTTTCAGTGAAAATCTCAAGGATGCGGCAGGACAATATGAAAAATTCAACCATACAGTTGATTTGAATGCGTATGTGTTCGAAGTATTCCTTGCATCCTGAAAAGGTTGCAGAACACATTGGATATTTGAGAAATATCGAAAAATAGAAGGCAACAAGAAATATCGATTTCAATTTATACTTTCAGCTGCCACTGTGAGTTCTAAAAAAGAAATAAGAGGATATATTGAGAAATTCTTAGCCTACTATAGAACCAAACAAAATTTCAATGTCAAAATATTTTATTACTCAACATATTGTCCTTTTAATTGGATACATTTATTACAGAGAACCTGCAACGTCCCTAGACCCTTAAAAAAAATGTTTCTTCTTGCTCTGCAATCCAGACCACCACAGATTTTATTACCTCCTCGTTGGAAGAAAATTTACGACCTTTTAAACTTTTTTTCAGTTGAGGAAAGAGATGATAGTCGGATGTAGCCAAATCTGGTGATAAGGGAGATGTTCTAGTAATTCGAACCCTAAATCACGAATTTTTTGCATGGAAACATGAGACTTGTGTGCAGGGGCGTTGTCCTGCAAAAACAGAACACCTTTGGATAGCTTTCCTCGTCTTTTCTCTTTAATTTTTTCCCACAGAGTGATTAGTAATGTCGAATAGTAATTTCCGGTTATTGTACTACCCTCATTCAAAAAATCAATCATGATTACTCCATGAAAATCACAAAAAAACTGAAGCAAGAACTTCTCCAACAGATTTTTGGACACGAAACTTCTTATAGGTCTCGGAGAACCAGAGTGCTGCTATCTATCGGTTGTTGCTTTGTATGGGTTGCTTTTGTAGGGTATTAAGCATATCTTCATAAATCTGCTAACCTCTTAACCCTTTTAAATACAGGTATTTTATGATCAATGATGGCTCGATACTCCAACTTTTCGATTTCCACAATTTCGATGGATATCTTCTTTCTTATAATTTATTGAGTAACTGTGGTTTACTTTTTTGACCTCAAACTTCACACTGACACTTCTAATGAGTTAATGTTCATGGCTATGTTAACGCAATATTTATTTATGCATGGTACTGGTCTAGGCTAACTAGATATGAATACATCCTAGTAAATAGTAGGTTCTTCTACTTCTACGTCTGTTCTGCAAAACTACCGAAGATTACTCGATGAATTTGATACCATTCTGCCGGCTCTTAGCTCCAATCGACCAATTTTAAGGGCAATTTAAAGTAATATTCCCCTCCCCGTCGAATAGCTGACGAGAAGATGCTATACGTCGAGTGGCGTAGGCACATTCTAGCCCCCGAATTACCAGCAATTACGTTCCCACAAATTTGGCATAATCACCATTAAATCAGTCATAAATCATTCAACCCCCGAGAGTCGTATTGACATATTAACTTTCTGAGCTCATTTATTATTGAACGTCTAGAAAGGACTCAAGGAACAAACCAGGTCTGCTCGACTTTCTCCCTTAATTATTAACGTTTTGGAGGGATGTACCATTGCGATCGAGTTTTTCGGAATTCTCAAACCAAAATCTGATATTTTGACGCGGAATTTCAGACCTTCCTATTGTATATTCAATTGTGCTCGAATCACGAAACAACTGCGCCTCTGGCCGGCCCTCCCGTATCTTAAACTTATTTCTCTTGACGATAACAAGGGCTCCAGATCCAGGCCCATACATGAACCTATTTATCTAGGCAAACCCCCTCATTGTTTATTGAAACGAAATAGCGCTGTTATGATTAATTAGTCGAGAATGAACCCACGGTTCTGGTCAGCTTGGCGAAGCACATTAGAGCTTTCGCAAACATTGAATCTGGTGTTAGTTATGGTCTGAATCCCCTGGATGGTTTTCTGTTTCACGCAATAAATCTGCCAGGGATAAGGCCGTGTCGGGATAATTTTCTTCACGTTATGGAAACGCTAATGAAATATGGAGGTGCCAGTTTAGTTAGTGGAGGAAATGCAATGTTTCTAATGCTTCAGGTAACTTGAAATATTCAGAATTTTCGCATTGAGCACAAGTCACAAAGCCAACGAACCTAATTAGTCCTTGAATAAGGATATTATTCGGATCTACAATGATTTCTCTGGAAGATATGTGACTCGAAAAGACCCCAAAAGATGGGGTCAGTTAAAAGTTCCTCGAGACCGAACGGTTGTGCTGAAATGGATGAAATTCTCAGATTTATTACTAGAAGAGTTGCTCTTTCAGAATATGTATCACTTTCAGATCTCCGATGATTTTCTTGGAAGAAAATCGACTCTAAATATGACCTTCGAAAAATTCCCAAAAAGATGGGTTCAGTCAAAACTTTCTCAAGACCAAACGGCTGTGCCGAAATGCATGAAATTCTCGGATTTATTACTAGAAGAGTTGCTCTTTTAGAATATGTATCACATTCAGAACTCCGATTATTTTCCTGGAAGAAAAACTACTCGAAAGTTGACCATCGAAAAATTCCCAAAAAGATGGGGTCAGTTCAAACTTCCTCAAGACCGAACGGTTATGCCCAAATGGATGAAATTCTCAGATTTTCTACTAGAAAAGTTGCTCTTTTAGAATATGTGTCATATTAAGACCTGCGATAATTTTCCTGTAAGAAAAACTACTCGCAAGTTGACCATCGAAAAATTCCCAAAAAGATGGGGTCAGTTGAAATTCCCTCAAAACCGAATGGTAGTGCTGAAATGGATGAAATTCTCAGATTTTTTACTAGAAAAGTTGCTCTTTTAGAATATGTATCACATTAAGACCTGCGATAATTTTCCTGTAAGAAAAACTACTCGCAAGTTGACCATCGAAAAATTCCCAAAAAGATGGGGTCAGTTGAAACTCCCTCAAAACCGAACGGTTGAGCTGAAATGGATGAAATTCTCAGATTTTTTACTAGAAGAGTTGCTCTTTTAGAATATGTATCATATTAAGACCTGCGATAATTTGCCTGAAAGAAAAACTACTCGCAATTTGACCATCGAAAAATTCCCAAAAAGATGGGGTCAGTTGAAACTCCCTCAAAACCGAACGGTTGAGCTGAAATGGATGAAATTCTCAGATTTTTTACTAGAAGAGTTGCTCTTTTAGAATATGTGTCATATTAAGACCTGCGATAATTTTCCTGTAAGAAAAACTACTCGCAAGTTGACCATCGAAAAATTCCCAAAAAGATGGGGTCAGTTGAAACTCCCTCAAAACCGAACGGTTGAGCTGAAATGGATGAAATTCTCAGATTTTTTACTAGAAAAGTTGCTCTTTTAGAATATGTATCACATTAAGACCTGCGATAATTTTCCTGTAAGAAAAACTACTCGCAAGTTGACCATCGAAAAATTCCCAAAAAGATGGGGTCAGTTGAAACTCCCTCAAAACCGAACGGTTGAGCTGAAATGGATGAAATTCTCAGATTTTTTACTAGAAAAGTTGCTCTTTTAGAATATGTATCAAATTAAGACCTGCGATAATTTTCCTGTAAGAAAAACTACTCGCAAGTTGACCATCGAAAAATTCCCAAAAAGATGGGGTCAGTTGAAACTCCCTCAAAACCGAACGGTTGAGCTGAAATGGATGAAATTCTCAGATTTTTTACTAGAAAAGTTGCTCTTTTAGAATATGTATCACATTAAGACCTGCGATAATTTTCCTGTAAGAAAAACTACTCGCAAGTTGACCATCGAAAAATTCCCAAAAAGATGGGGTCAGTTGAAACTCCCTCAAAACCGAACGGTTGAGCTGAAATGGATGAAATTCTCAGATTTTTTACTAGAAGAGTTGCTCTTTTAGAATATGTATCATATTAAGACCTGCGATAATTTGCCTGAAAGAAAAACTACTCGCAATTTGACCATCGAAAAATTCCCAAAAAGATGGGGTCAGTTGAAACTCCCTCAAAACCGAACGGTTGAGCTGAAATGGATGAAATTCTCAGATTTTTTACTAGAAAAGTTGCTCTTTTAGAATATGTGTCACATTAAGACCTGCGATAATTTTCCTGTAAGAAAAACTACTCGCAAGTTGACCATCGAAAAATTCCCAAAAAGATGGGGTCAGTTGAAACTCCCTCAAAACCGAACGGTTGAGCTGAAATGGATGAAATTCTCAGATTTTTTACTAGAAGAGTTGCTCTTTTAGAATATGTCTCACATTAAGACCTGCGATAATTTTCCTGTAAGAAAAACTACTCGCAAGTTGACCATCGAAAAATTCCCAAAAAGATGGGGTCAGTTGAAACTCCCTCAAAACCGAACGGTTGAGCTGAAATGGATGAAATTCTCAGATTTTTTACTAGAAAAGTTGCTCTTTTAGAATATGTCTCACATTAAGACCTGCGATAATTTTCCTGTAAGAAAAACTACTCGCAAGTTGACCATCGAAAAATTCCCAAAAAGATGGGGTCAGTTGAAACTCCCTCAAAACCGAACGGTTGAGCTGAAATGGATGAAATTCTCAGATTTTTTACTAGAAGAGTTGCTCTTTTAGAATATGTGTCATATTAAGACCTGCGATAATTTGCCTGAAAGAAAAACTACTCGCAAATTGACCATCGAAAAATTCCCACTTGAGAATTCGTCAGGACCGAACGGTTGTGCCGAGATGGATGAAATCTTGAGATTTATAACTAGAAGAGTTGCTCTTTCAATCTGAAAATATACACAATACTCACAGACAACTTGAATGTATCTTAACAAAACCATTTCACCATAATTGAAATCAGTTCTTGAATAATTCGCGTGAGAAGAAATCAAAACAAATCGAAAAGGAAATGTAGATGAGACGGTGAATTTTCACACAGCTATATTCCATTCCTGGCCTAGCAATATCCGAGTAGTCCTGCTTTCTAATAATATCAGGAGAAAACCCCGACGCTTGTCAGCTTTAATTAGTTGAAACCATGTATGCGAGGCGAGACAAGAAAGATTGTCGTAGACGCAGGGAGAAAACTGAAAGCAACAGCGATCAGAAGCAGGTTTGTTTTAATAAGTGCCTACTCCTGCGAACGAAGAACGAGGCAGCATGACACTCATCCCTTCTGCTTAAAGACGAGAGTGGGTTAGGATTAGGCCAATATTTACAGATGAAAATTGACTAAGAATGGGAAACGTAGAAAGCTTTTTCGGTCGGATTAGACGGCGAAACCCCCATCCGTTCGAGATTTATACACTTCTTGCCGGTCTTTCTACACTTCTGTCCCCCCTTTTCCACCCCCGCATGCGGGAGGGCGATGCAGGTGTAAGTTATACGTCTTTGGAAATAAAATACGAAATATGGTCGGAAACGTCTGCTTGTTTGATTTATTCGGTGGGTGTTCGTTAAATTCGGCTTGCTTTTCACTTGCCGCGGCGTTAGTGAGCTTCGTTATGTATTATCATTAAGAAATTTTACTGCCTCGGCTTTCTGAAGCAGATGCAGGGCGGATGGGGCGGTAAAAAATTCGCCCGTTCGAAATTTACGCGGTAGGATATCAGGTCTGCCACGGTCTGGATGAGGAATTATACCCGCGGTGCATGAGACAGCAGACGATGGAGATGGATCCTCAAATGTTTGAATGTTGACCAAAAGCGTGCAAGGGTAGAAACATCGCGTTCGATCTGTGCTCGATTTGAAAACGATGTAGACTTCTTAAACCGAATTGTTACTATGGATGAGACTTGGGTACATTTCTACGATCCAGAAACAAAGCAACAATCGATTGAATGGCGACACTCTGGCTCTCCAAGACCTAAGAAGTTACAGGTCCAAAAATCTGCTGAAAAAGTTCTTGCTTCAGTTTTTTGGGATTGCCATGGAGTAATCATGATTGATTTTTTGGATAAGGGTAGAACAATAACTGGAGATTACTATTCGACATTACTGGCCACTCTACGGGAAAAGAATTAAGAGAAAAGACACGGAAAGCTGTCCAAAGGTGTTTCGTTTTTGCCAGGACAAAGCCCCTGCACACAAATCTCATGTTGCCATGCAAAAAATTCGTGATTTAGGGTTTGAATTACTAGAACACCCCTTTTATTTACCAGATTTGGCTCCATCCGACTATCATCTCTCTTTCCTCAACCGAAAAAAAGTTTAAAAGGTCGTAAATTTTCTTCCAACGAGGTGGTAATAAAAGCAGTGGAGGCCTGGTTTGCAGAGCAATAAGAAACTTTTTTTTTGAAAGGTCTAGAGACGTTGCAGGTTCGTTAAAATAAATTAATCCAATTAAGAGGAGAATATGTTGAGTAATAAAATATTTTGACATCGAAATTTTGTTTGGTTCTATAGTAGGCTGAGAATTTTTCAATATATCGTCGTACTTAAGCATTTTCGAATATGTTTTTCGCAAATTTTGCCTTTCAACGTCTCAGTACTCTTAGTTCAATTTGCCTCTTAAGGAATCTCCCCTCTACGTTTGTACTTCCAATTTCTGGACACCCTGTATGTTACACAAGAAAAAACTTGAACTTTCCAAAGAGAATAAAGGATAAATTATATCATCAATATCAAATAGATCGAATTCCTTTTCAAACACAACTAAGAAGTCTGGAAATCTTCTCCAAAAGACTAGTAATGTCATTTCACAATCTGGCATCGCCCTGATTCTCGAATTTCCATCAGCGATCTTCGTATAAAAACGAATCTCGCGTCTTTTTTCCAAGACGAAACATTATTATTCAAGAAATCCAATATTTGTCGACCCCAATCGGAAGCCGTAACCCCAGACGGGGATGTCCGACCCGAAATTAATTAAAAAATGATCTGTCAAAACGCCATTAATTAGCTTGTAGACGACAACAATGTAAATGTTGACTCGAGCGATTCCTGGAAATTCAATTGGGTGATCTGGTCGGGACGGTGAATTTTAAAAATCTGTCTTCGATCCCGTCCGCGGTGGAGAGGGAGAGAGGGTGGTCTTCGCCCCTATAATGGGGAGCCTCTTGAAGATGAGGGTGAATCGGGAATAACTCTAACTCGACGTTAAATATTTAAAGACCCCCGGGGAATGATAACCGAATAGTTTCGAATGGAGGAGTTGGTCATTTCACTCGGTATCGATTGGGCAAATCAACGGCATCAACGTCACGTGGCTATTATGGAATTTCCAAAGTGGATTTGCTTGACTCGAAGAAAAATATTTTTAAAAGATAGCTTTCGTGAGAGGAGCCCATGTATACTCCATTCACTTTTATTTTAGCAGTCGCAGTCGGGTGGCCATGGAAATTTGACCCATTTCACTCTGTATAATACGAAACTGTGGGGTTTTGACGCTTGTCAAAACATTTTTGGCTTTTAAATCAACGCTATGTTGCCCTTTCTACTTAAAAGTTTCTGTTATTACGTATTTTATCAAATGTCGAATCTCTTCGAAAAATATGTGACGAACATAATTGAAGTTTGTACAAACTGATTGAAGGTATAGCAAATCCAGTTATTTGCACGGAAAATACAAGGGATCAGTATAATATCATAATATGCACTAGCTTGAGGAGAGTTAATGTTCGTTATCTTCTTTGGCTAAAGTTTGAATACGTTACATCAACTGTAGATTTCAAAAATATAAACCCGAAGATGAAATGCATATGATGCAGTGTTTGAGAATGGGTATCTCCCGAAGGAATTAACAGATAATTACAAAAATGTTAAATTCTTCAACAAAAATTATCTTCATCAATATGAATAAAAGAAATTAAAGGAAGTTTCAAGTCAAGATGAACTTCACCTTTGAACAAAAAAGACAACTGGAGCGTATTTGTGGCTGTTCATCTTAATACATTGATATAATAATAATAATTAGGTATCTACTGGTACCTTAAGACATTTACAATGTATAGGACAAGTCAAATGAAAAATGAAAAAATCTATTTTCGAGAACTTATTCTACGATGACATTCATTGAAAATCCTACAGTAAACTTTTCGCATTAATTCACTCAAACATAAAATTCTCAAATGCTACCACTTTTTTGGGTCTCCCGATAGAAGGGAATTCTTTGTCATCCTCTACATTCACAAACTTTCTGATTGTGGAAATATTCAACTGAAATATAAGTCGTTTAGATTCAGATGAAACATTGTATAAATTCTCTTACGTTGAATATGTTCGCTACCGTCTGACGTATTGTGGATTTTAGAATATCAGGGTATAACTATTTGAATGAGCGGACCTGAATTCTAAATAGCACTTCCTGAAACCCTGTCTCTTTTTGCAATCACTTTCGGCATTTTCGTAAAAAATATTGATATCGGTTATGGCAACGGCGTTATGACATTAACGACATTTCATGAGTGCCAAACATACTCCGTTCTAGTTACAAAAACTTGAGAAAATTATTTCATGGCCAACCGACTGCTAAAATAAATGTAAATGGTGTATATGTAGGTAGTTGCAAAAAATGCAAGGCTGATTACTTGTCATATACAGGATGAGTATTTGACACGTACAAATATTTAAACAGAAAATTTTGTTCTTCTTCAGGATAACTGAAATCCTTGGAGAAATACCATTCCGATATCAGTGATAGTCCTGGTCTGTTGTTCAGGTGTGAAAGTCTCTTAATGGATGTTGCCTGCAAATTATAATTCGAAGGAGAATAGGGGAATTAGCAACGTTTCGCGTTTATTCGGGTCGGTTTGTCTTGTTTGCTTTAATTGAACGAAAACCAGAACAGACGTCGGAAATCTCTAGGAGTTCATGTTCTGTAATGAACTCTAATGCTGATACCGACCGTCTGGGTTCGCAACCATCCTCCTACACGAATGTGAAGTAATATTCCCGCGTATATACAGGGTGCTCACCTTAATACAGGCTACCCTCAAACACTCTTTCAATCTTGAAAGTTATTGGACTGATCCTTCGGATTTCAAGAGATTTCAGTGGAAGAAGGAACCTCGATTAGGTTTTAGCATAATGGTTCGAAATTTCTAATTTGTATTAAAGGAACCGATCCTCTCGCAAATCTCAATTAGGTGACGACGTCGTCATTTTTTGTTCGCAACGTATAAAAAGGATGTTATCGAATTATCGCCCACATAAACTATAATTTATATTCGATTGCCAGGGTTTCCCGTCGAGTGCTTATCGAAATCTGGAATGGTTCATTTGCGAGGGTTATAAACAGGATTGGTCCCTTGAAGGTCGTAGTCTAATGTCGCCATCAACTATATTGCCCTTCTCTCGGCTAGACCTCTCTCTGTTGGTCCTTCTCATCCACTTCACAAAAACTTCTCCCCAACGGCGAGGCCTTTATGACAGCTCGGTGCTCAAATTCTTGATCCAGTCGAAAATTTTGAAACACAATTTTCTTCCGGGGTAAATTGTTTCAATGTGAATACAAAGAAAAACGTTTTCAACAATTTTTGCTCTCTCATTTTTCCAAATTTTCCCTTCTAAAAACTCAAAATTATCCCTGATATTCTCAATTTTATTATGTTACCGCGAATCGATAGTTCCGCTCTGCTCTGAGGTGTTCAGTATGCGAATCAACAAACTTCCGGGACACATACGGCAACTTTTTATCGAAACTTTCGTTATCTTACCACAATAAATATTACAGCGTTTAGAGCGTTTCTTACAATGTCGGTTCGGTTATCGGGCAAAACTGACAGGAGATAAAACGATAGAACCACACATAAATAGGCTGCCCGGGGCCCTGAATCTCTGTTTTTACTACGTTTTAACATAAGCCCGGGAAGTCAGTTTATTGGTTGTTCAGGGCGATGTTTTATTAGTATGTGCCTGCGGTAGGAAGTTCTTCGATGCTTTAATCATGCCCCTTGAAATGGCTAATAAACGCAAATCATCCTTAATATACCTCGCATTCGAAATAAGGCCGAAACTTTGCGATTTTCCTGAATATTTCGGGAAAAATTGATCAAGTCATTACAAATGACCAAACCTGCCTGCACGTGCATCTCTTGAAAGAGTTTACGACAAGCACCTGCCTAAGAAAATAAGGAGTAATAAATTCAATGAAGTGTCAGGACAATGGTAATTGAAAATTGCACAAATGCCAGGCAATCACATAAAAGTAGAGTGATATATGGACGGAAGAATGGTCAATAAATGTCCAATTTCTTCAAATCAAATCCATCTCACTGTTGAGATCATAAATATGTACAATTTTCAGAGTTTATTCTATACATACCAATGTCCTCTTGATCCATGTTCTTTCACACTGAAATTCGAACAAAAACAAGGATAATTTATCACATCTATCTTGAAGAAGGATAATATGAGGCAGTTCATTCCACGAAATAGGCAATAAACCACTCAGCCTAGTACTCGGATGAATTAATAAATGTCAGCGTTTTTCGTAATTTATTTAAAGTCGTAAAAGGGCAAAAAACTCAAGACAACTCAATTAAATCGTAGTATTTGTTGATCACCATCTGTCTCATCTTCACCGATGTCAACACCTGTTTTTATTTTTATTGAGCCCATTTCATGCATCGCTTAACAGGAGCGTTCAAATAGGTATGGTCCTTGCGTTTTTTACATCGAATAAATTATCGTTTGAATTCTTATGGCTTTCAACCTGTCCACTCGAACCTTTTTTTGCAGTAATAAAAAAGACCTCCGTCTGTCGACTAACGATGAAAAAACTTGTTTAGATTATCGTAAATAATGATCTAATGAGCTGCGGACATGTATATGGGTCGTAAATATTGTGAAGTAGGTTTTTTTTAATGGAATTGCTGATCTGTGAAATCAGGCGACTTGAGAAAGGAGATGTTCTGAATTTAATTTCCAGAAGATCTTTGTGAATGGAAAACAGATTTTTTTTCGGTTTCTACAAATGAAAATTTGAAATTTCAAGAATATCGTTTGAAATTTGAACGATGATATGAAAAAAGCAATGTACGTGATTTAAGCATCCACTTTTACCTAAACTTTTTCATTTTAATCTTCTATTTCCTTGAGATTTGATACACTGGTATTTTTGATGGAGCCCTTTGTCTCATTTTCCTCGATTCAAATGAGTGGCAACGAAAGTTGCAACATAAATGCCAACTTGGTGACATGAAGATGAATTTCTGGCCCATCAAATGTTGGTCCCGTCCTAATTTGATACGAAAGACGCTTTCTATGTAGATGAAGGAATTATATTTGTATTTAAGGTTCAAATATATCGCATTATAGTGTGATTAGCCTCTTCTTTTGTTGCCGAATAATCTCGAGCCGCGGGCTCGTCAGCTGTGTTGGATTTTAATACACGTTAAATTAAAATTTGGGGTCGATTTGCATCTTGTAATAGGAAAAAATGGGGAAGTTTTTTTAGGAACTCGGAGTGTCCTGTGTCGGATGATGGTAAATCAATTTTATCTGCGGATAGCGAAGTTTGTTGAGGAGAACTAAAAGAAAAATTTACGAGGTTTTGTTTCGTGCAAATTTATAGATTTTTATACTCATTTTGAATTGAATCCTTTGAAGCTATTAACCTCTAGGGAAGTCTCAAAAGACCACTTCATTGTACCCGACATGAATGAGGAAATTGTCAAAGACTACGTCTTGGTTTATTATAAATACTTGCTCGAAGTTTCTTCTGTATAGGAAGTTAAAGGGGATTTTATCAGCTTCATGCAAAGTTCCTTATATGTGACTCACAGACCATAGGAGATTTCTCCCTTATGTGGTTTCTCCCTTCTTTGATGAAGGTTTCTCATAAGATGCCTACGATTACGGAGTTTAATAAGGAAATGCTTCTTCGACTGAATACAGTGTGTTTCTCTGTCGATGACGGTCTGGATCAATATCATTCCCGTTTTCATCACTAAATGCAATTTGTGAAATTCTGATTTCATCATGATCAACAAATTGAAGCAGTTTTTCATGGGATATTATACGAGGATCATGAATTCGAATTGAATGTTGAAAAACAGGAAAGAAATTATAATTTAGGAATGATAATCAAGCAAAATGCTCCACAAAAGTTGAGGAAACTCAGAGTTTTCGTGACCGTTTTAAAAATTGTCGATTCGTGTTCACCAAATGTTCATTTATGAGTAATCAAATGCTCACTCTCTTATACCTGAACGTTTTCAGTTTTAGGCAAGTTCTTGTCAACGATTTTTGGATCAGTTTTAAGTTCTTACTTCGATTCGTAATCTGAATATTTTTTTGCAATAAGTAGAATGGGTAAGAAAAGTATCCATTCTGGAGAACATCAGGATTCATTCAACTGAAACTCTATGACAGCAATTAGTTATATGTAAGTGAGAGGTTAACGACAGAGTTGAGCTGGGAAATGAAATAACTGATTCAAATTGATGAGATGAGCATGATAAGACAATAAATCAGCATTTATTATTAAAGGGGAAGACATGAGAAAGTTTATTTCCATGTGAGAAACAGAGAGAGATCTGAAAATCTAGGATACGAGAATGTATTGATATCTAGTGAGCCTAGACCAGTTCCATGCATAAAAAAAATATTGCAACGAACCATAACTCATTAGAAGTGTTAGTGTGAAGTTTGAGGTCAAAAAAGTAAACCAGAGTTACGCAATAAATTAAAAGAAAGAAGATGTCCACCGAAATTGTGAAAATCGAAAAATTGGAGTATCGAGCCATCATCAAGTACCTGTATTTAAAAGGGTTAAAAGGTAAGCAGATTTACGAAGATATGCTTAATACCCTTGGTGATCAATGTCCTTCGTATGCGACCGTGAAAAATTGGACTGCAAGCTTCAAAAGAGGTAAATTTCCCATTGAAGATGATGACCGATCGGGAAGGTCAGTTTCTGTGTCCCCGAAAATATCGATGCAATTCATGACATGATTTTATCAGAACGTCGAATTGGGCTAAAACGAGGGCTAAAACGTATATCTGAAGCACAGAATATTTCATACGAACGCGTTCATCATATAGTTCACGTCAATTTGGACATGATAAATTGTTGCAAACTAGATCCCCAAATGTTTGAATGTTGACCAAAAGCGTGCAAGGGTAGAAGCATCGCGTTCGATCTGTGCTCGATTTGAAAACGATGTAGACTTCTTAAACCGAATTGTTACTATGGAGGCACATAAATCAATTGACTTGAGTGAACAATATGAATTGAGCAGTACTAGTATTAAGGATTATAAATCTGTTTGAAGATTCACACGTGGACGCATTTCGTACAGAATGATAGCATGAAGAAAACATGAAAATAGAGTAATTAATAGTTTTGAGAAGACTGAGAGTACATTACCTTTCGAGTAGAACCATAGTTAGCACCAGAATTGAACGAAATGACTTTAAAGAGGATTACTTTGATGAGATGAACTGATAGAGAATTTACACAATGAGCCATTAATTCATCAGCTGTTTTCGAAGAACCATAGAATAAACGTATAGTAATAAGTTGACATTTGGAACTAGGCAGTAGCGTGGACAAGAGCAATTTTGAACAGAGCTTTAAAAAAATACTTTTAAATGAGATGAAAGTAAGGTATTTCAGAATTAAGACAGTGACACCAACTTGAAGACATAAATTACAACAAAACGAATGGTATATTTACCAGTTCCCATGTTACCGAGATCGGTCGACTCATAACCGAGATCAGCCATCAAATTCGCCAGTTTTTCGTGATATCGAAGGACGTCGTTCTGCCCCCGAACCATCACAGCCGCCGCGTGTTAATTCAATCGATTGGAGATAATTGCAGCGTCCCGCAACTTGTCAGAGATCTTTACGGATCTGATGAATGGCGAAAAAAGGCGTCCTCCCCCGCATTATTGCGCTATTAAATATCACGAAGAGAGAAAGCCGTGGACCGGAGTCCTAATGAATTGAATTCAGTACTGGCGCTGAGTACGTGTCAGGATAAGGCTCCGGGAAAGTTGTTAGAGCACAGAAACGGCGTTCCCTTAATGGTCTGCCGGTAATTGATGTCGTATTGTGAGGAGACACGCAGTCCGGGATGTGTATGCACACAACGGACACACCCATCCACCTTTTCTTAACGCGGCGCGAACTTTGGCAACGGGCGTGATTTGTGTTTCAAGTTCTGTCGCCGCCGATGACATCAATAATATAACCTCGCCCGCAAGATGCCCGCAGATTGGGGAAGAATTCGTGGAGCTCCATATACTCCTAATTCCCCATTGTTTTCCCGTGCTCGATAAATAAGGCGCGATGAAAAGCGAATATAATATATTTCGATTGAGGCGGAAGACTCCACCTCTGCTGGATTCACAAAAATTTATTGCCGGAGCATTGTTCCAGCGTTTAACTTTGCCGTGAATGGGATGCGTGGTTTTGTTGTTAGTTTTCGAATACGGTGGTATTATTTATTCGTTCTTTCCTATAAATGAAGCCGAGGGTTTGAGAAAGGTCCTCGAGCAGAAGGGTCTAATGAACAAGGGACGTATAAAAGAGTGATATTGGGAGTAAAAATTTCTTCGGTGAGGTTTTTCATGATCAAAAATGCTTCAATTTCAGATCAAAATGATTGACTGATTGATTTGTCCCGTTTCCAGGCAATTTTCGAATTCTATCTCGAAAAAATGCCTCGCCTTCCGAGGCGATCCAAGTTGGCAGTCAATTTTCGATTTCCGCGAAAAAAGTGTGCCGCCGAATTGTCAAATCGTGCTACATTTGTTAGAGCAAACAGTAATCAGAAAGAGCACTGGCTGGATAATAGGGCTGCTGTGGTAAAATGTTCTATTCGAGCGTTTATGAATATTTTTTTGAAACTTTTGCGTTACTGAGTTTTCAATGTCTCACTGATCAGTTTGCCTTGTTTTAGAATGATTCTCAAGGATTTAAATTGTACGGAAACTGCTTGTTGAATCAGCCCACATTTGAGATGCAAGCGTAGGGGACGCTTGCATTTGACTTTGATCTTCATCGAATAAATTTTTGTCGTCTAGTTTTTCTGGCTGTCACCATAGTGACTCTTCTCAAACGCTCGAATCATCATTCTTGAAACGTCGAAAGCATTCCCGGCATGATTTATCAGTTGTAGCTTGTCACCAACATTTCAGATACACCTTCATTTCAATTAGAGCATGAAACTACACGTTTCGAAAATTGAAGTGTACCCTATATTCGAGAGATGACTTACTTTTTGCACTAGAATAAGATCTTCAGCATTGCTGTACATACAGAGTGAGTCTTTGACTTGTACTAATATTTCAACTGTGGATTTTTGAGGTCAAAAGAACCCCTTTTTTCCTTTATCATTTTTACCGAATCGGCTCTGTTCAAAAGATACAGGCTGTTGAAAAATCATAAAAAACTGTTATTTTTAGTTTTATCTTACAAACGGTTCTATCGAAGGAATGAATTTCGCAATATAGAGCATCCATTTACTTGATGAATCTTTTTCGAACACAAGATATCACCCACGTCTTCCAGTTTTCTCATTAAGACCATAACGTACCATAAAAATACCAAAAATTCAAAGAACCAAACTCGTGAAACTAAGTTGGACACTATCTAATGAATATTTGAACGTTTTGCAAAATAAAAGTATTCTTCATAAATTCTTGTACAATGCGCCCTTTTCGAGAAATTTGATGTTCGAAAATAAAAAATATCTGTTATATTCGGAAAATTAGGTACTTTGGCTGAATGCATCTCTGTTTGAAAGATCCACAGATGTGAAGTGTCACAGACATAGCTAGTTATTCTGAAGGGAATTTTGTTTTTCCAAGGGTGGCACAGCTCATTTTGAAAACTAAAAATAGCTATATCTTTTCATCAGGGCCGAATCTGAAAAAATGGTATAGGAAACAAGTGTTTTTGTTGAACTCAATCTACTGTTGAAATATGTGTACGAGTCAAAGATTCACCCTGTATACCATAAGTGGAAAGGCGTATTTATGCGTTTGACACACAACAAAATATGGTCCTCATGCGTCACTATTGCCACTTGGTGACTTACCGTTTACACATTCAATTTTCGAGCAGTGTTTATTCCTATTTCTGATAAATTCATTGATACTGGACGTTCTGATTTTTTATCCTCTTTGATACTTGATCATCCTGGGTGACAGTTTCTCCTGCATCGTTAGGTACTGTGACTCCCTAACCAATAATCTGTATATAAATGTGCATCCATTTACTTGATGAATCTTTTTCGAACACAAGTTATCACCCACATCTTCCAGTTTTCTCATTAAGACCATAACGTACCATAAAAATACCAAAAATTCAAAGAACCCAACTCCCGAAACCAAATTGGACGCTTTGTAATGAATATTTGAATGTTTTGTAAAATAAAGGTATTCCTCATATTTTCTCGTATAATGCTCCGTTTTAGAGTAATTTGATGTTCCAAATCCAAAGTGATTATTCGGAAAATTGGGTATACTTTGGCTGAATGCAACTCTGTTTAAAAAAGATACACAGATATGTAGTTTCGCAGATTTAGCTAGTTATTCTGAAGGGAATGTTGTTTTTACAGGGGTGGCATATCTCATTATGGAAACTAAAAATGACTATATGTTTTTATCAGGGCCGAATTGGAAAAAACGGTAAAGGAAAAAAGTTTTCCTTTTAACCTCTAGAATCTACTCTTAAACGATTTGTACGAAAGACTCATTTTGCACATCTGCACAACTGTTTTCTATGTCATTTAGTATATTTTCATTAGTTTTTCGTGTGCAAGTCAGCTTGTTCATCGACATTGGCATTGGCTCGCCTAATTTTCCAGCCGGATAAACTAAATACGATTAACGCTTCTACCTTACGTTACAGCCTCCATTTCGCCACATCTCGCGAAAGCGAACAACAATAAGAATAAGCATACGAAATTGCCGTCTTGCGAGGGGAAGTTTAAATAGAGCAAGAAATAATTTCGGAGCAGGAAACAAATTAGCAACTCCTCAAAGCGACCGCCAACTTGTTCAAAGGCAACAGTTCTGGTGGAGGTTCTGGCTCATTCTTACCAGCCAGTTAAGGCTGCGATAAGTAACACTTTGATATTTCTGTTTTCAGCCCCCGCTGGAAGATGTATGGTCGTATTGTTCGAAGAGTTTCGCGCGGTTATTAAGGTTCTAAAGTTCGGTGCGGCGGCAGGAGCATATAAATATTGTCGTCCGACACGAAAAACGGGCAGCAGAAGCTACAAAAATTTCTGAGGAGAATTGGTGCCTTTATTCGAATGTTTCAAATTTTGAGATCACGTTAAAGTTATTCCTTCTTGAAAGATGCACTTATCTTTCATTAAAATTGAATCACTCCAAAACTGTACATTTTTTGAGAAAACTCAAAGAATGTTTTGTTGAGACCCTTATATTCTCCTTCGATTTTTCCCTGAGTCTCTGTGGGTATTTGAGAAGTAGGTCCAACCCTTATCCCTTCCCTTATCCTACTTCGATCCCCGGATCATCCATCTAAATTTTAATCCGTCCCAATTTTCCCATCTTCCTCCGCATATTTATCACCATCGTCATCGCCAAATCCCCCCTAGCTCGCGTAAGAAATAGCCTCGCGGAGAAAATAAAGGAAACCGTCCCCCCCTGCTGAAGGTTGTCTATCACATATCTTAGCCCGCGGTATTGTTAATCCCATTAGTCGAGTTCAACCAAAAACCTTTGTTCGGTGCCATTGTGGATGTCTTCGAGGAGCAACGGTCGAACCAGGAGCGTGACGCCAGTAACACGTCGCTAACTTTGAATTATGCCACTGCTCCCGTTCCCGCTGCTCTGCTCCACCACCACGACTACCCACCGTACAGAAACTTTATTATCCCTATCCGAATGTAAAGAATAACCCCCAGACGAGATTTGCTCGTTCGGATCGACGAATCATGGTCAAAACGAAAGGGTGGATGGGAATAAACGTCCCAGATAGAAATTTGAGCGTTTGCTAGGGTATTCACAGGTCCCTCAATCAGTAATCTTCCATTTTTGTCCCATGATTCATTGGACTCGTTGCAATTGACCTCCAGTATAGACCATTAGCAGAATAACGTCGAAGCACCCTGTATATAGTAAGTTATATAGTTAACAGGACACCCAGTATTAACTTCTATGCACTCCTTCGATTAGGACACTAATAGAACACCCTGATTTTCAGACAGATGGCAAATAAGTCATTTCAGGAGGGTCTAATCTCTTGCTCATTTTTGACCCAAAATATTGAGTATTTTACTAGGGTGAGAGCCTTGCAATTTTTGAAAAATGCCATTTCCAAGATGAAAATCTAAACTAAGAGAAATAGGCTTTCGAAAACCTACATTTGCTTAACAAACTTTCCTACATCTAACACTGTTTACCAGAAAATAAAATTTTTGATATTTCCATTATTCAACTTTCGAGTTAGGTTGTATCTAGCAGAAAAATCATAGTAGATTTAAACCTTCTACATACTCTGAAAGAGTAACCATTCTAGTGATAAATCTTGACATTTCATCCACCAGGGCGCAATCTTTCGATCTTGAGGAAGTTTTAACTGAACCCAACCTTTTGGGAATTTTTCGTAGGTCATCTTTCAGGTGGATTATCTTCCAGGAAAATTATCGTAGATTTAAAATTGATACATATTCTGAAAGAGCAACTCTTTTAGTAAGAAACCTGCGAAATTCATCCATTTCGGCACATCCGTTCGGTCTTGACGAATTCTCAAATGAAATTCGCAATTTTTGAAAAATGCCATTTCCAAGATGAAAATCTAAACGAAGAGAGATAGGCTTCCGAAATTGCTCGCAACAGATTCAGCGTGTTCAAAAACCTATATTTTCATACCAAAATTTCAGATATCTGACCCACATTAGGAGAAAATAATTTTTTTTTTGTTTTTCCACTTTTCATTTTCGAAGTGACCTCGAAGGGCTCTTTGGAGTTCAATCCTCTATTGAATCATCAACTGTTTGGTTTTCTAGAATCTTCAAAACAAATTCTATGTACTCCATATCCTAAGACAGTAATAGAACATCCTGATTTTCAGACAGAGTAGAAAATAGAGATTGAAAATTGCAATTTTTGAAGAATGCCATTTCCGAAATGAAAATATAAACGAAAATAGATAGGCTTCCTTTTAGATTCACCGTTTTTCCATTCTTCATTTTCCACTTCACGTTGAAGGGCTCTTCTAGAGTGCAATTACCTATTGGTGCTCTAGAATCTACAAAACAACTTCTATGCACTCCTGCTTATCCTAGGATAGTACAAGTAATAGTATGCTCGTTGTCTACTGAGGGGATCTCGGGTATAAGAGTGCCTAAAAAGGTTCAAGTTTCAGATGTGTAAGTTCAAAGACAAAAAAGTTATGAGAACTTTTCTAAATCGTCAAAATCTCATTTTTTCGTAATAACTCAAAAACGAAGAATCGTAGGAGGCTACGGTTTTCACCATTCCTTGTTTCTCTGAAGAAGAGCTTGGAAATGTGTCATCCGTTTTCTTCTAGTTTTTATAGTTCTCGAGATCCCCTTAGTAGAGAACGAATTATGCCACCCTGTACAAGTAAAGGACAAGCCTTCATGTATCCACCTAGATTCAAATAAAATAAACCCAAAATCAACGTCCCCCTTCAAGAATTTCCCCAGATAAGTCTGCATCGTCGTTCGATAATGAATAGAAACCTCAGGCGAACTCCTTCCACCCATGTCCTTTCATCGGGTCCTGCATATGTATGCGGTTTCTTTTCAGGAGTGACAGCAGTTGCCGACACTGTCTCGTTTTTGAATATAGTCGAGTCTTTTTATGTTGGCCAAGCTGACGCCGACCTCTGTCCAGTATATGCAAATACGTCCCGGATTCGCGTATATATACGATGCCTTTCTTGACTTATAAAGCATCCCGTATCAAATTCGATATTATGTAAACCTATGCAAATGGTCCATTCCCATACTTTGGGGGTGTATTTAAATACTAAATGACGTACAGGGGGCAGGACGATCTGTATAGGAACTTTCGGCGTCTAGAATTTACGAGTTATTGGGAGAAACGGGACAATGCGGTTTTAAAACTGGATTGAATTGAAGGAATTGAAGATTGCTCAATATAGGCAACGTCATGAGCTGAAACTCTCTGGCGGTATTTTTCTAGTGTTTGTCTATGGTTTGCCTCGAGAAAGTTCAACTGACAACTAATGCCAGAATCATTAAAAGATGTCATAGAAGGGAAGTATGAAAATCTCTGATTCTGTCAGGGATGGGTACAAAAGAAGACGACGAATCTAGTTGCAGGATTAACTTGTCCTGCCATTTCAGGGCCCTGTTTAGAGTTTGAAATAAGAAAGATATACTCGAGATAAATTGCCTTTAAGTAAAACCAGTAGTGCCTGTGCGAACAACGTCCACCAACGAATTTCCATATACCATATTTTTATCCATTCTAAAACCGAATTTTCATCCGAGGAAAACGTACAGAAACGAAAACAAAAACTCCATTTCAATCCTAACGAATAGTTTTCGCAACGAACAACTACAGAAACGGGCCATTGTTAGCAGACGGGGGCAAGAAAACAAAACGAAATGACGTGAACAATCCGAAATTTAATTACGCTAATTGAAATCAATTGGCAGCGCAATTGAAAAAGTTCGAACTCTTTCGGTCCGTCGAAAGAAGTTGGAGGTATAGAGGGGTTCGGATGGGGGCCATAAGGATTCCGTCCGTTTTGAATAACACATAAAATTAAATCGAAAAGAGCATTTCTTTCCGACGCTTTTCAGGTACAATCGGGCGCGGCCGTTACGGAAGAAAAGAAATTTTAGGTAGGGTTGTGAAGTTCGTTCGAATTTTAAGTTTTGGGCATTTCACTAACTGAAGATTGAGAAATTGCTGGGAGTTTGGTGCATGCCGAATCAGAAGTGCGGATGAAATCTATGAAATTAGGAAATCAATACTGATAACCATAAAAATTTGCTCGCCATAGGGTAATTTTTGACTCGTACAAATATTTCAACAGCAGATTCTTGGGGTCAGAAGAAACACTTTTTTCCTTTACCATTTTTTCTGAATCGGCTCGGTTCAGAAGATACAGGCTGTTGAAGAACCATAAAAGAATGTTATTTTTAGTTTTATCTCCCAAACTTCGGAATATAGTTTTTCATTTATTTGATATTTATAACACAAGATATCACCCACGTCTTCCAGTTTTCCTAGTATGATAAGGGACACAATAGACCTTAAGATCGAAGTAAAATTCAACCCTCCCACCAAACCATAACAACCCTATTTATTCATTCTAAATGTTGCAGCATTCACTATCCTTCTAAAGAATAAAAAAATTCATGACCTCTTTAGAGTTTTGCGAGATAATTTCAAAACTAGACCTGGACTATCGATTCCATCAAAAACCTCCTAATTTGAAGTCGGAAATGCCCTTTTTCCCTCCTGTCCCTTGAGGATCATAGACACGGGCATTCCCTCTAGTTTCGTGCCGTGAAAGATCTTGATATGTCAACGAAAGAAAACCGTTATTTGTCACATTCTTCGAACTTTTCGCAGAAACAGAATTATGTCTGAATCAACCTTGATTACTGAGAGCTTGAAAATAATGCTGCTGGATGAAATGGAGTAAACGTAATAAACTCAACGTCTATAGATAATTGTTGACTCGTCAGACAAACTATATATTTGGAATTCAAATTGGTTGAGTTCGCTTCGTTGGAAGTTTTATTTTTCTACTATACTACAACTGAAAGAAAAGTATCCATGGCTGAAATGCATCATAGGCTTGAGGGAGATTATGGTGACAATGCCTCAACTGATAAATCATGCAACGAATGCTCTGGACGTTTCAAGAATGGTGATTTTTTCAACTGTGAAGACAAGACCCTACCTGGATAGCCTTAAACTGGAAGACAAAGAATTTGAAGCATTACTCCTGTACTTCCTGTGCAGTACATTTGGTGTTCTATTTTCCTTCCTCATTTCTCAATAAAATATTGTGAGATCGATGAAAAAATGTTTCGAAATCTGGTTAGCAAAGAAAAGATCTCGAATACGCTCAATGGATAGTGGAATTGAATCCTACGCGCATTCAAACGAAACCCCTCATCTCGTGTATTAAGCCAAGATTTTTCGAGAGCACAGGACGAACACTCACTCCCAGCTCGGACCGCATGAACAATGAACTCCTCAAAAGGGACGTGTTGGGTAGACGAGGGCTGTCACGATAAACATGAGTGGAACTATTATGAACGCAGCTACCTGCAAATAGCCGACGGCGTCCCAAGAGTGACCATCATGATCAGAAGGGAGTTTATTTCCCCATCTTTGCGACCTAACGAGACTCCTTTGTGTTCTGAGAACTCAGGAAGTGGTCAATGTTCCAGAGACGAACTATATATGCCGGAGAGCGCATTTGATTACGGTGAGATTCTTGAATTATTGAGATATGGAGAAGCTGGAACTTCTGGAGAAAGTGTTGGGAGATGGGGAAGGGAGGGTTTCGAGAAAGGTTAGCGGCTAGGATGAAATTGTCAGAGGGTTTTTGGTCTTGGGGATTGAAATTATCAATATAGACCTGTGTTTACACTTTAGGAGTGAAAATAGCTGTTTTTAATGGTCGAAAATGCCATTTATTTTGGAAGAAATGCCTCGTGGTTCGAGGGTGGCCAATTTTAGACTTCTGCGGAGGAGAAGAGTGGTATGCCACAGACTCTGACAAGTCTCAAGGACTGATGCCGATGTTTCAACTCGATCGAGCTCACGAGTTTCCTGGAATCGGTGAATGCTGAGAGGTTCTTGTTATTTTTTCGTATCTTGATGTTCAGGATGTTTCGTAGTGTTGAAAAAACCCATCGTGAGAGAAAACCAAGTAATTTAGCCCTTCAGCGAGTTGCTGAACGGCATAACCCTAAAGCGACTTTTCCCAATTCCGCATTAAAACCGAAATTGTTGCGAAATCACGAACATCTGAAGACCGCCATTCCCGCGAAATATAACCGTTCCTGATAAAACATATTGCCATACCCCGGGTCTCCGAAATTGCTACGCAAAACGCAGCAATCAACTAATTACCACAAAAATCACGTCCGTCGGAGCCGAAGTCACGAAAGATAAAGGATGATGGGGGAGGGTGTGCGGTGTGGGGCGGCCCAGGGGGAGAACGGTGGAATCGTAGATAGAAGGCAATATTATTCTCTAGGATTTAGTCATAACTTTGACGAAGTAATCCTCAGCTACTCAAGTCGGGAAGATTAAAGAGCTTTTCGGATATTCGGACGCGAAATAATGAGGCTGGAGAGCCAGAGATATGCCGATACTAACTCAAGTTGACATCCGAATTCGCAGACATGTGTTAGCTGCCCGTGTAAAATTATAATGGCGCCCGACCGGAAGATACATGGCCGACCGGGATCTGCTATCGGGCATTCCCGAAGTTTCGCCCGACAATGCACCTGTTCCTCATGCTCGCCGGGAAGTCGACGTCTTATGCTCCATACTCTGATTGAATTTTGATTTATCGCTTTAATAAGTGAGTGCCCCAAATCACCAATGAGAAACGTCTGACCCTCCACGAATAAAAACTTTTCGATTCAAGTTAACATTCGACTAATTCTGCACATTTATATACAGATTATTGGTTAGGGAGTCACAGTACCTAACGATGCAGGAGAAACTGTCACCCAGGATGATCAAGTATCAAAGAGGATAAAAAATCAGAACGTCCAGTATCAATGAATTTATCAGAAAAAGGAATAAACACTCCTGTAAAATTGAATGTATAAATAGTAAGTCATCAAGTGTCAATGGTGACGCATGAGGACCATATTTTGTTGTGTGTCAAAACGCATAAATACGCCTTTCCACGCATGGTATACAGGATGAATCTTTGACTCGTACAGATATTTCATCAGTAGATTGAGTTCAACAGAAACACTTTTTTCCTATACAATTTTTTCAGATTCGGCCCTGATAAAAAGATATAGCTTTTTTGTGTTTCCATAATGAGCTGTGCCACCCTTGGAAAAACAAAATTCCCTTCAGAATAACTAGCTAAGTCTGTGACAGTACACATCTGTGGATCTTTTAAACAGGAATTTATTCAGCCAAAGTACCTAATTTTCCGAATTTCACAGATATTTTTCATTTTCGAACATCAAATTTCTCGAAAACGGCGCATTGTACGAGAAATTATGAAGAATACTTTGATTTTGCAAAACGTTCAAATATTCATTAGATAGCGTCCAACTTAGTTTCAAGAGTTGGGATCTTTGAATTTTTGGTATTTTTATGGTACGTAATGGTCATAATGAGAAAACTGGAAGATGTGGGTGATATCTTGTGTTTGAAAAAGAGTCATCAAATAAATGAAAAACTGCATTCCGAAATTCATTTCGTTCGATGAAACTGTTTATGAGTTAGAATTAAAAATAATATTTTTCGATGGTCTAGTTATTTTTTAAACTGAGCCGATTCTGAAAAAATTACAGAGGAAAAAAGTGTTTCTTTCGACCTGAAGGCTCTAATGTTAGAATATTTGTACGAATCAAACACTCACCCTGTATATTAGGTTAGATTAGGTTAGGTTAGGTTTAGTCTAATTATCTTTTAAACTGAGCCGATTCTGAAAAAGTGACAGAGGAAAAAAGTGTTTCTTTTGACCTCAAGAATCTAATGTTAGAATATTAGTACGAATCAAACACTTACCCTGTATATACGGTTTGATTAGGTTAGGTTTAGTCTAGTTATCTTTTAAACTGAGCCGATTCTGAAAAAATGACAGAGGAAAAAAGTGTTTCTTTCGACCTGAAGGCTCTAATGTTAGAATATTTGTAAGAATCAAACACTCACCCTGTATATTAGGTTAGATTAGGTTAGGTTAGGTTTAGTCTAATTATCTTTTAAACTGAGCCGATTCTGAAAAAATGACAGAGGAAAAAAGTGTTTCTTTCGACCTGAAGGCTCTAATGTTTGTAAGAATCAAACACTCACCCTGTATATTAGGTTAGATTAGGTTAGGTTAGGTTTAGTCTAATTATCTTTTAAACTGAGCCGATTCTGAAAAAGTGACAGAGGAAAAAAGTGTTTCTTTTGACCTCAAGAATCTAATGTTAGAATATTAGTACGAATCAAACACTTACCCTGTATATACGGTTTGATTAGGTTAGGTTTAGTCTAGTTATCTTTTAAACTGAGCCGATTCTGAAAAAATGACAGAGGAAAAAAGTGTTTCTTTCGACCTGAAGGCTCTAATGTTAGAATATTTGTAAGAATCAAACACTCACCCTGTATATTAGGTTAGATTAGGTTAGGTTAGGTTTAGTCTAATTATCTTTTAAACTGAGCCGATTCTGAAAAAGTGACAGAGGAAAAAAGTGTTTCTTTTGACCTCAAGAATCTAATGTTAGAATATTAGTACGAATCAAACACTTACCCTGTATATACGGTTTGATTAGGTTAGGTTTAGTCTAGTTATCTTTTAAACTGAGCCGATTCTGAAGAAATGACAGAGGAAAAAAGTGTTTCTTTCGACCTGCAGGCTCTAATGTTAGAATATATGTACGAATCAAACACTCACCCTGTATATTAGGTTGAATGTGATGTGATGCTTGTCCTTTCTTCTAATTTCCGCGAGCAGGATAACCGAATAAATTCGCCAAGAAGGAAAGCCATCCTCGGCAGATGAACGAGCGTAGGGAAAATCATAAAGGAGTGCCCCCTGGAGTACTGCGGACCGGAGCAATCCGGGGGCAAAAGATATAAAACAATCCGGACGCGCGGCTCGAAGAATAAATTATCCTTCGGGCAAATTATCGGGTTATTAATGCGCATATTAAGAGCTGCTTAGCGGAGTATCGGGAGGTAGTTAATCAACCCCCTTTCGCCGTCCTAATTTGAAAAACCAATCCGCTTACCGTGTCTGCCGCCGAGCATAAGGCGGCCAACAATGGGACTAAGGTTCTCTCTTGTTCTCCACTTGTTTACATGAAAGTTTATGAACCGAGGATCGCCCCTGGCTATCTGGCCGGGAGGAGAGAGAACAAACCCAACCACCTCAACAGATGCTCACAATTTCATTACTTCAGGTCGGCTGGACGTAATAACATCGTCCCATGGCATATCCAGCACATTCGACGGGATACGCGCAAGAAACGGGGATTTGCGTGCCAAAAACTGAAGACTTTTCGGGGGATTTTTCGCGGTAGGTTAGGTCGATCTCGTTCATAACAATTTATATGATTTACCCACCCCTAGAATGTCATACCTTCCTTCTGTGACATATGTATGATGATCCACGTGTCTATGTTTCTGGCATCTGTTTTCTGTGGCTCTCTTACGTGAGTTTGATTGTATATTTTAAAGGAGGATGCGTTCATAGACATGGAGAAATGAACTGAGCATTCCCTTTCCATCTGTGCATGAAATTCGATATAAAAAAGTGACAGGGAGAGAATGAACATCAGGTTGGCTAGTTGATTGGTCCACACTCACGTCTATGTCAACAGAAAAGAGACAGGTACTGGCCTAACGATCATTTTTCTCTTTCTAAGAAGTAGGCAATTTCATTTCTCTATGTTTAGTGTCTCTGAGGTTAGAGCAGAACCACAGATTTTTCATATTGTTATAGAGTTCTATTCGATAAATTATTAGCTCGGATGTTCATAGAAATGAAGTTCTTCTGCCTAGGCAAAATAGGTGTCTACTTCTTCTAACATGGCAGTAAAAGTTAACCTTTCAACCTTGACGACCATCATACTGTCGAAATATTTGTACGAGTCAAAGACTCACCCAGTATAATTCGGTTCTGATGACCTACCTAGCCGCTGTTTCGTTGTTAATGGCCCACTCTGTATATTTTGGACTGTTCCTCTCATGGTTCCTTAAATTCGACGAAAATAATTTCGAAAAACCATAAAAACTATGATCGGTCGTATTTTTTACCCCATTGCGTATTTCCAAGTCCTAGAAACTATCCAAACCATTGAAGGTCCAACCAATAAATCCCCATCGATTGGTATTCATAGTTATTGTGAGCGACATCCTCTATCGCATGTGAAAAAGTCGGTCCAGTTCAGAGTTCCATTTCCATGAAAATATCGACGGAAATGCCTTGTAAATAATTCAGAGTGACCCCTAATAGAGGCTTCAGATCCCAATACTTATAAATTGTAGGCTATGCATCCCCTCAGATGCGACGTCCGCATTTACATACGGGGGGTAAACACGCCAATTTTTGTGACTTCTTCCCTGCTTCCGCTGATGCCGGACCTTCTGAAATAACGTGTCGCAGTGGTCTTAGAGGCTGTGTCTCCCGAAGCACGAAATTGAATATTGAATTGATAGGATGGACGTGTATCGGAAGGATATTAAGGGTTTGGTATGATGGATATTGGTTGATACTATATGACTAGGCGGGTGATTTCAATCGAAGAATTCGACTCAGAGAACTCCATCCATCCATTGCTGAATCTCAAATTTATAATTTCTTAGGGCTACTTGTGACTGTGTGCCCTCTTGTGACTGAAGAGACCCTACCGTGACCTACAGATCCTTCCACACTCCGGGCATGGATAGTCACCAACCAGATCTGGCCGCCGCTGTATTCTTCTAGAGTCTCCATTATAACTGTGGACCAAATACCTCCACTGTGATCTGTCTGACGCTATTTGTTTCCAGTTATGATTGGCATTAACTGATTTTAGGCATTGATATCCCTTAAACGCTTATACTGGCCTCTTGGTTTCCGAGCTCCCTCTGTGAATTCGCCATACAGAGCCATTTTGGGGAGTCTTGTGTCTTGCATCCTCAGAATGTGGCCGCTCCATCTGAGTCTGGCCCTCGTTACTTGAGTCTCAATTGTTGTACAACTCGCGCGCTGCAAGACTTCTGCATTTGAAACTTTGTGGAACCATCTGATGTGTATTATTTGTCTTAGATGACGTTCAAGATGTTTAATATGTCGCCTGCAAGGCGTCAAGCTTTCACTTCCGTAAAGAAGCGTTTGGAGGACTACTGCTTCGTGTTTACAGCTGTTTAGCTGTCTTGGTCTTCAGATTGAGGTCGTGATTTTGAAACACTCTGTCCTTTAGCTTCCAGAATGCCCGCGATGCCGATACGGTTGTGTATTTCCGATTTTGTGTTCGTGGAGCACCATAGTTTGTGACCAGAAGCTGAGTGAAGAATACTGACTGCTAGAAGCATGGTGGGAAATTTATTTTCGAACTCTGTGCAGCTCATTCTTTTCGGCGAGGTGCGTGACCTAGCCAACGCACCAATAGGTGGCGCCTCCGTCTGTATAGTATCTTAAAGGAGCCTTTCCATTTCAATGATATCGGGTTGCTTTTGTATATTATGTATGTGTTTGGCAGAAGGAACAAGGTGATTCCTTCAGGCAGTTCTGTGTTGAAACACTCGTATTATAAGAGGGAATTGTTCTCAGAAGGTTGCAGACACAGACAGAGTCAAATAGGTGATCTTTCTGTCGTTTTCCTGGTATCCAGCCATTCTACAAACCCTTAAAGCCACCAATATTGGACGTTGTTCAGACGCAAGTATCATCTTATCTTTCAAGCCAGGGTGTTTTAAAGCGATGAATATCCCATCAGAAGATCTTTCACACGTCCCCCATGTCCTCCTTCCAAACAAGTCCCTCACGCTCGTCCGTTTTTTCTCCGTGTCATCACGGTCCGTTAAAAATTAAATTTCATTGTGACAGCCATCGGAAACGACGACCGCACGTCGTCTGAATGCTAATGTCGGGGGAGTAGAGGCGGCGGGGGAGAAACAAAAAGAAGAGCGTCAGCCGCCAGAAGTGGACAATGGCCGATGGATCTTATTTGTCACGAAAGTTCTGGCAGTTTGACGCCACATGTTAGCATGTTTTCCCCCCCGCTTGTTTGTATACACACGAATTCCTCAAAAATTGAAAAATGGAGCGCCGTCCCCTAGCCGGCCGCCTGATTTATAAGGCAGGGCACGCACTTATATTGAAAAGATAAGTCCGGTTGTCAGATTTATATGTCCGGTCAGCGAGGCGGACGTACAGGCTCCCGAGGAATTATGTTTGGGCGGGGGCGATTCTGGAGAAATGTATCTGGGAGATATTGATGATAATCGATATCGAAAAATATGGACGATTTGCCGATGTGTCCATGTTATTTTCGGTTGACAAAGGAAACAATTCCAGCTTAATGTTAAGTGTTTAGGATATCCCATATCTTCCGTATCATCTTTAAATTTTTTCAAACAACTCAAACTTATAACGACTACCGGTTCATTGTGAAGCAAATTTTTATTCAGTTTAATAATTTTTGTTCGATGTGGGTCAGAAATGCCTCGCCTGCCTCGGCTACGTCTCGGCTTTTGAATGTTGACCTAAAGCGTCCAAGGGTAGAAGCATCGCGTTCGATCTGTGCTCGATTTGAAAACGATGTAGACTTCTTAAAACGAATTGTTACTATGGATGAGACTTGGGTACATTTCTACGATCCAGAAACCAAGCAACAATCGATGGAATGGCGGCACTCTGGTTCTCCAAGACCTAAGAAGTTTCGTGTACAAAAATCTGCTGGAAAAGTTCTTGCTTCAGTTTTTTGGGATTGCCATGAAGTAATCATGATTGATTTTTTGGATAAGGGTAGAACAATAACCAGAGATTACTATTCGACATTACTGATCACTCTACGGGAAAAAATAAAGAGAAAAGTTGCGGAAAGCTATCCAAATGTGTTTTGTTTTTGCAGGACAACAGCCCTGCACACAAATCTCATGTTGTCATGCAAAAAATTCGTGATTTAGGGTTTGAATTACCAGAACACCCTCCTTATGTATCAGATTTGGCTCCATCCGACTATCATCTCTTTCCTCAACTGAAGAAAAGTTTAAAAGCTCTTAAATTTTCTTCCAACGAGGAGGTAATAACAGCTGTGGAGGTCTGGTTTGCAGAGCGAGAAGAAATATTTTTTTTTGAAAGGTCTAGAGACGTTGCACGTTCGCTCTTATAAATTTATCCAATTAAGAGGAAAATATGTTGAGTAATAAAATATTTTGACCTTGTTTGGTTCTATAGTAGGCTAAGAATTTTTCAATATATCCTCGTATGATAGACTTAAGTCCTTAGTACATAAATAACTATTATTAATAATTGAGAAATTTTGTATCTTCTTCAATCAATATAGGGTAAAAAATTCTAGGAAAGTTCTCCGTTCTCCGTGTCTGGAAAAACGGATCGTCTGAGGTACCTACGTTCAATAGCGTACGTATCCAGGGATATTCCGGCAATTGGCGAGGAAAGCGCCAATCTGCTTTGAAACAACGCGAAAAATAAAACGAGACGTCTCGGTAAGCTGTTACCGAGCGAATTTTACACCTATTTAACTTCGAACGGCGCTAAGAGAAGGAACCGGTCCCGATCGGGGCCAGGATACACAGGACAATGGAAGGATATGGCGTGTCTGGGACCTGATCATGTTCGGAATTATTTCGGAACCATTTAACATTCTGTTTTTCGCAGTCACGAAAAAACTTCGTCGAACTCGATCGGAGGGACTTTTTTCTTCTTCTTACCGGGGAATCGATTGGTCGGGTGGTCCCTTTTCCCCACCCCCGGTGGTCCCCAGCGGATAGACGAGCGTTGTCGTGCTCGTCGCAAACTTTGGACGACGCCTCGCGTTCATTTTCGGCGTTCGCCTTATTTTCCACCCGCCGGCGCTAACTGATTTGACCAATTTCGTGGGGATTATTAAAAAGAATAACGGGATGGCGGGTCATCCTGGTCCTGTAGGTGATTGGACGGCAGGATATCTCCTCGGTGTGTGCCGAGGAACTTTTTCTTTATGTTCTATCGTTTCCGACAATTTCTGTTCAACATCTCGTATGGATATACGAGAATGTACTGATATCTAGTTAGCCTAGACCAGTTCCATGCATAGTGTGTCAGTGTGAAGTTTGAGGTTAAAAAAGTAAACCAGATTTGAGCAATAAATTAAAAGAAAGAAGATGTCCACCGAAATTGTGAAAAATTGGAGTATCGAGCCATCCTCAAATACCTACCTGTATTGAAATGAGTTAAGAGGTAAGCAGATTCACGAAGATATGCTTAATACCATTGGTGATCAATGTTCTTCGTATGCTACCGAGAAAAATTGGACTGCAAGCTTCAAAAGAGGTAAATTTTCCATTGAAGGCCAGTTTCTGTGTCAGTCCCCGAAAATATCGATGCAGTTCATGACATGATTGTATCAGACCTTCGAATTGAGCTAAAACGGATATCTGAATCACTGAATATTTCATACGAACGCGTTCATCATATGGTTCACGTCAATTTGGACATGAGAAAAATTGCTGCACAATGGATCCCCAAATGTTTGATTGTTGACCAAAAGCGTGCAAGGGTAGAAGCATCGCGTTCGATCTGTGGTCGATTTGATAACGATGTAGACTTCTTAAACCGAATTGTTACTATGGATGAGACATGGATACATTTCTACAATCCAGAAACAAAGCAACAATTGATGAAATGGCGACACTCTGGTTCTCCAAGTTTTGTGTCCAAAAATCTGCTGGAAAAGTTCTCGCTTCAGTTTTTTGGGATTGCCATGGAGTAATCATGTTTGATTTTTTGGATAAGGGTAGAAAAATAACCGAAGATTACTATTCGACATTACTGACCACTCTACGGAAAAAAATTAGAAGAGAAAAGACGCGGAAAACTATTCAAAGGTATTTTGTTCTTGCAGGACAACTCCCCTACACACAAATCTCCATGTTGCCATGCAAAAAATTCGTGATTTAGGGTCTGAGTTACTAGAACACCCCCCTTATTCCTCAGATTTGACTCCATCCGACTATCATCTCTTTCCTCAACTGAAAAAAGTTCAAAGGTTGTAAATTTTCTTCCAACGAGGCGTTAATAAAAGCTTTGGAGGTCTGGTTTGCAGAGCAAGAAGAAACATTTTTTTGAGAGGTCTAGAGACGTTGCAGGTTCGCTGTAATGAATGTATCTAATTAAGAGGAGAATATTTTGAGTAATAAAGATTTTGACATTAAAATTTTGTTTGGTTCTATAGTAGGCTAAGAATTTTTCGAATTTTTCAATATATCCTCGTATGTCCTTTGAAATAGGATTGGGGAACAAACAAAAATGGTCTACAAGAAGCAATCTCTCCTTTTCTCTGCTGTCCATAGAACCTTTTCTAACCCCACAGACTTCACCAGGTGGAATCTTTATTGTGTAAATTTCTCTTCTATGTGCTCGCTCTAAAGCAGTCTTCTCGTTTACTGTTGTCATTTCGGGCATCTGAATTTTTCAATCGAATCAGGGGAAGAGAAAGGATGGCAAACACATATCCAGAGAGAAGCGAGTCAATTAGACAAATGGAATATCTCAATAGAACCTCAAACGTGTCCGAATCCGCGAAAACAACTGAATCATTTCCGATCGCATCGACCGTAAAGGAAATAGATTAAATATATAGTGTAAACAAAAATAGGGCACCATAAAAACCCGTCGCGGGTATAAATCCGGCAGGATCCGGAGAAAAATAAAATAAAGTAGTATCATCGCGCGCCTCCCCATCACGTATAAATCTCCCCAAACATAACAATCACAGGTAATAATGCCATAAAACAGGCTCGTTTTCCGTTTAATGCCGCCCCCGTCCCGCCGAATAAAGAGAGAAAGGATAGACAGGCAGGCAGGAGGAGAGATTTCTGGGAGTAAACCCAATTTATTTGATGCGGCAACAAGAAGTCCTTTCGAGGCGACAAAATGGTGATGGCTTGGCGACTTGTGAAGCACTTGGCCCCATTACAATGCCATAAATCTGCTCAAGACGCCCCTTGGAAGGACCCGGCGAGAATGTCTACATTTCTCGCCTTCGCCCCAAGAGCTGGTTGCCTTCTTTAACATGTTTACACTGACGTATTACAAGGGCAAGAAACGCGGAGACAGAGCCCGTTTGCGACGACGTTCTGCATTCATGCGGCTAGATGTATTTCGGATCATTTGTATTCATCAAAGAGATATGAATTAATTTCGCAATTCACCCAGTTTTCACACAACTATACGAGGATGTATTGATATCTAGTTAGCCTAGACCAGTTTCATGCATAAAAAAATATTACTTTACCATAGCAACGAACAATAACTCATTAGAAGTGTCAGTGTGAAGTTTGAGGTCTAAAAAGTTACGCAATAAATTAAAAGAAAGATGTCCACCGAAATTGTGAAAATCGAAAAATTGGAGTATCGAGCCATCACCTGTATTTAACAGGGTTAAGAGGTAAGCAGATTTACGAAGATATGCTTAATACCTTTGGTGATCAATGTCCTTCATAAGCGACCGTGAAAAATTGGACTGCAAGGAGGAAAATTTTCTATCGAAGATGATGACCGATCGGGAAGGCCAGTTTCTGTGTCAGTCCCCGAAAACATCGATGCAGTTCATGACATGATTTTATCAGACTGTCGAATTGGGCTAAACGGATATCTGAAGTACTGAATATTTCATACGAACGCGCTCATCATATAGTTCATGTCAATCCCCAAATGTTTGAATGTTGACCAAAAGCGTGCAAGTGTAGAAGCATCGCGTTCGATCTGTGCTCGATTTGAAAACGATGCAGACTTCTTAAACCGAATTGTTACTATGGATGAGACTTGGGTACATTTCTACGATCCAGAAACAAAGCAACAATCGATGGAATGGCGACACTCTGGTTCTCCAAGACCTAAGAAGTTTCGTGTACAAAAATCTGCTGGAAAAGTTCTTGCTTAATGTTTTTGGGATTGCCATGGAGTTATCATGATGGATTTTTTGGATAAGGGTAGATTGTTGCAATTTCAGTTTTCAATAGCGAACCTTGTTCGGAAATCCGAACAGCCTATCTAACTCAATTTCCCTCTGCAGGCGTAATCACCGATCGCAGTGGAAAAAATCACTATTAGACCCGTATCCACCCCCTGCGCCACATATTAATGAAGTAATTTAGTTATATGACAAGATAAATACCAAGATCCCTACGAGTTGATCCCGATGCACTTCCCCGGAGGATATTGGGCCCGGAGACAAGGGACTCCTTCGGCTTCACGGCGGGCCTAAAAGGCTCGATCAAAAACAAATTAATTACTCAACGGGCGAAACCTTGTCGAAAACGAAGCTCCTTGTCGGCCCCAACGGGGAGTATGATTTGTGTGTTCCGTAATAGCCCATGTTCTGGAAAACGTAGCGTGGAGACTGCATGGTACAAGATGTCTAGCTGTGATATGTTGATAAAGCGTGAATAATGGCCGGGCCAGACTGCATAGAGACTGCCGATAATCGATTCCCGAACCACGGACGCGTTTCGTCGATTTTTGGCGGAACCACTTCGAATAGTCGGGTTTTTCGTGGATGAGCTACTCCCTGTGGAAATTGGCACTTAAGGAGCTATCATAACAAGATATGTATTTCACTTTGAACGCCCATTACGGACATAAATAGCATATCAGATATTACAAAATTTCTGTTAATTTTAACAACAACAAAATAAATATGAAATGTTTTGCATTTTTCCAAAAATTCTTGTCGAACCCATATAAGCTAAAATGAGCACTGATCCGTAAAACACATATCGATCACAGAACTGAAGTCAGCGATCTTGAAACAATCGTAACTTATCAGGATAGAATTTAAAGAGATGATAGTCGGATGGAGCCGAATTTGGTGAATAAGGGAGGTGTTCTAGTAATTCTAACCCTAAATCACGAATTTTTTGCATGGCAATATGAGATTAGTGTGCAGGGGCGTTGTCTTGCAAAAACAACACCTTTTGATAGCTTTCCGCCAAAAGATGGATTCAGTTAAAACTTCCTAAAGATCGAAGGGTTGTGGCCAAATGGATGAAATTCTCAGATTTATTACTAGAAGAGTTGCTCTTTCAGAATATGTATCACATTTAGACCTATGATAATTTTCCTGTAAGATAATCAACGAAAGATGACCTTCGAAAAATCCTCAAAAAGTTGGGTTCAGTTCAAACTTCCTCAACCTCAAGACTGAACGGTTGTGCCGAAATGGATGAAATTCTCAGATTTATTACTAGAAGAGTTGCTCTTTCAGAATATATATCACGTTTAGATCTACGATAATTTTTCTGAAAGATAATCACCTCGAAAGATGACCTTCGAAAAACTCCTAAAAAGTTGGGTTCAGTTAAAACTTCCTCAAGACCGATCGGTTGTGCCGAAATAGATGAAATTCTCAGATTTATCACTAGTAGTGTTTCTCTTTCAGAATATGTATCACGTTTACATCTACGATGAGTTTCCTGGCAGATAATCAACTCGAAAGATGACCTTCGAAAAATTTCCAAAAAGTTGGGTTCAGTTAAAACATCCTCAAGACCAAACGGTTGTGTCGAACTGCATGAAATTCTCAGATTTTGAACTAGAAAAGTTGCTCTTTCAGAATATGTATCACATCCAGATCTACGATCATTTTCATTATTCGTAGCTCATCGCTGAACGACCACCAGGAAATGTTTCACTCCAGAATTGCCCTTGAAGCCAATTCCTGTCTAGGAACTCCGCATGAATCTGTCCAAAGTAGATCATCGCCTACTTGCCAAGTCATAAGCATAGGAAAATTCAATTCTAATCCCATCATCTGCCGAATTTATGCCGGCATAGTCGAACGGAAGCGGGGGTGCGCCCCCAACCCCTCGCGGGAAAGGGTTGAAAGGAAGCATTGTGTGTCGTCGTCATCGTAGGCTCTTCCGAATGTTGCAAATTTCGCGGGAAGACCCCCTCCGATAGCCCGGGGCCCAGTACATCAACCACGAACAAGAGAACGGCTCTGCGGCGGGCTCCCCAAGCAGCCAGCAGGAGACGATAAGATAAGGTACCGCTAGGTTATGAAATGGCACTTTAATTACACTAATGGGAGAACCAAATGTTAATTAGAATTCAAAGTCGAAAAGAGAGGAGCTAGATCCCGATTTATGGGCGTCGCGACGCTACGCAGCGCCGTCCGTGCGAAGGGACGGAATTAGGAGCAGCTGCGTCCGTCAATATCGCTAATGGAATTTCTATGTTTTTCTTTCGGTTTTAGCGACTTTGTTTTCCGGGGCGCTGTACAAGATAGTCGCGGTATCGCCGGTTTAAATTTATTGACGAGATCGATCTTGCCGAATCCTGATGCGAAAGAGGAGGTTGATGTTTGGGATGTCAGGAGGAAAGATCAATCTTTGGATTTTTTGTCTTGACTAAGATCGGTGTTGACTGATAAATTGGCGTGAATAGTGTCTCATGGGGGAGTTCGTTGTTTCAGTTTTTGCATATTATTCATTGTTGACAATAGGAAGTTATCAACGAGACTATACTTTGAATATAAATTCAAATGGTTACGTAGGAAACTAGACAGAAGGACTTATGAATTCTATGGAAAATTCTATTGGAAGTATGAATTAGTTGGGTCCTTTTATATTCTGGTCAAAAATGCAGTTATTTTAGAACAAAATTGATAAATATACGAAGATGTATTGATATCTGTTTAGCCTAGACCACTTTCATGCATACAAAAAATATTCAATTCAATATTCAATTAACCAGGCAATCATCGACTCTAAAATAACTTTAATCGTTTCATGTTCTTAGGACAGTAAAATGATGCCATAATTTATCGAGATAGCTCCTGTCTTCAGTTATTGAACATATGATTTTTCTATAAATAATTGTTCATAGCTTCAAAATCGTACAAGATATGAAAATTTCAATTACACCATTTCCTTAGAATATTCTTCATATACAATATTATTGAGAAACTCTCATAAATCTACTCGTTATACATGGGTGATGAATCAATGAAACCCCTACGTAAAGGTTAACACTCAATCGGTAGCAAATTGATGTCAGAGTTCAAGCAAGGGTGAATGGTCCATGTTCTGTCCGATCGGTGTGAGCTTAGGGGGTGAAATGGAGAAGCACATGATATAGTCATTCAACAAGACGTCGAACAGATATTCACCGTCACAATCCATTGAGCTCAAAGGGTACAGGCATAATATTTCATTCGTAATGTGACTATACGGAATAGTTGTTTCAGAGGGAATGGAATTGAGTGTGAAATTGAAGATTCTGATCTGGATTGAATGTGTGAAATTATGAACTTTATGTTTTCCGAGACTTAACGCTTTAACTTTCCTTTCAGGTGTATCCTCGCGCCCGTATCTTCCAGCACCACGTCCAAGACGGCTCGTCTTCGAGAACAGAAGGTGAGTATTAAGCCATAGGGCGAAACACAATTTTTTCCGCATTATTGATTCCACCCTCGACGTACCTATTCTCGGATTCTTTCCCCTCTCTCCACCGTCCTCTCGTAATAGCATTAAGAGCTTATTTCGCATTCTCATTTCCAAACTTCATTTTTGCCTTGACTGAGGGATTACAAAAATCGAGAAAAGAATGTGTATACCTTCATTGTGAAATTTCATCTCGAAAGTTACGAAACTTTAGATAACAATCTTACTAAACAAGGAATGCCGTTATTTAAAAAGCTCGCCTGATGAGGCGTCTTACGTTCTCCGGCTTCGGATTCACCTTTGAATATTAAAATTCGAGATTGTTTACGAAAAATCTCTCCCGGATTCTTTTCGTTGGGTGGAGATGAATGGCAGTCGGAGACGGCATTCCGGATGCAAGATGAAAAGGATTACAGGGTTCTGTACGCGAGTTTCTTTGCGCGCTTCAGAACTGCACATTTTTAACGGTTGGTTCTGATATCTGCGATATTGGTGTGATATGAATACATCAAACTATAATTATAGCACAGTTTTAGCAGAGGTTAGCATAAACGGGGTACCATACAGTTTTCGTATAATACAAGAGCTTAGGGAAAAACCCCAGTAAAAAAAACCAGTGCAGTGGATTGTGAGCGATGAAATTGTTTAAAAATAATCTGAAATATTTCCTATTGCATCTCGCACTGCAAATATTGATCCTTTCCTCGAAGAAAAAGAACCAGGAAGCACCAAGTTACCATAAAATCTTATCTGAAATGAAAAAAACAAAAGCAGAAAAATGTAAGATAATAAAATTGACCTCTTTATGTCAGATTGAACTAAAATTCACAAACCAATTGTACAAAAAGATTGTATAGCCCCTCAACTATCCTCGAATTGATAAATGGGACAATGATTAACCGATGATTTATGGTTTCTTCTGGTTCCCCGCATTCACAACTAGGGCCCTCAACTGAATTCCTTCGGAAAAGCATACCATCGCAACGTCTGTTCTTAAACGATTCAGAATGCACCATATTTTCCCGGGATGATCTAAACCTTGTTCAAATTTTTGACAGATTAATATCAAAGTTGAATATTTTTCGAACGATTTCAACCCGGGTCATTTTTTTTAACTAATTCGAGGTCGTAGATTACGAATATGCAATTAGTTTTTCCCTAGGATCAATACTTTGGAAAAAAAATCACTTTTAGTGGAAAAATTGGGGAAAAAAAGGTCAATTTTGCGGAGTTGTAGCAGCCAGAAAAGAGGCACTAGACATAAGCTGATTTTTTTTCTGATAGATTTCTTTTTTGCAATTAGAAAAAACCAATTTTCATTCATTTACCGCGAATATTTTAGATTTCATGATTTTTTCCGCGAAGGTCCAAAATTTACGATGTTTCATCAACCCTAACTTGAAAACTGATCCCTTCAGCAAAATTCTGTTTACATATTCGTAATCTACGCCTCCGATTTGGTAGATGATCCAAATATGGCGGAAATTGGAGAGATCGAAAATTTCTCAAATTTTCCATGCATATGTATGGAAAAATTTCGATTTTTTGAAAAAAATTTTTGGTCTCCGATCAAAACCAAATTGATACTGCACACTAACTCGAGGGCGTAGAACACGAATATGGAAACAGATATTTTTTAAAAAAATTAATTTTCAAATTATGGTCGATGAAAAATTCGAGGTTTTGGACCATCGCGGAAAAAATCATAAAATCTGAAATGTTCGCGGAAGATTAATGAAAGTTGGTTTATTCTATTTGCAAAGAACCAATCTATCACCAAAGAAATCAGCTTATGTCTATTCTTATCTTTTTGGCTGCTACAGCTCCTCAAAGTTGGCCAATTTTTTCGAAATTTTCCACTAAATGTGATTTATTTCCAAAAACACCGATCTTGCAGAAGATCTAATTACATATTCATAATCTACGACCTCGAATTAGTCAGCAAAATGACCCAGGTCGATATAGCTAAATGAATACTTTTTTTTTTTGGTTGGATGATTTTTTCCGCGAAGGTACAAAATTCTCGATTTTCCATCGACCATAACTTGAAAACTAATCCTTTCAGCCGAATTCTGTTTGCATATTCGTAATCTACGCCCTCGATTTAGTAATCACGTCAATTATAGTGGAAATCGGAGAGATCGAAAATTTCTCAAATTTTCCATGCATATGTATGGAAAAATTTCGATTTTTTGAAAAAAATTTTTGGTCTCCGATCAAAACCAAATTGATACTGCACACTAACTCGAGGGCGTAGAACACGAATATGGAAACAGATATTTTTTAAAAAAATTAATTTTCAAATTATGGTCGATGAAAAATTCGAGGTTTTGGACCATCGCGGAAAAAATCATAAAATCTGAAATGTTCGCGGAAGATTAATGAAAGTTGGTTTATTCTATTTGCAAAGAACCAATCTATCACCAAAGAAATCAGCTTATGTCTATTCTTATCTTTTTGGCTGCTACAGCTCCTCAAAGTTGGCCAATTTTTTCGAAATTTTCCACTAAATGTGATTTATTTCCAAAAACACCGATCTTGCAGAAGATCTAATTACATATTCATAATCTACGACATCGAATTAGTCAGCAAAATGACCCAGGTCGATATAGCTAAATGAATACTTTTTTTTTTTGGTTGGATGATTTTTTCCGCGAAGGTACAAAATTCTCGATTTTCCATCGACCATAACTTGAAAACTAATCCTTTCAGCCGAATTCTGTTTGCATATTCGTAATCTACGCCCTCGATTTAGTAATCACGTCAATTATAGTGGAAATCGGAGAGATCGGAAATTTTTCAAATTTTCCATGCATATGTATGGAAAAATTTCGATTTTTTGAAAAAAATTTTTGGTCTCCGATCAGAACCAAATTCATACTATACACTAACCCGAGGGCGTAGAACACGAATATGCAAACAGATATTTTTAAAAAAATTTATTTTTCAAGTTATGGTCGATGAAAAATTCGAGATTTCGGACCTTCGCATAAAACATAAAATCTGAAATATTCGCGGAAAATGAATGAAAGGTGGTTTATTCTATTTGCAAAGAACCAATCTATCACGAAAAAAATCAACTTATGTCCAGTGCTTTTTTTCTGGCTGTTACAGCTCCTCAAAGTTGACCAATTTTTTCGAAATTTTTGACTCAAAGTGATTAATTTTCCAAAAAACTGACCCAACGAAAAATCTACTCACATATTCGTGATCTAAGATCTCTAATTAGTAAGTGAAATGACCCGGGTCGATATAGGTAAATGAATAAATTTTTTCGGAAGTCAGTTTTTATATTCCAGGCCATGGAGAGGGTGTTTACTAGAGATAAAATTTCCGAGCAAAAACAACTGTTTGTAGAGTATTATCACCTCAAAAGAGGAGCCATTTTTTCGAGATGGAATTCGTAAAGATATTGAGAATATTTTGAATCATCTATTTATTTATTTGGTTTTGAAACCAAGAGGAAAGTTTGATTTCAGATAAGTTGAGTGAAGGACCATCCAATAAGATTCTCTCTGTAAACAATGGAGAATAAGTGCTGGAATAACAGTTACAAATTATCAACAATGTCTTTAAATTAGTAATTCTGAAGACAATATCATTCGCGAAAGATCCATAATTTCAAAGTGTCGTTAGCAGACAGCGATATAGGAAGGGGAAAGCGATTTTCAATTCTCGAAACGAAACCAGCAGCAACTTAGCTAACGGAGTATAAGATTATAATCGTAACATAAAAATTAACGATGTTATTAATACGCTCTTATGGCAAAATAAGAGCAATCGGATGACAACGCCACAATAAACCGGCGATGAAGTAAACATTAAAATCGTAAAGTTCAGTGACAGAAAAAATACGCCATAAAGATAACTATAAAACGTAATAAAAGCCGGAGAAATTCGGCTGAACTCAATTAATCAATAAAACAGTAAAACGCTCCCCCGCCGCCGTTAAGAGTGTAGTGAGGGGGTGGGATGGGGTTAAAGGGGGTGGCTCGGGGGTTGAATGTGCGGTTTCGAGACGATGGCCTAGGAGAGAAGCAGCCAGCGCACGCGGGTTGCGGTCGTCGAGGAATCTCTCGTTATTATATTGAACACTGGCTCACTATTACTCCCGTTACGGAGGAGCTCAGCTCTGCCTGCCTGCCAGGGAGACTTATTTCCGGTATGCCACGCATACATGCCGGATAAGAGGAGGTGTGGGCAGCCCACGCAACGGATGGACACATGCCGATCCGTTTATTCATCCCCGATTATATGGGCTTTCTTCCCGTTCCCGAACATTCCAGGAACATTCTTCGACAGCGAAATTTCGGAATGCCACATGGCAACGAAAACAGCATATTCAATACGTAGTATCTCATTCTGACCTTGAGGCAATATCAACTAAGCGTCCAAAAATATCAATAATCGAAAGATTTTCGGCTTCTAATGTAAGATTTTGTGGTTACCCTCTTGATCTGCTAATAATACCTGTTATAGTTTGGGATTATTACACTGTGACTTCAAAGTCTACTGTGCCCCCATCATACGAGGATATATTGAAAAATTCTTAGCCTACTATAGAATCAAACAAAATTTCAATGTCAAACGATTTTATTACTCAACATATTCTACTATTAATTGGATACATTTATTACAGCAAACCTGCAACGTCTCTAGACCTTTCAAAAAAATGTATCTTCTTGCTCTGCAAACTAGACCTCCACAGCTTTTATTACCCCCTCGTTGGAAGAAAATTTACGACCTTTTAAACCTTTTTTTCAGTTGAGAAAACAGATGATAGTCGGATGGAGCCAAATCTGGTGAATAAGGGGGGTGTTCTAGTAATTCAAACCCTAAATCACGAATTTTTTGCATGGCAACATGAGATTTGTGTGTAGGGGCGTTGTCCTGCAAAAACAAAACACCTTTGGATAACTTTCCGCGTCTTTTCTCTTTTTTCCCGTAGAGTGGTCAGTATTGTCGAATAGTAATCTGCAGTTATTGTTCTACCCTTATCCAAAAAATCAATCATGATTACTCCATGGCAATCCCAAAAAACTGAAGCAAGAACTTTTCCAGCAGATTTTTGGACACGAAACTTCTTAGGTCTTGCAGAACCAGAATGTCGCCATTCCATCGATTGTTGTTTTGTTTCCGAATCGTAGAAATGTACCCAAGTCTCATCCATAGTAACAATTCGGTTTAAGAAGTCTACTTCGTTTTCAAATCGAGCACAGATCGAACGCGATGCTTCTACCCTTCCACGCTTTTGGTCAACATTCAAACATTTAGGGATCCATTTTGCAGCAATCTTTCTCATGTTCAAATTGACGAAACCATATGATGAACACGTTCGTATGAAATATTCAGTGCTCCAGATAGCCCAATTCGACGGTCTGATGAAATCATGTCATGAACTGCATCGATATTTTCGGGGACTGACACAGAAACTGGCCTTCCCGATCGGTCATCATCTTCAATGGAAAATTTACCTCTTTTGAAGCTTACAGTCCAATTTTTCACGGTCGCATACGAAGGACATTGATCACCAAGGGTATTGAGCATATCTTCGTAAATCTGCTTACCTCTTAACCTTTTTAAATATAGGTACTTGATGATGGCTCGATACTCCAATTTTTCGATTTTCACAATTTCGGTGGACATCTTCTTTCTTTTAATTTATTGCGTAACTCTGGTGCACTTTTTAACCTCAAACTTCACCCTGACACTGTAACTTTTCCTACCCTTGAAATCAAAGGGAAAGACCACCCATTTACACTATGTGTATTGGCATTTCCCACTTGATGACTAAGAAATCAAAACAATAAATAATATCAATATAGGAAGTCAAGTGATATCAACCCGAGGAAGAAAAACTGGAATACCCAACTGGAGAAACGTTTCCTTCAGACGTACGCTAAACGTCCCGCATATTTATGAGGGCGAGTAATATAATTTCGGCTTAATTTATGGCGCACCCAGAAGTGCCACACATAGCAATATGTCGACATGATTTAGATAGAAAACGCGACTTTCCTAGCTATTTATATCATCATCTGGCTTGTAGATATGAATAAATACATAGCGAACAGCCTTCGCGCTACAGGCGGTAAGGGTCGCGAAACGGGGGTGGATCAGGGGGGTGTCTTTCCATCCCAGCCCCCAGCTCACTCCCTCGCTCAGCCACAACGTACACACTCGGCAATTCCGTCTTAGAGGCGTATGCCCATTGCGTTCTCCAATTAAAATATTTGTTTTTCGTCTGACTCGGGCACCGACGAATTTCTTGATTATGGAAAAACAGAGTTTAGTCAAGGCGAAGTCTTCATTAACTCTGTGTGTATCCCGAGGACGAAGGATGTAAGCAATTTTTGTTTGTTTTGCGTTGGATACGGAGGTTCCGGGGCTCCGAAAGCAATGAAACAATGATTTTTACTCGCCGCGTGTTTGCGAGAAGGATTTCAGGCGAATTAGAGCTGGAATGATGACTATATTACATATATACAAGATGGTCCAGATCGTAACCAAAAAAATTTTAACCACGTATTCTACATGAAAAATAAGCCCTAGTATGTCATATAAACATATGTCGAAAAATGTTTCCTCTCCGAGATACGGGGTGTTAAAATTATAGAAAAAAAAATGTTTTTTATTAATAACTCTCCCACTGCTTGAAATATTTTTATGAAATTTGAGAAATAGGGTTTGAGCGTCGAGGAGTACTTTTTGCATAATATCATTTCTTTTTTATTTTACCAGTGGCGTCCATACTGCAGCGAGACTGAATATTTTCAGATAAAAAAATTATACGCCACTGGTTTTTCCGACAATAAAAATTACTGCTTAAATCCTTATTCAATTTGGAGCAAATTCGGTCTCTTGACTTTTTGCTGTACGAGGCACCGTTTCTGGTTAAAAAATAAAACACATTCTCATGCATGAAGAAATCGCCAAAATTTGATATGGTAGGTACACAAATAATAATAAGACTATTTTAGCTATATCAAATTTTGGCATGAGAATCGTGAAAACCGAGCCCAAGACTCATTTCAACGTACCAGAAACAGCCAAAATCCAACAATTTTGGATATTTTAGAAAATGTTAAACTTCAAGCTGACGATGGCAATACCAGTGTTGGTATTTCTCAATACGTAAATAGAAACCCTCGTAATTGACATCCTGACTGCATAACTGATCTGGCATTGATGAAATAATTACTTTTCGTTTTCCTAAAATTGATTTCGGCAACAAATATCCTTTTTTCCAATAGAGACCATGTGCCAATTGGGAAAATTCTACTAATTTCCAGAAGAAATGAACCGATCAAACCTCAACGAACGGATACCGATAACCACCGAAATATTATCCCTTGAAATCATGCAAAACCGCAACTTTTCCTGATGAAAAAAGTTGAGAAATCAGCAAATACGGTATTTTATTCAGGAATTTGTTTTGGGCTTGAAGCATCGATGACCGCACAAAGAATCTCGTGTAACTATGTTCGGAACATTTTTGTACGCATATATGGCTGAAACTTTATTTTTCTCGCTCAAAATGTAACGTATAGGTTATTCCAGGTGATTTTGATGAAATTTCGCAGGTAATTCGTCGAAAATTGTTTTCTGTTGGGGATAGCGTTCGTAGCAGTCGAATCATCGCTGCCTGGTCCGACCAAATTGAGCCAATTTCCGATACACAATCAATCATGTCTTTGGGTAATCAGGTGCTACTATCCGTCACTCGAATTATAAGCAGGCTGAGGGCGTCGGTAGGAAGAGGAACCCTTATGGCCTCAAGTAGTGGCTAGGAACCCACTGTTACGCCCGTAATGACTGTATTAATGTTGCCGGAGGCTCTCTGTAATTTCTTGCTGAAACTTTACCTAATTTATGCGTAAGATATTTCATGCTCTTAGCGACCAGGGGCTTTCGCAGGTCCACCGTAGTTGGATCTACAAATTTACCAACCTATAAGGGGTATCCCCCTATTTGTACATGCTTAGCTATGCCCGTAATATAACATTAGGGAATTTATTGCCGAGATTTTGAGTGTGGGGACTAATTCGCTGGGACTTTATTGATGTCTAACAGCAGTGACTGTTCTGAATTGAATGTCCTAGTCGTATGTTATATGTGCGAGATTTATTAGAACTGAACTGGATTAGTTATTCCTAATACAAGTGTAGAAGGCACTAATATATTCTCAAACAAGTTCAAAATCGGAAAAAATGGGCCACATAGTAGCTCCTCCTTCAAGGACAAGTATCATAATGGGTATCATCCGAAATATTGCCGATTCTAGTCCACCAAATATTCGAAATAGATGTTTACTCTCTAATATCTGAATGGTTCTTTTGCTCATCGTTTGAAAACTTTTTCAATTCCGAAAAGATCTTGTCGTTTGAGTTTCTGAGATTACTGTCACTTAGTCAACTTTGATTCGAACTCTGGTAGAAACGTGACCGAAAGATAAATGACGCCCAAGATCTGCCACTCTTGCACAAGATCCGTTTCTGACTGTGCCTACCCTGAGAAAGCTTTCGAGTTCTTGTCGAATCATGAAGCATCGGCTTTGAACGCTTCTGGTGATTTGGTTTCGATTGAATTTCGACGAATGCTTCAAAAGTATGAGTTGGGGCTCAGTTTCAAAACTACGGGATTTAAGATTTGGGAGGAAACGGTTCTCTACTCTGTTTTCTGCTTCCAACGGGTTTCCACGCCAGCCAGAAATCGTACTTCCAGCGAAGAGAAACCCAAAAGGATGAGTGAAAAGGGTGCACTATTGTTCACCACTCTGGTTTTTGCTTCCAACGGGTTTGCACACCAGCCAGAAAATCGTACTCCCAGAAGTGGTAGAACTAGGTAGGTTTAGGGGTTCAAACTGAGGTTCCCAAGTAGAAGTACGGAGTGCAGTCTTACCTCTGGACGGGGTCTACTGAAGTTGTCTCCGGCGGTTATTCTGGCACTAGTTATTGATTGAGCGGTTGTTATCACGGTGGCGCACCTCAACTCAAACGTTTGAATAAAAGCAACTTCAAGGATCACTCGTACTAGCAGCCCAGGGGATCCACAGATAATGCTGGACACCTATAAACATATATACGAAGCTTTAGGCCTTAGACTCAATATCGACAAAACCAAAATCCTGGTAAGTCCGCCAGAAAACCTTCAAACACATATCAGCCTGGAGGATGAAACTCTAGAACAGGTCAAGCAGTTCAAATACTTGGGGAGCTTCATGAATACTAGGGCTAACCTAGACACGGAAATACACAACCGTATCAATTCGGCATCACGGGCATTCTGAAAGCTAAAGCACAGAGTGTTTCAGAATCACGACCTCAATCTGAAGACCAAGACAGCTGTTTACAAAGCAGTCGTCCTCCCAACGCTTCTTTACGGAAGCGAAAGCTGGACGCCCTACAGGCGACATATTAGACAGCTTGAACAAACGCAACAACGTCATCTAAGACAAATAATGCACATCAGATGGTTCCACAAAGCTTCAAATGTAAAAGTCTTGCAGCGCCCGAGTTGTATAACAATTGAGACTTAAGTAACGAGGGCTCGACTCAGATGGAGCGGCCACATTCTGAGGATGGAAGATACAAGACTGCCCAAAATAGCTGTGTATGGCGAATTCACAGAGGGAGACAGAAAACCAGGAGGCCAGCATAAGCGGTTTGAGGATATACTACATCAATCCCGGAAATCAGTTAATGCCAATCATAACTGGGAACAACAGGTCACAGTGGAGGTCTTTGGTACACAGTTATAATGGAGACTCGAGAAGAATACAGCGGCGGCCAGATCTAATTGGTGACTATCCATGCCCTGAGTGTGGAAGGATGTGCTGGTCACGGTTGGGTCTTTTCAGTCACAAGAGGGCACACAGTCGCAATTAGCCTTAAGAAATCTCTGTCTCTGTCTGTTGGCATCGTTTTTTTTTGTCCTTTTGTAGATTTATTCCCGGGATACAGCAATGAATGAATGAGCCACTATACAGAATTCAGATTTAATTAGAATGAATATCAGAATTTGAATCGCTGATACGAAACCACTACTAATTACAGACTCTAATACTTACCATAAACTTAATCTAATGAATCAGAATTAACACTAGCTACCGCATGAATACTAGAGACAGAATGATGGACCAGTGGTGGACATTTTCTTTTGTACCCACTGGTGGGATGTGTGAACGGAATGTCCCCCATGTGCCGAAAGTCGGTTAGATTCCAGTCGATGAAAATGTCTTGACTCTGGATTGTCGGTATTGGGGAACAAAAACTCGGTAACCTGCCAACTCGGAATATTTTTCAAGTTGCTACATCGTTTTTCAGATCTGAAAAGGGATAAAAACGTGCCGAAATGACAAAATAAATCTGCATTTTTGTGAAAAAAAAAAGAAATGAACCTTCATTACAGTACTATCAAGAGTCCTCCTCTCAAACATCACAGACACCCATAAGTCAAAATGAGAAACCGACTGTTAATGCTCTCTCAATCCACTGAGGGTGCTCACGCCACACACGTAACAAAATTCAAGAAAGGAATTGAAATAAAGTGAGCATAAAGCACCAACATATGTCGGTTTTCTCCCGGAAAAACCCTCAGAAATTTATGTCATCCACTCCGCGCCCGAAATAATTTCCCGAGATATGTAACGCGAAAATTAAATGGTCTACGTGTGAGAACGTGGCAATCGCGGCCGCGCCGCCCCCTGAATGCGAAATAGCTCGCCGGAGAAAGAATATAAGAGGGCCCCTAAAAAATCCTATCTATGTCGAGGGCCACCTGTAGAACGTCCTTCCTGAAAAAGCGCGGGGTCGGAAAAGCCGACGACGGAAAATTCAATGGATATATCGCTCGTGTGAATGCGTGCGGAGCGTGTGGCGTAGCAGCGAGTGTTACGGGGGGTGAATGAGTGGAATCATTTGTAAAAATATTTGTCAGCTGCTAGTCCTTCCGATGGCGGCGTAGGCTTTCTCGCCATATATCTCGCAGCGCGCCCGGATTCTTTCCATTCCGCCGCAATAATGGATATGTTTCGTACGGTTTTCGATGCAGTTTTCAACCCTTTTTCCGCATGATTAATTCATCCGATTCCGACTTTGGTTTATTCATTAGCGGGGTGGTTTTCGACGATTCGCATACAGATACATCAGTTATGTATGTGTAACGGTCGTATTTACATATTGCCACTTCTGTGAGCAGTACTGGGGTTCAGAGGATCTCGATGTCAATTAGGTTGGGATCTTTTGAAGATCGCTATCATACCCTTGCTACTATTGGGAGTACCTACAAATTGTTCAGTCCTTTTTTATGGTCAAAATGAATATGAGGTCTTACTGTTTCATAGAGCATTCCATTTTGGCTCGTTTCTAAATGGTGCTCATGGATTTAAGCTGAACGAAAACTGTTTGTCAGTCAGCCCATATGATTCTGAATGTTGCGTTAGACATGGGACTCCATCCAGTAATGACTCCAATTCTTTGTCTTCGATGTTTTTTGTATATCCAAATAGGGACTCGTCTTCAATGCTGCAATCGCTGTTTTTGATATGTCGAAAGCTTTACTTACATGATCTATCAGTTGGAGCATTGTTATTATTCGATGCATTTCAGAAGAAAACTTTAATTCATTGCTGAATTAATCCACGAAAAAGAATAGAATTATAATTTCTTGGGGCTAATTGCGACTGTGTGCCCTCCTGTGACTGAAGAGACCCAACCGTGACCTACAGATCCTTCCACACTCAGGGCATGGATAGTCACCAACCAGATCCGGCCACCGCTGTATTCTTCTCGAGTCTCTATTATAACTGTGCGCCATAGACATCCACTGTGATCTGTATAACGCTAGTTGTTCCCAGTTATGATTGGCATTAATTGATTTTAGGGATTGATTTAGCATATCCTTAAACCGCTTATACTGGCCTAGTAGTTTCCGGGCTCCCTCTGTCAATTCGCCATACAGAGCTATTTTGGGGAGTCTTCTGTCATCCTTAGAATGTGGCCGCTCCATCTGAGTAGGGCCCTCGTTACTTGAGTCCCAATTGTTATACAACTCGCGCGCTGCAAGACTTTTGCATTTGAAACTTTGTGGAACTATGTGATGTGCATTATCTGTCTTAGATGACATTGTTGCGTTTGTTCAAGCTGTTCAGTAGGTCGCCTGTAGGGCGTCCAGATTTCGCTTCCGTAAAGAAGCGTTGGGAGGACGACTGCTTTGTAAACAGCTGTCTTGCTCTTCAGATTGAAGCATGGAATTCAGAGCGATATGAACTGAATATCATGGACCCTGAAGCCATCGAAGTTAGCTATCATTATGGCTATTCTTTTATGGGATCCAACTAAATTATACACTACCATAATACTTTTAGAGTCGATACAACTTCTAATTGATATTATTTTCATTTATTTCGAAAATTATGCTGGAAATTCAATTCATTGTCCTATTTACTCATTTCTTATCTTCAAAACTTGTGGTAGTAACCTTCAAAATTTTCTACTCCACTAACGAAGTTGAATTTCCACCCAGAAGGTGAAAGTTCGAGAACCTATAGTACTTGGTTATTTCAAATTGAATGGAATGGTCTTGGTTGGATAGAGTGTGTGAGTGCAAAATCAGAGACAACCCACAAGATGGTTAAACCGAGAGAAGATTTAATTAGATTAGATTATAGGCGGGTTATAAGGCCATAGAAACCTCCCAAACACCTTGACCAAACCAGCAAAATCTTCTTGAACTTCAGTACCTACATCCATCACTAGTTCTGGTTTCAAGAACCGCAGGCCAAGATACCGCAGCTCTTTATGATTGACAACCTCGCAAAGCCTTGCAAAACAGGTGTTCAATTGTTTCAGTTTCTTTTTGACAGAAGCGATAGGTTTAATCGAGAACCTTTTTCTAGTTCTGCAGGTGAATTCACAGGATAGAGTTCAGTGAGTATCATTCTTTCCCTCAGATCTAATTCTCTGAGGAGGGAATATTTTTGGTCCAGCTCAACGAGTGAGGAAGGCATTGTCCTTTGGGCATACACCAGAAAACTTTCTCTTTCGTTCCAATTTCTTAACTACTGCAGCTTGTCTTACCATGCACTCTAGAATGACCAGAGAAAGTTAACTTTTTCTGAACTAAATGGGAGTCAAGCGTTAGCTCTGCTGTCAGATACTTTGTACCTATATTTTTTCAGTTATTTACGTTTCTCACTAGAATACTGATAAAGGGAAAACCATTTGGTATGGCTGATTGGATATAAACCGGCCTCAACTCATCCATCCACGGTTTTCGAGCTATCAGGTACTGCAGGGTATATCACTTGGTCGTTAGCCCATTGATGGAGACATGAAACTTCACGTTGTTATGTCTTAGAGCTAGGCTATCTGTGACCACAACCATGATCTCCCCATGTACTTTTAAAATGAAAAGGTACCCAGTGTAGTCGCTAGTTTCCAGATCCCTCACGCCACAAAAGTATAAAATAGAGTTGGTGAACCTTACCCATAGATGAAGAGGTTTCTAGTCCTTAAAATATATATGAAAAACATCTGTGTTACACCCATTTCATCCTGGGATGAAATCAACTCAGCAATTCTGCGGTATCCACGAAAAGCCCCAAGATTACCCGATCCCACACAGGAGCGACATTAAAATACCAAATCCGTCTAATTCCGACCAATTTGTCATTTCTGCGTATGTGTGTGTGTGTGTGTTGTTAGATGCGGGGGCGGCTGGGGAGTATCTCTCTTTGACGGGAAACAGTCTGTCGCGGTCTGGTACATTCAGGCGCCTTCAATCAGCCAACAGATGCCGGTTTACCGCATCGCAAACCCGTCTGATACCGCTACCTGAGCCATTATATTCGGCGTGTCGTCCTCCATCATCACCTGATGAGTTAAAACGCCAACGTGTGCCGTCACCAGAGAGCGGGTGATATACAAACTGACAATCCCCCGTGCCGCTTGTCGAGCACGTCTTCCAGATTTCCTTGTTGTCTAATTGGGACGATAAACTATCTCATTTCGAGCCCGAATAGGCGCTAATGTCTTCGCGGATCTTGGATTCTGGGACGGGAGGGAGAGCGAAAGATAAAGGTACATGCAGCTGGTTCAATTGAGGTTTCCAAAGTTTGAACGAAGCCAAAATATCATGTTATATCGCGAGATTGGACATCCGGTAAAAGAATGAACTTTGACATATGAGTTTTGTATCTAATAAGCGCAATTTACAGAAAACTTGGATTCCCATTTACTATTCCTAACCTACGCTGTTGGCTGTGGGCATTATTCCTACTTAGAAATGAAGGGGACATATTCGGTTGGGCAAAATCGTTCTGACAGTCTCTATCTACGAGGATGCATTCATATCTAGTTAAAATTCCAAAGGTACAGGAAGGTTATAACGGCTCTCGTATCTAGGGAGAGAAAGAGCTTTGAAAAATTGTGCCGGAAATAATGGCTCCTTCACCATTTTGCAACCATGAATCGAACTGCCCGTTAGGCTTTGTTGCGACTAGGGACTTATTCATATTTATCGCGAAATACGAGGATGTATTGGTATCTAGTTATCCTAGACCAGTTCCATGCATACAAGAAATATTGCGTTACCGTAGCAACGAACAATAACTCATTAGAAGTGTCAGTGTGAAGTTTGAGGTCAAAAAGTAAACCAGAGTTACGCAATAAATTTAAAGAAAGAAGATGTCCACCGAAATTGTGAAAATCGAAAAATTGGAGTATCGAGCCATCATCAAGTACCTGGTTTAAAAAGGGTTAAGAGTTGAGCAGATTTACGAAAATATGCTTAATACCCTTGGTGATCAATGTCCTTCGTATGCGACCGTGAAAAATTGGACTGCAAGCTTCAAAAGAGGTAAATTTTCCATTGAAGATGATGAACGATTGAGAAGGCCAGTTTCTGTGTCAGTCCCCGAAAAAATCGATGCAGTTCATGACATGATTTTATCAAAATGTCGAATTGGGCTTAAACGGATATCTGAAGCACTGAATATTTCATACGAACGCGTTCATCATATTGTACACGTCAATTTGAATATGAGAAAAATTGCTGAAAATGGATCCCCAAATGTTTGAATGTGGATCAAAAGCATGCATGGGTAGAAGCATCGCGTTCGATCTGTGCTCGATTTGAAAACGATGTAGACTTCTCAAACCGAATTGTTACTATGGATGAGACTTGGCTACATTTCTACGATCCAGAAACAAAGCAACAATCGATGGAATGGCGACACTCTGGTTCTCCAAGACCTAAGAAGTTTCGTGTACAAAAATCTGCTGGAAAAGTTCTTGCTTCAGTTTTTTGGGACTGCCATGGAGTAATCATGATTGATTTTTCGGATAAAGGTAGAATAATATCCGGAGATTACTGTTCGACATTGCTGATCACTCAACGGGAAAATATTAAAGAGAAAAGTCGTGAGAAGCTATGCAAAAGTGTTCTGTTTTTGCAGTACCTACAACGCCCCTGCACACAAATCTCATGTTGCCATGCCAAAAATTCGTGATTTAGAGTTTGAATTACTAGAATACCCTCCTTATTTACCAGATTTGGCTGCATCTGACTATCATCTCTTTTCTCAACTGAAAAAAAGTTTAAAAGGTCGTAAATTTTCTTTCAACGAGGAGGTAATAAAAGCTGTGGATGTCTAGTTTGCAGAGCAAGAAGAAACATTTTTTTTGAAAGGTGTAGAGACGTTGCAGGTTCGCTGTAATAAATGTATCTAATTAAGAGGAGAATATGTTGAGTAATGAAATATTTTGACATTGAAATTTTGTTTGTTTCCATAGTAGGCTAAGAATTACAATTAGTCATCTTTGTGTTCAGTTTTGTCCAAAATACTCCCCCTCACCGCATCCCCAAACCGTAAAGGAAATTAATATCGTAAATAGGAAGTTGCCGCATTACTCACGGCCTTATATATGAATTTTTGCCCAAAAACGGCGCCCGCAAATTATCGCAAACACGTGGTCGTGGCTCCGGGCTGCGGATCCCAGATAATTTACTCCGTTTAGCCCGTATTTATGAACAGGTGAACACGGAAATAATGAATTTATATCTCTGATTTATAGTGAACGCTCGGAGGCGTCCAATAAATTGCATTTGTATGGAATCGCTTACCCCCGAAATCAGATCGCAACATCCTAATTATTTGCTCCGTATGCTCGTGTAGCCCCAACGCGGGCGGCGGCGGCTGGGGCGGTTTCAAGATAAAATTATCGAACCATCGCTATTTCCTACTACGCTGAGGGCTAACCCGGTCGGGTATGTATATATATCGCGTCATATCGGATCCAGGTTGTGGGGGTTCGTACCGGGGGATTTCGCGGTTGACGACATTAGCGAAATTGACGGATTTCTGGAGAATCTTGACTATGGGATTCTCCGCGAGATGCGAGGTGAAATTACGGGAATTCTGAAATATTCTTCGAGTGAGCTATGAAATATTGAATAGTGAAAACCACACCATCTCGTGGTCATCTCTCAGATTTGATACGAAACGTCAAGTTAGCATTCAGGATTTTGCAAGGACAAATCAGTTCGGTCCTTTGAAAAAATGGCTTTGGCAGCTCATTTTGGTGGGTTCAATTCATAGAGCATTGAATTTCGTATGACATAACAGCATTTGGAAAAAGTTTTGGTTTTCTACTTTGATTGAAAAAAAAGAGCAGCTGAAATGCATCGAATGCTCCTGGAAGTTCATTGTGAAGATGCTTCAATTAATAAATCATGTAGGGAATGCTTTCGACCTTTAAAAAAGGCGATTTCCTCGTGGAAGAAAAGAGTCTCTGTGGATACTCAAAAAAATCCTAAGGACAGACAATTGGAAGCAATACTCGACAAGTGCAGTACAAAATATATCGACCCGGGTCATTTCGTTGACTAATTCGAGATCGCAGATTACGAATATGCAATTAGATTTTTTGTAGGATCAGTATTTTAGAAGATTAATCACTATTAGTGAAAAATTTCAGCTTTGGGGAGCTGTAGTAGCCAGTAAAAGAGCATTGGACATATGCTGATTTTTTTGATGACAGATGGATCCTTTGCAAATGACAAAATCCAATTTTTATTCATTTATCGCGAATAGTTGAGATTTTATGATTTTTTCCGAGAAGGTCCAAAATTTCCGATTTTCCATCGACCATAACTTGAAAAATAAATTTTTAAAAAAATATCTGTTTGCATATTCGTGTTCTACGCCCTCGAATTAGTGAACAGTATAAATTTGGTTTTCATCGGAGACCAAAAATATTTTTCAAAAAATCGCATTTTTTCCATGCATATGTATGGAAAATTTGAAAAATTTTCGATTTCCCGGATTTCAATAAAAATTTAAGTATTTACTAAATCGAGGGCGTAGAATACGAATATGCAAACAGAATTTTGCGGAAAGGCTTAGTTTTCAAGTTATGCTCAATGGAAAATTCGAAATTTAGGACCTTCGCGTAAAAAACCATAAAATCTAAACTGTTCGCGATAGGTAAATGAAACTTGAATTTTTTCATTTGCAAAGGATCAATCTATCACCAAAAAATCAGCATATGACAAGGACCTCTTTTCTGACTGCTACATCATCTCAAAGTTGATCCATTTTTTCGAAATTTTTCACTAGAATTGATTTATTCTCTGAAATACTAATTCTAGAAAAAATATAATTGCATGTACGCAATCTACGACCTTGATTTAGTCAAAAAAATGACCCAGTTCGATATAGTTCGAACAGTTCCACAGATTTGAAGTGTCACACATTCAGCTAATTATTCCGAAGGTAATTTTGTTTTTCTAGTTTCTAGTTTTCTATTTTATAGAAAAAAAGTGTTCCTTTCATTTCAATTTCTCGTATAATCAACTTGTGAGCATTTATACAAAGTGATTTCGGAATTCACCGGATAAATTTGAAAATTCTATAAACGAAACTCCGGAAATGATGAATCGTCACTGTCTTCCAGGGAATATCCAGCAATTTGAAGAGGGCGCCCTCAGGATCGTTGGGTCGGGAGCACCCACCCACCTCTGCACGCTGCTCATCTTATTTCCATTTCCAAAGGGGGCCGCTCTCCGTTTTCTATAAGAGCGGAGGCACATAACACCTCGCGCCATTTGCATACTCGTCAGCTGTTACGCGTCAACTTTTCCAGGGATAAAGTTGAACTAAAAAGGTACTCAGAGAGATAAACTATCAGGCCAAATGTGATGCATTCGAAATATCCTTTACATATTCGCGTGTGCTACTCTGCTCGCAAGCTGCCAGTGTCGAACTCATTTTGTATGGATGAATATATCAGGGCAATCGGATGCAAAGATTTCACCACCCCATCCCCCGTATCCTTCGCGTCTTCCACCGTTCCGCTTTTGTTATTTTTCGCATATATTAATTATTATGGAGAATATTCGGAAAGATTATTCGTGAGTTGGTGGGTACACAGAATGTGGAATAAGTGGATTCTCGGCATAATGATGTGCCGAAAAATTGGATGGATTCGGATGTGAGGCGATTGGGGTTGTTTAGCGACAGATTGGGATGCGTTCCTCGAAATTTTTTCGCAGTGGGACGAAACGGGTCTCTACGCTTACTCTGTTTGAGATGATACTAAAGATGGACTGAAAATTGTACTTTTTATTCTGCCTGCCACTACTTCGTCCACTCAATTTGGATTATCATGCAGTTATTTCGAAGAGAGCAGAACTGAAAAATGTATGGATATGAAGATATAATCAGCTTATGTCTAGTGCCTTCTTTGTGGCTGCTACAGCTCCTCAAAGTAGACAAATTTTTTCGAAATTTTGATTTATATCCCGAAATACTGATCCTACAAAAAATCTTATTGCATTTTCGAGATCTACGACCTCATATTAGTAGGTAAAATGACCCGGTTCGATATAGGAAATTGAGTAAATTTTTCTTTATTCATGAAGCGCGGGTAACCATCGGTAAAAGACGAACAAAAATTTATTTTTTTAGCTATATCGACCCAGGTCATTTTACTTACTAATACGAGGTTGTAGTTCACGAATATGCAATTAGATTTCTTGTAGGATCAGTACTTTGGGAAAAAAATCCCTTTTGAATTGGGTCAACTTTGAGGAGTCGTAGCAGCCAGAAAAAAAAGGAACTGGACTTAAACTGATTTTTTTTGTGATAGTTTGGTTCCTTACGAATAAAACAAACTAACTTTCCATTTATCTACCGCGAACAGTTTAGATTTTATGATTTTTTCCACGAAGGTCCAAAATTTCCGATTTTCCATCGACCATAACTTGAAAACTAATCCTTTCAGCAGAATTCCGTTTGCAAATTCGTAATCAACGCCCTCGCCTTAGTGAATACTCCAATTTCGGAGGAAATCGGAGAGATCAAAAATTTTTCAAATTTTCCATGCATATGCATGGAAAAATTACGTTTTTTTGAAAAATATTTTTGGTCTGCGATCGGAACCAAATTTATACTGTACACTAATTCGAGGGCGTAGAACACAAATATGCAAACAGATAATTTTTTAAAAATTTATTTTTCAAGTTATGATCGATAGAAATTCGAGGTTTTGGACCTCGAAAAAACCATAAAATCTAAACTGTTTGCAATAGATGAATGAAATGTAATTTTTTCTTTTTGCAAAGAATCAACCTATCCCAAAAAAAATCAGCATATATTCAGTGATTTTTTTCTGGCTGTTACAGCTCCTCAAAGTTGATCAATTTTTCAGAATAATCCACTAAAAGTGATTTATTTCCCAAAATACTGATCTTACAGAAAATCTAATAACATATTCATAATCCACGACCTCGAATTAGTCAGCGAAATGACCCAGGTCGATAAAGCTAAGTGAATAATTATTTTTTTGGTTAGATGTTTTTTTCGGGAAAGTCCAAAATTCTCGATTTTCCATCTACCATAACTTGAAAACTAATCCTTTCAGCAAAATTCTGTTTGCGTATTCGTAATCTACCCCCTCCATTCAGTAAATATTCCAATTTTGGTGGAAATTAGGAAGATCGAATTTTCCATACATGTATTGAAGAAAATTGCGATTTTTTGAAAAATAATTTTGGTCTTCGATCAGAACCAAATTTATACTGTACACTAATTTGAGGGCGTAGAACACGAATATGCAAACAGATATTTTAAAAAAAATTTATATTTCACATTAGTCGATAGGAAATTGGAAATTTTGGACCTTCGCGGAAAAAATCATAAAAACTAAATTATTCTTGGAAAATAGATTAAATACGGTTTTTTCGGTTTGCAAAGAACCAATCTATCACCGAAAAAATCAGCCTATGTCCAGTGCCTTTTTTCGGGATGCTACAGCTCCCTACAGCAAACAGTTTTATTTATGACAAATATTTTAAAGAAGTAAAATATGGAACGTGTTTGGAGTAACTCATCATTTCAAAATATCTCTTCTTCACTCTTCATTATGGCTTCTGATGTTTTTAGCTTTTAGCTAATGCTGCATTTACTCAAGGGTGGTCCTAATGCCTAACAAGCCCCAGCATCCAACCGAACCGATATCGATATCTACCGATGAATTTTTCAGCATCTGATCCTTGGAGAAAATAACCGTCTTTATACACTCGGCGCAAATTGACACGGCCGGAAAAATTCCCTAATCGGCATTTATGATTCATGAAGTCGGCTTAGCGCTGAATATTTCCTAATTTCACGGGTGAGGAGGGCACCGGGGGAGGCAGGGAGAGGCGTCGGAGTGAAGCCGAATATTTAGCAAGTGGGGAGATTCTTCTACACAAACAGCGCTAATCAAGATACACGATTATGACTTCCCTCTGCGGCCGCGGGGACATGCAGTGTGAGGAGACATAAAATTTTCTTGGTTCGTTGCCGTTCTCCCACATTCGCCAGCTTTATTCTTTGCTGTTATGGGGTTTTACTGTACTAATGAACGAGAGGGGGATCGAGAAATCTCATCCCGATATTATCCAGACAAGAGTCCACAAATTCAGTGATTATGGTTGTGTATGGATCCGAAACTATATATGGTGATCTATGCGAACGATGTGGCGAATGTATGTGATTGGATCTGCTAACTATACAGAGTGAGCCTGAAAGAACTAACCTGATGATCAAATTCATTTTTTTTTGACGGAAATTCAACATGTGAGATACAAGGTGCCAAATTAGAGAATAATTTACTTTTAAGAGTTGAGTTCTTTGAATTTCTGGTGTTTTTATGGTATGCAATTGTCACCATGAAGAAACTGCAAGATGCGAGTGGAGGTCTGTGTTGGGAGAAGATATATCACATAAATGTAGAACATTATCTCATTCGATAGAATCGTTTGTGAAATATAACTCGAAATCAATTTTCCAGGTTTTCTACAGTCTATGTCTCTTGAACCCAGTCAAATTGGGAACAATGGTAAAAGTGTTTCTCTTGACCTCAGGATTCTTCTCGTACAAATATTTTAACAGTGAATTTTCGAGGTCGAAAGAATCACTTTTTTCATTTATCATTTTTTCCGAATCGGCTCGGTTTGAACCATATAGGTTGTTGAAAAGGAACTGGCATTAGCTGATTTTTTTGGTGGTAGATTGGTTCATAGCGAATAGAAATAACCACATTCTATTCATCTACCGCGAGCAGTTTAGATTTTATGATTTTTTCCGCGAAGGTCCAAAATTTCCGATTTTCTATCGACCATCACTTGAAATATAATTTTTTTTTTAAATATCTGTTCGTATATTCGTGTTCTACGCCCTCGAATTAGTGTACAGTATAAATTTGGTTTTGATCGGAGACCAAAAATATTTTTCGAAAAATCGCAATTTTTCCATACATATGCATGGAAAATTGGAAAAATTTTTGATCTCTCCGATTTCCGCCAAAATTGGAGTATTTACTGATTCGATGGTGTAGATTACGAATATGCAAACAGAATTCTGTTGAAAGGATTAGTTTTCAAGTTATGATCGATGGAAAATCGAGAAGTTTGGACCTTCGCGGAAAAAATCATCCAACCAAAAAAAAAAGTATTCATTTAGCTATATCGACCTGGGTCATTTTGCTGACTAATTCAAGGTCGTAAATTATGAATATGTAATGTAAGATTTTGCAAGATCAGTATTTTGGGAAATAAATCACTTTTAGTGGAAAATTTCGAAAAAATCGGTCAATTTTGAGGAGCTGTAGCAGCAAGAAAAAAACCACTGGACATATGCTGATTCTTTTGGTGATAAAATGATTCTTTGCGAATAGGAAATACTACATTTCATTCATCTATCGCTAACAGTTCAGATTTTATGATTTTTTCCGCGAAGGTCCAAAATCCCGAATTTTTCATCAACCATAACATGAAAAATTGATTTTTTAAAAAATATCTGTTTGCATATTCGTGTTCTACACCTTCGAGTTAGTGTACAGTATAATTTTGGTTTTGATCGGAGATAAAAAAATTTTTTCAAAAAATCGAAATTTTTCCATACATATGCATGGAAAATTAGAAAATTTTTCGATCTCCCCGATTTCCACCAAAATTGGAGTATTTAGTGAACCGAGGGCGTAGATTACGAATATGTGAACAGAATTTTGCTGGAAGGATTAGTTTTCAAGTTATGGTCGATGGAAAATGAAAAAATCAGTGGTTTTTTTTTCTATTCGCAAAGAATCAATCACCAAACAATCAGCTTATGTCCAGTGCCTTTTTTCTGGCTGCTACAGCTCCTCAAAATTGACCAATTTTTTTTCCAAAGTACTGATCCTCGGAAAACTTAAAATTTTTATGGTATAGAAAAAAGTGTTCCTTTGAACTCAAGAATCTACTGTTGAAATATCTGCTTGAGTCAAAGACTGACCTTGTATATGTACAAGTGAAACAAGCTCACCATGTAAACTATGGAATTTCATATGTCTGATCAAGCATGTGCAATACCCGATTATCCGGGTTAAACCAACCCCCTGTAGCCGTAAACAGAAACCGCGTTTTCTAAACGACTTGGCTCCGTTCACGGCGTAAATCAAGGAATGAAGAAGGAAACGGTAACGGTATTAGAAACTCGCAGATGAGCATCCGAGGAGGGCCGGTTAAGATTACACTTGAATTATGGGTACAAAGATATCTAATTGTAGCCTAAGGGCTGCGAGGGGGCGCAACTTGACCCCGCACTCACCCCTGCGTCAGGAACTGAGAGAGCGGTTTCGTCTCACACTCCTTACAGGCCATTTACCGCCTCACTACATTTGCCAAAACGGCAGCTCATTATTAACGCCACCGCCGCCACCATAGCTAAGTCAACGTTTGCTGAGGTGCGCTGCTTACTAATTTCAATAGATTAACCGTGCACATTTAACCCATTCGCCTAAATCGAGTTATTTGTAATTAACTGGCTTCTATTCGTGTTGCTCTCTCGCGTTTCCGCCTCCTTGCGGACCCGCGGCGAACGGCCTCGTCTTGCCGCAGCCGCAGATTAATGCTCATTACCGGAATATCGGCGGCGATGCTGCTTGCTGCATGTGCCCGGATCGGCAGATGTGGAGAAGGGCCACTCGGAGGTTTCGTTATTGACGCCGGGATCGATCTTGGGCGGTTTCGGGGGCCTAAAGTAGCGTCACTTCTGAAAACGCGCGAGGCAGTTTTTTGCCTCGCTGGTTTCGCAGTGCCAGAAGTAGCTTTTGGCTCTACGGAGAGGCTACACGTCCACAAGGTCAAGATTGCTGACTAAATCTGGGGATATCTTGTTTGGTTGACCATTTCCTTTTTTTTGTTTGACGAAAAACGATACAATACTTTGAAATGATTAAGAATCTATACTCCGCATTCACTTTCATTTTAGCACTCGGTTGGCCATGGAAATTTGACACATTTCACTCTGTATAGTACGAAAATGTGGGGTTATGACGCTTGTCAAAACATTTTTGGGTTTTATATCAACGCTATGTTGCCCGTTTTACGTAAAAGTTTCTGTTATTACGTATTTTATCACAATGTCGAATTTCTTCGGAAAATATGTGACGAACATAATTTAATTTCATACAGACTGATTGAAGGCATACCAAATCCAGTTATTTGCATGAAGAATACAAGGGATCAGTATAATATCATAATATGCACTAGCTTGAGGAGAGTTAATGTTCGTAACTTCCATTTGCTTGAATAGGTACGTTACATCAGATGTAGATTTCAAAAATTTTCACCCGAAAATGAAATGCATATGATGCAGGGGTTGCGAATGGGTATCTCCCGAAGGAATTAACAGATAATTACAAGAATGTTAAATTCTTCAACAAAAATCATTTGCATCAATGTAAGTAAAAGGAATTAAAGGAAGTTTCATGTCAAGATGAACTTCACCTTTGAACAAAAATTTCACATGAATAAACAATCAACAGGACAACTGGCGCGTATTTGTGGCTGTTCATCATTGATATAATAATAATAATTAGGTATTTATTGGTACCTTAAGACATTTACAATGTATAGGACAAGTCATATGAAAAATTGAAAAATCAATTTTCGGGAACTTATTCTACGATGACATTCATCGAAAATCCTGTAGCGAACTTTTCGCATTAATTCACTCAAACATAAAATTCTCAAATGCCACCACTTTTTTGGGTCTCCCAATAGAAGGAAATTCTTTGTCATCCTCTTCATTCACAATCTTTCTGATGGTGGAAATATTCAGCTGAAATATAAGTCGTTTAGATTCAGATGAAACATTATATGAATTCTCTTACCTTGAATATGTTCGCTACCGTCTGACGTATTGTGGATTTTAGAATATAGGGGTATAATTATTTGAATGAGCGGACCTGAATTTTTAATAGCACTTCCTGAAATCCTGTCTTCTTTTTCAATCACTTTCGGCATTTTCGTAATAAAAATTAATATTAGTTGTGGCAACGGCGTTATGACATTAACGACATTTCATTAGTGCCAACCTTACTCCGTTCTAGTTACAAAAACTTGAGAAAATTATTTCATAGCCAACCGACTGCTAAAATAAATGTGAATGGAGTATAGTCAGTAGTTCCAGAGAAATCCTTCAATATCTGGGATGGCTTGAAAGTTCATCATTCAACGCATTTGGAAGAGATTTTCCGAAGGAACACTGTTCTTTTCGCCTCAAATGATATGGTTGATCTTCGAAGGAGATTCATCGAATATGCAACAACGTTAACGAAGGACAGCATCCCTACTAACCCCTATTTTTTCCCCTTTGGTAACAGTTCCCCCGCTGTCATCGTATCGTAGCAATGTTGATAGAAGGAACCCTTCCGATATTTCTTTCGCGAACTTGAATACAAATTATTCATTTCATTGGAAAATTAACTTTTTCGCAGCCGATCCAATCGTTGCCGAATTATTACGCGCCAAGGTCTCAAGCACGTCGCCATGACGACGGCATAAAGGGGCATTTCCGGTCGGGTCCCAGTTAGCGGGCGGTTTTTCGAGATGCTAAAAATTAAAGTTGTGAAAAAGCCAAACGACGTTTTGCGACAGAAGCTTAATTAGGAAACGTTTTCGGGACTGCCTTAAATCACGGACCGTAGAATTAGTCGGATGAACGCATCAAAGCGAACCGGCGCGGTTGGGGGGTGCGAGAGGGGCGCTTTTCCACGGAACCGTCGGTATTTACCCTGGATGAATGTGAACTATTCAGTATACAACTTTTTTCGTCGACTGCTATTAGACAAAATTGTCCCATCAGTTTGGCGATCGGTTTTTCGTGCATAGCAGGATTTTTATGTTACACCCAATGAAAAGGGGTGGAAAATCATCGCTGATATCTCAAAGTCAGACATCCACTTAGAAATAATGTTAAATACGTTTCAGGGTTACTGTGAGTTACCGATCAAATCCAATCGTAGGAAGAAAAGGTGTCTTATGCTTTCAGAAACACGCAAAGGCATATATTCCTAAAGATGGTTGCTTTCCTCTTAAGGTATCTCATCCCTAGAAAATTAGTTTCTCTAGAATCTATAAAGAATGGGTAAACTGAGTAATTATGACGCCTTTCATAACTCAATGGAATTTTGGCGGTATGTGCTGGGGTGAGTTCACGCCATTTGAAGAATGGCGTGCTCTTGGGGTGATTGTTTCGTCCCACTGCTAGGGTCGGACTCATCAGGTAGGTTAATGAACCCTAGCAGCTACCTACGACAATCGCCGAAGCAGCGTAGTTTGTGCCTGCTATAAAAGCCGGTTACGTCGAGGGTATAGAGTGTTGCGTCGCCGGTGGCGCCATCGTTTGGCGTATGCTGCACCGCAATAGACGTATAATCTACCCTGTGATCGCAACCGTCGTGCGCAGTGATGCCATCGTTTGGCTACCCTTGGTACCATCATGGTGAGATGAAGTATTCCTCTACCATGGGTACAACTACGCCGCCACAGAATATTGATGATTAGTCCAGTATCAATTTCCAATAAGATGAAGCCAGATCACACATAGCTGCAGAAATCACTAAGTACTCTATAGTGAATGTATTTCGGACCACCTGAGGACTATTTAACTATAATTATCTGACTTTCTCAGATACTACGTTCTATAAACCAGTTGTATTATGTGTAGGGCTTGGCCTTACCTACAATAACTCAATCCTGAGCTTAATACACTATTTAAAGCATTTATGACCTGAAAATTTTCCTCGGCTAACATGGTGTTCTTATTCAAATGTCATATAGTGTAGTTCTCACGATGCTCCTCGCCATAAATCACAATTCCAGCAGGAACGTTGGAAGGTAGAGCTGCTCAGTTGTCTCGAGGCCCGAAATCATGGTAGGCAGTCACGAAATATGGAAAGGAGGCATAAATGGCCGTATAGAAAAGGCAAAATTCGCATTGTGTATCGCTGCCAGTGTTCGGCTCGCCTCGCTCCAGGAAATTGCATTAGTAGGCAGATCCATAATTTAATACTAAATAGCTCGGATTTGGCCCGATTCATCAACCCCTTCGGGGACACGGATATCAGTGATTACCCCCCGATTTTCTGATATATTCCTGTAGCTACACGGCTGATAGACCTTCTGGAAGAACCAGAGGCGTCGTACGCGACGTAGAAAAGTCAGAGGCAGCTAGAATTTTCCCATATCATTTGAAGGATCCCATGAGATTATCGAATTTTGTATTTGTTGTATTGACAGTCGAATAGTAGAGTATCTTATAAGTTAGACAGTTTCTTTCTAGGTTCAAATCCAAATCTGTCGATCCAAAATATTTCTGCCTCGAAAATTCTCTGATATTTGGTGTCATTCCATTGGCGGTACCATGCAATAAGAGTATTTCTTGGGACAATCTTCCTTTCCTTAGTTTTGAACTGAGTATGTAGTAGGTACTCTCAAATGTCTGATTTCTTCGATATATTTCCGCATTTTCGAATAAGATCAGCTGAAACTGGTAGTTTTAGCCCCTAGTTGCATGCTTCTGGAACGTTTCTAGTTATAAATTTTTTTTACCTTGAACTCAGAATAGTTTCAGCTTAATTCGGTGATGGGGGTGAATGTGAACCCTTGCCTGAAGAGATTGGATCTCTGGGAAGATTCAGCCTATAATATCGTGAACTTTCCCCATTTTTAGCGTGAAAAGTTTCTGATTAACGAACTCGTTCACCCTTAATTCAAGAAACGGAGATAACGGTTTAGCCACGAATATTGTTATATAATTTTTGAGAGAAAACAGTATTGGTCGAATGTGATATTCTTAATTACATTATCAAATTTGAATCTACCATGGTTTTTCTGGGAGGTACTATCGAAATATCCCGAAAAAGATGGGGTCAGTTAAAAATTCGTCAAGAACTGGAGTCGATGAAATTTCGGGATTTATTACTAGAAGAGTGGCTCTTTCAGGATAAATATCACTGGAATAAATTACTAGAAAAGTTAATCTTAAGCACTTGAGAGAAATACACTGCGCAAAAAAATCAACGCACATTATGGAAATCTCAAATTTATTCTACAACTGAAGGTGTTCTCAATGATAATTATTTTAATCAGAATTATGCATGCATATGTTATCCACTTTCAACGGTTTTCTTCAATACAGATGTTTTTTCCCAGCAGGAATAAAAAAAGATGATATTATCAGATTTTGAATGTATTGGCTCCATTCTAAAATCAGTTGTTCTCGATCAATTCTAGTGATCAATAGTTTTCCTTTCGTTTGATTTTCTACACTCGATCGCTATGCAACGCGAAACACGCAATTTGACCCAAGAGGAATGTGCCCAAGCGGTAGTTTTGCGAGAAGAAGGGTGGACATACACAAGAATTGCAGAAAGGTTTGGAGTTTCCCATACAAGTGTGTCCAGAATGTTGCAGCGATTCAGGGAGACAGGTATGAATGTCCGAAGACCAGGACAGGGTAGAGCACGGGTAACCACTGCCAATCAAGAACGTTACTTGAGAGTTTCTTCGTTGAGACAACGGTTTGCAACCGCTCGCCTCCTTCAAATTCAGCTTGAGCGAACTCATGAGGTGCAAATTAGCACTCAGACAATAAGAAATTGCCTCAGAGAATATGATGTAAGGCCAAAGGCCCAGCTTTTACCTCAACCCATCGAAGGGCATATCCATTAGGAAGAGGCCGATTGGGAAAGAGTTCTCTTCACAGATGAGTCCAGATTCTGCCTCTACCATTGTGATCGACGTTCCCTTGTATACAGACGTCCACATGAAAGATATGCTCAGTGCAATTTCCTGAATACTAGTGGTTTCAGGGGAAGGATCGATTATGGTATGGGGTGGAATATCTTTGACTGCTCGCACAGACCTATTGGTCGTTGATTATGGAGCTATGAATGCTGATAAGTATATAAGGAACATTCTTGAAGAGCATGTAGTGCCATTTGCCCCATACATTGATGAAAATTTCATTTTTATGGACGATAATGCCAGACCCCATCGTGCGCGCATCGTTCAGGAGTACCTTGAAGAGGTTGAAGTCTCTCGAATGGAATGCCCAGCAGGAATGCCAGATCTCAATTCGAACAGCAGATTTGGGACAACCTCAATAGAAGGCTGAGAAGTTCAGAAAATCATCCAGCTACTCTTAATGACTTAGGAATCCAACTCGGAGAAATCTGGGAAGGATTAGATAAGAACATTTTAAGATCACTCATTTTGAGTATGAACCGTCGTTGCCGAGCTGTAATTAACGCAAGGGGTGTAAATAACGAGTATTAAATCACTTATTTCAGTATTTTGAAAATTGTTCATTTCTCTTCTTTCACATAAGATTCGGCGAAATCCTGAATTTGTCTTTCATTTAATGTGTCTTGTTTCGTTCAAAACCTTCCCGAGAGAACATAAAAAATAAGTTATAAAGTCAATGTAGAGTTAACTTTCATTAAAATTGAGATTTTCAGAATGTGCGTTAATTTTGTGGCGCAGTGTATTTTGTCGAAACTTTTTATTCATCAATTAAATGATGATCATAATAATTTGTCATCTCAGAACCAGTGGAATGAAACATCCTGCTGTCTCTGCTGTTTTCTACATGGAATCTCCACGTAGCGTTCGGAAGGTGCGAAACCGAAAACGTCATTTTCTTATTACGCCGAGCGGCAGTTTCCTGCAGCAACGTCTGCCCATTTTGTATCCGAGTAATTACATTAAAAATTAAAACCGGGACGTGGCAGAAACAATGTTCGGGCGGTGGCGGCGCGTATGCGTTCTTTTATTAAAAGTGTGTGCCCACAGAGCCGCGACAGGATGAAGTTTTAATCACCAGATAAAGGAAATCTCAGGGCGGCGGTGAAAAACAAAAACCGGGAAAGCTGCGGGGGCCCGGAGCCATTCCGGAGACGCGGATTTAAATGCGGGGAGACGGAATTCACCTACAGCATTAGCATGGTGTCTTTCTCTAACCTTACTTAATTATAAAACGCGCCGGGCTAGCGACCATGTCGGGATATTACGACGCGGAGCTTTCTCGTCCTCTTTTTTTTTTTAAATTAATACGATTTCGCTCCAAGATGAAAAATAAATTTTCGAAGGGGGAGAACGACTCCCTCGCAGGTAGATACGTTGCCTTGTCACAAACAGCTTGACTTGTTGGCCCTGAAGGAGAGATATTTCAAGGCTCCTTTAGGTCTTGAGCTACGATTTTATCGTTCGGATAAGGAAAACATAACCTAGTTTTCTTTCTGTTCGCCTTACTTCCTATCCCAGTTATGCCTGACTTACGACTATCAGAGAAGTAATTCTCACATCGTTTTCCCACGCTTTTTCTTGTGACTTGAACACTATATCTTTATACCTATATCAGGATATTGTTGTTCAAGTTATTTGGAGTTGGAAAAGTCCTTTACAAGGATATATCGATTCTAGTTAGCCTAGACCATGCATTGCGTCACCATAGCAACAAATAATATCTTATTAGAAGTGTCAGTATGAAATTTGAGGTCAAAAAAGTAAACCAATGTTAAAATAAATTAAAAGAAAGAAGACGTCCACCGAAGTTGTGAAAATAGGAAAGTTGGAGTATCGAGCCATCATCAAGTACTTGTTTCTAAAAGTATTAAGAGGTATGCAGATTTACGAAGATATACTTAATACCCTTGATCATCAATGTCCTTCGTATGCGACCGTGAAAAATTGGACTGCAAGCTTCAAAAGAGGTAAATTTTCCATTGAAGATGATGACCGATCGGGAAGGCCAGTTTCTGTGTCAGTCCCCGAAAATATCGATGCAGTTCATGACATGATTTTATCAGATCGTCGAATTGGGCTAAAACGGATATCTGAAGCACTGAATATTTCATACGAACGCGTTCATCATATAGTTCACGTCTATTTGGACATGAGAAAAATTGCTGCATAATGGATCCCCAAATGTTTGAATGTTGACCAAAAGCGTGCAAGGGTAGAAGCATGGCGTTCGATCTGTGCTCGATTTGAAAACGATGTAGACTTCTTGAACCGAATTGTTATTATAGATGAGACTTGGGTACATTTCTACGATCCAAAAACAAAGCAACAATCGATGGAATGTCGACATTCTGGTTCTCCAAGACCTAAGAAGTTTCGTGTACAAAGATCTGCTGGAAAAGTTCTTGCTTCAGTTTTTTGGGATTGCCATGGAGTAATCATGATTGATTTTTTGGATAACGGTGGAACAATAACCGGAGATTACTATTCGACATTACTGAACATTCTACGGGAAAAAATTAAATAGAAAAGACGCGGAAAGCTATCCAAAGGTGTTTTGTTTTTGCAGGACAACGCCCCTGCACACGAATCTCATGTTGCCATGCAAAAAATTCGTGATTTAGGGTTTGAATTACTAGAACACCTCTCTTATTCAGCAGATTTGGCTCCATCCGACTATCATCTCTTTCCTCAACTGAAAAAAAGTTTAAAAGTTCGTAAATTTTCTTCCAACGAGGAGGTAATAAAAGCTATAGTGGCCTGGTTTGCAGAGCAAGAAGAAACATTTTTTTGAAAGATCTAGAGACGTTGCAGGTTCGCTGTAATAAATGTATCCAATTAAGAGGAGAATATGTTGAGTAATAAAATATTTCGACATTGAAATTCTGTTTGGTTCTATAGTAGGCTAAGAATTTTTCAATATATCCTCGTAATATTCCCAATAAAGAAGGGTATGAAGAACTTTCATTCAAAAATAGAGGTTCAATCGTCCCCTTCCGAGCTATAAAGCATTAGCAATCAGAGATCGGCATAACTATTTCATCGGGACCGTCATCCACCCCTTTCTGCGTTCGCAACGAACCGAAATAGGGCCGAAGAAATTGACGGTGGCGTACTTTCAAGAAAGGAGAAACGAGGGGAGTTTTGAATCAATATTTGATTGCGGGAATTAGTGCTTTATCGGGATTCAGCAGACCTCTTCGGCTTGATGAAGGTTTCTTGATTGTTTGACAGCGGCCATGTATACGCGTGAAGAATTAACGAGGGCCCCAAAGGTGGCCCCGGTCACTGCGGACGCCCCCTCGGTCATCCAGGAACAAGCTGGTCATTAACTATTCGATCTATTGACGCCACGAATAGATTGCCCACAAGAATCCAATTTCGCCTTCGACGGTTGCCACTGCGTGTCTGGAAAATTTGCCGCTACACGAATTGTTTGTTTGGGTTCCCTGACCTGAATGTATGGGGCGTCCATGGTAATCGGGGTCGTTAACAACGTTGCACCGATGCTCTTCTAGGAGGGCTCTAGACTCGACTCGTAGGCCTTTTTGATCAGGATGGATATGGGGAGGGCGTCGGACCTTTCGTCATTAAACTACGTTCTGGATGATCTTGCAGAATAGATCTTGGTTATCCCAGAAATAGCTTTATTCTTCTAGCACCGAAAGTCATTCTATTTAACCGAGATGTCTCTTGAATGAAATGGTCTGACTGAGATATCCTAGAAATATCCACAACAAATACCTGCTCAAGATCATTTTTGACGAAAGAAATGATTCTTGGATATCCCAGAAACGTACTACAAATGTCTCAAGTAAAAGTAACTATTTCTGGGACATTTCTGATTCCTGAGGGGCATTGGTGGTAGAGTACCCTTGGAGCAGGATATCCCTGGATAACTTTTTTCACTAGTGATTCCTAGGAGCCCTTTCAAAGGATATCACTTGTGTAGATTTTCGAGAAAACCCTGCAGTAACTTTAATGACCAGAACAATCCTAGGAGGCTTCATTTGGAAGTAACTGGGTTTTTTTGTAATCAAATGTTTGACTTCGACAAGAAAGTCTAAAAACAGAGACTTCCTGGAATATACCAATATACATGGTGATTTTTGAGGTCCAAGGAAACATTTTTACCTAAACCATTTCTTCCGATTCAGCCCTGATAAAAAGATTTAACTATCTTAAGTTTTCATGAGCTGTGCTTAAAAATGAATAGCTGAATCTGTGACACTACACATCTGTGAATTTCTAATTCAGCCTTGTACCCAATTTTTCAAATATCACAGATACTTTTTAATTTTTGAACATGAAATTACTCGAAAACGGCGTATTATACGAAAAAATATATGGAATACTTCGATTTTATAAAGGTTCAAATATTCATTAGATAGCGTCCAATTTAGTTTCAAGAATTTTTGGTATTTTCATGGTAAGTAATGGACATAATAAGAAAACTGGAAGACGTGAATGATTCTTGTGTTCGAAAAAGATTCATCAAACATATGAAAAACTATATTCCGAAATTCATTTCATTCGATGGAACCGTTTGTGAGTGAGAACTGAAAATAACATTTTCTATGGTTTTTCAACAGCCTGTATCTTTTGAACCGAGACGATTCGGAAAAAATGGTAGAGGAAAAAAGTGTTTCTTTTGACCTCAAGAATCCACTGTTGGAATATTAGTACGAGTCAAAGACTGGCCTACAAACTCAGATTTTACATGACTCCAATACAGCGCGGAACTCGCAATCATCAGACAAAACTCTCACGGATCTCTTCTTCGCTCGAAACTTTTCGCCGGGACATCTCACCCCCTCCCCTCCGCGGATTCTCAATCAGGATTCAATCTCCAGCTCGTTTGTATTCCGAAATAAGCGAGCGTTTTACGTGATCACACACAACGAATCGGTTGTGGCGGTTTCTTCATCTCCTGTATCAAACGTTGACACTTAATTTCCTTTCGCTTTCTAATTTCAAATCGCTGCTCCCGGGGGTTCATCATCCCCTTTCCCTGCATTCTGCGCCGTCTGCGCCACATTTGTCGAAAATATCTTCTTAAATGGAACTAGAGTATTTCATTCGACAGAAAAATTAGCTTTACGCCTTCGATGATACATACAGGGGAGCCTTTGATCCGTACAGATATTTTAGCATCAGAATTTCGAGGTCAAAAGAGACACTTTTTTCCTTTTCCATTTTTTACGAATCGGCACGGTTTAAAAGATAGAGGCACTTGAAAAACCGAAAAAATTTTTATTTTCAGTTCTAACTCACAAACGATTTTATCGAATGAAACGAATTTCTGAATACAGTTTTTCATTTATTCGAAGAAAAAAGCATATTGCATTTTCAATATGTAGCAACACTGCTTTTGAGCTCTCGGAAAAGATCTGTTCATAAAGAGAGCTCGAAGTTGAACAATTCTAAAAACTGCAATTTGTTGGTCCTTCGATGAGGATTTCACCGCCGACAATATCCCAAAATGGCCCTTGTCACACCTAAAGGCATGAATACAGAACGGCATCATTCCGGAATTACGGGCATCTGCAAGAAACTTTTCGAATTTTTCATTTTGTCGTCATACGTCGGGAGTTTCCACTCCAGGGACCGCGCGCCGGCAAATACGGCGGGCAACGTGGCGTGTGCACTGCGTGATATATTGACATTGAGAGGGTCCGCATAAAGGGCGAATAAAGTGACCGGAAGCTACACACAGAACCCGTTCGACCTGCAAATAAGATGTTCTACGACAGCGCGCGTCTTCCCCTGCGGATGTATATCGGCAAACATCAATAAGACGCTTATAGGTTACCTCAATATTGGCCTTTGACACACGAGAAGGGTTAATTGAATCAATGGATCGCCATAATGGTCTTTCTGAATTCGTAAGTAGCCGGATTGGCCGGACCGGCGGTCGTTAGGGTGTTTGCCGGATGTCTGATGGTGGTATGTAGAAGTTTTGGTTCGATTTCGACTTTGAGAAGGAAGAAATAACGCGTCTACGGAGTCGTCCTTGGAATATTCAGTGCTTCTATCTGACTTGAAACATCACTAACTAGTGAGGCAAGAAAAGAGGTGCTTTTTCCTGGTGGTTTTCCTGGAAGACTCAGATTTTAGACTGCCAGAAGTCTGTTGGAATGTATCGCTATGTTGCATTTCTTATAGTTTCATTCTAGGTTCATTTTCACTCATTTTTCGATCGCGCATACCTTTATGAGTTGAAAATCTTAAATCATTATTCCTTGGAGGCAAGCCTCTGTACCCCTATGTAATTAGGAGCCTAGTTTTACTAGGAGACTTCTGCACCATCATCGTGGCCTTCAGCTATCTCAATAACCCCATTTCAAAACAGCTTGCTGTCTAGGATAACTACAGATTTCCAGTCTACCCTATGATGTCTCCATTTAAGAGACGGTTTTCATAGTTGGGAGTTGCTTTTTCCAGGTAAATAGAATTGGAATTGGTTTGGTTAATGTTTAGCCCTACTGACAAACACCATCGTTCAATACTTCTGAGGACCCTCCACATTGAATCAGATAAGGTGCTCTCGAATTTTCATCTTACTTATAGAGCCTGGATTAAGATTTGATGGTGAAAATTATCGCGGAACTTCAATATGCAGACGACTGCGCACTTATAGCTAGCAGCCAGGGGGATTTACAGATAATGCTGGACACCTATAAATATATATACGAAGCTTTAGGCCTTAGACACAACATCGACAAAACCAAAATCCTGGTAAGTCCGCCAGACAACCTTCAAACAGACATCAGCCTGGAGAATGAAACTCTAGAACAGGTCGAGCAGTTCAAATACTTGGGAAGCTTCATGGATACTAGGGCTAACCTGGACAAGGAAACACACAAACGTATCAATTCGGCATCACGGGCATTCTGGAAGCTAAAGGTCAGAGTGTTTCAAAAACACTACCTCAATCTGAAGACCAAGACAACTGTTTACGAAGCAGTCGTCCTCCCAACGCTTCTTTACGGAAGCGAAAGCTGGACGCCCTACAGGTCACATTTCAAACAACTTGAACAAATGCAACAACGTCATCTAAGACAAATAATGCACATCAGATGGTTCCACAAAGTTTCGAATGCAGAAGTCTTGCAGCGCGCGATTTGTATAACAATTGAGACTCAAGTAACGAAGGCCCGACTCAGATGGAGCGGCCACATTCTGCGGATGCAAGACACAAGACTCCCCAAAATAGCTCTGTATGGCGAATTCACAGAGGGAGCTCGGAAACCAGGAGGCCAGTATAAGCGGTTTAAGGATATACTACATCAATACCTAAACTCAGTTAATGCCAATCATAACTGGGAACATCTAGCGTTAGACAGGTCACAGTGGAGGTCTATGGTGCACAGTTATAATGGAGACTCGAGAAGAATACAGCAGCGGCCAGATCTGGTTGGCGACTATCCATGCCCGGAATCTGGAAGGATCTGTAGGTCACGGTTGGGTCACTTCAGTCACAGGAGGGCACACAGTCGCAAGTAACCCTAAGAAATTATAAATTTGATAGCACCGATAGTCTGGTTTTTGGGTCTTTTTGTAGATTTATTCTTCGGTAACGAGATTTAGCAATGAATGGATGAATGGACGTCAGCATATCTAGAATGCTGAACAATATACAGGCCAAGTCTTTGACTCGTTCGAATACAGTACATATTATTGAGTTCCAAAGAAACTCCTCTTTTCCTGTAACTTTTTTTCCGAATCTGCTCGATTTAAAAGATGTAGGCTGTTGAAACACGAAAAGAAAAAATAACAAATTACTGGATATTAGGTGACTTATCTTGCGTTTATTCCTAATTTCAAAAAATACGAGTGTCATCGAGCGTCGCCGGGCGGTTCGTCGTTCAGAAATTGGAATTCGCAGGGCCGCGAACGATTCTTTCGGTCGCTTCCCGGGAGAAAAGCACCCGAATGAAAAATTTAGATTGCATTAGAGGGAATAAGACCCCTTGAGCCACTACAAATCAACTAATTAGCGTGCTAGCTGAGTGACTCCCCCTCTTCAACGTTTCCCGGGGCGCTGCTTGGTCGGATTCGATCGCCATTTTTCCGTTTCTGTCGCATTTTTTCCACAGGGCCCTTCGATGGGATCCGGGGACATTACCCGGGAGAAAAATGAATAAAATTAAACAGGATTGCTGGCCGCGTTTCGCCCGTGATCCGCGACGAGGACTCTGATTCTGCCGATAACCCTTTCGGCTTTTTTTAGAATTCCTCTCGGTGTTATCACGACGCTAAGAGGGGCGATAATTCTTAGGGACAATTCTTCGTCGGAATCCGGACTTGAGTGGTAATGTTAAAGATTCTTGAACAAATCTGGTCGGGAGAATTTAGAAAAATATGTGTAGCTTTTTTTTGGCCAACTTGGAGATCACAATTCACTGTGATCAATTGATCTACTATGTTCTTTTTGGCTTTCAGATGCATACAGGGTGAGACAAACGAAAAGGGGAGATTCCTTAAGTGAGTTTAAGAAAAAAAAGTCCCATAAACATGGGGTCGCAAATGTTTCGTTTTCGAGATACAGAGTGTTGAAGTTTGAATTTTTTTCAAGTTTTTTTCTCATAGTATCTACACTTCACAATATATTTAACTGAAATTTGGCATAGATATCACATTTTAGAGTTCTCACCACGTGATATGGCAATTTCGATAGAAGATCTACAGGGTGATATTTTTTCTGGAACACTGCCACCTGTTCTTCTGCAGAACTTTTTTTTGGTGAGCAACTGTTAATTTGAAACTAGCTAAATCTATGATCCTACACATGTTTGGATCTTTCAAACAGAGTTGCATTCGGTCAAAGTACCCAATTCATAAAATTTCACAGATACTTTTTAATTTTTGAACATCGAATTATTCGAAAACGGCGCATTTTACGAGAAAATGTGAGGAATACTTTTATTTCACAAAACGTTCAAACATTCATTAGATAGCGTTCAACTTAGTTTCAAGAGTTGGGTTCTTTGGATTTTTGGTATTTTTTTGGTACGTAATGGTCATAATGAGAAAACTGGAAGACGTGGTTGATATCTTGTGTTTGAAAAAGATTCATTGAATAAATGAGAAACTATATTTCGAAATTCATTTCATTCGATAAAACCGTTTGTGATTTCAAAAATAACATTTTTTATGGTTTTTCAACAGCTTGTATCTTCCAAACTGAGCCGATTCGGAAAAAATGGTATGGGAAAAAAGTTTTTTTTTACCTCAAGAATCTACTGTTGAAATATTCGTACGCGTCAAAGACTCACCCTGTATGGGTTTGATGAAATAAGCGGATTGATGAATATCCTTCGAAAAATCTCCGATGTAGACTCTTGCCTCGCGAAAATAATCGTGAACTCGAGAAGTTCCATCCGCGGACAATTCCCCAAAAATTAATTTCCAAAACAATGAAAATAATCCCATCCGAGGTGAAGTGCACTGAAGAGGAGGACTCTCTCCGGTTCAGTTTCTTGGTGAGGGGATTGTCGGGATCGAGTGTTTGTTCGGCAACCGGGAGCTGTTTTAAATATCAGCCGATAATTTAATTAAGCCAGTCCCTCTTAAACGTTTCTTTTTGTTCGAGTAAGCAAAAGAGCCGAAAGAATCTGCGGCAACGACTTTCATTGTATTTTTATTGGGGCACTCTTTGAGGGGAGCCTTTGTATCTGCCCGAACACGAATCACCTGATTTCCTTTGTTCAATCTGATATAAAAACAGCCTGTTTAAACTGTTTCCTCCAGGTGTTTTCCGTATTTATTACGGGGAAGGTGATGGTTTTATTAAATTTAACGTCGTCCATTGAGAGGACTTCGAGCAGGGGATTCAGGGCTCCTGACGTAAAATCTGGAGCTTTTGTGCTCTTGCATAACCAGAGAAGTTCATTCATTCATTCATTGCTGTATCCCGTTACCTGGAATAAATCTACAAAAAGAAGAAGAAAAAAATTTCGAACAGACTTGTAATTTCTTAGGGCTAGTTGCGACTGTGTGCCCTCCTGTGATTGAAGAGACCCAACTGTGACCTACAGATCCTTCCACACTCCGGGCATGGATAGTCACCAACCAGATCTGGCCACTGTCGTATTCTTCTCGAGTTTCCATTATAACTGTGTACCAAAGACCTCCACTGTAACCTGTCCAACGCAGTTGTTCCCAGTTATGATTGGCATTAACTGATTTTAGGGATTGATGCAGTATATCCTTGAACCGCTTATACTGGCCTCCTGGTTTCCGAGCTCCTTCTGTGAATTCGCCATACAGAGCTATTTTGGGGAGTCTTGTGTCTTGCATCCGCAGAATGTGGCCGCTCAATCTGAGCCGGGTCCTCGTTACTTGAGTCTCAATTGTTGTACAACTCGCGCGTTGCAAGACTTCTGCATTCGAAACTTTGTGGAATCATCTGATGTGCATTATCTGTCTTAGATGACGTTGTTGCGTTTGTTCAAGCTGTTTAATATGTCGCCTGTAGGTCGTCCAGCTTTCGCTTCCGTAAAGAAGCGTTAGGAGGACGACTGCTTTTCAAACAGCTGTCTTGGTCTTCAGATTGAGGTGGTGATTTTGAAACACTCTGACCTTTAGCTTCCAGAATGCCCGTAATGCCGAATTGATACGTTTGTGTGTTTCCTTGTCCAGGTTAGCCCTAGTATCCATGAAGTTTCCCAAGTATTTGAACTTCTCGACCTGTTCTAGAGTTTCATGCTCCAGGCTGATGTCTGCTTGAAGGTTGTCTGGCGGACTTGCCAGGATTTTGGTTTTGTCGATGTTGAATCTAAGGCCTAAAGCTTCGTATATATATTTATAGGTGTCCAGCATTATCTGTAGATCCTCTGGGCTGCTAGCTATAAGTGCGCATAACCAGAGAGATACTGAAATCAACGTTCCTGGCTAGTGAAAGGAGTTTGCGCTTAAATTTCACTTTTTATTCCTTTTGATTCCCGAGTCATCGAGAACCCAGGTTAAACAGACCTTGTAATTCTTCCTAATTCGCTGAGTTACTCCTTTATCGTCTTAAAATCGATGACTATCTCAATCTTTGGGTAGCAACCTGACGACTGTTAAATGCGAATCTAATCTTAAAATGACTATATCTGTTTATCAGGGCCGAATCGGGAAAAATGGTAAAGGAACAAAGTCTTTCGTTCTAGCTCAGGAATCCACTGTTGAAATAATTATACGAATCAGACCGAGACTCACCCTGTATAGTAGTAACGACAGTCCTGGATTTGTTTGAAATTTGAAACGAGCAGCATCGACGCCGATACGCCATCGAAGAACCAACGAAATCGAAGCTCCACTCCAGATTTAACTCGTTTAATCTTAATTCGATCTGCCGAAGTTTCGTTACTTAGCGTCTGGCGGTGATCCTCATTTATAACTTCGCAATATAATAATGAATCTTCATAGAGAAAGACGTCGCGCCGACCGAGAAAATTCCCGCAAGACGATCCATTGTTTAATGCTAGTTGGCGTTTTCCTAAAGTGAGAAGGCAAGCGCCTAGTCATTTTCATAAATCACAAATCATTCTCGCCTTAATTCTGCGGCGGCGGAGAGCGAGCATGGGGGGCACAGCGAGTGTGAAGTGAAGACCGAGCTAAGAACTCATATTGGCTACTTCCAGCTCCCCCGACACAGATTAAGCCGGCTCCGTTGTTAAATATTCATGCGCCAGAAGGGCCGATAAAAATAAAAACGGAGCACCGTCTAAGGAGCTCGAGCAGTTGGCGAGTAAACACCAGAGAATATGATAGGATAAGGTGACAACCTCGGGGGATGCCGATACCGGGAAAAATATACTAAATGTTGCAGGAGGCTGCGAACTTCCAGGCTCACTGAATGAAAATGAGCACTGCTTTCTAGATGTAGAGTCATTCGGGGCAACTGTGCGCACTTTTGCCTTTCAAGCCATACCCTGTTCCAAATGTTGAAGCTAGGAAAATTAAAACATATTCATAAGATAGAGAATTTTCTAATCTATAAGAAAATATCAAAAAGCAAACAAACAAAAACGTTTTCTTTCCGCAAAAAAGAATTTAATAGAGAAAGTCGGAGTGCGTTCACATGCCCCGTATTGCGGGTAAGTGTGCGCACCCTCACGGGGTAAGTGAACGCAGTGCTTAGTGAATCACACAATCAAAACAAATTACAAAATAATGTCATCAAAATGTTACAATATTAGAGAAATGCTGTTTATTGTCTATACAGGAGCGCCTTTTTACAAGCAGTGCATTATTGTTCGTGTCACAATTCTTGGTGAACACAACATTTGATACATTCCCCTGTTGGTGGCTCTTCATATTTTTCCGAACAAATAGGACAATATTGATCGAGTCTTAACCAAGAAAATCAACAATGTCATAATTCATACCTCACTGAACTAATGCCCATATAATGAATCTATGCGCACACTTACCCGCGCACACTTTCCCCAGTAAACTAAAATTTGAATTGACGTTCTTATAGAGTTGAGCAGCTGAGAGAACCTAAAATTTTTCATTATATATTTAGATTAATATGCCCATGATCGAATAAAATATTGTTTAACACTGTCGGACTCGGAACTTGGACCTGGCAGAATTTGCAAAGATGCTAAAAATTTACATGAAAACTAGTGAATTTTATTGATTGCAAATAAAAAGTTAACGAAACGTCGCACGGCGCACTCCTATGAAAAACTCATCTGGGGATTCTGCGCCCTTGCTTCACCCAAATGAACCCCTCTTTCATACATTGCATAGTCGAGATATACGCACTGCGCACACTTACCCACTGCGCTCAGTTACCCCGAATGACCTCGAACATGGGAAACCAACACTGCGTTTAGTGAATTGAAGGGTGATTCAGAAGAACATATCATCGTCTAATGAGTAAAAAAGGCGTGATTGCCCACCTGGAAACCTTTTTTTCGATCCAGAACGTATCCAGAATCCGAACAAGGCATTAAACCTGAAAAGATCATGTGACGTTTCTCAATGAAAGTCATGTGAGTGAGTCGGGATTGCTACCATTAATGGAAGCAATATTAAATGCTACAGCTGGCTCTACACATACAACCATAGCAACATTGTATGAAGACGTGGTTGTGATGGATCTAGCCATTCGACAGGGAAACTTTTGTACCATAGAAGGTATTATCTTTATACTGAAAGTAGATGAACAATGCAGGATCTAGACCACATTTTATGACTTTTAACTAGGAAAAGCTCAGCTTATGATTTTTGATACTCTTGTCGGAAATTTGTATAAATTAAGTCTGTATAAATAAGAATTCATCGTCTATTCCTCACAATATACAAATTTATCGATAACTAATCAATTTGAGACAGCAGCATCAATTATTTACTCACTAGGCAAGTTGCTACACTTTTAAATCGTCATCAACGTAAATAAACTATCGGTGTCAAATTCCTGACGTACGGCCTCATTGAAACAAAACGCATAAATGGGTCGGTCCTCTTGAAACCTTACACAAAAACCTAACCAATAGATCTAACGATGAATTATCCGAATCTTCAGCGCCTCCAGAGGTCTGATAGCCAATAGGAACAAGGTGAGGGATTTGTATAAAAACCAGTGGTCTTTATACAATGATGGCAACTAGAAGTGTCAGTGTAAAGTTTGGGGTCTTTCGTATGCAAGCTTCAAGAAAGCTAAATTTTCCATTGAAGATTATGATCAATCGGGAAGGCCAGTTTCTGTGTCAGTCCCCGAAAATATCGATGCAGTTCATGACATGATTTTATCAGACCGTTGAAATGGGGTAAAACGGATATCTGAAGTACTGAATATTTCATACGAACGCGTTTATCATATAGTTTACGTCAATTTGGACATGAGAAAAAATGGCTGCAAAATAGATCCCCAAATGTTTGAATGTTCACTAAAAGCGTTCGATCTATGCTCGATTTGAAAACGATGTAGACTTCTTAAACCGAATTGTTACTATGGATGAGGCTTGGGTACATTTCTACGATCCAGAAACAATGCAACAATCGATCTCTGGTTCTCCAAGACCTAAGAAGTTTCGTATCCAAAAATCTGCAGGAAAAGTTCTTGCTTCAGATTTTGGAATTGCTATGGAGTAATCATGACCGATTTTGTGGATAAGGGTAGAACAATAACCGGATATTACTATTCGACATTACTGACCACGCTACGTGGAAAAATTTAAGAGAAAAGACGCGGAAAGCTATCCAAAGGTGTTTTGTTTTTGCAGGACAACGCTCCTGCACACAAATCTCATGTTGTCATGCAAAAAATTCATGATTTAGGGTTTGAATTACTAGAACTCCCCCATTATTGCCCTGATTTGGCTCCATCCGACTATCATCTCTTTCCTCAACTGAAAAAAAGTTTAATAGGTCGTAAATTTTCTTCCAACGAGGAGGTAATAGAAGCTGTGGAAGTCTGGTTTGCAAAGCAAGAAGAAACATTTTTTTTGAAAGGTCTAGAGACGTTGCAGGTTCTCTGTAATAAATGTATCCAATTAAGAGGAGAATATGTTGAGTAATAAAATAATTTGACATTGAAATTCTGTTTGGTTCAATAGTAGGCTAAGAATTTTTCAATATATCCTCGTACAACTACAGTTACACATGAAACTACATATACTAGCAATACTAGGTCGTCTACAAGACGTTTCAGAGTCGTCCTGGTTAGTGTTGACCTCTTCGTTGTTGACTGTAGAAGCAGCTTTGTCTTCACCGTAGAAACAAACAAAGTTTCTGGTTTCAATTGGGTTTGGATTTCTGCAAATGGTTCAAATAAATGTGTTCGTTCAGGTTTTCCGAGAAATATCAAACCTACTGGTCCTCCTCTACCTCCCCTATCTACCAACAGCGTGATCGGCTAAACACAAGCATACGTTACTCTCTAACTCGCATCCAAACGGATATGCAGCTTCGAGAGACCTTTGGAATTCGCGGGGGAAAAATCATCGAAGGGAATATACGCGACTACGAGGGGTAGGAGGGAAACGGAGGTACTCGCTGTAAATTTCATAAGCCGCTTTCTTCCATATGAATTTGATAAACGGGCTCGCGTTAGCCATATCGGCAAAATAAATTCGAGTGACGCTTCCTGGACCTCAAAGCGTGGTTGCGGCCTCAAAGGATGAAAGTATTCAGCGCTGAAACGGGCACCGCTGAGAGGCGAGAGAATGATGTGGATTGCGTTTTTAGGCACTTATTCATTTTCTATGGATTCGACTGGTTTGATATGGACGGAGTCCTCATCGTTCGGTGAAAAAGAATCTAAACTAAAAAAATTAAAGGCTCTGGGTATATTCATCTGGAGAACGACCTCGTATAGAACTTCAGGCTCTCGTTCTGCAAATGAATTAGAAAAAATCATGACATATAGGATGAAGAAAGTGGTGGCCAGGTATTTTGGATATCCAATATGTTGTTTCGCCCATTGTTAGTCTTCTAAGGCAAAAGGAGGCTCTAATTTATGAGTCAGAAACTACATCTCTGAACATTCATCCACCATTTCGTAGATTTTAATAAAAATGGATAAAACTAACACTTTCAGAACTAAAAATTATACCCCCACCCTCTCAAAATCTTTGCTGGAACAGCCACTGCATTAGGAAAACAGCACATCAATTAGAGGACTGACATATAATCAGGAGAGTGCAATGAAAATAGAAGATAATCGTTGAAGAAGAAACAAATAACAAAAATGACTCATTTTTCCCCAGATTCTAAAGTTTAATTATAGGGTGTGTAAGAAACCCCATTCATTCGATTGCCTTTCACCCTCCAACGGAATATTTTCCGATATCAATCCCGGATCCTCATTGAAGTTCGTTTACTCGTTACGAAAAAGTCCATAAATTGTAAACAATCCTTCACAGGATGTAAATAAAAAAGCTCGGAGAACTTGAAAGGGCAGCATTTTAATTAAAGACCTTAATTATGATGCGCATTTTCTAATATAGGTTCGGCCGATCCCTCCTACACAAGGGGCATCCCTAACTAGTTTTCCCCTACTGTGGATCTCCTCCTAAAGTCAATAAGGCGTACCTTGCTCTCTTCCTTACGTATATTGAAAATGCAACATCCTCCCTACCTCCGCCAAATCTTCTCATTATTACTTTCGTAGGTCCAATGTTGGATGATTTGAAATCGAGTTTCAAAATTGGAATGGTTTCCCAAAATTGGAAAAAATTTGAACTGCCGGACTTTCGAGACTTCAAACTCAATTTTTAGCTACTTATATTCACTGAACTATAACTGGACGAGGCTGTGATTCTGAATAGGATCAAGGATCGATGTTGAAAGTTATGAATGGCTTCTTGTCTTATACGGCCCTGGAGAAGGGAGTAATTAACTAAATAAGCCAGAGGGACATTTAATTATCATAATTGCTTGCTTCTTAAAGCCGGAATGAGGCTATTGCGATGCTTAGTGTCTTTCACAGGTGTTCAAAATTAATGTTTCTTTGCTAGTTACTTTTCGTATTTTACTTACACTCATTGTTAGATTCAGACTGGCCTTTTTCTATGCTCAATACTAAGTGGAGAGAGTTTTATGTATGAGATGAATGCAGGGGTATTGCATAAGTGCGGTAATCAATCTAAATATACTAAGTTTCCCTAAAAATTTGAAGGGTGTCTCTTTTTTTGATTCTCTGAATTTGACCTAACCACGAAAAGATTCTGAACGAATAAACAGAGTTCTAACCTTTTTTCTGAACTACAAGTTTTGTTAACACCTAAAATTCAAAAATAATGAGTGTTGAATCAGTAAATCAAGAAAAATCAATAGCTCGTAATGTAGATCAGTGTGTTACCTTGAGAAATATCTCATTCCGAATACATTCCCTGATACTCATTCAGGCGAAAGGCAGAATGTGAAGGGGGATGACCGGGAAAACCGTGAAGAAAATGGATGTTTTCAATTAGTCAGCGGACCCTACGCAGGATGTGACAAAGTGCTCGTTTCACCGCCAAAAATATAAGCTGCCAAGTAGCGCCCAACTGTCTGGAGGGAAATATGCAAACATGATGGAAAGATCAAACTTTTTCTTCTTGAGGTGACAAATATGGAATTTGCATTTAAATAGGGTATTTCCATCTGTGATACGCGCATATTGTGCCTCTAGACCTTCCGCCGAGGAAACTCTTAACTTCCTGCCGCATCCTAAAAATTAAACATCTGGTTGAGGGAAGGATAATTCTGGGGGATATTTTCATCTGCTGTCCGCATATCCTTCTCGAATGTGAAATTTGAATATTCGATCGGAGGATTTCCGAAACGTTTTCTCATCTGTCGTCATGGGGAGAGTGATAAATTATAGAGAAAAAAGATTTTTCATCGCTGCATTCCAATCTTCATGCAAAATGACTTAATTTTTCTCACAACATCAGTGGTGAAGGTACTCCATCAAGTGTATCCACAATGAATTCATATGTTTCAGTAGTCGAGAGGTTATCCATAAGTTGATCTAGGTATGATCTTTGCTTAGAGCTGTTGGAGAAAATGTAGGTACCTGTAGTATCGAACTGATTGTCTCATGAAAAATCGAATGTTATCACGGGAAATAAACACTTATGTCCAACAACACTAAGAAAGAAGAAGTTTTCATGGCAATTCAGCCATGTTTCTGTGAATCCTGTTACATGAAAAATTCTACCTCTACAGATAAATCCTTTATTTCGGAAGACTTACATAAATCTTGAATTAAAATCAATTTCAAAACACCGTACCATGATAAAAATTATTCATGGATCTCAAATTACATCCTTGAATCCGGAAAATGAACTTCAGATTTCCCCAATTGAAAAACCGAATGATTATACGTTCCCTAATGATACATTTTCATCGGATCATTAGCATCGAACCCCCAATTCTTACTCCCTGTTAACAAACAGCCCAAAACTATCATTTGGTAAATTTTACGGAATGTACACAATATGTATCATAATGAAATTCCATTTTTACTTCATCAAATTGATGGTGTCACTGTTATTTCTCTTATCATTACCGACAATCTTGAGGGGGACAATTTGAAAGGTCGTTTTGATGATGAATACCAGGAAAAAGTGTATCTGTCTTCAATTCGTGAAATTGTTGATGTAATGACTGAGCTTCAAGTGAGTCTCAAGATTCATTTATGCTGAAATAGTTTGAATTTCAATTGGAATTCTTGAAATATGAATTAATTTCGAATTATTCCATCGGCAAGCAGTAGATCTCATCGCTCCACCGTATTTTCAGTGCTACACTAGATCAGACCCAATCAAATTTCAGCCATCCTTCTCCGCTCAACCAAGTGTTCATTTTACCTGTCCCGAAATATGATGGATTAGCTTGTATCGAAACGAGTATTTCAAACATTTTATCTGAAAGCCAGGAGCGGATAATTTCGAGTTTGTAAAGTTTACACTCGTGTCAAGTGGTGTCGATAGCGTAGGTGGAGGAGCGAGTTTACGCGTTCTGTTGACAAAGGGGATCAAATCTTAATATCCGAGCTCAGAATCTCGTGGCATTATAGTATGTTGTTGGATGAGCGGCTGGGAAAAATGAAAAATCACCGATTCATCCTTCACGGGAGGCAATTTTATCGATAGATGTGTAGACTGGGTTTAACGACAAACAAATGGGGAGAAAATGTGAGGGAATTCCGATAAGAAGAGAAGCTTCTTGTTGAGAAATTGTTACAACTTCATACAACAACCTTTCTGAAGTTTGTGGCCAACCCATTGCCTCCACAGGGAGTTTTGGTACTTGGTCTGAAACATAATGAGGCGATATCGAGGAGAGACTCTCTCAGTTTCTGAAACTGGCTAGTTTTCTAGCCTCAACAATGTCTCGTCGTTCAGACACTAAATCTTGTGATTTTCTACTGAGTGGAGAGACTAGGTTACTATTCTTCATTAATTTGCAGTTTCAATTACATATATTATGAAAGAAGAAGTTGTTAGGTACGTTTGGGTGCATCCTTGGACACAGGATAACATCAAACATCCTATAAGCTACTTGACGAAAACTCTCGAATTCATACGAGTGTATTTTTTACCAAGATTCTAAGAAGAACCCATTTCAAACCGGACCTAATAGAACGAGAGAAGCACTTTTATAATTCAAGGATTTCCGTAATTCTAATCTGATGAAAACGAAGTTATAATGGAGCAACTGCAAGTGAATAATAATGGTATTACTGGAGGAGCAAAAAGAGGTGAAACACGTCCGCCTTCAAATAAACATCGTTCTCCACTCACATACAAAACACCCGTATGCACTAATCTGGCTCCATTAGGGGTAACAGCGACACTCTAGCCAGAATAATCTAAGCCGAGACTTGACCTGAACGTAAAACATCAACTGATGGCCTTTTCTCCCTAACGAGTTTTGGAAAAGAAAGGGTGGATGGTAACGTGTGGAAAGGGATGGCTCGAGATGTTAGCTCTCGTATAGTTCGAAGAAATATCAGGAGTAAAAATGGATTTTTATCAAAAATTTCCTCACTCAAGTTATGTATGCCCACTTAAGCTTCGTTTGCAGGAGAACCCAATGTTAACGATGCATCTAAAGCTTTGCTGGAATGGTGCAAAGACTCCAATTTTTCTCACAATATGAAATCAAATGATGTTCCATTTCTGGAATTTATAGATTATCCATTCAACAGAGGAACACTATTTTGATGAATTCTGGATAGAAACCAAGGTCGTTTGAAGGGTCGTGATATTTCAGAGTGTGGAAAAAAGGATCTTTGGACCTAAATCTAGTCAGACATCTGACTAAAAGTGAATTTGCTGCCATCAGCAACATAGCCTTGCTACTTCAAAGTTTTTTCGAACTATTTCACGTAGAAGGTTTTAACCAATACTCAAAGCTTCAGTGATATTTCTTCTAGTATATATTCTTAAAGAAATCACCACTCAACAATATCTACGTAGGATATTCTTCCTTCTTAATTAGTGCGGGCAAATTTTTCCTCCAAAATATAACTTTCCGGATTTTTCGGGCAATATCAGCAGCCGCGGCTCTAAATCAGAAAGCTATATTATTCATGAGGGAGGAATTAAGGTAAGAGTGGCGTGGTCGTATCTTAAATCCCTACTTCGTTTCGCCCACAGCGCTCCTCCGTCGTTTCTTTAATATTTCAAGACATTGCTTACCTCCATTCATTCCTCATACTTCACATTGGGGCCAGAATGTTAATTAAGCGAAGCTAGATTCGAAATTAATTATTTGTTATTATTTATTGATAAAAGGGGTTCCATATAAAATCTCAACGCTTCGGTCGGCAAGAGTTCGGTGTTTTAATTCATCCGTTATGGAAGTTTATCGGAAGTATTTCACTTCCGAAACTGTCTGAGTGAAATCTGCGATGGTTAATCGATACGCGGGAAAAGGGAGTTAGTACCTGGATCAACGAGAGTGTTTGTTGCTTCATTGAGAACATATTTGAAAATTTTTATATGGATTTTTGATAGATCCTTTTGCCAACCTAAAAATTGTGGAAACGTTGCACATGTCACAAGATTTTGAAAAGAGACATCAACTTGTTTCTCTATGCAGTAACATGTAATCAGGAAATTGAAGTAGTTTATCGTAGAATGGCTTCCTGCCAGTGGCACTGAATATTTCATACGAACGCGTCCATCATATAGTTCACATCAATTTGGACATGAGAAAAATTGCTGCAAATTGGATCCCCAAATGTTTGAATGTGGACCAAGAGCATGCAAGGGTAGAAGCATCGCGTTCGATCTGTGCTCGATTTGAAAACGATGTAGACTTCTTAAACCGAATTGTTACTATGGATGTGACTTGGGTATATTTCTACGATCCAGAAACAAAGCAACAATCGATGGAATGGCGACACTGTGGTTCTCCAAGACCTAAGAAGTTTCGTGTACAAAAATCTGCTGGAAAAGTTCTTGCTTCAGTTTTTTGGGATTGCCATGGAGTAATCATGATTGATTTTTTGGATAACGGTAGAACAATAACCGGAGATTACTATTCGACATTACTGACCACTCTACGGGAAAAAATTTAAGAGAAAAGACGCGGAAAGCTATCCAAAGATGTTTTGTTTTTGCAGGACAACGCCCCTACACGAAATTCTCATGTTGAAAAAATGAAAAATGAATGAAAAAATTCGTGATTTAGGTTTGAATTACTAGAACACCTTCCTTATTCACCAGATTTGGCTCCATCCGACTATCATCTCTTCCCTCAACTGAAAAAAAGTTCTAGAGGTCGTAAATTTTCTTCCAACGAGGAGGTTATAAAAGCTGTGTACGTCTCTGGTTTGCAGACCGAGAAGAAACATTATTTTTTGAAAGGTCTAGAGACATTGCGGGTTCGCTGTAATAAATCTATCCAATCAAGAGGAGAATATGTTGAGTTATAAAATATTTTGACATTGAAATTTTGTTTGGTTCTATAGTAGGCTAAGAATTTTTCAGTATATCCTCGTATGTTGTCTTACTTAGGTTTATTTAATAAGAAAAATCTGTCAATATCAGGAGATATGACACAACTGTCAGACATCGAGAAAAGATCTTCAGAAATAAAATCTGGGGCTGTTGCAAACAAACTTCTGGATCTCCTGTGCGAACCAGTCAACTAGATCGATCAAAATCACGTCAAGTGGTCCGTTTTATTAGTGAATCTACTGCGTAAATTTCCTCACTTTGACAACAAAGACGGCGTGAAGCTTGATGTGTAGAGGAATACTCGTTACAACACGTTGAAAGCAAGGAATAAGGCAAGGGGTGTCGCTCCAGAGTGTCGACTTCACAGGGGATCGTCTTTCTTAAGGAGTATAATGAGATCACGTTTATCCCTCTTAGACGGGATCAGGAAGTCTTAACTCGCCATACTTTACTCCTTTTTCCTCTTTCTGCCGCAACGACGCTTGTCTCCGGGTATTTAGTAGCTCTCGGCGTGTTTTTTAACAGGACCGGATGGATACTCGATACTGTCCCGATTTAATCTCGATGAATCGAGATCGATACCTCGGTAAAAAAGTAAGGGAGTTTCGACCTTAAGGTCGAAGTGAATTGTGACTGGAATTTCATAACATTCCTAATACGGAGTAAGTGAGAAGTAACCCATAAAATCATATCTTTGTGAAGGTAAACCTTACCTCACCAGGTTCAACCTGAATTCACCGAGAAAAATGCCTCTTTGGCAGTCTCTGGAACATGGCCTCGCCATACACAATCAATGCATTTGCGTAGCGGAAATTTAAGACATTAGAAGCAGAAACACCAGTCTCAAGGCATTCGGAACGAAGTAATGGACTCCCTGATGTGAATCAATCCGGCAGCTGATTGCATCCAGTCGGTCCTGCTTAATGGGATAGAGAATCCACGATTTAGCGGCTGAGCCAGACGCAACCGATTCGATAATTTACTATCTCCCTGGATAACGCTCTTGCAAGATTGTTATTTTGGCTGTACGCGAAAATGGAGGAGACAGTTCATGCGGTCCCGTCGTTTGTGAGGCGGCTGAATGTGTGTACCTAGGCCAGGCGAAAAGTTAACCAACTGTTTCTGGTGGCTAATGTCCAAAATTTCTGGAGGGAACTATTTGTGGAATCACATGTACAAGGATATATTGAAAAATTCTTAGCCTACTATAGAACCCAACAAAATTTCAATGTCAAAATATTTTATCACTCAACATATTCTCCCCTTAATTGGATACAGTTATTACAAAGAACCTGCAACGACCTTTAAAAAAAAATTTTTCTTCTTGCTCTGCAAACCAGACCTCCACAGCTTTCATTACTTCCTCGTTGAAAGAAAATTTACGACCTTTTTTCAATTTGGGAAAGAGATGATAGTAGGATGGAGCCAAATCTGGTGAATAAGTGGGGTATTCTAGTAATTCAAACCCTAAATCACGAATTTTTTGCATGGCAACATGAGATTTGTGTGCAGTGGCGTTGTCCAGCAAAAACAAAACACCTTTGGATAGCTTTCTGCGTCTTTTCTCTTAAATTTTTTCCCGTAGAGTAGTCAGTAATGTCGAATAGTAATCTCCGGTTAGTTTTCTACCCTTACCTAAAAAATTAATCATAATTACTCCATGGCAATCCCAAAAAAACTGAAGCAAGAACTTTTCCAGCAGATTTTTTAACACGAAACTTCTTATGTCTTGGAGAACCAGAGTGTCGCCATTCCATAGATTGTTGCTTTGTTTCTGGATCGTACCCAAGTCTCATCCATAGTAACAATTCGGCTTGAGAAGTCTACCTCGTTTTCAAATCAAGCACAGATCGAACGCGATGCTTCTATCTGTCTATCGATCTATCGATTTTGGTCAACATTCAAACATTTAGGGATCCATTTTGTAGCAATATTTCTGATGTCCAAATTTGACGTGAACTATATGATGAACGCGTTCGTATGAAATATTCAGTGCTTCAGATATCCATTTTAGCCTAATTCGACGGTCTGATAGAATCATGTTATGAGCTGCATCGATATTTTCGGGAACTGACACAGAAACTGGCCTTCCCGATTGGTCCCTAGTCCCTAGTCACAACAAAGTCTAAAGGAAAGTTCGATTCGTGGTTGCAAAATGGCGAAGGAGCTAATATTTCCGGCAGAATTTTCCAAAGCTCTTTCTGCGCTCTCTCCCTAGAAACGAGAGCCGTCATAACCTTCCTGTCCCTTTGGAATTTCAAGCAAAAAAGGCTGATGAAATAGTCAAATTCTATTCCAAAGACCCTCATCATAAAGTGGAAGTGTGGAGTTAAATATCTGAGAATAACCCTAGATAGTAAGCTTCTGTGGATTGAGCATATTGAGATCGTATGATTCATGAGAGAGTTTCGATGATAAAAATATCTCCACGATGTTTCACTCACCTTTCTACCTTTTTGTAGAACATGATCCCGAGACTGTATAATTCAAAACAATCTTCCACCCCCTCCCCTTTCTCTCAAACATCCCCCGCCATATCAAATCTTGAATTCCCGAGGCGGAAACAATAAGAATAAACGGAATAAATGCCCATCCCGTATAAATTCTCTAAACGTCCCATTAAAAACGTCTCTAGCATAATTTTTCCCTTCCTGTAACGTGCGCCATTGTTGTAGAATAGATCTAAAGCTGAGAATAAGTAAATTAGAGGGTGTGATAACAATCTCCCCTTTTTTCAGAAAGGAATTAAGACTTCCGGTGATCCGCGTAAGCAGCCTATACGCTTTACAAGAGGTCCCGCGGAGCCTTCCATCTCGCCCTCTTTCTACTCGCGTTTTTTTAAGCGCGCCTTGGAGATATGAAGAGTCATTCGGATTTCCTTGAAATGCGCATTCAGACCGGGACCGGCTAATTGCACTTCAGTTTGTTTATCTTATTCGACGATTTTTATCCTCATCGAGGAGTTTTTTATCCCTCCTTAAGAGGATCACTTCTGATTAACGCAAAGTGGAGGTGTCGAGAAAGGGGATGTTGAGGGGTATTTTCACGAATTAAATCTGCGTAGTTTATGACTTTTTTCGATATATTTGGACGAATAGCTTATTCAACAAATTTAAATATTCGGAATTTATCATAGGAAAAGGTTGCTTCTTCTCTTTCAACTAGAAAAGTAGAAAAACAGATTTTTCTATTTCTATTAAAAAATGAGATACAGAGTGAGGCAGAATTTAAATATGGTACTTTCTGAAGGTTAAACCACATTTTTGATCAGTTTTGTGGAATTAACAGTTACTACAATCATTCCACTTTTACTTGGTGGTCGGGAGAACATATTTTTTTATACTTATTTTGACTGTCGAACTGCCACGACCAGCAACACACAAATGCGCGTATAATCCGGTGAAAATTGCCGAACTCGAAAATCAATTATCACCACCCCGCTAAGGACCGAATCGTATAATGGAGTATAAGGATTAAATATAAATATCGAATTCATTAACGGAATCAATGGGCGGCGGAACCAAGAAATTTTGTTCTCGCATCCTTTGAGATTGGAGAACTCCCGACATCCAATTCGAATTCCATTGTTCCTGCAATTTCTTTATTCGTCCCGTGGGTCCTGTTTCGCTGATCCGGGGCTGAAGAAATTGTGTCCTTAGACGGAATTCGCTCAAAGAGAGGACATCGATCGTTTTAATGGGAAATGTTCTTATATTGTCCCCATCTACTTAAAAAAATATATCAATATGACATTCATCATGTAGAATTCACCACAGTTTAACAAGAATTTGACCTCATATAATTATTTTTGTGACCACCTAACCAGCAGTAAAAAATTGAATTAAACTCTTGCAAATCTTGAAAATACTTCAGAAATGTTTCAGAATCGAAACGTCTTCTATTCAAATTATATTTGTGCCTGAACCACTTCACAATCTTTTGAACTGTGCTGGCTATAAAATACCAGTTGTATTATAGGAAAAGTTTTCAAAGTGAATTTTGACATGAAACTAATGAAACTAATAGGTGAGTATAGGTTAGGTTAGGTTTCGATAGGCTTGGTTAGGTTAGGTTTTGATAGGTTAGGTTAGGATAGATAAGAATAGATTAGGTTAGGATAGATAAGGATAGATTAGGTTAGAATCTATCCTAACCTATCAAAACTTAACCTAACCAAGCCTATCAAAACCTAACCTAACCCAACCCATCCTCACCTGAAAAACTACGTCAATAGACGAGTTCAAAAGCACCTTGTAAATACTCGATAAAACTCTCAAAATGGAAACATCGTTTCGTCAGACAACAACTACTGAAGTGTAAAAGTGTGTTATTGAAAATAGGGTTACTTCACATAGATGTGATATAAAGCTTCGAACACATAACACCTTAGTATTTTATGTTGGAACCATAAATGTAAGAACAGGACAAGAAAATTTCCCATGTCGGAACTTTGAATGAACTATAGATCTCTAATCTTATATCCACTTGCTGAGTTTAGAAGATAACCCTTAGAATAGAGCATCCCCGTTTAAAATTCCATGATAAAATACGATGGCATATTATTTTCATGCACCTTTCGTTGAAATCTAACATCGCACACCGATAATGACATTCCAAACACCCTCACCAGCGGTGAAAAATCCAGCGCGGAATATTTCGTTAACGAGAAACGCGGGGTGATTTATTTTAATTTCGGGGATACGCATTAGAAGTCGATAGATAGGATTGTGGGGTTGACATGAAAGCAGTTTTCTCGGAGAGTCATCCCGGCCTGCGAAAGCGGGTAAGAGCATTAAAAGGACGCTGATGCTCTCCCGCTTTCCTTTTCCCGTCAGCTACTTTGCCGATCCAACCCTTAAAAGCAACTCTCCCTCCCCATACAGGACGCACTTCATAATTTATAGTAATTTAACAATGCACAACAAGAACACGGACAGTCGGGAGTGCTTGTATTTTTGAACGCCGTCCGTCCTTCTCTGCCAACCGTGGGGGGTTGGAGAGGCTTCGGATTTTGCCGGTGTAACCGCGTAAAAATTATTTTTAAGAGGATTTGGGAAAATCTGGTCTCGTTAAGTTTGTACGCGCGATTTAAAAATGTTTTATTCAATGGAGCTTGGAAATGTTACAGAATGAATGACCCGTTTAATTCACCTTTTGTTCCGGTTTTTCTATAGGGTAGTACGTTCATCCCTTTCATGAAAATTTAGGATTTGCGCCCTCATGAAAACGTTCTCTTGAAGCTCTTTCTATGGACCTCTACGAGTAGGCAGAATGCGAGTTACTATTCAGAAAAGAAGGTTGATGCTATACAAGGTGATTCATTGGTAGATGGGTGTAAGCTGAGAGTAGATATAGGACAATGAGGAGAGTCAGAATAACCTTTCATTCATTTTTGGTATTTTCATGGTATACAATGGTCATAATGAGAAAACCGAAAGACGTGAGTGATATCTTTTTTTCGAAAAAGATTAATCGAATAAATAGAAAACTATAGTCCGAAATTCATTTCATTCGATAAAACTGTTTTTTCAACAGCCTGTATCTTTTAAACCGAGCCAATTGGGAAAAGAAAGTTAGTGGAAAATATCCTTTTTTTGAGCTCGAGAATCTACTGTTGAAATATTTGTACGACCCAAAGATTCACTCTCTACTTATAGGGTGGTTCGAAAGTTATGGAAGAAATTGGCAAAATCAGTAAAACACTCTGTATCTTGATTATAAAGAGAGATAGATCATTTAAACTAAGTTATTCTGACTCAACTCCGTGCCCTTCATCTACCCTCAGCTTTGAGCCATTTACCAATGAATAATTATGTATACTAAGTTACATAGAAAACAGAACAGAAGAGAAGAACAGAAAAATTCAGGCGAAAAAACTTTGTTCATCTTGACCGGTTGTATAGATAAAACAGATGGTACTTCCCCTCAATCAATGTTAATAAAATAATAACGAAATGTCACGGTTATTTGATAATTTATATCAGCACGCAGAAAAATTCGAATCAGGAGAAAAACAAGAATACTCTGGGGGTGAGCTCATCACCTTTCCGGGACGGGAGAAGCGTCTTCAATCACTCATCCGGGACGAAAACTTTTTAACGTCACCTCTCCGTTCCAGAAATTGGAATAATGAGATATGCCATAACAGGAGGAAGATCCTGAAGGAGGCGATGAGTGAAAGAGCGAAATCGGGGCCGTTTTCCTAGGCGGACGACGACGACGACGTTGGCGGTATGCAGATGAACAGATGGATGAGCTTGTAGCGGGGGAGGCAGGAAAAGGCGAATGGCAGAGGATGATTGATCGGACCGCTAATTGGATGATCGATGGCTCTAGTTCATCAAGTATCGCGCGCTCCACGGTCGGCATCCCCATCGGATGACTGAATGCTCTCCCCGGTTTTTACCGGGTCCATATGCGTCAAATCTCGCAATTTATTTGGCAAGTGGTGTTCACGTCCGTCCGCCACTCCCGTGACATAACTGTTCTCTAACTGACTTTCTGTGCTTCATTATCGGACTGTTTTACGTCCGCGCTTTCGGTTTATCGATGAACGACCCACAATCATTTTCTATTCTGTTAGGTACGAGGATGTATTGATATCTAGTTAGCTTAGACCAGTTCCATGCATAAAAAAAAATATTGCGTTAACATAGCAACGAACAATAACTCATTAGAAGTGTCAGTGTGAAGTTTGGATCAAAAAAGTAAACCACAGTTACGCAATTAATTGAAAAATAGAAGATGTCCACCGAAATTGCGAAATTCGAAAAATTTGAGTAGCGAGCCATCATCAAGTACCTGTATTTAAAAGGGTTCAGAGTTAAGCAGATTTACGAAGATATGCTTAATACTCTTGGTGATCAATGTTCTTCGTATGCGACCGTGGAAAATTGGACTGCAAGCTTCAAAATAGGTAAATTTTCCATTGAAGATGATGACCGATCGGGAAGGCCAGTTTCTGTGTCAGTCCCCGAAAATATCGATGCAGTTCATGACATGATTTTATCAGACCGTCGAATTGGGCTAAAACGGATATCTGAAGCACTGAATTTTTCATACGAATGCGTTCATCATATAGTTCACGTCAATTTGGACATGAGAAAAATTGCTGCAAAATAGATCCTCGAATGTTTGAATGTTGACCAAAAGCGTGCAGGGATAGAAGCATCGCGTTGGATCTGTGCTTGATTTGAAAGCGATGTAGACTTCTTAAACCGAATTGTTACTATCTATGAGACTTGGGTTCATTTCTACGATCCAGAAACCAAGTAACAATCGATGGAATGGCGACACTCTGGATCTTCAAGACCTAAGAAATTTCGTGTCCAAAAATCTGCTGGAAATGTTCTTACTTTAGTTTTTTGGGATTGCCATGGATTTTTTGGATATTCATCTCTTTCCTCAACTGAAAAAAAGTTTAAAAGGTCGTAAATTTTCTTCCAACGAGGAGGTCATGAAAGCTGTGGAGGTATGGTTTGCAGAGCAAGAAGAAACATTTTTTTTTGGAAGGTCTAGAGACGTTGCAGGTTCGCTGTAATGAATGTATCCAATTAAGAGGAGAATATGTTGAGTGATAAAATATTTTGACATTGAAATTTCGTTTGGTTCTATAGTAGGCTAAGAATTTTTCAATATATCCTCGTATGCAGGTTGAAATATTTCGTTAATCATGTCGGAAATAACGAACCTTGTGTAGAATATGCAACCTTTTTACCAGTATGGTATATATAGCTGGCTAGGAAGAGCAAAAAACGTAGGTGACAATAAAATCCCATCCTAAGGCCGTTTGAAATGAGAGAAACCCCCACGAAAGGGCGCAGGTTAGTTTATATCACTCCGGAAACGAAAGTGAAACATATACGTATCCGAGAAAATACAAGAAAAGCCCTGAGGTCTTCAGGGATGGTTTTACGGCCTTATATATGTCCCGCCGAAGCAACATTGGAATAATGGTCGTATTATGCATTCATGATGCCGAAAAGTGTCTAGCCCCGCGTTTTTCCCTCCCCCTGCTGTAAACTAAAGCAGGACAATAAAAATGTTCGAAGGTGATGAGTCCCGCTGTAGCCACATACTGAATAAATCCGAAAATTTGCAAGTTAAATGCCATAAACGGGCGCGGAAATAAATTCTTTGTTTCATTTTTTATCATTTCACGTGGAGACCCTCCGGTTCTTATCGTTCGTTTTCCTTCGCCCGGCGTCCGGATCCCTCCAAGATTTCCCATATCAACATCGCATTAGGTTTCTTTTATTTCCTCCTTTACTGGCAATCATATCAAACCGAAATAAAGTTGTTTGTAGTCTGGGGAGTAAACAGGATCGCGATGAATTGTGGGAGATAAATGACCCGGAAATTATGTGGTTAAATATATTTTCATCCGGTTGTATTTTATGCTTTTTCGATGCCGCACATTGTACGATGATACCCCCTATAGAATTCTTCGGTAAGTCATACACGAAAATGGCTTTTCAGTTTTCAGATTGAAAACCGGGTGACTAACATCTCTCACGTCTTCTCCGAGCATTTTTTCATAAATTGGTCTTTTCGTTGAGGCACTCAAACTTTAGAATTCTTCAGTTGATTCTTATACAAGAAGTCTAGGCTAAGTGGATATCAATACATCCTCGTAAATCTGAACCTAAGACCGTAGCTGCGAAACCGACAGTAAAAGGAAAAAAGCATTCACCAATGCAGGAAAATGGTTGGTACTAGTGGCAATACTGACAGAAAGAAATTCTCTTATTCTTTCGAAATTCAGGTGGACAAGTGTCTGCCAAAATAATAAATGAGTCAAAGATATCTTGTTGAAATCTTGGTATCGACATAAATTTCTCGTGTTGTCTTGAAATTCTGAAGTCACTTCATGATTTCAAGACAAGATCAAGACAAGAAATTTTCGAAAACTTTGCGTCTCCTGCTGGTTTTACCGAAACAAGTGTAGTAATTCGAACAACAATTCGTATAAGGGGCCGTATAACGTTATATGACGAATTGAATGGTTGTAGTATCTCGTCGTGGATTGTTCAGGAACGTTCGATCGAACAGACAACGAACTGTTGATGTAAATTTCACTGGATATCGATCCGAGTTCGTGTGGACTCAACGGCAAAACATTGGAAGTTTGGCGCTAGTCAAAATGTTACCGAGATTCGCACCGAACTACAGTAGTTTATAAGGACTTGCAGAAATTATGCCATAACTCCTGAACTATTCGTCGCAGAAGTTCAACTAGGTAACATCATTGAAAACTTTCGAGGTCAAATCCGTTGAAAACTCCACTGAACTTCTGCCGACTGTTAAGACAGATCCGCGAACGCGTATTCTCCCATGATTGAGCTGAAATTTGAATTGATTTCCACCGGAGGAGATTAGACTAGTCAAAATCTACCACGTACTTCGACCACGTAATTTGATGAAAATCGAGTTTGTGCAACACACAATGTTGAACAAATTCAGTCGATTTGATGAATTTCTGTGGAGTAAAATCCAGTGGTAGAAATTTCCAAAGACGGTCGATGTCCCAGAAGCCGTGCCTGTACGAATTCATTAGTCTCGACCAGTTGTGGACCCTCTTCATTAAAAATCTGATACGGTTCCCTAATAAGAGTTCCATTTAAAATCATATTAAGGGTTTATTTTCAACTCGAACGATAAGAGAAATACCCTCGATTTAATCTGGGAGAGTCTGGTGGAAGTAACTGCAAACAAAATTATTCTTCATCTCATTTCGATGTTGTTGAACACTAGGATCGGTGAAATTGAAGCAAAAACAAAATTCTAGGCAATTCACTTCACATAGCAAAGCACACAAACTTGTGGATATTGAGAGTTGGAAGATTTCCAAAAATAAAAGTAAATTTTATTGAAATTAGTGAAGATCCTGGTGTGGAAGTCATCCTCAAGAATAACTACATTTTTCCAGATGAATTGGCGAGGTATTCGATTCCATAAATTCAGTATTGCCAGCTTTTCGGGATTTGTTACATACACGGAAGACCGAGTCTCTGGCAATTTAATCGAAATAATATCCTATTGTTCATTTAATCGAATTCCTCGCCATCTAGAGGTCTTGATAGATTGTCCACAAGATGTCTGAGTAATATGTTCGACGGAACACCATACGGTCCACCAAACAGGGCAACAAATCCTGTCTTGAGGTTACCGAGGGGCATTTTGATTGAGAAATATCTTGTATATCATCGCTCGATTTATATATGTTGTCGTTTGGTTGAACGCTCTTAAAAAGAAGTCTGTGAGCATTTTTTCAAAGCGTCGATTGAGGGAAATCCAACAGTAGTTGGAAGTAGAGCTTTTTTTGAGCTGAATAGCTGGAAGAAATCTCTGGCTAACTAAAACTACAAAGAGTCTCAGAAAGCTTGAGATTTGCTTACTAGGACACAATGAAGATGTCCACAGTTATCTACACAAAAAACGGTTAGATTGAGTTTTTAAGCAGAATGGCTGTCATATCTATGGTGACTGACGTATCCATGTACCTGTTATTTCGAGAATTTTTGATATTTGTCGTCGTTCCATTGAAGATTCAAATGATTCCCCCCCTAGTTGAGCCCCAATCTGGAGTGAAATGAAACGAAAGTGTGCAAACAAGCCCGATCGGTAAATCGAGCTCAATTTTCTCATCGGTACCGGCTTAAACAGGATGTATAGTATCCCCATACGAGCTAATTTATCTGTAAAAGACGTTCTCCCTCGCTGCGGAACACACTTGTTGATTAATGATGGGAAAGGAAGAAGGCGCGCGAGGCAACACAATAAAAACGGAATTTCTTCCATGCGACTTATTAAGGAACCGGGCGTTTTTTCGTCCGCCCGGCTGCCTCTCGACGCCCCGTCGTGGCGCTTTTCTTTGATGAAAAGAAGTGAGAAAATCTGATTCCAAAAGGGTGTCACCGACACAAACACTTGATTCACTCGCCCCGTCTGCCAAGTCAACGTCATTTGTGGGTTATCACTTTAAATCTTTTTGATCTCTGTAGACATTAAGTTGATTCGATTTCGCCCTCTTTTTTTTCGGAGTAGCTCCTCCATTTGTTCTTGGTTTCGGGAATTTGTCGGGCCGGGGGGTTTATTGGGGGATGGATGGGTCATTTCCTTGATTGTGCTCAGTTCCAGTTCATTTTCTGGAAATTGGCCTGTGAGATACTCGATGCTAACTGGTACAGTGGCGGTTCCAGTTCTGTGAGGTGTTTGTTGATATAAAATAGGTACTTATATCTTTATAATTGTGATATATACTGTAGAATGCAAAACCAAATTTCTTTGAAACTTATTCTTATTTGAAGAGGGAAATTTCTAGTGATAAATCTTGAAGTTTCATCGAAGTCGGTGCAACCGTTCGATCTTGAGGAAGTTTTAACTGAACCCAACTTTTTGGGAATTTTTCGAAGGTCATCTTTCGAGTCGATTATTTTCCAGAAAAATCATCGTAGATCTAAATGTGATACATACTCTGAAAGAGCAACTCTTCTAGTAATAAATCTGAGAATTTCATCCATTTCGGCACAACCGTTCGGTCTTGAGGAAGTTTTAACTGAACCCAACTTTTTGGGAATTTTTCGAAGGTCAACTTGCGAGTCGATTTTCTTCCAGGAAAATTATCGTAGATTTTAGTGTGATACATATTCTAAAAGAACAACTCTATTTCGTAATAAATCTCTGAATTTAATAGAGTTAGATGCAACCATTTGATCTTGAAGATTTTTCAACTGACCCCCTATTTCTGCGTATTTTTCCGAAGTCAAATTTCGACACGTGTATTACCCAGAGAAATCATCGTAGATATGAATGTGATATACATTCTGAAAGAATGTAATAGATTTTGAAATTTCATCGACCTCAGTGTAACCGTATGGTCCCGACGTTTTTCTGAGTGACCTCATCTTTTTGTATCATGAATATTGTTCTTGTATTGGACTGTGTCTCATTAGGTGGAAATATATACCATTTAGTGATAGTTATGGACTGAAAGGAGGGACATCCCTAGTTCCTCGTCCGAAAGTAACTCCTGGGAAAACCCTCAAAAATGTTCTACCTAAAGTTCCCGAACGTGATTGCAATCCGGCAATGAATAGACCAGCCCTGGCAGTCGAGCAGACATAAAGCCTGGCAACTTATCATTCCGCCAACTCTAAAACTGTATCAATTCAACAGATCATACAGAACGGCATTCCTGGCAGCCGCAGCACCTGACAGAAATTCGAGCGAACGCTTAAAACGACATCGTAATATCTTGCGAAACATCGGCATATTCAGAATCGAATTCAATCATGGCAGAGGCATTGACTGAGTCCGGCAATCAACCAGCGCAGCAGCTATGGCTTCCATTCAGCCGATATGTGTGTGTGAAGTTGGTCACGTTGCAGCACGTCCATTGTGAACCGGTCTCTCTGCACTATCCTGAAAGGAACTAACTTTGCAGGTGTTTCGTGAATGCTTATTGGAAACAGACGCAGACGTCGTTTTCAGTGCAAAAAGGGCGCTGAAATTCCAGACACTCGAGCTTTCAGCCACTTCCGACAATTATTAACCATGCATACGATATCTAGTTAGCCTAGACCAGTTCCATGCATAAAAAAATATTGCGTTACCATAGCAACGAACAATAACTCATTAGAAGTGTCAGTGTGAAGTTTGAAGTCAAAAAGTAAACCAGAGTTACGCAATAAATTGAAAGAAAGATGTCCACCGAAATTGTGGAAAAATTGGAGTATCGAGCCATCATCAAGAGGTAAGCAGATTTACGAAGATATGCTCAAATGCCCTTGGTGATCAATGTCCAAAGGTGTTTTGTTTTTGCAGGACGACGCCTCTGTACACAAATCTCATGTTGCCATGCAAAAAATTCGTGATTTAGAGTTGGAATTACTAGAACACCCCCCTTATTCACCAGATTTGGCTCCATCCGACTATCATCTCTTTCCTCAACTGAAAAAAAGTTCGAAAGGCTGTGAATTTTCTTCCAACCAAGAGGTAATAAAAGCTGTGGAGGTCTGTTTTGCAGAGAAAGAAGAAAAATTTCTTTCGAAAGGTCTAGAGACGTTGCAGGTTCGCTGTAATAACTACATCCACATAAGAGAAGAATATGTTGAGTAATAAACGTTCGTTTACTGAAAAGTCAATGTCACTTATGGTAAAATAAGACAACCACTTTATGATAAATCAAGAGTAGGTATAGAAATAAGTTGCAATTAAGTTCGAAACTGATTGGAAGGGTTCAATTGACAGTACTGGTTTTCTACAAAATTGTACGTGATCATTTTTCTTTATCTCTCATAGTTTACCAAATGTCGGCCGTAAAAGCTAGAAATCACCAAAAATCGATATTTTTTTCAGCTCTTCAATATATAGGAATGAATTTCACACAATATGTTCATGAGTTGTAGCCTTAGTCTTAAATCCGATGCATGTACTATATCACTGTAAAGTTTCATTGAAATTCATTCAGTAGTTTCTGAGTGAAAGACTGACAAACATTCACATCTGTACAAATATTCACATTCATAATATCTATACAATTTAACTCTTATTGGAGGAAGTATTTATCACGATTCCTCATAGGAGTGAAAGAGTCTACTGGGTAGTTCGACAGTCTCCAACGTCGACACAAACCATGCAAAAGCCATTAAGAACCTCATGCCCCTTGGTCGGCAGTCCCTCGCTCTCGAGGGGTACGAAAGGAAAGAAAAATGCTCAATCTCGACAATCTGCATACCTCCATTATTGTCCCCTGCCCCCAGTACGTTTCGCAAACGAAAACAGAGCCTGGCCGTCGTTTATTTTCATTCGAAACGCAAATGCGATTTCGCGTATTAATGTGATATTTTAATAATGTTATCCCCAGAAACTGAAAATGAATCGTTCATAAATGAACAGCAGCCAGCAGCAGCAGTAGCGGCAAGTATCCGAACGTATATGAAAGCGGGGGTGAGATGGAGGGACTACGGGTTTAGGGGGCGATCTCCTGAAGTTGAGGGTCCTGCATATTGGTCTAGGGTCCCTTATGTGTGTCCGCCACAGATTCCAACTCCTAATTAAGACTGGGACGAGGGGGCCCAAGGAGGGATATTGATCAAGTCGGTTGAACCGACGGGCGGGAAAAAGAGAGATAGTGCCTTGGACGAGGACCGACGAGTTATTATTTGGCCGACCGCGCTCGTTCTGTTTGCATGCGCATGACTTTCTAGTGAGAAAATTAGCGCTGCCTCCGCGGAAGCCCGATCCCACGTCCAAGAAAGAAAATCACCATGTCCGGACCCGCAGATGTGCCAGATTCTAATTTGACACCGACCAACGGGTTCGGAACAATTTTCAGCCATCCTCGGTCGATATTGCTGGAGCTCATCCCTTTAAAATTCATCCAATATTGAGAAGGATTAAAATCCAATGTGTTAAATTGGCGTCGTGACCAGGACACGTTTCATTCGATCAACTGATGAAGCTTGAATTGAAATCGATTCGTTAGTCGTTCACTCACGTATAATATCTGACGTGGCAGATGTTGGCCAGCTACATTGAGCGAATCTTTAGTATCTGGTAGTAAAATGAAGGAGAAAAACTTGTGTAAGATTGGCAGGAAAAGCTTTTATTTTGAACTTTTTGTCAAAGAAATGGACCCAACATACACTTGCACGCGAAACTTGAATTTCGTTTAGTTTCTCAGCAACTCGGCAAGTTTTCTTACATGTAAACTTTCTACAAACTACGATGAAGGTTTCAAGGAAAAAGTGAACAAAATCGGTTCAGCCGTTTTCACGTGATGCTATAACAACGCAGTAAATCGAAAAAATATAGTAGATTTTATGCTTCTTGTTCGTTATATCAGAACCATGCAGCATAGCAATTTTTGCCGCGTCTCGTTTACGACACAAAACGTGATATTTCAACCCCAAGTAATTAACTCCATCCTGGAGATTTCAACGAACTTCAGGAAGACTTAGACGGGCTTAAAGTGAGTGAGGAGGATGTCGCGGACCTAGAGAGAGCAGCGGCAATTCGCACTCAGGAAACCACATCACGTAGGAATCTTCGTTTGCGGCCTTGACAACAGCCCTGTAGATGTCAGAAGGGATTTTAATTAACGTACTGTAAAAGTCGTCTACTATTTAATGGATAGGTTTTAAGTATGCCGGAATTGACTGTGATTTCTCAGGCAGTTTTGGGGACAGAAAAGATTCGAGAGAACATGCAAGTGTAGGCTTTATTCTTCTCACTAATTATCTCAACAAAAACTGTTTATTTTGACTGCTTTATAAAGAAAAATTCATAGTAGGAAAATACCCATATATTGCTGCCTAACAGAAAAGATATAAAAGAGCAAGTTTGAACCACAACGAAAGTTTATCTGCCAACTATGTGTTAGGTTAGATACCACACATCATAGACAAAGAGACATGGACGGAGCAATACTAGCATGAACTTTTTTATTTTTATTGAAATAGATGAATGTACGTCGGGTCATAACCTGCCTCTTTTCTTTTGATAAAAAAACTTATGATTTCTTAGGGCTACTTGCGACTGTGTGCCCTCCTGTGACTGAAGAGACCTAACCGTGATCTGCAGATCCTTCCACACTCCGGGCATGGATAGTCACCAACCAGATGTGGCCGCCGCTGTATTCTTCTCGAGTCTCCATTATAACTGTGTGCCAAAGACCTCCACTGTGACCTGTCTAACGCTAGTTGTTCCCAGTTATGATTGGCATTAACTGATTTTAGGGATTGATGTAGTGTATCCTTAAACCGCTTATACTGGCCTCCTGGTTTCCGGGCTCCCTCTGTCAATTCACCATACAGAGTTATTTTGGGGAGTCTTGTGTCTTGCATCCTCAGAATTTGGCCGCTCCATCTGAGTCGGGCCCTCGTTACTTGAGTCTCAATTGTTGTACAACTCGCACGTTGCAAGACTTCTGCATCCGAAACTTTGTGGAACCATCTGATGTGCATAATCTGTCTTAGATGACGTTGTTGCGTTTGTTCAAGCTGCTTAATGTATCGCTTGTAGGGAGTTCAGCTTTCATTTCCGTAAAGAAGCGTTTGGAGGACGACTGCTTTGGAAACAGCTGTCTTGGTCGTCAGATTGAGGTCGTGATTTTGAAACACTCTGACCTTTAGCTTCCAGAATGTCCGTGATGCCGAATTGATACGATTGTGTATTTCCGTGTCTAGGTTAGCCCTAGTATTTATGAAGCTTCCTAAGCATTTGGTGCACAGATAGAAAACTGAAGCCTCTCGCGAATGTTACAAAAAATTTGCATATGATGTATTCAACGCATAAAAAAACAAAGTTTTTGTATGAAATTCAAAGCCATATGAACTAAATATTATGGGAGGATGTCTTACTTCTCTGAATTCACCTTCCACTATGAGATAATATCAACAGTCAAAAAATGTATTCTCTCCAAGAGGGTTTTGATGACTTTTTCAATGGATTTTGATTGCAAGAGGTAACTTCGAGACTCATTTCGCATGTTCCGACTGATGGAATCAACAAAACGAACACGGGATTCTCCCACAAGTCTCGAATTTTTCCACACCGAATGAATTATTCAAAAACTAACCTCCCGCGCAATAATGGACCTGATTTCTTTTTTATTACGTCGACATCGCGGTAACACAACCGATGGCAAGGTATACACCGAATCACCGGCCCTTGGTAACCCTTTTACAGCCCATCTGGGACCTATGAAAGCGGGCTTAAGAGCTCCTGATAACTGCCGTACGCGTGGTATCATTTCCTCTGCGAAAATTCCGAAAACGATTCGATTATGGAAAGGTATCCGCTTCTTGAATCCGAAGTCGAGGTTTGTTTTTCCCCCGACAACATCCGGATCGTCGATTTGCGAAGGCTGATCGGCCTGGGGGGGTGAGGGGAGCCCCCTTCATTATGTAATTGACTCGAGCGGAATCGAAATGTCTCATTTGGCCGAGCGAGACGTAAAAAGCGGGAACGAATTTGAAAGTTATTTTATTTCCATGAGGGGCTTACGAACAGGTCGTTATTCATTCATGTTTTCCAGGTTTCCGTTGCGATACCCAATCAATTCGTTAATTTCCAGACGCCCCTATGGTCCTCGGAGATCAAATCAGAAAACGTCGATATGAAACATGACATACCTTTGATTGTTCGTGTCTTTATCTGATCCTTTGCCAGGTAAGGTAGAAATAGTATATTGGAAGAGCTGGTAAAATTCATTTTACTGTTTTTGTTACTGTATTTTCACGCCGGATGAGAATGATCTGCAGATGCCATCCTCAGGGGCAGATGCTGTTCGAAAAGATTCCTTCATTCATTCATTGCTGTATCCCGTTAGCGGGAATAAATCTAAGAAAACACTCAAATAAATCAAAACTATCGGTAAGATCAATCTTATAATTTCTTAGGGCTAATTGCGACTGTGTGCCCTCCTGTGACTGAAGAGATCCAACCGTGACCTGCAGATCCTTTCACACTCAGGGTATGGATAGTCACCAACCAGATCTGGCCGCCGCTGCATTCTTCTCGAGTCTCCATTATAGCTGTGTACCAAAGACCTCCACAGTGATCTGTCTAACGCTAGTTGTTCCCAGTTATGATTGCCATTAACTGATTTTAGGGATTGATGTTGTGTATCCTCAAACGGCTTATACTGGCCTCCTAGTTTCCGGGCTCCCTCTGTCAATTCACCATACAGAGTTATTTTGGGGAGTCTTCTGTCTTGCGTCCTCAGAATGTGGCCGCTCCATCTCGGGCCCTGGTTACTTGAGTCTCAATTGTTGTACAACTCGCGCGTTGCAAAACTTCTGCATTCGAAACTTTGTGGAACCATCTGATGTGCATTATTTGTCTTAGATGACGTTGTTGCGTTTGTTCAAGCTGTTTTATGTCGCCTGTAGGGCGTCCAGCTTTCGCTTCCGTAAAGAAGCGTTGGGAGGACCACTGCTTCGTAAACAACTGTCTTGGCCTTCAGGTTGAAGTCGTGATTTTGAAACACTCTGACCTTTAGCTTCCAGAATGCCCGTGATGTATTCGAAAAGAACGATTTATATGAAAGCTCCGTACTATTACCATTCATATACACCCTGTATTCATATCGGAACAGAGAGGGAATCAGCGATTGACGTTCTATGAATCCAATGCAGACGAATCCAGAGGGTTGAGGAAGTATCAGCACTTGAAGAGTTATCCGGAAATTTTAATTACGCAATCAAAACCTCAAGTTTCCCCGGGAAGAGGAATTTTAATGAAACAGGCGATGAGCCAAGGATCGCAGTTAATTACTACTGAATTTAAGAAATGATTAATCGACTCCTCCAAGAAATAACACTGGATGGGATGAAACTCGAAGATGTTCGACTCGGATCCTTTGAGTTTGAGTTTTCTATGCCCGAATTTGAAAAACTGCGTCTGATGTTTCCTACTGGAAGATGTACAACACTGTCCATCTGACTATTGCAGAAAAATCTAAGAATTTCGTTGAATATCATCCCAATTCAAGCGAAGTTTGGCAGTTTCCAACTTGATGCTATGATTGAAAAAGTAAGCATTGTGAAGAAATATATCATGATGCTTTGTGAAAGTGAGAAATGGGAAAAGGAATACACTACCCAGAATTTTTAAGTTAATACCATTAAATGGTGTACCTCGTGGTGTACTAATGGTTCAAAAACCACGACAGGGGCTGGTGCTGGAAGTGAACACTATCATTAGGCCTTTGCTGGAGTATTTTTCAGGCAGAAATACTTGGAATCGTGGCGTAGGAATAAACCTGGAAAGAAACTATCAAGGATGTGACATAGTGATCCACTCTGATAGTCAAGCCTCTATCAAAGCACTGAACTTCTGTGTCATCGACTCAAAGCTGACGTGGGAGTGCCGAAAGAAACTCAATGAACTGGTCAAAAACAACAAGGTCTCCTTAGTGTGGGTCCCAGGTCATTCTGGAATCAAAGACAAATAGGGAAGCCAACATACTAGCCACTTAGAGAGCACAATCTGAGGTATAGTAAAATGCACCTAGAGGAAAGAGTTTCTGCAGAAGGAAGAAACCAAAAGAGAAAAACTGAGGAGGAATCTTCCAGGAATGGAACATTCCAAGAAATTCCTCCGGAATTTTGAGACCGCCAGATCCAAGAAGTTTTTTGATCTGAGCATGAATAACTTACACCTCCTCACCGGCTTTCTTACAGGACATTGTCGCCTTAGAAGGCATTTGATAAAAATGGGGTTATCAGAATCTGAGGAGTGTAGATTCTGTGGAAGAGAGGAGGAAACATCTATTCACCTGGTTACAGAATGCCTCGCCATTTCAAGGAGGAATGAGAACTGAGGGTCCTTGAAGCCCTTTCAGATACTGGAGTTCATTGGGAGTCTGGAGCTGATGGCGAGCTGTTGAGGGAGAAGTTGTGGGAACATTTCAGATGGGAGGCACAGTTAAATATAGCCCCCTTACCAAACTATTAAGTAGCAAGAACTGCAACCATCGCAGAAGATAGGCTTATAGCTTTCTCCGCCAGTTTCTTTAATTTCTTCGGGTGGGTTTTGGAAGATATCGAGTACCATGCTTCTTAAGATAACAGAGTACTGAATTTACCGTGAATATTTTACTGGAAAATGTGAATCTATGAATATAGGAGTGCGAGTCTTCAACCCCCGGATCGTTTTTTCGAAATTCCCTCAAATATTCGGCGTTTACCGGGAAAAACGGCCAGTCATGGTCGGGAAGGGAGGATTTAATACACACTAGTAATGACGGACGGGGAGGTGAACCCCGCAATGGCAGGCATCTCGGTTCGGCTTCGTTAGTCTTCCGCGGAACTGACAGCTTCTTATTGAAAAATTGGCTGACACCCCGCCCGATGGCGAGTAATTAATTATTTTTGGCATTATCGAACGGGAAGGGCGCATTTTCCGTCCGCTTTCTTTCTCTAATTCATGAGCCGCGAACGACTAATAAAACATCAAACTCTCCTTATTTCTGATTTTCTCCCCGCTCGCTCGCTGGCTGGCTGCTCGCACACTCCATCGATTTAATTCGCTCGTGAATGCATAACTAGTGCGGAGTATTTGCAGCGCCCTTTCGAAACTGTTTAATTGCTCCTACCTCCGTCTAGGTTCGATTAGACAGTTTTAATTATACACAGGCCTCGGAATCCTTCCTTTCGTTCAGCGTTCTCGACGGAGCCGAGGGTGGTTGTTGCAGCTAAACACGAGCTACCGGTTCGTAAAAATAGAAACGCGAACTCCGTCATAAACTGAACTTTTTATGGTTCGAAACAACTCAGGCTGAAATAATGCCAGCTGCAAGGCATGCCAAGGTTGGTCTATCTATGAAGTGCACACGAGCATCAGGATTTCAAGAGTGGTTTCACTGACGATGCCATGGACCACATCAAATAAGAGACTCCGAAAGAAATCATTCCCTGAAGAAATATAGCGGTGCGAACGATTCTAAGTTCGGCCCTGTCTTCTCTGGAATACTCGAGCAGCTTCACCAATGATGCTGGGATCCTATACAGATATATCGTTGAGATTGCACCATGTGGTGGTCAGATTGGAAATACGTGAATAAATCTCGAAAATATTCACCTTTTCTCAATTTCTTGATCAAAATCTTTTAGTTTTTTGGAATCTATCGAACATCATGCATGTGCTAATTATAATATCGTTATTCACGCCCGATCATATGGTGTTTTTAGGTAATTTGGGAGACAGACAAATGTTTTTGTACACCAGGTACGCTACTTCTTGATCGAACAATTGTTTAATCTCGATTCCACATGAATGATTTCTGTTTGTTTCAGACTACAAGATAAGCAGCAGTTCGAAGTACGGAGAAGCTAGTAAAGTGAGTATTTTCCCAATTTAAGTAGAGGAAGGAGTTTTTAGTTTAAGCTTACAAGCTCACAGAATATCTTGTGAGTGTTTTTTACAGTCTCCAGTTGAAGAATGCAAGATCAAACTGCCACTAATGCTTTCTTTGGACATTCATGATTCATTCGATCTCAATCAAAGAGCTGATAAATATACGCCACGTGTATTTACGTCTCGTAAATTGAATTTTACAACAGTTTTCGATAGCTGAAACTTTGAAAATCCAAACGTGGAAATTCATCGAGTTCCATAAAAAAAATGGGGATCTCGACACCAATCCCAATACATTGGGAAGGTGAGCTTACTCATTTTAAACTCTGCAGCCTTTGATACTCATTATGTCTTTTTATCCTTTCTTTTTTTGACGATTTCGAGATTGACTTCAGTGATTAACTTGTTTTTTCTTCGTCGCAAATGTCAGTATGTAGTGTGCACTTCTTCCTTCAGGTTACAGTAGTTGGTTATCAGTCCAGTGATACATCTGATCTGATCTCTTCTAGACTCAATCTTAAGAGAAGCTTAATTGGTTCAGGATGTTTATTGATGTTGTTTCAGAACATGATAGAAAAACAAGACATTGAATTGAAGACCTTGATCTGAAACTATGATACTAAAAGTTTCAATGTTTTCTGGGATCCTATTTTTGGAATTATTGTTCTACATATAACAGTATAAATGATATTTGTTTTTTGGACCTCGAATCTACTAGGTAGCTCTTTGTCTTGTACAAATATTCCAACAGTAGAGTCTTATGGTCAAAGGAAACACTTCTTTCCTTTACCATTTTTTTCGAATCGGCTCGGTTCAAAAGATACGGGCTGTAGAAAAACCATAAAAAAAAGGTTTTTTTAGTTCCATCTCAGAAACGATTATATCGATTGAAATGAATTTCGGATTATAGTTTTTCATTTATTCGACGAATCTTTTTCGAACACAAGATATCATCCACGTCCTCCAGTTTTCTCATAATGACCATTAGGTACCATGAAAATATCAAAAACTCAAAGAACCTAACTCTTGAAACTAAGTTGGACGCTATGTAATGAATATTTGAACGATTTGTGAAATAAAAGTATTCCACATATTTTTTCGTATAATGCGCCGTTTTCGAGTAATTTGTGTTGAAAAATTAAAAAGTGTTTGTGTTATTTGACAAATTGGGCACTCTGGCTGAATATAACTCTGTTTAGAAGATACACAGATGTGCAGTGTCACAGATTCAGCTAGTTATTCTGAAGGTAATTTTGTTTTTCCAGGGGTGGCACAGCTCATTATGAAAACTTAAAGTGACTATATATTTTTATCAGAGCCGAATCGGAAAAAATGTTAAAGGAAAAAAATGTTTCTCTTGACCGCTAGAATCTACTGTTGAAATATTTTACGAGTCAAAGACTCCCCCTATATATGACAACATTCTCAGGTTGGTTTTCTTTAATGCCTCTTCTTGCCAACATTTACCCTAAATCTAGGTAAGATCCTAACCTGAGTTGTATCCCTTGACCCCAACGTGCTTGTTGCTGCTTAGTGGGTTAAGAGAACTCTCGGCATTCCTAGTTCTCTGATGACAGTGGAACTGAAGATTGAAAAGGTAGTGAAGGCTCAAGTCTAGAGCCCTGCGGTACACCACCATCAATCAATGGTCATCCATTAGAGTCGGCATCATTAACCGCCAACAACAAAACGTATCACAATTATCCCATTAGGGTTCGATACCACAGACATAAGTCGACCGAAATTACCTCGAGTGACCTAATATTCGAATGAGCCGTAACGACCTTTTAAGTATTAATACCCCCCCAGTGATGGCGGACGGAAAATCCACGACGGTACAAATGGCCATAAAATAAATAGGTAGCCGACGCGTTGTCAGCGTTTTATCGCAGCACAAACAATGACTTTTCTTGTCAATAAGGCTGAAAGGATTGCGGTAATGTACGTGTTGACTGAGAAAATGATCGAAGGCTATTAATTCCGCTCAATAGCTATCTGCCTTGGCGAGAATAATGGGGAAGTTGCGTGCCACAGGTGTTGCCTCTAATGACTGCGGCCTGACGGTCGCTTTTACCCGCTACGCCGGTTATAAAAATCGGAAATATCGGTTACGGTTTACGGGGGACCTGGAGATATTCGCGACGGTAATCGATTGACGTTGAAGGGCGACGACGGCAGCGTTCGAACGTTACTTTTTACGAGGACTGCAACGGAGAAATTAAGAACTTACGGCAACCGCTAAACTCCATGGTTCCTTCGAGCTTTGATCACTTGAAAAACATTATTTTGTGGTCCTAGCACGAATGATGTTGGCAAACTGTACTCTCTTTATGTCCTTTCAGTATGAACGGCCATTTTGGATGTCAAAAACTCTGGCAGATCGATGGTAGGCAGAAAAGATATAGGTTAGGTTAGAATCATTAGCTAGGTGCATTGACTAACCACCTGCACAATAAAATCACTGGGATTTCTCTTCTTTTTCTGGTGCAGGAGCACTGATGAAACTGTTGAACATATGGAGAGAGATACACGCCCAGCAAACCCAACATCAACTCATTAATTCGTTGCTGTATCCCGTTACCGAGAATAAATCTACAAAAAGACTCGAGAACAAAACTATCGGTGCGATCAAACTTTTTTCTTAGGGCTACTTGCAACTGTATGCCCTCCTGTGACTGATGAGACCAAACCGTGACCTACAGATCCTTCCACACTCCGGGAGTGGATAGTTACCAACCAGATCTGCCGCCGCTGTATTCTTCTCGAGTCTCCATTATAACTGTGGACCAGGGACCTCCACTGTGATCTGTCTAACGCTAGTTGTTCCCAGTTTAGATTGGCATTAACTGATTTTAGGAATTGATTCAGTATATCCTTAAACCGCTTGTACTGGCCTCCTGGTTTCCGAGCTCCCTCTGTGAATTCACCATACAGGGCTATTTTGGGAAGTCTTGTGTCTTGCATCCTCAGAATGTGGCCGCTCCATCTGAGTCGGGCCCTGGTTACTTGAGTCTCAATTGTTGTACAACTCGCGCGTTGCAAGACTTCTGCATTCGAAACTTTGTAGAACAATCTGATGTGCATTATCTGTCTTAGATGACGTTGTTGCGTTTGTTCAAGCTGTTCAATGTGTCGCCTGTAGGGCGTCCAGCTTTCGCTTCCGTAAAGAAGCGTTAGGAGGACGACTGCTTTTCAAACAGCTGTCTTGGTCCTCAGATTGAGGTCGTCATTTTGAAACACTCTGTCCTTTGGCTTCCAGAATGTATTTTTATGATAAGAGGAACTTCTCTCTGCCGATTTGTGGCATTTTTGTCAGCGTGTCTCAGGGTGTCTTTCCAACTGAATGCGGATGAAAAATCCGCTTTATGGACCAACAAAAGTGTTCTAATAATCTTGTCCAGCAAAATCGTCAGTCACCAAAAATTCCACCATGTCCAGCACCAATACCATCATGATGTTTTGTCTTTCAAGAAGAAAAAAACTTCCTGGCATCCCAAGATCTGTTTGGATAAAGTGCCTCTGCCTGATTTTCACAGAATACACGAATTTCAACCACCTTATCCTCCTGTTCTAGTGGATTTCTGCTTGGAATGTTGGTGTTCTGCATCCCAATAGATTCTCCATACTTAAAAGCCTCACAATTAATCCAACCTCAAGAATCTTGGACTGTTTTTAATCTGTCTGTATACCGGAAGAGTTCGCCAACTTGTTGTGGTTCTTCGTATTGTCCATCTCTCTGCTGATACATATTCACCATTTTCATACCAATCTGGCCGCAATTTATAAGTCTCACATTGGTTTTCCATGGAAGACGAATCGAATGGTTGAAGTTTGTTTCAGTTTCTCTGCTCTGGGAGCCTGAGAAACAGATCAACTTGCAGGATTTGTTGTATGTTGTTCTCTGCTAATCACTCCACTGCCATTTCAATCTTTTTTTTTCCTTCGGATAAGGGTACCTCTCTGCTTTGACCAAATGTTTCTCTTTGTCACAGCCTGATACCAATTCAAACATTGTCTCGATAATATATTAGTTTTCTTCCCACACAATGGAAAAGGGAGAAACAAAAGTAGGCAAAAATAGAAATGAGCCAGATATGAGGCTAGATATACAGGAAACTTACAATAATATAATGTTATCCATAGTAGAGATGATGGATAAATTTCGATAGGTGTAAATAAGGGTATATATTCTCTCCCCCGTATTCAAACGAGAGGTAGGAGGAGATTTGAGGGGCTAAATTTATACGGAACCCATAATGAAAGCACAATTTTCCGGCGCCTTGCGTACATCGTAAAAACGATAGATGGAAGATTAGCATATTAATATTTAAAATAAGCAGTATACACATCTCCGACAACTGTGTCGTCCCGACTCCTTCCTCATCTACATATGTTCTCGTCAGCTGCGCTTTGTTTCTCAAAAGGCTTATTACGAATGCAAAATTTCCCATTCATATTCAAAATTTTATATCCCGGTTTCGGCACTAATTTATTCAGATCCCCCCTCCTCCTCCTCCTCCCTTTCTTTCGTTTCGTCCTTCTTCGCGGAAACGTCTAATTTGTATCCGAAATTTAATAACCAAATCCAAATCAAATCATAATCTCCCGAAAGGCCCAGCTCCAAGCGGCAGGCAGCGCTTTGACAGTGGAAACCTTAGTGCGCGCCACTTTAAACCAACCGTTCATCCAACGATGGATGGATATATTTCCATTACGCGGAATAATGGCCTTTATTGCCGTCGAAAACAAAATGGGTTAGATCGTAATTGATTCGGGAAGAAAGGCCCCTTTTCGAATTCCGAAGGAGCAATTGTATTAACCTCATGAATATTCCCACGAAGAAGTACCACATTCATGGAGTCAGATCGGAGAAGGTTATCAATGTCAACAGGAACATCACTTGAATGTTGCGGGTGAAACCTTATAGAATTGAAATCTTGCTGATCTAGAAAGTAAGAAACTAGAAGGGATAAACCAGTACAAAACACACAGCCTCCAGCTGGCTAGCAGAGCAACACACTAAGGTATTTAACCACAATGATTTTGGTCTTTCATCTATGGCTACAAAATATATGATTGTTCTGAAACTTGCTGCTAGAGACTCAAACGCAAATCTTTGCCACTGCTCAATAAGCTCCTATCAGATTGCCTCGGTAAATGAGTGAAGATCTGGTCTTTGTCAATTTGGTAGCAGATGGCATGACAATTGGATTGTAGATTACGACTTGTGACACTTTTTTAACAAATTGTCTGTCCGCTATGGCATATTCACTATTAAGTCTGAGAGGAAGGGATGTTCACAGTGACTTCACAAGAAATTCATCACAGTTAATCCACACCAAACATCGACTCACAAATTTGAAGCATCCTTTGTGATACTTTCGAATCGACTGCCAAAATAGAATTCCTGCAGATCTGAACTCCACGAAGAATTGGCTCTTCAAGTGCCCAAAGCTTTTAACTCGTAAATTCTGGTCGTGTTAGATGTTTCATCTGCATAGAATCTTTCCAGTTAGTGGGAAAAGATGAAAGATTTTCGCACGTTTTACCTGAGCTACCACTACAACCAAACACTAACTCTATAAGCTGCATTTCAATCTTTAGACCAAACTTTTGGGAATGGAGATTATGCTGGAGAGTGAGCTTCTGCAGAGCATCAAACAAGTCAAGTCTAAGGCTGTCGGATGTTAAAAACAAAGAATCCGTACAATTTAGTTCATTGTTCCTTTAGACGAATTATTTTTTGGGTTTCATCAATGGTACCAAGTTTGTGAAGGTGTGCTTGGAGTCTGTGAAACAGTATTTCACAAGGACTAATGTTCTCAGCTTCTTCAGAAGGACAAAAATGGTTGGTATGATCAATTTTTCATTTCATCTGGAAATAATAAGACTTGTACATCAACCCGAAGACCTGATCCGGATCTAGCTAGACCGGAATAGGAAACCGATATCGCTGCAGAAGCAATTAGAAGAGGTGATATGGCATGTGCCGTCTTCGTGAGAGCGCAGCTTTTCCAAATAGATCCGAATAATTACAATTCCCGCGGGGGAAGGAAATTGAAGTAAATGTCGAATTTCTTAACGTGGCACTGAATGCAAGGGTGTTGAATTTCGTCCTTCCCCTCCAACCCCCCTGTCGCCATCCGTTGGCGGACTTGTGCGCGAGAACAAAGGCGCCCTTAATTAAGATTTCTTTATTTTGGTTAATCTCCGAAAGTTTCATTACGACTATAACGTCCTATGTCGAAATCTGTTCCGGAGTTCCGGTGAAAAAGGCGGTCCGGCGACGGGTCCCTGAGTCATTTCGATAATTGAAATTCCGAATTATATCTTGATGGAGAGATTTTCGACGAAGGTCTGGAGATGGAGTAGTCGTGGCATGTCAGGTCTAAGAATTGGTTTATGTGGATCTACAGAGGAGGAGTTATTCATCGAACTACCACCACATAGTTATAGTTTGATAAGGGGGTCACATGTCACCCTCCATCAGATCTGTTCTCAGCGCTCTCTGAAGCTCGCCCTCCAGCTCCAGAGTTCCAATGAACGTCAGCACCTGGGAGGTCCTCAAGGAGGCTAAGTCCTCATTCCTCGTATAATTCTCTCGTCCAAGACATTCCTTACGGAGGCTGGCAATGGCGAGGCATTCTGTAACCAAGTGAACAGGATTTTCCTCCTCTTTCTCACAGAATCTACACTAGTCAGTTTCTGATAATCATGTGCTTTCTAAGGCAACATAGTCCTTATAAGGAAGGCGTAACTTATTCTTGCTCAGATCCAAATACTTCTTGGATCTTGCTATCTTTCTTCGAATGATCTGGAAGATTCCTCCAGAGTGTTTCTCTTTTCTTTTCTTCCTTCTCCAGAAACTCTTTTCTATAAGTGCATTTCTCTATACCATAGAAAGGCTATGGGCTAGTGAGTGGCGTTTGTACTCCCTTTTTGGCGAGAGTGTAGACTTTCTCGTTTCCTTTGATTCCAGAGTGACCTGGAACCCAGACTAAAGAGACCTTTTTGCTCTTGCTGATTTTACTGAGTTTCCTTCTGCACTTCCATGTTAGCATTGAGTCGATTCCTCTTCTCATTCCTCTCTTTTACAAAGCATCGTGTAAAGTTCTTCTCAATGCTTACTTTTTAATCATAACATCACTAGGTAGGTTCGCTGATGAGATGCAGTTGTTTATAGAGGATCAGGCTCTCTGACTTTTAATGCTCTCATTACCTGTCTGTACCTTCCTTAGATATTCTAAAGATGGCCTCATGACCACCACCGCTCACCATCGATTACCATCTTGGGGGTTATAGTGGTAGGTTGTTAACCTGAAAATGGACAGATAACTAATCGACAAAAGCATCAACTTGCGAACGAATTTCGAAACGTTTTTTTTTTCAGCAAAGATCTAATAAAGCAGCGGTGGCCGAGTTGCGAATCTAGATGGGTGACAGCTCTTTTTTCAAGCGAGTAGAGCTTTTCAACTCACGTCAGAGCTTCTCTGATTTTTTCGTTAATTTTCACAATGAAATATTAGGTAGGATGTTAAGTTCATGGGGAGTTGCATCATAATGGAACCTCAAGCTACTCCATAGCTGTTATCACTCCTACGTCGTCTACAGCTGATCCTCCAGTTCTAGATGGCTTCAAGGAGTTTACTTCCTTGCTCTAAGAAGTTTCTCTTCGTAGGCTTTTACGCGTTGGTTTGTAATTTTGAAGCATTTCATCACCAGATAATTTCTCCTCCTCACAGAATCTGCACTCACCAGTTCTCGCTGGACCCATTCTTATCAGGTGCTTTCAGAGGCGCAGAAGCCTGTAAGGAAAGCAGAAATGAAGTGAGCTAAGATTCGGAGTGTTGAAGATTTAAAGGAACTTCTTGGAATGATCCAGCCTTTGAAGATACCCCAGAGTGTTAATCGTTAGGTATTTTCCTTGAAACATAGAAGGTTCAAGGCTATTGAGAGAAGTTCGTGCTCCTTCCCTAGCAAATGTGTTGGCCTTTGCATGAAGTGAGCTATGGATCATTCCATATATCAGTTATTTTTTACCTTTCATAGATGAAAACTCTCGATTGATAAAAGAGGACGAATCAATGGTCTCATGTTAGGTTAGTAACAGAAAGCATCCAAAAGCAGATATGGGCATACCGTCCCATGCTCGGAATCGGCTGACAGAACCATTCAACGCTGGAAAAAATGGAACAAACCCTCGTTCACCTTCGATAGACAATGCCGGACAAGATAATATCCATCCCGTCGGGTCGGACGGGGAAAACCACCCTCCGCGGTCGGAGCTCGTAACTTCCGAGAGCTCCCCGAACGCGCAAATACCTTTTTCGCCGTTTTAAATACATTATATTCAATGGTTAATTGAAAATCCACTTTAAAGTTACGGACGCCGTTCGCCCGGCTCCGCGAAATTGCAATCAACGATACAATTTCCACATTTTTAAATCTAATTTTAATGTAATGAGCGGATGCGGATACAAGAGGAATGGGGTAAGAGGGGGGGTTGGTGGGGGTGGATGGAAAAAAGAGGCACGTAAAATATAGGAAAGAATGCTAATTAATTATTCTGAAGAGCTGAGCTGCGGCAGTGATTAGCATTCAGAGCTGCCGGAGGTTTGGGTCGTTATTCCTGAAATTTTTCTTGCGATTCGAGCTCTGGTTTGGGGGAGGGAGGAAGGACCCCACTTGTAGTCGAATGATCCTATCGGATGTCTGCCACTGATATCGAGGATCTTGAAGGAAAACAGATAATTTGCGATTTATCAAATGCCAAGTTATATACTTCATTATATACACTGTATATATGTACTGAAGTAATAAATTAGGCGTCTACATACGGTTAAACTGCCTGTAGTAAGAGAAAGACTGGTTTAAACGACAACAAATTAAAAAAATAAACAAAATAAAGATTAAAAAAGGCATAAAAGAGGTCCTTCTGTTACGAAATCCTTGAAATCAGGGTTGAATATCGGGTGAGGCATTCTTTAATACTTCGTAGTGCTCTTAAGCATTGTTTCAATGAAATTATCATTAAATGTTTGGGGAATGTTTCGCGAAATGTCCACCAAGGCATTGTTGAGATGTTGTTATGTCTACGGTGGGTCAGGTAAGCGGTGTGATTGCTGTGATATTGCAGGCCAGACACGTCCAATACAATTTTGAACTCGGTGCAACCTAATTTTTCGAAGGTCAACTTTCGAGACGCATATATCCCATGAAAATTATCGTAGATCTTAATGTGATACATATTCTGAAAGAGCAGCTCTTCTTATGATAAATTTCAAGATTTCATCCATTTCGGCACAACTGTTCGGTCTTGAGGAAATTTGAACTGAACCCAACTTTTTGGGTATTTTTCGAAGGTCATCTTTTGAGTCGATTATCTTCCAGGAAAATTATCGTAGATCTAAAAGTGATACATATTCTGAAAGAGCAACTCTTGTAGTAAAAAATCTGAGAATTTCATCCATTTCTTCACAACTGTTGGGTCTTGAGGAAGTTTTAACTGACCCCATCTTTTTGGGAATTTTTCGAAGTTCACCTTTCGAGTCAATTTTCTTCCAGGAAAATTATCGTAGATATTAATGTGATACATACTGAGAAAGAGCAGCTCTTCTTGTAATGAATTTCAAGATTTCATCTATTTCGGCTCAACCGTTCGATCTTGAGAAAGTTTCAACTGACCCCATCTTTTTGGGAATTTTTCGAAGGTCAACTTGCGAGTAGTTTCTCTTTCAGGAAAAGTATCGTAGATTCAAATGTGATAAATTTTCTGGAAAGAGCAATTCTTCTAGTAATTAATTTGAGAATTTCATCCATTTCTTCACAACCTTTGGGTCTTGTGGAAGTTTTAACTGAACCCAAGTTTTTGGGAATTTTTCGAAGGTCACCTTTCGAGTCAATTTTCTTCCAGGAAAATTATCGTAGATCTAAATGTGATACATATTCTGAAAGAGCAACTTTTCTAGTAATAAATCTGATAATTTCAATCATCTTGGCACCACCGTTCGGTCTTGGGGAAGTTTTAACTGAACCCAACTTTTTGGGAGTTTTTCGAAGGTCATCTTTCGAGTCGACTAACTTCCAGGAAAATTATCTTAGATCTAAACGTGATACATATTCTGAAAGAGCAACTATTCTAGTATTAAATCTGAGAATTTCATCCATTTCGGCATAACCGTTCGGTCTTGAGAAAGTTTTGACTGAACCCATCTTTTTGGGAAATTTTCGATGGTCAACTTGCGAGTAGTTTTTCTTGCAGAAAAATTATCGTAGATTCAAATGTGATACATATTCTGAAAGAGCATTTCTTCTTGTTATAAATCTGAGAATTTCATCCATTTCGGCACAACCATTCGGTCTTGAGGAAGTTTCAACTGACCCCATCTTTTTGGGAATTTTTCGAAGGTCAACTTGCGAGTAGTTTCTCTTCCAGGAAAATTATCATAGATCTAAATGTGATGCATATTCTGAAAGAGCAACTCTTCTAGTAATAAATCTGGGAACTTCATCGAGCTCAGTGCAATCGTTCGGTCGTAACGATTTTTTAACTGACTGAGAGGTTGTAGTTTTATACAATTCGAAAGCTAGTCGTTAATAATGACATCCAACCGATTCTCCCGAACAAGAAAGCTTGTCGGATATATCGATCTATCGGAAAATTCCCCATGTCAAAACAGACATAATGCACACGACTTTTTTTCCGAACGCAATAATACACATTCGTCAATTTCCGACTCCAAACGCACGGATGACAGGACGCCGCCGCCGCGACGATCTAGCCATCCAAAAATGATAGGTCTGAAACACGCGAATATGCATTTCAAGCGATATACTTTTTGTCGACCCCCTTCCCTGTACTCGACCCCAACTAGTCCCTTTTATTATGTAGGAATCGAGTCCCGTGTAATGGCTATCATTCCGAGAAGTGGAGATGATACGAAATTCGAATTTGGGTAAAATACCCGTCTGTCGTTGAACGTCTCTATTATCGGCCACGCGGGACGATTGACGGCGTTCGTAAAAAATAATAATTTATAATATTAAATGTATTAAAGTTGCTAAACCGATGCTACCGTCTATGATTTAGGCGGCGGAATGATATTATTGGTTCTAGACACGACAGTTTTCGTTATTGTCGTTTAGCAGTTTTCACAGCAATTGCCTGGATTGTATTGCTACTTCCTTGGAGCTATTATCCGCATGATACCTGAGAAGTTTCGACTTTCTCGTCATTTTTCTAAGGCAACTCTTTAAAGTAGTGAATCTTCCCCTATTCCCACAAAAATTGGTCTAGTTTGAGGAGATGTAGCAGCCAGAAAAAAAGCACTGGACATATGCTGATTTTCTTAGTGATAGATTGATCTTTTGCGAATAGAAAAAACCAACTTTCATTCATCTACCTTGAACAGTTCAGATTTAATGAATTTTTTCCGCGAAGGTCCAAAATTTATGATTTTCCATCGACCATAACTTGAAAACTAATCCTTTTAGGAAAGTTCTTTTTGCGTATTCGTAATCTACGCCCTCGATTTAGTGAATACTCCAATTTTGGTTGAAATCGGGGAGATCGAAATTTTTTTTAATTTTCCATGGTAGTATGGAAAAATTGGGATTTTTCCGAAAAAATTTTTGGTCTTCGATCTGAACAAAATTTATACTGTATACTAATTCGAGGGCGTAGAACACGAATATGCGAACAGATATTTTTTTAAAAATTTATTCTTCAAGTTATGGTCGATGGAAAATTCGAGATTTTAGAGCTTCGCGGAAAAAATCATAAAATCTAAACTATTCACGGCAGATGAATAAAATCTAGTTTTTCCTATTCGCAAAGAACCAATCTATCATCAAAAAAATCAGCATATGTCCAGTGCTTTTTTACTGGCTGCTACAGCTCCTCAAAGTTGATCAATTTTTCAGAAATTTTCCACTAAAAGTGATTTATTTCCCAAAATAGTGATCTTACAAGAAATCCAATTGCATATTCATGATCTACGACCTCGAATCAGCCAGCGAAAAGACCCAGGTCGATAAAGCTAAATGAATAATTTTTTTTTGGGTTGGATGATTTTTTCTGCGAAAGTCCAAAATTCTCGATTTTCTATCGACCATAACTTGAAAACTAATCTTTTCAGCAAAATTTTGTTTGCATATTCTTAATGTACGCCCTCGATTCAGTGAATACTCCAATTTTGGTGGAAATCGAGGAGATCGAAAATTTTTCAAATTTTCCATGCATATGTATGGAAAAATAGCGATTTTTCCGAAAAAATTTTTGGTCTTCGATCGAAACAAAATTTATAATGTACACTAATTCGGGGGCGTAGAACACGAATATGCAAACAGATATTTTTTTTTTTCATTTATTTTTCAAGTTATGGTCGATGGAAAATTCGAGATTTTGGACCTTCGCGGAAAAAATCATAAAATCTAAACTGTACGCAGTACACGAACGAAATTAGATTTTTTCCAATTGCAAAGGATCAATCTACCACCAAAAAATCAACATAAGTCCAGTGTTTTTTTTTTTTTGACTCCTACAGCTTCTCAAAGTTGACCAATTTTTCAGGAATTTTCCACTAAAAGAGCTTCATTTCCCAGAATACAGATCTCACAAAAAATCTAATCGCATATTGGTGATCTACGATCTCAAATTAGTAAGTGAAATGGTCCGGGTCGATATAGCTACATGAATAATTTTTTTCAAATTTGGTGGAACGTTGGTGGAGCGCAGGTAAACACGATAGTTTCTGTATTAGAGACGCTTCTGAAACTTTCGTCTGCAGACTGGCTGTTAAAGTTGGGCAATCAATTAGTCGTATTGCTCTTCCCTAAATAGAATCCAAGAGTTGTAATGAACTCTATACTTGGGAGAAGTATTCGATGATGCTCAAAGGTGAACGACGATGATTTTTGGGTATATTCAATAGTATCGGACGATGTTCCAGCTTCATTAGACCTTCCTGGCCTCTCGCATACACCGAAGTAGTAATGGAAAAAATTGGTAATGATAACGATACTTCCATAATCCTCAGTAATTACGTTTATGCATGCCTATAACATGCGGTCATTACGATAAATAATATGTTTTATTTGTTCCGTTCCAGAGCAAGCTATTATTTTGTAATCCACGACGTCCGAGCGTTTCCAGTCAAGCATGATTGATAATCAATATAAATGACATATTAATATGAGTTTTCCACACCTCGTAACCAGCGTGGAGTAATACTGTTCACCTGTTTCCCAGGATTTTTCGATACCACAAATTCAATTCGACTAATTCAGCGAAGTATTGGGAGTTTGAAGACTGTGTTCTTGTATAAGGAGCTTTCTTAAGTCATTAGATTGTTCATATACACTGCTCAAAAAAATTAACGCACATTCTGAAAATCTCAATTTTAATGAAAGTTAACTATACATTGACTTTATAACTTATTTTTATGTTCTCTCGGGAAGGTTTTGAATGACACAAGACACATTAAATGGAAGAAAAATTCAGGATTTCACCGAATCTTATGTGAAAGAAGAGAAATGAACAATTTTCAGAATACTGAAATGCTGATAAGTGATTTAATACTTGGTATTTCCACCCCTTGCGTTAATTACAGCTCGGCAACGACGGTTCATACTCAAAATGTGTGATCTTAAAATGTTCTGATCTAATCCTTCCCAGATTTCTCCGAGTTGGATTCCTAAGTCATTAAGGGTAGCTGGATGATTTTCTGAACTTCTCAGCCTTCTATTGAGGTTGTCCCAAACCTGCTCAATCGGATTCAGATCTGGACTTCTTGCTGGCCATTCCATTCGAGAGACTTCAACCTCTTCAAGGTACTCCTGAACGATGCGCGCACGATGGGGTCTGGCATTATCGTCCATAAAAATGAAATTTTCAGCAATGTATGGGGGCAAATGGCACTACATGCTCTTCAAGAATGTTCCTTATATACTTATCAGCATTCATAGCTCCATTATCAATGACCACTAGGTCTGTGCGAGCAGTCAAAGATATTCCACCCCATACCACAATCGATCCTCCCCCGAAACCAGTAGTATTCAGGAAATTGCACTAAGCATATCTTTCATGGGGACGTCTGTATACAAGGGAACGTCGATCACAATAGAAGAAGCAGAATCTAGACTCATCTGTGAAGAGAACTCTTTCCCAATCGGCCTCTTCCCAATGGATACGCTCTCTCGCAAAATCCAAACGCGCCCTTCGATGGGCTGGGGTAAGAGCTGGGCCTCTTGCCGCGACACGAAGCCTCATTCTCTGAAGCGATTTCTTATTGTCTGAGTGCTAATTTGCACCTCATGAGTTTGCTCAAGCTGAATTCGAAGGAGGCGAGCTGTTGCAAACCGTTGTCTCAACGAAGAAACTCTCACTCTTGAATGGCAGTTACCCGTGGTCTACCCTGTCCTGGTCTTCGGACATTCATACCTGTCTCCCTGAATCGCTGCAACATTCTGGACACACCTGTATGGGAAACTCTAAACCTTTCTGCAATTCTTGTGTACGTCCACCCTTCTTCTTGGTTCAAATTGCGTGTTTCGCATTGCATAGCGATCGAGTGTAGAAAATCAAACGAAAGAAAAACTATTGATCACTAGAATTTATCGAGAATAACTGATTTTAGAATGGAGCCAATACATTCAAAATCTGATAATATCATCTTTTTTTATTCCTGCTGCGAAAAAACATCTGTATTGAAGAAAACCGTTGAAAGTGAATAACATATGCATGCATAATTCTGATAAAAATAATTATCATTGAGAACACCTTCAGTTGTAGAATAAATTTGAGATTTCCATAATGTGCGTTAATTTTTTTGCGCAGTGTATTAACCAGAGATCCTTGTTCTATGAACTAAAATCTCGAAAATTTTCACAATTCTCCTTTTATCGGCTTTGGATTTCCTGGAATCCAAACTGCACGACTTGGTGCTGTAAATCCGGTCGAAAAAGGTACAGAAGATCCCCGTCCACTCCCATTGTCTTATCGCGCGGTCGATGTTCGATTTGTCCCATCGCGCGTCTGTCTAAATTGTGATGGAGTGTGTGCTTCCAAGGTCCCAGACAAGCTCTCGGGGGCGATGAGGCTATCCGCTACCTCCTTGTCCGCCACAAAGCCAGTCTCGTGGTCCCTAATGCATCAGACAACCTGATGAAGACGACTCACACGCCAGGGACCCAGGTCTCGGCCATCGTTGCTTTCCTGTGTGCTGTGTACCGTAGAGCACGCCGGTTATATTAATGTTTATTCGCTTTTCCAGGTCCTACTACATTTTTTTTGTCTTTTGTTGGACAACTAGTGACCCTTTGTCGGAGACGTGGTTTGGGAATGAATTAATCGATGTCTATTCATCCAAAATGAAAGCACACACTTTGTTCTCTGTTTCTACTATAAAGGGTGACTCGTACTAATATTTGAGGTCAAAAGGAACACTTTTTTCCCATACCATTTTTTTGTAAAATTTTCTTCCAACGAGTATGTAATAAAAGCTGTGGAGGTCTGGTTTGCAGAGCAAGAAGAAACATTTTTTTTGAAAGGTCTAGAGATGTTGCAGGTTCTCTGTAAGAAATGTGTCCAATTAAGAGGAGAATATGTTGAGTAATAAAATATTTTAATATTGAAATTTTGTTCGCTTCTACAATAGTAGGCTAACAATTTTTCAATATATCCTCGTACATTTGTATTATTAGAAGTATATGCCACATCAATTCAAACGCTTCTCGAAAAAAGCCACCCACAGAAGAAAAGAAAACAATAATCCGGATTAACCGCAGATCGAGTGCCATTTTCCGACCCCAACAAAACCATCGAGAATGAAATCTGAGAGACAATCTGAGCCACAAGCTTGCCGTCAGCCACGAGCATAAAAATCAAACAGAATCGCCCGTGTTTACCTAATTCTAACAGCATGTTCTTGAACAATGGGATTGAATGAACACTTTGACGGTCCCTGACACAAAGCCCTCTGCTTCATTATTATTTAATGGCCGTTCTGAGGTGTTCCTTCTTTCATCTTCTCCTCGCGATTTCCACTTTTGTCGAAGATGTAATTGTGGCTAGGGCGCCGTTTTCTTGAATAGTGTCATTATCAACACCTGTTGAACCATTGTTATTCGATTAGGTGTACTTTATTTGGGTTGATGGACAGACCCTCAGAATTCAACGGTTGAATATAGCCTTCTTCGTCGAAACACAAGTCAAAATTGTGGTTTTCATCAATTAATATACATACTATACGGTGTGTCCCAAATTATATGTCCAAGGAGGGGTTTTTGTGAACTACATAGGCTCCTTTCCAAAGAAACAAAGAATGGTGAAAACCGTACCTCCTACTACCTGAGTTATTAGCAAAAAATGAGAATTAGACGATTCAGAAATATTCTCATAACTTTCTTGTCTTTGAAGTAACAGATCTGAAGCTCGAACCTTCTACAGGCACTTTTGGACGTTTCAGAATTCCCAATCAGTACAGAAATGATAATGAGTGGAACCAATTCTAATGTTTGACTATAACTACCGTTATTGTTTTTTCCTTCCCGAGTGGTACACCCTGTATGAGGGGGTCTCCTTAGATTTCGTTTTATTCCTCATGTCAGCTCGGCGTAATTCGAACATTTGCGCCTGGAAAAATTCATTTCCCCAGCCATTTATGGTCCTCAATAATCATTTGTCAGGAAAAGATTACATGCATACCTAAGTGTGTGATATTTCAACGTCTCCCGTATCTCGGCGTTATCGTTACGATCGTCATGTTCTCCTAATCCGACAAACCACAAGTGTGACATTCCCTCCTCATCTGTCTTGGCAGGCATAACTACGCGACATTTCCCCACCTATCAGTCACACGATTGATTTCGAGGCTCAGAAAAAGCAATGGGATAATTTGTCACTTTTTAGAGCTTCGCGGATACCCGATCAGTAGAGGAATTTTCGCAGGACTAGATTTCCTGTCTCATCCATACTAACAATTTGGTTTAATAAGTCTACATCGTTTTCAAATTGAGCACCGACTCACTTTCCATCGCGATAGATTCTTCTTCATTCAACTGGTACAATGATCTTTCAAACTCGTTTAATGTACGATCGGGTGAAAAGAGAGATTCTTTTTCAGTTCTTCCTTTGTAGTATCTTCGCTAAACGCTTCGTTTTCGGGTTGGGGATATACTGCTCGTCAAAAGTTGGGGATCTCATCCTTTTTTTAATAACATAAACGGCTGTAGAAACAGATGTACAGATTTTCCAGCAATGCACATATCAATGATTTTCTCTTGAAGCCTTCCTTGACACCAAACGGTTCTATTCAATTGAAAACGAATTTTCATTATGCCAAGACAAGTTTCCTCCTATGACCATGCCAACAGAGCAATTGAATGGCCCAAGCAGGTCGAACACATGTGCAAGTGCCAATTCATTCAATTTTAGTCAATGTCACATTCACTCTCACTGTACTTTACCACTGGAACTGTTCATCAAAGACTCAGAACTGCTACAAAGCCTGTAGAACTCTTTCGGTTGGAAGACAGCCTCTCAGAACTCGCAGAAGACGTCTTCATGAAGGCTGTTTCATCAGAACTTCATCGAGTAGTTTGTGATGCTTAGTTCTAATGTGGTCTGCAACAAGATCACTCGTCGAACATTCTGCAGAAAGCAAAATGCAAAACCGATTGACACCAGGACCAGGTCAAGCATGATTACGTCGACATATCTGCGTCAAACTTCTGGTTGACCTCAGGAAGGTTGTTTCCCGAGGCAGAGGGCTTCATAATTGCCATCCAGGAGATATCCAGGAGAGGATGTTCCTCTTGAGAGGATTGTGAAAGTAAAGAAAAGTCCTAAGGCTAACGTTACTTTAGTATCTCTACAGAACCTTCCAAACTAAACAGAATTTTTGATGTTTAAGCATGGCCAGATGGTTTATGTGATTTTCTTGACGTCTTTGGGTTATCCTAGGGGATCCAACCAAAAAATCAATCATGATTACTTCATGGCAATCCCAAAAAAATGAAGCAAGAACTTTTCCAGCAGATTTTTGGACACGAAACTTCTTAGGTCTTGGGGAACCAGAGTGTCGCCATTCCATCGATTGTTGCTTTGTTTCTGGATCGTATAAATGTACCCAAGTCTCATCCATAGTAACAATTCGGTTTAGTAAGTCGACATCGTTTTCAAATTGAGCACAGATCGAACGCGATGCTTCTACCCTTGCACGCTTTTGGTCAACATTCAAACATTTGGGGATCCATTTTGCAGCTATTTTTCTCATGTCCAAATCGACGTGAGCTATATGATGAACGCGTTCGTATGAAATATTCAGTGTTTCAGATATCCGTTTTAGCCCAATTCGACGGTCTGTTAAAATCATGTCATGAACTGCATCGGTATTTTCGGGGACTGACACAGAAACTGGCCTTCCCGATCGGTCATCATCTTCAATGGAAAATTTGCCTCTTTTGAAGCTTGCACTCCAATTTTTCACGTTCGCACACGAAGGACATTGATCACCAAGGGTATTAAGCATATCTTCGTAAATCTACTTACCTCTTAACCTTTTTAAATACAGGTACTTGATGATGGCTCGATACTCCAATTTTTCGATTTTAACAATTTCGGTGGACATCTTCTTCCTTTTAATTTATTACGTAACTCTGGTTTACTTTTTTGACCTCAAACTTCACACTGACACTTCTAATGAGTTATTGTTCGTTGCTATGGTAACGCAATATTTTTTTCATGCATGAAACTGGTGTAGGCTTACTAGATATCAATATATCCTCGTAATCCAAAAACAACTTACTCTCAAAAAGGTATTGAATATTTCACATTGAAATAATAGAGAAGACATATCATGATATCCTTCTCTAAAGATCCAGAGTACCTAGTTTCTTCATGACCCCTAAAAACTACTATTTTTGCTAGCATTCCATTGAATTGTGTGAGATATACTTACTGATTAAATCTGAACACCCTCTTGTTCTTGGAATAATGAGAAAATCTATCTTCTTACAGGTGGATACCGACAGGAACATCTGCAGAGATCCTGGACCATCCAGGTGAGTCGAAAAATGTATTTTCAATTCTGATATGCGATAATTCTTTACGTTTTCTAAGATTGTACAGTCTTAGATTAATTTTCAATCTCGCGTTTTCGACAACAGGAACAGGAGGTGAAACGAACAGTTCTGTCCCCTCCCTATTTTTCCGATATCAGCGATCTATCCAGTCCATCCAATATTTCGCTTCATAAATCTACTCGCGGCGGCGCCACGCTCACATAAGGAAGAAATCGGAAGGACCGATATGCTTTCCTTCTCGAAAAACCTCCTAAATCAAATAGGCTGAACGTTGAGTGACGTTTTCGTAATTAGAAAAGTCTGGCGGAGTGGAAAAGTGCCTTATTCGGTCACCGATAGTGAATAACTCCGGTAGGTAAATCCGGAAGGTCTATAAGGGACCAAGAGGGCATAAATCTGGTTATGTTCGGAAGCCAGTGGCGACGTGTGATTTCTGTGGGGGTTCCCTGAAGGTATTCTGCTATTTCTGAGCAACTTTCGGGGGTATCCTGCTCATCTGATAATAATTTTCTGAACACCTTGTTGATAAATGTCAAATACCAAAGGCATAAACTCAAACTTCAGTTGGATTTTTTTCAAATTTCGAAAGAATTGTTGTTTCAAATACATCTTAACAAATCTTTCGATGAAGAGCATTTTGTCCTTGTCCCTTATATTCGAATTAAAAAAAAAGTTGGACCATAGGTGTAGGATTACGCAACTTCAGACTTGGAATCGTATATTGTGGAATATAGGACAGAATTGGAGATGAGTCGGGAGAGGAGTGACATTTATTTAAGGAATTTATAACTATACTCTATCTAAGAAAATGTTGGAGTGTTGGAAAGAACTAGTAACCAACGAAGATGTGAAGATCTAATAGTTCCAGTAATTATTCTCGTAGAAAGAATTGTGTGCATCAATTTTTTGCATATGAGCACTATTAACCCAAACAAGGCAACAATATTCAGTAGCCAAAAAACCAAAGCTAAGGCTGCCGTAGTAGATGCATCAGCACCCCATGAAGTACCAGTTAATTTATGCAGGATATTATTCCTAGTTTTCGACTTCAGACGCAGATTTTCCAAATGCGGTTTAAATTCAGCTAGGAATCTAGCTAAACTCCTAGATATTTTGGATTGAAGTTATGTTCCAAAAGAGAATTTCCGAAAACTACGCTCAATTTCTATATTTTTGATGGTCATTCAAATGGAAACACGAAACCTCGGTTTTATTTGGGTTAGGACGCAAAAGCCACTCGAAAAAGTAATTCCTCGAAATGTCTAAATCTGTAGATAGATTATTCTCTATACATCTTAAATCAGAATGACTGAAAGCAAGGGCAATATCATCAGCGTATATAAATTTCTGAGAAAAAGTGGTAAAGGTATCTCACAGATATGAATTAAATATAAGAGGTGCTAAAACTGATCCTTGTGGAAGACCATTATTCAAAATTTTGAAATTACTACTATTATCATCAACAAAAACACGAAACCTTTTATCTGACGACATGTTTTTTAGTAAGTGAACCTTCTTTCCACACTTAAGATGTGTATAGAGTTTAAAAATCAAACCATTCTTCCATACTGTTTCATATGCTGTAGATAAACCCACAAATACTGTGCCTGTTTTTATTTTATCATTGAAACCTGCTTGAATGAAAGTGATGAGGCTTAGAACCTGATCACAGCAATTTCTATTTTTCCCCATCGACAATTTTGGAAAGTGTGTTCTAGAGTCGATTCAATCCTGAAAAGAATTAGCCTCTCTAAAATTTTGAAAGGAACACTCAATAAACTAATGGGTCGATGACTACTATCAGAGGAATCCTTTCCACGCTTTGAAATTCCTATGACTCTAGCCTTGCGGAACTTGGAAAGAAAATTTAAAGAATTAAGAATGTTATTATAAAATATAACAACCAAAACAAAGCTCTTTTGCCTAAATGCTTCATCAAGCATGTAGGACTCAGGATTTGGTGGATTTAATAGGAGTTGTTGTCTATGCCAGTAAGCTCATTTGGTTTTCGATTGTCCTAGTACTAGTACAATTGCAAAACAGCACTTTGAATGGAGAGAAATATTATTGAACAATTTTTGCGCTTTCGCCATTCTGCAACCAAGAATAAATTTCCTCAATAACAAGGCATAAAGCGAAGAAGTTACTTCTGGCACTCACTGCTGCAGCTTAAAGCACTCCGAACCCCCCAAATCCACTAACCCACTCTCAGTTTCGCCACTGCTCAGATCGGCCCCCAGATATCGGGGGCCATGCCGAATTTCTTCGAGATATATCTGGCCGTATATCACGGGGTATATCACGTTTTACCGATAAATCAGTGCCCTGCCATACCGTTCTCAGGGTCGCACAAACTGTAGTGACACGACGGGGTGGGAGCTTTTTGCCCCTCGTTTTTCCGGCGTTTTCTTACTACCGCCCTTAATTTAGTAGGCATATTTCATATTTGGGAATACTGCGGGGAGGGCCTCAAAGTGGCGCGGCCTAATCAAATCGTAAATTCTCTCACGGAAAAGCGCAGAGGGAAATCGAAGTATCATAGTTTTAGACCGGGGGATGTTTGGCCCCTACGTCAGGCCGATTTGGATTTAGAGAATCGACAGTTTCGGGGATATTTCATCTGTATTTTAACGTTTTACTGAAATTTTCCAAAGAAAAATCTATAATTCCAAAGCTGAAATGGACATTTGGAAGATTCGTTGTAATTGCTAATTCAGTTCATTCGAAAAATTTGGAAAAAATTGATTTCTCCATTCTTGAAACTTGTACGAACAACATATATGTATTTTAGGTGAAAAATTGGCAGGGAGAGTCTTTGACTCATACAAGTATTTCAACAGTAGATTCTTGGGGCCAAAAGAAACACTTTTTTCCCATACCATTTCTTCCGATTTGACCCTGATAAAAATATATAGCCATTTTAACTTTTCATAATGAGCTATGTCACTCCAGGAGAAAAAAAATTCCCTCCAGAATAACCAGCAGAATCTATGACACTACAGATCTCTGGGTCTTTTAAGGAGAGTTGTATTCAGCCAAAGTACCTAATTTCTCAAATTTCACAGATATTTTTTATTTTTGAACATCAAATTACTCAAAAACGGCGCATTATACGAGAAAATATGAGGTTCTTTGAATGTTTGGTATTTTTATGGTACGTAATGGTCATAATGAGAAAACTGGAAGACGTGGGTGATATCTTGTGTTCGAAAAAGATTCATCAAATAAATGATAAACTACATTCCGAAATTCATTTCATTCGATAAAACCGTTTGTGAGATAGAACTAAAAATAGAAATTTTATGGTTTTTCAACAGCCTGTATCTTTGAAACTGAGCCGACTCGAAAAAAATCGTAAGGATGAAAAGTGTTTCTTTTGAACTCAAGAATCTACTGTTAAAATACAAAAAGACTCACCCTGCATAGTTGAATCGACTAAAATTAATCGAAAATTCTCTTGTTTTTCATCAATTTTTCTATATCATCGTGATCTACCTTAAATTTAACTGGGCTTGTAGACTTTAGCCAGTTAACTATTCGATACTTCATCGATATTATCATAAAATAGACATTCAAATGAATTTTTTCGAAAGATTTTCGAAGATCACGATGTGAATACCTCATTTTTTTTCTATCCATCCTCAGCACTGTCCAACGATGTTCAAGTTATGATTGTAAACAGTATTGATTGCGCAAAATTCATGCTACTTCGGGGAAACTTCGATTCGATCCTGAACTGCCGTTAACTGAGTCAGAAACTTGACTGGGACAAACTTCGCAAGTCTTCCATCGGCTCTTTCTTTCTCGACCGTAGGAGGTAGGACTTTGAGAGAAACGTGAGGTAGGTCTCCGACCGAACGGGACGAATACAAATGAGAAAAACTTTTTAACGATACGATTCCAGCCGTAAATTCAATTCTTTCACCTACACTCCGATATAATCGATCGATTCTGATGCGACGCTTGAAATACCGAGAAAATAGGAAAAATATACGCTGATGAACTAGTATGAGATCGTCCAGTAGTATATTACAGGAAACATTGGCTCCTAAAGGAAGTTTTTTGTTATCCAAGAAAAATATGGCATCTCTCAATATTTTTCACAACCTGAATATCGATTAATTTACTCAAAACCAAATTTTTTTGAGAGTTCAGTCTATAAATGAGGACATTTGCTCCTCTTCTGATTGAGAGCCTGTAATTGCAGGACTTGAAACGTACCCACAAATGTATTCATCCACGAGGTGTGGATTTCGACGCAATTGTGAGAATGCCGCTCGAATCCCGAGTGAAGAATGAAGTCTAAATGGTCCTTAATTAGCGACTAAGCCGCGTTATTTTTAAAAAGATTAAATCGTGTGTTCGTGAAGCGCCCTAAGGCGAAATGACTGACACAACATCGTTGCGGTAAATGTGCCACGCGGAATAAGGGTGAAACGAAAATGCCAACTTATCAACCTTATATGCTTACCTTTTTTTCTCTTTTGTTCGTTCGAATTCAATTCAGCCGTTGGAGAAGTTAGGTTTTTGCAACTTTTAGAAGATAGATTTTGAGAATATGGACCAACGGTTTCATAGAATTTCGAGAAAATAGACTGCCGATTTCACTAAATGGATTCAATGAAAACCTGTATTTTCATACCAACTTTTTGGTACACTGAAACTGGTTGCGAATCTTCTATGCCTTCTATATCCTAGTACAGTTATAGAACACCCTTTCTAGTGATAAATCTCGATATTTCATCCATCTCGACACCACCGTTCGGTTTTCAGGAAGTTTCAACTGATCCCATCTTTTTGGGAATTTTTCGAAGGTCAATTTTCGAGTAGTTTTTCTTTCAGGAAAATTATCTAAGATCTAAATGTGATACATATTCTGAAAGAGCAAGTCTTCTAGTAACAAATCTGAGAATTTCATCCATTTCGACACAACCGTTCGGTCTTGAAAAAGTTTTAACTGAACCCAACTTTTTAGAAAATTTTCGAAGGTCATCTTTCGAGTGGTGAATCTTCCAGGAAAATCATTGTAGATCTGAATGTGATACATATTCTGAAAGAGCAACTCTTCTAGTAATAAATCTGAAAATTTCATTCATTTCGGCTCAACCGTTCGGTCTTGAGGAAGTTTCAACTGACCCCATCTTTTTGGGAATTTTTCGAAGGTCAACTTGCGAGTAGCCTCTCTTCCAGAAAAATCATCGTAGATTTAAATGTGATACATATTCTGAAAGAGCAACTCTTCTAGTAATAAATCTGAAAATTTCATCCATTTCGGCTCAACCGTTCGATCTTGACGAATTCTCAAGTAAAATTCGCAATTTTTGAAAAATGCCATTTCCAAGATGAAAATCAGAACGAAGGGAGATAGGCTTTCGAAGTTGCTCACAATAGATTCAGCGTGTACGAAAACCTATATTTCCGTACCAAACTTTCAGATCTCTGACACTTCCCAGGAGAAAATCAAACTTTTCACGTTTCCATTGCTCAATATATATCTTTCTGCAATTATTCCTTGTCTCAACAAATCTGACTGAATTCCACGAAACGCCAAAACCGAGGATGATGATGAAAACATCTCTGGATAATCGACGGTATGCCGGCCACGTCGTATTTTTAATGAAAATTTAATCAAAAGTACGAACTGTCAGTGCATGAAATTTGTGTGTGCGAGAGTATTCACAGTTCTCCCTGCGTTCGACGAGGGTCGTTCAAGGGTGGTGGCAACAAGAGGAATCATAACAGACTGGCCGACCGCAGACACTTTAAAATTATTACGTGTTCCTTTTTCTCCCAATTTTTACGCCGTTCTAACGAAAACAGACGTCTTTCATTTCGAGCGAGTGAGTGAGGGAGGTCGAGTAATGGACGGATGGGGTTGTTTGGTGAGTAATATGTTGTTGGCATCAGTTCGGATTTCAATTTTTGGGAAAAAATTGTCGATAAAAAGCAGGATTGGCTAATTATTTCCATCGGCTTTCGCTGTTGTCGAAAAATTCGTTGTTTTTACTGATAGGTTGCAGAATGGCGAATGCGCTCTTCACTTAGGACAAGTTTCATAATCGCTTTAAGCTTGAAGCTTCCTTTAGTCACATTTTTAGTAAGAGTGATGAAAGCTTCAGTATTAAAGGGACTTTAAGTTTAATCATGAAACTAGCCTTAAATTGTTAAAAGTAGGTTGTTTATTAAACATAGGGAGAATGTGTTTCGAATTCAAAGCATTTTTTTCGAATTCAATGGGGAATTCTTTCTGTCTATTCTCTGACATCATTACATAGAACGTTTTGTTCATAATAACATATAGTATGAAGGCACATAGTAACCCAATGAACAGGATTGGCTATTTATCTCCATCAGCTTTTGCTGTTCTCGAAAAATTCGTTGTTCCTAATGCTAGGTTGCAGAATGGCGAATGCGTTCTTCACTTAGGACAAGATTCATATAATCGCTTTAATCTTGAAGCATCCTTTAGTCTCATTTTTAGTAGGAGTGATGAAAGCTTCAAAATTAAAGGGATTTCAAGTTTAATTCTGAAACTAGCCTGAAATTGTTAAAAGTAGGTTGTTTATTAAAGATAGGGAGAATGTGTTTCAAATTCAAAGCATTTTTTTCGAATTCAGTGGGGAATTCGTTTTGTCTATTCTCTGACATCATTACATAGAACGTTTTGTTCATAATAACATATAGTATGAAGGCACATAGTAACCCAATGAACAGGATTGACTATTTATTTCCATCAGCTTTTGCTGTTCTCGAAAAATTCGTTGTTCTTACTGCTAGGTTGCAGAATGGCGAATGCGTTCTTCACTTAGGACAAGATTCATATAATCGCTTTAATCTTGAAGCTTCCTTTAGTCTTATTTTCAGTAGGAGTGATGAAAGCTTCAAAATTAAAGGGATTTCAAGTTTAATTCTGAAACTAGCCTGAAATTGTTAAAAGTAGGTTGTTTATTAAAGATAGGGAGAATGTGTTTCAAATTCAAAGCATTTTTTTCGAATTCAATGGGGAATTCTTTTTGTCCATTCTCTGACATCATTATATAGAACGTTTTGTTCATAATAACATATAGTATGAAGGCACATAGCAACCCAATGAACAGGATTGGCTATTTATCTCCATCAGCTTTTGCTGTTCTCGAAAAATTCGTTGTTCCTAATGCTAGGTTGCAGAATGGCGAATGCGTTATTCACTTAGGACAAGATTCATATAATCGCTTTAATCTTGAAGCATCCTTTAGTCTCATTTTTAGTAGGAGTGATGAAAGCTTCAAAATTAAAGGGATTTCAAGTTCAATTCTGAAACTAGCCTGAAATTGTTAAAAGTAGGTTGTTTATTAAAGATAGGGAGAATGAGTTTCAAATTCAAAGCATTTTTTTCGAATTCAATGGGGAATTCTTTTCGTCTATTCTCTCATTACATAGAACGTTTTGTTCATAATAACATATAGTTTGAAGGCACATAGTAACCCAATGAATTATCGGAATGAATCACATTTTTTCGAGTCATTATAGACATGAGTCGGTTCGGAAAATCCAAGGACCCAAACTAAAAAACAGAAAATGACATTTTCGACGAGGTAATTCAGGCCAGGAAAAAAACTAAAACTCAATTGAATCATGAGCTCGATCATCGCCATCGGGCTATGAAATAGGCGACGAATTTCATAAAGTGTCTCCGCGTTTTTGTCTGCGAAGTTTTGTTTTCGGCCGCAAGTGGGACAACTTCGGTAATTCGCTCAAAATTTTGGGAATCGCGAAAGTTCCGGTTGAAGTTCTCTCACTCTCTCTCCCCCGTCGTCTCGGAGTTTGAATAGTTAACTTTCCAAGGTTCCGTCACTTTCGCGGCCATGTTTCGGATAAAAACAGCACCGGTCGCAATTGGAAATTGAATGGTTTTGAAAATTGTCTAAACGATTTTCTTCCCTTCACGTATAATAGGGAATACTTCTTCTGACGAAAATGATGTATTTTTTATGAAATACCTTTGAAACATCACATTTTGAAATTAATTTTAAGCACTTAAAAATGGGTATTTAAAATGTAAAGCGTTTTGTGAGAATTGCGCAAGCTGGCAACATCGACTGAAATATGCCTTGATAATAAAGGACAACAAATGCATTATCTTGATGAGATAGACGAAGATGGCTGTCTATGAAGTCTGCGACGAACGAGAAAGGTCGTAAAATTTTATGGGATTTTTATGGCCGGTTGCAGTTGAAGCTCGCCAGTAAGTGTTATATTTTAATATTTGCTTCACTCTGTATTTAATAAAAGAGATTCACAAGTTCGTAACTCTATTTATTCAGCAACATTCATTTTATATTTTTATTATTGACAGATGTCAAAAAGCAAACTTGATCTTTTTCTGAAAGCTGACCAAACTTCCTACTTGATTTATATTTTGTCATTATCGAATCAAATTCAACACTCTCCCTTAATGACAAAATACTCAAATATAAAATTATTGAAATAGAAACAAATTTCCTCAATTCATAATACTGGCGAATACAATCTTTCTCTTGAAGTAATCAAACTTGGTACTCATCAGAGGTTTTGTCATGATATCAGCAACTTGTTCTTCTGTACTGCAATATTTTATTTGAAACCATCCTTCTTTGAATTGTTCACTAATGAAATGATAACGTACATCTATATGTTTACTATTGCGACTCATTTGACCAGATTTAATCAGTTTTATTGCGCTTTGATTATCGACATGCATTATGACTTGCATATCTGTGTTCAATAATTCTTCTATGACTGTTTTTAGATATTTGACTTCTTTGCAGCACTCTGCAGCAGCGATGTACTCCGCTTCTGTAGTTGATAAAGCCACAATACTCTGTTTTCTCGAGCACCATGATATTGGTCCACCAGCAAACATGATTACATATCCTGTTGTACTTTTTCTGTCTCTTTTATCACCAGCATAATCTGCATCGCAATAAGCTTGTATTTTTATATTGTCTTCTGTTCTTTCCGATGAGTAATGAATTGCTGTGTTAATAGTTCCTCTCAAATATCTCATTGTTCTTTTCACATTCTGAAAATCTTCATTGCTTGGATTTGCAGTAGCACGACTTTCATAATTTACTGCATAAGATATATCTGGTCTTGTTTTACATGTCAAATACAGCAAACTCCCTATTGCTTCATTGTATTGAAATTTATTTTCACAAGAACCTTCATCTTCTGCATGTCCTTGAACAACGAGAGGGGTTTTCATTGGTTTCGCTTTATCCATTCGGAATTTGTTCAAAATTTTCTTAGCATATTCAGCTTGACAAAGTTGTATTCCATCTTCATTCTTCTTTATTTCCATGCCCAAATAATTTTTAAAATCTGTTATAACTATTTTAAATTCTTGACTCAATTTTTTTATAAAATTTTGTATTTCATCATTTTGACCAACCATCATTCCATCATCTACATGGATTGCCAAATATAGGTTATTATTTTTCTTCTTGAATAAGCACTGATCAGATTTCAACTGAATCATTCCTTCATTTTTTAAGAAAGAAGTTAACCTTTTGTTCCACTGTAATGGAGCTTGTTTCAATCCATAAAGTGCTTTATTAAGTAAACACACTTTCCCTGGCATATCATATCCTTCTGGAACTTTCATATATACTTCATTGTCAATTTTTCCATTTAGAAATGCAGTTCTCACATCGAATGTCTGAATTTGAAGATTATTTTGAGCTGCAATTGCTAATAACAATCTTAGCGAACTACTTTCCACCATAGGACTGAAAATGTCTTTGAAATCCAATTTTGATTTTTGTTGACATCCTCTGACAACTAATCTTGCTTTATATCTTCCATCATCTTTAACTTTGAAAATCCATCTACTGGTTAAAATTTCTTTACCTTCTGCTTGATTTTCATCAACAAAATTCCATGTGTTATTCTCCTCAAGCGATTTTTTTCATCATTTATTGCTTGCAACCACTTATCTTTATTTTCATCATTGATACAGTCCTGATATGTCAAAAAACTTTCTTCATCATCTGATTCCATCAAATAGTCATCATATTTTGTGGGTTTCTTTATGTTTCTTCTGTCTCTCAGTCTGCTATTACATTCATTTTGGTCGTAATGTTCATTCGCTTCATCATAATGGTTATTTTCATCCTGATGATCTTTTACTGTTTCATCTTGATTATCTTCAACTAGTTCTTCTTCTTGACTTACAGTATCTTGATTCTCATTTTCATCTTCTTGAAAATTTTCTTCATTTATTCTCACAAATATTTCATCATTGTCTTCTTCTTGAATAGGAGTTCCTGTAGTAATTACCACATCCCTGTGAATAGATATTCTTCTCGTTGCTGGATCCCACAATCGATAACCATTGTCGGCATATCCAACAAAAACGTATTTCTTACTTCTTTGGTCCAATTTCTTTAGAGGTCCTAGTACTTTTGCATAGGCAATATTACCAAAAATTCTGAGTCTCGACATATTAGGTTTCTTTCCATACCATTTTTCAGAAGGAAGAAAATTTGTTGTAGTTGTTGGACTACGGTTTATAAGATATGTTGCTGTGTACACTGCTTCTCCCCACATCTCTTTATCTAGTTGTGAGTCAAACAACAGAGCCCTCGCTTTGTTCATGATTGTCTGATGCATTCTTTCACACGTTCCATTTAATTGTGGAGTATGAGGAATGGTAAAGTTTATCATGATTCCTTTCCGTCTTGTCCACTCCTTCAGGTCGTTACTTTTGAATTCACCACCATTATCACACCTTATTTTTGACACTTTTAGATTGAAATGTGTTTCTGCTCTATTAATATACTCCTTCAAATAGCTTTCTGCTTCATTCTTGTATTTAATAAAAGAGATTCACAAGTTCGTAACTCTATTTATTCAGCAACATTCATTTTATATTTTTATTATTGACAGATGTCAAAAAGCAAACTTGATCTTTTTCTGAAAGCTGACCAAACTTCCTACTTGATTTATATTTTGTCATTATCGAATCAAATTCAACAGTAAGTACGCGCTTGTAGATCAACAGCTGTTATTTTATAAACAAGCTGATCGGACATTGTTCTTTCCATTGTCTTGTATGCGCTGTTGCCAAATCATAAACTCCGCACAAAGCGATTTAAATTTTAAAACCCCATATTTAAAGGATGATTTTGAATAGTTTCCTCGGTGAATTTGAAAAAATCATGAATGAAACTCATAATTATTCAGTTTAAACTTGCATATGCAGTGATAACCCAAATTGAGGAGAATGAATCTTTACTATATTGCATCATATCTACTCTAATTCCTTAATCAGTCGCTTTCTGGAAGGGAAAGATAGAATCTGAAATGTAACATTTCACAAATCTAGATTATTCTTTTCCTTTAACAATGATATTATTCTTGATTATATTACATCATATTTACTCAAGATTCTAAGCCATTTTAACCATCTAAGATCCCCTTGGAGGGTAAACGGACTTTTAAAATACCAAAATGTAGAATTAGTATGATGAAACTCAATTCAGTCATACGCAATTGAAAATTTCATAGAAAGGAACGGGTTAGACAGTCAGGCAGGGTATGGATAAAGAAGGAAGAATATAAAGTACAATAATAGTAAAATTCACCTACAAGATAGAATTTCAGGAGAAGGAAAAACCTGAAGAGAAACACTCTGGATCTTTCCAAAAACTTCATCACTGTGAGATCTGGATCTCAGCAACAATCTGCTACACTTCCTTACCTCAAGAAGCACCTAATGAGAATAGGTTTAGCAGATCCTGTGTGGAGCAGGAAGAAAAGACAGATCATCTGATTGGGGTATGCCTCACAGTTGCAAAGCATCGCAAAAAAAGCTTTGGATGGAAAACTTGGAGGAGTTAACTTCCTTGAAACCATTCCAGATAATGAAGGGTGAGTTGTTGACGATGTAGTGGTGAGAATAGCTCTGATGTGAGCCACAATAGCTCTAAGGGTGGCCACAGACTGTGATGGTGTGGTCACTGTGTGAGTGTGAAGTCTGGTGGATGTATTTTGATGGGTAACTGCGGTCTGGAGCTACACTGATGGTACTGATGCACTTTTAAGCATAATAATAATGATCACGTGACGTTATAACAGTCTATTTCCACCTTGAAGATCACGGTGCAGTACAAACCTCCCAAAACCTTCAATCTAGGTTGCCAAACATCGCATTTTCCCAGCTTCTCTCAACACAGAACCCCAAAATATCAACCCCTCGTCGACGTCCGACCACCCCAGCGCCATCTATCCGTCCCGCCGGCCGAACGTTCGGAAAGGAAGGTGGTCCGAGCGCCCATCACGTCCTCTGAAGACGATTTTGCATTCTTGAAGAGTGCGCGCGCTTGCAGGCGTCGCGACGCGCCGGCTTTTCGGACGGAGGCAGAGGCGACTCCTGCAACGCTCGTCAGTTGCAGTTTAGTGCGTGTGCCGTTCACGCACCCTTTCCGAGTCGAGCATAACGCGCGAAATTGCGTGTGAGATGCGTGCAGTCCCGTAAGCGAAGAACTGACGATATCCGGCGTCTTTTTTTTTTTGGTCTGGAGGTTGTTGACGAGCGATGATCTGTGACTTTTGAAAGTTGGTTCGGATTCGGCAGTGCTGGTGCGTTCTGAGATGCTGGAGACGGTAGTCAGTAGGTAGGTGATGAATTTATGGATGCTGCGAGAAGTGACGCGAAATTTGCGTGGAAAGGGGCGTCGAATTTTCGTAGGAAAATATAATTTTTTACCATTAAAAAGGTGGCACATCATTCGGGATTCTTTTTTCATTAAATAGTTGTTACAAATAATTTGTGATCATTTTATGGCAACCAGAAAACTTCAACAAGTGCCAGTGAATAATCTCTTCATCATAATTAACTATATCATAACTGATTTTTTGCGTATTCTGATCGAGCATCATAAAATCGCGAAATGTATCACAACTCTCAAATTTCGAAAATTCCATTTACTTTTCAAGAGAAAGTGTGTGTTCTATTTCCCCGATTTTTTTTTCATCAAAAATTTTTCTCATTTTTCAGCAGCTCTGAAAGCCTCAAGTGTAGAGTGAAATCTTTTATTGGAGCAATCTGTTTTTTGCGATATTGTTCCAACAATTTACAACTCAATACTTAATATGATCTAAAGATACTTTATTCTAACTTATTCTTACAATGAACCTGGAAAATCTGTGATACATCAAAAATTTAAATGGCAATTGACGAAATAAAATTCGAAGAAAAACTCACTCAATTCATATCGTAGAATCTTCACTTTATTCAAAATGTAACACGTCCAAATGCACATTCACATCAACTTCGAATGTAGAAATGAAAAACTTTAAGAGAAGAATACGAGAAAATACTAAAAGTACTTATCTTTATCTTTTATTTTAAATTCATATAATACTCGAAATAACGAAAAAATTTTAAGTTTATCTTGGGCATGCTGAATATTCTGTATCATATTTTCCCAATAATTCCTTTGTTGTTAAAAGGCTATTAAAACCAAAATTATTTTCCAAAATTTTTGAGATACTTCAAAATTCGATCAAAGTTATATAATATAATAATAATAATAATAATGTCGCCTTTATTAGAATGAAATCATAAGATACACTCTGAAGATGTTAGGGACCCAACTGAAGCGAAGTTTAGTCTATGACTACTCTTACACTTAACTCCAGAGAGGCCCCAAAAAAAAAATTACATTGATAATGGTCCAAACCATAGTAATACAAGATGTAACAAGACCAGAAAAGAAAAACAAATCATATGTGAAAAACTTAACACTTATAGAAAGCAAAAGCAAAAAAATAGAATATGATAAAATAAACATCACTGAATCTGTCTCTGGAATAATATAGATCTCAAACGTGCCCTAAAATAAAAATAATATAAAACGAAAATACTCCTGGGAATTCTGCTGTATAAATAGTATTCATCACTTCTGTAATTTCTTCTTCACTCAGTTCAATTTTATCTGAAGAGTAGCGAATTTCCTTCGTTTCACAAATGAAAAATATAATATCAATAATTTCGAAAAATCTTTTCCATATTCATTCTGAACATCCTTGAATGACTTCAACTAAATATAAAAATTTCAATGAGAAGAATTTTATATAACTATTTATTTCAACTTCCCCAATTTCCTCAGAAAACGTGGGTATTTTCGAACTATTCTTATCAATGATTCAATCTTTACAAAGAGACTCGTCTTAAATGAGTTACAATAGAGGGACAAAAAGAATCTGTTCCTGATGAATCTCTCGTATAAATTCCAAACAAAAAATTTTCATTCAAATATTTTTAGCTTATCAGAAAACCATGAATGCTGTAGAAATGCATCCTTCTCGCGGAAAATTCAAAATATTATAGAATTCTCGAAACAGACTCGTCTGAGAGACGATGCAAGTAAGACTGAATTTCTTCCCCTCCGTCACCTAAGAGAAAACTTTCCGATATCGAATCCCGACAGATGAGGGATCGTTTTAAAGTCCGGAGTGTTTGATTTAGACAAGGATAAACCGGTTTATCCCTCTGCGAACTCCTGCCAGGCCCCGCTATCTGTAAAATCCTAGTTGGATTGTCTCGAAATTAATCCACCCACTCAAGGTGGTCAATTCTATCGGGGTAGGGGACTCCAGAAGGGTATTCAATTAAATCCGCGATTTCACCCTTCGTTTTGGGATCGATTACGGGCCGGAAAACTTCATCGGAATTATTAATTCGAATCCGATTCGACAGGAATGTTGTCTGAAATGTTTTCCAAAAGTTTCAGGCTCATTCTATATAGAATACAGGGTGAGTCTTTGACTCGTACAAATATTTTAACACTAGATACTTGAGGTCGAAATAAACACTTTTTTCTTATACCATTTTTTCTGAATCGGCTCGGTTCAAAAGATACAGGATGTTGAAAAACCATAAAAAAAATATTTTTAGTTCTATCTCAAAAACGGTTTTATCGAATGAAATGAATTTCGTAATGTAATTTTTCATTTATTTGATGAATCTTTTTCGAACACAAGATATCACCCACGTCTTCCAGTTTTCTCATTATGACCATTACGTACCATAAAAATACCAAAAATTTAAAGAAGCCAACTCTTGAAACTAAGTTGGGCGCTATCTGATGAATATTTAAACTTTTTGTAGTATAAAAGTATTCTTCGTATTTTCTCTTATAATGCGCCGTTTTTGAGTAATTTGATGTTCAAAAATTTGAAAAGTATCTGTGAAATTCGGAGAAATTGGGTACTTTGGCTGAATACAACTCTGTTTAAAAGATAACCAGATATGTAGTGTCACAGATTAACGGCCGGTTTCATAATCAAACCTAAAGTCACTTTAATTTTAAAGCTTCCTTTAACCCTACTAAAAATGACACAAAAGAAAGCTTTAAGCTTAAGTGTGACTTTAAATTTGTTTATGAAACTGGACGTAAGCCAGTTATTCTGAAGGTAATTTAGTTTTTCCAGGGTTGGCACAACCCATTATGAAGTCTTAAAATGGATCTTTTTATCAGGGCGGAATCGGAAAAAATGGTATAGGAAAAAGGGGTTTCTTTTGACTTCAAAAATCTACTGTTGAAATATTTGTAAGAGTCAAAGACTTACCCTGTGTAAAAGACAGGAATGTTAGTCTTAGCCTCATAAACACTCAAATATTCAGAAAAAACAAGTTGCTTTTGGCAATTTGAAATTAATTCCTTCTTAATTTCCAGGTCGAACCGGCAATATCCACTGGCGCAAGTGAAGAAAAGGAAGATAGAACCGGGAAACCTCTTCAACATGTCCACGACCGTCAAGTCCCCGCTGAAACAAGACCAGATCGAAGACAAGCGCAGGAAAAAGCTGGACGACGAATGCCTGAAACCCCTCATACTCCCGCAGAAAAAGAGGGCCCTCCCAGCGTCTTCCGCCAACAGCCCCGCGAAGAAACTCCAGAAGGTACCCTCGCAAAACTCATCGACCGACGAGAGCGTGGCCGACGAGAACCTGATAAGGGAGACGGAGGCTGCTCTGAAGAATTTGTCGGGTAGCTGGCCTGGACCTAGAGGATCCTCGTACGTCAAACAGGAAGAGCCAGCTTTTGAGAACCTCTTCGATGAGAACAAGGCCAACGTTAAGATGTCCCCGTCTTCTACGTCAAACAGCAGCTCAGACAACACTTCCTCCCTGAAAGACGTGATTACTTTGAGGGATCAACATGAGGAGGAACTTGGGGATAAGGGTGGAAAGGGTAGGGTGGAAAAGAAGATCAGGAGCGACAGCGACTGTTACAAACCTCCAGATTTCAACGAGTTGGTGGACGATTCGTCCAACGAGCTTGAGATAGACATGTCGGAATCTGCATCCGAGAAGAATGAAGTTAGGAACGACGCAAAGCCAAAATCGGATAAGGAGGGCGAAGATTTGAACCCGAAGACCTTCGAGGGTTTGGTCAAGACCACGCAGTCTTCACCCTTCTCCTCTACCTCGGCGTTTCGACCTCCCCACGCGACCAAAGGCAGCAACCTTGTCAATCTAGGGCCCTTTCCAGCGGAGGCCACTTTCGTGGGGTATCCGGAAGCCATGGGGGTACCATCGCCGAGCAACGAGGGCAAAGTACCGGTCTTGAAGCCGGCAGAGTTGGAGACCACGTCGACGAAATCGCCGGAGGGTGCCAACAAGCAGTACACGATTCTTCAGCCAGCCACCCTGGGATCTAGGGCGACCACCACCGCCGCGTTGCAGGAGAATCAGAAAGAAGGGAGGGCGACCGCCGTTAGCGGATCTTCGACGAGCAACCCCGCCGGGAAGGCCTTGACGGTTGCAGGGGGAGCCTGGTCGCCGAACAGCATCGGAAGAGGTGAGCGTAATTTGTTTCGCGAATGTTTATCGGAATTAGGGGGGAGTTTTTGCGATTGGGGTGGATGAGGAATGTTGAATTTGCGGTCCGGAGGTTCGGACGGGGATGTTCGGGAGTATTTTTGAAATTGCTGGTGGGTTTTGTCTAGAAATGTAATCGTAGATTCGTTTGGTTAGGATCGAAGTCAAATCTAGCCCTTCACTACAATGTTTTCCCCGATATTTCCGAAAGAACTGATCCAATAGACTTAAAAACTAACACCTGGCTCTGAAATATAGTTGTGAAGGTTCTCGTGAATTTTGATAAGAAAAGTTTCTGAAATGGGGAATTATTTTTAGAATTTTCCGTAGCATTTAGCATAAAGATCTCTTTAAAATCATTCACAAATCTGCGTATGAGTATTTCACAAGCCCTCATATCAATATTCTGAATCTTTTACTCTCGAGTATACCTGTATGTTCTTGACAGTCAAAGCGTCTCTTTCTTCTATCAAAATAATAAGAACTCATTATATACCATGGTGTGAGTCGAGGGTCACTAGCGTATTTTCTTGAAATTGCTAAAATGCACATTTCAGAAGATTTTAAAACTGATTAGGTGTACGATTTCCTCAAAAATGAGATTTTGATCCATCACACGTGTTTTTCTATCACGTATAGCGTAAATTTCTCTCCCTTCAAGGCTTTTCTTGGAAAACTAATGGTAACTTACCTAAACTAACCCAGCCTAACGTAACCAAACCTAACCTAACCTAAACTAACCCAGCCTAACGTAACCAAACCTAACCTAACCTAAACTAACCCAGCCTAACGTAACCAAACCTAACCTAACCCAAACTAACCCAGCCTAAAGTTACCAAACCTAACCTAACCTAAACTAAGCCAACCTAACGTAACCTAACATACTGTGCAAGAAATTTTGAATCGTAGACAATAAATTGAAGCAAATATCTCAAATTATATCCATCTGGCTTGAAATTCCCTTGTTTGAGAAAACGATGTCTTGAAATTTGATTTGAATCATTCGATAACTATCACATTGAAACCTAACTTCAATCGACAGATCTCAAAGTCTGAAAATGAAAAATAAAATATTGAAAAAAATGACCTGAACATAAACATCTGTAAAGTGTCCCCCAATTTTTGTTTCAGCAATTTTATTGCAAAGATGATTTATTCAATTCAATATGCAGCCAAAAAATATTATACATTTCCAATTTTTCGAGCGTTTTTGAAAGTAGGCACATTCCTCAGAACTTAAACAGTAAAATTCTAAAGCGACAATAATTTTTTTCATCGTCGATTCCAAGGATTATTAAAAATAAGGATTTTAACTGGAAAATTCGTCCTCTCCTAGCAGGATCGACGTAATAATACCCCCCATTAATAAAATGTGCTGCACCTCCGAAAATAAAAATATAATGGAGGAAGTCTTCACGTCAAACCCTAAACGCTGTATAACCTCAGATCTAGCCCCAATAAATTATGAAACCACAGTAACCAATGGCGCAATAAATTATGAAACACGTAGCTGTCACCTGTTTCATCGTCGCCACAACGTCTTCAGCATTACGACGCGGCTTTATTTGTAACAAGTTATAAGCCGTTTTAAGGATAACGTGACTAGGTTCCAAGACGAGATCTCAACGTTGTCAAACTTTACGGGGGAATTTGAAGTCCCTGGCAAACTCACAAAACGGTAAAAAAACGAAAAACTCCCAAAAATTTATTTTTTTCATCAATCTTTTCGCTATGAATGATACCTTGAAATTTCTGGAAAGAAAACTTTTCGAAAATAAGTGGGTGACCTCCATTCATAGGCTGTCTACTACCGAAACAAACCAGACAAACTATTCCAGAAGTCTTAAAAGTTGTGCTTCAACTTGGTCATCGCTGCGTTCAAAAAAGTTACTCCTGGAAGTTCAACTTTTTAATGGGAGTTGTTGATAAAGTGGGGAATGGGTAAATTTCCCAATGTTGGAACTTGAACTTGATTTTCAAAGTCCAACGACGTCTCCTATTGCGAATGTTGTTCTAATTACCATTTCTTCATTTGGCTCATCTTCGTTTTTATTCTGTTTAGTCCCTTATTCATTATTATAGTTTGAATTTTAATTATGTATATACGCTGATATTATGAGTACTCTACAGCACTTTAAAGGGGCAGAATCAAGTAATGAATACTTGTATTTTGGTCGTGGAGTCAACTTAGGTTTACCTGCAGTCACCTGAAGATGCTATTATAATACTGAAACATTACGAATTGAATTTTTCATTTTGTGATCGAGTACCAGCCACATATTCTAAATATGTACCTTCAATATGATGTTTTTCTGCGATATTTCGAGGAACATGTAGATACAATATTGTTGATTGTCTTCTGAGTAGGGGGAAGCTAAGCAGCTTGATGCATCCTTGAAAAAAATATTGATTCAAAAGACTTTTAAGTCATAAAGAATGAGACACAATTAACCAAAAACTGACAGAGATGCTGTGAGTGATGAATTGGATGAACTGCTCTGCTGATGCAAAACATTGGTACATTAAAGGACAAAGACAAGCTGAGCAACTTCCATAAGGAAATACAGAACCACTTTCGTGATTTCCAACAGGCAGAATAAGACAATGAAAAGTTTTACTCAACAGCAACTGCAATATGAGATACCACCAGCAGAAAATTCATTGAATACTTATTCTGGATGCGCAAAGCATTGGTACATAAATTAATATCAATGGTAGAGTTTGGACATGTAACATCGAATAATATACTCAAGTCGAAAAGATTTTCTGTACCCTAAATTGATATGGTTATCCATAGAATATGGAGGGATGAAGTAAAAAGGTATCGTTATATACGAAGTGAGTGAGCATCGAGTAAGAATAGTAGTCAGATCGGAAATAAGAAGAAAAGGCTTCTGAAATTCAAGATTTTTGGCATTTACCAATTGCAAATGTGAACAAGTCAATGTCAGTGAAGTTAGCAACGATCACAGACAGGGCTGAGTAGTACCGATTCGACGCATAGAGCAAAGATAAGTGTTTTTGGCCTTGGTCTTTGTGAAATTCATTTTATTATGGTTTTTTAAGGTGCATCAGCCTGAGAACACTGACCTCTTAGCTTGCCAGCCTAACATCTGAAGTACTATATCTTGGTAGCAGTCAAGAACGTTGTAAAAATGGCTGTTTTCTCACCACCAGAAAGACGCATCCCCCCTAAATTGAATCCCGTGTACCAAAAAGGGCGTAAATCGAAAATTCTCGCCGAAACTCCTCACGCCCACCTTTCCTCCGCGATGACCGTTCGATACGGGCGTCCGTGCTTTTTTTTCCGACGCGTCGACGACGTCGTCCGGCTACCGCCTCCGCCTTGGAGTGGGTGGCCTCCGGAGCCGGCGCCTACTCCGCAGGTGCGGTGACCGTCTGCGCGCACCCGCAGCGCCCTCCACTCACAGATGCGGTTCTTTTTTTCGAAAAAAAATATTTTTCTCCCGAGTCTCCACCCGTTATTGCAGGATAGGCTAATCGACCTGCAGGGCGGGGTTTTATTGCTCCGGAAACTCCGGGAAAGTTCGCGCGCAAGCTGAAACTTTATTTCGTCCTTTCGTCCGTCCTCTCTCGGCGTACGGCTCGGGCCACGGGAAACGTGTTCCGGAATTCGGAGTCGGACATTTTGGATGTTCGAGAAAAAAAAATGGGATCGTATAGGTGTGCCTTTCGAGAGAACCCTTTATTCGTCCGGCGTTCCGATCCGTACCCACCCCTATTTTCTCTTAAATATAGCGTCGTCGAGACGCAGGACTAAACACGTAATTTGAAAAGTTGGGAGTTGTTTTTTTTTCACGGTTGGTACGTCAAATCGACGGATTAATACGTCGAGCTTCCATAGAAATTCGAAGAGGCTATGAAATTTTGACAGACAGGAATATTTCAGCAAAAATCGTCGTTTAGAAGGCTTTGGGATTTTGAAGATTGATTTTCAAAACTTATACGTTAGTTTTCAGCTTCTATTCAATCAGTTTTGCAAGAATTCACTTGTACTCTTTGAATCATATCGAAAATTTCACCAGACCTCATTGTCATTGACGTGTTAAGCTGTCAAAATATCAGACATGAGACATCAACCTTCCAAAATTCCATATCCTACTTGATGATCAATTCATTCGAATGTTGGTTAAAATCTGTTGAAACTTTCTAGAGAAATACCAAATGGAAAACGTTTTCTGATGATGAAATTCTACGTTTTGCCTCCTCGAAAATGGAGCCTTATCATTTGCACCCATGAAATCTTTGGTGATGAATGACATCGACATAAAACCATAGAATGAAAAAAATTTCAGCCAGACGGCACTCCAATATTGTATGAACTTTGAAGGAGTTATATCCCAGCCAAATTTAGTTTTCGACTTGATCGGATTTTGTAAATGAAAAATCATTCTTAAAGACGCTCTGCAATTTATCCAACAGAAAAAATGTCACCAATTTTCACAAGTTGATTTCTTTTACAGAAGGAGTGAAATGTCCCACTCCTGGTTGTACAGGTCAAGGTCATGTCACAGGACTCTACTCCCATCACAGAAGGTATGTATTTTTTTACTATCTGCAAATTACAGAATAATTTGAATTAGTCCCGGAACCCAAACTTAACAATCTGAATTTAACAGTCTTTCCGGATGTCCTAGAAAGGATAAAGTAACACCAGAAAGTGAGTTTGAATGTAAATCGTGAATGGATGTGTATTTTTAAGTTTTTTATTGGACATCGAAGAAGCCAGTATTGACTGTGTTGAAGAATTTAGAACAAATCTTCAGTCACCGCTGTAAATTAATTTATTTTTACGATGATGCTTTGGAATTTTCCGGATAACTTACAACACTATGATTATTGATCGAAAAAACTGCAAGGGGAAAACTTTTTGATGAGAAAATCATCGATAATTTGGTATTTCCATAGAGAAATTATCGTCAAACGTTCGAGAATAGTGAGCAATGGGGAATTCTCCTCAATTTGGGTTATCACTGCATATGCAAGTTTAAACTGAATAATCATGAGTTTCATTCATGATTTTTTCAAATTCACGCGGAAACTATTCAAAATCATCCTTCAAATATAGGGTTTTAAAATTTAAATCGCTTTGTGCGGAGTTTACGATTTGGCAACAGCGCATACAAGACAATGAAAAGAACAATGTCCCATCAGATTGTTTATAAAATAACAGTGGCGAGCTTCAACCGCAACCGGCCAGAAAAATCCCATAAAATTTTACGACCTTCCTTGTTCGTCGCAGACTTCATAGACAGCCATCTTTGTCTATCTCATCAAGATAATTTATTTGTTGTCCTTTATTATCAAGGCATATTTCAGTCGATGTTGTCAACTGGTGCAATCCACATGAGACGCATTAAATTTTAAATACCCATTTTTATTTTTCATTTTTAAGTGCTTGAAATAATTTTTTTGGGAAAGGGATGAAATCTGATGAGTTAACTCATTGATTTTCAACCCTGTGGTAAAACAATTTTGTTGGTAAAAGAACTCATCTAATCATTGAGTTTTCTTCGGAAAATTCTGAAAGCTTTAAAGAAGATGGCCTCCATTTATAATTATTAATAGTATTTTGCTTATTTTCGCTTTTTTTGGCTTTTTTTCACGGGGTAGAGAGCATTATTTTTTGTTCAGCTTTGTAATGGCTTCAATACCACTGCTTAATATCGCACGTAAGATTCATGAATCACCTCTACAGTATAAATCACATTGAGTATAATACCCGATCAAGATGCATCATCCATTTCCAGACTCTCTACCCTCGAATTCTCCTCCCCGTTAAAAAAAAATTAAAAATAAAAAAAGTTAAAAAATTGAAATGATTCTTTGTTTGATTTGAGTCAGTCGTTATACTCAATATGATCTTCTGTTGATGTGATTCAGTCCTGGCAATGCATGAAACGATCCTCAAATGCCCCACGCCGGGATGCAACGGCCGGGGTCACGTGAGCACGAACCGGAACACGCACCGGAGCCTTTCCGGCTGCCCGATTGCGGCGGCCCATAAACAGGCGGCCCGAGAACAAAAATATCAATCCAATTTGTCCGGCAGCTCCAAATCTCCACCGCACTTTGGTGAGTATCACTGATTGTTTCCAGGTCCCACGCTAATTTGTTTCCCGTTGTTGTCCATGACGCCGCCACCACCCAAAAACGCACCCCTCGCGTCCCCCGTGGCATTTCCAATTTTCACTACAGAAAGGGGAATACGAGGTGGTCCAACTAAGACTTAAAACCTCGATTTTTCCACTTTGAAGGGAAGATGAGAACCCATCAATTTTTGATTCGAAGGGGGACAGCATTTCCGTTATTTCCATCCCCGTAACTTCAACCCCTAATCGAGTACTATCTGACCCTAAAATTTCGCTTAGAAATATCTATCGATAATGAAATAACAGCGAAAATAGTGAGAAAGGCAATGTGTAAATTTGCCGAATTTGACGCCACTGGTTCAGTCGGAAACAAAAAGAGGGTGCATGAAAGAGACGAAGCGAGGGACGTGGCTGTCTTTGGTCATGTAGCAATGGATCCCACCTTTAGTACTAGGAAATTGCCCGATGTATTTGCTGTTCCGAACACAACAATCATGAGAAGCTTTAAGCAACATAAAATTTCGTGCTTATAAGATACGATTGGAACTGAATCAGGATGATCCCGATCGCCGACTCCAGTTCTGTAAAGTGGTCCTAGTGAAATGATTTACTACATGTTCAATATCTGTTTTTAATATGAGTGCTCATTTGACCTTAACGGCATTGTAAACCGACATAACTGTCGGTATTGGTCAGATGAAAATCCAAGATTATTTCGTTAGGTACCTCCATACTCAGCTTCCCCAGAAATTAAATGTTTGGGAGGGTATTTATGGAAAACACATAATGGGCCCCTTCTTTTGACCTGGTAATCTCACTGGCCAAATTTATTTAGACCTATTGGAGAACGCTATTTGTCCAGCTCTCGCGTAAGTATTGGAAAACATATTAAGTGGCCACCCGGATCACCTGATCTGGCTCCACTGGCCTTTTTTCTATGAGGTCGCCTGAAATCCAAGATCTACGCTACCCAGCTTGAGTCACTGGCTGATTTGCGAACTCCTATCATTAATAAATGCCGTCAAAATGCACCAGAAATCTTGAGTTATCTTGGTGCCCATTTCCAGCATTCAATAAACACAAATACACAAATACACAAAAAATAACAAATGTAGGGGAGACTAGGGAGCATTGATACATGGGGAGGCTTGATACAGGCTTATATCCGCGATCTGTAGCCGTTTTCAAAAGTATTATACTAGTGAACACTATTCTTTGGCAGAGGGCATTGCGTGACGTTAATATGTAAGGCTAACAGTAGTTTGTTTGTGAAATATTCAACGAAGAGTATTTCGAGGTGAGAAATTGTAAGTTTTTACTCAAGTTACCTAAGGGTTTTATGATCATGCATTAATTCTTCGGCATAAACAAACATTTCACTGGGAAATATGCATAAAACTACTCAATTTACAGTTTTATTCGCTTTTCAAAATATATGGGTATAAGATGAAAACATAAATCACTTTAAAAATTGCTTTCAGGGAGGTTTGAGACATTTGTCGTGGAGAGGCCTGATACATGTATAATCTTCAAAAAATATTCCGTAGCTAGTTGGATAGGCCTACATGAAGGCGTCTTCACCATCCAACATATCAAAGGGATTTTTAAAAATCGTACAATCCCCATGTATTTAACGAGGCCGACTTTTCTTGTGTGGAAGTGACTAACTGACAATTTCCTGATTTTTCTACACCTATATGACCAAAGCAACCCAGTATCATTGCTGACCTACCTACTGAGCTGAATAATCCTCTCGATTACTCTCCCAGTACATCGTATCAATCCTCCCATATGTGGGGAGGCTTGAGACAGTTTGCATGTTTTTGTGTTCAACGTTCTGTACAGAATAAGATGTTTATGTTTTGCGACTTCTATATTTATTTTGTTGAACGATTAATTGAAGAATTATATAATATAAGAAAAGTCCTGCTTCTTCATATAATTCAGTTTCCAGAATAAAAATTCCAAAAAACGTATCAACCCTCCCCAGTCTCCCCTACTCTTTCACTATTTCACCTGTAATTTCGTTATCGATGGAAATTTAGAAACGAATTTTCAGGATCAGTTAGTACTCGATAGGATCTTCAACATGAGCTATCACAACACCCCTCAACCTTAATGAAAACCATGTGGTTGTGCTCACCCCAGTTAGGGGGTTGCAAAGGGAGTAAAAATTGTTTCCCTCGAATCAGAAATTGATGGGTCCGAGCGATTTTCCATATTTTTATCTTTTAAAGCCGGAAAATCGAGGTGTTAAGTTTTCGTTGAACCACACTGTATGTTGAAATGACAAGAATTCATATTGGCCGCATGCAATACGTTTGGTTACTGTCCAGATTTCCTACAGAGATCATTGTTATTCATCCAAACTTATCATCATCATCAATATATCGATCATTGATCATCGTTCTTTGGGTGAGGTACAAATTGTCAGTGCCACATGCATTTGGCATGAGCCAGTAAATCCTGGAGGAACTGTATCAAACCTCCCTCGACACACAAACGAATGTCTTCATCAGGCGCCCATCTCTTTTCAGACGACTTCTCCTCCACATCCTTCGAACCCAAGAAGCAGCCCATGGTGAACAGCGAGGACATCAAACCCGGCTACACGGTGGGCTACAACTCGAGCAGCCAAGACTCCTCTTCCACCAAACAGACATACGACCAGTTCTACAGCTCCTCCGAACTGAACCAGCTCAAACCCGAACTGAAGGTGCCAAAGAGCGAGGTGAACAGCAGCAGTTGCTGCGGCATGCAGGGTCAGTCGGAGCTGCTGGTCCCCAAAACGGAAAACCCGAGCAGTTGCTGCTCCCCGTCCTCCGGTCTGAGGATGGGCTACGAGCCCTACGTCAATCAAGACTCGAACTCGTCTTCCATATCCAGTATGGAGGCCTCGAACTCCAGGAACAACCCGCACCAGTTATCGCACCCTGTAGGGCCGCACCACAACCAGCAATCTCCGTATAACCTGGAGAACCACATGGCTCAGAGGTCGCCCTACCACCATCCCTCGTCCGAGGATATGTACCACAGGGAGCGGGCGTACGCGGACATGAACGATTCCATGACGGGTTCGACGGTGGCCAGGCCTATAGTTACGTATTCCAACGACATAATGAGGCCGTACGACTCGGGACTGATGAACTCGACGAGTCACAGGCCGTACGATCCGGGCACCGGCACTCCGACGGCCTTCGAACGCTACGAACCGAATCAGTGTGTACAGCAGCCTCTGCCGCAGAGGATTTCCTCCTCGCAGAATTTGTACAGCTATGGGGGCATCGGCGAGCAGCAGGAGCAGAGGTATCAGCAGGAGACGTCGTTGTCGCAGCAGCATATGGCGGCCGTTTCTCAGAGCATGATCAAGACGGAGGCTCAGGAACCGACCGTTCCGATATACCCAAGGTAAGGCACCATTATACCCTTAGGTTTTTCTTTCATTTCTGTGAGATAAACGTCTCGACAGTTGAAAATTCGTGAAGCCCGAAAGGGTGTACCAAGGTCGATGAAATTTCGAGATTTACTACTAGAAGAGTTGCTCTTTTAGAGTATATATCACATTTAGATAACCGATTATTTTTTTGGGAGATACGCGACTCGAAAGTTGAACTTCAAAAAATTCTGAAAAAGATGAGCTCACTAGAAAATTCATCAAGACCACAAGATTGTGCCGAGCTTGATGGAATTTCAAGATTTATCACTAGAAGAGTTGTGATTTTATTTCCTCCTTCAAATAAGAATAAGTTTCAAAGTAGTTTTTTTTCAAACAACCACTGATATAAACCTCCTCTCCATACATTGCCTCTATGGGGGCATTTCCATCATTCGCTACTATACTCCAGATCGTACCCAAGAAATTTCAACCACGTATTCTACATCAAAAATAAGCCCTAGTTTGTCATATAAACATATGTCGAGAAATGTTTCCTCTCCGAGATACGAGGTGTTAAAATTATAGAAAAAAAAAAGTTTTTTATTAATAACTCTCACACTGCTTAAAATATTTTTATGAAATTTGAGACATAGGTTTTGAGCGTCAAGGAGCACTTTTTGCATAATATCATTTCTTTTCTATTCTACCAGTGGCGTCCGTACTGCAGCGAGACTGAATATTTTCAGATAAAAAAATGATACGCCACTGGTTTTTCCGACAGTAAAAATTACTATTCAATTCCTTATTCAATTTGGAGCAAATTCGGTCTCTTGACTTTTTGCTGTATGAGGTACCGTTTCCGGTTAACAAAATAAAACACATTCTCAGGCATGAAGAAATCGTCAAAATTTGATATGGTAGATTTAGCTAGTTATTCTGAGGTTATTTTGTTCCTCCAGGGGTGGCACAGCTCATTATGAAAATTTTAAATGGCTATATCTTTTCATCAGGGCCGAATCAGAAAAAAAATGGTATAAAAAACCTGACAATGTGTTTTATTTTTTCAACCGAAAACGGTGCCTCGTACAGCAAAAAATCAAGGGACCGAATTTGCTCCAAATTAAATAATGATTTGAATAGTAATTTTTATTGTCGGAAAAATCAGTGGCGTATCATTTTTTTATCTGAAAAGTCAGTCTCGCTACAGTACGGACGCCACTGGTAGAATAAAAAAGAAAAGATATTATGCAAAAAGTGCTCCTTGACGTTCAAAACCTATTTCTCAAATTCCATAAAAAAATTCCAAGCAGTGTGAGAGTTATTAATAAAAAACACTTTTTTTTTCTATAATTTTAACACCCCGTATCTCGGAGAGGAAACATTTCTCGACATATATTTATATGACAAACTAGGGCTTATTTTCGATGTAGAATACGTGGTTAAAATTTCTTGGTTACGATTTGGACCACCCTTTTTCATCCCTGATAAATAAAACCGGCTAAGAAAATAAATCAATTATCTTCGGGGTCGAACCGTACAGTCCACCGGGGTAAAAGTTAATTTGTTGTCACCGCCAAAGAGACCGTTTTTCATCAGCATCGTGCCGTCGAACGAGAATGAAAATGGGCGAAATTAATTTGTAGGCCGATGTACCAGTACGAGCAGACATCGGGAGGTCCACTGCCCGTGGGATTTTCAGCCATCAACCTTTCGGTGAAATGTGTGACGACTCAGGCACAAATGAAGGGTGCTGGGCCCCACACGTCTCCTGGGGGTTCAGTTATCGATCTATCGACATCGAGCGTGACTACAAGTCCTCAGGTGAGTTACTTTTACGATTCATCCATTGCTGTATCTCGTTACCGAGAATAAATCTGCGAAAAGACTCAAAAACCAAACTATCGGTGCGATCAAACTTATAAATTCTTAGGGCTACTTGCGACTGTGTGCCCTCCTGTCACTGAAGAGACCCAACCGTAACCTATAGATCCTTCCACACTCCGGGCATGGATAGTCACCAACCAGATCTGGCCGCCGCTGTATTCTTCTCGAGTCTCCATTGTAACTGTGGACCAAAGACCTCCACTGTGACCTGTCTAACGCTAGTTGTTCCCAGCTATGATTGGCATTAACTGATTTTAAGGATTGATGCAGTAAATCCTTGAACAGCCTCCTGGTTTCCGAGCTCCCTCTATGAATTCGCCATACAGAGCTATTTTGGGGATTCTTGTGCGTTGCTATCTCAGAATGTGGCCTCTCCATCTGAGTCGGGCCCTCGTTACTTGAGTTATACAACTCGCGCGTTCAAGACTTCTGCATTTGAAACTTTGTAGAACCATCTGATGTGCATTATCTGTCTTAGATGACGTTGTTGCGTTTGTTCAAGCTGTTTAATGTGTCGCCTGTAGGGCGTCCAGCTTTCGCTTCCGTAAAGAAGCGTTGGGAGGACAACTGCTTTGTAAACAGCTGTCTTAGTCTTCATATTGAGGTCGTGATTTTGAATCACTGTGTCCTTTAGCTTCCAGAATGCCTGTGATGCCGAACTGATGCGGTTGTGTATTTCCGTGTCCAGGTTAGCCTTAGTATTTATGAAGCTGAAGTATTTGAACTGCTCGACCTGTTCTAGAGTTTCATCCTCCAGGCTGATATCTGTTTGAAGGTTTTCTGGCGGACTTACCAGGATTTTGGTTTTGTCGATATTGAGTCTACGGCCTAAAGGTTCGCATATATGTTTATAGGTCCAGCATTATCTATAGATCCTCTGGGCTGCTAGCTATAAGTGCGCAGTCGTCTGCATATTAGCATATTGAAGTTCCGTGATAAACTTTGTACGGGTTTTTGCTTTGAGGCGCTTCAGGGTTAAGCAGGCCTTTATGGAATCTTAATCTTATTCCAGCACCTCTTACAGGCATACTTTACAATATAACCGAAGGTTCTCGAAGTAAATTCTGGAACTTCTTCGGATAATTTTGCTCATCCAAAAACTCTTACATTTAGATCGTTCATCTCTTACAATTTTGACAGAGTTTTTGGGGAGACATGATCAAGAGCATCTGACTATTCAAAGAACCGGTTAGGTATGAGCTAACCCTATCGTAAAAGCCCCACCCAGCGGAAATAGATCAAATTCCACCCTCTACGCGAACCGGTCATAACGCGTTAGTTAATACTCCATAACTAGGGCCATATATAACGTTCAGCACACATAATCATCTTTGTCGGCAGGTGGCATATAACTCACCTCATTACGGCGGCCAACGAGTTGGCGGAAGTCCGCAAGCAGCGGCCAGTCCCCATCTGTCCGCCAGTCCCCAAGTTCCCAGTCCGCAGGGACAGACGCTGGACCTAAGCATCAGCCGGCTCTCCCACAGGTGAGTTGACCCCTCCCGTTATTTATTGTGGCACCGTTCCAAAGTTCATAACCGCATAAAACGGGACCGGGTTCAATTTGTATACACTTTGACGGTAGTTTGATAGTTGGGGGTGAGTATGCGTTTGTTGGGCGTGTTTCCGGGGTGTATTGGGACAATTAGAGTTTGTCCGGGGTTCGAGAGTCTGCATTTTGAGCATATTCATCTGTTGATGAATGAGGGGTGGTGCAGAAGCTTACAAGTTGTAGAAATTCTGTGAAATGACCTTTTTTCGAGTCGTTTTTGATGTGATCATGAAGAGATCTTCTCGAGTAGACGTTTTTCAAAGTTCACAGCTGAAGAAGTCTTATTGAGCGTTTCCTTCACCGAAAAGAATCAGTTTTTTGCACATGAGCACTATTAACCTAAAAGGGGCAACAATATAACAGCCGCAAACTAGGGCTGCAATTCGAAGAGTAGTTGCAGCAGCACCCCATGAAGTACCAGCTCATTTATGCTGGATATAATTCCTAGTTTTCAACTTCAGACTCCAATTCTCCGAATGCCCTTTGAAATTCAGCGAGAAATCCAGCTTATCTCCTAGATATTTTGAATTGAAGTTATTTTCCAGAATAGAGTTACCAAAAACTACGCTCAATTTTCTATATTTTCGATGATTATCCAAATGGTAACTCGAAACCTCGGTTTTATTTGGGTTAGGACGCAAAAGCTCGAAACTCGAAAAAGTAATTCCTCAAAATTTCTGAATCTGTATATAGATTATTCTCTATATATCTAAATTCAGAATTACGAAAAGCGAGGGCAATATCATCAGCATATATAAATTCCTCAGAAGAAATTGTAGGGATATCACGCAGATATAAATTGAAAGGAAGAAGTGCTAAAACTGATCCTTGTGGGACACCTTTATTCAAAATTTTTAAATTTCTACTATTATTATCAACAAAAACACTAAATCTTTTATCTGACAGCATGTTTTCTAGTAAGCGAACCATCTTTCTACCCTTCAGATGTGTATAAAGTATGAAAATCAAGCCATTCTTCCATACTGTTTCAAATGCTGCAGATAAATCCATAAATGCTATTTCTGTTTTTAGTGAGGCTCTGAACCTAATCACAAAAATTTCTATTTTTCCTGAAATTCCCTTGACAATTTCGCAAAGCTCTCGAATCAGACAAAAATGGATTCGGAATGTTAGAAAACCTACATGTAAAAGAAAATTCTTGACAAGCTTGCTAATTTTCCTTTTAACATCTGTTAAATTCTTATAGACATCGTCACAGAACCTATAAACTTGTAAGGAGCTTCTGCTCAGCACCTACATTCAGAAATTGTTCGTAAATTCCGATTTTCAAACCGCAACAGCAAAGACTTGAAAAAATCACTACTACTACCACCTTAAATCTCAGGATAAAAAAAAATTTCACCCTTCTGAAGGTTATAAGGGGGCTTTTTCACTAGTTAAGTAGGGTATGGAATTCCGAAGATTAGTTAATGCTCTTTGTCTGAACGAAATGCTTAGCTTTCACTTTTTAGCCAAAATATAAGGAAATCCTAAGCTAACTTGACATTTTCTATCGAATCAGAACAATAAGCAAACAGTCGAAGCTAAAAAACGAGTTCAAGCAAAGAATATCGACCTCTGATAACCTTAGCCTACTCAACCAATCTTCTTGAACGCTGTACATAACATTATCGAAGAGCCATTCGTATATTTCATCCCTTTTCAAAAAGGCTCAAGTAAAGAATCCAAATAGGCTCATTCTCTGGTTTTCGGCTTCTTTAATTCCCAAATCGTAGACTCGGCCCGCCTATCATGATCGAGGCGTTACCGTACGAGTCTTACGAAAAAAAAAAGAATGGTTTGGCGTCCTGAATCAAACTCGCAACTGTCCCGAATTGCAGCAACGCAAGTCCCCAGTACCAAACCAGAGAGGGGTCGATGCCGGTGCCCCCCGGCTTCATAGGTCCCCCCCGTGATGAACAGACAGAACCGGTCGATTTCTCAACGGCAAACGAACCCGTTAATTTCAGTGGCGTCCGACCGGTGGCTACGTTCGCCGGACCCATTCTGACCCCCGGCTCTGGATACAGCAGGGAGTCGTCGCCGGAGAGCGCCGGATCTCACTATATGGACGCCTACAGGGACTCCTCAGGTGAGAACTTTTCTTCTATCATCTTTCCCTTCAAACATCAAGGGCGTCGCCAGCCCTTGAGCTAGTTGGGGCCGAAGATTATAGAGTAGAATGATAGAAAACACCCTCATATCTCTAGTACTAAAAACCGTCTACATTTTGGTCAGTGAAAACACATTTGACAATCAGATGGCCCTGAAAACGTACTGTCAATACAGAAAACCTGTTTAGTAACAGTTTTCTGTTTTATAATTCAGGGGCGCGAAATTCGAATTCTATTCCAAAACGAAATCAATAAAACCTTTGCATTTCTGAATGTATTGAAGGAGTAGCAATTGAGAATCTTTGAATGGACGTATAGAGTCATAATTTTTCCTAAATTGGCCCTTCTTGCAAGGTATGCTTCCTGCATACAACAATTGACGTGGATGAACAGTTCTCAATCGACTTGCAGTAAAATGTTCATTGCACATGGTGTAGTCAGTAGTGTTTGCAGGCCTTTTCGCCCTGAAAATTTTATCATACCATACAATAATTTTCGAACGATATTTCGAGGTTTTCGCCAAGAAATTAGACAAAGATTTCAATAATTAGCAACTAGAACGAGCTTGATAAACAAAAGGCTATACGAGAATCGAAACATTCAAAACCTCCTTGATCAAAATGGCCATCTGACATCTCACAAAACTTCATTTGTCCCTCGAATTAATATTTTAACCAGTCTGAGGGCCTTAAAAACACATTTGAAACACAGATGGCGCTCACATCACTTTAGTCGTACAGTGACTCTATCAAACACAGTGGCGACAATTGGAAATTTAGCAAGAATATGGCGGCTTAGAAGCACAGATTTCAATTCTATGATCTCTAATTAGGAATGCGGATTGGCTCACGTCACGTCATGTGAACAAATCCGCCATATTCTTGCTAAAACGATGAAAAACGAGACCACAATTGTTGCCACTGTCTCGTTAGAGTCACTGTATTTAGTCGTACAGTGACTCTATCGAACACAGTGGCGACAATTGGAATTTTAGCAAGAATATGGCGGCTTAGAAGCACAGATTTCAATTCTATGATCTCTAATTAGGAATGCGGATTGGCTCACGTCACGTCATGTGAACAAATCCGCCATATTCTTGCTAAAACGATGAAAAACGAGACCACAATTGTTGCCACTGTCTCGTTAGAGTCACTGTATTTAGTCGTACAGTGACTCTATCGAACACAGTGGCGACAATTGGAATTTTAGCAAGAATATGGCGGCTTAGAAGCACAGATTTCAATGCTATGATCTCTAATTCGGAATGCGGATTGGCTCACGTCACGTCACGTGACCAAATCCGCCATATTCTTGCTAAAATGATGGAAAACGAGACCACAATTGTCGCCACTGTCTCCTTAAGCCCGTTTGTAACAGCCGAGAATTCTCTAGAAAATTTACTCGAGATTTCATGCGCCGTGAATTATGTTCCGTTACATACGCACTTTCGGTAGAATTCTCTGTTCAGTTGCGTACTAAATAGTCTCCGCCCTTTTCTTGCGAGAATTTTGTAGAGAATTCTCCAGAGAATTCTCGGCTGTTGCAAACGGGCTTTAGAGTCACTGTATTTAGTCGTCCAGTGACTCTATCAAACACAGTGGCGACAATTGGAAATTTAGCAAGAATATGGCGGCTTAGAAGCACAGATTTCAATGCTATGATCTCTAATTCGGAATGCGGATTGGCTCAAGTCACGTCACGTGACCAAATTCGCCATATTCTTGCTAAAATGATGGAAAACGAGACCACAATTGTCGCCACTGTCTCCTTAGAGTCACTGTATTTAGTCGCTTCGTTTCCTATCTTTCTACTCTATAATCTTTGGTTTGGGCGGCATTTCTCTCATCTACATCGCTTCAAAATCGACAAATTTCTAGGCTACACCCCAATGAGTCCGCACCCAGGCTACGGTATGACTTCGGTGGCCAGCGACTACCCATCCAACCCCTACACAGCGCCTTATCCAGGTCCAGGTGGATACGGATGTAGCACAGGCGGTTATCCCGGCTCTGTTACCACGGGATATCCTGTACCGCCAGGGGGTTACTCCCCGAACCCTTGCTACTCGATGCCCCCTCCTCAACACTCCCTATCGCAACACGAAAAGTCTTCGAGTAAGGACGGAAGGTGAGAGATTGCGAGATATGTCCGAATACACCTTTTTCTATACTGCCACAATTCTCTACAGCATTTCCGGTTGTCCCAGAACGGACAGGACACATATACAGGCCCATTCGCAGGAGCTTAAATGTCCAACGCCGGGCTGTGATGGTTCCGGCCACGTGACGGGGAACTATTCCTCGCACAGGAGTCTCTCGGGCTGTCCTAGAGCTAACAAGCCGAAGAGCAAACCGAGAGATGGACAAGACTCGGAACCCCTAAGGTAAAGGTCGAATTTTTCGGTTCTTTTTTATGTTGATTCTATCGCAGTATTACTCAAGCAACCAAAAAATACAGGGTGGTCCAGATCGTAACCAAGAAATTTTAACCACGTATTCTACATCAAAAATAAGCCCTATTTTGTCATACAAACATATGTCGAGAAATGTTTCCTTTCCGAGATACGGGGTGTTAAAATTATAGAAAAAAAAATGTTTTTTATTAATAACTCTCACACTGCTTGAAATAAAAACATAGGTTTTTAGCGTCAAGGAGCACTTTTTGCATAATATCATTTCTTTTTTATTTTACCAGTGGCGTCCGTACTGCAGCGAGATTGAATATTTTCGGATAAAAAATGATACGCTACTGGTTTTTCCGACAATAAAAATTACTATTCAAATCCTTATTCAATTTGAAGCAAATTCGGTCTTTTGACTTTTTGCTGTACGAGGCACCGTTTCCGGTTAAAAAAATAAAATAAATTTTGGCGATTTCTTCATGCATGAGAATGTGTTTTATTTTTTTAACCGGAAACGGTGCCTCGTACAGCAAAAAGTCAAGAAACCGAATTTGCTCCAAATCAAATATGGATTCAACTAGTAATTTTAATTGTCGGAAAAACACAGTGGCGTATCATTTTTTTATCTGAAAATATTCAATCTCGCTGCAGTACGGACGCCACTGGTAGAATAGAAATGAAATGATATTATGCAAAAAGTGCTCCTTGACGCTCAAAACCTATGCCTCAAATTTCATAAAAATATTTCAAGAAGTGTGAAAGTTATTAATAAAAAACATTTTTTTTTCTATAATTTCAACACCCCGTATTTCGGAAAGGAAACATTTCTCGACATATGTTTATATGACAAACTAGGGCTTATTTTTTATGTAGAATACGTGGTTGAAATTTCTTGGTTACGATCTGGACCACCCTGTATAATTTCACCATGCGAAACTACTGATTTCATCAAGACATTAGTTTCACGAAACCAAGCACACATAATCATTATAAATATTAGCATGCGCTTATTTGACATTTTTTCTTTTCTTAATTTCCAACTCTTTTCCCTCTTTTAAAATTTTCAACACTTTTCATGCTATCAGATGCCCTATTCCTGGTTGTGATGGATCTGGCCATGCGACAGGAAAATTTTTGTCCCATAGAAGGTAATATCTTTATGCAGGTGTTGATTACAGAAAATTTCCACCGAAATTCATAACGAAAGTAGATGAACAATACCGTTGCTAGACCACATTTTATAACTTTTAAATTGAAAAAGCTCAGCCTATAATTTTTGGTTCCCTTTTCGCATAAATTAGGATTGTATAAATAAAAATCCTTCGTCTATTCCTCACAATGTATAAATTTGTCGATAACTAATTAATTTGAGGCAGCAGCATCATTTATTTAGTCACTAAGGCAGTTGCTTCACTTTTAAATCGTGCTCCTGGCTCACTTCGTCAACGTCATCTAGAAATAAACTATCGGTGTCAAATCCGGGATGTACGGCACGCGATCTTATCGAAACAAAGTCCATAAATACGATCTAACGATGAATTGTCCGAATCTTCAGCGCCTCCGGATGTCCGATAGCCAACAGGAACAAGATGAGGGTCCTCGAGAGTGGCGGATCCGTGGACCAGCACAAGGCGGCCGTGGCGGCGGCGACCGTCATGAAATTCGAGGGGGTGAATTGTCCCACCCCCGGATGCGACGGCACTGGACACATAAACGGGTCCTTCCTGACCCACAGGTCCCTGAGCGGGTGTCCGGTTGCCGGGCAGGGGGTTAAAAAGTCCAAATACCCTGACGATATGTCTTCTTTTTACTCGAAGAATTATTCAGGTAAGAACCGATTCATTTGGAGGGTGAAAACGAGACGAATTCGATCGGAGTGCGTTCAAACCATAGACTTATAATGTCTATGGTTCAAACATGCCTTTAAGTCATAGATAAGGGTTAATCTATACTGTAAGTCCATAGACATAACCGGGTGTAGTCTATGTGTAAGTCACATTGTTTAGTTTTTCTTCTTCCTGTGATCAGTGATTTCTGGGTTCCAGAATTCGTTTCATTTTCACCCCTGTTGTTGTGAAGTTCCGATAAAAATGTAACAAAAGTAGTCATTTCGATTAATTTGTAGAGGAAATGCTGATTGATGATAATTTTAACTACTTCTCAAGATATTATGGAGAGAAAACATATAATTTGACTAAGATGGAGATGATTTGAAGTTGCCCTTAGAAAGAAAAAGAAAATGCAATTCCCGAGACAATTTTCAATTCGTGTTTTTAATTCTTCACTTCTTATTCTTATTGTGGCTGCTGACTTCAAAACGAAATCCAAATCATTTCCTCCGTAAAATAATCATTAGAAAAAAAAAACAACATAAAAGTTGAGAGTGCCTTGGAAACATTTGAGAATGGAATTTCCAGGCTTGGAAAACAATGGCAATAACGAGGATCTCATGACCTTGGAGGCGGAAATATCCGAACTGCAGAGAGAAAATGCAAGAGTTGAATCTCAAATGATCAGGCTGAAATCAGATATTAATGCCATGGAAAGCCAGCTCAACCACGGTGAAAAGGTAAGTTCTCATCTTAGAAAACAATTAGGAATTTCGACCCTCGAAAACCAGAGGATCTTTAGGAAAATTCAAAGGATTCTTACTCCATTAGGTACATATTTCCATTTTGTTCTTTCATGTCAGTCCTCTCAACATTCTTTCGGGAAAGTAAGAAATTTGTACAAATAAGAATGAAATTTATTTTCAATTTAAATTGAATTTGGAAGAACACTTGATGGAGTTCTATGATCATATGTCATTAAAGAGTCTCTGCCTCTGACAGTTGAAGTAACTTCTACTGGATTTCTGTGAACCAGTGAAAGTGATAGCGCGGGTTATTTCAAATTTGTCCTCACTTCAAGAAAAGAAAAACTCTTCTTCGAAAGCACTAACGTCTTTGTGTACCAGATTCTTCACTCTTTGAACAAAATATACCTATAAAATGATGAAAAGGTTTTTGCAAGTACAGATGGAGAAAGAATTCAAGTAGTGATAGTGATGAATTTGTTCCCCCTGTGTCCTGGATACCTCATTTCTAGACGACTATATGAAAAATAGCCAAAATTATAAATTTTTAAGGAAAAGAACGCCAGGTGTTGATCGAATGATGGATAAATACTTCAAATTTGAACCGATCATATTTTTACGACAGATTATTATTTCTGTGAACCACTCAAATGTCCTAAGCCATATTTTCGCGATTAAGACGCGTGAAGCGTCTGTAAGCGGTGCTATTCGAGCGAATAAGTCATGACGTCAGTCTTTAGCGGAACCTGGCGGTCTGTGGAGAGCGCCTGTGTCATAGAGTCATCTTGTCTCTGGCCTATGTCGTCTTAAGCGGAAAGAGGTAATATAAAGAAGAAGAGAGAATATGTTGTTTATATCGAATTTGATTTGAATTCCTACTAGGGAAGAGTGCTTTTATTGCCAATAATGCAGTTTCTGCATTATCATTTAGAATAAATAAATATTTTTCAAATAATAGCCAAAGAACAGAAATTGAAAAATTCACAATTCGATTCGCTGCCTAATGACAACGACAGATGACTCAACCATCAGCGATATTCTATTTTTGCGACAACAAAATTAATGACGTCACGCTTAAAGACGCTTTAAGACATCGATTAAGACGCTTAATCGCCAAAATATGGCTCTATTCCCATCATAGACATATAGACTCTCTCTATGTCTATGATTCCCATAGACATATGTACTCTATGTCTATGCTTATTCCGAAAAAGGCATAGACATAGAGACTCTATGTCTCTATGTCTATGGAAAAAGGAGGCCTCCTGTCAAAAATCTCATAGTTTTGTCTCGAGCATAGAAATATAAAACGAGATCAAATTTTGTTGCGTGAATTTCGGGATATTTTATAAATACTGCAAGATGAAAGCTATTGAAGTCGTAAAAAATAATGGGGTTCAAAGAAGAAAAATTGATTTTCACCAGAAATATGTACCCGGTTATGAATTCCACCGAATCTTTTCTTTTACATTCGGTAACGCAAACACCTAGTGTCCCATTGGTAGATCCGCCTAATTAGTTTCGTATTTACCAGCGGTTTCGTAAAAAAAGCAATTGGCCTACATCACTTACGATTTCCCATTAGGAAACCCAGGCGATGGCCCAGAGAAACAACAACCTGAACGAATATTACGAGAGTCTGAGAAACAACGTCATCACCCTCCTGGAGCACGTCCGCCTGCCCGGTGGCGGTCCGAACCCGGAGAAAATTGGACAGGAGAATTTCGATTCTTACCTCACCAAGCTGCAAACCCTCTGTACCCCCGAATCCTACTGTAACGAAGACAGTCGGCCCCTGTACGAAACTGTTAAATGTGCGTTGCAAGATTTCACAGTATTACCCACGCCGATCTAAGCTCTGTGTTCTCATCATTTTTTGTATCGACTGTCAGTTTTGACGAGGAACTGCTTCAGTAACAGAAGATTGAGAGAATTTTTCCGTTCGGTGAGTAACAAAAATTTTCAATAGCGCATCCACCAAATAATTGAATCGAATGCATCCACCAAATATTGATCGTCAATTTTCGATGGCTATCTAACCCTGCAATGATGAATATCTCGAATGCTGTCCTCCAAATTCTATCGAAATAGCTCTAAATACAAGGTCATGTTCAACACTGCGATTTTTACCGAAAATAAGAAATGGCGGAAGCATCTCATCCTAGTTGAACTATATTTGTATAGATGTCTCTGAAATCGTGTTGATTGTGACTGAATTTATAAAAAACAATAAATCTAGTTTCGAAATTCCTGTGATTTTAGTATCTTTCCTGGACTGTTGAGGTCCAATTTCGCATTCCTGGAATGTTTATTTAGATTTTTCCAAATTCAACGATCCAAGTGACATCTGCACGATTTTAGATGAACCGCTTTAAATGGAGGAAATGCATCCACCATTTCTTCCGAAAATCTCAGATTCCATTTTGAAATTTTACCATTTTGGAATGATTTCTCGAAGGGGAAGGGTTGCAATAATTATTTTGTTCTGTTCTCTCAAAGATAATGTATCAATAATTATTATCGCCCAGTACTGAAGCAATTCCTACTATTAATTTCGACATGAAGAAAAATCCTCAAATGGTTTAAATGAAGAACTTGTGCATTTGTATTTACCCTAAATGTGTTTTTGTTGATTACAACATGAACGTTTGGGTATTATTTGGAAGCAATGTTCGATGTTAGAATTACTAATTGTTGGAAACAAAGTTTCGAAGCAATTGATTCGAATATTCAGTTAGCATATTCGTTAGAATAACTCTTTGTACGTACTCATAAAATGTGATCTTTTGTAAATAGGTATGTACGGAAAAAGTGTAAAGAAAAATTACAACTCTGTTTTAGAATAATATTGTATATTTATATTGTAAATACTGTTTTCGTTTTGTTATGATTAAAGTGTAAGTATTTGAATTGTTTTTATTCAAATCATATAAAATGTCTCTCTGTTGATCAATTTGTACAGAATATGCTGATTAAGTCATATTGAATTGTTTGAATTATTCGATTAGTGCAATAAATATGTTCCTTTTTTATTCTGCGATAATTATACTTTGCTAGTGATATTAAAATTCTAGTGTTGTTTTGTGTTCCCTTACACAGTTTCATCATAAGAAAACACAGTGTTTGATGACTTCGTAAATTCACTAGTAGTTTGAACCCTTGTGCAATAATCCATCTTTCAGAGAATGAGTAGATCCCAAAATTCCGAAATTCGTTAATGAAATTGAGTCCCCAAACTGTGTTTTATGCTGAATGGAGATATTTATACATTCATGTAAATAATATTAATGAAAACGATTACAAATCATGATTATTTCGATTTGTTTCCACCAAACATAATATATGTTATATTAATGTGTTATTATGAATTCATTTAATAAAAAGAATGACTTTTAATCTTCCCTTTCATAATTTCATACACCTTGAAAAGAAACAGAATTCGAATTTAGATATTATCCAATAGGCACGAGAGCTTAAGAAACCGTAAGTACTATAGAAATTCTACAAAATTCCGTTCATGTCTCTTGTAAAGGGATGGCATAAAATAAAAAAAACATTTTATTTGGTGAAAGTCATTTATTTCTATCAATTATCACAAATAAGTTACATTTGGATGTCGAAATAAAAATCGAGGAGCAATTTGACCTCTGTAAATCCAATCCATCAAATCTGTGTTGTAACATCTCAAACCAAAATTATTTAAATATTCTTCATCCAATTGATATAAATTTCTCAACTTGACTTAGTTTTCAAACAAAACAAAACATTTTTATTCAACAGTTGATTCATCAAAAATTTCAACAAATGGTGTACATTTTAAGGGATGATCTTCCCTCAACCTCGAATTAAATTAGCAAATCACAACAATTCAAGTCAAAACTTTCGAAAAAATCATGTTCATTTTGTACTACTTGATATCGTCCTATTTTTATTCAGTTGCTTCAATTTTCAATCATTGGATAGGTAAAACTTACAATATTTCAATTTATGAAAAATATTACATCATCAAATCGAAGCTTAACTCGCTCAGTTAGACTAAAATGACCTAAAACCAGTTGGAAAAAATTCACATTATCAATTTCCTAATTTTCTGAAAATTCAACAACAGGCATATCGAAAAGTTTCCATCCTAAAGAGTTTCCACAAAAATCCAAAACAATTCTTCAAAACTATATTGGTATGATAAATTCTCACTGCCACTTATTTTTAGTGTCGATTCGATCAAAAAATCGAAAATCGTGGCAGAATCATTGCACTACATTTTTCAAGCATATCTAGCAAATTTCCGGAAGCAGTTCTCGATATTTCTGAGACACAGAATACACCCAAACGATAGAATGTCAATATAGGAAATCTTCGAATTTAATGCAACAATCTTTCTATTCTTTGGCATATTATGCAACCCCTCCATTATCATGGAACAATTTTCATTCTCCCTCAATTCGTGAGTGTCTCAAGTCTGATCCTACAAACTCCTCAACGTGGGGGCACCATATCTGGACGGGAAATTTCATTTAGAATCAACTTATACAATTGTTCAAAGACTTACTGTTGGCGTTTGTCAGAAGTCTGTATAAATGCGAATTCGGAAGGACGAAGGTCTCATTTTGGTTGAATACTTCATTATCAGCAATGTTCTGCAAATCATCGAAATGATTTTTGGGTTCGGGGTCATCTACGAACTCCTCAGCATTAGCATCGAATACTTCGTCTGTCACCTGAGAAGAAAACGCATTTGTGGGAGTGATCCTATCTAAAAAATCTAAAAAAGTTTCTTCCGATCCCCGTCTCGTCGTTCCAAGCGGAATGAAAGTATTAAAATAATTCCGCTAATCTTGCTAAAGAAAGTATTTATTGAAGGAATTTCTTCTTGTACATTCCTGATATTCGCTTGGTAGGGGCAGAATGTCGAAAAATAAACCAATAAACAGAGGTCTGAAATCACTTCTTGGAATATATGGTCAAAAATTATTATTAATATCCAAGAAAAGCGAATTTAATGAAATTTAGTCCTCATGTTCAATTACCAATATAAGAAGATAAACCCATTTATCTTTATGAATATCTCAGATAATGATATTCTCAGTAATCCCTGTCTTATATTTTGTGTTGAATAGTTCTCAGAATATCTTTTCTTGTTCAATTGCCATTTCCTTACCTACCTGAAATAGGTATTGAGAAAGTTAAATGACTTCTTACCTTCTAATACAATGAATAGACCTATATCAGGCAGGTAAGGAAATGGCAATTGAACAAGAAAAGATATTCTGAGAACTATTCAACATAAAATATAAGAATGATAGAGATTACTGAGAATAGCATTATCTGAGATATTCATAAAGATAAATGGGTTTATCTTCTGGTAATTAACATGAAAAGATTTTACGAGAACTAAATTTCATTGAATTCGCTCTTCTTAGATATTAATGATAATTTTGTGACCATATATTTCTTTTATCTTTACAATCATTACATCAAAAATGCAGCTTATTCCAAGAAAAGTGATTTCGGAGCTCTGTTCACTGAACTAATATAAATTTAAGACTTTCTCGATTTGAAAGTTCAAATTACGATTTGAAAATAATTTTTGACTGCCGATTGAAAATTTCAAAACATTTATCGAGAGCATAGAAAAAAGTTTGTGCTCCGACCAATCAGAAAGTATCACGTGAAATCCTTAGCAACGCATTCAAATAACATGGCAACGAGAAGAGCGAACGTCGTTTGTACCAATTTTCATGATTCTCTTCACCCAAAGTGATCCATTTGGACCACAACTTTTTTATAATACCGTATCGAAATATATGCTACGAAAAAAAACATAATAAATAGATCAAATCAAGCAATGAACCGTTCTTACCACGAAATCGCTCTGCTTGAAAATTTCAAATTCCTGCTCTTCGTTTCCCCTCATTTCACCGGAGACGTTCAGCTCCTTATTGGATTTATCCGCATCGCCTCCTTCTTGCTTCAAGCATCCGTTGTGTTCCTTCCTCTGATGATGCAACAACTTAGCCTTACTAGCGTATTGCTTATGGCACCATTTGCAGTTCTGCGGGGAGGTGGTAACGCTACCTACGGTCTGGGAGAACGACAGGTTGGGCAGACCGGCAACCTCCTGATAAACCCCCTGCTTTCTATTGCTCACCGGTAGAGCAGCCCCTGGGTGATTTTTCAGGATGTGCAACTTTCGTTTGGAGCTGCTCTTGTAAATTTTATCGCAATATTGACAATAGTAATCTTTGGTGGTCCTGAGTATTGGTAAATTGAGTTCCGGCACCGAATCCAGACTTATGTCAGGGTGACGTTTTGCCAAATGGTTCACGAGCATACCTAAAAAATTTGGAAAATTGGAATTTGCGGAAACTGTATCATCTGCACTATATTATTGATATTTATTGTTTTTTTCTTATTTTTTCGTTAATTTTTTGTTTGTTGGATAAAAAAGCTAAAATAGCAGCGCACTAACCTCTTCTCTTGAAACCGATCAGGCAAGGATGACATTTGTAGATAAATCGATGAAAATCAGTGGGCTCAGCCTTAGGAACGAATTTCTTCGAGTCGTTCTCCTCGCTCTGCATACCCTTGGGTTTATTGTTCTCCCTCTCTTCCGAATGCACCCTTTTACAGTGTTCGGTCAGCTTATCCTTCCTCTTGAACTGCTTTCCGCAATGCGAACACAGAAATTCCCTGTGATCCGAATATTTCAAGAGGTGGATCTTCAGTTTATCCATCGTGTGGAAAACTTTAGAACAGTGTTGACAGGTGTGCTTCTGTTCGCTGTGGAACGCCCGTATGTGTTTGCGTATAATACTGTAGGCCTTGAATTTTTTGTTGCAATGGGGGCAAGTGTATGTGTTGTTCACGCAATGCTTCTGAACGTGCAATTTCAGTTTCGGGACGTGTTCGAAACGATCTTTGCAAATCGGGCACTGGTATATACTTTCACCGGAAACGTGAGTCTTCAAGTGGCAAATCAACGCGGAGTTATTCATGAACCTTTTCTTGCATTCGTTGCACTGAAGCGGCTTCGATTCCTCAGGACCGTGGATGAGCATGTGTCTCTAAAAACGGAGGAAAATTTGAAATGGGGAAAACCGATAGAGGTCCTACTTTCGGAAAGAGATTTACCTGAAGTCGCTCCCTCAACGGATAAGACGTGTAACAATGAGGACATTGGAACCTTTCGGGGATTATTTTATATTTCGGCAAAGAATGGGTAGAAACGTGAGAAATCAATTGTCGTTGTGTTGGGAATTTCCTGTTACAAGCCGGACACATGTAACAATTTTCGTTTTCAAAATCATCGTCATTCTCGTCTTGATTATGCAGAAGATTATGGACTCTATAAAGGTTCTCAGTTTGAAAGACAAGATTACATTTGTCGCATTTATAATTCCTAAAAAAAAATTAATCGGCATCAAAAAGATAAAACTAATTCTTCATTTTAAAAATTTCATACACTTACCTTATCACCACAAAATTTTCTTCGATATTATCGTCAGGTCCGTTATGTTTCACCAGGTAATGTTGCTTAAGGGCACTAAGTTTAGGGGGGTTGAACACTTGATCGCAAATTTTACATTGCCAAGCTTCTGTGATAGAAACTTTCAAAAGTTTCTTTTTGCTCTTCCAATTTTTCTTCCGACACTTTGTGGGCTCGCCACTTTCATCGTGGATATTCAGATGATTCTGCAGCTCCTGAGAGGTAGGAAAATGCTCGTTGCATTCAAAACAAGGCCACTGCTCCTCTGTTAATTTTTTTTCCAAAACTGGCAAATTATATTGGTTTGCATACGTGAAGCTATAACCAACCTTTAAAAGGGATAGATGGAATAATATAACTGTTAAAATGATATAAGAGACTTACTTTGAGTTCCTGTTTAGGCAAAATGTTCCGTATAACAGTAAAATAAAGACTGTCCTCTAGTTGACTAACAACCATATTTTGCTCCTCATACGACTCAGCTTTCCTTATAAAACACATCCAATTCGATTGTTCTGAAATCATAGAAATTAAAAAAAAATCAATTTTATTCTTCAATTACTATTACCTTCATCTGATATATCTAAACCAAGAATTTTATCCTCCGCATCTTTCAATAAAAGTTCCAGTCTTTTAGACTGTGTGATAATTTCCTCCCTATTTTTCAGAATACCCTGAACAGGTCCAAATTGAGTCCTTTTCCTTATACATTTTTTGGCGAAAACTGCCCAATCTAGAAATTTCAAAATAAGCTATCAATTATAAATAACCACCAACGCAACCTGTACCATACCTTCCTCTACTTTCGTAATTTTCAAATAAGTTTCAGGTAAAGTCGCCCTTGCTCGAGATGGAATTGGCTTGTCAATAATATTGAAAACTTTTGATACTAAAAAAAATTCAATCTATGGCATTCTTCATCTGATGGAGTATGAATTACTTACATAACTTATCCTCACATTCTAACTCATCAGGCAACACTTTTTTTCTCAATTTTAAATATTCATCATCTTCAAATTCATCTTTCACGCCAGAAAAATCAGAGATAAAATTTGCAACAATGTTGTTACCATCACTGGTACTAACATTACCATTTATTAAATCATCAGGCAGATTATTTTTTAAGGTGCTTTCGTCTATTGTAAGCAAATCTGAATCCAACAATGGACCAGGGGATAAAGATTCTAAGAGTTCTTCCTGCTCTACTAATAACTCCTGAGTATTTACACTATAAGAAATTCCTAAAAAAAGAGTGGATAATTTCTGTCGATCACCCTCAAGGAATGCTGAACTCATTTCACTCACCTGTGGCTTGATCAGTTATTAGTATTTCAACACCTTGTTCTTTATCCACACTGGGTAAACTTTGAACACTAGGAATATTGGTAGAATTTTCTAACTGCAAATACTCTTCTCCAACACCGCTTATCGTAGTATCATACAACACTGTAGGAACACTTTCAAGAGCAGAATTGTTGTTTTGTGTGCTAACAAATGCACTGTTTTCTCCTATAGAATTTGCAGAGACCAAGTGATGAATTACAACTGGATTAAAATTGTTGGGTTCATTATAAACCGTACTATAATCGGCAAGGGAATTCATATTTGGATCATAAGAGCTCACATGTTGCAAATTCATAAAGTTCTCAGATGATATATTTGGGTTTGTTTCCCCCTTAAATTCATCCTTAACATACTCCACCTATAAAAAAAGGTCTTTGATTTTGTAACGAATGAAAATACCAACTTACGGCTATGTAGAGCAAAGTAGAGTTGTTTGGGTTTGAGGTCACTATGGAATTATGGGCCCATTCTGATTCATCTTTATTCAAGACATGCGACAATGTTTGTGATTGTAAACCACATTTTTCCAAGCTCTCCATATCGAATTGAGAAAGTTATTAGAAAGATCAATGTTTCACATAATAAATTCAAGGAAATCGATTTAATTTATTAATTCATAGTCTCTAATCAGACAACACAAAATTCGAAATCGCTTATTATGAAATCAATAAGCTTTACAAAAAACATTCAAAAATATCATTAGTTCAATGAATTATCAATCCAATTTTCTAAACAGATGATAAAACAACAAAGTGTTGACACTTTTGACAGGACAGAGGCCATGTTGTCATGTTCTTTTTCTTCTTCCTTCGAGGCAAGTTCTTCATTTGACATAAAGAAGAAGAATTCATAGACACTCTGTGTTACACTTTGCTCTATGCCTGAAGTTCTCCTATGATTATTTGTCAAATGTCAAATTAGTTCTGTGCTGGAAACGTCGTGTTTCGTTTCGTTTCTTGTTGATGAGTACGTTATTTATTTAAAATATTTTCATTACAAACATTCGTGAAGTTTGTTCGAACGGTCTTCGATACATACTTTTAGTGCACCACTTTATTGAAAATGGGTTCAAGCAGTAAAAAGCATAAGGATCGTGAATCTAGGAAAAAAAGACCTGCATCAGAGTTGGACGAAGTTGAGTCGCCTAGAGAAAAAAGGCACAAGCATCATCATAAACATAAGCATCGTAGGGACAAAGAAAAGAAAAGGGAAAAATCTAAACCAAACTACACAAGTGATGGTAAGACAATTATAAATTGTATAGTAAGTACATTTTCATAATTTGAATTGAATTTTTCAGATTCTGATGTAGTGGAAGTTCAAGTTGAACAGAATACAAGAAAATCATCACCTGAAAGGCCCAGTGTTAATGCAAGCAATTCTGAAGAAGCAAATAATGGTGCTTCTGTTGATAGCTTATCTATTGAAGAAACAAATAAACTAAGAGCCAAATTAGGATTGAAACCACTAGAAGTAGGTTCATCTTCCACATCACATAATTCTAGAGAACCAGGAGAAAGTGATGATAAATATAAAGATGATTGGGGTGAATTCCACCATAAGCCAGCAGAAAACTGGTCAGACAAAGCACAACAAGAAAAAATACGGGCCAAATTAGCTGAACAGAAAGAAAAAAGACGACTCCAGAGTCGATACTCAAAGGTTAAATCGCTTGGACAAAGTGATAGTGAAGAAGATGTTAATTCTTGGATCGATAAAAGTCGAAAGCTGGATCAGGTTAAAAGGGAAGCCGAAAGAAGGGTGAGTATTATTTTTTTTATTGTAATGTTTAATATTAAATAATATCTGTGTTAAGATGTGTGAGTTGGAAATATCACGGCCTTATTTGAGGAGACTAGTAAGGTGCCAGTAAGATAATGTGAGTTTCAAGGAATGGAATGGAAGGTAAGTGGGAATACAATTTAAAAACTAGAAATTGTTCTTGAAAAATAGTTTATGTATTGTTTCAACCAACATAAGAATTTTGGATGCGATTGAACTAATTTGATCAAAATAATTAGTTTCCTGAATTTCATAAACAAACTACAATTCATTCAAAATGAACTTCATACTTCGGTCTGTATAGAAAAGTCTCTGATTTTCAGAGACCATAACTTCAAATACACAAGGTAGTGAGTAATGAAATCAATCAGTTCTACAGGTACTCTGCCTAGTTCAAGGTGAAGAACAGTTATTTCCAGTTTTTTTTCTTATGGGGACAAAATTATGCATTCTCCTTTGACGAGGATGGTAAGAAAAAACTAACAACGGTCATATTTCAATAATGCTGGCAAACTGCCCCATCTAAGAATGGAAACTCTGTACTGTAACTATTGCCAGAAAGCCATTTTTTTTTTTTTCATAAAAACCTGAAATATATTAACAAAAAGCAAGTATAACATTCTAGTATATTAATATATGTGTTCAAAGGTCCATTATGAACGTTGGTACCATCTTACACAACTTATTATCAACTCAAATAACTGTGGAGCTAAGAAGTTATATGAACACATTTTTCACAGATATGTTTAATAATTGACATGTTATAAAAATTAAGTGCCAATAACGTGGCCATCCTTTAATAATTAGAAATTTTCTTTAAGGCTAAGGCTTTGGAAGAATTAGATGCTCAATTTGGAATCAATGAAATCATTGAATCTGAAGTGAGAGACAGAAAAAGACACCAGTACACGGCCAGAGACCTCAAAGGCTTAAAAGTGGATCATAACATTGATGATATTATAGAAGAAAAAAATGTTATTTTAACACTTAAGGATAAAGGTGTTTTGGAAGAAGAAGATGATGTTTTGGTGAATGTAAATATGGTGGATGACGAAAGGCACAAAAAGGTAATTTTTTTATTCTTTGGTGTTTCATTTGAATGAAGAGACACACGTTCACCTCTTTCAAACTGTGAAATAACTTATTCGTTTTCAGAATCTTGAGAACAGGAAAAAAAGCAGCGTTTATAACAAGTTCGAAGAAGAGTTCGATCAATTCGGCAATCCCATTGAAAAGTCGGTACTTTCTAAATACGACGAGGAAATACACGGCGAGAAGAAAGAAACCTTCACCCTCGGTTCAGACATATCGTTTGAAGCTAGGAAACAGCAGGCGATAAGCGAAGCTGAAAGAGCTAACCAAACAAAGAAGAAATTAGAGAAGATTGCCGAGAAAGAATTGAAATTGGCCTCGGAGTATTACGACGAGACGGAGATGGCCAAATTCAAGAAACCCAAGAAGAAGGTTAGGAAAATCAGACCCAAGGGAAAGCTGTTATCCGCAGATGACTTGGAAAACATGACTAGGGAAGCTAAAAATGTCGATTCGAAAAAATTTAATATCAAACTGGATGACTTGAATATAGATGACACACCTGGTATGTATATTAAATGAAGATTAAATCAAGAGAAGTTTCTTCTGAATGTGATTGCTAAATATTGTTCTCTTTCAGAAATTAGTGTTCCGACAGACTTCAGCATAGACGAAAAAGATGATGAACTCGAACAGGCCATACACAGGGCTAGGAAAATAAAACAAAGGGAAAATGTGGTTGCAGAACTCATTCAAAATACGGTCATCAAAACGGAAATCAAGGAAGAGCCCATCGACGGTAGTATCGTATTGAACACAACTGCAGAATTCTGTAGAACTTTGGGTAAGGATTTATAATTTTCCATTAATGATTTTTCCTATATTTGTCCTTATTATTTCAGGTGATATTCCAACTTACGGAAAAGCAGGTAACAGGGATGAAGCTGAAGAGTTGGACATGGACTTTGAAAGCAACGTGAAGGAAGATAATTCCGATGAAGACGTTGAAATAATCGAACCAACAGGTTGGAACAGCATCGATCCCAACGTGTCTGTTAAAGTTGCCGAAGTTAAACCTCAAGAGGTTCAAATTTTGGACGAAGAACCAGACGTTAGTAAGGGAATGGGAGCTGCCCTCAAAGTTGCCATGAGCAAAGGTATGTTGAGAACTAACCTTCAATTTTTTTTATTATTCTTATTACAGCTGAACTTGAGGGCTTTGTTTCTCAACAATGTGGTTGTGAAATGTATTTATAACTCATATCACAGTCAGCTTTGTTGAGTAATACAGCACCTCATTTCCTTCCCCGCAATATATTTCAGTTTCATCTGAGAAAATCGTGATTTTTGATTGAAATTGATGAAACTTGTATGTTCTTGGGTTCACCATCTGGATGTGGAATGTTGTTGACTCATATCACAGCCAGCTTTGTTGAACGCGAGTATATGCGAAAAATCTTCGTATTCCTGTAATTGAAGTTTTTTATAATATTTATTTTTGAGGTTTATGATCGAAATTTCAAGTCTCCATTTCTTTCTAGGTTACCTTGAAAAAGAAATCAAAAACCGGCCGAGCAATTCAAGGCTTGCTCACTTACAAGCCCAGCATTATTCAATCGAAGACAAAGTGTATGGGGAAGACGGTGAAAGGGGAGGCAGGAGAGGCGATCGTTATGCTGGACCAATACAAGATTTCAAGGAAAAAGATGGATTCAAACCCAATGTCAAGTTGGAATATATCGATGATGATGGAAGAATATTGAATTCAAAAGAAGCCTTCAGATATTTGTCACATAAATTCCATGGGAAAGGGCCAGGAAAGAATAAGGTCGAGAAGAGAATCAAAAAGAATGTACAAGAACAGTTGATGAAGAAGATGAGTTCTACTGATACACCATTAGGAACACTCAACATGTTGCAAGCAAAACAGAAAGAAAGCCAGTCCCCTTATGTGGTTCTTTCAGGAAATAAGCAGTCCCAAAGTACTATGATTTCGAAGATACCAAGGCACTAGATACAAAGCAATTGTATATTATAAATAGTAATTATTATAGTAGAAAGTAATAAAAACAATGTAATTGGGTAATTCATATTTATTTCAAATAAAATATCTATAACAAAAATACTTGGTCATTTCAACATGAGAATTGTAACATCTGTACATTCACAATTTCTGAACTTTATGTTTAATACAATAACATTTCAGAGCTTCCACTTTATACCATAAATACATCCCAAGAAACCGATAAAATAGTAAAGGGAGTCTATTATTTTTATCAAAGCTTATTTATTCACAACTTCCACGATGGTTGTATTATTACCTGAATTTCAGAACGATGTACAAAATGAAAAACAAGGTAACAGAAAAAAGAACAATATGGAGTATACTACAATTATGTGAATTCCTAGACAACTTCAATACATTATTCATGGTTTTTCCAAGAAATCCTCCAGTACGTTCCAAGTCATCGTCAATATCGTTCATTAATCTATCCTGATACCTCACTTCATTACCAATATCTATCGATAAAGACTTCAAAACATTAACTTTATCCCGCAATTCCTCTGTTAATTTATCGTTTTCGTCCTCGATTTCGTTGGACCTTTGGGGGAGAGGCTCATAACTGTAGCCAGCGTGATTTCTCCTCATTGCAGATTTAAACTGAGCCAGAATGAAGGAGTTTAATTATTTTTATTGAAGTTCTGCACTTACGTGGAAGGAATATTGTGATTAGGCCAAATGTCACATTCGTAATTGTTTATTGGTTAGGTCATAGAGTTCAATAATAACGTCATAAGCAGAACTACCAACCCCTGCGGCATGAAGTTAGCTTCCGGGTTTTTGAGATTGGCAACATTGTTGTATCTGTCATAGAAACAAAGAATAAGCAGAGACAATTCTCTATGGTTGTAAGTTCATATTTGATGTTCTGTGTCACAAAGTAAAGATGTTTTCAGATTTTTTTCTGTTTTCTTGTCTCTGGCTGTTTTCTGATGTTACTCTTTGCAAAGAGGAAAATCAAAGATTAATCTTTGAGGAAAATCTTTACCGAACAGAGTTTGATTTTAATCTTTGGTGCCATCACTCCTTGGCGCCCGCTTCCATTTTGTAAACGATTTATACAGGGGCAGGTAGAAAATATTTTCAACTGCAAGGTTTTTTTAGGTTTCAGCAGTTTTTTCGATTTTAAGCATCCAAAATATGCGTCGAATAACGATATCATTTTTTCCTTCAATTAAACTAGAGAATGAATTGCACGATTTTCACCAGAATTAGTTTTTTCATCATTACATGTAAAACGACTATTTAATTATGTAATTATTTTTAGTGCCACCTTAAAAAAAAATATACCTTGCCGAATATTGAGGAGAGGATAATGAAAGAGATTATTTAAATTATCTCAATTTATTATTAATTGTACGAAAGTTCGTACCAACATCAAATTATGTATTATATACAGCTGTATCATATATATATATATTAAAATATTCTATATCTTAATTTTATCGTTGAATGACACTTGATACTTTGAATGAACTGCGTCAATATTATTTTTATTATCGCCAAACTTAATAATCCAACAAATACTGATCAATTTAAATCTGGTTCAACCTAGGGGATGTAATCACCCTTCAAAAATTATATGCATCCCGATAATAAAATTAATATTTGACGCATTTTCAGACTCCGATTCTACATTTTACTTCCAGGTCAGATTTAAATTCTTTACAGCTCAAATGTGGCTCTCTCACCCTAGTACGAAAAGATATTTCTAACGGAAGTAAAAAAAGAATGAAATATTTACACACTTAAGAATCCTTCTGTTATTCCTTCATTAGTGAAGTAAAGAAATAAATAAATTAATACTAACAAAAACACTGGTATAACCTTGTTGTCAAGTAGTACGGTTGAATTTACAGCTTCATATATAAATATATTATATATTTACAATAATTATTTACACTGGGATCAACGACTTCCATAAAATTTTGTGATGTTCAGACAATTCCTTATCACTAATGAATAATTGAAACAAAACTCAATGTACTGGAACGATTGGAAGTATTTAATAGATTATTCTGAATAACCAACAGTAACTGAAATAAACACTGAATGATCTGAGTTACTTCATTTCGAAGGAAACTTATTAATCGAATTGCCCATAAACAGTTTAGGGAATTTATCTCGAAACAAAAACAACTTTTAAGAAGAGAAAGCACAACAAGATAAAATAAAACAAAATAATTCTTAAGCTGACACGATACAGGTGTAACCGTCATATCGATGAAAGAACGATATATTTAACTTAAATTTTGAATCAAACATTAATTCTATCGGAAACGAAAACAAGATGCCGAACAAAAATGAAATAGCTTCTGCTGAAAGAACGAAATAACATAATTCCCGCCTTGGTATAAAGTCGTGTGAACACCTGTTTTCCTAATAATACAAATAATTATTCTTTTAATTCTATCATTATAGAAAAAATAAAAAAGCTTCTACTCTTAAAAGACGAGATCAACTCTTAAACCAATTTTGTACTTTAAATTTATAACATGTATAAACAGTTATATACATGTTCCACAAGTGGCAAGAACTCTAAAATTTTATATACATTTTGAATGGCCAACTATCACTGGTTTAATTTCTCAAGATTGGAGGGTTTGGACGAAGATTCGTCCATGTTACACTCTTGCAAATTTAGTTTTACGTGTCCCAAATGATGTTCGAAAGGCGATTTCATCCAGAATTATAATTGTATCTTCAAAGTAGATTCTGGATTACCCACGTTTAAAACATCCAGTGGAAGTTATAGATAATTTTCTTGAGTCGAAAACGGATTCAACAAATATGTAACAGACTGTTAACTTAGTCGTCCATCCAAACCCCCCAACGAATAAATACATTTGTATATCATATACATTCCAACATAAATTTTGAAATAAATAAATAATAACATCAACAAAACAATAAATATTTCATGCCATTTGTGAAATGTTGTACCAAATTGAAACTAATTCCATAATTCTCCTTATTGGTTAAGGTTATTTACAAAGTTTACATTTCTTACATTATAATCTACAAAAATAAAGCAACTCGGTTAAAAAAAAAAAGAACAAAACGTACTCCTACATATTTCCTCAGTAGTCAGACCATAATATCTTTTAAGCAATTTCATCTTCACTTAAATATATTTAAAAAATAAATCTCCGAAAATAAAACAACTATATACAGTGCTCCCAAATCTCGACGATTCGGAACAAGTCTCGATTGCACACATCCACCTTTTCACATTGAAATTCTAGATTATTCTCAAGTTTCTACGTCATCCGACTATAAATGAGAAGGGGGCGGCGAAGGGTTGCGACCCTCGTACCGACCTTCCTCGTCTGAAAAGAAAAAAAGTAGAGGATGAATTCGGGTGCTGTGCAAATCAAATATTATCATCATGGATATGATCACTTCCGCTCTAGGTACTATTTCATATCGGTCGGAAACACTCTTCGCGTCTGGCCGCGTGCTAACCTCACTTTTGTCAAACTGACGTCAACCTGGAGAAATGTCAGACGTGAATTTTGTCTGCGATTCGATAAACGTCGAAAAATTTACATTTTTCAAGCTTTTTTCGGTCGTTTCCAATCCACTTTCGTTCGGTTCTTCTTCGGTTCTTCGTGATTTGATGACCGGCTGGATACTCCGCAAAAAAGGGAGGCGATTTTCTCGATAACTCCGCGCAACTTCCGACGCGGTAGAAACTCGACCTGGACGTCCACGAAAATTTCAATTTTCCCAGGCTCTTTTGGTCTTCTCCGATCTGGCCCCAGGGTCGTGAGCGTGAGCTGCGAACGGTCCGGTTCGTCGGCTTTCGTCCGGTTTCTTTCGCGGCCGGCGAGACGCAGCGGTTCAAATAAAGCAAATTCCGAATCTTCCCTGTACCGCGATACTAAGGAATACAGTTATGGAACTTACCGATAACAGAGGTGTAACTGATACTCGGATAAATGGGATTATTGAAGGGAGGTACGTAACTGACGCTCTCAGTTTCCGGAAACTCCTTTTCCTCAACCTCTTCCTCCTCTTCTTCTTCGTCGGGGGTGTAAAACAAATGAGGTTTCACTCCTTTCTCCCCGATTTCCGCCTCGTCGTCATCTTCTTCATCTTCTTCGGGGGCCTCCTCAAAGTCCATCACTTCTTCCGCGCTGGACGTCTCCTTATCGTCGACAATCTCTTTTTCGGGAATTTCCGTCATGACTACGTCTTCGGGTTGTCGTTCATCGGTGATTGGGGTGGTTCGTCCGTCGATCGTCTTATCGTCGACGACGGGAGAGTCTCTCTCCTGTTCCGTCATATTTGGCGACAGACCGGGACGGTCGGTCTGCGTCAGGATGGCGTGAAGTCGGGGAGAATTCAATGTGGATTTGTTCACGTCCGAGATTTCGCTGCCGGACGGGGTGGGGTAGCCGGGGCTGTCGAGAATGGTGAAAGATTTGATCAGGGGCGGCGCCGTTAACTCGCTCTTGAAAATTGAATCTCCGGTTATGGCTGGAAATTAAGATTTATCGTCATCAAAGGTTATCAATCGAATCGAAAAAGAAAAGGGTTTTCCAACGAGAACAGAGATTAAATTCCAATCGAAATGCTCAGTTTTACGATCGTATTTACCTGGCTTTTTGGGTTCAACGTCTATGGACAATCCGAATGCCTTCTTCAACCTCAAGCTCTGCATTTCTCTCTGCCTCTCCAGTTCCGTCGGTTCGGAATTGAATGCGGGCACTGGAATTTTACGAATTATGTTAGGATCGTTAATCGGGAATTTTACCAATGAAATTTTACCTTTTGCCGGTAATTCGGTAATCACAGACGTTTCGTCGTCCGAAGACGAGCTCGACGAACTGCTCGGACTGTTAGCCCTCGGACGTGCGGAAGACATCTGAAACGATTCCGAGGAGTTGTTCTCCTCGTTGACGCAGTCTTCCGCGTTGCCCGTCTCTTCGGATTTATCACATACTTCGTTGTTGTTCAGTTTCTTTCGCTGTCGGTATTCTGTTATGGACAACTGAAAAAAAAAAAAAAGAAAAACGTCAAAATAGCACTCAGATCAGTGGATTTGACTTTGTCGCCAAATGAATTTTGACTGAAGGCGAATTTATACAGGGAGAGTCTTTGACTGGTACAAATATTTCAAGAGTAGATTCTCGAGATCAAAATAAACACCTTTTTCCTTCACCATTTTTTCCGAATTTGCTCGGTTTAAAAGATACAGGCTGATGAAAAACCATAAAAAATGTTATTTTGAGTTCTGCCCCACAAACAGTCTTTGTCGAACACAAGATATTACCCACCTCTTCCAGTTTTCTCATTATGACCATTGCGTACCATAAAAGTACCAAAAATTCAAAGAACCCAACTCTTGAAACTAATTTGGACGCTATCCAATGAATATTTGAAATTTTTGTAAAATAAAAGTATTCTTCATATTTTCTCGTATAATGCGCCATTTTCGAGTAAATTGATGTGAAAAATTAAAAAATATCAGTGAAACTCGAAAAATTGGATACTTTGGCTGAATACAACTCTGTTTAAATGATCCACAGTTGTGTAGTGTCACAGATTCAGCTAGTTATTTTGAAGGTAATACTGTTTTCCAGGGTGACATAGCTCACTATGAAAACTAAAAATGGCTATATATTTCTATCAGGGAATCGGAAAAAATGGTATAAGAAAACAGTTTTTCGTTTGGCCTCAAGAATCCACAGTTAATGAATTTGTACGAGTCAAAGACTCACCCTGTATAACAGTAGTGCCTTAAGGTCAAACGATACACTTTTTTCCGATTCGGCCTAGATAAAGAAATATAGCCATTTTAAGTCTTCACAAGGAGCTATGCCATCCCTGGAACTTGACACCAAAGTTTTTCCAAGAATCGAATATAGCATGAAAACAAGCTTGAAAATCAGGCACAAACTCACTTTTTCCATTCCATTTAGTGAACGATAAATGAGTTACCGCAATTTCGTTGGCGATAAATATCGAATATTTCAGTGATTCAGCTTGCAACCACCCATATTAGCCCAGATATTCATCTCAAATCTGAATAGTTTATTATCACTTTTTACCAGAGTCACCAGATTCAAACGTAACCCATTTAACCTTTCATTTTCATATAAAAAAAATAAATATTTCTGTTCAAACGTTGCGAAGTTAACAGAGATCACTATAATGACAAAAAAATCCCCTTCAGAATGACAATCTGAATCAAGACTACATATCTGTAATGTTTCCTGAAACTTTTTAGGGTTCTCAATCCCAATCTCTGGAACAAAATCAATTAAAAAATCGAAATAAACAAATTAGTGCAAGAATTTACGCAGGAGCAAATCGTTTATTTCAATTTTTTAATTGATTTTGTTCCAGAAATTGGGAGTGAAAACCCTTAAAAGTTTCAGGAAATGCAGAATCCTCCAAGAATGAATTTTAATCGATAACATCTGCTATGTGTTATGTTTTAGGTTAAATCTCTCAAACAGAGTTGTATTCAGCCAGAGTACACAATTTCTTGAATTTCATTGATATTTTCACTATTCACCGGATTCAAACATTACCCATTATACGAAAAATTCTCGCATCTTCCAAAATGGTCAAATATTCAACACATTTTTAACAGTCAAAGACTAACCCCGCTTTAAATTCTTCATAATCAACTAACCTTTCGTCTTATCGGGGGAACCTCGGGCTTCCGTTCTTCGAATCCCAGGATGCTGAGGGTCTTCTCGACGGTGCCAACCAGGTGTTCGCTGTTGGCGAAATGGTGATTCCTCAACCTAGGATCCATCAGACATCCGAAAGACAGGGTGTCCGGTCTCTGATTGATCTCCGGCGTCGTCAGGGTCTTGCCGAATTCCTGTTTCATCTCCGCCGCCCTCTCCTTCAAAACGTGATCCGATTCCAGGGTCTCCTTCTGGCTATCGACGCAGTCTTCGTACAGGAGGTGGAAAGAGCGCGGTTCCTGCGAAGGGCCCCCGGCGGCCTCACAGTCCATCCTCTGAAAAGCGAACGGGTTAGAAATTGTAAGGGGCGAAGAGGAAAGGAGTCAATCACCTACATTTTCGGGGGGCACCAAACTCGTGGGGGTCGAGGGTGGGGTGTTGTCGTTTGATATGGATTCTCTCGGTAGACGTCTCTTCTTCGGCGGGGCCACCATGTCGCTGATTGGCGGAGATTCTGTAAAAAAATTATGATTAACGACCCGCGTTTTTATTTCGAGTCATTCTATAGTGCATTCAAATTTATTTCAGCAGTCGGTTGGCCATGAAATAATTTTCTCAAGTTTTTGTAACTAGAACGGAGTAAGGTTGGCACTCATGGAATGCCGTTAATGTCATAACGCCGTTGCCACAACTTATAACAATTTTTATTGCGAAAATGTCGAAAGTGATTGAAAAAAGAAGCAGGGTCTCAGGAAGTGCTATTTAGAATTCAGGTCCGCTCATTCAAATAGTTATACCCTGATATTCTAAAATCCACAATACGTCAGATGGTAGCGAACATATTCAATCTAAGAGAGAATTTATATAATCTTTCATCTAAATCTAAACGACTTATATTTCAGCTGAATATTTCCACAATCAGAAAGATTGTGAATGAAGAGGATGACGAAGAATTTCCTTCTTTTGGGAGACCCAAAAAAGTGGTGGCATTTGAGAATTTTATGTTTGAGTGAATTAATGCGAAAAGTTTACTACAGGATTTTCGATGAATGTCATCGTAGAATAAGTTCCCGAACATTGATTTTTCTATTTTTCATTTGATTTCTCCTATACGTTGTAAATGTCTTAAGGTACCAATAAATATCTAATTATTATTATTATATCAATGTATTAAGATGAACAGCCACAAATATGCGCCAGTTGTCCTGTTAATTGTTTATTCATGTGAAATTTTTGTTCAAAGATGAAGTTCATCTAGACTTGAAACTTCCTTTAATTCCTTTTACTTATATTGATGCAAAATGATTTTTGTTGAAAAATTTAACATTCTTGTAATTATCCGTTAATACCTTCGAGAGATACCCATTCCCAACCACTGCAACATATGCATTTCATCTTCGGGTTAATATTTTCGAAATCTACAACTGATGTAACGTATTCAAACTTTAGCCAAAGAAGATAACGAACATCAACTCTCCTCAAGCTAGTGCATATTATGATATTATACGGATCTCTTGTATTTTTCATGCAAATAACTGGATTTGGTATGCCTTCAATCAGTTTGTATAAACTTCAATTATGTTCGTCACATATTTTCCAAAGAGATTCGACATTGCGATAAAACACGTAATAACAGAAACTTTTACGTAGAAAGGGCAACATAGCGTTGATTTAAAACCCAAAAATGTTTTGACAAGCTTCATAACCCCACATTTTCGTACTATACAGAGTGAAATGTGTCAAATTTCCATGGCCAACCGAGCGCTAAAATAAAAGCGAATGTAGTATAGCGTACCTTGAGGACTGTCGCATTTGTCTTCGCTGATCGCCTGCCTGAGCCATCTTTTTTTAGCGCTTCCCTTGGGGGCGGATTCGCTGGCGACGATCTTCGACGGAGCGTTGAAATTGGCGTTCATCTCGGCTTCCGCGTTCTGGATATGTAACGACAAAGGACTGGAGGTGGCGGTCTGAACGGCTTCCGGCGTCTTGTTGAGCCATTCGTTCATCATGCCCTGAAAAAAATCACAAATTAATCCCGTTTAGAGACACCCTCGACCGAGTTTGGTACCTTCTTGGTTTTCGGAAACTTGAATCCGGACTCCAAGGGTTCGACGGCGGCCTGTACCAGGGAACAGGCCAGAGACAGCGGCGTTTCCGGCGAAGAATGGGCGGAATTCGAATTCGAGTCGTTCTCTCTGATCGGGGATTTGTCTCTCTTGCCGGTTTCGTCTTTGTTGGAGAAAGTTAACAGGAACCCTTCGTGTTTTCCCGATGTACTATCGTCTGGAACAACCGAAAAACGTTCAAGTACCTTCGGAAAATAGATTTTCCCAAAAGGCTTACCTGTTGTTTCATCGGCTTTCTTAGGGTGTATACCGTCGTTCGGGGACAGCATATTCTCGTCTCCGGACGTGAAATACGAATCGCCAGAATTCAATCTGTCCCTTCTCGTCGTGCTGTGTGTGCTCGTCGTCCTCGCTCTCCCTTTCCTTCTGGAAAAGATACTTCTGTTAGTTCGATTTTAAAAAATCGGGGTATGTTACATTACCGTTTCCTCTTTTGCTTAAGATCGGCGGTTTTCTCCTCCTCCTTGCTGTATGGAGACGGTTCGGATTCTCTCCTTTGTACATGTTTCGTTTGTTTGTGTTCTTGCTTTCTCTGATTGGCCTTTTCCATTTGTTCAATGGCCCTCAGGATCGCCTCTAATTTCCTCTCTTCACGACTCAGTTTCTTGTTCTTGCTTTTTTCTGAAAAATAACCTTCAGTAAACGAAAAAATACCAAGAATATCAATAACTTACCTTGTTTTGTAGCAGGCTTCTCATCGTCCTTCTCCTTTTCCCCTTTGTTCTGGGAGGACCTTCTAGTGGAAACGGAAACCGGGCTCTTTTTACACTCGTTCTCCTTCTCCTCTTTCTTCACGTCTTTCTCGTCAGATTCGGACGTTTCATCAGGTACTGGGGAGTCCTTTTCTTCGACCGGAGTCACGGGTCTTTCTTCCTTAACAGGTACCACTTCGGTTTCCTTAACGTCCAGGATTTCTTCCTTCACTTCAATGTCCTCTTCCGTTTTCACGTCGTTTTGGACCTCCTCTTCCATTTTTTCAACCTTGATCTTCACCGGGCTCGGAGAACGGGGAGCGGGCGCTTGCACCGCCGGGGGAGAAGGTTCGCAGACGGGAGCCTCCTCTTTCGGAGCAACGGGCGGCGTTTCAGGTTCGGAGGGCGTCGAGATGGACGCCGTCCTCCTGCCTCTCTTCTTTCTACACCTGCGAAAGTTGAATAAGTCTTAAAACTCTTCTTCTTCTATATACTAAAAGGTCTTGGAACATAGAATAGTTGAAAAACTAGGTGACGGCTACGCGTTATAGGGCGCCCACAGAGCGCCAGCAATCTCGAGCGCAGCGAGCGCACGAAGCCATTTATCGTACCGGGGACGGGCTATGTTTTGTCACAAAGGAACAAATGACTTGGTGTATATACTCTTGCCCACTTTTACAGCCCCAAAATTACCAAAACTTGCTTAAGAAAAAGGTGGAATTTTGGCAATTTCACATTTTTTCGTTTTCGTAGAAGGAAAACCACAGAGACTTTAATCCTGACAATTGTCATATATAAATAATTCACGCAATTTTCATTCGAAACGATCGGAAAATGAATAAAAATAGGTGAAAATCATTTGAATCACGTATTTATAGCCCCAAAAATGATGAATCGGGGTTTCAAGACGATAATTTCTATCCAAATATGTATGGATATGACAAACGTTGAAATTCTCATATCACTGGAAGGAACGAAACTAAACGGGAGAAATCTTATAGTTTTCGAATAAACTTGAGCACCTAGAGATGAGTACATGGGATTTCTATGCATTTCTCCTATAAATGATTTCTTTTTCAGGAGGATTTAGGTCATTTTGAACATCAATTGAATCATTAGAAGCGACAAACTGTCGTAAAAATATGAGATGGTATCGGTGGATGTGGTGGCTTCCAGAACACCCAGCAAACTCGGGAAAAGCAAGAATTGATATCTTCAAGAAATGCCCTTTCCGTTATCGTATAGAACGTCAAGATCGAAACATGAAAAGTCGCCTAAAATAATTTCCGAAAAAGTTCAATTCTGCCGTTGACAGCAAAAGGTAGAAAACAATTTGGATTAGGGAGATGGCACAAAGTCATTTATCGGACCGGGGACTGTCTATGTTTTGTCACGAACCACTGAATTATACTTATTAATCATTTTGAGCTCCTAAAACGACCCAGAAATACCCCAAAAATGCATAAGAAAAAGGTAGAATTTTTGACATTTCTCGAATTCATTTTTCCATTCGGTCTCGGTGTCAAAGGAAACCATCGAAGATCAATTGATTCAGATCATAGAACGGAGTGTTTTACATCGATCGGTTACATAGAACAATGTTTTTGGCCTCGGTATTTTCCAAAATTATGTTTATTCTATATATTTTTTTAAGCGAATCTGTTCAAATAGGCTTACTAGTCGGCTATCGAAAAGAAATTTACTTACACCTCCGCCACTGCCTCTCCGTTCCTTTTCACTGTAGTCTTGTTCACTTTACATTCGGCCGGGTTGCCGCAATAGCAAGAGATCTGAGTGGTACCGATGGCGGCCAAGTCGTGAGATTCGTGTTTTATCGTGATTTCAGCGCATTTTTCGATCCTGAAGATGGCCACTATGAACAGATGCAAAACGCCCTTCTCGATGCAGTGTCTCAGTTCCGCGTTGGGTTTGCAGGAACGTCTCACGAACCTTGCCACGTTTCCATAAGTCCTTGTATCGACACATACCTAGAAAAAACAATCATGATTTCTGTGTCCCCATTCGGGAAGCTTGGCGACTCACCTCTGTGTTATCTTTGTTGAGACGGTAAAAAAACAAGAACGGCCCAGGCCTCTGGGCGTGCTGTCGCGTGTTCAAGTTCCCTCCCGGATTCCGATGTTGAATGCTCAGCATGTATTTACCCCTCAGTTCGATGATCGAAGAGTCGGGCGATACATCTTCGGTAGCTACCAGATATTTCAGATCGGTCAAAGGTAGAGTGTGAACCCTGCACTTGTTCACTGAAGGATCGTACGGTACCGACGTGTCGATGTTCTGAGATCCGTTCACCCTGATGTTGGATATTCGAGCTCGTAGTTCGGGCGAATAGTGATTGGTGACGGCTTCCTCGTAATTCTCGATCCACTGCCTGAGTTGGGGCAGTTGCGTCATCGAGAGAGATTCGCGATTTTCGTCTTCTTCCTTTTTAGTTTGTAACTTACTCTGTGAAACAAACCAGAGATGATCCGACTGCGAAATATTTCGAAAGTTCAATGCTTACCTTTCTTCGTATCAACTTCCTTTCCCGTTTCTTGAAACTCTTTCTTTGCAAGTTCGATTCTTTCAGTTCCTTTTTTTGCTTGGTCAACGGTTTTTCCGTTTTTTTCCTTTGCGTCGTTGGCGTTCTCCCTTTAGTGTTGACTGTATTATTGTTATTTTCTGAAAAAAATGTTTAATATGCTGAAAATTTCAAATGGAACACGTCGACATCGACAACTGTGTGAAAGATCTACTGCTACTCTTTCCAATGGGTGTATGAAGTTTTAATTATTGTCACCTAATAAGAACATGGGTTAATCAGCAAAATACTAACAATAAGACACAATATAATAATCCAATGGAGACACCAACAAAGGGGTAAGGTGAGTCGATGGAGTCCCACTGTTACAATTATGATTGTACTATTGATGATTTCCATTTTTTTTTTTTTGATTTAACATCAGGTATGAGGATTACTAGATAACATTTCTACTAAACTAATTTTACCATCTGCTAGGTGTTAATAGTCACTTTATCTCAATTACATTTCAAACCAACAGAGAAATGAGATCTTCTTAGTATCTCCCCTACAATCCAACATTTTCTTGAAAGCAGTTGAGACATTAATTCAATGAATTCACAGAATGCTGAACCCGAGTCTTGAATACAGGGTGTCCCCCAAGGAGTGCCCATAAGAAGTTCATATATCGGATCTGTTTAAAATTTTGTACGAAAACGTTAGGCAGAGGAAGCTTCCTTTATAAAATATCTAGCGATTTCACGACCCAAAATGACGCGTTTCTCGAATGAAAATCACAGAATTCCGACGACCTCCTAAAAATAATAAGAGGACCACAGATGGTTTATGGCGTAAAAGCGACATACGAAAAAGGGAAATTCTTCTATATCCAGCAACCTTCAATCGATTAACGAGAATCAAACTCTTCTCGACGAACGGTACAACGATTTAAAATTACGTCCCTTCCTATTTTCGAGAGGAAAAATTCGAAAAAAACGTAATATACGAAATTCTGACGTCTTCTATTGCCAACATCAAAACCACAGAGTATAATTAATTCATCATGTTTGACAACTAAACAAGATTCTCAAAGGGAGAGAAGTGAACTTAGGGCATAGACATGGGCGTAACATTCGACGGGGCATTCACGATCGAAATTTCAAACAGATCTCCGTAATCACGAGAGCTCTCGGTGGTCACCCTGTATATAAAAAAAAAACTACTGAACCTATTTCCAACAACGAGTACTGAATGATAATCAGTCAATAATGCATATTGAGCTTGTTAAAATCTGGGAAAAATATCATGAAATGATAAACATAAAAAGGTGAAATTTGGAAGACATTTCAATTTCGATATCAAACTATCACTGCTTTGAAGGATCATTTCTCTGAATTTCTAATAGATATTTTCAAGAAACTAATTCATTTGTATAGATCAAAACTGCATTATAGATGGCGCCCAAGTCAATTACCTCCGCTCTTGACATCTTGTTTGGATCTGTCATAACTGTTGTGATTGTCCCTTACTGTATACAGAAGTGGGAGCTGGGCTTTTCATGTTCAATTTTGGCTGAAATGACCTAAATTGAAACACTCCTCTAGGTAATTTCTTTTATGCAGTCAGATTATCTGCTGAAAATTATCTATTAGAAGTTGACAATCTCCTTCAGATACTGCGTTCTTCGTCCAAATTACAAGAATGAGCAGGATGAATAAATTCTTCTCCATAAAAAACATTGAATTAGTTTTTTTGTTATCTGCAATTCCAGAAGTGTATTCGACAAAGTGTAAATATTCCAATGGTTATCAAAATTTTACTGTCTTTCGAAAATAATTTCCAGGTGAGATGATGACATTTTTTGTGATTTATTATTTTTAGGGAATGAACTTAATGCATGAACCAACGAAGTACCAGGTGTTAGCACTTTCAATTTTTCCGATACAAGTAGTTTCTACCAATAGATTTTTTTTTTCATAAAAAACCATAAATAAAAACCTAAATCAAAAATTCATTTTTCTCATGAATTATCTCAACCAATATACATAGAGCCTGCTCCTCAGTTCCATTGTGGCACCCTTGCTTAGTTCCAATCTGTGGTCTTTCTCCTGCGCCCTCTCTGAACTATAAATTTTGCGTCTAAAAATTTCACTTTTTGGGGTATTTTCAAGACAGGCACTTTGATGCCTAAAATATCAAAGGTACAATACAAATACGATTTTTTCTATACCTTATAAACTTTCCTGCTTTGTATTGTTCAACAGATTGTGCCACAGGAATACAAGAGTTTCAGATGCCTTAGTAGTAGCGAGGCGAGTTCTTGTACTCTGAGCTCACAAAATCCAGGTTTGACAGCCAGTGGAAAAACTTGGAGGTTTGTTAATGCCCCTAAGATTCAGTAGTTTTTTATTTACTGGTTTTAGAGGAGTGGCAGAATTACAATATCACAATAAATCAAAATGTTACCTGATAAAGCTGATGAGATAAAAAAAGAACTCATTAGAAAGAATGTTTGCAAATAAAAACTGACAACCCATTTATGAAATATCTCACTGAATATTTTTCTCCATTAATGAAAAATTACCACACAGAACGAGAAATGATATAAAACTAAATGGAAAAATAGGAATTTTTTACACTTACTCGGATTTTCCGCGTCTGAAGAATCAGTATCCGACGGGATTTCCTTCAACTTGGGATTCTCCTTCATTTTGATGTCTTTTTTGAAATTCTTCATCTCCGGTAGTTGTCTTTCCTTCAGCCACTGCTGTTGGATCATCCTGGCCTTTTGGGGATCGACTGGTTTCGACGGATTACACTTTTCACAAAGATACTCGTCTGGTACCTGTTTATTCTTAACAACGCATTGTACGTGCTGCCACACTTTACATTGATCACATTCCACCATGTAACCATCGTCATGTAAGAAACCGCTGTAAACGGAGAAAGAATTATAATTTATATTGTATAAATCACTAGAATAGTACCCACCATATACATCTAGTCACATAGTCTCCGTAATGATCGTAAAGCTCATCGTTATTGACGGCTTCAGCTTCTGGAGCAGTATCAGTTTCTTCGCCTTCTGTATCGTGTTTTCTATCTGAGCAATCGCTGATATCGGAAGCCGCATCGTCGTCTTGAAGGTTAACCAAAGATGTGCTATTGCTTGGCAACGAAGAAGAGATATTTGTCAAGCTGGAACTTGTGGATATCGTGTTTGAGCAAGAAAGTGTTCTTTCTAGAAAAGATCCACGTTTTAGATCTGATCCAGACGGCAACGGCTCGAGTATCTTACTTCGATCTGGCGGATATTTGTTCTTAGAACTGCCCCCTGGCGAATAAATCAGCATAGTGCCGGTCATACCATTGGGTTGCAATGGATTACTCGTCAGGGGAACAGTCCTAGTGGGAGAATCTGGCGGTAAGGTTGCATTATAGTTGTGATCAAGTAAAACGGCCTGACATATCAAGGATAAAGCGTCCAAACCAGACTTTGACTTATCCTCATATTTCATAGATTCCCTGAAATATTAAATTATATAGCTCCGAAAAATATAGCAAAAGATAATCATTTTGGAAAATGTTGAGTGATTGGGCGAGTTTAAGATGTGAAATGCCAAGATCTGAATTGAAAAAATTGTTTTCAACATGTGTTCTTTATATGCAACAATATTTATTTTATTAAATCAACAATGTGAAAAATACGAAAACCGGTCGAAAAATCACCTTCAAAATATGACATAAAACCATCTGTGACCAACATGCAATCTTCATGTTCTAATGCCGTTAGAATCGAGAAAAAAACCTTGAAATATGCGAAACCGACCCGTCTATGGTCATTTTCAATCGTTTTTCTGAATGATCAATCGGGAATCATCGACGTTAGTCGTATAACGTGAAGTTAGCCCTTGGAATATAAAACATATCTATGTTCCAAGAGTTAGCCGAACAAATTAAATTCTATGGTTACTTTTGATGACAGGTGAAATTTCGAAAATTGTCCATTTTCGCTATTTTTTTGAATAATTCCATTAATCTTCAGTTAAAAATGAAAACTTCGCCATTTTGTCGATAAGTATATGGGAATAAAGAGTAAAACAACCTACTAAAAAAAAATTTTTGAATGACTTTTCAGCAGTCAGACAAAATTTTGACATTTCAGAACGCCCTGACAACTACCAAAATAAGAAAAACGACCCAACCCTCAACTTTTCGCACAAAAAGGTACTACTCACAGTGTTTGCTCTTCGTAAGGTGTAGAATATCTGTTGGGCATTATTTCGTAGCCTTTACTACTCTGGTAGCTGGTGGTAGGTCCAGTTTTATTACCTAGAGTTTCTAAAATTTCAGCTGTCAAGGCTTGATTGAAGGCCAACTGTTTATTAGAATGAGCCGATGGGACACAGCTGTTGTAAAAAGCAGGCGCAGGCTGCTTTAGAGGTTTGTTAAAGCGATTTTGACCGTGTTTGATTTTTTGAGCCTGAACTGCATGTTTTCCGATATAGTTCAACTTGTTTGGAAGCTTAGGAGGCCTTTGAGGTGGTATCGTTCTTAAACCAGAACCTGTTCTCTGGACTTGAGCAGGAATATTCTTTGGCTGTTGAGAATTTAACGGTTTCATACTTGGCTTAGTCATATAATTGTTCATAGGCGGTAAAGTCTTGATTTGGCTCTTATGTGTAGGATACAAGAGTTTAGCTTGCTGCTGAGCCTTTTCCGTGTTCTGTTTTAAGTTACATACTGATTTTTGTTGCTGGCTGTTATTCGCCAATTTATTTATATACTTCGGTTGATTTCCATTAGGACCCAGGACTTTTTGCCTTGGAACTAATCTTTGCTGTTGTTGGGGTTGAGAGTTTGGTTTTGTCATAATTTGATTTGTTGATGGCTGGATATTCGAAGCACTTGTCATAGACGGTACCACTACATTACTCAATATCTTCAATTTACTTCTCTGATTATTAACTGCCTTTCCGCTTGTCGTTGGGATACTAGTCAATACCTGAAAGAGAAATGCGTTATTTTCTTCGTTAAAATCTAGATATTCATCTATATTACTTACGTTAGTTTGAGAAAAACTATTAGCAGTTAGAAATTTGTGTCCTTGTTGTACGTCAGATACGGAAGAATCTGAACAAGTATTTTTCACAAAAACATTGTGAGCTCTGTTTTCTATTATCGTGGACACATTCTGTGTACTCACAGAACAATTGGTATTGTCCAAAGGTTTGTTTTCGACATTTTGGGATTGAGGAGGAGTCATTTTCACAACAGTAACTGGGGTATTAAGTAATGTTATGGTTGGTGTCTTCCCGACTGCATTTGTTACAGTCAAAGATTGATTATTCACTAACGAGAAGTGTGGTGCACTAGAAACCCCTGATGTTACACATATTGTCTTCAATACTGTCAAAGGGCCTCCAGCGGAGTTTAGAACTGTTATCACTGGGGGATTCGATATTTTTTGTAAAACTGGAGTAACATTTCCAACAACTGATGTTTGATTCGAGACTAATAGCTTGGTAACAGTCTTTTTATTGAAAAATTGCTGATGCTGAGTATCATTTAATTCAATTGGACTAGATATTGGAGTAGTCGCTGTTGTCAGTATTGGAGCATTTTCATTTGGGGATTTTTCAGACAGTTGTATTGCAGATGATGTGCTCACCTGACTGGTGAGCACATTATTACCATCTGAAAAACAAAAATATTCATTCACACCTTCAACTTTATTCAAGTAGTCAATAATGAATTAGTTGAAACAATTTCTTACCTATACATAAACTCATGTTTTTAACATTTTGTGGATATATAAATAAATTGGTGGAAGAACCACCAACGCATTGGTTTAATTCGAATTGTGATGCCAGTTCTGCGAAGTTTACTGAAAAAAAAATTTATGGTTAGTGCAACAATTTGATTGATGTGAAGGAAAATTTGCAAGCTCGAGTATTCTTTACCTCTTCTTTTTAAATTCATACTATTTATTTTACACGCAAACAGTATATTTCTTGCAAAAGGTTTAAAAAAATAAGTGCACAACTTACAACTTATTTTAGGTTATACTATCAACCATCATCATAGAACTAGAGAGTTTAATAAACATCCACAACACTTATGAAATAATTAAGATATTTCCGATAGAAAATATAATTCTTCATGAAATTAACATAACTTTTCTGCCTACTTTGATATAATTCCACAATAAAAACGGCGGAAATTCAGCAAAGCTACACAATTAATTTTGTTTATAAAACGACTGCGCGAAATTCCGCTGACGCGCACGCGTGTTACTAACACATATATAGGAGGCCCATGAAAGGAGAACAAGCATATTAACTGCAATGCATCGTATCTTTGGGACGAGGAGCTAAATGCTCATACCCGTACCGACGTTGCCACGTCTGTCGTCTACTTTTTAAGCCACAGAACATTTGAAAACTGTCAACTGTTCATCTCTGACAGCCTGTCAACTCATTTCACATGTCTTATTTATTTTTATTTTGTTATCAGAGACCGTTTATTATTTACATTTTTCATTAATATTCTTTGTGAAATTGTGGTAATAGTTATATCAGAAAATCTGTATTGAATAGATGACCAATGCAACACAAATAACAGGGTTGCAATCACTTACAACATGACTAACAACAAGAAGTTTTGAGCGGAACGTTAAATTAAACTGATATATCTACATATAACAACATAAGGGTCCTGTAACGTTCCTCGAACAACTGAAGAACATTAGAATCATTACTTGGAAGACTGAACCTGGTCGAAAGATCCTCTCGGTCAAAACAAAGATTTGGACCATTATAGGCCCCTCCAACCTTCTAGCCTCACAAAAATTGTGGAGGCAAGCAAAAGCGTCATTACAAGTAAAACTCCTCACTTGACGAATATTTTCGTTGTTCCAAGGTATAAAAGAGTGGTATTTTACTTCATCTAGAACTCTAAGAATATTTATTTGGCAATCTGTAATAGATGAATAGATATATGAAAAGTAAGTTGATATTAAACTTTTGATATGATAACTATCATCATCATATATCAAGATTTCTGAATTAACTATAAATTTTCTTTCAGTGAATACAAAGAGTACCTAATTTATTGAAATTTTGAAAACAAATCAAGAAGTGGCGGATTTTATTCCCAGAAGATAAGCCAGATGTACGAAAGCATTCAGAGCGTAGCAGCCTACAAATACTTTATAATTAGCCTTTTACCTAGGTTACTCTATAAAATATTTGGAACAAAATATTCGAGGAAAGTGTTTCACAAAAGGGTTAGCACAGATGAATTGATGTATATTTAGAGAAGGAAATAATGACCAACCTGTAATAAAATACTGATATGAGGGTTGTGAAACTCTGGATCCATATGGAATGCGTCTGGTAGACCATTGTTCCTGGCCTTTATTTCTACAGCGTTTGTACGGGTAAAAAGAGATGGAATGAATATTTTCTCAAAATGTAAATACGTAATATTATGTAATTTAGTTGTATTAAATATTCTTGAAAAGATGCACTGCTTCATTGAAAAGGTGTATTCATTATAGGTATATATAAAACAGGAACACTATAGTAGTAGTAATAAACTTTATTGAAACAATGTTTCCAAGGGTTAACAACTCAGGTCTTCCTGCCCAGGAACACTATAAAAATATAATCGATACAAAATAGAACTAGTTAGAAAAACAGCATAAATATAATGAGTATAAATAATAATATAACTAGTATAAGTCAGCTCTCCTAATAATAGCAGTTTTGTTGTCTCCTCGTCAAGTAATTTAAGTGAAGCTTCTTATGCAGAAATACAGAAATTTCTTCCGGAATAGGAACAAAACTTAACACTGTTTCCTCGGCCTCCACATCCAACAACACAACGAGAAAATGGCATAATTATTCACCTCCTGCTAAAATACTGTGTGACTTTCCCAAGATATTGAATACTTTCATTACCATTACTGGCATTAATAACGCACATTTAACACTAAAGAATGACTAGGATTAACACCACCATCAAATTAAAAACAAAAATAATGCATTTCAATGTACGTATTTTAACTAAAAGTAAAATAATATTCCAAATTATGTGTTATTTTTGCCCACACAACACCTCACAATTTTATTTTGACATCTATCTGACAGCTGGTTGAAGTTTCAGTACCGAAGTTGACAGTTTCAGAATGAGAGGTAGACGTGGCAACGTCGGTACGGATATGAGCATTTAGCTCCTCGTATCTTTGGGGCAATAGTGACATTACGAAGTATCGATTGTTCTGTTCTTGTGGGCGTTTACGAAACTATTTAAAATAATAGTGAATTTAAAAATCTACTGCCCTACAAAAAATTCTAATGCAAAGAAAGGAAACGAAAGGAACTATGAAACCTTTTCTCACATAAAATTCGGCTGGAAATTTGCATCCTTGTTATGTAACATAATAAACAAATAGGTAATTCGAAGTACAAATTTTACACGACTTTTCAGAACAGATTATGGATATTTACTATTACAATGCTTTTTTCTATAACGTCATGAGATTCCGAATTAGGAAAAACGAAAAAGATCATAAAAAATGAAGAGGGAAATATTAATTCACCGTGCTTCAAAGATGAACCAAAACGTTGAGCAAACGTTTTCATACCAAACATTCTCTTAAACTTGGTTTCTACTAAATATACGTGATCTGATAAAAATAGATCCGAGAATCGAATTATTCAGTTTAAGAATATCGAGAACTTTTTCACGTATCCGTTAAAGCGATATCCATTTAGAATATTGGCAAATATGGACATCAACAAAATGAAATATATGTCGGGGAATAAACGTCGTATATATGATTTCAGTGATTGTACTAGCATTTCCTAAAGAGAAAAATCATTGGAAAATGCAATTTACATGAAAGCTGAGCAGATGGATTTTGTTTTCAGAAGGTTTCTAATCATTGAAACAATGTAAAACGGAATGGTTTAGATGATTTTTATTTTTTTAACCGGAATGAATTAGTGGTTCATATACACCGCGATGTTTCGAGTACCTTATTAGAATGACTCTCATGCTCATTAAGGGATATATAATGTTTTTTAAGTCTTTTGAAGTCAAAGTATGAAAAATTTGCAGAAATTCCGTCAAAATAGAAAATTGAAATGAGAATTTACCTTAAAATGACATCGAATGAAGGAAAGTTTCCAATCACCGATGTAAACAGTAACATTTCCCATAAAAGTATGGAAAGGTAACTGGAATTTCATCCTCCATTATGCAGAAACGAATAATTCGTAATATTCTCACTCAATTCACCCCTATTCAGCGTTATAACTACATTAATTCTTCACTAATCACCGATATCCATTTGAAAACAGACATCTAAACTAAATATGGCAGCCATATTCAATGCAAAACAAAGGAAACGTAGCTAAGAATCTCGTTCGATAATCTCGAACCCATATCCGTTTTCCTGTTCAGAGCTTCTATCACAATAAAAAGATGTCGCTTTCCACTTTATCGCTTCTTTTTCTTTGATAGAATTTATGCTGTTGTTGAAGAGGTGAATAAATAATTATTGAAAACTGTTAAATCAAGCAACGAATTGAATATTAAACTTTTCAATTAAATTTTAATCATACAAAATTAGAAAATGTTCTGGCAATGATAATAATAAAATATTAGTTTTCATCCATTTAGGCTTATTTACAATTGTTTCAACGCCTATCAATCGAAGTGTTATTATTAAATTATTGTTCCCTTAATTCCTCTGAAGTACCTGCTATACACAAATGATCTTAATATGCTGCCCTTAACAGCTTGCCGATACTCAATACGTGCAATAAACCTGTCAAAGATTATCTTGGTTTAGGTGTTTATTGTGAAGAGCAATAAACACCTAAACGGTAAAGTTGGGTTGGCTATATTATTCGTGATGATTATCTGTGAAGAGAACCGTTTGAAAAGCATTAGGCTCAATTTCAGACTCCTAGTCCCTACTCAAAGGTGTTAATTACCCCATTACTCCAAAATACTACCTTTTGCCTTTATGATGGAAATGAGTTCCTAGAAGTTATTCAATTATTATAGATTTTGCTTATGCTTACCCTCCATAGTTCTGCTTTTCAGTCCTTCGCCATATTTTCATTGTTTAGTATTCTGTGGTTGTAGCAATCTCCAGTTTCCTAAACTTGAAAATTCCTACATCTGCCCCGTCTCCTTTCCACTACTCTCATTCTATCAAAAAGTAACAAACTGTTGTTACCTTTCCCTGTGGGAATTTTTTATACATCAAAAATCTCTTCTTTCATTGATAAAATCCATTTGAAATCGATCATAGACGAATAATCTATTAGTTTTTCTATGAAATCGATCGAATCATCGAGTGGAGTTGCATGATGTGGGAGCATGTTCCACAACTCTGATATCTCAGCCCGGATTCATCAGATTTTTTTAACGACCGCTACTTCGAAAAATTTGACATGGTTTTTCTTTATATTAATGTTTTCAGGAAATTTTTAGGCGTTACATCCCGTTCGAGGATTAGTTCTGAAAACACGTGGCACATAACATTTTAAACTTAAATCTGTGGGCGTTGCTAGGATACGATTAGTTGACAGTGTCGAATGCACGAAAATATAAATTTAATAATTTTAGAAAAGAAACAGGGATCGATGAAAACATTTCTGAGAAAATGCTGGCTGTTGCTGGAAAGAATTCATTGATTCATAAAACTGAAACAGAATCTCCAAATTCTAAGGGTATCGGCTCATCAAATGTCGCTCCTAAATGCAAAAATATTGATATTGGTGTGAATGAAAGGATACATCAGCCAGCTTCAAATAATTTGAGTACCAGAGAAAAGGTCCAAAGGCTCATAGATTGCATGAAAAAAAGAAAAGAAACGAAGCCTGTCTCAGGAAAAAATGAGGAAAGCTCTCTTAAATCAAGAGGAGCATCATTCCAGAATCGTTTCTCAGCACAAAAAAAGATAATTGAAATGCAGAGATCTAGACTGATGGAACAGGAAAAAATAATCAATGAGCTTAAAATGGGAATATTATCAAAAGATGATATCCATAAGAATGATAAGTACGATATAAGTGAACTATTCCAGGATTGTAGGATTAAATTATTAGGGAAGGTTCCCCTAGAATATATTCCAAAAAACCAGGATCTTTTCGTGAAAACTCAGACTGTTCCTAAAATAATTCAAGAGTTGGAAAAACGAGCCTTGGAGAGAATGCAATATAGAGAAATTATTAAAGAAAGAAAAAAAATGTTGGAGGAAACTAGGAAACAACTGCAAGAGGAAAATCTGAGGAAGAAACATCAAATGGAAGAAGAGGAACGATTGAGACACCTAGAAATGCTAAACGAGAGGCATAGAAAAGAACAGGAAAAGATGAAATTGAGAAAAATAAACAAGGAAATATTTATGAAAAATATGAATAGGGCAGTACAGTTTCACGACAAAAAAATTCTAATAAAAATATTCTACATCTGGAAATATGAATATATCTCTTCCCTAAGTAAGCTGCAGATGAGCGAGGATTATTTCAAGAAAAAAGTTTTAAAAAAACATTTTATGATACTGTTAGAACTAGTTCATTACAAATATTCACTGAAATGTGTAATGGCGGACAGCTTTCAAAGGAATAAATTGCTCAGAAGGAGTTTTCGAAGTTTTAAAGAGGTATAGTGATATAATTTAATAGAGCTCGTTTCACAAATTAATCAGCACTATCACTAAACACTATTCTATTAAATCTGATTTTAAATAACGCACGTTTCCGCCTGTAACTTGAAATCGACATGTTGGTTCGTTTAGTCTAGTGAAAGTTTAAATATGAGTTGGCAGGTTTGTTTTTGTCCGAAATGAAGCGGATGTGATCTATACGATTATAGATACGCGATCTGATTATAGTACAAATCACTTAAGTTTGAATAACATGGTTTCAAGTTAAAACCAGCACCAGCAGACTTAAACTTGCTTAAACCTAGCACATGCGTTTATTTTCTATGGTCTAATGCCTAGGTCATTTACGTTTATCCACAGAATACTTATAATTTTCTTCTTTTTTTAAGAATAGTTATGTAGCTTTCACACAAATTTTGTGGAGGGTACCCCCATATTTAATGGCGTACTATGGAGGACCAAAAATATCTCTTTTCCTTGGCTAGCATTAAGTTTGCTTGCTAATTAATGTATGTACTACAGAAATACTATATATCTGTAGTACATGTACTACTACAAACACAATACACATGAAATATTGGAAGATAATATATCTTCTTCTATTGGTATTCTAAAGTTTCAGCTTGTTATAAAATTTTGTCTCTGTTAATAAATTGAACGGCCACAAGTATTTTAATGAGAAATTAATATAATTCTGATTTTCTAAATATGATTCAGGAAAACTATAAAAAAACAACATTTTTGGAGAATCTTTATTTTTCAAATTCCATTGTTGATGAAAATACATTTATCAGGTCAAATGGTGGAAAATACTTAAGATGGAATTTCATACACACTTGCGCTCATCAAAGCTGGCTGTGATATGCCTAAACTACATTTCACATCCAGATGATGAGCCCAAAGATGTACAAAAAAAAAAAGGTTAAAATCGATAGTAACGTTCCCAAGTAACACTCACCAAAGCTGGCTGTGATACGGATAAAAAATCTATCGTTTCACAACCAGTTTGATGTGTGCAACTGGAACATTTCAGTTATCGAAAGTGCTGGAATAAAATGGTAGTTAATAAATACAAAACACGAAGAGAAAACGAAATTGACAGATGAATAAAATGAAGTCGTGATTTTATACACACGTGCGCTCATCAAAGCTGGCTGTGATATGCTGAAACTACATTCCACATCCAGATGATGAGCCCAAGGATGTACATACTGTACATTTCCTGCCTCTCGATGAGATGCGAGATCGAAACTCTCATCAAAGCTGGCTGTGATATGATATAAAAGACATTTCACAACCTGTTGATGAGTGCCTCAACCCCCCCAATACGACCTGAAAGATTAAATTGTAAATACTTTCATTATTCCAGAACCGCATCGAAGGAATACGGTCATGGCAGGTGGCAGAAGATTTTAACGATTTTAGAATAGAACGAACATTTTTCAAGTGTCTATACAGCTTCACTTCCAAGGAAAAAATCCTCAGAGACATCAAAAATCAACAGGCCAATTATCATTACAGGAGGAAACTACTATTTTACTCTTTTTTCCACTGGAAGTCTCTGCCAATAGTTTTGAAAATGGAGAAAGTGAAGGAAGAGCGAAAACAGAAGTGGAGAAAAAAAGTACTTGAAATTTTACCCGATTTTTGTCCATCTGAAATGTAATTATCGATTTTGTGTAATTTTAAATTTTGTACGCTTGTATATTTGAATAAAACAATCTTTATTTAAACTGATTTGAATAAATAACAGAATAGAAGATTTAGGCATCAACATAATCGTCAAAAGAGTAATCTTCGTCGTTTGACTGTAATCCTACTTTTTTCATATGATCAGAGAGTGTTGTAGCGACTTTTTCAGCACGATTTCTCTTTTTCTTTTCTTTCTTGAATTTCAGTTTCACCAGTTTGTTCAGTTTTAGGTTTCCCTCTAGTTCCATTTCTTCATCTTTTTTTTGTTTTTCAGATGTTTTTTTCTTTTTCTTTTTGATTTGTATCACTTTATCGTCCAGCTGTAAATGAAAAATGTGATTGAAGACAGTTTTTTAGATGGTTCGTTTTAAACAAGTCGATTTGAATATAAAAGTTTACTTACCACTGGTCTACCATCTTCCTCCATTTTCTCATTCTCTGCCTGAATGAAGGCCATACTCTGAGCAAGAAAGCCTTTTCCTGTATCTCCTGGTTCAGTGAAATTCGTTTCCATTAATTCCAAACTGTCTATATCGAACTCTTTAGCTTCTTTTGACAATATTGCAGCACTAATATGTACATCTGAAGAATCCTCAGGTGGTAGTGTATGATACTTAATTTTTCCACTGCAATAAACAAAGTTAAGATATGTCAATTACCAAGCAGCAGATTTCAAACAAACCTATTCCAATCAGTCAGTAGCCCTTTTGCTGCAACCTCCAAATCGGGAATGCCGCCTTTCCTAAACTTACCATACCTGATGGCTTTCAAACTCAAAAATTCCTGTAAAGACAAGCCTATTAGTTCAATTAATATAATCTCATCGATTCCTAAATCTTACCTCAGGTGTATTGTATTCCAAAATATCATACAACTCCATCATTACATTCTTGGGAAATTTCTGGAGTAGAACTTTAGCAGGTGTGATAGGATCTTCTAGTGACGACACTTTAATTGCATTCTTTAAAGGGGCCGTTGAATCAGATCCTGATGCAAAAACTATACCAGGACAGTCAAGAAGGACAATTTTGGAGTCTAACTGTACATGCTGAATCGTTCTGAAAATAAAAAAGAATTCCAAAACCATAGAAACTAACACCAAAAATGTCAAATTAAGATTCCCCAACATTTTGAATACTCACTTGGTTACACCAGGAACAGCCCCTACATTACAAGCCTTCGACCTTTTCATACTATTAATTACCGAGCTCTTCCCTACATTTGGGAGCCCTACAACTCCAACCTTGATAGAAGTCTTGATGTCCTTATTTCGACAATAATTTGCCAAGCAATGCATCAATAACTCTGCACCTACACATGCAGATCCTTGTGTTCCTTTTTGATTTTTTGACATTTTTCTATGACCTAACCTCCTACTTTGATTTTGCGTTGAAGCTTTGAATGGGACAACGGCATAACTCTTTTTTAGATAGTTAACCCACTTATCTAATATTTCTCTTGGAATCAAATCTGAAATAGTTTGGAATATAACTCAACGTTTCACTGGTTTCCATCTTAACATTGCAAGTCTGCTCTTAAAATAGCTGAAAATGACGACTTGCAATATTCCCCAATGGTCAATATAAAAATATGAGATGTACCATTTTTTCCCTTTTCAGATCTGATGGGTTCGATAATACATACATAAAAACCATTATTTTGGTCCTTAAAGTGAAAGGTAATTAATAAATTGCTAATAAGAAAGCTTTTTTGGCTAAGAAGTTTGTAGAACAAACAGAGCCTAAGAGTTAAATTTCAAGATTATACTATAAACATGAAGATTATATGAGCTACCAAGTTCGAAATAAATGCAACTCACCCGCTTTGTTCAGGACGAGAAGCAATTTCTTGTCGCCTACAGCGTTGCGTACTGCTTCCTCCACATGTGCATTTTTAGTACCTAAAGGATCACGTGCATCAAGTACTTCTAAAATAACATCTGCTGCTTCAATAACTTTAGCAAATTCTTTGTGGAACTGTTTAAAAGACTGATCAAGTTTTTGATTCTTCCCCTCAGATTTGCCGTTTGTTACTGATTGTTCATGTAATTTAGCTTGCACTTCTGCTCTGTTCATCTGAGAAGAATAATCCATTCAGTTCAGTGTTTCAACATGTGAAGTTTATTAACTTACCATGCTTTCCAGGGTTTCTGCAGATTTCTCCAATTGTTTCAGCTCTTGTTTCTGTTTTAAAGCTTCAGCTCTTTTCTTTTCTAATTCTTCGGCTTTTTGTCTCTTCATTTCTTCTACTTCTTTCAATATATCTTCTTTGAAAGGGCATATATTGGGAACCTGGATAATTTTTTTTTTACCTTTATTCGGATTTTTCTTAGCCTCTTTTCGCAATTTTCTATTATGTTCTCTGACTTTCTTCTCAATTTTATATCTTTGACGAGCAGGCTGCCTTTTCGAGGGTTTTTCTTAAACATTAGAATACTCATGTTATAAATCGAAGTTACCAAAGCCAAGCGCGTGAAAATAAAACGCATTCCAGCATCCCAAGAAATATTAAATCAATCATAAATAAGATGAACTAAGGAAATACTTACTCAGTTTGAATTTGGCCATTTTCGGATATTAGTTTAACACATTAACTACTATTCACAGTTGAATTATTTACACGTGAAAAATATCAAGCACTCCTTGCATCAACATAACCTTAGTACATTCCAAAATGGAGGCTACCGCGTCCTTTTCATCGACCCCTTAACAGCGTTGCCAGACCATTCCCCACAAACGAATAAAGTTTTATTTATCAATTTATTTTTTACAATAAATTTCACAAAATTTGGCAATATAGAAATTTATTATGAAATAATTACTTATTACCGTTTTTCACTAGAAATTCAGGAGATGTATTCGAACACTTCATATATTATTATTATATACCCAAATGAATATTTTCTGAGCTCGAGTAATCGGAATAATGGATATATCTTTATGTGATTCTTTAACTCATCATTGAATTTCCAAAATATAATAATATGTACGTATTATTTCGATCAATAGAAATTCACATTCCACATTCCACATTCCTCCAATTTTGGGGAGCGTCAAGTTGAGACATGTGAACAAGAATATAACAATTAGTTATGAATAAACACTGCATTTGAATAAGAGACAAGGCCAAGATTATTGTTTCTTTCTTTATGTTTATGTGATAATATTTGCACCAAATTCTTATATTTCTGGAAATGAGTTATTAAAGGAAAAAGCTGGCAACATGCCTAATGTCAATACACATGCGTTTTACGTTGTTGAGGGTAGGATGTCCGACGTTACCTGTGGAGGGGGAAAACTGCGTAGTTTCATTGTATAGAATTTCATTCATTCATTCATTAATTCTTTATCAAACTTGATGACTTACTTCAAGTAATTCCGAAAAGTTACAATTTTTATTTTACTTTTTTTTTCCGCCAATACTAAATTAAAGTTCAACCTGAATAACCGAACAGAGTTGTGTGCGGTGTAATTTTAGGAATTTGCGTCTCTTCTCAGTCTCACACACATGCTTAAAGGACATTGACCTATGACGTCACGCATGTTTCAAGTAAAACGGAAATACTTGAATAAAAACGTAATTGTTCCCACAAGTATTACAAATCGCATTGAGAACTATTTTATCAATGAACCTCAAACTTTAAATTCTAGAACATATGTATTTTGAGATCTTAAAATTATTTCGGTAAAGTAGGAAGCTATATCTAAGTATAGATCTATGAGAAATTATACTCTATAAGATTCCACCCTATATAATCTGTCATTATATGAAAAATGATTTCATTGTTAGGCCTCTCCAAAAGATCTTCATTGCACAAATGACTTCCGATACCTACTTGTAATAAAAACTTTTCCAATTGCCTTCTATTGAATCTAAATGCGTAGTTTGCTACCTTTATTCAAATACATTACTTTCATTGGCAGTCTATTATGAACCTCACCAAGCACCAAAGTTGAACATTTTCATCTTTTAGTTTCGAGTAGGCATTCAACTTACGTTAATACTCACTGGTATAATACACAAAAATTCAGAAGCATTCTCTGTCGATTTTTCGGGTAGTATGACCATGACCTCAAATGAAAATGATGATTTAGAACTATACAGCAAACTGATTAGACTAAGAGGTATCTATATGTGCATATGCATTTATAGTTTTTTGATTAGTTCAGAAAATAGAAGAGAAGATTTTAGAAAGAACATTTTCGTCTTCAAAATTTGGACATTCTAAGCTCTTCGAAATATTTGTGTTAACTTTAATGCCTCTACCTTTCTCCATTCTCATATCCAAAACCATACACTGTACTATTCAGTGAAAAATAAAAATGGAAGTAGCATATCCAACAAATAAGAGAGAGTTAATGAAACTGTTATCTCTTCCAGAAATCAAGAAGAAGAGTAAAGATCGAATGGACCTTCTGATTCGTCTGACATTCGAGATGCTGACCTTTTCACCTATCAAAATGATCATCATATACGTTTTTTGTCAATATTCTTTCGCAACTCTTTTGACCATATACCATTTGCTGGATAGATTTGACACCAAAACTCTTTTGAAACACGGGTCTTTCTGCGGGATTCAAATATTTGTGAGTAGTAGGTACTGAGTGGGGAGAACTTACAGGGTGAAAGGTTCAATAAAATGATATATCATATTTAGAACTAAAATAAAGATGGATATCTTGGAAGCCCTCTGATAGGTTGATGTTGATGACCTCAATTTGCTCAATTTTCCTCGCATTGTGTTAATTTACAATGTATTTTTCAAAAAATCAAATTAAATGGCCCTTAGGTTCTCTGGATTCAACACCAACTGACTTTTTCTTGTAGGGTCATTTATAAAAGAATTCTTATAGTATTCTGGATGGGGGGAAAATGTAGAACAAATATTTTAGTACTGTTTGGATTTAAATAGCTTAGAATTCGAATTTCTCATTGATTGGATTCGTTCGAAAGACTATTTGTTAGGTTTGAATTAAACACATTTTCATCAGAAAACATTTATCCAGGTGCTGATCAATTTGGGATCAATAATTTTCATGGCCGATACGCTTTTCAAGTTACTGAAAAAGTATAAAATTGGTATACTTCCGTTAGAGTTGTTAAATGACGAAATCTTCAGGAAAACATTGCTGTTGGGCAACATGGTGAAAATAGTCTGTTTACTGAACTTCCTCTTCGCCATTATAGCAACACTTGGTTTTATAGCTGCACCAGAATACTTCAACGAGAAGACCTATCTATCGGTGTGGATACAAGAGACCTTTCCAGACTACTCAAATCTGATGCTTCTGGTCGTACATTGGTCTAGCCTACCAGTTGCTCTTGTTATGGTCGGAAGTTCCATCGGTTGGGCCTATGCTGGTACAACAGCAATATTTCAGATCTATGTTTTGAGAGAATTCATAGCAGCGATCCCGAAGACAAATTTTCCGAGGAAGATGAGGCTAGATTCGAAAGTATACCAAGAATCAATCAAGCAGAAATTCATAATAGCTATAATGGTCTACGAGTTCGCAGTGAGGTCAGTTTGAGAAGGGGGGTCACCCTGTATATCCGTTTCATTCAGTTAACACAATCACCCTCTAAATTATACTATTTTTTTTTATTTCAGTTTCGTCAGTACTGCTTGTGATATTCTAGAACCCGCTATGATTATGTTTTCTCTAGGCAGTGTGATATTGGGTGGATCGTTGATGATAGAATTTTTCAGTGTGAGTGAAACTCTGCTCAAATTAACAGCTAATTGCCATTATCAAGATCACGAGGAGTAGTTTTTGACTCGGTTTTAGTTGGGACGGTCTGTATATGTTTTTTCTCGAAGATGATGAAAATATTCATTTAAGAGGAAACCTATGATTATTATTGTGAGTGAATTCGGATTGAAACAGTTGTTGAGGCCTCTTGGATGTTTAATATGCAAAATTTCCAGAGGTGCATTCATGAAACAGAAAACTTTTGATGTCTTTGATGAAACAACTTTCATGTTCTGATGAATAATAATAATCTTTGCGATGTTTTAGAACCAAGAACAAAATTTTGGAGATCAGTATGCAATTTATGTTGGCATATTCTTTTTCGCTTTGGCTGGAATCATTTCTGGCAACCTGTACCTTTTGATTGGACAAGGTATGAAAGATGCGGTACGTATATGAGACTAACATCTGACATATCTCCCATTTTCGAATACATCCTCTATATATATATCGTTCCCTTTCTATTAATATCACATTTGGTAGGTTATATAAAGGGTGTGGGAAAATGATCTTTAGAAAAATGTTTTCATTTACACCCCGTATATTCTCTCCACTTGTTTCTATTCCTCTAATGCGAAAAACTAACTTCTACGACGTTTAAGGGTTGATGAAATATTTTTTTCAGTCAGAAGGTTGCAATTACATAATGAGACAATTTCCATGGTATTACATGAACGAAGAGAACAAACAGATATACTCAATTTTTCTTCATCGAACAGAGAAACCCCTTTGTCTATCCTGCAGTCTTATGCAAGTTGATTACTTCCTTCTCGTAAGGGTGAGTGTTTATTCTCATCTGTAGCGTAGCTGCTGCAGTTATGATTAAAACATGATGTAATTTTCACCCCTAAGACGTCACCACCAATAAGGGAAACAAACAGAGCTGCATAAGAGACTGAATCTGCATCATATTTTTATTTCCAGATTGTGAAATCATTGTACTCATTGGCTGCGGTTTTGGCGCAGTTTGTTTCTTCGCATGGACCCACAGATACTCAATAATAAAGCGAATAATATACATAAGATGAAGTACAAAATATGTTTCGATTGATTGATTATGTGCCTGATGTAAATTGAAGTTAAATAAAGTAATCTAAGTGAAGTCTTTTTTTCAATTCGTCTGTTGTATAAAAATTAACAGAAGTGTAAGCTGATGAAATGTGTTTACAGATGGAATGATTTCCTGAAGAGAAATAAACGTGAATTATTTTAATCATCAATTTCGAAAAGCCATATATAGAGCGGGAAATAAAATTAGGTATGCTATATTTGGGGATTAACAAGGTATAACTTCGATCTTGAAATTTTTACAACCCCTTTAAGGTTTCACTCTGTATAAATTGTCATAACATGAAAAATGTTAGGGAATATTTAGATCCTTCAAAAAACATCTCAACTTTATAAATTACTCTAAATACTTATTGCAATGAAAACTTTTTCATTCACCTTCATAACCAATCCAAATGGGTGGTCTGCTACCTTTATTCTCAAACACATTACCATTAATAGCAGTCGTTTATGAACCGCACTAAACGGAGAAGTTGGGGATTTTCAGTAAAATACACACAGAATTCAGAACCGTTTTATCTGGTACTTCGAGGAATATGTCCTCAAAGGGAAACGATGTAGAACTATATACCAAAATGATTAGGCTGAGAGGTATTACAGGTTTACTGAAAATTCTATACTACAGAATTATCACTAATTTTGGGGCCCCAACTTTCATCGTCTCTTCTATTCTCTTTTCCTATTCAAACTATACTGCACTACTTAGAAAAAGAAGCGAAGCAATACCAAACCGATAATACATAGAATGAACCAATCTCTGTCATCTATTTCAGAGATCAAGAGGAACAGTAAAGATCGTCTGAATCTTCTGATTCGTCTGACATTCGAGTTGATGGGCTTACCACCTATCAGATTGACAATAATATACGTTTTTTGTCAATATTCTTTCGCAACTCTCTTGACCATATACCATTTGCTGGATCGATTTGACACGAAGACTCTTCTGAAACATGGGTCGTTCTGCGGGATTCAAATATTTGTGAGTACGAAGCTACTTGAGAACAAGGCAAAAAACAACTGTTGTTCAAATTTTCAGGTGTTGATCAATTTGGGATCAATAATTTTCATGGCCGATACATTTTTCGTGTACTTGAAAAAGTATAAAATAGGCATACTTCCGATAGAGTTGTTGAATGAAGAAACTTTCAAGAGAGCAGTGCTCATGGGTAACATAGTGAAAATAGTCTGTTCACTCAATTTTCTCTTCGCCACCATAGCAGCCCTTGGTTTTATAACTGCACCAGAGTACTTCAACGAGAAGACCTATCTATCGGTGTGGATACAGGAGACATTTCCAGACTACTCCAATCTGATGCTTCTGGTCGTACATTGGACCAGTTTACCAGTAGCTCTTGTTATGGTCGGAAGTTCGATTGGTTGGGCCTATGCTGGGACCACAGCCATATTTCAGATTCATATATTGAGAGAATTCATTGGAGCGATCGCAAAGACATCTTTTCCAAGAAAGATGAGGCGAGAATCGAAATTGTATCAAGAATCAGTCAAGCAGAGGATGATCATAGCTATAACGGCCTATGAGGTTGCAGTCGGGTGAGTTTGAAAGGAACAGAGGAAAAGGGTTGATATACAACCTTAAAAGTTAAAAAAATAGTTTTTCTCTCATAGTATCTACACTTCACAAGATATTCAACGTTCACACCACGTGACATGCCAATTTCGATAGCTAATCTAGAGGGTTTTCCATAATTGTTTTATAACTAATATCATTTTTCTTTTAGTTTCCTCAATTTGGCTAATGATATTCTAGAACCACCTGTGATAATGTTTTCTATAGGCAGTGTTATTTTGGGTGGATCATTGATGATAGAATTTCTCAGTGTGAGTGAAGCTTTGTTCAAATTCTTGTGCAAAAACTTGAAAGGTAGCTTTGAATTGGGTTATTGTTTGGGACACCCTATGAATGTATTTTATCGAAGCAAAACTTTCCCAGAAAAGTATTGATTTGTTTTATTCTGAATGAATTCGGTAAGATGCAGTTGTCAAGATTTAGAGAAGGCCTAGGTACATGTATTAATTAGACTTAACTTTTGGTGCACACAATGAATCAGTTTTGAGGTTCTGATGAATATTCTTTACGATGTTTCAGAACCAAGAACAAAATTTTGGAGATCAGTATGCAATTTATGTTGGCATATTCTTTTTCGCTTTGGCTGGTATAATTTCTGGCAACCTGTACATTTTGATAGGACAGGCTATGAAAGATGAGGTAGGTGTGAATGTACAACCTCTTGCTACACCATTGACACTGAAACACTTTTGTTTTCAGTCAGAAGGTTGCAATTATATAATGAGACAATTTCCATGGTACTACCTGAATAAAGAGAACAAACAGATTTACTCAATTTTTTTGCGTCGAACAGAGAAACCTCTTTGCATTTCCTGCAGTCTTGTTCAAATAGATTACTTCCTTCTCATGAGGGTAAGTTTACTGATAGCAGGGTAAGTTTCCTGATAGCAGTAGTTCACTAGTTCAGTACTCAATAAACTGAGTCGCCACAACAAGAAATAAAGAGTAAGAGACGATTGTTTCTTCATGGATTTTATATTTCCAGATTGTGAAATCATTGTACTCACTGGCTGCAGTTTTGGCACAGTTTGTTTCTTCTCATGGACCATCAGATCCTCAATAATATCGATAATGTTCAATATATAAATACAATATATAAATACTTGATAAATACTATACGATTGTATTATTATGTTTAATGTGTATCGGAATTGAATAAATAATATATACTGTGAGGTCTTTATTCTTTCCCAGTCTGACATTTGTGCATTTCCTCTTTTATATATGGACTGTTGAAGATACAATAATACCCATATCTTATGAAATATAAGGACAAGCTGGTTGTAACCCATATAGATTGTGGAAGAGGTAGTGTAAAACAAAGTATCAAAAAGACAACAAAATTGAAGCTGTTTGATATATTACGTATAGGTATACACTAGGTATTCCTAATATTAGGTACTCTTTTTGACCATTTTGGTTGAGAATAAATACTACAGTTCAATACTGCAATAATAAGTAGATACATCCCTACTGAGTATTTCGTGTAGGTTGTTTAATACGTAAATTCAAGTTTAGTCAGATAAATTACGAGTATTTTTCACTTATGAACGTTATTAGAAGCAGACATCGATTCGAAAATCGCCCTGTATTCAGGTGTTCGATTTCAGTGTTGATTCCATTAGAAAACGAGGTAATTTAACCAGATATTGTCTATATAGTTTTTAAGAAGAGAAATGACTCCCATTGCAGAAATATCCTCTACTACCTACAAAAAGTTGAAAGAGCACTAAGTACTTATATTACGCTTTGTTTGCTTAAAAATATTGTCGAGTTCATTTGATATTTGATGTACTTTATCTAGGATCATTAGGCCTCGCACCAAACTTCAAATCGTTACCAAAATATTCATGACAGTTTTCTATAATCCTCCCTTGATTCACAACCGTCTATAGTATACTAGTAGACGGCTGTGTTTGATATTCATGAAAATGTCGGAAATTACAGCTGATGCAGAAGTGTTAGGAATATACGGAAAGTTGGTTGGATTGAAAGGTATAAAATGTTCATTTTTGGGCACCTATTACGTCATCGTTAGAGGAATTTATGCCTGTATTCCATACAGGAATACACAACACAACAGTATTTCAGCCAACTCAAGAGCTGTTTGGGGTTGAAATAAAAATCTATTCTGTATTTTTGTATCAGAGCAATGAAAGTAGCAGTCTATATAAAGAAAAATACAAAAAATTTAGGACTGCTCGTGGAAAATAGCATTATTCTCTGTTTCAAGAGGAAAATAATAGGTTCCTTATGTTTTCCACAGTTGAGCAAGCAGGAGCTTGCTAATTAGTGGTTTTACCTATATATTTTAAACAATAAAAACATGATATTGAACAAGAGACTTATATCAACAAATCTGGATTGACCAGAACCCCAAACTGATCTTGTCAAAGCGCGTTATGTGTTGTAGAATATAAGAGGAAAAATAACGAGGGCTGGATCAGCATTTGAACATACTGTGTGGTTTTTAGAGATGAAGAGAGGCAGTAAGGACCGACTTCAACTCCTGATACGTTTGACGTTCGGTGCAATGAACTTTCCGCCAATCAGAATCATCCTCATCTACGTTTTTTGCCAATATTCTTTCGCAACCATTTTGGCATTGTTCCATTTGCTCAGAAAATTCGATACGAAAACACTTCTGAGACACGGATCCTTTTGCGGCTTTCAAATTTTCGTAAGTATCCGCCAATTGATTGAAGATGGATCGAACACTGAAAATTCGATCTCTCCCAGGTTTTGATCAACTTGTGGGTGATACTTTTCTTGTCAGAAGATTTTTATAAGTACTTGAAGAAGTATGAAAAGGAGTGTCTTCCTGTGGAGATGCTGAAAGAAAATACTCTAAAAAGGGTGGAGATCATGAGTAACATACTCAAAGTGATATGTTGCCTCGACATGATATTCGCTACAATGGCTGCCATTGGCTTCATAACCGCTCCAGAGTACTTCAACGAAAAGACGTATTTGGCGGTATGGATACAGGAAACATTCCCTGAATATTCCACTTTTTTGCTTGTGGTGGTCCAATTGACCAGTTTACCAGTTGCTCTTGTTATGGCTGGTACTTCTATTTCATGGGCATACGCAGGCGCGAACACTTTGTTTCAGGTGTACATACTAAAAGAAATGCTACAAGGAATTTCGAAATCGAATATTTCAAGGAAAATGCGACTGGACTCGCAAATTTATCAAACTGAGGTCAGGGAGAAGCTGATAATGTCCATAATGGCTTTCGAGCTAGAATTTGAGTGAGACTCCTCAACTATTAACTGGATAATGAAAAGATTATCAATTGATAAGCTGGATTTTTGTTTCAGGTGTCAAGGTTTAGCAGCTGAAGTGCTTGAGGTCCCTCTGTGGTTGTTCTCTGTAGGAAGTATTATTTTGGGAGGATCATTGATGATTGAATTCCTCAGCGTATGTAAAAAGTCCTTTATCCATTGTAAAAAAACTAGCTATAATTTTTTTTTATTCAAGAATCAAGAACAAAACTTGGGGGATCAGTATGCGGTATATGTTGGCATCTTCTTCTTCAGCCTAGCCGGAACAATTTCTGCCAATTTGTATATTTTGATAGGGCAAGCTGTTAAAGAAGAGGTGGGTAGCTTGAAATATAGTAGTGGAAGTTGAAATTTAGCTCGGGGAGCTTCGTAGTTAGACACAATACCCCATATAAGTCACAGAGTAAATTAAATCTTGTATCTGTACCTCCATTTGATTACTGAATCATACATCTTCATCATATACATACAGATGATTTTCTTTTACAGTCTCAAGAATGTAATTTTCTACTGTGCCAACTTCCCTGGTATGACATGAATAAAGAAAATAGAACGATTTATTCGATTTTCTTGCGAAGAACTGAAAAATCTTTTTTGGTTTCTAACAGTCTGCTTCAATTAGATTATTCACTTCTTGTCAGAGTGAGTATGTTCTCCCAAAAATGTCCTTTTCTTACTGTGCTGCCGCATCTTTAATAAATGTCGTATATTTTCAGATTGTGAAAACTCTATATTCACTTGCTGCTGTTCTAGCCCAATTTGTTTCATCTAATGGTCCTACTGAAAGTTCATGAACAAGTAGAACTATATTCATTGTCACATTTCTTTCTGAATATATGTTTCAACAGTATATACTGCTTTTATTTACTGATGTTATTATACTATTCACAAGAATACTTATGAATAGTACCATTTCGTACTATTGAATTAAAAACTGAATAACACGATTTTCAATGATATGTCGTTGGTTGAGTAACTGAAAATTACGTTTTCGGACTATAAAAATTTCAAATTTGAAGATGAATAGAAGTTATATGATACATAATAGGATGCCTGTTATTGTACTTAGTTGCAAATTCCAATCGACTCATTTTGAGGCAATAAACAACAACAAAAAATCGGTAAGTACTGAAGTAGTTTACGTATTTTAAGCTCAATTTGGAGGAATGTTGGAAACAAAGGAAAAGGAAAAAAAAGCACTGTGAATATTTAATAGGTAAAATAAGAAATGAATTTAGTTTTACCTATAGACCTGTTTTCAAGAGAAAAATATTTTTCGTAGAAATATTCTTCAGTATAGCTATATAAGTGGAAAAACATTAAGTACTAAAGCTTTATTTGTTTTGAGAAACATTTCCGAGTACATTATCTAGGATGGGAGTTCATTACCTTGTGGTCATACCAAGTCGTCACGAAAATATTTGAGGTAGTTTCCTATAGATTTTCGTGAAAATGACAACTGATGATGAAGTGTTGGGAATATACAAAAAGTTTGTTGGTCTGAGAGGTATACATTGTTATATTTCACGCCAGAGCTAGGGTAAAATGGACGGACCTCGATTTCCTATATGTTTTAACTCTTTATAATATTGTTGTCTATTATTTTTTATTATTTTTCATACCTACTCAGATAGTGAACCCATATATTTTATACAGTGAGAATATGAATAATAGGCCTATTGTATCAATAAATCTGTTATGATGTTACGGGTTGCAGAATATAGGAGAAAAAAATCAAGAAGGGTTGATCAGTATTTGATCATATGTGGTTTTCAGAGATGAAGAGAGGCAGTAAAGACCGACTTCAACTTCTGATACGTATGACGTTTGAAACGATGAACTTTCCGCCAATCAGAATCATCCTCATCTACGTTTTTTGTCAATATTCTTTCGCAACCTTTCTGACTGTTTACCATTTGCTAGACAGATTTGATACAAGAACACTTCTGAGACACGGATCATTTTGCGGTATTCAAATTTTCGTAAGTACCATCAATTAGGTATAGGAAACACTGATGGAGTATATTTTTACCAGGTATTGTTCAATTTGGGAGTGATAATTTTCATGGTAGATGAGTTCTATCAGTACTTGAAGAATTACGAAAGGAACTGTCTCCCTGTGGAGATGTTGAACAGCGATACCCTGAAAAAAGTGGAGATTTATAGTAACATACTTAAAGTGATCTGTTGCTTCAACATGGTCTGCGCTACAGTTGCAGCCCTGGGCTTCATAACTGCACCAGAGTACTTCAACGAGAAGACCTATTTATCGGTGTGGATTCAGCAAACATTTCCTGAATATTCCAATTTTATGCTTTTGGTGGTTCATTGGACCAGTTTACCTGTTGCTCTTGTTATGGCTGGTACTTCCATAACTTGGGCATACGCGGGAGGCAATGCTATGTTTCAGGTGTACATATTCATAGAAATGCTAAAAGGAATTTCCAAAACGACTATCCCACAAAAGATGAGACGAGACTCAGAAGTTTACCAATCACTTATCAGGCAGAAGTTGATCATGTCCATAATGGCTTTCGAGCTCATAGTTAAGTAAGGCTCAACCTTAGAAGATAGAAGGTTTAAAAAATCGATCACATCCAAACAGCATCACAACCAAATCGATACAGGTGAAAGTTGTGCGAAGTCTTTGAAAGTTTTTTTTTCCAGATACCAAGATATTGCTTGCGATATACTAGAAGCCCCTTTGCTGCTGTTTTCTGTTGGAAGTATTATTTTGGGAGGGTCACTGATGATTGAATTTCTCAGCGTAAGTAAAACGTATTTCACCCAGTTGACTCCTTTGCAGCAAACCGAACAGAGACACTGTGAGCTAAAATTTCTTCTCCATTTTACAGAATCAAGAGCAGAACTTTGGAGATCAGTACGCGATATATGTTGGTATATTCTTTTTTGCCTTAGCTGGGATAATTTCAGCCAATCTGTATATTTTGTTCGGACAAGCCATTAAAGATGAGGTTGGTAGAAAATGAGAAATACTTGTCTTCAATAATAGTTGACTTTTCGATCGGAAATTTAGTACGCAAAATGTATATATAGTAATTGTCACAGGCACTTGTGTTTTCATCAAATGCTGGCTCTCGAAATTGTTTAAATCGCCACTCTAGCATCTGTAACTAAGCAAGGAACAGATGAGTGGACGTAAAGTGTTTAAGGACAAAAAGTGAATGCGGACGAAAAGTGAATGCGGACGAAATGTACTCGCCTTCAAAAATAGTCTAGTTTCTGTTCGGAAATTAGTTCATTTTTGGTTAGGTGGACGTAAAAATGATTTATGAAGACATTTTCATTCTGAGCCTCATAATTTTTTGTTGCAGTCCGAAAATTGTAATTCCCTACTGAGACAACTTCCTTGGTACGACATGAATAAGGAAAATAAAACAATTTATTCGATTTTCCTAAGAAGAACCGAAAAATCTCTATTGGTTTCTAATAGTCTGCTTCAGATAGATTATTCTCTTCTTGTCAGAGTGAGTGTACTTCTTTCTCAATGAGATTTTGTGGAATTAGACACACGTTACTATTTTTTTTTTCAGATTGTGAAAACACTGTACTCTCTTGCTGCTATTTTAGCGCAGTTCGTTTCATCTAATGGACCTACTGATAATAATTAATGAAAAATTAGATTTTTCTGCAAGGATTTACTTTTGGAATGTATTTTAATTATTAATTGTCATTGTTTAAATAACATCACTGAAGTAAGTATATGAATAAAGCTATTTATCGGAAAATACTGAAGATATATCGATGTAATTTGGATCATTCGGAAACAAATTCTTCCAGTTTTCAGTACACGATATTCTGGCCCCAATTTGGTGAAGATGAGAGGAATACAAAAGATGAGTAAGCACAGCAACTATTTAATACCCATTTATTTTATATACACGTTACAATAATTATAACAGAATAGAGAATTATATCACTATCCCGCATGTGTGGTTATAGAATATGTCGTTTAGTAAGTATAACAACTAATATTATGATTATAATGCTGATTTTGATTTTTTCTTATTTCCTTCCTTCCCTGTACATCCTCTGGGTTTCCTCGGACCGTATTATAGCGTTGGTAACCTCTGAGTTCCTTTTACCTTGAAGTGGCAAACGGTAGGGGATGACTGGAAGGTCCTTGATTACTGTTATTTCCTTGGGACGTCTTTGGGCAGTCAACCAACTTGCTAGCTGGTGAGCTCCGGGGCTTGAGTACTGCAAAACATACTTTCGATAAAATATTTCAAAGAGAATTAATATACGTGAGGTTACACGCTAAAAACAGAGAGAGAAAAGTGTCATCGACGTACTGTATACTCACTTCTTTTTCAGTCAATACATAGTCTTCTCCGGGGGATGGATAAGCTATGGTACAACCGAACAAAATTACCAGAACAAGGGGGCAGATGAAAGATAAACGCCATTCTTTAACTGATAACCACCTGAAAATTATACAAAATGAAATTCGGTTAATGAATTGTACTCGATTTCAGTTATACTCTTGAAATATCTTATATACAGAACGCTACAAAAGAGAAAATAATTCAAACATAGAAAAACAGATGAACGTACGAGAAATAATGAAGAAGATTTTATGGGAATCTTTCAAAGCACGCAACAATTTCACGAGAAATATATTAAATTATTCAAATTCAGTTTTTAGAAGATAATATCACGAATTTTTCTACTTACCACATGCTGACGAACAAATGCAACTGGATGATAGCTGTTTTCGATGCTGAACTGAATGAAAACAACCCAGATATACGTTTAAATACCCCTTGGTTCATCCCCAATCAGTCATGTGTTTTGGACAGTGACGTTTCTTCAGGAGATATCGCCCTGTTGAACGTATACGGAAATGCTAATATAATACCAATTAAATTGTCAATAAAATGCATATCTTCAGATTGAAATCTTATATTTTTCAATTAAGACGTTAATATTCCTCTCTACCCACTTTCCACGTTATGAAATGCTCATGACCTTGATGAGGGAAATGCGGAGATTTTTTTCGAGAAGAAGCTCAGTATTGAACCAAGTTTTTATTGTGCTATAGGTGGAATTCCTTAAGTTAATACGAGAAAAACTTACATAAAGGATAATTATGATATACTTTCATAAATGTAGAATTTCTCCGAAGAAAATGTAACGTCTATGTGTTTTCACAAATATCTGTTTATCTCCCTCTTATTCCAAAATATTTCCCTTCTATTTCTCTAGGGTTTTAATGAAATGTGAAGCTTTTATTGATGAAATGAAAGGGGCAGAATTGGAAAGTAGGAAAAATAGGTATATTGAAGATCACTAAAAGGTGGTATGTATTTAGATTTCTTTTATCGATTCATACAAAGTTCTGAGATTCATTTATTGTGGCTAGGAAATATAATGTGAAATATTTTATGTGATAAGAGGCATCTAAATTGCTTATAGATTTTCGAGACTCATCATATATGTGAAGAAGGATAATCTTATTTTTAAGCTCCATCATCTGGGGCGGCAAATTGTGCAAGAACTGCAGCCAAAGAATATAAGCCCTTGCAAATCTGAAAAACAAACAGGAGTTTAAACAATGAAGAATTCATACAAGCGACTAGATAAATTAAAACACCCACCCTCACTAAAAGTACAAAGTCAACTTGGACGAGGCTGTTTTGTATTGCCAGATTTTTCTGGGATCTGTCCAGAAATATAGAATAGATTTTTTTGTTGTCTTTGTCCATGTCATACCATGGAAGTTGGCAGAGTTTATAGTTGCAAGTTTCAGACTGAAAAAAGACATTTTAAAACATTTGGAACCACTGCAAGATAGGAGAAACCATCTCTCGTTGAAAAATCGAAAGAATTCAATCCCAACTATAAAAAGTGTGCTAAAACAGCACAGATGTTTGATCACATCATCAATTCGATTATGTAGCTCTCGAATAACAAAAGTATACGGATATTTCATTACTATCTCACCTCATCTTTGATCACCTGTCCAGTTATCAGATAAGTGTTAGCCGAAATGACACCAGCAACAGTAAAACAAAAAATACCAACGAATAGCTCGTACTGATCACCGAAATTTTGATCTTGATTCTGCAAAAATCATAAGATAGATAGAAATAATTGATAGAATCCAACTTATTCTTACAGTTTTATACTTACACTGAAGAATTCGATCATCAATGAACCTCCTAGAATCAAACTGCCCACCGAAACCATCAATATTGGTATTTCTATGATTTCTGAGGCTAATGACTGAAATCTGAAATTTGAATGAAGCGTGGGCTTTGGAATTTGAAAATAAATATATGCACTGTGCTTGATCGTGCTCAGTTTTTAGTTTGATTTTGTGGTTTTCTTTCAGAGCTGATATATAACTACCCTTAACCACTTGGTGATCCATTCTTACTTAAATAGGTTGCCCTGCATCCTCAACTTGTGTATGAGTGCCACATGTGAGCCTATTATCTTTCAAAATTTAGACCTCTAGTTCATACGTGAGTGTATAGAGGTAGAGAAAACGTTTCTTCACCTACTGAATCTACCACCTCTGAATTCCGGAAGTTTTTCTTCGTTCGAAATGGTCTGCAAGATCTTACCTCACTGTGTACTCGTGGGTCATGATGGACATGACCATTTTCTGCCTCACAGCTTCTTGGTACAATCTCGAATCTCGTCTCAATTTCTGCGGTAAGGAGCTGTTCGAGATACTGGCGATCATTTCGTGCAACATCAAGATTTGGCAGATGGAAATGAAACCTCCATAGGCCCAGCCAATGGAACAACCAGCTAGAGCTAGGGCAACCGGCAGGCTGGTCCAATGAACGACTCTCAGCATCCAAACCGAATAGTCCGGGAATGTTTCCTGTATCCATACACATAGGTAGGTCTTTTCGTCGAAGTACTCAGGGGCGGCTATGAAACCAGCTGCTGCCACGATGGCCAAGCATATATTGATGACGGATATCGCCTTGATAATTTTTATGAGGAAATAAATCTGCACGAGCAATTTATCGTTCAGCATATCGACGGGAAGGGTGGCGTCTCCGTATCTTTTCAAAAAACCGAGCAGGTCGTCCACCATGAAGATCATTGGTCCCAAATTAATCAGAACCTGGAAAAGACCCAACCAATTTTCACGGGACTTTGACTATGGAAAAGACGACTCTCCAAGGAAGGCTTTACAATAAAAAGAAGGAACACGAAGTGGAGTGGGGTGAAGTAAAGTAATAAAGCATAGTGGTGTATAGTCAAAGAGGAACATCTTTGGTAGAGTAGACTAGAGTAGAGAAGAGTAGGGTTGTGGAGGGTAGAGTAGAGGAGGATAGAGGGGAGTAATAGTGCCCATATCTAAAGTATCCCTTCTGATCTCGTATTTTAAACTTGATTTGATCATTGGAATACTCACAAAAATCTGGATTCCACAAAATGATCCATGCTTCAATAAGGTTTCTTGGTCGAACTTTCTTAGCAGGTGGAAGATGGTCAAAGAAGTAGCGAAGAAGTACTGGCAGAATACATAGAAGAAGCAAAACCAGACAGGTCGGTAGGTTAATGTTTGAAAAGTGTAACGAATTAAAGGCCTGAGGCGATCTTTGCATCTTTTTTTCCTTTCTGCGAAAAATTAACAAACGAAATGTTTGGTCGGCATGTTGTACAGGGTGAGTGTTTGATTCGTACAAATATTTCAACAGTAGATTCTTGGGGTCAAAAGAAACACTTTTTTCCTTAATCATTTTTTCCGAATCGGCTCGGTTCAAAAGATACAGGCTGTTGAAAAACTTCGAAAAAAATTATTTTTAGTTCTATCTCACAAACGGTTTTACCGAATGAAATGAATTTCGGAATTTAGTTTTTCTTTTGTTTGATGAATCTTTTTCGAACACAAGATATCAACAACGTCTTTTAGTTTTCTCGTTATGACCATTACGTACCATAAAAATACCAAAAATTCAAAGAACCCAACTGTTGAAACTAAGTTGGACGCTATCTAATCAATATTTGAACGTTTTGTAAAATAAAAGTATTCTTCGTATTTTCTCGTATAATGCACCGTTTTCAAGTAATTTGATGTTCAAAAATAAAAAAGTATCTGTGGAATTTGAAAAATTGGGTACTTTGAACGAATGCAACTCTGTTTAAAAGATCCACAGATGTGCAGTGTCACAGATTCAGCTAGTTATGCTGAAGGTAGCACAGCACAGCTCATTATAAAAACTCAAAATGGCATATCTTTTAATCAGGGGCGGTTCGAAAAAAATGGTATAGGAAAAGTGTTTCTTTTGACCTCAAGGATCTACTGTTAAAATATTTGTACCAGTCAAAGACTCGCCCTGTATAGGGTAATATGTTTCATCGCTATTCTTTCAAAGTCTCACCTCCCAATGTCGCCATCTTCCCATAAATTCCCAAAATGTCATTGGTTACCACATCCCCCATAACTTCTACGCCTATTTATTATTAAAACAAGGAAAATGAGCAGCAGCTTCGGAATACGAAATAAAAGTGACTATTTTAGTGTTGATACTTGTGCATCCTGAGAATTTCACTCCATTATGGCCAAAAATAAGGAATTGCAATTATGGACAAAGTTTTGTTTTGTGTGTAATGAAGATTTTGTAGAAAATGGTATCACTTTATCGAACCTCGTGAATAATGAATTGATGTTTTTTCTTCGATTCGAATATTGTTGATGGTTAGCCTTTTGGTGGAACATTGGAGCAAAACTGGTTTTTGTTTTATTATCGTTATTATTTGAACGTCTGTCGTTGACAATAACCTTTGTGTGGGTTATTAACGTAACTTAACCAAATGACAGGAAAAAAGGATCAAAGAAGAATCGGTATATCGAAATTGCATTGATTTCAGTCTACGTATATTTTCTATCTGCGAATGGATCGTTGAACCTTTATTATAGGACCTGGAAAATTGGCATTTTCACCGGTAAAAGCTCTGTGTAGTATGTAGATTAGATGGAATTATTAGACGAATAGGTCCAGGTGTATTGTCCCAACTGGAAGATCACAATATTTAATTGGTAATTATACCCGTTCCTTATTAAAGGTTTTTGACATGCCGCTGTTGGCTGCCTTCAAGGATATCGAGTGTGAATTTCTCGTTCAAATGTTCCACCGGTAGACACACCCTCCCCAGAAATTTATCTAAAAAGCATGGGCATAAAAATAGAGAATTTATTCGGAGCCAGTATTATCGGGTGGTCGACTGCTAAAATATGCGATACAGCATGGAAACATCGAGGATCGAGTTTGGTGTTAATATTTTTTTTTGCGATACGGATTGGGGAAAATCGTTGCACCTCAGATACAACTGTTCGGTTTTCTAGAATCTTCAAAACAATTTCAATGCACTCCATATCCTAGGATAGTAATAGAACATCCTGATTTTCAGACAGAGTAGCAAATAGGTCATTTTAGGGGGGTCTGAACCCTTGCTCATTTTTGACCCAAAATAATCGAGTTTTTCCAAATCGAGTTTTTGTGCTCGGGTTGAAGCCTTGTCAACGCTGATTATAGAACCGGTAATCCCATATCCCAATAGGATCAGATGAGTATAACAGGAGATATCGCAGATCGAAATTTGCAATTTTTGAAAAATGCCATTTCCGAGATGAAAATTTCAACGAAGGGAGATAGGCTTTCGAAATTGCTTGAAATAGATTCAGCTTGTTCGAAAACCTATATTTTCATACCCCAATTTCAAATGTCTAACACGATTTACGAGAAAATCGAATTTTTTGTTTTTCCACTTTTATTTTCGAGTTGACTTCGAAGAGCTCTCTGGAGTGCAATTCTCAATTGAATCATCAACTGTTTGGTTTTCTAAAATCTTCAAAACAAATTCTATGCACTCCATATCCTAAGACAGTAAAAGAACATCCAGATTTTCAGACAGAGTAGCAAATAGGTCATTTTAGGGGGGTCTAACCCCTTGCTCATTTTTGACCCAAAAAATCGAGATTTTCGAAATCGAGTTTTTCAACTAGGGTGGAAGTCTAGGCAACGCTGATTATATAACTGGAAATCCCAATTGGATAGGACGAATATAACAGGAGATATCGCAGATTGAAAATTGCGATTTTTGAAAAATGCCATTTCCAAGATGAAAATCTAAACGAATGGAGATAGGCTTTCGAAATTGCTCGCAATAGATTCAGCGTGTTCGAAAACCTATATTTTCATGCCAAACTCTCGAATATCTGACACTGTTTAGGAGAAAATAAATTTTTTTGTTTTTCCACTTTTCATTTTCGAGTTGACTTCGAAGAGCTCTCTGGATTACAATTCTCTAATGAATAATCAACTGTTTGGTTTTCTAGAATCTTCAAAACAAATTCTATGCACTCCATATCCTAGGACAGTAATAAAACATCCTCATTTTCAGACAGAGTAGCAAAAATGTCATTTTAGGGGGGTCTAACCCCTTGCTCATTTTTGACCCAAAAAATCGAGATATTCTAAATCGAGTTTTTGTGCTAGGGTGGAAGCCTAGGCAACGCTGATTATATAACTGGAAATCCCAATTGGATCAGACGAATATAACAGGAGATATGACAGATTGAAAATTTGCAATTTTCGAAAAATGCCATTTCGGAGATGAAAATCTAAACTGAGAGGAATGGGCTTTCGAAATTGCTCGCAATAGATTCAACGTATTCGAAAACCTATATTTTCATACCAAACTTTCGAATATCTGACACTGTTTAGGAGAAAAATAATTTTTTTGTTTTTCCACTTTTCATTTTCGAGTTGACTTCGAAGAGCTCTCTGGAGTGCAATTCTCTATTGAATCATGAACTGTTTGGTTTTCTAGAAACTTCAAAACAACTCCTATACATTCCATATCCTAGAACAGTAATAGAACATCTTGATTTTCAGACAGAGTAGCAAAACGGTCATTTTAGGGGGGTCCAACCCCTTGCTCATTTTTGACCCAAAAAATCGAGATTTTCGAAATCGAGTTTTTGTGCTAGGGTGGAAGCCTAGTCAACGTGGATTATATAACTGGAAATCCCAATTGGATCAGACGAATATAACAGGAGATATGACAGATTGAAAATTGCAGTTTTTGAAAAATGCCATTTCAACGATGAAAATCTAAACGAAGGGGATAGGCTATGGGCTCTCGAAATTGCCTGGAATAAAATTTTTTAACAATCACTCCTTCCAATAAGAATGGTCTCTAACTGAGAATTTTGATCCTATCATGTAAAATTATTGACTTAAAATAAATTCCTTTTCCAAAAACTATTCACGCTATATGTATATTGCTTTTATTTGTAACTTTCTGATGACCTTCTGAACATCCACACAAGGTGGATGGATTCCATTAGTCAAAATAGCAACTTGGAAAGGAGTAAGCTACAGGTAGGCATTTAGAAGTTGTTTTTTCCTGTCAGCGAATGAAAATTGATGGTGTCGTATTCATCAGATTTTAATACAGAAAATTATGGACCATAATAAAGGCGCAACGGGTTGGGACGCCAAAAACGAATCTCAAATTGTGCAGGCAAACAATTCAGAGAGTTTCTAGATTTTATTCGGCCATACCAAAAGTTTGACTCGACGATATGCATGACTTTATTTATGTGAATCATAATTAATTATTAGAAAATCAAATTTGAGGCTTCAAAAGGGAGTAAGACAGGATTGTACACTTCTTTCAATAGATCCAATTTCGGACATTCTTGAAGTCTGTTTTCAGCGTGGGTGGACCTGATAATATCGCTGTCTTTCAGTGAAATATCTGACTTTATCTGTGGATCAGTGAGTGCATTAGGTAATTATGATTTTGAGCCTATTCTAGATCACATTTACGAGTCACGATTCTGTACAAAAAAATACGACCTATTATACTATTTCGTAACATTTTTTTTCAAACTACACATTCGTATTTTCGAACTTGACATTAGCATGAAATATCCGTAAACTATTAACATGGTGATTTATTCGAGTCCAAGTATTTCCTCAGGCTATCAGAGCTATTCAGATTATCGGAAATATTAACAGTGTGTCAAACATCTTTGAAAAATGAGGTACAATTCTGTGACCCGTGTTCTTACAAGTGTTATTCGATTGTATCGGTGCTTTTGAACTACCGACGAAGGAGTTGTACAGAAGAATATTTCAATATAAGATATAACTTCATTCGATGAGTCCATGAATAAAATTTCATCTAACTGGAATGGAAATCTTGGACAATGATGAATGGTTATTACCATTTGTTGAGGTTTAGGTTCAAGAGATAAGTCAAAATAGTCAGCGTTTCCTGGAAACATACTGACGTAGAAAACAGAACACCCAGTATTAATGAATTTATTACAACAGTTTTTGGTGAAAGTCTGGGAAAAATCAATAATCAGTAATTCATATTGACACAACAATAAGATCTTTGTATCTGGCCCTGTACCCTATCACATAACGAGATGAAATATTTAATTATATATAGTTAAAATTTTCAGAATATTTTTGATTGAATAAAGGAAACCAATCTCTGACCTGTTTAGTAAGAAACCAACGATTTCGGATTATATTTCGAAATCACCAAGTCCTGAGTCATTGATGAATTTTTTCCTCTAATGTGGGTTGATTACAAAAAAATTCACCCGTTATTCTTTCAAAACGATGGGTTAATCAGGTGGGGCATTAAAAAATCCCACAAAATGATAAGCGATTAGTCGGTAAGTGACGATTTTTAATGGCAACTTTATGTTTTATTAATGGCTGGAATCAAGGATTGATGAGTTCAGTTAGAGAGGAATCTTACTTGTAGCGTCAAAGACACAAGTTGCAGAAAATATCTTGAGGTTGTTTAAATTATTCCTCGTGACTTGCAAGCGTCTGGTTTGACCATAAAGAGTGATAATAAATTACAGATCGGATGGAAGCTTGGAAATGTTTCTTCTGAACGTCTTCAGACCTATTGATGCTGTTTTATTTTTCCACACAGGACCTGTTTCATCAAGGCGAATGTTTCTGCATTTTTCAGTACAATTTTCCAACAGTTAATTTTCTTCCTACACTCATGTACTAGTTGATACTTGTATAACGAACCCTTGTTAGTGGCCAACTACTTGTTGGTCGATTCAGTTCTTGATACAATTCAGAAGAAATCTTCATCATACCAATGAACTTTACACACATAATCCGATAAGTTTTAATGTCAAGGAGAGCAGTACTTCATTCTTCACTTTATGCCGGTATTTCGCTGACAATTGACGTGATGAATTATATTCTGTCCCGGATTCTAGTCTATTGTAACATAAGAAAAATTGCTTCCGAAGAATAGACCTTAAGCTGAGCGTTTAACGCAATATCTGGTCAAATCAACCGAATGAACTTCATGTTCATACGATTATGTTCTCTTCATTCATAACATCCCAATTGTTAAGGAAGAAAAGGATGTTTTAGGTGAGGCGTTGAATACAAATTGGATAAAACAATAATGGCTGATATCGATCAGCTACCAATCTAGGTAGTAGTTTCTGTTTATTCCTCAAGTTTATGATCTTCCAATTTTGTTGCTCCTATCAGACGACAACCAACAATGATATATAAATTCGTGATAACTGTGAAAAGATTTACAAGTAGGCACAATGGCAAACGTTCTGCTGAAATTTTTTGGTGATGCATCAGGTGAGCCTTCTGTACCATGAGGTCAGAGGCGTAGCAAGCTCTTGTGACACCCGGGGCGGAATTTCAACATGTCGCCCCTCAACATTACATAACATTGTTGAGCCTTTTTTGTTTGTTAACAAAATTACAAGTTTTTATTTGAAGTGTGACATAGTGACAAGTGGGCATAGAGGTGTGAAGGGCAACACGTAAAATATTATATTTCAATGAAAAAAATCAGTTTTTTGCACAAATTCAACAACTCATCAGTTGTCTTATCAGCATCTTTTCTTTCAGAACTTCTTTTTTCTGACTTTGCTCTCTGCAAACTGAGAAATAGTCTCATCAAAGTCGATCCCTCTGGCTACACCATGCTCATTGGATAAAATAGACAAGCAAGATAGTCGAGCTTGGCTCATAGTAGATCTGAGATAACTTTGGATAAGCGTAGTTTCGGAAAAACTCAGAAACACATAATGTAAGGTAAACTCAAAGTGCTAACGTTAAATTTGGAACAGAATCTGGAAGCTCATACTCGACATTAAACTGCAATAGTCTCAAAGAACTCCACTTCAGAGCTTCTTCTTCAGGAACGCTAGCCGAACTTTTAAAAACCTCCTCAGACGTGGGATTTCTTTCAAAATGTCTTCTGAAGACATTTCTTCATAACTCCAAACTAAACTGCCAACTAATTCTAGCAATTCAGTTTCTGAACTCTTCAGCAAGTTCTTGGTCTGCAAGATAGCACACCTGAGTGATATCACTTCCATGCCTTGGCAACGAGTGTTTATTTTTTGTTGAAACGTTTCAATGCACCCTAACATGGATCGTCTGATATCTTTTTCTCCGGCATAGATTTCCTTCTTCTTAAGGTTCTTCTTTTGGCGGTAGGAATTTTCATCTCGTCACAAATACCTGTCGCAAATTCCATTGCCTTTTCCACAAGAATTTCCCTGTTTTCAATCAAAAAGGCCATTAAACTTCTCATTCTGATGAGGCACTTTTCGACACTGTAGGAATAAGTGCACTAGTGCACTATTCCATAGAATCAAATAGCACAAGAATGAAAAATCACATTCTGCAGTTAATAAAGTTTGAGCTGCTCTTCAAGTGTGGATAGTTTCTGAAGGGTCACAAAGTTCCTCAATGCTATATCGGCAATCTTCTTGGAACTTTGGAATACAGTCTTAACAGCTTCATACTGAGCACTCTACCTTGTCAGTCCTCCTGCTACTTCTCAACAGATCGACCTTCACTAAATTGCGAAAGTGTGCATATGTAGATCACCTACCTCTGCTCCTCATCCTATCACATTTCGAACTATCAAAACGCATGGGAAAACAAAACTCACCCAAATTCCTAAATAGCTGCCAAATCGAAGAGATAGAATAATCTGGACCACTGATTCAATATTTTATTTCTGTACGATTATACGTACACCACGGCACCAATAACAAAGCTAGTCTAGATTACCACAAAGAAGCACAAGCAATAAACGAGTAAACGGCGCTTGCGTATTATTGCAGTCGAATTTAGGAACTGACGCAGACGCACTGAGGATGAATGACGAAATTAAACTACTGGAAGAGGCAGGCGCAGTGGAAACATAATGGGTCATAAATCACTCCACCCGGACACTCGCTGCTCCTACTCTATTCAGCCCTTACTACAAGTTTCCTTCTCGACGCCATCGTACTCTTTGCTCACTGTTCCGCTCCTCGCTTAGTAGCCATTTTCAAAGATTAACCTTCCTCTTTGCCATTATACGATATAGATAATTATATTATTATTATTATATTATACCTAATAGATAATTGTACTTCACCCACAATTTTAGCGATCGTACGCAAACTATATTTAAAATCGATCCGACTTAGATGTACTTCTTTATTCTTTGCTAGGAGAATACGCTCTAATCAAATATAAGCCTCTCAAGATACATTTTTGTCACCCCCACAGGGCTGGCACCCGGGGCGGTCCGCCCCCTCCGCACCCCCCTTCCTACGCCTCTGCATGAGGTTGATTGTACCTTGAATGTGACAAGCGTCATAACCCCACATTTTCGTACTATAAAGAGTGAAATGTGTCAAATTTCCGTGGCCAACCGACTGCTAAAATAAACGTGAATGGAGTATACGTCTGAATGTTGTTGAATTCTTTCAAATACTTCTTTATTTTGTATACAATACTCACGAAATTTCTGGGTATCCGTACTTAACAACAAGTTACTGAGTTTCAATATGATTGGATGGATATTTGTTGAAGTATTTAAGAAATTCAGATGCTATAACCCGAAATCTATTGAGCAGATTTAACCTATTAACGTCCCAAACTGTCCCTAGCCCTTTGAAGTTCAAAATTCGAAAATTAATGACATTTTGGCTGAATGATAACAACCCCTCGTTCTCAAGAAGAAAACCCGATGAAGAATAATTCAATTACTCGAAAACTACACGAACTACACTCAGGCGGTGAAAGAGGGTTTATAAAAAATGAGATTAGCCATATATACTTCGAATTTCAAAACTTAAAACGAGTCGGTCTGAGCGAAAAGCTCAGCTAAGCTACCACCGGATTTTGCAGCTAGTTTCATCGAGTTTCTTTCAGTTGTTCGAGAAGAAATAGTAAATGGACGATTTTTCCAAATTTTGAAATCGTGTCTAAAGAAGAAAATTGTGGAAATTTCAGGGGAGATTTCAAGGTATTTCGTGCCAAATTGTAAATGTACGAGAACCAACCAAAATTACGCAATCAGTACACCATCAACCATGGTTCCAATTGTAGAATTACACAATTGTGTCTCTGAAAAATTCCTTGATACAGTTCAAGATCGAAGGCAATAGATTATTGAACACAACCAGTCCGGTAGCTCGAGATATTCAGGTTCAAGGTGATTCATTGCCATTCCGCTGAAAGATGCACACAGATGTAAATAAGGGATGCATTGATGTCAGAACATCGACGATCATTTTGCGATGGGGAGGACCCCCAAATCAAGCTCCCGTAGCCTGTGGTCGTCGACGTTTCTTGTTTTCCTCTTTTGCCGGGATGATTGAGCTTCTTTTTCTCGCCTCCCCCACTCCAAGCTTATAAGAAGGAGGACCAGGGAATCAAAATCCATTACATCTTTAGTGTCCCCCCTGGGCCCAGCTTTTTTTCGCTCACGTTTGGGCCGGTCGGATTAGTTTTGTTTTGTGATTTGGAGTTTAGGAGGAGGCGACGTATTGTTTTCTGTGATCAAATAATGAAAAGTGAGTTTATTTTTTTAATGGTTGAAAAAGTTGGAAAGATTCGAAAAACCCAATTCATGACAGAGTTTCCTTGCCAAATTATATATTCTCACCATTTTTTCGAGAAAGATTTTGAAAACAAAGATAAAAAATGTACCCACAAATATTTTCATTATGGTCGTTTTGAAAATTTTCACAATTCACTTGAGTACGATGAAATTTGCAACAAAATTGTGTCCGACAAAAATTCTCTCAGGTTATGGCACGAATTTCGAAAAATCATCAATTGAAGTACCTAATATTTCAGCCATAGATTCTTAGAAATTCTTCGGATTTAAGGCTTTAACCTAGGGAAGAAAAAAACAGCTATAAAGGTACTTGAGGTTGAATTTTTTAATTGACAAAATCTGTCCGATGGTTTCGGAGTTATAGACATAGAAAATTAGTTTTTTCACATTCAAAAAAACCGACTTTTCGAATTTCCTTTCGTTTAGTGAAATATCGAACTTGAATGAAATTGAAAGCTTCGGATAGATGAGGTGAGAGGAATCATGTACTCGATGAAGCAAAATAATTACTTCCTCAAGCTCGTTTAGCAGCTCATTTATGTGCTACCATAAAATGAAACGACCGAGATAAGTTTATAACTCTTCATTTAACGTTAATAATTTATGGTTTGTTTACAATAATTGCAGTTTTGGGATATCAAGGATCTCTGGCTACTTTCAAAATTTGATATTATTAAGACCTTTGCAAATTTTCAATTTTCTTATGGATTTAGACGAAGAATGAGAACTCCCTTTACGATGATCTGAAACTGAAGATGATATCTTCTTTTCAAATTGTTCAGGGAGCGAATCAATTTAAATTGAATTTTTCGAAGAAAGCAGTCAGTTTCTTAGCAATTCCTATAAATTTGTCTGTAGAATATCTCCAGGATCAAAGAGAGACTTAATGCGGACTTTTTCAAATTTTTCGAAAAAATAAACTAAATTATTTAGTTCCAGCAAACATAAGCCTTATAGAATGAAACAATGAGCTTGAGAATTGTGCATAAATGATGTCCTACCTGGTAGAATAACACCAAAGGTGCAATACTTCGATGAGAAATCTCCAATTTATTCCAAATTCGTCTTTATCTCCTTATTTATGTAGTGGATTAAGACGTTTATCTTGTTTTTCGATTTGTTCTTACTGCAAATGTTTGGGACTTTCGATTTTATGTAAATAATGAGGATGCTTTCAGTCGACGGACCTTTTCTTAATCGGGACTCGTTTTCGAACATGAGCGTTTCTGAGTCAAATTCCAAACAAGGCCGAAATACAGAGACGGATTTGGCCAACTCAGAAAAAATTATGGGGACAAATTGTTGTTGACCAGGAGCACCAGTTGAAAACGAATATTTTCAACGTCTAATAGGAGGCCTATCAAAGTTATTAGCAGAAAGCCTGTCTTGGCATTCCCATCCGAATGCCACCTTATTTTTTTCGAAGGTGTGCTCTTAATATTCATTATACCGTCGTATCTCCAGCATAACCGGTATCGGACTTCATTATAATAAAATAAACGAATGTGATGTCTACCTCCGACAAACATAATTTGCCCTTATACGAAATTGTGTACCAAACAAAGGAGTACATCCCAGATACGTTGCGTTCGAAGGATGGATGATAATAAATTGGATACCCTGTTGGATTGGTCGAAACGTTTATATCTGCTAACGACCCTACATTTTTATCGAGAAGATTACTTCGATGGAGTAAACAAATATTGGAGTCTTTTTCCTTTTTATCCAATGAAACGAGAAGGGTAAATGGATTGCTGGCAGATTTTATGTTTGAGGACTGAAATCGACGATTCAATTCTGAGGAATGCAAAGCTTAATTTTTTCTGGAAGTGATGTTGTTCTAAGGAGTCAGAAAAGGGCATTCACACATCGCCAACCAGCCTGTATATGAAGCTTCGTATCATGATATCACCATCTATATTTTCCTGCTCTGCCATTACATCATTTTCAGCGATATGAATATGACACTTATCTTTCAAGTCGGCACATCCCTGGTTTTCCAACCTTGCCGAGCCTTCTAAGGTTTTCCACATCAAATATCTGTCTGTTGATGATTCAAAGCGCGAACAAATAAAGGCCGAATCGCCTTATCCTTTTGTTTATCGATCAAGACCTCACATTACAATTTCTGGGTGTCAAAGTGAACGATAGACCCGACAAGAATGTTAATTGGATAGCGAAGACGATATTGGTCACTAGAACTCACGTATGATGGAAAATTCAGCTGGGAATTCAGTTACCTAACATTGCACTCAAAAGTTCTTTTCTGTTGCAGGCGGTTGGTGCGACGTTTTACCGAGATTTTCATAGTTTTCCAATGGTTTTCACCAGATGAAACCGGCCGAGTGTTCTGCAATAATGGGGCGTTGTGTGCTGGTGAGTAGTTGTGATTTTAAGTGGTTCAAGTTTGAAATTATGGAAGTTACCGCTATAAGCGACAGTTAGTCGCAATATTAGGACGAGTGTGTCAATTGAAGCCATAATTTTTCCTCATTTCGCAGGAGAAAGTGTATTTTTTTGAATTTTAAATGGTTCAAGAAAAAATATTTTCTATTCTCGACAAATGATTGTGATTTTCCTGAAAATCACTTGAAATCGCTTCAACTTGATAGTGATGTTCACGCTTCAAATAAAACTCAATGCACTTTTGTCTTTCCAGCGAATTGTACAAATTTTTCGCCTCATGATAAGAAAAGCTTGGCCCATAGATTATACAGGGTGAGTCTTTGACTCGTACAAATATTTCAACAGTAGATTCTTGAGGTCAAAAGAAACACTTTATTCCTATACCATTTCTTTAGATTCGGCACTGAAAAAAAGATATAGCCATTTCAAGTTTTCTTAATGGAACATCAAATTACTCGAAAACGGCGCATTATACGAGAAAATATGAGGAATACTTTTATTTTACACGTTCAAATATTTATTAGATAGCGTCCAACTTACTTTCAAGAGTTTGGTTCTTTGAATTTTTGGAATTTTCATGGTACGTAATGGTCATAATGAGAAAACTGGAAGACGTGGGTGATATCTTGTGTTCGAAAAAGATTCATCGAATGAATAAAAAACTATATTCCGAAATTAATTTCATTCGATAAAACCGTTTGTGAGATAGAACCAAAAATAACATTTTTTATGATTTTTCAGCAGCCTGTATCTTTTAAACCGAGCCGATTCGGAAAAAATGGTGAAGGAAAAAAGTGTTTCTCTTGACCTCAAGAATATACTGTCGAAATATTTTTACGAGTCAAAGACTCACCCTGTCAAGCATTATTTTATTATTTCCATTTAATCCGAACTGTTGTAATTCTCGAACGATCTATTGTTCAAAATTCTATTAGAAATGCTATCATCAATTCGTTACATGAATAGGTGAAAAGAATAAGAAACAAATTCGAAACTTGCCGGTTTTGTTATATGCCCGATTCCAAAACATTCAGATAAGGCGTAGGTTTCTAGCCAATAGTAGGTACCCTGTTTGGAGCTCTGAATATTCTCAAAATGTCCCCATTAAACGATATTCCGAATAACAAACCAAATTTTCTCATCGAAACAATGACATCTCGAAATGTGGGAATCGATATTTGCATCTTTGATTCGAGAGAATTATCTCAAATTCGATCCACTTCCTACACAAAGTAGGAATTCGAAGAATGTCCATGCTGTCAGATCACATCTCCAAACAGGGCGTCAGAAACCTCTCCAGACCAAACGAATCATATTTTTCCTATCGTAAATTCCGATTCCCATGAATCTTCAATCAAAAATATGGCCGAAATAACTTACGTTTGGCATTTAATTTTCTCCTATATTCCCCATCAGCGATAGCTATCGAATGATCGAAACCGCGAATCTTCATGAGTTGCTCGGAAGAGGTCAGAATGTATAATTTAACTGTCTTAACATCGATCAAAATAGTAATACATGATAATTGTATTCCGAACACTGACACCCATATATCATGAGAGTAACTAACTGTTTCCCATTAAACGCGTCTTATTAAAAATGCAAATTCTACAGATGAACGCCGCTTCAACTCAGGATCATTATCTGGGGAAATTACCTAATAAATCTCAATAAGGGGGATATATGACAAATTTCCGATGAGATTTTGCACTTGTCGATAATTATTCAATTATGTTGGGTGGAGGAGAGATATATTACCAGATCGATAACCGTTGATTATGAATTCAATTCCGCGAAGAACATTAGAAAGGTCATTATATCCAAGAACAAAGGCGAATGTCAACATTCGGATCCACGCATAATAGGATAGGTTTTATCAAAGAAAAATGTGACAGGACACGATAGGAGAACAATATTCGAATATATCTACGGCAGAGGTTTGGTGTCAAGAACGTCGTATGAAACGTAATAAAATTAATTCAAATGGTTTCACTTTGAATGGTTATCTTTATGTTTATCGAACTTTACATTAGCAATGGCGAACTAAATGTGTGAAATAAAGAATAAATTCATTTGTACAATTTGAAATGCTGACTGATTTGCCTCCTGAAATTGATTGTGGTGATAAATTTCGAGATTCCATTACTTGACAAATACTCGGGTTTGGTTAAGCCACAGCACTTTTAAAAGGTTGTTGCTAAACTCTTGCGGTATAAACGGAGACATTTTTGCAACATACAATCTTCCAGAATAAATGAAAATACTGAAACACCTCATAGAAGAGCTATTGGATGCTGTAACAAAATCTATGATCACGGTTACAAATAAATTAATGTTGAAATATTCAACATAGAATATACCAACAGATACACAGAGGACCGTATATAGCTCTCTTCATCTTTTAGAAAAAAATCACATTCTGAAATGTGATGATTTCGAATTATTACCAATAGTTTCCTCGACAGCCTAGACCTATCTGAAAAAGTGCAAAAAAGATACAATTTCAGGGGTTCTTGAACTTTTCTTATCCTTATAAAAGTGCAATAAACTCTGATCCGACAATTTTGAATAAATTCTAACGTGGGCGTATAGAGCTCTTTTCGAAACATAATACTGTTGAGTGACTGGCGAAATCTGACAACGGGATTAAGTCAATTTTCCTACGTCAATATGTCAACGTTAACTGTTCTTCTCAAAGAACCACTGATCAACACTTCTTTCATGTGGGCCTAGGACTCTTCATCGTACGATCAACTCTGTTCAAATACGAAATACTGATTTGGCAGATTAGAATTCGTGATATCGGATGGCAGACTGATGATGATGTTTGAATGTTGAAATTAAATCTGCAGAAATTTTACGCTAATGATATGCCATTGAACGCAAGAGAACTCTTTTGAGAGGTTAGCTTTCGGGTTGTTATTCTCAATGATGACTAAATCTTTGTAATCAAACACTGGAAAAATGAGTAGAGAAAATTTACGTCCACGTTTCGAAGAAATAAAACGTTCAATTCTAGACAAAATTAATTGACATACAATAGCGCTAGTTAAGAGACAATCAACGTCGTCAAAATAATCATATATTTAGTGATTTAACTCTCTATGAAAGCGCCATTGAAAATAGGTCTTTTTTCATAAGATTCTTGGGTATATCAAAACTTTAGACGGGACATATTTCAATTATTCAAACAAGACTGGAATATGTGTGCGATCTATCACTCTCAGAATGACCCCCCGTTGTCATTTGTCTGGTTACACTCGGTAGGAAGATATAAAGATTGAATTATGACTATTCGATAACATAAAATCGTGAATGAAAAACATAAATTAGCTAATAGAGATATCAATAACACCATTTGTCTCCCTGAAAAAAAAACAGGAATTCCTGGCCGCTCCTTTTATTTTACTGTCTATCCAAATTATTTATGGTTTAAGGAGAACTTAAACCACAGAATAACAGCTCTTGCTGTTAACTGTAATTGAAGTTTTTAAATTTAGTAAATGGAAAAGCTTTGACAATGAGGTCTTTTCATGGAAGCTGTATGTTCTTTTCTGTACACCGTTTGCAAGTTAAGAGTTCTGGGATGGTTATGTGAATTCCCAAAGAAATAGTCATAATGAAATTTAAGCCTCTGATCGGTTCAAACACGTGGAGAAAATTTCCTCACCAAATCTCTCTTGATATTTAAATCCAAGACAAGGTCTACAGACCTTGCAAATAAAAGGTAGTAGATTACGATTGAATACCCCTTTCCATTTACTCTGGAACTATAGTTCCTTTCCTTACACCTACCCTGATTTGAGTATGCTCGATATTTATTAAGGAACTAGGTAAATCATTTGATTTATCCCCACAGGTGCTCGTCCTTCTTGTCAGCTGTCAAAGTATCCATGGAAACGAGCATGAACCTCCCCCAGGAGCACCAGTTTTTCAAAGGACTGCGGTAGAAAAAGTTCCTATTTTAGAGAAGAAGTCAGCGTATGTGAGCGAGGAATTTGGGAGCAGATCGCTCCCATTGAGGACAGCGGTTGAAAACATTCCAGACTTGTAAGTCATCTTTGTTTTGGGGAGATCCAACCACGAATATTCGAATAGTCGGTTGTTTTACCTGCACTAATTCGATTTGATGCTACAACAATGACCTATTCGATTCTGAATCATTCCAGTATTCGAGATGACTAAAAAATTTGCATTTTGAAGCTTCGTTGTTTTTCCCCAACGAAAATAATATGGTACCTTCCACATAATTATGCCTCATCAGGGGAAATTATATATTTTACATAGGTCCATTTGAAAATTACTGATAAAGTAAAAATTGAATATGCTAAAAACAAATTAAAACATTCCAGTCTTTCCTGAAAGAACAGAGAGAAGTTTATACGTGATCCATATCAATTGTCGAGTATATTTAGTATATAAAATATCAAATATGTCCCCATTTCTAGAACCAAAACGCTGAAAAGACTTCCACTCAGAGATGCAGTGGAAAAAAGGCCAACACCAAATCCTTCCGAGGCAGAAATCTTGGAAGACCAGCCTTCCGACAGACCAGACTTGAATCAAAGGTTCCCAATAAAATACGGCTTGGACGGAAATGTCTTGAGAGCATTTCCCAATAGAAACAATCCCTATTACATCCCGAACAACCAACTATTATACAGCAATAACCTGCAAACCTTGAGCAATAACTTCCAGAAACCGCAGTATTTTGGGGTGACCTATTATTCCCCTATTCAGATATTCAGGACCTTAGTGAGCGATTACAGGGGAACTTCACCCTATAGAATCGACAACGGGTACCAGCAATTGTTGGTGCATCCAAATCAGTGGATTCAAGGGAGAAGCTTCGATGCTGGCACACAGAACAGGATTAAAAGTAGTAAAGGTATGGTCAGAGGAAATATTTGTTGTGAAGCGATTGCTGGCATACCAGTTATCGTTATCAAGTTTGTAAACTCCTATTTTAACACCACGATTCTGCCTTCATGAAGAGTCTCATTCCAACGTTTTTCAGCAGTTCTTGCCAATGACAATAATGGACAAAGGATCATATGTTACGTACAAGGGCAAGCAGTTTACAGAAGAGAACCTCAAACTTTCCGTCCCGAAGATCTCAATCCTATGGCTTGTACTCACGTGATTTATGCGTTTGCTGCTATGGACCCGCATTCATTTCAAATAACACCAAATGACGAAGAATACGACCTGATTCAAGGTGAGAATGAATACATATACATATATGGGGCGTACAAAAAGTCTTTCGCTTCGAATTGTTTCTGGTATACCTCGAGAGCAATGGCTTACTTTGCTGAACAATTACTTCAGTGCTCTTATGTCAAGGTACCACGACTTTTTGCACAAATTCTACAAGGTTCGATACCATCAATATTTCATACAGCGTATCAAATGGGATTGCGATTGCCAACTCGAATTAATCGTTGGGTTCGTCACGGGGATATTAATAAAAATTAATACCTTCATAACTTCAGGTGGATACACGGCTGTAACAGGATTAAAACGGCTCAACCCAAAACTGAAAGTGATGATATCAGTTGGTGGAGGAGAACAAAGTGCCCCGCACAGATTCGCAACCATGGTATCCAGCGCGACCAAAAGAAGAAACTTCATCAGGTCAGTCATCCAGTTCCTGAAGGTCCACAACTTCGACGGTTTGGACCTACACTGGCAATATCCAGGGGATCAAGACCTGGGAGGTCATACCTCGGACAAGGAGTATCTGCTGCTCCTGCTGGAAGAGTTGAACGAGCTGTTTCGTCCGAGAGAATGGCTGTTATCGATCGCAGCCCCCGCTTCTAGATTCAGGGTGGAAGATGGGTTCAATCCCGAGAGATTGGCCAATCTTGTGGACTTCGTGAATGTCCAAGCCTACAATTTCCACAGGGACAAGGAACCTGGCGCCGAACACCACGCCAATTTGAACGTCAGACCCGAAGATCAAGATTTAGACACGTTCTTCAACGTGGTGAGTAAGCCTGGTGCAGATTCAAAACTATTCAGCAACCTACCACATTAATTTCGTTGCTTTACAGGACTATGCCGTTAAGTATTGGCTGAAGAAAGGCTTACCAAGATCGAAACTAGTAGTTGGAATTCCATTTTTCGGTAGATCGTTTACCCTTCTAAACCCAAATGAAACTGCAATGGGGGCTCCAATAAAGGGACCAGGCAACGAAGGTTACTACACTCAGACTAAAGGATTCTTGGCGTATTTCGAAGTATGCGACTTGATGATGCACGAAGGCTGGGAATTGCATACTGCAGCTTCTGGGGCACCTTACATCGTCAATGGCGATCAGTGGATCGCTTTTGACAATACCGAGAGCATAAAGAGAAAGGTTTGTAAGAAATTGGGTGTTCCAGGGAAAAAGTGTTTTATGTTTAACAAGTATATTTATTACTTCCTTAGATAACCTATGTCAAGGATCTGGAGCTTGGTGGTGTCTTTGTGTGGTCTGCTGACATGGACGACTTCAAAGGCCTCTGCGGAGAAAAGTGGCCTCTTTTGGGAGCAGTCAATCAATTCCTCAAACGTGAGTATATAAATCCGGTGGAAAATTCAGCTAACTTCTCCCTTTCATCCAGGACATACTCTGGAGGAAATCGACTATTCCATGCCAAGTCGTCCATTCGGAACTTGTGAGAAATCTGGACTGTATTCGGACCCAAACAACTGTGCTGCTTATTACATCTGTAGACACGGCCTGAACTATCACCTATCGTGTCCTACCAACACGATTTTCGATCCAGAATCTGGAATATGCGGAAATTATCCAAGTACTAAGTGCCGTCCAGGAGATTCGATCTTTGTATCTAGCAGCATAAGAACGTCTTTTTTCCCCAATGGTGTTATGAGGAGTAGTCAGATTAACTATGACAAACCTAAGGTATATAGTTATGTCCTATCAGTCCTGGATATTGGTCATGAAATTTTCATGGTTTTAGGTGGTTTGCTACGTGACAAACTGGGCGTTTTACCGAAAAGCCGCAGGTAAATTCGTTCCAGAAAATATCGATCAGCAACTTTGCACCTACGTCGTTTATGCCTTCGCCAGTTTGGATCCAGAGAGTTTGATAATGAAGGCGTTCGATCCATGGGCTGATTTCGATAATAGTGAGTGATTTGTGCAACCGATTACGTGGTGTTTGAAATAACTGGATTTTTTTCACAGATCTTTATCAAAGAATAACAGCCTTGAAAGGTACGGTTCCTCTTCTATCCCTTGGAGGTTGGACGGATTCATCAGGTGATAAATATTCGAAATTGGTCGGTAGTACCTCATCCAGGAGAAAATTCGTGATTGCGACTATGGATTTCTTGAAAAAGTATGGTTTTAAGGGGCTACACTTCGACTGGAACTATCCAGTATGCTGGCAGAGTAACTGTAATAAAGGACCAGCACAAGATAAACAAAATTTCGGGAAACTCATAAGCGTAAGAATCTTCATATTCGCAGTTTCATTTTGAATGATTCTATTGCTGTTTTAGGAATTGAGAGCTGAGTTCGACAAGATGGAACCACCATTAGTTTTAGCAGCAGCAATATCAGGTTACAAGGAAGTGATAGACGTAGCCTATGATCTTCCACTTCTCGGTAAAAATTTAGACTTCATGTCGGTGATGACGTACGACTACCATGGAGCGTGGGAGAGACAAACTGGACATGTTAGTCCTTTATTCCATAGACCTGGGGACAGATATACTCAGTACAATAGTGTAAGTATCCTCAATATTATGAAAATGCATCATCTATCTTCATATGGGACCCTTATATCTTGATTTAGAACTTCACCATGGAATATCTGGCATCTAAAGGAGCACCAAGAAGAAAACTCCTGATGGGTATTCCATTTTACGGTCAAACCTTCACCCTGGCTAACCCTGGAGATTATGGACAAGGAGGACCATCGCTTGGTCCTGGAGAACCTGGCGAATACACCAAGCAACCTGGAATGCTAGCCTACTACGAAATATGCAACCGCATACGAAACAAAAGATGGATTATCAACAAAGAACCTACAGGAACTACGGGACCTTTTGCTTACAAGAAGGACCAATGGGTTGGGTTTGAGAACCCACAATCAGTCAGGGAAAAAGTAGGTCAATGATAATTTGGCTACGTCAATTTCGAACAATTTTGTCTTGCTTCCAGGCTAAATACATCAAGTTGAGTGGATTTGGCGGAGCAGTTGCTTGGACTATAGACTTGGACGACTTCTCGAACACCTGTTGCGAGGGAACTTTCCCCTTGTTGACGACGCTGAACCGTGAGTTAGGTTTGATCTCCGATCGACCAGTCCAAGAGGATTGCACTCAACCTACACCTCCATCGACGCCCCCACCTCCAATAACGACCACAGGGGTGGACACTGGGGCTGAACACACCACGTCTCACAATCACGAAGGCCATTACACCACGAGCAAAAAGCCTGTGACATGGTGGTCGACCACGATGTCGCCAACCACGCAAAAGACCACAACTAGGTCCACAACAGCGTGGTGGCAAACATCTTACAGTACGCAGACGTGGTGGACAACTTCGTCGACTACAACAAGGCAAACAACGACATCGTCGACTACAGAAGCTGAACCTTCATCTACCACACTCCCGACTCCAGCGATTGTGATGCCGGAGATGGATCGTCCGTCTGAACCTTGTCAAACGGGAGAGTACATACCAGATCCTGCCAATTGTAACGCCTACTACAGATGTATTCTCGGCGAGCTGAAGAGGCAGTATTGTGCTGGAGGTTTGCATTGGAACAAAGAACGGGGTATCTGTGACTGGCCAACTTCTGCTCGATGCAAGGAAGCAGGTAATATTTGCGATAAACGCTTTTATGTACATCCTAAATGAATCCCCTTGTAGGTGCTCAAAAACCAATGGCGACCAAACGTCCAACAACCCAAAAAACCACCACCATGTCCTGGTGGAAACCCCCATCCACCGCAGCTCAGCAAAAACCAATGGAAACCAAGCGTCCAACAACTCAGAGAACCACCACTATGTCATGGTGGAAGCCGCCATCGTCCACACAAAACTGGTGGGAGACTACCCCATCTTCTCAGAATTATTGGGAGACACCAAGTACAAGTCAAAGCTGGTGGACGACCACGAGAAAACCGGCTACGGAAGCGTCTCTTCAGGAAATTTCAGAAATTCCGTGCATGAATGGACAGTATTATCCTCACGAGAGCTGTAATAACTTCTACGTTTGCGATAACAATCAGCTTGTGGTCCAAAGCTGCGCACCTGGTTTGAACTGGAATATGGAGGCTCAAATGTGCGATTGGCCGTTCAAGGTGAAATGCGCCAACAGGAAAAAACTTGCTCAACCTTACACAGACCAAGAAAATTTGATAAACAGTAAGTCTTGAGCCATTTGTCTACTCAATGTCCGTAGAATTCTGCTTCAAATCTTTGATTGCTTCTCGATACTTTGCAGAAATCCACCCAGACCCATACACGACTTGCGTGGGTAATTCATTTGCTCCCTTCAAAGGAGATTGCAACAAATACATGCACTGTTTATGGGGTAAATATGAAATTTACGATTGCGCTCCTGGCTTGCACTGGAACAACGTAAGATTTTCAAAACAATCACTGAGAATCTCCCTTTAATTTCGTGAAATTTCAGGACAAACAACTGTGCGACTGGCCAGACAGTGCCAATTGCCAAGCAGATAACGACATAGAAGACAACCGGCCAGGAGAAAAACCTGACATCCCAATAGATCCCATTTATAAACCTACCATGCCGACAGAGAGGCCAACTTCCGGCTTCTACCCAGACTGGAGACCAACCCTACCTTCCACCACCTCTACGCAAGCGCCAGAGATGCAGGAACCTCTGAAACCACAATCGGGATATTTCAAGATCGTTTGCTACTTCACCAACTGGGCCTGGTACAGACAAGGATTCGGCAAATACCTACCAGAGGACATAGATCCAGATCTATGCACCCACATAGTGTATGGTTTCGCCGTTCTGGATTACGAGAATCTGATCATCAAAGCACACGATTCTTGGGCAGATTTCGATAACAGTGCGTGATTTTTTGAGTCGCAAATGAGTTTTTCTCAAACTAATCTTTTCAGAATTCTACCAACGGGTCACGGCATACAAGGCTAAGGGATTGAAGGTTTCCTTGGCTATTGGTGGATGGAATGATTCGCAAGGCGACAAATATTCGAGATTGGTGAACAATCCAGCAGCCAGAGCGAGATTCATCAGACACGTGTTGGAATTCTTGGAGAAGCACAACTTTGACGGCTTGGATTTGGATTGGGAGTATCCCAAATGTTGGCAGGTACGTTCTTGATATCAGCGATGTATGTGGAAGATAAGAAGGCAAAATTTGAGACTTAATTCTTCACAGGTGGATTGCAATAAAGGCCCAGATTCTGATAAGGCAGCTTTCGCATCATGGGTTTCGGAATTGAAGGAAGCCTTCAGACCTAGAGGTCTTTTGCTATCTGCTGCAGTATCACCAAGTAAGACTGTGATTGATGCAGGATATGATGTGGCATCGATTGGAAGGGATCTGGATTGGGTGGCGGTGATGACTTATGACTACCACGGACAATGGGACAAGAAGACTGGGCATGTAGCTCCTCTATACTACCACCCACAAGATGATGTCGCCTATTTCAACGCTGTAAGTAAAATCGGTTCGGAACAATTTTCCAGGAGGTCTATGAATATCTTAATAATTTTCGCAGAATTTCACGATACACTACTGGATATCAGAAGGTGTGCCAAGGAGGAAGATTGTAATGGGAATGCCACTCTATGGACAGTCGTTCCAACTGGCTAAAGAAAGTGAAAACGGTTTGAACGCCATGGCACCAGGTCCAGGACAGGCTGGACAGTTCACGAGAGCAAACGGTTTCTTGGCATATTACGAAATTTGCGACAACATCAAGAATAAGGGATGGACGGTGGTCCATGACGCCCAGAGAAGATTGGGACCGTATGCTTACAAAGGAAACCAATGGGTGTCATTTGACGACAAAGAGATGATCAGGCTTAAATCTGAATTCATTAGAAACATGGATCTAGGTGGTGGTATGATATGGGCTTTGGATCTGGATGACTTCAAAAATAGGTATCTAAATCAATCATTTTCGAATTGGGTGGTACTATAATATTTATTCGTTTCGATAGGTGCGGAGAAGGAAAACATCCTCTTCTGACAACCATAAGACAAGTCCTGGCTGAACCGGGGTCTGGAGCTCCAGTGACATCAACCCAACCGAACATACCAATCGAACCAGAGTTGCCAGCTTTTCCAGAAGAAGGACCAACTGACAGCACGAATCGACCAAGTGTTGTAACCCCTATTGTGGAACCAATTACAACAACAATAACGTCTGTATCCGAACCAACAGTAGACAGAGATTCCGAATTCAAGGTTGTCTGCTACTTCACGAACTGGGCTTGGTATAGACAGGGTGTCGGAAAGTACCTCCCAAGCGACATAGATCCTGACCTATGTACGCACATCGTATACGGTTTCGCAGTTCTCAATGGCGATCAACTGATCATCAAACCGCATGACACGTGGGCAGATTTCGATAATAGTGAGTAAGAACTCTTGACATTGAACAAATTTAATACAAATTCATCCGCAGAATTTTACGAGAAAGTCACGGCCCTGAAAGCGAAGGGAATCAAGGTTCTGATAGCTATTGGAGGCTGGAATGATTCGGCGGGTGACAAATACTCCAAACTGGTCAACAACCCTTCGGCTAGGAGAAGGTTTATCTCTCACGTTGTTGATTTCGTTGAACAGAACAACTTCGATGGTCTCGACCTGGATTGGGAATACCCGAAATGCTGGCAGGTATAGTGGTGTTCTACTCCATTTTAACCCTAAACTGAGAGAGCTGCTGAAATATCTCGATCTATATCAAATTTCTAGGTCGACTGCAACAAGGGTCCGGATTCTGATAAGGCAGGTTTCGCAGATTTCGTGAAAGAACTACATGCAGCATTCAAACCTAAGGGATGGCTGCTGTCCTCAGCAGTATCACCCAACAAGAGAGTCATAGACGAAGGATACGATGTACCGACCCTCTCCAAGTATTTGGATTGGATAGCCGTGATGTGTTACGACTACCACGGCCAATGGGATAAGATCACAGGTCACGTGGCCCCCATGTACGAACATCCGGAAGATGGGGATGCAACACTTAACTCTGTAAGTTGTGAATTATCCCTGTCGTCTTGGATGATGAGTTTATGACCTTCGGTTTTTCAGAATTTCACCATCAACTACTGGATCGAAAAAGGAGCGGATAGGAAGAAGTTGGTCATGGGGATGCCGATGTATGGACAGTCCTTTTCTCTGGCTGACAACAGTAATAATGGCTTGAACGCTCCAACTTACGGTGGTGGAGAGGCTGGAGAAGAAACCAGAGCTAGGGGTTTCTTGGCGTACTACGAAGTGAGTGGGATTTTTTAAGTGAACCTTGATCTTCTCTCAACCTTGATCACTTTCAGATATGCACCAATGTGATAAACAAAGGATGGACTGTGGTGCGGGACAAAAAAGGAAGAATAGGACCCTACGCATATTTGAGAGACCAATGGGTATCCTTCGATGACATAGGAATGATCAGGCACAAATCCCAATACATCAAGGCGATGGGTTTGGGAGGAGGAATGATATGGGCATTGGATCTGGACGATTTCAAGAACTTGTGCGGCTGCGAAGAATACCCCTTGCTCAGGACGATCAACAGGGTGCTCAGGAATTACTCCAAGCCCGCTCCGAAATGCGTACTCGGTAAAGGGCAGCAAACGGTCGACAAAAAACCGATGATAACGACAACTTCCACCCAAAAACCTTCGGTTCCTTCCTACTATCCAACGGAGCCCAGTATGTCTGGATATCCAAAAGAAATGCCTTGCAATGGGATGTTGTTCGCGGCGGACGAGACAAACTGTCAGAATTACTACATCTGCAATCAGGGTAAGCTCCAACTTCAGGCGTGTCCCCATGGTCTCTACTGGAATAAGGATCATTGCGACTGGCCAGAAAACACCGTCTGTCATCCGGATGGTACTACTTCCTCGCCATCCTCAACCGAAACTTATACAACGCAACCAGAAGAACATACATCGCCAACCGTTGAAACAACTACAGCCCCTTACTTTCCAGGAACAGAAACTCATCAGACTCCTTCAGAAGAGGGAATGAAAGTTGTATGCTACTTCACTAATTGGGCTTGGTACAGGTGAGAAGATTTGATTCCATTTGTTTTGAAATTTAAAGGGTGGCACAATGAAAATACTGCGCCTGAAGTAGTTCTTCCAGGTGAAAAAAAAATAAGTTGTTTCAAGCCTGGATTCAAGAATGTCACGTCAATCCTTTAAATAGTAAAGGCAAGATCTAGTGAATCAATAAATGTTTGTTCTTCGGTTCCTTGTGGAGCAAATCGACTCTTTGTACATTTTTAATGTTTCTCGCGGTTTATCGTTGGACATGCACTTAAAACACTTTCTCCAAACAGGCAAGGGGATGGCAAATACCTCCCAGATGATATAGACCCCACTTTATGCACCCACATCACATACGGTTTCGCAGTTTTGGACGCTAACTCCCTAACTATCAAACCGCACGATTCTTGGGCTGACATAGATAACAGTAGGTTACATAGGGGATCAATTTTGTATTGGAGTAATCATGCTATTCTTTCCTAGATTTCTACACCAAAGTGGTTGCGTACAAAGCTAAGGGATTGAAAGTTTTGATAGCTCTTGGTGGATGGAACGACTCCTTGGGTGATAAATATTCCAGATTGGTGAACGACCCTCAAGCCAGAGCAAGATTTATCTCACACGCCTTGCAGTTTATAGAGAAATGGGGCTTCGACGGCTTGGATTTAGACTGGGAATATCCTAAGTGCTGGCAGGTAATGTGCTTGTATACCTATAGAGCTTTCCATGGTTAAGAACATAAATATTGCTGGAACATAAAGGTATATCTCTTCTCCAATCGAATGACCTTTTATCCAGGTGGATTGCAACAAAGGTCCTGCATCGGATAAGGATGGTTTCGCTTCTTTAGTGAGAGAATTGAGCGCTCAATTCAGGCCAAAAGGACTCCTTTTGTCATCGGCAGTATCGCCCAGTAAAATGGTGATAGACGCTGGTTATGACGTTCCCGCTTTAAGCAGATATTTCGACTGGATTGCTGTGATGACCTACGATTTCCACGGAAATTGGGACAAGCAGACTGGACACGTGGCACCCCTTTATTATTATCCAGGCGATGTTTACGATTACTTCAATGCGGTAAGTGTATCAAGTGAAATAGGAATGCTCTTTTATTGTAGTTTTTTCCTGGGTAATTTTCAGAACTTCTCCATCAACTATTGGATGGAGAAAGGAGCTCCAGCCAAGAAACTCGTCATGGGAATGCCGATGTACGGCCAGAGTTTCTCTTTAGCTGACGCGTCTAATAATGGATTGAACGCACAATCCTACGGGCCTGGGGAGGCAGGAGAATTCACAAGAGCTGGAGGATTTATGGCCTTCTATGAGGTAACTATCATAAATAAACGATGGTCCCAGGAAATTGTGATAAAACTTTCATCCCTCTAGATCTGCGAGAGGGTAAAGAGGAGGAGTTGGAATGTAGTGAGAGATCCTCAAGGCCGTATGGGTCCGTACGCATACAGTGGCAACCAATGGGTTTCATACGATGATATAGCAGAAATCAAGAGAAAGGTAGAAGACTTTGAATCAGGCGATACATTTGTGGTTAATGTTTTCTTTTCTAGTCTCACTTGATAAAGGATCTAGGCTTGGCCGGTGGCATGATCTGGGCTTTGGATTTGGACGACTTCAGAAATAGGTGCGGCTGTGGGAAGCACCCATTGTTGAAGACTTTGAACAAAGAACTGAGACAGATTTCTTCGGATATCAATATACAAAACTGTACATAAAAGAACTGTCTGTAATATAGAAGAGTTATATTCCTCCTTCTTTTTCATGTTGGACAGATCCGAACGTATTAAAGGATGAGAAATATGCATTGTTTAGAATAAGTTCCGTTTTATACAAGACTATGCAACAATAAAATTTAAGTAATAATGATTTTTTGTATCAATGACTCAATACCCTTTTTTTCCTCCAACATACAAATTTTTACCCATGAATAATGTTTGACAACATGTTCATAGGTATTTATAAATGCTTTTTTTTGTCTCTGTGATTGAGTTTCGCTTTTTCAAATATAGCGTGAACACCCTTATTCCCAGTCTGAAATGTGCAACTAAATCGGGAATGAAAGTCCAATAAAGAATCGAATTCTTTATTTCAAATAATATAATTTCAACAGTGTTAACAATTAGATAGATATATATATTTATATATTGAAAGATCCTTGTTCAAAATAATTTCTTTGAAATAGTATTTTTCTACTTTAGCATTAGAAAAATTGTAATGAATTGACATTCAAATTGAAATTTTTCCATGGAAACAGTTTACTGAACTCAATTTGAAACGTTTCATTTCAAAAACAACAATTATCAACAGATAGAAATAACATCCCAACAAAAAATAATAAATAAGACAAAGTAATCAACAAACCTAAGTAACTATGTGTAAAAGGAGCATCGTAATGCTTAATAAACTCAATATTCAAGTATTCTTATGCTGTAGAAAGAACAATATCACTTTAAATGAATCCTAAAAAAATTCATTTTCTATTCGAAATATTGGACAATGGGACCGTTCGTTTGAAATTCACACAGTGAGTGAAAAACCGAAATATAACTTTTCATTAAACTTTCCTGTTTTGTACTACTTATTATATTCAACGAATTTAGGTCTTCTAAGAACACCCTTGTCAAGTATCAGAGAATATCAACTTAAATGTATGAATATATAAAATATTGTATTTATTGAATTAGAAATATTAATCTTCTGTGCAGAAACTATAAGTGTAGCATTTCAGCCAAAAACAGCCCTTATCTTCAAATTTATTGTTTATATCTAGTAATTACATATAGTTTCGGATTAAGGTTCTAAAGCTCAACTACCCAGCACTTGTGTCAAGTCGGGACACGCTCTGTTTGTGTTATTCATCGTCAGTATCTCCATCACTGGAATAGTCTTGTACAGGAATCGGACGTGGAAAGGGTGCACCTGTTACCTGACTTGTTGAAAAAAAATTGGTTTCACTGTCGTGTGTGATCATCACCGAAATGAAAGAAAAACGATTGGAAAAACATGGAATAGGTATACAAAATGAATCGGATTGGATAAGGGTAAGACAAAATGGTAAAACAATAAATAATGTGATCGCTCTTACTCACGCTAATCTTCGGTAATGATTCAGCCATTCCTCGACCATTTGAGCTACCAGGAGCGGTCTTTTATGTAGAAGTTGTTGAGCTACCAATATCCCACCTTCGGATTCACATACGTCCATCCATTGACGTAATATAGCTTCTTCTCTACCCATCTAAAAAAAAAACAGAAGTTCGGCGATGATCTTAATCCGTGACAATAACACTCAATCAACTAACCTCCGACTCTGTCAAGAAATGAATGGGTAATATCTTTCTTTCCCGGTCCATCAAAGGCAGAAATATACTCTGTAACTGGTCACTTCCTAGATTAGTTTTAGGTAATCTAGATTCATTACGGCTATAAGGCTCCATCGGAACCAGAGCTGAGAAATGTCCTCTGGTGTAACCCAGAGCGATTGGTGTTCTCACGCAGAAACTCTGTTCGCATAACAGTGGCAAATATACCCCTAGAATGAGAGGGCCCCTCAGAATACAGATAACACTATACATAATCAATTGACATTGACCAACTATTACAAATCATGTAGTCGCTTCAAAAATTTTTGTCATCGAAGATAAGCCGCTTTTTTGTCTGTTTTTGATTTTCGGTTTTTTTTTTCAAGTTGAAATAAATTTTCTGAGAAAATGTTCTTCAATGAATATTGTTCAACCCACCGTGGTGCGGTAACTAACTTTTATATCGAAAAAAAAACTAACTGCTCATGTTCACTCGGTAATGCCCCGTTGAATGTTACGCCCATGTCGATGCCTAAGTTCACTTTCCTCCCCCAGAGAATCTTATTCAAACATGATGAATTAATTATACTCTGTGGATGTAATGTTGGCAGTAGGAGACGTCAGAACAGACGGATATTACGTTTTTTTCGAACATTTCCTTTGGGAAAAAGAAAAAAGCGCGTCTTATAAATCGTTGTACCGTTCTTCGAGACAATTTTGTCGCTTATTGATCGATTGAATGTTGATTGATGATGATTTCTCATTTTCGTACACCGCTTTTACGCCCTAAACATTCTGTGGTCCTCTTAATATTATTAATTTGTCACTGAATTTCTATGATGTTCAGTCTTGAAACGATAAGCTTTCAAAGTTGATACAATAAATTTCTAAATTCGTTGGATTAAGCCAGACAAAAATCCAAATATCTTCATTCAACGCATAGACTTGTGTAATAGGTCCATGGGTCAGTGTTATTCTCAATACCAACTTCGAAATGTTACCAAACACGCTATTACCAACATAATTTTGGTTTTCTACCTCGAATGTCAATAAATTCTGATGCGATTACAGGTTTGTTTATTTTCCAAGATTCAATTTCCGAAACTAACCTTCAAATCTGGAATATCCCAAAGCTTCTCCTCGAAAACTTTTGACATACTTGACACCGTACACTATGATAGGTCTCCTCAATACATGAGCTAACGCAAATACATGAAGCATTTCTAGACTCGTCCCCGGTGAATTTGCCAACTGGAGCATACTCTGCCAATCGTCCTCCCATTGCCCTTCTTCCAGGGAATACTGAAGGAAAGAGGCGTGATTCTCCTCGTACTCCCTCCAACGTGGGTAGAATCTAGAAATATTGGTGTTAGAGCAAACCAATATCCGTTTCTTCAACATGGAAAATGGGTCAATTTGTTGGAGGGCCTTATTTGATAACACGAAATACAGCTGTCAACCAATGTTGACCAGAGAAATAGAGATATGATGGGATCTTCCAAAAAAAGCAGTATAATCCTTCACTCTTCTCTCCTGGTACGCTATAGAATCGATTACCACAGAAAAAAATTCATCCTGAAACTATTCTGTCAAACATTTGACTTACATGTCACTACCCCGATCTAGGCTCTCTGCCAAAGTGCTCCTCAGCTGATTGTCCCTGTCGAAGACGCCCCAGGTAGCCTGCATCACAGAATCCAATAGACAATCGCCGGCAGATCTATTCCATAAGGCGTGTAAACGTGATCCCAAGCGAACAGTCAGCTCTAAGGACCAATTGATGACCGCAGGCTCGGATTCTAATTGAGCCTGAGCATCTTTATCGAGGAGCTCTTCGAATAGCTGCTCTTGGACAGATCCAGGAAGCTCATCCACTTCTGTAAATCATAAGGAATATGCGTTGATGAAAACCAAGGAATATCTATGGAACCTGTCAGTGATGACAGATGACAATGAATGAAAGTGCATAGAACTTGTATGTTACTTACCAGCAGGCAATGCAAAAGTGGGAAATTCCGTCACAAAACTGTATGGAAAACTGGCTTTTCCATGACGAATTGTCGCTGCAAAATGTCTTCTAATATCAGCAGCTATATCAGGTGCAATGTAGCTTGGGACATTCTTCCTTCCGGAGCCTGATCCTCTTATTTGCGTTAGAAGTACTGCCAACAAGTCATCCCTCTGAAACCTATAAAAGAAACAAAAGAATTGGCGAAAACATCACAAAACCGCAATTTTTCACTCACCTTATAGCTAAATGAACTAAAGTATGACCTACATCAAAAGCAGAGCTTCTATTGAGTATTGCAACTTCTGAGGCAGTTAACGTTCTTGCAGGATCGCCACCCGATGATAGATAGTGTTCTACAGGTACAGGATTCCCCTCAATGACACCGATACAAGCATTCAACCAATTCCAATCGGCATTTCTCCTCATAAGTCTCAATTTTCTTTCGGCTTCACAATTGTTCTCCTCTGAAAACAAAAACATTAGAATACAAAAAGGGATGGTAGGGATGAAATTTTATACCCATTATATTTGACGGTGTTCTGTACAAGTCTTCCTGATTACTGACATCAATATTTTGATTTGAAGGGGAGATCAAGCGGCTTGAAGATGGGGGTCTCTGTGAAGTTTGGGGTGTATATCCACACATAGAACATTTAGTCGCTCTTGGCCAATTTTCATATGTACATATCTGTAAAATAACAGAATCCTTCATTAAGATCAACGTTTCAGAACCAGAATATAAATGTAAACAAAAAATTTGTATATTCGTCAAAATCACTAACCATACAGGTCCATTTTCCTAATGTCATCCTTTTACTATTCTCCACATTTGTTAAACTTGCTGGTGGGCTATTGTTTCGTGGTTGCGACAAGCTTTGAGCCAGATCTGAATGTTGGGTGATTTTCAATGGCTGCAAATAATCATGTAAATTACTCGCAGATACAAAAGGAGATCCGCACTGGGTACAGATTTGATCCTTAATATGATTAAAGAAGGTACAAGTTTCACACTGCCATGTGTTTATATTCGGTTTGGTATCACATGATCCTGCTGCAGAGTTTGTTTTGTCATCATTATTATGCAGACTGTATATATCTTCACTGATAAAGGGTCTAGGTCCTCTACACATGGTACATTTGAGTGCTGACGGATAGTTTTCGTAAGTGCAATATTCACAAGACCATTTCTTTTCTTTTCCACTCATCTTCACTGAAAGAAATCATGTCATTTTTCGAAAAATCTTTTAATTCAGATCTGATTTCAGTTTTTCTGTCATATTTACAACAGTGCCAAAACTAGGTTAGCTTGAATAACTCAAAAGATTTTTGGCTTACCAACAAATAATTTAATACTGTTGTATGATTAATACATAAACCAATCTCTTGGAGTATATTTCCCTGATGTGAAATAAAGGATTTTGATTCAAATAGCAATATATGTCATGAATTTATCATGTTTTATTTATGAAAGTTGTATTGTAAACTTCCAATCAACTCATAGTGTGATTTCAGTACTCATACCTACAAGAAAGTTAGTGAACATTATGGTAATGAAACAGATAAAATGAATACAACGAAATAATGAACTTATACTAATGTAACGTGTTTGCCACTTATCATTCCTCCTCATAATAGGGTTAAAAAAAATAACTGTTCCACTGCCAATGTCAGTTCTAAATTTATTCACAAGCAAACTCCAAACGAAATGAGGAATAATACATGCTACACTTTCTACGACTTGAAGGTGATTTTCCAAATACGTAAAAAGTTATTAGTTTTTTTACCTTACCTTCAAGTATTCGAACGAAAAAAATTATGAAGGCACATTGAATGCTATGTATTTAGGAAAACAAATAATTTAGATACCATTAGTGTGGCAATCGATTCACAAGATGTCAAAATAACAATTTCACAAATAAAAATGCGTCAAACGCAAAATAAACGTTTTCACTCTCTGCAATCCCGATAATTCACAACTTTTCCTTCCGCCTTCCACTTCTTAACGCAACCCATCACTTAAATTATAACATGTCCATGGGACGGATTTTGATTAGTAATGATGCCACAGAGGAAAACCAAATTATACCGAAGAAAATTCGAAATGGGGAAAATAGATCTCGTGCATCTGGTTCAGGAGAATTCACCTACCGTCAGGCTGCACAGTGCACATAGAGGAAACTCTTCTTTCCCAGTCAGGAAAAGTGGGAAAATTTTGCGTGGGTAGGCTATACAACATACAGCAATGGGTTTCGGAATTTATCTACAGTGGAAATCCATGAGGGGCATTCAATGAACTATTTATTTTCTCTATGATCATTCATCATCGCTACAGATTGTAGAAAATTACTTGAAGAATATTTTGTTCCTTGGTGCAAATAAAGTTTGGTTTGAGTTTGACTATGGTGATTGGAAGTGAAGTGTTATTCTGGACTGGATCCAGTTTGAGTTTTTGATGAAGTAAGTACCCACCGCAAGATTGACAAAATTTTCCTAAATTGCATTGTAATCTTTATCGGAGACTGAATAATTTCGATAAAATGATCGTTTGGTGATACTGCGTTCTAGGTAAAAAAAAATACAAACCAGATTTATTGTCAATAAAACAGTTGATAGTTGGAAAAATGAAACAAAGATGTCGATATTCGGAAATAATATTATAAAAGTATATGAATATACAGTAGATATATAAAAATGGATTACCTAATTACTCTAGTTATCAAAGCACAGTCACATTAGTAAGTCTTTTATTGAGTCATAAAAAATTTTCCCCGAAAGTACCGAAAAGGAACCATATTACAACAAGCCATCCTCATCGTTGTCGTCCACCTCCATCACCCCTCCGTCATCATGTTCAGGCAAGGTCGGGTTCACGTTCGCGTTCAATTGCTGCAGTATGTTCAGCTGCTGCATGTTAGCGTTCACCGCAGCCACGATGTTCTCCTGTTGGTTCACGTTGTTAGCATTGTTAGCCACCCCGGCCATCTGCCTTTGGTTCTCGATAGCTATGAGCTTTTGACGTTTCTCCTCCATCAGCCTGTCTCTGTGCTTATGGATGTAGTCGTTTACGTTTGGTAGTCCGTCGATCACGCAAGCCGAAAGAGCCGATCTATATATGTTCATATCGGTGGCTTCATACCATTCGTTCGTCTTCTCGTCATAGCATTCGACGTGGTAGATGGTAGTGACACCATTGAAGCCGCCTATGGCGAAAATCATATCGTCTATCACTTCGATCGCGAAGTTACTCCTAGGGTTGTACATGTCGGGGATCTGCGACCAGCTGTTGGCTTGTGGGTTGTATTTCTCACAGCTGCACATCCTGGATATCCCGTTGAAGCCTCCGATGACGTAGACGTGGCCGTGGTAGGCTATGCAGGAGACCCCCGATCTTCTGGAACGCATCGGGTTGATGAGGGTCCATTGGTTGGTTTCCGGATCGTAGACTTCCGCCGAATGCATGCATTCTTGCCCGTTGAATCCACCTGTGATGTATATCTTATCTGGAACAGAACGCGAGATGACTATATCTGGTGATTCCGGGCTTCTAGAGCGTGGTCTTCTGGGATATGCACGTAAAATTTGCTTTTTGGAACTCGAGCTACTTGTACTGGGTAAATTATTGTGGATAGAAGCCCACATCAGGTGCACTGGTTGTACACAGTCGTGTTGAAGCCAATGGAGGCCTTGGGCTAAGGCTTTTTGGTGTAGTGGCCCAAGACAATTCATAGGCAAGCTTCACTGACTGTCACATGACAGATCTATCCTGACAGCGTCTGTGGAATTAAGGTTAGGCCTAATAGGGTACTCTAACGATTTGTCAAAATCAGCTGACCGTCCGTTGCCGTGGGGCACCCAAAGCTTTTTATTATCACTATAAAGAGGCATTTCTGAGAAAGTTATAATTTTATCACTCTAATCTAACGTCGGAAAGAACATTTTTTCCAAAAACATGGACAAAACACAATACTCGACCAAAACAGCATGCGAATCAATGGAGGGAAAAGCTTGTGTGCCCCACGACAACGAACGCTTAGCTGATTTTGACAAATCGTTAGAGTTCCCTATTCATCTGGTTATGCACATCAGGATAGAGTTGCTCCTCTATAATAATAATAATGCTGTCAATTATTATGTGCAACGGCCTCAGAACAGTCAGAACCTCAGATTGTATCTCATAGGCACAATACTGTGATCTTAAGGCTGTATTTTACCTCCATTAGGCCACAGACTTAGTCTTGGCCTTTACTAGTTAGTTAGTTTCAAACTGTTTTTTGTGTTTTTCATTTGGTTTTATAACTTATTATATATATTTTTATAGGCATGATTTAAACTCTTTTCCCAAGCAAGGTACCAGTGTCGAATTGACGTAATTACTGATCGTAATCGCAATAAAAGTTAATTACCATTCAGCGTACACGCGCTCGCATCGGACCTCTGCATATTCATCGGCGCGATCAGCGACCACTGGTTGGTCGTGTGGTCGTATTTTTCGGATGTGTTCTGTCGGTGATGTCCATCGTAGCCACCCATGGCGTAAATTTTGCTCCTCAAGACGGCCGTGCTCACGTAACAACGTCGTACGTGCATCGGCGCTATTTCCTTCCACACTTTGTTCACCGCGTCGAAACACCTGAAAGCATTCCTTCTTTAATTTATTGCATGCGTCGCACAATTCTTCGCGGCTTTGGGGAATAGAAGGGTTTCGTTGGTATTCTTCGGACTTGGCATCGAAAAGATTTTTTATGGTCCTTCCATGATGTATATCCAGTCATCCACTTCTTGGATGGAGCGAGATGGACCAGAACCGAAGGATTTGTCCACGGCCAACCACCATTTAAGGCAAAACTAGTTTATCCTTAGTTCGTCAGGATATACTTGTTTGACCCAGGACAAAATGGTTTGGTCTGAAATCGGTTTTGGCCGATAACACTGCAGGCCGAACTATTTTGCCTTCTAGGCCAACCTACTTCCTCACTAGATAAACTAAGTTCGGCCTAGGACAAACTAGTTTGGTCTGAAATCAGGTTTGGCCGGTAACACTTTAGACCAAAGTATTTTATCGTCCTATAATAGGCCAAAACTGTTAATCCTGGCCCACTTAAGATGCACCAGTTCATCCTAGGACAATTTTATTTGGCCTGACATTGGGTTTGGCCGGTAACACTTCAGACCAACTATTTGGTCCCATAATAGGCCAAACTAGTTAATCCTGACCCACTTGGGATGAACCAGTTCGGCTTGGGACAATCTAATATGGTCTGAAATTGGGTTTAGCCGCTAACACTTCAGGCCAAATTAGTTTATACTGTCCTAGTTAGGCCTAGGAACACTATTTTGGCCTGAAATTTGGTTTGGCCAGTAACCTAGGCACTGGCATATTTTTTCATGTGTGACCACGGTTAACGGATATGAAGGGTAGAAGATGATACTAGCAAATGTGTTTTCCATAAGCTACCTCATCTTTATGCCATTCAACTTTAGAATGTCCTATCTTGTGATTGTCATACCTCATACCTACATATTAGTTACCTGCAAGAATTGAAGTAGTCCATTCCATCGAAACCGCCTATGACGTAAATGTTGTAACCGACCACAGCGGTACCGTGGTACGCCCTAGGACCAGTTGGATCGACCTCCTCCACGCGCACCCATCTGTCAGCTCTTGTGTCGTAAGTCTCGATGAAATTCGTGGGAGAACCCCCGCTCCATCCTCCAATCGCGAATAGTATCTCGTGTGGAATCCTCGGTCTGGCTATCTCTGGAGTTATCACTTCACCATCTCTAAGAAGAAGAGGACAATTCAGAATGGTGCAATATAACTTATTCCCAAGCCCCCTTAAACATATGCTTAGGACAAACAATCTCCAAAGTGGTACAAATTGAAGGCTAGGCTAGGGGAAAGAAACCTTTGGGCAGAGATTCTTAAAAGAGCCTTGCAGAATGGCTCTCATTCATTCTAATGCCCAGCTCGGTCTTCAGGATATCATCTAAGGCACTGACAAATCTAACGATGTCATTGGGAGCGTCTATTAGTTATACCATGGAGGTGACATACGTCTCTGCGATGGTAGATGATGTGGGTAGAAACTTACCGAGAAGTTATCATCTCCAAATCGTACAAAAACTTCAACGTCTCAATTATCATTGGCCGGCTCTCCTCGCAGGACGTAACGAACGGGTGATCCTTCACCCTTTCCAGGAAAAACTGGGTGTCGAGCAGTCCCAGTCTGATGCACTTCATGAGATCGACTATGTGGACCTTCCTGTTGTCCGACTCGTGGTTGATCCATTTGAGTATCGTCTCCCAGACCGTCTCCTCGCTCTTGACGTTCAAATAGTCCGCATTTATGATCTCCTGGAAGTCCTTGAGCGGCAGTTCCAGCAGCTCGTCGCTCTGGACGGCCAGTTGCGGGAAGTTCTTCATTATGAATTTCCAGGCCTTGTTTGCAAGTTCTCGACAAAAGTGATTTCTGGCGAAGAGCATGATCCCGATGCAATTTCTCGGTTTCAGTATGCTCTCCAGGTAGTCGCAGCAGATGTCCAAGACTCCCAGGATGCTGAGGTAGTCGGCGGTCATGAGGACGTCGTAGACGTTCTGGTCGTTGATGTCCAGTTTCCGTAAGTAGATGTACTCCAGTAGGGTCTGCATCATCTCCTTTGAAACTCCGGGCAGATGTACCCTACTCTTGTATTCGTTGTGCAGGGGAGTGGTAAAAAGGGCCCTGTAATCAATCGTTTGGGAATAACAACACGTGAAGCTAATCAAAAGAGCATCAACAACATCAACAAAGGGAGAAATTTCTCTATTCACTGTTCAACCATGTGGAATCGCTAATGAGTTACACTGCACACAAAAAAACCCAAGAACTTTCAAAGGATATGGCTAATTCTTCAGCTTTTTCTATAAACTAGACCACAGAGCACGTACTCACCGAGCTTCAGCTTTGTAAAGCTTAAAATTATATTGTGGATGCAAGGATTTTGAATTGATATTGATGTTAGATCTTGGATTTCTATTATGTTGAATAAAATCTGACATTGCACTATTTCTCTTCAGTATCTCCTCCCTAAAATGCCGTACCTGAAATACGAACTGCAAGCGCAAAAAACAGCTCTATGAACAGGAATTTCCGTGCCATCGTCCAGTACAATGGTAGCATCGCAAAGCTGGTGTTTCTCCCAGAATTCGAAGAGGGCTTGCATAGCCTGTATACTCATACACCTTCCATTGCCGACATTGAGGGCCCTGCCTCCACTATCAGGCTCGCCCATTTCATTGTTTTGCGCCAGATTGTTGAGATAAACTTGCAAAATTAAGGATTTAGTACACGAATAATTTAGGTATATTGGATGAAGTTTCAAAGTATGATGATGAAAAGTCAAAATTGATAGATCATAGATGAATTAATAAGTCTGTACTCAGATCGTTATGTTTGATGAAATGTGTACTTTTATTACTTTGAGTCAGGTACTTGGCAGCGTTAAGGATCTTCATCATCAATATCTACAATGTTGCGATGTCATCACTGAAATTTAACGTTAAACTTCGACAATAGATATTTATCACTTGGATATATGAAGTACGTTTTTTGTTTTGTCAAAGGCAACGCTCTCTACTTCAAAATTGATGTCAGGTTGACAATGCTTGTCAGTATTCTTGGCTTAAAATTCGAATCCCAGAAGAAGCAATCTGCAAAGAGGCAGAACTTGTTTCTTAGGGATACAAAGAAGAAGACAATCTAAAGGCAAATGTAGGAGTTATTCATTTTGGAAAGCAAAATACTTAATTGACCTTAAAATAAGATTAGCCAGTTTTTCATCAGCATCAAGATTGATCACCTTCAGGTGTAGTAGCCTAGCCTTGATTTTCCTCATGACGAAGATGTTTCAAAGTAGGTGGATGTTGAATTAGATAATCTCCAACCCAAAATATCTCATACCAACACTGAAAGCACTCCCAAGATACCTATTCTTGCGTATTCGGATATCATCTTGATGGAAAAGCAGATTACATCTAATGCCCACATGTTTCCTGGGTAGCAGTGTTGTCTCTTATGAGCAAAAGAAGCTGCTTTCATTGATCTTCGACTCTCTAACTCCACTGAAGGGCTTCATTTTGGGACGTAGGTTGATTAGAAGTTGACTTCCAGAATCACACCTTGCAACATACAAATATTGAAGCCATACATCTTTTAGATGTTTAGACAAACGGCAAGTTTTTGTTTCCTATGATGGTCAGTAATTGGGTAATGGGTGCAAGGTTGTAAGAAAGAGAAGTCTTTGATTTCAAATTGGTTTATTGAAAACTGTCGACTTACGATAAATAAATAATCAACTATATTAAGACCTAAACAGACTAGTATAAATAGTCAAATAATCTCTGGTTTTTGCATCGAGTTCAACATCATATTATCCACGAAATATTGGCTCTTCTTGACGCCTTGCGGTAACGTTATAGAATCGAAGAACCTCATGGTCCAGGTTACAACCGTGAAGATAGCAGCGTTAGTTGGGAAAGCCCTGATGAGGGTGGGAGAGAGTCCACGGGTCAGAACGCCGTACCCTTCTGAAGAAACGCTCTTCTTGAGGCAATCGAGGGCGTTCAGATATTTGGGCGTCGAGTTAAAACCGTCCAGTTGGATCCTGGTCTTGATGACATCCACTGGATAGGTCACTATCCAGGCAGCCATGCCGGCTGTACCACCCGCGAATATCATCATGGCAGTGCTGACGTTCGTCTTGTGGGATCTCGTGAGGTACTCGTAGGTGACGAAATAGGCTGCGAAGGACGGTACTTCCCTGGCTATGGTCATATTGAGGCCTCTGTACAACCCCCTTATACCGTCAGCCTCGTAAATGCCTTTGATGCATTTGGTGAGGCTGAGGTTGGGTTCAGACACTTGCAGCCTCGTTTTCGCCAGCTCCATGGGGCTACAGACGAAGCTCTGGAGGAATCCTGCTGCGCCTCCAGCGACGAAATGCGAGAATAAAGAGTCCTGGTCTTTGAATTTCTTGCGTGTTCCACCCTGGACCCCAAAAACGATAGCGTTGATGGCCGCAACTCCCAGCAAGGGGCTCGAGATTCCTTTATATATCCCTTTGAGGCCTTCTTTGACCACCAGTGTTCGAACCAAGTGCAAAGATCCCCTGTACTTGGGATTTTTGGCATTGTCGTTTTGCAGATGCACTTTTAGAGTGTCTAGAGGGTGGCCAACCACCAAGCCAGCGCAACCTGGAACAGATAAATGCAAATAGAAACTTCAACTTTTTGTTGAGTGTATTAGTGAAAGGTAATTTCGTTTTCTCGTGAATCTCGAGAAAGACAAGGTGTCTTAGAGTATACTTCGATCATAAATCGACGTTTCGGCCGGGATTTCAGGCATTCTTCAGGATTCTGTATTAGATTTAATAAGTTTGACTTGACGGGGTCAGATATAGAGGTATGTGGTAAGGAATGACGAAATTGTTATCATATTTTCGAAATTTTTTCTCATTGTTGACGTCAATAACAGTTTATTTGTGTTGTTATGCTGAATATCGATAAGAAATTTTATTAATAATCAGCAAACCGACCTAGGTAACAATTATCAACTAGCGTTTTCGCAATATTTATCTACCATTTCATAAGGGTCATAATATTTGTTGATATTGGTAAGTGTAGATGAAAGTTTTTTTTGGAAAACTGTATCTACTAAAAAAACATAAATGCGGCCAGAAATTATTATAAGACACTGTTTGAGAAAAAAGAACGGATACACGAAGTAAATAACAAAAATGGGAATTCGAAGATGACTTATTATTATTTCACTCACCTCCTACACATCCTGCTATGAATTCAAGAGACATCCCCTGGGCTTTCAATGTGGTATGTATCTACGAAAATAGGCGATTCTGAGGGATTCTTATTGAGTAGGTATTTTTCTGCGAGGAGATCCAAATTGTTCGTATTTCTTCTCAGTTCGTGTGACATTGACTCCATGTACTTCAGGAAAGCTCAATTTATCTGGAAAACGGAACAAAAATGTGAATAGGGAAAATATGAAATAAAATTTTCTATAGGTGCCTGCTAAATTTCACTTCAGAGTTTCGGCTTATTATCTATCCACAGATACATGCAACAAAAAGTCTGATGAAATCGATGATTATACTGTAATTACATGAATTCGTTATTATTGCATCAGTATTTTCCAGTTGCTGATAATTTTTCGAGCGTGGATGCTTTAAAAAAATTAGGATCGGCACATTTAACATATAGTTATCTATGTACTTCTTCAACTAATAACAAATCTTGGGAATTTTCCGTAGGAATTGAACAACAAACAATTTGAGCAATCATATTCTTACAAACCATAAATAGTTTTGGATTTTTTATGAAAGAAGAAGGAGTTTGTGATGAGATAAAAAGAGGATTCGGAAAAATGTGAAATATTTTTCAGAAAATCTGAAAAGATCAATCATTTTTTATAATTGGTTTAGGTTAGGTCGCTACTCAACTATTGAAGTTCACAGGTGGTCAGAAAATGGATATTGAATACTGATATCGAACTACTCTAAACCCAAGCTTGGGTCCAAGAGTTACCTAGCCTAGAGTGCAGATATTTTTTTTTAACAAAAGATGTATGAATAATTCAATATTAGTACTGATATATTCAAACATGAATGGAGCATTTTCTCACCTTAAAGGAAAATGCTACAACAAAATAACATGAGACCGTAATCACTCATAATAACAAAAAAACGAAATAGGGTCACTTTGATCGAGACTGAACGTAACATAAGATCCGCAAAGATACTGAGGAATCAAATTAAAATAAAGCATTTAAATCCGGTGGTATCTATCAATTTGACCTGGTTGACTTATTTCATTACACCAATATTTGTACATAGTCACGGATCATTATTGTAACGCATCGGTTTATTTTGGGAATATTCCTTTCATTGAAAGAATACACGCAGGGTCAGAGGTCAAGTTCGAGAAAGAGGTCAATATTTCTCTTGAATATTATATAGAGCGATCAGTTAATTTCTGAATTATACGACTGAGATTTTTCCTAATTTTCATTTATATTACTAAAAATAAGCTCAAAAGATAATCGATTTGTGGGAACTGAAAACTATACAGGGCGATCCATATCAGTACTCAGAAATTTCCTTGAAACTTCGTTCCATAATATATCCTACGAATGAAGATGTTTTCTCAAAGTCGCTTCATAATTGATATATCTCGAGCAATAAACAACATATGGCTTTTAATAGCAATTAATTTAATATTCTCAAGAAATGCATTTTTTCCGACCTTTATCTTTATCAACCGCCTTGTCTATTTCCTATTATTTGCATACCGCAATTCAAGGACGTTTTGATTGGAATAAAGAAACATGGGAACGTATAGGAAGAAGTTCTTTTCCGTTCAAAGTTCCATGCATCGGAAAGTGATTAATGAAGGAGAAAAATTCCACAAAGAACAAAATAGTTGATTCTGTAAAAACTCATTGAAGATCATCACTCATCAATTTTCTTCCTTGACAGTAAATACTAGTAAAAAGCGGCAAATTTTTTCTTTCTACTTCTTCAATATGGTCATCGCTTTTCGCTATGTAGAAAATTTGGCAATGACTTAATTTTGAAATATATGGTTTTATGTAGAGATTGCCATGAAAAATTGTCTCCTGGTGTCATCTGGGAACAAAAATTGATTCTTCTAGATTCTAGACTCAGGAATCTAGAGTATTATGTAACTGATAAAGAACCAAGAACGATGATAAGGATATTATTTGCGAATGCAAATTGACTGAGAGTTTTCACTCGATAATTTAAGTCATTTGGAATGATACAATGGAAAGTATTGTTATTTTATTCTTGGAAAAATATAATATATCTATAGAGAGGTAGGTGTTAAATAACAGTATTGAAGATTATGAACTGAGAATGAACGGTGTCTACTGTAAAATATGGATAAACTGGATGATATCAAATATCCCAATATTTTTTGAATAGGAAATACATTTGTATATTTAATCTTTCTTGATATTTCATGTAAGTAATAATTCACCAATGCAACTGTAAAGTGAAGACGATGATGATAGTCGATATACCGGATATAAACGAATAGTTGTGAAAAAAATGAAGCAGTGATTCCTTGTAAGAAAATATTGTTTTTTTTAAGCAGACCCTGCTCACATTAGGCTCCAAAAATGGATATTTCTTGACTTCATCAGGTTTTTGTTCAGTTCATTCTTTTTGATTCAAGAATTTGTGAATTTCTGAATATTTACGCAATTCAAAATATTTTTAAGGTAAATTCAGAATTAAGTTTTTGTAGAGAAACATTGAATGGTTTAAATATTACCAGCAGTATTATTTGTCATATCTGTAAAAATTTCGCATACTTTGAGGTGAACGAAATAAAGGTAATGGGATATATTTTTCAGCTTATAAAAATGTATACGTACATAGAGAGTTATCCTCTACATTCTACTCTCTCAATGAAAAACTTTATGGGCACAATTTTACGTCCTACATCCACCCACTACGGTCATTTCTGTAAAGACCACCAGCAACCAGACCTTTCTCCTATCTATATTTGTTTCTCTCATGAGTAACAAATATCGTTTCTTTCGCAAGATGAGTTATTTTTATCTTATATTATTTGATTATAAATGGAAAATTTCTAGTCGAATCAGGGCTAATTGAATAAACATTGTCCGAGATAACCCTTTACGAAATTCTAAACTATCCAAAAAAAATTTAGCCACCTATTTTTTGTGTGCTCTGTTTTTTTTATCTAGATTTTGGTAACTTTACGTGAAATAACGAATTTTCTGAACAACTTCGACCTCTACATATCCGAGTTATATATACCCTTATTATTCGGTAGAGAAGCAAATATGGGTCCAACCCCAAAAATTCAATATTTTCGAATGCGATTTAATACTTTGGTAAGGAAGTCTAAGCAATGCTGATTGAAAAATCAGTAGATAGGACATTTTAACATTCCATTTACACCCAAATAGTGAACACAACCACAAATATTTTGCCAGGAAGTATTTGAAACTTCCCGCCTTCGTCCGAATCGATATGCACCGTGTAGGCGTCGCGACGCCTCGTACACTCTACCCGATCAGCTGTTTTCTAAATCGAGACACTCAAACAATTGAACCAATTGCACCGAGTTAACCCAAAGTAATTCGAGTTGCGATCGTGATGGTGTAGTTTCAATTAATAATCGATCTAGTCGCATTTGTGACTTGTGGTTTCTTAACCTCATTGTGGAAGGATGGATTCGTTCCTCCAGGTTAACAGTGGTAACAATCTGTTGGGATCGCCGACCAGTGCTTGTATTCCAGACGATGTTTCTTCTATTTGTCCTTTGATAACGCCGTCACCTCCGACAAACGCTTTGGTGAATCCTTTACCTGAATCTCAGGATGCTGATGAGTACAACATCAGCAATGAGCTGGTGTGTAAGCTCCAGCAAATTAAAAGTAAGTATTCATAGTATTTTAATATGTTTAACACTAATGGCAGAATATGATTCCCCAACTGAAGAATGTTATATGCTTGAAATCTAATAAAATATGTAGGTATATTCAAATATATATAGTTAGTCGCTTTAATTCCCAAATGGATAAAATTTTCAGTATTGCAGTACATACATACCATAAGGAAAAGAGTATGTTTGCGTATTACACATACACAAAATATGGTCCTCATGGCTCTTGATAATAAAATGGCTTAATCAAAAAAAGAAACTCATTTACTGTAGGTGTATCAATTTTTGTGTGGTATCTCGATAATGGGCTTTTCCAACTCATTTGATGTGCATTTTTGAACAGTTTTATTCCACAGTGAAGGTAGTTCTGAACTAGGACTCTCATCAATTTTATGCTTTGAATCACAAAAACGATGAAAAAGTTAATTTTTCATTCATTCAAGCAGGTGTGATATCGTCAAATCAGTGTTCGATATTGAATTTTAAATCTCTAGAACTACATCAGCAATCTTGGACTTAACTATAATCTAGTTCTTGATGATAAATTTGTGTTGATATTTTGAAGAAAAGAGTTTGGGAATGATAATCCAAAATGTGTAAAATCTCCAGGGTTCTTATTATTTTGTTCCATTTCTTATTCCAGGTGGGAATAAGGAAGATGATTCGACATCCTCAAATTCCTCGAATTTGGCTGAGCCAGCCTGTGTGCAATTGCTCAATCATAAGAACAACTCCAGCAGTTTCCCCTTCATCATCAACGACGACGAGAATATAACTCAGGTGGGAAATCTCCCTGTATAAATTTGCAGTATTCATCTATACATTTTTTTTCAGGAATCCAATGGAAAATCCCAACCCTTGCAACTCACCTTCAGGAATCCACCAGACAACTATTTCTTCATGTCCTGGAATTGGCCCCTCATCCGTAAGATCTCCCTGTGGACCTTCCTAGCAGGTTTGGCCGCCATGGTAGCCTTGGTGGTGGCCATGATATACTCACTACCCAAAGTTTGCAACCCCCAGGTGGAATGGTACCAAGGCAGGGTATTCTACGAGGTATTTCCCGCCAGTTTCTACGACACCAATAACGGAATGACCGGCGATTTCAGGGGTATATCCAAGAACGCGGATTACATAGTGGCTCTAGGAGTCAGCGTTGTGAGGCTCAATTCCATTTTCGACACGCCCAGATATCCGGAAGATTACAAAAATGTGACCAGCCTCGTCAACATCGCCAAACCACTGGGGAACACTAACGATTTCGAGAGCATGGTCAACCATTTGAAATCGAAGAATTTGAGCGTAGTTCTCGATCTGCCAGTGTACCCACTGGTGAAAGAGTTGGCCTTCGATAAGAGAAATTTGGTGAGGAACCAAAGCTCGGAAGAATCCCAGATTGATCATCTAAGAGCCTCCAACCAGGGGGATCCGATAGAAGAGGCTCTCCTCCACTGGTCCAGATTGGGAGTTAGAGGTTTCTACTTGAAAGCCTTGGAGAATCTGGCCGACGAGCCAAATCTAGGATTTTACCTGAGAAAATGGAGGAGGTTGATTGGTTTCGATAGAATCCTCATCGTGAGCGAAGCCGTTTTGAGGAAAGCCCCATCGGAAGAAGTTAGAGATCTGGTGATGAACAACGTGAATTTAATAGATATAAAACTGGAGGTGGAGAAGGGCGCCAATGAAATCACCAAGAGAATCTACAACGTCGAGAACAGTACGTTGTTTACCAAAGCTGGAAACCCATGGATTCATTGGAGTGTAGGAGACGAAGACACCAAGCGTTTGGCGAATAGACTGCCACACGGCAACTCAACTCTAGGAGCCCTCCTGCTGAACCTGATGCTACCAGGGACTCCGTCCATATTCTACGGCGACGAAATAAGTCTACGCCAAATCTACGATCCACACGGTGATAGGGAGGATCTTAAACACGTCCACCAACTCACCCCCATGGCTTGGCCCAACCTGAAGCAGAGATCTTTTGCTTGGCTCCACGGGGAAAAGACCAGAGTCGATTTCGAGCAAGGGGGTCTTATATCCAAGATGGCGTCGTTGAGGAGCGGCTCGCCATCGATTTACATGAACTCTGTGTACAAGAACGAGGTGAATAAGGCCAACGCTGAAGTCAAGTACAGCAAGCAGGATCTGTTGGTTATACAGAGATGGTACCCGAGAAGGAAGTCCTACGTTATCGTTAGCAACCTTGGGAAGCATAAGATTGAAGCCGATTTGTCAACTTTGTTGTACAGGGGGGAGGTTATAGTGGGTCCTAGGCCCGATTCTTTGCCTGGCACGATTTCCTTCAAGGAAATCGTTTTGTGGCCTGGAGAATCTGTTGTGATAGAACTGGAGTAGGTAGATGAGTGATATTGAAATTTGAGGTTGTGGAGACTTAATATAATGATTTTCTTTACGACTTTCTTGTTATTTTCATATGAAATGAAATGTACCTAGTTTCCACGATGTCCAGGAAGCAAAAGAACTCTCTGACTGGAAATTATGAAATGATAGGGGAAGGTTTATTTATTTTTCTTGGTTGGAAATAAACTTAAAGTATTCTTTTTACCTTTTATTATCATTATGTAAGGGTCAGAACCTAATTATTATGGCCACACTCGCTAGAGAGGGAGCACAAACGCCATGTACTGGTCGAAAACTTTTCTGTGGTACAGGAAAATACAACTTAAGAAAGAGTTTCTGGAAAAGGAAGACACCAAAAGAGGAACACTCTGGAGGAATCTGGAGGATCATGTCAAAAAGTTCCTTCAGGATTCTGAAACTGTAATATCCAAGAAGTATTTGGATCTCATTGGAGTAATGAGGAGTTAGCCTCTTCGAAGCCCTCTCAGATACTTAACTCTGGAGCTGGAGGGCGAGCTATAGATGGCGCAGATGTGAAAAGAGCTCTGATAGGTGGCACAATAAATCTTGTATTCGTAGTGGAATGTAACCTCCTTACTTCGTCAAAGAACTTTTTGTAGTTGTTGGGAGGTTGTAGGAAAATCAAGACGATTTCACAATGAGTAATCAAGTATTTATTGCTCTTAATAAAAATGATGGCAGCACCATACACTTGAATGAAGCATGAACAATTTCGATGCAAAAATAAATAAAAAATTAAAACAATATAATGCAATATATAATCAGTTAAAGTCTAATGTAAGTTGAGCAAGTGTATTTATTTAATCTTCATAATTTTCATATTGTGAAAAACTAGTTGTAGTGGTAGAAAAAATAACTTTTATATACACGCAGGAATGGCTTCGAATTGTTGGCATTCCAGTAAATCAGCAACAAGATAAACGTCATAGTTTTACCAGAATGCCAAACGTACATGACTTGAATTATCATTAAAAATATATATACTGCAATGATGGCACCCTGAGTATTGACAATGAGTTGAGTTGATATTCCGGACCATCTTCTTCTGGTTGGAGGAGAAGATCGTCAAGAATGGGATTGCATAGTCTTATGCTTGGCTCTTGGATCTGTTAATACGTAATTGTTCGGAGTAGCCCTTGGGATCTCTGGCAGCTTGTCTCCCGGATGCCTATGGCTCACCATAGGTGTTTTCCTAGTTGTCTTGTTTATTTTCGAACTACTTAATCCTGATACAGGGTACTTTTGACGGGTAGTGCTGCAGCTAAAAGACTGTCGCGGTACTGAGTCACCCGGGTGTTTAGGCATAACAAATGCTTTAGTCTGTTTTATCAGTGACCTATCATTGCACAAGGCCGAAATCAACGGCAAGTCCATTTTCTTGCTCTTCTCTCTCAGAGTACGAATATCCAAAGCGGTCGGTTTATCCGTAGCAACTGTTAACGGCACTTCACATTTTCTTTCACTACTGCTAATCTTGCTAACGTTCAACTCCATTCTCCCTTCCCTCTTATCAGGCGCTGGAGGTGGTGGGGGAGGCAGCCTTCGAAACTTTGGCGGTTGGTTGTCCAAAGAGTTCAAGATGTTGTCGTCCGATTGAGTCCTCATGAATCTACTGGGTCTATTCGGAGGCAGAGGTGGTGGGGGTGGTTCTAAGCTCCCAGTAGACGATATGCTTGGTGCGCCATACACTGGCAGTTGAACGTAGGAATCGGATAAATTCTGACTCGATGAATACGTGCATAAGTACGGGGTACTCCTATAGAATACTGGTTGGTTCTGAGCCAAAGCTGCCAATATAGATCCTTGCTTAGCCTCTAGATACTCCTGCTTACTGATGGCAGGTTCTTTCAGTGGAAACACCACGAAATCAACATCGCTGTACATCTGTTGTTGGTACTGTTCGATTTGCGACCTAGAAAGCTGGCTGGTATAAACTGTGGCCACTGCCGAAGGTGGTGGAGGCGGTGGATGTCTTGGAGCAGGCGGTGGAGGCGGAAGAAAAGTACAAGGAACCAAGACATTAGCTTTACTAGCCGCGACATCCAAATAGTTGTTCGGAGAAATTATAGCGTTGATTTGGGACGTGGACCTAGGTACTTTAGGAGGTATTGGAGGCACCAAAGCACTCGGTTGTGAATAGCTGGGAGCTGCGTTAGAGCTGACAGCGCTGGTTTGCGCCGTTAAGATGCTTGGAGATCTCGTCGTTATCAACCTAGCGTTCGCCTCGCTGGAGGAAGGATAAACAGGTGGTGGAACAGGTATCGGATTGTCAGGGTAAGGAGGTGGGTGTCTAAGGCTCAAATCCAACCGGCAACTGGTATCGTTGAAATCTAACGAAGCGTTTTCCTTAGGCAGTTTGTTCAACTGTGCTGGATAAGGTGGAGGAGGTGGTCTGAATCTAGACTCCACACTGTCGATTCTCACAGGAGGCACGGGCAGGTACGACTTGTAATTAGATGGTAACGTGACGTAGTCCGAGTCTGAATCCAAGGTGTTGCTCACGTTCTTACAACTGGGATATTTCCCCTTCCCGACAATAAGATCCGACAGTTCCTCAGCTGACAGCAACGACTGTTGCTTGTCCGTGGGGTCGCTGCCGTCGCCGTGGAATGAACCCGAATTGCTCACGTTGGAATTCGACCTATCCCTGAACAGGCCGTCTATTTGATCTCCTTGGGTGCTGTATTGTTCGCTGGAACTCAGGGTGTAGACCCCGCTGGTGTGGCTGCTAGGAGCCGGCCCAGAGGTGTAGACCACTTCGCGGGTGTCCAACTCTATGCAAGTGGCGTCGCTCAAGACGGAGTTTTGGGCCGTGTGGGAATATCCGAGCTCGAGACTGCTACTCGTCGATAACCTCCGTCCAATCTTGGATTCTGAAACAAATTTAGGTTAGGAAACGATTGGGGCTAAGAGAGAGGTCTCTTTCATATTATATATCTAGTAGCATGCTAGTTATAGGAGATTACTCACTTGTTTGCTTCGGCGTGACAACAACAGTGCTGCAGGACGAGCTACATTGCGATCCTGGACACTTTCCGCTTGTCGTCTTGGTCGAACTCTCCGACCTTGGCGGCTTAGACATATCGTCCTCTTCTTCTTCTTTCAAAGCGAGAGACGCGAAGGCTGCCGTTGCCGAAGCTGCAGAAGTACGGCTACTAGCAGGCGCACTGTCCAGCAGGTGTGCTAGAGCCAAACTTTCCATCGATTGAGCAGGAGGACTAGTTATCATTATCTCCAGTTCATCTTCGGAATGAACCCTGTCACTGACAATTCCAGATGTCGTGTTGGAGGAGGTAGATGATATGACGGATATCCTCTGATTGCCCACCCATCTCTGTCTTTCTTCTTCCTCTTTCTTGGCCTCGTTTAGCCTTGGCGCGACAGCCATGCTGAATTGGTGGGTGGCTTTGCATAGAGCCAATAAGAGTCTACTTTTCTCGTCGCTGCTGGTGTACAGAGTGAGCTTCTCGTGGCCCGTCCTTATCTCGAATTTCTTCCTTTCGAAGCTGAGTTTCCCGATGGAGCTCCAGAGGAAAATGGATGGGGGGTTGTTGTCAGGGCAGACTCGAAGACCACGGGCACATACAGCTAACAGGATGGAACCTGGAGCGGACTCGACTTTGGAAGCTTTCAATCTAAAGACGTGTGCGTTCACTGGTTCCATCAGTTGGCATGCCTCTGCTATAAATTTGGTTCTGGCTTCCGCCTTCGAAAGACCACTGTGGCTGCGGTGAGTAGTCTCGATGGCGCGAAGGGCAGCTGGGCCTCGCATATTCGGCGGTAGATAGTCCTCCGGTCTGAAGCAGAGGGACTCGTGGTAGTCCCCGAAGTCCGCTTGTAGGGCCAATCCCGCCAGTTGGTTGGCCTTGTCCCCTGCGGCCCCAGAGGCAGCGTTGAGCCGCAGCTGCAGGTAGTAGTGGTGGCGAGTGATGTCATCTCGGAGGAGAAGAGGACTGTCCACGTAGAACTGCACCCGGAAATAGAAGGCAAGGGCTGGTCGACCATTAGCGTCCAGACCATGGCTGTGGGAGGATCTCCAACTCTTCGGGGCGTACTTGGATAGCTTGCTATCTGGTTCCGCAAAGAGGTATTCTCCATCTGGAACAAAAAGATACAGATCAAAATAATGTCCAGGCATTGACCACAGATTCCCAGAGAGAATTATGCACCGTACAGTCTGTCCAACCAACAAAGCTAAATTGCACATCGTCGACCAACAAAATCAATCTTATATATCATGTAATGATGCTCGTAAATTTGAAGGGTAAAAAGTACCAAATCCTTGTCCTAGTTAAACGTTCCTGCCTCGTCGAGGAATTCTAAAACGTTCGACAATGGCGTAGAGAATATTCCGAGCGCATAACTGAACCTCCCAATGACGAAAATTCGAAGTGTTACTTTTCTCGCCAGCTTTATTCAGTTCTCGACGATAAATCATTGATTTTGACCAATGTTTCGAGGCACGTCTGTATTCGGTTGCTTGAATACTTAATTCTCACATTTTCTGAATACAGAGGAATCTGCGGAGGTGATTATAATGTGGACTTATAAAATCTGCTTCTGGGCAAGGCCCTCACTGAAATTTTACAAAAAGGTGTGTGGAAAATTGAAGTTTGTGAAATATTTCGTAACTATTTCAAGGTTGGTCAGCTGGTTTCGAAATGAATTGTTTTTCTCGACAATCCACTTGGACCAGAACCAAGACTACTCTGTGATCTGTGACCAAAACTGCTTGGACCCACCCCTGTCCGTTATACTCTCGAAGATTCGGTAGTTCTTCGCGAGGTGAACGCAGATCGAACGTATCCCCAAATGGACAAGTGGCCTGTCTCTGCAACCCACACACCTGCAAGAATGCGAAGATTGTCTTCGGGTTTCAACATATTCTATTCATTCCTCACAGATTTCTCGGGAGGAATTATCCGATCGTTTCTCTGAATATCCATTGCACGCGCTCGAAACGAGACTGTTATTATTATTCGAAATAATAGGAACTAGAAGAGTGGAACGTGGAAAAATGCGAGTATAATTTGCGGTATCTGAATCGACGATGGTCGATAGACATGACTTACGATCTTGCCTCGCGTACATCAGACGATGCCACTAATGATAGACATCCAACTTATCGGGATCGTTCTAAGGAAGCCGGATTTCGGCAGATCTACAGCCTTCATATTCATGAAAATAACATAATATTAGTGTAACGGGTAATATAGGAGATTCGTCCATACTGACAGGTTGCGTAGATCCGTCGTGTGTCGATTTACCCACCCCTGACGGATACACAGATTCTCAAACCTCGGATCTATGACCTAAACTTTCTGGTTGGTTCATCTATGAACTAAAATTTATTGTCCATTATACTCTGTGCATCATATTCTATAAATACTAGCCACAGATTAATATAAAAAGTTCTTCATTATTAGTCTATGATGATAGGCCATATTGAAAAATCGTTCTGGATTAGGAATATGAATTATGCGGTAACTTGAGTTGTCTGCTGCATTGAAATCCGCATGCACGAGTTGCCTCCACTATCTGTTGATTCTTAAATGGACGAGTTCTTTCATCCAGAATTATTCAAGTTCCGATGATTGGTAATCGAGTTTTTCAACCTCTCTGATCCTCTGCTGGCAATTCATCTCCTCGTTGTGATTATGCAATGTCTAGAGGTCACATGAAGAATTTCTGAATGACGAATGGTCTCGGATGGTTGGCATCGAGAATTTTGAATTATTTATGAGCCAGCTTTTTGCAGCTTGAGCCTGTGGGTATTTGCAGTGTAAAATGCAAAATTTTTCACCATCGTCTATGATCTCAATGGAAAACGAATCATGATCGACTTTTCACCGGACTTCATGGACCTCTGTCCCGTTTTCGAGGGAAAATCTGGCTCATCATTACCAACTATTCACTCTTGCCAATTGAGAGCCATCTATGACTGCCCTACATGCCTTTTAAAATAGTCGTTTCAGTAAAGACGTCGCGATACAAACCTTTATCGACGTAAAGAATGGACATCCCTTCTGAATGACAATCTATGTTATCTATGACCGCCCTACAAGTAGGTAAGAGGGAATGGCGGCTCATGTCTACTCTTTCTATGTGAGCCTAGTTAACATTCTATGGTCGGTGATGACGACTGATCTTACGAAATCGTTAGAAAACGAATGCAATGATTCCTTCATGAAACGGGTCTCAAACGCCCTGGAACCATCGACATGCCATCTGCGCCCCACAATTCGTGTACTCAGTGTTGCCAATAGTACCAAAAAAAAACGAATTTCTTTTGTTGGTCCAGATGACGGAGATTATTCGAAATTCTGTGCCCGTATTCATATTAATTTGTCCATCTATATCAGGAGTGATTGTTGTGGTAGATAGTATCAGCATTGGAGGGGGGTTGACCGGCGGCGGAGGGCGGTGACGTGACTGACGAAGAGAGGAATGCGGTCCGACGATGCCACATTCTTTCCTACTGGCTCTCTGCTCTCCGCTCTTTCGAACCGTGTGCACTGTCTCTTTCTTTTCTGTGGTACTTTTGCCGGTACAGTCAGCGACGAAAACGACTCGCGGTCAGGATTTTACTACGTTTTCAGTGAATTTATTAAGGGATTTGGTGCATGTGCCGAAGATGAAGGCCGAAGTTCTTCATTCATATTGGTAGTTGAAGGATGATGCTGGCTGAATTGAAGGCCACAGAGACGTCTAAAGCTACTGGTTGAAGAAACTACATTTGTATGTCCTAGTGGGCGAGGAATTGGCTTATTATGAAAGTTATTCGAAGGAAAAATATCTTGTAGCTTCAGGGATTCTACAGGGAAATCTTCAAGGGCTACTTTTCTTTGCTGTCTAATTACGGATTGGGTTTTTGTGGCAAGCTGTTGGCACCTCTGTCCTAGAGAAATATTCTGTGTATTCTTTTCTTGAGCATTCTTATGATAGAGTTGATTCACGAAATAGATAATTCGCATCCCTCTTTGTATAGTTACGTATGTATATGATTTTGATGATGCTCAAAAGATTCAGCTACCCTAATGTGGATCAAACTAAGCTTAGTTGTCAAGCAATTGGGAATATCTCGCAATATGGGGATATCGCATGGAATTTTTCCGGAGCTGCTTCTCTTCACCAAGAAATCTTTCTATTAATTTCTGGATTTCTCGACAATCTAGGCTTTGGTTGACCTTGATGTTCTGGTTAGGAAGCTACAAGCTTTTGGGGCTACCCACCAGGTGGGGGGAGGAATATTTTCATTTGAAGGGGTGCCCCAAGGAAACACTTCAGGTCCAATTATTTTCAATGAATGACTGAGATGCAGAGGATTTAAGGATCAGTATCTTGCCATCATGAACCTCTGATCCATCAACCAAAGAGAATATTTTGAAAGTTTTAGGAATAGTATAGAGCATATGTTGCTTGGAACCTGATAATTTTAAAGGAAGAGGTTTCTAGTCAATATTCCAATGAATTTAAATCGTTTAGCTGTTCAGCGTCCGGTCTACAAAGATAACATTTACACTGCAGAAGATGAATAGATGAAAAGTGTCCTCTTATTTATGGATTTTTTGATCTGGGCCTAGAAAAGGAGCATGGACGATGATTTTCCATGTAGTACCAAGCGTTACCGTTTCCACAAACGGTTCAGTGACATAGTGTGGCGTGTCCTTCGCGCCTGATGATGAAGGAAGATCTGTTACCGCAGCCTACATACTTGCATGATCATTTCTCGGAATATAATAATTTATTCTTGCAGACTTCTCGGGAGAGAGAACACACTGCATGTCCAAATGAACTTCTTGGAAGCAATTTAAAATTTTGCCCCGATCATTTTTAGGAATACGAGGCCATAAATCCTTGATGACGGATGATGATAGGATGCAGGAATTCTTCTAATCAAGCAGCATGTAAACAAGATTTTTTTTCTGGGAGTTGATTGGGAACGAGCACTGCCAAAAGATCTCGTAACTTGTAATCATCAATTAGACCACGAAAAGAAATAAATATCACGGTTTTGTTGGTGCATGACGACGACTGTGGTTCTAATGAAGAGATGCTAGGTATAATTTGGTTGTTTTTCAAACTCGTGGTTTCAGGGTGATTGTAATTGGCTTCGGATATCATCGCAGGCTGGGTATTTTGTCTAATTTCGTGTTGAAATTCGAAGAATTCAGGAAACATCCGGTGTGAACAATCGCTGAATTATTCCAACTTCCGCTGACAAAGAGCCAAGGCGCCATTTGAAAAAAAAACAGAAAATGGGAGAGGATTTTCTTATCGCCCTCAGGATAAATACAAGCCAAGGCAAGGACAAGATTTTCCGATACATTACGTCCTTGTTATACTTCAAGAATGCTTGAGAAAAAGGTGTTAATTTTGACGTTTCTCCAAATTGATTTTTTTCCTGTTGAGCCAACAATGCTGAAACCTTTCGATCGAAAAATTTCGAAGGTTGTTCATCAAATATTGATCGCTCCAATAACAGACTGTGAAATACTTTTTACTGCACGATTTATGCCCAATTAGTTATTGAGTAATGAAAACTCGATTCTACGATTACAGTATTTATACCTCAAGTAGTAAGTTTATTTGGAAATTTTAGGTCGTTGATTTATAGCTCGTTACAGCGACGAAAATTTTATGTCATCTGGAGATCTTGAAAATTTAGCCTGAAATTTGCAACATTTCATTCATTTATTATTCAAAGCATGAATTCGACAGCCAATTTGTCCAACAATCGAGAACAATCTGAGAACATTCGAGCTTGAATATAGTGGGTCAGGTCAAAATGCCCGCGAAGATATTAGGAGTAGGCTTGGGGATATCAAAATTCAAGAATATCGATTAAAATCGGCAATGTAAAGGTCAAAATTCAACGGTGACACAAACAATTAATTTCTTATCTGTGTTTTTATGAATGCACGCAGTAGTTCGAGAACATCATGGTAGAAATTCCACCGTTGTCGCCTGATTTATCTCCTGTTGACTATGCCATTCTAACAAATTGAAATTCGAAGCTGATATGAGGGATTATCAGACGAGGGTGAAAAATTAGTGAACGGTCAGAAAAATAGGATAGCAAAGGCTGGTGGAATCAAATGATGAATAGACCAGAAAGATGATAGGAGCGTTATACGAATAGTTCGAATGTTTAGAATGTTACCGTTAATTTTGAATAGCGAACAGATCTTTATTATAATGTTACTGGCATGGGTATCAGTAGAGACTCACTTTCGTAATATAATTTTGCAATATAAGTTCAACAGAGGCGTAACTCGTTTCAAAATGGGTAAAAATTTTCAGTTCTCCCCATTCTCATATACAGGGTGAGTCTTTGACTCGTACAAATATTTTAACAGTAGATTCTTTATGGTTCTTCAACAGCCTGTATCTTTTAAACCGAGCCGACTGGGAAAAAATGGTATAAGAAAAAATTGTTTCTACTGACCTCAAGAATTTAGACTGTTTGAGGTCAAATTTTTTTGAACTCTCGTTGTAGACAACAGAGTTGGCTTCAAGGAGGAATTTGGAAGTTCTTACAAAACCGTTGTCGTTTTTCTCACATGTTACAGATCAAAATTCAGTGTCATCTCGAGCATGGTACCACATCGCAGTTGTGTTTTCGAAAATCCGAGTTCACTGGTGAATGATCGATTATAGAAAATTTTCGATACCTCTCTTATCGCGAAGTACGATCGCTGCCAGGAATTTCTAGTTACATGATACAAAATTAATGCCGTGTTGTCGGTGTCATCGCTGTGGCAATAAATATTTTCGTGCATGTAAAACGATATTATACAACATGTCAACATGTCATATTTCATGACAGCATGTGGCATTCCACAGTCGAATATTTAACGGATCCAGGTCAGGATTCGTTGGTTTCAGCATTCGAGACTTACTTATTATTTGCCAGAATGCTAGTCGCAGTAAAGGTCAAACGTACTCGCGTTTGAATAGAAGGGGTTGACGATGTGAATACTTGATATTTGATTGCCTCTCTGTTGGTCAATTTAAATTGACCAACTGATCGTGATAATCTAATTCTAATTTGGGGATAACCCGATTGGATTTTTCAAATCTTATGCCGGCTATCTAATCCAAATATAGGGTGGGTAAAATTCGTTGTCTACCAAGGGGATCTTGAGATCTATAAGAGCTAGAAAAAGACGGATGACGCATTTCCGAGCTCTTTATTAGCAAAAATGAGATTTTGACGATTTCAAAAAGTTCTCATAACTTTTCTGTCTTTGAAGTTACAGATCTGGAACTTGAAGCTTCTCAGACACTTTTACACGAAGAATCTACTGACAAAAGATGTTTTCCAATTCGAAAATAAGAAATTGAATAAAAGTTCGCCTAACGATTCGAAATAAAAAAATATTTTGAGCTCGTCAGTGGATTCTAGGTAAAAAGTGCCTGTAGAAGGTTCAAAAAAGGACGAAAAAGTTGTGAGAACTTTTCGAAAACGTCAAAATATCGGCTACGGTTTTCACCATTCTTAGTTTCTCTGAAAAAGAGCTTGGAAATTTCATCCGTTTCCTTCTAGCTTTTATAGTTCTCGAGATTCCCTCAGTAGACAATGAATTTTGCCCATCCTATACAAACAGGGTGTGGTAGAGCCAGTTGACGAGCTTCAAAGGGCTATAAATGGCAAATGTTGGCAAAAACGGTTTTACGCATTCGAATCAGTAGGAAATATAATTTTTGTACCCTAGATTTGAAAACGATATCGCTCATAAGGCGGCGATACACTGACGTAGTCGATTTCGTCAGTTTCCGACCGCTTTTGACCATGATTTCTTCGGTTATTCGCTGCTTGAGCTGTGGCAAGGTGTTTGGACGATGTTCAAGGACCTTATCTTCAAGGTAACCCCAAAGAAAGAAGTCGCAGATGCTCAAATCAGGTGTGCTTGCAGGCCACATCACACTCAGTCGCCCTGGGAACTTCTGTCTGAAAACAGCTAATGAAATTCGAGCTCTGTGGGCTGTAGCCCCATCCTATTGGGACCAGGTATCACCCAGATCGTGTTCTCCAGTAAGTTCTTCCAATTCAGGCTGATGGAAGTCGCCCAACCTCGCTGGGAAGTTTTCCTGCGCGGAAAAGTAAAGACCAATCACCCTGAATTGTGACACAGTACAACTTTGACTTTAGATGAGAGGACTAGTATTTCATGGAGTTGACAGGCTCCAAAACGCCTGTTGGGTGAACACAGAAAGTAAAACGTAGGAACAGTAAAGCCTCGATGCATTACGATCCAAATCATGGTACCTACTAAAATGCTTTCCCTAAGGAACACTTAGAGCCCTTTCCAGACCTCGGCTGTCTTCTCAGTGAGCAACCACCCTGCATCCTTCCAATCTAAACCAAACGAACGAAAGGTCAGGAGTGTCAGGACTCGATCAACCACAGAACCGAACGAACCTTTGAATAATTTATTCCTTCGCGTTTCGAGGCTGGATTTCTGAGATTTCGACCGTTTCACGAGATTCGTGCACGTCTATGCCGGAATGGCATCCGAGGCACGACCCCCTGCCTCTGCTCCGGACTGTACCGGAACGGGCGCATTCCCGGAGTATACAAATGATCTTGATCCCCCCCTCTTGAGCGGCCCACTCAGAGCACAGCTACCTGTCTTTACCGCGGCTCGCCGTGCACTTTTTTACTCGTTTGTTACCCGCAGGCTGTCTTCATTTTTTATTGACCTGGCCCGACTGAAGAGATGCTAAGGCGCGGGCCCGCAGATCGGACTTGGCTCACGCCGATTGAAAAACGTAAAAATTCGTTAATTCTCCTTCTCTGACGACCCATATTGACCCTAAAAATTGTGTTGAATGAGAAAAAGGGGTTGTTATATCGATTTCTGCTAAAAAATCGTTCAAAAACAGCGATAAAATCGTGAACAGAGATAGAATGAACACACCTTTTGCCTTGAGATTGTTTTACACTAGTTTTTCGTTGATGAATTCAGAAAAATGTTGAAATAACTCCAGAATATCATTTTTCAAAGTGATGCAAAAAGATTCCTAAACAAATATTGACAAAAAAGACATTCAATCGAAAACGATCTAGAAATAAAGCATTCATAAATTAAGCAGGCTTTTAACATACACAATACTTTTCTTCCCTATTCCCTTTGAAACCAATCAATTGTACAAAAAAGGAAGTATATTTTGATAGAATGAAAACATTCTCAGAGAAAACATACGAAAGCACTGCCTTGAAAAAAATAGGACCCATTGCAAAGCGGACTCAATAAATAGATCATTGATTAGAACGTGGATAAGAACTCTGTATTTATCGCGGTATAATTGTGTAAACAAACAATGAGCTGAATATCATCGAAATTCCGATGGAATCGGGTCCGGAGGATGCTGTAGTCCGGCCCGGACTTTAGAAATACCTTTGGTCAGCTGAAGTGGAGCTACCACTCTTGAAATAATTATTTTATCTACGGATGATGTCTGAAGAAGAATTATATGCCCAAACCCACCTAACTACCAAGTAGTTTGGTGTTTCTTGGCTTTTTTCCTTTTTCAATTTTTTTATCGTCGGACTTATTAATATGGCCCCTTATTTGGGAAGCGTTTTTTTTGGGACTACCAATCCTAGACGGGAAATTAACTTCTGAAATTCTGGGAAGATGCAATCAATGAAAAGTCCCGTAATGATATACCCAGGATCCACGTAGATTGCTGCTTGGTATTTTTATACAGGGCGAGACTTTGACTCGTACAAATATTTTAACAGTAGATTCTTGAGGTCAAAAGAAACACTTTTTTCCTTCACAATTTTTTTTGAATCGGTTCGGTTTAAAAAATACAGGCTGTTGAAAATCCGTAAAAAAATGTTATTTTTAGTCATATCTCACAAACGGTTGTATCGAATGAAATGAATTTCAGAATATAGTTTTTCATTTATTTGATGAATCTTTCTCAAACACAAGATATAACCAACGTCGTCCAGTTTTCTCATTATGACATCTTTGCAGGTGCTACCTTCAAAGAGCTACTATTTTTTTTAACAACAAATCACCCATTAATATTTTAGCAAATACATGTCATTTTTCGGCCAACATACATGCGATTTTCTACAGGGTGTTCGGAAGAAAAAGCTTTTCTCACCGCAAATCAGTGCAAGTCCGTACAGGTCCGTATCCAGCATGCCCTGTTGGGCGAAGTGGAGACATGTCTGCTGATAGAGCTCTCTGACCCTGGATTTGGCTTGGACGATGAAGTAAAGAGTCTGCTGGTGCAGCAGATGGAGTGCCAGGAACCTGGCCGAGGGGGGTAGCGCTGCTGCTGGGCTGCACGCGACTAGGGGTGCGCTCACCGTGCACAGGCCGGCACGCATGACCCACTCATCTCTTCAGAGGGGTGATCTCTCACCTGCAAAGGGAAAAACATGAGGAAAATACGTATTTGTCGATGTTTGAGTATGCTACACAGTAGATTTTTGGGGTCGAAAGAAACACTTTATTCCTTTACCATTTTTTCCGAATCGGCTTGGTTTGAAAGATACAGGCTGTTGAAAAACCATCGAAAAATGTTATTTTTAGTTGGATTCCTGCTATGAATATTCTCAAATAAATTATCATTAGAGCAAAATACTCTACTCATTCCCGAATCCAGGCTTAAACCTTCAGAAAATATTGTGTTCTCGTGAAGACAGAGGCGTACTTAGGGTAGTTCGTAACAATACAGGGTAAGGGTTTGACTCGTACAAATATTTTAACAGTACATTCTTGAGGTCAAAAGAAACACTTTTTTCCCTGACCAATTTTTCCGAATGGGCTCAGTTTTAAAGATACAGGCTGTTGAAAAACCATCGAAAAATGTTATTTTTAGTTGGATTCCTGCTATGAATATTCTCAAATAAATTACCATTAGATCAAAATGCTCTTCTCATTCCATAATGCAGGCTCAAACCTTCAGAAAATATTGTGTTCTCGTGAAGACAGGGGCGTACTTGGGGTAGTTCGTAACAATACAGGGGAGTGTTTGACTCGTACAAATATTTTAACAGTACATTCTTGAGGTCAAAAGAAACACTTTTTTCCCTGACCAATTTTTACGAATCGGCTCAGTTTTAAAGATATAGGCTGTTGAAAAATCATCGAAAAATGTTATTTTTAGTTGGATTCCTGCTATGAATATTCTCAAATAAATTACCATTAGAGCAAAATACTCTTCTCATTCCATAATGCAGGCTCAAACCTTCAGAAAATATTGTGTTCTCTTGAAGACAGGGGCGTACTTGGGGTAGTTCGTAACAATACAGGGTAAGGGTTTGACTCGTACAAATATTTTAACAGTACATTCTTGAGGTCAAAAGAAACACTTTTTTCCCATAACATTTTTTCCGAATCGGCTCGGTTTGAAAGATACAGGCTGTTGAAAAACCATAAAAAGATGCTATTTTTAGTTCTATCTCACAAACGGTTTTATCGAATGAAATGAATTTCGGAATATAGTTTTTTATTTATTTGATGAATCTTTTTCGAATACAAGATATCACCCACGTCTTCCAGTTTTCTCATTTTGACCATTACGTACCAAGAAAATACCAAAAATTCAGAGAATTAAACTCTTGAAACTAAATTGGGCACTATCTAATGAATATTTGAACGTTTTGTAAAATAGAAGTATTCTTCATGTTTTCTCATACGCCGTTTTCGAGTAATTTGATGTTAAAAAATCAAAAAGCATCTGTGAAATTCGAAAAATTGGCTACTTTGGCTGAGTACAACATAGATGTGTAGTCACAGATTCAGCTAGTTATTTTGAATTTTGTTTTTCCAGGTGTGGCACAGCTCATTATGAAAAATCAAAATGGCTATATCTTTTTATCAGGGCCGAATCGAGAAAAATGGTGTAGGAAAAAAGTGTTTCTTTTGACCTCAAGAACCTTCTGTTGAAATATTTGTATTTTTTGATCGGCATTTCTTGGTGTGGACGCGCCTTAACGTGGTCAATTTCTCTGTTTACCTCTGGCGCACGGATTCGAGAGACGGATGATTTCCGGTCAAGATAATTGAGTTTCAAAAATATCGCAGGAAATACCTGATATGGAAATCACGAAATTCCACGGCTCGTGAGATCTCCACGTTATATTGTTGAATATCAAGTTCTGACTCATTTTCATTCGCTCATTCGAAGACATTTGCGTAACTTGTTCGTCATTCATTAACTACGATAGAGCGAAATTGTGGGAGATATACACGACGACGACGGTCAGCGAGTGCTGCTCTAAGAAAATGACGCTAATTGATCGCATCCTGATTAAAACTGAATGGACAAGTGAATGACGTCGTATAATTGGACTACAAGAAAAAATATGGTGTATAATTAAAAATTAGGTATCATAATTTACAGCGGAAATAACAATCAAGAGGTATGGGCTCCATCCATAACTTTTTCGAAGAAGTATATGATCGATATGCAGTACAATACAGGGTGAGTCCTTGACTCGTACAAAAATTTCAATAGTAGAATCTTGAGGTCAAAAGAAATACTTTTTTTCCATATCATTTTTTCCGATTCGGCACTGATAAAGAGATATAGCCATTTTAAGTTTTCATAATGAGCTGTGCCACACCTGGAAAAAATAACTAGCCGAATCTGTGACACTACACATCTGTGGATCTTTTAAACACAGTTGTATTCAGCCAAAGTACCCAATTTTTTCAAATTTGACAGATACTTTTTAATTTTTGACGAGGAATCACCCCTTAAACCATTCAATTACACCCTGTACATTCGATTCTGGGGAATCTTCAACGAGACGAACGCGAGTGAAAACATGAACTGGAACAAATGAAAATTCCCGATTTTTTATACCCGCTAATGAAGCCTTCCAACATCCGTGTTCCAGCATAATTCAATGGGAATGATTAATATCGGTATTTCATTTATACGCTACAAACAATGAAACTCATTATCAATTAACATAATTATGGAGGAATGTTAATAATAACAGAAAAAAATTGATGACCTCAACTTCCAATTACTCGAGCTTAAATTGAACGTAGCTCATCGCTGATGGGTTGTTTTTGAACAATTTCGTGCGTTCTCTATTCACTGCTCAATATTTATAGAACATAATTTTATCCATAAATCATATTATGTTAGTGATTGATAACACTGAAATGATATATTGGCCGATTATTTTTCAGAAAATTTGATTTCTTCTTATAGACGTACTTAACAATAAACAACGTTTAAACATAGATTTTATATCAACTAAACGTGGTTTCAGAATTTAATGTATAATAATTATTTATACAGATCGATCATGCTGCATTTTTCATGAAATAACATCACAAATCTACCTTTCTTGAAATTTCTCGACAAGGCAATATAAGTCTGGCGAGAGAGAAGGCTTATCTCGAACGAATAACTGCGTTCGTGTGATAAGATCACCTTTCAACACCACCACGTTTCGCATGGAAAATCTGCGATAAAAAAAAACGTCAACCAGGTACAATTTCAATTACTTATCGCGAGACATTACTGTAATAGGCATTTACCGTACGAGATATACCTAGGAATTCAGGCAAGCTATTATTTTATCGGGCGCGACCTGCCTACATCGAAAAGATTTTCGAAGCATCCGTGAAACATGCATTTCCTCTCCGAAGTCGAACAAGTAGGTAAATATTTTTGAATGTAAGCAGCGTGTAGGCGCAATCTACGTTTCGCTATTATTATTGAGACGGCAATTTTCAGCGGAGATAAGGAAATGCCGTGTTCGCCTAGGAATGCAGGTTAAAACGTTGAATGTGGCCTATCGTAAATGTGCATGAATGACAGATACGGGTAACGTTGCAGCAATTCATAAGGTAATTGCGAAGAGAGGAGTAGTCGAATGTCGAATCTAGGTAACCTCTGAAAACTGCTGACCGTCGTTTCGGGCCTATTGACCCTCCTCAGAGTAGTGCAACTACGGTGTCTAAGTTTTTAAACATTTTTGTGTTTTGACCAGCCTCATGGTTAGAAGAAATCATATTGGCACGATTGCCATCGCACGTACGAGGATATATTGAAAAATTCTTTGCCTACTATAGAACCAAACAAAATTTCAATGTCAAAATATTTTATTACTCAACATATTCTCCTCTTAATTGGATACATTTATTACAGCGAACCTGCAACGTCCATAGACACTTAAAAAAAAATGTTTCTTCTTGCTATGCAAGCCAGACCTCCACAGCTTTCATTACCTCCTCGTTGGAAGAAAATTTACGACCTTTTAAACTTTTCTTCAGTTGTTTAAAGAGATGATAGTCAGATAGAGCCAAATCTGGTGAATAATGGGGGTTTTCTAGTAATTCAAACCTTAAATCACGAATTTTTTGTATGGCAACATGAGATTTGTGTGTAGGGGCGTTGTCCTGCAAAAACAAAACACCTTTGGATAGCTTTCCGCGTCTATTCTCTTTAATTTTTTCCCGTAGAGTGGTCAGTAATGTCGAATAGTGATCTCCGGTTATTGTTCTACCCCTATCCAAAAAATCAATCATGATTACTCCATGGCAATCCCAAAAAACTGAAGCAAGAACTTTTCCAGCAGATTTTTTGACACGAAACTTCTTAGGTCTTGGAGAACCAGAGTGTCGCCATCCCATCGATTGTTGCTTTGTTTATGTATCGTAGAAATGTGCCCAAGTCTCATCCATAGTAACAATTCGGTTTAAGAAGTCTACATCGTTTTCAAATCGAGCATAGATCGAACGCGATGCTTCTACCCTTGCACGCTTTTGGTCAACATTCAAACATTCAGGTATCCATTTTGCAGCAATTTTTCTCATGTCCAAATTGACGTGAACTATATGATGAACGCGTTCGTATGAAATATTCAGTGCTTCAGATATTAGTTTCAGCCCAATTCGACGGTCTGATAAAATCGTGTCATGAACTGCATCGATATTTTCGGGGACTGACACAGAAACTGGCCTTCCCGATCGGTCATCATCTTCAATGGAAAATTTATCTCTTTTGAAGCTTGCAGTCCAATTTTTCACGGTCGCATACGAAGGACATTGATTACCAAGGGTATTAAGCATATCTTCGTAAATCTGCTCAACTCTTAACCCTTTTAAATACAGGTACTTGATGATAGCTCGATACTACAATTTTTCGATTTTCACAATTTCGGTGGACATCTTCTTTCTTTTAATTAATTGCGTAACTGTGGTTTACTTTTTTAACCTCAAACTTCACACTGACACTTCTAATGAGTAATTGTTCGTTGCTATGTTAACGCAATATTTTTTTATGCATGGAACTGGTGTAGGCTAACTAGATATCAATACACCCTTGTACTTCGAAAAATTATTTTTTATGTATAGATATGGCCTTTTTTGATACCTTATCAATTGGCCAAACCCTTCAGTTTAGACAGATGATGGATTATTTCCGAAGAATCAGGCAGAGTTTTCTTTCAACCTTCATTCTCTGGCGACAAACCTCCGATATTACATCGTTATCTATCGGTATTGATTAATGTCGAAACCATGTTCTCTTCATCAACCTGATCGTAATTCAATACATATACTTTCCTGGCGGTTAACACTTGCGAAATCTAAAACGATCCTCGAATTTGTCAGGTCGTACTTACGTTTCGAAATTAACGCAGACGATTAGAACATTAGAAATGTTGACATTGCTCGCTCATTTGTGAAATATTCCTATTATTGGACTAACCGCATTACAACCTGAGGTATTCCAACGATTCACGCTATTCAGTTATCGATACGATAAACAAATATAAGGGAGTTGAAGTGCGCACAGAACGTTAGCCTGAACGTAAACGTTAACGGGACAAATAACGTGAAATATAACGTTTACGCGTTGTAATGAAATTTGAGTTGAAGTGCTGCCATCATGAAACGTCAGACGTTAAACATAACCTATCAATTTGGATTTTGATATCGTTTTGCTGGAACTCTCTTTTATCTAATATCTAATATTGAGCCTCGACAGCTGGAATAATATTTGGATTATTGATGTTCTAATGATTATATGCATAATAAAGAGAATTTTCAACTTGGAAGTATTTTATTATCAATGAAATGTTTAAGTGTTAGCCTCAAGTTGAATACTCAAAGGTGTTAGACACATGAGAATCGCAGTGGAGTTTCAGCATTTCCTTACTGAATGTAATCTGATAAGTTTCAAAACTTAATCCTTTTGATAACTTTAATATCAATGTTGATTTCCTATAACATTTGATTAATTATGGGAAAATACACAGGAAATGTAAACAATGACAGTTTGAGGTTATCGAGAATTGCATTTAACAATCAAAATTCGGCCATTCGCAAGACATCGGTGCTACTCGTTTAACGTTCGGTTAACGTACGTTGATGTTTAAGGTATGCGTGGGAGACCGCTAGTTTACGTAGGCCGTAAAGCTGACGCTAACGTTAACGTTAAAATCTGACGAAGGAGCATGCGTAGATGTCAATTATAACGTTAACGTTTACGTTCATGGCGGCACTTCAACTCTCTATAATCGAGGAGTATTTCCCCATACCGAAATGGTCCTATTCCACCGGATGGAGAGTCGTAAGAAGTGATTCACGTTGAAAAAAAATCAGAACCAGTGAATCATTGCGAAGCCATTATTTTAATATACGAAAATTCTTGTCATTCTTGAGACGTGCGTATTGCGGGGAAAATGTCTGTTCAACACTTTCACCCAACGCATGGTGATTTTTACATGCAAAGCGAGAAATCCCAGATGGTACCATTTGTTAGTATCACCGCTCTAACGATAAAAATCGTGTTTTCTCCACGACTTATTGGAATTCGTAGAGTTGAGGAATCACCAGTAGACTCGTTAAAAGAACGCTCGCTTGATGCTTCATGCAATCAAATCTGATTAGTACAAAAAAAAAATGGTAAAGGAAAAAAGTGTTTCTTTCGACCCCAAAAATCTTCTGTTAAAATATTTGTACGAGTTAAAGACTCAGCCTGTATATCAAGCGACTGTTTAGGGTGTCTTCTCTCTCTCTTGGCATGATAATCAAATTGAAGCAGCTTGAAGAAATGGACTGAAGAATTCACATTTTTAGGGTCCATAGGGATCATTGGAAAGCTTTACCTTTTGACATCCTTCCAACAGTTCAAAGCCACAAGATACAGATTCTGTTTGACGATAATATGGCAATTAAAACGCACCCATCGCTGCTGCTATTGCATAGTATACCTAATCATTCATTCATACTACTATATTTTACTCCTATGCATACTGTATGATGCGGAGAAAGTTGTTCTACTTCGTACGGTTTCAATAGTCCCAATTGAGTTCCATTCAATTTATTGAAATTTATGGATTTACCATTTACTGGATGTGGACGCGAATTCAAAACTTCTTCATTCCGCGATTTTCTTGGAAGTGAATTCTGTCCGAAATGTTGTGTTATTGCATAACTGAAATCTCGAAAACAATCCTCCAATTTAAATGACAGATGGCTTTCAGCTTGGCCAACTCTTTTGTTTTATTTCAATTTCTATTTTATTTGCTGTTAAAACTCTCTTATCAGACCGTCAAATTGGGCTAAAACAGATATCTGAAGCTCTGAATATTTCATACGAACGCGTTCATCATATAGTTCACGTCAATTTGGACATGAGAAAAATTGCTGCAAAATGGATCCCCAAATGTAGTAATTGTAAGTAATCATGATTGATCTTTTGGTTAGATCCCCTAGGATAACCCAAAGACGTCAAGAAAATCACATATATCATCTGGCCATGCTTCAACACCAAAAATTCTGTTGGGTTTGGTGGGCTCTGTAGAGATACTAAAGTGACTTTAGCCTTGGGACTTTTCTTTACTTTCACAATCCTCTCAAGAGGAGCATTCACTTATGCCAGATATCTCCTGGATGGCAATTATGAAGCCTCGGGAAACAACCTTCCTGAGGTCAACTAGAAGTTTGACGCAGATATGTCATATGTGTCAATCGGTTTCGCATTTTACTTTCTGCAGAATGTTCGACGAGTGATCTTGTTGCAGCCCACCTTAGAACTAAGCATCACAAACTACTTGATGAAGTTCTGATGAAACAGCCTTCATGAAGACGTCTTCTGCGAGTTCTGAGAGGCTGTCTTCCAACCGAAAGAGTTCTACAGGCTTTGTAGCAGTTCTGAGTCTTTGATGAACAGTTCCAGTGGTAAAGTACAGTGAGAGTAAATGTGACATTGACTAAAATTAAATGAATTGGCACTTGCACATGTGTTCGACCTGCTTGGGCCATTCAATTGCTCTGTTGGCATGGTCATCGGAGGAAACTTGTCTTGGCATAATGAAAATTCGTTTTCAATTGCATAGAAACGTTTGATGTCAAGGAAGGCTTCAAGAGAAAATCATTGATATGTGCATTGCTGGAAAATCTGTACATCTGTTTCTACAACCGTTTATGTTATTAAAAAAGGATGAGATCCCCAACTTTTGACGAGCAGTATATCCCCAAACCGAAAACGAAGCGTTTAGCGAAGATACAACAAAGGAAGAACTGAAAAAGAATCTCTCTTTTCTCCCGATCGTACATTAAACGAGTTTGAAAGATCATTGTACCAGTTGAATGAAGAAGAATCTATCGCGATGGAAAGTGAGTCGGTGCGAGCGTTTAGGAAACGCCTCGAAGTGAAGAAACAAGTCTAGAGAGGAATTTCCGTTGCCGATTCTCTCTCACAACGTAAAAAACATTCTAGACGTCCATCTTTGGAATCCCGTCAGGCGCAGAGGAAAATGGAGCATAATTTGCATTATTCAAAGTAACAAACTCAATTCGATGTGATGCAGGATGTCATCTATCAATTTGCATGAGGAGATTCCTGTGAGAATTTATATTTCGGTGGGGTTACACCAGAACTTGTTCTTCCTTATTTCGATCGATTATCAAGTTGGTTATTCAACAGTTTCCGCTAGAAGCTCTCAACTGATAAAGTTATAAGAGAATCATATAACAAGTTTCGCATTTTTTCATCTTTCTCTTCAGCTCAGTAACTGAAACATCCTATAAGCAAAACTGATCAAAGTAAAGATGAAATAAACAAGTAAAAAGTCTTTGTGTTACTATTTTTCCATTTACGAAGGGTAAGAGACTATATAGAAATATTGATGCCTGTTTGATTGCGGATAATGGTGTCAAGAATGATACAGTGGTAAAGCATCTATTGTTAAATTTCTGAGTCAAGGTCATCCTTTAATTCTTTTGTTGATACAGACTATAACAGCCATTATCAGCGACTATTAAAAGGAACAATAGTATCATTCCTTTTTTAGTTATGAATAAAGCAGGTATACCAAGGAATAATTTGAGGCATATTCAATTTCATGCATTTCGATTGCCGAATTATTCAATGATTGGTCAATATGTTCTGTGCATCCAATTTTAAAGAGCTGTTAGTGTGAACTGAAGAAAACACTTGCTAGATCGATTCAGATCATTAGTTGATTTGATTCAGACAGATCATGAGCCTAGAAGGAAAGTAATTTTATTGGTTAATACTTGAGATTTGAATTATGTGCTTCAATACTTCAAAAAATGTGGATCTCAATTCTTGATCTAAGTACCTATACAGCATGATGAGACTTTTATGGATCTTCAAATTTCTCGTCTTGTTTTCCTGTAATATATCTATTCTTTCCCTGCCAGACCTCGTACATAAAAAGCTCTTCAGCCTTGAAATAACCAATTCAAATGAGCTCCCCTGAAAGAGCCAATCCAGAAACGATTTCCATGCATTTTTCAAGATAATCATGTGTCACTCGTATTGTTTGAATAATTGGAGAGACTGAATGATGAATGTCTCTGAAATGCTTGAATACGTTATGGCAAGGCAGCTCTAACAACAGTGGTAATGATACGGTAATGAATCGATATCACACCTTCGAATACAATACAGGATGATTTGTTTTATTGATAAATTACTGGGAAAATAATTTGACGTCTACGGAGTGATGGTCCGGCTTCACGATAAGAATTTTGTTGGAGTAATTATGCTGTTATTGAAGCAACGGTGAATTGATGTTTCAGCAGTGTAATGATGGGTCAGCTTCCTTAATAAGGTATGGACATGAGGCCAAGCATGGCCAGAGAGTATTAAACTAATAGAATGATGTCCCTTGTGGATTTTAATCAATTGAATCGTTTCGTAACACATCACTGCTAACATAAACGACCTTGTAGTATCAATCTCTGATCCAGGAAAAAATGAATGCCCGAAATGGTGTTTATATTCACTACAGCCAAATTTGAGTCAAAGGAAGAGCTCTCGGAGATTTTGAATCAGACTATTAGCTTTGAGCACTTCAAAATAGCACCAAAAACAATTCGAACCTTTCTGTCGTACGAAAATTCATTCAATGAGAGGTTATTTTCGACTCCATAGTCCGCTGGAACTATTCTCACAGAACTCTAATCGTAAATTCGACAAATTCCATAGTTTACTCAACTACGAGTTTAAATTACAACTCAGTCCCCTTCTCGATGAATATAATGTATCATTATTGTACTATTTACTATAACTGTTATTTCCCTATTAATTTTCAGAGGCAGATTCCATCAACACACGATTGTCTAGCGCCAAAGAATTGATAACTTAACGAGATTTACGGGAAAAAAGACGCCGAAGAGAAAGGAATTCAAACCTATTCACAGGAGGTGCTATCAGCACCTATAAGAGGTTTAAGTGATAAATCGTTAGAGAAGTAACACATTATCACCTAAAATGTAGTAAATGTTCAAATTGACATGTTCACCATTCACTATCAGTGACGGCCAACTTTGGGGACAAAGCGGAGGTACTTCAAACGACAATGAGTGATTAGGAAGAGTCGTTTCGAACAAAAACTAATCTCTTTTCCTCGAGATAAAGCCATCCCGGCAAATTAATCCTTCCTGATGCCTTTAACAGCGTGAAGATGGTTTTTAGTCAATTTTCTTGGATTTCACGTTGTGAAGCAATATTTCATTTAGTCAATTTGGCTAATGCAGCCAAGTACCATCAATTCCAAACTTGTCATACTAGATGTCGAGTCCAAGGTCATGGTCAAGTGAATAAGCAGCAATTATGCATTTATTCGGAAAGAATACAAAACGTATTTCCTCAAGCAGTAATGGATGGAAATGAAGTGGGGAAATAATTCAGATCTCATGATCCTTCAACTGCATTTCAACGATAGCTGATATTCTTCATGTACAGACTGAAACGCTGCCAAGACATAGAGGGAAAACCAAAAATTTTTCATTTTCTAGGAGCAATCTACGAAATACTATCTTGATGATGAAAATATTAGAGGGAGAAGCAGTTTTAGATCAACCCTTGATCTTCTAATTGTAATCTGATATTCCAGAATTTAAGCAACTGATCAACATCTTCTAGAAATGAGCTCTAAATGCAGGTTTTTCAAGAGGAAATTCAATCGGGTCCTCATCTTCAACTTTTCTGTCAAAATTCACTCCACGTATAATCTAGAGGTGAAAATTTGAGGTGTAGCAAGATCAGAAAGGTGTTTTCTTTCGCTGCAGTCTTTACCAAGCGCGAGTTTATATGATTTAGAGGCTAGCCCATCTTGTATTAATTCAGCCAAGACCCCAACACCCCATCGGTCAAAAATCGGAATAATAAAACAAAATCGAGAGAGAATAATTAATTCCTTACTCAGAACAAAAACAAGTTTTTCGTTCTTATGAATTTTAATTGAGTTTTAAATATAGACGGTCAATATATACAATTTAAATTCGGCGTAAAGTTAAAAAAAGAAAAGCACCATAAATTTGCATGTTCGTTATCTTCTACGCGACTATTCCATAGGGATGGTGGAAAAATGTAGGTTTGATAGGAAAGGAAGGAAGAGTTGTCAAATCATCTAGTGTCGGTGAAGGAAACGTACCATGTAGTTAAATAAACCAATGGAGGAACTGGTTAATCCGCCGAATTGTGTGTAAATCCTTTATGGGCCAAGTGGAAATTGCGGAAAAACTGGAACCACTAGCACAACACACCAACACTTCTTAGTCCATAACTCCACGTGTTCCAAGTACTCTGAAGAGCGCGCATCAACCGGCAAAGGTGTTCTTCAACTAAATTTCCCATTTCAACTCTGGAGCGGTCAGGTACATTCTGAAGCAAAACATCGCTGGAATGCAGTGGACCAGTTTGAAGTTATTAATGATTTTTACCCGCTGCCTCATTCACATTCACCTCGTAGCTGTGCGACCGAATGGTACATTCTAGGGATTGGCCGAAGAAGTCGATGTGCGATGGTTCGCAGTCGATGGTACAAAAAAAAATGAAAAATTTTAAACCCACCAATAAATGAAGGGGATAACAAGCTTTCAGTCGACATGAGGTCCATGGTCTTCCGCTCAAACTGGACATTGCTCATTTCGTCTGCTAAAAATCCAAAGAGGCGTAAGCTCTTAAGCTGTATGTATCTATCTGCACAATTTACCACCACTTGTCACTTCTGTGACAATTTTCCTGCTAGGAAAATTCTCAAATAAATTACCATTAGAGCAAAATACTCTTCTAATTCCAGAATGCAGGCTCAAACCTTTCGAAAATATTGTGTTCTCGTGAAGACAGACGCGTACTTAGGGTAGTTCGTAACAATACAGGGTGAGTGTATGACTCGTGTAAATATGTTAACAGTACATTCTTGAAGTCAAAAGAAACACTTTTTTCCTTCATCATTTTTTCCGAATCGGCTCGGTTTGAAAGATACAGGATGTTGAAAAACCATAAAAAGATGCTATTTTCAGTTCTATCTCACAAACGGTTTTATCGAATGAAATGAATTTCAGAATATCGGTTCTCATTTATTTGATGAATCTTTTTCGAACACAAGATATCACCCACGTCTTCCAGTTTTCTCATTATGACCATATAACGTACCATAAAAATGCCAAAATTCAAGGAACCCAACTCTTGAAAGTAAGTTGGAAGCAATCTAATGAATATTTGAACATTTTTGTAAAATAAAAGTATTCCTCTTGTTTTCTCGTAAAATGCGTCGTTTTCGAGTAATTTGATGTTCAAAAATTAAAAAAAAATTTGTGAAATTTGAAAAATTGGGTATTATGGCTGAATACAACTCTGTTTAAGAGATCCACAGATCTATAGTGTCACAGATTTAGCTTGTTATTCTGAAGGTAATTTTGTTTTTCCAGGGGGTCTATATAATTTTATCAGGGCCGGCTCGGAAAAACTGGTATAGGAAAAAAGTGTTTCTTTTGACCTCAAGGATCTACTGTTGAAATATTTGTACGAGTCAAAGACGTCGTTTTTTTCTGGAAAAATTCCGGAGATTACTGAGGAATAATAAAACTTTTACTCCTCGCAACATTTCTCCAAAAACCCTTACCTATTTTAGTAAATGTGCCATTATTGAACAAACGTAAAAAACGCACAAAGAAATCTCCGTCAAGAAGGAAGTTAATAACGCATTTTCCACTCATTTTTCCGCCATCGATTTTGAAAAGCGTCGATGTCGACGAATCGCCCATCCCTGGTACATTCGGTCGAACAAGTACGGTTGGTATTCAGAGATCTAGAGGCTACGCCGTTCGTAGTAAATTTATGGAGGCGACTGTACGCAACTCAGGTGTGTATAGTACCTGGGTTGAGATTACATTCCTCGAGTTATGTGCTGCATTCCAGGCGGTGAAAATCCATGTAACCTCGAACAGGGGTCTTTGGCGCGTTCGTATTAAGTCGTACTCACACCAGAAGACGCGGCACACTGCCAAATATCGGCCTGGTACCGATGAAAAAACAAAAAAAATACCTCGAGAATCGAAATCGTTTTAGAAAAACGTAAATATCTCTGATTTCAAGAGTCTGGCTTCAACGCTTTAGGAAATGCGTTTTGCTCTTCAATTTTCAACCCTCAAAACGAGAGGATCGGAGCGACAAGCTGGGAGGATCATTGTAGGGTTGTACGCTATTTTTGTAAAAAATTTCATCGAGTTACCTCCAGAAATTTCGGAGAAAAAGCCTGGAAGGCTTTTAGTGGATGGATTTTTCTATTTTGATGTAAACATGCAGAGTGTTACACAGATACGTACCTACTTAATTTGTCCTTAGCTTCAGAACGTCTTCTATTGGCCTCTTCAACCCTTATCTGACTTTTCGTAGTCTGATGCCGCTAAAAACAAATCAGCAAGTTTCTGCGTCGAATCTGTTGTTTTAAGTGATAATCTGATTTACAGATCCAATTTGGCAGATCAAATCTGTATTCTGTATCTTTCATTATGTGCGTAAACATTCAGGTGAATCAAACTTTTGTAATTTTCAAATTTTTTCTGGTCTGGTGAGGGTGCCTAATAAGCTAACCTTCCTTCTGATGAGGATTTGAATGGAAGGCGATGCACCTGCCTCTTGGTGTGAATTCGGCTTTAGCCTGTAATGTTTATTAATCCATTCTTGTGGTCGGAGGTGGTGGGGGTAGAACAATCGACCTTGATCATGGTCAATTCCGAAAAAATGATGATTTATTGGAAGATATGAGCAGTGAGAATAGGTGTAATTTGGCCATGGGATTCGGATATTTTATCACGAATAGTTTAGAGTTCATATTCTGAGAAATATGTAATCTGTGGTTCGAATTAGATGGAGCCAGATCGAATTTCATATCAGGGAGCTTTATCATCATCAAATATGTTTCTACATCTTGAAGATATCCGATATCAGTGGATACTACAAAGTTGGGCCAAGATTTTCGGCACAAAATTAGGAGAACCCTTTTTTACTGCTCCCTGAATTTCGCCTTTTCTTTTTATCTCAGAATACGGTGATACGAAAATCACTGAATTTGGTACATAGGAGTTTTATGATATGCGAAACCTTAGTGCTATCTATTTTGTAAAATGGAGCCCCTTGAGACTGGGCCACATTACACATATGTGGATCTTTTAAACAAAATTGTATTCAGCCGAAGGACTCAATTCCTCAAATTTCACAATTACTTTTGAATTTTTGAACATCAAATTACTCGAAAACGGCGCATTATACGAGAAAATATGAAGATTACTTTTATTTTACAAAACCACAGCCTGTATCTTTTAAACCGAGCCGATTCGGAAAAATTGGTTAGGGAAAAAAGTGTTTCTTTTGACCTCAAAAGGTTACTAGGCGATCCTACCAATCAGAGAACCATTACGAAAGCCAATAGATGGCATATTCATAGAACCTAGAATTCTTATCCGAAGGACAGACAAATTTTTAAAAGCCATCAGGGCTTAACAGATTTTTCTATAAAGAACAAGTTCTCACCAGAAACGAAAGCACTTGAATTATGAATTCGTGAGCTTTCGTCTCGCAGGAACCAAATTGCAATAAAATCATTTACCTTCCTCGTTATTCACTGCTTGACAAGCCTTTATTTGTATCTTATGGTTGCCTGGTAACCACTTACGTAAATACACACCTCCAAATATTCACCAGTACAACATGGATCGCATGTACGAAGCCATCAGTTTGTTCCGTCGTAAAAAATACGATGAATGCATAGAAAAATGTACCGAAATCCTAGACTCCAATCCTCTGGATCAAGCCGCTTGGTGTTTGAAAATGCGCGCCATAACTCAGAGAGTTTACGTGGACGATATAGAAACGGAGGATGCTTTGGAAAGTGACATTTTCGATACTAACATCGTTGCCACAGCTCCCAGGCCAGGCACATCGCTGAAAACTTCTGTTGCATCGACTTCCTCAAACAATTTACCCTTCAGGTTAAGTATAAGATATTTTGTTCACAGTTATATCTCTTCCAACAATTCTTCTCGATTGTAGTGCCAGACCAAGGACCTCTACAGGTCGTCCCTTGACTGGTATTGTCCGTCCAGGAACCCAAAAACGACCAGGTTCAACTCTGGAATCCCTGAAAACCTCGCGACCACTCACAAGCCAATCTTCCCGAGCCATACGAATAGGCACAGCCGCTATGTTGTCCCAGAAAGATGGCCCTTTCATCCAAGTATCAAGGTTGAACATCAGCAAGTATGCAAGAGACCCCTGCTTATCAAAGCCACTCTTCGAATATCTCTTCTACTGCGAAGGGGACGTCAGGAATGCAATGGAGCTGGCGGTACTGGCCACTCAATATTGTGAATTCAAAGATTGGTGGTGGAAGGTTCAGCTGGCCAAATGCTACGTCGTACTAAGTTTACCCAGAGAGGCGGAAGAACAGTTACGAAGCGCCTTGAAACAGCAGAATCACGTGGAGACCTTTATCAGATTGAGCAGGATATATACCAGATTAGGTGACTCAGAAAAACCCAAAAAACGCCTTCAAAGTTCGTCGTGAAGTAGGCTATGGAGTTTTGACAGTTGTCATTTCATTCTGGTTCTATAGCCTACTAGACGAAGAATGCTCGTTACATGTATTATGTGATTATGATGGCTCGTTTCAGATCAACCATTGGCAGCTTTAGATGTATGCAAAACGGGTTTGGAGGTATTTCCCAACGATGTTACGCTTCTGGTGGAAATGGCAAGGCTGAATGAAAATCTGGAAAACAGCTCTATGTCCATCAGGTTCTACAGGAGCGCCGTCATCGAAGATGCAATGAACACTGAGTCGATAGCATGCATAGGCATGTATCATTTTTACAATAATCAACCTGAATTGGCTCTCAGGTATTACAGGTATGCTACGGATCTGTATTTACTGCCCATTTAATTTAATTTTGAATATTCTTCTAGACGAGTTTTGGCTATGGGGGCTCATTCAGCTGAGCTATACAACAATCTAGGTCTTTGCTGTTTGTATTCTCAGCAACTCGATTTGACGCTTTCCTGTTTCCAAAGGGCGCTAGATCTAGCGATAGATCCCTTGATCAAGGCTGAGGTCTGGTACAACCTAGCTCACACCGCCTTAGTAAGAGCAAAACAACATTTTTCGATATTTTTTACTTCCAACGAAAATTTCAGGCTGCTGGAGATCTAGAATTGGCAATACTCTGCCTCAATATATGCATAAATGCAGATCCTACACACGCTCCAGCTTTCAATAACTTGGCGGTTTTACACCAGAAAACTGGTCGGAAGGATTTGGCCAAGGTATATTTTCAATCTGCGAAGAATTTGCAGGAAGATATGGAGGAAGCCAATGCGAATTTGGAAATATTATTGAAAAAATAATGTAAATATAGGAGAGAATAAAAAGTGACTGATGGTTTTATTTCAAAGTGCATAGAATATGACTTTTCTTGAACGATTTTTTTAATTCCACCCTCTTGTGACAATTTTTGTCAATTCATACATCATCAGACTTTACGCCATCGTGTCATGGCTCAAAGCGAAGAGAAATCCCTACTGGAGCTGATAGATGAGCAGCAGCTCTTGAAAATTCAGGTTTTCTTCGATCGTGAAGAGGGAAGGCGTCTGGATGAGCAGAAACTAAAAGATGTATTGTGGAGAGTAGCAAAAGTTGATTACCCTGATGAAGAATTCACGATTCTCTTCAATAAAATCAACTTATCTAGGTGAGAATAGGAGGAAATCGGAAGCTAAGGAAGAAACTGATTGAACAACCATTTTGGCTGGATTCCATCTGCAAATTGATGAACATACTTTCAAATTTACAGCAGATTTAGCCTGGTGCATAAAGATTAAAAAAAATCTTCCTCGATTCCTTCCAGGGACGGCTTCGTAACCTGGGACGAATTCATATCCTTCCTGATCCTCACCTTCCAACAAAAGGAGATCCAAATCGGATACGAATCCTTGGAACCACCGATACCATCATCGCCCACGATGCTGAAGAGCATGCATCGCCATCCTGTCAACACGATCGCCTTCTCCCCGACCGTCAGGACCGACAGGACCATCAGCTGGAACGACGGGAGCGTCATGACGTGCAGCAAGGATGGCTGCATAAACTACTGGTCCTTGGACATGCAGCACGAGAGGCAGGTGCAGTCCTCTTGCATCCTGCTGAAGGTTAGTAATGGTGAACCTTGAAAAGAAGACAGTTAGTCGAAAGGATGCGATGTTTCAGGTATCCACGACTTGGGTGCTGGCAACAGTGGTTATGCCAGACGTCAGTATAGTGTGCACGGCTGGTAGCGAGCGAGACTTGAGATTCTACGATACCTCGGCCAGGAAATTCGAGTTGAGAGTGATGATTTCTTCCATTGACTACGCAGTCTGTGCGATGCACTACGTCTTCAGTCAGAACATCAACGAGGAATCCAAGCTGTTGATGGGTGACCTCCACGGGAACATAAGGGTTATTTACATCCAATCTGCTGGTAGGGGACCCTTCAAAAGCACCCCTGGCATCCCCTTACTCAGCGTACGTTTCGAGAAGATAGTACACAACCAAGTGGAAGGGTTTCGATACGTAGATTTCGGTAGGCAACACACGGACTTCGTGAGGCAGATCAGCTGGTACCCAACCCTGCACAGCATAGTGTCTTGCGCTTCCTGTCCAAAGATCGCGATGCTGATGAAGGACATAACGGGGACTAAGGAGAACTACACATACAAGATACCAAAAGGGGTTTGGTGTTTCACCGTTGTAGAAGGGATCCATCTGTTCGCCACCGGGGGTCCAGACTGTTTGGTTAGGTTGTGGAATCCCTTCGTCAGGAACAAACCGACGGCCATACTCTACGGCCACCACACCGGGATAGTGCACATGGTGCTGCAAGACGGCGGTAAACGATTGTATTCCCTGTCCAGGGACAAGTGCATCAAGGTGTGGGACGTGGCGAATCAGATATGTCTCCAGACGTATCTGGGTCTCCCGCCGGAGCTGGGGGAGTACAGCGATTTGGCAACGCTGTATAATCCAGAAAGCAGGCAGTGGATCATCGGGAGTCAGATGATAGCCATCATACCGTTGAGTCCTAAGCAGGACGGGGAACATACCGACGGTAACACGCATGTCGGTGGAGTATCCGTGGTACTTTATAATCCACTGTATAAGGTGAGTGAGCGTGCGGTGTTGTCGGATCGATAACAATGACGAAAAAGTCCCAAATTTTTGGGAATTTTTCAAAGGGTCAACTTGCGAGTAATTTATCTTCCAGAAAAATTATGGTAGATCTAAACGTGAAACATACTCTGAAAGAGCAACACTTCTAGTAATAAATCTGAGGATTTCATCCATTTCGGCACAACCGTTCGGTCTTGAGGAAGTTTCAACTGAACCGAACTTTTTGGAACTTTTTGGAGGGTCAACTTGCGAGTAATTTATCTTCCAGGAAAATTATCGTAGATCTAAACGTGATACTTATTCTGAAAGAGCAACTCTTCTAGTAATAAATCCGAGAATTTCAACCATTTCGGCACAACCGTTCGGTCTTGACGAATTCTCAAGTGAAATTCGCAATTTTCGAAAAATGCAATTTCCAAGATGAAAATCTGAACGAAGGGATATAGGAGCTCGAAATTGCTCGCGATGAATTCAGCGTGTCCGAAAACCTATATTTTCATACCAAAATTTCCAATATCTGACACTGTTTAGGAGAAAAAAAAATTTTTTGTTTTTCCGTCTTTGAAGGGCTCTCTGGAGTGCAATCTCTATTCACCTCATACCTTTCCAGCTGGTCGTCACCTGCGGCTTGGACAGCTACATCATCGTGTGGAATCCATGGGACGGTAGGCGCATGTGCGTGGTGAAAGATGCACACACCAAGTGCATGCACGGCGAAAACCTCCCCATCGAAATAACGGCGGCCGCCTTCGATCCAGGTTATCAGAGACTCCTCACAGCTGCCCATGATGGTACCTTGAAGGTTTGGAGCTTCAATACCGGCACCTGTCTGCGCAACATGAACGTTGGCTCTGGACAAGAGATCACATCTGTCGTTTGGGTGAGAGAAACCCTCTATTAAAAGGTATCCTTTCTCGTCGTGAAACAATCTTGGGTTTACTTTTTGATCAAACATTTACTTTCATCCTCGAGCAGCCTTTTCCAAGCATCCAGAAGACAGACAGAACTAAATATCCTCATACAAACTCTTACCTTGCCTCAAAACTCTTGGAAAAGGCATTATGGCTAGTATCTGAATGAATGCCAACCTTATAGTACTTCTTTTTTCCCTTTGGTCTTGGTCCATCCAATTGACATTAGCAATCGTATCTGAGTTAGGTGAAAGGCAGAATGATGGCCGTGGGCTGGAACAGGAGGGTGACAGAATTCGCTGACGGCACAGCAGCTGTGGGTCCCGGAGGAGTCTTCTGCAAGAACTGGGACCTGCGCCATAAGGAGGACATAAGCTCGGCCGTGGTAAGGGTGCCTCAAACCCTAGCCACCGCCACTTACAACGGGGAACTCATACTGTGGCGCTTAGAGACCGGACAAGCATACAAGCAGTTCAACGTTTCGGATCCGACCACAAGGATCAAGATCCAGTATAAGGTGGTGAAAGATAGGAAGAAGTCTGCCGTCTTGGCCACGGTGAGTAAGAAGGCCAGGAAGAGTGTGATACAAGCCAAGAAGGAATCTATGGTTACTGAAGATATGAAGATCAAAATGGCGAAACGGGGTACTATCATGGGAAGAAGTGAGTCTCAATTCACTATGTAACCGTTGTCACCACATACTGAGTTGTTAATTTCTCTTCCAGATATTCTAGGGGCTAAGAAGCTCTCCATGGTCATGGTACCAGAGGAATGCGTGCCGTTGAGGAAACTGGCAGTTCATTGTATGCTCTTCTTGGAATATAGAGAGCCCGAGCCAAACGTGGGAACTCTACTGGTATCTCTGGAGAATGGAAGTATCCAGGTTTGGTCGCACCACACTAACGGAAACTTCATAACCTCCTTCCAGGCTGTGCATAAAGCTGGCGATTATGTCATCTCCATGTGTTCTAGCAAAGACAACGAATACTTGTTCACAGGTAAGTCGTATTTTCCGAAGTTTGTGAAGTTTTCAGGATATTTTCGCAGGAACTTCTGTCGGATACGTGAAAATATGGCTGATAAAAAACTTCTGCACGCCCCACAAGCAGACAATCTTCATGCCTAGGTACAGACTAATATTTCCTTTTCTGTGGAGAGACGTGTTCATTGGAAGGGCAAAACGAGTAGTTTCACATCAGCCTGAACCTTTGCTGTTGAACAGCGTGAGATGTCACCGAATGTCTACCTCTGGTATAGTTTACATCGACGAGGCGAGCATATTCATAACGTAAATATCAAAGTGCACCATTTCAGGGACAAAGTATCGTTTTTTCTTTCGTAGTTGCAGTACTGATTGTAGCGCTAGAATGTGGACAATCGGCGGCCGCTACATCCAGACCATAGGCACGTTTAAGGAATGGAAAAAGCTTGAGGTCGGAGTGCCGCCACCGACTGATTTTGAATTTAGCGAACCTCCAGATATAAAGAGAGTGGCGAGCTCTACCACTTTCAGAGTTAGTAGTTTTTTAAGTACTTATCCCCGCACAGCATTACTTTTTTCGTGTAATAAATGCTTTCTTTGAAATTTAAAGGTGCTACGCGGTGGAACGTTGATCAAACAGCTGTCCAAGAAGAAGTTAGCTCAGTTAGCTGCTAGAGAGTTGACTGCTGTTGACTACACGAAAGTTTACGGTAAAAGACTGGAAGAACCAATATTGGGTCATCACTTTAAACTGCCAGATAGATCAGCTCTTCCTCCAGACATCAAATTTGATTCTTCTTTCGCCTACGTAAGTATATTATTGCGGTAGTGAGAAGAGTCACCGAATTTCAACAAGACCATCAACAGAATATGAATCATGAACATACTTGTTCCAGATTCCTGTTTATCAACACTTAATAATGCCACAACCAGTTTCCTTAGAACGACCAGCTACACCACCTGCTATTAAGGATATAATGTCTATCAAGATGGAAAAAGATAAACCCAAACACAAGCAGTAGTTTCTCCGCAAGTTACATAACTTTAAAGGAATAAATCTTGTTTTAACACTTCACTATACTCACTAAAAGAACCGAGAAGTTTTTCCAAGTCTGGGATTGTAAATGCGCCTCCGGCTGCGGGAAATGAAACAGATGAATGTATCGTCATTATTCACAATGGTTCAGTATATTCGAGACTATCTAAATAATTGCATCAGCTCATTTGAAACTTGATGTATTGGGTGAAACAAAACACGGCGTTGGGAAACGGGTCTCTACTTGGTTCTGCTTCCAACAGGTCTGCACGCCAGCCAGAAATCGTACTTCCACCGAAAAAAAAAAGCCCAAAAGGATAGAGGAAAAGGGTGCACAATTGTTCACCACTCTGGTTTCTGCTTCCAACGGGTTTGCACACCAGCCAGAAAATCGTACTCCCAGAAGTGGTAGAACTAGGTAGGATAAGGGGTTGAAACAGCGGTTTCTCTACATATTTGAGCATCCTCTTCAGAGGAGAGAATAAACTCCCAAATACGCGTATTATTAAGTCTCCGGACAAGAAATATGCGAATATTTCTCAGAAATAGGGGAATTCAATAAAACACAGCTTGAATAAAATAAATATAATAAAAGTTAAATCGTGAGTCTCATATAAAATCTATATAACAAATCAAGAAGCGTAAAAATAAATACTAAAATAAGCGGATCACAAATTAACCTACCTATAACAATATCTTGTTTAAACCTTAAAAATTCGAATAACCATGACTGAATAATTAAAATGCGCGTTCATAAACATACTTTGAACTTTAGATTATTTAAATGTGAATAGTTCCAGCCGATTTTTCGTCATCAACAACAACAGTGAGGAGACGTTTCGAACTGTTGGCACTACTGCAACTGTCCCCGCTGCTCCTGGTACTCGAATGAGAATGGGGAGTACCAGAATTTTTCTGAGGGGTGCTATTCAAAGAGTTGGATATGTTATGATCGTATGGGTTCGGTTCTTCTGGTGTGTAATAATCAGAGTCCTCACCGAGATTCTCCTCATTACGTCCTGCAATTTTGAGCGTTTGAACTTCGAACGAGACGAATAAATTGATTGAAGCACTTACCTTTTGGTTTATCAATTGACCTGCTAGGGATCCCCTGCTCGTTTTCAGTATCAAACATTTCTAAATCCGTCATTTCTAGCTGTGTTAAATTCTTAGAACTGTTGTTTCTTTCTAGCAGTGGTGATAATTTCTCACTTTCACTATCTTCGTCCATCGTCTAAAAAAATGACGGTTACATCAACGAATCCGAATCTCAACAAAATGCATATTTACAGCTTCCTTTTTAGATACTTTCTCGTTCACTTGTTTGACGCTATCACGTGAACGATAAGTTTTCCCAGTCTTATCGTAAAGGAACGGCATTTGTATTGGCTCTTTTCCGTTTTGTTCCAAACTCCCGTACTGTGGAAATAATGAATTTTAGAGTAAATCAACATTCATTGTCGCTCCTAATACCTCTGGACTTCCTAAATTTCTATTTCTAGAAGAACTCCTATCCACGCCGCGATTCAGGATTTGGGCCGCCTGAATGGCATTTTCACTTTCCGGAGTCTCAACCAGATCTGGAATCGCAGACGGTGGTTGTCTTTGTTGGCACGGTCCATTCAGTGCCTCAATGAGTGAAACTGCTTCATATCCGGGAGGGATGTTATCACAAACACCCTGATGAATGAAATTTTGCTCTTCTCAATATCAATTTGACAATTGATATTATTAACATAGCAATATTGAGGTTGTAACAGTAGAGGTAAAGACATAACCTCAAAATTTCAACAGAAAATATCTTTTACTTACTTCGGCTGGATTTATTGGAGCAAGTGTGGGATTTGAAGATTTGTGCAAGGCTCTTATTTGCAGAAGAGCTCTGAAAGGAGCTCGACATATAGGGCAGTTATTAGCTTGGTACCTCAGAGAATCAGCACACGAGTTACAGAGACACAAATGACGGCAAGGTAGTATCAATGTATCCCTCACATCACACATACATATCACACATTCTGAACCATTGTCCTCCATATCTTCATCTTGTGAGTGCTAATAAAATAAAATGAACACTTTTCCATCGGTTATATTGAGAAGCTTCGAATTTACCTTATCGTTATTCTTGTTCTCAATGCCATAGATTTCTTGTAGAAGATAGCATAAACCATCAACAAAAAGTTTCTGTTTCAAAGCTTTGAGTAAATATATTCCATCAGTGATTTTTTCCACTGTTGCTATGGTTGTATGGGATTGTTTGATATCTAAAAATTACACAATATCATACAATATAGATCAATAAGCATCCATTACCTTCAGAACCCTCAGCCACAATATGTATAGCAATGGGTATAACCTCTCTATCAACATCATATAGCAGCTCATCTTCAGAATATCCTGATGGATCAAATACATGACTCATTTGACAAAATTGCTGATTAGCCCCTTTTTTATAACGGTAGGTTTCAGATACTAGACTAGGATCTTTGGGTATATACCTAAATCAACAAAATATGAGTTGAAAGTAAGTAAAATTGCTCTCATTAAATTATTTCTTACGTCACTCCATTAGGCCCTAATTCTTCAGTACAGAAATAGTAGATGGTGATTGAACATCGAACATCACAATCAAAAGTAAATTCAATATTAACAGGTGCTCCTTTTCCAGACTCAATATCTCGTACATCTTTCTTCTGTTTATTTATAGGAAGTTTACCAGAATCCAAAGGGGCTCTAACAAATCTCAGAGATTCTTTACGTATATTCACCAAACATTTCAGTGTTTTTGTTGGTTCGTTTGGTTGAGGTGGAGGATATGGAAACTGAAATGATTCTATAATTGGTACAATCTATAATAATATTCTCTTCATACATACAGGTGTGGGCCTAGATCCTAAGAAATTCAAATCAGAATTTTCTCCAAATAAATACGACTCAGGTTGGGGAGTGTCGAATCTTTCACCACCCATTATAAAATGACTTCCGAAGTAGTTTCCTGATAGGAAAAAAAATGTATGCAATCAATAAATTCGTTCTTATCAGGGGGGAAAATTACCTGATCTTGGGGGATACTTATAAGCATGATTGGAAACTACGTCCACCTCTTCAACCCCAGCATGCTGCCTACTGGTAAACACCCCCATCTTCGAAAGTTTTCAAGAGGTTATTTAAAATTTGGTGTTGCCATTATTTTCCAAATTTTGACCAATCTACTATAGTCAGTGGACATTCTCCCAAGTACTTAGACCTTTTCTCGACATTTCATCTGAAAATTAATATCACTTTCAGATATTTTCTAGCAATTTAGGACAATAATCCACACTTGTTATTTATTTTGACATTCTTAAGAATCCGGTAGTGTCAGCAGCTGTTGTCACTCATGTCATGTCAAAAACCAAATGTTGGGTAGGTTTCGATATGTCAAACACGAACAATCAATTATCACCGTTTTTATGTGAATCATATCATTTAAAAACATAAATTGTAAATTGATACTGACATTCTCAAGAAAAATTTCGAGAAAAATCAGATAAGAATAAAAAAAGTTTGAGTTTTACTCTTCTATATATTCATTTCCACTCTTTCATTTGTTCATCAGTTTTCCCTGCTAGCTTTAAAATGTTTATATCAATAATTAATTATATCAACGCGATTAATTTCATTGCTTTCATATTTCCACATCATTTAGGTTGGCGAAAATGAAAGAGCACCTTGGGATTGATTATTTTTTATGTTGGCTACACCTTGAAGGAATAGAAATCAAAGTTTATTAGAAATGTCGTCAGTTTTACACATGTGAAAAATTTTGCAAAGAACTGTCAATATTAGTTTTTGTGATGAACTTTACATAACAAATTTTTAAAATTTTAACAAGAATTGTTCTGTGTGAATATTTGTTACGATAAGAAGTTATCTGTGAAATTGTGTTACCAAAGTATCTTTCATTCTCTGGCAAACGTCATAAGAAGATTTAGTACGAGAATCGCCAAATAATTTATTATTATGCTTCGTATGATGAATTACTCAAGAATAAATCTTTCCAAATGAATTTAATCAGTATAAGTAAGTATAATATGAAGATGAACCCTTTGAGTGAGCGAAAACTCAAATAAACGAGCACACCCATTGGCCACCTGCTGAATATTACAGGCCTCAGTTGTATGTTGTGAATTTTATTTGAATATTGTATTTGTTGTAAAACCTTATGCGGGTGTTCCTAGTATTTATCATATTTAATTGTGTGGAGTGCCAAAAACGTTTCACAATGGTACTGGATATCTGATAGTGAACTAGTTCTATTTTTAAAATAGAACTCCTGAATTAGTTGCGAAAATTCTTTTTTTTTCTTCACCACTTTGTCTCTCATAATAAGTATCGGTTCATTTAGTTCTTTGATCAGTCAAGGGAATATTATCTCTTTATATACTGTTTGCATTTGATTAGGTACGTATCGTTTCTTTTTTCGCATGTTTGAATCGAACTTGGCACTGAAAACAACTGTTTTTAACAGATCTATTTTGATTCTAATCAATCTCTCCTTGGCATATCAATTCAGCCGAGATTTTATTAGTGATCCAGCTCCGCGTCTAATATTGAAGTAAATCAATTATTTAGCACTGCCACCTTTCCACTATGCATTCAATTTGCAACCAACCAGATTTTGAGTATTTTTATTCGACTTCATGACTCACTGAACGCTGATATGAGGTCATTTCTATCGATCAAAAACATTGTTTTGTTTTCGTAACTTTTCAGCTAGATTCGGAAAGGAAATTGTATCCATCAATTAAATCGGAGCTTCAAACTGTCAATTTTGACCCAAAAAATTCCAAAAGTTTCAGGAAAAAATATTTTGAATTGTTTTTAATTTTTTTCTTAGAATATTCTTCTCTGAAAGTAACCAATCATTATGATAGATCAGAATCTGAGGTTATCTGAGAAAAATGAAAACAGCACAATAATAAACAATATCAATATTGTGTGACACATTGGATTCCCTCATAATGTTAACAAGATATGGAGAACTAGTATCATTTTTTTGCGAGTTTGGTGTTTTGTGTTCTTTATTCGTAATTCGAAAACCATGCTGGATTGTGAGGGAAAAAACTCTTCATTCTGTATATCGTAACCGTTCGTTTTTCATCTCGATCATCAGCTTAACGGTGTAGGGCGTTCATCAGAATTTTCTTAATTTTCCATTTTCCATTTGTTCTGCGTCTTGTGTTGTGTAATGTCTTTGTGCATGTCCAGGTTTGGTCACTGGAAATCCCTGGTAATTCCCTATGATGGATGGCATTGGCGGCAGAAGAAGACTGGCTGCCAAGTCCTCGGCTGAAGACCAGGCCCTCGACCAAATTGCAAAAGAGGTAAGTTCAGTGTGTCTGTGTGGTATGAGGATCATCATCTGGCTCACGGAATAACACGTGGATATTTCTGTTTTTCTTGAAGAAGAAGATCGTTGAGTGGCAATGGCTGAATCATTTCGTAACTAAATCTGCAATCAATGACCATCAATTGTGATCATAGCTTTATATTTTGTGAAATCAACGAAATCATCTTCTTGGAATAATGATATTCAGGAACCATAATACTGATATAAATATCCACAAATGTTACGATCTAAATCGAACTAGCTAACCACCATCACTGAGGATGCCGAAAGGGAGACTGTCCATCGAGGAAGAGTAGGTGCTGACCATAGTTTCGATCTTATTTGATCTCGTCAGAGCAATATAACTTTCATGAGCAATAATCTCTGTTTTGACGATCTACTGTGTGAGTTAAAATGATCTACGGCTAGATGGACACATCAATTACCTCTGCACACTCTGTCCAACAGGATTTGGGTGGTACGGTTGGGTTTTGGGTCATCATTCTCTTCAAATAACTCGTGAATTGATTCGATTCCTCTGATCAAAAGTTGGGGCCGATGAAGGACCTCCATTCAGAGATACGTACCTCTGGCGTGAGAGGTCCCGCCACCCTTTACCGAAAAAAAGAAACGTCTGCAGGCGTGGTGTCTTCGCTTTTTGATAAATTATGGGCTATTTTCGGATTTGAACCTTTAGACGGGAAGTCGGGGCCGCTTATGAAGAGGGTCTCAAACGATAGGTATTTATAATCTTACGCGTAAAATTGTGCTCCAGTCGGTGTCGGGAGTCTGGGCTCTTAGCCGTTTTCCATCAGCTTTCCGCGACCTATTTTCCACGGTAAATCGCGCGAGTGTAGTATAGTGTGATTTTTGTGCCGATTGTTGGAGAATGAGGAGTATGCGTCGAATTTTTTCGATTTCATTTCATCAGGGGCTTTGATAGTACGCGAATTGACGAAAATCTTAAGATGGTACCATGCCTGTGGTACTATAGGCCGAAGGCGCTCTCGAGAACTTCAGGCTATGCTTCTCTGTGAGCGTATATTCAATTTTGAGCTACATAATTTGATTAGATCTTCATTTTTGATGATGAGGCAAGAATCTGTCCATTGTCGTCAGTAATATCGTGAAAGCAACTGAAGAATTTGGACGTTACACCTATGTTAAAAAAAAGCCATTGCAACTAAACCTAAATAACGACTAATCGTGTTCTTCAATATTAAATATGTTTATCATGATGTCCCCTGTGTGAAAGTGCTTACTTTCCAGCGCTTCTGAGATCGGTTAGATGTATATTGGAAAATTTGATGAAAACCGTGAAGTGTGCGTGATGCTTTAGGTGCATTGTTCCAAAAGTGACGAACCCGGAACTCTGTTAGTATTTCGAGCTTGATCTGGTTCCTAAAATTGTACTCCATGTATTCATCTTCAGTTTAGGATAACTACAATACAGGGTGGGCCATCCCATAACTTTCCAACCCGAATTTCTCAACTCCTCTAGCCGCAACCCCTAACAGCTCTCATTTTTGAATAGGGAAAAGGGTTCGAGCAGCACCTTGTTGGAAAGGCAATTGAATTTCCTGCATGAGTGTATTTTTTTTCACCGCTTTATTATTATACAGAGGGACAGTATTCCATCAATAACTTTCACACGCCAAATTTGCATCTTTGAGATGGAAAAAACTCTCGGACGGGTTAAAAAATGAATTCGACATCACTACCCCTCTAGCCGCTACCACTTAAGAGCAATTCTGCAACTCTGCGCTAATAAACTCGTTTTGAGGGTCTAAATCGAGGTATGAAATAAAAATAAAAACCTGGGTATCCCTAAAAGGAGAAAATTCAAATGAAATTCAAAATGTGTATCGCTTTATTGATCATCCATATAGTGCCGGAATATCTCAACTGGATATTGAGATAACTTCCTTCCTAGTTCTTCAAACTAATTATACAGGGTGTCCCACTCGGTGGGTGGCCTATTCGACGTACACGAAGAACGGCTCATTGGATTGTTCTGAAAATTTGGATATTATGGTTTACGCTTATCCGTTATTTAAATTGGGACACCCTATTTATTAGTATAATTTTTTTCCTTCCTTCTCCCCATCTGAGTATGTCGTTTGGTATTTCTCTAATCCTAATCCTGATACTTTCGGAGATATTAGTGATATTTCACTGAAACAGGCGATCCAATGAAGCAGTCGTAGAAAAGACATTTCACGTTTTAGGAAGCTGAAATTTTGAAAATGGGTAACTGAGATCTTGAGGATGAAATTCGCGTAGGAAAAACTTGGTTCTTTATATAAAGGGTGTTCCAAAATCCTCCGTCTTGTCACTCTTCTTTCAGAGGAAATCAAAATACGCATCTAATCATGTTTCATCTTAAGATACGATAACCTCATGGTTTCGGAAAGTGAAATTTCTTTGAAAGTGAGGGTGCTAATAAATCTCGCTTTCGACGTTTCAACTGGAACATTTTACCACACCCCCTGTATCCCCCAGACACTGCTCCTTCTGATTATGGGTTGTTTCGACGGATGCAGCAGAATTTGACAGGTCTTCTTCTCTCTCGTTTCGGAAGAAATCGAATATTGCCTCAAACTTGGATCGCCTCGGAAGGCGAGGCATTTTTTCGACCATAGAAGACGAACTGAACTAATTTGTGCTCCGAATATATTTAGGAAAAGTCTTCAAATCAGTTGATGGCCTTTTCTTCTAATCCGTTCCATCTGGCGCCACGCTATTCTCCTATTGTTCTCTCGCACTTCCTGCCGGGTCGTAAAGTTCATTGCTATCCGTGATCCCGGCTCCCGTTTAGCTCCCTAAGTTTAAATCGGGGTTTCCGTATGTTCGACCATTCTTAAAATAAAGTCGCGATATCATTTAACACCTTAAATCTTTCCGGAACCGGAGGAATCACTTCCTCGGTAAATTTATCCGCTTCCCTTGTCTTTTTTTAGGCCTCGAGGTTCTTTATTATCTGCTGAATTCGTCGGGCGATATACGGGGTGCGAATGAATAGTGCGGGAAAATTTGAGGGGTTAAAAATGGTCAAAAAATGATGTGGGTCTTTCATATACATATAAAATTCGTCTTTTTGAGCAACCCCTTATAGGTGGAATCTGAATTAAATTGAAATACTCGTTTCTATGTCGCTAACTATGATGGCCGTCGAGCTGCGATCAATTACTTGTGATTTGAATAAAATATGCACCGTCTCTAACCCGTATCTGAAATACCAAGAGTCGACGAAATACCGCTGCGGTATCATTGGCCGGTATGTCGGCCGCAAATGAGGAAAAAAGCGTAGATTACCACGCAACTTAGGCCAAGAACAACCGAGACCGATTACGATCCACTTTCCTAATCAAGTACATACGGGTATGTATGCACCGTACATAGCACGACCTTCTCATGCAAATTTTTCTAACGCGCGTTACCGGCCGGTCATTGAATGGCGTCTGCTCGTTTTCTTCTCGTGAAATGCCGCTTAAACGACCCGACAATGTGCGTTCGACGCAGCCCTATGCAAAATTTTGAAAAAAAAAACAAAAGTTTGTCAAATGATTCGATATCTAGAACAGTAAAAGTTATTTGAAGTTCGTTGGTGGATTCTTCGTAAAAAAAGGCCAATAGAAGTTTCAAGTTTAGAATCTGTAACCTCAAAGACGAAAAAGTTATGAGAACTTTTCGAAATCGTCAAAATCTAATTTTTGGCTGATAACTCAAGAACGAAGGATCGTAGGAGGCTACTGTTTTCACCATTCTTTGTTCGCCTGAAAAAATAGCTCAGAAATGTGTCGTTGGTTTTGGTCTAGCTGCTATAGTTTTCGAGATCGAATTTGGGACACCCTGTATATGAGCATTCTAAGAGTTTACCTAATTTTCGTCAATGAGCCACCTTCTTAATTACTACTATAAAATTTTCGCTGTACAGAGTTGTTTTATATGATTCATGATAAGCAGTGCAATTATTAGAGTTATCGCAATTCGCAATATTTTGCAAATTCGTCGAAAAGATGTCGTATAGTTAATCAACATATTCATTCGAAGGAGGCTTAAAATTATGAGAAGGTCAATTGAGGCCTCCGATGAGATCAAAATCGTTTCACGTGGCGTAAAGGCGCGTCCACACCACATGATTTACCCGAAGGAAATCCTAAGGGTACCCGTACACTAGAACTCGTCGTTCGATGGTTATTATTTATCATTTCTAGTACATTCGTTTCGATTTAGCCCCTGTTGAAATGAGTCGATCTGTTCGGTTGTTCTCCGAGCGTTGAATTACAGCGGATTATTTTCAGTGACAAAGACCGTTTTTTCGTATTGCTTAAGAATGGCTCTGGTTTCACCCGATAACCAGAGGGGGACTTTCGATCTGCTGAGGAAACTGGCCAGAAATCCTTCGTTGGCGGATTGTTACGGGGATAAGTTGCAGCCCGATATTTTTCATGTGGCAACATTGGGCGTTTATAAGAGAAGCGTAAGTATATGAATAGAGTGTTTTACTAGTCAATATCGACGTTATCTGGTGAGATTATATATGATGTTTTCAGGAAATACATCTTGGTCTTTGAAGCAAAAATAAACAAAAATCTTCTTCCTTGAATGAGGCAACAGTTTATAGGTGGAGAAAATTTAAATTGATATTATTTTGAGTCAATGGAAATCATGAATTTTACTGATTAACATTCAATCATTTCTAGCACAATTAGACCCGTTTGCACCAAAGGCACTTAGTGTTAAGTGTCTCTTAAAACGAACCCTTAACTTAAATTACGTTGCACCAACTGTCAAGTGACATTTAAATGGCTAAAGCTAGCCTTAAATTTAAGCGCTTCTCTAATGACCACTTAAGGGCGGGATTCTAACCTAAAATAATTTGTTGAAATGGCTGCAGAACTTCCCATTTTTGATGGATTTTGAAAATTGAATAAATTCAGTACTGAATACCAAGCCTTTTCTTTTGCCTTTATTGTAATGCCATCATTCTTTTTCAATTTGGTGTCACAAATCATACTATAGTTAGCAACAAAGTCTTTTTTTTTCTGTTGAGAAGTTGAGTGCCCTTTGTAAATTACCACCACTTGCTTGGAAATCATTCACCGTTTACGTACTGACAAGGGCATTTTCTCCACGTTCCTCTTCAACATTAGTAAAACAAATTCACACAAGACCTTACAACGAAAGTGTTGTACTTATATAAACTCATTATCCTCATTAATATTAATGCTAATTCAACAACAAAAAGTTGTTACTCTTTGATAATATTAAAATAATATCCTTTTCACTGACTGACAGGACAATAAAGTTAGGTTAATGAAATGACAACCATCATCAGCAACCGGCCAACCAATGAAATGGCTTTATTGGACTAGGATGAAGTTGCACCAAAATAAAAAACTGAAATATCACTAGATATGAAAACTTAAGGGCCCCTTACTTAAGATTCTGTTAAACCACAGTCGTGCAACTGGGAATAAAATTTAGCGTCCATTAACTTTAAACGAGGCTTAATTAAGTACTCCTTTTAAGGGGGATTGGTGCAAACGGGCCTTACAACTGTTAATCAGAAAAAATACACGGTCATGTTATCGAACTTGAACATGGACTAAGAATCGTTTTAAATTGTATTGAAAAAATAATTTTTCCTTGTTGTAAATGTGGCACAAAGTATCCATGAGTGCGAATGAGATTGTATTTTCAGGGACTACCATTTGAAATTGAGAAAAAACAGAGTTAAGAGGAGTTTTCACCACGTATAAGGCGTAAAGGGGGAAAGACTACCAAAAAGTAGAAGTTACGAATCTTTTTCAATTTCACCAGGATACGAAATGTAGCCAATGGCGAGACTTTTCGAGAAATTTTCTCATGTGGAAATTCGTAGAAGAGATATTTTCACCTCGGAAAGTTAATAAAATGACTGAATATTTGTTCTTCAATGAAAAAAAAAATATCTTGTCTTCTGTTTGGACGAATACAAAAATTTCTGACTTTCCGAGATGACGAACTGATTTAATTGATTCATAATGAAAATCCCATATAAATTAGTGGTTTCTGACGTAAGATATTCATTTTCTACTTTTGAACTGAGCACTGAAACGTTGTAGACCCCTCTTAAGTTTGAAGACAATTAAATCTGACGACTGGACACGAAAAAAATCATTGTGTCGACGACAGACTCTCGACATTTAAGCAATGTGAAGTTTGATATAAGAAGAATTGCAACGTTTTTCATCGTAATAGTACATCCTAAGCTTCAAGGTTACTATGATGTGGCTTAACAATCGTTGGAATATTGATTAATGTGTATTTTCCTCAGAAGTTCAACGACACGTTCCACTTTCTGTGCAATCAAAATCACTTTCGATTAAACGCATTGATGATTTTAGTACATCCAATTAACAAAATCGCACTTACGTCGATGTGATGACACGTTGAACAACCGGCAAATCGATGACCATACCAAAAAAAAAATCGGCCTGTAAACGTTGCAATTTCCCCGTTTCGGGCCTTCGTTTCCAGTATCGTTTCCATCGTATTCGATTACCCGTATTCACGCGAGCACAATAAGGAGCTCGGTGACGATGTTTACCTTGTCGCGTCGCTGAAAACGCCCAATCAAACCTCCTCGTATATAAAATTATAAACAGATAAGCCGTATCTTTTCGATTTCCGTCTCCGATCCAACCGACATGAGTCGTACGCGGGGCGTTTTCCAGTGAACAATGGACTTTAACTCCTCCGACGCCGAAGACGTCGAGCTAGCCGCGGCCGCGTCCGGTTTTTCCGCGCGGTCCGTTTCCGGCAGCCTCAACGACGATCTCGACGGGCTGGACGACGGTTCCCTGAGCGAAAACGACGGTTTCGGCGATGATGACAGCGACGACGATGACATCATCTCGCAGTTCATGGAGGTCGCTTGCGGTGAGGTACGTTGAGAGATTTTTATGCTGAGAACCGATCGCGAAATTTGTTTATTCTAGATGGGATTCTTGGCCGATGATCGGTTGCGATGAGTGTTTTCCGCGTTTCAAGCCACGTCGCAGTTTTACGTCCTGATACTTTCGTGGTTTACGTTTAAAAAGTTGAAAATTCTGTAAAATAGGAAGGAAAATCCACCGTCCATGCTTCTTCCTCGAGACTGCTGAAGGAAAATCGAAAAAATTTGGTGTAATAGGTTATCTTCGTGTCGCCGACACGTCCAGTGGCGGCCCGTCAGGGAAGGAAGGCTACCAACCCAAGAAATATCGGCCAGCAAAGATGTAGATTCTTACTTGTGTGTCAAATTACCAAAATTGAATGGGGAATAGGGATTACTCCTTCTGACGAAAATGATGCATTTTTTATGGAATATCTTTCAAACGTCACATTTTGAAATAACCATTTCAACCGTTTCCCAAAAAAATTATTTTAAACGCTTAAAAATGAAAAATTAACATGGGTTTAAAGCGTTTTGTGAGAATTGCACAAGCTGGCAACATCGACTGAAATATGCCTTGATAATAAAGGACAACAAATCCTTTATCTTGATGAGATAGACAATGATGGCTGTCTATGAAGTCTGCGACGAACGAGGAAGGTCGTTAAATTTTATGGGATTTTTATGGCCGGTTGCAGTTGAAGCTCGCCAGTAAGTACGCGCCTGTAGATCAACAGCTGTTATTTTATAAACAAGCTGATCGGACATTGTTCTTCTCATTGTCTTGTATGCGCTGTTGCCAAATCGTAAACTCCGCACAAAACGATTTGAATTTTAAAACCCCATATTTGAAGGATGATTTTGAATAGTTTCCGCGATGAATTTGAAAAAATCATGAATGAAACTCATAATTATCCAGTTTAAACTTGCATATGCAGTGATAACCCAAATTGAGGAAAATTCCCCATTTTACTGCGCCCCTTCCTGATATGTATTTTCGCGGTTTACGTTCAGAAAGTTGAAGATTTTGTAAAATAGATGGGGAAATCCACCGTCCACCTTCTTCTTCGAGACTGCTGAAGGAAAATCGAAAAAATTCGGTGTAATAGGTTATCTTCGTGTCGCCGACACGTCCAGTGGCGGCCCGTCAGGGAAGGAAGGCTGCCAACCCAAAAAATATCAGCCAGCAAAGATGTAGATTCTCACTTGTGTGTCAAATTACCAAAATTGAATGGGGAATTCTCCTCAATTTGGGTTATAACAGCTTATGCAAGTTTAAACTGAATAATTACGAGTTTCATTTGTGAATTTTTCAAACGCACCGCGGAAACTATTCAAAATCGTTCTTCAAATATGAAGTTTCAATGGCTTGTTTATAAAATAACAGCTGTTGATTTATAGCCATCATAAGGCGCGTACTCACTGGTGAGCCTCAACGGCAACCAGCCATAAAAATCCCATAAAATTTTACGACCTTCCTCGTTCGTCGCAGACTTCATAGACAGCCATCTTTGTCTATCTCATCTAGATAGTGTATTTGTTGTCCTTTATCAACGCATATTTTAGTGGATGTTGCCAACTTTTGCAATAGAAACGAAACGCTTTAAATTTTGAATACCCATTTTTATTTTTCGTTTTTATGTACTTAAAATTATTTCGTTTTGGGGAACGGTTGAAATGGTTATTGATTGTGACATTTCAAAGATATTTCATAAAAAATACTTCATTTTCGTCACAAGGAGTATTCCCAATTGCTAATATACGTAATGTACAGAAATTCTAAACATTGTACAGAGTTAGTCTTTGACTCGTACGAATATTTCAAGAGTAGATTCTTGAGGTCAGAAGAAACACTTTTCCTATGCCATTTTTTCCAGTGCGGCCCTGATAAAAAGATACAGCCAATTCAAGTGTTCATAATGAGCTGTGCCACCCCTGGAAAAACAAAATTCCCTTCAGAATAACAAGCTAAATCTGTGACACTACTCATCTGTGGATCCTTTAAACAGAGTTGCATTCAGCCAAAGTACCCAATTTTTTAAATTTCACAGATTTTTTTTTAATTTTTGAACATCAAGTTATTCGAAAACGACGCATCATACGAGAAAATATGAAGAATAATTTTATTTTGCAAAACGTTCAAATATTCATTAGATAGCGTCCAACTTAGTTTCAAGAGTTGGGTTCTTTGAATTTTTGGTATTTTTATGATACGTTATGGTCATAATGAGAAAACTGGAAGACGTGGGTGATATATTGTGTTCGAAAAAGATTCATCAAATAAATGAAAAACTCTATTCCGAAATTCATTTCATTCGATAAAACCGTTTGTGAGATGAAAAATAATATTTTTTATGGTTTTCCAACAGCCTGTATCTTTCAAACCGAACCGATTTGGAAAAAATGGTGAAGAAAAAAAGTGTTTCTTTCGATCTCAAGAATCTAGTGTTTGATGTTGATTTTGAAACTGGAAGTAAACGCCTACCTCGCAGGGTAGGCAAAGACCCGATCTACCTACCCTATGATGCCTCGATTAGCTTTATATCGTTTGAGGCTAGAGATTATGTTTTCGTTTTTTTTTTGCTCGTAAAGGGTTTCCCCTAGAGTTGTTTTTTTACCCGGTCAAAATGTCCATCAGAAATCAGATTGAGAATTTGTTGTCTCTTGTCAAACTCCAGACGTAGGATGGGATCTTCTTGAAAAACATGCCAGACCTTGTCCGAAAACGAGTATTCTGGTGCAGAAGACATATAATACATATGGAAAATATTAAAAAATAGATCTGCCGCCACTGCTCACGTCCAATTTTTCCTTCAGGCTGAGGAGAGGCTCCGCGTGAAGAGGCAGGCCAGGGCTGAGGCGCGGGAGATCCGCATGAGAGAGCTGGAGAAGCAACAGAAAGAACAGGAGGAGAATGCCGACCGGCAGTTTGACATGCTCGCCGAGCCGGTGGCCAGGACCGCGAGGACGAGCATCAGCAGATACATGTCGAGCAGGAGGAGCTCGGAGGACTCCCTAGAGGACGGAGGCAGTCTCAGGGAATTGAGGGTGAGTGTAAAATGTCACCCTTAGAACCAAAGTTTACCCCTTTGCATGGGGACCAAGATATTAAAGGAAGTATAGTAATGTAAAGCTTTCCATCTCTTTAAATCTCAAAACCCTCGGCAGTATACCCTGACGGTACCATTTTGATTTCAGCACGAGCTCAGAGAGGTAGAGGACAAATTTAGGAAAGCCATGATAACAAATGCTCAACTGGATAACGAAAAAGCCGCTCTAACCTATCAAATAGAACTACTTAAAGATAAGTATGTGATTCACTGCGTTAATCTCACGACTCGGAATAATGAGCCAATTTCAGATTACAAGAATTGGAGGAAGAGCAGTCTCAGTTGAGAAGGGAGCATAAGGAAAAGTGTAGGGAACACGATCAGATGAAGAGGTTATGTACGAAGCTCAAGCACGACCTTGAAGTGACGAAAGCTGAGTTGGACGAACGGGATAAGCTCATAACGGAGCATGGCTTGGTGATAGTGTCCGAGGAAGCGGAAGAAACCAACGGTGATATTAGTATGAATAGTTTGGGTACTCCAAAAAAGTCATTAGTGAAGGTAGAAAATGCGAAGTTGTTAGAGAATGCCGGCGATGGCACATTAGGTAAAAAAACAGTCATATGCCCTCTGTTATCAAGATGCAGCCCTAAGAACTAAGACCAATCAATTAGATTGGTACCTTGGAACTTGGAAACCCTGCATCAATCCTCCATAACCTCAGTTTCCCTCATTAATTCCTAACAATTCATCTTTTTTTCCAGATGTGAGACTCTCGAGGTTCATCAAGGAGAAACGAGATCTCGAGGACGAGATAAACCATCTAAAATTAGAGTTAGAAGAAGAAAAAAGTAAAAAACGGAAATCGCATTCCGTCAGTAGTACCAACGGTCCGATAGCGGACTACGACGCGGACGGAGATGCGCAAAGTACGCATAATTTTCATCTCCATCGATTCCCATTGATGAATCGTTTTTTTCCAGGGGATGGAAGTAGCCTGTTGGCCGACTACAAATTCAGGGCTCAGAAGGCCGAACAGGACGTTGCCACCCTTCAAGCGACAGTTGCCAGGTTGGAAAGTCAGGTGGTTCGATATAAGGCCGCGTCCGAAGCTTCCGAGAAGTTGGAGGAAACTTTGAAGGCCGAAAAGAGGAAGCTTCAAAGGGAGGTGGGTGGTCCCGGTCACCGTCGCCATATTGAGTCTAATCTTTGTCGTCAACGGTATCATTGAGTTTGTGTTTTGTTTTTCAGGCTCGAGACGCAATTAATAGAGCCGAAGAGTTGGAGACATCGAATCTGCACTTGCTCAAACGATTGGATAAATTGAAGAACGCGAAGTCGACACTTTTGAAGGAACTCTGACAGAAGTAACTGAACTATTGTGGGTTCCTTAAAGGTTTGTTTTTCCCAGTAAGTTTCGAAATACTAGTTAAGGACTAATCGACTCATCATCGCAATTTATCCAGATTTTTCTTGATTTGCAGAGTAACACTGGAGACTTGTACATTTGCAACAGGAAGAATCATAAACAGTTCAATGAGCAATCACGACTTGAGATTATCCCATTCCATTTGAAAAATGTGCTTCATCTAATCCTATCAATTGATTTTATCGGCTTTCTTTGTTCTGAAGCGACGATAGTATTTTGGATCGACGCGACAATTAGATTATCCGAAGTCGATGTGAGAGTATCCTCATTTCAGCAGATCGTTCTGGAGAAAAATTAGATTTGGGTGATACTAGTAGAATTTCGAAGAAATAGGATAGGTTCAAACGTTATTTATGACTTGACTGCTTCGAGTAACTGTCACATACTAATAGTTCTTTCGATGAAAAAAAAAACTATCAAATCCTACCATTATGAACTGTGATATTAATTTAACAATCAAAAGGTGGGGGTGTGATGTCAGGTCATAATTTTAATTCAAATTGAAACTAACAATACACCATATAGGAAGCTTTTTATCGCAATAGAAAGGTCGATATTGTAGTTTTGGAAGCAACTTAGGTGATTTTCCTTGAGGAAAATTTTAATTCTCCCTCTTTCTCAACAGAACCTTAGGGTACATTGATGTCCTGAGGTTTTCATACTTTTTTTTCTGGACTAACATACTCAAACAAGAAAAATTGGATTCCAATGTCAGAGAAAGTAAAACACAGATTGTTTAAAACTTGCATAGCTCTTCATCAATTGTAAAAAAGGTCCATTAGTAACTAAGTGCCATTTTAAAGTATATATTCGTCAAATTTTCACGAAACTAGTTGCTTCCATGGAGAAATATACTCGTCATTGTTTATGATATATTTTAAACTTTTTTTGTTTTCAGTTTTATCTCGGCCTCTTGCAGTGTCTTAAATTTTATTATACACCCAAGTTATTTTTTTGTGTTTTATGGAATTTATTTATTATTGTAAAATACGAGTCCTTATTTATTGAAAAACTTTTTGTTAACTTTGTAAATATGTAAAGAAATAAGGAATTTTAAAGCCTCAGGTTGAAAAAAAGATCTAGCGACGTCCGTACTAATCGGAGAAGATTATCTCTGGTCAGGAAATTGCAAATCCGCTCAAAAACTGCAAAATTTCGATATTCATAAGAACAGAAGTATGTATTTAGCTGAGTAATCAATAAATTAATACATTAATAATTTTCTTGTCATTTCTATACAGCAAACACAATGATTTGTTTTCGATACTTTATTATTAAAACTATTTACAAGAATCTACAAGAACGCCTCTCCCTCTGTTTGGGATGTCGACGAAATCTTTTCGACCCTTCCTGGCACAAAGGGTGCTGGAGAACTGGATTTCACGCTTCCTGAAAAAATCGCAAGTATCAATAAATATTTCACTTTGGTTCAAAAATCAAACATCTTAACATACAGGATGTTTTCAAAGGGTACAAGTCATCAAAATAAGTCATTTTACCAAACATTGTCCATATAAAATATTCAAGATGGCTGAGCTAAAACCCCTAGAAATTCGACAAAATTTCACTGAATTTAAAGTACAGAACCGTGGAAGTTGACTTCAGCATCGGAAAAACGAAACAGAACATAAACAAATGACTGGACAATGTACATCCAAGTCTAACTGATTTCAAGGTCACTTGAAAAAATGGTGCGTTCGGGGTGAAAACAGAAAATTGAGACAATTTATTGAAAGTGCTTATTTTTGACAAAGTGCTATTATTGCTACCCTATTTCACCTCATTTTTACGACGATTTTTGGAGGGTTAGAACAAGAAGAAGATCGTGATGATCATTGTGAATAATTTAGACGACTTTTAAAGGTGAGATTTTGAATTGATATTGGAGACAATTTTTCGAATTGTCTAGTCATGAATCAACGAAGGATTTCCGGAGAGGCTAAAACATATAAACATAAACTTGTCCCTCGTCAGTACAGTGCAGTGTAACACATCTCGACCGGAGGATGGTGTCTTTAAGCAAGAAAAGGGGCCTGTTTTGTGGGATATTTCTCAGTCCTCTTGAAGACGCGCCATTTGTCCAACCAAGACTGAACCAATAAGCCTCACTCTCCATGACTACCAAACAATACCACGTTACTTTTGAGTTATGGACATCCATATGAAGACGAAGGGGCAATAATGATTATAAGAATGAAAAAATTTGATGCATTTGTCGGAATTTGATGAAATAATATGATCAGAGTCCTTACTCTCTATTCGGAAATTCCATCTCGTCTATGTAAACCTTCTTTATGTACAGGTGGTCATTACACCAGAGCAAGCACAACGTTCTTGGTTCCAGAACATTCATGTCGTATTCCCAATTCAGTTCGATTTTTTTAATGTTACCCCCTAAATCAGCTCGATGTGTCACCACCGTTGTGTAAGTTGTACCGTGCTCTAATTTGACGTCACCTACAATGAAAAATTAGAGGATTTTTAGGAGTTTAGAGAGTTGATTTGAACGCTAAATTAAGAAGGTAGGTACAAATATTTACCTGAAGGTGTTAAGTCTATTTGCATTATACCATTCGGACTGAGAATGAATGCTTTGAGGAATCCTTGCACCCATTTTTCAGCGATCGATGGCTTGGCTAATTCTATACTTATTCTATAAATACGATCTGGAAAAATAATTCGTTTTTAAGTAACATGTTATGGAAAAAATATAATAAAGAAAGAAACAAAGAAGATTGAAATGAAATTAGAGTAGAAATATAACAAAACGTGTAACTCTTAACCTTAACGAAAAGAATAAGTAACAAAAAAACTTACGACAAAAAGGGAACTCTTTCCCCGTGTTCAGATAATATTTGCTACCTATAGTATCGACGAAATGCCGTTCACTTATATCAGTCTCATCAAATATAGGACTAGAATCCAAATGATACCCCATCATCGCACATTGCGTCGTTCCTGGTTTGCAAATGAAACATTTGCCACCCATGAAGTCCTCGTAACTAGAACACTGATGTGCTGTAATGAATTCCGTGAAACTTTTCAAGTCGCCTATGTCTAATAGTCAACTGATAGCTACCTATGTATGGACACTGGCTTCCTATGCTATCAATGAATAGTTTAATGGATCGGATGTGGTTGCAAGCCACTAGAACCCTCGACGCTTCTTCTAATCCTTTCTTGATCAGCGTCAGGGGGACCAGCGGGCTCTGGGCTATCTCACAGCCGGGCTGCTCCTTGCCGTTGTTTGGGTAAAAGTCGAAATGGCCGCAAGGTTGGGACATGCCGTACCCTGAAAGTGGAAGGAAATCTAGTGATATTTAGACGTTATTCTTCAGTGTAATCTTCGAAATCCATTGGTACAGGGTCTTTATATGAGTCATTTTTAAAACTCTTCACTATTCAGCTCAAAATCCCCAAGACCCTGTACTTAAAGTAATAAAATAAATAGTAAAGATTGAAGAACTATTTCGAGATCAATTTTCCTCTGGCTCACTCTGTGAAAAATGATTTCCAAATGTACTAATAAGATGAACTTAAGGATCTTCTGAATGTGATCTCTCAAGAGACATGTTCATTTAAGAAAAACCTCGATGGTCACTTACCTAAAAGAAGGATACCTTTTCCATCCGTATGTATTACGTCCACCAACTTGGCATCGGTAGGATCCAAACGAACATGAGGTGGCATCCCCTTAAAAAAATTCTGATTAGGAATCATTCAATAATACTTTTCACGAATCGCAAAAGAAATTATTATAATTGGTATTTCACAATTAAAAATGATTCGTAAATTATTGCAGTAGTTTTAAAATAAAAAGAATCCACAAGTGAATGAAAACTTTTCTGTTTCAGAGTATTGAAATCTTAAACTTTTTATATTATGGAATTTGGCACTTGCGCAGAAGTATAAGAATGAGAAATACCTGAAAGTAGGGCTCGGCAGGATCCAGTCCTGTGATTCTCCCAATGTTAGGTATCATTGCGCCTGTGTATCCTGCCAAGTGTGCCCCTAAAGAATGTCCAATCAAATGGACGTCTTCAGCTCTCACATCCAAGGTTTTCTGAAATTTCATTTCATAATTCAGCTCATATTTCTGAAGAAACGCTGAAAAATACGGAACTAGCGGTATAATTTTCGCAAAAAATACTGAATAAATGGAAAAAGAAGAATTCTTCAGATATCTTTTCTATGAAGGAATTTGAGAGGAATTAGTTGAAACTTACTATTAAATAATTTAGTAAGTGAGCTAATTCTAATGCTACTAATCTTGTATTTGCGGTGGCTTGAGTGTACAATGGTAAACTTCCACCAGCCCAGTCAACAAGTATCACATTTACGTCGTCGTGCTTCAAAAGTTCGTCTTTCATATCTTTGACCTGCAAAAATCTTTGTCAGTTTTCTCAAGATACATAAAATTAGACATATTAAAACAAGTATATACTCACCCAGTTGGCTAGGATCGTATCAATAAACCCATGAATGATGACTTTTGTTTTTTTCTTGGGGTCGAAAATCACCTTAGCCAAAGTGTCCTCGTCAGCTTTTATTTGCGTACCCTGTAACATGATTACATCGGTGAACAATGACCATTTGAATTTTGGAAAGTGAATGAATTTTTGTATTCAACCGCAATTGGAAAACGCAAATTTGTCAAGCAATTTCGGAGAATGAATTTCGTAACCACCATTGAATTTACCTCTTTGGGATTCATTCGTGTATACAGAATGAATCTAGTGTTGATCACCATTCTAGGAAGAGGAAAAACGTTCAGTGGACGGTTTATCAGGTGATACCAACTTCTTGTGATGTTGAGACATCCGATTTCATCGTAACATCTTGTCTCGTTTTCGACTGTAAAAAAAACGCAGAAATTTAATATTTTCGAGTACCTACGCATTCACCAATTTGCTCTGGGTTGCTGTCACGGAATTTTGAAAAGTATTCTCTTCTGAGATTATTGATCAAAAGTGTGAGATGAAGAAATACTCATTTGAATCAGTATTTCGAATTATTAGCATTATTCTCCAGTTATTGAATGTTGAAAATCGTGAATCAATATAATTTTCAATTCCACAAGAAGAGTATCTGCAATATTCTCCTCATCGAATAGATTCTATCTATAGCATTACTTGTATTCGCATATTTCACAAGTTACTCAATATCGGAAATTCTTCTTCAAGCTTTGAAACCCAAATAAACAAGCTTTGTAGGTCATCGTTTGTTCGATAATCTTTCCGATCTAATCAGAATAGTAAATCAATTATTACATAAGCTTTATGCACCAGGTGTTCTACTCTACTTTGGGAACCATCTCTGAAGTAGACCATTTCTGATTAGTGTTTTTCTTAATATCTGGAATAATCATCCATTGCTACTACTTAAACTTTTCTCATTATATTATTCGAAGATTCAGGCATAAAATGAGTATGTTGAAGTTGAGTGATTAGAAAAACAACAGCGAAAGTTCATAGGAATAAATTTCAAATAGACGAGCTCTGCTGTAATCCTTTCTGATGTTGATATCTGAGTACTCTAATGATGAAATGAAAATGAGAGTAATCTATAGTTTTCACGGAATACATCAGGTGTTACGCATGAATCACTATCGGAAGTATTTATGGATAGCCAATTATTCAATCTCGAGAATTTTCTGGAATTACGCATGAAATGAATGCCTGTCTTCATTGTTGCATATGATGAATTTGAAGAACGTTGTTCGTTTGATTATTAATTGGAAAGTTAATTATGGTAGAATGAAGCAAATGTTGCATATTGATGGAACTATTGTTATTCAATACACGTGAAACCTTATATGCTCCAGCCTGTAAAACATGCGAACATTATCGGTTCTTTTCTCATGAGCACTTGTCGTTGCAAATATACTTTTCAAGTAAAAAAAAATCACTCACATGGCAACCAAGGAATGAATGGAAGAGAAGCGATCTCAATATTTATATTATCTGCCCTAGCCCAACTGAAAGGGTCTAAGAGTCCAGCCTCGCAGATATTTATAGAGACACTTAGCATCACTAGTATGAACAGGCATGTATATGATAAGCACATTATCACTCAAGTACACTTTCTTCACTTTATGCATATAGATGGACCACTTTAACTCCCCCAGAAGATATCTTCAGGAAAAGTCCATGCCCTGGAAAAAATGAAAAGGTTGAAATGGAATAAACGAATAAAATGAAGTAATTAGTAAGAGAATAAACAAAATTTTCATAAGACAAAGGGTCGTGAAGGTAAATTTAAGGATTCTTCGACAATTTTCGCAGAATTTAAGTTTTTTCTGGAATGATACTTGTATTTTTAATCAGCTGTTACTTTCATCTTTGAGAAAATTAGTTTATGTAAACAGGCAGCCTGAAAATTTCACTGGAATTTCCATTTGGAACAATAAAAGATGAACATTTAACTCAAAATGGCTTTATAAATTTCTTGATATTATATTTAGACAAAAATATTTCATACAGATGCCAAGTTTTTTTATTTCATATGCACGAGGAAGCATTTTATCGTGTACTTTCAGAATGGAATCAAAAATAGATAACAAATCATCATAATTCATCTTCCTTTATGGTCCTTCTGCAGTCTCCAATGAGGATACGAAAAATGATATTGAGTCACGGAATGTAAGGAAGTAGAAAGTGGAAATTACTATCGTGAAGTAATTCTTTACTTCCTTTTCGAATACAATTGTTGTATACCTCACATATCTTGAATATCAATCAGATTATGTGTGTGAATTTGATTTAATATTCTGACCAATTAAAGGGCTGCAGCATATTAAACGAAACATTCGTTACCAATTTCTAACAAACATAAACGTTTCATCCGCATTCAAAGGTGTTCCTCAGAGTACATAAATAATACCTGATCCAAATTTATTGGGGTTATTATGAACGCATACGTTTTTCTTTTCCTCAGTTTTTTCCTGGGAAATGTGCAAGCACCACGTACCATATACATACAGTGTGGCCCACATAAAATGCAGGTATATCTCCATTGAAAAATTTTTTCTGATCAAACTGGTCATTGGAGTCTTATAAACCTACGCCACCTGTATGTATAAAGTGACTCTATTCAACAAACAATAACAATAACCTCGTTCGTAAGTTCTGCGTCAAATTGAGTCGGTTGCAGCAAAATTTCTCCGATGGCCGGTGGAGAAATTATCGATAAGGAACGTGTTGTTCATTCGAATTATGTAATGATGAATTTCATAATAAAGGTGGTTCTGAATTTGTTTAACACACATTCGTTTGTGAATCAATCAGCGATGGCCTGGTTAACATACGTCCTTGCCGACAGCGGCGTAGAACAGGATGTCCTTGCAGGTTCAGATGAAGAAAGATTCCAAGGTTTTTCAAGAACTAAGGGTGGATCCATTCTGATGGGGTATAAAAAGGTTGAACGGGGAGTATCAACGGAATTCTTCTATTTGAAAGGCAAATATGAAGAAAATGAATGAGGTGAGATCCTGTTGCTCATATAAAACGCAATACACAGATTTTCTGCAGTAAATTTAAGAAGGGAATAAAAAAACCTACAAATAAATGGAATATATAGTGCTTCGATTCCGAAATCCATAGATTTCTTCTGCATCGCACAGATTCAGTTGTATTTGTTGCTGAATATTGAAATTTGGAATAAAAAAATCATAGAAGAGAACATATTATCAAAGAAAAATAAATTGCCGAATACCTTTTTATAAAATTTGGAGTGTTTATCATTTGTTCATTGAGGAGGACTATTTGAAGAAGAAGGTCATAACGGTAATAAAAAGGAGAAAATCAATCAATAACTTTGTGCTACTTCCTAAGATTTCAGTGCCGATTTCTTCAGGTCTCAAGGTTCACAATAATTTCACATATGAGAATTAAGATAAGAATGATTAACACCAGTGGCTAGATTGGACTTCTATGATATGATATGATCCATCATTTATATGAGACACTCGCATAATTTCTTCACCATCTGACATTTTCTCTTAATCCTCAAATCTTGAAGTAAAGGTGCAAAAATAGGACTTGTAAAAGGTCATGGGAAGGAATATACAGAAAGTCCCTTATTTATTACACGCAGTAAGGTTATCTGAGATTTGAAATTAAGCTGAAAATGTTCAAACGACAAATTATTTCTCTCTGACTTTTTTTTTAACGCGTTAAGGGTGTGAATCATGTGATTCAAGTATCATTATTAATTCAATCAAGTTTTCATCATATCTCTTCAGAGAAGCATTTGCATCACCTTTGTTATACAATTCACGATAATCTACACGAAACAGAACTCCAATTGAGCTTATATTATTCTCATACACACTCATCCAAGAATTGTTAAATAAATAGCTCCCTATTATTATTGTTGAATAACCATTATACTATATCGTATACGGAAATAGGTACTTCAGTAATTTGTAGAACAGTTGTTAGGAAAGGATTGATTATGCACATCATATTTACCCACTAGCGAGCTAAATCGTTCACTCGAAAAATGCAAAATACACCTATTTCTCCAACAGCATTCGTTGCAATTTTCAATTATTCGCCGTTCCAAACCATCCGTTAAATTGAAGAACCGCTGAAACGGTTCAAAATTTCATACAATAACGCTGTTTGACAACAATAAAACATCGAGAAAGTAAATACGGAGTGAATATATGAACCATTTCGAATTCATTGTCGTTTCTTTCTGATTAATGATATCGAGATTTAAATGATCCATGGAACAGTGCTCAAAATCGTTCTCAAGAAAATGGCTGTAATGCTTTCACATCTCCTCTACGTAAAACGAGTCATTTTCGTAGGAAAACCTGCCTTCTTCATCTGGAAATTCAAATATGCATATTTTACTGGTACATTTCACTATAGGAGACTCTCATTGATTGTTCTATGAAACTGATATCCAACACGCCTTGGGACACTGTTTCTGTAGAACGTTAAAGACGACGAATCTGAAAAAATGGTACCGGTTTCGAGTACAAGGCATTGCTTGAAAAGGAGCTCATTTTCGCCTTTAGTCTAGATCAGGGAGAGAAAGTAGGTTCTATGTCCAGCAGAAAGGCAATTTTTCTCCAAGACGGGAATGAAAGCTTCCACAGTTTCTCTCTACGTATCAAGATCTCACACAAATAAAGAGGACAATAGTCATAGGCTTAGGCAGACAAACTCTGCTCCATCTATACAGGGAGTTCCAAATGATATATCCCACCCCCTGTTGTAAATCGAACAAAATTTTCGTAAACCCTTGAAACTCCGTACAAATCAAAAGGATCCTTGTCCATAGCATAAGATGATCTGATGAATTTCGAAGATAACAGTTCGATAAAACTCCGAGACAAAAAATACGGAAATTTACATTGCTACTACGTGATCTGGTGAGCCACAAAAATGCCAGCAGACATAGCTTTCGAACAAATCCCAGTGATCTGTTATGTTACGTAAATCTTATTATAATGATCCATTTCCGAATGCGCAATATACAAATTACATTTACCAAGAGCTCGAATTGTGTAGCATTGCCGGACAATCAAATATAATTTCTCTAGGAGCAGAGTCAAGGAAAGCTATTGAACTGATATAGAAAGAATCTTCGTTGTTTTGAAACATATAAATCCAGTTTTAATGAGGGGAATTAGGAAGTATTTTGAGATGTTATTATGTAGAATTATTATTTATTTAGTTAATTCATGGTTCAACCGACTTCCTATTCGGTTTATTATTTTCGATAATGTTGTCTCAAGCTATAGAATAGGAATAATCTCATAGATTACATAGATAACCCTCACGTCTTCGTTTGCCAATGTTTCAACATGAATATGGAAAGACAAGAATCTTTGGCTCTAACTTAATCCTAGCTCTTAGAGCTCCAAAGCTTTGTCATTTGCAATCATCATTCCATCTTATCTGACTCTGTAGGTACTTATATTTTAATGTTCTGTGATGTATGGTCTACCTACAGTGTTATTCTCTGTAATCCATCTTCGAAAGCGTAGTGGGAGACGCTACAGAAATTCTGACAATTCAGATGAGAGGGGGTAGGTAAGCTGCCTTCATCTCTTCTGATTGGTTATACGCCTGTCACTTTAAGCTGGCTTTATGTTGTTCCCCCACTACACAAGGCATTCAAAACTACAAAGCCTTTAGATGGCTGGTTAGCAAAAGTTCTGCGATGCTGCAAACCAATCAGAATAGTTCACAGAGCATATCTGAGCGCATTGGTTGTAATTTTGTGAAATAAACTATTGTAGTTTCATTTTAAAGTGAGCCACAAGCACTGATTATCAAATCAAATTTGGGGTTGAATACTCAAATGTACAAAACGATGATTTGAAGTGAGGAAGAGTTAGTTTTTCTCTGTTATCAAAAAAAGAACATGACTTCTCCTTTATTGGGTGGTCATCCCCATAAAATTGTCGATATTCAGTGAAATCGATCGTTAGCATCCTTATAGCCAATTTCGCGCGTAACTGCGCGAGTTATTGATAAGAACTTATGCTAATTAAGCATCTTATATCGCTAATGAAGGGTGAATAAACGGTACTTTCTTGCATAAATTCAGACACCGTCTTGGTTTGAGGCAACTTTCCAAATCATTCTCGTATAGTTTGATACGCTTCTCCGTAGAAAATTCGTTTAATCTTAGGAGTTTCAAGATTATAAACATCGAAATAGAATTGAGCTTTCTCGGGGAAAACTCACTTCCGTATTGAAGTCAAGATTTCCTTTGAACAATGGCTGTAATCACCACAAAACGGTCGGCAAGAGTCAGGAAAAACATGAGAAATATAGCAGCTATTCTGTTGAACAAACTTGGGTGATGAATACCGTAAGACAATAACAGATGCATATGGAAATTTACCATTTTTCTAGGTCATCAAATTGACAGAGACTTACATCAAAGTTACCCGTATAACTTCGTTGAAAAATGAATGTCTCAATATAAATAATCATAAAAGGAGCTTGACCTTGAATGTCATCTAAAACTGTTTTGAAAAAAGAAGACATTTTTTTATACAGGACGAATTTAACTTGCATTAACTGGAAAGTAAGTGCTTGAAGGCGATGTGTGTTGAATAACATACCGACAATAAGGTGGTACGATAGATGGTTAGAAAGAAAAGTGGTATTGCAATAGATCATCTGATAAACCCATTATATCATATTCAAAGGAACTCGTGAATCAGAAAGGAGGAAGTGGTATTCTAGGCGCCATTCTACTTCTACAACAAATAACCATGGGGCATAAAACTAATTTTAGTGAATCGCTGACGGATTTGTTATTTTCGACCAGTGGTTTGGTAGTCTCAATACGAGTACATATTTCTAGAGAACAGTCAGTGCAATTTTCTTTCCTGTTTCACTTTTTTTCTAAATTTAATTCTTCACTAAAAACGGCTATTTAATGCTTCTAATGAATTGAGGCTGAATATAATGATTAAAATTAATATTTTTTATTGACGACTGCTCTAATTACAGAGGGTGTAGATGAAAAGTTACGAAAAAATGGTGATTTCCTGTCAAAAAATAGTGTGGGTCTTTCACAAAAATATTTCAGAATTGAAAAAAAATTCTACTTGTTTTCTTTTCATTGTACCAACAATCCTTATTCAAAATTCAAATCATATGCACATCATGGATAGCTCGTATGCAATTGACTTCCAAGACAATGGATGTACCTACTAATGCATACTTCATGCATAACTTCTCAGTGTGCGATGCAGAAAAATATCGTAGACAAACAATGTTGAACTCAGGTGACCGGCTTAGGATGATAATTACACTTATCCCATTAGTTCTTTGTGTTGAGAAATAGTTTTGGATACCTTATCCATAATAGAAAAGTCACTTTTATCATTCAGTTCTTCTACACTTTTTTTCTTTTAAAAATGATGTTGAACTGTTTTATATGACCTTCTTTCAATCTTGTTTGTCGCAAAAGTTCCTTTGTTTTCGATCAAGAAGCGTCCCAAGAATCTGGTATATTGATATATTTAGCTTCTTATAACGAAAACACAATATTTTGACGTCAGAAAATAATCTTCATATCTAGGAAAATAATTTCTATTTGATTCATCCATCAACGATGTCAAAATACTCAATAGAAATCAATGAACGATAATGAAGAATAATAATGAAATGATTATTCTCGATTTCATACAGAATTTATTGCTAAATATATCTTGATGACTCCAAATCCCAAATCATTTGATACATGATTATGTTATTACTCACTAAAACCAATTTATCTATTTACGTCAGTTCTAGGGATAGGAAGCTGGTATATGTCTTTTTTTCGTTGGATATCTTTGAGAATTATGAAAAAAACAGACGCGGAAACAATACTCGATAAACTATATATGGCATAAAGCCTCAAAAATCGATCATTATTTTTCACGCATACTACATATACATACTACATATCTACTATAAAGGACCTCAAGAATTAACTATTGAAATATTTGTACGAGTCAAAGATCCTGTATAGTTTAAGGATAAAGCTCATTTTACACATCAACTTATTTCTTGAATAAATTATAGCAAAATCAGTGATTTCAATTGACTAACCTGGCAATTGAAGTTCGAGGAGTATATTCACAAAATTGCCACTTTTCATTGAAAATCTAGACGGAATATTGGACATTTGTAGAAGTGGAAAAAGTTCGGTTGAGGCCTTTTTCGTGTTTGAATTTAGTTATATGCAAATAATTAAAAAAATTATAAATCTATGCGAATTATCCCCTTGAAATTCATTTCGCAAGCAGCCTAATAAATTTGATGCCTTCTACGAAGCTTGAAATCAAATGAGCGCTCAAAAAGGATAGGAATAAACTGAAAGGAATCCAAGAAAATAAAAGTTCCGCATTCTTCTAATATTTCCTGTGTTGGTGCAGGATCTGATGCATTTTACTAGGAAGTAAAAGTACGTACCACACACCATGAGACGAATATTCGTGTTATTCACTCGCACAAGTCAGAGTGCATCAACAAAAATTCTCCAGATGAAAATTTCTTCGTCTGAACTTACCAAGAACTGAAAAATCTCAATCACAAAAACGCCACTTTGGTAGGGAGTCTCCTTCGAATTTTCCCTATGGACCTATCGAAACGCTTTCAAAACAAGATGAGAACTCACTAAACGGACCGCAAACTCCGGACTTGAGATCCCGATGATCCGGTAAACAAAACAACGGTGTCAGTCTGAATCGCAATCAGCGAATGCCAAGGAATGCCCGACCATCACTAGTTGTTGTCCATGTTAACCTTTCCCAAGCACTTGGTGGTTCTTACACAAGATATAAACATTTGTTATGCAAGGAAGAAATAAGAAATTGAGTGAAAAGCTTTCACTATACTCTTGGTGGAGTGACTACGCTCATGTGTAGTGGTAGGTACCTACCTCCGTAGCCAGAGGTGAACCTGGGTACCTTCTAACACTTGAGGGAATTGCACATTCATCAAAAAATCATTCTGATCCACCAAAGTCCGGTCCTTGTAAATGATGAAAATGCGACTTGTCCCACTAGTCGTCAAATACACAAGATATAATCTGGAGAAATCATGATCCAGGGTGAAAATTTTGTTCATGTGGTCACCCACAATAAAAGTGTACTTGGTACGAAAAAATTTACGGAAAGTAAATCAGAATCTTTTTATTCCACCCTTTTTGTAGATTCCAATTTGAAATATGCTTCCATCCAGAGCAATATGAAGCGATTTCAGATTTTATTTAATTCATTACCTATTTACAATTTTTCAACAAGTTTTCTCTGTGCTAGTTCATTTTTTAACATCACTGGGAGGTGGGGAGATATCAAATTATACCCCAATAATCCTACGTATAAATTTGAGATCTATAAGTTATTCCTCATGAAGAAATGGTTAAATATTTTGCTATTGAGAAAATTAAACCTTTCATCAGACTCTTATTCCTTGAGCTACATAGGTGGGACTGATTGCTTTCAAAAACATGAATCACTAACCAGTTGTTCAATCAATTTGTGAAATAATAATTCATTCAGTCCTAAAATAATTGATGAAAATCAAATATTCCCAATACGTTCAACCTTCATCTGATTTTAAACGAATATTTTCAGACATTTAGATATTTTTTATCTAATAATTGGGTACGAACATTTTCGAACCTTTTATAAGATTCGTTGTGATGTTTCATTATTCTCCGTAATGAAATCTACATAAAATGGATTAAATGAACGCGGAACTATGAAACAGGAGATGCGGCAATTTTTTATTTAGAACTCACAATAGGATTACACGTTGAACAATGCGAAGAACAAATTGGATTGTATGAAAAGGATCAACAATGCATTATTTAAAAAGCGTACTACATAAGGTTTCATAATATTCCTTTAGGGGAATGTTAACCTTGCTGTCGCAACATTTCCAGATTGAGGAACCAGACTGTCAAGGATTGTTCCCAAGAAAGAAGCTTCAATGAGAAGATCGCATTCTGTGCATCATCAAAGTATTGCAATATTTTGAAAAAATGCTCCTAATGATTGCATAGAATATAAAAAAAAAACTGGTACGATTTTGATGAAAAATTGTAAAAATAATAAACATAATATACTGAAATTAATCAAAAAATATTATTAGAGTTCCCACGTTGATATTGCCATAGAAATCTGTAAAAAGCTAAAGAGATTTTCCGCAACTTTCATTCCGTGATATCTTCTCCTAAAATTAATCAACCACAGATTGAGGAAATGATTATATTTCATCGAAAGTGACGGATATGATCGAAGATGATGACTTGGTGAACTGAAGACCAAGTCATATTTGATTTACTCGGATCATCAGCGTCCAAAGTGAACTTTCTCTGAAATTATGAATAGATACTTCTGTGTGATGACAGCCTTACCAATAAACACTTGTTTCTATTCTTTATTTCATATTACAATTAATTACTATTATCATTTCTAATATTTTGGGTTATTTTACCCTCTTCATTCTAATACTGAACTTGGGTTGATTTGATGCATCCTTCATCTTTAATTTTTGACCGGAGAAATAGCTCAATATTTTTTCAAAAAATCACACAAAAATGAATTATTGTTGTTAAGTGAATTCTCGATTTTTCATCGAAAATCACTTCGATATTATATCTTCTAAGCATTGAAGAAGAAACAAACTTATATGTATTTCATTTGGGGCAATTGAAATGCAACATTCACACGTGATCCTGTATCTAATGAGCACACATGTATAAAATATTTAGTTTTGTCCCAATTCCAGTGACCTCTGCTCATCTGTAAAAGGTGCCAAACTCATGCTTCAATGACATGCATTTTAACAATCAATTAATACAGTTACACATGTTTCACAGTGCTGTAATCATCGGTGTTTAAAATATAAAATCTGTTCTAGAGCATTCGAACAGGTATGAGGTTATAAATAGTATATATGTGGATGTTATATACAAAAACACAAATATTTTATTATATTCATTCCATATAACAAACTGATTTTCATATTTCGAGTTATTGTTCTCCCCTTAAAGGTTTTCTTCATACCTCAATCAATAAATTTTTTCATTATACCATAGAGAATAGAGGAAACGAGAAAACACTGATATAAGGTAAAAAAATAAACCATTGTGTACAATTAGTAGCATTTTTGTATTCATTTCTTTCAACGGGTATAATTACGCCTAGACGTTTTCTTCTTGAAATACACAATAATGTTCAAGATATTGTAGGTAAATATACGACTCATAATGAAGGGAGAATTCAATCAGAATTCTAGTAGCACATTTTCGGCGACAAAACTTAAAAAGGAACGATTTTTATAATCGAAATATGCCCTTCAATATTCGATGAATTTCTTCAAAATCGTCAAAGTCAATGATTAGTCAAGGCCACACTGCTGACACAAATGTTTCCAGGAGCATCCACCATTTTTTGACTACAATATTCAAAGCATCCGCCATTCCCCACATCCAGAGCATTCACCATTTCTCGAAATCCATCTCACTCCCAGTCGGAGCATTCACCATTTTCATTCCTCAATTCTCCTTGAATCGTCACAGAGTCCTTCTTATTTAATACTTCTCTTGCATAAACCTCTCACTGCTTAAGCTCAGAATGTTTAGATCTATTTTAGTAATGTGAAACAGGATTCTGTACTTATTGCGGTAGGTATGGGTACTGCAGCTTCTCCACAAAAAACTCGGGTTCGAGACTTGTCTGGTTCGTTTTTTTCTTCACATTCTAATAAGAAATAGGTTTGAATTGCAGTGTCTCGGAAATTTGTCGAGAAATGTGTTGAGTGTCAAGTGTCGAGTGTCTAGTGTCAAGTGACGAGTGTGTGGCGTGTCTGTGTGTGTGAGAGGGATTTGTGGGGTGTGTGTGCGTGTGTGTGTGCGTGTGTGTGTGTGTGTGTGGGTGGGTGGGGTGTGTCTGTGAGCGTGTGTGTGTGTGTGTGTGTGTGTGTGTGTGTGTGTGTGTGTGTGTGTGTGTGTGTGTGTATACGTGCGTGAGTGCGCGTGGGTGTGCGTGTGTGTTTGTGTGTGTGTGTGTGTGTGTGTGTGTATACGTGCGTGTGTGTGTGTGTGTGTGTGTGTGTGTGTGTGTGTGTGTGTGTGTGTGTGTGTGTGTGTGTGTGTGTGTGTGTGTGTGTGTGTGTGCTGGGTGCAGGATGTGTGTTTCGAGTGTCGAGTGTCGTGTTTCGTATGTCGAGTGTCGAGTGTTGAGTGTTGAGTGTCAAGTGTCGAGTGTCGAGTGTCGAGTGTCAAGTGTCAAGTGTCGAGTGTCAAGTGTCGAGTGTCAAGTGTCGAGTGTCAAGTGTCGAGTGTCGAGTGTCAAGTGTCGAGTGTCGAGTGTCGAGTGTCGAGTGTCAAGTGTCAAGTGTCGAGTGTCGAGTGTCAAGTGTCGAGTGTCAAGTGTCGAGTGTTGAGTGTCAAGTGTCGAGTGTCGAGTGTCAAGTGTCGAGTGTCAAGTGTCAAGTGTCAAGTGTCGAGTGTCGAGTGTCGAGTGTCAAGTGTCAAGTGTCGAGTGTCAAGTGTCGAGTGTCGAGTGTCCAGTGTCGAGTGTCGAGTGTCAAGTGTCGAGTGTCAAGTGTCGAGTGTCGAGTGTCGAGTGTCAAGTGTCGAGTGTCGAGTGTCAAGTGTCGAGTGTCGAGTATCGAGTGTCGAGTGTCGAGTGTCAAGTGTCGAGTGTCGAGTGTCAAGTGTCAAGTGTCGAGTGTCGAGTGTCAAGTGTCGAGTGTCGAGTGTCAAGTGTCGAGTGTCAAGTGTCGAGTGTCGAGTGTCAAGTGTCGAGTGTCGAGTGTCAAGTGTCAAGTGTCGAGTGTCGAGTGTCAAGTGTCGAGTGTCAAGTGTCGAGTGTCGAGTGTCAAGTGTCGAGTGTCGAGTGTCAAGTGTCGAGTGTCGAGTGTCAAGTGTCGAGTGTCGAGTGTCAAGTGTCAAGTGTCGAGTGTCGAGTGTCAAGTGTCGAGTGTCGAGTGTCGAGTGTCAAGTGTCGAGTGTCAAGTGTCGAGTGTCGAGTATCGAGTGTCGAGTGTCGAGTGTCAAGTGTCGAGTGTCGAGTGTCGAGTGTCAAGTGTCGAGTGTCGAGTGTCGAGTGTCGAGTGTCGAGTGTCGAGTGTCAAGTGTCGAGTGTCGAGTGTCAAGTGTCGAGTGTCGAGTGTCGAGTGTCGAGTGTCTAGTGTCGAGTGTCTAGTGTCAAGTGACGAGTGTGTGGCGTGTCTGTGTGTGTGCGTGCGTGTGTGTGCGTGTGTGTGTGTGTGTGAGTGTGTGTGTGGTTGGGTGGGGTGTGTCTGTGAGCGTGTGCGTGTGTGTGTGTGTGTGTGTGTGTATACGTGCGTGCGTGAGTGTGCGTGGGTTTGCGTGAGTGCGCGTGGGTGTGCGTGTGTGTGTTTGTGTGCTTGTGTGTGTGTGTGTATGCGTGTGTGTGCGTGTGCGTGTGCGTGTGCGTGTGCGTGTGCGTGTGTGTGTGTGTGTGAGGGATTTGTGGGGGTGTGTGTGTGTGTGTGTGTGTGTGTGTGTGTGTGTGTGTGTGTGTGTGTGTGTGTGTGTGTGTGTGTGTGTGTGTGTTGGGTGCAGGATGTGTGTTTCGAGTGTCGAGTGTCGAGTGTTGAGTGTCAAGTGTCGAGTGTCGAGTGTCGAGTGTCGAGTGTCGAGTGTCGAGTGTCGAGTGTCGAGTGTCTAGTGTCGAGTGACGAGTGATGAGCACACATGTATAAAATATTTAGTTTTGTCCCAATTCTAGTGACCACTGCTCATCTGTAAAAGGTGCCAAACTCATTCTTCAATGACATGCATTTTAACAATCAATTAATACAGTTACACATGTTTCACAGTGCTGTAATCATCAGTGTCCAAAATATAAAATCTGTTCTAGAGCATTCGAACAGGTATGAGGTTATAAATAGTATATATGTGGATGTTATATACAAAAACACAAATATTTTATTATATTCATTCCATATAACAAACTGATTTTCATATTTCAAGTTATTGTTCTCCCCTTAAAGGTTTTCTTCATATCTCAATTAATAAATTTTTTCATTATAGCATAGAGAGAATGAATTCTAGGTTTGAATTGCAGTGTCTCGGAAATTTGGAAGGATCTATGTAGGTAATGAATTTTTGTAGAAATTTTACAAAATTTCAAGAGGTTCATAATTTATTTTCGTGTTGGATTCCAAAGATTCATGCACTGGAAATAATGAACCAGATCCGTTGTATCAAACCACAACCCCTTCAACGGTCGTTTCTTCATGCTTCCCTGCATTCGACCCATCTTTTTTTGCACCTGCTTCGAATCTTAGTTGAAAGGTCAGGAGTTTCTTCAACCCATCCAATTCTACGAAGGCCGCTGGTAGAAAAACGTCAATCGGATCTGGATACAAGCTCGCGCGCCCATCAGAGAAGATCAGATTGACCAAAAGGTAGACCACTGCAGTTCCAGGTGGGGAATGCCTAGACGTGTACCCAAGAAATGGTGTCAAGAAACGGACAACTCTTAATACCAAGTGAAAGAAAACATTCGCGCGCCCGCGACTGTACCATTCAATACTGACTATAGGTAGATATCCAGTGACAATGTGCTAAGTGCTTTAATTTGTTAACAATGTGAAGATATCGTCGTTTTCATCAAGCGAAAAAGGTGAGTTTCCAAAAGAGAGATAACATCATTCGTGAAACCCATCAGTTTGAATTCGAGAAAAAATTGTTTTCGGCATTATTTCATCTCAAAATTATCAGAGAACTTGCTCGAATACAAGACAGATAAGGAACTCAATCCTAATCTGTGGCATTGAAGTTTTTGATCATATAAAAGCTCCGATATCAAACCTTACTCAACCGACAAATGTTGTTCCACTGATTTACCACAAGGGGAAATTATTTAGCTCAAAAGGAACTGAGTAGGAATTGTTATTCTGCACCCCAATCTTCATTAATTGTTGCTCTCTGTTAAAATAATCGAAAGTGCAGGGGATATACCACAGATAACAGAGTGAAATACTCTCTCAACTGGTCATGGACCCAGACGAATGCTTTTCGTGGAGTTACTTCGAATCACAGATTACAGAGAATGTCATCTGTGCTTCAAATCTTGAAACCTTCATCCCTTAGAGTAGTTCAATGGCAAATAAGCGATATGTTGAACATTAAACTCAAACAAAAACCGAACCAATTTTACATTTGATAGATTAGTGTTATTATTGAATGGCAAAACGTTGTATGCGGCTTAAATCGAAGTATTCTGAGATGAAAAGGGAATATAAGGATGAGTGTCTATTAAAATGAATGGAGTTATATCGACACTTTCATCTTGACCGGCTATTAAGTCCATTCTTAATAGGATATCATTTGACACACTTTACAAACATCGATTATTCAGTTATGTATGACAGAGGTGAAAAGGCTTCTTGTTTTACCACAGAACAGATAACGTAGTATTAGAAACTATATTCTGGTATGTAAGATATCGACGAATTTTGTTGAGTTTATCGTGTGACACGAAGAACACAAAAAAATTGTAATATTTTCGCAATATACAAATGTCAAAACGTGGAAATTCTTCGTTATGGGCAAACAGAATAGAGAATTATATTAATTTCAGTCGTTAAGTTCTTCGGTTCAAAAATAATGAACCCTTGTTCAAATTTTGCATTCATTACAGAAGTAATGAATGCAAAATAGTAAGAATACAAGAATGTATTCTTCTATGTTTTAACAAGTTTTGATGCTTTCATTCTTTGCATTGTTAACTCAAATTGCGCTAAAAATATTGAAATTCGCACATTTCAACTCTTGTACTGGATAGATTCGCCATTAGAAATGACCTTTCTAATTATCTATCGATAATATTTTAATGATTCCCGAACGGAATTGAATAAAATTTTTATTGTTAGTGAGTATTTATGACAGTGATTTGTATTGACAACGTTTTTGGTGAATTTTCAACATGCCTTCGCCAGTTTTTTCGTCCAAACCACCTTCTGCTAAAGAGGAAAATAAAGTTGATTATTATTTGGAAGTTTTATTTTCGGATTTAACGATAGAATCACCTGTAAGTTAGTATTTGAGTTGCTCGACTATCACTGGATATAACCAAGAGAACATTTTTTGATAATAATTTTTCTTGAGTTAGGCAACGAATCATCAATCTGAGATTGTATATTCGACTAGGTACTAATAGTAATCAATTTTCAATCTTACCACGGTCAACTTTCTTAACGAGAATTATCAAATTATAAATTCACACACCCCACCACCATTCTCAAACAGTTCTTATTTCAAACCATTTCATTCCGAACAAGTTTGTTAGGGAAGTTAGAAAAGGAGATGCGTCTAGAAATTGAAAATTCAGAATCTAAAATTATTGACTCTGTAGGTATTCAATCAAAATCAAATACATGTTCTTCTTTCTTCGAGTTCTTGAATTCTAATTTCCCTCAGGCATTTTGTGAATTTTCTATGTGTAATCTCACCTGTTTGATCGTTTACGCAGTCATTAATTACCGATGTTATCTAAATACCTTAGGGACCCTACGACTTTCTGGAATTGAAACAATTAGAAGTAGATTGGGTAAGTTGGTACATCAACTTTTTCATCAATTTCGAAATATATATTAGGGATTCCTAAAAACTGCATATTTTTGAATCCTTATGATTCAATCCACCTGATCATATTGGAGTTGTACAGTGTTTACATAATTCCCTAATTACAAATACCCATATTCGGAACTTTTTTCATAACTTAAACGTCACGTAGATACAACTTATTTTGTCACGCCCATTATATAACAACCATTAAAAATCGCTGATCCGAGAAGTTCCTGAGGTCAATTGAAAATGGACCCCTTCAAAAGTACGTGACAAAGTATCCCCAGAAGATATTACGAAGCTAGATTTCAAAATAGGACAATTTGTGACGAATCGATGAAATTTTTTTTCCAAACTGTCACTTTCTTGTTTTTTGAAAGCAACTTCGCGCGCTAGCTAGTTCTCCATTATTTATTTTCAGATCCAATACTTGTCTCATAAAGTTCTTGGAGAACCTTTTCAAATCTTCAAAACCTCACTGCAAAACACAAACCATCCAGTATATTGAAGTAGCTGATTCGATTTGAGATGAAACCAATAACAATAATCACTCGTACTTTCTAAAGAATGATTCTGTGATCTAGATTTCAGATATTGTTCGGATTTAACAGACTGTAGGTACGTAAAATGTTACGTCCGTAACTATTTTGTATTCGTATCCGAAAGGTGCATTATTATTGTCGTAATTTATGCGTCAAAAGATCAGGTTAATGTTGTTCGTGACGAGGAAGTTGATTGCGATTGTACCTACAATACATTGACGACCGAAATCTCAGACCAAGCCCCTTTCTTTGAATGAAAAATGGCCTTGGACTTCCAAATATCCATAAAAAAATTCGGATACCTTTCAAAATTTCAACTTCTCTTGAATGATTTCTGTAATACCTTATAGAAATTATATTGACTGATTATTGATTTAGACCAGCTGGAAACCATGAAACGAAGAATTGAGAGAAATAAATTTGCGTCTGAATAATACATAAATAACTTCCGTTTGTTGCATTTCGCCAATTAGGATACTACTTAAACTGGCATAAACTATAATTTCCCATCCACATAATTAGGTCTCAGAGCAATAATAAGTTTCTCTAATTTTTCCATGGCAATTTTAACTGCTTCAGTTTACAAAAGGCTCCTCTGATTAAGAATGAGATTTGCGGAAAAACTCCCAGCTATTTATTGACAGTAAACAGAATAGGTAGTAAAGAGTTGAATGTTTCTCTCATGAACGCTATTCACAACAAACTGAAACGATGATGAAAAAGTGTCACTGTTAGATCCCAATTGGATGAACCATAAGCAAAAAATACCTATACGTTCAACAAATTAATTCTATTGCAGAAAATATTGATATAATCACTTCTGTGAGACTGAGAGAGAAAATGATACAAATGCGTTTCAGTTCCTCAACTAATCACCTCAGAAAATCAAGTTTATTATGAATCAATATATCTGTATCAAAAATTCTACAGTAAATCCTTGTAAAATATCGGTTTTAACGGTAATTACAAGTAATGACGTTAGAATTTGCAGTTAGCTACATTTGTTCGATACACTCACATCCACATAAATATGATTGAGAAATAATTTCATTTATTCAATACTCCTATATGAGTATTGCATAAGCAGAAACGGTATTTTTCAGGCAGTGAAGCTAACTTATAGTCTTTGAAGGTCTATAAGGTTCATAAGATAACGATTGAAAAAATCTGAATAGGAGTTTTAACTGTATCTATCGCCTGTAATTTTTTAATTTTCAATATGTCTCGGACTGATTGAGAAAGTTTGCTAAGGATCAATAGAAGGCTAAAAAAATTCAGTTATTTCTTCAAATACTTAATGTTTCACTACAGAGCAAAGTTATAGGTACAATTACTTTATATCTGTCATCTACGTATTGAAATCCATTCAGCTTGGGTGATATATTATGATTTCGCTTTTCATTCACTCTCGAGAAACTGTTTTCTAAGAGAAACTAGGAAACCGCATTTCTTCTTCCTCATCTCAATTATTTATCTATAATGAATAATCTTGAATTCGACTTATTCCAATGTTGAGCTCTTTTCTAAGTATAACAATCTCTCTTAGAAATTCAATCAAGCTTTCATTCGATAGAAATGTGATAAAGACGATTCGCAATTCTGAAACACTCTTAATCTCTTCAACAGAAATAAGAGTTATCAAAAATTCGTTCCTCACTTTCCCAAATGACAAGGTTATCTTGTTTGTCCCTGTTCATTCCTCTTACTGACTTAGCGATTAACACAGGTGCAAAATGCGGAAAGGTTAACCAGACTGATAGATATAAAGGGGATAAGAGAGTTGAAATTATTCAATATTCTACGTTCATTTTCAAAGAAAAATACTATTTCTATTGGTATTTTGGATATATGTACCTAAGGTAGTCGTGGAAATCAGAAATGGACTTAGAACATTGAAAAAATACTGTTAAGGATAAGATAGTCCAAGAGATATTAATCGGTGTAGAAGAGTTGGAGTATTATGAAGGTATACCTACCAATAAATGCGATCTCAAATCTCGATCATCTGCAGTGAATTAATTTCAATCTCGGAGAAAGGAATTCAGAGTGGAATGAAGGTTAGTGCCGTACCTTTTCGCAGTTCTCAACAATGGAAGAATATTTCCTTCTTTGAACTTTGGGTGTAAGAGATGTGAAGGTCGTATATTGCTGCATTTTACACTTGACGTCTGTCTATATCTCGCTTCTGGAAATAGTTTCGAGTGACATTAAAATAAGAACACGTAGTATGATCGAGAGATTTCAATGATTTTTGGTAAAAAATGATTATAAGGTCATGTTAAGTGTTTTCATACAAATCTATTCCCTAATTATGAAAAAACCATATGATTCGAAATATATTTCAATAATAAGAGTAATTAGGACTATGAGAAGTCAATTCTTGATATAAAACAAACAAACACTTCCAGTAGGAGCGTATAACTGTGCCCATACCCGTCCATATCAGATGGTGTTTCTCGCTTCGCCCATCGTTGAAGTCTCCCGATGCTTATCCGCTCAATTGTCTTGTCCGTTATATTTACTGAATGAAATTTGTAGCACATTGGAAATAGGATTATATTGCGGACTAGTTTCGATCCGCGTCGGCTGAGACCCAGTGACATCGTCTAGAAGGATTTGAATTGTTCTTTTTCGACGAGTCGGTGACCTAGAATAGGATATTCGTCGTTCAAACTCGAAAAAATGGACAATATTCAAGCACGTGAAGATAGTTCGCAGACGGGTGTGTATTTGGAGAGTTTTTCAAAAATTTCAATGGTTTTCATCCGGTGCATACGTGCTTATCCCATCTTTTTGGGAATTTTTTGATGGTCAAATTTCTACAAAGAAAATTTCTCCCAGAAAAATTGTAGATCTAAATGTAATATACATGTTCTAAAAGAGCAGCTTTTCTAGTATTAAATTTGAGAATTTCAACCATCTCGGCACTGCCTTTCGGTCTTGAGGAAGTTTCAACTGACCTCTTCTTTTTGGGAATATTTCGAAGATCAACTTTCGAGTCGATTATTTTCCAGGAAAATTATAGTAGATCTAAACGTGATATATATTCTGAAAGAGAAACTCTTCTAGTAATAAATCTGAGGATTTCATCTGTTTCGACACAACCGTTCGGTCTTGAGGAAGTTTTAACTGAACCCAACTTTTTGGGACTTTTTGGACGGTCAACTTGCGAGTAGCTTTTCTTCCAGGAAAATCATCGTAGATCTAAACGTGATACGTATTCTGAAAGAGCAACTCTTCTAGTAATAAATCTGAGAATTTCATCCATTTCGACACAAGCGTTCGATCTTGAGGAAGTTTTAACTGAATCTAACTAGTGATCCCTTTTAATTGTTGAACAGTGTATTTTGTTTCGCGATTCAATTATTTTTACAGATAGATCTTTTCGATTAATATTCGATAGTTGATTGCATCCAATTGACTCCATTCTCATCCGGCAAAAATAAACAATAGGAAGATCCACATTGTTCGTCGAGTTATAATGGATCGTTGAAATTTCCAGACAATCGAAGACCCACGTGAAGAACAAATAGTGAGAGATTGGCACGGTATATAATGTGTTCTGAAGTAGTACTTACATTGTGCTTTTATGCCATTCTTCAACACATTGCGCCGAGATGACAGATTCAGGAGATTCAAGTAGAACAAGAATGATTCTACGAGGAATACTTTGATGATTCTGGTTTTTCCTCTCAGTTCTTAAAAAGAACAAAATTAACAACCATTTCCGATACAAAATATCCAGAAAAATTGCACACAATTATTGCATTCATTTATTCCATTCAAGGAACAGGTAATGGCATTAATTTGATGATGAATTTCCTTTGCGGTTACGCGAATTGAAAATTTGTATCTGCGAGTGGGACTTATAGTTGCACATATCATGATTCATGGCTTTGTACGTTGTAGGATGAGATTTCTGCAATTTTCAGTCCATTTTCAGATCTAATGTAGGTCTAGGGTTATTGCAATTCATGATTTACATTATTCAGATTTTCAAGGTAGCCTCATACTATATAAGGCTGCTTCTTCAATGAAACTTGAAGATGAGCAAAGATCATAATGAGCAAAGCTACAGGATTTATTCAATTTTGTTTCTTACAACCGTTGCTGTAAATCACAAAAAATCGCCAAAAAACTTTTTTGCTGTTCCACATCATATGCTGCTTAGTTTAGTTATAAGAAAATCCAAAAATATCTCATGAAGTTAACAATCATTTCGCTTTCTCTTCGCAGATGTCATCATTAAGTTCGATAAGCAGCGACAGCACCAGGAACTTCAAGAGGGCCCATAGACGGTCGATGCTATCCTCAACAGGATCAGACATACAGTTCACCAGAAAAAAGCTCACCCATCAGTACAAATTAGGATGTATCATCATAGCCATTTTTCTCGTTTTGCTACTTTTCGCAGCAGGTGCAGTTTACGTCGGTTGTAAGTAGCGAAAATTTAGATTATTATCGCATTCGAGATTCTTCGACAAAAATTACTCGGTCTAAAGATGAAGTTAGGAACGATGAGTCTAATAGTTTTACCCATGACATGCTCGCTTGGCATAGATAACTTTCTAACTAATTATTACATCATTAGCAAGATCATCCACGAGTATATTGAATTAAAAATAGAGTAACGAAGCCTTTCATTAAAGGTGAGCTAAATATAACGACTTTTTTCATTTCAAATCATTAAAAAATTTAGGTAGGCATATAGTTTTGTACAGGGCCTATACAATATATAATACCGATGCAAGAAAATATTTCCATCACAGGCACGTTTTCGGTCTTATCTTATACACTCATCAGTGTATAAGATAAGTTTCTCACAACATAAAACCTTTTCTTTGCACTTATGGACAAAGCGTGGTTTTTCCCTTATTTTTTCTCAGACAATTATGCTTCAATACATCTCCAGAGGGTTTTTTCAAAATGTAGTGATGCACAGGGTCAGTCAGTAACTTTAGAAGTTGTGTCCAGCTGGATGACATTGTTGATTGTAAAAATACGACAGACACAGAGTTGAAAGTTAGCCAAGCTGGTGTTTATTAAATATAGAGAGGCCTTTTTGTGCTTTTACTCATTGAATACATTGGAGTGCTATGATGAAACCTATCGGAATTTTCATAATTGTGAATGTTTCAGTCAGCTACTATGCAGAACAATTTCCTGGACCACTGATATACCGGGGAACTTTCAAAATAACCGATGGGGACGTTTATACGAATGAATTAGCAGATACTAGCAGTAGAAAGTTCAAAGTGAGATCGAGGGATTACAGAGAAAGATTGAACCTTTTGTACAGGAGGAGTCCGATCAAACATGGCTTTGGAGGGACTGAAATATTGGCCCTAGATGGGTGAGTTGCAATGTAATTAAAATCATGAAATAATTCCATGAAAAACTGAACATTTTCAGTGTAGAAAACCAAGATTTAGTGATCCACTTCACGATAAACGTGGACCCGATGTACATCAAAGCTGTGGACGAAGAACTTCTGGAAAATATCATCCTCGACGACATCAGACACGGCGAAAGTATCATCTTCAAAGACCTAAAGATCGAGGAGAACAGCGTCAACATAATGCCGAACAACGACATATCCCAGCCATCGTCCCCATCTACGGTCATGTTGGTAGAAACCACCACCCAGATGCCAAGATTGCCGAAAGAATGCGTGCCAATAGACTTGCCATATTGCTCGAAGATGAGCTACAAGACCACGTCCTATCCTAACATTTTCGACCACGAAAACCTGAAAGACGTGGAGGAGAATTTGATACCGTTCAGGGAGCTGATAGACGCTGAGTGTTACAACCACACCTATCAGTTTGTCTGTAACGTTTTACAGCCCTACTGCTTGAAGGCTGATGTCAACGTGCTCCCTTGCAGGAGTTTCTGCAGATATTTCATGGCGGGATGTGGTGATAGGCTTCCCGAAAAATTGAGGCAGAAACTGGATTGCAACAATTTCTTGGAGTACGAAGGAGAAAACTGTCTGATTGAGCCAGGTAACTTGTGATTTCTTAACCATCTGCTCAGTTTTGGTCAAAAATTCTTCCCTCATTCCTCTTTCAGACTGTGGTGTTCAGAAGCTCCGAAGCACCCAAATCTTCACCAAAACGGCCAACATAGGGGACTGGCCGTGGCACGTAGCCCTCCTGAAGAACAACGTGCACATTTGCGATGGCACCCTTATATCCCCAAGTTGGATAGCAACCACTTCCTCCTGTTTTCAAGGTCAACCGAAGGCGGAATGGATGGCCAAACTGGGATCTGTCCGTCTGTCCTTAACGCATCCCTCTGAAGTCGAAAGAAGGGTGATAGGAATGGTGAAATCCCCAGTAGAGGGTAGCACCATCGCCCTAGTGAAGCTGGATCAGCCTATCATGATCACCGAGAATATAAGGCCCATCTGCCTTCCTCAAAGAGAGGTGGACATGTCCGAGACATGCGAATGCAATACTGTAGGGTGGTCCAGGGATACTGAACAGTTGAAGAGGATTCAAGTTAGGGTCACTTCGATGAAGAAATGTGAAAATATCAGCATAGCTAATCTGAACAGTATTTGCGCAGAGGTTGCTTATGGCCAAGAGAATTGTCATGTGAGTTTTTAAATCAACTCTTACATTAGAATAAGTAGGTATACCCTTAAAGTTTTCACCTACCAATCTCCAGCAAGCCCTCAAATACTAAAATTCGGAAATACTGTCTGTATACTTGAAATTCTAGCTGATAAAAACACCCTCAACATTTTGAGTGTCCCCTTTTTTTACTCAAAATAATTCAATATCATCATCTCAATCATTTTTATCGTCTTTGCTTCAAATATTCTACTTGGTTTGATCAAACTGTCCATTTAGAGAAGGGAATTGTATTTGGTCCTTCGAGCTGGATGCATGGGAAAATCGATCTCTTCCAGAACCTTGAGAAGATTTATTGAAGGACCACATCAGTGGCAGAAACATGATGATTTGATAATTACAGGAGGAAGAATTCGCAGGCAGCCCAGTGATGTGCATAAACCCCTCCACGTCGACTTGGAGCATAGTTGGCGTAACGAATTGGAGGATAGCGTGCTCAAGGAACGGAATGGTTCGACCCAGAATGTATGACAAGATTTCGTCGAATATTAACTGGATCCACGAAACCCTTAATTCGGACGAATACAGAAATGAGGATGTATGAATGGATAGGAAGTTGTGAAAAATTTCACTTGTGTGAACATAATGACTGTTTTTTATTTTTGTACATAAATTATTTTACATAAAGTTTTATTTTATTATTGTTATAAGATCGTACGAACAGTTAATCACTGGTTACCAAAATATATTGAGATTAATTCAATTTTTTACTACCCTTTTACATCGTCGCACCATTAGAAGAAGTCATTTAGTAATTACGAATTATGTTCATTGCGAACACGACTTCAGCCTTGCATGATATCAGGATTAAAAATAAAAAACTGCATTTATAAAAAATATATCATATTAATCTCAAAAAACACCAGCAACAAAATAATATCACTCAGATATTGATATTCATTCGATTTGTTGACTTTTGGCTGCAGAACACAACCTGGCCAGTAAACCTGACATTTGGATCAAACTACATAACCCGTCTGCAATTCTCATGTGAGTAACGCCAATCTCCTGAAAGAATACGGATTTATTGATGTTCGAACTCAGGTTTAATTACACACTTTTATAAACGATAACTTGAGAGCTTCTTCCATGTCCATAGTCTTTGTTACTTTGAATATATTTTTTATTATATCTTCTGCTGCATAACCTAAATTCCACAGATGCTCAATAACCTAAAAAACATGACAAATGACCAACATAACCTAAAACACATACCAGGAACATGGTCATACCTTGTAAGCCCGTCTAAGATCCCCTGCCATACAACTTTTGAGCATGTCTTTGATTAGCATTGGGTGTGGTTCATCGCAAACTTTGAATACATTCTGAGAATTTACTATTTCAAAACCGTTATGTGTTGACTGAAGATTGTTCAAGGCTTGCCTCATATCACCTTGAGCTGTGAATACTATAGCTTCTAGACCATCTTCTGTGTAATTAACCTTGGATAAATTAATTTCAGTTAATCGTTTATAGCATTCAAGTGGACCCTTTTCCACATTGAATTTCTCAAAATTCCAACAGCCTCTGATGGTTTCCCAACATGACCTCATTCATGGTATAGGATGAAATATGAATTACTTACATTCTCTTTTTGGCAAATTTGTAGGGTCCTGGCAAGTACTTGAGCATCAGATAGTTTCGAATATCTCAGTACAGCACATCTGGACTGAATGGGTTCTATAACTTTTTCACTATAATTACAGGCTAGAGCGAATCTTGTTGTATTGCTATATATCTCCATTGTACGCCTCAAAGCTTGCTGAGCTCCATCAGTCATACTAGTAAAAAAAAGGAGAACATTTATATTTTGAATCTAATGAGAAAAACTGTAAACCTACCTATCTACTTCATCTAGAATGATAATTTTGTGCCTTCCAGGAGGAAGAGTTACTTTTTGCTGTGCAAACATCTTGACTTTATTTCTTATAATATCGATGCCTCTATCATTTGATGCATTCAATTCCAGAACTGCATCTTTAAATGAAGATCCTAATAGAATTTTGGCCAAACATAAAATGGTTGTAGTTTTACCAACACCAGGTGGGCCCTACAAACAAGACCTCAGTAGAAATTCTTTTACAAGTCTAAACAAACACACAGCAACAATGATGTTTGGAACATTTCCTTTTCTGGCAAATATAGAAAGTCTCTGGATTGTATCTTCATTTCCTACAATTTCTTCGAATTTTTGGGGTCTATACTTTTCTATCCTGAAAAATGTTTGTTAATCACATTTATTCATTAGATGGTCATGGTATTTATACCAAGGTACATTATTGCTCTTTTTTACATTACTATCAGAGTTTGAACTTGTACCGGGTTGAGTATCAGTTATAATAACGTCCATTTCGACCATTTCTACATCAGTTTCAGACATTTTTCCTTTAATTCAACGACAATTCCTGAGGAGAAAATGTTTTTATTGGAATTAAAAATAAAAATTAAACGCACAAGGGTTATAATTCGCGGGAAATAATTTGATTTTTAGTTCAATAATCTGATACGAACGAACTACCAAAGAGTTCCTCTTTGGAACTACTTAGCGTATTCCTCTGTGACTGTATGTCAGTGTATGTCTGTGGTCTGTGTTGAAATCAATTCACAAAAATATTTTCCTCTACACGTAGAGGAAATCTTTGAAAATACGTGTTATATTTGTACTTTGTACCATTCCTCCAAATCAATAGTCTACATAGTGTAGTATGTAGGAGTTGAGTTTCATTTATAAATAAACTTGAAAAATGAAATGAGGAAAATATCTGGATATGTAGACAAATTCAATTGTATTAGGTTCAACATTGAATAGAAAATAGAAACGTCTTTCAAAAAAGCGTAATATTCCTTTTGAATTTTCGGTGGCATGTTGCATCATTCTTATCCTATGACCTTCCTCAATAAAAACGTAACAAAGCAGCGGCGAGCGACGGTGATTTTTTGTAATTAAATTCATTCAATCGTTAATCGACTACAAGTCACGTCACCGGTCCGCACTTCTCTCCTGTTCGGTACCTGAAACGTATTAGAAAACAATTTGTTTTTTATTTTTATTGTCCATAACATTCCTTCGTCATATTCTGTCCGAAAAATATGGGAGTTCACGGACGTGCTTTGCATTTTGTTTTCAAGGTACCCGATAGGGCCAAAACCGTAAAATTCTACCGGGATATCCTCGGCATGAAAGTTCTGCGACATGAAGAATTCTCTGAAGGTTGTGAGGCTTCTTGCAATGGGTAAGTGAAATGAGAACAAGAACCCACTGCGTATTTGTTTTTTTTTGTTATATTTGTACGCTTATTTATTCAGTATTGTCCTTTAATATTTCTGCGATGTTCCATTACAAAACCATACTATAAATGTGTTTGAGACGCCTGTGGTTTCATAGAATTCTGAATAAGAAGCGAGATACTAAATGTATGAATATTTTTTCCTTCCTAAGAATATGAAACAAAATCATTGTGACTCATGAGGAACATACAAAATGAATATGAATTTCCATATTATCAGTTTCCAAAAAGGATGAGTACATACGTATCTCAAGTACCTACTGGCACATTGTAGACGATCATGAGTGGATATAGAATTTTTATATAGATAACTAGGTCCGTAAAGAATGATTGGAATGTAATTCAACCAGCATCCTTATTTCCGAAAGAAATCATATTCAATTCACGTCATTATAAGCATTTCTCGTAGATCAAGTTTGAGAATGATGAATTATAATGATTATTGTGGCAATAAGGATTTCCCAGATATTGATATTATCGACTACTTCACTTCCTCTCGGATTTCAAGGATAAAGTAATTTAAAAGAATACATGTTCACCACATACACATTTTATAATACAATTATGTTTGTGAAGAGCAATATTTTAAATATGAAGTTACATTTTTAATGAATTCCTAGCTACTCAAAGTGGGGCCACGATCTTTGTTTTTACCGCCAAAACTTGGCATGGGATTTTGAAATTTCTCATAGATTTACCAATTTCTGGAGGAATCAGTTTTTTGTGAAATTATATTTTCGGCTTCCCACAATGAATTTACGTAGCGTTAAATGAAATTCAATCATCTGAAAAACGAATTTTTTTTTGGATCTGATAAATTGAACTTCATTTCAATTTCTACCATTCCAAATTTTACAGACCCTATGCAAATAGATGGAGCAAAACTATGATTGGCTACGGTCCTGAGGACAATCATTTTGTGGTAGAATTAACTTATAATTATGGAATAAAATCGTATGAAAAAGGAAACGATTTCATTTCCATGACTATCAAAAGTAGGGAAGCTTTGGAAAGGGCCAAAATGGAAAACTGGCCTGTCCTGCCGGACAACACACTTGAAGCTCCTGGGGGATACAAATTCAGGATACTTGATGAGCCACAACCCACAAATTCTGGTAATTAACTTGTAAAATAGTGAATTTTGTCGAAAATAATATTTGTAATCCTTCTACTGAAAGGTCTGGAAAACAATGCTATTTCCAGTGGCTATAATTAAGTTTAAATATTTGATGAGGAATTATACAGTATCTGTTCCTCTCTTTGTTTTCTGATTAATTCAAATCATCTTGAACACTTACAAACATATTCGGATAACTTGGAATTTGCTTCAAAATACTATTAAAAAATGAGGAAAACATTCAATTTTTTTCATGAAATTACGCAGTTATTTATGAAAAAAAAATTACAGATCCAGTGCAGAAAGTCACCTTGAGTTGTTCAGCTCTGCTCAAATCAATAACATTTTGGAACAATATCCTTGGTTTAACTATTTTCGAAAGAACTGACAAGACAGTATTATTGGGATTCAAGCAAGAAGAAGCCAAATTAGAATTAGTGCAAAGTGGTAAGTTCAAGGCAAGATTAAGAAGATTAGTATTTGTTTGTTGATCGATATGAAAAATGCCTATTTCAATTTTTTTCAGATGAACCCATAAATCGTGCGAAAGCATTTGGAAGAATAGCATTTTCTTGTCCCCACGGTGAACAAGAAGGGTTAGCGAAGAAAGTAGAGGAAAATAAAGTCAAAGTAATCCACCCTCTAACAGTTTTACCAACACCTGGAAAGGCTGATGTGCGAGTCTTGATTATAGCAGATCCAGATGACCATGAAATATGTTTTGTCGATGATGAAGGTTTCAGGGAGCTATCCAAGGTGGATCCGGAGGCGAATAAACTAGTCGAGAGATATATAAAAACTGATAAATCTTGATTGGTGTATCTACCTACGTAATGGAAGATTCAAAGTATGTACAATTTGTACAATCCATTTTATCAGATTTTTATTAAGAGTATTTTGGATTAAAAAAGTTTTTCAATAAAATTATGTTCATTTAGGGAGTCTTTTCTTATTCTTAACATTTATTTCAACATGTTTATATATAAAAACATTTTCCAACAGCACCATTAAAACAAGATTATACAAGTATATACTATATGTTTACATCAAAGTTTAGATTTAGGAACATACGATTCCATATTCGCCACTTCTTTCCACCATGATGGTCGGCTCATTCCATAGGCAGATTGCAACATTGAGGATTCAAGTCTTTGATAAACCTAAAAATCATAGGCTAGATTTGGATACCTCATTATTTAAAACAACTCACTTGACCATCTGAGGCTCCCAAGACGGAGTTCATTGCAAAATCGTGTGGAGCAATTGAATCGATAAGAGCAACAGCGTCGTCTTTCAGTTCGGCACACAATTTAAGTGTAGCATCCTGAATCAACTGTGCTGGTACTGAACCATTCGCGAATCTGCCCCTGTATAGGGTAGCCAAGTGATGCTTGTTCAGTGAGGTTATTGCGTAGAGGGCTAATAATCGAGACAGAACTTTTTTGATATTTTCGTCATTGGCTTCGTTGATGAAAATCAACATTCGTTCAAGGAATAAATGCTGAAATAATTTTGGTTAATCAATTTTATTCCATTTCAGCGCTATTTCTCGAGGAGTGAATCTAACCTGAGTAAACGCTACAGCTAAATCCCTGGCTAGGAACACTTGGTTGTTGTTTTTCGCCCAGAAAAGATCGATATCATTTTGGCCATACTGCTTCAATTTTTCATACGTTTCCTTGAGTAAATAACAAACTAACCATCGATAGGTGTGAATCAAAACTGAAAGATATTGAAACCTGATTCATGTCTTAATCCCATATTTTTTTTTTAAATCACTCACCCTCAGGTGAACATAATTTTTCAACACTGTCTGCGGTCCATTCGGTATTCAATATTCCTTTGGCATTGGTTAGAAAGTCGATAGAATTGAGGGGAGAAGATATATTGGAGCCTGATAAAATCAATGGCCAGGACTTAAGAAGCCAGTTGGCAGTTTGCTGGATGAGGACATGGTTTTCCCCCTCATATGTGCAATTAGCGTCATTGGAACTTAGTAATTCGCCCAACCCAGCGGCTGATGATTGAAAAAAGCAATATTCAAGAATAATATTACCCACCTATAAACACTTCTCATTACCTTTAAGATATCCATGACCACCACACGCCTCCCTACATTCTTGAATAGCATCCCTCATTGCCCAGCCAGCTAAGGGTTTACAACCAGACGAAATAGCATGGATTTCCACACCCCTATCTGGTAAACTTTCACTTTTAGGATTTATAATCGATTCCATCACAAATTCTATAAAAGCAGGTTGGAAATAGTCGCAGAAAATTCTGGTTACGTATACAGCCGCCAGATGGGGCAGGAGACGATGTTGCTGAATGAAAATCGAAGTAATTACGGACAACCCAATTATTTCTCCAACTTACATGTGTTTGATACTCTAAAATAGGTATTTCTTCTTTATCATCTGGCCCGAACTGCTTCCGAACAGCAGCATATCGTATGGCAATAGTTAGAGCTTTTATACCATAAGCACCAGCCATATTAGTGATGTTAACTCGTCCACCAGACAGGTTACCTAAAGAAGCCCCATGCCGTTTTTTTGGATCTTTAAAAGGGGTAACATAGTCTCCAGATTCAGTGACATCTCCAGTACGATTCAGGAGGTTTTCCCTCGGTATGCGATAGTTTTTAAACATGACAAAACTTCAAAAAATACAAATAATAAGGTATACAATTTCATCATACCTACACTCACCCATTGTCTAATCCATTCAGACCAATTTTCTCCCCCATATCTCCTATTATTATTCCAGGATATGGAATCAGCGTATGCTCATCTCTTAATGGTACCACGAAGCAATGTAAACCCTTTTTTTCCCCTTTAACAATCAACTGTGCAAAAACACATCCAACTGAAGCAGTTTGACCAAGGCCAGCAGCCCAACATTTTGCAGCTTCAAAATCTGGACTGTGCAATACAAATTCTTTAGTGCTTTCATCATATGTGGCTGTTGTTCTCATTCCTTTTGTATTGGTACCATGGCCTATTTCAGTCAAGCAGAAACAGCCATGGACCTTAAAAAGAATCATCCCGTTACAGGTCTTTACCATTAACAATAAACAGTGTTCTCACCTTTTGGTTTTGACTATCTGCAATATATTTGGAGTGTCTTTCTGTTCCCATAGTTTGTATAGCATTAGTAAATAGAAGCATTGAAACAGAATTTTTTATGTAAGCATCAGGATTTATTTGTAAAATCAATCTATTTGCCATGGGCATTTTCTTCAAATTGCCCACTAAATTTGTTAAGCTGAAGGATTCAATATTGGATAGTATATTGGCTTGCCTGTTACTAATTCTTCTTTTTTCATCTAATCCTTTGGGATAAAAATTCATTTGATAATCTGGATATTTCTCCAATTCTTTAACAATTTCATCCTGCAAAATCATAGTCACTTGATTGAAAAAATACACAATATTTGTACAACTTACTTGAAAGTCTACTAGCTCCTCAGAATCCAAAAGAACTTTCAACTTTTTCCAATCAAAACTAGCTCTTTTTCTGTAGAAGTCTAGAGGACCTGGTTTGAAATCTTTCAGGAGTTTTATGGACATTTTTGAGATTTCAGATTATCAGATTCAAATTGTGTCTCAACCAGGGAGCGCAATTTTTTTTCAATTCCTCAAATTGGATTCAATTGACTTTTCCTTAATTGAAGCGATGAATAAAAAAATGTATTAACATAAATACAAGAACAGGACGGAATTAATTGAAAATTAACACTTTTTTAATAACGAACTGGAAATGAAAAGCAAAAATTGTCTTTGTTATCGTCAATAGAGTCCGGGCCTGTTCCGATATTGCTGAACAGTACTGTCAGTATTTCAGAAACGATGCCTATTGGCCCAGTCGTTCGAGTTCTATTGTTATTCGATTGCGGGCCAGTACTAACAGCAATATCGGAACAGGCCCTCCATCGTCCAATGTCCGCACCCCCACTCCCTCTCAAAGAAAATTAGGGAAAGCAGAGGAACACCATGTTTTTTTCTACGTTAGAAAAAATAAATCAAACTATTGGATAAAAAAAAACTGCTGTATGAATTTTGGGATAAAAGGAATTTATATACCGCGATTTCGGGTTATGGTTAATTATGCATAGTTATTTACTAGAAAGAAAAAGCGCCAACCAGAGACAACCTGTCTCTGCTGTCTCTGGCGCCAATTTCAAATTATTTTCATAGAATACTAGTAATGAATCAGTGTTGCCACCGTATAGAAAGAATTGGACATTGGAAAAATTCAGGAAAAAACGAGGGTGAAAGTGAAATAAAAGGAAATCTTGATGTTACAAATTTGGCTAATGGTAATTAATTTCAGTTTGAGTTATTCAGAAATAGTTTAATGAAGCATTTCTCTAGTATACATCACAATTTAGTATAAAAAATTATCGATAATAAAATAATTAATCTGCTTTGTACTTCTCGTCTTCAAAAAACCACTCTTTATATGAATTCAATTTCTCAATCCAATGCAACCCTAATTCGCTCATTGTTTCTCTGTTACCTCCGTAATCTTGTGGCAGAATTGACGTATCAATAGAGTTTACAAGAGCAGAATTACCTTCATAGCTTACTTGAATTCTTTCTTTCAGTTTCTGTGTCATGAAGCTTTTGAAAATGTTCAATACGACATGAATGAACGTAGGAGCGTTGATAAAGAGGAGTTTCTTAGGTCTGCAATGGTAGTTTTGCCAAGCGTTAACGATATTTTTTATTCGTGTTGGGGTGTATTGCCTCACATGCCGAAAACCTGTATTTTTTAGATCTATTATAGCATACACCCCGTATATTTGTGCCAGTTCTTCTTCCATTACAGCAACATCCAGAATCATAGTGCCCGTTTTAATTATGGTATCCAAATCGTAAGTCGAAGGATCAGGCATTGTTGGTCTGACGATCATTACCAACTTGTTTTCAAAGGTTTCTTTGAGTACTATAAAAGTACCCATTTTGGTCAAATCCTGAATTTCCGACAAATGTGGGTTTCGATTGGTAAACCACTCTGGTACATCCCTGCGCATGGTGTAGAAATGTGTTAATTTTTCCTTGGTTTTCTCCACATCGAACTTGCAACCTCTCAGGAATGGAATGATATATTTTTCGTCGGTTCTGATATGCAAATTGGAATTCGCTGTCGCCCATTTCATCAATTCTTCCAAACCTTTCTGCCTGTTTTCTGTAGTTTCGTGAAGAATATTTTCCGCGTAGTGTTTTATGTCCACAGAAAATTCACTATCCACATTTTCCAACATCGTTCACCTTCGGCGAAAACAACTCAACACAGTGAAAATCGCGTGAAATTGGATGACCGATAACGTGAAGTCATAGAATTAATTTAAACTTCTGCTTGTGGTACCTTCGATGCTGGCTGAGTCAGGTTAGAAATTAATAATCGCTTTTCGTACGGAGGAGCTCAGTATCAGATGAGAAGTCCAGTTAAATAGCGGGAAGTGCTTTCACGGCTGTTGATGCGAGCATAACCATGAGGAAAATGATTAAATCGATATGCGTTCATTTAATGAAAACATAAATGTCCTTGGCGTTGAACCCGACGTTATTGAGCACGTACAACGAATTTCATCATTAACACGATGTGTATTTCCAGGGAAACATTGAATATAAATAAGTACTTGGACTATTCGAAATGATTTCTCGATTTTGTAGTTGAAGAAAATGTGCCCAATTACCCACGAGTGCACACATTCAGTCAATTATTCAGTTAAAGCATCAGTCTAGGAAAGATTAGATTAGCTCAATGTATATTTACTTTGTCATCATAGACTCAAAATAAAAACGTTTAAAAAAAATCTTTCTCGTCGTGTTTCTGGGTTATGTACACATACAGTTATGCAGTTTTAAAAACTACCCTTCCAGTTCGCATTTGTGTACCGATTAGAAGTACTTATTTATGTTACCAAAAACGTTAGATGAAACTTTGTGAATCAAATGTAGTGCTTCCTGCTGACAAGTCCTTCTATGCTATGTAAAGCCAGTCATAGATATCATAGAATGATCATAGAAAAACACATAGACAATGATTTCAACGTACAACATTCCTTCTGTAACATCGACAATATTTTCCTTTAGAACCTTTGATCGGAACTTGGTATCACCAATTAACCAAAGATTAAGTTGGTAGTTCAGCTAAAAAGATAATTTGAATATTGCAACTTAGGTAACATATATATTATGTTGAATAATAATAAACAACAATAGTCTGACCTTGAGCCGAGCAGAATTAAATAACTGTTACATCTGTGACCTTCAGAATTTGCAATACGGAGAGTGCAACGAATGCACTCGAACAAGTCGACAATTTTTATTGCATACTGTAAACAACGAACAACGTCGTCCTTTGTTCACAAAGATAATTTTCCCAAGTAGTATATCTACTCATATATGTTTCCTCTTTGTTCTTAATCATCACTCATCCGGGCATCACTTGGAGCCTGTCGAGCGGTCAAATTCATTGTTTTCGTGAATTTCAGGCACACAAAGTTCACCCACTGTCTTATCTATAAAATGCGTCTCACTAATCGCAGTAAATAGGTTCAAATGACTGTTTTCAATTGTACAATTGAAGAAGTTTCAACATAACGTGATAGTGGTGGATAGTGAATTGTTCAATTTGACAGTGTGATGTCTGCGAGCCAGTACATATGCCGGTTACCCGATGAAGTACAAAACTACGCCAAAGACGTTTTGGGAGAAACAGAAAGTAGCAGGAGGTACGGTTTGGAGGAACTGAAGAAATGGGCTGATGATAATCCTCATTTACACGTTCGATTAGAAGAAAAGTTCCTCTTACCCTTCCTCAGAGTGTCCAAGTTCGATTTGGAGAAGGCCAAAAGGAAACTCACCAATTTCTACACGATGCGGAGGGACAGGAAGGAATGGTTCACCAACAGAAATCCAAGATTATCTCAGATCCAGGAGTTGACAAAGATGGGCAGTTTTTTGGTTTTAAAGAAAACCTTCGAGAATCAGATTATCGTGATCGTGAAACCAACCATTCATGACCCTAAAATCTATCATTTGGACGACGTCATAAAAAGCGGACTGATGGTACTAGATGTTGCGGTGATGGAAGAAGAACTGGCTCAAATCTACGGCGTCATAGCCATCATCGACATGGTCAACGTTGGTTTCGGCCATCTGAAGTATCTTACACCTACTCGTATAAAGAATTTGGTGAACGCTTGGCAGAACTTCCACTGCAGACCTCAAAGGATAGAATTCGTTAACGCCCCCACTTTTATCAACGTAGTGCTGGACATCTTCAAGAAGTTCATGACTATGAAACTGAAACAGAGGACGCACATCTGTTACGATGGCTTCTCGTCCTTGGCCAAGTTCGTTGATAAGGAAATTTTACCGGAAGAATACGGAGGCGTTGAGGGGTCTTTGACGGAGTTGGGGGAGTACTGGAGCGAAAAATTGGTTTCTTACTCGGAATGGTTCGCAGAAGACGAGAAGTTCAAGGCGGAAGTGGAAACGAACAAAAGCAACTGGTTCACACTCAACCGTTCGAAACCTTGAAGATTTCGCCCGCATTCTTTATTTGTGTGATAAACGCTTTCAATTTGGTTCGTCTATCTATGGTCTATATTTGACAACCCGGATCAAAATCAATCAGAATTCTATTATTTATTATGTGATTTCAATATTTGAAGCGAAGGTTTATGTTTTCTTTATCGACTGACTAATACTTTATCATCCATTTCGTGCGATTCTTATCGAAAATCAGCAATTTCGAGTTCATGGTTAGTTTATGCAGAGATGAAAATGTGAAGAATTTATTGAAATTAGCTGATGAAGTTGCTTACTTGACATATAACCTCTGAAAGATAAACAAGAAATGGTAGGCACAGAACACTAAGATGGTAGGAGCCATAGACACAGAGAACTTTATGTCTATGTTAAACTCTATGTCTATGGTAGAAGCTAGTGTTCTGTGCAAGGCACTACCAACAAAGAGAAGTTGATTTTCGTTTTTGCTACTAATAAGAAGCTATAGAATATTCTTAATCTTCTTGGAGACTAATTCAACACTCCAATGGAAAATTAGTAATCAATATCAGAGCTTGCCATTTAAGTCGATTTGTATAAAAGCAAATACCAACAAATTGAAATTGAACTATGTACATACCCATATTTTCAATAAACAGACGAGTTAATTTACAACTATATCTTGAAATAACAAGCATATATCTCATATTCCTTTCTTCCACATATACATATGCTGAAAATTAATTTCACATCATATGTTTTGAGGTCTAAACGATTATTTTGGATTCTACAATCTGCATTGATTACTTTTTCGTCAATCTCATGCAGTAACAAATCACATCAACCCGCGTCTACGTCGAAAATGTTAAAAATACATAGATAAGTCCTATTTCCTCTTCGGCCGAGACAATCGTTGTCGGACAATCGCATTAATTGTTTTAATCAATTTCGAAAACAAAGTTCAGTCATCAATTCCGATTTATCACACTCGGTGAAAGTACGTATCTCGGACGATCCTAATTATCTGAAACAGATAGTTTGGAATTAATAGTCTTTAATTATACTATCGAGCATATTGGATGAGTGCGCCGAGACGTTAATAACAGAAAAGTTCGTTCAGAAACTGCTGCTAGTGGCGATGTCTTCGGTGCAGTATATCTGTCGATTATCAGAAGAAGCACAAACCTACGCCAAGGACGTTTTGAACGAAACCGAGTCCAGTAGAAGATGTGGATTGGAGGAATTGAAAAAATGGTCTGGAGAGAATCCAGCATTGCACGTAAGAACAGAGGATAAATACCTCCTACCCTTCCTGAGAGTGTCCAAGTTCGATTTGGAGAAGGCCAAAAAGAAACTGACCAATTTCTACACGATGCGTAGGGACAGAAAGGAATGGTTCACCAACAGAAATCCAAGCATTCCCAAGCTCCAGGAGTTGGTCAAAATGGGCAGTTTTTTGATTCTAGAAAAAACATTCAAGAATCAGATGATCATGATAATAAGACCAACAATCCACAATACTAAAATTCACCACATGGACGATTTTATCAAAATCGGACTGATGGTTCTTGACGTTGCGGTGATGGAAGAGGAACTGGCTCAGATATACGGCGTCATAGCCATCATAGATATGGTAAACGTGGGTTTCAGTCATTTAATGCAAATGTCGCCCAGTCTCATAAGAAATTTGGTGAACGCGTGGCAGAACTTTCACTGCAGGCCCCAAAGGATTGAATTCGTGAACGCACCCCCTTATGTCAACGTTGTTTTGGACGTATTCAAGAATTTCATGAGTGCCAAACTCAAACAAAGAACTCACGTCTGCCATGATGGATTTTCGTCTGTGGCCAAGTTTGTGGATGAGGATATTCTACCGATTGAATATGGGGGTAGCAACGGTACTTTGGAGGATTTGGGGAGGTATTGGAGTGAAAAATTAATCTCTTATTCGGAATGGTTTGCAGAGGATGAAAAGTATAAGGCAGAAAATGAAGTGAAGACTGGTTGGTTCTCTCTTTTTCGACCGAATCCTTGAATCGAAATTTAAATTCTATTCATCTTCTCAATCAGTGGTTAAAGTTCAATAATTTGAATAAGATTAATGAGTAAATCAAAACACTTCAATTTCACCTCTTTCGCAATTTGCAGATAAGTTTAAATAATTAACTGGCCTTTTGATGACTATGAATTTATCGAAGGTTATAAAATTAAATATCCATTTCTTTTAATTTTCACAACAGTTTCAAGTGAGCGGGATATTTTTGTCAATGACTGGAAAAAATTATAATTCCGTTACGATATCAATACCTTTGTTGGGGACAATGTAGAGATTATTATTGAAAAGATAGATAGGATTTGAAACAAAACAATACCGTACCGAGAATTTCAAAACTTGAGGATTTCATTTTCTAATCTCATTTATTTATAAATATTTCGTAACCTTTAATTTGGAGAGGAGATACACTCATCCCATTTAACATCCACTTCTGTTTTTATTTTATTTATTGAAATATTCAATCGATTTATAAAAAAAACGTATTTTAATATTATGAAGCCGATGTCTGTACATAACCCATATAAATAAAAGTTTTACATATTACACATGTCTTTCGCTACCACACTCTCACATCTCATATAATATAGGAGCTTGTTTGTGGTATCTTGTAATCCATCTATCCATCAACTATCATTTATACATCCTTTCGATAGTTGAATTGTCCCAGTTTGATCAGAAATGCTCATTTTGATAGGAAATGAAGAAAAAAGAAATAACCGACAATGCTTTCAAAATCGTCATGACCTCCCCTGAAAAAACTCCACCTTACTCTTATTTTCATAGAAAAAATACTCATTCTCTAACGGCACAACACGTGACACCTTTCCCAGAGCCAAAAGCTGGATCCGCCATTGACTTTTTTCCAATCTTGAATAAATAAAAAGTTGAATTCCGTTTAATATCGAAATACCCCTTTACCCCGTTCAAACGACGCCTCTGTTAAATATCGCAATCAATGCTAATGAACTTTTTGCGGTCTTATCAGCAGCTGCCATCACAATGGGAATATTGGATTGAATGTGTATATATTCATACGCATTATCATCAGTTGAAGAGAAATGAAATAATCAAATGATAATTCCTGAAACTGAACGAAGTTTTGATAGGTGATCTTTGTCTCCTACATAATCACTGTACTGACAATATTTATTGTGTATCTCCTCTCAGAGAAAAGCATAATGCCCTCATTTCTTAATGTCATCGATTCAAAACAAGGCTAAATTTGCATAGGAGTGGTAGAAATGATATTCTAACCTATCAACAGAGTGATACAAAGTGACCTAACATGGAAACATCGGACGATTCTAGTTCATCTTTGGAAATTGAAAACCCCACAACAACATCTCTGAATGAGAACAAGGAAAGTCTGGACAAGTCTCTGAGACACCTCAAAAAATGGGTTGAAGAAAACAAGAACCTTCACATCAGGAATGAGGACAAGTATATAGTGATTTTCCTCAGGTGTTGCAAATACGATTTGGCGAAGACCAAGAAGAAAATAGAAGATTTTTATCGGATGAAGAAGACAAGGCATCAGTTGTTCACCAACCGCGATCCATTCTCAGCAGAAGTCCAGGGCCTCATCAAGATGGGAACCTTTTTCGTGCTGAAAAATCCCCAGGGAAACTGCCCCGTAGTCATCATCAGGCCCTCCATAAGAGATCCTTCGATCTACAACATGGATCAAGTGTTGAAAAGCGGATCTATGGTCATGGACGTTTTGGCTATGGAAGATGAACTGGCGCAACTTTATGGAATCATCACAGTGGTAGACCTTACGAACACTGGTCTTTCGAATGTCACCGAATTGTCCGTTTCTCGGTTGAAGGATATGGTGTCTGTGTGGCAGAATTATTACTGTAGGCCACAGAAGATACTGTTCATAAACGTGCCCGCTTACATAAATGTGTTTTTGAAAATGGTCAAGAGTTTCATGACTGCTAAGATGCGAGGACGTGTTGAAGTAAATCGCGGTAGTGATGCTCTGACTGAAGTTTTGGATAAAAAAATTTTGCCGCCGGAGTACGGGGGAGAGGGTGAAACAATAGAAGAATTGTCGTGCTATTGGGCCAACAAATTGACTTCTTACTTTCAGTGGTTTAAAGAAGATGAAAAATTCAAAGCTATTTAACGCTCTCTTGTTATTTTTCCGCTGTTTTTAATCGTTAAAAAATTTCTATTTCTATGATATTGTTTTTGTTCCATTTAAAATAAAATTTTTATTACTATTTATATATTTTAATCTTTTTTGTCTGTGTATATTTACAAAAGTACTAATTAACAATTCTGGTCCGTGTGAACAATGGACATCATGAAAAAATATTCAATTATTTTTCACTACGTGTGAAACACACCTTATTAATGCGACGTGAACTAAATATTTTGACAACTGACAGCCCAATGTCAAAAGTCAAGATATGTTGACGTTTTTTCTATCGGAAAAACTACTAATCTAATGTTGAAAATAACTGTTCTGACTGAAATAATTAATTTCGAATTAACATTTCACTGATTTAGTTTTCAACATTATTATGAAGTGTTCTAAAAGTAACGCATGAACAAATATGAGCAATGTTACAATTTTGGAAGAAATCTGGTAAATATTTATGATTTCCAATCAGAGAAAACTAATATTAATTGAATTCGGACCATTTTGTAGGACAGAAAAATCGTGTTGGAACGAATTTACTAGGCTCAAACTATAACGAAAGCCTTCCACAATATGTCAGACCTTCAAAGACGACGGAAAATTTTGAATACGTACAAATATCGGAGGAAATTTTAGACTCAGGTAATGGAGCTTCACACCTCAGGAATTATAAGATTAATATGTAATATATATCACAGGAACTGAGGTGAATTTGAAGAAATCATCAATTGCAAGGACACTTCCAGAGATATTACAGGACAAGAATGCTGTCAACCACTTCATCCAATTCATGGAATCAAGAGAATCAGAGGCCTATGTCCTTTGTTGGTTAGATATAGAGACCTTCAAGGTAGACATCCCAAAAATATCCTCACCAATTTCATTGAGTGTTACAGAGCATGATAGTTTATCAGTAAGCACAGATTCTGACTCTATTATTTCAAGTGTGTCTAGCGAGTTTTCAGAAGGTAGAGGTTCAAATTTAGGTAAAAACCCCAACCACAATTGTGATAAAGAAAGCAGTGATATTAGCATTAGTCCAAAATCTTATAAGAATTTCAAAGAAAAAAATGATCTTGTAGATATGGATTTGTTGACCAGAAATGCTCTCATAATATTCAAAAAATACATAGCACAGGAAGCCATTTTGAACATTAAATGTAATGACAACATAAGAAAGGATTTAATAGAAAATATTTGTGATAATACGAAATTAATCTCGGAAAATTGTTTCTCAAAAGTACAAAATCATGTTTATAACATGATGGATAAAGAGTATTTTGAATCTTTTCTATTGAGTGATTTTTACTGTAAATATCAAATAGATGTACTGACCAGTGGGAATATAGTACTCTACGATATTTTAAGTAATGAAACAGCCTTATTTTACTTCATGGAATACTTAGAACAAGAAGATCAGAGACACCTGCTTGAATTTTGGATGGCTGCAACAAATTTTCAACAACAGTTGAAAAATCAAGGTGAATTCTTTGATCCTGTGGAGGCACAAAATGATGCTGTGGTTTTATATGATAAATATTTTTCCTTACAAGCTCTTTGTCCTTTAGGTTTAGGAGATAAAGTGAGACTTTCTCTAGAGCAAAAAATATGTGGAGAGAATGGTGTAACTTTGGACAGTTTCAATTTAGCCATCTCTATTGTAGAGAAAATACTTGAAAAATATTTCATTCAGCCATTTTTGGAATCGCAACTCTTCTATAAATTCCTGTCTGAATTGATTAATACTGTGCAATCTAATGGTTATGCAACTTCAATACAAAAACACAAAAGATCTCCGTCTGATGGGGACAGTGAACATAGTTTTGCTTCCAGTACATTTTTAGCTATGGAAATGAACCATAATCCAGTTAAAAAATATACGAAAGCCTCAGCAGATATGACTATTGACACTAGAGAACTATATGACCCAGACTCTTTGTGGAAACAGAGAAGAAAAAGTAGATTGCTTTGTGGTCATGTTAATGATTTAGGTAGATTCGAAACTGAATTTGAACCAGAACCTGATAGAGGTCAGTTTAATCTGAAAGATGTTGTTAGAAAGTTTGTTAGTTTGGAGGAAGAACAGAAACGGAAGGAGGAGATGGCTTGGCAAGTTGCAGAAATGATTGTGAGAGATATAACAAATATTACTTTGAACAATAATTGAATAGCTGTTTCATATTGAAGATTATTAGCTAGAATACTTATTTGACCTTGTATATTTTGAACTAAGCCAATACCAGTTGAACGTTCTCTAATAATATGTTGTCGCATGTGTATAGAACTTTATTTGATTCGTTTCAATAATACAGATTAGGTTCTAATTGAATATTGGTACAATTTGAATAACATATATTTGTAATTGCATCAAGTTACTAGTTATGGTTTTGTAATACAAAGCTCACATTGCTCTATCCGATTGTGTAATTTTTTGTTATTTCATTGTATATAAGTGTAACATATCAAAAATGACTCATAGAATTTGTAAAGTGAAATTTATATTTTTTGTATATAATGTAATAGATGAATTATTTCTTATTAACTACCTGTTCTGTTTGGTGCTTTGAATTTAACAGTATTATTATAATACCTATAACCCTTTTCCACACGACAAATTGACAACTACTTTATTCATTTTAGATGATATATTTTTACTCAACCGTTCTGCAATAAAGATCTAAGACATTCGTTCAGTCTATTTTTCTTCCTACCAGAATTTTTACACGATTTATTCATGTCAAATTTGTTTTTTCTTAATCGTATTTCCTATTCTATTGAACCCATTAAGCATTCATTGAGTTTTTTAAAGCAGGTTCTCAAGAGAATGAAAAGGTATGCCAGAGCAAAGTCCTGAATCTTTGGCAAAAGCATAGAGAAAGAAGGGGCAAAAGTATGAGAAAAACAGGTTTTCAAAAGAAAAAGAAGCATTGACCGTTGACGAATCTATGGTTCTTACATAACCTAAATTTTGTTTGGATTGTTAACAAAAATAAATTATTAATTTAAATCATTAATTCCGAAAATTCGATTGCTCGCAATGTTCGAATCCGCCTCATCTGATTCTGAGTATGCCTTCCTTACAAATAGATGAGTAAGTCGGACTAAAAAAGCGAATAGCATGAAGTTTAAAAGTAAAGCAAGACCATTTCTGTTACCCATTTATTTCCATAAAGAGAAGGCATGGAGCACCTTTTCTTTATTTATGGGAGGCATATTGATCATAATGTTTTTAATGACTGTAGTTTTGTCTATGAAACTTTTAAACGCTAGTAAGTTTGGAAGTAAATCTTATGTTACCTCTAATATTTGCTCATGTCGTTCTTACAGCTGACTGCAAATCTGATCAAATCATTATAAGATATGTTGCCAACAATATTCCTAACATAGAAAAAATTGATGCATCCTCTAAACACCGGTTGGGTATCATAGTTCCTTATAGGGATAGGTTCGAGGAATTACTTGAATTCATACCTTACATGCACAGTTTTCTGGAAAAACAACAAATATCTTACGATATTTTTGTTGTGAATCAAGTAGATAATTATCGATTCAATAGAGCCTCATTAATTAATGTGGGGTATCTGCAAATCAAATCAAATTATGATTATTTTGCAATGCATGATGTGGATCTGTTGCCACTGAATGAGAATTTGAGTTATGCATATCCTGAACAACCATATCATTTGGCAGCTCCAAATTTACATCCAAGATATCATTATGCTAAATTCATAGGTGGAATTTTTCTGATAAACAGGTAAGAGCTAGCAAACTCTCAAGCTGTAAATTGTTCTTAATAAATAATTATTCAAATTTTATGTAGAGAACATTTTGAAATGGTCAATGGCTTATCAAATCAGTATTGGGGTTGGGGATTGGAGGATGATGAATTTTATGTCAGGCTCAAGGAATCGAATTTGAAAATCGTAAGACCTGAAAATATCACCACTGGAATCAACAATACCTTTAGGTACAACCTTCAATTAATTTTAATAGGGTAGTCTATTGAAATATTTTTTCCAGACATATTCATAGCAAAGATAGAAAGAGAGATACAATAAAATGTTACAATCAACGGGAAGTTACCAGGAAACGAGATAGAAATACTGGACTACACAATGTAAATTATAAAATAATCAGTTGGAATAATTTGACTATCGACAACTTGCCATTTACCCTTATCAATGTAAAATTGCACTGTGATTTCAAAGTTACACCATGGTGTAACTGCACATCAACATCAAAGTCCCCTACTAACGAAAAAAATAAAGAACCTGGTAAAGTTGCATTGTGAGAGGACAATAACATATCATTGTATAGAAGCTGTTCTCTGAAAACCCATGTGAATCAATTTAACATTTTTCAATCCCTGAATATACTCTACTTCATGCAGAATCATTAAATACAATAATTGTTTCTGTCCATTTAAGTGTATTTATGTGATTCTAATATGTATTTGTGATATTATTTAAGAGATAGTGACTGATAACTTACATTTGTAATTAAATTATCTCAAGAAACTTTCGTATTTTTATATTATCCATTTAATTTCACACAACTGTATGCTGTGAAACACAGAGATTGTAAAAACAATTTATTTTCTTTGTCTAAAATATAGACAAATCATAGATGACAACAAATTTTCTGTAATGATAGGGTTCATAGGTTATTATTCAAATTCAGACATAGCCCATCATTCAGAACAATGGATTGGGGGAGAAATGATGAAATAAAAAATAAAATTCTTTAGTCATCCAATTATATATTTTTCAACAACTAATCGGAATGAAATATAAACATACCTCAAAAAAACTCAACAATTTTATCATAAATACATATATCCATTTCAAATAAACCCTAAATATGATTTTCAAGATTCATAACAAATAAAGAATATAAATTTAATCCCTAAAAACATTAAATAGCGTGATGTGTACGTGATTTCAGAAGAACTTTAGACCTTACAATTTCATTCAGTTTGCTTTTCAACTGTAGAAAAATATGAGAAAAATAAATACTATAAGTACATCTTTGGCAGAAAGATCCCATCAGGAAAAATTCTTGCAGACTAAGAATAGTATATGGTAAGCGCACATTTAAAGCTGCATATACTGGGAGCATTTACTTATGAAGTTGAATTAAAGAGGGCATGCAGGAGTCTGAAACAGAAAAACATGCTCTATTCAAAAGAAACTTGCGCTAACATAGCGTATGGTCCGTATATACACATTTGGTAACCGAAAGTTACTAGAGCGGTTACTCTGGTGACTGATATTGAACCGAATTGTCAGGAATTCGACATATACGGACCGCCCACTTACTAACCAGAAGAAACCAAAGTGTATATACGGACCACAGCCATAATAACAAGATCACTCATCATTCCCCAGACTATTTTTTTTTAATAAGGATGCAGAATATACTACAAATCTAATATAAGCTGCTTTCCAGTCAGGTACCCCGGGGCTCGGCGCACTGGAGCTTTTCGCCTGCGCAAACACACCCACACTCAACTGTCAAATCAAACTAACTAACCTAACCTAACTTTCTCTATGGTAAGGCTTCAATCAACGGTTGTAATTAGATACCATGCCATCCTTGATAAATAGCAGTAAATTCGAGTATTTTTATGTCTGGAAGACTTTAATTCTATAGTAACTTTGAATTCTACATGTAAACCTACAAACTATAGACAAACTTTCATCTACAGTCACAAAATTTTGTTGAACATTGAAATTCGTTAATTTTTCAAAAGCTGAGTTGAAAAACTCAGTGTATTCTCTAGATATTCTAGACATTTTTTTATTATCCGATAAAACAAACATAAAAATATCTGGAACTACCAAATACAAAATGTTACTTTTTCAAAGTTAGTATTGAGCAAAATATTTAGGAATACCATAAGTTTCAAATATTCACACAATAGTTTCAACATCACTTATAACTTCGATGCCATGCTTACTGAATATAAATTTGATAAGATTTTCATCGCAACTTTTGCAATTTTTCAAACTATCCTCGGACTTATAACTGGAAGAACTCTTATCTAAAGATGGGAAATCGTTGGTACTTTTGGCAGTTCTCAAGGAAGATTTTTTACCAGAATTTTCATTACTGCTGCTGGCACAACCTACCTTCTCCGATATCACTTCGTCAACAGTTCTTCGTACTGTCCTTACTTGTACAGCTTGTCCAGGATGTTTGTAATTAGCTGGAGAAACAGTAGTGTGATTTTTCTTTGATTTATCCACCGTATCTATGCTAGAGAAATTCTCATGCGATTGAAATCTGCTGAAGAGATTATTGTTGCATATGTTCATACAGTTTGCGAGTGTCGAAGGAGAAGTTTGATTTACGTCCATCAGAAGAGTTTCAGAGTTCATATTGAGGATAATGTTAGTGTTGTACTTACTGTTTCCATGAAGCATGAACAGAAATCTCGATTGAGAGGGGGATATATTGAGGATTAAAAAAAAATTTGCACAAGTTATGAGTAATCAACAAATAAATGCCATGTGTATAAATTCCATTCAAATTTTAAAATTACTCACTTATGTTTGAATCCATAAAGGCCTTTTTTCTGTATGTAGTCTATGACAGGGTCAGGGATTAAGTACTTAACTGACTCATTTCTTCTAATTGCTCTCCGTACTTTGGTAGAGCTGACTTCATTACCGATCCATTCAGTAACAATTGAGATGTTAGACTAGAATGGTACTAATCACAACAAAAATCTCCCGAAATTCAAAATCACTCACCATATATTTAGTCAGTACATCTGAATTGTAAATGAATTCCAATGGATTAGTTTTACTTCTTGTCACAACTACTAAACCATACTTTCCTACTATAGCTTCTATCTAAATGAAAAATGATCAATTAATACAAGAGGATGTAGTTCACCAACCTATAATACTATTATAGCAAGATCGCGACATGCTATTACTCACATCTTCATCTGACCAAAGGCCAGGAGTACCGAAAGACTCTAGCAAATCGGCTCCACAAAGCAATTTAACACCTACAGTTTCCAAACATCCATTTCTAACATTGTCAGGAAACCAATTGTATTCTTCATCGAAATTACTGTTATTATCATTCAGAGACGCTTGGAGAAGTTCATTCACATGATTCTACAAGAAATTATTATTTACTTGCGCTCAACTCAGCTCAAACAAATGAATAAACAGTAGTCATCATGGCATCATGGCCGACTCTTTACCTGATGATAATTAAGAACTTGTCTAGTCCTGCTCCAGGATTCTTGATTGCACTCCCAGTCAGATAATTTGATCCAGTCACTACTTCTCAATGCTAGCCTCACCATTTCTTTTCTATGTGTTGAGGATTCTAAATCATTTTTGGCATAGGCATCGTGAACTGGAGAAATTAGACCTCCAACAACTGAATGAGTACCCATTCGATGAAGATGATCCCTCGCGATTTCTGAAAAGTTCAAATTATTGCTTGAGCTCTTGACTATTCAGAAAAAACAGGATCTTACCGAACATCCTCAAATGCATGTTTGTAGGTGGATTGAAGGATCCACACGCCAATAAAACGATTTTGCTTGGCGGCATTCTGTTAATTCAACTGAAAATTTTTATTCGGAAATAAACATCAAGAAGAATTTCAAATTCAATACATTAGAGCATAGGTTTCGATTAATTTAATGAATCTCAACATACATATCTGTAACAAATCAAATATCCTTCAGTGTGACGAAATAATGCTTAGAGATTTATCAGGATTTTCTGATAAAAGTTAATTTTCCTTCCTTTTCGAGTATTTAAAGAGAGATATGATATCATTAAAGGTAACATTTCACCACTTCCAGTGTTTTTGTTTTGGTTGGATTGACGTTGACAATTTGTTGGTTATTTTTCTTGTTTTTTATTGTCTGATTCATAGATTTATTTGAAATTCAAAATTTAACACGTTCTCAATATGGAGGGTAGTCTCTCTACCCTCCATAGTAATCAACAAAAAAGAATGGAAAGATTCCAACTCAACAAAAATATATACTGCACTTTTTGCTAATTTGGTAATTCTTCGTAATCATAATCCTTGAGATAAAGTTACAAATATAATACCAATTTCTTATTTCAATTTTGAATGCATTTAAATCATATCTGGATGAAACATGTACTCAAAGAATGATGGCTTTTTAACATCCTGTGTAAAATTAAATTTTCCTCTTTCGTCCGCCACTATACAAAGGCAAACTTTTTCGTATTTCTTTGTATAATTAAAATTAAGCCAGATATTGAACCAAATCAAGAGAGCCATAACCATGGCGACATCATAACAATTCCTCAACCTGCATTATGATTGTTCTTATTTTTGAAAATGCTGTGTTACTTGAAAATGCATGAATAAAATCGTTGAATATAATGTCCAGGCACGTTGTAACATTGACCAAATGGATTCCTTTGGATATTTGCGATAAAAATGAGCTTTTCATCGGATGCAAAGAACTGAAAAGAGACGCATCCAATTTGCTTTATAGAATAAGCAATTTCTCGCAAAATATTCAATCCAAGAGCCATTCGAAAATGCTACAACATTTGATTGAACACGATTTAGATTTTCAAGTAGGTACTGAATGAATTGATTCTTCTTTCTGCGTATACATATGTATAGGTGGTTTTCATTTCACCTCTACTTTTCGATATAAATCTGAATTTCAAGTCTGCCTTGCAGGAGTTGGAAGATATTTGTGATACGATGGATGTGATCCAGGGAAAATACAGTAATATTTTCCCTCAACTGAATCGTGGCAGAGATAGTTTTATTGAGGAGAAAATGCATATTTGGAAAGATATATTGTGGAAATTGAAGCTGAAGATTTGTTATAACATACAGCAAGTTGTCGTAGATACTGGACACCTTTTCGTTTACTTTGGCAACAAGATTCTGGAACTAGTTATGAGGCGAGCATGATTTAGATTTGAAAGATGTTATATCGAAAATGAACATTTTGCATTGGTTGTTTCAAATAGTTAGATATTGAAAAGACAAAAGCAAACATATTTTATATGAGATATAAATTTATTCTACCTTTTTTAGACTCTGTAAAATTTACAACACTCTTTTAACGATGAATCAGAAATATTCCATGAGGAACGACATCAGTATCTGCGGAAATACCTGTCCAAAATTACTGTTTCCGTTGAAAAAAATGTCGGTTACAAGATTGCTGCAGATTTTGGCCATAAACAGGGCGGAAGTATGTTGTCACAAATTGATTGATTGCCTCTTGGAGACTTACAAAAATTTCGAAGGTTCCCTTGAGGAAGACGACGGTAGCGATAATTCCAGTATTGAAATTTACAGGTGAAAAAAAAGTGAATTTTTAAGATAATGGTGAACATGAATTCTTACTTCCAGGGCTTTGACCAAGCATATGTCGCTTCCTGAAGACGATAACAACGATAATAAGCATGAGAAGTTGGTGAATAGATGGAGCGACGAGACATTTCTGAATATGGAAAAATTATTATCGTACGAAGAAAAAAACGTAGAAGATTTACTGGAAACTGCTGCTTGCATTGTACCGTCGATGCTGGGGTCAGAAGGAATCCGAAAATCGAAAAATACAGGTGGTTTTTGTATTTCTCTTTTCGTTTCCTAATTTTTTGTTTTGCTTTTCTTCATTCAAGATTTCCTTCTTTCTACAGGGACATCCAAAATTAATAAGAAGGCGAAAGCCAAGGTACTGGAGTATTACGAGGAAATTTTATGGGGCGAGGTGGCCAATTACCTGGAGCACATTGTTTTGTGGTGGGCGCCAAGCCCACTGGCTCTGAGAGTTCCACATTCTAGCCAGCACCTGAGGGAGTGGATCTTGCAGTTCATTCCTACTGGTAAAATACATTTATTTGAAGAAGTCTGCAATATTTCATCATTAATCTTTCTAGCCGATATTCCCCCAGTCATATCTTCCGCCCTCACCAGTCTGGCCGACGCTTTAGGTGTTCACGTGACTTCTACATCCTGGGATCAAAATTTCCGATTGGGTTTAGTGGCTTCCGCTGGAAAGGATAATCTGGAGACGGGAGTATTGATGAAGGATACCTTGGAAGATCTGGTGGATTTATGCAATCAATGTGAAGCTACCCCAGACTGGATAGTCGGAGCTCCACTCGAAGAAATTCCGATTGTCGAACAAATTCCTGTGCTTCACAGGTTAGGTGAGTTCTGTGGTCGACTACGAAACATATGTCTATGGATTTCGCTTATTTGTCCTGGATTACAAGACACGCCATACTTGAAAGTATTTTCCAGATCACACAGTGCATACCATAAGATTATGGGCTATAAATGAGAGCAAAAAATACGCTCACAGCTGGAATGTCGCCGCATTCTTCAAGATAGTCTGTAAAGATATAGCTCTATGGCTTTCTCATCTGGATATACTCAGACTTCAAGATCACACGTTGACCATAGAAAAAGGGGGTCTTGGGGAACATGTACGAGTTTGCTCTCTTATGAGGGCCAAATTGGTTTCTGAAGTGAGAGAGAATATTCGGAAATTGAGGGTGAGGCAGTATGAAAATAAAAACATTTTCCACACTTGTTCTAATTTTTTTTCCAGAATACGACTGCAGAATGCATCGAAAACCTCGCTTCTATATGTCGTATAATCTGTTTGGCCATCTTGAAAATGATATTTCCTCCACCATCTTACTGGAGAAATGAGAAAACTCTACCTCCTGTAACAAGCAGATATGTCGATAAATATCTCAGTGAGTTCTAAAGGCCTCTGAAATTGTCATCTATCTTCGACGCCATAATGTTTTCCCTTTCCAGACCAGATAATGCTTCCTGTTTTGGTAGCATCGGACGATCACTTGGTCACAAATATGATATTGAAACTGGTATGCGAATCATGGCTGGATCATATCTACATGACCAAAATAATATTCTCTCATGGTGGCGCAATCCAGCTCCTTCAAGATTTCGCCCACGTGAAAATTTGGATTGATGGTTGCGCCATCATCGACAACAAAATGAAGAAGAGGATGGTGAAGAACGAGATTCTCCGGAGGTGCGAGGGTGTTGGTAAATTGTTGCTCAGAAGACCAGGAGAACACATAAAAATGAATGATAAGAAACATGAAAAACAGGACCGGAGTGAGTTTATATGGTTTATTCCAGTGGTTTTTGGTGAAGCGATGTTTTTTATAACAAGAATTAATAATTGATCCTTCCGCTTTGTCGGTTTCATCTGATATCTCCCGCAAGGTCAGGTTGGCCGAGCGGTCTAAGGCGCCAGATTTAAGCTCTGGTTCCCGAAAGGGAGCGTGGGTTCGAACCCCACACCTGACAGCGTCTCTTTTTCTTGTAGTGAATGAAATTGTTTTTGTTTCAAGAATTTATTTTTGGGGTTCATCTATCTGTATTTCAACATTTATTTGGAAATGGAAATTTTTACAGACCAAATCATTAAAAATTTCTTCATTCAAATAAATTTGAAATCTTGATATCTAACGTAGGGTTACATTTATGGCATCGATTCTCAGTTTTGACGAGCCAGACTTTGAGACTTGAGACTTCCCATTACCTGAAAAGTGAATTTTCTTGGGAATTATTGGAAAAGTTTACCGCTCGCATTTTAATTAGACACAAAGTTGAACTAATACCTGAGAAAAGCCGAGGACACTGGAATTTCCAGTTTGATATTAGGCAGAAACTTTTATTCTTGTTCCTACTTCGTGATTCTAAGGAATGTACTTCGAATATTTCGTTTCAGATGAAAAAACATGTCAGATATCCTTTGTGGAATTTGGGATACCTTCTCTTTTTTAAATTTGAGATGAAATCTATGTTATATGTGAATATTTTCTATCGTGAATTAGGACATTACAATGCCAGCATATTAAAAAAAAACGTGTATAGCAGTTTCATTGTTGTCTTAGAAAAAAACTGAACAAAAATATCTAAGTGAAAAAGCTCATCCACCAAATTGAATTGTCAACTGGATAATTTCATATTTCAGATCCACCTGAAAGCTCGGATTCTGAAAAAAATGTGATGATGCCACCAGAAATGTATGTACCAAATCAAGAACAATGGTTAGAACTAAGAGCAATGAAGAAAAAAATATTTTTACCAAAATTATGTTGCGAATGAATATAAGTACGGAAAGCTCACTACTGTATCTCCATAATGAAAATAAAGAAAGAAACATTAAAATCAGACTTTTTCCTTCCCAATACCACAAATTTCTAGATCCTGGAGATTCATTTCGCGCAGGCTATTTCATTTAAGAACACGAACTCTATGACCGTAATTCCTACGTAGCCGTTGTGTTCACGCTATCCGGTCTTTGAGGAAAGATTCAAAATCCCTGTTTCACCAAAGATTAACATCTTTGGTTTTACATTAAAAATTAGGAGATCCTATGCTGGATCACTCTATTCGAACATTGATTTCATAATATCAAAAAGCACTGGACAATTCGATCGAATCTAGGTCTATTGAACTTCCGACCCTTTTATTGGATTTCGGGGTAGGACTGTTCATTCCGGCAACATGGTTACCATTTATATCCCATTGCTGCAATATGGCAGTTCAGTAGCTGCACGGAGTGTGTCGTTTTTAATTGGCGGTATTTGTGAATGATGGTTTGTGACTGACAGTATACTCCAACTCTACTATTCTGACTTCTGAGCACGTGTTTTACTGTGTGGATATTGGCAGTAAGTGAACGTTTGTTTATTGCTAGACGCCCTAAGAATTCGGCTGTTGTCATAGGTTATCTTATTTTGATACAGTAAAAGGTGAAAAACCTAAAGGGCAAGGGATTGTTCAGCGACGGTCACGCTTTGTAACCGCATTTCTGATGCGGGAATGTTATTAATTCCTTGCCGAGTTATTGTTAATTACCCCAAACGCAACGTGTTGCTATGTCAGTGAATTTAAATGATAATAATCAATGTAAATATTTATTTTTCAATCATATTAATTGTATTCATTAAATCTTTACGAAATTGAAGCGTTGTTTTTGTTTATTTTTGCGCTTTAATTCAAGAATCTACTTAATTTTTAACCTAATTCCAGTTCTAAATCTTGAGTTGAAGCAAACTTGGGTTCAATTTTTGATTTGCTAATTTGATGTAGCAGGTGTATTTTAGTACAGGGTAGATTTAATGTTCTCAATTTTGTAGTATCAATTTCTTTCACAATATAACTGATGAATAAGAGCGATCTGATGAAGGTCTTTCAATTCATTAAACGAAAGGGTGAATGAATTTAAATTTTCACCAGAGGATGCTTAACAGTTTCGGAGCTACATGAAGGGACTTATTTCGGATTCGTTTGTCTATTTAAGAATATTAATTAATTGTAAAGCTTTGTCGTACCCTAGTAGTTTCAAGGAGCGACTGAAAGAATGAAAACAACTTTTTTTCATTGAAAAGTGTCCCCCTCTTTTTATGCGTTCCCCTCTAACTACGCCCATGCTTCACAGACTTGAAATTATAGATAATGGCAATTGCCTCCTAGACGCCAGGTATTCACAAGATTACATCTAGTCGATGACTTATCAGGCATCCCGGAATACCTGTCCCATAATGAGGAATGAGCTTTCAGGAAATAGTAATACATAATTTCATTTCCACGGTCAAACATAGATCAAAACATTATTCAAAGTAAACTCTGCCTGCGTTAAACATACAAATATGGTTTCTAATTTATATGCGCTTTTAATTAACTATAATTACCAGTAAAAACCAGCCGTTGTACTAGAGGGAGACAATACAAGTCTAACTTCGAGTTTCATTATCAAATTTAAAGACATCTAGTGCATATCTTTCATGGGAGGTAGTTCACCATTTTTCTTCATACATATCTCAAAAGTTTCTCAATATCGGCTACGTCCAACTTCTGCCAATAATTGATTCGTCAGTTGGAAAATTTTTCACATTCAATTACCGGGTACGCTCATAGGCGGAACGCGCAACAAGTTCGTACATGACAGATATCGGGCATTCGAATTACGTCCAAATTATAAACGAGTTTTACCGAATTCCCGAGTGTTTGCATAACGAAACATGTCAGGTGGAATTTTCGATCCATCTCCCGTCAAAGGATGTTAACCTCGAAAGGCAGGTTCTTCATCCGATAACAGGGAAGGGGCTCTAATACCCTTGGGAAATATGAGGGATATGGCAGACAGGGAAATGTGTACATATTGTTGTAGCTTCTATAGAATGCGTGTGAAAAACGTATAGGGATAGACCCTGGTTATATAGGTGTCCCGGAATCGAGTTAAAAAATGTATTAATTTGGGATATTTCTGAATAATGTACTGTTCAGAACCTTGCTGATGAATTTTAGTTGCACATTTTCATAATGTTCACGTATCAGGATCCTGAATCAAATATTATCAATTAAATTACATCCTTTTGTTCGCCCTAGACATAGAGACGTCTTTGTTAAACGGGCAAGGAATCCATCTCAGTAATTTGTAGTTGCAACACTGAGATAACGCGGAAGCTTCTTGTTGAGATAATTCGCTTGTCGTAGGAATTTTGTCGATAACGTTTTGAACTCAAAGCAAACATCAACAGCGAATCGTACCAAGCGAACATACTACGTTTCGGAGGCAATGAAGGGTTGGAAAGCCAGCGAAATACAAATTTATGGGGTGAGATTCCATCGATCAACTTTCGAGTGGCGTATCTTCCAGGAAAATCATCGTAGATCCGAATGTTATACATATTCTGAAAGAGCAACTCTTCTAGTAATAAATCTCGAGATTTCACCGACTTCGCTTTAACCGTTCGGTATTTTCGAATCTTTTTGGCAATTTTTCGTAGGTCAACTTCCCACACTCGTATCAGCCGTATCTCCCTGAAAAATCATAGTAGATCTAAATGTGATACGACAATCCTTTCATCATTTTTATTAACAATCCCGAATCTAGGGGAACGTGACTGAAAATCTAAACTTCTAAACTATCAAACTTTGATTGAGGCGATACGTATACATGACGATAATTTTATCAAGGTGAAAATAGGTTATGTGTGCGGTTGTTTTGAAAATTTCCTCTGGGGAAAAAAGACCATTTTTACTGCGATTCCATTCAACGAAAATTCATTCACAGTTACTTGTGGCGTTCCAGCGTATGTAAGCATTTTTTTTCGTTTTCGCAGAATGAGTTGAGGAGAACAAGAAGAAGTGGAAAAAATGACAAACTCAAGGTACAACGAGAGGAATGGATCTCAATACGCAGGCAGAGGTGAGTACATTCTGGAAATTCAAAAATGTGATAGTTACGAATAGACTAATCTATGGGGGAAAATGATTTTTTCCTACGTTGGTTTCTTCCTTTCGAAACGGTGTCGCTGGGACTCTATCAAGTCAGCTGAATATGATGGGTAATACGGTGTTGGTTTTGAATACGTGGATGAACGATGAATGGATTAAAAGTGGTTCTAAATCTGAACTAATTAACATGTGTTCTATAGAATTCGTTGTCAAGTCATGGAATTGTGAATGATATTCTGTGTCTCAACTTAATTCTCTGCTTCTGCTGTATCATTTTCCAGGTAAACTGTCAAATTAGTGTTCTGGATCGTTCCATTATCAGTAAATTATGATGGTTTATATAGACGCGAACGAGAAAAAAGCATTTGTTATTGAATCCAATACTTCGGAAATGGAAAGAAAATAGAAGGAAATATTCTCTAGATAAGTGTGTCAAGTTTCAACGACTTCAGGATCGGGTGTCCTAATAGTTGTCTCGGAATCATCGAAGAAAACTATTCTTCGTGGAAACTCCCATATACATTTTCAGGGCAATACCAACATAACGGTCCCCGCCTATGTAGTGCACCCGAACCGAACCTCCTAGAATTAAAGCTTTCATGTTTTCATCCCCCAGGGGATTTTTCGTTTCATTCCGAATCGAGAGTGCGTTATTTTTTTTTTTTTTTAGCTAGAGTATACCTCGTCCCGGTGATACATTCAAACTGCTCAGCACTTCCACATCATCCGCTTATCTTCTTAGGAGTTTCGTTTTAATGGAATCCTGCGGCGAGGCAGAGGAAACAAAATAAACGTATCTGACGTTTCTAGAAGAAACACAGAGAATTATGCCTCTTCTCGACCAAGCCCTCAATTTGGCTTTCGCAGATACGGGAAATTATTTTAAGCCGCATCTTTATCGACGTGGTTCAGAGGAGGGTTTGCTCGGAATTTGGAATTAATACTGAAACCTCAACGAAAATCATCAGTATGGTGAATTATTCACCACCATTCTCTGTTCTGGTTGTGAATATGGCGCAATTTCCTTTTTTATTCAATCGTCAAATATTCTCGACAGTTTCAAACGATGCGAAATGTCTTCTCGAGTAAATATTTACGTGGTGCGTTTTCTGAACGTGGAGCCATATTTCAGCATCACAGAAGAATCCTTCATCTCAATTTATTCATTGCTGTATCCCGTTACCGGGAATAAATCTACAAAAAGACAAAATAAAAGATTGAAGGTGCGAACAGACTCGTAATTTCTTAGGGCTAATTGCGACTGTGTGCCCTCCTGTGACTGAAGAGATCCAACCGTGACCTGCAGATCCTTCCACACTCAGGGTATGGATAGTCACCAACCAGATCTGGCCGCCGCTGTATTCTTCTCGAGTCTCCATTATAACTATGGACCAAAGACCTCCACTGTGATCTGTCTAATGCTAGTTGTTCCCAGTTATGATTGGCATTAACTGATTTTAGGGATTGATGCAGTCAATCCTTGAACCGCTCATACTGGCCTCCTGGTTTCCGAGCCCCCTCTGTGAATTCGGCGTACAGAACTATTTTGGGAAGTCTTGTTTCTGGCATACTCAGAATGTGGCCGCTCCATCTGAGTCGGGCCCTCGTTACTTGAGTCTCAATTGTTGTACAACTCGCAAGACTTCTGCATTCGAAACTTTGTGGAACCATCTGATATGCATTGTCTGTCTTAGATGACGTTGTTGCGTTTGTTCGAGCTGTTTAATATGTCGCCTGTAGGGCGTCCAGGCTTTCGCTTCCGCAAAGAAGCGTTGGGAGAACCACTGCTTCGTAAACAGCTGTCTTGGTCTTCAGATTGAGGTCGTGATTTTGAAACACTCTGACCTTTAGCTTCCAGAATGCCCGTGATGCTGAACTGATACAGTTGTTTATTTCCGTGTCTAGGTTAGCCCTAGTAGGTATTTATGGAGCTTCCCAAGTATTTGAACTGCTCGACCTGTTCTAGAGTTTCATTCTCCAGGCTGATATGTATTCGAAGGCTTTCTGGCGGACTTACCAGGATTTTGGTTTTGTCGATATTGAGTCTAAGGCCTAAAGCTTCGTATATATGTTTATAGGTGTCCAGCATTATCTGTAGATCCTCTGGGCTGCTAGCTATAAGTGCGCAGTCGTCTGCATATTGAAGTTCCGTGATAAACTTTGTAGGGGTTTCTGTTCTGAGGTGCTTCAGGTTAAATAGGCCTCCATCAAATCTGAATCTTATTCCAACACCTCTTGCAGGCATACTCACATCAGCAATTATCGAACAGTAAAGACGCTAACACGCAGCCTCGTTTTATTCTAGAGTTGGTTAAGAAATGGTCGGTTGTAGAGCCATTAGGCTGCATTGTAGGCTGTATAGATCCTTGATTGTTGTTCACGGGGATCTAGATCATCTAGACTTATTGCCTCATCACGATCTCACCACCTGAAAGCTCTACCCTCAATCTGCAAACCAACCCCTAGGGAAGATCGCACTCGAAATCAACTCATTTACGCTGTTTATCCCGATGCCGTAAAACCCCATCTAACCTAATTTAACCGCTACCTCCTGCCCCTTTGCCGCCGCCAACAACAAATTATCCCCCGATGAGTGAACTAATCATTCGTGATCGACGGCAGAACGCGACTGTCGGATGAAATTGAGCAAACGATGTCGTTGACACGTCCCGGGGATGTCGAGAGAGAAAAAAGGAAATCGAAGTCTGCCGCTCTATTTGCGAGCGAGCTGGAATTTATTCGGACCGGAGAAGGAGGATCCGCTAGAATTACTTTGCACAAAGGGTCGCGGAAAGTCTGAGCGAAATGCCGGCACGGGGTAAAGGGGTTTTTCGAGGGTTGGTGTGTGTCAGGCGGTAACGCAATCATCTACCCGTCTCGGCTAGGCCAATCCCCCTATCAAATACCGCTATTTTCGTTTGAATTCGAAGAAACGGACTGATGGATGGATAGTTGACTCTGGGGTCTTTTGTGGCCGCCGTCAGAGCTGTTCAGACCAGTTACAGAGTCTGTAACGAGGGGGTAGTTTTCAAACCTACCATCTTATTCCCTGTTGGAACTTCAGCTCCTATCATCACCACTCCTATGCCACAGTCTGAGTTCTACCCCTACTGTCATTAAAGTACCCTGCTGGTGTGGATACCCGGGAGGCACGGAAGGCACTTTGGGGTGACTCACCCTTTCCTCATTTCCCTTTTTTTTTATCTCGTTCCCGTGTTCACCCCTACGGTTAGGGAGGCACTCTGCTGGTGTGGATACCCGGGGAGTGCCGAACGCGTCTAAGGGTGAGCCGTCGTAATTCTGTGTCATTTGTCCTGGGAATAGGGAGCATGTCATTGACAATGTTGTGCCAAATTTTCAATTTCTAGACGATAACGCTAGACCGCACCGTGCAGCCATAGTTGAGAATGCGCGCGAGAAGCTTGGTATTCCACATTTACCAATACCTCCGCACTCACCAGATTTGAATTGCATAGAACATGCATGGGATATGCTCCAAAGAAGATTAGATAATCATCAACCTACCCCAGAATCCTTAAATGATCTGAGAGAGCTTCTGCCCCGTTTATGGAACAAAAAATGTTCAACAACCTCGTCTGTAGTATGCGAAGAAGATGTCAAGCTGTTATTGATGCTCGTGGAGGCCATACATTGTATTGATAGTCTTAAAATGCTTGAATTCTCTGGGAATAAAATTTCGTTATCCTTGGACCATTTTATAGTATTCTCTTTAAAATTTTGGGTAGTATATTCCTGATTTCATTCTTCTCTTTTACATATTTATTGTTTTTATGACCCTCAACCGAATTCCACATGAAAAAATCCTTTTGAATTCAGAGGCCTAGGTGGATCACTTTCAGACTTCATCAGAAGAATTCTCAATACGATATCACGAACAAGATACAAGTTCGGCCGCTCTGAAGGGTTCAAAAGTAATATTTCCTCCTTGAGAGCGGGAGAAACAAGCCACTCGAAGACGTCACAATAATTCCTCCGGTAAAGGAACTAATTTCCTAAAAGTTACGCAGAGGGTTCTTCGTTCGTCTAAAACTTCGCCGCAAAACCTTTCCAGACCTGTAATCTGTGCCGAACTGGAGAGAGAAGGCGCTTACAGGCTCGCTCCGCAACGTTTCGGTCTTTTTGTTACCTACGGGGATAAATTGTAATGTTACGCACGTGTCAAGTTGTAACTGATGTTCGTGCTGAAGGACTTTATGTGATTTTACGCGGGTAAAATAGAAGATGTATAACTTATGTCTTCGGGGAGAATTATAATAAACGCCCACTCCTTTTTCATGATCTTGGTGGAGTGAAACATCAACTCTACACCTTTTTTTTTTCATTTTGGATGAGAAAAAACATGCTTCCTTCAGAATTCATATAGCTCGACGAGCAAACGAACTGACAATCGTGTTTTTAAATGTATTGCTAGGAAATTTTCTATTGGGAAGTTGGATTTACCGTCCCACGAACGGAAAATCCCCAAACCTCAATTAAAAACTACGGAGATATGATCCAATTACTCTATAAATAACTTAACATAAGAAGAAATCAATGAATTCTATCGATTCGAAAAATTAAGTTTTGTTTTTGTCGGCGATGCGCCAATACCTCAAGAATTCTGTTACCGATATCCTCAGTTGTGTACTGCTTTCTCCAAAGAACACATAGATCCCAGACCAATTACGAACAATGGTTTAATTGATATGAGAAATGAATTCACTCATTGTAGAGTACTTGAAACTTACAATACATATGTGAAATTGTTGATGAGCGACATTACTTACTGCATAATTATTTGGCTGTTTCCAGTATCTATCTGGTTTTACATGGAAAAAAAAACAGAAAGATTATGGAAACAGCCCAAAGAATTATACAACGAACAGGATAAAACTCATTTCCTAAACAACGCTATTTTTAATTAATAATTGAATTGTCCTGCATGAGTTTTTCTCAACTAGTTCTCGAGTGCATCATGACATGTTTCAGTTTTTCAATCAGGAAAACATGTATAAAATTCGCCTTCATCTTGTCAATTACATTTCTCTTCAACTTCGTTGGAACAAATTGCCTCTTTGGCTCCATATTTATGACGCTTGGTTTTTTAAATAGTACTCATTTCCATGGTAAAAATGTCCCTGTCTATTTTCGATGTGGGTTAAGTTCAACGAACTCACAGTTAATCGATGCTTCACTTAAATAGAGGTGTTGTCGGAAATAGAAGTCAAATTGGTGATTTGTCTCCTTCTGTATTCAGCATCGTTAAGTGTGGGCACTTGAGACAATCTTTGACAAGATATCACAAGTCCACTTTCATATTAAGTTGTAAATTTCTTCTTTTTAGTATGATTCTATTCACATTTCCCAAGCCGGCAAATCTCTTCCACCTATTTATTCTACCTCCAGGTTCCCATCTCCAATTCCTTTTCTACGGAACAATTACGGCGTATTAAAGTATTGAAAGTCGCATCCTATCCAGCTCGGAGGACCAAATTCATCATCTCCTATTTACCGCGTCCCTGGAACGCAAAGCATCACGATAACTCCTCAGTTATGCCTATCAAGGTATCCTGAAATTGCTTCCCATCAGCATTCTCAGCATTCTGCAGATTCGACTTCGGGTTACTCCGGAAACTGGGTCGAAGGACAAGGTCGATTCGAATCATTGCGAAGAATTTTTTCAATTTATACTTATGACATACGTAAATGCAGTTAATACAAGTTGAGAATGGGTTATTATAAAAGTTGGAAGAAAACACTGTCTGGAAAAAACCTCACAGTGAATATGCTGAAGGCCATTACAGTTGAAGGAACTTCCCTAACCAATGAGCACTATCCAGATGGCGATTCAGAACACTGCAGGTGTCGCTCGAAGATTTCATATCTTCGAATTCCATCGAATAATCGCGGCTTACTTTTATTTACCTGGCGATTTTACTAGCCGGCCGTTTTTCGGAATTCAAATCGATTGCGACTCATACTCGCTTTCACGCTCGGGAAAGAGTTGACAAAGGAAAGCTCGAACAATGGTTCCGGCACTGTGGGGGGAAACGCTATCGGAAAATCAAGTTGGCCGGTCACACTACTGGAAATTCTTTCACGTGTGACGTGTTCCGTTGAAAAACGAGCTACCAGGTAACACCCAACGCGGTTTCGTTGGGGAAATGCCAGATTCGAGGAAAATTACACGTTTGGGCCATCTGTCACGTGAATTTTGTGCGTTGGTTTTTACTCGCCCTGTACGTCTTCTTGCAGTTTCAGATTGTATCTGGGATCTAAAGCGCATGCAATGTGAGCAATTCTGTTTAATCGCTATTGCTCCAACTTTCATTCATCAGTTTCCGAAACGTTCTTAGATAATTTGTACAAAGAGAGTCGTTCAACTCGTACAACAAATGGATTTTTGAGATAGAACGTCTTATCTGCCTTGAAAATAAACGGTTCACTCTTCGGTATCAATCGGTATTCGAGAGATTATGAATTCGGTGTGCGTGAGAATGGGTTCTTGATGATAATAAAGCCGATAAAATCTGACCCTAATGCTCGGATTCATTACCTAAGACGATCAGATAGGGCTGGACAATTATTATCGAATTGGGATGAAGTAGTCTAGGATTTGGTATGGCACTCGTGCCGGTCTCAGTGGAGTCAAATAATCTTGTGGTATCTCGGCTCTGAACTGGCCTCAGTTTGGTTCACTTCGTCGCTTTGTTCCTAGTATAATTATGTCCAGGCTTCCAGGTTAGTTTCCGTTATTCGTTATTGTCTTGTTCGTTTTGGGCTCTTTATTCCCTTTGAGTGATGGATCAGATTTTGATTTTAATACAAATTATTACAGTTTGCATTTATTTATGACTTTCAGTAGGTTTTCCCTCTTTTTCAGGCGATGAAGCTTCGGAAACGAGCAGGCTGCAGCAGCCGGTCAAACTCCACCCCTCCTGGGAGGAGAACAACCTGCCCGAGGATGAGCTGAATTTCAAGCACCTCACGATGGACCAAGCCAGCCTCGAAGTACACGCCCCAAGGGACAGATGGAATCTCATATACATCGTTTTTTTGGTGCACGGCATCGGTACCCTGACGCCTTGGAATATGTTCATCACTGCCGAAAAAGTGAGTTTTCGGCTCGTTCAATAAATTTGGAAACAGTAGATTCTTGAGGTCCAAAGAAACACTTTTTTTCTATATCATTTTTTCCGATACGGCCCTGATAAAAAGATATAGTCATTTAAAGTTTTCATAATTAGCTGTGCCACCCCGGGGATAAACAAAAGTACCTTCAGAATAACTAGGTAAATCTGTGACTCTACACAGCTGTGGATCTTTTAAACAGAGTTGTATTCAGCCAAAGTATCCAATTTCACAGATACTTTTTAATTTTTGAACATCAAATTACTCGAAAACGACGCATTATACGAGAGAGTATGAGGAATGCTTTTATTTTACAAAGCGTTCAAATATTCATTAGATCTCGTCCAACTTAGTTTCAATGGTTGATTTCTTTGAATTTTAGGTATTTTTATGGTACGTTATGATCATAATGAGAAAACTGGAAGACGTGGGAGATATCTTGTAATTGAAAAAAGTTCATCAAATGAATGAAAAACTATATTCCGAAATTCATTCCATTCGATAAAACCGTTTGTGAGATAGAACTAAAAATAAATTTTTTTTATGGTTTTTCAACAGCCTGTATCTTTTAAACCGAGCCGATTCGTAAGAAATGGTAAAAGAAAAAAGTGTTTCTTTTGACCCCAAGAATCTACAGTCAAAATATTTGTAAGAGCCTAAGACTTACACTATATAGACATTAATTGATTCATGGAAATTGCGGTTATTGCTTGGTTGAGTTTTGATGTTGATTTTTGTTTCAGTACTTTACAACGTATAAACTATCGGAATCCTACATCGGCTATGTATTCCCCTATGTATCTAATTTTATACAAATACTGACCTTTTGTTCTCAAGTTCCTAACGTAGCATTTAATTGGCTGAATATCTTCGTCCAAATCGGGTAAGTAATGATGGCTATTGAATTACCCTATTACTCATCTTATCAGCTCATCGATAAATAATCTCACTATAAGTTTATTAGTATTGTTTATTCATAATTCATCTGTAAACTTAATTAATATTTGTTTTGGTCAATAGGTACTGAAGTATTTTTTCATCGTCAGTAACTGAACTATGAAAAAAAACTTTCTTGCTTGCTTCAATGTCTGGAAATATCATCGATTTCGATATTGAATTGGAAGTTCCCTTGTAATTTTACCATTCGTTTCAGGGGTGGAGAATTAACTACAAGAATTGTGTATAGTATAGGCACCGTTGTTGTGTGCTTCTTAGTAACTGTGTTTTTAGCCATGATTGATACAGCCTCGTGGCCGGAGACGTTTTTCTGGATAACTATGATCTGCGTTGTAGTCTTGAATAGTAAGTTACCAGGAGGTTTACATTTCGGATGAAGGAATGATCGTTTTTTTTTTTACAGTGGCCAATGGCGTTTACCAAAATACGGTGTTTGGAATGGCCGCTAAACTGCCTGGAAAATACACTGGTGCTATAATATTGGGCAATAACATAAGCGGAACTTTCGTTTCGTTGGCGTCCATGCTTACCACTTATGTTTCGAATGATCAGCGCATAGCTGCCATTTATTATTTCATAACGGCCTTATTCGTACTCTTCATTTGTTTTGACACCTATTTTGCCTTGCCACTGAATGTGAGTATACCATCGTCATATTTATTATTTCTCCCTAATTTTTATCCTAATGATCAACTCGTATGTTTAGAGATACTACAGGCATCACGACTTAAAAGCTAAAAAGTTGGCCTTGGAAAAACAGGATGCCTCTGGCAGTCAGGAGAGGATTCCCTATTTGCAAATCATCAAAAAGAGCAGGGTTCAACTGTACAACGTTTTCTGCGTTCTTTTTGTCACTCTTGCCGTATTTCCATCTATACAATCAGGTGAGTGTCTGCGCTGAATTTGAAACAGCTGAAAATGATCGGATTTTTTTGAATTTCTAGGTGTTCAACCAAATGACCCCAACTTTTTCCTCAAACAGCCTTATTTCACACAAGTAACCTGCTTTTTAACATTCAACATTTTCGCGATGCTTGGAAGTCTGGTAGCTACAATGGTTCAGTGGGTGAGTTTGGAAATAATTCACGGTTGGAATTATAACGTATTCATTTGCACTGTTTTTTCTACAGCCGAAACCTAGGTTCCTTTGGATCCCTGTAACACTTAGGTTGTTTTATATCCCATACTATATATTCACAAACTATCAAGTTCAAGGAAATGTGAGGGTACTACCTGTATATTTCGAAAACGATTTAGTGTACTGGATAATTTCGATGACTTTTGCCTTTGGTTCTGGATATCTTTCATCCTTAGCTATGATGTTTACACCTCAGTAAGTACATTTAATATTTCTCCAAACATTTGGATATTGCTTCGTTCATCCTATAGATGGAAATATCAAAAAATTTAATATTATCGACCTTCCAACTAACATATACCCACACTTTTAGAATTCACCATATTCTTCCATGTTAAATATGATACTAACCATAGGTAACACTGACAAATTGTCAAAATCGTTGGTAACTGAGGGACAGACAATCTTTCACACACACACCGTCTCTAAAAAACACTGCCTGCCCCAACGATTTTTGACAATTCGTTAGAGTGCCACAATTTGTTAGGTTAGCTGTCATTTTTGGAGGTTGGCAGAACTTAGGTGCCACTGATTGCCGTTGCCTTATACGCCTTCCACTTTTCAGGTGTGCTGAACCCAAATACGCCGCGACGGCAGGTATGCTCGGCGGGGCCTTCTTGATATCAGGAATATTCACAGGAATCTTGGTGTCTTTCATTTGGCCCTGGGCAGTAACGCACATTGGCTACTAGCCAAAGTGTCTGGCGTACGATACGGAAACTGAGTTGATCATCAGATTCAAATAGTTTCCCGTCGTGCGCCGATTTGAAAATTTTTTATTACTGCCAGAACAGTCTAGTTTTTTACATAATGTTGTTTAGCAATCATTGTTCTTCCATTCTAAGAAGAATTCAATAAGGAGAAAAACGAATTCATGCCACAGAATATCAGATTACGCTTATATGAGTTTGTACAAAAATAAAGGAGTTTTAAAAGTTCTCGGAACTGAGCTATTTTCTGTTTTCTGTAGCATTTTTTCAAGATTCATGATTGCCGCCTTATTTTGGATCACCCTAATGATGGTGAGAGTTTGATTTTAGTTTATTCCGAATATTTTAATTTCTTATTGTTATTTCATTGGCTTTATTGAAATTTGTTATCTTCTTAACGTGTTTAATGGGTCATAAGCACAAATTTGAAAATTTAATTATTACTGTTAGTTATCCCCGAAAGAAACGTTTGATATTAGGCAAAATGTGCCGAATTCTTTTAAATTGCTCAAATTCTTTTTATAAGTTATCCTAACAAACACAATCTCGTTCTGTTTGAACATTTAGTTCACATATCGAGCTGGATTCAATATTTCCTCATTTTTAGATTGTTAAATGAGGTGAATAAAAAATTCTTTTAACCAAATTCGGTGGGACCATGGCCTTCAGCCATAAATTCGAGAGAACACTAGGACCAGCAATGAATATTTCTAAGTGTTTTGTTTTTTAAAGACTAGTTTATTTATTTTTATTCATAGGTAGGTGATCTAAATCAGAAGTTTAAATTTTATCGTTTTTATGCTTTTTTTTACTTCACGCTTTTGGCCATAATATTTTCGAGTAATGAAAAAAAAAATCCGTTTTTCTAGACCGATATCCTTTTATTGCGTGACAGGGGAAAAACAAACGGACTTATCGGAACTTTGATATAATTTTTTTCCTTTTCGAAAATTCACAAAAAATTGCAGCCTTCTTCATTCAATTTATTGAATCATATACACTTCAAATAGCTGATGAATCATTTTTTCGGATGTTGAGTTCAGCTACTATGTGAATCTGATGTATAAAACTTGTATAAAGTGCACCTTGTACAAAGAACAATTATAATACGGTCACATTGTAGTAATTATCTTTTAAACCCACAATTCTACTGAATTTCAAAGGAAGACTGATTATTTGTGAATTACACCTTTGAGAATCATTACGTTATTTCTGTAATTTACAGATTTTGTAATAAAAGGTAAAGAAAAATTCTTTTATTCTAACGAGATATACCTACCCTTTGCACAATCATCGACTACGTCTAGGTTATATGCTTAGTATCTATGGAAAGTGGATTTTATTGAATATTATTTTCGTTATACATCATTTTATTCAAAATACAAAAACGATTCAATACATTATACAATAAAATCTCGTTAATTTCATGATTATAAAATCCTCTTTACTGCTTTTTTTGTTTCGTTCTCTTCACAGGTGTTTTGTTGAAAACCACTTTTAAGGCGGTAATCAGTATGTAAATTAGAGTAAAAACGGTAAGTGTTATAATTGCGAGAACATCAAGCATTGATCGTTGATACCATTCCAAATCCAGAGCTGCAGAATGGAGATGATGTGCCCCTTTGTGACGGATAACGTATTCTATCCAGTAAATAGCTTTGTCTATGGGCTTCACTTGTTGGTCACGCATAATGGCCGACCTCCTCTTAGCATTTTCTTTGTACCTAGAAAAGAGTGAAAAAATTGGTCAAAAACGTAACCTCAAATATATCCGCCATTGTGAAAATGGGGATCTCATGTCCTTAAATAGGCATAAGTAGGTTTTTCTTAGAAAATATTAAGTAATAAGTTGGAAAAACTCACTTTGGATTATTTAAAATTTCGTTCAAAGCATATGTCAACTTTTCCTCTGTTATTTCGTCGAAGGGAACCTTGATTGCATAACCAAATTTCTCAGAAGCTGCTATGTTGAATTTTTGATCACTAAAGACTGGAATACCGATGGTCGGGATGCCGTGGTAAATAGTTTCGATGGTGCTCAAAAGCCCTCCGTGTGTTACGAAAAGTTTGACGTTGGGGTGAGCTGAAAGAAGAAAAGATGGCGTGGATCATACATTTTTACACTGTCCTCTACGACAAAATGTTCCCCGTTAAACAACTCGCATTACATTTCATTCATTCAGTGGTAGATCCTAGATACTTGGAGAAGATACCTTACCTAAAATTTCATTCTGCGGCGCCCACTTCAAGATTTTAACATTAGGAGGCAACCCTTCAATATCCACGTCGAACTTCCACAAAACGTCCTGTTTCAACTTGGAAAACGCCTGGATGAAGCATCTTCTCTTCTCCTCGGTCAAAACGTGGCTCTTCAATATGGACCCCATGGAGAAATATACCACTCCGTTCTTAGACTCGTTCAAGTACTTGTGAAGATCGTGCGGTAGTTTTTTGGGAGGAAGGACATGATAACCTCCTATCTCGATTATGTTCGCCATATGAGGGACAGGATCGCTGAAGCTGGGATGCGAATTCATCAAGAGAAGACTGGAGTTGTATAGGATCTCTTCGAAGGGAGGTGCGTTCGGGAAAAATTTCTCCATGATCCTCTTCTGAGCGGGTAGCTCGTCGTAATACTGATAGATGGTCATCATCGTGTCGTAATAGAAGTTCATCAGTCTTTCGGACAGGGTCATGTACTGGGTGAATGGAGCGAATAGGTTATGAACGTATGAGGATGGCGAAGGGTTTGCGAAGAGGTGATTGTTCAAAATCGAGCTAGGCATGGGCGATAAAAGCACCACCGGCGCTTTGAAATGGTGCCCTAATGCGAATTGCGCCTCGTTGAAGAAGTGCTCGATGAGGATCAAATCGAAGGTTTCGTTGGATTTCAGGAGATTTTGCACCTCCTCCGATGCCAGCCCTAGTTCGGTGAAGGCCCTCCCCATCTTGGACATGTACCGGAAGTTGTCGATCGGCGAGACATTTTCTAAGCGGAAAAGCTCCTTCTTCAATTCTGAAACGGAAAGGAACATTTGATAATTTTCAACTTTTCATTTCATTGCGTCATATTGCATAAGATTACCGGAAATGGACCGTTTTTCCAAGGGCCAACTTCAATGTTTATTACAAATTCACTTATTTGGAATCATTTTCTGACCCTTGCCAGATATGGGAATTTCTCAATATGTATTTTCGACATATACATAGGATATATCCAATATTAGCTACCCCATATTTTAACTGATAAGAAAATAGACCTGATCTGTCTATAATTAGGTAGATATAGGTAGGTACTCAAGTTCTGTAGATGTACAGTAGTCGAGTATCACACACTCAAATTCTGGAATGATAAAATTCCTGATAATGAATGTTAAATTTTTTCAAAAATAATTACTTGTTATTCATGACGTCTTAGGAAAGAGAGCAGAACCGCCGAGTCATGTTATGATTTATGATTTGATAAGGCAATGATTTGCATATATGCAAATCATTGAAGAATAATATATTATTGTTCAGAAAAAATATAACATCACTGGTGCATGTCTATCGTCCAAAATTGCTAAAAAATGTGTCATCAGTTTTACCGAAGATTATAGAGTAATAATCTTTGAGTTTTACTGTATGTATTTTGTTCACCTTCAACTTATCCAGCGAAACCACAATAATAAAAATCGAAATACATTTACAAATATCCTGATTTTATGTTCTTGTGTGAAACTGAGCTATAATCTTCTTCCTTTTAAGTTTTGAACAATCCATACCAGCTAAAGGCTATTTATCATAAGGCGCTTTATTACTTTCATATATAATATTTTCTTAGACGGTCATGTATTATATATTATTATACATCATCTGATTCTGCATGTCGAATATATTTACTTTTGTCTTTGGTAAATAGATATCTGCTTGACTACTTACATCGAAATTGTGGTTACTTACCGTCTAATGCTGGTTTTATGCTAGCTATCGATATGTCCCTCAGATTCTTCAGGGGTTTCTCTTGCGGATATGGACTTATAAAAGTAATCTCATGTCCCCTCTTGGCCATTTCTTGCAGTAAATTGAAGCCCAAAGTAAAGTGACTGTGAGAATGCATTGGAAAAATGGAAAGTACTTTGGCATTATGAACCGATCCCACGTAAACGCACAAAAACAAAACCAGGCACCTCATATTGATCTTACCGAACTAATAGCTTGCAGAAGATGAAAATAAATACATAGATAGTAAATATATCAGCTTTGTCGTAGATAATATAATTTGAGAATGATCGATCTCTTATATCATAATGTGTATTCAATTAATGGTTATGATCTGGATAAAGTTTATTAATATTTATAACTTCACGTACTATAATGATAGCAATTATAAAACTAGTTATCTGAGGAGAGGAATTAATGATAGTGATAACCTTTCTCCCAGTTTTCTTTGATTTGCTCAAACAGTGGCATCTGCTATTCATGTTGAATTGGACTTATAGAATTAATCGGTTTTTTTCCTAAGCATATTTGAGTTTTCCGAGCTCAATCTTATCAGCGTCTAAATAAGCTTCCGCGTTTATACAGGGTTCGGTAAAAGGTTTACTTACCTGTGTATCTGATCAAGAACAGAAGACCAGGGGAGATTAATTGCAAAAAATGGAAATGCATACAGGAGTTTACGAGATCATTCGAATTTCGAAGGGATTCAGTCAATTAAGACTCGAAGATCACAAATATGTAATAGTTTTTAACCGATGAGATGTTAGTCTCAAAAAATCGAACAACTCTTTTCGAATTTGACTCTGGAAGATCATCAAATGAGAACTGTTCAAAGAAATAGAAAGAGCACTTCCGTACTCCTGATGCCATTCTGCGTTTCATTCTATATAGTATGGTTGTCAAATCACGCGATCAAAGTTGGAAGAATTTTGATTGAAAATTGTCGTTTTTTTCATGACTCAAATTTCGCAAATATGTTATAATTTTTTCCACGTTTACACCATCTAGATTTTACGTTACGGAAAAGTAGAGCACCGACATTTTCTTGAAAAAGTTTTTGTCATCCAATTTTTCTGGTTGTACATTTCAATAAGCTCGCGAATTTTCCTGACCACACTTCCCTACTTTGTTTTAATAAGGATTGACTTTAGCACTTCACTTTTTCACTTTAGGGACAAAAAAACATAGTTTTGTATTATGATTGTAGATTTATTTTGATTCTAAAAATAAACAAATGTTATGGTTGTTAATTAATCTGTATTTTCCACACACTGACAACAAAATATTGCAAATAATAAATTCAAATTTATATACATCTCCATAATTAACAATAAATTGATAATAATGATCCTATCAGTCATTATAAATATTTAAAATTAATTGAAGGTAAACGATAAATAGTTTTCTACCTGTAATATTGTTGTGCATTGTTCCACTGAGGTGGGGGAGCTGTTGTATAATCGAACTGGGTTCCAGGTCTAGTTTGAACAGGAGTTGTCGAATAAGCTGGCGAAGGTTGGGGGGCTGTTACTACATACGGATAAGAGTGTTGTTGGGCTGGACTGTAAGCTGGTGGAGCGGTATAATATTGGTTTTGTTGAGGAGGTGGAATATGCATTGGCGGTAAAGATTGGCTGTAACTGTTAGCTTGTGGATACTGGTTATAAAATGCATGGGATGAAGGTGGAGTTTCGTGAATTTGAGTCTGAGAAGGTGCTGTATCTTGAATCGGCACTGTTATTAAATTGGTTCGTACTCCACTACTCTGTATGGGAGTTGGTCTGGATCTAGTCGAAGTTGGAATAACAATACCACCTCTCGGATCACTTTTAGACCTAGATTGTTGAGTTCGTTCAACCTCCTGTGTAACCTCCATCGCTTGCTGTGAAATGAAATCATTCAATATTCTTTGCTGATGATGATGAGTAGTAGTATAGTTTCAAACCCCCAATATTCAAACCTTTATTCATATTTGGGAAAACAAAAAAGCAAGACTTACCTGTGGCTGTTGGGTGACAATATTAGAAACATGACGATGATTTATGTGAGCCTGAAGATCTCGATGTGACAGGTAGGTTCTTCTACATCCAGAGGTTCCATAACGTGTGCCTCCATGAGTACACATAAAAACTGTGCCTAACCCAGTTTGCTCAACTCTTGAAACCTTTTCTAGACATCTTGGACATTGTTTCTGATCTTGTTTTCCACAAGCAAGACAAAATACGTGTTTACATGGAATCTATAAAAGATGTAGTATAAATATTTGTGTAATTGATAATGATCAACTCACCATTCTCCCATATATCAATATAGGTTTCAAGCACTTATCACAGCAATGGATCATAGGATTCAGAACCTTTTCACCCATCAAATTCACTTTATGATTCCAGTCCAGCCTGAGCATAGGTTCTGGTGGACCTCGATTAATTGTGGTGAATGTTGGAGCCTCCAGTTGTGATATATCAGCCTCCAAATCAACTAAAAATTATCATTTTAAAATTCATGAAATCACTACTGGAGAACTTTACTTTTAGGTGCCTCGTTTTCAGTGTTTTCATCTTGATTTTTTGTTTCGTCGTTAGTTTCTTCAGCTGGAGGCTGTTGTTGTTCTACCTCTTCATCGCTTTCTATAACTTTTACGGGTTTTTTACCTCTTCCTCTCCCACGACCCCTTCCTCTACCTCTTCCACGACCACCTCGGCCTCGTCCCCGACCTCTTTTAGGCGGCCCATCTTCCATATTTGGTAAAAAATATATTTCAATTTTATTCAATTTATTATAATTTTAATCAGTTTTGTTTGACGCATTTTGAGAGGTTAGGTGACAAAGACATAGATCACGAACATTCTTCTCCTTCTTGTTGCAAGAACCTACTACTTGTGCAGTGTTCTGTGGTTTTTGTGTTTGGTGATCTGCATAGAGAAAGGGAAAGAGTCTCTTGTGATTTATAGACTGGTAAAATAAATTCTAACAAAGATCTTCGATCCTACCCTACCTTCAAAATTCCAGTAAATCCACAACATTTATTCCGAATATTAAGAATTCATAAAGGCCTCAACAATAGATCTAGATATTTAATAATAAAATTGTAATACCTACATATTTCCACACATAGAAAAAGATAATGAATCTCCTCTTGCGCTCAAACTCTGTTTTCCGTTTCTGCGCAATCAAAGGCAACTAGACATTTTGAAAATTCGACAAAAGACGCTTTCCAGAACAACTTCAATCAGTAAACGCGAAAGTGAGTGGTGATGTATCCTGCACAGTTTCTAAGGCAAATAATTATTAATGTAAGTATACTGCATAAGGAAATGCTGCCAAAACTACTTTGAAGTAGTTTTGAAACGTTATGGCTGAAAATGCAGTCCTGACTAACGGTGCGTTCGATACAATATGAATATACTACCGGCTTGCTTGAGTTTTCTTCCCTTACCTTGAGTTTTCCCAAAAGACACAATGAACCTTGCCTCGTGGACAATCAGTATATGAAATCATAAGAATTTTCATTTCAGAAAGAATTCCTAAGAAGCATGGTGACCTCGAGGTCGAAGAAAAGAAATGATCGAAGGGTCTTAGAGAACAGTCTTGCTCCTTTTAGGACTGGGCTGCTAAGGGATCTCCCCGAAATCATTTCCAACTTTAGCCATCGATGGACCAAGAGCGAAACAGCAAGATATTAATCGTCAATGTGAGTTGTTTAAATTTTTCCTGTGATATGCATGAACTCCATGTCTTTGACCAGAGGGAGTCAACTATCGGGAGCGGCCTAGGCTAGCAACCTAGGCTTCTTTCAAAAATACACCTAATCCTTGAAAAGCCATTGAAAAAATTTAAGAATCAAAAGCACATCTTCATATTCAATTATTTATTTCGATACTTGTAATTATCAGAGGTTTCCTGCGTTTGAAAAAAAGTTTTTTTGGAATTTACATACAGATGCATGTGCAACGTAATATCGTAAGTTTGGATATCTGGTAGTATCTGCGTGGTAGCGTTCGGTCGAGATTCGATTCGTCAAAGAGACGTTTGTTTTGGTGTGGGCGAAATTAAAACGTTTTCAGTCGTTGGCAAATATTCCTTTTTGTCCTACTACTTTTACAGCCCCTGTAATTTTAGAACCGCCCAATTATCGGAACGGAAATTTTCATTATGAAACTAGGTAGTTCTGAAAAGAACTGATTGTGGAAAACTAATGAAATATCAGACAGGAATTAATGGAAAACCTTAGAACATAAATATATATCTATCTTCCAAGTGGAAAACAGCCAAAATTAGAGACAGTTGTCTATGGTTGTCTCTGGCCAAAGCCGGTTTATGGAGTTAACCTAACTCTTTGAGATAGAATTCTATGCTCTTTGACCAAAACAAAACGATCGATAGTGCACCGGCAACATAGCGCAGCTTTGCCATTGGCAAAGCTGCCAACTTAAATTCTGTAAAATTGTTCGTTTTTGTGCGGATTCCAAGGTGTTTAGTGTTGGCATGACTGATCCGCCGTTCATGACATTTCATTGCTTCAAAAAACCACCACCAAAGAGGAACTTCCTCTTTGCCACCACTTCACACTTCAGTTCAGAGACTCTACTCTGTAATCTGTGGACCACTTGTTAATTCGAATTGCCGAAGGTTGGTTATAAGTGAAATCAAGGTTCTTTGTACGATGAGTTCAATATTGTTACCGCCATATTTACCCTTTCATGATCTTGTTAAACACGAAGTGAACGTCTACAAAATAGTGAATGTATTACAGCAATACTTAAGAAGCAACAACATCGACGTCAACACCAAAGATCCTAATACCAAACAGGCTCTTGTGCATTATGCCTGCTACTCAAAGTCTTTGTCGTTCGGGAGTGTCTTTCTGGACACTTTTCACGAAGAAATCGATATCCATGCCAAAACCTCTAACAACGAAACTCCTCTTCATTTCGCCGTACAGAGGGGCAACAAAGGAACTGTCGAAACCTTGTTGAGACTTGGTGCTAAATCGAACGTCGGCCGAAGCAACGATGGCCAAACACCTATTCACCTAGCGTGTCGAAAAAAGGGATCAGTCGATATACTGAAAATGCTTCTTTTCGATCCGACTGTCGATATAAACGCCCAGGATAACAGAAAATGCACAGGCCTGCATCACGCCGTTTCCGAAAATGACATTTATATGGTGAAACTCTTATTGAAACACGGTGCGGATCCTAATGCTCGAGATAAATCGAATGCAACTCCTTTGCATATTGCAGCAAGACGCTCTTACAACCTAATCATTGACGAGCTGTTAACAAACCGTGCCTTGGTGAATGTCGCCGATATCTACGGTGTTACCCCTCTACATTTGGCAGTGACTACCAGTAATGAATACGCAGTTAGGAAATTCCTCGAATACGCCGGTGATCCCAACTTCAGTCCCAATGTGGAAAAGATAAATATTGTTCATTCAGCTTTGCTTCAAAATAATACGACGATCCTCTCTCTCATTCTGAAATACTCTGACAATATTGATGTCGTCGATGAAAAATCGTTAACACCTCTGGAAAAAGCTGTTGAGATTGGTGATGAGAAAAAAGTGAAAATTTTATTGAAATATACAACCAATCCGGAAGTCATGAGGAACTTGATTATGATATCCGTCTCCAAAGGTGATATGAAAATCACAAAATTACTTCTTGAATCCAAAGCAGTTGCTTTTATTAATACAATATCGAAGAATGGTAGTTTTCCCCTGCTAGAAGCAGTTAATTGGCGTAGAATTGATTATTTAGCGCTTTTACTGGCATACGGTGCTGATATTAATCTTAAAAGCAAAGATGGACATACCGCACTCACTAAAGCTTCTAAATACCGCTTTTATGAAATCGAACAGTTTTTATCACAACCCGAAAAATTTTCTTCCTACATAACTTCTTATATTGAGTGAGACATATCTAAAACATTACACCGTAATAAATTATATTTTAGAGTAAACGACTGAATATAAATTAAGGCGAATATTCAAAATAATGTACATAATATAAACGATTATGATAAAGTGTTCGATGAATATTTGTGTATGTGTATGTTTGTGTATGGTGCATTGAAGCAACTTCCATTTATTGTGAATATTATCACATGCTTTCCTAAAATTTATAATTAATAATAAAATTTGTAACTTATTTATACTTCAAATGGTAAAATCCTATTTATTTTATCATATCTTGGATAAACATGAAAATAGCATATTTTACCAATAAATATACAGTTTTTTATAGAGCTTTTCTCTCGTTATGTACTGGAAATAAAAATATGTTTCCGCTAAGGGGAGGTTTATGCTGTCCTTTAACCTAATCCCTAAATCTAGAAGTAAACTTGAAATTTGCAGGATTTTAGATGTTTAACTGCAATAAATACAAGCGAGTATAACGGCTGAGGTTACGGGCCAGGGGACCAGCAGAGATAAGCCTAATCTAAAATTTTTATATTGTTTAAAAATTCTTTTCAATACTGCCCTGTCCTTTCTTGTGCCGGTAACTCATGTCATGTGTCAAGTTTTAACTCAGTGGTTTTGTACCGAAATAAAAAGAAGAGGACGGCTTTGTAGAGCATAGAATTTTTTTGAACCCAACGGTCAATTTCATCGATTCAAATTAAATTCACAACTTTAACAGTCGAAATTTCAACTTGACTGTTGATTTCATATTAAATTATTTCACTCTTTCTTACTTCGGGCAATGTTTTAAAATTTTTAAGTGAGTTAATTATTGGCTGCAGTTAAACAATGGAGTACAAAAAAATTGAAAATTCAACGCCATCCTCCGGTAAAAATCGTCTTGTTGAAAAAGTACGTAATAGCAATATAAACTGTGATAGTCCATTCAGGTTGTTACCAAATATTTCCACTCCTCCTTCAAGAATGTTCACTGTAAGGAACCCATTTGAATCGCCTTTACTGGAGAGGTTGCATTTGCCAGTATGTAGGTAAGAATTTTCATATATCTTTTTTTCTCTATTTCTTATGATTACTGGTTTGTAGTCCTGGACTTTTTGCAAAATCAACCCCTAAAAAAGAAGAGAAGTTTATATGGTCTATATGTGATATATCTAATTTGAAACCCGCCGAAATAGATACAAACTGTTACCAAGAGAATACATGTACTAAACTAGATCCACAAAAAGAATCTTTGATTCAAGACAAAATATCAACATTCTTCAGGCACAATGCTATTGTTCCTAGTCCAGCACCAAGAGAAAATGAGAGAAAACTAGTAGCATTTTCGTCAGATTTAGACTGTCATGAAGTAAAAAAAGAATCGACGGTCAATAAAAAACTTCTTGAAGGTAAGATCCCAAATGAGTTTTTTTATCCTCGATTATTTTCAACTGAAACTGGTAATGAAATGTACAACATCCAACATATGCTCATTCTGCCTTGAACCTCTGGATACCTTTTTCTGCAGGACCTCATGTGATAGGTTTCAACAATAGTGCAATGGATATATCCAATGCTAGTGAGGATAAAGAGCAGTACCTACCTGAAGATGTATACTATAAAAAATTATTTGATTTTGAGTGTGAGACACCAAAACCATCTCCGTTAATATCGTTACTGGACTCACCAGTTCAGTTTTCACCCCCTGAAGAATTGAAAGTTAAAAGGTAATCGAAATTTACAGTTGGAAATATGAATGAATTGATATTTTCCCAAATTCACAATACTTTTCAATAACCTATTCGGAGAATTTTTGTCCCAAACACTGCAATGAAGTTGAGATGAGGAGAGTTATTTTTGGTGTTATGTGACTATAATATCTGTTTGAATTTGAACAACAAATTCAACTATTTGGCTTTTTCCAAGTTGGATTGCATTGCGTTACAGGGTTAAATTTTAGTTTCAGCGATGAAATGGATAAAAAAGTATTCAAAGAATGTGGTCTCTCTCCAATAACTCCTGAAAATGAGATGTCACATCGAGATAGTTCTAAAAACTCTACAAGAGAATTAAAATCTGTTTGTAGACTAGTCTTTTCAGAAAAGGGTTCAGATCATGAAAAAGATCTTGAGAAATCTTTTGACTTTGAAGGAAATGGTAAGTGGTAACTTGGATACAGCATAATTATCCTTTATAAAGTATTCTTTCACTTGATAACATTTTAATTACAGAGAATACTGTGAAAGAGTCTGGATTAGCATCTGATGATTTTTCTTATGGAAATTCAGGCATAATGTCTATTGATGAGGTATATCCAGACAGTGATAATGAAAAGATGGACATATCTCTAAGTAATACGCCTAAAACAGGAATTTTTTCGAGTCAACGTAAAAGACTGTCTGATAGTTTTAAAGATTTCCATAGTTCTTTCAGTCAGTCAGAGGAGTTGAGAGAACATAATACAAATGATATACCTACCAAATCTGAAGGTTCTTCTGATATGGGCTATTATTCTGAAAACATTGCTCCGTCCATGTCTGAAAAAACATGGAATAATTCACATGTGTTTTCGTCCACTCCAACTAAAAGAAAGAAGTGAAACACCGTCCCAAGTTTTGTTTCAGACTGGAACAAATAATTTCTCCTCCTGTTTCAGTTGTGTAAATAGCAATTTTGAGTTGATTGAATAGATATACGAGTTTTATCTTGCTAAATTTGATTTCTGAATACCGAATGTGTTCTGTAAATTTTAAATGTACTGATTTATTTTTGAATTGAGGGGGTTTTCCTTTCTACAGAAAACTGACAATCATTTTTGTGCCATTATTATTTTAACAAGGGGTATGTTTTCCTAATGTAACAATGGAACTGTGCAATTTTATGGAAATTTTCAGTTCTCAGATGTTTTATAATTTGTATTGAATAACTCTGACGACTCAGTGGTAGCTTTGTGAATGACGGTAATGAAGATAGATCTCAATATTATATATAGATTGAAAAATTTGAGAAACCTCATTATTAATTTCACCATGTGAATTTGATAGGTAATTGGGTACCTGACGTAATATCTTTTTTTTTATATAAAGAAGCACTGTATGATCCTCATTCAATTTCTAGTTTATTTGTTGTCTCACTGATACTGTATGCAAGATTTAAGATGAATAATTGTGACCTTCTTCAAAGAAATTAATCATAATTTGTCAGAAGATTGAAATGATAAATCTGTGAGACTGATCTCTAAAAGTGTATGTCACAACAAAATTTATATTTTATGATGAATTTTCAATGTTGACTGGAAATATTTTATTGATGTATCTACATGTTTTTAGGTTAAAAATATAAAGATACTGAAAGCTGTGGTTTTGTAAATATATTGGTTTTATAAAAAAAAAACATTTTTTATTTCAATTTTAATCTGGATACGAGGTGGTTGGTTGTGTTAAGACCGATAAATGTAGGAGTAATAGGAATTGCATGAGCGGATATAATCGTTGGGTCTAGGGTTCCTCCCAAACGCCAAAATCCTTTCGAATTCCTCATTGCTGAGTAGGCCATGTGGTGCGGAACTCTTTCCAAGATGTCAAACAAGGAAGAATCAGATAAGTTAGTCTTCTTCTTTTCTCAAACAAGCTCTCTCCCAGACAGGGAGGCTTGGGGCCTTTTCCGATATTGTTGGTTTTATTGGCCCGTAACCCAATTACAATAGAACTCGAACGACTGGGCCAATAGGCATCGTCTGTGAAATACTGACAATACTGTTCAGGAATATCTGAACAGACGGTTGAACTTAGAATCAAATCGGATGGGTTAGTTTGTGTATTGGTTTAGCAGCGACTGTGATACTGGTTCCTTCCAAACGCCAAAATCATTTCCAATTCCTCATGGCTGGGTGGGCCATGTGGTTCGGAGCTCATTCCAAAGATATCCAACAAGAAAGAATCGGATATGTTGATTTGTGTGTTGGAGTAGGCAGCGAATCTTAACACCAAAATCTCATGAAAATCTCTTCGAATTACTCGTCGCTGAGTTGGTCACTCCGAAGATGTCAAAAAAGGAAGAATCAGATAGGCTAGTTTTTGTTAGATTTTGGATTCAGCAGCGACTCTGGCTGGAATTTTATACCAACCCGAAGATTTTAGAGTTAGGTTAGGTGTTAGGTCACAGAACATCAAATAGAGGTTAGGTTACCTAACTCTTTGATCCCAAACGTCAAAATCCCTTCTGACGTACGGTGCTTCGATGGGGGGAGTTGATCGTGCGCGGCGTTGCCAAACTTATATTTCGATATTATTTATTCATCGGAATGAGAGAAAGAGAAATAATGAAATTTACTCATTATTTCGAAACCATCTTCTCTTGAAATTTGGTTTTAAGTAATTATTGCTGGTTCATGTGAAATGAATAATTTTTTTCGGACAATTTCGTTGGTGGAGCGGGGGTAAACACGATAAGCGAGGGCAGGTAGCAGACTAAATTCTTCTAAATCAAAATTTTTTTATTTTTCGAACGATATCAACCCTAGTAATGTGACTAATTTGAGGTCGTATATTACGAATAGGCAATTAAATTCTTTGGGAAAAAATCACTTTCAGTGCAAAATTTCGAAAAAATTGGTTAACTTTGAGTAGCTGTAGCAGCCAGAAAAAAGGCACTGGACATATACTCATTTTTTTGGTGATATATTGATCTTTCGCGAATGAAAAAAAAAACATGTTTCATTCAGCTGCCGCGAACAGTTCAGATTTTATGATTTTTTCCGTGAAGGTCTAAAATCTCGAATTTTTCGTCGACTATAACTTGGAAAATAAATTTTTTTAAAAATATCTGTTTGCATATTCGTGTTCTACGCCCTCGAATTAGTGAACAGAATAAATTTGGTTTTGATCGGAGACCAAAAATATTTTTCAAAAAATCGCAATTTTTTCCATACATATGTATGGAAAATTTGAAAAATTTTCGATCTCCCCGATTTCCAACAAAATTGGAGAGTTCACTAAATCGCGGGCGTAGATTACGAATATGCAAACAGAATTTTGCTGAAAGGATTATTTTTCAAGTTATGGTCGATGAAAAACTGGAAATTTTGGACCTTCGCGGAAAAAATCATAAAATCTGAACTGTTCGAGGCAGATGAATCAAATGTGGTTTTTTCTATTCGCAAAGAAGCAATCTATTACCAAAAAAATCAGCTCATGTCCAGTGCCTCTTTCCTGACTGCTACAGCTCGTCAAAGTTGATCAATTTTTTCGAAATTTTCCACTAAAAGTGATTTTTTTCCCAGAGTACAGATCCCACAAAAAATCTAAGTGCATATTCGTGATCTACCACCTCAAATTAGTCAACCAAATTACCCGGATTGATATCGTTCGAAAAATAAAAAAAAAAAATTCATCTTGAAGAACTTCGTTTGTTACCCGCGCTCGCTTATCGTGTTTACCCGCGCTTCGCCAATGAAATTATTCCAAGTCCAAAAAAATTATTCATTTCACATGAACAAGCAATAATTGCTTAGAAGCAAATGAATCGCTCAATTTTTTCTGTGCATGATGCAATTTGAAAAAAATCAAAACCACCCTCCTTAATATTTTCATCTATTCGCCAAAATAGAAAATAAATAAAACAATTATTACAAACATATAATTTAAACCTGATATATTCAACAAAAATTCGGAACAAAGTTTTAATCTTATCTTACAATATTTAACTCACTTTTAGAAGTTTAACATCCCGACTGCAAACATAACATATTAATACTGTCTTGAATAGTGGTCGTTGTATTAATTGTAGATTTCATTCCGAGTTTGAACACTCTAGTTAAGATGATCTTCGCGAATTCTTGCATAACGCATACGATTTCAGGTAATCTATCCAGAATGCTCGACACAATATCCCCATTATTGCTGTCCAAACTTGTTAGAATAAACGAGAGTGCTTCTTCGGATGCTTTAGGATTGAATCTTAACCATTTGAGAATCAGAGTAATGGCTAAGGATCTGATAGCGCCATTTGGCGATTTCAGATAATTGTAGAGAATATGAGAAACTTGTTTCAGCAGTTCGGGACGTTTAGTAGCCAGATGCTCAAGTTCGTGTAAAGCAGAAATGTTTTCAGATTCTTGTAGTGCCGCTAAAAGAATCGACCAATTCTGTGGGAGCGGCTCTATTACCCTTGGTGTAACTGTTCCTACCAATACTTCAGTTGAAGTGTTTTGCTGTGACGTTGGTAGTGAGACATTTGACAGAAGCGGTCTGATTGCTGGTTGGACAAATTGGATATCGCTGAAAAATACAATTTATTATTTCACTTTGCATGAAACACCCTGTGTATGAATTTATTTGGCGATTTTACTCACTTGATGATTGCTCCCCTATCTTGGAGATATTTCGATGCAACCTTTATATCCTTCAACATCCAGTTCTGTATAAAAACTACCAAACGATGAACCAGGCCATACAAATCCTTAGAATGACCATGGTATTGTAGCAGGAGGAAATATGAGTCCAGAAGGTCTCTCAAGGTTTCCGTCTGTTCAAATATCGTGGGTTGGAGCAATTCCATCAATCCAAATATTTGTCTGAAAAGATTCATGTGTCCTCTATTTTTCATGACATTCCAATCATATTGAGCCCTTCCTTTCAAACTACCTAAAAAGAACACCTATTATTGTCCAGTCTGAATATGTGACAAAGGCAAAAATTCCCACCTGCCAACATTGGTAGTTGCCTGAGTATCAATATCGGATGGGTGGAAGCCAGTTTTCTAGCACAAACATTCAAATCCATGCTCTTTCTGTTCCAGTCCTTAATACGAGGTGTCGAAGTAAGAGCACTCAATAGCGTATGAGACAGTCTATCAACAGCACTTGGGCAATTTCGTGAATACGCCTCATTCGATATATTCGATTTATCATTCACCTGAAATTTCTTTGAATTATTTCATTTCCTGAATTGTCAAAGGACTCAACTTACCAAACCTTGACCTGAAGCGGGAAGGGACATGTAAATCAACAACATCAGTTCTTGTGAATATTCATCGTCACATTCTATGAGAGTCTTGACAATTTTAGAAGAATGCGGTCCGATGCACTTCAGCAAAAGCTGAAGTCTGAATTCCATTTTTTTCTTCCAGTCACCCTCTTTTCCCAATTTAGCTTCTTCCAGAATGAATTTAACCACGATTGATAGCTTGAAACAATATTGTTTTTATCAAGCAAATTTTTCTCATTATAAGAGATATGATACATCTGCAATAGAAATTCAACTAACCTGGTTATAATCTAATTGTAAGACATCGTCGAATTGGTCATGCTTCGAAAAAGCCTTATCCCTTCCTTGCCACAGTTTGGGACTTTGACTGAGAGCAGTCAAATAATCCAGAGCCGAAATGGGACACAGTTTTGAAACATCTTCTTCGAATATGTGTTGCATAATATTATTCAGGTTTTGCCAGCTTGCTCTTTGGAGAATAAGGGACATGAAAAATGGCCGGAAAGAAATGTTTCTTCGTGAGAATAGGATTTTCATCTGAAAGTTAAATTTGGAATTGAAGACAACTTTTCATCAATAATATTATAAACCTTCCTTGGATAAGAGAACTGGTGCCAAAACTAATCTAAAATGCTTCTAAATCAATCTCACCTGTAATTTTCTATCATCTAAACTGCTGTTTTCAATTTCCAAAGAAGAGAACCATTCTGTTAATGCCTCATCATTTTCTGGTATATCCTCATTGAACAACTGCTCAATGGAACGCTCTCTGGGAGATACCTCAGTCTTTTCCTCTTTTATCTCCAGATTCAGGGACATTTTCAGAAATTGAGTGAGTACAACACCTATGGAGGAATTTTTTTTCGGGATACAATTCAGAAGAGTTGAGGCGAACTCGTATATTCCTGGTTGATTCGAATTATTCTTCAATAAAATTTTGAACAATATGGAAAGTGAATTCAAATCAATAGCTACCGGTAGAATGAAATGTGGTGATAAGGATTTAACGTAGTTGAAACAAATAATTGAAGACGTCTCACTTTGGGAAATAGCCTAAAAATAAGCGTAAAAATTTTTTTTTTCAATAATTCGACGGAAGTTATCAATTACCTTTATAACTTGAGAGATAATCTTGTTTTTATCTCCTGAGAATCTTGGATCAAATATACTGACACATAAATTGACAACTGCATTTCCACTCAATTGAGTAGATGGTCTCCTAGTAACGATAGGTAGCTGTTTCTTGGTTTCCAGATTTAAATCAACATCTGCGTCTTGTACAGGAGGCATAGCCATCTCTATGGCTTTAACGAACGTGTCTCCGCCCACTGCGCCTCTTTTATTCTGGACTTCTACCAGCTGAATCATGTATGCCTTATCCAAGACAGAATCCACGACCAATTTAGGATTCTGCAATGTAGTCTTATCCAATGTGCACAAGAGTTTGCTCATAGAATTAGTTGGTATACCGAAGGATTGAATGAATAGGATCAATTTTTGCGGTTCTAATTTTTCAATGGCCGCATCGACTAAATGTGAAACATTAGACCGGATCATTCTCAGTTTAATCCAATCCGGTAAATACGATGTATTTTCTGTTGTCTCCGGGTGGAAGGCTTTGGGATGTTCCGCCTCTTTAGGGAACCACATATTGAGCAATAAATCGAAAGCTTCGAAATCCTCGATAGGTCCGTAAGTTAAAAGAACTATAGCGGCATGAATAACTAAAATAAGCATAGCACACTGTTCGCCGGTGGGCCAAGTTACCAATACATACTCGTTAGTGGTGAAGTTTTGTAAAACGTTGAACGTTTCTTCCCGATACTCCACAGATTTTCTGATGTGGAGGTAGAATATCGAGATTAAATTTTTGATCGTTGGGTTACTGTCCCCGGACAAGACATAGGAGGCCACGCTGTGTCTTTCGATGATCACAGAAGATAGGTCAGCAACTAAATCGCTCAGTTCTGAGAACGGTTCTATGCAATCCTGCGTAGATAAGAAGTTTATGTAACTTGATACGCGAGCCGGATTGGTCTCACATTGCAATGCCTGTCGTAGGAATTGAATCAATACAGGTTTTATGATGAGGAAGTGGGGAAACTGATAAATGTATTGAGTGAGCCAAGTAGTGTTGTTTGTATTCACTTCAGAGTCTTCAGTTGGAGATAGGATTAAAATCAAACCTGGAAATGATTATTTTTGTAAATTGTTGCGGCTTATCCCATGCGTTGCATGCTAGCATTCCTGTTTGTACTGTCTCTCTACTAGCACAAGACCTGGACACAGCTTTATGGAATGTCTAGTGCCTAGATTTCTTCTCTTACCTTTGGTTGCCTGAGTTCTGCTAGCTCCATGATCTGAAGTTAAACGCCGGAAGAGGTATTCCAAAACCTCACAGGCCATCTGGGGGTCGTTACTGTTCACCACAGTCCTCAGGTGTGCCAACAGTTGCCCTTGTTTGGTTAGTTTTTCTGCAGGCGCAGTGGACAAAAGATACTCACAAAGACACTGTACTGGAAGATGAGCCATAGCACCTTCCGAACTATGTACCAATTCAGCCAACCAAGGCATATGTGCCGTACCCCCTTGTCTGCAAGTGAAAAAAAAGTTCAGAAAAAATCAACCCCACTTGCACTTGTTTGTCGATTGAATAGCATGGATTAACAATGTACCTCGACATTATATCCAGTAAAAAGTCCGGATTTCTCGATCTGCACAGCAGATGTCCTAATCGATGGCTGTTGTTCAGATTTTGAAGCTGCTCCAACACCTGAGTCGCAGGTCTTCTAACCTCTCCTTCAGGTCTCAGTTCCATCAACTGAGGTAGCAACAGACTGTTTTGCTCCGTTATTTCGACCTTGGTACTGGCCGCGGCTAGATGTGTTTCGAATTCTAGAATTTTCTGTTTTTCCAGGGTCAAAATCTGCTGTTCCCTATTTTGAAAGTCTTCCTCAGATACCACCATCGTAGGAGGGGGAAAAGAGAAGTAACTGTAAATAAATACTAGTTAGCCGGTAGATCTACCATTTTTATTGGGAGATACGCCTGTTCGATAGATAGGAGCTATCTTCACGTCCTTTCGAAAGCATTATCGGTTATCATGGGCGTTAGTCTTATAACGTGAAGTTAGCCGAACCACGTAAATCAACACGAATCAGTTCAATCTGGCAACAGTGGAAACCATGGACAATGATTAAAACACTGCAATACGAAGGTATAGGAGGACAGCAGTGTATAACTTACTTGGTAATACACATTTCCATCAACATTCTGAGAGTTGCATACTTTGTCCACGCTACGTTGCCAATGGTGGTAGGATTGTGAGCGGCCAAAGTCAGAAGAATCAGCCAAACCTTCCAGTACAGCACGGAAATCGCCAAACTTGGAGGAACATATCCGGGTGGCAAAACAATGTTCTCTGGGTAGTTGTAACTGCACAAGTTGAAGAAAATATCGAATATCTCCAACTTATTAATGCTTAAGGGGGGATCGAGATCGGAAGGGAGATTTGCAGCGCGCTTGATTAGTTGCTCGGCTATATCCAGTGCCTCCGTTGGGTGTACTACATTTTCTTTAGATATTCCGATCAATAGAATCCTTAACAGAGTGCCCTCGAGGAGGGGGACTTCACTTGCCAGTCTCAAAAATAAATTACGCTCATTTTCGCCTGGAAGAACAATCTCAGTTCAATAAATACCAACAGTCCAACAAGTATTCGATTTAGTTCTTGGAACACCTTAGGATGAACTCACCAGGCCAAGAATCCACTTTGTAGTAATGTTCCGCCTGTTCCAAGAAAAGAACCTTCAATAATACGTGATGATAATCATTTGCGCTAGGCCTAAACAGCCTCACCGCCGTGTCTTGAAGCCAAGAAACTGCCTCTTTTTGAATTTTACTAACTTGTGCCTAGAAATTTATATTTTTCATTTCAGATTTTTCATCGCGAAAATTTAGTCTCACCTGAAACGCTTTCAATACATTCGTATCTCTTTTAGCTTGAGTCACAGCATCTCTAACAGTCGGACTTACGCACAAAAGCATGCACATAGCCGCCAAATCTCCGAGTGACAGAAAGATACGATCTTTGAATTCCGAGTCTTTAATTTGTGCTGTATAGTCTCTCCTTTCTTTGAGCAAAGAGTGAACAACATTGTAAAGATTGAAATCATGTCTGAGTACTCTATTTATTTCTTTCAATAACGCTCTCAAAGAACGCAAATAATCGTCTTTATTCAATAATAGTTCCTGAAATGGAAAAAATAATATTTTGAATTCCTTCATTATGTATTTGAATTTGTATTTTTTCCAAATTGTTCTCAAGTATGGCCCATGGTTTTAACAACTCACCAAACAGATATCTGCAAATGCATCAGCACTGGCCTCGGGAGCAACCTGAAATAATGCCCCAACAACAACAAGATTGTTGCTATTCCTCGCATTTGAAAGTTCATTGTAAATCGTATACTTGAGCAGAGGATACAAATTGGCCGGTGATGAATAAACCATTTCTCTTAAGCAGTTATTGAAAAAAATAACCATAGGTTTGCTCTTCAAGCGTAATTTACTTAGTTGGGCAATAACCTAAAACAGATAATGGTGACATCAAACATTTTCAATATTAACTAATTAATATTACTTCTAAGTCACGTTGGGTACTCGCACAACAGTTGTAACATAAATATGCTAGAAGTTCTTGGGCTGATTTCATCAGCTTGTGATTGTGTAGCCATGTTTCGATTCTCGATACAGCTATTACTCTTATTTCAACAAGACCACAGGCAATACTAAGAAATCTAATAAAATTTTTGCTAATTGCTTCAGGCTGTTGTCTCCTATTCAGCTGTTCTTTTATTGCTTCTAGGACAATGTGTTCAACAATTTCTTGATTCTGACTGTATCTTGGATAAATTTTTGTGTTCCAACCGTCCACTATAACTTTGTGTTCACCAAATGCTGCAAAAAAAAAAGATTTCACAAGAGATTTCATGTTTACGAATTCAAGCATTAGAAATGATTAGATTTACCTTCTTCATCATCAATACTGTTTATAGTAAGAGGACTTGAAGTATCCCTAACAACCGAATTCCAATTTTCACAAAGTAAAAGAGATTTAGGTGGCAATTTTGTGCTGAAAGCTGTGATAATATTATCAACAAACGGTTTACAGTAAGGGTTGTCAATCCATATTCTGTCTCCTAGTGCGTCTTCTACGAAAATCTTGAAAAAACCAAAATGTATTCTTTATATGTTCAAATTTGGCAATGAGATTTTTTTGAAACTAACCCTGACAAAACTTTCTGGCCAATGGCCTATGTCAGAATAAGCATGTGCCAATAAATTTATCAGCAATATGTGAATGTAGGAGTTACTCTGTTTGGAAGCTTTATATCCCCCATTCACATCTCTTCTTATTACACTTATAATAGCTGCTAAAATATGTTCATTTGTGAAGGTTGCAGGTTTACATCCACATGTCAGTAATAAGCTACTATAAGTTATTTTGCATAATTTGAAACGTTGATTTTTAATAGACCTTATAGCTCCTAAGATGAATCCAATCTGCAATTGAAAAAAATATACAAAATTTATATTGTCTAAATTATTATGGATGTATTATTCTTACAGCTTTGTCGGCATTTCCAACATTCAAACTACTCATTACATTTTCAAAAAGATCTGATGATTCACATTCTAATGCTAAATTTTCCCATGGTTCTATGCCGACTTGGGTTCGTTCATTTGAGAGCAGTGTTGGAACTGAAGTTGACCTAGCCCCTGGTAAAGCGACTTTCATTTTTTTAGCAGGGACATTAGACAAGCTTGAGGAAGATGCTTCTCGTTTCAATTTTTCACCTACAACCATTCAATATTCCAGCCGAGTTAGCATTAAAAAAGAAAGTCTCACCAGAAGTCGATGGCATATGTGAGGTTGAAGGTTTAGACAAAGGAGCAGATCTTTTAGAATCGTCTCTTGATGAAGAGGATTGCTTAGCTCCCAGAGCAATAAACATATCTGGTGGTTGTTGAGTGATTTTTGCTTTAGGACCTCTGGTCCCTGTTATTGGTTTACTTCGATCCATTTCAATTGCAACTTATCCTTCCCTGAATACTCAAATTTCACACTCTGTATCTTTTGAAGACACTACCGTTTTCATTTCGTCAACGTTGCCAGTAAAATGAAATAATGACTATAATTTCTTTTACTGTTTACCAAATATTTACTAATTTCTAAACTTTGTGGTTATGCAAACGTCAAGTATCTCTGGTCAAGTGATGACAGCAGATCATAGAGTAATCTCAGATCAGGATTCTTGAAGAAAAGGATTAGTAGTTTTCTTTATGGTTTCGTTTTACCCCTCCACCCACTTGTCAAATGGCAAAGTTTTGAAATCAAAAGAAATTCCGCTCCCAATGGTTGTGTAAAATGTTTATGTAATTATAATTGTAGTTCAAGAAAGTAGTTTACGAAAATCGTGCTGAAAATGGAGCTGGTGCCCATGGAAATATTAGAATTAATTTTATCGAATCCAGTTTTGAGCATAAGGGATGTTATTAATTTTTCCACAACTTGTCATTATTACAGAGAATTGGTAGTATTTAACAACAGCCTGTGGAAACAGAAATTTAAGAGCGAGTATGTATTCCTTTTCTTTAACCTGCTGTTAGTCCTTATATAAATTGTCAAATAATTGTTAATTCAAGGTGGCCCGAAATTTTGGGTATGCTGGATAATGATTCACCGGACTACTACAAGGAAATAATTTATATTCATCAGTTGTACAAATACATTGAACAAAAATTAGAGTTGATGCCTAGTAAATTTTGTAAAAAATATGAAATATCTGAGTGTGAGTTGGAGGAATGGACACTTCTTTTGAGTGAAAAACGGGAGAACTATTATTATCTTGTTGACTACTTGATGAAGATTGTGAATAGTACCGAAGAAATCAATAGTGTTGATGTGGTACCCCTAAAGTAAGCTATTCATTGAAAGTCTCTCCAATTATTTAATATTTAAAGTTTTAGTACACCCGGTAATAAGACCCAACAATATTATGCAGGAAAAGTTTTGAGGCACATAAGGCAGGTATATTTATCCAAAGAATGGACAGTATTCAAATCTCTGAATCGAAGAGAGCAACTCTTAGAGGATGGTGCTATATTTGTTGCTCAGTGGTGTCAACCTCATCTTGAGATATCTCGTAAGACCATCTGTCCTAAACTTGATAAAATAGCAAATGCAGTTAAAAGAAAGTTGAAAATTGTCTATCCAAACCACAGAATTTTTAACGTAACTCAAGAAGTGTTGGAGAAGTGGAGAAAATATAATTTGGAATCGCATCAATGGACAACTCCTGAATGTCAACAGATTATGCAAGTTCTGAAGGAGGTGCTATTCGAGGATATGAGATTCAAGGGAAATAATATTGCCTATTATATGCCCCAGAATTCCTACATAAATGAGGTGTGTAAAATTTCTATTCTGAGTATAAGAAAATTCCAATAGTTATCAAGTTTTTTTACAAGGTTCTGGACTTCAAACAAGGTTTGCCTATCACTCTATCCATAATATATGAAGCAGTAGCAAGAAGACTTGGAATATTCTGCCAACCTATAAATTTTCCATCGCATTTTTTACTGCGATATTCAGAGAACGGCCAAGATTGGTACCTATTAGATGTTTACAATGGTGGAAAAATTATCAAAAGGCCAACAGGAAATCATGATTTGAATAATTTGATGACCAGTCCTGTGGAAGTTGTAGAAAGGATGGCGAATAACTTAGAAGTGTCCGCAAGACAGCATACTCAGGTTAATGGGAGAGTGACTAGACTGAGATCAAGTTTGGAACTTCTGAAATTAGTTAATCCTCGAGATATTTCATCTTTAGTCAGCTTATCTAGACTGTACATGCTTCACAGTATGGATACTCGTTCTCTAGAGACGTTTCTTCTTGGTGAAGGGTTTCAGGTAAGGTTTGTGCAGTAATTTGTACCATTTCCTAATTATGAGGAAATCATTTAATCTTTATATGGCTAGATTTCGAAACAATTCATTTTTAATTCTTTCTGATATGTCTGGAGATAAAGCGTAAGTATTTCATCAAATATTTGCTCATGATTTAGTGAACAATTTCAGGTAATACTCAGATTATGGACAACTAACTGAGGAACAATTGTTTTCATGCGAGTTTTTGGATTTACATTGTTTTTAAAAGCAAATATACCATTATTTATATACTTTAAGAATAAGCACCATAGGGTTAGAGTGGGAGGGCCAGCGAGGCACTTTCTGAAAAGAATCCTCCCATTGTAGAACTTCAAAGGATCATGTAATTTTTTTAAACGAATTTCAGGGATCGCAACAAGCTCAGAGACTTGTGCACATGCTCAGAAATCACGAATCCCACCCGTCCCGTTCGAGGAACGAGCAAACTGGTCCCGTGGTACCAGAAGAAAGGACGCCAGAGTTGAAATTCGCCGTGGGCATGATCATGACTCATCTGGCGTTGGATTACAAATGCGTCATTTACGATTGGGACAAGGAGTGTAAAGCTTCCGTGGATTGGCAGGAGCAGATGCACGTCGATCTCCTGCGTTACGGCAACAAACAGCCTTTCTACAACGTTCTAGTTGAAGATGGATCTCATAGATATGTAGCTCAGGAAAACCTCCAACCGACTTGTGAAACTGGATTCCTATACCTGAATGAGGACATCGGACGATATTTTTCGCATCATTATAAAACACACTATGTGCCAAACGCTAATAAAGAAAGTGAATATCCCTACGATAAAGAACTAAGGTTGAGATATCATGATGGATTCATGAATATGCAAATGGAGACGTGACTCTTGTGGAACCTGAAATCATTTGTGAGTTCGACTTTTGATGAATTCTCTTTGTTTTCTCCCTCTCGAGGATGTTTCATATATCCATATGTTTCCTAATCATTCACAGGAAGTGTACATTTTTTCTGCTGAAAGCAAATAGATTCTGATGAGTATGGGGCCATTTTAGGTTCTGTGGAGGCTTTTGTTTTGATGCACTTCAATACTCAAGAAAACATGAAATTTTTAGGAGGCATGTGGTATCCATGTAAACTAATGGCATAAACTTCATATATAAAGTCAAAGATTCACATTGAGTTTCACAAACTGCATTAAAAACCGAGTGATAATGAAAATTGCACAATGGTGCCGTGATAGTCAACATAACTATATTTATACATTTCCCTTAGAGTTCAGTTCATACATGCATTTTGATTTTGAAAATATAAATCGTGATAAAAAAATTCGGATTAACACTTTTGAAATGGTGGTAATCCTTTAGGTTAACCCTAGGGCTTTGAGAAATTTTTATGAATTAGTGGTTTTGGAATCAGCTGGAATTTTACTTTCCAGCTCAAGTAAATTTAAATTCAACAAATGTTGTATCGGTTTATATATTTTTATTACTATTTGTTCGTTTTGAAATGTTTTATAAACGTTGAAAGAAACAATTGCAAATTTTACATGTGTGAGCATTTTAATTGGTGATAATTCAATAAAAACTTTTTATTGTGTAGATTGTTTTATTTATCCTGCTTATGAATGTTTGAAATAGCGAAAACACTGATAATAATACTTTATTACATCATTTTCCAAATACCAATTGTGCTTAGTAATAATATAATTCACAAGTCCAACATTTCTTAAAGAAAATCAATTTTGAATATAAAGGAGATCCTGAATGTACAGAAAAGGGGAGAACATTCAAACTTTACTTAAAATGACGAACCACTTATCTCTATTCATAATAATAAGCTTTATAAAGAAGCGCGAAGAACGAGAGTATCCTGAAGAAAATCGCCAATCCAACGAGGGCGAGAAGAGAAGGTATTAGTTGATCCTGTGGAAAAAAGGTTGAACGTTATTTTGTGTGTATATTTTCCATCCGGTATACGCTTCTCATTTGAAGGGTCTACACGGGAACGAGAAGAGGCCCGAAGATAATTTTGTGGTAATTCCACTAATATTTTCATATCGTTGATGCTCTTAAATTATGGTCTAGTGAGTACAGAAAGACGGCACTTACCGGAGACACTCCTTCCGAGGCTAGCACCACTAGTCCATTTTTAGGACAAAAAGAGCTATCATCACAAATTATATGTTTCACATCAGACCACTGATTGATCAGTAAGGCTTGGTTACCATATTTGAACCAAGAGAGATCTGCTAGCCATTGCAAATACGGCGGAACCGAACTGAAAGAAAATGGGAAGTGACATATAGTACAAGACCCTAACCCTCAGTTCATATACTCACTTGATACTCAGGAACATACCACCAAAAATCAAGAATGGGGTAACAACAAAACTAACGAGCGTTTGTGCCATTTGTATGCTGGAGGATATGGTCGAAATGATGTAACCTTGAAGAAATATCTTGATTATAGTTATTGTCCTGAAAAACTCCCAAAATTAATACCTGCTCCCATGACTGCATAAGTGACCAATATGCAGGTGATGACGCAAGTAACGTATCTGCTGAATTCGTCATTGAGACCTATGGAAAAGTAGCAAATGGTCGTACCCATCGCATTTATGATCGCGTATATCGGTATATCTGCTATGATTTTGGCCAAGAAGTAAACGTCTGTCCGATACATCCCATTTTTGTGTTCTCGAAGAAACAGGGGCAGCTCACTGCAGAAGGTCTGTGGAGAAAAGGCGAAGGATGGAATTGAAAAAATATTCTCACCGAAAAACTAACTCACCAAAATAACACCCATTAGATTCAAGAACGTAGCGTTCGTTAAGAAGAGGAAGAGAGCTCCGTTGATGTTTTGAACACCGACCTGGTCGTACTTTTGTCTCCAGAAAAGGATACTGATCAAGACTGAAACAAACTTTGGGAAAAACTCATTTCAGAATTTCATTCACAAATGAAGAAAATGACTTTTGCTCTCCATTGTATCCAATTATATAGCCGATACTCACGAAAACTTGGTAAAATTTGACCCTCGTCAATCTGGGGTTTTTCTTGATGGCTAACCAACACCTCCAGGAGACCGCTCTGAACTGGGCCAGCCACGAGACTTTGTAGGGACTGAGGAGCTGCATCCGTTGAGACCAAGGGTCTTCCGTCGCTGAAGCTTTCTGGAAATCGGGAATTTTAAATCGGGTACCGAATAATTTTTTTTCACATACCGTTGCCGCGGTTGCTTTCTTTATTTTTATTCCTACAGAAGACGTTTCAAAGGCATCGCATATACTTTTCACGGCATTCTTGCAGGATTCCTCCCTTCCTGGGATTATGGATAGTATTTGGATGTAGTAATCGGCTGGGTTGAAATTTACCGGACATGGGGCTTGTAACCTTTGGATTTAAGAAAACAATCAGTAAATATTGATTGTGATTGCTAGGATATATTTTCGTGGTGCTCACTTCGTGAAGAATTTATCCGCCTCTGCCGGCGTTCCCAGAAAAGCAGTCCTTCCCTCAGCCATAAGCCCAATCTTATCGAACATTTGGAAAAGTTCCGAAGACGGCTGGTGCAGCGTGCAGATAACAGTTCTACCGGTCTGCGCCATCGCTTTGAGCATTTGCACGACGTTGAGCGACATGAAAGAGTCCAGCCCTGACGTGGGTTCGTCGCAGAAGAGCAGGGACGGGTTCGTCAATAGTTCAGCGGCGAGAGCTAGCCTCTTTCTTTCACCTCCAGAAATTCCCTTGAGCACCCCTGGTTCACCGATTGGAACGTTTTCGCATTTTTTGAGGGAAAGCTGAAAATTAATTTAGGATCAATTAAGTGGTTTTTGTTGAGAAAAGGTTAGTACCTCTCCCATAACTTCCTCGACTCTCTGCAGCCTCTCTTTGTATGTCAATTTTGCATCCATTCTCACCAACGACTGGAAATTAAACAATACTGTACTGTATGGGGCGAAAAATTTACGGAAAAACTATGTCTAGTGATCTTTCTGGTTCGTCAGTTCCATATTAATCTTTATTAATGAATTTTCATCAATGATTTAAGTTATTATAGAAGAATCGCTCAATATACCTGGAAAATCAGATGTTCTTTCACAGTCAAGAACCCAATAAACAGATCGTCCTGCTGTACGTAAGCCGATTGGGCGGCCAGTTGGGTCTGAGATACAGGCTGATCGTTGATGCAGACCAGACCTGAGATGGTTAACGATCTGAGGTTCCTGAAAGTCATACAGTTCATCAAGGTTGTTTTGCCCGCTCCACTAGATCCCATAAGCACCAGAAGCTCACCAGGATGGGCGACTCCACTGACTGAAAAATAAAAATTAATAAAGAAAATCCATCACCATGATATCATACGCTTACCATTCTTCAGGATGTGTTTCAAACCAACCTCTTGTTTACGGAAAAATGAAAGTACCTTGCTTTCATTTTGATCGGGTGGCTCTTGACCATAAGCGTTTATTTCACACCACGAGAAAGTGATTTGTTTCTTGACAGGTATCAATTCTTCGTTTCCCCTCAAAGCGCCGTAGTTGCTCTTCCACGCTCTGAGTTCTTGAGCAGATATCTCGTATGCATAATCGTCACTCTACCAGAAAATAAATTGAATACAAAGATGAATTTCTATTGAAAATTTCAACATCTCGAATAAAAGAACCCAACATTGGGCAACACAACAAAAGGGTCCAAGGAAACAAACACCACACACCTACATGAAACATATAACTCACGTTTTTCCTCAACAAGCGAGTTCTTTCATCGGCAATATTCTGTCGGAATTTGCGGTTCAGAAAAGTGCATTTACAAAAATAGATACATAGGTATGGAAAAAAACGAAACTTACATTTCCACTGGACGATGCACCGTTTCTATCGTCTGTTTCTAACAGTAACTTTGTTTCTTCAGACATTGCACATCAATCTGTCTATATACCCACTTTAAGTAATGAAGAGAAACTTTTCAATTGATAAATTGAATGAATTGCAAAGACTATTGATAAAAAATTGGACAACTGAAAAATGATTTCTCTTTCATTTGATGCACTAATTCCACTTCTACGTATTTTCAGTTACGTAAACGCACAAAATTCTAAGGGGGCCACCTGTCAAGAACAATGTTGGGATGAGATTTTCGTGAACAACTTTTTTACTAATCTAAACACATACCGAACATATGCCACCAGCCTTTATCGTCAATTTCTTCACGTACGAATTATTAGGACGTGATGCGAAGAAGAAAAATATGGATTTCCTAAGAGCGAAATTTTGAGTAATCGAAATTAACGAGTTTCTAAAAGCAGGATGTGAAAATTATTAATAATTATTTATTTTCCTAGTGGAAAAAGGATGCGGAATTATACAAACCTCAAGTTTTATTCGACTGTCGTGAACCACAATAGAAGATAATACGTTTTTGACCCTTACCGCTATTTGGAAGTCTATAAGTTAGCTTAAACGTTCATTTTTATGAAATTGGTAGAATTACATCGACTGATAATGTCATTTTCGAGTACATATAGGAAAACTTTCTGTACTTTGAAGACTGTTATGTTCATCGTTATAATATGCATTTAATTGAAAGCAGTCCAATTATTTTTATACGTAAATTTAACATTTGTTTTGTTTTCATCCTATTTATGTAGACCTAGACCCATCATATAAAAAGATGGTAAAATTTTGAAAAATATGGAAAACTCATTATCTAGGTATAGTAGTTGATAGGAAGTTTCAACCTTTCATGTTTGATCTAAGGAAAATATGATATGTAGCTTGAATAGGAAGAGGTGAAAGAGAAAGACAACATATTCTATATTCTTTATTTAACAATGACGTCTGGACATGTTTGGTGATTTTCGAATATTTATTTCATTCAAAATGGTACGCTTTGTACAAGAGAACCATGAAGGAGACAACCCGCAACAGCACTGTCAAAGCAATAAGACACAGGATGGACTGCAGGAAATCACCCTGTAAAAATTAACATGCTTGTGGAAATACGAACTAAACTGCAGCTTGAAAAATATGTTTAAATGAAAAAATTGCACCGTTCATCAAATTTGAAAAAAAATGGAGAAAATTCACAAAATATGTTTCTACTCACTCCGTTAACACCTAAAGATTCCAAAACCACTTCTCCATTATTCAAGCATGCTGAGGTATTGTTGTTACAGATAATATTTGTCACATTTGTCCATTGATTGATGAGAAGGGCTGAATTTCCATATTTAAACCAAGAAAAATCCGCCAGCCAAGTGAGATACGAGGGTATAGATCTTGAAATTTGGGAAATTAAAATATACGACAGGATTCGAGTGAAAACTCACCTCATACTCAAGAAAAATCCGCCGAAAATAAGAAATGGTGTAACTACCATTGTTACCATGCTGTTGGCAGTTGCTATGTTGGGCGCTACTGTCGATATAAAATAACCTGGAGAAATAAAAACAGCTGTTAAATATTTGAGTTGTCCCACACTATTGCATATTTCTATCTTGAATATTTGTTATGCAAAAAGAACGAACCCATGAAATTTCAATTTTTCTGAACTGGGAAACAATCTTTTTCTGTCCACACTATACATAAAACATTTGCAATTTATTCACCTGCACTCATTACGGTGTATACCACCAGCAACATGATTCCAACAGCATTCAGAACTTTCGGCCACTGAGGGTTCAATCCAATGCAAATGTAACAAATCGATGTCATCAGTACATTCAATATGGTGAAACTAGGAATGTCTGCCAGCATTTTCGATAGAAAATAGACGTCCGACCTATACATTCCATTCTTGTGCTCCCTGAGAAAAAGGGGCAACTCCCCACAAAAGGTCTAAACAAAAATAACTGTCATCAGAAACAGAAGACACTTGAAAAATATCGAAAATGGAGCAATTAGAGTTTTTTCTTACCGCTATCACACCAATTAGGTTCTGAAAAGTCGCGTTAGTCAGAAACAGAAACAAAACACCGTTGATGTTTTGCACACCGAATTGATCATACTTTTGCTGCCAGAACAAGAGGCTGAGCAGGGCTGTGACGAACTGAAAACGAATAGTGTCAAAATGCCGTTCAGTTTATGTTGAACTCACTTACCAGTACTTGCAGAAATCTAACTTTGGTCAGTCGAGGATTCCTCGTTATGGACAACCAGCACCTCCAAGAAACTGCCCTGAATTGGCAGAACCAGGATGCTTTGTATGGACTAACTTGGTGCTTGGTGATCAGCCAGATATTTTCAAAAACTGTTGCCTGCTGAAAATGGGAATAATCAGAATTTGGAAGGAAGTTAGATGGGGATCTTACTGGTAGAGATGTTTCTCTTAATATCCTTTGTCCAAATTCGGACGTTTCGAAGGAATCACAAATGGTTTTCACTGCTTGCCTGCAAGACTCTTCCCTTCCTGGTATTATTGACAATAACTGGATGTAGTAGTCTGCAGGATTGAAATTGACGGGACATGGAGCTCTAACTCTGGAAAAAGATGATTTTGATATGGTTCATTTGATTCGATTACCACCAAATGTCTTCAGGGAAACTACCTATAGATCATCTGGTGATTTCGTTTTCAACGTACCTTTCGAAAAAAGAATTGGCTTCCGTAGAATCGCCAAGAAAAGCTACCCTGCCTTCGGCCAGGAAGCATATTTTATCGAACATCTGGAAGAGCTCAGAAGAGGGTTGATGGAGTGTGCAAATCACTGTTCTCCCAGTTTTCGCCATCGTTTTGAGCATTTGCACTACGTTCAACGACATGAACGAATCAAGGCCTGATGTTGGCTCGTCACAGAAGAGCAGGGATGGATCTGTCAGCAGTTCTGCGGCAAGAGCCAATCGTTTCCTTTCACCCCCAGAAATTCCCTTGGTCACGCCAGGATATCCGATCTGCGTATCTCGACATTTCTTCAGGGAGAGCTATAAAACAACCCGAATATCAGTATCAGGAGGGACAACTGGAAATTTTATTCATAACCTCCCCTATGACGTTGTCCACTCGATGAACTCTTTCTTCGTAGGTATAACTGGTATCCATGCGTACTAAGGCCTAGGGAAATTAATGTTTAATGACTATAGGTGTTTAGGTTGGACAAACCATGAATAATCACCTGAAAAATGAGATGTTCCCTCACAGTCAACCAGCCGATGAACATGTCGTCCTGTTGAATGTACGCAGAATGGGCCGCTAATTGAGACTGCGTTACTGGTTCATTATTTATGCATATCTGACCAGTTATATCTAGGGATTTCACATTTCTGAAGGTCATGCAGTTCAGAAGGGTAGTTTTGCCGGCACCGCTTGATCCCATAAGTACCAGCAGCTCTCCTGGATAGGCCACTCCATTCACTATGGAAAATAGAAGGTTGTGCAGAAGAAAAAACGTGTATGATGGATTTAATGGAGTATTAATGTCCAGGAATTCATTTCAATCACTTCTACGTTGAATCTACTCACCATTTTTCAGTATATGCTTCTTGATCTTGCTTCTTCTACTCAGATATCTACTGAATGTCATCTGTTCCGATGGGTTTTTTTGCTCACCGTAGGCGTTGATATCGCACCATTTGAATACTAGCTGACTTTTGGGTGGTAACGAACAATGAGGTCTACAGGAGCCATAATCCATTCTCCAAGACTCTGTCTGTAAAGACCCAGCTTCTACACGGCTGTAATCATCCTGAAAAGCGCAACAATAATACAGTTTTCAATCATGCTAATAAATAGACAGAAATTCAATTATCCTGTAGAGTAGAAAAGCTACTGCAAGTGCACACATATCATTATTCAATTAGTAGCATTGAGAGAACGCATCGATTCAAATAAACTTGATATTTTTAATTTCATCATGGAGAACTTGAGTTTGACTTACCTTCTCACTAGAGCACCCTGGTTTGCTCTTGAAGTCGATGAGAGTTTGGGTTTCCATCGGTCCAGAGAAAAATCACAGAATCACACCAACTCATCAATACCGAATTTGACCTTTTGGATATGCTATCTCATTATGTAAAATGTGAAAATTCAGGTTGCTATGTTCGATTTGAGCATGTGAACTGTAAAGTGGTTCAGAATATCACTGAAAGTGATACCTCTTCTTGTGGATCGATAATGTTACTGGTATTACTGAGAGACCTTAGTTCAACGATCGTCTCAAATTTCTCCTTTCTATATCTACGTGTATTTCACTCGAATGTGTATTTCCGGACGAGGGCCATGAAAATTCTACGAAGCCGCAGGTTTTTCCCAATACGACTTAGAAAAAATGAATTGTACTGAATTTCTCTCTTCTGAAGTAGAGGACGATTTATTTGCCTCCTTCCCCACCTTCAATTATTTTTGTCACTGTGACGAAAAAAAATGTACAAAAGTTTTATAATTCACAAAGAATTAGTGAAAAAATTCTGGGTCAGAAAGTCTGTTTCTTTTTTCAAATGGATACTCGATTTTTTTTATTTGTGATACACATTCCGAAGGAGCAACCCTTCTAGTGATAAATATGAAAAGTACAGCGATCTCGAAGCAACCGTTCGGTCTTTGGGAATTTTTCGAAGGTCAACTTCCGAGTCTCGTATCTTCCAGAAAAATTATCGTAGATCTAAATGTGATACATATTCTGAAAGAGCAACTTTTCTAGTAATAAATCTGAGAATTTAATTTCATCCATCTCGGTACAACCGTTCGGTCTTGAGGAATTTTTAACTGTCTCCATCTTTTTGGGAATTTTTCGAACGTCAATTTTCGACAAGCGTATGTCTTTTTTTTTTATAATTTATCGCTCCTACTGTAAATTAATCGAATTCGGTTCGAACTCCCCATTTTATCGACTTGAAATCGATTTCCTGTTGGGTCTTCAGTGAAAAGAAAACTTTCCACGATAAGTTTCCTTCCTTGATCCACAATATGTGGGTCCAATTTGTTTTGAATGATAACGACATAGGGAAAAAAGTCATTTCCAATTACCGTGCAAATGTGATCGTTAGACGGGTAGTCCGTGTATAGAAATAAGTCTGTTGCAAATCGATTTTTGTGTTCAAAAATGAGTATCGAGTCGTATAGGTCGGATAGAACCGATAGAACCGATAGAACGGTAAGTATAGGTACATTTTTCAGGATTTTTCGATCCATATCGCAGCATATTTGAGTTATTCATCAATATCAATGTCTTCTGGGAATAAACCAAGTATGAACTATGTTTATACCTAGGACTCTTCTACTAAAAAACCTCTCTAACTAATTTCTGAGTTTTCTCACACTTTTTCAGAGCTAGGTTAACTAAAACACTCATAAATTTTGTTTTCCTCAATTCATTCAATCAGCGTTTGAAGATTTTGAATGTGGAATGTAGGGAGAGTGACACACATACTTCTTTGATCTGATTATTATGACAGAAAAAATTGACTAGCATTTTTTTCATCATTGGAAATCATTTACTGTCAAACTATTTCTTGAATCGACAAAAATGAATTATATTGTTTGCCATGTAGAGTTTTTACATATTCTATCATTGGAATTTTAGAAAATTATTGAAACGAAATGAAATAATTGTCTTTTTTCCATCACTGCAATCTAGTATGAAAGTGTAAAAACACAGGTTGAAAAAATCTATGTTATGTTGTGTCACTGGATGCTGGAGGAAGTAAGCTTGAAAAGTTAAACCTGGATCAAAATATGCCTCTCTTTCCTCAAAGTTTTTTGTTTAGAAGAGTTCAATTCTTCGAGTACCTACTTTTAAAAACAGTGCATCACCTGTACAATTCCTCTTAATATAATGTGATCAATTTCGACCGTAGGAAGATTATAATCCGAGCGAGGTTATAGATCAAAATCTATCAGAATGGAAGGAAGAGATGGTACAGAAAACCAACGAACTGATTCCCGTAAAGAAGCCCATCACCTTCAGTTGGTATGACATAACAGCCCACAGCATACATGAAGAAACTGAACATCCGCATAGACTCATGTGCTGGTGTTCAGCTGGTGAGAGACAGAGGAACAAGATGATCTTGAAAAACGGTACGATAAATATCCTAGTAACATCTTCAACAACCTAAGCAGTCTTTAATCCAATATTTGGAGTATTATCACTGTCGTTGTTTTCAGTGAGCGGAATTGCACATCCAGGGGAACTGTTTGTCTTGATGGGTTCCAGCGGAGCTGGCAAAACCACCCTCCTCAACTGCGTGACTTTCAGAAACATAAGAACCCTCAAGATCTCCGGATTGGTGAGAATTAACGATGTTCCGGTGAATCAGACAGAACTAGCAGGACAATCGGCTTATGTCCAACAGGATGATCTGTTTGTGCCATGTTTGACAGTCAGGGAGCACATGATATTTCAGGTATTCGAATAGAGTAGTGCTAAAGACCCTAAAGAATGATTAAAGTTATCAAACCAAGTAGTATCGGGGTTGGCAAGAGATGCTTACTATCCCTAGACCAGATAACCTGGCGACAGAATTGGAGTTTATGAGAACTCTGGAAGTACATACATTAGATCTACTGCCCTTAAAATCTAGAATCTGTTTCGGTCGAAATGAATGCAGACTGTATTTTAGACTTACAAATACGAATAAATAAACGTTTTTTTCAACTTGTTGACTCTTTTAGGCGAGGCTGAGAATGGACAGTTGCTTCACCTATGAGGATAAGCTACTACGTATCGAAGAATTACTCAATCAGGTAGGTTAGATCTCAATCTTCTGTATCACCAGGGGATCTTTTCTGAAGGCCTTGAATATTCTATTGTTCTCGTGCATTTTCCAGCTCTCTCTCACCAAATGCCAAAACGTTGTTATCGGTTTGCCAGGAGTGATAAAAGGAATTTCTGGCGGAGAACGCAAAAGGTACGTAACCAAACTAATTTCAACCCCAATTATCACCGACAACTGCTTTCAGGTTGGCCCTAGCTTCAGAACTGCTGATGAACCCCTCTCTACTTTTTTGCGACGAACCAACCACAGGTTTGGATTCGTTCATGGCTTTGAACGTCATGCAAACATTGAAAACCTTGGCCATAAGTGGCAGAACTGTGATTTGCACAGTTCATCAGCCATCTTCGGAACTGTTCGCTCTATTCGACAAGATTTGCCTGATGGCAGAAGGAAGAACTGCGTTTTTAGGAACGCAAAGGGAGGCTGAGGACTTCTTCACCAAGTGAGAATCGGCAGAACAACTTATCTTATGGGCTAGTGGGAAAATTAGGCATAATTTTTTCTATATATTTCCTAAAATCTCAACAGATGATGATCGCATTGGAAGTTATCCGATTTTCTAAGTGCAATGTGCTGAAAACTCAGCTTCTTTATATCTCATCTCAACACAGTATAGATTATCTGTTTTCACGCATGGTAGCTCTGAGAAAAAAAATTTTCCGACTAACCTACGTTTATTTTATCGAAAAAACTTCATTTTCAAAAGAATTCTTGCAGATTGAAGGCACCTTGTCCCGTCAACTTCAGCCCGGCAGATTACTACATCCAAATTTTGTCCATAATACCCGGCAAAGAGGATCACTGTAAAAAGAATGTCAATTGTATATCAGACGCGTTCGAAAAATCTTCCGGAGGCATAAAATTGAGGAAAGCTTGCAGATCTCTGGTATTTCGCGTCTTCTTTGCCAGTGCAGGCCTATTTGAATACTCGAAATTTTCAGACACATGAACCAAGCGGCGAACAGTGGGAAATCAGATCTTCTCCTATCAGCCCATATAAAGTGGGATGGTATGAACAGTTCCAAGCAGTGCTTTGGAGATGTTGGCTGGGTATAAGGAAAAATAAGAAGATCACAAGGCTGAAATTCTTGTCTTACTTGGTGAGATGACCGTGGGACTTCTTGATTTTTATGATTTCTTCTTGGATATTTCAGAGTGTGACCATTTTGATAAGTGCTCTCTATTACGATCAAACTTTGAATACAGAGGGAGTTCAGAACATTTGCGGTGCCATGTTTCTCTTTTTAACCAATTCTACATTCAAGAATCTTTCAGGGGTGATTGTGGTAAGTTAAGGTGCACCATTTTTAACCTTGTTTTGGCATTCATACAATGCTAAACATTCTGAGGTATTATTAAGTCAATGCAGGCGAATCTTCAGGGTTGGTTTAAGTTGTTCATGAATCAAATGATATTGGAGGTTGACTTCACAATTTTTTTAGACTTTCTGCTCGGAGCTACCTCTCTTTCTGAGGGAACACAAGAACGGGATGTATCGGACAGATGTATACTTTTTGTCGAAATCAATCGCGGACATCCCCTGGTTCAGTTTCTTGAACGTGATGTTCACAGGAACCTGTTACATATTCATAGGCATGAACCCTACAATTTGGAGGTTCCTAACGACCATTGGGATCACGTTGCTGGTGACTTACACGGTTTTAGGAGTAGGTAGGATTCATTTTCGGTTTGGATGAAGGCATTTTTTTATTCTTTTCGCCATTTTAGGGTATATATTGTCGGTGTCGACCCCCAACGTGCATATAGCGCAACAATTGGTTGGTGCTGTCGTAACACCTTTCTTGATATTGGGTGGATATTTCTTGGATATAAGGTGAATCTCCATCTTGAAATTAATTTGAGCAGACGATAAGACAGTTCTCGATCTTTCAGGTCCATACCTTTCTATATCACTTGGTTTTCGGATTTGTCGTGGTTCAAATGGGCCAATGAGGCTCTGTTGATCAACCAGTGGTCCAATATAAGGAATATTAGTTGCACTGAGCAACTAAGCGATTGCATGAGGAACGGATATCAGGTTCTGGAAGAATATGGGGTTGCCGGACCTTCTATCGGCCCTGTAAGAATACTATTTTTTGTTTTTGAAAGCTTTATTTTGAATTTTTATAAAACATCGAACATTGAGAAATTAAGAAAGGAAAATACTTCCACGTTTTTTCGTGTTTCACGACAGTTTTTGAAACATTCGGGCCTTCATCTTCATTCTGTACGGATATTTTTCGAAATTTGAGGTTAATCTTAAAAATATATGTCAATACGTCAATTGTCAATGTGTCATTAACAATTTTGTATCAATGGCTCGTTGGTCTAGGGGTATGATTTCCGCTTAGGGTGCGGGAGGTCCCGGGTTCAAATCCCGGACGAGCCCAAATATATTTTGTTGAAGACATTGAGGAATAACGTACTCATTTTTAGGTGAGAATCTATAAAAAAAGAAGATATCGTTTGTCTAGATATAGAAGACAAGTGTGGGAGAATTTTTTTAAATTTTCTTATTTCTGAAAATATTATCGTAGCAAAAAGTTTTGGGCTCGTCCGGGATTTGAACCCGGGACCTCCCGCACCCTAAGCGGAAATCATACCCCTAGACCAACGAGCCAGTTGATCAATGCAGCAGTTTTGATCAACAGGTTGCAGAGACTAGATAAGATAAAGCTTTACATACGCAATACAAATAATATGAGGATATAAGTCTGCAGGCTCGGATTTCGGTAGTATCGTGAATCTCTTTAGAAATAGTTTGTTGAATGGAAATACTGAATAAATTTTGAATTTTTTCTCAGTTCGATTTTTTAAAGTTACTGATAAATTCTGATACTATGATTATTTTCAGCCCCGGATGCAATTTTTCATTGCAGTTTCCATGTTGTTGGTTTTGTGTCTCGCAAGTAGGACTATTGCTTTCCTAATTCTATTGTACAAGGCTTACAATTATGACGGTTAAACTTTTATTAAACTATATTTTGTAACTGGATAATAAATGGATTTTGATTGCTTATTATTTTTGTTGTTTGATGTTTTTACTGTTATTATTGTTTTTTCACACATCATCCTGGCAATTATAACTATACCCTACTTATTCCATGAAATATTGATTTTGATATTTTACATCCTCATCTCAGTTTCTGCTACCGTGACAAATGTTGTGACTAGATACAAAACAAATAGGTTATTTTAGGGGGTCTAACTCCTTGCTCATTTTTGACCCGAAAAATCAGCATTTTCAAATTCGGTTTTATTTGCAAAATAACGCTTCTTCAGAATCTTCGGAGAACGTATTTCATTGATCGACTCAAGCCTCAGAATGAATTTCAGCTGTGAAAATCAAATTCCCTTCATGTCCTACTATAGGTACATAGTGTGGAACAAAAGAGAACCTTCATTCAGATACCGATATACTTATCCAATTCCGTTATTGTTTTTTGTCGAAATTATAGACTCAAGAATCGGCTTTTACATGGTGTAACATGAAACAACACTTTTCGGTTGATCGAGTTCATAATCATATGAAATCATGCATAGGCCTCAGGTGAGGTGTGACGTTCCCCCATGTAAACCAGGAAATGGATCTTTCTGTTTTATGTCTAAGGTTTCGTTTATCAATTCGATCTAATCCTCGCTCGAATTTCATCAGTTTGTGTTGTATCCCTCATTCCTTAACAACAACAACCCTTCACAGTTGGTTTCCGTGAATATTATCTCTCAAGTACTGTTTTCGTAATGTTATCGCAGAGGGCTGATTATGAGGTGAGCATAAAATTATTCTTTTTTTCTTACTTTGTAGTTTTGTTATTGTAATGCCGTTTGTCGTCTTATATCTCAATCTTTCTTTCTTTGGAAATGTTGTGCATTACTTTAAGATAATTTTATGACTTGGGAAATGGAGCAAGTACCATTGAATTTAATTATTTTGAGGGATGATTGTTTTAGGAATTAAGCGAGAGCTCGAAATTCTCTGAGTCCTTCAAATTGCGCACGAGATCCTACACAAGATGGTCGCCCACAGAAGAAGGAGTCACGTTGTCCTGGAATGACTTGAGCGTTTATACGACATTGAGGGAAAAGGGTGAATACAAATATAAGAGGATTATTAATGGGGGTGAGTTTCAAAGTGAAGAAAGATAATTCACCTATCCTTTTATGAACAATATCCTCAACTTTTCTCGAGCAGTTTATATAATCTTTTAATCGAAGAAAAGCTTATAGCTTGCATAATTAAAAAATTTATTCATACAAAACAAGATAAAAATGGTTTGAATATTATTTTTCTATCCTTTTCCATAGTGAACGGAGCAGTGAAATCTGGCAGTTTAGTTGCATTGATGGGGGCCAGGTGAGTTGTTTGTATTCATATATATTTTTCAACAACCTGCAAATTTCAGCGGTTCAGGAAAAAGCACCCTCATGATGGCTCTAGCTCACAGAAATTCAGGTAAATTCTTCTTTTAATCTTGAGATTTGAGGTAGAATTTAACGTCTCTGATCCATTCTTCAGGAGAAATCACTGTCGAAGGTGATATCCTGGTAAATGGAAGACAGCTGGGAGATTACATGAAACATATCAGTGGCTGCATGTATCAGGAAGATATATTCGTTGGTTCCTTGACTGTGTGGGAACACATGAACATAATGGTAAATGGGTGAGAGGTCTGAACATTGAGAAAATGAAAGTTTATGTTTCAGTCTCATCTTAAATTGGACAGGAGATTTTCCGTTCAAGATAGGCAATTGAAGATTCACAAGATTCTGAAGGATTTGGGACTTTATCATTGTTTGCATACCAGGATTGGGGCGATTGGAAGCAACAAGACACTGTCTGGGGGAGAAAAAAAGAGATTGTCATTCGCAACAGAGGTGAGTTGGCACCTGAAAAATTTTAGTAGTCTCTTCATGTTGAGAGCACTTGTCTTTTTGATAGTTCGAAGTTTTGTTCAGGTCTTGATTTTTCTTTCGTTTGAAATTTACGACACAGTGACAAATGAAAGGAAATATAATAGGGAAAATCTGGTAACTTGTGTCAGTTTTTTCTATATCGCTGCTAACACCGCACCTTTCAGCTTTTAACCGATCCCCCAATCTTATTCTGCGATGAGCCCACAACAGGTCTGGACTCATACTCAGCCCAAAACTTGGTTTCCATGATGAACCTGATGGCTACAGCTGGAAAAACCATACTATGCACCATCCATCAACCGTCATCCGAAATTTTCGCCATGTTCAGCCAGATCATTCTCTTGGCCGAAGGACGAATAGCCTACATGGGCTCGAGATCGGGAGCCTTGAATTTTTTCAATTTGTGAGTTACGTATCATCCTCTGTTTGAGGGAATAACTGAGTTCGAACTTTTCAGGATGGGGTATCCATGTCCGCCGACACACAATCCAGCTGATTATTTCATTAAGATCCTGGCTACCCCGCATGGATTCGAAGAGAATAGTAAGAACGTTGTCAAGAAAATCTGCGATAATTTTTCAGTGAGCGATTGTGCCAAGGAAGTGGACGTTGTTATCCAGTACGAATTCCATATGGGGAGAGCTGGAAAGGTGAGTCAATTTAGTTGACTTACGTCAAATGTCATTTGTCATTTGTCATATGTCATTTGTCATTTTATCAATGGTCACTTGTGGAATTGAATTCTACTTGGATTTTAGACCGGGGCTCTTTAAAAAGCGCTAGGTTATCCAAATTTGGAGGGTTCTCTCCAGGGCAAGACTTTCAAGAGCGATAAAAGTGTTCATGTTCCACGAGATCGAGAGACCTCTTCGAATGTCATAATTTTATGCATGACTTTATGGACTTATAAAGTTACGGGTCTCATTTGAATAATAATAATTATTCTTCTTTTCCAGTTTAACGAGTTCGAAGTTCGTTCCAAGTTGTAAGTGAAACGGGACAAAAAGAGAGACCAGAACGCAATTTGGTAATAAATTAATTTGCAGCAAAGAGGCCCGATGCCTGACGAAACTTTATTTTTTGATTTATCGCTGGTTCCTGGACATTTTGAGGGACCCGACCATTCAGATCCTTGGGATTATGCAGAAAGTGGTGAGATGGATTATTTATTCGTGGGGATAGGGTTTTGAATGGGAGGAATGCTGCAAAACGAAAAAATCCTCTTCAGAAGAAGGAAAGGGTGTAATGTGGTTGATTTTTTGTTTCCAGAGATATAAGAATAGAAAAAAAATGATGTGAAAAGATATTATTTTTCTATGTAAACCAATTTTTATCAAAAGTTTCCGCGCTCAGATATTTTAGATGTTGCGTCACTGTTCAAGCTCTTCCAGCCACTGCCACTCTCCTCATTACTCCTGTTCTTTCCTCTTATCTTCTTTACATTATCTTCTCTTTTTTCCTTTCTCTTCTGTTTTCTTTTCCCTTCTTTTTATATTTCAGTCCTTCTTTTCTCGTCTTAAATTTGTCTCCTTCTCTTCTCATGCTTTTTTTCTTTTTTTCTCTATTGGTTTCGATTCTTTGTTTTGAATTATTTTTCTCCTATTCTCCTATGTTGTTTTTCCTTAATCTGAGCCTCGCGATGCCTATTGTAGTCTTCTATTTACGTCTCCAAGATCGTCAGTGATAAATATTATGGTGATATTGCGTTCGTTCAGACCTCGAAGTTTTTTTTCCGTCCATAAATTGAAATTGCCTTTTTGAAATCGCATCGCCGGCGAATATTAACAAAGTTCGTGGCAAGTTTGCTCGAAAACATTCGCCGAAATAATTACGAATAATAATTCATCAGGTTCCTTTTTCAGTTTAGAATGAACGATACGAAACAATAGGAAGTTTCGCAGTCACGCAATTTGAGAGCTTCTGAAACGAGGAGGCGATGCCCGAAATGATTCATTTTTCTGAGGCACGCATTCGGAGATCAATGGGAATTATGCAGATTGGAGGCACCAATAAAGTTGCTTAATTATGCCTGTTACCGATTTTAGGCAACGTTCGTTGTCGGCTTGGTGACCCGATAAAGATCGTGTACTCTGTTAATAGACACACTTTGGTCGTTGGTTTGTCTCTTTCGGAATTTCAGGACAATTAGGAAAGGGGTTCGAAAGATTTCCTATACAGGGTGTCCCAGGATAACTGGGAATAAAATGTAAGGAAGGTTTTAGCGGCATGCAGACAGGAATTGAATTCTGAAAAAAGTACCACCCAGTGCAGGATTTGAACCTACGACCCCCCGATTACCGGTCAGGTACTCTCCCAACTGAGCTACCCGGGATGACGTGAGGATCCATGGATCCTCACATGGGTCGTAGGTTCGAATCCTGCTCTGGGTGGTACTTTTTTCAGAATTCAATTCCTGTCTGCATGCCGCTAAAACCTTCCTTACATTATATTTCCAGACACTAAAACTATCATTACACTGGGAATAAAGTTGGATATAGGTTTAGAACCTTAAAATAAGACTAAAGTTTACCATGGAGGCATGTTTGGGATTTCTTTGTTGAAGAGTTACGTTGCTGCAAAGATGAAGACTTGGTTATGGATTTATTGAAGTCTTCATCTTTGAAGCAACGTAACTCTTCAACGGAACGTTTCCGAGCATGACTCTTCAGGAACTTTTCATCTTATTTCGAGGTATCTACCTATATCCAAGCATAGTCTGTAGACAGGCCTATATATAGGGTCGATTAGACAAGAATTCTTGTCTTGATGACAAGTTTCTTGTATTGTCTTCCGAAAAAGTCAAAAAAAAACTTGTCTTGACGTTTTCTTGACCACAATTGTTCCCAGTGTCTTGTTAGAGTCACTGAAGGCCTATATACAGTGACTCTCTCTTGTTAGAGTCACTGTAGGCCTATACAGGTGAGTGCGCCACCTGTCGTCAGGTAGGTAGATTCTACACATGTCGTCTGTAGAACCACAGCCGCCTTTATAGACATATAAGTCGGTGGTAAAACCTTGATATACTGATAGATGCGCCCCTTTGTCAAGAGTCGTCACAGAGCTACTATTTTTCTCAATATTACCACCAGCATTCGGATACAAAATCGGTAAAATTCTTTCTGCAGGTTTTTTCGTATTAAAAAGAGAAAAAATGTGATGCCGATACGTAGTGACAAGAAATTTTTATGTTGTTACCATATGTCCAAACTTACGATATTACCTTTTAAACCTGATGATGTGAAATGAGATGAGAACTAATCATATTTTTGCAGGGTATTGGCCTGATGGTGGGCCTGTGCTATTCCAACGTAGACCCTCAATCGCAAGACGGAATCCAGGCAGTTCAGGGTATGGCCTTCCTCTTGATATCGGAAAATACATTTTCCCCAATGTACTCCGTCCTTGAAACATTCCCGAGAGATCACGCACTGTGTATCAGGGAATATCAGTCAGGATTGTACGCCCTATCGACCTACTACGTGTCAAAAATTTTGGCAACGGTAAGGAAAACTTGGAGCGAAAAAGTTTCGCCCCCGGGTGGGCTCGAACCACCAACCTTTCGGTTAACAGCCGAACGCGCTAGCCGATTGCGCCACGGAGGCTCCTTGGAGGTTATCAGAGATGAGTCGAATCAGTTCCACAGAGCTTTCGAAGGACCGCATTGAAAAATTAATAAAGCACACCCCTAAGAATTCCGTTATCGCATATCAATTTAACAAATTTGAAAAATTCAGCAGAAACTTATGAGAGAGTTTGAACATCAAAATGTCTGTTTTAGTTTCGAAAAAAAGACTCGGTTATCTTATAAGAATTCCGTTTCACCATCAAATAAACGGAAAAAAATCATCCTCACCAAATGAATGAAGATGAACCAATAATATCTATTAAAATAACGTAGTTTCACAGCTGAAGGTACTCAATACAAAAATGAACTCTATATTTATAGTGCTCAGACCATTCATTGGACAATACTGAAAAAAGCGGATACTCTCAACTTTTACTCTCGTTCTCAGCCTTAATTTTCCCGAAAAACTCCGTTTTTCCGGCCAGCACCTTATCTGCAGCCAAAACCATCATGGTGATGGCCGTCGTCGGCGACATATTCAAATTCTCTTTGATAGGATCGTTATTCAAAATTGCCGGGGAAGTTTTCTGTTCGTAACTTTTATCGATTATGTGATCGCTTACGTTCACTTTCACTTGACTATTTTTAAAACTTTTTTTCGGTTGTTTCTTGACGCTTATCTTCTTGGTGGTCTGTGTCGATCCAGATTCTTTCGATCTCTTCCGGTCCAAGGATTTGGTATCGGTCATCCTTATTTTCTTTTTGTTGGCGATCGTTTCCTCTTTCTTTGGTTCTATTGTTATGGTTATATCTTGGATTTTTTCTTTTTTGTTTGGGGGTTTCTTGTTCCGAACGTTGTCCTTGAATTTCTTCTCTAATTTGAGGGGATTCTTGTTGATCAACTCGAGGAGCTTATTGTTGAGGGGTTTCTCCTTGATCAGCTCGCCCATTATGTGGTCTTCTAATTCGTTGTTCACGTTGAATTCGTTCTCCAGCCTGGTGGAGCAGAAACTTCTGTTGGTGATCTCGGAGTTTCTCTTGTAGACTCCCTTGCTTCTTCTCACGAAGCGCGTGTAAATTCCAGGCAAATCCCTCTCGTCCCCTTTGAGTTTTTCGAAAATCGAGTGAGATTCCGGCTTTTGCTTGTTGCTGGACATCAATTTAGGATATTCCTCGAAGAATTCGTAAAGTTCTCTCTCTTTACCTCCCAAATAACCTTCCTTATTGGAATCTCGGTCCTTACCTTTCGCCTTGAACAAACTCTTGTTTTTTATCCTGGGTTCCGTTTGGAATTTCTCCATAACCCCTGAACTACTCAAGGATTCTTCGGACGCTTGATCACTATCCGCGAGTGACAGGTCAGATGTTCGGACGAAAGCGGAAGATATGTATTTAACCTCGAAAGATTGCTTGTTCGTTTTTGCCGATACCTTCTCGTAACAGATGCAAGATGGATTTTTACGGAGGAGCATGGAGTTTTTCCTGTTCAAGTATTGTTCGTAATCTCTGATCTCCCTTCGGGATTTCGCGTCCAACATGTATGGTCGGATTTTGCTTTTCTTAATTACGTTCGCTTCGGTTTGAGAGTGCGGAAAATTCTCCGTTGAGGGCTTAGGACCACTCTTCTCGTTCTTGGTCGGGTTAGGTTTCCTCTCTTGACGTATGCGGGAGTTTGGGTGGGATTTGGAAGTGACTGGAATTTTTTCTGCAGTTTTCCTCGTGTATTTCGATGTTGAAACGCCAGAAGAAGAGGCGAATCTGTTATCGTTGGTGTTATTGTCACATTTTTGTTTCTTCTGCTCCGGACGTTTTTTTCGCACCGGTTTATCCTTATTTTCTATCTCGAAAACCTCCTCGACTTTTATTTTTTTCTTGTTGGTTGGCCCCCGAAGGATCTGTATGATGTGAACGAGATCTTTTTCACTCAGTTTCAGTTCCCGGGCCGCGTCTATGTTTTCTTTTGGATCGGAGTGTTTCTCGAAGAATTTCCTATCCAAAGGAAGAGATATATCTTTGGTTATGTCGCGTTTGGATGAATGACGATTGATATTCATGGACACGCAAGATTCGATATCACCTTTTGTTTCTTTGGAGTTTTCGTCTTTGGAGGAGTAAGGGTTTTCTGGGTTTTTACCGTCATTTTCTATTTTTCCTGCCCTTATGGTTTCACAATCGGTTTCTGACAACATATCAACTGAGAATTTGAAATCGTTTTCAAGAATAACACCGATCGAAAAACGTCACTGTCGATTTTTTGTGACATTTTTTTGAGTGATCACAGAATGGTAATAACAATTCGGTATTATGTTTGAAAGGAAAGAAATATTCGATCGATGGACGCAATTTTACTGACGGTTTCATCATAGAAAAACTGTTAGAAAACTAAAGTTAGAAATTATTCATAGAATAAAAATACTCTACTGAAAGAGAAAATATTGAATCTTGTCATAGAGTTGATATAATTACAAACTTCTTCAATGACAGCACAACTATCGACATAGAAATTGAAAATTTCATTTGTATTTCGTATGGACCTCTTTCGTTTGATATTTAACACACATGACAAGTTATAAAATATTTTCCTCAAAAATTCTTCTGGAAATCAGTTCTTTCCACTGTGATTATACATGCTCAAATCCTCTAACTATATTATGTGAACCAAATTTCAACTTAAACTTCTGATAGAAAAGACGCTCATACACATACACAGAAAATTCGTAGGGTATTCTCGTTCCGGATTTCTGATTGGCTCAGTTTCAATGCTTACAGGAGAACCCTCCGTTTCTGAAATACTAAAAAGGGATGATTATTGGACGTTGCCCGTTTAGTTGGGCACATCGTCGCATTGAGAATCTAGTACTATGACAATATAGGTACTCGGTCCATTCGTTTGGTATATTTTCAGGTACCAGGATTGCTGATTGAACCAATCGTATACATTCTTATTGCTTATTGGTTAGCAGGACTTCAAGCCAACTTTTACTCGTTCTTTTTCACAGTTCTGGCTGCCGTATTGACTATGAACGTCTCATGCGCTTGTGGTTTGTATAACTTGCGTTTCTCCGTCAAAAAACTGATGGTATTCTTCTAGGTATATTTTTCTCTAGTGCTTTTGATACATCTGCTCTCGCGATGCAGTATTTGATACCGTTCGACTGTATTATGATGGTTACTTGTGGAATATTCATAAATTTGAGGTAAAATTACTTGAAAATATCGACTCCTGAGTCTATGTCTTCAGTTTTATTCGTTGACTTGTTGACTTTTTTCAAAATTTCCACAGCACCTTGTCTTCCATCATATCCTGGACAAAATATCTGTCTTGGATGATGTATTCCTACGAGGTCATCACGATAGTACAATGGAGCGATGTGAAGAATATAAGTGAGCTATACCGATGTTTCCACATCCTTTCCTCATACTGATTCTCCGTTATTTTAGCGTGCGATGCGAACTTCCAAGGAATGCCATGCCTATCAGATGGTCACCAGGTTTTGGAAAAGTTCAGCTTTTCCGAGGACAACCTAACAAAGAATCTGTTTGCTATGATTGCCCTCTGTATCGTCTTTTATGTGATCGGATTTTTGTGTTTGTGGAGAAAAATGCAAAAGAAATAAATTCCCGAATAGAGTAGTCTATTTAATTCCTGGCCGAATACATGCGATACTAATAGTTTTGTTGTTGTTGTTGTGAGAGGGACTTCTATACTTAGTGAAGAAATTTAGTCTTCTCGGGGGTACATAGCTACGCGGAAACCACTTTTCATGAAGGAAAAAATCCTATAGGATGTTTAGAAAAAAAGCTTGGCGAAAAAATTGTTGTCAGAATATCTATAGGTCACCAAAAAAAGGAATCAATCGTTAAATTTTAGGTTGGGATCGTCTGAAATCTATGACCACAATGGTCTCAGGAGTCTCTATGGGTACACATGTTCTGTGGCCCAGTCTCTTTGGAGGGAAAACAACAGGATGCTCGATTTTCAGTTCTGTCGATCTAAATTCTAAGGTGTGGGTAGTTTCTGGACAATCTTAAATGCCTTGAAATAATAGAGTGAGATCAGAAGATGTAGGCCCATGTTCTTCTTCTTCTGTCTGAGATACAAAACCATAGATTTTTATTATTATGCTCCATGAGAAGAAAACCTTTTGAAGGTAAACTTGAGAGAGACCTCACATAGCTTCAATGAAGAAGGATTGAGCATATAACTTGGTTGAATTATAATATGCGTGTTAGGAAGGTTTAGCGGCTTTCAATAATGGCACTTTTAATTTTTCATGAGGTCCAATTATTTCTATGCATCTTTGTTGTGTCAAAAGTTTTTATGTTATGTCATAGAAGGTAGAATAACATAGAAGATCCTTTTCTTTTCTGGTTTCTTCCAGTACCATTTAAAAGGATTAGTTATATAGAAAACGATAAGGGAATACTTCTAAACGGTTTGGGAACTTTTTGCGGTCAGATGTGACCCGATTTTCGCATACTCGGAAGACAAATTCCGGCAAACGCAACCCCTAAAATCCGCCCACGACCAAATATTCAATTCGCGTCTCCCCAACCTCCATTTTTCAAGATCGCACGTAGCTTAATCTCGCGATAACCCAAAAACCTGAGCGAACAAAACCCCAGATAAGGATTCGCCCAAAAACAATGCGATATTTACCTACGACGACCGTCCGACTAATTTCTCCATTCCGACCTTATCTGAATAACGATTAGCTCCAAAATAAGATAACCTTGCCTGAGTTCCCGCGAGCTGGCGGGCCGTCGCCCTGCGTGCGGCTCCCGCACCTGCGCACAGTCAGATCGAACTGTCATGGACTCCGTTTTGACAGGGCTCGGTGTTTTGCTTTCGAAAATTTCGGAAAAACAACGATTTTAATGGAATAATCGACATCGAAAAGTGACGAAATCGACGCGTAAGTGACTTTCCGCCAACTTTCCGACGTCTTTCTGTCATAACAACGCGAGAGAGTTACGCAGGAAGGAAAACAATGCCTATTCAGACTTGGAAACTCCGACTGGCTTGATGGTGAGTTTATTTTTGTGGGTTTACCCGGAAAAGCGGGTTGATTGGGACGGTTGACATTCCGAAATTCGAATTCAGTATCGATTTTCCATATCAGATATCACCTTGGGTAACCTCAAAACTTATCGTGATAATTTAATTGTTGCTAGGAACACAGAACTTGGAAACGATAATTTTCTCGGAATTCCGATGGAAAACCGTGGATTTTCCACCTGATTCTTCCTCCAATCAACGAATTATTCGTGAAAGTTCATCAAACCGCCAATATTAATGCATGTCCTACGATTAAACCTCGAAATAACTTTTTCGCGTATAGAATTTTACCCGAAAATGCTGACGCTTCCACAAATGAATTCACGACAAAAAGTTGGGCGAGTTGGAATCATGGGAAGGTCTGTTAGGGGTATCTAGGACCCGAGTCGGTTATGAGGGTATCATGGGAGGGAAATCCCGCCCAATATCGGCCAGATAGGGCAACCTGGGGATCAACTACCCCATTTGGAAGACCTACATTTTCAGATGAACAGAGTCGGCCTAGCTGAGGGTTTCCGCATATCTTTCATATGTGACAAATTAATCGACTCTCGGCGTTTCGCTTCTGTGAAAGAAGGAAATGAAAATTGCTTTTACCAACGATGTTTGGGGAAATTTTTTTCCGTTTTGCAGCTTCTTATCGTGAATCGTTGGGTACTTTTGATTTGTTATTTACTTGGTCATCTTCAGGATCTTTTATAAAGGCTCTTGTTACTAACCTTCTAGACTCCAGTACAAGAAAACATTGGCGAACATGTTCATCCTGATTTTTTAAATTGCTTTTCAGTAATCAGTATGCTGATATTACGAGAAGAAAAAAGATATTTTACGTGTTGGATACCAGCTCGAAGAGAACTTCTTCGTTCTGTTTTGAAAATTGCTGCATTTGCACTGAAAATGGTGGATGCGCCGATGTCTATTTTGACAATTGTTGGTGGAAAATGCATTCCTTCGTTTGCCATACCTTCAAAATGAATTTTACTGAAAAATGTTTGTGGTGACTGGTGAGTAGAACTATTTTGGAGTATTCAAAAACCGAGCGATCATATATTCTGAAAATGCATTATTTGGAATCATGTTTATCGGATGCAAACCGTATAACCGTATAAGAATCAATAATTCCGTGACATTTCGAATGTTATTACAGGGGATGATTTTATTATGACTCGTTAAAATAATGGAATCCACAGCGTTGCGAGGTACGCCAGGTCCAAACCCATTGGAGTAGACGTAATTTCGACGGGGAAATTACAAGTCTACTTCTCTCGGCGTTTGCCGATGCAGGCCCTCGTTTTCTCCGAGAAAATCCAAGGTCGGAAAAGCGCGATAAAATTCAAATTTCTCGATATCCACCCAACCCTAAACGATAATGTTCGTTTTAATATTATTCCATCGATTCCGCATTTCGATGATGCAGGGGATGCTCTGTTCTGAAGGGTCGAACGCTGGGGGTCAGGAGCTATAGGAGGAATATCCGTAGTTGCTTTTCCGAAATAGATCTTCGTTATCCCCAGGGATGATATAACATTATGAAGACTGGAGTCAATATACTGACGGCCGCCAAGATTGTACTATTTGATTACGTTGTTTTTTTTTTTGCTTCTCTAATTAATACGAGACATCATACCGAAATCCAATTTCATCGAAAATTCTTCGTGCGACGCGACGCCGGGCGTCGTAGGGCCGTCGTGGAATCGTCCATTTAGCGGAAAATATGGCAACGTCGTTCAGGTGCGCTCGGGCGTTTTTGACAAGCTAGACGCTCCTTCTAATTAACAGCGTCCATTCATCATATGCACGTGACGCCGCAATTTTTCATTCAGCACCGGCCTTTGTTAATGTTTCCCATTTTTAAATAGTTAGCTGTGCGCCCCATCTCGCGCTCTGTGTCTCTCATTGCGGGATAATTGCCAGGTTCGTGATATCGAAAATTCTGGTCGTAGTGAGATTTGGCTGAAACGTCGCGGAATTAACTCGTCTCGCAACTGGTGCGGAGGACGGAAGAATTAGATTCGGAGAATTCGTTGGGGAATTTTTCAAATTTTTCCCGTTGAAAATTGGACAGTTTTCGATGACGTTGGAAAGAAAAACGATGGTTGACTTTCGTTGTGAGATCAGCTTTCAACTGGCTCGTTGGTCTAGGGGTATGATTTCCGCTTAGGGTGCGGGAGGTCCCGGGTTCAAATCCCGGACGAGCCCAAAACTTTTTATGAAGCCGGGAGACTGATTTTCTATCGACAAATTTCAGTTTTCAGTTGAATTTATCGGTTTCTTCACGTTGCACGCATAATTATTGAGATTTCAGGTGGCTGCGGAAAGTCGAAATTATGTTGGTACAAATAGTTCATTCAGCGAGATTTTGAGAATTCAGATTGGTATTGGGAGTATAATATGGGAATACCCAATTTTGAGAGTCAACGTTTGCCATCATTGGAATTCCGAAAATGAAATGGCCCTTCTCTTAAAATTATACAGGGTGAGTCTTTGACTCGTACAAATATTTTAATAGCAGATTTTTGAGGTCAAAAGAAACACTTTTGCTCTTTACCATTTTTTCCGGTTCGTCCCTGATAAAAAGATACAGCCATGTTAAGTTTTCATAATGATTTGTGACACTACACATCTGTGGATCTTTTACACAGAGTTGTATTCAGCCAAAGTACCCAATTTTTCAAATTTCACAGATACTTTTCAATTTTTGGACATAAAATTACTCGAAAACGGCGCAATATACGAGAAAGCATGAAGAATACTTTCATTTCATAAAACGTTCAAATATTCATAAGATGGCATCCAACTTAGATTTGAGTTGGTTTCTTTGAATTTTTGGTATTTTTATGGTTCGTAATTGTCATAATGAGAAAACTGGAAGACGTGGTTGATATCTTGTGTTCGAAAAAGATTCCTCAACAAATTAAAACTATATTCCGACATTCATTTCATTCGATAAAACATTTTTTATGGTTTTTCAACAGTCTGTATCCTTTCAAACCAAGCCGATTCGGAAAAAATGTCGAAGGACAAAAAATGTTTCTTTTGACTTGAAGAATATACTGTTAAAGTATTCGTACGAGTCGTAGACTCACCCTCGAACTCACGCTGTATTAAAACGTCCATTTAATGGGTTGGCTCAAAAGATGAATTTTCACCCCCTAGTTTTCGTCGATTCGAAAATATCAGGGTTGCTATTACAATTAGATTCCAATTCAAAATAGTAATAAGATACTTTTTCTTTGCTTTTTGATAAGCACTCGGCATTATTGCAGCGTAAACAAATAGGAGTTGGTTGTGGCAACGCCGTTTTGACATAAATGTGTATCAAGTGTCAACCTTACTCCGTTCTACTGACAAAAACTCAAAAAAATCATTCTACGCCCAACCGACTGCTTTTGTGAAAGTGAATGGACTATACCGACGCTATAAAATCATCTGATATCGACAGGGACGGACTGCGTCCGGCATTTTTCCGATTCCCGGGATCCATCATCCTAAATTACATACCGGAACCCAATGTCAACCGGAACGAAACAAAACAAACTGGTTATTTCACATTGATACGAACCGAGAGGGCTCACAAACAATCCCCGTTCGTCTCCCCGATTCAATTAATGCGGTTCGTTGTTTTCTTTCGGTATCGGAAAGCCATTACCTCAATTATCGAGGAGCCGAGCGCCACTGCCGTTTCGAAGTTTCCCGATGGATAATTTCCATCGGGGGCGAGGCAAAAATGCCCGAGGGGTGATGAACGGACGGGAGAAAAAACCACCCGTTTTGTGTACGCGACCAAGGGAAATTCCGTATACGTTGGAGACGCGAGCCGTCCTCGAAAAATAAAGTACTAATTACATTCTTCCGAGCGGGTATGGCGTTTTTCGACGACGCGGAGTGAATGTGGAATTTTCCGGTAGGTAGAGGGAAATGACGCCAGTTGTAGTTTCGTCGAGTTTTTTCCCGCTTCGTTTCGGGTTCAATTTGTGCGTCGCGATCTGTTTCGTTTAAATTCGTTTTTTTATATTTCGTTAGTTTGACTTCGTCTTGGTAGGGTTCACAGAATTTCCAGAGGCATGACATGTAATGATTTCCATAAAAATCGAGGCTAAAAAGGGTCTTCTATGCGTCCGATCAATGCTAAACACCTCGATCTATGCCATCCCTACTTCCGTCAAAACTGACGTTTACTTATTTACTCTGACATCGGTTGTCAAAGCTGTGTAATTTTCTCTGATCATCGATGCATGTCAGGAAAGAAATCAATTCAGAGAAACGTCAAAATTTCGACCTCTTTCAAGCATTTCTGGATTTCGTGGATCACGAATACGAATTTCAGCGAATTTCCCCGCATATTCTCAATACTTGGAATATGAGCAACGATAAATTCAGATGCTGGCCGGTCCCGGTGCATTCACGTAAAAAAGATTTCGCAGACGACACTTATTGGCCTCGTGATAAATGATCCCTTGCTTTCATTCACTCATAAAATTCGGGGACATTCATCATGCCGGAGTAACGAGCGGACCGACGAGAGCTCCACCGAGGGCCTCTTCGAGAATATCGAGCCGTGGGTTTTTGCATATCGCGCCGTTTTTAAGATATCGAAGGACGCGGAGTTCGCCTATAGGCGTCGTTTTTGGACGGTGCTCATTTTGGAGGCTAATATTGAGCGTTTTCTTTCGTTAACGGAGGGTGGAAGTTTATCGATGAGTTGCAAAATACAGAGAAAGTAATTTGTTTTACGGAATATACTTGAAAGGTATGGAATTCAGAAGGTTTATTGATACGAACATTTCTTAGTACGACCCTGTTATTAGTCAACTATACGGCGGGATTGGAAGAAGGAAGAAGCACTAAACTATTCATTCAATCGAATCGATGATGATGACAATATTCAGTTCCAAAAAAGTTGCCGCCCGAGCAGGGACTTGAACCCTGGACCCTTGGATTAAAAGTCCAATGCTCTACCGACTGAGCTACCCGGGCTTCTGAAAAGTGTGCGACTTGAGCGCTCTATGATCACAGACAGATGCTTTCTATGGGGATATTCAGTGTTATAGTATTAGAATGTTTTCCTCGTACATTGGATTTGATTATTACTTATTTCTTATACATCATATCATTTGGAAACTTCCGAAATAAGGTAAGAACGTTTTTCAACCATCTTTGAGATATTCTCCTTTTGTCACTCACATAACAGATAATATACTCATTTTCGTTATATTTTCTGACTCCTTTGGCCTCTGGAAATGAATCAAATCTTGCACCATTTGCTGCATCGAAAATATTGGAGGAAACACGGAAACCATTTGATTTCAAAACGACTTAATTCTTCTTGGCCATCAAGATTGCTGTTCTGTTTCAGCTTTTAGCAATGATGACACCATAAAGCTTCGTCACCTCGACTATTTAAAGTCGCATATTATCCTCGTTATAATATAGGGACACACGAGTAGCATCTTTCCATTTTTTTTTGAGTACCTCGATTTGTATGCTCGAGTGGATCCGGCTTTTAATCTTATATTTTTCAGTGGTAACTCCCCATACGAAACTCTCGGGAAACCTTCGACTCACTCGACGAGAGATATACGTAAAGTCGATATGCGACGAATTGATCCCCCATTTCAATAATTCAGCGATCAGCGAGAAACCTTTGAATAATTAATAGGTCGGATTTGAACGGAACGCGACACTGTCATGGTTCAAGAATCCCAAATGGGACGTAGTCACATGTGCGTAGCTAATATATACATGGAATAGAGATCGTGCCCGAACTACCAAGGTTCATCTTCGGCCGTGTATGCGGAAGGATATCTGGAAGGAGGACGGATGAATTTTAAAGAGACGCCGTCATAATTCACAATTTCGATATCGGAACGATCGGTTTTGGCTTCTTTCGTTCGGGGACGTCATTACTGGCGTTCGCCGGAAGTAATATGGCCAGGACCAGTAACTGGTATCACTTTTGTCAAACTGACGGTGACTTGTTCAACAGTTACGCCCGAATAATGATTTTCTGTTTTTTTTTCTCTTATTTTAAGAGCCGAGATTGTTCTTGGTTATTCTGTTCTTCCACTCGTTATTCACGAATGGGAATGGAGAGTTTATGCAGACTAACTAAGAATTGATACCAAGGAAGCGACCAATCTCGAGGGTAGATGGCATACAGTGACTCTATCAAACACAGCGGCGACAATGGTGGTCTCGTTTTTCATCGTTTTAGCAAGAATATGGCGTATTTGGTCACATGACGTGACGTGAGCCAATCCGCATTCCGAATTAGAGATCATAGCAATGAAATCTGTGCTTCTAAGCCGCCATATTCTTGCTAAATATCCAATTGTCGCCACTGTGTTTGATAGAGTCACTGTAGATGGCAAACACGCGTACGCCATCTGCCAATTAGATTGGTCCCTCTCTTAGTTATTAGTTCTTGGTAACTCTGCTTAAACTCACCGAGTATAACAAAGTCTGTTTAGTCCTGGTTACTCAGAAGTTGAAGTAAATGAAGAGTGTGGTATAGGAATCTCGTTACCGAGAATAAATCTACAAGAAGACTATCGGTGCGATAAAACTAATTACTTAGGGCTACTTGCGACTGTGTGCCCTTCTGTGACTGAAGAGACCCAACCGTGACCAACAGATCCTTCCACACTCTGGGCATGGATAGTCACCAACCAGATCTGGCCGCCGCGGTATTCTTCTCGAGTCTCCATTATAGCTGTGGACCACAGACCTCCACTGTGATCTCTCTAACGCTAGTTGTTTCCAGTTATGATTGGCATTAACTGATTTTACAGATTGATGTAGTGTATCCTTAAACCGCTTATACTGGCCTCCTGGTTTCCGAGCTCCCTCTGTGAATTCGTCATACAGAGCTATTTTGGGAGTCTTGTGTCTTGCATCCTCAGAATGTGGCCGCTCCATCTGAGTCGGGCCGTCGGTACTTGAGTCTCAATTGTTATACAACTCGCGCGCTGCAAGAGTTCTGCATTTGAAACTTTGTGGAACCATCTGATGTGCATTATTTGTCTTAGATGACGTTGTTGCGTTTGTTCAAGCTGTTTTATGTGTCGCCTGTAAAGAGTCCAGCTTTGGCTTCCACAAAGAAGCGTTGGGAGGACCAGTGCTTTGTAAACAGCTGTCTTGGTCTTCAGATTGAGGTCGTGATTTTGAAACACTCTGTTATTTAACTTCCAGAATACCCTTGATGCTGAATTGATACGGTTGTGTGTTTCCTTGTCCTGGTTAGCCCTAGTATTTATGAAGCTTCCCAAGTGTTTGAACTACTCGACCTGTTCTAGAGTTTCATCCTCCAGGCTGATATCTGTTTGGAGGTTTTCTGGTGTACTTACCAGGATTTTGGTTTTATCAATATTGAGACTAAGGCCCAAAGCTTCGTATATATGTTTATAGGTGTCGTCTACATTATCTTTAGATCCTCTGGGCTGTCGTCTGTTGAGAAACAGAAGATGTACGTTGCGTACTGACGAGTGCAGATTCTGTTGGAACTCAACATCACCTGATGAGAGATTGTCTCGCCATGGCTGGTCGACGTAAAAAATGCTTTGGACTAGAAGCTTCCAGGAGTTAGGGGATGATCCCCTTCTCTAGAAGCTAGAGTCCCCTGAACAACTCCTGTTCTTCCTCGCGTCATATTTTCTGAACCTTCCTGAGTGGATCAGAGTATCCCATCAAAGATTCACCTCTATCCTCTTCGATCCTATCCAGTATGTAGGCACCTCTCGGGCGAATTCCTAAAGTCTTCCATAAACGACGACATTTACTCTCCGAACTGTGGCTCCGACATTTTTGTACCGCTACTTACCGATTTTTACGATTTACGATACCGGAAACCGTTCGCCGCGTTCGGTGGGGGGCGCCACGGCCTCCCGCCCCCCCCTGTGTTTCTACCCGGCTTCAGAGGGACGCCCGCAGGGGCGGCGAACCTCCTGGGGGTCTCGCATAAAATGCGGACGACGCCGGACCAGCGCGCGGGGGGCATTAAAAATGGAATTATTCCGGGAACGGCTGGCATTTCAGATTCCGTCCTCAGATATGGTATATGGACGAAAATGTATATCTCGAAATATAATTTGTTGCGAGGGCACATGAATATCTATATATCTCTATATACTCGCTTTTTCGCGATCTCCGATCGTTCGGAGTATACCAGAGGTATACGCGATCTCCGCGGGGACTCGAAAATTTAATTTGCCGGATATTCCTAATGTCGAGGCCACGATAAAAGACGCCGAAGTGGATGGTTTCAATCGAAATTTTTTTTTATTTCGGTATATGGATCGTTTTAGGTCAGTGTTTCAATGTGTTGCGGAGGCTATCGAAGGCGAAAGCATTCGTAGATAGAAATGTGATACATATTCTGAAAGAGCAACTCTTCTAGTAATAAATCTAAGAATTTCATCCATGTCGGCGCAACTGTTCGGTCTTTAGCTGAACCCATCTCTTTCGGGATTTTTCGAAAGTCAGCTTGCGAGTCGTTTATCTCCCAATAAAAGTAAACGTGGATGGAAATGTGATACATATTCTGAAAGAGCAACTCTTCTTGTTATGAATCTGAGAATTTCATCCATCTCGGCCTAACCGTTCGGTCTTGACGAGTTTTTAACTGAACCCATCTTTTTCAGGATTTTTCGAAGGTCAGCTTGCGAGCCATTTATCTCTCGATAAAAGGGTCCGTAGATGGAAATGTGATGAAATATTCTGAAAGAGCAACTCTTCTAGTTATGAATCTGAGAATTTCATCCATCTCGGCCTAACCGTTCGGTCTTGACGAATTTTAAGCTGAACCCATCTCTTTCGGGATTTTTCGAAGGTCAGCTTTCGAGTAGTTTATCTGTCAATAAAAGTAATCGTAGATGGAAATGTGATACATATTCTGAAAGAGCAACTCTTCTAGTTATGAATCTGAGAATTTCATCCATCTTGGCCTAACCGTTCGGTCTTGACGAGTTTTTAACTGAACCCATCTTTTTCAGGATTTTTCGAAGGTCAGCTTGCGAGCCATTTATCTCTCGATAAAAGTGTCCGTAGATGGAAATGTGATACATATTCTGAAAAAGCAACTCTTCTAGTTATGAATCTGAGAATTTCATCCATCTCGGCGCAATTGTTCGGTCTTGAAGAATTTTTAACTGAACCCATCTTTTTCAAGATTTTTCGAAGCTCGTTTGCGAGTCGTTCATCTCTCAATAAAAGTAAACGTAAATGGAAATGTGATACATATTCTCAAAGAGCAACTCTTCTAGTTATGAATCTGAGAATTTCATCCATCTCGGCGCAACCGTTCGGTCTTGACGAGTTTTTAACTGAACCCATCTTTTTCCGGATTTTTCGAAGGTCAGCTTGCGAGCCATTTATCTCTCGATAAAAGTAACCGTAGATGAAAATGTGATACATATTCTGAAAGAGCAACTCTTCTAGTTATGAATCTGAGAATTTCATCCATCTTGGCCTAACCGTTCGGTCTTGACGAGTTTTTAACTGAACCCATCTTTTTCAAGATTTTTCGAAGGTCAGCTTTCGAGTCTCCCAATAAAAGTAACCGTAGATGGAAATGTGATACATATTCTGAAAAAGCAACTGTTCTAGTAATAAATCTGAGAATTTCATCCATCTAGGTGCAACCGTTCGGTCTTGACGAATTTTTAACTGAACCCATCTTTTTCAGGATTTTTCGAAGGTCAGCTGGAAAACTTATATTATATATAAGAGTGCGATATGAATGTTTTATATCATATCACTCCCAAGGATTTTAAATTGATTTAGGAAACAAAAAGTCAAGAATATGTTAAAAAAAATGTTTCCTGTTTGTTTTTACATAGTTGGCGAGCGTTTCTGTAGTCGTGTATCAAGAAAAGCCAGTCTATGTCTTAATTACCACGTTGCCAACTTGTGAATTCGACGTTAGAACGCTATGGTATCAATGGCAATCAAAACCTGCGAAAAATCGAGGAATAAATTCCGCCGATACAATATCGATGACGCAAATTTCGCGCTAGACAGTGTCGTGCGGCGCCCCTGCGATGTTTTCGAAGGGCGTCCCGAAACGAACCCGTCCCGATCCCGCACCTGCCATATTTTCGCCACGTAGTCGTCGGATGTTTGATTAAAAACAGTAATTACGCGGCCCCATTGTTGCGAGAACAGAGACCCGGGCCTCATTGAATATTTCATGGGGGCAATTTGCATGCAGCCCTTATAAATATTTTATTGGCCCGTATTGACTGAGCGCGTGCCGTGCTCTCCCCCAGAGCGGGGCCCCGATGCGTGGCGGCGACGTAGGTACAATTCCCGCATCCCCCCCGAAGGACCTGAACGGTCGCGCGAGAACTTCGACTCCGGCCGTTTTGGGGGTTATGGGGCCCCGCCGGAAAACGAAGTTACGTTCGTAATATCGGCTTTTTCTCGCTTCCGTCCGGTCGGATTTTCCGGGTCCGAAGTTTGGGTGACACGTCGATACGGTAACGTTGTTATGTTGACGTACTGTCATACTGAAAATGTTCGTTTTACATGTTGGACATCTGATTCTGTACTTTGCAGTCGTTTTCTTTTCGTTGTTTCCCAAACGTTACGAAAGAATGGGTCAACACCATACAATGCATGAGATACGGAATAGATCATCCTCAGCAACCGAAGATCTATCCACATGACACAAAAAATCCCCCCTCTTAGAGAGGGCATTAAAAGCTGCTGAAATTGAGACAGAAATAACCTGTTCGAGCATTTTTGACCAATTTGGTACAAGCTATCAGCCTTATCGCTAAAATTCGCGAACGATGAAATTATTGGTGGATTTCCACACTTTCTAGCACGAAATTGCGAGCCGTTCTAGAAGGTCTCCTGCGAGAATCTAGAGCAAATTTTCGCTTTAAATTCTCCTTCCTCGTCTCGATAAGGGTAATAAAATCAATATATCATTCCCGGACATAAATTCAAAGTGGCAGGAAGCAGGTTGGATGATTTCAATATCAGTTTACTCAGCGAAGATCACTTTTGAACATGAATAAATTATCAAGCGGCACCACGTCGGATGTTTGGAGATCGGAGAAGAATGGAGATCCCATTATCGATTCCTCCAAGAATTTGAGGATCCTTGTCGGGTAGTCTTCTTTGTCGGTTCAGTCTTTCGCGAATAACCTCAGAGTTATTTGTCGAGTTGCTTTCAGCCACTGAACTCGTATAAGCTCAGGCACTGGTTCGTTTAAGATATGATTGATAAGAATATTCCAGAGATACAAATTAGTTTTTGAATCAAGATGACACCACTAGAAAGTTATGTCAGAGACTTTGTTAGTTTGATGTTGATTTTCTTCCATGGATACTATGATTTGATTTATTCGAACACATTCAATTAAGGTAGAATTCTTTCTGATACTCCCATCATTCATCCATAGTGATAATCGTGGTAATTTTAAGCCATAAATCGTTTTGATATACGGTGCAGGGACAGTGAAACTTGTCGTTAACAACGTCTTATAAGTGCAATCCTTTAATTAATCCTGTTAGGGGGCAGTACTGGGCAATACCAATTCACAGGGGACTGTGCTGTTGTTTGGAAGTTTCGTTTACGTGTAAATTTATAATTTTTCGAGACTCTTATACGAATTGCGGTGAGTACCTCATTCAATCATTTTTCTCGTGGTGAAGCTAGTGAAGTGACACTTTGTGCATCAACGAAGGAAACATTTCTCTTGAACTGGTGTCGATCTGAATCGTTCATTTATAGCACTGTACGTTCGAAGTTTCGAGTCAAATTTTGGAGAAATGACGAACAAAAGGTGGTTCCGCCCGGGATCGAACCGGGGACCTTCTGCGTGTAAAGCAGACGTGATAACCGCTACACTACGGAACCTCGTTATGTGTTTTAACACCAACTTTTCGATTTGTGGTTTCGTTTGAAGGAGTGAAAGGATTGGATTCCTACTATGTATTTCTAGAAGACTATCTTGTACTGCGCGTTGTTGTTCGATCAGTTCTACAATGTTTATATACCCCCAGAGTGGCGACAACGGGTCATAAAATTGTCAAAAGTCCGCCGTGTATTGTGAAGGACGTTGACAAGTAATCATAGAAATAATATTGATATAGGTTAGAAAATCTATGCAAATAACAGTCATTTTGACGACCGACAAAACGTGACGGATCAACTAATAGAAAATGAAACAGACATAAGTCACACTCTTGGAGGTACGTGTGTTTCATCCCAAAACTGCCTGAAGGAATCACCAAGAAGTTTGACCAGAGGCCCTATTGAGTGATATACGTACGAAGGCGCCACCTATCGCCGAATAGACAAATGTCACGTGTAAACCGCACATACCGTTTGTTGATCCCTGTCAAATGGATTTGAGGGCTAGGATGGAGAGTGACCACATAGTTAAAGCTCATTATTTTGACGTTCAGTAGACTTTCATCTTTCTGAAGCGATATTTTCGGTAGAAGTCCCTTCCCTGTTCGACCATCATCATTTCTATATTTCCAGCGGGATTTGGGCCCGGATTTTTGCCCATTTCGGAACGTGTACAGTAATGGCGTCGTTTCCAGCGATCAATTACAATCGGAATTGACGTATTCCCAGTCCATGAACTTCGAGAACAAAAAGCCATAAACCCAAAGTCGACAATGGCCCGTACCCGTCCTGTTGCAATATTTAACATATCATTTCCGTCCCGGCGAACGAATCACAATCGACGTCGCGGCGTCGAACAAACGCGGATCGCATAATGGGGCCCGCGCTCAAAACAAACTCAAATGTTTGAGCGATGAATTATTGGACGCTCGACCTCCTAGCCCCCCTGGCCCCCCCTCGAAAACGCGACGCGTCGCTAAATCATCGACTACATATTGTACGCACTTTCGATATAATGCCGATTCGTTCGATTTATCGGTTCTACTTGTTTGTTTTCCGGCACCGGGGAATTTGTTTTCTTTGTGAGGTTTTCGTGTTTCCATTGTCGGCCGGTCGGTCGGCCGCGGTCGGCGATGTTTTGTTTGTCGCGTTTCTGGCCGCGCGGTATGTAATTATGCCGGTTTCATTGGCCGGCATTGTTGGGCGATGTGAAAAGGGCGCGGGGAAAAAATTGATGAGTGATAGTTCGCGGGGAAGTCGACGGAAAACGAGAGTTTGGGAGGTCTCAGCTCCCGTAGATTTCGCTGAAAACATACCTGAAATGAAAACGAACGAAATGGTTTCGCTGATACGAGGAGATTTCGGACACCAGTTCGAAAAAATTGAGGATAAAATTGGTCTGGACCAATTTTGTTATTAACAGAATTCATTGGTGAGACACTGCTGTCCTGCCTCATAGGACGAGCCGCCTCTGTCCTCCATCACCGATTCTTTCGATAAAGAGCGTTACAATGGTAAAGGTACAGTTTGAGCAGAGGTTAACTTAATGGGGTACCATACAATTCTGCGTATTATACAAGAGTTTAAGGAAAAACACCAGTAAAGAACTCTTTCTCCTCCTGGGTGTACTGGATTGTAGGAGATGAAACTGTTCACAAAATAAGCTGAAATTTTTCATCTTGAAGGGCATCTGGCACTGCAAAAATTGATCCGTTTCTCGAAGGAAAAGAAAATCCATGGAGTCTTCTCCAAGTTACCAGAAATTCTATTTGAATTGCCATTGCCATTGCCAAGGCTTCAACCCAAGCACAAAAACTCGATTTCGAAAATCTCGATTTTTTGAGTCAAGAATGAGCAAGGGGTTAAACCCCCTTAAAATGACCTATTTGCTACTCTGTCTGAAAATCAGGGAGTTCTACTACTGTCCTAGGATATGGAGTGCATAGAATTTGTTTTGAAGATTCTAGAAAACCAAACAGTTGATAATTAAATAGAGAATCGCACTCCAGAGCGCTCTTCGAAGTCAACTGGGAAATGAAAAGTGGAAAAACAAAAAAAATATTTTCTCCTAAACTGGGACAGATATTTTTGAAATTTTGGTATGGAAATATAGGTTTTCGAACACGCTGAATCTATTGCGAGCAATTTCGAGCGCTTATCTCCCTTCGTTGAGATTTTCATCTAGGAAATGGCATTTTGCAAAAATTGCGAATTCCACTTTAGAATTCGTCAAGACCGAACGGTTATGCCGAGATGGATAAAATTCTCAGATTTATTACTAGAAGAGATGCTCTTTCAGAATATATATAATATTGGATCGACGATAATTTTCCTGGAAGATAACCGACTCGAAAGTTGACCATCGAAAATTCCCAAAAAGTTGGGTCCATTTTAAAACTTCCTCAAGACCAAACGGTTGTGCCGAAATGGATGAAGTTCTCAGATTTTCTACTAGAAGAGTTGCTCTTTCAGAATATGTATCACGTTTAGATCTACGATTATTTTCCTGGAAGATAAATTACTCTAAAGATGACCTTCAAAAATTCTGAGAGCGTATCCCCCTTTGTTTAGATTTTCATTTGTGAACGGCAGTTTACGAAAATTGCAAATTTCGACCTGCTATATCTCCTGTTATATTCCTCCGATTCTATAATCAGCGTTGCCAAGGCTTCTTCTATAACCTAGCACGAAAAATCGATTTCGAAAATCCCGATTTTTCGCTCGAATTAAACCAGGTCAAGATTTTTCTTAGATTTGAAAAGTCATAACAAAATTTCGATCACAAAACTCCATCAGCACACAACAACGTAACAAACTTCGTGTAAGATGGACACATCCAAATAGTTCGGGAAGAGATCGCTCATTAACCAACCATCACTCGCAAAATTAGCTTCCAACTCGACAAAACACCACCAGACATCTCAGCCATTGTCGTTTTTGCTCTCGGCCCACGTGAGCGTGAAGATACCCAAAGATCGTCGAATTAATTAGGTCCGAAATCGGCGGGGGGCTAAAACAAACCGGTGACAAACTATGAATGGCGGCATCGGAGGTTCCGTAGGAGAGTAGACGCGCGCGGTATGTTGTTCGTCGACGGTTAACAAGATATAATCATGGTTTGATTAATGGCCGGCCGTAATGCCTGGTGAGAGACTCGCAGTCTACGCGGATGATTAATTAATATATCGCCGTTTGCATGAGGCGAGAACGGAAAGAAGCGGGATGACGTGCGTCTGGAAGGCCGAGACGGGGGGTGGAAATAATGGTTTCGGTTTCTCCATTTTTCCAGAAGGATCATTCCCCGGTGATGGATGCGATTTTTTTCTCTGTGCAACGAGATGGGGGTCGGCGGATATGGTAACTTCGCCAAGGTGGATCCCGAGCTTTTTTGCATTTTTTCGAAGCGCAGTACATCGGCAAGTTTGCTGTTTAGTCATGCGAAAGATTATTGCATTCGTCATGGTGATCCCAACTACATCTTCTGAGAAATTCATAAACTGTAATGATTCTGTGGATAATCTATCTACAGATTTAGAAATTTTGAGAAATTACTTTTTCGAGTGGCGTGACTCTGAAACGACCTGTAGACGACCTAGTATAATATGTAGTTTCATGTGTAACTGTAGTTGTACGAGGATATATTGAAAAATTCTCAGCCTACTATAGAACCAAGCAAAATTTCAATGTCAAAATATTTCAATACTCAACATATTCTCCTCTTAATTGGATACACTTATTACAGCGAACCTGCAACGTCTCTAGACCTTAAAAAAATGTTTCTTCTTGTTCTGCAAACCAGACCTCCACAGCTTCAATAACTGCCCCTATGTTTTCCATATCCTAGGAAAGAAATAGAACCACCTGATTTTCAGACAGTGGAACAAAAGTGTCATTTTAGGGGGGTCTAACCCCTTGCTCATTTTCGACCCAAAAAATCGAGATTTTCGAAATCGAGTTTGGGTGCTTGGGTTGAAGCCTTGGGAATGCTGATTATAAAACCGGAAATCCCAATTAGATCGGACGAATATAACAGGAGATATCGCAGATTGAAAATTGCAATTTACGAAAAATGCCATTTCTAAGATGAAAATCTGAACAAAAGGAGATAGGCTTTCCAAATTGCTCGCAATAGATTCAGAGTGTTCGAAAACCTATATTTTCATACCAAAATTTCAAATATATGGCCTAGTTTAGGAGAAAATAATTTTTTTTGTTTTCCCACTTTTCATTTTCGAGTTGACTTCGAAGAGCTCTCTGGAGTGCAATTCTTTATCGAATCCCGAACTGTTTGGTTTTCTGTAATCTACGGAACAAATTCTATGCTTTCCATATCCTAGGAAAGTAATAGAACCACCTGATTTTTAGACAGAGGAACAAATATGTCATTTTAGGGGGGTCTAACCCCTTGCTCATTTTTGACCCAAAAAATCGAGATTTTCGAAATCGAGTTTTCGTGCTTGGGTTGAAGCCTTGGCAATGCTGATTATAAAACCGGAAATCCCAATTGGATCGGATGAATATAACAGGAGATATCGCAGATTGAAAATTGCAATTTACAAAAATTGCCATTTCCAAGATGAAAATCTGAATGAAAGGTGATAGGCTTTCCAAATTGCTCGCAATAGATTCAGAGTGTTCGAAAACCTATATTTTCATACCAAAATTTCAAATATATGGCCCAGTTTAGGAGAAAATAATTTTTTTTGTTTTTCCACTTTTCATTTTCGAGTTGACTTCGAAGAGCTCTCTGGAGTGCAAATCTCTATTGAATCATCAACTGTTTGGTTTTCTAGAATCTTCAAAACAAATTCTATGCACTCCATATCCTAGGAAAGTAATGGAACATCCTCATTTTCAGACAGAGTAGCAAATAGGTCATTTTAAGGGGGTCTAACCCCTTGCTCATTTTTGACCCAAAAAATCGAGATTTTCGAAATCGAGTTTTCGTGCTTGGGTTGAAGCCTTGGCAATGCTGATTATAAAACCGGAAATCCCAATTGGATCGGATGAATATAACAGGAGATATCGCAGATTGAAAATTGGAATTTTCGAAAAATGCCATTTCCAAGATGAAAATCTAAATCAAAGGAGATGGGCTCTCGAAATTGCTCGCAATAGATTCAGAGTGTTCGAAAACCTATATTTTCATACCAAAATTTTAAATATCCGGCCCAATTTAGGAGAAAATAATTTTTTTTGTTTTGCCACTTTTCATTTTCGAGTTGACTTCGAAGAGCTCTCTGGAGTGCAATTCTCTATTGAATCATCAACTGTTTGGTTTTCTAGAATCTTCAAAACAAATTCTATGCACTCTATATCTTAAGACAGTAATAGAACATCCTGATTTTCAGACAGAGTAGCAAATAGGTCATTTTAGGGGGGTCTAACCCCTTGCTCATTTTTGACCCAAAAAATCGAGATTTTCGAAATCGAGTTTTTGTGCTTGGGTTGAAGCCTTGGAAATGCTGATCATAAAACCGGAAATCCCAATTAGATCGGACGAATATAACAGGAGATATCGCAGATTGAAAATTGGAATTTTCGAAAAATGCCATTTCCAAGATGAAAATCTAAATCAAAGGAGATAGGCTCTCGAAATTGCTCGCAATAGATTCAGAGTGTTCGAAAACCTATATTATCATACCAAAATTTCAAATATATGGCCCAGTTTAGGATAAAATTATTTTTTTGTTTTTCCACTTTTCATTTTCGAGTTGACTTCGAAGAGCTCTCTGGAGTGCAATTCTCCATTGAATCATCAACTGTTTGGTTTTCTAGAATCTTCGGAACAACTTCAATGTACTCCATATCCTAGGATAGTGATAGAACATCCTGATTTTCAAACAGAATAGCAAATAGGTCATTTTAGGGGGGTCTAACCCCTTGCTCATTTTTGACCCAAAAAATCGAGATTTTCGAAATCGAGTTTTCGTGCTTGTGTTGAAGCCTTGGAAATGCTGATTATAAAACCGGAAATCCCAATTAGATCGGACGAATATAACAGGAGATATCGCAGATTGAAAATTGGAATTTTCGAAAAATGCCATTTCCAAGATGAAAATCTAAATGAAAGGCGATAGGCTTTCCAAATTGCTCGCAATAGATTCAGAGTGTTCGAAAACCTATATTTTCATACCAAAATTTCAAATATCCGGCCCAATTCAGGAGAAAACAATTTTTTATGTTTTTCCACTTTTCATTTTCGAGTTGACTTCGAAGAGCTCTCTGGAGTGCAAATCTCTACTGAATCATCAACTGTTTGGTTTTCTAGAATCTTCCAAACAAATTTTATGCACTCCATATCCTAAGACAGTGATAGAACATCCTGATTTTCAGACAGAGTAGCAAATAGGTCATTTTAGGGGGGTCTAACCCCTTGCTCATTTTTGACTCAAAAAATCGAGATTTTCGAAATCGAGTTTTTGTGCTCGGGTTGAAGCCTTAGCAATGCTGATTATGAAACCGGAAATCCCAATTGGATCAGATGAATATAACAGGAGATATGGCAGATTGAAAATTGCAATTTTCGAAAAATGCCATTTCCAAGATGAAAATCTAAATGAAAGGAGATAGGCTTTCGAAATTGCTCGCAATAGATTCAGAGTGTTCGAAAACCTATATTATCATACCAAAATTTCAAATATCCGGCCCAATTTAGGAGAAAACAATTTTTTATGTTTTTCCACTTTTCATTTTCGAGTTGACTTCGAAGAGCTCTCTGGGGTGCAATTGTCTATGGAATCATCAACTGTTTGGTTTTCTAGAATCTTCCAAACTAATTTTATGCACTCCATATCCTAAGACAGTGATAGAACATCCTGATTTTCAGACAGAGTAGCAAATAGGTCATTTTAGGGGGGTCTAACCCCTTGCCAATTTTTGACACAAAAAATCGAGATTTTCGAAATCGAGTTTTTGTGCTTGGGTTGAAGCCTTAGCAATGCTGATTATAAAACCGGAAATCCCAATTGGATCAGATGAATATAACAGGAGATATGGCAGATTGAAAATTGGAATTTTCGAAAAATGCCATTTCCAAGGTGAAAATCTAAATGAAAGGAGATAGGCTTTCGAAATTGCTCGCAATAGATTCAGAGTGTTCGAAAACCTATATTATCATACCAAAATTTCAAATTTATGGCCCAGTTTAGGATAAAATTATTTTTTTGTTTTTCCACTTTTCATTTTCGAGTTGACTTCGAAGAGCTCTCTGGGGTGCAATTGTCTATGGAATCATCAACTGTTTGGTTTTCTAGAATCTTCCAAACAAATTTTATGCACTCCATATTCTAAGACAGTGATAGAACATCCTGATTTTCAGACAGAGTAGCAAATAGGTGATTTTAGGGGGGTCTAACCCCTTGCCCATTTTTGACCCAAAAAATCGAGATTTTCGAAATCGAGTTTTTGTGCTTGGGTTGAAGCCTTGGCAATGCTGATTATAAAACCGGAAATCCCAATTGGATCAGACGAATAGAACAGGAGATATTGCGGATTGAAAATTGCAACTTTCGAAAAATGCCATTTCCAAGATGAAAATCTAAACGAAAGGAGATAGGTTTTCGAAATTGTTGGCAGTAGATTCAGCGTGTTCGAAAACCTATATTTTCATACCAAAATTTCAAATATCTGGCCCAGTTTAGGAGAAAATAATTTTTTTTCTTTTTCCACTTTTCATTTTCGAGTTGACTTCGAAGAGCTCTCTGGAGTGCAATTCTCTATTTAATCATCAACTGTTTGGTTTTCTAGAATCTTCAAAACAAATTCTATGCACTCCATATCCGAGGACAATAATAGAACGTCCTCATTTTCAGACAGAGTAGCAAATAGGTCATTTTAAGGGTGTCTAACCCCTTGCTCATTTTTGACCCAAAAAATCGAGATTTTCGAAATCGATTTTTCGTGCTCGGGTTGAAGCCTTGGAAATGCTGATTATAAAACCGGAAATCCCAATTAGATCGGAAGAATATAACAGGAGATATCGCAGATTGAAAATTGCAATTTACAAAAAATGCCATTTCCAAGATGAAAATCTAAACCAAAGGAGATAGGCTTTCGAAATTGCTGAGAATAGATTCAGCATGTTCGAAAACCTATATTTCCATACCTTACTTCCGGATCTCTAACATTGTTTGCTATATAAAAAATAAAATTTTTGTTTTTCATTTTTGGGTATTTTTTCAAACAACTCAGATTCTTTTCGTATCCTTGGAAAATATTATAATGCCCAAATTGTCACACAGGGAGAAGAGATAGATCGTTTCAGGACTGTTCAGGCTGTATCTTGTTCATTTTTGAACCAACCACACTTAACCTTCAAGCACGAACTCCTCTTCGAATTTCTAGCTTTTATCTCGCGACGCTTCCAGAGATAGGTACCAGAACGCCATCTCAACCCCCCCGGCGTCGATTACTTATTCATTCAAAAACATAAATTCCAACTGAGCCACATTGAATCAGATCCGTTTTTGATCGCCGTCAGGCCGAAACAATTGCGTAGCTTGCTTTCTATTCATTTCCTTCCACTTCCATTCAGATCGGAAAATATTACCTACAGGAAGGGGGGAAAGCTCTCGGCTCGTTTCGTTTTTTCGATATTCCAGAAATATTCGTCCGATCGTTGGCTAATATTTATTGTTGGGGAACGGTCTGGAATTGAACCGGCGTTCTTTGTGTACTCCGTCTTCGACTTACACAGGTTGATCTCAAGAGCGAGGCTTTGTTCGACGGAAGGTAGTCCTCCATAAAATAAACTGCTCCACATGAGTTAGGGATAATGACTTAAATTGCAAAAAAATATAGTTATAAAATAAGATTTTTCTGATGAAAATTCATATTAATATGATTTCAAGTTGCAATGTAATTTTAGCCTGTAGGTCTGCAGCGTATACAGGTTAAGAAAAATCGAGTAAAGTAACGAAATTTTATTCCCAGAGAATTCGAGCATTTTAAGACTATCAATACAATGTATAGCCTCCACGGGCATCAATAACAGCTTGACATCATCTTTGCATACTATACACGTGGTTGTTGAACATTTCTTACCTAATTACTACCTAATGAATATTAGGTAGTACATATATACCTAATGAATATTAGGTAGTATAATGAAAAGTGATAACGCCTAAACGGCAATGAATAAAATAATGAGGATAAATTCAGATGCATACCACCCCACGATATGAATATCGACAAGTGTTACGATCTGAATTGAGCTGGCCAATTTGCCATCGTCAAGGCCCCAAATGGGGTACGCTCCACCGAAGAAAACCATGGTCAGCATCTGCTTTTCTTCGGTGGAGCGTACTCCATTTGGGGCCTTGACGATGGCAAATTGGCTAGCTCAATTCAGATCGTAACACTTGTCGATATTCATATCGTCGGATGGTATGCATCTGAATTTATCCTTATTATTAGGTAGTATTCTTCATATTTTCTCGTATAATGAGCCGTTTTCGAGTAATTTAATGAATTCAAAAGTATCTGTGGAATTTGAAAAGTTTGTTGCTTTGGCTGAATACAATTTTGTTTCAAAGATCCACAGATGTGTAGTGTCACAGGTTCAGCTAGTTATTCTGAAGGAAATTTTGTTCTTCCAAGGGTGGCACAGCTCATTATGAAAACTTAAAATGGCCATATCTTCTTATCAGGGCAGAATCGGAAAAAATGGTACAGGAAAATAGTGTTTCTTTTGAACTCGAGAGACTCTTTAAATATCTGTACGAGTGTATAATCTAGAATCTGCTAGCCGTGTGGGTTGTTTTAGTTCGTAAACTATAAGCAAATTCGCATTCTGCCACCTGATGGTGTTTCATCGACCTGGTGCCGGAAACATCAGCTAGAGAATTCACCCGGATATCATTTTACCCCATCCGCGTCATCACCATAGCCTGGCTTATGTGCAATTACGTTCATCGCCTCCCGAAAATACACGTACGTAAAATGCACATCAAACAAGCCGCCCTCGTATTATCGCGGCAGTTTTTATTTTCCGAACAAACAGCGCTGGAAAAACAATAACGCGCCTCCGTGACGTTCCATTCGCAATATAGCGAGGACCCGGGAAGTGTGCTGTTAACAACTACGAATGAAACACTGTTACTGCCTTCCGATGGCCCTTTGAACGGCCGGCAGTTATTAAAAAGGTACTAGTGTTGTTTGTGCGCGTCGTTAACATTATCTGTTGTCGGCAACTCAAAGGTAAATTAATAATAAAACTTGGCGCTATGTGGAAAAACGGAATTATTGGGCGGAAGACTCGGCAAGCTGTTGCTCTCGTTTGAAACGCTTCACAAACGAAAAATACTTCACGACTGGGTCTATCGGTGCATAGTGGCACTCTGCCACTAGCCTTCCATCCAGAAGAGGAATGAGTGAATGAGTAAATTCACTAAATTCCCAGCGAACAAACAGATCCGAAGACGCAGAGCTTTCCCGCGGCCAAAGCATCGGAAAATGGTATATGGAGGCGGTCGAAGGCGCAATAATTCCGGAAAAACGAGGTCGAGTTGTCAGGGCGTGAAGTGGCCGAGGAACCCTCTCGAATTTGAGGCGACACGAGTAGGTGTTAAATCTGGAGAGCGTAATGGGACAAATGAGATGTGTGCGGCCAAACATGACAGCGGCTCGAAATCATCTGACCCAGACTCCCGTTCCCGGTTGGGACGACGCCAAACGACGATGCCCAATGATGGAGCACCGGTTTTCAAGGAAAAAATTGCGATGGCAGGTTCGACGTGAACTCCTTCAGATCCGGCTGAAAAAAGCTCTCGTTAACGATCAGTAGGTTGGACAATTTCGCCCAATAAATCGCTATACTGACATTTCGTCAATCTTCTCGCCTTTTTTCAGAAGTTTGGTACTTTGCATATGTTCGTGAATGTTCATATTTTGAAATGAAGTCAGTTTGTCAACGGCTTCGATTCAAAACGAGTTTTCTGAAAATGCCAAGACGTAAATTAACAAACGCTGAGGCTAATAGGGCTGTCGGAATGCTACAGGGTGGCCTAACTCAGGTTGTTGTAGCGGAAAGGCTCCAAGTCGGCCAAAGTGTCATATCTCGACTTTGGAATAGGTTCAGGGAGACAGGTTCCGTGTTGGAAAGACCAAGGCTTGGTGGGCGACGAAAAACAACACCTGCTCAGGATCGTTTCATCACCGTTTCGGCGAGAAGAAACCCTACATCTACGAGTAGAATGCTACGGAATAAAGCCATGGAAATTTGGCACATAATCACTCTGTATAGTACGAAAATGTGGGGTTATGAAGCTTGTCAAAACATTTTTGGGTTTTAAATCAACGCTATGTTGCCCGTTCTACGTAAAAGTTTGTGTTATTATGTATTTTATCACAATGTCAAATCTCTTCGAAAAATATGTGTCGAACATAATTGAAGGCATACCAACTCCAGTTATTTGCATGGAAAATACAAGAGTTGTATAGAATTTTATTATCTACAACTTTTATAATGAATATAAAAACGAGTGGAGGTACAGGAAGGGCGGTATTTGATGCATTTTCATCATCTTCAAACTGCCAGATCAAAGAATCCTCCTTGATAAGTGTCAAATTTATGTTGATAACGGCGTGAAGACAAATTATTGAATTCTGACAAAAAAAAACTCTCCGGATGGGACTCGAACCCGCGACTCCTCGATTGCCGGTCGAGTGCTTTTACCTCTGAGCTACCAGAGGACGGGAATTTCAACCGTCATCTCGGAGAACCGCTTCTCTTCAGAAGTATTCAAGTCTCGTGAAGAAGAATGAAGAAGTCTGGCGAGGATATTTCCTTGGTTTCGGGAAAAACACCTTGTTAAAAATTCATAGGGGAAAAAATTCATTTATCGCAATCCTTAAGGCTCTCCCTGTATACGCGAGTGGTTGAAACGTTCACGTGCTGCAGGATTTGGAGCCGGCACGGTTCTGCGTTAACGATCCCACAAATCGAGACCTATCGGTCCGTGGCACGATTGAAATGGACGACGACCGACCGACGGTACGTTATCGGATGACCCTCTCGATATGCTAAATCTAATCGCAAACGGCCGCGCTGACGGATGGTCGTTCGACGTGGCCGCGGTCCGCCGCAGCCGCCTCGATATTTCACCGTACACCTTTTCGTAATTCTCGCTTTTATAATTGCCCCGGAACGGCGATTGGGCCGTACGAGAGGGCGGTTATTTAAATTCGGCACGAGATCCGCCGGAAATTGAATGACCGCGGGGTGGCGTGTAACAAGACTCGGATCGCCGTCCCCGGTAGCTGTGGAAGGGACGCGATCCGAAAAAGAGCCTGGATAAACAGGGACCGGGATGGAATATCGTTGATGTACGATTATATGGATTCGGGCGATACGGATTGTCACCGGCTACGCTGGGAGGGAGTTTCCTTCCATTTCCATTTTATGGAAATAACCACTCAAACCTCAAACTTAGTCATTCGGGGCAACAGTGCGCACTTTTGCCTTTCAAGCCATACCCTGTTCCAAATGTTGAAGCTAGGAAAATTAAAACATATCCATAAGATAGAGAATTTTCTAATCTTTAAAAAAACATCAGAAAGCAAACAAACAAAAACGTTTTCTTTCCGCAAAAAAGAATTTAATAGAGAAAGTCGGAGTGCGTTCACATGCCCGTATTGCGGGTAAGTGTGCGCACCCTCACTGGGTAAGTGAACGCAGTGCTTAGTGAACCACACAATAAAAAAAAATCACAAAATAATGTCATCAAAATGTTACAATATCAAAGAAATGCTGTTTATTGTCAATACAGAAGCGCCTTTTTATAAGCACTGCATTATTGTTCGTGCCACAATTCCTGGTGAACACAACACTTGATACATTCCCCTGTTGGTGGCTCTTCATATTTTTCCGAACAAATAGGACAATATTGATCGAGTCTCAACCAAGAAAATCAACAATGTCATAATTTATTCCTCACTGAACTAATGCCCATATAATGAATCTATGCGCACACTTACCCGCGCACACTTTCCCCAGTAAGCCAAAATTTGAATTGACGTTCTTATAGAGTTGAGCAGCTAAGAGTACCTAAAATTTTTTATTATATATTTAGATTAATATGCCCATGATCGAATAAAATATTGTTTAACACTGTCGGACTCGGAACTTGGACCTGGCAGAATGTGCAGAGATGCTAAAAATTAACAAGAAAACTAGTGAATTTAATTGATTGCAAATAAAAAGTTAAAGAAACGTGGCACGGCGCACTCCTATGAAAAACTAATATGGCGATTCTGCGCCCTTGCTTCACCCAAATGAACCCCTCTTTCATACATTGCATAGTCGAGATATACGCACTGCACACACTTACCCACTGCGCTCAGTTACCCCGAATGACTCAACACTTTTTTGATTCATTATCTGAAAAGTTTTCATCCTCGACGAGAACGATTGTGGTATATGCTCAAAAAGTCCATCCTTATCGTGGAGTTTGTTTCGATTGTAGAATTAAGTCAAAAACCACAAACTCTCAGATATACAGGGTGAGTCTTTGTATGGTACAAATATTTTAACAGTAGATTCTTGAGGTTTGAAGAAACGTTTTTTTCCCTAACCATTTTACCCTAATCGACTCGGTTTGAAAGATACAGGCTGTTGAAAAACTATAAAATATTTTTAGTTCTCACAAACGGTTCTATCGAAGGAATATAGTTTTTCATTTATTTGATGAATCTTTCCAGTTTTCTCATTATGATCATTACGTACAAAAAAATACCAAAAATTCAAAAAACCCAACATTTGAAACTAAGTTGGACGCCATCCAATGAATATCCGAACCTTTTGTAAAATAGAAATATTCCTCGTATTTACTCGTATAATGCGCCGTTTTCGAGTAATTTTATGATCAAAAATCAAAAAGTATCTGTGAAATTTGAAAAATTGGATATTTTGACCGATTGCAACTCTTCTCAAAAGATCTACAGATGTGTTGTGTCACAGATTTAGCTAGTTACTCTTAAAGTAATTTTGTTTTTCCGTTGGTGGTACAACTCTTAAAATGGCTGTATCTTTTTGTCAGGGCTGAATCGGGAAAAATAGTATGAGAAAAAAGTGTTTCTTTTGACCTCAAGAATCTACTATTAAAAAATTTGTACGAGTCAAACACTCACTCTGTTTATAGATGAAGTTATCAACGAAGTAGAACCACAGTTTCACGCAGCTATTGGGGGAAATTTTCATTTTTCGGGATGATAACGCCCCATAGATCCCACCTTGTGATTATTGCTGGAAAAAACCGGGATCTTCTATTTTTAGTATAACTTCCATGACCCCCTGAACCTAATCCAATCGAGCACTCTGTGTGAAAATTGAAAAATAGTATGAGAAAAAAGTGTTTCTTTTGACCTCAAGAATCTACTATTAAAATATTTGTACGAGTCAAAGACTCACTCTGTTTATAGATGAAGTTATCAACGAAGTAGAACCACAGTTTCACGTAGCTATTGGGGGAAATTTTCATTTTTCGGGATGATAACGCCCCATATATCCCACCTTGTGATTATTGCTGAAAAAAACCGGGATCTTCTATTTTTAGTATAACTTCCAGCACCCCCTGAACTTAATCCAATTGAGCACTCTGTGTGACAAAAGCAAAGAGCCTTTAATGCCCAAACTACAGATCTAAACGCTTCAACAGCATCTTTCGCCACAACTTTGAAAATAAATTGAGCAGGACTTGCTCGATAAATTGCTAGGAAGCAATTGTTGATGCAATACTCAGTATTGGTAATATGTACTGCTAATATAAGCTTCACCTTTTCGGCAAAAGACTAAATTAGGTCATTACTAAAAATGAAGTTAAAATTTATACGGCATAAGAGCAATAATTTTGTCCCGGCGCATTCGCCACTTTGTCACCACTACTTGAAGGCTAGTGACGTCAGGTTTTGATATCAGAATGGCATTTCGAGTAAGACTAAATTGTATGCGCTACCGAAAATGGCATCAATATTCGCAGATTAAGTTAAAATTGAAAGAGTCCAACAAAAACTATTATATTTGCTCGTATATTGTAGCAATAATTATCTGATCTGAGTGCATTCGCCATTTTGTTATACTCGTTCGAAAGCCAATCATGTGTAACGTCATCTATCGACTTGGAAGATACCAAAACTAGCAAAACTTCAGATATGTAGCCTTCTCAAGGCAATATCTGCTATTAACATTTTTGCTCAGCTATAAACGCCATGAACTATCTACATCCAACTAGCAACCAGGTCGAAATTTCCCACAACGAGAGAAAAGAACGAATAACAAACATTCCAATTACGCCAACGCTTATTGTTCAAATTTGCATCGGTTCCCATGCGACACTGTACAAATTAAGTGTCAGTTGGCACAGACCCCCATCTATCCCTGGAAAACGTCGTGTATAAAAATTAATCGAGTATACAACATCCAGTTTCCCCTCTCGGAATTATGTCGAGGAGGCAGGTATCTCATCTCTTGTTTTTTTTTTCGGTTCCCTCACCATAGAGCTACGCGAACACTTCGTGCTTAGCCTTATCTCGAAAAACATCGGTCTATCAATTTGAGTTTGGCGGATATTCGTATGTGTTTTGAGTGGAATAGAAGGTGAGTATTTCTAGTTCTAGTTCTAGTTTCTAGATATCATAAGAAATTTCAATTTTCAATGACGATCTTCGAACGCGTAGCGCGCCATTAAATTCGAGCGGTGGCTGTCAGTGCAAGGGGTCGGGCTTTTTGTGCTTTCGTCGAAAATGTTTTATGGCCGCTACCGGGCGGTTTATCGACTGAGCGAAGCGGAAAATGGACGCTGGACACAAGAAATGAACGATTTTTTAAATTAGGAAACCAGGGCATCTTGAAATTTCTAGATGTGGAAAACAGGTGGGTATTCTCACGTGTTCGTAACTATACTTAGCGACATGAAACAACACAATCGATCCAGGTGGCAGAAAATTTGGGGATGTAACCCAAAAATGATGGCGAGATCAATGATTACTTAATCAGAAAACCCTCTAAGACGCAGCTGATTCGACAGATATTTTGTTCGTTTTTGGGGGGTGGGAACACCCCACATGTTGACATCTGAACGTTTGACAGAATGGGCTCGTACCGTAACAACTTCTAGAATCCATCAAAACGACGATCCTCGAACGATATGGACAACAAATGGGCGTCAGATGAAATTAGTGTATACGAGGTGGGTAAAATCCACTCAGTCCGAAATAATTGAGTAGGCCGCGTTAAATCAAAACACAATCGACGTGACGTCAGCCATTGCCACTGATCACGCTAAGCTGCCCTAGATTAACCCGACGAATATATGAACGTTGAATGGTTTCATCATTTGCCAGAGGTGGATCGAAGGTGGAATTCGCCGAGGAAGTTTTGTTGTTATTCGACTGGAGCAACTTCAGCGATGAGACGACAACAAAACGCAAAAAAATATGTACACTCCAACTATACTCCATTCACTTTTATTTTAGCACTCGGTTGGCCATGGAAATTTGACACATTTCACTCTGTATAGTACGAAAATGTGGGGTTATGACGCTTGTCAAACCTTTTTAGGGTTTTAAATCAACGCTATGTTGCCCGTTCTACGTAAAAGTTTCTGTTATTACGTATTTTATCACAATGTCGAATCTCTTCGGAAAATATGTGACGAACATAATTGAAGTTTATACAAACTAATTGATGGCATACCAAATCCAGTTATTTGCATGGAAAATACAAGAGATCAGTATAATATCATAATATGCACTAGCATGAGGAGAGTTTATGTTCATTATCTTCTTTGGCTAAAGTTTGGATACGTTACATCAGTTGTAGATTTCAAAAATATTAACCCGAAGATGAAATGCATATGATGCAGTGGTTGGGAATGGGTGAGAAATTAACGGATACTCACAAGAATGTTAAATTCTTCAACTAAAATCATCTTGCATCAATATAAGTGAAAGGAATCAAAGGAAAGTTTCAAGTCAAGATGAACTTCACTTTTGAACAAAAATTTCACATGAATAAACAATTAACAGGACAACAGGTGCGTATTGGTGGCTTCTCATCTTGATACATTGATATAATAATAATAATAAGGTATTTATCGGTACCTTAAGACATTTACAGTGTATAGGACAAGTAAAATGAAAAATAGAAAAATCAATTTTCGGGAACTTATTCTACGATGACATTCATCGAAAACCCTGTACTAAACTTTTCGCATTAATTCACTCAACATAAAATAAAATTCTCAAATGCCACCACTTTTTTGGGTCTCCCAATAGGAGGAAATTCTTTGTCATCCTCTTCATTCACAATCTTTCTGATTGTGGAAATATTCATCAGAAATATAAGTCCTTTAGATTGAGGTGAAACATTATATAAATTCTGTTACATTGAATATGTTCGCTACCGTCTGACGTATTGTGGATTTTAGAATATCAGGGTATGACTATTTGAATGAGCGAACCTGAATTCTAAATAGCACTTCCTGAAACCCTGTCTCTTTTTTCAATCACTTTCGGCATTTTCGTAATAAAAATTGATATCAGTTGTGGCAACGGCGTTATGACATTAACGACATTTCATGAGTGTCAACCTTACTCCGTTCTAGTTAGAAAAACTTGAGAAAATTATTTCATGGCCAACCGACTGCTAAAATAAATGTGAATGGAGTATATAGATTGTTTGGAGGAACTAATAGTCCAATGAGAAACAAAACAATATAAAAATATATTCTGGTAACACCCCACATTCTGGTAGTCTTTCCCTCTCTATGCCTTATACGGATCCCGTGGTATAAACCCCTCTTGTGCCCAAGTTTCTGGTGCCTGGATTTATTCAACACTTAATGAAGGAATCGCTTCTCTTTCTTGTTTCAATCATTCAGGGTTGATAATATTTTTTATTGGTTGAAAAGATCATTCAACGACAATACCCATGTGTGCCTCCAGCAGTTCGGAACAATACCGTTGCTGTCCGGCCCTGACCAACCCATAGGCCTCGGGCATCAGCGTGATCCATATATGAAACCGGCCATATATACAAATTATCCTCGCCTCCTGATTATCCTGACCGATCGCTGCAAATCATGCAAACTATCAGTTTGGCGGCTCGTTACTCCACCTTGGAATTCAGCCTTCCTATAACGGCGGATATGGGGCTATCTGCCGTCGGAACAGGCGTCGGATTATACGATATCCCGCCGAATTGGGTCGGGGATTAGAACGCGCGGTCCAAATCGTCTTATACGCGCCGATTCCCGACGTCTGTTAATTGGGGATGCGATCTTGCGGTTCCGGCGACGTTGACAGGCCAGCATGTTCTTCGAGGCTATTGCGAACAGCATATTTATGGCACCAGACGGGTTGAAGTCTAGGACCACGGGAAAATGGAGTGCTTTCGAATATTTCTCGACATATTCTCCACTATTTTGTTATTTGAAGCCCGTTTGTAACAGCCAAAGATTCTCTGGAGAATTCTCTACAGAATTTTGGCAAAAAAATTGTACTATCGAAAGTGGAAGACGTATGTTATGTGTATTAAGAGTAGCTGGATGATTTTCTGAACTTCTCAGCCTTCTATTGAGGTTGTCCCAAACCTGCTCAATCGGATTGAGATCTGGACTTCTTGCTGGCCATTCCATTCGGGAGACTTCAACCTCTTCAAGGTACTCCTGAACGATGCGCGCACGATGGTTCCATAAAAATGAAATTTTCACCAATGTATGGGGCAAATGGCACTACATGCTCTTCAAGAATGTTCCTTATATACTTATCAGCATTCATAGCTCCATCATCAACGACCACTAGGTCTGTGCGAGCAGTCAAAGATATTCCACCCCATACCATAATCGATCCTACCCCGAAACCAGTAGTATTCAGGAAATTGCACTGAGCATATCTTTCATGTGGACGTCTGTATACGAGGGAACGTCGATCACAATGGTAGAGGCAGAATCTAGACTCATCTGTGAAGGGAACTCTTTCCCAATCGGCCTCTTCCCAATGGATATGCTCTCTCGCAAAATCCAAACGCGCCCTTCGATGGACTGGGGTAAGAGCTGGGCCTCTTGCCGCGACACGAGGCCTTAAATCATATTCTCTGAGATGATTTCTTATTGTCTGAGTGCTAATTTGCACCTCATGAGTTCGCTCAAGCTGAATTTGAAGGAGGCGAGCGGTTGCAAACCGTTGTCTCAACGAAGAAACTCTCAAGTAACGTTCTTGAATGGTGGTTGTTACCCTTGTTCTACCCTGTCCTGGTCTTCGGACATTCATACCTGTCTCCCTGAATCGCTGCAACATTCTGGATACACTTGTATGGGAAACTCCAAACCTTTCTGCAATTCTTGTGTATGTCCACCCTTTTTCTCGCAAAACTACCGCTTGGGCACATTCCTCTTGGGTCAAATTGCGTGTTTCGCGTTGCATAGCGATCGAGTGTAGAAAATCAAACGAAAGAAAAACAATTGATCACTAGAATTGATCGAGAACAACTGATTTTAGAATGGAGCCAATACATTCAAAACCTGATAATATCATCTTTTTTATTCCTGCTGGGAAAAAACATCTGTATTGAAGAAAACCGTTGAAAGTGGATAACATATGCATGCATAATTCTGATAAAAATAATTATCATTGAGAACACCTTCAGTTGTAGAATAAATTTGAGATTTCCATAATGTACGTTAATTTTTTTGCGCAGTGTATTTGTACCAGTCAAAGACTCAGCGCGTATAAGTCGCCGAAACGGGCATTTTCGGATATCATATTTATGAGTAGAAGGCCTCGTATGTGGAGCGAACAAACAGTCACGAAAATCTGTCATCCTCCCGAGCGAGTTCAAGGTCCATCCCCTGTCCGAACGTACCCTATATTTCCCAACGTTTTTCCAAGCGAATTGAGGGAAAAACCGCCGCTCGGTCGAGGGACAGGTATGCGGAATGCCGGGCCGCAGATAGCGGCGGGGGCGTGCACAAAAAGAAAAATAACCGTCCGGGCAAAAAGTATCCGTTCGTTTTAAAATTGAGCGGCATTAACTCCGCCGAAAAAATGTGTCGCTAATTAGTCGTTAGTCACGGCCTCGCTGGCGCAAATGGCGGCGATGAATAAGCCGGGTGGGACGGCACATCGACGAGGTGCGAAGCCTGACTGATGGCCCACCTAATTCTCCGCCGGGTTTTTTTTTTGTCGTCGTCGGGGGCCGGACCGTTCGGGGGAGCCGCGGAAAAAAGCGGACTCGCGACGGTTGAAATACGGCCGGGTGGACAAGGATTTCGGTTTTCGCCGTTCGGGGGGCGCGCGCTGGGGGATGATGGAGGTTCGATGTTCGGGGTTGAATTGCGAGTTTCCGCCCCGAGAGTGTGGATCTATTAGGTCCCGCGATTCGGGGTGACAAATACGTTGAAATACGATTGAAGGTTGAGTTCTCGTGATAATTTAACTTTTTGGATTGAATTTTTGCAAATTTTAATATTGTTGAAGTGAAGTTCATTCACTTTCATAAGAGCAGTCGGTTGGCCTTGGAAATTCGACACGTTCCACACTGTAGGGGATGAAATTGTGAGGTTAGGGCGCTTGTCAAAACATTTTTGAGTTTTTGAACGTTATGTTGCTCGTTCTATAAAGGGTGAGTCTTTGACTCGTACAAATATTTCAACAGTAGATTCTTGAGGTCAAAAGAAACACTCTTTTCCTATACCATTTTTTCCGATTCGGCCCTGATAAAAAGATATAGCCATTTTAAATTTTCATAATGGGCTGTTCCACCCCTGGAAAAACAAAATTACCTTCTGAATAACTAGCTAAATCTGTGACACTACACATCTGTGGATCTTTCAAACAGAGTTGTATTCAGCCAAAGTACGCAATTTTTCGAATTTCACAGATATTGTTTTATTTTTAAACATCAAATTACTCGAAAACGGAGCATTATACGAGAAAATATGAAGAATACTTTTATTTTACAAAACGTTCAAATATTCATTAGATAGCGTTCAACTTAGTATCAAGAGTTGGGTTCTTTGAATTTTTGGTATTTTTTTTTAATGTTACGTAATGGTCATAATGAAAAAACTGGATGACGTGGGTGATATATCTTGCGTTCGAAAAAGATTCATCAAATAAATGAAAAACTGTATTCCGAAATTCATTTCATTCGATGAAACAGTTTGTGAGATAGAACTAAAAATAAAATTTTTTATGGTTTTTCAACAGCCTGTATCTTTTGAACCGAGCCGATTCGGAAAAAAATGGTTAAGGAAAAAAGTGTTTCTTTTGAGCTCAAGAATCTACTGTTGAAATATTTGTACGAGTCAAACACTCACCCTGTCTTACATCTTCAAGGTAAAATTCGTATAAGAGTGAAATAACCACTGTCGAATATAAAAAATGGACACCAAGATGGGGAATTCTCCTCAATTTGGGTTATCACAGCATATTCAAGCTTAAACTGAATAATTATGAGTTTCATTCATGAATTTTTCAAATGCTCCGCGGAAACTATTCAAAATCATTCTTCAAATATGAGGTTTTAAAATTTAAATCGTTTCGTTCCTAGTTTACGATTTGGCAACAGCGCCTACCAGAAAATAAAAAGAACAATGGCTTGTTTACAAAATAACAGCTGTTGATTCAGCCATCATAAGGCTCGTACTCACTGGCGAGCCTCAACAGCAACCGGCCATAAAAATCCCATAAAATTTTAGGAATTCCTCGTACGTCACAGACTTCATAGACAGCCGTCTTTGTCTATCTCATCAAGATAGTGTGTTTGTTGTCCTTTATTATCAACGCATTTTTCAGTCGATGTTGCCAACTTGTGTGACGTTTCAAAGATATTTGATAAAAAATACATCATTTTCATCAGATGGAGTATTCCTCATTCAAATCATTTTTTTCAATGGATTTTCAACAGCCAGTATATTTTCAACCGAGCTGAATTGGAAAACATGGTTTAGAGAAAAGTGTTTGTTTTGACCTCAGAAATCTTCTGTTAAACAGTTGGTATAGGCGCTGCAATTTAAAAAATAGGTCTTGTTGGTGTTCATACCCTTTCAATTCAGAATGATTAAAGCTGAATTTCGTCTCCTGAAAAAATCATGGCGGTATTCGCAGACCACGCAGTGTCTGCACGCATCACGGGTCGGTTGGCTGTTCATCACCCTCTAGATCTAGAGTTCGCATTGCGCGGAATAAGAGGTAAATCATCGTGGGCAACTTATTAGGAACAATGTATCACAAAGCGAATGCGATAATGGGATGTTTGGAATACCGGCGAAACCATCCCACCTGGAATGCCTCTCATACTTCCGAGGCTTTGTGCCTCGTCAAAATAGGTAAAGTATCTATCGCTCATCTTCGGCGGCATACCGGGCATTACTGCCAGACGATGCCGGTCGAATTCGATAAACTATGCACCTGGTAGGTACGAACAAAAGTATATCGTGTTTTCAGAATAAGTTCGACTTTTAAATTGATTTAAGATACTGGAAAACAATTTGCCTTATTCGGAACAAATACTATGCAGATTTAATTCAATCCATACTCGACGAATTCGTATGCTCTCGAAAGAGTGTGGTAAAGACATTTCTAGTACATGACGTTTGACAGTTACGCTCTAACAACGAAGTGTTAGGGGGATGCGCACGCCTCTTGCCATTTTCCGTTTTCCCACATTGGAATATAACGCTAATATCGGGTTATTGCGAGCGGTAAACGTGTTTCGTCGAATACGCCCTCCTTTCCCTCTTGAATTTGAGGAGTAAACGAGAAAAGTTTGCGTTTTCTCAATTGTATCCCCGCGTAATGTTCCGAATTTTGTTTGGGGTGAACGGGAAGATGGCCGCAGGCCTTTGGCGAATGCACGAGGTCGTCAACTTTTGCGGGGTTGATGGCATTTTTATCTTCGACGCATACACGGAATTCGAAAATTGGTGGGAAGGAGTAGTAGCCAGTAGAGGTGGGAGTTCTAGTTCACTCAGAGGATATAGTTCACTAGTTCTCGTTCACGATGGTGAATAGTTCACATGAATCGTTCACTAGTTCACAATCGTTCACTTCCATTATGAATCATGGAACGATTGACGGTTATTGGTATGCTATGAATTAGTGATATGCAGTCGTTCTTTCATGTCTGGAACTGGACTAACGTTGAATTGAAACTGAACTCTGATACGGATTTCACGAGAAAACAAGTGGAAGTGTACATTATTTCAAGCCTTATGCTTTTTGCTGGGTTCTGGGATTTGTTTCGAGAATAAAAGAAACAAGATCAATAAAACGAAATATATTGAGGTCAATATATAAAATAAAAAATACAGTGAGATTCGATGAACTTTTTAGGGTGAGGGAGATACGAAAACGTTGCGAACTCATCGATCGTTTCTGTCATTCAGGGAACGAGTGAACTATACTTCGAACTATTCGTGAACTAGTTCCTTTCGTTCCTTACACGGAATAGTTCAATTGAACTAGTTCGTTCACGAACTACACACCTCTAGTAGCCAGCGATGGATCGTACATTGAATAACCTATTCGTTCATTTTGTTCTTATATAAATCGCGATTAGTCGAAAGGAGTCAAGAACTGTTTTCTTTCGGTACTCGATTTTGTATAAAATTTCATCGATTCTTGACGCGTGTAACTTTTTTTCCTCCTCCTCCCCATGAAGAGGGAATCTATTGTTTACCTATACATAATTTGAGACATTATAATCAGAAACCAAGGGAGTGAGGAAGGCACATCAGCATTTACACTCCTTTCATCGAAAGATTTATAGGAAACGAGACGCAAATGACTGACGAATCATTTATCCTCATTCCCCGATTCACCTGACAAATTATAGACGGCTTTCATAGCCGTAACTTCGCTCGTAAAATCGAAAATGTTAATCAGTCTTTCGGGATAATTGCTCCGGCGGCGCAGCCTAGATTCTGGCATCGAAGGCAGTCACACTAGAAAAAATATCCGAATAACGAAACTTAAATGGGATTTAACGAGCTACGTGCATGACTTAGAACAGATTAGATCTCACCGTTAACAAATGCGAATCGCAGTTTTGTTAATTAGCTTTGTTAGAAAACATTAATTTGTTTCTGGTTTTGTCCGTGGGCCTCTATTCATCACGAGGGCGTTGGCGAACGTGCCGCGCCACAAAAAGCCATTAATGGACTTGATATCCTCAGATTTACATGGTTGAAATTAGGGACTTTGTGATTATGGGAGCTGGACGCTGAGATGCATTTGATTTTGAGCGTTTCCTTATATAATAATCGTGGATTGGTAATCCCTCGAAGAGTTAAGCCAGAAATGAGTGGAAAAAACTTGTTGACCCAGTTAAAACAGGTTATGAAAATCGTTCATTTCCCCAAAAATGATGGAGGCGCCGGGCATCGATCCCGGTACCTCTCGCATGCTAAGCGAGCGCTCTACCATCTGAGCTACGCCCCCTGATATCGATAAAAGTGATCCAGTTGTCGAAAAACAATTGCTGACCCAGTTAAAACAGGTTATGAAAATCGTTCATTTCACCAAAAATGATGGAGGCGCCGGGCATCGATCCCGGTACCTCTCGCATGCTAAGCGAGCGCTCTACCATCTGAGCTACGCCCCCTGATATCGATAAAAGTGATCCAGTTGTCGAAAAACAATCGCTGACCCAGTTAAAACAGGTTATGAAAATCGTTCATTTCCCCAAAAATGATGGAGGCGCCGGGCATCGATCCCGGTACCTCTCGCATGCTAAGCGAGCGCTCTACCATCTGAGCTACGCCCCCTGATATCGATAAAAGTGATCCAGTTACCGAAAAACAATCGCTGACCCAGTTAAAACAGGTTATGAAAATCGTCAATTTCCCCAAAAATGATGGAGGCGCCGGGCATCGATCCCGGTACCTCTCGCATGCTAAGCGAGCGCTCTACCATCTGAGCTACGCCCCCTGATATCGATAAAAGTGATCCAGTTACCGAAAAACAATCGCTGACCCAGTTAAAACAGGTTATGAAAATCGTCAATTTCCCCAAAAATGATGGAGGCGCCGGGCATCGATCCCGGTACCTCTCGCATGCTAAGCGAGCGCTCTACCATCTGAGCTACGCCCCCTGATATCGATAAAAGTGATCCAGTTACCGAAAAACAATCGCTGACCCAGTTAAAACAGGTTATGAAAATCGTCAATTTCCCCAAAAATGATGGAGGCGCCGGGCATCGATCCCGGTACCTCTCGCATGCTAAGCGAGCGCTCTACCATCTGAGCTACGCCCCCTGATATTGGTAAACGGTGATCAAATAATGGAAAAACAATTGTTGACCTGAATACCACAAGAGAAAACCGGTCCATATTCGATAGTTCAACAACAATGAGAGCGAAAGTTGACTGAAACTGCAATGTTTATGAGCACTACTTCAGTACTTCGGCAGTGGCACCTGTAAAAGGCCGACTCAGGTTGTTCAGGATGCTTTAAACAATGAAACAAGCAATTCAAATCCCGAAAATTTGGAATGAATGACGATACGGCTTCCAGAAATGAAGAATTTCGGAGTGTAAAACCTCCAGGAATCTTTATAAATAAAAATATAGCCCTGTTTTGCTTTGTCATCCGATCACGTGAAAAGGGTTGAAAGGATTTCATTCTCTTTCGTTTCGAAACTTTCCTCATACTTTCTTGAAGGTTTTAAAAGAAGAAAAATTTCCCTGGGGAAATCACGAAAACTAAATTAAATTTCAAATTCACGTGCAAGTGTATGTTGGGTAGTCTGCCTTTATTTCCAATTATTAAATATTCCCTCACTTTGGTAGGACTATGTCTGTTTGGTGTGGTGAGCTAATTGTAAATGAACATTTTTTGTGGATCAACTATGTAATTCCAATAGACTCGGTGGAGAAAGTACATTCCTTGTAGAATTTTGAAATCGCCACAGTTATCGTGCTCGAAAGACGAAATATCTTTTATGCTTTATAAAAATATCAACATTTTGACGGGGTCACATCCGCGGCCCGGCACACAATCCAATCAAAAGAGAAGTGGATTCCATCATTCCATTCCAGGTACGAACCAGATTACTTCATTTTCTAATGAAAGCAAGTCCGAAACGGGCTACGGACCGGGTACGTGTGGACGTTATTTATTTTCCGGTTGTATAACATAGCCCAACAATTTCGAAATCGCCGGAGATTTTGTTTGTTCAGGAACGGAGAAGTGGGAACTAGGCCAAGCCGTTTAATTTCGCCTCGTCGGTCACGGAACAAAGGAGCGTTTTTTGCCCCCCTATACGGCAGAGGGTTCCGCCGAGAAAAATTCGGAATTTGTCCGTTACCGCCTTTAGGAAATTCCGTTGGGGACGTCATACACATGAATGGGTGTAATTTTCTGGATCTATTGGCGAGACGCAGCCTCGCTTGCCTCATCGGGAAGGAAGCGTTCGGATCAACATTGACATCTCAGACGATCTATATATCAATAATCTTTTTTGATGTTCATCGCGCCAAGTAGGTCTCGATAGGTCCGGTCTGTTATGGTCCGGTCGCAAATGAGTTTCAACCGGATTAAACGTGACGTGCCGCGTGTCCTCCAGGGGCTTTATGTCGGTTTCAATTTGCGTCAATCAAACATCGGCGCGTCGCACTAGCAATTGTTTCGCTCCGACGCCTACTTGAGCGACGTCCCCACGTGGACGGCCGCTTATACTTGATGCTAATTACCGACCGCAATTTATGATCGGCCCGATGTATAACCGTTTGTTTGGACGGACGAGTGTCATTATGGGCGATCGACCATGTGGATGGATGATGAAGTGGTCGTTGAAGGGAGAAACTCTGTGATTTGACGTCGGAGGAATGACGTCAGAAAGCACCGTTAGGATTTAATTCACACTGTACACTAATTCGAGCAAATATGCAAACAGATATTTAAAAAAAATATATTTTTCAAGTTATGGTCGATAGGAAATGGGAAATTTTGGACCTTCGCGGAAAAAATCATTAGATTCTTCCTAGGATCAGTACTTTGGAAAACAAAAAACAATTTTAGTGAAAAATTTCGAACAAATCGATCAACTTTGAGGAGCTGTAGCAGCTAGAAAAAACGCACTGGACATAAGCTGATTTTTTCGGTGATAGATCAGTTCTTTGTGAATAGAAAAAACCGTCCTCCTTCATATACCACGAACAGTTTAGTTTTTATGATTTTTTCCGCGAGGGTCCAAAATTTCAAATTTTCCATCGACCATAACTTGAAAACTAATCCCTTCAGCAAAATTTTGTTTGCATATTCGTAATCTACGCTCTCGATTTAGTAAATACTACAATTTTGGTGGAAATCGCAGAGATCGAAAATTTTCCAAATTTTCCATGCATGTATGGAAAAAAATTGCGATTTTTTGAAAAATATTTTTGGTCTCCGATCAAAATCAAATTTATACTGTACACTAATTCGAGGGCGTAGAACACGAATATGCAAACGGATATTTTTAAAAAAATTTATTTTTCAAGTTATGGTCGATAGAAAATCGGAGATTTTGGACCTTCACGGAAAAAGTCCTAAAATCTGAATTGTTCGCTGTAGATGGATGAAATGTGGTTCTTTCTATTCGCAAAAAATCAATTCATCCCTAAAAAAATCAGCTCATGTCCAGTGCCTTTTTTCTGGCTGCGACAGCTCCTCAAAGTTGACCAATTTTTTTGGAAATTTAGCACTAAAAGTGATTTATTTCCCAAAATACTGATCCTTCAAAAAATCTTATTGCATATTCGTGATCTACGACCTCGAATTAGTAAGAAAATACTATAAATATCAATAGATTCGCGTATTGTTCATATTTCCAAGATATAACACTACTACTGCTGAATTATAACACTACTATCTACAATCGACGAAAGTACAACTATCTGTCAAAAGACTGCAGGAGAGTTCAATATCCTTCACTTTTTACCATAATTTTATTTTCTTGTTGAAGAGCATAATGCCATATCGTCCAGTAAATCCTGGAACTCGATAAGATATTAATTTGTGTGATTTTTTTGCAGCAACTCGGTGAATTCAACCACTGAAAAAGATTGGTAAGTAGAAAAATATATTACTTGAAATCATTTTACCATTGTGCGAATATAGGAAATTATTGAGTTCGATGAAATATACAAATTTGACGTATAATTTCTCACCGAAACGATCGAGGTTTATCTCTCAATAAAAGTAACCGTAGATGGAAACGTGATACATATTCTGAAAGAGCAATTCTTCTAGTAATAAATCTGAGAATTTCATCCATTTCGGCGCAACCGTTCGGTCTTGACGAAGTTTTAACTGAACCCAAGACTCTGTGCCTGCGAACTTCTGGCATCCCTCGGTGATGTGTTGGATGGTTTCATGTGTAGTACCGTAAACCGGGGTTACTTTGAACCACGTGGCTACTTTGAACAAAAAATAAATTTCGTTATATTGACTCATATTGAAATAATCATTAGGTTTAGCGACATCTAGTTTTCACCACTCAATTCGTCACACATTTAAGAATGGTATGGCAACACTGGTATGAAACTTATTTCTATGAAGTAGGCAATCTCGGCATTTCATTTCTAATCTAAAAAAGTAACGTTCGAAAAGGTGTGCAAACTTCTGTTGCTGCAGCCGTAAGTATTTACACTAAATGTTCACAAAATATATTTGCTACAACAATACATTTTCATAGCAGAGCTATATTGAAACAATTTGAAATATTTCAACTTACTTTTTTTGTATGAATTTTTTATTACAACAATGAGGTTAGACATCGTTTTCGGGGTTACTTTGAACCGTGTTCAATGAAGCCCTAGCACGTGATCAATGAAGCCCCAGTTACGAATTCGCTCTATTATTATCTTGCAGAAAATAGTCCGCTCTTATAAAAGAAAAATTGGAGCAAGAAAATATGCCAACTTCACACCAGAAGCGTTAGAGAAAGCTCTAAGTGAAATAAAATCAAAAAAAGAAGTCTTTGCGTGAAGCGTCCAGAACATATGGAATCTCATTAGGGACGCTTAGTCATAAACTGCGCGGAAAGCATGTAAACAATATTGGCCACCACCTTGCCCTGACAGAAGAGGAGGAAATTAATATAGTAAAAAGCGTCCAGATCCTGGGGGAGTGGGGTTTTCCTTTAGATTTGAGGGACACAAGAAAATGTGTCTTTTATTACCTGTCCAAGTCTGGAAAAAACATTCCTCAGTTTAAAAATTATTATCCATCTAAGGAGTGGGCGTTGGGTTTTTTGAAGAGACACAAGAACCATATAACTTTACGAAATTGCCAAAATATAAAGAAAACAGATCCGCCGTTTCAGCAGAAATGGTGGCGAAGTTTTTTGTAAATTTGAAAGAAACTATTCAGGGCGTTGAGCGAAAGAACATATTCAATTACGATGAGACAAACCTGTCGGACAATCCAGGAGTAAAAAAATCATCTTCGCTCTTACCTGAAAAGTTTGAAATAGATAGCTTTCAAACAGTGCAACAGTGCCAAATATAAGTTTAGTTCCTTTCATTTTTTATTATGTTAGAATTCTGTTGTTGATAATAAAATACCTTGTTTTATGTAAATTGTGTATTTCTGTTGAATAATTTTTTTTTCTTCCGAAAACAAGAAGTTTCTAGTTTTGAAGTGTTCAAAGAAACCTTATCTGTGGAGTTACATTGAAATTGCATGGTTTCATTATATGCTTTCAAAGTAACCCCGACTGCGGGGTTACTTTGAACAGCCACAAATTAATTAAAAAAAAAATGTTATTGATCGTTTTAAGATCTCATTTTTTTGTCATTAGAAAGGTCGAACTGACGCCCGTAACATATATTTTTTTGGAATTTTTCATTCACTGTCTTACTGGAGATATATAGATTCAAAACAAAAAACCGTTCAAAGTAACCCCATTTTACGGTAGCACTGCCATAACGATAGTTAGCGTCCGTCACTTAGGTATACTGGGCGACATAAATATGTCATTTAGTTGCTTGTTGGAATTACTTGATCTTGGATGGAAATGATAAAGCACGTAAGCATGTAATCATGGTTGACTTCAAGTAAAGATTTGCCAATCAGTTTATGCATTTTGCTTCCTGCAGAGTGTTCCACGATCTCTAAGTGGTCCTATTGCAGCTTTAGCGGAGTAGAAGTGTCAGTATCACAAACTACTAGAAGTAGTTCTGATGAAACCTTCAATTCCCGAGACATACTGTTGGATAAATTTACAATTCCTGGATCTCCAAGATGTTGTGGCAGATTTGTTCGTTTTATTGAGCTTTTAGGATGATGATTATGACATTTCGTCAGCATTGTTCTTATTTTTCTCTGTGGAGCTGCTAAATCAACACTCATTTCTACCGAAGGAGTTGCTCGGTGCTGTGAAAGCGTAGATATTAATAATTACTATTATTATCATAAGGATAAATTCAGATACATACCACCCGACGATATGAATATCAACAAGTGTTACGATCTGAATTGAAGTAGCCAATTTGCCATCGTCAAGGCCCCAAATGGAGTACGCTCCACCGAAAAAAAGCAGATGCTGACCATGGTTTCGGCCTGATTTGACCTCATCAGAGCAACATAGCATTTTTCTACGGTGGAGAACGTTTGGAATTGATGGAACTTTATTCAATATTGGCATGTTCTACTGGGTACTATACATTTACCCAGAGCGCCACCCAATATGAAACGGTGTCCGATTCAATCCCCTCCAGATAGAAACCAGGACGAAGACAGTAGCATATGTCCCATATTTTCCCTAATTTAGTACGCCGATTCGCTTTGCGAACAACAGACGTATGACGAAACGAGAAGTCTGGGACGCGTTCAGATCACGGCAGAAATGATGCCAGCGGTATAATAATAAAGTATGATCATCATTAGGGAAAATATGGGACATATGCAACTGTCTTCGTCTTGGTTTCTGTCTGGAGTGAATTGATTTGGACACCGTTACATATTGGGTGGCGCTCTGGGTAAATGTATAGTACCCAGTAGAACATGGCAATATTGAATAAAGTTCCATCAATTCTAAACGTTCTCTACCGTAGAAAAATGCTATGTTGCTCTGATGAGGCCAAATGAGGCCGAAACCATGGTCAGCATCTGCTTTTCTTCGGTGGAGCGTACTCCATTTGGGGCCTTGACGATGGCAAATTGGCTACTTCAATTCAGATCGTAACACTTGTGGATATTCATATCGTCGGGTGGTATACATCTGAATTTATCCTTATTATTGTATTCATTGCCTCCCTGTTAATAGGCGTGATCATTCTTTACTATTATTATCATTAATTAGCGGATTTTCCAAGGTGTATAACGGAATTCTATCGAGAAACGGTCGTTACAGTCAGAAGCATCTTCAGACTCCGACGTTTAACCTCGTTCCATAATCCCACTCGAAATTTCGCACAGAAAACAAATCTATCTTCCGAAACAATCAGCATAATCGAAAAAATTCCCGAACAACAGAGGTAGAAATATCCCAACCTCCTAGGGCCAAATAAACACATCTCGTAGACTGCAGCAGCAGCGTGCATCCAATCGCCCCTCTATCGGCATCAGACATCTTCGCGAAGTCACCGGAACGTAAAGTCTCCGCCGTCCGGTCTTCCAGACTTGTATTTTCCAATTCCGGCATCGTCGTTCGCGAGATGATCGGCCGCCGCCGCCCCATTCGAATTCCGTCGGCGGCGATAACGCTGATTGTCCGAACAAAGCGGAGGCGTATTTGACAGGTCGACTGCATAAAGGGCCCCCGGTACGTGACGATCCGGACCGGGTTTTCAGGTCCGACGTTCGCCGCCGGATTATTGATGGTCGGGGCGGCGGGATGGACGCTTGAATGCCCGACTCCGGGCCCTATCTATGCCGTTTGCCAACCGCTGGAAATCTTTGACGTTGGGGGGGCGAGGTATTCACGGTGTCACCAGAAATAATAGATTTTTGAAGTCGCCACTCAATCAGCTCCCTCATGGGTGGATTCCAAGAGTTGCAATGAATGTACAAGAGGTATTCAAGACTTGGTCCGACCTAGACCTCGTAAACTAGAAGAATCTGATCTGATGAGAAATATTTCGTAGTGTCTAACAGATAGCCCAGCTCATTTACCGAAGATTTCGCATTCTGGGCTTTATATTCCTCCCAACAGACCAAAGACTCGACTGCCAGGCCAAGGACATCCACATGCAGTGCTTGGATCAAAGCACCGCATCATAAAGTGGGGTTGTTTCGGTCTTCAAAGCATCGAATGACAACCTTTCGTTCATTTTTTGAGATATTGGTTCGAGGAATCGATTTGCTAGCATCTTCGAAGGCAGAATACAACAGGGCTTAAAGATTAACGAAACCATCAAGATGTTAACAAATGCTGTTCTAAGTTTAACTGAAAAGAATATTTGTATGGATCATACGGAAGGTGAGTGAAAAAGCGAGCCTTGAGGCACTCCAACGTTCACATTGAAATCAAACTTTCACAGCCACATGGAGGCTTCAATTGATTCATTCACTAGTACAGGTTCTTGAAAAACACCTTCAGAGGATGGCTCATACAGAAGAGCCTGATGCCAAACATTATTGAAGGCCTTAGATACGTCCAAGGCACCCTGTTGACTGAAGAAGTGAGACGTGGTTCCAAATGGTAGTGCTCAACCCTTTCTCACTGAACTTTACGAATTCTCAAATCCTTCAGCTACCGAGTGGTGTGATAACATTTTTGAGATGAAGGATAGATATGTAGCTTTTTCTTCTCCGTGTGGTGCCTCCAGCGAGGCCTTGAGCCACGAGTCAAAGAAGTAGTGAATTCCAAGAGTTGCAATGAATGTACAACAGGTATTCAAGACTTGGTCTGATCTAGACCTTGTAAACTAGGAGAATCTGATCTGACGAGAAATATTTCTTAGTGTCAAACAGATAGCCCAGCTCATTTACCGAAGATTTCGCATTCTGGGCTTTATATTCCTCCCAACAGACCAAAGGCTCGACTGCCAGGCCAAGGACTTCCACATGCAGTGCTTAGATCAAAGCACCGCATCATAAAGTGGAGTTGTTTCGGTCTTCAAAGCATTGAATGACAACCTTTCGTTAACAAATGCGAAGCTGTTCTAAGTTTAACTGAAAAGAATATACAGAAGGTGAGTGAAAAAGCGAGCCTTGAGGCACACCAACGTTCACATTGAAACCAACCGAATTGACATCTTTCACAGCCACATGGATTCTTCAATTGATTCATTCACTAGTACAGGTTCTTGAAAAACACCTTCAGAGTATGGCTCATTCGGAAGAGCCTGATGCCAAACATTATTGAAGGCCTTAGATACGGCCAAAGCACCCTGTTGACTGAAGAGGGACTATTCCCTGTCAACTCGTCGCATTTTTGTCAGCGTATCTCAGTGTGTGAGTTTCTCGATCTTCATGCTTATGATCCATGGGCCACAAGGCCTCACTTCATCAGTCATTGCACGTAGAAGGAGATGACGACGCCATCCATCGTAAAAATCAACGGCACCTTGGCTATGAAAACCGAAAAGAGCGATGAGAAGTAGTTTATTGAGACTTTGCTGACTGACTCAATCATCAATATTGCTGAGACTCTTCTAAACCGTATGAGATCTTTATATTCTGCTAAGTCAAATGTGAAACGTGGTTCCAAATAGTTGTGCTCAACCCTTTCTCACTGAACTTTACGAATTATTAAATCCTTCAGCTATCGAGTGGTGTGATAACATTTTTGAGATGAAGGATAGATATGTAGCTTTTTCTACTCCGTGTGGTGCCTCCAGCGAGGCCTTGAGCCACGAGTCAAAGAAGTAGTGAATTCCAAGAGTTGCAATGAATGTACAAGAGGTATTCAAGACTTGGTCCGACCTGGACCTCGTAAACTAGTTGAATCTGACCTGATGAGAAATATTTCGTAGTGTCAAACAGATAGCCCAGCTCATTTACTGAAAATTTCGCATTCTGGGCTTTATATTCCTCCCAACAGACCAAAGACTCGACTGCCAGGCCAAGGACATCCGCATGCAGTGCTTAGATCAAAGCACCGCATCGAAAAGTGGAGTTGTTTCGGTCTTCGAAGCATCGAATGATAACCTTTCGTTCATTTTTTGAGATATTGGTTCGAGGAATCGATTTGCTAGCATCTTCGAAGGCAGAATACAACAGGGCTTAAAGATCAACGAAACCATCAAGATGTTAACAAATGCGAAGCTGTTCTAAGTTTAACTGAAAAAAATATTTGTATGGATCATACGGAAGGTGAGTGAAAAAGCGAGCCTTGAGGCACTCCAAGGTTCACATTGAAACCAACCGAATTGACACCTTTCACAGCCACATGGAGGCTTCAATTGATTCATTCACTAGTACAGGTTCTTGAAAAACACCTTCAGAGGATGGCTCATACAGAAGAGCCTGATGCCAAACATTATTGAAGGCCTTAGATACGTCCAAAGCACCCTGTTGACTGAAGAGGAACAATTCCCTGTCAACTCGTCGCATTTTTCTAAGTCAAATGTGAAACGTGGTTCCAAATGGTAGTGCTCAACCCTGCATAGGTGAGGTTAGGTTAGAAGAGAATAGAATTCTTTCACATTCATAGGTCTCCAGGTTTAACCCTTCGGGTTGGTTTGATTCTTGCAAACTCAGCACATACTCTGAGAGGTCATTTTGATTCAAGCATAGGATTGGGCAAGAAAATTACGAGGGAGGCCTCGTAGCATCTTCAGTGCAGCGGAAGCTGTAGAAAATGAGTCTGTGGATAACTTAATCACTGTACAACGAGAAATTCTTAAAATTTTATATGCTAGATGTCAATCAATGGGTGAAAGTTTCGATCAATGGGCTGTGGGACCTCCGTTTAGCCTAGACGTATGAAGAAGATGATATGGAGGTAGTTTAGTAGCATCTCCATGGCGTCCAACGTGGAGCCTCGAAAATCTTGCCATCAGGACGAGAAGGACGATGATACGACCAGGTTCTCCTACTCCACCTCGATCCTAGGGCCTCTAGATCCTAGGAGATGTTTCGCTTAACGAAAAAACCTCGGAGGACCACATCGGCCGGATTCGGATTACGAAAAACCGGAAGTTTTTTAGGAACTATGGGCGATCGAATTTATTCGACTTTTTACGGCGAGAAAAGAGGCAACCCCGAAGATGAATTATTTCGGTCATGACCGGCAACGGCAATTAAATCAGAAACGAGGTTGGTCGGCCGAAAATCCCCCCGACGACGGGCCCGTTCCGTATGACGGACACGTAGGTCAGAAATTGCAGCGTCCGGTGGTGGTGCTGCTGCTGCTGCCGCCCAGGGCGCGTTATTCCGCTCCGCCAGCAGCGGCGGCGTCTCCTACGTAAACACCGGGGCTGATTGCTCGCTAATTGCTAATCGTCGGTGGTTTTCCCCAGGTTGATTTTCCTCCTTTCTGCCTTCGAAAGGCACTTCGGACCCTTTTGGATTTATCGGTTTTTCTTTCGGTGGATCGCGGATGCCAGTTGCGTTCCGGGTACGGAGGTAATCTAATGATGTGTATTGCAAGCGAGGGGCCGGACTTAACCTCAAATCTATCCAGCAACGTTCACTATTTTCAATTATTCTCCATAATGAAACCATGAACAATACACTTCAACATTCACTATTCAATCGACATTAATCTAATCATAACAAACATAAACAGATTTGTGTTACGATCTAAATCAACTGTTGTTCGATTTGATGGACCTTTATTAGATGCTGGTGGATCCTAGGAAGTATTATCATACCCTAGCGCCATCTGTAATAAAGGATACTCAACTCCTTCTTCACTCTCAGAGTGAAGATGGCAGCATGCTTCCTTGTGCTCTATACTCTCAAGGGGATTTTTTTCAGCCGTGCGAATAGCATCTTCATAGCGTTCACTCATCGAATAAAACATGTTTTGATGTTTCGACTTCTGCCATTTATAGAAAATTTAGGTAATCGAAACCGTTGCAATGAAATGCAGATTTGGAGAAAATGCTGCTTATAAAAAATCTTTTAATTTAGAGGACTTTGCAGATAGGGCATGCGCTTCACAGTATCCAAAATAAGTACTCTGCTGAAAGACGCAGGTATATCGGATACAAGTACAGAGTACTTAATTGAAAATGAACCCAAAACAGATTGAAAGAAATATACAGGTATTTCTTTTGACCTCAAGAATTTGGTGTTAAAATATTTGTACGAGTCAAGACTCACCCTATGTGCACAGTGAACCTTACGCTTTTATACTAAATGCAACTGTGTATATCATATTCTATCGAAATACATATGTTGAAACCTTTCCATTTGCTATATATGTATAACGGTCATTTTTAAATCCTGGATTTCAATAACCGACCCAATCTGTAAAGTTCACCTTGTGTACACACACATACACACACAAATGTCAACCAAAATGTATTTAATTGAATCTATAATTTCCATTCGTATCCACTGAATCGCGTATCCACTGCACAGAATTTGGGGCCTGCACATAAATTATATTCGTGTTTGCCTATGAAATTATTTTACACGCCTGTGTAAACCGGACCATTTTTCAATATGCGAACTAACGGCGGTTTTCAATAAGTATAAATAGTGAATTGTCGATGGGTTACGATCGGTCAGTTTGAAAATTCTCGAAGAACATAATTTTATTCATTAGTAGACCTTCAACTCAACCACAAGAAATTATTTTTGTCTGAGGATAGTGGAAGAGTTTCGTTTCATGTTGCTTAGAGCTTACAGCATGTCATTCTTCCAGAAAAATTCGTGAAAATAATGAACGCATCTGGAAATATGGTTCGGTTTTTAATACAGGTCGGAGATTGAGTTAACTTGGCTTAAGACAGTAATTGCGATCACGTGGGTTAGCAGGATAATTTCGGAATGAACAACTGCGAACTGAATCATTCAAACACAATTTGTGTTCGTACTAGACCACGGAAGATTTAATACGACATTTCTGGAAGATTTCTCGTCTAATTAGGTGTGATTCTCATTAATTGAATGTTCCTGGCGTTAAGTTATATGCGCTATTATAAAATATCTCATGCGACTAGAACCTGGGGATATCCAAGTTATATTTTTGAGGAGTATTGGATATGGTGAAGGGAATAAGCATCTCTGCCTTCGGAATAGAGAGACGAATATAATTGGCTCTGGGGATTCATTTGTTTCAGTGGCTATTAGCTATTGGCAAGAGAAGATAGAACAACCTAATCCTGAGAAAACTTTCAGTATGGAGGGGAGTATGTTTGCATATAACCCACATACAAAATATGGTCCTCATGACCCTGAATGAAAGGGGTTTTCTTCCTTGGTAGTTCAGCTGAGATAGAGTTTGGCATAGTTTCAGGTCGTTGGCCAGCTTGAGTAATATATGAAGAGAAAGTCTAGCTCAATGCTCGAGGTACGCTAACAAACCTCTTGACAGTCTTGACGAGCAATGAGCAATAGAGCCAAGAGCTGTCAGATCCGAAAAAACTTTCCAGAAACCACATTTCATGCCGGATCGTGCGGAAAGAAACATTCTCACGAAGTTGGGGAATTTTAGGATATTGTTTCCGGGCCTCCGTTCCCCCTCTCGCGCATCAGCTCATTCGTGAATTCGAACACGCGAACAGCCGCTAGCTAATAAACAACCGAAAAACGATTAACAAAATAACAAGTTTTCAGGCTCGCCCGTATGTTTGAGGAAGTCATAAAACCGAACCGGGAGATACACGGAAATACGATCCGTCGAGGGAGGGTGAGCAGGGGGTGGAAGAAAGAGCACCCCCGTCTCTAATTAACGTGATGCATCGACTGGATGCTAATTGTAGTTTTTAGTCCCGTGCCGTGCCGTCTCCGGCGTGCCCCTCCGATAGACGGGGATCAGGCCGAAGGCCGCGACAGTGAAGAGGAAGAAAAGCGGCGCAGAGTTATTAATTAGCGTCGCGGGGTGAAATTTATTCGATTCGGTGCTTTATTTCAGGACAAAGCGCGGGAAATTTATGTCGAGTGACTCTCGATGCTTCCTTCGGCATGGAATCGCGGTGGAAAATAATCAGCGTCTCCTGCTTGGAGTTGTTTATAGAGCGGGCCCATCGGAAGGGAGGGGAAACTTGGCATCAGGTTATCTCTGCCGATCCGATGCCAGAGGGGAGGTGAATTATGACTGTTGTCCAGGGATTTCCGGGTCAATCCGATGGTACTAAAATTCCACTCGGGCAAACAAATGGCTACGGTGGTTTATCGAGTAGCTCGAATCGCTACAGCTCGGTAATGAAATTCTTCTGTTCGATCAGGAAACGAGTCACTCAAGTGGCATTGAAATTTGAGCCAGTTCTGATCGTGAACTTCGAAGTTAATGCTTTTTCCACTGGGAGGCAATTCAGTTGATGATAAGGGAATCACATACAGTAATACAGTTGGTTGTTGGTTGCAGAAATATTTCTATCTGTAGATATGTGTGTTCCAGATGAACTGTTCTTGTTTGCACGAAGAGGTTATTCAGGGAAACACATCGGTCTCTGGAAGTCGAGGCTCCTCCTTGAGAGACCGTACTGTAAGGCTGAGGCTTTTGATAGGAAACAGCTGAGTCTGTTGACTGGTCAACTGTTCAATAAAATAGGACTTACTTGTTGTCCTTTTTGCCTGTTGAACATATTCTGTTAACCTTACAGAGTTATGGACAACCTATCCTTGAGGTGACTGGAACTCCACTTCTTCATTGACTCGTGGCTCAAAGCCTCACATGCTGGAGGCACCACACGGAGAAGAAAAAGCTGCATAGTCCTATGGGGATGGTATCCTTCGATAAGTTATCTAACAGTTCGCAGCTTTTTCCCAATAGTGATAGAATTGATCACTGACCAGGCTGATTTCAACCCGAGGTTGAATGTTCAGTGATCAGCTTCATTGTGCTTGCAAAAAGTCGAGTTTCGTAAATTTTCGAGGATGGTTACAGTGTATGTTAAATCCAACACAATAACTTTAAGGGGAGATGAATACCTTCAATACTGTGGATCGTGAATTCGGTTGCCTGACTCGGGTTTGCCACGCGTTTTTTGACCCAGTTGCTGGCGATACCTTGCGGGCAGGAAACAAAACCCTTCGTCTGTCCACTTGCGACCAATTATATATCTACAGAGAAATACTTCGTTGATTCTATTCCGCTGAAATTCGAGCAACGTGTCTATTTACTTTATGAAAGAATTATCACCAACATAAAGAACAAAACCTCAAATCTATTCCATATTTCCATAAATGAAATCTATCGGAATCAACCGAACGATTGAAAGTATCGTTCCTCATTTTACCACCACAAAATACATATCGAACCATCTCCATATTACACTGTTACATTATCTTCCGTTATTATTGACATGCAGAGGCGTGGGTGTCATCGCATCTCTGACAGCTGACTGATCAAATGTAGAAGTCGATTTTCCTCCGGGGTTACCTATCGGCTGCGATGTGACCAAATATTCCATCATTTCAATCATTCAACTAGTGGATTGGCCGCTCCGAGCGTACATTTCCTTGATTGAAAACCATGATTATCATATATGCGATGATTGATTTTGTGCCTTGTACGCCGCTCATTCGAGCTGTACACGAATATACGCATCGCGAAAATTAACGGTTTGGTTTGGGAAAGCATTCGACGAAAAAAGAGGAGTTTCTGCATAATATATAGTCATTTATGCAACAAAGAAGGTTAGAGTCGGTTGGAACTTGTCTTGAATAAATAAAAATTGGATTTTCAATCACAAGATATAAAAATGAAGATATTCGATGAAAACTTGCTTTACGATAAACCAGAAGACGTTTCTGTCATCGTTTAGAGATGACACGGAAAACTTGAATATCCTTAAATTCCGACGAGCAGTTTATTCTTCTAATCGACATATCTTCCCTTGGGGAATTCTCCTCGATTTGGGTTATCACTGCATATGTAAGTTTAAACTAAATTATGAGTTTCATTCACGTTTTTTTCCAAATTCACCGCGGAAACTATTCAAAATCATTCTTCATATTGGGTTTTAAACCTTAAATCGCTTGGTTCCGAGTTTACGATTTGGCAACAGCGTCTACAAGACAATGAAAAGAACAATTCAAATGATTAAATGGTGGTATCAGGATCAAGAACAGGAAAATGATACTATGTCAGTATTTTCCTGTTCTTGATCCTGATACCACCATTTAATCATTTGAATATACATAATTTGGATCACCAATTTGAATTTGAAGAAAAGAACAATGTCCGATCAGCTTGTTTATAAAATATCAGCTGTTGATCTACAGGCGCCTACTTACTGGCGAGCATCAACTGCAACCGGCCATAAAAATCCCATAAAATTTTACGACCTTCCTCGTTCGTCGCAGACTTCATAGACAGTCATCTTTGTCTATCTCATCTAGATAGTGTTTTTGTTGTCCTTTATTATCAAGGCATATTTCAGTCGATGTTGCCAGCTTGTACAATTCTCACAATAGACTTTAAACTTTAAATACCCATTTTTATTTTTCATTTTTATGTGCTTATAATAATTTTTTTTGGGAAACGGTTGAAATTGTTATTTCAAAATGTGACGTTTCAAAGATATTTCATGAAAAATACATCATTTTCGTCAGAAGGAGTATTCCCTATTGGATAAACTAATTACAACGAAGCTGCAACGCATCCAAACTTCAGATACAAATTTTTATCTTACTCTGTAATCACCTCTCCTGTGGAACAGAATTTCACGAATATTTCAACCTTTTTTCAGCCGTGGAACCAAAAAAATCAACGCCCCGATAAGGCACGAGAACTGATCATTTACTTACCATAATAAAAGTTACATAACTACCCGAAATCGTAAGATCTTTCAGATTTAAAAGCGTGTTCACATATTGATGTGAGAGTGAGTCTTTGACACGTACAAATATTTCAACAGTAGATTATTGAGGTCAAAAAATCACTTTTTATGGTTTTTAACAGCCTGTATCTTTTGAAACGAGCCGATTCGGAAAAAAAGGTTAAAGGAAAAAGTGTTTCTTTTGACTTCATGAATCTAGTGTTAGTAGAGTCACAGAACTCCTGATTTCTCTTTTCGATTCTAACTGTTCCTATCGGTATTCTATCATAGAGAACCAACGGACGCTGCCACCTACTCCGCAGAATCCCCATCGAAAATAACAACCCGAAAGATCGGTTCATACATATTTCATCGAGCCCGACATTAATTTGCAACGACATAAATCCAACCCATCTCCCGATGTAGTATTAAGTTAAGTGCAACGATAATCCACGAAAGGAGTGGTTGGGGTTTAGGGAACATTATTGTTCCGTATTAACAAAGGGAGGAAAACTCACGGGTAGTAATTAGTGAACGACGACCTCATTAGGACGAGCCGTTCAGTTCGCCGAAGACAGGATAACTGAGACCGGATCCTTTAGGGGCTTCATCGAACACAACGGGAATTAACGCCGTTTTCGCTCGAACAAAACTAGATCAGAAAAATAGTTGAGAATTTTGACCATCCGTACTGATGCAAGACCTTAGATCATATCAGCGCAGACAAGCCATATTTTTCGTACCTATTTGTGTCAATTCTTGAGCGGTTTATTTCCCAAAAAAGTCATAAATTGTCTTGGCCAATATCACAACAGACACAAAATCCAAGAACCACAAATCCGACACGGTTGACTGCCACCACGTTCCATAGAATACCGACACCAGAAGGCAGGCTTGACGTTTCATTGCACGACCATCTGATAGGACGGTTTTCGACATCCTCGGTCGATTCCGGTCGAACCTCCTTTTCGGGCCGGTTATTAATAAACGTTGTGTGTTCTCGCGTCTTAATCAGATTTCAAACTCCAACTACCAGGACCTGCCCGCCCCACGCCAAAATTCCCGGAGTTCGAAGTTGTTCGCTCAGAATAATTACTGGTAACGATGTTCGACTGCGGTCTGCTCTACTCGTGGATATTCACGCCGATTTACTCATCCGGCAGACAATGCAGATAGGCGGACGCGGTCCCTTGAATAAGACGAACACGAGCATCGAAATTTATTAATACCTTATAATAAGTATATTCGGTAAATAACTGCACTAGTACGAAAATTGGAAAGATCGGAAAGTGATAGGAGTAGAGCCCGATGGCCTATGGTAGGAGGTCCTTTGTCCCAACACCTTATTGGCCCGGGGGCCTATGTCTCGACAGCCTATGGCCCGCGGGCCTATGTCTCAAGAATCAATGGCCCGGGGGCCTATGTCTCGAGAGTCTTCGGTCAAGGGCCTATGTCTCGATCTTTGGTGATGGGCCTATGTCTCGAGAGCCCGGGGGCCTATGTCTCGACAGTTTATGCCCCCTCCCCGATGTCCTATGACTCAATAGCCTACCTGTATAATATATATCATATTATCAACTCATTACAGAATCTCTCGCATTTTATTTGAGGCTCAATCAATAGGTATAGAAGAGTTAAAATGCTCTAAATATAATTTGATAGGCATCGACTGAAGAAGCTGCCACACTTCACCGTGCACCTTGAAGGAATGTACTGTCACCTGCCATCTTTCTCGTCTGAATCATCAACCGCACAAGAGACATTTTCATTCTTGATCTAGTAATGAGAAAATCATATTTTGTTGGTCGATTCATTATCCAGATATTCTGGTACGTTGCGAAAAAGAATCATTAGGTCCACATTCATGAAGTCCCACTTGAAATTCATGCATTTCGATGCGCGCACACACATACATAAACACACAAGTCGCACGAAAAAGTGGCAATCAGTCTTTGGGTGTGACGTGACAAAAGTCGGTTAGTTCCTGGTGAATAATGGACCGATGTTAGGATGTTTGAATGCGGTACGGCCGTTTGAGTAATGCCCGGATCCAGCTGCCTCCCTCAAAAATTTATTTATCGCCAGAACTTCACGAGTACATAAGCGACGCGTCATTTTTCAGCTTTTTGTCGTTTCGGAGTTTCCGTGTGTCGTGTGTATAGTTCGGTGGGAGATCACAGATAGGGTCGCGAAATTCTACCAGTAGCAATGAATTACCCAGATTGATATTCCTTCTCAAGGAGAGGGTTCTTTAGCACGATACGATATCGCTTTGGATCGGTTAGGATTCGTCGGGATTCTTTTGATTGGAAAATAGCGAATAGATTAAAAACCAATCCGGAATGGATGCATGCAATTATTATGATCACAAGCATTGGCTTAATTGTTTCTAATCTCAAAAATTTTTCTCCGTGGTGATTCGAATTTTTCGAAACGGTGAACTAATAGATCATAATATTGTGCTGAAAATTGTAAGGTCGGCGTTATCGAGAATGAACTTCTCCCTTGAATATTTTTAGTCCTCTGCAACTTAGTAATCGTAAGATTTGATCGCAATTTCAACAATATACTTCCTACTCCTTGGTAAAAACTCAACTGTTTATGGGTAAATATGAATGTGAAACGATAGGGCCTACTTTTTTCAATAATTCTGCCGGAGAAAAAATCCTCACCACTTTCAATTCTTCCCTCATAGACTACAATTCAAAACCTATATCTCTTATTGTTTCAGCTGATTCTACATACAGAAGAGGGGGGTTACCTGAATGAACTCTTCCTTCAGAATTATCGAAGAAAAACTTGAAATAAGGAAACACAGGCATTTAGAACTGATTGATAAGTCTGAGGCTCCAGAAAACCACAGAAGGGCACTAAAAATCGATGTTTCGATGAATGATTCTGACATTTCATGAATTGTATCTAATGAACAGTTAGTCCAGGAACAATTCATGAAATTTCGAAGTCATCTATCGGAACATCGAATTTTAGTCTCTTTCTGTGCTTTCCGAAAGAGTTATCAAGCAATCCGAAACTGACGTAAAAAAAATACGGTGGAAAGGTGGAAATAAGAAATATTTCCAATGTTTTCCTAGGTAACCTCCCTCTCTTTACGTTGATTGAAATAATAGAAAATGTAGGTTGTACTTTGATAATATCGAATTTTGATGAATTAGAATTGTCCAACTTGATGATCTTCTCATGTTTTGACACCCTTTACATTTAAGGTGAAAACAGCAAACAGAGCTATATATATTCTTTTGAATGTCAGCAATACATTTTAGTTATCAAACAATATAGCATATGTATGAGTTTTAGCAAAGGTTAGTGTAACGGGGTATCATACAATTTGGAGTATGATACAGGAGCTTAGGGAAAAACCTCAGTAAAAAAAACCCTGTCTCCCCGTGAGTAGTGTTATGATGACAAATTTGTTTACAGAATAAGCTTTTAATACTGAAGGCTTCCTTTCCATTGACATAAAAATTTCTTCATCCTCTTTCCATTTCGAAATAATATTGAAACAAAGAAACAGAGCAGAAAACGAGAAAAAAGTGAATAATAAAGCCTTCATCCAAATTTATTCCAAGACTTGATGATGAAGAAAGAAAAAAATAAATAATCATAGGTATATAACTTGTTTTTCAATTGCATTGGGAGGAATATCATCTCTGCGTCAAAAATCTTCTGCTGATCTTAGTGGAGGATCACCCTCGTCGTTAGAAATGCCTTCAGTATTCAAATTAATAATAGCCAAATCTTGCTTTTGACTGGGAGGGTCTTTCGACCAGGTCCAGTCTTCCAAGTGATGATTCTTCTATTCTTCAGTTGTTCGAGGAACGCTACAGGACCCTTATATTGGGGAATCATCTCCCATAGATATACCAGTGGTTATTCAGTAGAATATTGAAAAAACGGGGAAGAAATTCAAAAAACTTCTGACACTTTATTGACAATTTGTCATAATAATATAGTTTATTCTGAAAACTACAGGATAAACATCTTTCACAGAGGCGTAAGCCTGTACGTGAGAAACATTTCAACCAAAATAATTTACAGTATCCTCAATAATGTTAGACTAACTTGGAAAAGTTTCTGAGCGTCGTTTAAAGATATTGTTCTATTTTGTGGGTGATCAAAATTTTGTCTTCATTTACTGCTTACTTTGTTGTGATATCATTGTTGTTTTATAAACATGTCAAAGAAGCTTCTTCCTTTTTCGAATATCCACTTCTTCATTTCTTTCTTATGACTATAGGAGTTCTTAATTGTTCTCAGTTTTTCAGGAGTGATGGAATGTAGGCGGGGTCCTAGATACGTATAACATCTTTGTCCTATGCGTTTCTCGGCTCTAGGAACAAGATATTGATTTATTTTATTTCTTGTCCCATAATCATGTTGATGTTTCGAAATATGTAGTTTCCCTGACCTTATAATGAGAAGCATCTCTAGGGCAAACAATTGATGGGGGTCCATAATTCTGGACATCTTGTATAGTTCGTCCGATGGAAAGAGAAGTGGCCTTTCGTAAATGATTCGCAATATCCACTTTTGGATAACCTCAATTCTTTTGATTTGGTTGTCATATGCTCCTCCCCATCCAATTATTCCGTATTTTATTTGTGATTGGCATAGGGCGAAGTAGATCTGTCTTAAGTTTGCTATATTCAAATATTTTTTGAGGTATCTGAACTTAGGAAGTAAATATCTTAGTTTCTTTACCAAGTTTTCAATGTGTTTGTCCCATAATAATACTTCATAATGGAAAAATTTGAAATGGCGAAGTTTTTCTTGAGCAAAAAGCCCCTCTAGCAGAAATATTCCACAAGAATCCCAATAACTCATAAACCGATCAGTTTTTACCCAATACTCTTGAAATGGCCATCAAATCAGCTATCCATCTATGCAAATATATACTGGGTGTGCCATTTAAAATGAGAAAATGAGACTTGTAATCAGTTTTCCCGGTGAATCATCCTGTGTTGCCTCATTTGCGGAACAATCCCGAACCTTCATACATACATACTAATAAAGGTCGGAAAAACGGTATCCTTTTTTGATGAAGGAGTTGTGAAAAATTGATGGCCCCCGTCCGTTACCAGCATGTCGAAGATAAACGAGCCGTTCCTGCCGAAACAACTAATTATGATCGATGCGATCCCGTTTCGTTAGTAAACAGAAAAAGGCCACGAAAATAACGAAGCCTCTTTTCCGGGGACGGGAGCGGCCTGGTCTTGGCTGGCTGCCACTCGCACCACCCGGATCGCTTTTGTTTCTTTATGTTTAATTTCTGTCGTAAAACTGTTTTGCCGCTTGATTAATTTTCCGAATTTATTATGGGAAAAATGCCGCTACGCTCCCAACATGCGAATACATATAGCTGTGTATGTATATATACGCGATATTTTCCGAGTGCGGAAATAGATTTCTCTTCTGTTCATTTTTCCTGGGTCGAGACGCATAAACCTCAACAACCAATAAATAACGGACGAGGAATTGGACGACATTTTATTACGGAAATGTGCAACTATCAGATCTATTGGTGAATTATCGGCATTCTAGACTCTGGAGCTTGGGATTGTTCGATGAGTACGGCGTAGGAAAAAAAAACGATGATTTAGTAGTTTGGGTTCATTTGTAAATGAAAATTCGGGATTGTAGCAGAGGAAATTGACCCGCGTCATTTTATTAAGTAATTCGAGATCGTAGTTTACGAATATGCAATTAGATTTCTTACAGGATCAGTATTTTAGGAAATAAATCACTTCAAGTGGAAAATTTCGAAAAAATTGGTCAATTTTGAGTACCTAGCTGTAGCAGCCAGAAAAGAGGAACTGGATATTAACTGCTTTTTTTGGTGATAGATTGATCCTTTGCGAATGAAAAAAAAAACAGGTTTCATTCATCTGCCGCTAACAGTTCAGATTTCATGATTTTTTCCGGGAAGGTCCAAAATCTCGACTTTCCATCGACCATAACTTGAAAAATAAATTTTTTTATAAAATATCTGTTTGCATATTCGTGTTCTACGCCTTCGAATTAGTGAACAGTATAAATTTGGTTTTGATCGGAGACCAAAAATATTTTTCAAAAAATCGCAAATTTTTCCAATATGTATGGAAAATTCGAAAAATTTTCGATATCTCCGATTTCAACCAAAATTGAAGTATTCACTAAATCGTGGGCGTAGATCACAAATATGCAAACAGAATTTTGCTGAAAGGATTAGTTTTCAAGTTATGGTCAATGAAAAATCGGAAATTTCGGACCTTCGCGGGAAAAATCATAAAATCCAAACTGTTAGCGCCAGATCAATGAAATGTGGTTTTTTTTATTCGCAAAGGATCAATCTATCACCAAAAAAATCAGTATATGTCCAGTGACTTTTTTCTGGTTGCAACAGGTCCTCAAAATTGACACATTTTTTCGAAATTTTCCATTAAAAGTGATTTATTTCCTAAAATAATCCCAGGAAGCATTGTTATTTCGCCGATGACTTCAACAAGAATGAGTGTGAAAGGCCGATAAGCTCCAGTGATACAACCACAGGCTAGCCTTCGTATTCTATCAAAGGTTTTCCTCGTACAGTTGTCCCTGGTCTCTCATTCATGACGTACATCCATCGCAGCATTTTTGCATGCCCACTACCTTAAAATGAAGGTCACATGGCACGTTGCATTGCGCTCGTCCGTAGGCTTCTCATCACAAAACCAACGGATCCTTCCCGGAACTCGAAGAAAAAAACGCGGGCCGAATTCATCGAAGCGTGTGAGTTTGATCATTTTCCCGATGCAAATAGCAAGCTGTGAGATTTCATCTTTTCCGTCACATTATGGAGAGTAGAGAGAAGGAGAACGATCGCCGTACTAAAAATGTGTCTCCAAAAACGGGGAAAATAGGTGTCGCTGCGATTACAGCGGGTATCGATAAGGAGTGGGGATTCAAGAGTCAATTTGAAATGAACAGCCTTCATTTTATTTAAGGTTATGTGTCATCGTGGTTTTTCTGATGATTTTTCAAATACCTTTCTTCAAATCTATATTGAATATGAGTTCTCTGAATTATATGCAATAAAATGCAAGTCGAAATCAATGAAATTCAAAAGAAATCACTGATCAAAAAAATTGTACCTACTTTTGTTTATCATTGTTTATTGAAAGCAGCTATGTTAGTTGGTTTACTAATCTTCAAAATTATATAAATCCGTAGTGAGGAGCAGTACACATCAAGACAACAAAAGGTAGCAGTCTCAGATTTATCACTTAGGTATTAGAGTAGATTCTTTTGCCAATACTCAGCTGAGAACCGATATAAACCATATATTATGTTATGCCAACAAAATTCTTCAAGAATATTTACTTCTGAACCATGTAGTTTTATTGGTTAAATATTCTTATTCAGAAGAGTCAACTTCTCACGAGGGATGACAATTTCGATTTCGTTTATAATGAATCCATCATCTTTTTGATATCTTCATCGCAAAAGTGCTCTTGACACACAAATTGATTGGGAGTTGATTCTTGAGATAAGGTTTTTTCCAATTTTCTCTCAAAAATGCTCTCGGAAATTTTATCTCTTCTCCTTTTCTTTCCGATGCCAAAACACTCTTATACTAGCGCACGCTTCAACATTTCATGGTCATATGTTGTTCTCTTATCAAAAATCGACAATAATAATATTCCTATCATCTGTCACCAGGGAAACAGTTCACTCAGCCAACGAGCCAACTACAATTTGATTTGTGTAAACAAAATTTCGCACTCTCGTGATGGCCAGCGCGACTGTTGGCAAAAACATGAACTACTACTATTGGTCAGTGTTGCCAATGGTAATTTAAGGAAAAATCCGAAATATCTGACAAAAAATCCGAAAAAATCCGATGCTTCCGTAATTTAATCCGAAAAAAATCCGCTCGTTCATCGAACAATTAAATAATTAAGAAAACGGATAAACAATTTTCTATTTTCAATATTCCAATCATTTTTTCAATGTGAAAAATCTTCACTAGCCTTTTTGAGCTGCGAATATGCTGCCCTCTAGTGGTAGCTGAATTTTGTACCAGGTCTAGAACACCGAATACGTTATTTATTTCATTACCTGAACATAAACAAATACTTTTCCAAAAATCCTCAAGAAACTTTGCAGATCGTACAATTCTTCACAAAAAAAATATTCTATTCGTGAGAAAGTCGTATTTTAAATTACACGCACACAATTTCTCTGGTTTCTCCAGTTCCCAATAGGAATATTCCACGATATATTTCGACCAATAAACATTGAACTAAAGAAAGTTCAATGCCAATAAATTATAACGGGACATCTAGTGGACGAAGCCTCTACTATTGATTTGAATTATTCAATCATCTAGTGGCAAGAGCCTCAATAATTGATTTGAATAATTCAATTTCTTCAGAAATTCTTTGAAACTGTAGAACATAAAAAAAATCCGAAAATATCCGAAATATTTTTAAATCCGAAAAAAATCCGCGAGAGCTAAAAAAATCCGCAATTCGGATAAAAATCCGCCGATTAGCAACACTGCTATTGGTACATATTTTAGGGGACAAAAAATCTGTGGTCTCAAAGCAGCGATCGTTCTCCTTCTCTCTACTCTCCATACGTCACATCAAGAAGCGATCTATCACCGAGAGGGGGGGGACTGCTTGGCCATTCCGGGGATATTAGACATGAAAGAGAATCTCACGGATGAAAATACGCCCGCCTGTCAGATTCGAACGTATGCGGTATAAAATATTACTTTCAACGCCGAATCTGATTTAGCATTCATTGTTGCTCAGACGGCGGCTTTCGCGCCGCCACCGTCGGTTCTCCCTTAAAAAATCGTGTCTCCCCCTCCAATTATTGTTTTTTTTTCGCCGGATTTCTCGGGACAAAGATGCCCGACGGCGGGGTCGTTTATTTTCCGACCCATTTGCGTCCGTTCCGGGCTGTTTTTCATGCTGATACCTCTGAAGGCTCGGCGCATAATTTTCATATACTGGAGTATCCTCACGGAGCTAATAAATGGATTGGATGGGAGAAAGTTTGCACAGGTTCACATGGAATGAACGAAACAAAAACGCGAGATAATGAAAACAGAATTGAGCACATATTTATGTAGTTTGAAAAGGAAGAATACTCCGGTTGGTCGGATTGGGAGAATATAGGGCAAGTCTTTGACTCGAGCAAATATTTCAACAGTAGATAATTTAGGTCGAAAGAAACACTTTTTTCCTATACCTTTTTTCGAATCGGCTCGGTTTAAAAGGATACATTTCCTTCTACGGTTACTTTTATTGAGAGATAAACGACTGGACGGCTGACCTTTGATGCCAGAAGTTCGCAGGCGCAGAGTAGAAGAATAGACATGTCGAAAGTTGACCTCCGCAAAATTCCCAAAAATCTGGGTTCAGTTGAAAATTCGTCAAGACCGAACGGTTGCGCCGAGATGGATGAAATTCTCAGATTTATTACTAGAAGAGTTGCTCTTTCAGGATATGTATCACATTTAGATCTACGATGATTTTCCTGGAAGATAATCGACTCCAAAGATGACCTTCGAAAAATTCCCAAAGTTGGGTTCAGTTAAAACTTCCTCAAGACCGAACGGTTGTGCAGAGATGGATGAATTTCTCAGGTTCATTACTAGAATAGTTGCTCTTTCAGTTCAGAATATGTATCACGTTTGAATCTACTATAAATATCCTAGAAGACCTAGAAGAAAAACTATTCGCAAATTGATCGTCCAAAAAGTCCCAACAATTTGGGTTCAGTTAAAACTTCCTCAAGACCGAACGGTTGTGCCGAAATGGATGAAATCCTCAGATTTATTACTAGAAGAGTTGCTCTTTCAGAATATTTATCACATTTAGATATACGATGATTTTCCTGGAAGATAATCGACTCCAAAGATGACCTTCGAAAAATTCCCAAAAAGTTGGGTTCAGTTAAAACTTCCTCAAGCCCGAACTGTTGCGCCAAGGTGAATGAAATGTCGAGATTTATCACTAGAAAGGTTGCTCCTTCATAGTTTGTATCACGTTTAAATCTACTATGATTTTTCTGCTAGATACCACCTAACTCGAAAGTTGGAAAATGGATAAATTAAAAATTTGATTTTATGGTAAACAGTGTTAGATATCCGAAAGTTAGATGAGCAAATATAGGTTTTCTAACAGGCAAAATCTATTCCGAGCAATTCCGCCTAAATTTGTCGGCGATCGATTGGCCTCCAATCCGCCCCCGACGATCTCCAACCGTCGGACGATATTTCATTCGGGGAACGTGTAAAGGAGCGGGATCTCGTGACGCTACATAAGAGGCGTCGCGACGTTTCGATTGAGCCGGCCGAATTACGACGTTGATTGATACAAAGCGCCACTTCGGCGAACAATTTTTCCGACCCGATTCAATTCGGAGGTGAAAGGAACCGGACCTAATGCCCGGATTACCGGGCCACAAAGGGGATCTCGCGTCTCCGGAAAGCCGACCGGATCGATCAACAATTATTCCTGGCGAAATCCCCTCATTACGGAGTCTCTTTTGAGGGCACGAAAAGACGAAATGCTGCGGTTTTTGAATTAGAAAAGAGCCGGAGGACGATAAATAACGAGAATGGCCGTTTCGTGGTGGGTAATTTGTTGGGGCGCGTTCTTTATCGAGAACTTATTTCGGCGTTCGCATTGACAAATAACTTTTTGTTTTTGTTATCGGGAAAAACTGGGATGAATTCCTCATAGTTGGGGAGCCGACGATGCTACAGGGTGACCACGGGAAGTATTTACATTTTGAGAACAGCAAAACGGTGTTAATTTTTTAAATAAAAAATTTATTTTCTTTTCTGACATGTTTGTTAAGATATGCCATTCAATTTAACTTGCAAAAATAATGTCAGGAAGGTGACGGCCGTCTTCTCTGATGCAGTTTTCAATTCTGTTGAGGAAGCTCTGCCATACTAGCTGTAGTGTCTCCTCGATGATTAGTGTCACCTCTTCACGAATTGCCTCCTTCAAATCTTCCAAATTACGAAGTTTGCGTTGAAAAACTTTCTCCTTCAAATGTCCCCACAAAAAAAAATCGCAGATGTTGAGGTCGGGAGAACGAGGAGGCCAGGGCACATCTCCAAATGACCTGGAAACAAGTGCCCTGGCCTCCTCGTTCTCCCGACCTCAACATCTGCGAGTTTTTTTTTGTGGGGACATTTGAAGGAGAATTTGGAAGATTTGAAGGAGGCAATTCGTGAAAAAGTGGCACTAATCATCGAGGAGACACTACAGCTAGTATGGCAGAGCTTCCTCAACAGAATTGAAAACTGCATCAGAGAAGACGGCCGTCACCTTCCTGACATTATTTTTGCAAGTTAAATTAAATGGCATATCTTAACGAACATGTCAGAAAAAAAAATAGATTTTTTATTTAAAAAATTAACACCGTTTTGCTGTTCTCAAAATGTAAATACTGCCCGTGGTCACCCTGTATATCGGAATTTACTCGAGCGTCGTGGAGATTTTGAAGATTAGATGGTTGAAAGAAAAAAAGGTTCTATGGTGTATGCACTTTCAGCGGTGGGGAAAGCGTCTGCAGGGTCTCAGAGATGTAAAAAAAATCGTCAGGTGTACATACTCGAGCGTGTCAGATTAAGATACTGTATAAGCTCTACGTGTCTCTGATTATGCATTCATGCTTATCTGACAGTTTGCGCGGTGGGACTGGCCGTACTGAAGAGTTGAAAATGGTAAAAAAATAAAAATTGTTCCAGCGTGTCAGATTTTTGGAGGATATGTTAATTGGACCCAAAGGAAGCTACTTTTCGAAGGACTGACAATTTGGACGTGACGCAAGGTCACAACGGTCCTTTAAAAATGTAAAAAAATCGTTACTTGTACATACTCGAGCGTGTCAGATTTTCATACAGATGGTTAATCTGGGTGCTGTAGACTTGTTGACCCATTAATCTGACACTAATCAGGGGGGGTTTTCTTAATCTAACACTTTGAAGATGATAAAAATCCCTTTTTTTCGAATATTTCGCTCCCTGTACCTCTAATCGTTTTTGTATTCATTATGAAAGTTGTAGATAATAAAATTCTACACAACTTTTGTCTCAAGCAATTTTACATACTCTTAACCGTTCTCGAGTTAGAGGGCGATAAGGGCGAGAAGCTTAGCCACACATGCGAAAGGGCAAGGTCAATGTAAAATCCCAGTCTAATCTACAATTGTCGAAATGACACGGTATTTCTATGATGACAATTTCGAAATTAGTCACGAAAATTTTAGTGTTATCTCTGACTGAACCTTAGAATGTACTATTTTCCAACGAGTGAATTTTCGCTTCAGCATGTATCGCTTAACACCTCGCATTAATCGCCATATATCTCAAAAACGTTTGAACGTAGAAAAAATTGCTTGGGACAGAATTTGTAGAAAATGTTATGCTCTACAACTTTCATAATGAATGCGAAAAAGACTTGAAGCCCAGGGAAGGAGATAATTCAAAAATACTGATTTTTGTGACCTTTATGGCCAATTTTTATTGTTTCGGCTCGCTAAAACTGTTAGATTATATTTTTTCCGTTATTCTTGAATCATTAGCTTCAAAATAAGAAAAAACGCCACCGCGCTCGTGAATGTACACGTGACGTTTTTTTTTTGCAACTTTGGCGCCCTCCCACACATTTTCGACACACTAAAATTGTCAGTTCAAGAGAATATATACTTTTCAACATGTAATTAACCACATATATCTTAATCTGACTCGCTCGAGTATGTACAATGATCGTTTGTTTTTTTTACTCTTCTGACAGGCTGTCCTAGACAATTCCCCCCTATATACAGGTCTAATTTTTGCTAGAGGTACTCTACAGGGTCCAAGGTATGTACCCTTATATTAATCTGACACGCTCCAGTAAATCCCGAATTTCCCTCTTCGGCTCCCCAACTATCATGACGCAAGGGGGATTTGAATTGAGAAAATTTACACGGTGTAAATAGTTGCGAAAAGATGGAAAGCTGCCGACAATTATTTTCTTCATAAATCTGTTCATATTGCTTGTCTTCCTTGGTGAATCAAAGAATCTAGTTCACTGATAGACACAATAATTTGTAGGATATTGCCACTATGAAAATGAGCGCCTCTAAAATTAGAAAGCGTATGTATACATTATTTCCACCCAACCCAGTGAAAAAACCGTTATATATGAGCCCAATCTGCATTTTATATCCAAATTTCTTCGGCAAACCTTGGATTTCATTATTATTTTGGCAACTGTACATCTCGGCGAACAGTAAACACGCTATAAAATAAATAATTCTGTTCCGAAATTCCTTTTTTTCCGTTTCGACGATAAAATTCAGCAAACATGAATGCGCAAACTTTCCGCTGTTTCTCGAAAGTGGGATACGGCCCACTTCCTATTCAAGTACAAATAAAAAGGTCATGAATTCTGTTTTAGTGTTGGCCGAGCCGGTTATCCGGGCCAATTGACTGATGCGAAATCTATGAAGCCTATTCCAGTTGGAAACTTCGGATCGGATTACGCTTTTCGTTTGCTTTCACCGGACAGAATCGACTTTATCGGATCAGCCGTATTGTGATGTCGATATTGAGTGCAAAAAGTTTTGGGCTCGTCCGGGATTTGAACCCGGGACCTCCCGCACCCTAAGCGGAAATCATACCCCTAGACCAACGAGCCAGTTGATTACTACGGACCAAATATGTCAATACTGATCTTTTATTACTACCTGTTAGTCCTAAATATTCTCGTATCTTCATTGAAACGGTTCCATTCCAAACATCGTCAGATTTTATTCACGGTCTTTTACTGAAATGTAAATGGAACAGATTTTATCACGAATGATCGTAGAGCTTTGACTGCTTTGAGAAAGAGAGCACTCACATCTTGTTAATTAATGAAAATTCATTCAAAACAGGGTCGCGCATTGTTAATTCAGCCCTGCAAAAAAGAGAGCATTCGAACAGACTCGTTCCAAACACATAAAAAATTAATTTCCCCCCCGAAACGACCAAGATGGGGGGCCCTGTGAAGTAAACACGAATCAATTATTCAGATGTTTGCTGGTAGTGAATTACTGGCTTATCAGGCTCGGAAACAAGAACAGCTAGATCAGCAGCATCTGATTCACAACCTCTGTCCTCTGGATTCAATGGAAACGAATGGAAAAAGTGGGCTCAAAGTGAATGAAACGGAATTATTAATTCTATTGTTGTGTTCTGCACTGATTTTTGGAGGTTGCTGGGGTAGTTTTCTGTTTTTCATGTTAACACGACGTTTTTGGGTTACCATTCCAGGATTTAGATCATAGAATGGAGCATTTGAGTGGTCAAATTCGATTTTAGAAACTCTATATTCCATAACAGACTTGTAGAGAAACTTTCTGTGATCCGATTTGGTTGTCAATCTAATTCAGTTTCTAGAAACATGATTTTCGAGTTCGAATTTCTTATTCAAAACAAACAGAAATGAATGTGACGATTCAATCAGATCTGTTACCGGCAAAATGAGAAGATACAACAAGAAAAAGTACGAACTCCTTGGTGAACGTTTTGATGGCGTTTCTGGCAATTGAGGTAGGAGGATAATTATTAGATATTCGTCATTTGCATAAACAGTGTTCAAAATACCATATTAATTTATTGATCATAACTGTTTATCTAATTGTTCACATTTGAGATTCTCTTCAGATTCGGTTCTTCCAAAATATCCAAAATTTAATGGATTTTTTCTTGATTTCACTTGGATAGATAAATCATGGTCTCTTATAGTTCGAGTATTTCGGTATTGGTCAGGAACCATGAGGAAAAACATTTCATTAGGTTGATTTAACTTAACAAACCACAATGAAATGAATATTATAAAACAAAAACACAACCTTCTCTCCCTTTTATGATTTTAATCGAAATTATTCAGTAGGTATATACCAATTACCTACTATTATTGCTTTTTCCAACAAATCTTTTGGATCATAGAGTAGAATATTGATTGGTCAAATTCGATTTTAGAAACTCTATATTCCATAACAGACTTGGAAAAACCCTCTGTGATCTGATTTGGCTGTCAATTTAATTCAGTTTCTGGAAACATTTTCGTTTTCGAGTTCAAAATTGTTATTCGAAACAAACAGAAATGGATGTCTGTGTCTATTCAATCAGATCTGTTACCTCCAAAATGAAGAAGTACGCACATTTTAAGTGGAAAATGAAGTGAGACTATAATTTTTTTTTGGTGAACGTTTTGATGTCGTTTCTGGCAATTGAGGTAGGAGTAGAAATATAAGATATTCATCATTTGCATTTTAATTTATTGATCATCACTGTCAATATGATACATTTGTTAATTGTTTACATTTGAGATATTCTTCAGATCCTGTTGTTCTTCCAAAATTTAATGGTTTTCTTCTTGATTCAACTTGAATAGTATTGGATAAAACATTTCCTGAAACCTGAAAAGAAAACACTAGATTATGGGGAACCTGAAAAATAACCGTAAAATGGCATATAGTACAAGCTAAATGCTACTCTCATACACGAAATATGACTCGTCAAACTTTTATAGCCTACTTGTTGACGTATTCTGTTGATCGGTCGTTTCATATTAATGTTATTAAATCGATTGTATCGAACAACGATAAAACCCTATTGCAATCTTTCTTAGCTACTGAAATTAGCCGAGATCGATCTACGAGGAGCAAACGTTTCTAGCATAAAAAATGAATTATTCATTCATCTCGAAGCGTGCATAATTCGACATCGATTACGACACTGTATTATATTATAACGGATGAATTCATCAATCTAAGCCAGAGTCTTGTTCGCACAAATTACACAGTTCGAAACACTGGTTAACTGTTCCATTTCAGTTCGGCAGAATTGAGATCTGATAAGGTAATAAGGCGGATCGGGAGAGAAATGGCTGAAAGGCGCGCGTATGCGACCTATTCAACTGGTACTCGGGTATCATTATTGGACATTCCAATTTGTTATGCGATTCGAAGTGTAATTTCGCGATCGAGATAGGGAATCTGGGCTAGTTGGGACACGCGATCGTATATCCGGATCTGATCTCGGCGAGGAGAAAGGTCCGCTTTTTTTTCTCCAACCCCTCATTGTGCTGGAAGTTCATTGGCTACGCTACACCCACTCATAGACGTTTTACCTGCCATGATTGTCACCTGAAATGTACCTGGTCGGATAACTGGAAGATTGGAAAGCATCGACATGAAATATGTTGAGCCTTTCTGCGTTTGTTGAAATTCGTCACTAAAGCGATTTTAAAAATTTCATTTCCGTTATATTTTCAAAAATGCAGTTGAAAACTTATCCCTAAAATATCATTTCGAGGGTTCTCGTTATTGCCGTGGAATTGGCGCATCTGTTTTTATACAAACATTCACATGCCCCACATGTGCCGTATACCGCGTGAAAATTCACCCTCTCAGTGTTGAATCGAAGGTATCTAACCGTTACAGCCAATCGATCCTCCCGTGGTATCGACAGGGTGACAGGGTAGATCGGGCTGTTTCCGCTAGACCAAGTCGAAATTAAATTCTCCTCGAGAAATGGGATACCGACCCTCGGATAGGCTTCGATTTACATCCGCTCCTTGACGTTGTTCGTCGTAAGACACTCAAATCGCGGATTTCAACCAGTCAACATTATCGGATTTCTTTTCCTCTTGTGTTCGCCGTACGATCTCCAACAGTCTGAACGGTATACGTTGGCCTCTCGTCGATTTGACTGTGCCTTTGAATGAATGAGGAAGAACAGCATTCTTCTGGTAGAAATACGATCAGATTATTCGAAGAATTGATTGTCAGCTCACGTGAAGATTGTAGATTTTAAGGGAGGTTGCGTTGCACTGCGACCTTCATCATGAACTTCAGTCCCATTTCTGATAGCTCATTTCGAACCATCTTTATGCTCAGCATCGTAGTGAATGTTTTCTCGATGCTCGATGCCACACAAGATAAAGATTTGTGATATCTGTAATGAACTCCAGTGCCCTAGTTTCGCACTTTCTGATAGCTCCTACGAGCTCAATCTGAAGACCAAGACGGCTGTTTACTGAGCAGTGGTCCTTCCAACGCTTCTTTACGGAAATGAAAGCAGAACTCCCTACAGGCGGCACATTAAGCAGCTTGAACAAACGCAACAACGTCATCTAATACAAATATTGCACATCAGATGGTTCCACAAAGTTTCGAATGCAGAAGTCTTGCAACGCGCGAGCTGTACGACAATTGAGATTCAAGTAACGAGGGCCCGACTCAGATGGAGCGGCCACGTTCTGAAGATGCAAGACACAAGACTCCTCAAAATAGCTCTGTACGGCGAATTCACAGAGAGAGCTCGGAAACCAGGAGGCTGTTCAAGGATTTACTGCATCAATCCCTAAAATCAGTTACTGCAAATCATAACTGGTAACAACTAGCGTTAGACAGGTCACAGTGGAGGTCTTTGGTACATAGTTATAATGGAGACTCGAGAAGGATACAGCGGCGGCCAGATCTGGTTGGTGACTATCCATGCCCTGAGTGTGGAAGGATCTGCAGGTCACGGTTGGGTCTCTTCAGTCACAGGAGGGCACAGTCGCAAGTAGCCCTAAGAAATCATAAATTTGATCGCACCGATAGACTTTTTGTAGATTTATTCTCGGTAACGAGATTCAGCAATGAATGAATGAATGAATAGAGCTCCATTGATGTAAACACAAAGACGAAAATAAGGATTACGTATATCACGGAGTATGAACTTCGATAAACTGCCCCAAACTTCGGAGCCAACATCTCGGATCCTTTTCATCCAGCAGGACAACTCTGGGGTGGGTGAAACGAAAAACGTTCCGAGCGAACATCATCCCAGATTTCGGGTCTGGGAAGACTCACGATCACGGGGTAGAAAGGGGGAATCTGCGTTGAAATGTATTGGCTTCCGGGCGAAGGCGCCTCGCATATTTCAGTCTCCGATCGTCGAATATTTGATTCCGGTCTAGAATGGCGGGTTATCATGGCAGCCCGAAGAGGTGCATTCGCCACGATCCGTGTATCTGATCGTAGAACGGCAATGTCATCAGCTTGTTGAATGCTTCCTCGACATTTCCAATTCTTCTCTGTCGGTTTTGAGATGCGGGGAAATAATGACATTGTACTTCTGTATATATTTGCTTCAATTTATATTCGGAGGGAATGGTCGATTTTCTCGAAATCGAAGAGAGGAACGCCTTGTCCCTTTTTCTCTTTTCTTCGTGAAAATTGTATATTTTCAGTTCTGTTTCAATACATAGGTGATTAAATTCTTCTGTCTGCGAAACTTCGTTTCGCATTCAATAATCATCGCGGAGTGTTGATCTGAGTTTTACCTGGATCGATGCAAATGAAATATTTCCCCTGACAGAGATATTTATGCGCCGGTTTCGACTCTGCAAATAAAATAAATCTTGGGCATCATAAATTCCGTGGAACTTTTAGAATTCTTGGCAATATTGTGAACCGACTGAGAGTAATGGCTTTTATACTTCTTCTAACAGGTGCATAAAAATGCATGATTATACTGACGTTCTTCGTTTTTCTTCCGTGCTTTGTTCAACTACCTGTTTATTTATGTCTGTACTTCATCATTCGCGAAAATGAATGGCGAAAAGTGTACAAGCGCATTTGTTCGATCTGATTAAATTGAAGGATAATTTTTCTTCGAGTAGTCCAATTACAACTAACTGACCGTGAAATTTGGCCAACTTCTGTCTGTTTGGAGGTCGGTACTAGTATTAAACTCAATCAATACCCACTGGTACTACCCAGAGATCACGTGGGTCTATCAACAATGTTTCCATACATGTGTCAGATCTGGAACTTATGTGATGTAGTATCATTTGTCGCAACATTGTTTTTCCTTGTTTTAAACTCATGAAAATTGGGATTTTCCCTAATTTTTCAGTAGAAAGTAAACAGATCCGTTCAAGCAAAAACGCGGTTCGTGAATTTTTCAATGGTGCTGCAGTTCCATTGACTGTTAAGCGATTCCTTGAATGCATTCTTTAAAAACAGAATGTGGAGACTATACCAGACAAGCTGAGATAGGTTTTCCCAAAAGTTTACCATCAAACTTTCATGTTACTTCGACTGTCGAAGCAATGAAGCGTGTACGGCGCCATATTAGAATTTTCTGCTTTTGTCGAAATACCCCTAGTCTTTCTGGCAACGTTTGCGGTAAGATCCGGAAATTGGTGCGAGGCTTAATGTTCGGCAAGTTATATCAACTGTAATTAAATAACTTAAGCTTGAATTTAGAGTGAATCGTAGCCAAACAGATTTACATTCAATTATAAGCGATTCCCTTTGGAGCGTGCACTATTACTCCACAAATTCGGGTAAGCTCCCCCCATTGTTATGTGCACTGGTTGTTCCTCGGGGACACTTTCAATTCTGTTCGTTCGTTCTTGCGTCTATGGGTCGAGACTGACATCGAGAGGTCCTGACGTTGGACGTTTTTAATTCAGAGGGATTCACGACAGAAATTGGTTTCCTGGTATATTTTCTAATCCATATAAGAGTTTTTCGCTCAGCTTCATTGTCAGACATTGTAAACAAGCGTAATTGAAAAAATTATTTCAGAAGTAGTTATTTGAAAGTTTTCACAAAATTGATCATTTGAAATTTTGTTAAAAATTTTGGAGGCGCCGGGCATCGATCCCGGTACCTCTCGCATGCTAAGCGAGCGCTCTACCATCTGAGCTACGCCCCCTGATATTGGAAAAGACAGTTGCTTTCTTCAAAAAATGGCCCAGATAAAACAGAACGAAACCGGACTAAATGGTCTCTGTCCGGAAATCACGCCTACCCCAGAAATTTGAACAGCAATATTGTCAGTATCGATATTGAAACGGCGATGTTTATAACCACTCCTTCAGAATTTTTTTCGATCGACTGTTTGTGAGTAGATTCGTTTAGATATTTAAGCTGAATACATAGTTCATTATACTTGGAATCGTTCAGACTGTTGACTGATGGATAAGAGAATAGTTTGATACTTGGGGTAAGATTTGGGTATTGTTCAATCGAAAATATATACCGACAAAAAAAAGTACAGTGCAACTCTCTGTACGAGAAGAGCAACGAAATTTGCACATTCCTTTGCAGAAATTAATATCAGCATCCGTGCAACGGGACTCTCGAATTAAATCGGGAAGACCGGGTCGGGAATTCACGGGGAGCGTGGAAAAGATACAACAAAACGTCCGAAACGTGTATCTGTCCCTTTAACTCGCAATTTCAACGACCCGTTCATAAACTCGCATCCCATTTAATGAAATTTTTTTGCCAACGTTTCAACAATAAAACAAGTTCAAATTCAAACTAGGTGTGTAATGAAATTTTATGCTGGACCCGGCCCAATTCGCTTAGATTGGTTAGATACGTATTTCGTGTCTAGTGGTTGTTGAAAACGCCTGGTTTTCGTGAGCCGACACGAATTTTTTTTTTCGCCTGCCTTTTTGATTCACCTGGTTCGCTGTGGAATAGACCACTATCTGTATACGCAAGAATATTTAAAACTCTGAATTCATGCACCACGAATGCACAAATTATCCGGTTCCGAAAAACGGCCAGTAGGTATACATTAATTTACATAAATTTTCGATAACTTTCTATTTGTAATCGAAGTAAATATATGACATTTGCACGCGAAGAACACTTATGGTGGGTTAACGAGTTTCTAAGTACTAAGACCTTCCTTTCTTAGGAAACTGCGTTAACCCCCATCAGTGCCATAATGCATTGAATGGATGTAAAAGACTAAAGCATACTTCAATATGATAGTCAACTTATAAGTTTTATTTTACACTTATTTATCATATATTTTGATAATACCGCTTTAACATGACCTCTTTCACACTAATTCGCAACAGTTTTTCAATCTGAGTTATTCCAATTAATTATCAAGAATTGATGATTCCCATACAAAACGTTCGCCCGAGCAGGGACTTGAACCCTGGACCCTTGGATTAAAAGTCCAATGCTCTACCGACTGAGCTACCCGGGCTTCGATAAACTCGTCATTCATGGCCAACCATGCTGTCATGGAAATATGGGCAAATTCAAAAAAATGTGAATCTTCTCCGACGACGTGTAGACTGTTTCAACTCCCGTTGGAGACGCCACCCCAGAAAATAAAGCCAATATTGTGAAAATTCGCCCCTCGTTTCGCTCCCAATCGATGATAATTAGCATCACTTGTTTCTCGATCATGGAACAAATTGAAATTCCCGAAGATCGCGGAGTTAATTACCGTCGATGAACGAGGGAGCAGAGTGGAATTTCGAGAACGTGTCAGAATTAAATTCGATCATTGTTCGAAGACTTATTCATCTCGCCATCCGGTGAATATTAATTTCCGGGTAGACGAAGGCGTAGTTTTTGAAAAATTTGAAAGAATGCATTTTTCCGTTTCAGATAACGTCAAAATGCACAACACCAACGGCAAAATTGTACGGGCTCTGACCACCACCAGCTTAGGCCAGCACGGTTCCCAGGAATTGGGACGAAACATTATACTCATAAGGAGCTCCAAAGCATCGGATTCTGGCCAAATATTGTTGAGAACGAACGAACCACTGAGGAGCTCAAAAACAAAGTGAGTATCCTACAAAAACCCAAAGTTATGCAGCATATACACTGCGCAAAAAAATTAACGCACATTCTGAAAATCTCAATTTTAATGAAAGTTAACTGTAGATTGACTTTCAAACTTATTTTTTATATTCTCTCGGGAAGGTTTTGAACGAAATAAGACACATTAAATGGGAGAAAAATTCAGGATTTCACCGAATCTTATGTGACAGAGGAGAAATTAACAATTTTCAAAATACTGAAATGCTGATAAGTGATTTAATACTTGGTATTTCCACCCCTTGCGTTAATTACAGCTCGGTAACGACAGATCATACTCAAAATGAGTGATCTTAAAATGTTTTGATCTAATCCTTCCCAGATTTCTCCGAGTTGGATTCCTAAGTCATTAAGAGTAGTTGAATGATTTTCTGAACTTCTCAGCCTTCTATTGAGGTTGTCCCAAACCTGCTCAATCGGATTGAGATCTGGACTTCTTGCTGGCAATTCCATTCGAGAGACTTCAACCTCTTCAAGGTACTCCTGAACGATGCGCGCACGATGGGGTCTGGCATTACCGTCCATAAAAATGAAATTTTCACCAATGTATGGGGCAAATGGCACTACATGCTCTTCAAGAATGTTTCTTATATACTTATCAGCATTCATAGCTCCATGATCAACGACCACTAGGTCTGTACGAGCAGTCAAAGATATTCCACCCCATACCATAATCGATCGTCCCCCGAAACCAGTAGTATTCAGGAAATTGCACTGAGCATATCTTTCATGTGGACGTCTGTATACAAGGGAACGTCGATCACAATGGTAGAGGCAGATTCTAGACTCATCTGTGAAGAGAACTCTTTCCCAATCGGCCTCTTCCCAATGGATATGCTCTCTCGCAAAATCCAAACGCGCCCTTCGATGGGCTGGAGTAAGAGCTGGGCCTCTTGCCGCGACACGAGGCCTTGAATCATATTCTCTGAGAAGATTTCTTCTTGCCTGAGTGCTAATTTACACCTCATAAGTTTGATCAAGCTGAATTTGAAGGAGGCGAGCGGTTGCAAACCGTTGTCTCAACGAAGAAACTCTCAAGTAACGTTCTTGAATGGCAGTTGCTACCCTGTCCTGGTCTTCGGACATTCATACCTTTTCTCCCTGAATCGCTGCAACATTCTGGACACACTTGTATGGGAAACTCCAAACCTTTCTGCAATTCTTGTGTATGTCCACCCTTCTTCTCGCAAAACTACCGCTTGGGCACATTCCTCTTGGGTCAAATTGCGTGTTCGGCGTTGCATAGCGATCTAGTGTAGAAAATCAAACGAAAGAAAAACTATTGATCACTAGAATTGATCGAGAACAACTGATTTTAGAATGGAGCCAATACATTCAAAATCTGATAATATCATCTCTTTTTATTCCTGCTGGGAAAAAACATCTGTATTGAAGAAAACCGTTGAAAGTGAATAACATATGCATGCATAATTCTGATAAAAATAATTATCATTGAGAACACCTTCAGTTGTAGAATAAATTTGAGATTTCCATAATGTGCGTTAATTTTTTTGCGCGCAGTGTATATGATTCTTAGGCTAAGATAGTAAATACTCGGAAATCGGACTGCTAGAATCAAGATTTTTCAACAACGCGTCAGTTCTCCACAGAGAATCGTTAGTTTTTCATCAATTTAGATTACTTCATTCTTTTCTTTTCAGCTTGTTGGTGGAAGACGGCGGTAACAGTCAGACCAAACAGCGTCACATCCTGATCCAGCAGAACGACCTCACCGAAGGGGTCCTCGTCCAGTCCGTCAAACGGTTGACGTCCGGCACTCCGATCCTTCTCCTTGGAGGGGGGGAAGGTACGAACGGTCACATCCTGATCCAGACGGGCCCGTCTCCCGCCGAAGAGGCCCGCGTGAACGAGGGCTCGTCGATTGCGGACGAATCGTCGAACAGCGACAACATCTTGGTGCGGGCTTTCGAGGGGATCCACGACGGCGACCCTGGCAAAAACGCGAACGGTTCCTGCATCAAGAGCAGCTCCACGCCGATCGGATCCGGTGAGTTTTTTTTTTTTTAAGATCGTTCCGTTTTCGTTTATCGTCGGGGTCGGAGTTTCGTTAATCTGATGAGAAAGAATAAGTCCGAAACTACATTTTTTCTATCTCGGTAAATTTTATGTCGACGCAATGATTTTGTTCAATTATTCTACAGGGTGAGATTTTGACTCGTACAAATATTTTTACAGTAGATTATTGATGGCGAAAGAAACATTTTTTCCCCATACCATTTTTTCCGATTCGGCCCTGATAAAAAGATATAGCCATTTTAAGTTTTCCTAATGAGCTGTGTCACCCCTGGAAAAACAAAATTACCTTCAGAATAACAAGCTTAATCTATGACACTACACATCTTCGGATCTTTTAAACAGAGTTGTATTCAGCAAAAGTACCCAATTTTTCGAATTTCACAGATACTTTTTAATTTTTGAACATCAAATTACTCGAAAACGGCGCATTATTCGAGAAAATATGAGGAATACTTTCATTTTACAAAACATTCAAATATTCCTTAGATAGCGTCGAAAGTAGTTTCAAGAGTTGGATTATTTGAATTTTTGTTATTTTCATGGTACGCAATGATCATAATGAGAAAACTGGAAGACGTGGGTGATATCTTGTGTTCGAAAAAGATTCATCAAATAAATGAAAGACTAAATTCATTTCATTCGATAAAACCGTTTGTGAGATAAAACTAAGAAAATCTTCTTCTATCTTTCAACAGCCTGTATCTTTTAAAGAGAGCCGATTCGGAAAAAATGGTATAGGAAAAAAGTGTTTCTTCTGACCTCAGGAATCTACTCTTGAAATATTTGTACGAGTCAAAGACTCATCCTGTATAATTGAGTGATTCCCACTTTAAAATGTTGTTGTAAATATTTGATCTTTTTTTTTTGTAAATATGCTTGGGCAGGGCGATTAGTATTTTAAGCTGTGGGCTCTTTGATGAAAGGAAATGTACAGCGTGTCCTAAAATTCTAGATATGACGTCATCGATATATTTTTTTCAATGCCAATCCTAAATTCCGATTTTCTGACACTCTTCGTTTCTTTCAAAACTCACAAACTAATAGATATCCTCTTAAATCTTTTCTCTATGCGATTTTACTCTCTTTACCTCAAATGAGTTGATCAAATCTTTACAGAATAACCAGATAGGTCGCAAGACCGACATATACAGCGCACAGAATAAACACTATACAAAGAAAACGGTTTTGTTGAATTGATATGGCCGATACTTGATGAAAATCCATAATTGGATTAAAAAATAACGAAGCATCTAACTCTACTACTGAAAATCTAGATGGGGGGTGTGATGACAGTTCCAGAACATTCAGAGTAATTTCAGAGCAGGTACCAATCGAAGGATCGGTCGTTAAGTACAAAAGAAGCTTCTCTTAGTGCTAAATGAAATCTGTATTACTCCATAGTATCGAAAAGTATCATCATCCCTTAGATTTAAACGTTTTCTGATTCTTTCACATGCAGTTTTTATAAAAAAAATAGCCAGCAAACAAATCGAGGAAACTGCCAGTAGTTTATAATTAGTAAATTCTTATTTTTGTGGATTTAGCTGCGTGTTTTCCTTAAGGCGAAAACACAGAAGATAGGATAAATTTATTCCGACCGGAGCGCGTAATCCGTCACAAACAATAACGGCGGTGGCTCGGACGTCCGAGATTATATCTCCAGTTCCGGAATATATCGATGTCGGCCTCCTCCTCCAAACCAAACCCCTCCATTTGTTCCGGGATGTATTTCCAGACGCACAGAGCGGCGAACGTTCCGACAGCCGATAAGACGGGCTCCAATCCTTCGGAATCCTAAAGAGCCAACCTGTCTGGACTCGAACTCCGGGGATTACTGTTTCGGATTTTTCATCCTCGCCTCCGGGGAGATTAATCGCCGCCGCTCTCCTCTCCCCGCCGATCACATATCTAATGATTCTATTTTTTTTTTCTTTCTTCGGCCCTTCGAACGCTCGCAGATTGTGGATGAAAAGGGCCAACAGAGAGCAAGAACGTACGAGAGTCCAAATCAGCGTTGTTTAAATGAACGAAATGGGAGAAATTAAAGGGATAATCTATACAGGGTGAGACTTTGACTCGTACAGATATTTCAACAGAAGATTCTTTAGGTCAAAAGGAACACTTTTTTCCCATAGAATTTTTTCAGATTCGGCCCTGATAAAAAGATATAGTCATTGTAAGTTATCATAATGACCTGTGCCACCCCTGGAACAACAAAATTACACATCTTTTAAACAGGGTTGTATTCAGCCAAGTACCCAATTCTTCAAATTTCACAGATACTTTTTAATTTTTGAACATCAAATACTAATAATCTTCTTTTCCATTGATATGAAAATTTCTTCATCCTCTTTCCATTTCGAAATAATATTAAGACAAAAAAAAGAGCAGAAAACGAGAAAGAAAGTGAATAATAAAGCTTTCATCAAAACTTATTCAAAGACTTGATGATCAATGAAGAAAAAAATAAATAATCATAGGTACATAACTTGTCCTTTAATTGCACTTTGAGGAATATCATCTCTGCGTCAAAAATCTTCTGCTGATCTTGGTGGAGGATCATCCTCGTCGTTAGAAATGCCTTCAGTACTCAAAATAATAATAGTCAAATCTTGCTTTTGAGTGGGAGGGTCTATCGACCAGGTCCAGTCTTCCAAGTGATGATTCTTCTTTTCTTCAGTTGTTCGAGGAACGTTACAGGACCCTTATGTTGGGGAATCATCTCCCATAGATATACCAGTGGTTATTCAGTAGAAAATTGAAAAAACGAGAAAGAAATTCAAAATACTTCTGACACTTTATTGACAATTTGTCAATAATATTTTTTCATGGTTTCTAAACCGAGCCGATTCGGAAAAAATAGTAAAGGGAAAAAGTGTTTCTTTTGACCTCAAGAATCTACTGTTGAAATATTTGTTCGACAGTTAACATGGCCTACTAAATCGCGGCCTGGCGGATCTTCATGCCCTTAAATTGAAGCCATGCAACCTATTTCGGATTGTTTGGTCATAAGCTATCCTACCGGTATCTTATTGGAATGAGCTATTGGTTCGGGATGCTGTGAAGAAGAGATTTCATCGGGTAATCAACTGTCTTAGCCGATCCGTGACCGATTCTAAACCATCCTGCTCCTCCACCCCCAAGTGTATATGGAGCATATACTACGATACCGATTTCACGCCCTATATACATACAAAACACCAAATGAGTTGAAACATCCCAATATCCCACATACGAACCACACAAAAATATTAATCACCTAGGTTTCTGGTAATTTTATTCAAATTAAGCCATTAAGTGTCATGAGGATCACAATTTGTGTGTGTGTAATACGCAAACGTACGCATCATCACATGGTATGCACAGCAGTACTGAAAATTTGACAGTGCAAAAAACAAGTCTTCCCTCGAACAACCTCTTCAATTTATGAGCGGTGTACTTTCGCTTATGAGCAAATTCTCCATCGTCCCTACACTCGTGAACGTCTAGACGAAGGCGTTTGGGGACCCCATTAACGAATTCCATCAAGGCGCTGTTTGCCCCCCTCGCGCCGGACCAACTGCCGGTGGCCCACATCGACTCGGGAATCTCTTACGACCCTTTAAAATTACCGTGCCGTCGCAGATTTCTGTCCTACACAAACATCGGGACATGTTTATGTGTTTATTGTCGAAACGCAACAACAGCAAGTTAATTGGATAAGTTTCTCCTGCGCCTGTAAATCCGGCGGTGCCCGGAGATGTATACAAGCGTGTCGCGAGAACCGCTGCCCCCTTTGATCTATCCGGACCTGTCGCTGATTAAACACTAAAACCGACCAATTTAAGTTTGTTCGTTGGGGGTCTTCCTCTCGGAACGCCGATCCCTAATTAATACTATCAGTTATCCTGATACAGCAGCATCCAGAGGTTAGAAACAGCGTGGCATCCATTCCGGGAAATACCCAATGGTGAAGATATTGCTGGAAAAGTGTTGTAGAATATTCCAGACCAACTTTCAATAATCTAGAACTCCAAGGTTATTCAGAACAGTTCGAAGAAAATCCTGTATAGAATACAAAGGCTGGCTAGTTCTTTGGGAACTACTCAGCAAGATCTAATCAACAATCTACTACACCTCCTTACAGGGCATTGTCCCCTCAGGAAGCAACTGATCTGAAAGGGTCTAGTAGAAGCTGATACTGTGGGGACAAGGATGAAACTCCAGATCACCTGATGGAGGTTTGTCTGGCTTTTGCAAGCCATAGCAAAAAATGATTTGGACGAGAAACTTTCAGGGGCGAAGAGGTGGTCTCCTTGAAGCCATCACAGATAGTGGGGGAAACTGGATGGCGATCTTTAGAAGACACAGCTGCGAAAACAACTCTGATTGGGGGCACAGTAGATCTTAAGATCTCAGGATATCGAAACCTTCCTTGAAATCTTCAATCCACTGGCAGCGTTGATAACCCTACGCTAATATCCTTGCTGGAAGAAAAGGTTAGAGCTTGTAGAAAAAGTGTCGAATCCCTGAAAACATTCAGGTGCCAGGACATCAGATATTCAAAACAGCGAACAAGCTAATCATATGCATCATAGCTCAGATCACTTTTGCAGATATACAAAGAAAAATATGATTGTGAAGGACACAACTGTGAACAGTCCGAGCCACGGTTTCCCACTCACGTAAAGCTCATCCACATCTGATGCTCAATGTGGAAGCTTACACTGCAGTTTCTGCAATAAAAGATCCCACTTCGAATTTGGCATTCGTTATATCTCGGAAAAAAGCTCCGTCGATAAATATTTCCCGTCGAGTTACCTTTATCACTCAATCCATTCTATCCGAGTCCCCCGAAAAGATGCAATCGGACAAAGTGAACCAGGACTTGGAGGGATAACGCCATCTCCACGTGTATCCTGCCTTGGAAAACGACTTGCCCGAATCGGTGGCCCAATAACGGTCAGATTATGCGGCAGTCTGTCGATTATATTGCTGTGTCAACGTCTCTTTGCAGAGAAGCGCTGATCCAGACCGGATGTAACACCAGATATATATTGATACTTATTTCTAACGGATCCGATGGACTCGAAGACGTAATTGCTTTTATGAAGACGCAGGACGAGTCACCTGGAAGTTAACGGACGTGAAGTTGGATATAGAGGGCGGTATGAATCCGGGGTGTAATTTATGGGCGCTCTTTAGGCGTCGTTTCACTTGCGCGATTTGAAGTAATGAGTTGAGAGGAGTGGGTCTTCGAATGGTCGAAAAGTAGGTATTGAGAATTGGTTCGATTGAAAGGATTGAATAAAAATACTTACCTCGCTATACATTTTGCATCACAAACGGAATTTCTTCTGCGGAGAGGCTGAAATCGTTGTTGTACCAATGAGTGGTCCACCACCCGGTCACTAACGTCTGTTACTTTTCCTCGATGTCCAAGCACCTGTAGATCGTTCCCTAAAGCTGGAGATCACGCTGCTCTGTTTTTAATTGCTTCTAAAACTGTCGTAATTTTCTCAATGTCCTCATGAAATCAGCAATGCCAATGAATCGTTCATAGAGCTATATACCAATTAATTCGTTGAAAGATTTATTTTACCTGTTATTTATTTTAATTTTCACGAAATATGCCTTACTGGCACAGATGAAAATGCATTTCCCTGCTTTCTTGGAGCGTAATCAGGAACGGGACAAATAAATGAAATGACGGATTTAAATATTCCTTTCGTTTCCCCATTGTGGTAATGAAATTATGTTGACGCCGTAAAATTTTTACGTAGCCAGGATATGAATTCGTTCCGCTGGAATTTCTTGTGGACGATTGAATTCATGTCCCTCGCTAAACTACTGGAACGGCGGTCATTTTGATTAGGAAAAAACAAACAATAAACATAAGTATACGTTGACTTTCGTATTATTGAATTCGGATAACATATATTTACGACTGGGAAATATGCAAAACATCAAAGCTCCATTTGTGATAGCGATAAAATCTAAGTAATTTTTGCCTTGGAAAAGTAATGTACTGACATAAGAGCAATAAAAAAAAATAAAACGACCGTAGCGAAAGCGGTTAATTATAAATTTCAACGATTTGAATCCTGCAGGTTTCTCTTTCGGGTAGAAGATGTTTCCAGGGCCTTCTGCAACGTATATGAGAATGATAATTTGGAACATTGAACAAACTTTCGTTATAAGTAACACATCACTCAATATGACTTCTGTGTGTGTTTTTGCTCTCAAAATAGACCTCAGTTTCGGCAATCACATTTGAGACAGATTTCTTTTCCTGGATCACCTTTTTCCTATAGGTATGCCAAAATCCAGATGTCCCTGGGAGAGTACTGTGTGTATGGCACCAATTCAAAGCTTGATTCATCGAATTAAACTGTTGTTTTCATTCACTCAACAGAGGGAATTGTCCTGGTGAACAGCACTCTTTCGTTTGTATATGGGGCATGATATTTTACATCATTTTGTTCTAGCAACTCCTTGTATGTAGTTAGTTGGATATTTCAAGGAAAGTTCGTGAGTTTTCAAAAGCATAGAACATTCAGCCTATTCCTTTTGTTGGCGAGCTATATATAATTTTTTTCGCTGGCGGTTATTCATTTAACTCCCTGGAAATAACTGCGAGAGGAGAGAGAGGGAGTATAGAGCGCCAGAACATAATTCCCTGAAAGGCAGGGTCTCCCACAGTCTTATGCCGACCGAGTCTATGAATTACGAGGAGGAGCGAGTATACCAACACAATGGCCCAAGTCCTGCAGGTGAAATTGGCCGAGGGGCCCTCGGCCATTAGATTTAATTAACAGCGCTTGAACGTTTTACGACCTCCGCTCCGCGGTCCTGAACACCTCCACAATCACTGGTTTGTTTTTCTTGAGAAGCACTTTCCTTGTCGCGTAGTATCGGTCAGTATACTTTTCGATATTTTTTTGAAACTGTTATTATTAAACTTCGTGACTGTTTAAATTTGGAATTAAAAAGGTTGCGACCTATTCGTTCGCGAGATTTGCTATATTTCCTGGACTAGGAGCATCGGGAAAGAATCTACAGTCCCTGGGGACCTCGTTGCGTCCGCTGCCAAATATCCCCGGAAGACGTATACAGTCTCACCGAGAAAATAATAAATATTTCTCAATTTCCAAATTCCGTGCACTCAAGTAAAGCCCGTTCACGTGAGGACAATCTCCGTCTCAAAATCCTGCCATAAATAGTCTGAAGTCGAAGTGGATTATTGAAATAAAAGCTGGTCTCCCCATTGGCCGCCGGGCCCCGCTCTGAATGAAGAGCGTTTATTGCGAAATGGTCCGTTTTATTAAATCCCGGGCATCGATCAGGACGTTAGTAGCCGGATATCCGGTCGGTGAGGTAGGTGTCTGGAAGGAGGAGCCCAGCGACCTGATGTACTTGCACTATTCTTCCGGTTTTATTAGTCGATGGAGTTCGTACGTCGAAAAGGGAGGATTTATTTTTTCGGAATCCTTGAGGATAATTGTCCATGAAAACTAATCTTAGAAGTATTGGGTGTCGGAATCATCCATTAATGACTCCTATTAATGCCCGTTTGCTTATTAATGCATGATCCTTGAGTTATTCTGATAATGTCGTGACTTTCACAATTGAATTTATTTCTGAAATATAGGCGATAAGTTCTCAGTGAAACTGCCATTCCTCATATTTAACATATTTTGTTGAAAGTGAAAGATTTTCACGATTCAGAGTGTCCATGATGCTTATCAAGCTACTGTTCGACTTTTTCGTCAAACAATAAACAATGTTTGATCAGCATATGAAATGTTCGAAGAGCTGAAGTGCCACACAGAACAAAAATTCCAAATGTACAACTACGACTTGCAAGTCGGAATTCTGAGATACATGTCAGAATTCTGAGTTACAAGTAGGAATTCTGAGAGACAAGTCGGAATTTCGACTTGCAAGTCGGAATTCTGAGTTACAATTCGGAATTCTGAGATACAAGTCGGAATTCTGACATACAAGTCGGAATTTTGAGATGCAAGGCAGGAGGAGGGCTAAAATAGTTCTAATGACTTTTGTTTTTTTTTTGGTGGATGAAATGATATTCTATTTTTCTCTTTGGTTGCACCATAGCTGAGCTGTCCCAAAGCTTCGTGCTCAGTGTATTTTTGTACTGCCGAGAATTATGCTCCTGGGAACTTTTCGAATCTTTCTTACTGCTTAGTGATTCGAGCACTTTATCGAAATTCCTACATCCAGTTTCATAATCAAGTTCAAAGTCACTTTAAGTTTCGTTTAGTGTCAGTTTCGGTAGGGTTAAAGAAAAGCTTTAAAATTGCAGGGGCTTTAAGTTTGATTATGAAACTGGTCGTTAGTCCTTAGTAATCCCTATAAAGTGCTCGCGAGAGGCCTTCGGAAATTGTGTCAAAACACGAAGAAGCCATCGACTTATTGTCATTCTATGAGCATATATGGATACTACAGATATATTAGATATTATCATATTATCCTGATTCGTAACGACGAACCCCTCAGAAGCTCTGTGAGCTTGTCAGAATCAATAACGTCTGTTAAAACTTTTGAAAGAAAAGAGGTAGGGGTAGGCGTAGGTAAAGGGTCCAAATGTGCCTATACATGCCTTAAATGAGACAAATTCGTCTACGGAGGGCATTTTGCTCAAATGATTCGGCAACAATCGAATGCAAGAAAGCATTCGACCAATTCTAGCCCCACTACTGTCTTGCATCTCAGAATTCCGACTTGTAAGTCAGAATTCTTACTTGTACCTCTCAGAATTCCGACTAATGTCTCAGAATTCCTATTTGTAACTCAGAATTCTGACATGTATCTCAGAATTCTGACTTGTAACTCTCAGAATTCCGACTAATTTCTCAGAATTCCTACTTGTAACTCAGAATTTTGACTTGCAATTCGGAATTCCGACTTGTAACTCAGAATTCTGACATGTATCTCAGAATTCTAACTTGTAACTCTCAGAATTCCGACTTATATCTCAGAATTCCTACTTGTAACTCAGAATTTCGACTTGCAATTCGGAATTCCGACTTGTAACTCAGAATTCCGATTTGCAAAATGTACATTTGGAATTTTTTTTGTGTGGCACTTCAGCGCTTTCGTACATTTCGAATGGGGTCACTAAAACCGTCTTAACTGACCGTCAGAATGCCACGAAATATCGACCTGTTCTATTTGAAGGTCAGTACTACCTAGGAATCACCTGGGTCTGTCAACAATGGAACACAAAGCTTTCACAATTTGGGATGTTCAATAATAATAGGAATAAAACGTTTATTGTCTAAAAAACTTGTTAATTACTTGAAGATTTTGATTTGAGGTTCACTTAAACCATGAATTCCATTTCTTTCAGTTATTGTATTGAATCTGTTGCGTTTATTTCTGAAGTTTGATTATGAAGAAAGCACGGCCGACTCGGAATCGGTTTCAATCCTTCGTTACGGTCCTGTCCGCCGCGTTTCCCAAATTTCGCGTGGCCATTTTTCTCGGCCCCTCGCCCTGGTACGAGATGTCGCAACTCCGACGTCGGTCGGCTGTTTGGGGCCTCTCTTCCGCCGCCGTCGCCGACACGCAACCTCGGACCGCCACCTTCACTGCCGTTGTGTGGTCTCGGCTTGCATAATTCGCCGCATTTTTCGTGCCCGGTACCGGAGTTTTTCGCCCCGTTAAACCCGATTACCCTCTCGCGTTCACGACCGTCGTAGTCGGGCGATTCGGAAAAATTGCCGGAAAATCGCTGTTTCTGATCTCGTCTACACGCGCTAATCAGACACTCTGACACACGGTTACGTTGCGATATTTTCGCCACGATTTTCCGGTTTTTCCGAACGCGAGCGTGCTGCCACAGTTACCGATTGCTTTTTAGACGCATTCCACTCGGATCGGCGTCTTTTTACGTAGTGAACGTCGAACACGAATCGTAATATCGAAACTTCAGTAGGGAATCGATAAATTGGACATGGAAATATCGATATTTGCATCTTCCGGGAAGTTCGACAGGTGGCTATCTTAAAGATACCACTAGAACAAACAGTAGGCGCATAATCTTATCTTTCATTGTAAATATGAGAATGTTTGACAGGCCATTTTTCAAAATAAGGGCATATCAGACCAGGTATTTCTTCACGAATCATTTTCCAACAAGGAATCATCTCTTGTATTTTCCACTGGGAATACGGAATAGGTATAGTTTGAAGAGGACGTTTTGGATCTTATCTTTTCAGAGTGGTGAAGTCCTGGAGGATTTTTCTTTCAAAACCTATCTTATCAACGCACGAAATAACTTTCTATTCATTTTCATGAAAATAACAAAGTTGGGATCACAACTCTAGCCTGTAAACTAACGGTCAGAATGCCATGAAATTTTGACAAGTATCGTTTGAAGGTCAGTACTACCCATCAGAATTCACTGGGGTATGTCAACAAACTTGCTATTTATATATGTCAGACACATGTAGATGTGTTTGGATGTACAACATTTGAGAGCTTACAGTGAGCGGAAGGAAAGAAATATTCCTGCTGTGTAAATGGCGGTACGAAATGGGAATTTCACGTGGAATGATTCATTCCGCGTAATCAAACTGGACGTATAACGTTCACATAAAATGCATTTTCTTAGTTGGCGTACCCGTCGGCGAAATTGTCTACAGTTCCGTATAATAAAGTAATTTCATTTGCTTATGGAAATATGCGTGCTCCGCGAAACTGCATTACCTAAACGAATGACCGTCGAAAGTTGAGAGAAACGGCGCGTCCAGCTAATAAAATACGGTTCACCTATTCAAGTTTCGAATACACCCTGCTCGCTCTATTCCACATACCGGAACGTGGGGGGGTCATAAAAAATTCGTACGCCGAAAATAGACGAATATTATGAAAGTGGAGCGTTTTCGCGATATGTAAAACTCCCATATCTGGCATACGCCATTGGCGGGAATCTAGGGGTGTGAATGATTAATCGATATATCGCGAATTGTGGGAAAGGAGGTCAGATTTTCATCAAAATAATCGATAAGATAAGATAAGAATTATTCATCATGTCATATTGGATAATTCCAATCTTTCGTTTCTAATTGTTTTTAAGGCTATGGGTTAACAATGTTTAAGTGAAAAGTTTTTTGTTGGATAGGACCTTCTGAAGTATAAGCCAATGGAGAGATTCCCTCAGTTATAGCAGAAAAGAAAAAGCAGATATAGGGAATGACGGGCGCTTCAGCTCTAGGCATTATTCACACAAATTCGATACCAACCTTTAAGCTTCAACCTTCCACTTTCTCTATACAGCCTCGGAAACTTAAAATAATTCAGAAATTTTAGGATAATCGTCGATATCGATACATGTTTCCACCCCTAGAAACGAGGCGAGATATACGATCTGGAATCCTCGCAACGAACGGCTCAAATCGTACGAAAGATGCCATGTTGAGACACAATTTATCCAAATCAATTCAGCGAAACCGGGAACAAAGGGAGGAGGACTGTCGTGAGAACGAGCTCGTAAACGGCTGTGGCATTGCTTAATTATGTCTCGAACTCACATGTTTTCGCGCACTTTCTCAGGATTAATTTATGCCCGAAACATCCAGCCGACCTCGTTCATACCGTGTACCCTCTCTCTGAATTTAATGCGCCCGATATCAGGTCCCCGCGAGGCCTAAAACGTGAAATACGAATTCGTTGGAAATTATCCGCTATATACAGAACTGGAATAGAAGAATCAGTTCTCTGGAAAAAGTGTTGTGGCTCATCTATTGTTTGTTCTTGTGGAAAAGCGACAGGGTTGAGTATAGTTTGGCGATTGAAACAGACTTTTGAGTCCAATGAGCACGTGAATTGGATCACTGGGGATCTGTACTGTTCAAAGATGGCTGGTATGCGTGTTCGGCTGTCCAAAAATCGCAGATCAGTTCAGGAAGTTCATTCGTTCAGAAGTTGCTATAGGTCCCCCAGTAAACGTCTCCATGAAGACAATTTAACATCGAGACGCTTGGCAAGGAGAGTTCCACTCGCACAAGTCCCAAAAATTTCAGTTGGCAATTGGTGGTTAACGCTTAACATTGTAGCATCTTGAGAGATGACAACTGTGTTTTAGTTCAAATTTATAGTACTTTCACCTACATCATTTCATAGTTTTCTCCGTGAGTAATAAATACGAGTCAATTATACGAAATTTTGTAGTGCACAGCTGCCAAATTCGCTACCTCAATCAGCCGTCGCTAGGGGATGCGGGAAGATTGGCTTTTTCCGCGCGTCTGGTAACGATCACGGATTTCCCCCCAGAAAACCCGATACCGAATTGTTTCTCCCCAACCCGGTACAACGCGTTTTTCTCCCCTTCGCCCTCTGGAGGTACAAGACGGTCTGGATATATCATTTTCCGGTTAAGATGTATGCAGGTCGTGCCTCCGGTTAACCACTTGTTTCCGCGAGGCGCTGAAAAATCTAATTTAATCGTAAGAATTACGAGACGCGTTGAACACGACGAGGGCGAGGGTAAGATTTGTCGGGTTACGCGTGACTCGATTAGCGCCCCGGTATGTCTCCATCGGGCTGACAGCTCATTTCTCGGAGATGCTGTTGCTTCTGCTTCTTCATACCACGGTTTGCATATGATGTCTCGCGAGAGCATCCTCGTGTGTGCCTGCGATGAATCGGAATGTATGCTTTTCGAAAAATTGGAACGGAAAAGGGGGTGATATACAGCGGTTAGTTTGGAGTTAAGGGTTGTCGAGTCCGTGTTGGTGGAGACTAAAGGATGATGATGTAGGGTTCAACGTGTTTACGGAGATATTAAACCGGAGAAAAATGCAAAATTTTTGTTGAAATGCGCCTCCATAGCTCACAATATTGCCTATGATACAAGAGCTTAGGGAGAAACCCCAGTCAAAGAACCGTTTCTCCCGTAGTGGATTGTAAGAGATGAAACTGTTTATAAAATAAGCTGAAGGACATCTCGCACTCCAAAAATTGATCCTTTCCTCGAAGAAAAAACAAGATTCAGGCAGTCTTCCCCAAGTAACCACAAAATTTTATCTGAAATAATAAAAAGCAGAAAAATGTGAGATCATCATTTGTCATCACAAAGAATGCTTTCAGCAACGAATTTTTTCGATCGAACATTATCTCCAGTGCTCGAAATGCGATTCGAAGTTTACAGAACCTGCTGTCAGCCTCTATCTCCAAGCGAATAAGAACAAACTGTAGCGTCCAGATTAAGATAAGTCATAATGAACTCGGGAGATTAATTTGCATGAAAAAGATCGAGAGGACTACAGGAGGAGGGACACGGGACCTAATCGGATAAGAATCAAACAATCGACTAATTAAGTCTTTCAGTACTTGTCCGGAACCGAAGAGCCGGTAGTGGAATTGAGTCAATTAAGATTCTACCGACGAATTTCACGAATTCCAAGCGGGCGGCCGACAAAAATTCCAAGTCAGCTCTCCATTGTTTCCGGGTACGGTGTCGGAATGGTAAAAACCGAAATTGAATTGTTATTGAAATAGAGAGGAAGCATTTTTCGTTGATTAACTTTTATGTCCGCGTTAATCTCTCTTCGTTCTGTCAGAATTAAGAGGAGGAGAGTTTATGGATTGGCCAGCTGGCGGATTACGTTGGGTTTATTTCCATGCCAGTCCGCAGACACTAAACATTCCGCAGGCGATACGATTTTTTATGACGTTCTTGATTTTTTTTTCTCGTTTTACGACGTTTATGATTTAGGACATAATTCGTATTCACCTGGTTTATAGGGAAGAATTAGGTCGTTGAATAGTCGTTATATATGTACTAATGGAGGTTTCTGATTGGGATTTTTGTTGCTGTCGTTATGTACGTATTTAACGGTTGAGGAATGATTGACGAATCACTATTTGAGGTATGGTATGGCTCTATTATAGATGGAGAACACACGTTTGAAATTTATCAATTTGCAAGGCTTCAAATGCAAGGCTTTTTTCTAAACACTGATCTATACGACGTCGATAAACCGGCATTGATTACCTGCAATAAACGTGCTCCATAAAGTGTTCCGGAATTACCTGCTCAAAACTTTAGAAATCGAATCAGTTTACGAGTCCATCTTAAATCCTTCAACCTCGTAAAACGAAAAATACCAATTTAACCTTCCTGATTTTACTATGGTGGTTTGCGTAAAATAAACTGCATCAGTTGAGAAGAATGCAACTGGAAGTGAGACGCGCAGCTGCCATATTCGTTGAATGAAATATTCGATATATCTTGAGATTCATAAGGTTTTAGCCTTTAGCACTATTCCCCGACACTTTCCTATGGGGTCGACCAAAAATTTTACGGACAAATGTAAATCAAGAAAAAACCATCACTCATAGCATTTTTCTATAGAACTAATAGCAGAGTGAGGCTATTTCATCTTAAAAAAAAACTGACTAATCCGAAAACTACAACCGGAAAACTTGTGAGCCTAAAATATCGATCTAGCACTCGAAACTGATAATTCTTCCGGTAGGAACTTTTTATTTTCGCCTGGGATCGGAGTAAGTAGTCAAGCCTGCCTTACGCCGCCATTTTCATGACCCACTCGGTTTTACGGCCGTCTTCAATCGTAAATCAGCTCGATGTGATCTTCTTCCGGTCTACGGACTACGCAAAGACGCTTCGCCCTAAATAATTTATCGTTTTCTCATATCGACGGAGACACCGGAGATCCGAATTGCTTCGGACCACTCGAAAATCGAATCGCCATCGCCATTTTTCATCCAGATCGACGTGTGTTCTATCAGAATAGGCTAATTCGCTAGATTATAGAGTGGTGAAACATAAAATCTGCAGAATGGATATGCTATACTTGCGAGATTCATTATTTCCAATAAGGAACCCCAACTGTGAACAAAGAATTATATTTCCCTTTAAAAATCTCGAAAATATTGATCGAATTTCACTCAGTTTGATACGGTCCAACGCATGGCTTCAGCTCAGTTAGTTGTTGAGTTATGAAATATTAAATTTCGTATCACACAATTCATAAATACGATTTGCCCTTATTATATGGGGACAACATATAATCTATTGGATTATGCGGTGTTAACTGCTGGCGTGAAAACTGATTAGATCGAGCCAAATGACCATTTCGTTATAGAACACATGTTTAATTTTGTACGATAGGTGTAGAACGAAGGAATAAAATCTGAACTTCAATTATGAATAATTTACCAAATGCCACCAACTATGTAAACTTAATCTACGAGAGTAATTCATCATTAATGCTCCTAAAAATTAACCAAACTCTAATTAGGGGTTCCAACCGACGAAACAACCCTCCAGAAAGTTGCCTCTAGCTTTTCGTTGTTGTTCATGATGTTTAGGTTTATAAGATGTTGTCGAATTCAAGGTGCTTATTATTCCTGAATGTGTGATGTTATGGGTTTGTTGGGGTAACCGGTATTTAATTATAATATTTGTAATAGCTTGGAAACGTCTGTGAAGTTAGAGGTGAATTGAATATTTTTCAGTGAACCTTGCCGAGATTTTTGGTTCTGATACATAAGGTTATGGTTGATATTTGTCATGATTTCCTCAAGTTCTCGAGAAGCAATTCTTCCAGTAATAAGTCTCGGAGTTTCATTGATCTCGGTGCAACCGTTCGGTCTTGACGAATTTTTAAACTACCTCATCTTTTTAAGATTTTTTCTGAATTCAACTTTCGACATGCGTAACTCTCAAAAAAATCATGGTAGATCTGAATGTGATACATATACTCAAAGAGCAACCCCTTCTTGAAGTAAATATTCGAAAAATACCTACAGCTTTACAGTGGCCACTTGAAAACAGTTCTATCCTGATCTGATAATATGACTTTTTTTCACACCAGTACATCGTCATCGAGTCCGACCCTGTTTCAGTATGAAGCACGAAGAACTAGCGGGGGATCACCCACTATGCGGTTGTTATTATCATCGTTTTCGTGTTGAAATATCCGGATAATTGAATTTCCTGAGAAAATAACGACCAGACGGCACTAAATAAGAGAAAATCACGGTCCGGTGACAAAATAATGAGCTTCACGAAATAGGGGATGACCGGAAATGTCTGAAATGAAATAGTTCCTTATTTAAAAACAATTTGCGGTTCCGGCCGCGTCTGAGGGGGCATGCTTGAAATTATACACGTCGTCGACGTCTAAAAATGCTTCCCCGTTTTTGGGTGCTTTACGATCCTGATCAGCGTGTATAATTTGCATAACTTAGAGCGATCATTTTCGGTAATTTCAGTGTCCGTGAGTGTTTTTCTTTGACGACCGCATATCGTGGATATAATATTGGGCCGCGGATGTAATTTTGTTTTTTTTTTTTGTAGATTTTTTTCAGGGAGAAATTATTGTTTTCCGGTTGTGCTACTTTTTTTCAGTATACTTTGACGAAGTTGGAACTTTGTCTCGAGTTTACCTCACTGTGGAATGGGTTGTGTGAATCATGGTTTATCATGACCCCTGAAAAGAATAATCCATAAAAATATTTGGTGAGAATTAACTGTCGAAAAAACCAAACGGCCCGAAAGATTCGATTAATTTACATTGGAAGGTTTCATTATTTCCGATTATGAATGAATTTAGCAGTAAAAGCTGATAACATTTTTACAAACAGCTAACAAATCTACTCATGTTTTCTTCAATAGTATCCGAGAATTACCTTGTTTATATAAATGTGTGAGTCTAGAAATAGAACGACTTCAAATAGGTGCCTCTTTTCCGCTCTATTATTGTATTGCATCTTATTCATTCTAATTTTAGAGGACCTGTTCCAAAAAGGAACAGTGTCTACCGTTCCAGTAAACCCTGTAACCTTCCGATCGAAAATAGATTTCCAATTAATTAATGTAACTCTACGTGCATTTGGCAACCGATCAAGTTGTTCGATCTATCGGGGATTACCTTGGTTTTGGTACAGTTCGTAGTTCATCGAGATAACAGATGTTTTCCGTGTGAAAGGTTTAGTTATGATGAAAATAAAAGTCTATTGTGCCTTCCACCATCTATAGGTCCATCCTACAGTGCCAGAGTTGTATCGAGGAGAGGTTACTTTCTCTCTTCGTCCATTATTATGTAATTTGGAGTTTCTTTCACCTCCCTACAGAATCTGAACTCGTCAGTTTCTGTTTTTTTTTTTTCATTAGGTGTTTCTTGAAGAGTAGGTTTGTGGTATGATTGAAAATGATTCATTATTTCACAGTTTCTATGTGAGCCATTTGAAATAATGTCAAACAATTACATTTTTCAACCGACAAACAAGGTCAAATCCTTCTCCCTTTACGAACAAAACAGTTAAAATATTCGGTTAATGTGTTTTTCGTTCAATCCGGCGCTACCTTCAAAATGATCCTTCCGTTCGACCCCATGCAGGGCCGTTTTCGATTCGGGGGTCCGCTTCCGGCAAGTTCAAAGCGTGTCAGTAGACCTTCGACAAGTCGAAATGTTGTGCGAGTCCAGGTGCCTCCGTCATGACCGGGAGGGTGCGCACCACGAGGCCCTCCCGTCGACGGCGTCTCCAGAAGGACGCCAGTCGTCGCTACGCCGCTCTCGCATACGGAAGCGCCGCGATATCCGGCCAGACCAAGCACGTGATCGTCCACGATACCTTGCGTCCATCGGAACATTCTCGATTTTTTTTTATCTGATTGTGATGCGAACAGTCGATTTTTTCGACGTTGTGACAAGTTCTTGTAGGCTCTTCGATATTCGCGTTACTTTTTTCGTTGAACAGCAGTGAAAGCTGGTAAATTTTCGGATTCAGCTATTCTCATAAGAGATCGCTATAAAGTGGCTTCTGAATTAGATTGATAAAAATTTTTACCGCATTTTTCATTCAAGGGTGAAGACTGCTCATCTCGTTTATAGCTCATTTACGATTCGTCTGAGGACCATTTACGAAATCTGAATCCTATCAAAAATACTAGGCAGAGAAACATACACATACAGGGTAGTGTAAAAGATTTGAAACGGAATTCGTAAGGATTGAGAGCTTCTCCTTAAATTGTAGGCAGCTAATGACAAAATTTTTTAGCGGGACCCGAAAGTCGAAAAATTATTGTTTATCTTATTAACTTTTTCAAAATAAACTGGGCCCTTCCTCATTATTATGACTTCTTTATATTCTCAATGAATCATGAACGAGTTTCGAGAACCTAAATGTTGAAATTGCATTCTGCAACTGAAATTTTCTCAAATTTACTTATTTATTTTTAGTTTTTCTCTATCTTTTTTCACTTTGAGTCAGAATATTGTATTATAAATTGAAAGAAGAATAGCTGTTTCGCAGGCTCTTCGTTTATTCCGGATAAAACATTTTTTCGAACGATTTGTCGTGACTTGAAAGAGTGTAGAGTAGACAATAAAGAATCATTATAAGAGTTGAGGAAATCGACAATCATTAGTATTGATTATCATAAAGTTTTTACATCGGTGTTCAAAATAAAGAAACAAAATATTCGCAGGAGAGAAATAATAATTTCTGTGAAATCGATTGCTTTTATTCATACAGACACTACATATACAAAAGAAATTAAACAAATATATGTTTTATCATCATCTAGACGTCCCTCGATAACTCCTGAAAAATAAAATTGATTGGCAGAAAGAAATATATTTTTTCATTTGGAATTATAGTTTCAAAAGTAGAAGAAATTTATTCATCAATTATGTTCTGTTGTAACACGTGTATGCCGCAGTTTGTTTTGAAACATTCGTCTTTGTAGTTCGTTGAGATATATATGTAATTTTTGTGAGAGTAAAAAGAAATACATACTTTTCAATCAGAAAATTATTGGAATTAGGGTAGGAATAAATCAGTAATGTTCTTAAATCTTGATTTACATCGATGTGCATAAGTATATGCTATCGAATAGTATTTCATTATGCACAATTCCATTCATATTCTTACGAGAATTCAGAAGCTACATTTATTACTTTCTAAAAAAAAAAATAATTCGTAAATGCACTGCATTTTTGAGGATCTATCGGTTTGCTCGTGGATCCTATAAAATGCAGAAATATGTCCAAATATTAACAATGGAAAATTTAGGAATGAGAGAGTGAGCATATTAAGTATCTTAAACAAAAGCTAAATCCGTCCGTGATGTTCTACAATAGGGCCGTTATTACGCAGTGAAGTTCGATATATTACGCAGTGGCGGGGTACAGGGGGCAACACCCGGGGGCCACCGGTCACCATGTGCTTTACCATGGTCCTGCGGGGAATTATCAGCAAATCGGGAGGGCCATGCAGGGGCCTCAGCATCACCATCATCACCACGTGTCTTCCATGCAACAACCGCAACTTTCGGCGATACCTCTCAATGCAAGTAAGTTGAACGGAAAAAATCTGATGTATTCCTGTTTTTTTTCCAACTAACAAGAGTTGTTTGACTATCACAGTGGCATCTTCAAGTGTAGGTGAAGATAAACTGAAAGTGTCACTGTGATAGCTAAACACCTGTCACGGTCAAACAACTCTTGTTGATGTTATATACAATTCTGAATTTCAAGTATCGGCCAAATCCATTTTTGACGCCAATAATAATAATAATAATAATAAATATAATAATAATATAGTTTATTCTGTGAAATACAGGTATAAACAGTAATCACGGAGGCGTGAGCCTGTACATGATTTGAGTAAGATACATGCATAATAAGAATAGCCAATATTCAAACTTAACATAAATATTAGTATTCTTTGGCTCGTTTAGAATGCATTGAAGTTTAGTCAAGTCTTCAATCTGAAACTGTCTCCAACCGCTGAATAAACTCATCATTTCGGATTTTATTGAACGAATACCGAAACTGTATTATGCATAAGGGAAGAATTCAATTCCAAAGTCATTGAAAAGAAAAAAAAAAGGAATTTCAGACAGACAGAATTTTTCATTACCGTACATTTTTCGTTATTGTAATTCTTATTTGAAAGTATTTATATGCCGAATCGTACAAATAGTAATTTATGTAGATTTAAAAATGCTTTCAACTTTCATTAAATCCTCGACATTTGTTCCGTATCCGATCAATGTCCCATTAAGAAAAATGTGGAAATGCAGCGCTTATTCATACTCGGAGAAAAATGCGTGGTTGCTTGTCCTTATTCGAGCTTAATTACACTTGACTATAATTATTCTTAACTAAGAACAAACTATATTTGCACTAATGACCAAGACCCGGCATTGTATTACTCTTGTTACAAATGAGTTATGCGTGTTCCTATATCCATTCGTAATGCCCCATATTAAATGATTAAGGGCATGGGAAGGAATGTAAATAAAAAGAATTTGCACTCGGTTGGTAGAATATTTATTCGAATGTGAAAATTGGGGCATACAACCCCAACAAGAAGTTACCTGGTTAAACCATGCGATGAGAAAGTGTCTGTCTGTATGGAATTTCTTTTTCCTCCTTTCAAAGTTCCGTAAGAGAATGCACATTAATCTGCAGAAAAGAACAAAAAATAAAATTATACTTCATTATTCTATGACGACTGTCAGCTTTACTCTCTTTATATTGTCTATTTTTCTCAAAGTGCTTACGTTTTGCTTATGTATTTTTAAGGTATTTGCGGGCGGTTTTTAGGCATGAGGGTTGTTTTAAACGTGGTCGGTTCTTTCGAGTTCATTTCAACCTGCTGCCGTAGAAAGACCTTTCCCCTATCTGATACAAGGCTGATTTTTTGTATAAGAAGGTAGATACTCTACTCGGATCAAGGGTAGGAAGTAACATCCCTTCATATTTATTTGAAAAATTCTCATATGCCTTTTTGTGTTGAACTACATTGTGTAGTCTACCTGCAACTTATCGGAAATGCCGATGGTCGTAATATTCAGCCGCATCTTCGCGATCACATAACAAAAACTAAGAACAAAGTTCCTCGAGATAGTTCACATATTTCCGAAACATCTAAACACCGAACAAAGGCTCCTGTAAAGTTTCAGGATTGAATGAACATCAAAGCGGACTCGGAAAGTAAACAAAAGATAGCCCGGGTTTTTTTAAGGCGTCGTGAGATGTAGCCGACGACGTCGTGTTCCAGTTATCGATAACCCGTTTTTCCGCCGGGATCTTCGCCGCTTCAACAGCTCATTGGCTATGTTTACAACGGGAAATTTATTCGCCGTTCATGAATAGATTCAGTCCGACTTTGATGTTTCTTACTGCCATTGTTCATTGCGGAACTCGTACGGGGGCGGAAGGTATCAGATTACTTTTTTACTTCTAGTTCCCGAGAGAAGCTCAGGATAAGGCTAGAAGATAGTGGTGTAAGGAGTCTGATTCTATAATTTCCTTGGATCAACAAGATCCCTTTCGAAAAAAGCGTTTACCCATTTCTTGTTTTGCTGAAATGAAGTGGTTTTGAAAATTATTACAACATTGGGGTACCATATATCCCTTCTGATAGTAGCACCTTTGAAAAAAATAGCGTCGGATGATGGAAAATATCGATATAAACACCATTCCATGATATGAACTGTTTTGTGATGATGAACTTCGTCGACAGTGTTCTTTCTCGTCGTGTTTGAAAAAATTGATTGTTTTGTTTTCTGTGTCGGTTAGTATACTTGTAGCCTCTCTATAGCTATCGGTGATCTGTCACAATCACATTTCTTCCTTCCGACGAATCAACCCGGACAGCAATCAGGTTAATTGGCCGTCGCCGAAATGCGTAAGCGAAAAGTTCACACCGGTAGTTTCAATTTGGTCTCGAAAGTAATCAGGGTGAATAGCTGAACGGCGCTAAATTTAGCGGGCTTAATGAGGCCACACTACTGGACGCCCGTCACCTTTTGCACCGCAATTTATGCATGGAACAAGTGCCGCAAGGGTCACCTGTATCGGGCTAATTAACCTGGCGGAATCGTTCATTTACAACGACCGGCGTTCAATTGGAGATACGTTGTTGTTTCTGCAGTCTATTTGCTCTACCGGTGCATTTCTGGATGGACGGAGCTTCAGGTTTTAAGATTTTAGAATCCGTTTTTGTTTCAGATTTTAAAGTTCAAATTATTGTATAATCCCAAAAACATCTTGTCAAAAATGCGAGGAGATGTAGAAAGAGAATCGAAACTTGCTCGACTCTACATTATGCCCAACATATAGACCATACATAGTCACATAAAGTGATCGTTCCCTTAGCCGACCATTCAGATAATTTCGAGTTCTGATAAACTGAAACAGTTTGTCGGAATTTTTCCGGTCCATTTCGTGAGCATCAATCTGGAAAACTGTATTCCGTAGAAAATGAAGTGCAGCCTCTTCCATAAGTCACTTTCAATACCACTCCCAGACGCTCTGCCTGGGATGAATCGTTTCTTCTCGTACAATACCGCGTGAACGCCCCTAAAAAAAATTAATGGTGTGTCCCGAGGAATCGATGTATTATTCAGGCTGCGGAACGGCCAGACCGAAAAGCCCCAACTTGGACACGTAATTTCGGCCATCATTTTTCCGGATCTCTTATTCGTTTCACAGTAAAACTTTGTTTAGTTGTTGATTTATTGAGGCGGAATGTTCCCATCGCGCTGATAAAAGGAAAATCTGTAAAAAAGTTGCGAGGTAACTTCAGCAGAAGTAACATAAAGAATCCAGTAGTTTTTCCTGGTATATTAACTCGACTAGTTTGGAATTCAGAAGTGTCATTTGGGAGTTCCGTCGTGAAAAGTTAAATAGTCGAGAATTTGTAATAAGTTGAGCAAACTGCTCGCTAACTAAAATAAAGCGCCCTTGGCGGGACTGTTTGTGCGGCAAACAGACGATTAAAAACTACGTTAAATATTACATCTAATTAGGAACAGGACCCTTCTAGCCAGAAGGATCTCGACGCCAGATCACTCTCCGGGGACGCCGCGACGGATGCATCCTTCGAATTATAACTTTTGTCAGAAAACATTACCGGGAAGACGTTTCGCGTTACTCTCTCCCGGTTCTTCGTGAGATAAACGTTACATCGGCCGTCACAAAAACGTCAACGACACGAGCCTGTATACGTTTTATCCCGTCTACGTCTTAACTGTTTGAACAACTGTTTTCCTAAGGGTTACATTTGGATGAACCATATTTTCATTTATAATTATCATCAACTCCTTTTGAATTCAAATATTTAAATACATAATTTTTTTTCCTAAATTTTGATCTCTTAATCACCCAGTCCTAAGTCATATGTGTACGAAACATTGTTGTGATAAATTCAATAAACTGTATTCCATTTATGTCAATCGCTATGTTCAAATGCAGAACGAAATGGACAAATTCGAACCATTCTCGAAATACAGACGCCGAGCCTTGGCAACATGAAAACAATCATTTTAATCCATAAAACTTTTCAAATTCACGTGAGGATCGCATCGATCTTCGCGTTTTTCATTCACTCCGGTTCGTTTCACGCAATCAACTCGGATTCCGAATCCATATCTCTGCCATCGAAATGAAAAAAAAAATCGTAACGCTCGGGTCATTAGAGCCAATCGTGGCAAAAGTCGATACGGATGTCAATTCGCCGTGTGGGACATAATATATTGTGATTATTTGTTCGGAACGTGCAAAAACGCGTACAGATTAGCATCCGTTCGATTTTCGACGTTCCCCACGCCGAACTGTCAGTGAAAAACGACGGGTTTGATCCATTTCCGGCGCTATTTATAGCAGATTTCCGTGACGAGTCAAGAAGTCGTTTCAGTGTCACCGACTGTCGGTTCCACCTACCAATCGGGTTTTGAAATTTTTCTTTTAAGGGAATTTCCCTCAACACATAACGCTGTGCGATTCAACCTCAATAAGTACGAAAATATTACAATTCACAAATGCATCTGTCAAATCGGATGTCTCAAAGGAGACATTTTGGCGAATCGCTAATAACACCGCTGAAGCTCTCATAATTATTCGCATAAAAACCATCCATTCTTCCCTCGGATCCGGTAGACGTCTTGAACCTTCGCATAATTGTTGAATTTCCATGAAAAGCTTTTAGTAGCCGGTCCTCTTGTCGCGGAACTGTTATTTCGGGTATTATGTCGCATTTGGGTTCAGGAAATTAGGGAGCTATTGTGAAAGAGCAATAATGTTTCTGCGTTCCCGATAACAGCTGAATGTATGACTCTCAGGATGCTCAACTGCCGTTTATCGGACCCGGAGCCCCATTTCGCCCGCTAAGTAGTCCTGGGAGTCCTTATGCAGGTTATGATTAGCATTCTGCGTTCGCCCGCGATCGCTCGAATTGGAAATATGAATGATAGTCACGCCATTCCGAAAGCTGTTAAAAGTTCTGCCGTCCCGAATGGATCATTTTTTTAACGAGGGGCTGTCATTCGATTTCAGTTCGTTGTTGAGAAAAAAAATTAATTTTCGTATTTCGATTTCGAAATAACCCAATAATTATAATTTATCTGAGTATTTATCGTTCGATTTAATTTTATCTAGAGATCATATCTTGAAAACAGTTCGAGATAAAGATGTGGCAAGTTGAAGCAATACGCCACTTATTTATCATCCACGACATAACCGATAGGTTCATTTCGGAGATGGTTGCTTCATCACGTATCCCCAAAGTCAGGTCTCGGCTATTTGTTATGGAAAATCGCACCGATAAAAGGCATCGAGGGTGGTGTGCAAGTGTGCGTTATGGTCTTCTCACAGCTTGCGGCCTAAGTTTCAACCCCAAACTTGGATTTCTATTCTACGGGGGGCGATCCCACGGCGTTTTATTGAATTGAATGCGATTTTTTTTTCGTTTACATTGAAAATGATTTTATTACTATCCACATTAATTGCAAACTCACGCGATATCTTTTCACTATCGTCATATTCCTCATGAAAAGTGAAAAGACAGGAATGAAATAAACATCGACCTCTCCCGGTGAGAACAAGGAGAGCTGACATATTAACGTTTGCGATCTCACGCAATACGCGTTTTAAATACCGAGGCGTCACGACACACTTGGTTTAAAATTTCGAAGGCGTCGACATAATTCAGTAATGAAAACAAACAACATTTTTAATTCGGGTTGTAAATGATGTAGGCGTAATTCCCGAGGCCTGGAAAAACGCTGGAAAATCTCTGATTTCAGATTTACGCGTAGGGAGCGTGACACGCTATTGGGGTGGTTTATTATGTCCGGAGAACTGACCTTATTTCTTTGATTTCGCCGGAGGAAACGCTGCGTAAATCTGTTGGTTGTTTGATGCTGCAATTGAAGAATTAACTGTTCTTATCGCTGCAGTTAATCGAATTTTTTTCCAAATCAATCTATAAGGCGTTATTTGTGTATACAGTCCGGTTCTTTGTCTTGGAATGAATTCAGTAAATCGAAGACATCGACCATTTTATGTCGTACTCACTAACAGTAAGAAGGCGGATTAATTCATTAACATCGATACTAAAGTTAAACGTACCGAAACGAAAATTTCTCCGCTGCGAATAGCCGAAATATCTCCACGAATGTATCTTTTTCTAATCGGAGTGCGAGATGTATCTCCGTCCCGTTTCAGCGGGGAACTTTGCGCTTTTCATGATCTCGGCATAATCCCCCCCGATCGCGCTAATTATCTTAGTGGAGTCTAAATAATTTATTCTGCGATAAATGGAGATAATTCCGTGAAGCGTGCCAAATTTCCGACAGTAAAGGAGCGCCCGCTTATAAATACGATCTTACATAAGGAACAATAGATCACGGCTAGAATCGCTGTGGAAATTGCACTTTCAGGAACTTGATGTTGCCAGTCTGCAACGTCTCACCAAACTCGGAATGTTCGGTCCCTGGGCTACTGTTATTTAGAATTTATGCAGTCTGGGATTATACTAGGTGAAACGGTTTAAAAGCGATAATTCATCGAGAATCTACGTTTAGGAGGATCTTCTGGGTGTAGTAGTGAGCTTTCGTCAGTAAGAATGTTTCTGTTGGTCGTAACACCGATCCACTAAAGTGTACTCCCAATATAACACATATTAAGATAAGGAGTGCTGTGGAAAATAGGGGTTCTTAAACTCTTGAAGTGAAACAGTTTATCCCACCCGCTGTATTCTTCAGACATTGCCCCTTCTAATTGTTAGTTGCTCCGATGGGTGTAACGCGATTTGGCCTGTCAAAGGACAGGGTATTTTTCGAAATGGAATTCGAAAATGGTTAGAAGGGTTCATTTATTTTGTTCTGAAATCATTAACTAATTCGTACTAAGAATTGTTTCAAACTCTTATCTGATATTCCAAAAAACATCTCCTTTGAAATTTTCAGAATGAATATTTAAGAGCCAGCATATCCCGACTCAGCTGATTTCCCAAGTAACTCTCGCTGCTGGTTTTTGAATCGTGAAATGAGCCAACTAGAATTCAAGATAATCCGGTTTTCTCGAACTATCCAGAGTTAATCAAGTAATAGTGCAATTCGAGCGGTTACAGAAAACTTGCTGAGTCTAGATACGTTCGTCCAGATTTGCTCCGAGGAATAACTTCTGCCGTTCATTAGATTTAGTTTCGGATTAGCTTATTTCCGACGAGATGGTATTGGCAGATTCAGTTTGCGTTTAGATGGATCGCATCAAGGAAGTGTTTAATCTAATGTAAATTGAGTGAGCCCGTCAAGATGAAAATTGTAGGTTGTACTATGTACAAAAAGTCTTCAGAAAAGATGGATCTGACTGACCTAAAAATAATTCAATACTGAATGTGCTTAAAGTGTCGTAGGCCGCTTTGGATTTTTCCAATGAACCTGTAAAAGCGATAAACTAGTGTTCATATACAATCCTCACATTTCCATCTTTCCGTTGGGACGTTCGGCGTTTCAATATGGGGCATAAGAAAAAAATCTGCCGGTCCAATTTATTCACGACGTATAGCCGCTGTCGTTGACCCTCCAACGGCGGAGATAACAACGTCCCATAGTTCCGTGATTTTATTTGTACCCTCCGCACAATAGGAAACTTTTCGCAATATGATATTCCGCTAAGTATATTGAATATTCAGGGACACATGTAAATTCGGTCCCGTAACGATGGGAATAGTCCGGGAGAGAGGCGCCTAGAGAATCGACTTATAAGAATAGTAATAACACGGACCCGCTGGAAGTTCCGGTTTGGATCGAGTGCCGCTACGAATCAGCGATTTTCGATGCTTATTGGGTCGTTCGTTCCTTCCCCCCGTCCCATGTTTCGACCCCTTTCCCGTTTTCCTTTCATCTAGCCGACTCGTCCGGGGGTCGCCTCGCATTGTTTCCGTACGGAATCAAAATATGTTATTTATCTGGATTGCGGATGGGGGTGGGTTGTCTTTTGTTGTTCCGTTCCGGATCCGATGCACGGTATTGAGGAAATGCTCGAGCGAATAATTGTGCTACGGATGCGAAACACAAAAACCGAAAATTGGCAACGAGCCTCCTTGTTTTTTCGTTAGAAAAAAGATATTATATGATTATTTGTTTCTATCTCGAAGTAGACTGAAAACTACATCGCATGATGAATTTCTTCAATACTTTTTTCTAATCTACTGATGTACTCTACCGTAATTTAATTTTTGTAGAGCAATCATTCCATTGCTGCACCGAATTTATGTTATTCTCCCACCTATTCACATCTGGAATAGAACAATCAGTCCTCTCTATTCGAAAATATTAGCGAACGAACTTTGTGAAATAAAAAAATTCCCGGTTACTCTAAAAATAACGAAGCGTTATCATTTTTTCCAACTCTTTAATCACGAAATGCATCGTCCACGACCACTTGGCTATGCGCATTCAGCTAATGATATAATTCTGTTGTTATAAAGGGTCCGGCAGAGGAGCAGAGGGAAAGGGTGGTGAATTAGGTTGTGAAGGCTAAACTGGATATGCACTCAGGAGTTAAGCGCGGGATAAGCAGAAACCGTCATGGAAATCTGAGCGCATGTGATGTAATGAGAAATTATGGTAATTACATGTATGCATTCCGGTTACCAAACAGATTGTGATTCAGGGGTAAAAGGGATTGAGCGCGGTAAGATGGGGAAAAATGCGTTTTCCTCTTGGAATTAGAATTATCTTGAAGTCTTTCGTTTCAGACTTAGATTTTGTCAAGTCGCGTCAAGTCAATCTAGCATCGAGACGCTTGTCGAAAAGGGAGATAATTAATTCAATATCCTAACGAGCAGTTTATTATATCTCACAACCTTCTGCTTCGAAGTAACTGCTTGAAGAAAAACGATACAGCCTCCGTTCGGAGAAATCCTGTAGAGGTCCTTTGTTGGAAGTGTCTTTTGGATGTCTAAGGCAGTCCAATTAAACATCCCAGTCCATTTTCCTCTTGAATCGGGATCGATCGATTCCCTCGGAACTCCATTGAAATTTTATACCCGAAAGAGGAATCAGGCAAGATAACAAACAAGATCACACTCGCGCTCCTTTCATCAGACCGGAGATAAAAAGACCAAGCTCCCGACTTACTCCGGTTGATAGATGCGAAACCGGGCCAACAATGGAAATAATTATTTTATCGGTCGGTCCGCCGTTCGGAGATGGTCATAAATTTCGGCAGATTCAGCCTACACGCCGACAGCATTTCGATATTTACAATGATCCGACCGAACGGGCATAAAATATAAAAAAAAGACCATAAATCGTGAATCGTTACAGGAAGGGGAAAAAAGTAAGATGCTCCCGATAAATAAGTAGGCATTTCGGTAGACCGTGCTCAATGTTCGGCAAATAGGAATCCCGAGAGGGGGGAAACCTATCCCAGGAAATTCGGCATCCCACAGAGGAGGAGTATGTGATATTTCGTGGGATGCCACATCCGTTATACATTCTGGAAATATTAAACGACGCGGGCAACGAATCTGCTTCGTTGTTGAACCTATAGGAGGTGAATGAGGCTGATTTGTGTGTTGGTAATCTGGGGCAAAGATAGGGTTGAATTGAAAAATACAATGAATCTGTACATTAAAGTGCCATCAGATCTACCCTGAGAGAGCCGAGGTTGGGCATATTTTTGATCAGATATATTTAGTCAAGAAAGCATCAAAAGAAAACAATCATGTCATTGTGTTCAAAGCTCACATCATTGACCCGGATCTGAAGAGGGAGAGGAGAATGCGTTGTTCGATCAGAACCGAGATATGAGAAAGAAATGTCGGTGCGAGGTTAGGCGAAGGGGATGATTTGGTGTGAGTTACAGCTTTTGAAGGGCCCCATTTGGGAGCTGCATCAGCACATCCTCGGACCGTGAAATGGTCTCGTATAAGGTCCCTTCGAGGGTCGCCGGACATTGATTGGCCCCCTGAAATATCATCTGAAATATCGCCACGACGCGAGGGAACTCGTAACTCATAGGTTTTTGCGGGAGCCGGTATCACGGAAGGGTTCATCGTTATACCGGATAAGTCTTCGTTAGGAACTTTTTTTCTATAATATACGACTGTGTACGAATGGATTTCCCAGAAGCGTGCTGTTGGGGTTTAGTGGACAATTAGTTCTTCTGCGTCGTATGTTGGGGGTCACTTTTCCATACATTTTATGTTGATTCTGCTTTTTCCCGCAAATTTTTTCGTTTGGAGCTGAGATAAAAGAACATAACATTACGTTGCCATCAATACGTCGATGCATCGCGCATTCGCCAATTTGTAACTTTTGTGCCCACGGAGAAAAACTATTTGGATCGTGAAATAGCAGATCAGATTGATGTCGAAAATGCTTGAAAATAATCTCAATAGAATCAATTTTACTTTAGAGATTGAGCTTTGAAATATATGAACCTGATTTAGAGCTACGACGCCACAGGTGTTGAAAATTGGAAGATCATTATGTAAAAGTGAGAAATCTGATAATTTGTACCTCCTAGCTGTGTTCGACTGTTGACACCGCAGGTCTAGCATTCCTTCTTTTATCAACTAATGCGCAAAATTGGTTTCTGTTGCTCTTTCAGTAAAATCTAATGTGTGTTCGGCCAAGATATGTCCAGACAGTCAAAGATATAATCGATTTTTGGAAATGTTACTTTAGCCAATTGGAAATATTAGAGTTACTGGTCTTACCAACGTTAATCATTCCTCATAAACTCGAAAATGATCTACTAACGCATGCATTCTTCTTTTGTTACAGACGGCGAGCCGATCAAGTTACCGGAGAACCTGGAGAGCCTCCCCAGAGCTGACCACTTTCCCACGCAGCGCCACCGCTGGAACACTAACGAGGTAACTTCGCAGCTCTCCCTCTCTTCCTTCTCGCCTCCGGAGCCCGATTTTCCCGTCAGGCGTCCCTAATGCGCCCGTACAACTTTCGGATTAAATACTTATTCGAACTTTCCAAGCGAAAATTCCATTCATAATTGAAAACCGACCGGATACTTGGCAGCGCTGAAACAATCGATCCCGTCGCGCTCCACTCTGGATCGTTTCCCGCCGAAAAAATAACGCGGAAGGAATTTTATCTCCCAACTTGATTTCTCTTAAGTATTATAGAGGGCGCTTATTACGCCCGGGTGCCCTTTCGGTGGTACCGTCCGCCTATTACGATTTTGGAGCGGGTGCGTCGAATTAAGTGAGAGGCTGGAATCTTCGTGAAACTTGGATACCTTAATAGGTAGTGACGGAATTCGATTTTAACAAAGTTTATGAGTTCGTGAGCTCGTTTTGGATGCATGGGTGGCTCTTCCTAGATAGGGAAGAGTTGGCGAATACTCGTATGTTTTTTAAAATTCTTTTGAATAAGCCACACACACAAAATGTTTTTTCTCACTTTCAAGAGCTCCTTTAACAGTAACACGTAGACCTTAAGCTTAACTCGAGGCTGATGCAGGGGCTTCTTGGAGAAGGATTATGAAGATTCCAGGAGTATTTTGCTTGTACAAGTTCGTTTGTGTTTTCTAATAGAACTGCCAAATAGTTGCCCTATTCCACAGCAGGCTTTGGTACCAGTAGATGTTATCTGAGATGCCGTTTTCTCAAGTTCACAAATTGTTCATTTCCCCGAATACCTCAATGCCTTGACTACCATAGGCTGTTGACTCCGGCCAATTTTCCTGTAGTATCAGGTCACATACAACAATATTATCTATATTTTTCATTTCACAATCCTAACGTTCAACTGGATAACTACCCTGTTTATACGATAGGGCATTTTGCCCATCCCGATATAGAAAATAAAGTTCACGGTTGACGAAATCGAAAAAAAATTTCGGAATCGTCCCGATTCTTTTTATCGGCCGAAATCAGTATTCATGGTCTGGTGTGATCGCGAAGCGTCGAATTCCGAAGTGCGCATAAAGTGCACAGGTTTCAAAATTTTATGCCTCCCCTTATCCGGACGTGAATATTTCCGAGCGAAATGTAAATATCACTGATACTATTCATTTTATTCCTAACAAATGGAGAACGTGTGCCCCGACAAATTGCAACGGCCCGCGAATTTTGATGTCGATAAATAAATAGGCGGTTGTGACGTTCACTGGCGACATCGGAACTCGCAGATGTCTGGAGTCGCCCGTTGAATTCTTATTAGGGGATTCTCCGGAGAAGGGCTGAGATGGCGGTTTTTTCTAACTCCATCTGGAGTATTCGGAGTTGAATAAAAAAAATTCAGTGAATATGAGATGAATCGAACTTAAACTCCAGAGAGAAATGAAACAGCGACAAGGAGATTTTTGGATATGATGTAGGAAATCAGAAGCGTGGGAGCATCACTGCGTTCATGAAATTAACAGAGAGCTCTTTTTGGGCTATATCACTTAGGTTTTCATAAACTATTCACTTCGTGAAATCCGATCACTTATATTTGACTGATCGCCTTCAACCTTCAACCTTTTTCGCAATAATTCCTATATTTCATAGAAAATGGTCGAAACTGCGTGATATTACGTCCAGATGACACCATACATCGTAGCCTAACCACCATATCCGAAATATTTCACTCCAACACTTGTGAATTCCATATCTTCAAACTAGCTCGTCAAGTTCAGCAAAATTGAATGCTGCCTATGTTCCAGTATAGCATTATTCACAGCAAACTTCACCGTTTCATTATTACTCTTCTAAGCCGGAATCTATGCCGGCGATCCAGCAGAGGGTGGAAGGCACAGGGTAACAGGCAACAGTCAACATGCCCGTATCGGAGCTGTTCTGTCGCTACGAAACGTGTCGCGTACACGGTACATAGTGCGTATTGTTGTTAACAGGGTCGTTTGGCCATAATCGGGTTGCTGCATTCGTTGGGCCTCGCAAGTAGCCCCATTTACAAGCGAGGTCGTGTCTGATAATGCAGGCTATCCGATCCATCGGCGTGTCCTGCGAAAAAGAGGAGAAAAGATCGGGAACGGTTGGTGGGAGGCGGTTCCTGTTGTCATTTGCCATCGCCACCCACGATGGGCTCAACATTTCTGTTCGTTATTCCTTCTTATCAACTTTTGTATTGGGTATGGAAAATACTCTATAAAATTCGAATTCCGTATTTTAGTTCAACATAGTTTATCTGATTCGAACCCAACAAAAAACTCAATGTTGCACTTACTAAATAAATTGAGGGTTGAGAGTTCGATATTTCGCTACAAACCTAAGGTATTAATTTCTTTCCATCGCACGCGAACGTAGACCTAGTGAGGAGCAAAAAAGTCAAATAGTTCAACCGTGCGATTTAATAACTACCTAATGCAATGATTGAGTTTCCTTTCGAACTGTTAAGGCGTTCATAATTTGTAATCTGAGGTGTGATTTATGGCTGCTATTCGTACCTTCCCAATGTCGCGAGATAACTGGCGTCTTTGCCGTATGTTCCATGTCGACGGAAAGATCCTTACCGCTCGCAATTAGTTTTTCCATTGTTCGACTCGAAGTAATTTAATCTCGCCAAAAAATTGGGTTAACTCCGATCGAGGCAGTTTTCAACGTTGCCGAACATGCAATTCCGTCCACAAAAAATCCTAATCGAGTTGCATAAATTGAGCCTTTATCTGGGTCTTTAAAACGGGCCCCGGCGATAGCGCTCGCCCCGGCGGTGGGCCGTGTCGATAATTTTAATGCTCGAATTTTAACACAAAGGTGCAGCCCAAACGTGCCTCTAATTGCGAATAATTTTTCACGACATGCCACCTTGGCCGGAGACCCGTACGACTAACAGCCGAAAACGTCCACTTTCAGCCACATTTCATGCATAATGGCGAACACATTCGCTCTGCCAGTTCGTGCGTCCAAGTTTCAGTCATTTTTTTTTCTAACACTTGTGGAGCCCGCTCCGAAAGGATGTTATCGATCGGTTATAAATATAACAATTTGTGTTTTCGTTTGGGGAAATTTGATCCTAATGAATTGATAAGAACGCGCCCTGGGTTTGTGGCCAGGAGGAGAAGTTGATGTGGCCATTAAAGTATAATGAAAAATGTCGTTTTTGTCTCGGGCTATGTAAATCAGAAACGATTCGTGTTTTTTAACGTGCTGGAGAGTTCGGCTGAGGGTTTGGGTTTTCACTGATTAAGACGTCATTGATTCTTGAGATGTCTCCATTTTTTCATATAATATCTATGGAGAAATGAGAGAGTAGTAGTAGGTGATCATTAACTTCGGGTCCCTGGGTCCAAGAAGGCCCAGAAAGAAAGGAGGAGCAGCAAGAGATCTCAGGACCTCTGGGGAGTACGAACATTGACACAGCTAATTAGGTTTGACCTGGTCACGTGATACGTCATCACCCTTTCAATCGGAATCAATTCGGTCTATTTTGTATATCTTCTTGCCTGGTTCCACTTAAACCTGAGAAACTATTAAAAGAATGTATAATAAAGTGATACTTCTTCCGCCATTTGCTGCAACTCTTTTCGAAACAAGACAGCTGGGTGCACTTCCAGCTGAACGAACACGGCGCTTGTACTTTTTCGTGCCGCAACAAAACACATCTCTCTGGGAAGTTATTCACGATCATTATACTCCAACGTTTATTCTTGAAAACCGAGCACGGCTCCTACCGGTCTTTATCACAATGTTTTGTCGTGAAACTAGACCAGAATCGTCCCTATCTCTCAGCAGAGAGACGATTATTATTCGTGCGAACAATCTTCCGTGAGGATGCCATTCGTGCAAAGAAGCGCCATTAAAAGTTGGAAGCGTCGACCTTCGCGTCCCGTATTTGTCCCCTCTTAGCTGGGCGTATGTATGCCGAACGTCATAAAGTCTCCACGCAGCGCATTAATTTCGGATTCAGCGTCGTCTGTTTGCATACTTTGGTCTTACTTCCAGCTAATTTAACTTCTGGATACGGCCCGGACGACCCTTTGTTGAACGTTCGGGATCTTGCCCTCCTCCGTTGTCCCGGGCGTCGCGTCGGTCGTCGCCGTGGCATTCTCTCCCAAGTTCGGCAACTTTGTTGTAGGATACGTGTGATTTACTGTGTTGATGATTCGCGGACACGCTTTGGGTATTAGAGGAGGGACAGGAAAGGGTTAGAGGTAGGAAGTTATTCGTAAGGTATGGGAAAATGGGTCGAGCATGCGAGGAAGGCTTTGTGGGACAATCTGTAGGTACCACCAGACTCATACTGAAGAAACTCAAGGCAACCTCATACGAATTTCGGCGAAGTTGATGTAATTTAGTGAAAATGAAAGTTATGACCAAATAGGCTACCATCGATTCATACGACCATTAAATTACAAGAAGAACGGCCGTAATATGAGCAAAGACATGACAATGGTTATTTTTCTCCATGAAAAGCTCAGTCTCATCTCGCAAAAGTCGTAAAAATATTTGGAAGTGTGGATTATTTTACTTCACCCCTCGGTTCATTTCTCGTTTGGTATCCCACTGACGCCAAAAAAAAGTAAGAATTCCCTAATTCTCCTCCAGATTCCGGTGCCTAACCCTCGTTCATTCGTTTCGTATATAGGAGACCGGTCATCTCCCGCCATTTAATGAATCATAATCGGAAATTGGACCGGCCAGTTGGCTTCAATCTCAATTTCTTAATTGAATTCAGTGAATGGGCACGCTTTGAGGATTACGAGCCGAGAAACCTCGCTGAAAGCAACGGAACGAGGGACAACAAGAAGTCCGAACGTTCCGGGCGCGCTGTGGGTTCCGGCGGGGACCGGAACGGCGTTTAAGGGTCCCTCGGGTAGCCGAGCTCGCTTTTGTCGGATTAATTGAATACATTCAACCGACCCGGTTCGGACGGAGAACACACACAATAATAAAAATGAAACTGAACGGGATGAAAAACGGGAAATTAAATGCAAATTTCCCATATTTAATTACGTCCGCGTAGTGAAAGATCTGTTTGCTGTTTAGTTGCATCTTTGTTTTTCAACGCCTTCACCAGGATGCACCAAAGGAAGATTTCTGTACGTGAACTCCTCTTGTTGCCCTCGAACCTTTCTGCGGTACCTACAAGAAAGAGTTTCAGGAGAAGGAAAACATATGAAGTTGCAGAATTCTTTATTCGATGCAATATTATTTATGAAAGCTTCACTATAGGAAAGAACATTCCAAATTATCATAAAAGCAACTTCGTACGATCGGTAGGTTTTAGTGAATGGAATATTCCTCGAAATGGGGCGTTCAAACACTACCAACCAACAGAAGCCATTCGAAAACGGCAATTCTCCGCATGTTATAACAACCCGGTTCCTCTCGCGCATCAATAAGATTGGAACAAATAATAACGCTTTTAGCGGTTAAACAACAATCCGCCGCGCGGGAACGGTTTCACATCATGCGAGATGGCAATTATTCAAACAATCTCGAACAATAAGCGTCCATTTATTGCCCTTCGATCAGATGATATCAGCGATCCCATCGGCATCCGATAATTCGTTCCGATTGCGCAAATAAATCCGTTAGTGCCGGAACGTAGATATTTCCGTGATGGCTCTCGTGATTCGTCTGCTCAGCTGAGGGTAACCGGCATAAATCAGCGCCCCCGAATTGCGGCCACCTCGGATTAATATTTCAGGTCGATCTTCGCCTTTCGGATAGTTCGCCAGCCGTGCAAATTAAAGCCTGGATATTTCATGCACTCCACCGCGCGGATCGTTCTGTTGATTCCATTATCGCATTTTTGCTTGAATACGGGATGAAGTTTGAGGTTGATTTCCGGGTAACGTTTGGATAAGGACGGATAAGCGCGAGGAGAACAGGATATTATAGTATTGCGTGGTTTCAGGGAGCTTGATCCTAGAGATATTACATCCATTCATATATAAATCAACAAATTCCTCCGAGTGATGGTGATTGCTGGCTAGTGATCGAAATAGATCAAATAATTAACAGTTTCAATAATGGACCATAAAAAAATTCATGTCTTGTTTGAGTCATCCAAATGTAATATTCGAAATCGACTTGAGGCAGTTTTCAATAAACTATATAGTTTCAGTTACTGACTATAGAGAAAGCTATTCTAAAACGTATCTACATAATAGATCATAGAAACGACATCACATGGTTTTTCTTTTTTCATTAACTGAAACGATTGATAGATAAGCTAATCGAAAAGAAAAATTGAATATTGAATATTTCGGAATATAGTATTTTACGAAACAAATATTTCAGAAATTTCAATTGTGTGCCTGAATTTGCAAATTTTTCTCATGTCACGTAGTATATGTGTATCATTCCTTTATCGGTAGAACCGATACATGCCCCCAAAGTACCTACACTACATCAGCTACTCCTGAAATTAAGCCACTTACAGTGAATTTTCCTCTGACACAGAACCCATTAGAAGTTCTGAGTGTTTGCTACAATTCCGAGACGCGTTCAAAGAACATACGATAGCAAAGCGCCGTGCTGGACCGCAGTTTTAGCCGTCTAGGGTTGCGGTGATGCTACTCTATGATTTACTGCCCGAAATTCGGACGTATAAACCGGCCACTTTGCGCCCCCTTTCCAATTTTCCACATTAGCCGCTGACAATAAATTCACGACTTATTTAAGTGGACTTAACTAAATTAAAACGTAATCCGCCACCGGGGAAATTTATCGTCTTTGTACAGACCGAAACGCCGGTAAAAACCTTCTCCGGACTTCTTGGGAATTCACGAGAGGGTCCTTCGAAGGTGATTATTTGTCGGTTGTCTAAGGAGCGACGGAAAAGTGTCCTCTCTTGTTTCGTCGAGAATTAATTGCGTGTAATGTTCTTTTTAGCCAATCTTGCCGATGGGGAAAGGATCAGTTTGGTATAAAGACATAACACGGAAGAGTATGTGTCCTCCTTAACTCTCAATCGAAATCGAGTTTCATAAGGTGAGAGTCACTAATGAGCGGTTGTCAACCTTTAGCGACGGAGTTCCCGGTCGCTGAATATTTATCATAATGAGAGAACCCTTGGCAATTTAAAGACGACGAAATTATTAGGCGGGACCTTTCGACCCTCTTCTCGAAATACCACTAGCGCTTTAATTGTTAGCAGCCAACCGACTCGTGGCTTTCATTATTCGCCCCAACTGTGACCTTAATAAACACAACGCCAAGTCTTGCGATACGAGAGGGGAGATTCTTCTTTTGATTCTGTTATTGGGTTCGATATACTTGGGAAACGCTACCTCAGTGGCGTTCTGCCTTACACAATAGAAACCATTGTTCCTTATTCACAGTAAGACCAACTAAATCCTGGATGAATTTGAGTTTCTCATACCTCATATAGGTACTAAATATTCCAGATGTACCTAATATCAAAGAAACAATAACGCAAGGACAATTATGAATAAAAGACCAAATAATTCAACGTATGAAGAGTTCGAACAATGCATATAGCACCTTCCGCGACAGAAGTGACGTCATGTGTAGCCCCATAACGTGTAAAAAATTAATTGACTGCACCTAACGACCTCTCACAAAACTATATGTCTTCCAGGTTATAAACTGGACAATCTTCTCGAGAATTGTGCCTCATAAGCGGAAGATGCTCATTAAAAGTTCGAGCCGAGCAAACTGATGATCTGGCGTCGCAACTAGTAATGGCGGAATTTATTTCGATTGGTGCTGCTATTATTCCGCGTCAAATTAGTTAATGACTGCCCGGACCTAGATTGAGGCTATCCATTTACGGCCCGTCGTACAGGACCAATTATTACGCTATTCTATTACCTTCATTCATTTTGGAATAACAAAATCGCATCAAAATCGATTTTCTAAGTGAATTGAATGACATATATTTCCGGTATTCATGAATCAGTATGTAGATCTATGTAGGATCTTGAAATAGACAATGAAATGCAGATTTTTTTCAGAAAAGAAACCATAACCAAAAAATACATCGACCAATTTTTTGACCAAAAAAATCTACACAGGTCAGACATAAATACCGCGAATCAATGGGTTTTGATTTATAAGCGTAATCAATTCTTCATAAATATTACTAAATGCATTATTTTCATTCCTGCAATTCCAGAATTGAATGAATCCGGAATCGTAAAATACTTCATTGTGAAACAAAGCAAACAAGCCATTATACGTCCTCGGTAATGTTTATAAATATGTATGTTTCTGTGAAATAGAGCTTGTTAGGAAAGTTTACTCGAACTTTGGTTCTCGAAGTTGTTTGGCGTTGTTTATATGATTTTTTTTCTGGCTCCGTATTTTTTCCAGAAAACATTTCACATTAGATTGTTTTTATTGTTTTCATATCGGTACATGAATCATTTATAGGATTCTGCGGAGATTTGCTGGAGCAAGGGATGTATTTTTTTCTAACATATAATGATATCTCATGGTTTGTTGTTCATTGTACTTTTTGTTGTCGCCTGAATGTTCAATCAATTTATGGTTGTGAGGATTTCGTGTAGGAATGCATTCATCTGATGACGATTCACGATTCCTACATGCCGTGTAATTTTTTTCGAGTAGAATTTTTTTGGTGAAGTGAATGTCGCAAAAGAAATCTTCACGTGACGCCAAAATTTTCTAATAAATGTTAAATCCATAGACCTTATAGAAGGCTTAATTAAGCCTTCCATAAGGTCGTCAGTGAACCAATTTTGTTTAGTGGATTCACGAGTTATGCATTTATTAGGATTATAAAATCACAAATTTTATCATTCTGTAAGATTATCCTGGAACTCCAAAAGAGAAATGGTATAATTTGAATTGATTGTCTGTATATAGAGGACGAACTAGGAGCATTTAGTAATTATGGAATTCATATGAACGAAAATTTCTTTTAGAATGGTTCTTTGTAATTCATAGAGGGCGATCAATAACTTCACAAGAGAAAATTTTTCAATCTGAATCGCCCCTAATGAGCACAATAATTGAAATAGAAAGACAACGATGGATCAGTAGAAAGAATGGAACACGTCCGTTGGCGGAACGAAAATAAAGTAGCAAATCAAAAGGCGACAGTCTCCTTATTAAAAGCATGTTAGTTCTGTAGGCGAGGAAAATTGGCTCTTTCCAACTAGCTGGGCACTCTTTCGGTGGAACGTCCAACAAAACAAACGATCTATTTACGTCTGGTTCCCTCAAAATTACGAGAGCTTTTGCCCTTGGGCCGGCAAGGAAAGCCGGAATAACAGACCGCTGTGACTGTCTATATCTATCCACTCGAGTTGGGAAACTTCGGGAAAGTCAGACGGAAATTCGGCTTTGATGTGCCGTCGACGAGGGAAGAATAATTTATTTCGGAACTCCAAAGGGGATAACATCCATCACTTAGGGTGGGAATATTGATTCTGAAGGCTTTTGCGGGCCAAGAACTGCATTTTAATACGTTTATCAACTTGGCGAATATTTTATTCTGTTTACACAATGAAATGGCATGAATACGTAAGACGGCTAAGAGGGTCCTTCTTGAAAAATTTAAACGCTTCGGTTTTCTCCTGGTTTTGGTATTGAGGTGAAATCGTTTCCAAAAATTTTTATGAGATGGAAGATCTATGAAAACCATTATGCGTTGTTGCGAAATGGCGGAGGTATGGTTGCAAACTGGCGAATGCACTTGGTCCAACAATGAATAGTACCTATGAAAATTGAAACCGGATTCATTCGGAATTGAACGCAGATAACGGAAAGTTATGTTAGAAAATGATCGAATTTTCAGTGCGAGTAACAGTTAGACATCTTTTTCTAAAAATTCACTTAGAAAATTACGCTTCCGATCAATGCTCTTGAAATTTCACTTATCTCGTCATCATTTTCATGCATTATGAATTTCACACCATCAAGCACAAATTGTTATTATTCCTGCGTTCATAATCCATCATAAATCTCTGGAATAATCAACACAGAAATCATATAGGTATAAGAAAATATAAATAATGCATTTCTGCAGTTCATTTCTGGTAAATTCGCATTAAATCCGTTCCGAGTGCATAACAAATTATCCGTATAATATGCAGAAATAATCTGAACGAGAATCGATCGACCCTTTATCCTTAAATCGTAGTGATCGATCTCTATTCGGCCTCACATCTAATGCCATATGGAATTTATATACGGAAACGGTTGAATATGCAAAGAGTTAGATTTATTTAGCGGTTAATTAGCGATTTGCATTGCAAATCTTCGAGTCGGGCCGCAGATCGCGGTCGGCCGATATTTCGTTTTTCGATAAGGTCCCTTACACGACAAGGTCTAACGTGACAGATTTCGTTGCAACCGTTTCTGCCCCCGGAATTTCTGCACAATAATCGCGTATTGAATTAACGTAACGAGCCTGCTTTCGATCTAGATCCCGACGACAAGATTGTAGGGCTCTAGATCGAGCCAAACGCGGTTTACAACTGTTTCTGTGGGTCTGATTTATTTATGCAGCGTTCCTAAGAAATAAGGCCTAGGAAAGGAACCTATCTAAGAGTGGGCTTACGCAGAGTTCTTAAGACCTAAGAAAGGAACAATTTCATTAGCAGATGGCGTTCACAAATTAGATTGTGATCTTGCTAAAATGCATTTGAAATCTTCACCGAATTTTCGTATATGATTGCAATAATTTATCTTTTTTTTTTTAAGGAAATCGCTGCCACACTTATCAGCTTCGAACGACACGCGGAATGGCAGAGCAAGGAGGTCAAGATCAGGTTCGTAACAATTCTCACACTCTTTCGAGGATTCTGGAAAACGATAGATTATCTTTCAGGCCGAAAAGCGGTTCGATGCTGCTGTACAGCAGAAAGAAGGTGCGATACCGTAGAGACGGTTACTGTTGGAAGAAACGTAAAGATGGTAAAACCACGCGGGAGGATCACATGAAGTTGAAGGTGCAGGGGACTGAGGTGAGAATTAGAAATTTTTTTGTTTCGTTCGATTTCTTCGATCACGGAGATATGATATATTAACGTATTCAATACACAGAACTTACTCGACATTTCAGATTCACCTTGTATACTGAATATGTTGGGATCGTTGCAAAAAGAAAAACTAATAAACAACGGCTGATGGCCGTTCACGTGAACTGATTATTACGTGATTACCGTTTCGAAAATTTCAATCATCCTGATTAATTCGTCCCATATTATTTCGATCATGTCCAAACCGCGTCCGCTTATAACTGAATTTTCCAATTTATTTCCCGTTTGTTGACGAACGTTACCGCGCGCGAATTTCAATCAAAGTGCGGTCACATTCGTCGCTATCGCACGCCCGCCCGTCCGCCCGCCCGTCCGCCCGCCTGCCGACCGTGTCGATCCGACTCGTTCGATACAATTCATGTTTACAACTTGCATAAAAATACGGCGACGTCGATTACAAACGGAATTATAATTCGTTCCGCAACTGTTGCACGAAACGGAATGGATTATTTTCGGTTGTCTTTCGAATCTTTTTCGATTCGTCATTTTCGATAATGGACCTCGACTCGTGATAGCTACCAAAACCCTAAATGGAAATGTGGATGTCTAGTACATACATAGAAAATCAACAAATGTTACTATCCTTATTGATGATTGAGAACTCCAAATGCATTCTCCAAAAGAGTATCAAACATACGTCTCCAGAGATAAGGTATATTATACCCACCTTATTCTAACCATCAATATTAAAAGCATCTCATAAACCAATCGAGTAGGTACTCAATATCTGCTGGAATTCGATAAGTCGGTGAAATATTAATGCGAAATAAAGTGTCACGAAATATAGAGTCACGACAATACTGTTACCTAAAACTATTTTCATGTGCATCACGAGTTTTCATTATGATTCGTTATTATATCGATTACATACTGATAAGACCCCTATTTTGTTACACGAGGGCGAAGCCAAAAGCTCTAAGAAAATATAGTGGTATTCGATGAAGTAGGATTATAGAGATATATATTCAAAATATTTCCCTAAAACTAATTCAAATATAGACCGCTTTCTCATAAGAATTACTTAAATAACTCGAAATTTTTCAACTTCAATTGACCACGAAACCAAATATGCCGAATATATAATATTAAGAATAATAAACCGAATTTAAAAAAAATTCATCTGTTGGAGAATTCCAACCTTCTGATTTTTAAATCATTCCGAACGTCAATGAGTGATTGCTTCCTGCATGAAAACAATGAAAGCTAAGCCTACCAGCTTTACGTTGAACGTTAACGGTTTAATTATCCCACTTTTTTCGAGGCAACATAGCGGGGTAATAAAAATTCACCCCCTAAATATATTGCGTCCGACACAAATGCCACGTAATCCGGAAAACCGTTGTTTGAAAAACGGTGAGCATCTTCCGAGCCCGCGAAATACAATTAACGCCTCGTCGTCGGCTCAACTTTTTTTTTTGTCGGCGACTGCAACCGTTTCGTTGCAATCGATTCGAACAGAATTAATTAAAAACAGCGATGGTCTTCGTGGGAGTGAAGGCGTTGAGTTTGCTAATTCTTCACGGGGCACTTATCTTCCTATTTGGGAAAGAGGAGGAAGATTGCTTCTGCAGCGCAGCGGAAAAAGTTTGAATGTTTCTTTCGAAATTATACGAGGGGAATTGGAAAGTTGCTTTCGATTACAGTTTTGTCAGAAGTTCTATCCAAGTTTTCGTTTCTTAATGTCATTTCATGAATCTCCATAATTTTCCATGTAGTGTAAGGTGAATATGACAAATTTATTTTCCTTCTCTCGGCGGATCAATTATTTTCATCGTGTGACAATTTAATAATAAAAAATATTGCTTTGATATTTAGCTTGATTTCATCATATGTTCTTGCAGTGTATATATGGCTGCTACGTCCATTCTGCTATACTTCCAACCTTCCATAGAAGATGCTATTGGCTTCTTCAGGTAAATACAGACATGATTACTCTCATTTCCGATGCCTCAGATGATATATACAGTTTTATGTGGCTTGATAAGAAATCATATTCTGAAATTCGTTGTGAAAAGCAATTTTTTCGCTTCGTCTTAGTTTCCTATTGCGTATCTCATGAACGAAAGTCTAGCAGCAAAATTCTTCATTTTCAGAATCCAGACATAGTACTAGTTCACTACCTGAACGTTCCATACCCCGACGACAACAAATTGGCTGTGATAACTCCTAGCATATCGCTATGGGCTGACAAAAAAGAATGGACAAAGGAAGAACTAGTCTCGCAACTGAAACCGATGTTCTTCAGCGAGGAAGAGCCAGACCTGAACAACGAATTAGAGATTTCGGTGAGTGGAAAAGTATATGAATTTTCAGAAAGTTTAACCTCACAGGATTACCAATGTTTTATTCCAATCCTGTTTTCAGACTGCCGAGACAGTGGAAGCGATCGTGAGTCAGTTGATGGAAAAACAGAGGGTCGCACGTCAAGCTGCGTTGGTCAAGCAGCTAGAGTGCGGATGTCCAGACTCGACCTGTGCAGATGGGAAGAGCTGCTCTCATCCGACAAGAAGACAGACACACCGTCCTGGACCCGCAAACAGCAGGCCGCCAAGCCGTCAAGACAACAATCAGGTATCATCGACCACAGGTTCCGGGTCGATCCATACCAATGGTCAACCACCTCGGGTATATTCCAGGGAGATTCGAGGGCAGCAGATCATCCAAAAAACCACGCACGCTACGAACTCTGCCAACACCCCTCCTTTGGTAAGAAGAAAAGTAGACCCATTCTGTACTAGATTTTATATTGAATATGAAACCATCAAGCATTTCTATCCAACGATCAATTTCCATAAAGCCACACATGATATCGGCCTATTTTTTTGTTACAGGTCCTCAGTTTATCGCAAATCCAAGGAGGCGGCGGTCTTCTGATTCTGAACAACAATTCTTCCCAACAACATCAGAATCACCAATCGTTGACGCAGTTTGCAATCACCAACAATCCCAACCATAGGCAGAACAAAAACGAGCACGTCATGAAGCAGGAAGCTATGGATACTTCTTGCAGAAGGGAGGCGAAAATGGAAGTGAGCGACGGACTACAGCAGGCCATGCTGGAATTCAATCGACAGCACGAAGTGATAATGACCAGTGCCCCTCCAACTCCAACAAAACGTTTGGACAATCAACGTACCAACGAGTACAAGCGTCAAGAGTACGAAAACGTCGTTATGCTAGGTAAGTTTCGTTCCCTCTTTGACTTTTTAACGTCATGAAGGAATTGACAATTTTGTGTTACTCAGAAAGACGGCTGTGGATCACTTGGCTAGGAGATGAGTTTAAAAACTGAAACAAACCTTTTTTCCGCAGGATTCGACAACAGAGGACAGCAAATGAACAAACACAACGGAATTCCATCCAATACAATCAACGGTCATTTCAACGAAACCCTAGATCTATCCCAGGAAGATATCCAGAGGACGCTATCGGCAAACATGCCCTTATGCTCGAGCAATCTCAACGTTCAGCAGAGGCATAGAGAAGAGAAGAACGAATCCAACAATTGTCAGATACAGCAACACACCATAGAACATTCCGTGAACACCGAGATAAATCCCATGGATTTCATCAATACCTGCGACGTTGTTGGATCTCCGACGCACGCCGTGGACGATGATGTGTTTGTTAATCTAGACGCCTTCGATATGCTAGGAGAGTTCCCGGATTTGGAGGTGTTGGAATCGACCCACAACGGGATTCTCGATATGAATACTTCGGAGATGCAGCGCAATCAAAAACACCAGGTTGATCAGCTGCATAATACCGTCGAAGGCACAGCTAAGATCACTGACTACTCGCCTGAGTGGGCTTATCCCGAAGGAGGAGTTAAAGTGTTGGTCACCGGACCTTGGCAAACTAATAGGACGTATAGTGTTCTTTTCGATACATTCCCCGTTCCTACAACTTTGGTGCAAAGTGGGGTTTTAAGGTGCTACTGTCCAGGTAATTCATATATATCTCAACATTTGGAAAAATGGGTCTGTTGCCTAATGTAGCAAAGATAGGATATGCCTTATTTTAAATTTCAGCCCACGAAGCAGGCTTAGCTAATTTACAAGTTGCCTGCGAGGGTTACGTCATCTCCAACACTGTGATTTTCGAGTACAAACTTCCACCGAGGGAACAACAAATAACGGCGCCAGAAATGAAATTAGAGAAATCAACAGACAATCTTCTGAAGTTTACCCTTCTCCAGAGACTCGAAGCGATGGACGATCGACTTCAGATCAAGGAGGAGCCTGCCGACGGTTCTGATGTGGCAAGTATTCCTATTCGAGATGATCTTCTGATGTAATCCAGTTTTCCTCATACACTTTCAGGTGGAAGATACCGCACTCTTCACACAATCAAATTTTGAAGACCGGCTGGTGAGCTTCTGCCAAACCATGACCACGAGGACCAGCAGGCATAACGAAGAACTTTGTTCCGCTTGGTTCCCCAGCCATAGAGGCATGACCCTTATGCATCTAGCAGCAGCTCTGGGCTATTCGCGCTTGCTTTCTGCCCTCCTGAATTGGAGGGCTGAGAATTCTTCGTTGTTTCTTGAAACAGAGATGGACGCTTTGAGCAGAGACGATGATGGTTATACTCCTCTGGTGAGTGAATCAATTTCAGAATTTCAAATCAACTTTCAGGTCTTGAGTGAAAAAATAAGTTATTTTTGATATCGTTTTATACCCTTGCCAGATGTGGGCTTGTAGTAGGGGCCACAAAGCGGCAGCAATATTGTTATATAAATGGAATCACGTAGCACTGAACGTGAAAAACGAACAAAATCAGACAGCTCTGGAATGCGCCAGGGGAAACAATCACTCTCAACTAATTCGTGAAATAGAGGCTTTGGAGAGTCGGAGAGAGAAGATCGGCATGACAGTCCACAAATTGGGAACCTCTTTCGATAATTCTACGAACGTCATCTCGCCGGCTGAGTCGCTAAATTCTTTGGTATCCATAGCATCCACCAGTAGATCTCACGACGGTGTTTTTCTCAGGCCTGGAGCTGTAACTAGGTAAGATCAAGTATTCATCACATGATTCACGATCGAACCTTCGGATCTCCTTTCAGAAGCGAAACCAACAAGTACAGAATTCTCAATCTCGACATCGAGTCCGATTCCTCTTTGGATTGCAATAAGATTCTGGGCTCTAGCCCTAGTCCAATGCTATCGGACTACTCTTCGAGCACTAGATCTAATGGGAGCTTCCAGAAACTCGTCAAGAGACCTTCCATGGATAGTGGAATCAATCTGACGGGCATTTTCGAGAGACCCAAAACATCCAAGAGCGCAATGTCGAGGGAAATGTCCAAATTGTCGAAGTGAGTATATTCACTGCTCTTATTGATTTAGACAATCGTATTTTTTTTCATCCTAAATCGTTCGATTTCAGGTACGACCGCAGTCTATCTCTACCATTGAGCAAAGCGAACGACGTCCTGGACGATCTGACTGATGCGAACGGAAAGAAGATGGATTTCGTTTTGTGTAAGTTTACCACTACATTTAACCTCACGCTGGGGTAAACTTGAATTTCGGTAAGTGATTCGATCGAACCTGACCACGTGTCGAAGACAACCTTCACCTCCTTGAGGAGGAGGCGTTTATGGAATGGCATGATCTGATCGCGTGATATTGATTTTATTATTTCTGCACTTATGCGCTTTTCACCGTTTTATTAAGATTTATATTTTTTTGTTCTCATCGATCGATTTTTTTCTATTTGTGGAATGGTGTGTATCCCCGCAATCTTCAACGATGGATAAATTTATCTGATGTTATTAGGCGACGGTGCAAGAAGTCCGATCATAGACGTAGAGGCAGTATCAGACGACGAGGTGTCAGAAATCCATGCCGCTGCTGCCGTAGGTCAGTGCGACCCCAGAACCAAGGAAACGCCACTGCTTTTCACCAGTTTTTTTTTATTAGAATTTTTTCGATATATTCAATTATTATTTTTGTTCAAAGATGAACTGGCTAAAGCAGATGACGTTATCCGATATAAATGGTACATGTTGTCTAATTTATGTTGTTTCAATGTTACATCAATGTTTCTTGTTCCTTCATAAGCGATACATAACTAACTTAGTCTAGTCTGCACCTACTGACAATTCGATCAGGTATTTCCAACAATCTCAAATCTTTGAAATCTAATCTGTATAGCGTTTAATGGATCTCGTGGTTCTTGAGTAACTAGACTGAAATTTAGCCTTCTTTCTTTTTCGCTGCCTTGACTTTTGTGGCTGTCGATATTCAGCATGGCTTTCTTTTGTTGCATATTCCTGTTTTCTTCAGATGAATAATAGAATTGATCTGATTCAAACGAATTAGTCGTGTTTTAAGGTTCATATTGGGGCTATTCGAAAAACTCCTGTTTTCTTTCGCAATTCTGAAGGTTAATTTGTCAAAACAAGGAATATGCACAAATCATGCTTGAAATTAGTCTTATAGTATCTCACCGCAATAGCTTCCTTTTTGCATGTAAATCCTTAACTCACCTCACAATTTTGGTATTAGCTAAATAATTCGATCGATCACTAATCGGATAAGCTCGAACTGATCAGTCGTGGTTTCAGGGGACCAAGATGCAAGAGTTCTCACCTTGGCCGAGCAAATAATAGCAGCTATGCCCGATCGAATAAAGGTAACCCATTCAAATAAAAATAATCGCAGAAATAATGCCGCACTTTTGCTCATGCATATCGTATACATGTATAAATCTGTCTGCAACCGAAATTTATCATTGTGATTTGTGCGAACCGATAGACTTTCAACGCATCATATTGCAGAATGAGAGTCAATGCGAGGAGATGATATTAGGCAACAGTCCTGGACCCCCCGACAAACTTTCTGGCGATACGTTACAAGATACATTCATGGAACCCCTATTCGATCAATCGTCGTGTAGCTTCGAATCGAATGAATTCAATTTTGAGTTTTCAGACAACAACTATCGGTGAGTCTCATCATTCAGCACTTCAGCAGCTGCTTAAAGTCTTCCTTTCAGGTACTATGACGTTAGCACGCCTTGTTCCAGTTTGAGTCCAGCTTCGTCCAGTTGTTTGCAGTCACCCTCGTCCTTCATCCTGGATTCTCCCTCTCCTCCACCGACAACGGCGGATTTTTGCGAATTCTTTCAGGCATCAGGAAGCGTGTTCGAGAAGGATTTCTCCAATCTGACGTTGTCTGGTAGGTAAACTCTTGACATCGTTATTTAACAATATTACACGAGATTTGAAGTCGTAGACAAGATGACTTTAGGGTCATAGGTGGTTCTAAGCACATATTTGAAATTGTCAACTTGGAGAGTTTTTGTCATATATGAAAGGTGTGCTAATAGGCGTGGGTGCATCGATAATAGACGAATCTACTCACACGGTAGATCTGTCAATAAAGGCCAATCTGTCCGCATAGGTTAATCCATTTCGATTTATGGTCATCATTTCAGATCGGGAGCAGAGGGAGCTCTACGAAGCTGCTAAAGTTATACAGAAGGCATATCGTTCTTACAAAGGAAGGCAACAACGGGAACAAGAGAAAGAACGGGCAGCCGCTATCGTTATCCAGAACTATTATCGCCGTTACAAGCAATTCGCGTGGTGCAAACAAGCTACACGTGCCGCCACTGTGATACAAAATGGCTTTCGTTCGTATCGCGAGAACAAGCGTTTGAAGAAGAGCCAGCAGGCTGCCGTCTGCATCCAGACCTACTACCGCAGCTATAAGGAGCAAGAGGGGCGACAAGTTAGGGGCGAACCTCAATCTACCGGATTCAGGTTAGTTTTAATTTCCATTTATTAAGAGTTTCGAAAAACTCTAAGGAGAATAACGCGCGTATTGAATTGAACCGGTTGTTTGATATTGTTTCCCTACCCTCAATCATTTAACCCCTATTTTAAATATTTCTCACATCATAAGAGATTCGATTAATCTGTAAATTCCTGAATTTATTTGATTTTTCAGACGGACAATTTCGCAAAGAAGACAAAATCAGGCAGCCAGAAAAATTCAACAGTTCATGAGACAATCAAAGAATAAGTAAGTGAAATTTCTTTTGAATTACTCATATAGTTAAATCCACAAATAAGACTCGCAAATCATAGTCATACTATTTTGTAAACACAAAGCATAAATGTCCACCAAAACCTTATTCAAAGTTTCGCTAATTTCATTCATTAATGCTTACATTAAATGGTCTTGTTATTGCTATCAGTTTATGGGAAGATGATATTGGCTGCATGGTAAGTTTCCTCAATTCATTCATGAAAGCGGGTTTTTCTTCATTTGAATAGCGGGATTACTCATTGCAAATCCCAGTCGGAAAATTTATTACGAACTGTATAATTCTAGATTCCAAAATGCAGAGTCGAAATAAATAAAAAAATTGTAGATTGAGCATTCTGGCAGTTATACGATTTTAAATATTCTGAAATGAAAAAAGTACTTTGAGGACAATTAAAGGATTTTCAAGGATGAATAAGCTCAACAGGCATAATTTGAACCATAACATAAAAGCCAAAAAATCCTTAGAATAATTTAGAAAAACTCCAATATATCCAAAAAGATTGGATATATAATGTTCTGTAAGTTAATTGAACTGATAGGTTACAGAGAGAACGAGCCGAAAAAGAGAAGCTGGGGGCCCTGTCAGTGGATGTCCCTCAAAGATAACAATTTCCAGAAGTGTTCTGCTGCATCGGCCTAAATAGCAGGTGGTAAAATGTCGAAATAATACGAAAGGAAATTTTTCACTAAATAACGATGTTTTCAGTTAAGAAAGTACAAAATAATTTAACCGAGCAGGCGCTTTTCAAGTAGAGGGACTGTGTTATACGAGTAAACTTCCTTGCCGAGCACAATGAAAGCGAAATGGAGTTCATAATTCAATTAATTTTCTTGAATTTTCAAACTTGAATGGAATTGGTTGGATCATATTTCTGACCGAACAGAAACAACATTTGAAAAAGCGAAGTAAATTTCAATTATTGACAACTCGACGACAAGGCTGAGGGATGAAAGAAAAACTTACATCAATTGAAATTTTAGATTTATCGTTTTCTTTTAAGTCTAAAAATTTTGGGAGAGAAAAGCTGTACACATTTCATCGTAAATGGTTCGAAATTTCATCAATTTGAATTTACAAAATATTCTACTGGAGAATGTAGCAAAAGATTGACAAAAAAGTGAGATGACTTCAGAAACTATACTGTTTTAAGCTGTGATTGTAGTTTGGCAACACATTTCGAATACGAATTGGAAGACCTTTTTCTTTCCACATATTGAACGATTTTTCGCCTCGATATACCACTTGATTCCATCGAAAATTGAATCTTTAAAAAGAAATGTGTTACCGATTTGTATATAATTTTAGCTCTTATTAGTTTGGTGTAGGTAGATGGTCTTACTTATTTCGAGTTGGTTTGAGGAAATTCAACGTGATTCGGAAATTTTATATATTCAGTTTTGGGGATGTTGAATTTGCTACGAGACCTCTCCCTTGTAACTTAATCTATGTTTTAGATCATTTTGTTCGACTGATTTCACTGCCATCACTGTAGACTAGACAAATCAGAAGTAATTGCAGTATAGCAGACTAACAAACACTGACTATTTCGATTTTTTTTCCAATTTGAGTGTCCAGTTAGTTGAACAACGTAAAAGTTTGCTCATACATATCATTGTAGTTAATATTTTAATACGTAATGTACAGATATAGACTCATATTATTGTACAATGAAAAGGTATGTACATAATCTGTTGATAGATTAGTTTGTGTATTGCCTAACTCGAGGTATTGGTGCTCAACATTGAAAATTATTTAGCACAAAAGTATTATGTTTTTCGAGACTAGTCAATTACAAGTGAAAGTCATTCGATTTCCACTTTGAAAAAGAAACACACGTACCTGCTGACGGGATTGAATACTATCCACGTGATTTTATTCAAATCCTTGTACATAAAGTTGATTAGCTGTACTTATTTTATTCATTCGTTTCGAATTATCATTTCACTAGGTAAGTGAAGTATTTTTGTGTTCGAAATTGCTCTGTATCGATTGCGACGACAATGGTTTGTACTGGAAAATACTTAGAGCATATTATACGATTCAAAAACATTTTCAATCAGTACCTACTTGGAAACACCTTGTATAGTATGGAAGTCTAAGAGAGAACTTGTCATATAAGGGTGGTTTGTGTAGAACAGCGCGCCAAGAAAAAAAAATTAGATAGTCGAAAGAGTCAAGTTGATATATGTTCAGTTGAATGCCTGTTCAAAAGTCTACATTCCGAAAACCTGACATTTTAATCGCGCGAAAGGGGACAGGAGAGCATCAAACTTGCAAAAAAGAATCATTCTCTTATTCTCATTTGAAAATAATCATAATCTCCAACGCTACACAGCTGCGTGAAATATTTCTGAACCTTCTATACCGCAACCAAAAATAATTCTGAAATACTTCAGTACATTGAAAATGTTATTGAATCTTCCTTAGGATCCTTTTGCATATTCTTTCAGGTTGAAAAATCAACTAACTATGATTTTTATTCAGCTATGTTGAGGTAACCTATACCTAATGATACTTGAAATGAAATTTCAATTTAACATTTGATCGTTGATTACTCAAATCAAATATATGTTTTTGTGAATAATTGTTGATCTTGAAAATTTTATCTATTTATTCACTTATAGTTCATGATAATTCTCGATGTTCGTGAATTTTTCATATTAGGCATTTTCGAATTCTCTTTACATAAATATATATGATATATAAGACGTAGATTTAAAATTCCTTCTATATTCATGCAGTATATCACCAATGGTGGTAAAACTTGTTTGGTATTATAGTAGCAAAGATAGTTGCAAACATTCCAACGATTTTTTTCGTATAGAAATAGATGAAAACATAGTATTAGGATTTTTTTTTCAAAGAAAGAACCACTTCATCAATGTATATATATATATATATTATTCGCAATTATTTTCGTGAAGTTCTTTCATCTGTAGCTATCCATTCCGTTATGAGTTTTTCATGGATACCAACGAATCCAGATGAAAAAGATTCTTTTCTCAATTTTACGACTAGAACTGAAATATGAATTTCCGAATAAAAATTCATGATATACGGAATGGACATTCAATATAAGATAAGACATCAAATGCGAATATTCCACAGCTATTCATGGTACTCATTTTTCGTTTGTTGTATAAATAGGATGGTCCATTCGATTTTAATACGATATTCTTTTAATACGATATTCATTCACTTTAAAGAGAAATATTGAAAACAGTGTTGAACTAGGTCTGTTTTCTGAAGGCCAATTTCAATATAGCTCATAAAAATGTTTGGGCAGAATATCAACACTGATTATTTATTAGATTATGAAACCCCGTAGATAGAGGAAAGAGAAGATACCGCATTGCGCAGCTACGAAGGAGAGCTCTCTGTGTCCAACATCAACTTGTTTTTGTTTACGTTTACCCCAATCCGAATCTATCGTTTTCGGCATATTTTCCACAAATTACACAATTTCCTGGCATGTCAACACCGAAATTCTTGATACTCAAGTCTTAAAACGCACGAAACACTATTACATCGAACACAAATACGATAATAAACATTCAAATATTGGGGTAAACGTAAACAAACATGGAGTAGATGCACAGTAAATGTCAACAAAAACATAGAGATGTTGGACACACTTTTCTTGTTGTTTACGTTATCTTCCCCTTCCTCTATCTACGTGAAACCCACATATGAAAAACCTGCTATGATGGCCTGAATCCATTGATTTGATTACGAATTCAATCTAATTTCTCATGATAAAGTGGTTTTTTCGCAGAGTCAGTTCATAAAGGACTTGTAAATTCGGAAAAGATACTAACACCAACTATTGAAAAATATCGAAATATGTAAATTTGTATTCAACAGTTCAAAATTTATGAATAGCGTTAAAATATTCGAATGTAAGGACATATATTCAAATCAAGAATTTAAATTTTTATAAATATAGATACCAAAGTCGCTTATGTATTTGATAATACTGATAGCAGAAATTATTTTGAAATATGCATACGTACTATTTATATTGGAACATATTCCATCTTCCATAATCAATGAAACGATTTCAAATTTGTAGTGTTTCCAATAGATTTTCAACTTATTGAACACGATGAAGTACCGGATTTTTCGACCAATCACTCGCGTTGAGCACTTAGAGTGAATAAACGAAGAATTATGGTGCTGGCTATTCCTGCAAGTATAATTGCACATACAGTACCTCTCTAACCATTAACTTGTTCATAATCTTTAGACTATACTACACTTTTACAAAGCCTCTTTTGCCACAATATATGAAATTCTATCATCAATTACTAAGTCGAATTGAGACTCGAGCTGAAAATCTTGAGCATTTTCAACGAAGGGCATACCCAATTCCTGCTTGGAACACTGCATTCGCATATTATCTGCGGCTTTTGTATAGTTTGTTAATGGGGTCGGTTACTGAGTCAAAATCAGATTTTTCTCGGTTTCGCGAAGATGATCTCTAACGTAAAACGAAAAAATGAATCATCGACTTCAAACGTCTACAAATTTATCACGTCTTCAAGTACGCTTTCGAAACCATACTAGAAATTAAATTGTCAGGCATATTCTAATTCCAGAAAGAAGCAAATATCCGATCGAATTTGTCTGGTTTGACTCGTTAATCACCCTATAACTATCCCATCAAAATGTTACAATTATTTCTGTTGTTGTTGAATACGATTTTGTCACTGTATTTTCATGTGCAAATCTGTTTTTGCATTCCATAAATTGTTCGATTTAGTTTTACAATTTTTAATGTATACTATTTAATATTTATGTTTTTGTTATACAGAGTGCAGTCTCGAACTATATTATTGTTATAATATTATATATTATACTCTATTAAAATTTTTCTGAAATAATAAATGACAATTTCATTGCACATTGCCACCCCCCATTATTATTTTTTCATTTCTCATTTTGTTTTCCGAAGCCAAATCAAGATAAATCGAAGAGCATAGAGAATTTATAAGGATCATAAGCGGCTAATTTCATTTTTTCATCTTGCTCTCCTTAAATCGTCTGTAGAATATGAAAAATGTTTTTGTTTCAAGAAATTCATGAAAATCTAGGAATGAAAAATATTATTTTCTCACGCATGATGAACGTTTGACGGATAAACCTGTATATTTATCAACATTTCATTAGTCGAACATAAAATGATACTAAACATAAAGAAAAGAACATATTTTCCTTGATGGTTCGATTCGGCAATTCTAATTACACACAAATTATATTTTAATGACCAGAAAAAATATTGTTGAGACAACAGTAACCCCAGCATAATAATATACAAAACCGATTGCGTCAGTTTTTCATGCTCGCTGAATAGAAAAAAATATCGAACGTTATTACCAATTAAAAAGAATGAGATCCAATTAACACAAGCGTTGCATTACCTATAAAAATTAGATTAAATTTCTATTCTTGCTTTTCGCGAATTCATTCGAGATCTTGTATGTTATGTGGAAACTGCTAGATGTTACCGAAATATTCAATTATTCCCTAAATGTTCAGTTGTTCATTAACTCGGTACTCGGAATCTCCTCTTGCCACTTCTTTCTGACGAGGAAATACCATAGAAAGGTAAAAGTTTTCCAAGATACCTACTCCAGAGTGAGTTTGAGGACAATCAAGTGCTACTTTTTGTCACTCGCACAAGTCAGTCACGAAAGCAATACTTCAATAAACAAGTTTATCCATTAATATCTAATCCATCTACCTTAGTACATAGATTCTCAACAATAAACAAAAATATTTTTCCTCATTATTATCTTCGAATGAATTTGCGAGATATGAATCAATGAGATTCACTGCTTTTCTATAGATATTTATTCAAAAAAATTCGGAGATCACTGAACTTGATTGTAGGTATCGGTTTAAGAGAACGGCATTGACAGTGAAAGCTACTACACTTTCAAGAACGTAGGCAAATAGACAGTCTAGAAAGTGGCTTCTGCAATAATATCATGAGAATGGTCTGTTCATATGAATACTCATATTCTGTATAAATAGATGGATATCTGCTATACGAGAGAATGAATAAACCCACATTTTCTATTAAATAATTATTTGAAATACAAATGGATATAAACAATTACTAAGGACCTATATATCTGAGAATTAGCTGACCTAACCCAACATCGACTCGAGAAAGCCTAAGAATAAAAATAATCTGTCGATATATCATTAGTGTGTTCATTTGAAGCCACTACAAATGCAGATTCCCACAAAACATAAATGATGGTTTGCTGATGTTCATATTAGACGAAATGCTATCAGAATGTCAAAGTTATGAGTAAGAATTGAGAAAATTGATTTTTTACGAGAAATGTAAGAAAATTCTCAAAAAGATGGGCTCACTTGAAAAATCGTCAAGACCGAACGGTTGCACCGATGTCGATGAAATTACGAGATTTGTCATTGAAAGAATTGCACTTTCAGAATTTGTATCACATTTTTCTGAGAGATGCGCGTGTCGAAAGTTGACCCTCGAAATATTCCGAAAAATATAGGGTTAATTGAAAAATCGTCAAAACCGAACGATTGCACCAAGCTCGACAGAATTCAGAGAATTATTACTAGAAGCGCTGCTCTTCGAGAACTCGAAGGGAATATTGGTGAAGGAAGAGTCTTTTTTCGAGTAAGAAGTCCGAAAAACTGAAAAAGATGGAATAAAATTCTGAATTGCAGCAATCGCAGACCATAGTCTTGACTCTTGAAAGATGATAACTGCTTGTTACGGATGTAAACATTGAACAAGATCGGTAGTACCCGTTCTTCTTTCTTCACCTCCTCTATCTTAGCTAGAAGATACTGAATTATCCACTCAACTCTACATTGGGGTCATCAGTCGTTATTGGAAACTCGTATTTGTAGGCCATGGTACCACTCTCTTCGTCCAACAGACGTTCTGTCGGTACCAGCATAGGCTAGTACCAACGATTGTCTTGCATACAGCGGTGTACCATAGCGAAGGGAGTGCAGTAAATGGTATTACGTACTCGGCACCAAACCGTGTGTGATTTGTGTTTTAATTTTGTTGACAGTCAGTGAACACACACGTGAGTGCTACCAACTCAACTGGAATAGCAGTTTATCAATCCATGCGAATCGTTTTCTACTGAAAGTAAGTAGGAGAAGAATTTTTGGTGAAAAAATTTTCAGATTTAATGTTGAGGACATGAAAATCGCATGTTATCAAAACCTCAGGCACTCAACATTCTCTGGAAGCAATTCACTGCAAAAGGATTTTCTTTCGGTATGAATTTAACTTCTTGTAACTTAATTCTCATTTGAATACAGAACATAAGAAGATCCAAATGTTAATATCGAAAAGATCACGAATATTTTTGAAGTCATATAATCGGGAAGATTCATTCAATAATGTCGTAACATATCATTCGAACAATATCGAGTGAAACACAATTGTAGTATGAAGATAATGTTTCATAATATCCAAGGTTTTCCATCTCATCTCTTGAACATTTGGGTTGGATCAAATGGCAATTATTCATTTCGTAAATTTTCACGTTATAAAAAAACTGTCAGGGGCAACCACCTTAAAACGATTCTCTTCATTGTGTAAAATATGGGAATTATGTATAATGGGCATCCAATGAATTATTATCAACCACAAACTGGATCGAACAATATACGCTAGCATGATTTCCAGTCAATTTAATTTGGCGAACCGCTAATTCTATTTGGCTATTTCAATGGGATCTCCAGGTGGATAAAAATGATTTGAAAATGGTATTCGAATAGTGGAAAAAGTCGTTTGAATTTAGAAAATTATACTTTCTTAATTAAATCGAGTTTTTTCAATTATTGAAACAAACTTCATGAAAATATATTGAAAAGACGTGAAAGATACCTGAAATAATAGCTGATTCTTCTGGATATTCACGGTCGTTTGGAAATGGTCAATTGTATCCTAGTAAGGAATAGGTCAAGAGCATATAACGGATGAAAAATTCCCAATTTTTGTTTATTATTCCAGCGTAGACTTGCGATAAAATGGAACGCGTTTCTACATCATTTCCTTCCTTCACTATCGATTCATTTTATCCCTATGGCAGTAAGTGCGCTCAAAATGAAAAATTTTATGTTCGTACCGGTAACTATCAGTTCCAGAGGGTCCACAATGTGTCATCAATTTAAACGAATTGGTGAAATATCTTCTCATATTACACGCCTCAAAAACTTGTGAGATGGAGAAAAATTCTCTGTAGAAAATCTCTGCTCAGGAGCATGAGGGATTCTGTAAAGGTTATACAAGAACATACCATATGATAGTTTTTAATTATAAGTGACTAGATAATCTTCTCATAAATTATTATTCAGTAAAATGTTTCGACATGACAAAAGAACGGAGCAGAAGAATAGATAAATAAACCCCTATAGAGATCTTGAAAATTCGATGATGCAAATATAAGCACTAGAAAGTTGATGATGAATCAATATTATTAAATCCCATAAATCAAGCTCAAACAACCATAAACAACTGATGATACGACACAATTTTTTCGTTTTTTGAATTCGAATTAATGAATATAATTATGAAATATAAAATATAAAACTTGTTGGGTGAGTTTTAGAAGTCAAAATGTGTGAAATATTTGTTGCGAAAACGATTTGATTTCGAAAAAAAGATGTCATAAATAAGAAATTATTGGGGAATGATAACCCATTCAAATTCTTTATTATTATGATCACCTCTATCCCTGGTGTTGGCGAAACAATCGGTCCGAATATTGATAAAGGTTATGGAAATTCAATTAATAAGTAGCTATTCTTCATTCGAGATCACGAAATATGTATATTCTAGATAATATTCATCAGTTTTGTATGAATCCATGCAGTGCTATATTCAGGTGCATCAAGAACCTTTGGAGTCGAACGTGAACTGAAATTATTATACTGGGTGAAAATAAATAGTCGCCTAAAACTTTGAGGGGGCATTGAGTAGAACAATACCAGAATTTTTTCGATTTCCCTTAATTATTTTCGCAACTATATATTTAGACCCTGAACAAGGAAGCAGATCCAGCATCAATTGACATTTTCGAAAAACAACTCATCTGACTTTCGAATTATAAAGGCCTATTTCAGTTGAAATATTATTAACATTATAAAATGATTATAAAAAAAAAAATTCCACCGAACTCTTAATAATAGCACTGTTTAACATACACGAAATTAGCCGTTAATGAACTCTTTTATTGGTTAATTCGATCGGCAACATAAATATCAACATTCCGATATGAACATAGAAAATTTATGAAATGTCAAATTTGACTAGGTATCGATTGGAAATTTTTTGCAATCAAGAATTCCCATTCAATTCAAAATGTGGTCGACGGAAAAATCTTGTAATCAACTCTTTTATTAATTAAGCGATTAATGATCTCAAACATAATCTCAATCATTAATCGCTGCCATTAATAACCTAGATGATTAAATAACTATTTTTGGGTTGCCAGGCTCCGACTCAAACAAATAATTCAAATTCAAGTTGATTTCTGAGCAATTTCAAATACTTCCGTATCCCTTGATACACCGTTGAAATACTACGCTGCTGATGAATTGGTTCACTTTTTACACAGCGAAGGTGAAAGTTGAATTTATCATTCATTACAGCTTATGAATAATTATTCCACCTCCGAAGATATGCGTTTAACTAATAGTCAACCATTATCATTTTACAGGTGCAACTCGTCTTGGCAGTGTGACGGCAGGAAAATCTTGCCCAGCTGTCAGTGTGACCCAGTTGTGTCAGAAAATTGTGATTTTCGAAGAAATGTGAACTTTCGTGTAATCACCATTCCTCCAAGTCGATACAAATGATTATCGGAAGTGATTCAATGGAACTATGTTGTTCTGTAAGCTGATAGCAGTATGTGTGTGCACTTTGACTGTTCACCTTCAAACGGGTGAGTGAAAATATCCATTAATGGAAAATGGGTCGGTTTTAAGTTGAAAAAAGGGAACTTTTCTATATTCAGTTTATGTTTCAAAATACTCAAGATTATTATTCACTTCGATGGATGCTTTGTTAAGTTATCTATACGATTACAGAAAAGTTTAAGTCGCTGAAAAACGAAAAACGATTCCACTCAATATTTTTATGGAAACTGATGTTCAATATGCTGTGAATTTAATTATGGACCTCTTCAACAATAATATGCTTTACAAACTGCACGGAGTTAAAGCTATGGTACCAGATAAAGTTTGCGTAAAATCCAAGGAGAAACGAAGAAAACTGAAACAAGCAGCGAGCATGATCAAAGCCAATTTTTTTATTTTCAAAATTGCGGTCGACAACTACTAAATAGATGCTCATCGAATTCCTTGGAGGTCAAATGACTACAGCTTTCATCTCTCGATTTGAGCCTTGTTCATATTCACGATCAATTTCTATTGTTTTCAAAATTCTAAACGCTATACAAAATGAAGCTGACGTTCTGTGAATTAAGGATTCGACGGCCATGAAAACCCTACCCAACTAAGGGAACGGTTATTAGAATTTCTGGAGCTCATGAGAATAATGGAATTGTCAGGTAGTTTGCACATTTCCCACTTTGTTACCAATGCAATACCTTTCTAACAAGTGTTCATGGACGTTCCGATTCAATAATTGAAGTAAGGCTGCTTCTAGATACAAGAAAATCACAGATGCCCTGCTAATTTCGATATGTCAATTAACATTTATGATCGTTTTATATCAAAATAAATAACCACAATAAACTCCATTCGTAAGGTACAACATGTGTTCACCTAGATTATAACCTAGATAACTAGTGTCTTCATTAGATAACTTAATTAATCGAAACGTGTTTGATTCTTTTACGACCATACCTGATATAAATTCTCGAAACAAGTAGGATAATGAACTGAAAGTATCGTTTAGCGGAAAAAAACCAGATGTCCCAACTGTTAGACCACAATGTGGTCAGAAATTTAATGATATTCGAACGGTTCTTGAATACAATATTGATTTACAACCTTGCATAACTACCAACGAACCGCTCTAGTATTACGCCCAAACTATACCGGTTGTCGAAAAAAAAAAACAGATACTGCATTCATGGATAAAAGGTGAAAATCATGAAATGTTGATTGTACCAAAAACTTACGCAGGTAAATAGTTGAATCTCTCGTGAAGCGTTTAGGGAAAAAGCAATTAGATACTGTAATGACTACTCAACCGATATGTGAATTCCATCGCGTCCAGTTTCAACATTCTGTACTAATTTATCTGGTGTCACCATGAGATAGATGATTCCACTATCGTTGTATCGTTGTTTTTGCTCATAAGCAATATGAGGATAAGTTTATACTTCAGTCGTTAATCTAAGCACTACCACGAATGGAAAATGAAAATTTTGTACCCTACTTCCTCTTTTAATTCAGTTAGTTCGTTTCATGGGCGATTTTCATAATTTCAGTTAGGGTCATCCCGTGAAACTGACAAATATACAGTTAATTTAATTTACTTCCTCTCGCATAACTGAAGATGTAAGCACGTGTCTGACACGCTCAATAATTATTGTGGATCGTTTTGTAACCGAGACTGTGAAGATATTGTACACTATTAAAATATCATCATAACGTGATTCTCAGCTTTGAATTCGACGGAGTTGAAAAGTGAAATATGTAAATGGACTAATGAGCTTAAAGATAAATTGATAGAATAGGAGATAATATGTTAATTCAATTGGAATATAATTGTTCTTCTCATGAATACATTTCAATTTGAAGCATCATCCAAACTGTACATCGTTTCAAGCAATCAAATAAAATTACCTACTGAGGTAGAAATTGAATATGAAACCATTGGATTCATGAAATCAATGTGATAATTAATTTAAACTGGAAGGCTCAGGACCAAAATAGTTCTTTGGTTATAAAATGAAGTGATCTTCAACAGAAGTCACATCTAAACAAGAATATTTCTTGTACTCAAGAGGAAAACGAACACCGTTCATTCCACATTTCGAATCTCATAGGTCATCCTAAATAATATTTCAAAATTCTTTTACCCGAATATTTCAATCGAAAAGCTAACCAAGCAAAACGATCAAGGCTTCAAATTTTCGAAATATTGTTGGCTTATAATGATCTGTTTTTCCTGTTGCTTTTCGCTTTATGCTATGAATTCGATTCAATGATGAAAGTAGATCTAGGTCTAAGCCATCAAGATGGCTGAGATAACGAATGCGAAGTTGCAACATGTTTAGAAGAATAACCTTGAAGAATTATCGGTAAATCTCGAGCAGGAAGGAATGTCTTCATCCATAAGATAAAATCAGTTGTTTTTTTATATTTTCTTGTATGTGGAATCTGGGAAAGGTTTCATTTCTAGGAGATGTTGATTCAAGATATTTAATACAATACAACAAACCACAGAAGATATTATGCTCATGCTTTGATTTTAAACTTTCAGGAGAAAATGAAATAACATCCCCAATCACTAATCCAGTGGCCTCTTTATCTCTTCATACATCAATTAATTTCAAGAATTCCTCGAAGAGTTTTTTTCTACATAACAATAAGGTTGGCAATAAAAGAGCAAGAATCCCTTTCAATTTTCAGACCGGAAAATATCTACTCTGTGACATAGATTATATTCGGATTTTCAGCGCCGAGGAAATAGGAAAAAACTGTTATGCCCGGAAAACGTAATGGTACTAAATTTCCATCAACTCCTTCATCCTGAAAAATGGGTCTTTTACAGCACGCGCGGGTTAGATCGATGCTGTCCGATATCAGAGTATTCGTATTCTTGCACTGCGAAGGTTCAATTCGCAAACTATTCGACTCTCGAGATGTCAGCATCGAGATTTTTTTATGATTCAACTGGCCGTCCAAGAATGTTCAAGAATGATTTCAGTACCGAGAAATATTACTGTCTTTTCGAAATATTCTTAATGAGACACTAGATTCCTATAGGCTTTCTACAGCAACTTGTGACTTAAATTCCCTATTTACTATTCACTGATTGATTTCTATTCACTAAGGATGAATAATACTCAGGAACGAACTGAGAACAAAGCTCAATTAAAAGACCAAAACATTTTCTACGTCTGTGTTTGTTTGTGATAATTATGTATTAAAAAAAAACAGGAAACACAAGATGTATAGTCTCAAAACTCCACATGTAATGGGTAATAAAACTGTCTGGCATGAATAAATGTTTATGTGATAACGTTCTGTGGGCTTATGAGAGCTTTTTCATGAAAAGTGTCATAATTATGTGAAAATTCCATCTTTTTGCTCCTGGGTATTGGACACATTTCGAAACTTACGCAATGTGACACTCTAACAATGAAAAAGGAGGAAAAACATATGTAAGACGTATATAAATCTGTGATTTTTCGCACATGGAACTGTTATTCAGGTCATGGGAAAAATTATAATGAATTAAGCAAGATTAATCCTACATCTCTGTGAATAACTCAAATCAAAGTACTTATTTTTCACGTGAAATGGTGTGAACTGTCAGAAAAAACTAATGAAAAGGAATTAATGAATTATAAATCACGATTGCAGTTTATCATACATTCTCCTTCTCTATGTTTTCGTTGTTTCATCTGCTTCGGATCAATATACCGATCAGGTGGTAGAAAATATAGAATTGAATCGCTCAGATGAAGACAGCATCCATTATAAGCTCAGACCAACATGGCTCGATGGCTCGTTCCTATTTCCGTATGCAAATTTTTTCGGTGACCCTTGAACTGAATTCCAATTCGTGAAACGTAATTCAAAGTATCGAGAGGGACCAGAGCGTAACGTTCACGCCACAGAGACAAACGAAATTCCTTTAATTAAATCTTAAAGAGAGAGCAGACTCGACTCCGAAAGCTATAGAGAAACTGACGGTTTTATTCTGCGTTTCCAGGAACAAATCATTTATGAGACAAATAACTTCATTGTTCTCATGATGAATTGCGAAGTTTTATCGGAGTAAATAAGGAGTATTGAAGATATATTTTGCCACAAAGCACGGGGTATTCTGTCAACGAACAGAATACTTCCCTCAAACACTATCATATCTTGGAATTAACACCAGGTGGTGTCACAGAAATCCTCACTGTCTCAAAGTATTGGAATAAAGATAATTGAATAAGTTGATACTCATGGAAGATATATGCTATGAATTTTCTTTCCTGTTCATAAGAGTTATTCCAAAGTTACTTCACGACTCTTTGATATAGTCTGGGATCCATTTATTCATTTTTCGTGTATATGTTACGGGCAATGTAATTATTTAGGTCAGTATTCATAATGCTTGGTTATTATGAATAATGACCATTAAAATCAGGCAATTTGATAAATTTGAATTACTTTACAATAATTTCTCACATTGCCCGGTCATTATAAATACCGCTATTATTTCTTTGGGCACTTTGATTAATTGACACCAAAGGGACAACCTATGTGAAAAGAATGGCGAAGATATTCCACAGATAGAGATTTAACTAAGAGAATGTGCAAGATTGTCATCCAAGACAGGCTATAGTCGATGTGGCTGTAAAGGTAGCTGTAAATCCGTCGAGCGCAAGTGTCGTAAAGAAAAAAGCTATGTAACTCGAAATGTCACCAAAGTGGAAGCTGCTCTAATGAATAGAGCCTGTATTGGCCTGTATTGCTACGTATTGACATTTTGTGTGAATATAAATTTGAAAGTACGTACATATCTAATACTTTAGTTTTATTTGGACTTACGTTTTGTTTGTACTTATTTCATCCCAACAGTTTATTTGTCAGCATGTGAAATTTTATTTGTTATGTTTTGTTTGTTACTTTGTCAGTCAGGTATGCAAAAATTTGTTATTTTTTATAAGAAATATGAATAATATATAATTTTCAAATTGCCCACCTGATTTTTAGCATTATACATAATAACCGGGCAATGTAATATTTGCAACATAATTTATCATTTTGTCATATCCTTTTGGGCACTTTTTAAATTGCCCGGGCATTATAAACAATGCCCAATTATTTACATTGCCCGTAACATATATAAGTCGTGTCATTTTTGCAGCACCATTCACAATCTTTCAGGCATAGCCACGAAACTGTACGTACTGCAACTAATTAAAATTCTAGGATTGTTGAATCATTTTGTTGAAGTAATTACACTGAAGGAAACTTGATTAGGTAACAATTTTTCATTCGAGTTCTTCACCCACAGAATTTTAATGAGTTTTCCGTGAGGATTATTAGTGATGCTCCAGATATAGCTGACGCGGTAAGTGGGGAGGTTAATAGCGGAATATTCTCCTGTTTGCACACCGCGAAAAAAATTTCAGAGTATTCGGTTTTCCCGTATTTCGGAAAACAACAGCTGACGGTGGTTTTCTAATATTGAATTGGTGTTATCGATAATCAAACAAGAAACAGAACTACAAATTTTCATTCTGTTCTCTGAGGGAATTATTCCGAGACTGAAAACTTTGAGAATTTCTGACGTTTTTATAATGAGGAATCGTGTGAGTGTAAGTTCGACCACTCTAAACTCGTCTAATGAAGCGTGCAGCCAGTTCAGATCAACTCCATTGTGATCGCCCATTTCAGAATGAAATTCCATCGAGAGTAACGATATTCTATTTATACTTCGGAGAAAGTTGAACCGACTTATTAATTATTCATCGATTAACATACTGATGTTTATGTTGCTCTTTCGACGATAAATGCCCATACCCAGAATGCCGTCGTCACAAACGCGCTCTGGGTTAGAGTTCTCAAGAACTGGTCTGAGTATTTAGTGAAAAGGAAGTGTCTGCTGACCCACATATGACTCACCTTCAGAAAGAGCTTAACAGTGTTTATCTTGATGTTTATATGCGGATTTTGGAAAAGGTTGAGCAGCAACAACTAATTATACAGATGTTGTTTTCTCATTTCGAATGGATCTCTCTTTTGTATTGTTTCTCTTTCACATCTTGTAGGAAAGACGAATGGAAATAATGCAAATTACGAGGAAAATTGATTCAATTGTGAGGAATCTGTCCGCGGGAATTTTAAAGTTAGTTACTATCAGAATTCTTTCACAAACAAGCTATTCGACCTAAAATAAAAGTACAATTGCATTTGTTGTATCCGTTTGTGCTCAAGGATTGGAAGAAATTGAAAGAAAAATTTTCAGAAGAAGATGCATGTGATATCGAACATCATATCTCTTGCAGTCGTTGAAACTTGATCAATTTCGATGGGAAAATCTATACTCTATATTGGAGAGATGATTTTCCCACAGTTGCGACATTTTCTAACCAATAACGTCAATTCTACTAGAGCCAGTAGAGCCTAATCTGTAACACAATAATTTCAGATCGTGGGAGAATTCCATTTGACGTAGACAATAGAATCCGTAGATCATAAATCGATAGACAAAACGAAAATTATCACCACAAGAATACGATATTTTTTTATGCACGTACAATAGAGGTTTCATATATTATCTGGTCAGCTGATCGTCTATGATTATTGTATTTTTTCCCTTTATGAATCTTCGGATGTAATGAATGAAGCGTGACCACAACTCACGTATCAGCTATAAATTTGTGGGTTATTTGAGTTCATTTCCAAACTCCGTCAAGAAAAAACTATAAATTAAATAACTAGCAAATCTCAACTTGATAGTTTCGAGAGTTTTTCCATTTTCTTTCAGTTCATCCCAAATGGAAACTTGGACAGTTTCCAAAAGTTAGTTGATATACTTCGGATTATGGGATTATATTGTTCTGTTTTTTCCATGTTCCAAGGTTTGTTACGAAGGGAAACTAAAAAAACACATAAATTCTCCCCAACCGTCAATATTTTCATCGTAATTTCATCATTTTCAAGATCGCTACTGTCTGTAGTAGATATTCCAGGAATTCCAACATCCACCATTCGTTCCCGAAGCTTAAATTTCTAGAAATTATAAAACGAGGAGGAAAATGTAGTATGGTAATTCATTAGCCGGACCACAAAACGAACACAATTAGACAAGAGTTGAAGATGCAATTAGCGAGTCTAGAACGTTGCAATGCTCTGAATATTCATGAACAGTTAAAGAAGTATTATCTTCATCAATTTTCATGCCTTCATCGCGAAATAATTCTCGTCGGAATCATTATTTGTCAACAGGAGAAAACGTCGGCCTCCTGAAATGAACAATTGGTTTACTCAGTAGCTTCATTAATTCTTAGATAATTGAATGAACTTCGCTTTAATCACTATCATATTTCACAAAACCCAGATTCGGATGGGTTCCCTTGTCGGTCAAATCTTATGGCTCGCGGTAATGGAACGTGAGAAGTGGACAATGGACTTCACTGGATGATTATTACAGACGACATATTTAGAAATCATATACCTATATCGAGTTTGTCACCGTTGCAGAATTATTGACTGAACTAACTCGATTTTCTCACAATCTTTTTCCTCTGTGAGATTTGGACAGTGATAGCTTGAAATAATTAATAAGTATACTCCATTCACATTTATTTTAGCAGCCGGTTGGAGTATATTTGAAATTTTCCTCTCAATGAAATAAATTGTTAGTTCAAAATATGAAAATTTTTGGATTATATTTGTTTCACATAGGTAAGATTATCTGGGAACAAATTCATGTGGAAGTAAGTCTCTAAATCGATTCGAAAGTACTTTCCCTGGAGAATAGGGAAGATAAATTTCGATAAATAAGAATGCAGAGATTTCATTCGAGATTATAACCGTCTATTGGATTATAACTATCCAATATTTCTCGGATGAATGTAGACACGTATTTCAACCCCCGCAAACCCTACTGATCCCTCAACAAATTGGGATAGTCCAAGTCCCTTGTTATTTCGAGACATAAATCTAATGGAAGAGAATTTCAGCATACGTAGTCTCTAATCATTCCGATAGTCGGATAGTGTGACTATTAGAGTTGTTCGGATGAGTTGAACCTTGATTAAAATCCAATTAAGTCCGCCGATGTCCACTACATGTCATCTATTATGAAATTCTACGACATTGGGTTCTTTCATTGAGAAACCCATTGTATAACTTCACGGTGGCCATTATGCATATAAAGGGTTGATTTCTCTGCGAAGCATGCGTTAAAACTTTGCCATCTAGACATATTCAGAAATATTCACTGTAGAAAAACGCTATGAGATCAAGAAGTTACCTAATTTTGCACGAGGAATGTTAACGCCAAATACGAATAAAAATTTTTGAGAAATAATAGCTTATTTTCGAGAAAAAAAATGTGCGAAGGAAGAAAGGCATATATAATTGATTCCACTGTATTCTTTATTTATTTGCCGCGTTTCTGTGTTCATTACCAATCTTGTAACGTACGCGAATTACGAGATTGGGTGTCATCATTAGAACTATAATACAATCGATACCTATCCAAAAAGGCTCGTCTTCAACAGCACGAATACGGAACTACATACTTTATTCATCGCGTATAATCATTTCATATCGAGCGAGTGTTATGGAAAGTGAAAATTGGGGAAAGTTAATTGAAGGTGTCGCTTAAGCGAGAGACCAACGAATAAGCGATTCCTACGACTATTTATTACAATAAGAGCACTGCTACTTTTCGCGTTAAAGTATATTTCCGGTGCTTTGGCGTGCCTTGAGAAGCCGTATTTTTTTTAAGTTGACGTGTATGGCGTTCGCAGTAGTAAAGGAAGTGTATTAATGCGAGGCGAGCGCGTCTGTTGTGTATAAAAAAGTCTTCCGTGAGTTGAAGATACTTTCATCTCAAGATCAAGAGACAGTGGCGTAGTTAGGGAAATTCCCAACCGTTGGAGGTTGTTCTACAAGTACTTTCCCACGAAAGGTGAAATGGACCCATATACAGCCCCCAACATTTTCAAATTTTTGTGATGCCTCCACCCTCACCATATGTGTGTAATTCTGAGGCCAGTTGTCTTAAAATTCATGTATGCTTTTTCGTCCTTTGCCATCTCTTTATTTCACATGGAAATCGTAATACTTAACACGATTTTTGTTATCTACATGGAGTTTTTATATAAACCAATCAAAAAAGAATACAAGGTTGAAGCATATCCCAATACTGTTCAAATAAGTTACTAGGAAAGAATGCTCATTTTCCGCTCCTATAATTTACAGTATCAACTCGTGCTTGTTGCACGATTCTTATATATACACAGGGTGTGTCCACTAAAAGTGTCTGGATATCATTCTCTCAAATATTCTCGACTCGGAGCATAACTTAGTTATCTCCATAACCTTAAGGTTTGGTATGGAAAAATTCGAATGAAGTTAAAATTTTATGAAGAATCCGAAAATGTTATAAAATATATATTTGAATAGAATAGATCCCGGCCATTCATTATGAGTTTATGGGCCTCTAGATATTGAACATTTTGCGTTTAACAATAAATTGGCGAATGCGCGAGTTCAATGTGTTCTTCATAGCTGATTTTGCCAGGTCACTTGCTCATATTCTGGAGGTCAAGATTATTATGCCCACAACTGAGAATTTCACGATTTTTATTATTAAAAATCAACAAGCGAAACCCATTTATCGTATATCGATTGAAATTTATTTTGGGAGGATTTTGCATCTCTTCATAAACTTTTTAGGGTTTTCACTCCCAATCTCTGAAACAAAATCAATTAAAAATGAAATCAACGATTTGCTCCTGCGTAAATTCTTGCACTAATTTGTCAGGAGCAACTTAACTAGAAAAAATTGTTGCCTGACAATGAACTCAAAATAAATAACGTTGAAATTATAATTCTTTGTAACGTTTCGAAGTCTATATCAGACTCCTTCATCAGACGAAAAAATCTACTTTTGAAAATCTGAATTGTCGCTGTTTGTCTGACATTAATTGTCAACACACAGAAACAGAGACTGCACAGAAACGTTGATTCATTTAATTTTGAAATTACCGGATGACAGTTCCTTCTTTAGTAAATTGATCCAAATATGATCTATTCCTATCGAACAATTTGCCAAATTATTATCTTGATCTAATAGAATACACGTAGACTCTTTAATTTTTCGTTTTAAATGGTCTGGTTCTGTCATTAAAATTTTAGTGTTGTCCCAATCCATTTATCGTAGTTCAGTATCGAATGAAGCTTCGAAAAAGATACACATTCACATTCTGAACCAGAAACAACGAACCTTTGATAGCGAATTTCCAACTCGACCCAAATATTCATAGAGCGACATGTGGGATCGAACCCTGATCAACTGTTCATCATGTTACGCCAATCGGATTATCAATACTAACGAATATGTCACCGTTCCAGCCTCGGCCAACATATGGGCAGATCCAGATTTGGAATTATTAGATGAGGTTCATGATGCCGAGATCTATCAGGCAGTCGTTACGTCCGTGGAAGAATGGAGGAGAAAGAGGGAGTTGAAAAAATTACACAGCAGGTGAGTTTCAATATTGCCCCGAAAACTTTTAATGATCCACATTGGCTATATGTATTCCATTGAGGATCGGTGAATAAATTGGAAATTCCCCTTTCTGCTCCCTCATTATCATATGATTGAATGCCGAAAGAATCGTAAGCGAGAACTCGCGGTTTTCGGAGAACGAAAATCGAAAACGCCGCCGGAATAATCCCCTATTCAGAATGACACAATTGCTTAACGAACTGGAGGTGTAAGTTCCGACTCAACAGGAAATTTTCCGAACGAATCGAATCAGCAGACGAGACCTTTTCCAAATATGTACAATAAAATGCTTCCCTCGATATTCAGATAAAATAACTATTTTCCTCGATCTCGGAAATAAGGAGCCAGTTTAATATACGGGAAATCATCCATTAATGACACTTATTAATGCTCGATTTCCCATTAATGCAGCCGAATATAGAAGAATACGTAATTTATCCTAATAATCCCAATAATATTTTTTTATTTATATCCTGTATAATATGGAACTAGTTGATTAAATAATTCTTACAGTCAGAGATGAAATTTTTCGTTGCAGAATAAAGAGGGATGACGTCCAGAGCGTCTGTTATCCAGAGATCGGATGCTTCGACTCCTCCGGTCCGTTCAGCTACTTGGACATGTTGCCGTCGAAACCGGAGGAAATTGGTACCAAATTTCTTCTCTATCCGGGCAGGAGCCGAGGGAGAAGTGGGACGCCACCGGCCGAGGTGCCCTTTCACAACATTTCGGACGCCTTCGATTGGGCGAAGCAGGGCTTCAACAACAGTCTGCCTACCAAAGTACTGATCCACGGTTTCGGGAGCGGGTGCACCCATATATGGGTGTACGAGATGAGGAGTGCCCTGATGGCTGTGGTAAGTTATACCGTCACCCAAACTGCCGGTCAAAAGTTGAGAAAATTGAAATGATTCATGATACGAGGATCGTGTTACGAGGATATATTGAAAAATTCTTAGCCTATTATAGCACCAAACAAAATTTCAGTGTCAAAACATTTTATTGATCATCAAATTCTCCTCTTAATTGGATACATTTATTACAGCAACCCTGCAACGTCCCTAGGCCTTTCAAAAAAATGTTTCTTGCTGCTCTGCGAACCAGACCTACACAGCTTTTATAACCTCCTCGTTGGAAGAAAATTTGCGACCTTTTAAACTTTTTTTCAGTTGAGGAAAGAGATGATAGTCGGATGGAGCCAAATCTGGTGGAAAAGGGGGGGTTCTAGTTATTCAAACACTAAATCACGAATTTTTTGCATGGCAACAAGATTTGTGTGCAGGGACGTTGTCCTGCAAAACACTTTTGGATAGCTTTCCGCGTCTTTTCTTTTTAATTTTTTCCCTTAGAGTGGTCAGTAATGTCGAATAATAATCTCCAGTTATTGTTCTATCCTTATCCACAAAATCAATCATGATTACTCTATGGCAATCCCAAAATACTGAAGCAAGAACTTTTCCAGCAGATTTTTGGACACGAAACTTCTTAGGTCTTGGAGAACCAGAGTGTCGCCATTCCATCGATTGTTGCTTTGTTTCTGGATCGTAGAAATGTACCCAAGTCTCATCCATAGTAACAATTCGGTTCAAGAAGTCTACATCGTTTTCAAATCGAGCACAGATCGAACGCGATGCTTCTACCCTTGCACGCTTATGGTCAACATTCAAACATTTGGGGATCCATTTTGCATCAATTTTTCTCATGTCCAAATTGACGTGAACTATATGATGAACGCGTTCGTATGAAATATTCAGTGCTTCAGATATCCGTTTTAGCCCAATTCGACGGTCTGATGAAATCTTGTCATGAACTGCATCGATATTTTGGGGACTGACACAGAAACTGGCCTTCCCGATCGGTCATCATCTTCAATGAAGAATTTACCTCTTTTGAAGCTTGCAGTCCAATTTTTCACGGTAGCATACGAAGGACATTGATCACCAAGACTATTAAGCATATCTTCGTGAATCTGCTCACCTCTTAACTCTTTTGAAAACAGGTACTTGATGATGGCTCGATACTCCAATTTTTCGATTTTCACAATTTCCGTAGACATCTTCTTTCTTTTAATTAATTGCGTAACTCTGGTTTACTTTTTTGACCTCAAACTTTACACTGACACTTCTAATGAGTTATTGTTCGTTGCTATGGTAACGCAATATTTTTTTTTATGCATGGAACTGGTCTAGGCTAACTAGATATCAATACATCCTCGTGAAAGTACCTTGGACATCTCGAAGACTTCGACATGCCATTCTGAAAGAGCTGAGAAGTTATTTTCTCACTTAAAGAGTAAAAAACAGTCTTCGACATTCTTATATTAAATGAAGCCGAAAGCCTCTGTTGGCACCCTCAATAGATAAAAATCGTCTGGGCCTGAAAAAATTCGATTTTTCATTGCGTTAAACAGCAAACGAAATACCAACTCAACTTCTAACCAACAGTTTATTATAATTCCATCTCATTCGAATCAAACGGCGCCTGTCGGCCGATGTCGGTGGCGTGGTCGGTCGCCGACTCCGGCCGACGTTTACCCTCCGATTCGAATCGTCCCTTACCGTAACTTTTTTTTATATCCTGCAGGAAGAGATAAACGTCATCTGCGTCGACTGGGAGAACGGCGCCACCCTGCCCAACTACGTGAAGGCGACGGCGAACACCAGATTAGTGGGGAAGCAGCTGGCGATGCTCCTTCAGGGCCTCGTGAAACACAACGGCCTCTCCCTCCAGAACACCCACCTGATTGGCTTCAGTTTGGGGGCCCATGTCGCCGGATTTGCCGGGTCGGAGATCGGGAATCTATCGAGGATCACCGGATTAGACCCGGCGGGACCCCTGTTCGAATCGCAGGACCCGAGAGCGAGGCTCGATCAGAACGACGCCGAGTTCGTCGATGTCATTCATAGCAACGGGGAGAATTTGATCCTCGGCGGCCTGGGATCTTATCAGCCGATGGGCCACGTGGACTTCTACCCGAACGGCGGAAGGATGCAGAAGGGATGTAGCAATTTGTTCGTTGGCGCGGTCAGCGACATAATCTGGTGTAAGTATGAGGTCGCTGGGGGCGATCTTTCGATTGATCGATTGCGAAATTTTGGTCCCAGGAGTTCTAAAATGCGAAAATTACCGATTTTGATTCTATACTATGTAACTAGAACGGAATAAGGTTGGCACTCATCAAATGTCGTTAATATCATAACGCCGTTGCCACAACTAATATCAATTTTTATTACGAAAATGCCGAAAGTGATTAAAAATAAAGAGACAGGGTTTCAGGAAGTGCTATTTAGAATTCAGGTCCGCTCATTCAAATAGATATACCCTGATATTCTAAAATCCACAATACGTCAGACGGTAGCGAACATATTCAATGTAAGAGAATTCATATAATGTTTCATCTGAATCTAAACGACTTATATTTCAGCTGAATATTTCCACAATCAAAAAGATTGTGAATGAAGAGGATGACAAAGAATTTCCTTCTATTGGGAGACTCAAAAAAGTGGTGGCATTTGAGAATTTTATGTTTGAGTGATTTTATGCGAAAAGTTCACTACAGGATTTTCGATGAATGTTATCGGAGAATAAGTTCCCTGAAATGGATTTTTCTATTTTTCATTTGACTTGTTCTATACAATGTAAATGTCCAATAAATACCCAATTCTTATTATTATATCAACTTATTAAGATGAACAGCCACAAATACGCGCAAGTTGCCCTGTTACCTGTTTATTCAAGTGAAATTTTTGTTCAAAGGTTCACTTAACTTGAAACTTCCTTTAATTCCTTTTACTTATATTGATGCAAGATGATTTTGTTGAAGAATTTAACAGTCTTGTAATTATCTGTTAATTCCTTCGGGAGATACCCCTTCCCAAACACTGCATCATATGCATTTCATCTTCGGGTTAATATTTTTGAAATCTACAACTGTAGCGTACCTAAACTTTAGCCAAAGAAGATACATTAACACTCCTCAAGCTAGTTCATATTATGATATTATACTAATCTTTTGTATTTTCCATACAAATAACTGGATTTGGTATGCCTTCAATCAGTTTGTATAAACTTCAATTATGTTCGTCACATATTTTCTGAAGAGATTCGACATTGTGATAAAGTACGTAATAACAGAAACTTTTACATAGAACGGGCAACATAGCGTTGATTTAAAACCCAAAAATGTTTTGACAAGCTTCATAACCACACATTTTCGTACTATACAGAGTGAAATGTGTCAAATTTCCATGGCCAACCGACTGCTAAAATAAAAGCGAATGGAGTATAGTTGACCCAGCAATTTGATGATGCATCCAGTGATTTATATTCCCAACTTCAATTGATGTAAATTTTATACGAATGTTTTTCATCACACACTACTCAATACGAACACAATTGTTTGTCGTGATGAAAATTCATTTCCCTAATAAGCTTCTGAAGGAAAATTGAAATGTCATCGCTGGTGACTAATACTTCCTAGACATGCAAAGGTCATATCTTTGTAATACGAACAATAAAGAACATTTCAACGGAAAAATTCCGCTAGCCAACTAACAATCGATAGACTATTCCTTCCCTTTTTTGGATTTCTAAATTTCGGCTCTTTCCAATGGCTGCGATCTGAAAAAATTTAGTTCCTTCTTATTTGCCTGCTTTTTTTTCTAGCTTCTCAATATTCTCTGCAGAATATCGGAAAACTATTAGAAACTCTATCTGAACCATAAAATTTGCATAGAAAATACGGAATATCCCTAAGCTATACAGAATGAAACTAGTAGAAGAAAAGCATGTGATATACAGGGTGTAAATGAATAGTTGCGAAAGAATTCAAGGGGATATTTCTTGTCAAAAATTAGAGTATCAAAAATTTGTCGAGTTTATTCGCAATTCTTCTAAAAATCTCTTCTCCTTCATTTGATTGTTCGTCCCATGAAAAAACCACATGAAGATTGAAAATTTTTCATTCCTCCATCTCACCCAACCCGCAACAATGCGTCCCCGCATTCCGGAGGAGCTTTTCGAATTTTTTATTCATAGTTTTCCACGTTAGATTCCAAATTTCGAATTAACTCCTGAACTCGCGAAACGCAACCTCCCCAAACTTATACAATCAAAGTTTTCGCGCAGATTTTTCCAGGTATAAATTTTTACGCTTCGGCATAAACTAAAGTGGGTTATTACTTTCAGCATCTGCTGTCGAGGGACGATCGCTGTGCAACCACAGGAGAGCTTATAAGTTTTTCACGGATTCAGTATCGCCAAGATGCCATTTCCCAGCGTTTCCCTGTAATTCCTATGAAGACTTCCTGGCGGGAAAATGTTTTCCTTGTACGGACGAAAGGTAAACATCGTTTTATACAGAGCGGTGGGAAAAAAACGCGTAGGGTCATCGGGGTGATAAACAGCCCTATAAAGGGAAATATATAGGTTATGTGAGGTTAGGGATCGTCGTTGGGAAAGAGGGATGAGTTTCAATCAAGAGTCATGAGAATTCAGTCGAAAAACAGAGGGCTTGGAAATATACGGGGTGAATATTTGTCGGGCGTATAATTCCGGAGAAATGAGAAAAAATTCGATGAATTTCAACAAGTGTGATTTAAGGAAGTGGAATCTGAACGAAATGTGAAGGAAGAAAGTGTTTCTAAGGATTTTAGAAATACAGGGCGATTCCGATGGCCTATTAGAATTTTGTGCTGAAAATTTGCATGTTGGGATTTTCGACAATGAACTTTTTTCCTTCTATATTACCAGATCTCTGCTACTACCTACTCTTTTTTTATTGGAAAGGGGCAAACTCTAAAATTTAATTCATTCATTCATTCATCGATTCATTCAAGATGTCGTGTGGTCTCTTGAACCTACACAAATCATCCCGCATAGGGGACTGCAGTAACAGAATATGTTTCCGATTTGATTCGCAGAAAATGCGGAAATATGGGCTATTATGCTGACAGATCCAAAGGCAGGGGCCAGCTGTATCTCATAACCAGGGATGAAGAACCTTTCTGCGGTGAGTTCCTACCAGCTCTATATACATTACAAACATGAATGAAATATTTATGAATATTGTGTAACGCTCTTATGGGGAATGCGAAACGTAACGCGTTAGATTTACGGTCGAGAGTGGTCTACTTCTCGACTTCTCGAGGATGCTCTCCTAGCGATCTTCGTTTCGAATATACAGGGTAGGGTAGACACGTGGAAACGATAATAGTGAGAAATAAAAAAGAAGCTACGTCTAGATTATACAAAGAGTCGGTACACTAGGTTAGTTAGATTCTTAAATTCTACAAATTTGTATTTGTAGCTGATCAAAATGTCATGATACCTAGAAAACTAATGAATAAAATAATGATACGAATGGGGAATTCTCCTCAATTTGGTTTATCATAGTATATGCAAGTTTAAACTGAATAATTATGAGTTTCATTCATGAATTTTTCAAATGCACCGCGGAACTATTCAAAATCATTCTTCAAATATTAGGTTTTAATATTTAAATAGCTTCGTTTCTAGTTTACGATTTGGCAATAGCGCCTACTAGAAAGTAGAAAGAACAATGGCTTGTTTATAAAATAACAACTGTTAATTCAGCCATCATAAGGCGCGTACTCACTGTCGAGCCTCAACAACAACCGGCAATAAAAATCCCATGAAATTTAACAACCTTCCTCGTTCGCCGCAGACTTCATAGACAGCCATCTTTGTCTATCTCATCAAGATAGTGTATTTGTTGTCCTTTATTATCAACGCATATTTCAGTCGATGTTGCCAACTTGTGCAATAGAAACGAAAAGCTTTAAATTTTAAATACCCATTTTTATTTTTCGTTTTTAAGTACTCAAAATATTTTTTTTGGGAAACGGCTGAAATGGTTATTTCAAAGTATGACGTTTCAAAGATATTTCATAAAAAATACATCATTTTCGTCAGAAGGGGTTCAGGGTGGGCAAAATTCGTTGTCTACTGAGGGGATCTCGAGAACTATAGCAGCTAGAAGAAAACGGACGGCACATTCTCGAGCTCTTTTTTCTTGACTAATCCAAAACTGAAAACAGATCCAGCCTAACGTTCATAGATTTTGAGTTGTGAAAGAAAATTAAGAAATTGTCATGTTTAATGAAGCTGAATAACTCGCTTATTTGAACTCGTATTCGAAATCTATTTTTATATTCTACAGGCACTTTTTTATGAGGAATTCGAATATGATCAATAAATTTTTTGATCCAGTCATTTTCGAGATAGGACAGGGATTTCTGATTTTCTAAATGTAAACTATAATTGAAAGTTCTTTCATCCTGCAGCTATTTTTTTGCTAATTTCAAAAATGTATCGAATACGAGTTCAAATAAGTGAGTTATTCAGCTTCAATGAAAATGACAATTTGTCAATTTTCGTTCATAACTCAAAATCTATGACCGTTAGGCTGGATCTGTTTTCAGATTTGGAATTGTAAGGAAAATCCGTTTTCTTCTAGTTGCTATAGTTCTCGAGTTCCCTTAAGTAGACAACGAATTTGTACTCCCTATTGGGTGGACAATCAAAATTATGCAGGGTCTTCCAATTAAAAAATGAACTTTCACGCTCCACAACTTTGTGAGCGTCCCTGTATATTTCAGCTCAGTGACAGATATAAAATTTTTAACAGCCCTACGATAATGTCATTCCCATAATTGCCTACTCGCATTTTGAATATTTTAAGGCTTCTTACAACGCTGAGATCGAAGGAACACAACCCAATAAACATTTAAACATATAACGAACATTAAGCATCGATAGTTTCTATTAATTTCACTCACCAAACTTGCTTTGGACCTTATCCATGGTGATTGGGGGGTGTTTTTTCTTTGATAGGAGGTTAAAGTACCGAGGTTGATGAAAACAGACAGTTTTTCTATATTTTCATCTTCAATTCGTACAATTGGGTTTCACTTCTTTTTCACCACCGTGTATTCGAAAAAAGGCTCAGTTAAGAGAGTACAATTTTATTCTGTTCACAGCGCACCAGTACCACGTCAAACTTGAAACGTCTACGAGTCCGGTAAATCTGGTCAGCTACGGAAAAATTCAAATCACCCTGATCGGAGACTCACTGTTGAACGAAACATTTGTGCTCACCAGGTGAGTAATTCGTCATCACCATTCATGGCAAAGATTATAGAGTCGAAAGATAGGAAACGAAGCGACTGAAGTGATGTGAGCGCCATCTGTGTATCAAATGTGTTTTTAAGGCCCTAAGACTAGTTAAAATATTAATTCGAGGGACATACGAAATTTTTGTCTAATTTCTTGGCGAAAACCCCAAAATAACCCCAAAAAGTTTATTAATTCAAAACAACGTATTGCACAGAAATAACACCTTTGACGTATAGCAGATCACCATATACTTTTGTGTCCTAGTCAAAGCTCTATTCGTTGTCCATAGTTTCAAATTTTTGTAAATTTTTTATAAATTTCAAATAAAAATATAGTACATCCGACAGCGTGTTTCATTGATATCAATTGATCCCAAACAATGTTCAGATGAAAACTAACATTCTGATAGCAAAACAAAACCATACTTTTGTTTTGTTGCTCTGGACGTTTGTTTTACGGTCTCAACAAAATCGATATTGAAATTCAAAATAAGGAATAGAATTTAAATTTCGCGCCGCTCTATTATAAAACAGAAAACTGATACTAAACTGGTTTTCCCTATTGACAGTACGTTTTCAGCGCCATCTCATTGTGAAATGTGTTTTCACTGGTCAAAATGTAGTCGGCTTTTAATACTAGAGATACGAGGGCGTCTCCTATCTTTCTACTCTGTAATCATTGATTTATGGTATATGAATCGTTGTGAAAATTCCTTGTGTCTATTTACCGAATTCCCAGGAAAGAAGACGAGGAAATGGTACTGGGCCAGTCGATATCCAAGATACTCGTACCTCATCCGATCCTGGCGGAACCGACAGCGATCCAGGTCCTCTACACGGCCTACAGCGGTTGGCTGTCCTCCGGATTGACCCAATGGAGGATGGACAAAGTCACCCTCAGCGACAGCTTCGGTAAAATGTGAGTTGAACGCTTTACAACGATCCAGTTCAATTAGCTCAACGTTCTCATTGCAGCTCGTCGGTATGCAAGAAAAACCTGGTCCTGGATTCCGGCATCCCCGTCACGTTACCGCTATACCCCGGAGAATGCAACGTGCCGAGGGACGTTTACTACGAGGAGGGAAAAAATAACGTGTACGAATCCAACGATTCGCATCCGTCGGAAGCGAGCAATTTCATACCGACCCAGGTCGTCAGGGCCGGCGAGGAAAGCGCCAAGAACAAGAATCTGCCGGACAGGTACTCGTCCATGTTCAGGGACGCCATAGATTTCCTGCACATCCCCTGGAGCAGGGAGAGAGAGAACAACCTGATAGACAACGAGCCGAACGAGACCGGAAGGGCCCTGAACGCCAGGATAATAAAGATAAGTAACGAGACCGAGAACGTGGTTCGGGAAATCGTCGAGCCGATCCTGAAACCTCAGTCGGTGAAAAACGCCAGGTCGCACGACCCGAACAAGGAGAAACCGGAAATAACGGAGCCCATCCTGCGTCCCACCACCACGAGGACCAGGTCGACCAAGTCGGATCCCATCTTCAAGAACGATTTCATCTCGAAACTGGCCAACGATCGCAAGGAGATCCAGTACAATTTTTACGACATCGAGGACGAGATCTCTTGGAGTCCGCCGCGAAACATGATCATCGACGAGAAGAACGACAAGAAGAAGAGGCAAGAGGGCGACGTTGGGAATTTGGGCTTGAACAAGCTGGTCTCTCCGCCTCCCGGGAATCCGATAGAGGCGATAGTGACTACTGTTCAATTCCTCCCCAGGAGACTGGCCAGGATGTTCGAGCAAGCGGAGAAATACGCCAGGGAGACTATACTCCCTCTGGTCAGCACCTACACCCCCAAATTCCTCTCGGAGATCATCGCCCCCAAGCCGAAGGCTCAACCGAAATACGTACCGTTAGCCTTCGACGAAGAGGTGCAGAAAACTTCGGCGTCCGTCAAAATTTCCGTGGTCGAGGGTAAGAACCAAACGGGCGACGAGAAAAACGGAAAATTCGATTCGTCGTCGAATAGAACCGATGCAAATAAACTGACCACGCCGTACACCCACATCCAGAAGATCCATAGGAAGGGCCAAAAGTTCGAATTCGTATTTCCCGACATAGCGTTCAAACCAGAGAACAAGACGGAAACGTCACGAAAGGCGAGGCACGATCCTTCGGTCGACACGAAAAACTCCAAAGTACCTGCGAAAGGAGGGGAAGATTCGATGAAGAGGTCCCTGGAAGCGAAGAGCGAAGAAGACAAAGGCATCTACATCGACCTGCCGGTCTTCGAAACAACGCAGAAGACGAAATATATACCGTTGTCGTTCGATAGCTCAAATAACGATAAAAATTAGATTTATTTATATTTATTTAAAAATATTATGTATGTAGAAACTTTGTAAATAACCTGTGACAGAATGATGTTGTGAATTTTTACAGAATAAACAGCCGTTGACGTTCTAAAATGCGCTGTTATCTGGCGTGCCGCAGTTATCCAAAAATCTTTCCAGGTCCTCCAGTCTCCTGACCTCCTGTTGTATATGTTTGAAATGACCCCATCGTAATTCTTTCAGTTGTTTGATGTAGGGCGGTTCTTCCTCTGAAATTTTTCATGGAAGGTTTCAGTAAAATTCAGGGAAGAACACTGGCTCATCCCCTACGATTCTGTATGGATATAGATAGCTACATACGATCAAATCGACGAAAAATCCGACTAAATTGGATAAATGAGATCAATTCACAGATCTAAATACAACAAGTCAACCACCATCACTCGGAGAATCAACACAACTTCAACATCGACGAAAATGGGGAAGGAAATAATGGCCCTTTTACTCGATGCGAGTAGTCACTACGGTGTAGGAATACACCCTAACGCCATCTGGCAATAAACGATGTCCAACTCATGTATCCATTTGCTCAAACTCTCAGTTCGGAAGCTCGGAAACGTTCGAATTAATAATAAGAATAAATTCAGATGCATACCACCCGACGATATGAATATCGACAAGTGGTACGATCTGAATTGAGCTAGCCAATTTGCCATCGTCGAGAAAATGCCATTGCCATCGTCCCCAAATGGAGTACGCAAATTGGCAAATTGGCTAGTTCAATTCAGATCGTAACACTTGTCGATATTCATATCGTCGGGTGGTATGCATCTGAATTTATCCTTATTATTTTATTCATTGCCGTTTAGGCGTTATCATTCTTCATTGTTCGAATTAATGTTCGTAGATGTGCGGACTGAAACAAATGTCGGCATCTAATCTTTCTCGACGCAGTGGTCTTTTTGTTGATACTTTGAGCGATGGTGATTAGCTAGTTCGATTCAGATCGTAACATGTAATGCATCCGTATTGATTTCTTTTGAAGGCGTTATTCATTCTATTATTTCCTCGATGTTGACACCTACCTTTCGCACATGAAGATGAAGGTTCGCATTCGAGGTCGGTAATATTTCTTGTTCTAACACTGCAAGATTCAGTTCTTTTATTCCTCTCTATACGCCTGACGGCTTTCATGGGATTCAGATCCTGAAACTTGGGGAATTTTCCAATGAGACGATTTGTTCAGGGAATTATGTTCCCCTAAGCTCTGTTAAATTCAAGATTCCAATATTATTGATTTGATACTACTGAAACCACGTTCAAGTCCTCAAATCGGTCATCTTATGATCTTATAATTCGTAAGAATTTTTTGATAGTGTTCATTTCGATACGTTTTACCCGCTGACAGAATAAAACCTAAACCACAACTTTAAAAACTAGATTAATAGATGAGAAATTCACCATTAGAATTGCCCAACGTAAAAATGGGGTAATAGCAATAAGTCAACACAAGCATAAGCACTTTCAATATAGTGCTTCAAATTTTCTACACCGTTTTCACGATACGAAAACTTCATCGAATTATTGAGATAAACTCGAATGTACAGGCTGGGCAAAATTCGTTGTCTACTGAGGGGATCTCGAGAACTATAGCAGAAAACAGATGACACATTCTCTAGCTCTTTTTTCATGACTAATCCAAATCTGAAAACAGAATCGGCCTATCATTTTTAGATTTCGAGTTATGAACAAAAAAAGAGATTTTTACGATTCCGAAAAATTCTCTTTTTTGTCTTTGAAGTTACAGATCTTCTTAGGCACTTTCATACGTAGAATCTACTGATTTCTAATCTAAGATTTTATTTTCAATTCAAAAATAACAAATTCAATAAAAGTTTGCATTTAAAAAAATGAAAGTTCACCTAATATTTCGAAATGAAAGAATATTTTGAGCTCATCAGTGGATTCTACCTAAAAAAGTGCCTCTAGAAGGTTCAGATTTGTAACTTCAAAGACAAATAAGTTGAGAATTTTACGAAATGTCAAACCCAAAAATGAAGTATCGTAGCAGGCTGCGGTTTTCACCATTCTTTGTTTCTACGAAAAAGAGCTCGGAAATGTGTCATCCATTTTCTTCTAGCTGCTAAAGTTTTCGTGACTCTCTCAGTAGACAACGAATTTTGCCCACCCTGTACTGAACCATTGTAAACAATGACGGTCCTGTTTCATCTTGTACAGAGCCGTACTTGAAATTTAAAGAAATCGCATCGTGATTCATGGGATGATAAATTCACCATCCTGAATATTCTTGATGAAATTATTTATTTCCAAGAATTTAACCATGTGTCAAGAATCACATTTTGTATTTAGACACTTAGGATTGGCGTCGTGCGTGTGAAGAAGCCCCATAGCAGGCCTGTGTGAGTAACCAATCCGCGGCTATAGATGAAACGGTATCAAAACGCGATAAAACCGACTTTGATCGTTCTCAGCTTTCGCTTACATCCCTTATCGAATCTCCCCTGATTGAACCTCGTAGAAGCCACATATGACACGTAAGAAAATACCCACGCCCACGACGACGTTGCTATCTCTCGGCGGATCACGCATTCCCTGTCATATTTATGCGGACCCGACGCACCCGAAGGCACTCAGACATCGAAGACGCAAACATAAAAATTCATTATTCAGAATGCGGAAATCAATGAGACGAACCCAATCGCGTTACGGAGAACACGATGTTACTGAGTAGGTACTCGGCGGATGTTTTCCACCTCGTAAAGACGCGGCGGGGAAAACAACTTGGAGAACTTCGAGAGCCGAAAAATAATATTAAATTTTCATTCGTTTTTTATTTGGAGCGCGCGGGTGAGTTCGAGGCGTAGATAGGCGGAAGAAATAAAACGATACGCTTTTCGCGGTTCATTCCTCAAAGCCCAAGGTGGCGTAGATCGCTTTCTCCGCGCGTTCGACGATCCGCGAGATAAGTTTCGCCGATCCTATTTGTCGATGTGAGATTTCCATTCGAAACTCGGGGAAAAAGAGTCTCAGATTGACGCGCGAATCACACCGTATACAAAGATTGAAGTGGATAATTCGCGTAGAAGTTTAATAAATAAATATGTTAGTTGCCGAGCTGTTTTGATGTGTGCGGTGGGTCAAGTAAGCGGTGTAATTGCTGTGACCTTGCAGACCAGACGTGTTCAATACAATTTTGGTCCAGATAAGGCCAATATTTTCATTTAACAGGGGTCTACACCATTTCAGTGGTCAGTTTAAAAAGCGAAACGGTTTATCTCAAGTCATAAATCGCTAATTTATATAGGGTTTTCATTATAACTCAATTCAATCAATTCGTCATCTCGGAAAGTCAGAAATTTTTTCGTTCGTCAAACGGAAAAAAAATTGAAACATTTTTTCATCGAAGAACAAAATGCTCATTCACGTTGTTGACTTTCCGAGGTAGAATGATTTTTTCAATGAATTTGCACATAAAAAAATTTCTCGAAAAGTCTCGCGATTGCCTGAAATTCGAATCCTGCTAAAATTGAAAAGAAACGTTCGTTAAGTGCTACCATCTTTTTTGGAAAGCGGAATCTATTGTGATATGCGCACTGATCGTTCAAGTGTTAAACGCCTAGAATATGTCGAAATCTAATCCAAGAAAAAAAATGTCCTATTTACCTTCTCTTGTTTTTCATTCGCAACGGTGCCAAGTTCCTTGCTGAGGGCCCTGTCGATCAAATTCACTATGTAACTCTTCGAACGATGCAAATCCAAGGCCGAGGTGTCGTCCAGCGTTGCACCTCTAGAAGCACTCTTACTCTCGAAACCCGAAGACTCATCTTCCATGGTATCATCAGATCTCACGACTGGAACCTGCGAATCCTCGACCTTCTCCTCCTCTTTCTCCAACTTCGTTTCTTCGCCGGTCATCGCCAACTTCTCGGATATCTCCCTGAGGTTGAATATCTCGTCCTTGATATCCTGAAACCGTAAAAGAGTCCAGCGAACGCCTAGGATAAAACCTAAAACACTCACCTTTTTCGAGCTCGACTCTTCCGACGTCCGAGACTCTTTGTTACTCGTCGAAAATCTCGACTTTACGGCGTTCAGCGAAGTCTCGCAGCTCTCGAGCTGATTCAGGATGCTGTCCAGGGATTTCCTGAACGAAATTTGAAATTTTTCGGCTTGGCTCCTTTTTCCGTCCGCTGCCTCGGCGTTCGCCGTGGTCGACTCCGACCACTTTATCGTTTTTTTCTCCTTGAGGGACTGCACTGAGCTCGGGATCTGAAACGTGAGGGAAGATCGTGAACATTCACTGGGAACAGCCGAGATTCGATGGAAAAATGGGAAAAAGCCGATAACTCGGGATGAAACATACAATTTACCGAATTAACATGAGAAATGGAAATATTCATTTTGTAGACTTCGATGAGGAAGGGCCTGGATACATATTATATTCGTTATTCAAAAATATCTTGATAGATCTTGAAAAAACAATTTATAACTTGAGTAATAATTACCCCAAAATTACATCTGCACTAATTCGAGGATATTTCGCTTGATAAACAGTGGGAATATTAGAATTTTTCATTATACCGATAAAATTCATCTGACAGTTCGAAGAAAATCGAAGAATGAACATGGCGGCGACTGCATAGAAACGCTCCGACGTCTATTTCTCTGTCCACATTTCTGTGATGTTCTCTCTTATTTGAAGCTTGGAACATAGATACATTATGTTCCGAACTTATAATATGAAATCTAATTCTATGTCATGAGATTTTTCAAGCCACAGAACTGAAAAGATGTGTACGCACAAAGTGATTGAAATATTCTCGCTTCTTATTCAGATGTCGCTCGGTAAATTCCGACAGAATTGAGCAGGATCGCGCGAGCTTTTTACGAGACCGTATTTTCCAAATATTGGTCCTGGAAAGTTTCGCGAATATATCTCTCCGGATCCATAACGTTTTTCAGCCCTTTTTTTTTGCTCTCCATCGTACACCAAAGCTGGAAGTGTCGTTTTCATTGTATACGTTTCGGTATTATACGGCTCCGGTAAATTTTCATCGAACGCTGTGCAACGTTCTCGTTCGCCCGGATGAAAATCCCCCGGAATATTCACTTCGCACGATGGATAAAGTGACGCAGATGTTTTTGATGAGGAAACCTATTATCCTTCTTGTAGGCCAGGTCGTAATAAGTAATTTTCGCTCAGATCTTCAACAACGAACGTGTCGGATCGGAGCGACTTAACCTCCTTTCTGAGCGAAACGGAAACGGTAATTTGAACGGTATGACTTAAATATTCATGAATACACCATAATGTAACTATCATATATAACCGTTGAAATTTACCAGATTTTAGAATAGTTTTCGACAACAACAGAGACGTTCGATCTAGAGTGAGTTTTCATTTAGTTATGACACTGACAAAAGCGTTTCGTCTCCTTCAGACCCCATCAGTGTAGGATAATTTTTAAACATCGTTAGAATGAACGGAGATCAGAATTTTTTTTCGATGTTCTAATAGCTGTAGATTGAACAAAATCGCCGCCTGTATTTTCTTATTATACGGGGTGTAAATGTATATTTGTGAGAAAATTCAGGGGGTTCAGTTAGCCTATCATAAAATTTTTCTTCCCTCCTCAGATCTAGCTCCTTCAAGATGAACCTGAAAGCAATTTTCAATTTTTTTCTTAAGAACCATAAAACTGGGGTGCCCACGATGCTGAATCGGGATTTACAAGACGCTCATGGAGACCTAGTAGATTCTGAAGATTATATGGTTTCAGTGATGGAGAAAACGTCTGCAGGTTTTCAAAGATATGAAGAAAAATCGTCAGATACATACTCGAGCGTGTCCGATTAAGATAATGTATGTCTCTGGTAATAAATTCATGTTAATTTGACAGTTTGCGTGGTGGGGCTGGCTGTACGGAGTTTAAAATGGTGAAAAATATTTCTTTCGAACAAGTCAGATTTTCAGGGGATATGTTAATTGGGGACAAAGGATGCTGCTTTTCAAGAGACTGACAATTCGACAAAAAAAATCGTCGCTTGTATATACGCGTCAGATTTTCATACAGATGGTTTAACTCGGTGTTGCAGACATGCCAACCCTTTTTTTTCTCATCTAACAGTTTGAAGATGATCAACGCTTATTTTTTGAAATATCTCACTTCCTGTACCTCTAATCGTTTTTATATTCATTATAAAAGTTGTAGATAATAAAATTCTATATAACTTTTGTCTGAAGTAATTTTTCACACCCTTAACCGTTTCAGAGCTAGAGGGTGATGAGTGCGAGGAGCTTAGCCATATATGCGGAAGGGCAAGGTCAATCTTCCCTGTCTAATGTGCCATCAAGGCCATATATCTCAATAATTTTTGAACTTAGAAGGAATTTCTTCCAACGAAATTCGTAGAAAATGTTCTGCTCTGCAACTTTCATAAATTTCGACTTGCTGAAACTGCAAGTTTATATTTTTCCTTTATTCTTGAATCATTAGCTTTAAATTGAGAAAAAAAGCCACCGCGCTCGAGAATCTACACTTGACGTTTTTTTTGCAAGTTTGGCGCCCTCCTACACATTTTCGTCACGCTTAAATTGCCAGATTAACAGAATGTATGCTTTTCAAAATGGTCTCTTGTAATTTCTTGCGGAAAGTAACGGTTTTTGAGAAAAAAAATAATTTATCAACAGGTAAGTAGCGTGAGTCGTAAGGCCTGGTATTTTCTTCAACTTAAATTAGTTATCGGATATTTTTTGACCATAAATCACCCTCAAATTTTTTCGCAACTATGCATTCACACTCTGTATACAACGAATATCGGATTTTTTTACTCTTCGTATTCTGGAATCCGAACCGAACGGTTCCGTAAGCGAATATGTATCTATCTCACACATAACATCATCCCCTTTATCGGACGGCATTCCGAAATAATTTCTCAGGGATATGAACGTAGTATAGCAAGAGGCACAAGCGCGAAGAAAAGGTCACGTTGTTTGCTGGTCCACTTATTGTGAAAGGAATGGAAAATGGCTTTTATCCGAGTCTCACGTGATTGCTTTTGGAGAAAAAGAGACAGGCACATCTTCGTACCTCGAGGGTCTTTTTCATATTCGAATAAAATATGGAATTTCCTGATAACGAAGATAAGTTCATAAGTTGGGGTCGTTTTTCCTCCTTTCAAGGGAGGAGGGTATTTCGGTACTGTGTAATCAATGATGTTCGGCATTCTTCAGGAAGGGAATAGAGTGCAGACTTTTCAAGACTTTTTCAAACGGTTATCGTGGCGTTTACGACACCGCACATGAGAAAAATCTGGAATAGATCGAGAGTCTATTAGCGTATTCTACCCCAGAGGTGCATCCGCGGAACCGATGCAGTTAAGGCTGCCAAGATGGTCGTTATGATTGATTTCGTTCGCGAAAAAACACTTCCAGATGCTTTCGTAGAAACCCATGCCTTGATTCCGTTTTATCTCTGTGTGGTATCATTTTCGATACCGCAACTACAGAAAGCCCCGAAGCAAGAATCGATATTCTGCTGACTCAAATGCTTAAGCACGTTTGAACTTTGATATATTGATAGGGAAGCTGTCAAATGTTGTAATGAGGTAGGAATAATCCAGAAGTGAGGGTTCGATACGGATTCACGATGAGGGGATTAGACAAAATCATCCACTACATATTCTGAGGATTGATATGAAGAATAACTTATAATTTTGTTATAAATTCGCAACTGCTAAATAGAGGGAGAGATCTCAGTCAAAACATTTTTCCACTAAAAACCAGCTCATTGGGAGCTCCAATAACTTTTGTGATATCATGAAGAACATGTTTTTATACGATATGCTTTACTTGTTCAACCCCTGACATTGCCTCATTTGCTGTTATAGATTTTAATCTTTCAGAGTTGTGATTCAATTGAGAATGCTGCAGTTGAAAATCAATAACGATTTATGGAGCATTTTTGGGGGAAATTTATAGGCACGTGTATTACGTGCCCCCCAACCAAAGCCACTGACAGATATTATTTCCCCGGAACTTTATTCGGTGTCAAAATATCATACCGACGAGAACACGTTCATCGGAAATTCAATAAAATGCCTTTCCATATCCTGATTGACTCTATCTGCTGGAAAGAATACGAATGTACGAGTGAAGACGAGCTAGCCATGTTCCATACTCGTCGCCAATCGAATAAGTATTAATCTCATACATGGTGAAAAAGTTGGGGGAGGAAATTCCCCTATTATTTTGTCATTGGCAAGTGGCTGGCAGAGAACAGAGATAAGAATGAAGCTTCATTCGATTATATGTCGGTTTTCCCACTTTCGGAGAAATATGGAGGATTTCTGAATCGAGCCAAGATAAATCTTGTATTGACCTTGGAATTTTGGCACGAAAGATCAGAGAAACATTAGATTGAAGGTTGTCCTCGGAGAAACTGCAGATTTTTTAATTGTAATAGCACCTCGTCATTTTAAATGTGGCAAAATAATGATTCTCCAATCAGGATGATGATGATTTAGAACTTCCCCAAATTTGCTGCTATTTTATTAATAATTTGTGAAATACACAGGGGAATCTTTGACCCGTACAACTATTGAAGTGAAGTGTTCGCCAGCCAGAACCTAAGACGCACACTTAACGGACAGGTATCGGACTTCAGCTAGGTTAGGGGATGAAACAAGACGGCACAGATTCCCAACAGCTCACCCTTAGATGCGTTCTTCACCTCCTGAGTATCCACGCCAGCGGAGTTCTTCGATAACAGCAGTGGTGAGCGTCGGACAAACGAGCGAGGAAAGAGGGTTAGCCTCTGTTTCTTTTGACCTCAAGAATCTACTCTTTAAATATTTGTACGAGTCAAAGACTCACCCTGTATATCCCACTCCCAGGATTTCATCGACAAAATGTGAGACGAGTTGTGGTCTTATATGGTGGAATGGACATACAAACCAATCGATGATAGAACGACCAAGATTTCCTTTCACACTCCTCTACCCATCGATGCACCTTTCGCATCGAATCAATGATTTTCCCGCCTTCCCTCCGAAGCTAAAATTGGAATGATAATAATAATCGTCATTTCGATCAACCCGCCGACGGAAATCCGGTTTTCGAATTACCATATCGTTCCGGAACACAACCTGACGAACAAAAAAAAAAAAAACCTTACCCTCGGTATCAGAAACTTGGACATCTCCTTAATTTCCATCTTCTGCTTGTCGCTCAATTTTTCCGCGTCCTCGACGTCCAGCGTCGCCGCGATCCTCCCTATGGTATCCAGCTCGTCGACGTTCGCGTATCCAGTGGCGTCCCCCTCGGAATTCATCTTCTTCACCTCGCCCTCGCACTCGACGATCACCGGATGGCTCTTGCACTTCAAGGATTCGGTTTTGTGGTGAACCTCAGCTTTGTTAGGCTCTTGGGGTGCGTTGCCTCCAGAGAGATACTGCGTCCGATAGGGCATCCTTCGCGAATCTCTGCCTTGGTAGTTGGTGGCTGGTTCCGAGGTGCAAGCCATGTTTTGTCTCGGTGCGGTCGCGTCGGGTTGTCCTGGAGGCCTAAAATGGAGGTTGTTCAATCGTGTCAAACCTTTGAATACAGCTCATCATTAAAATCTCTATTTTTTTGGTATAGTCCATTCACTTTTATGGAAGCAGTCGGTTGGCCTTGGAAATTTGACGTGATTTGATGTGATGAACATAATTAATGTTTATGTAAAATGATTGAGTGGATCCCTTATTTGCAGGAAGTCAATAATGAGAATTTCCAAAAAATAAAACTCCTCAGTACAAATTTCTTTTATTCAATCTTAAAATATCAGCAGTATACCCAACTCGAAAATGTAATTTCTTCTGCTTAGAATACGTAAATGTAAAATATCCTTCGAAATTTATACGTCGCGCATCTACGTGTTTGTGCACAATTCCTACTTTAACAAGTTCTAAATGTGCCATATTTCACCTTGTTTTGAATTAAGGACAAATTAAATTATATGCCATGTAGTATTCCAGTTTCAAACTCGTCTCAGCGGGGAGAAGCAGCAAATCTGTATTCAGGAGAGGGATTAAAGATTTACGATTCTCTCCAGTTAATCTGTACAGACTGATATCTAGATTTAAGAGATTCCTTTTATGGCTAATTACTCATCGTTCAGTCGAAATGTGATCAAACTTTATCTTGATACAAGTATTATGGTCCGAGATTAATTTTACTCGTTCTGAGTTTCACATTCTGTTATGAACAGGAATAAACGCTGAAAATTTTTATCAGACTAAGCTTCCAAATGTGTCTGCGTCTACGTCTAGATGATCAAATATTGTGATCATTGAATATGATCTTGGGAGTTTTCCATTTTCGATTTTCTTGAATTAGGCCCGATAGAGTAAATGGTATCTGGTGTATTTTCTGATGCAAAATGGAAATGGGTTAATAATTTCATCACATCGTTAGAGAATGCGGTTTTTAGTAGGCACCTACACTCTATACTCTATACCTATATATTCCACGTTACTCACCTCGTCTGATAGGCGCACGGGTATCCTTTAGCGTAATCTTTGGGAACCGCAAACCTAGACCCAACGGATATTATGGGGGAGCTTCTGAACGACATCCCGTTGTCTCTTTTGTTCGGCATGTACATCCTGGACTGGTTTCTAGCAGAGCACGCACGCCGAGGAAGGGATGAGGAAGGTTCCTGCGGTACGGTCGAACACCCTTTCGTAGAGTTCTTCATGTGGGGTGGCGGGCGAGGTTTGAGATCGTAGACATATCTGGAAAGAAAGTTTATTTTTTCGAGTATTCCCTTGTTCGTTAAATCTCACACGTCACCACTTGATGATCCCTCAAGGAACTACAACATCACCACCATCTGATGATGCGCCATTTTTTATGGGCTCTCACTAAAAGTATGGAAAAATCAACTCTGAACTTTCTCTGAGCAATTCCGCACTGAGGAGTTCATGAAATGATGGACGGTTTCCAAGAACTAAAACCTTAGAGCTAACCTAACCTCAAATTTACTCAGGAGTTCCAATGATACGAGGATATATTGAAAAATTCTTAGCCTACTATGGAACCAAACAAAATTTCAGTGTCAAAATATTCAACAAATTCTCCTCTTAATAGGATACATTTATTACAGCTAACCTGCAACGTCTGTAGACCTTTGAAAAGAAGATTCTTCTTGCTCTACAAACCAGACCTCCACAGCTATTATTACCTCCTCGTTGGGAGAAAATTTACGACCTTTTAAACTTTTTTTTTCAGTTGAAGGAAGAGATGATAGACGGATGGAGCCAAATCTGGAGAATAAAGGGAGTGTTCTTATAATTCAAACCCTGAATCACGAATTTTTTGCATGGCAACATAAGATTTGTGTGCAGGGGCGTTGTCCTGGAAAAACAAAACATAGCTTTCCGCATCTTTCCTCTTAAATTTTTTCCTGTTGAGTGGTCAGTAATGTCGAATAGTAATTTCCGTTAATCTACCCTTATCCAAAAAATCAATCATGATCACTCCATGGCAATCGTAAAAACCTGGAGCAAGAACTTTTCCAGCAGGTTTTTGGACACGAAACTTCTTAGGTCTTGCAGAACCAGAGTGACGCCATTCCATCGATTGTTGCTTTGTTTCTGGCTCGTAGAAATATACCCAAGTCTCATCCATAGTAACAATTCGGTTCAAGAAGTCTGCATCGTTTTCAAATCGAGCACAGATCGAACGCGATGCTTCTACCCTTGCACGCTTTTGGTCAACACTCAAACATTTGGGGATCCGTTTTACAGCAATTTTTCTCATGTCCAAATTGACGTGAACCATATGATGAACGCCTTCGTGTAAAATATTCAGTCCTTCAGATATCCGTTTTAGCCCAATTCGACGGTCTGATAAAATCATGTCATGAACTGAATCAATATTTTCGGGGACTGACATAGAAACTGGCCTTCCCGAACGGTCATCATGGAAAATTTACCTCTTTTGAAGCTTTTAGTCCAATTTTTCACGGTCGCATAGGCATACGAAGGACATTGATCACCAAGGGTATTGAGCATATCTTCGTAAATCTGCTTACCTCTTAACCCTTTTTAATGCAGGTACTTGATGATGGCTCCAATTTTTCGATTGTCACAATTTCGGTGGACATCTTATTTCTTTTAACTTATTGCGTAACTCTGACCTCAAACTTCACACTGACGCTTCTAATGATATATTGTTCGTTGCTATGGTAACGCAATATTTTGTTTATGCATGGAACTGGTCTAGGCTAACTAGATATCAATACATCCTCGTTCAGCGTCTACCGCATTGGAAACTAACCTAACACCTATCCTAACCTAACCTAAAACTTACTCAGGAGTGAAACCATGCTGTCCATTCATGCAGCGTCTACCGCGCTGCGAAACGGGCAACACCTGGCTGGCCGTCGCCATAGGTTTCCTAATGTACAGCTCCTGGATATCGTACGAGGGCACGGAGCGAACCATCGGAAAACCGATGAAACCGTCACTTTCGGAATAGCTCACGGTGTCGATGAAAGAATCCTCGGCCTCGTCGATATATTCGGGATTCTCGTAGAAGATTTGTTGGCCGTAAAAATGCGGCTGCGGCTGCAAGACCTTCTGGTAATTCATGTCTGAAAACGTAATGGGGGTGGTTGAGGGAGGAAGGACATTCGTCTTGGCATTTTTTTTCGTTCGGGCGCGAAACGGACTACTCTGAATAAATTTACTAGATTGCCGGGGAATATTTCCACGATAATTGTTGGGGGCTGTTGCTTTTCAAATATATGAATATTTCAGGAGATGGAAGGGAATTTTCTGGAGGGACTCAGAAACGTTAACTGTGAGAATTCCAGGGAGAAATATAGAATCTTTTCAGTCCTGCTGTCGAACCTTCATAATTGGAAATGGTGAATCGAAAATACCAACCAGGGGACTAATTGGAAATTGAAAAATTAAATCAACAGGCTCTACTGCCTTCAATCACGTCGTCGATCTAAAATCATGAAAGTTTTAAGCGTTGCTCAAACTAACCGAAGTTTCAATATCTTCTAGAGTCTTAATATACGTAGTATGCAACATGAGGGATTCAAATAAGAGACTATGGATCAAATTAAGCAAGATAAAAAATCTGCGGCTTATCGACCCAGAGAACCTCTCTCTATAGACTGAGGATCGAACCCTGGAGCCCATTCCAAGCCCCGCTGTATGTTTCCTCTTAGACAACATTAAAATCGACCCTTTGCGGTTGAAGGGATGTATCATCCATGCCGAAATGTTGATGAAATTTTGCAGGTATTCGTTGCATTAGGCGAAGGGACAATAACTCGTATCCGATCTATTATTTAGGAATGCAGGATGCGGACTTCGAACAATTCCTGGTGTTTTCATATACGACATTGTGTTCAGGTAAGCCGGCATTCCAAAATTGTCGTGATATATTATTTACTTAATATCGCCGCCCAAAAATAAACAAGTAGACCTCCCCACATCGCGTGGATTGTACATGTAATGTGCCCTTCTACTCGGTCTTGGTTTATCCGAAGGCGTTTTCGATATATTACTATACGAAATGGCAACATGTGAGTTCATCTCATTCATAGAGAACAGAGATTATAGAGTAGAAAGATAGAAAACGCCCTCATATCTCTAGTACTGAAAACCGACTACATTTTGGTCAGTGAAAACACATTTGACAATGAGATGGCGCTGAAAACGTACTGTCAATACAGAAAACCTGTTTTCTGCTTTATAATAGAGCGACGCGAAATTTGAATTCTATTCCTTGTTTTGAATTTCAATATCGACTTTGTTGAGACCATAAAACAAACATCCTGAGCAACAAAACAAAAGTATGGTTTTGTTTTGTGATCAGAATGTCATCAAAACATTCTTCGGAATCAATTAATATCAATGAAACATGCTGTCGGATGTACTACAAAAAAAAGCTTCATTGAGGTATCCAAGAACTGTATATTATGCCCGTCAGTAGAGTTTCTTTATAATTCCTTTATGATATGGTCCCTTTATGACACTATATACGAATTGATCAATGAATGAACGAAACACTCACAGCAGGTTTCATAGAACTTTGACTTTCCAAACAACAATTTGACAGTTCCTCGACACCCAAAACGAAATCAATAAAACCTTTGCATTTCTGAATATATTGAAGGAGTAGCAATTGAGAATCTTTATATGGACGTATAAAAGTCATAATTTCTCTTTAATTGGTCCTTCTTGCAAGGTATGCTTCCTGCATATAACAATTTACGTAGATGAACAGTTCTCAATCGACTAGCAGTTAAATGTTCATTGCACATGGTGTAGTCAGTAGTGTTTGCAGGCCTTTACGCCCTAAAATTTTTATCCACTTCGTAGCAATGAACATAAAAGTCAATGAATGACCAAGTTACATGTTACCAGTTTTAATACTTACATTCCCATTTTCCTTAGTAAAATTCGTTTTATTTGATCCACAGTTCTTCACCATACCAAGAAATCAGACGAAAATTTCAATAATCAGCAACTAGAAAGAGCTTGATAAAAAAAAGTCGATACGAGAATCAAAACATTCAAAACCTCTTTGATCGAAATGGCCATCTGACACCTCACAAAGTTTCATTTGTCCCTCGAATTAATATTTTAACCAGTCTTAGGGCCTTAAAAACGCATTTGAAACACAGATGGCGCTCACATCACTTTAGTCGCTTCGTTTCCTATATTTCTACTCTATAATCTTTGATAGAGAAGTTTGTACGCATTCGATGATGAAATGAACACGAGAATGTTTCTATGCACTTTCACTTTGACAATCAGCGTCAAAAATCGAACATGAAGTTCCTGCCGTTCCTCGGAATGCTGAGTTCGACGAGGTTGATCGTCGCCAACGAGTACTGTCACATCTGCCAGTCGCACACCATGTGCAGATACAAGGAGAACGTCATACCGGACGACTGCATGGAATACAGAAAAATCGAACTGACCATAGACAACAAGACGGACATCGTCGACATCCACAACAACCTGAGAAACTTCGTGGCGTCCGGAGGTTACATCAACGAATCGGACATCCATTTGCCCGAGGCCTCGGCCATGATGTACCTGAGGTGGAGCGATGAACTGGCCGTAAGTTTTCCCACTCAAACAATCTGCTGCCTCCCCTAGAGGCTCAACTCCGTCATTTTCCAGGTGATGGCCCAGCGATGGGCCGACCAATGCCTCGCCGACGAGAACCGCGACCAGTGCAGGGACACCGAGGAGTTCTCCGTGGGCCAAACAGTGATAACCGAGCCTATCGCCACCCCCGAGAAACCTCCCCCGTTCCCCGAGCTCTTCATGGCCCGGTGGGGCGTCAATTTCCAATATTTCAGCTCCAAGGACGTGCTGGAATTCGACGCCTCCAAGTCGGAGGATATAGGCAAGTACTCGCAGCTCATCTGGGACACCACCGAATACGTGGGATGCGGACTGATGACCTTCAAGTACCCGTACGCCGAAGACCAGAGCCCCGATCACATGATCAGGCTGGTGTGCAACTACGGGCCGGCCGGTAACATCGAGAGCGCGCCCATCTACAAGATCGGCCAGCCGTGCTCGTTGTGCATCTCGAAGAGGTGCCATCCGAAGTACAGGGCCCTGTGCCTGTCCGACTGGAAGACCCAGATGACCTACGAGAAGAACAAGCTGAAGGAGGACATCAGGAAAATAATGATGGAGAGGTACAACATGTTCAGGAACGGCGAGGAGTGCTTCTGCGAGGATAAATACGAGGTCGACCACGCGGCCTCGCATGGCCCGCCTTACCTTCGGATTTTAGTACCGTTCGTTTTTATAGTTCGATGTTGCCTTGTTGAGATTTCGTTGAGTTGAAGTTTTGTAGTGATCTGCAGTATATGTGTTTTAAGACAAGCGTTTAAATAAATGAGCATCAACAATAACAATGTTTTACGTCAGGGGGGCACAATGGATCTTTATACATCATTATTATATCTTCCATCGATACGCAATATTAGCTTGCATTTGAAAATGAACCCTTTCCTTCGCCACAAAGTATTTTTTTGTCCATTAGAGAGGCGGAGATATTAATAATTGCTTCTTCGAATGAAAAATCGATCCCAACGATGGCAGATTCCGAGTCTATCTCTGAAACATGCTTCGATGGACCGAATAAAGAACTTTTTTAAACGGGCGAGTATCGTTTCAGTTTGTCGATCTATTCATTCATCGTAATTTAGCTTATGGGGCGTTTTATAACTAGATGGATACCGCGGAGTTGTTTGTTTGTGGAATGGAAATTTTTCCATGTAGATTTTTCTTGGAGGTTTTATTTGAATGAGACGAACGGAAAAACTGAATTCCATCAGTTATTGAACGCGTTTAATCTCAGCGAATTGGTATTGATGATCGAGGATGGACAATCCTTATGCCAATCGTTGAACTGATTAAAATTTTCGATAAGCAATCTTGATAAGCAACTTTCCGCAATATTCTAATGGGATTCAATTTCTTGTCTCCTTAAACCCTGTCAGGGTATCCCCTAACAATCGATTATTTGTTTCCATTTCATTGTCGTCCTACGTATTCAATTTCAAATGTATTATTCATGTTCTTTCTAGCCGGTAGTATCTTGAGTGCATCCAACTGGCGGATAATGGTGGATTGTTATCAAATATATCGCTTTCGACCTTTATTACCGACATTGTAAGTGGAACATGGCTGCTGTTCAGTATCATCCACATCCATTAGAGAAAAATTCTATCGCAACAGAAATGGGTTACACAAAGGGGATTTCAGGGAGTAGAAGGAATATCCCCAGAAAGGATCAATAGGATTGATACTTCCCTGTGGCGGTTCCAGAAGTGATTTTGTGGGAGGGGGCTTAATTTTATATCTGAAATTTTTTTGTCAAGCTTATCTCCGGGAAAAATCCTCGTACATTCAAATGTTATCGATATGCGGAAAGAGCAACTCTTCTAGAAATGAATCTCGAAATTTCATCCAGCTCGATGCAACCGTCCGGTTTTTACGATTTTTTAACTGGCCCCATTTTGGGAGTTTAAAGGTCAACTTTCTACATGCGCATCTGCCAGAAAAATCACCGTAGATCTAAATTGATATTGAAAATTAATCAACCTATAAGAAGAATTCACTGGAACCATTCTAACTGAATAATATACAGGCTGGGCAAAATTCGTTGTCTACTGAGGGGAACTCGAGAGCTATAGCAGCTAGTAGAAAACAGATAACACATTCTCGAGCTCTTTTTTCGTGACTAATCCAAATCTGAAAACAGAATCGGCCTTTCATTTTTAGATTTCGAGTTATAAATAAATGTAAAAATTGAGATTTTCACGATTCCGACAAGTTCTTATATTTTTTTTGTCTTTGAAGTTACAGATCTGAAACTTGGAACTTCTCAGGAACTTTCATTCGTAGAATCTACTACTGGAAAAAAAAGTCATTCATTCCATCGAACACAACCAAGCAATGAAATCATCGTTCAATGTAGGATAGAATATAACCTACTCGACCCCATTCCATTAGAGCACTCACACAAATTTGTCAAATAAGCATGAGCCGAAATTATAATTCATGCATCATAATTAACTCATCCTCTCCAATTACAGGAAGCTTAGAAATCACAAAATTTGCTGCGAATTAGATTCCATTGTGGGAAACTCCCATTAACAAACACTATCATTCAAAATTAGCTCTTACATTTATGACAATCTACGTGTGTCTTATACTTAATAAAAACTGGTTTACGTGTGGTATTTGAGGAGGGGAAAAATGAAATTCTCCTCAAACTTCTTCTATTTCAACCAACACTAAACAAATTGACTAGAGCATATTTCGAATGATAACCAAAATGTTCACCTAATTACTTCTTCCCAATCTAGACAATGAGAAACATAAATTCGAATCCCTCTGAAATGCAGGTACGTGAAAAGTTCCAAATGCCCTACGCTAAGCGTCCACCGCTTTGTGATTTCCGAGAAAGAGATAAACCACTGTATGGAGAGCGCACAAAAAACGTGTTCGTTGTTGAAACTACAGTTCCCGGACACCGTGTTTACGATGAAAAGGTGACGCAATGATACTTATGCTCATTACTGAGATTTTGCCCTTTGTTAACGTTGCGTAAAATAACCCTCCGGAATTTGATATCGTTCGTTAAACGTGGTAGGACTTAATCAGAATAATGTTAAGGAACGTGCTGAAAAACTGTTCACGTTCGGACCGGATATCCGGTTGTGGAAAATGAATATACCCTCCCTCCGTTCCCGACGAGGCCAGGGGTGGAAAATTTCCAGAAACGACGTTAGGGAGCATCGATAATAATGTATTTAGTTGGGGAGGTTCGAATATCGTCAATAAATTCCTAACAATCGATCGATAGGGTGTCTGGGTAAATTCAAAGTTCGTGAATATGCTTTTTTCGATTTGTTTAATCATTCACTTTTCGGGGAAATTTTTTCACCGAGGTACGATTCTTGGTTAAGTCGTTTGACTTCATTTTCATGACGAAAATTAACTCAAACTATTGTTCACTGTCATTTCATGAAGTTTCATGAAAATGTATACATTTATGTTGATAACTGAAGTATTTTATATATCACCAAGATGGCAACTCGAAGAGAGATCCTTTTTCCTAGCCTACTCGGCGATATACCGATATGTGGGTACTTCATTCACATCCCTGCGCGTCAGGTATTGTCGCCCCTAATACGATGCTAGTATCCACGTGAAAATTCAAAATTCAGACGTGTCCTGATTATTTGATTCCATCTTGTCCTAGCGACCGGATGAAAAGTCAACCCATGTCTCCTTGGGTTATTTCCTTTCGATCAGAAATTGAAATCGGTGAGAACGGTGAGGAAATTTGCCTCTTTTTAGGGCGTAGGATGAAATTTGATATATATCTGGGAATTTCCTGTCTCTTCCCCCCCAGGGACAAACGCACTACAACACACGTGGTGTAAAAGGAGAAAAAAGGACCTCGACACTTTCAACGTACAGTACCGTACCATAGACCGGAATATCGTAGGTTGAGATTCATCCGAGGTACACAATATTAGTTCTGATTTCAACTTTATTGAATATAATCATCATTGTTTGAATGAATACCACAACTTGTTTGAATTTCAAGTCGACATCGAATTGTTCAAAAATGATCGTAACCGTAGAGTCAGATTCCTAAAGTGATGCTAATCGTCACTTATTTGAATTGGGAATCAGATGGATCGTAGTCAAGAAATGCTCGGAATGAACAAGAGCTACTCACCTTTTTAGTCTTCACTCGTCACACAGATTCGTTGCTGTGTTGAATAACTTAAAAACACTACAACATAAATATATAAATGAAAATTGCGGTTTGTTCGAAAACACTGACGTAAATAATTTAGTTTGACGGTCGAAATGACCTGTGTCAACTTCATTCCGTGACCAGAAAACTTTTTGACAGTTCAGAATGCGTTCTATTTGACGATGAGGGATCAGTATCGATGACTGCTCATTTCTGTTCGTAATGGCTATGAAAAACGAAACGAAACATGCAATTTTCTTTACACGTCCGCTAATTTCCCAGATGAAGCGGCTCTAGCTGTCAGGATGCGTGTAATAGGGTTGCAGAGTGGCTAAGATTTCAATCTCAGAGTGAAGCCCGATCTTGACATGAGTTACAGCTATAATTAATAAATAGAAAGCCGATAGGATTCCAGACTGACGCATTCGCCAATTTGTCTCGAACTAAAGCCTTGTAGTCTTCAATCTTCTGACTGGAAATAGTCTATTGCAAAATAAGACCTTGAAAAATTATTGGGTTCATTTGAGAATAAATAAAAACACCAGCAGACAATGAAATGTTTCCCACGTTGAAACTGTTAAACAGATAATAATTCGTTTCGGTGTGTCTTCTGTAATATTCATAATTCCTTCCAGTCCAACTTAATAGATATCCTTCGACTAATGTTCGCTTGATTGAATAATCATTCGTAGTATTGTACTACCTTCCACGTCCTTTTATGTAAAACTCGAACGACAGTATGCAAATTTAGAATATTCAATCACTATCACTTTCGATCGAATTGGTATCGAATGAAGTAACTAAGACACGTACGATTCCTAATAAAATTCACCAATTTCACTTCCCATTGGCGAAACACCCAGTACAAATTATAAATATCGTTCGATTTGCAGTCACTATCAGGTCGACAGTGAAACGAGCATCAACCATGTCATCTACCAAGGTATAAAAATAACATTTCTATCTCAATTGTTCATCTTGAATAATTCTATTTGTTCCAGGTTATTCTGTCAATATTGGTCATCTACCTGTCGTCTGTGAGATGTTCAGTGGCGCCTGCTGTAGCTCTTGCGCAACCTCCAATCACATACGCTAGATTTGCTCCACCAAGCACGATTCCATTCGCTGCAAGTGTAAGCACTTTCACCAAGGGACTCAATGTTTACGCAGCACCATATGCAGCTGGAGTGTCTCCTTACCCTTATTTCACAAAATCGCTCTATCCTTCAGCGCCAGGTTACCCCGCAGCTTATTCACCAAACTTCTTCCCTGCTGGAGTACCAGCCCCTGGTGTAGTTACACCAAACGCTGTAGTTCCTTCCCCCCTCTACCCAAACTCGTTTAGAGTATCACCAAATTTCCTCACGAGAGCAGTACCAGTTCCTAACTATCCAGGTGCTTTTGGAGTGCCAGCAGCCGCACCTGGTGTCGCAGTTCCTTCATCGCTTCTACCAGCACCGTTTGGTGTGGAGGGTAGGTCGGTCCACGCTGTTGGGCAGGCAGTTCCTGTCGCACCTAACTACGGTTGAGGAAACTTGCAGTATTTATTGCAGACGCGTGATGATTGAGAGTTACTATTCCTGAAATTATTTTTACACTTATGTGATATTAATAAAGCATTCCAAATGAATAATTTTTGTTTTTTTTTTCTGGTTGGCTTGTCAATTCGTTTTAAATCGAATAAAAATTCGATTACTCCTGAAGTTGACAACGAACACGGTGAATAACAAAAATTAAAATCAACGAAAGTTGAAAAATCCATAATTATTCCACAATCTGCAGGGTGGGCAAAATTCGTAGTCTACTGAGGGTATCTCGAGAACTATGAGAGCTAGAAGAAAACAGATGACACATTCTCGAACACTTTTTTCCCGAATAATCCAAATCTGAAAACAGAATCAGACTATCATTTCTAGATTTTGAGTTATGAACAAAAATTGAGAAATTGCCATTTTTAATGATGTTGAATTACACGTTTGCTTCAACCCGTACTCGAAAATCATTATAATATTCAAGAGGCACTTTTTCATGAGTAATTCCAACATGATTTTATTAAATTTCTCGATCCAGCCCTTTTCAAGATTCTGATTTTTCAAATGTTAACTATATAGTTGCAAATTCTTTCAACTTGCTGCAAATTTCAAGAATGTATTATATTTAACTATTCCCCTGAATATTTCATGAGAAAAAAATATTAACTTTTTCCTGCTTCCCCCAGAAACATACAGGGTGATTTTCGAATTTCGTTGAAATACTGAATGCATGAATACATGAAAGCCAAACTTATCGATGGAATTCATTGAAAAATGGGAGCTTATTGGCACATGCTGAGATCGAGAAGAGCGATAACAAGTTTTTCAATATTCCAGGGCTGGACTCATAAATCCTTTTTTAAAGTGTTAAGGGTAAAAATATCACTTTATATTTCGATTTTCAATCTTCTTGAAAAACTCAATGAAGGAAGGAAGGTATAGAAAATGTTAATACCTTGCTAATATATCAAGTAGTTCATTAGTGAATCAACAACGAGAGGCAGAAATAATATAATTTATATATTTTTCCTCCAAGATAACATATGAATATATCTCTGTCTCCTTCTTAACATGTAGCAATAACTTCTCAAGTTTCAATAAATTTCGAAAAGTTTGGCTTTCATGAAGATCTCAATACTCACACGAATTTTGAAAATCACCCTGTAGCTTTCTAGGGAAAGCCAGAAATTAGTTTTTTATAGCCAATTCGTACTCAGCTAGTCTTGCTCTATCTCTGATAAGTGCAGTTACTCTCGGAACACCTGTATATCTATTTGAGAAAAATATCCAGCATTCAATCATAAACAAATTGTGTTCCTGTACATTTCCTTCGCCTAAAAATTCTCCACATAAATTCACACACAACAAAGATGTCGATAAAATGGAAACTTTCCAAATAACTGAAACGCAGTCGGATGAAGTTGGTCTTCCATAACAAATTTTTTCGAATATAAAACTCGCGGATGTGAAAATCCATTTTTGATTTACGAATGAGGAAACTCCACATTTCATAATCCAGGTACCTACGCCGAATCCCCAGATTCAATGGAAGTAAACCAATCCACTATCCCAAATGAATACATGCATCAGTCATAACAGAGTTCGAACTGAAAGTTTGGACACATCCAGAATATGTAAGTACGTACAAAACCACGTTTAATATTCATCAATCAAGACTATTGCTGCATCTGTCCACGTTTGGCAACGAAGTCACGCACATGGCATTACTGCCATAGCCCACCACCTCCTTATACACAATTCGGCCGTGTATAAAACGCCGAAAAAAATTCGATAACGTCAGAGTACCTCCGACAAGTACTAAACAAGCAAGATGGTAGCTAAATATTTGGTAAGTCGTCAAAATAACCAATTCGAATTTCTTCGTAGTTCCAATATTGAAAATTGTAATGCATGTCGAGGCTTTGTAAGATTTTTGTCTTGCCAACTTCTTCAGAATACCGATTCCTTGTCAAGAAGTCCCACGATTACTTCAACCGAACTAAAATATGTGTCATAAGGGTGTGGAGGATGCGAGAGATGAATAACCTATTTCTTTCTTTGTTTTTTCAGATCGTCATGTGTGTGGCCATCCACTGCTGCTTGGGAGGCGTAGTTCCCGCAGTCCCAGCAGTTGCTGCTGTTCCTGCCGCTTATTCAGTGCCCTACGCATCGTCCTACAGTGCTAGCGTCGTCAACCATGCCATCGCCGCACCAGTAGCTCAGCCACTGGTTGCTGCCCCATCATTTGCTCAGTACGCCGCCTACAGCGCTCTGCCATATGCATACGCTCCTGCACCTTTGATCGCCGGATAGGAATTCTACCGATAGGAACTCTCATCTTTGGCCACTACCTTGCTCAAATAACACGCCACTCCAAAACTGTGCATGGGAATCATAAGAACTTAAATCAATAGTTTCGCTCATATTTTTTTCAAAAAGTTTCCTGTTTTTCCAATTTATGATTTCCATAGTTGCAGGTTTTTGTACATTCGAATTCTTCTTTCATTTAATTAAATTTGATGAATCTGAGACAACTGTTTTTTTTTTAATACATTCTTCGCATCAAAGGAAAGGAGCCAAGAAAAACGATACATATTTTCCATTGAGTTAATTCTCCTTGTCCATTTCTAACTTTTCAAGTCAGCCTTAAAAATAAGGAAACATTGAGTGAGAATAGTTTCTTTCTCGAACTCTAGACATTCATTGAGCAGCTAATTATATCATGCAATTTTTTCTGCACCTAATTCTTTCAGGAACATAGTTAATTTTATACTGAACATACCATGAAAACTCGTTAGGAGAACGATTTTATCCAAGTGCGATTTTATAATCTGATAAACCCTGCATGTGGGCTAATTCACACCCTGAAAAACCACAAGATAAACTCTATATTGAAACGATGAAGAACTCGTTCACACTGCTAAATTTAATGCATTTCCTAGGAAGAAATATTTCGTAGAAAGGTATTATTGGATATTTTTCGGAGGAAACGAAACTCATTGTTAATTGATTCTTTTGAATTCAAACATCCATTGTGTTCATCGTCGTATTCAAACCAACGAGATTGTGTTTGTGGTATTCACTAAAGCTAACAAACAATTTGAAATGATGACAATTTTTTCACAAGCGTTTATTTATCTTGCTCTGTACCTACGCTACAAGGTCCATTCGAAATTCTCGAATGCTGGCACAGATTGATACTTTATGAAGAAGTGAAGGTTGAGAGTTTGTAGGAAGTAATTTTGAGGATTCTTTCATTATAAGGAAGCTACATTCTCCCTGAGTAATTTTATCTGCTTATGCCTCTTTGATTCTTCTGAATGTATATTTTCATCAGTTTTTTCAGATAAAATACCTACTTGTTAAATTAATATTCTTCGAAAAGTTTTCAGAAAAAAGTACTGTTGATATATCAACCATAAACAAACCATTTGTCAGTTATTTGAATTTAGGATATATATCTTAGCCCTTTGAGGGTATAACATTAGCAAGGTCAACCAAATTTACGACCAGTACCTCATGATTATCAAACATTGTTCCACTGACCAGAAGGGATGAAATAAGTTGCGACTTAAAAATAAATTGAAACCAAACTTTCATTAAAAAAATTGCAATTTTAATTCATACCTACGACACCTCTTCTTCTAACCTAACCTAAGTTCGCAAACTTGAGTGAGCCTTGCATTCTTCACGTCAAGTTAGAAAATATAAATTTAGTCTCAGGTTTGATAATCTAGGATCGGTCTTAGTTATTCGCCAAATTTTCGTACATTTTCCATGTGAAGAAATTCATCGGCATCACCGACAATGTTGCGAAATTAAACACGCAAGGGCGCTTCTGTGGCGTCCCGAGCGTCGCCTGAATGAAGTCAGTCGACGGCGCTCAACTGTTCTGATCGGGCGCGACGCTACGTAGTCAAAAAAGCGCTAATCGCTTGTGGTACAATCCGCTACGGCTTAAGTGACATTAACCCAATCGGCCGAAGAGGCTTTTTCTGGATTTTTTCTCGATAAATTGCCTGATAATTTGGGGTGAGTTTCCGATACTTGGTAACTTTGTTGAAGTATAAATAAAAGCGAGTTTTTGGGTTCGCAACGCCAGATGCAGAAAAATTATTTGAAGGCTAACGAATCCTGAAAAATCGAAAAATGATTTGAAAAAAATTTACGGTTGAATAAAATAAAAATTTTTGAAATCCCAAAAATAATTAATTATGAAGAAAAACGGAAAAAAAAGGTTAAGGGGTAATGTTGTAAAATGTATTGAGCTCTTTTAAAGCTCCTCAATATATTACAATAAATTTTTTCAATGAAGTATTTTCAACGAAAGCTTGTTTTGATTTTTACATTCTTGCAATCTGTTCGTTAACTTCATTACGTTTTCATACCAACTCAATCATTCATCAAAAAAGCTCTTTGACATAATTATATTGCATTTTCTTGTCATACGGTTGACAAGTGCAAAAGTATACCATATCAGCGCAATAGCTCAGCAAGTAATGAAAAATGGTTTGCGAATTTTGAACAGATGCATATTCAATCTTTTCATATTTTCTTCAACATTCAAAATGAATTTTCCCAAAAAGAATTTTCCCACCAAGCTTCTAAGAATTTCAGTTTTTTCGATTTGTTATCCATGTAAAATTCCGAAAATATCCCGAAAATATATGATACACTGTAGCCGAACATAATAGAACCGAAGCTCATCATCATATATCCGATAACAATCTCAATCATTTTCCATTCAAATTATGAAGCCATTCATCCGAAAACGATCTTATGTTCGTTTATATTCCTGCCAATTTTTCGCATAGTTTAGGTTCTGCAGATAAACAGCCAGAGAGCCTGTTTACATCAGAAGGTTACGTGTTTCATAACCGTTAACATGCACAAGTATCAGGATAGGAATCGTAAATTAAGAAAATTAGAATATACACGATCAAACAATTACATAGATAACAGTTAAGGATCCTCTTTTTTTCGTAGTCATAACCGAAACAATTTCAATCCATCATAATTATCTTCGAGAAGTTTCTTTGTAAATATTCACAGTTCACAATCTCGAGGGAAAATAAAATAACACCACACCTGATCCCCTCACTATATTCAACAGATGGTATTCTAGACTATATTTTAAAATCATTAAAATTAGGCTGCGAAGGAAAATACATGCATCAACGAGAATTATCACCATTTATCTGGCTATGAAGCACATATTCAATATCGATAAATTGCTCATTATGGAGTGCATATTATTCATGCTGAAACATTATATTGGGGATCTAATGATTTACGGCATATATATGAGTATTTGGTGCCCGAAAATCTTTACTTCCATTGTCTGACATCTGACATCTTTTGTTACTCCAGGACGAGATATACGATACTAGACATTGCAAATTCTCGAATTGCATGCTAATTTATGAAGCATCGAAAGTGGATACTGTTACCAGCTGCTAATTAAACTCAACCCCTGGGGTATGCGAATTATTCTGCACCATCAATTGCTATTGAACTCAACACGTGAACCTAAGAGAACACCCAGTTAGCTAATGACCAGTTGGATTAAACATCGATCAATTAATTTCAGTCATCTTCAGGTGCTCGAATACTCATTCAATTTTTATTTGTTCCCTCGCCTGATGAAGTTTAGAATGATTGATTATAAGAAAACTCTTCGAAATTTACCTAATCAATACCCCACAATTCTCTAGCTCCTTTTCAGATATCTCGGAATGTACCTAACAGCTAAAACTACCAAGAAAATGTGGAAGATGGTACTTTGAAAAATGCTGTTACTTCTTCGTCAAACCAATGCTGAAGCCACTTTTATTTCTGTTTACACCTGAGCAACAAACTTGGCAGAACTCGAATTGGAGGTTCAGTAACCATTAGAACTTCGAAAGGTCTATTATTTCAGATGATAACCATAAAACAAAGAGCGAATGGTCCCCTGTTCAAAGTTGCGAGTCATCCTTGAGCAGTTCAAGTTTGAAAACTTCTGTTCCCAAAGGGACCCTGATTAATTGAAAATTTCTCGAGGCCAAACAACAATTATCATTCGAAGGACATTATTCAAGAAGAATGTTGTCAGAATCATTCGAGAATGATTAATACAATATCATAACGTCGGTATAAAATCACTGGAATTATAACCTTAAAACTTTAAACGCGAGATCTTTAATGCCCACTTGGTTGCCATTCCTTATTCGTTAACTTTGCTCTAATTGAATTTTCTTGAACTGTGCCCTGCCAGATGTACTAGTTGGGGCTCAAGTTTCCCTCTTCGTTGTCAGATAACTTTTCAGTTGTTCCAATGATCGTGAATTCATATGCGGAAAATGCATTTCAGTTCTGTACAGATTCGAAATATTCGTTTTCTACGTTGGACTTATCTCAACATGTCTGCAAGCAACTCTTCATTGTTCTGAGTGAGTGCCTCAGACATGAGAGTGGTTTCTCTGTTAACAGCAATTCGATAAGTTGAATAGGAAAAATTTGCTTTCCATTCACGCACGAATTTCTTTCGAGTTGGTCCCGTAAATTATAATTCCATTAAAGATTCATTTGCTTGACCTGCTAATGATTTTCTTCAGCATTCCGTGAACCAAAGAAATATTGGATTGAAGGGGGGGAAAATTCTCGGGAGAAAAAATAAGCAACAGCTTCGACTGTCCTCCTATCAGAAGAAGTTCGAAGTTTTCGATGAAAGTTCAGAATTAGTTGGAATAAGAGTGGGCAACTTTGTCATCAGGATTCGTTCGTTGTGTCATTAAGGTTCTGGTTGAAATTAGTTCAACTGAAATCTTTTCCATGTATCTTTGATCTATCTGCTATATCGAGCGTCCATAGGAATTCTTCGTATTAGGCTGCTAAACTTATAGTAATTGAAAAATATAGAAGCTAAGCTTCCTTTTCAAATGACTTACAAATAACATTACATAACCTACTCGACGATGAATTTCAATTTTCGAAATTGAATCCTTCCTTGTTTTTCTCTTTGATGAATTCAAAAAAAATTCGAACCACATTAAACATTGAAAAGAGTGCCAAACTCAGACGTTATGATGATTTTTAATTTACTGCGACAATAGAATAACCGCGTCGCATGAAGAACGAAAATTTCACTAACATGTAATGTCCAATATTCAAGTATACTGTGATCAATTTAGCCCGGCGAGGGTTGCAAGAATCATTAATTCTTTCTCATTACGTTCAAAGCAGCAATTTCAATTTCACAATATATGAACAATGTGCTTCAGAAAATTACGTGAATTTTTTTTGCATAGAAAGTTCAGACTCCCCTAAAGTCGTCTACCGTTTCACTTTATATAGAAATATCGAAATGAAATTTGGTTATTTATTTTGATTTGATACTTTTTGTTTGATACTTGATTAAAATCTATTATTACTATGATGATGAGTTATTAAGCCATTAGATACAAGTGTTTCGCTATCACAGTGCAGCATCTTCTGGTGAAGAACACAATTGTAATATCGATTGATCAATTTTCTCTCACTCAATAATTTGAGTGAGTCTTTGTCTAGAGTGTACAGCTTATAAAGAAAAAATCATAGAGTTTTAGGCCAGCCTGTTTATTAGCATCGGGAATGTGATAAATAATATCATAAATGTAAAATCCGCATGTTTGGTTGAAATAACACTCGAGATGCATGATGGTCCGGTGGTTTCATTCATTTGATCGCTCATATAGATAATTTTACTAGGTGTGCAATTGCATTTAGATAGTATCTGATTGTATCGAATGTCTCTCAATGTAATATTAGAATTAAATGAGCTGAATTCGATCTTCATAGAAGTCCTTACTCCTTACCTACGTAAAATACAAAACTGTTTAATGGCCAGTTTCATAATCAAACTTGGAGTCCCTTTAATTGAAAAGCTTCCTTTAACCCTACTAAAAATAACCCTAAAGTAAGCTGTAAGCTTGAAGTGGTTTTAAATTGGATAATGAATCTGGAAGTAAAAGAATTACAAGTATGAGGATACTGTAGTGTTCATCCAACAACTTGAATTAGAGAACAGAGGAGTCATTGCTTGGAAGACACTCCCAGTCAGAGACCAAGATTTCCAGATCATAAATTTCACTATTGAGAGGATTATCGAAGACAAAAATAACTGTTCATTGTAACTGCAACTGAAGAACAACAATGTGAAATGAGCAGTGCTCAAAAATTGATGACATATCAACAAGAAAGGCTTCAATGAAAAACTCGATCCCGAACTTTTAAGGAGCTCTCCCAACTTTCTGACAAGTGATTCCAGAACCCATCCCCTGATTCAATGAGGTTTAATTTCCAATTTTGAAATCCGATCCCTCAACTGACTCGCGAAATTTATCGTTAGTTCTGATCACCCCTCGAACTTTAGTTATCCAACAACTCGGTTGAAACATTCCAAATTCGTCCGGATCATTTCGGTCACTCGATATTGAAAATTTCCCTGTAGAAATTGAATTTTAAGTGGGCCATTAGAAATAGGAAAAGAAGCCGCCTGAAAATTGGGGATATTCAACTTTGTCGACGTCGGGGAATTTGAAGTTTGGAAAGGGTGGAATTTGGTCGATTTCGCCTTTGAAGTAGGTGATTTTGTGATTGAATAGTGAAGGGTAAAAAGCCATCAACAGTTGGAAGCGAAGAATCCTTTGATGCTATAGACAGCTGTAACTGTAATCAATTACATCAAAGTTTCTACTTTCCTTGAAGGAATTCACAATTGCTTCGTGAAGACGGTTTAGATATGATTTCTAGAGGTGGGTTAACAGTCTATCAAAGAATCATGGTATTAGATACAACGTTCATCTCGAAATATCCTCGAGATTAAATAGAAACTAGAACTATTTTAAGAAAACTTTTTTATCTGTCGGATCAATGACGTTATAACTTATTATTTAATACATACTATCTGAAAAAATTATTGAAAGAGCTTCGAATGCCCACTATTTCTTACCTCTCCCAAAACATCATTACCTAGGTTATTATTATGAGTGCGAAAAAAATCGATCAAATAATAATGAAGCCCCACCTGAATAAACATACTTTAACTGATTGCAGAATCAGATAACCGTAATGAATTGAATAATTAAACAAATACATGGCACTGTTATATGAATTTCTATATGAGAAGATTATTGATGAAAGCTTAATCAATTTATCTAGAAAATCCGTACAGATTGACTGAGCACATTGTGTTTGTGGAAATAGAAGGCTATCTGAGATACCTTCCGCATTTCTTCCTCACCATTTTCATGCAATTTTTTTGCTGAATGGCATTCGCTATAGTATGATCTTGAAAACACCAGTAGCTCCTCCAAAATAACGAGAAATAATTGTCAATATGTGTTGATTGGTTCTTGAGGTTTCTGATCTCATCAAGATAAATCATTCTGTTTAATACCCTCGATTACCGTGATCCTTAATTGCAACATGTGGAGCCTGGATGGATTTCCACCTAGTTACTACTGATAACTACTACGACGCAGTTGAATTCGTAATTATTATGCGTTTTCCTAGGCACATGCTGGATAGAACGGTTTAACAGTTAATAACGCACAACTGTTTTAGGTGGAACATTTGCCCCAAAACGATATATTTCACCACGCAACAGGATTACGTCTAGCTTTAACTGATTCCAGACCTAAAACTCCTCTCTAGTGATAAATTATGGATAGGATGTGTTTCGTTAGGTTTGGTACGGCACGTGCATAATACAAAAAAAAAGTTTGGAGTGTACATATGTAAGAGTCCTGAACAAACCGGACATTTTACCGTTACGTTAGATATCTGTTGAATATGCGAGTGCAAAGTATAAATATACATGTAATTAATCGCCATACAATATTGTTTAGCAGCGAGGATTTTGGTTCGAATGAAACAAAGACCTGGTTGGAGAATGGGGTTTTACAAATATGCTAAACTGAGCAGGAGTAATTCCGTGACTAAAACGTGGGAGTTATTGGGTTATTTCTACCTGGAAGAATATAAATGAACTGTATTTCGATAATATGTCCAATATTTATCCAGGCAGAGAAATAGAATTTTCAATGGTCTGACGATATAAACCGAAATTTCGAAATTTTCAAATTCGATTTTATATTCTGAGGGAAAGCTTGAGCTTGCTGATTATAAATCGGAAAGTTTAATTCAGATCCAATGCCTATACTAGGAGGACCCACCCATTGAAAGTGCAGTTGATTTTCAGACAAAGGAACAAAGAGGTCATTTTAGGGGGGTCTAACCTCTTGCTCATTTTTGACCCAAAAAATCGAGATTTTCGATATCGATTTTCTGTGCAAGGGTGAGAGTCTTATCAACTCTGATTACAGAATTGAAAATCACAATTGGATCAGAAGAATATAACAGAAGATATCGCAGATTGAAATTTGCAATTTTTGAAAAATGCCATTTCTAAAATGAAAATCTAAACGATGGGAGATAGGCTCAAAAAATTGCTTGAAATAGATTTAGCATATTCGAAAACCTATATTTTCATACCAAACATTCGGATATCTAACACTGTTTATGAGAAAATCGAATTTTTTGTTTTTCCACTTTTAATTTTCGAGTTCACTTTGAAGGGCTCCCTCGAGCACAATTCTATATTGAATTCCGAACTATTTGGTTTTCTGGAATTAAGTAATAGAACCACTTGATTTTTAGACAGAGGAACAAATATGTCATTTTTGGGGGTCTAACCCTTTGCTCATTTTTTACCCAAAAAATCGAGATTTTCGAAATCGAGTTTTAGTGCTAGGGTGGAAGCCCCGGCAACGCTGATTATAGAACCGGAAATCTCAATTGGATCAGACGAATATAACAGGAGATATCGAAGCTTGAAATTTGCAATTTTTGAAAAATTTTTATTTCCGAGATGAAAATCTAAATGAAAGGAGATAGGCTTTTGAAATTGCAGGCAATAGATTCAGCGTGTTCGAAAATCTATATTTTCATACCAAAATTTCGAATATCTGGCCCTGTTTGATAGAAAATAAATTTTTTCACTTTTCATATCGACTTGAATTCGAAGAGCTCTCTAGAGTGCAATTCTCTATTGAATCATCAATTGTTTGGCACTCTAGAATCTTCAAAACAAATTCTATGCACTCAGTATCCATATCCATAGGTCAGTAATTGAACATCCTCTTTTTTAGACAGAATAGCAAATAGGTCATTTTAGGAGGGTCTAACCCCTTGCTCATTTTGACCTAAAAAATCGAGATTTTTGAAATCGAGTTTTTGTTCTAGGATGGAAGCCTAGGCAACGCTGATTATATAACCGGAAATCCCAATTTGATCAGACGAATATAACAGAAGATATCGCAGATTGAAATTTGCAATTTTGGAAAAATGACATTTCAATGATATAAATCTAAGCGAAGGGAGATAGGCTTGAAATATCAAACTTTCGGATATCTAACAATGTTTACGAGAAAATCGATTTTTTTTTCCATTTTTCATCTTCGAGTTCACTTTGGGCTCCCTAGTGTGTAATTTTATATTGAATCACGAACTGTTTGGTTTTTCTGGAATCTACGAAACAACTTCTATGCTTTCCATATCCTTAGACATTAATAGAACAACCTGACTTTTAGACAGAGGAGCAGGTCTAGCCCCCTGCTCATTTCCTGTTGATATTTCAGAATTCAGAAGATATGTTATATCAGAAGATATCAGTTTGATCGTACAAATATGAGACTCCTCTCATATATCCATATAGATCAGGGTATGAACGTATGAAAATATAGGTATTCGAATAGTTGAATGCTTAGAATATGTTCTAAGGTTGAATGTGTTTCAAGTAATATCGAAAGTTTATTCTTCTTCGTTCACATTTTTAGTCGGAATGGGATTTTTCGATAATTGCTCAATTTATTCTGCGATATCTCCTGTTATATTTGTACTTTCCAATTCTTTGATCAGCTCTACTGAAGCTTCGACATGTTGAATGGAACAGTGCAAACACTTCCTCCGTCACTTTGTATATTGTATTGAATAAAACACCAATCTATTGAAACATTTATGCCTCACAATTTGCCGCCGAAACCACGTATCGACCTGTAGAAACCACAACCAAAATGCCGAACAAAACGATTCCTACACTATATATTCTAATTCGTACGTATTTTTTCTGTGCCAGCGACGGATATTGAGATTTATCGGACGTCGGTTTTTCCTGTCAACACATCGCTGTCGGAATACAAATCACCGAATCACAAAAGGGACTTCGTATCGGTAATTCCGCTGAAAGAAATAAATGATTTCGATTCTTCGACGTTTCAGGGGGCCCTTCTGGGAACTGGTGACATACAGTCAACTGTTTTGTGTGCTTTTTCGCGATGGACTCTCCGATTGTCTCTTTCTTTTCACTTCACGCGGAAAAAATGCAGGAGGTGATTTCTTGTCCGCAAACAAACATTTCGAGAAGAAGCTGAGGTCCAATAACCTCAAGGTCTATTGTGCCCCACATCAAAGTTGTTCTCGCCACTAGAGTTGTCACTGCTCGCCACTACGTAGTCACCAGTTCCTGGGATGGCTTCAAGGAGTTTCTCGAAAAAGCTTTTTTGTGCTTTGGCTAACGAAAGCGAGTCATTCCGTCATCAATGCTAGATGTCTGTTTTCTATATCACAAAAATGTTTAAAAATGCGTCAGAATCTTCTCTACTTTCAGGACATCCTTCTTGAAAACGGTTTCGTCAACGACAATGGGGGAAACTAATGAGATGTTTTCGAATTTTGTAGCATCTAGTGAACACCGAATAAAATCTTCCGGTTTTATCGTAGTAGTGAGATATTGCCAAGTTGTTTACCCCATAAAACTATTTATATTTATTTCACTAAATAGATGACTCCTTGGTCGATTCGATAGATGATTTATAAGCAACAGATTGTTGTCTCTCGCAAACATTTCTTGACACATATTTCATGTACTATTTCGGGAAATAAGTAAGTATTTCAATTTAAAATCCGTAACGCGAGTATTCGCCACGTACCTACTAATATTCTTGCTATTATTTTTCTATATATGCTTATTTTCTTTCTCAAAAGATTCAGCAAAATCTCATTATGACCATAAATGATTCTGACCAAATTCGTAATATTCGCAACCTGAAACTTCCAAATATTCACATCTGAACCATCTGGCAGGACCCATAGCGATTAAATATAATAGATCCTGAAGGGTATCGAACGTGAAGCCTTACGAAATAATGAATTATGTACTTATTACACCTGACGCTTATTAAAAATCCACCCCTTATAATTCATATTGAAAGTGTGGGTGAAAATCTCATAAATGCTCTTTAACTCCTGCCTTACCTTGAGGGCCTTGTGGGGGCGTTTCTTGTCGATGAAGTAGATGCATGAGTCACCATATCGATCGATGATTACAATCTACAATAGCTACGCCATCCTCCTAGAATAATAGATAATATTTATCAGCATGAAGGAATGCTCTGAAGTCAGGCAATATTTTGAAATAATGGTTTCCACCAGAATTTTCGTTATCACACGGAAAAACTGATCTCTCCAATAAGCATTGATTTCTACATCTCATAAACCCAAATTAGTCAAAATGAGATGAAGCATTTCCGGTTGAAATTAGTTTCATTCATATGTCCTTTTGAGAATTATTAGAACCCTTCAAAATGTCCACTATTTTCCATGGTATCGAACAGGAAAAAAATACATTTTGAAATGTCCGTATTCCCAAAAATGAATAAAACACTGATGGTCTCTCATATCTGGAGTCTATACCAGGATTTTCACTTATCTCCTGGTGATAATATTTACAGAACGCTCCCACTGATCCAGGCCAATATTTCATCGATTGTCCATAAAATTGCTATGAAAGGAAATAAAGATAAGGGTTGCATATTGTCATGCGATGTATTTGAAAGTGACGTCTGCCCTATCGTAAATGTAGGTGGGCGATAGGCACTATAAAATCCACATAAATATCCGTCATTTATGCCATGAAGTTTTGAATTGAAGATAATACATACAGCCAACTGAAACCCTCCCGTCAATTTTGAAGAAAACAAGAGTTCTGCTGTGAATGTAAACCTCGTTTGTACCTCTGAAAATCAGCAATCTGCAGCTCTCGGCAATATGGAAATCGCTACGAACAAATTTTCAAAAAAAAATCCGAGTAGGTAACTAAAAACATGTTTCTCGAAGTAACAGTTGGAAAGCATCTCGCTTCATCCAAAAAAGAGCATCCTACAAGAGGATTCCCGTGGGAGTTCAATCACTACTCCATTTCACGATTCGAATGAATTCAAAACTTTCAGATCTCAGATGCCAGGCTGTGTACTGACCCGTTGAAGAAGCGGGAGCTTAGGTTGTTCTCCAAGGATTTCCAGATAACGGGGAAACGCGTATATGGATTGCCCCAACGTGTCTGTCCAATTGGGTGGATCAGAAATAATTAGGGATTACTCGATGGTGGAGGATTTCATGTACGAGGAAGTGTTGAAAATTTTTCAGTCTACTAAAGAAACGAGAAATGTTTCAAAAAATATTTTATTCGATATATTTCAAGGCACCCAAATACTATACAGGGTGAGTCTTTGACTCGTATAGATTTTTAACAGTATCGGCTCAGTTTAAAAGATACAGGCTGTTGAAAAATCATAAATCTTACAAACCGTTTCATCGAATGAAATGAATTTCGGAATATAGTTTTTCATTTATTTGATGAATCTTTTTCGAACATAGGATATCACCCACGTTTTCCAGTTTTCTCATCATGATCATTTCGTAACATAAAAATACCAAAACTTCCAAGAACCCAACTCTTGAAACGTTGAAACTAAGTTGTACGCTAACAAATGAATATTCTAGCGTTTTGTGAAATGAAAGTATTCTTCATATTTCCTCGTATCATGTGCAGTTTTCGAGTAATTCGATGTGAGTGGATTGAAAAACATAAGATATTTCATTAAACTCCATACCCTGTATTGAAATTTCCCCAATAGGAACAAAACCTCCAACGGGGGATGTAGAATGATTCATGTAAGCCATTTCCTGATAAAACTCTCACAAAATTGTACCCATTACCCTACAGACGACTCGGATAAAATACATTTCGCGTACTATATAACTTCGGCATTCAGACATAGACGCGTCAAGATTGACGACAGTACGAACGATTTTCGATAATATATATCCATTTTCAGTTGGATGAGTCTGACTCCAGACGTATTCCGTTTGAATAAATTCTTACGCACAAGTTCATATGCACAAAAGAGAGATGAATCTACTCCGATATAACTGTGCTCGAAAATTGGATGCATATCTATATGCTCGTCCCGATGGATTCATCCCTTCAAACTTATAATGGCGTATAGGTATAGATTATAGATTGCAGAATTTAAGCATCACAATGGGGGCAGAGTTTGCAATCATGACACTGCTTTCTATATTAATTATACCCTGATCCAAGGATCTCTTACCTTCATAGAAGGTTTGGATTACGTTGCTTCGCTTTGAACGATTGTTATGAGTTCAACAGGAAAGAGTATATGGAAGGAAGGTTCTTGTCTGTTGTAACACAAGCTGCACAGTGTTTCATCTCTGTGTATGATATCACGTAGAGGACCTTAATCCATTTACCTGCTATCATCTTTATAACTAGCTGAGAATTTCGATAAAACAACAATCCAGAACACTAACTAGACAGTTACCTGGAAGAGGTAACATCGACCCTCAAAATTCCATAGCCTACTTGATATCTCGAGAACAATTATTTTTAAACGCACGCTATTTTTACCGCTGATACTGCAATGAGTAGGGGAGACTAGGGAGCATTGATACATGGGGAGGCTTGATACAGGCTTATATCCGCGGTCTGTAGCCGTTTTCAAAAGTAATATACTGGTGAACACAATTCTCTGGCAGAAAGCACTACATGACCTTAATCTGTAAGGCTAACAGTAGTTCGTTCGTGAAATATTCAACAAATAGTGTTTCGAGGTGAGAAATTGTAAGTATTTACTTACGTTACCTAAGGGTTTTATGATCATGCATTAATTTTTCAGCATAAACAAACATTTGACTGGGAAATATGCATAAACCTACTTAATTTACTGTTTTATTAGGTTGCCAAAATGTATGGGTATAAAATGAAAACATAAATTACTTTAAAACTTGCTTTCAGGGAGGTTTGAGACATTTAGGGTGGGGAGGCCTGATATATGTATCATCTTAAAAAAATATTCCGGAGCTGGTTGGACAGGCCTACATAAAGGCGTTTTTACCATCCAACCTACCTTCTGAACATGTTTCTGCACCTACGGGACCAAAGCAAACCAGTATCATTGCTGACCTACCTACTGATCTAGTAATTCTGGATCAGGCGTCAGGTGTGCTCGCAATGGTGCCAAGAAGAATGTGACCGTGTTAGAAATGGCACAAAAATGTTTATATGTGACATTTGCAAGTGATAACAATGGGGCTTATATTTTCAGTTTATGTGTCTCATGCCTCCCAGTACACCGTATCAATCCTCCCATATGTGGGGAGGCTTGAGACATTTTGCATGTTTTTGTGTTCAACGTTTTGTACAGAATAGGATGTTTATATTTTGAGAATTCTATATTTATTTCGTTGAACGATTAATCGAAGAATTATATAATGTTATAAAAGTCCTGTTTCTTCATATAATTCATTTTAGAAAAATAAATATTCCAAAAACGTATCAACCCTCCCCAGTCTCCCCTATTTGTATCCTTATAATCGGTATTTCTCCATGACTGTTGATAAGGTTTTCGGTTTATATCGATTCCAATTCTAAGAATATCGCACTCAAGATCTAAAAACTAGATAGCCTGTCCTATGCGTGTTGGAGAAATATCCTTTCTCCCGTAATACCAGGGGCTATGGACGTAGAGGAGAATATTAATTAGCTCGAATTAGCCCCTGGTTAAATGTCAGACAATTTATTAGGCTGCGGCAACCCAAAAATGTCAATCTTTTCCAAGCAAAAAAAAGTAAAATTGGGGTAGATATGGAATCGAAGGATGAGAAACAGAAATTTCGAAGCTTTTTAATCGGCAAACATAATTGTTTGGGAATCTAAATTTCCTAATTCATAAAACTATCAATAAGGTTTTGTTATTTGTTTTTATGGGCCAAATTAAATTAAGAAGTATTTGTTTTCCGTCAATAATTTTCGAATTTCGCGGTGATTGCAAGTTACACCACGAAAACATCCGCAACTGCTGTTTTTTCGGACATATGTGGAATCAGTATTGTTCTTACGGCCGAACTAGAGAGTACTCTCGCTCGATAAATTATTATTAATATTTACTACGACAATCAGAAAATACGATCCATTGCTGTGATCCATAGCTACACGACTCCGAACATCCAGGAATCAAGAAAATAACGAGGTAAGCAGTTGCCCTATTTTTTTTTCTCTTCGAGGTGTACTTGCTCGTATATTGTTTCATAATTATTCTCTTTCTTTTTTTTAACCAGCATTCATTCCTACGTTGACATTGGTCCTTCGAGCCGGATTGTTTCCTTCAGAAAAATTCATTCATAATTTAATTTGGCCAAAATTTACCTTTTTTCATTTATTTTTTGCGACATACTTCTCTTGTGAAAATCATTTCATTTCACGGGCAGACCGGTTCAAGGTCAGGGTCACAGCGCGCATGGTGCATTTTCATCTTTTTTTACAACGGGAATTATAAAACGAATGTTTTCAATTTGTCTTCATCTTTTATAATATCTCTTCATTCAAACAGTGGATGCTATTTTGATGACAAATTCAATATTTTCAATTATTCAGTTCAACATTTTGTTGCGGTCGCTGTATTTTGCCTTCGGGAGCTGTTTGAAGTGTATTATTTACATACTTTTCAACTTATCTTTACTTCCTTTCGAATATTATTACTTGCTTTTGATATCAATCGTAATTACTGGGTAACAATTTTCGAATATCATTCATTATTGACCCATATTTACTGCAATTCATCACGTACTTACACCAGATTTCATTTACTATTGTACATTTTGAAAATTTGTAGATCATATTGTATTATTCAACTGTCGACCATATCTTCTGAAGTAAACGCTAGTTTTCCTTTTCCACACATTTATTAATACACGTTTCATAAATCTAGCAATCGATTTACATTGTTCAGTTTTTTATTACCTCGGATATTTATTATATCAGATTATTATATTATATTGATTCATAATGTCCAGCAAATTAACTAGAGCTAATTTACTGCGCCAAACAGCCTATTCGCGTTTAAAGGAAGCTCAAGAAATAGGCATTCAGGCATCAACAAATGAATCTTATAAATCGCAGTTTTTAGCCAGAGCTGATGAAATAGAAGGCGCTTATGAGGATTTTCGATCATCACACAATACAATCATTGGTTTAATTTCAGATGAAGAATTTTCAGAGTACGATAAACTCAGAATCGCGGCTGATCAGGCATATTACTACGTGAAATCAATTAAACATGATTTGTTATTGAAAAATTCTGCGGGAACCTCTTCAAACACTTCATCAAAAACTAGTTTACAACCTTGCAAGCCTTCAGCCAGAATTCCCAAGCTTTCTATTCCAACATTTTCAGGCAATTTTCGAGATTGGCCTAGCTTTTTCGACTTATTCAAGAGCATCATTCATGAAAATACTGATTTGTCTGATGTTGAAAAGTTTCGTTATCTTTTAACATCCCTTAGTCACGAACCTTTAGCACTTATTAAAGGCATTCCTCTCATTGATGCAAATTATAAAATTGCATACGAAATTTTAGAGAAAAGATACCAAAATAAAAGAATACTTGCCAGTCAGTATTATAATGATATTTTCAATGCCCAACCAGTACAGAAACCGACATCTGTGAAATTAAGACATCTTTTAAATATATTTACGGAAAATGTTGCCGCTTTACGTGTTCTCGATTTCCCTGTCGATCATTGGGATTTCTTATTATTTAATATGCTTATGAACAAATTAGATGTTAAAACACGTACTGACTTCGAGTTAGAAAATAGTGTAAATCATGAGATTCCTACTTATCGACAGTTGGTTACCTTTTTAGAGAGACAATGTACAGCTTTGGAATCTGTACAATTCACTACTTCCAATTTGCAATATGCAAACAGTGGGATCCCTCAGCGGGTTTCCCGAGCCCCTAGTAGAGGGCCTGTGGCTAGCTTCGTTGCTTCCGAGTCCCAGCCTGGTCCATCTGGCCAAAGCACTAAGTGTTTTTTATGTTCGTCTTCTCATCCCTTATACAAATGTCAATCATTTCTAGCCAAAACTCCCCAAGAACGTTTTTCTTTGGTCAAACAACATAATCTATGCGTTAATTGTTTGATTTCTCCTCATTCTGTCAGAAATTGTAGTTCTAGTCATAAATGTAGAATTTGCAAATTACCACATCATACTACTCTGCATTTCGATAAATCATCAAAAGGTTCAAGTCCTTCACTTCAGCCATCCAATCAGAGTGAACCCGTCAACTCGGTGGGGGAAACTCAATCTATTGTTCCAACATCTCTCGTCAGTACAAACTCTTCTACGGCTTCAACATTAACAACGATTTTATTATCTACTTGTGTGATACATGTTAAGGATTTCAACGGAAATTTCCAGAAAATTCGCATACTTTTGGATACAGGGTCTATGGCAAACTTTATTTCCGACACTTGTGTTAGACGTTTGGGACTTCCTCGAAGAAGGATATCAATACCTGTGGAAGGGCTAAATGGGATGACATCATCCACCACTCAGGGTACAACTTCTTGCCTTATCAAGCCCTGTGATCAGTCTGGTCCAACTTTCTCTCTTGAAGCCATTATCATACCCAAGGTTTGTTCGAACCAACCCAAATTTCATATTAATCCTCGAGATTTGACTCATATTCATGGGCTCAAATTAGCGGACCCTAAATTTTATCAACCAGGTCCTATAGATATGCTTATAGGAGCTGAGTTAGTTCCTTTCCTTTTGAGGTCCAAACGAATTTTTGGTGGACCCAATCAACCGGTAGCCTTGGAGACCATCTATGGATACGTTCTTCAAGGACGAACCTCTACATCTCCTCAAAAATGCCATTTGACATCTCTTCATTCGTCTGTGGATTTAAATGTGGATCATATTTTGCGAAGGTTTTGGGAGGTCGAAAATGTCCCTCAACCTCCTTGTGTATCACCTGAGGATGAAATTTGCGAGAAAATTTATTCTTCCTTGACTTTTCGGGAGCCTACAGGCAGATTCTCAGTTCCTCTTCCTTTCCGAATACAGAATCCGTCTTTCTGTGATACCTACACTCAGGCCTATAGAAGATTTTGTATGCTTGAAAATCGATTCCTGAAAAATCCAAACCTCAAAGGAAAATACGTGGAATTCATGACAGATTATATCAACAGAGAGCATATGAGTCCAGTCCCAACATCAGAATTTAAATCCCCTACTTCATACTATATTTCACATCATGCAATTTTCAAAGAACAAATTGAAAATTCTTCCGTTATTTACAAAATTCGAGTAGTATTCGACGCCAGTTTACGTGACGTTCAAGGTGTTTCTCTGAATGATACTCTGTATACTGGACCCAAGCTTCAAAAAGATATATCTTGTCTCCTACTTAATTTTCGCTACTTTCGTTACTGCTTTACTTGCGATATCAAACAAATGTACCGCCAAATCAATGTAAATAAAGAGTTTTGGCAATTTCAGAAAATAATTTGGCGATCTGATCCTTCTGAGCCTTTAAGGGAATATTATTTACGAACAGTCACTTACGGTGTTTCGTGTTCACCGTATCTTGCTTTGAAAACGTTACAGGAGTTAGCCAAGTCCGAAAAGGCACGCTTTCCCAAAGCAGCCAAAGCCTTAGAAGAGAATTTTTATATTGATGACGGGCTCCTCGGTAGCGATTCCGTCGAAGATACTCGCGCTCTTCAATTGGAGCTCATTAATCTTTTAAGAGAAGGTGGTTTCGAACTGGGCAAATGGGCCGGTAATCATCCCAGTCTTATTCAAGATTTTGGGTCCGATGTGTTGACCGACTGCACATTCGATAAAGATGAACCTTCTTTCATCAAAGTCCTAGGTCTTAAATGGAATCCCAAGGCGGATGTATTTTCATATTCATACTATCCTCTCAACAAAACCTGTAGCAAACGGTCGATTCTTTCCGAGGTTAGTAGAATATTTGACCCTTTGGGTTTCGTTTCTCCATGCTTGCTGCTTGCAAAGCAGCTTCTCCAAAAGTTGTGGCAATCCCACGTATCTTGGGACGAAGAGCTTCCTGAACACATACAGCGAGTGTGGCAACAATTCAAGGTAGAACTACCCGGTCTCGGTAATATAAAGATACCACGATACTTTGGCTTCGATAGGACTTCTGAAGTACAAATTCACGGTTTTTGTGATGCGTCCGAAATTGGCTATGCCAGTGTGGTATATCTCAGGTTCTGGAATTCCAATAGTTTTAAAACCACCCTTGTTTGCGCCAAATGTAGAGTATCTCCTCTGAAAACTCAATCAATCGCAAGATTGGAACTCCTAGCAGCTCTTTTACTTGCTAATCTCATAGCATTCGTGATAGAAAGTTTCAAAGGCATATTCACTTTCAATGACATATATGTCTGGTCAGATTCCATGATTGTTCTCACTTGGGTTACTTCGTCTCCGCATAGATGGAAAACATTTATTGCCAATCGCGTGAGACATATCCAAGAAATAATCTCCATTTCATCTTGGCATCATGTGCCTTCCCATCTGAACCCGGCAGATTGTGCAAGTCGTGGTTTATCACCGGCGCAACTTTCGCAGTTTTCCCTGTGGTGGGATGGTCCAGAATTTTTGTTGAAATCTGAAGAGCATTGGCCTACTCAGAATAACTTTCATTCTTCAAATGGTGTTGAAATTCCGGAAGAAAGAGCGCCCACTGTTTTGTTGTCAAAACTCATTACCACGGAAAATGTTATTCTCTGTTTGCTTTCAAGATTCTCATCTCTTCCAAAAATACAGAGAATAACAGCATATATTTTGCGCTTTGTATCAAACGGATTGAAAAGGAATGATATCTCAATGTTTAACCTTTCTATTAGTCCTCAAGAAAGTGATAATGCGCTAAAGTATCTCATTAGGGTGGTTCAGAATGATGTTTTCGCCGAAATTAGGCTGAAGATTAAACAAAATGAGGTTTTACCAAAACCAATACGCAAGCTTGCTCCATTCATTGATCAATATGGTCTTTTAAGAGTTGGGGGACGATTGCAAAAATCACCATTTTCGTTCGACGTTAAGCATCCTTTACTTTTACCTAAAGTCCATAGACTCACGGATCTAATTATTGAATGGACTCATCAAACTTCTTTACACCCGGGCTTAAAGACAATGCAGTATTTATTACTTCAACGCTTCTGGATTCTTTCCCCTAGAAGTGCGATTTACAGATGTTTGTCAAAATGCATTCGTTGTTTTCGATGCAAACCCAAATCCTATAATCCATTCATGGGAAATTTACCGAGTGTAAGAGTAACTCCCTTACGCGCTTTCACCTCAGTTTGTCTCGACTTTGCCGGACCTTTTCCCTTACTGATGAGTAAGACTAGAGGTGCAAAAACGTACAAGGGCTACGTTTGTGTTTTCGTGTGTTGTAGCACAAGAGCCATTCATTTCGAGGTAACTTCCGACCTCAGTTCCGATACATTTTTGGCGGCATTTAGGAGATTCATATCTCGACGCGGACAATGTTTGTCAATTAGAAGTGATCAAGGCACCAATTTTAAAGGAGCTTATAATGAAATGATCAACCTAGCTCAAGTCACTGCTGAAACCCTCTCAATTACTTGGGATTTCAACCCACCAAGCGCACCACACTTTAACGGCTTAGCTGAAGCTGCGGTAAAATCTTTCAAAACCCACTTTTATAAGGTCATCGGTACCCAAGTTTTGAGTTATGAAGAATTTTACACCCTTATGACTCAGATAGAGGCTGTGTTGAATTCTCGCCCTCTTTGTGCGGTTAGCACAGACCCAAATGACCTCCAAGCTCTAACCCCAGGTCATTTTTTGGTTTTTGAGCCACTGGTCAGCTCCATTCCAAATCCTGACCTGAGCTCTTTAAATATAAATCGACTAAATCGTTGGCAGTTAATCCAACGCATTCAAGGCGATTTTTGGAAAAGGTGGTCCAGAGAATATATTCATTCGCTCCAAGAAAGATCAAAATGGTCTACATCCAACCCCTCACTTAATGAAAATTCGTTGGTTCTGATAAAAGACGACCAACAACCTCCTCTTCGTTGGCCTTTGGCCCGAATCATGAAATTACATCATGGTGATGATGGTGTTGCACGGGTTGTTACACTGAAAACAGCGTCCGGCGGCACTATGCAGCGTCCAGTGGTCAAAGTATGTCCACTGCCTGTTCATTAATCTGGACATTCCTTTATTTCTGAAAAATTAGTTATTTTTCATTATTTGTTTCGTGATTGTATTCATTTTTCGTTGAATTTGGGATAAAAACATTCGTTTTTGGTGGGGGAGAATGTTTGGGAATCTAAATTTCCTAATTCATAAAACTATCAATAAGGTTTTGTTATTTGTTTTTATGGGCCAAATTAAATTAAGAAGTATTTGTTTTCCGTCAATAATTTTCGAATTTCGCGGTGATTGCAAGTTACACCACGAAAACATCCGCAACTGCTGTTTTTTCGGACATATGTGGAATCAGTATTGTTCTTACGGCCGAACTAGAGAGTACTCTCGCTCGATAAATTATTATTAATATTTACTACGACAATCAGAAAATACGATCCATTGCTGTGATCCATAGCTACACGACTCCGAACATCCAGGAATCAAGAAAATAACGAGGTAAGCAGTTGCCCTATTTTTTTTTCTCTTCGAGGTGTACTTGCTCGTATATTGTTTCATAATTATTCTCTTTCTTTTTTTTAACCAGCATTCATTCCTACGTTGACATAATTATGATTGTTGCGTCAGATGGATTGGAAATATTCGGAATAACTCAATATTTGTAGACGTCTGTCCGAGCCTATTTTGGCAGAATCCAATCTCGAACAGAAATTGTCCCGTCTAGGAGAAAGCACCAAGAGAATTGCTTCCGTTTCAATTTTCTTCGAGACCACACATTTTTTTTACGGTTCGGTGACACAAGAAGCTAGTCGATCTGAACCCTTTCCATAATGAGGGGAAAGAAATAGTCGAATTTCTCGACGTGCCAAAAAATCCAATTTGTAGACTCCATACGATTCGCCTGATTGGATTTATCGGTATCGGTTTGGAAGTGTCGAAATGCCGCCGCTACTTATACCGGGTGGTTCTTCGAGGTTTAAAAAACTTCAGGTTCTCGGGGTTCTAAAATGAACTCTGAGATCTGGGATGGCTTCAAGGATGTACATTTAGCAAAAAAATTAACGCACATTCTGAAAATCTCAATTTTAATGAAAGTTAACTCTACATTGACTTTATAACTTATTTTTTATGTTCTCTCGGGAAGGTTTTGAACGAAACAAGACAAATTAAATGGAAGAAAAATTCAGGATTTCACCGAATCTTATGTGAAAGAAGAAAAATGAACAATTTCGAAAATACTGAAATGCTGATAAGTGATTCAATACTTGGTATTTCCACCCCTTGCGTTAATTACAGCTCGGCAACGACGGTTCATACTCAAAATGAGTGATCTTAAAATGTTCTGATCTAATCCTTCCCAGATTTCTCCGAGTTGGATTCCTAAGTCATCAAGAGTAGCTGGATGATTTTCTGAACTTATCAGCCTTCTATTGAGGTTGTCCCAAACCTGCTCAATCGGATTGAGATCTGGACTTCCTGCTGGCCATTCCATTCGAGAGACTTCAACCTCTTCAAGGTACTCCTGAACGATGCGCGCACGATGGGGTCTGGCATTATCGTCCATAAAAATGAAATTTTCACCAATGTATGGGGCAAATGGCACTACATGCTCTTCAAGAATGTTCCTTATATACTTATCAGCATTCATAGCTCCATTATCAACGACCACTAGGTCTGTGCGAGCAGCTAAAGATATTCCACCCCATACCATAATCGATCCTCCCGCGAAACCAGTAGTATTCAGGAAATTGCACTGAGCATATCTTTCATGTGGACGTCTGTATACAAGGGAACGTCGATCACAATGGTAGAGGCAGAAAATCTAGACTCATCTGTGAAGAGAACTCTTTTCCAATCGGCCTCTTCCCAATGGATATGTTCTCTCGCAAAATCCAAACGCGCCCTTCGATGGGCTGGTGGAGAGCTGGGCCTCTTGTCGCGACACGAGGCCTTAAATCATATTCTCTGAGGCGATTTCTTATTGTCTGAGTGCTAATTTGCACCTCATGAGTTTGCTCAAGCTGAATTTGAAGGAGGCGAGAGGTTGCAAACCGTTGTCTCAACGAAGAAACTCTCAAGTAACGTTCTTGAATGGCAGTTGTTACCCGTGGTCTACCCTGTCCTGGTCTTCGGACATTCATACCTGTCTCCCTGAATCGCTGCAACATTCTGTGCACACTTGTATGGGAAACTCCAAACCTTTCTGCAATTCGTGTGTATGTCCACCCTTCTTCTCGCAAAACTACCGCTTGGGCACATTCCTCTTGGGTCAAATTGCGTGTTTCGAGTTGCATAGCGATCGAGTGTAGAAAATCAAACGAAAGAAAAACTATTGATCGCTAGAATTGATCGATAACAACTGATTTTAGAATGGAGCCAATACATTCAAAATCTGATAATATCATCTTTTTTTATTCCTGCTGGGAAAAAACATCTGTATTGAAGAAAACCGTTGAAAGTTGATAACATATGCATGCATAATTCTGATAAAAATAATTATCATTGAGAACATCTCCAGTTGTAGAATAAATTTGAGATTTCCATAATGTGCGTTAATTATTTTGCGCAGTGTATTTCACATCACAACTAATCGAAAGTCTATAAATCGAATACTTTCGACATTCTGGATCATCAAATGACATGTGGCTGCCCTGAAAAACAATTTGCATATCCCCCATATCCTTTGATGGATATTACTGTTCGCTCTTACACCAAATCCGTGATAATCCAGAATTTTCGATCAGAAAAATCATTCGGGCGTCGATGAATCCCCGTCGAGGCTTCCACGAAAAATCCCCCAGCGCCCCTGATACAGAACTAATTTGAATGGGACAAAGGGGAAACACGAGCACGAATCAACACAAGGCAAAATTAAATGGTAAAGTTCAGTCCAGTTCACGCCGCGCATTTGAATCTACATGACATCTCGTGTATAAATAGAAACGGAGAACAACGACTTTAGGATGATACCGTTAAAGACCCCGTCACATTCTTTTCCACAATTTCCTCGAATTCCGGGTTGGCCAGCCTCAGCAACGAACAGTTGTAACACGGAATTAATTAAGCTTTTCAGTGCCCGTTTCAGGAAATACGCCGTACGAAAAAACTCATCCGCTAATGAAATGTTCATACGAAGGGGTGTGTGATACTCTTTGCATCATTCATCATGGAATTTTTCAGAAGTTGTCGGGCGTGAACTAATTTTCGGTGGCCTGTAAGTTCGCAGACCAATATTATGTATGGGTGCCTCCCTGTCTGGGCACACATACGAACGAGGCACAGAAGAATGCCTAGGTATTTACTCATAACTTTTCATTAAGGAAAACGGAGATAGGGACACAGGATTTTTACATGGATTTTGGTTCACCATATCTTGATTCTATCAAAGTTCTCGATCAATTCTAGTGATCAATAGTTTTTCTTTCGTGTGAACACTGTGATCTACTTTGCTCAGTCATAAACCTACTATCACCTGTGTAGCCTATTTTCATTTCCACATTTTCTAAATCTAGAGAACGAAACCGAAACGAAACTACCAAACTAGAGCCCTGATAAAGACTTGAGATTGAAGTAGAAACCACTTGGCATCATTTTATGAGTTAGTTTTCGTAAACTGAAACACTTACCTAATATCATAATATCAATATAAATCTTAACATTATTATAGTGCATGGCTTAGTATATTGCTACTTCAATCATATTATTGTTACCTTTGAATGCAAAAACAGGAATCTTCTATAAACAGATCGATATGGCCATGTCCTCAGGCAGAAAACAGAAGGCTCTATCACAGCAGAACGGCATGGAAAGGGTTGTATTATAATTCAGCGCAGAGCTTTGGTAGAGTACGTTTGAATGGGATTCAATTAACCAACAGTGATATATATTAGGTGGTAGGATGGAAAATACATATTTCAAGGTACCGTGACGTGGTGGTTGTACGTTGGGATCACATACAGAGATAAATGCTCACCTCCCCATCCGCACCGATTACACGGTGTCCTGATGAAGCAAAACTTCAACTGGGGCCGAAAAAACAGCCCCTATTTTAGAACATAATTAGCCAATTGAAACAAATACTCATAGTATTCGTATACTATTGATTCCGCTACAGAATTTTGTCTACTGTGTGACTTTTACGTAGGTACATCGTTCTGCTTGCCCGAATTTGACATATGGGGTCGTCAAATTACTCTGTCGTTTGGTTAGCTTCAACTCTACCATTTCAAGGTCGACGTGAATTGTCAATTGAAGATTAGAGTTTGAAGAAGATTCAGTATATGAGCATAAAACTGAGTTCGCGTAAAAATAAAAATGAGATGCGATAAAATTTAATATTATTCCCACATTGAACTATGTGGGGTGATTTGAAATATAATATCATCGGAATGCAATTGATTTTCAGAGCACTCCACCCCTCTCGGTAAACAAATGCTTTATGATCAGTAACTGCAACGGAAATTTAATATGACAATGATCGAATATCCATCCGTACAGAACTTTATGTGACAATCGGAAACCATTAATCGATTATGTGTCAACACTTATGGAAATGAATACACGATTTGAATTAGCTTTCTCGTTCATGCCATTTCAGCAACCGATAGCATGCCCTTCTACAAGAAAACTGTCAATATCGAATATTTCATTTCTGAGGCACATTCATGAAAATCCACTGTCCCTAACAATTGGCACTTTCATCGAACAAAACAAACATTTGAGAATTGAATGATTACCAATCTAATCTTGTGTTCAAATAAATAATAATGATATATTTTTCAGGATCTTAGATTGGAGGTAAAAATCAATATGCAAACTCCTAGTTTGACATCCATTGTGGAAAGGTGAGTTATGAAATTCCTTATTGCTCAATGAAATACCTACTCGTACTTCAGCACAATACAGACAATGAAAATATTCACTGTAATGTATTTATCTCTCAGATCATTTACCAATATGCGAGAAAGAATATAAAAATCAATTTTTCCGAATTTTCCCTTCTTGTGCGAATACACCATCTTGATACTAAACCTCAAACAGGGTATCTAATAAAATTGATTCAACCACCCCAGAAGTTTAACCACTCGTTTAATCCCCACTATGCCGCCGTCACAGGGTGAGATAGAATTTCATTTGGGTCAATCATTAGGTTTCGATTTGGAACTCCTTTATCACTCGGCTTCTAAGCAGATTATGATAAGTCTATCGAATGCTCTCCTTGGGCGTTATCAGCTAGGTTCGGTATTCACCCAATAAACGGGACCTTCATCAAAATCTCCTAGAAATTTTGGTAGAGTAATGATCTGTCATCAGTCTATTCAATACAAAGCATTTTCCGTCTTCCTTCATGACATGTTCAACGACAATTCGATGTGAAATCTTTTTGGAGACGGAATATACAGGGTGTTCCTAAATTTGATGTGACAAAACTAATAAACCTTTAACCACAGATTATTAATAACTGGCGTTTAGGATTCTTCTGAAGATTTTAATTCTTTTTTCTCTAAATCGGTAGCAGATACGATGCAACTACAAGAGACCATAAAATTTGGTAAAACAACAGAACTTCTTCTTCATTTTTTTCAAATTAACAGTGGCTCACTGAAGAAAAGTTCTGGAGGAAAACAGTGGACACTGTTCCAGAAGAAATATCATCCTGTAGATTTGAAATCGAAATTGGCATGTCACATGGTGTGATTGTGTGACTTTCCAAATTCAAATGAAGAGAGCATTCACATTTGTAACTTGGAATATGACTAGAAAACGCTAAAATTGATAGAATATATGTAAATGTCTTCAATATGATCATATTTTTGCGGAATAGAAATTTAGGAACGAAAATCTATCTATTCATCCTCAATTTGGATAAACTATTCTCTCTTCGTTAACTGCCCAAGATTATTCTGTTGCCATTTCAGGATTAGAACTGAATACCCTTTCGCTTGCATTAGGGGGGTGATATATTAATTTCTGAATTCTGTATTGTATATCCATAGTGTACAGAGCATCATATTTCACGTTATTATAGTGTAATGGCCTGGAAAATTCGCACGCCCAGAGTGTGAATCATTCTCGTTTGGTTTGGATAATCGATGTCCTGAATAGTCGGTTAATAGATGATTTCGATGAAAATGGACCGAGCCAAAAATATAACGGGAAAATGGTAGAAACATTGACCTTTAGTCAGAAACTGCAATTCATATAAAAGAAGCCCACAAGTTTTTATGATTCACACATAACTACATTAAAATTTATGATCGATTCAAGAGAATTGGTTGTGATAGTGCATCAAACAACTTCACCGAAGTTCATTCTACTCACAATAATAGCTGGGAGGTTTTTCAGTCTAATTAATGATGTCTAACCTGCATTTATCGCGAGTCACCTCAAACAAGGCTTCACACGTTTGCCGAAAGCTCTGATATGTGGCTTTTCCACCAGAATATGGTGAAAAAGGACTTCAGCAGGCATTATATTTCCGGGCTGACAGTTTTGGTCACACATTTCCCGTTTATCGTGTTGAAACATTCTGGTTTCCCGACCTTCCGTACTTGAAGTGAGATACCGACGAATCCATTCATCAATTGAATTCAACTTAGAGGAAAAATTTATCTGTGAAAATGGAGTGAGTGGGACAAGATTAGATGAAATACGTTTTGGCGTCAGCGGGGGAATCCCAGACCTATTCTCGAGCAATCGCTGGGACAGCTTCACATAACTCTTCGTCCATGTTAATGTGAAAGCTACTAGGAATGAGACGCAGGAATTCAGAAGTTGCCAAAGTTGGAAGAAAACGTGAAAAATCAGAAAATTCGGAATTCACAAAAAAAATACGAATTTGCAGATGAAAGATTGAATCCAGCCTCTCATAATTCATTTTAGCTTCCTGAAAAAGCCTGAAACACATCCGAGCTCACACTTCTTGATGCACCAGAGACTAACGACGTCATATAAACCTCCGAGCAATGATCCAGGGCTCCATACAAATCAACGAACGTTTGTCGATGGAGTGGAGGATTACCCACCTCACAGTCCTCTATTTGGAAGACTGTGTGATAACATTGAATAGTTTCCAAATGACATAAATTTAAAAAAAAACCACTACTACACTGAAAGGAACATACGATTCAGTTTTAGGCCTATTGACTTGACGAATGATTTGAAGTAACGAAAAAAAGAATAGTTAGATCCTCCAGTCGATTCATTGAATACTCTGCAAGTAACAAATTGATTTGTTGTTGAGCCTTCCTAAAGTTTAATCCGAGAGGGTTAGCTAGTAGAATGACAATTATAGAATTGAATAGGTATCTGACACAATCAGTGAAGGTCCCTCAATTGATTGTGGATTAACAAGGAGAACTTGAAGGGTACAGACGGGGTGTTGTCGGTTCTTCACAGTTCCCTCTCATCTTTATTCTAAGAGCTGACTATAATAGGGTGCTCAATTATCTAAATCTGACAGGGGTTCAATCCTCTGCCAACGAACAGGTCGAATATCGGAATAATAACTAGCTAATTCGGTTTAATAGGATGTAATATGATAAATGTCTGCTTGAGAAAATAGAATACCATGGAAAACACTCTGACCTACAGGTATCGCATGGAAGTTACATCACATGACATAGAGTAACATATTTTCTATTACACATAATAACAACACGAACGTCCTTTGAAAAAAAATCGACGTCATGCAGACTATAGGAATTTGAAGATTCAACAATTACTTAATCCACTCCTAACACTAACATTTAGAGCGATTCCCAGAAAAAAAGGAACAATTTTAGTGAAGAGTGGGACGAGAGAATCCATCGAGATTTACGGGCAATGAAAAAGCGTTTTGAAGGAGATTGGGACTCTTTTACGATGACCGCCTACCGTTGGAGCTTGCAACGAGAGGTCCTTCATTCAAGGAAATCCCGAAAAAGATGGGATCAGTTGAAAATTTAAGACTGAACAGTATAACGCACAGGTCGATGAGTTAACCTTCGAAAAATAAAAAATATGGGGCGATATTACTTACTGGAAGAGTTTCTCTTCCAGAATATGAATCACATTTAAATCAATGATGATTTTTCTAGGAGATACGCCTGTTGAAAAGTGACCATCGAAAAATCCCAAAAAAAAGATGGGGTCACTAAAAAATTCATCAAGCCTGAACCGACATCGATGAAATTTCACGATTTATTACTAGAAGAGCTGCTCTTTCAGAATATGTAACACATTTAGATCTACAATGATTTTCCTGGGAGATACGCGTATCGAAAATGACTACACTATAATAATGGACATATCAAAGTCAAATATAAGCAGAATTATGATTCACATTTTTTCTTTCGAACCCATTGGATGAAAGACTCCGCACTGAACATACTACGGGACAAGATACGTATATGTCATCCCATGTTGTAATTTCCCCCGCACGCTATTATAGTTCGGTAGCATCAAAAACCTCACATTATTCAAACGATAATGTCAAAACGTCACGGGAGCAATATTTAACAGAACGAATGAAATCACGAACAGGTTGTACATAACTCATGGATTTCGAAATCGTATCCGACATTTTTCACACTCAACTCGATGAACGACGTGAAATATTATCGTTAAATTTGGTAGGACGTTGCACGGATTAATTCAGTTAATTGTGAGTTATTCACTCAGTAAAATTGCCTCGACAATAAAGAACGAAAGATAATAATCGTATTTCATAACTTACATAGGTTTTTTCCGCTAATTCTCCCTCACAAAACACCAGAATATGACAGAAAAGAAGTTTGCGTTGCAAAATGGCGAAGGGGGCGGTTCATAAAGATACTCTATGAAAGATTTGACTTACACTTACTTGCAACTCACAGAGAAAAACATCAAAAAATGATGTAGACATAAAATAACCATAGACATAGACTCTATGTCTATAGAAAATAACATCATTGGGTGATGTCAATCCATAGACATACATAGAGACTCTATGTGAATGGATGAATTTCTATTCGATGTAAATCAGTCTTGGCAAAGAACAGAAAAATGTTTCGAAATATTCGCTCAACATTATTTATGTATATAAACCATGATTGTTGTGAAAATTGATGATAAATGTAACTACCGATCAAAATACAAGGGAACTTTATATTTCTTGATTAAACAGCATGGAAAGTGTGAAAAGAATACAAATTCTACTGTCGACTTCGTATCGCTTCTCCGTCAACCTCGATTAGCATCAACCCTCTGTTAATTAAGATTAATAATTGTATCCGGTATCAGGTTATTCTTGTTATGTCACGATTCGTGATGAGTATTATCAGGCCATCCATCAATGTGGAACATTCTATTCGTAACACCCGATGTAATCAAATTAAATAGGACGGGGAGGTGCTTCCGTATCAATGATTCTTCCCTTCCTTGTCAGTAAATACAGGGTGTTTCTAAACTGATGCGGAAAATTTAAAAGGGCAATTTTCTAGCCAAAAATTCGAAAATAATTTATGCCAAAAGTCAAATACTTAATGAATTCGAAACTCTTGCAAATGATCCAGGAGTAACTAATGAGCACAGGCATAATAATCCTTCATTCTGAAAGACCATTTAGTCTCACCTACGAATCACAGTTCCATTCAATAAAATGCCTCGCCATGTATCCCCTCATAAAAATGAAATTGATTGATGAAATAGTCGAAGTGATTCCTATATAAAAAAAAACTGATTTATGATGCTCTGTCTCCGCCCGAGTATTATGAAATAATATAGATGATGCAGCAAGTTCTCTCTGGTTTATTCCAGCGTTATTCCTGGAATAGATTGGAATATGCAGCAGGCCTCATTGAAAATTCCTGGGAATATTGCATATGGAATAGGTTCACTATCATTTCGAAGGATGAGTTGAAAAAATTCGATGGATAAAAGCGGATTTTGATGATTTTCAGGCTATGAGGAATCCCAAAAATAATCCGTTGATTTCCATAACTATAAGATACAGTTTAAATGCGGTGAAAATATGGGAAAACGTCTGCAATATAAATGCGTTAAAAAAAAGTGGAATTCGGATATGAGCAACATCATTTTCTACCCTGGTTGTTCCTACCATAAACTTGAAAAAATTAAGTGGCCATCCCAGTAGGGTCCTTTCAGTTCAAGAGTCCTCGAATCATGGTTCTGGCAGAGATAGAGCCTTTGTCGTTTACACCTAGGGAATCATACGCATGAAAAGTTTACATTTCGGTGGAAGCTGCATTGGCTTGGAACCGGGGCGCTGGAATGAAACGTGGGTGGACCGTATATTATCGTAGAAAACAGTTCAATTAATAATGAATTCCCGAATGAATGTGCATTAGGAGATATAGTATGCCGAGTATGCGTGACGGTGTAGAATTTATGTTACCGTGAAGTTTGCGCTGGATGAAATAACAGAACAAACAGGAAAAGCCTTTTTATTCCGATTATGATTTAATTATGATCGTTGCCTAAACTTGGTTAATTGTTTGGAATACCTTTGCCAACAGGCACTGAGTCATGGTGTGGCTGCGTGGTTGTTATCATGGGCGTACGTATCGAGATAAAATTGTACCGAAATTTTCTTCCTTGAAAAATTTAATATTCTTAAGGGAGTTTCAATATGATATTTATTGGCCTCCAAGCCTGTGTTTGCTTATGTATCATTATATCTATCAACAACATGTTATTACTGCAGCGTCTAATTTTACCTATTAGTGAGTAATTTCAAGAAAAAAAGTCTCATACAATTGGGACCGCAAACGATTCGTTTTCGAGATACGGGGTGTTCAAGTTAAAAAAGTGTTTCTCTTAGATACAGTATCTATATAGATATTGAACAGAAATTGGCATAAATATTATAATTGATAGTTCACACCATGTGACATGCCGATTTCGATAGCAAATCTGCAGGGTGATATTTTTTCAAGAACACTGTCCCCAGTTTCCTTTTCTTTAGTGAGCCACTGTTAATTTGAAAAAATTGAAATAGAAGCTTTGTTGTTATACTAAACTTCATGGTCTTCTGTAGTTTCGACGCATCAAATTATACTCGGTATTTCTGATAATGAATGTGTTTTCACAACTTGTTGTGATACCAATCCAAGATTCAAACTTTAACACCCCGTATCTCGAAAACGAAACGTTTGCCATCCCATGTTTATGGGACTTTTTTTCTTGAATTACTCAAGAAATCTCCTCTCTTCGTTTGTACCTAAAATTCAGGAACACTCTGTGTAGAAATCTCCAGAGTCTGCAGTTGTGTTGGAGGAAGTTGAGCAGACTGTTTCAACACAGCTTCACAAAGCTTCAGTTGTCTGCCTCGCTTTGTTCAGTACAGCTCCAGCCCCAGAGTGTGGTGGAGTATGGACCTTATGAATCCATACATACTAGAGGTATCTGTTTAGCTGATTGAACATTCCATAAAGGCTTAATCGAGACAGCTCAAACTTTTGGCATTTAAATAATGATGTTCGACAGTAGAGACCATCCATCTTTGTTTTCTCCCATACCTAAATCGTCCTATGGTTGTCTGCACAAACAAATCAATGAAAACTCATCAAAACTCTCCACAGACATTCTGTTTTTCGATCTCGAAAGCGAAGACCTGAGGTCAATATTTTATCCACTTGAAAATGAGTGTAATTCAATTGAGTCCTTTCATGCGTTCATCAGTGAATCTTCCCAATTAACTCTTTCCTGTATCTTATTGCCGCAGAAATGATTAGGTATGACAACGAACGTCTCCAACTCGAGTATACCAGATGATCTCCTCTACAACAGCCAACCGTCTATCTTGGATGATTCAACTAAAGAATTCCAGAAGATAGCGCTTGCCATCCTTCTGAGCATAGTGATAGTTATAGTGATTTTGGGGAATACGCTGGTCATACTGGCGGTCATAACGACTAGGAGGTTGAGGACGGTGACGAATTGCTTCGTTATGTCCCTCGCCATCGCCGATTGGCTCGTTGGCACGTGTGTGATGCCTCCAGCTGTCGCCAATGCTCTCATGGGTAAGTTATCCTCCTCAATTCATAACATTATGATCATACCTATTGATGCTGGTGTATACGACAATACAAATTCTGAAGACATTGTGAGGTTAGGAAACTGAAGTACTCAAAGTTTTCCCAATGTACACATCAAATACTTAATGATTGCGACAAAGTTCAGGTTGTAACTGGTTATAAACTCAATGAACTATGTTGTCGACTAAATCAGCCAGACAAGCAATACTCTCGGCATATATTCTGAAAGATTAACTTAGGATATAACATAATCCATCGAGGAAGATATACTTATAAATAGTTTCATGTAAATCTCGTCCTTATTTTAGCTTAAAATATGAATTCGGCAATTCAAGGTGGTCAAAAGATATCAAAGACAAAATATTTCCTTCATTCTCCATTCTCAAAAATGATAACATAGACCTAGCCTTATACTCCAATTTTCCAGCAGAAGCAGAACATACGCAGCTAATTTCCGTCAAAGTTAACAGTTCTTTTATAGTAATTTTCCCACTATTCGTTAGAAAAACAGGATAAGGAGTACTTCAAGAGGTAGAAAAGGTCTCAATTCCGCCTAAAAACTAGACTTTTCCCGAGACTTTCACCATGTGAAGAGCGCCGACAATTTGTTATTTTCCCACAAATCTTCTTTACCACTCCTTTCCTTTCCCGATTACTTTTCCGGCAAAGACAGAAAGCCGTGAAACATGTTGTTCCCTTATTTTAGCGAGTGGTTCAACGCAGAAGGAAAAATTACAGTGCAGAGTCGTAGCAATTGTGCGTTCTCTTAGCTCCTCAGAGAAAAGAATGGGAATGGCGGTCATCATTTAACATCTGTTTCATTATTAAATCCGAGGAAGCGCCTTCGGTATCAAAGAGAATGGCCTTTTGGGTGGTTTGCCAGTTTTTGTATGGAATTTCCAAGAATTACCCTCTCTTAATTGAAGTAATGATGCTCTGAAAGGAACTGAGTGGGAATTTTGAGCGTTCGACTGCAAAATTTGGAAATTTTATTAATGTGTAACGTGTACCAATTCATGGTCATCGATATTTAGCTTAGTTTTCACGTAGCTTTACTTCTTATGTAATATAAATTGTCAATTTTTGAACAAAAATAGTTATGAAGCATTCAAAAACTGCCGCTCTCTTATATAAAGCCTCCAAATCTTTAGGTACATGTAAAAATTTCAATATTCGATTCATCTGCGATCATAGGGTTGATATTACACCATATCAGCAATCCACATTTCGCCAGCAACTTTCCCTTTCAACTCCGAAAACATGCGGTGAGCGGTTTAATATTGAAAACAAACACGGATGATCGATCGGTGAAAAACAAACTGAATTCGACCGTGCCACGCTGATTTCCAGGTGAAACTCATACGTTCAACCCGATATTACAGGATCATGGGAGCTGGGATGGATTCTGTGCGATATATGGGTGTCTCTGGACATCCTTCTTTGTACGGCTTCCATCTTGAGTCTGTGTGCCATCAGCGTCGACCGTTATTTGGCCGTCACTCAGCCTCTGACGTACTCAAGACGGCGGAGATCCAAGAGATTGGCTCTGGGGATGATCTTGATAGTCTGGCTCAGCTCAGCGCTCATCACTTGTCCGCCAATGTTCGGATGGTGAGTAAGTCTGTGTCCTCATTCATTCGTATGTGGCTATTAAAATCCAAATCCACCTCATTCGTTTTGGGCAATCCGTAATTTGTCACAATATATTGCTATTTAAGTCTTCACTAAGACGAGTCATAAAAAGCATAGCGACTAAATAAAACAGGTTAGTGGGATCCACATCAGTTAGATAACGATAGAAATCATCCGGTATTATACGAGGCATTTCGAATGGGAACAATGCGAAACAGAATTTAGACTAGTGACTAGTTTGTTTTCTTCCCTGGCTTCTTTGATACAGATTTCATTATTTAATTCTATTAATCCTTGAAGCTTGAAGGCTTTACCTTCTGATCAAGATATTTGTTCCGTTCATGTTCACAGTTGCAGGAAGAAATGAATTTCTGGACTTGATATGTAAAATATACCTATGTGACTTCGGAAAGGCGATTTTCTTAATCATTGGCAGAAAGGATTTCTATAATTTATTTGTTTCTCAAAATTGATCAGTGTGTAAACCGTACCTACATCAGATTTATCCCCGGAGTTGTAAAATAAATGAGTGAAAATTCGATTAATTTACACAGGCATGCTTGAAGGGAAAAACCAATCTTGGTTTAAACTCGAATGTGACTACATATTCCGAAAACGAATGGAAAGGCCTAAGGTATCACTTATTCTATCTTCCCCATTCAAAATCTAGGGGTTGGGGTTGCCACACCAAAGGTTTAAGCGATACGATTTTGAATTTTATCTCAAAAGTTGTCTTCCTGGAATCAAAGATGAACCTATCCCAATTCTGTTCTGCCAAGGTCCCACTCTGTATATTCGTTACAAAATGAAATATACGCAGATCCACCACGAGGAAATGAGCATATCTGTCTAGGCGGATTCAACTGAAACGGAATTCCCTCGGAGTGAACAACATCACTGCCGTGTTGTGGAGTTCAGGTGGTGCAACACTTGGATTTACTTCGGTAAATTGGAAACCCAGGGATGAAATGTGACAACCGCAGCTCCAGGCTTAGGAAGACAAATAGGAGGGGGCCGAGCCGAACAAAGAGGGTACTTAGGGTTCGGTGGAAAATAAAAAGCCGGCTTATTCATCGTTCATTGGACCTCTGCTTATCCTACTGTCAATCATCATTCCGGGAAATTATTGACAACTAAATGTACCCGCTTATCCTTGAACACTGAAATAATGCAAAAACCAGTTGCATTGTTACTTCGACTCTGAATGGATGATCTCTCACATCTTACGTCGATCATATCTATTTCGTTGCACAAAGGTACTACTGAAAACTGCTTTTCTCCCTCACATGTCGGAAATTTGATGGATCTTGCTGACGTTATACCCTCAAAAGGCGAGCCTATCTATATTTGATGTTAAATGTCAATTCACTATCTGAAAACGGACGAAAAACATACATTCAGAAAAGAATTACTCATCCCTTGATAACTACCTTAATGATTCCGAAGAACCAAGGAGGCATAAGCAAATAAAATCCCTAGGTATCTTCAAATAAAACCCACGAATAAACTGACTCACCCTCAAGATTATGTTAACATTTTTGGACATCAATTTTGGCCTTAGTTGATCTGGATATCAAATTTTCAGGTATGAACCCGGACGACATGAAGACAAAACATGTAGATACAACAAGAATACCGGTTATGTAATCTTTTCTGCGATGGGTTCTTTCTTCATCCCCATGGTGGTGATGCTTTACGTTTACATGCGTATTTCATGCGTTGTGGCGCAGCGACATGACAAACTGGAACATATTGATGTCCACTCCAAGGTGGGTATTTTCGATTAATTAATTTCGTACCTAATTCGTTTCCATTTTTCTTTTCTCCTTCCAGAAAAATCACAAATTAGTTTTACAATCGCGAGAGGAATCAGACCCGGACAGGGGATCATCAGAAGGTGAAGAAATATGTCTTAGGACAGCTAGGTAAGCATCATGTGTGAACTGTGAGCTCTTTGGTTAAAATTTTCGAGAAAAATGGTCCTCTCTCAGCTTTTTGCTTCGATGTGCTACGTTTTAAGGGAAGAATTGAGCAGTGGATAAAACAAAAATCATATACAGCTCTCCTACACACGTTCCTTCTATTTGCTGCACTTCTCTCTCAACAGCAAAGGCTATTCATGAAGTTGCCTGGGGTTATTTGGTGCCTAGCAGTACCTATACACTTTTGTAGAATCCTGGAGTTCGCACTATTCGTTGAGTCATTGGTCATGACCTCATGAACTTGCCCTTCAACCATTGAACTTCCGAGTTCAATGCCTTCAACGTCATCATTTTGGACCACAGACGACCGAAGGTTACCATAAACAAGTGTTGGGTTAAATAACTTCTAGTTATTAAAGTGAGCTTACCAATTACAATGGTAATTGCGGGTTATTCACTTGAAATCGATTATTGAATGCATAGACATAGAGACATGGACTGAGCAAAGTCAGCATGACATTGGCTTTTTTATAGAAAAAGAGAAATGATCATCGGGCATTTACCTGTCTCTTCTTTGTACACAAAGACAACCTACCCCATCCAGGATACCTACACTCAAGGTCATCGAAACGCAACTGGCCAACAGAGTGAATCTTGTAGAAAAGACTCTTTCTTTTGGTTCCATTGATTGCCATAAGTCACCTTGTTCTTGAATGGAGCGTTCATTCTCAATTTAACGAAATATTTGTCCGCAGTTTACCGCAAGCGAACGAAAGAAACTACAATTACAACGACAGGAGGATCAAATCCTTCAGGAGCAAAACCAAATCGATCAGATCCACCAACAGCTCGTTCAACGAGGACAAACTGTCATCTTCCAGAGGCGCCAGTTTCTACAAATCCACAGTGACCGGCTCCAGATCGCAGCCGGATTCCGTCAACTTGGACGCTGGCGCCATCTTGAAATTCGAACCGGCTTCCAGAGTGTCTTCCTTCAGGCGGGAGACCAAGACCGCCCAAACCCTGAGCATCGTTATGGGAGGTTTCATCGCCTGCTGGCTCCCTTTCTTCATCTTCTACCTCCTGACGCCCTTCATGCCGAGCAATGATATCAACGCGCTGATCATGTCTTATCTCACGTGGTTGGGGTGGTTCAATTCCGGGATAAACCCGTTCATTTACGCTTTTTACAGTCCGGATTTCAGGATAGCCTTCTGGAGACTGACAGTGAAGCATTTCACCAAGGAGAGAAAGCCAGACATCTCCTTCCATAAATGAGGACATGGATGTTAGATTTATTGACGTCTTTCACTAGGAATATTTACGGGGGAAGAGAGATCTCTGTAGTTGGGAAGTTTACTTGCTCTGGTGATTTCGAGTTTCAGATCCGGACAACAATAGAAATGGAGGAAACAGAGCCGGAAGCTAAGTGAGCGTTTACTCAGTTGCGGCTTCCCAAGAAACTCCGAAATAAACAATTCTCGCTCGTCAATAGGGGAGTTTAATAATTTTTCGGAAGTATTCAACGATAATACCTACTGGGTGATTGTTTCAACAAGTCCATTAGAAGTATGGAGAGAGCAGGTCCGCATTTTATTTATTTTAACTCCAAATCTCCGAGTGAAGCTTTTAATGACGTTTTTGGTACTTTTAATTTGAATTCATAGCAATTCTATTCGAAATCAGAAAAAATATTATGTTAAACAAGTTGGGAAACACTATTTTTCGTATTTCGCGTATTGCGCTCATTACGAATGAGTGATTTTCCCAGCTGGTTGCACAAATAACCATTCCGTTGGAGAGATCATGTTTCGTTTCATTTCCCGAGGTCTACCCTCTGACAAGACGATACTTACATATTATCAGTATGAAGAAACAGAAAAAAACCAAAAAACTCACCAATGAAATCGGTCCAAGTCTTCATCACTTGCACTGCATTGCATTTTCAATACCTTATCGCCATTTTTCTACATTTTGAACATAGACCTATTATTATACATATCCATTAGTCTATGATTTTGGCCTTCCTTTCATGATTCACCAAGAATTTTCAGAATTCGTGTCTCGCTTTCTACCATTGGAGATATTATCCAGCAGGATTCTATCGAATAAACTACTACATTTGGGATGCACTCACCATTTATCAAAATCATATCAAGTTCAAGATTTGAATAAATGCTTATTTCAGCACACCAAAGACAAAAAAATAACAACAATCACAAAGTGGTAGGTACTGTTGATTCGGTGTACTGTCATCAGCTTTCACCGAATCTCTGTTTGTTACTTTCCGTAGTGATTGAAATTTTACACAATTCCATTCAGTTAGGGGAAATGATATCTCCGCAATCTTGAAAATTCAATACAGGCGATTTCTGATGAAATTATTTATTTTGGATGAGTTCTATGTCTGCCAAAAAGACTCACCTTTGGAATAATCTCCTACAGGTACTTCTAATAGACTGTTTCAAACAGTCATCCTGTATAATGTGATTTTGTCTTGCTGGAACACGAACAATTCGTCTAGAAAACGTTTATCTTGGAATCATCAGATGGACGTTAACGTAGGACTGGACGAACAAAGAAAATCTGTCAATGACGAGGTATGAGATCAGTGGTCAAGTAGAGTTAGCGAAAACTAGATGAAGATTTCACACAATGATCTGCCAATTATTTATCGTCTTATCATCTTGCCAAATATAATATAGTCATGTTCATTATCATATGCATGTTTTCATCTATACTGTGTGTAACACTCAAAAACAAGGAGACATAGATTCCTATATCTCCTTGACTCAAAAAGGAACGTGGTTTATTTTTGTTCTATGTGTGCTCAATGCTCGTAGTTTTCAAAATACGAAATAAAAGATTTATTTTAAACTTTCTGGGGGATGAAATGAAAGAATATTGGGATTCTTGGACTAATTTTATTTATTGTTCTTCAATACAACGCCGACGTTTCGAAACGACTTGTTTCTTTTTCAAGGCTAAAAATTTAAACACATTAAAATTTTCATTCGAGATCATTCGCACATACAATTACCTAGTATTCTGAACAATATCGTCGATATAGATTTAAGTTTGGTTTCATATTTCAAAGAGATCTAATTTTTGAAAAAACTTTTAATGTTGTTTCAGGAAGACGCGGAATATTGGCTACGACAGATGACGTCGTTGTTGGCATGTGACATAGAAATTTTTGACGTTCGTCGAGTTCGTGTTCATCTGTCGCCGCCACTAGTCTTTGTCAGGGGTGTACTCTTCTATATCGGGAAATTCTGTATCGACTGATCAATGAAGGTTAAACACAAAAACATACAAAAATATGCAAGGACATGTAAAAAACTTCTCAATTATACGGTGTAAATCACAGACTCATCAATAAAACTTCAGTAACGTGTACTATTTTAGTTGAATTCCTGCCATCTATTTAGTCATCCATTAAGTTGCTGTAGATGATACTTAAGTGTTCAACGTCTTCTCGGTGGTTTACGGTGTTGTTGCGTCTGATCTGTATCATCTCGCTTATGTTCCTTCTGTATCCGTTCTTCTCTCTATCTAGGATCTCTACGTTATCAAAATCAAACTTGTGGCCGGTAGTCATCTGGTGGTGTGTAACCGCTGTTTTGTTGTAGTTGGCCACGTCTTCACAGTCCCTCTTATGTTGTCTTATCCTTTCCTTCAGGTATTGTTTAGTCTGACCCACGTAGCACTTGTGACAGTTTTGGCAGGCTATCTTGTATACTACTTCAGATTCAAGTGTACTGGGTGTTTTGTGCTTGAGTTGAGTAAAGAATCTTTTAGTAGTACTTAAATTGTAGTAGGCGCATCCACTTTTTAGATTTTTGAATAGTCTGCTAACACGATGGGATAGGTGTGGTATATACGGGAACTTGAACCTTGAGATCACATTGTTGGGAGTGTTGTGGTCGTTGTCAGTCATATTTTGAGTGTGTACCCTTATCGCTCTATTTATTATGTATGTTACATAATACATATAATAATAATATAAACATACATAATAAATAGAGCGATAAGGGTACACACTCAAAATATGACTGACAACGACCACAACACTCCCAACAATGTGATCTCAAGGTTCAAGTTCCCGTATATACCACACCTATCCCATCGTGTTAGCAGACTATTCAAAAATCTAAAAAATGGATGCGCCTACTACAATTTAAGTACTACTAAAAGATTCTTTACTCAACTCAAGCACAAAACACCCAGTACACTTGAATCTGAAGTAGTATACAAGATAGCCTGCCAAAACTGTCACAAGTGCTACGTGGGTCAGACTAAACAATACCTGAAGGAAAGGATAAGACAACATAAGAGGGACTGTGAAGACGTGGCCAACTACAACAAAACAGCGGTTACACACCACCAGATGACTACCGGCCACAAGTTTGATTTTGATAACGTAGAGATCCTAGATAGAGAGAAGAACGGATACAGAAGGAACATAAGCGAGATGATACAGATCAGACGCAACAACACCGTAAACCACCGAGAAGACGTTGAACACTTAAGTATCATCTACAGCAACTTAATGGATGACTAAATAGATGGCAGGAATTCAACTAAAATAGTACACGTTACTGAAGTTTTATTGATGAGTCTGTGATTTACACCGTATAATTGAGAAGTTTTTTACATGTCCTTGCATATTTTTGTATGTTTTTGTGTTTAACCTTCATTGATCAGTCGATACAGAATTTCCCGATATAGAAGAGTACACCCCTGACAAAGACTAGTGGCGGCGACAGATGAACACGAACTCGACGAACGTCAAAAATTTCTATGTCACATGCCAACAACGACGTCATCTGTCGTAGCCAATATTCCGCGTCTTCCTGAAACAACATTAAAATTTGTTTCAAAAATTAGATCTCTTTGAAATATGAAACCAAACTTAAATCTATATCGACGATATTGTTCAGAATACTAGGTAATTGTATGTGCGAATGATCTCGAATGAAAATTTTAATGTGTTTAAATTTTTAGCCTTGAAAAAGAAACAAGTCGTTTCGAAACGTCGGCGTTGTATTGAAGAACAATAAATAAAATTAGTCCAAGAATCCCAATATTCTTTCATTTCATCTAACTAAATGGACGATAACCTAAGATCAATTTCTGGGGGATGTTTAAATTTAAGTTTTCTCCTGTTTTCATCAGTATTACACATTACACGTAAGTTTTGATTTATTATCCTTATGAACATAAAACAGACATAATTCTTCTGATTCAGAGTTTATTCAGCAACAAAATTGGGTGATTTGTTTATTTTTGTTGTTTGACAATGTGTGACCTTTCATTATACTTTTTTCTATTTTGTTTTTTACTTACCTATTTTCTGTATGAATATGTGATTCCAACAAAGAATAAATCGATAGAAAAACAACAAGAATCTGTTCCTTTTTTCAATTATATTTTCGATCAGGTGTACAGTCCGAAATTCAAGTATAGGTATATTTCAATTTCCTGTTCCTATAGTACTGCAAGAGAAAACTCACACTTGAAATAAGCCGTGCATATTCAAAGGAACAATGTAATAGAAAATTTGTTTTTATATTATACCATTGTCAATAAAGTTGTTTTTACATTTTGTTCATTTAATAATATATCCTAAACTATTTTGTTCCAATAGGATCCAATAATAAACCAAGCCTAGATACCTATAAAACATATTTCCCCTCCAGCTCAGCTCTTAAAACTATTTTGGTAACCTATTTTGGTACAAAATGAGAGGAAGCACATCATTATGAGTTGGTGAAGGTAAAAATCAATATGTTAAATTTGTAAAGTTTTTATTTCCATATATTGGGACGAATTACATGAGTTTTCATATAAATAAAAGTTATCTTAATAATTACAGTAATTATAAGAAAATATGCTCTTCAGGTAATTTATACTCTTCATATTGGAATAACTGGAGTTATCGTTATATGATTATTTTTTACGTGGTCCTTTTTTTATCTATTATCTATATACAAAATACTTTTAATTAATTTCCTTAATATTGTACTCGATGTTAACGACTTAACATATTAGCATTATTTCGTGAATGATACTTGTTGACTAGTTGGGATATTTTCATTCGATTTGAAGCGTAACTAAAGATTGGAGTTCCGAACAAATCGACAATTTCAATCTTCATTATCAACGGAACTTAAGTAGCAAACGTCCAATAAACAGAACTTTGCCCTGCACATGGGACAAGTACACTTGGAGGACAACCAGCTGGATGGGGTATTATGATCCTGCCTCGATGCAAACCACTTTGCCATGCAGTCTACACACCACATTGGCCGGCAGTAGCAAGAGGTACATGGTTCGGAGGATTCCACAGGCTCTGTGCACATTTTTTGTATTTTGATGTTCGGCCTATTTTCCATACACCCCATGCAATTCTCGAAAGCCTTCAAAAGATGAGAAAATAAAATACGATATTGAAATGAATAATGGATTTATGAAAATGTTTTCTCAAAACTCTTTCACTTTTCTGCTTGTTATATTATTATACAAACCTTATTAACGCAAATTAAATAAGAAACTTACCTGATTCGACTCATATTTCGGATTGTCTTTTATCGTTTCCTTGAAGACGTCCACAAATCGCTCAAGAATATTCTTGTGGAACTTCACATGTGGCATGACATTGATCGTCCTCGTCAGTCTATTCTGCAAGTTCTGGAAATTTTCAGAATTTATTCTTATGACAAAAGGATCCACTCCTTGACGGCTCGATTTGACTTCAATGTTCAAGTATTGAATTTCACCGTAGGTTTCGGGGGCCAAGGTATAGGTCTCGGACGTCTTCACGGTAACAGTAACATCGGATTGATGCGCAAGATGGATGGTTAGGGGTGTTATTTTCAATATCCAGTTCTCGGTGATGGCAATATGGGACAACGGGCTAGTTTTCGTATACATTTTCTCCGGCCTGAAATGTTAAGTATAAGAGAAGACTTTGAGAGTTTGTGGTCACGGATTTCACCTTCGAAATTCTATATCGATATTCGTTTGGACGCTTCTCCAATTCATATCGTTGTTGCAGAATTTGCTCAAGCTTTTCGCAATAGGGTGTTCCTGATAGTTGTTGTCGGTCCAAATTTTAACTTGGTATAATGCTGCAATTGGTAACATCAGACTTAGAGTAAGGTAGATGTTCCCATAAAGGCTATTTGTGAAGAGTTCGAGCTGTAACGTCAACCCCATATCTTATTTTTCACGATTAAACATTCAGAGGATTAGTAAAAGCATTTATGGATACTTTCAAGAATGCTCATTATACCACTTTATAAGCATATACTTTGAAGTATCCCAATTGCAAGAGGGAAATTAAATTTAAACAGATTCGATGATTTAGGTACGTCTCCTAAGAAGAGATGAAGCAATATTTTTGAAATTTTAGTGTCTATGTTGGAGACACATTACCACTTTCTTTATCGAGTAATAACTGTATTGCTAGTACCCTAGAATTGTGCGAAAATAAAACAACTTGCTGGATTATAATGTCTTTTTATTCAACTGCTCTTTTATATACTTAACGTTGTGTCCGCAGCACGCAATGCAGACACCTGTAATGTGGGTTGCTGAAATATGGAAGTCTTCTTGAAATTTGGAAATCCTCATATGTGATAAAAATGTTAACCTTTTTTTCGGCTCATAAAAAGTAGCGGCATAGGAATTATACACATATAATAATCAATTCGCATCGAGAACCCGCCACGTTGATTATACTTGGCATTTTTCGCATTCCCCATTGACTTTTAGTGAAAAGTTCACATTTTAATAACTATTGAAAAGTTGTAATAACTGATAGAGACAGTATTTAGGCTAAGTTAGTTTCAAGTGAATCGGCAGTTACGTGCCCCCGACTGGTGTGCCTTCATCGAGGGATACCTCCAGGACTGAGCAAAAGGAAAGCCTCCAACATCGTCAGCAATTGGAGATAAGATAAGACTTTTATACTCAGTTTCTTACTGACAGGAATTCTGTAAATTGTGTCTGCAATTTTGTCGCAACATCCTCTGTACTGAATAAATACAGTCCACACTTTCTCACTGTTTATAATAGGGTAAAGCGCTAAAATTTGTGGGAACCCAAAATTGGTTCTCAGGATACAAATAAGTTGATCAGTAGCGCTCATGATTACTAAACACAATCTAGTTGTTATCTAGAACTTTTCAGACCACACTTAGACATAGTTTCCATGAGACCACTTATTGCTCTCAGTCTCGGGAATGGCGTTTCATTTGGCAATGTAGAAGCAAGAAACAATTCAAATCATATTTTTGAGAAATGTTGGCAGACAATTTTGAATCAAAATTTCTGAATAATTTTCATAGACCTAATTTTCCTAGGCCCTAGAACAATCAAATATTTGCAGAATAAGCAATAGGGTTAATAAAAGCCACTACATCAAAAAAACCTACCATCTCCAAATTCCCAAATAGAATGGTGGTCAATATGTAACCGAAAGGAAGTAAAGAGTATGTCATCAACGTTATCGAGGAACGTTTGAGATGGAAATGAACAAAAGACTCATTTTCGGATCCCAAATACTTCGAGAAAAGAACTGGTATTGTGAAACCAGCACTGACGAATTCTGCAGGGGGATATATTATACAAGCACAAAGCAGAACATATAAAATTGAATATATTAAGTCCTGCTCCATCGTACACTAATTATAGAACCACAATTTCAATAACATAACACCCTTGTTCATTCAAATAAAATTTTATAAACACGACTTAATGACAGATTTTTGGCACATCACCTGTCTGGTCTGGTTAGGTAGGTTAGGTGAAATCACAGAAGATAGAACCAAAAAAAAGATTACACTTTCATTGACCTATGCAGGAATTACCCCGTTTCTGATTAAGATTCAGGAAAAACTTTTATCAATAGTAAGAGGATCAAACCGAAAAACAGATGTAATCAGAGACTCTGGATGTAATGTGACATGAAAAATCTGCAGAGATCTCTGGTTATCTGTTTTTGTTTTTGAATTCTATGAGCTGTGTTTGTTTTCCTTCATGTATGACTTTTTGACGTTTGTGTTGTAAATTTGTGATTCACGATAAAATATTGTAATTAACAAAGGACTTTATATCTTTTTCAAGCTTAAAATTTTCACAAAATGAAATTTTCTAAAATAAAATAAGTATGCAAATGATTCTAACTTGAGTAAGCTATTTCTCTGGGCTCTAGTAATTAGGTACATTGAAAAGTTAGAGTAGTGTTGACAACTGTTCATTAATCCAAAAACTTGAAATGACTCCTCATCGAAGACCTCAGGGTTACAGAAGACCACCAATTAGTAATTTCACCTACATAAGCTCTTGTGTGAAGTACCTCATCTTTGTTTTGAATTTCATATTTTGGGTAAGCTTCCATCATCTGTCTGATTATTCATCGATGATACTCATTAATAATTTCACAGTTATTCGGAGGTCTGTTGATTGGTATTGGTTCGTTTGCTTTCATTGAAAAATGGCAAATTACTGGATGGGTCAAAATAGATACAGTTTACGATGTGGTTCTGAATATTTCCCTAGTGATGATTATCATGGGGGTTGTTGTATTTGTTGTGAGTTTTGCCGGATGTGTGGGAGCTTTACGTGAAAATACTTGTCTCCTTAAATTCGTAAGTATTCATTTCCATGTAGCATAAAATAGATGTAGACTTATAAAAAGTCAATAAAAAATATTATTTATTCATAAATTCAAATGTACTAATTCTTTCATGCAAACAGAAGTTGATTGACTGGATATTCTTTATCTGAAATTTACGCCCAACCCCCTGCTTTCAATGAATTAATATGTTTCAGTACTCCCTGTGTCTTCTAATTTTCTTTCTTCTGGAGATGGGTGTGGCAATTGTTGGTTTTGTTTTCCCACATTCAATGCAGTCGATGCTCGAAGAAAATTTCACGGATAAGATTATTCATACATATAGGGACGATTTGGATCTACAAAACTTTATTGATTTTGCTCAACAGGAGGTAATGAATTAATTAATTCAAAATTATATTCAAGGTATGTGAATATGGTTGTTTTATAGTTCCAATGTTGCGGTCTGAGTTCAGAAGGTTATATGGACTGGTCAAAGAATGAATATTTCAACTGTTCTTCGCCCAGTGTGGAGCATTGTGGTGTTCCATTCTCTTGTTGTATGAATGCTACAGACATAAGCTCAGGATTGGTCAATATCATGTGTGGATATGGAGTTCAAAATCTTTCTGTAAGTGCTATATTGAATCCTTTTTTTCTTAATCTAGTTTGGATGGTATTTTATGAGTCGTGACTTTGTTTAGGTGGCTGAGGCTAATAAGAAAGTATGGACTTCAGGTTGTATAGAGATAGTGCGTGTTTGGGCAGAACGCAACTTATACACCATAGCTGGTATCGCTTTGGGTGTTGCGCTTTCCCAGTTACTTGTGATATACCTTGCTAAAACACTAGAAAGCCAAATTGAACTTCAAAAATCCAGATGGGTTAGTTGAAACATAGGTTATATTTGTAAATATGATGTACTGCCATTTTAAATCTTTACATGTTATGTTTGTAAAATATCCATATTTTGTAAGCTTCCCCCTGTTCTCCAAGTGATAGCTTTATGTACATCCTGAGCTTCAGTTCTGTTCTGTCTATGTTCAAAGATTCATTTTGACCAAAAAAATACTCCCTAGATCAACCATTGTAGATCTCTCTTGAAATTCGATATGATCAATCCAGTTATAAAGTGCAATTTTTGTTGAGATCATTTATGGTGATCGATTTTCATCTAAATTAACCATGACACGTCGACTTGAATAATCTACTTAATAGATCTTGAGAACATCAAGTTAGAAATGTATATTTGTACCCATAAGTGTATAATTCCATAAGAGATTAAGAGTACCAAAGTTATTTTAGGGTTTAAAGTATACATTGTTTCTGGATATGTGGAAATAAATGTTCATTGTTGTGTGTAAATGTTGAGCGATTCTGAAAGTAGTTATGTGTAACTTTTCGAATTATATTCTTCCTTCACTTCCAAGTTTTGCTATATTTCAATTGAAGTGTGGTGAAATAATTAGAAAACGTCAAATTTTCGATCTGTTAATCGATGATCACTTCAAAATTGACCCGTCCAATTCAGATTTTTCATCGTAAACCATAAAGCAATTGATATAATTTCTAGAGATAATTCGAACAATGTAGATGAATTTCATGGCAGCGTTTCTCTCTCTTAGTTCGAAGTTGAATATTTTTTGCTCTTCTAATTAGTCTCAGATAGGTTTATGTACCTACCAATATTTCCAGAAAGACTATTTGAATGTTATACGGTGATGAAGTATCTGTTCAGGGACAATAAAAAATTTTTACAAAATTACACTGAGCTCAACAACCCTTCTGATCTGATTTTCATCAATCTCAAACTTGTAAGATACATTTATTTTATGAATGGAAAAATGTAAAATATAGTATTACTTGATATATCACAAAAATGAGTATAGTGTTTAGAGAATCAAAATTTCTATTTTGATATATGTTGAAATCAAGTTGTTGACTGAAATTTCAAGAATTCTCATTTATATTTAGATATACAATATATTCTTATCCTTGATGCTGTTTTCTTTTTCTACTTAATTTCAGGTTGAGGAGTACATGTTGTTTCTTGGTTCCTATATTGATCAGTAGTGAAATGACAAAGATGCTGAATGATATTTTTACAGAAATCGCTATGATCCATGGATTGAGCCAGATTATTCCATGAATAAAAATGATTAAATTAAAATAAATGCACTCAATACATCAATTAATCAAATATTGAGGATTATTTATCCACTCCCTCTTTTTTTATGGTGCAAGCCAACCAACAGGAGAGGAATATACCAATGACCTGCAAAAAATTAAATATATTACAGCTACCGTGGATAAAGTATGTTAATTGTTTGTCACTCTGTGCTCAAGAACAACGCAATTTTCCGCTTTTCGACTCACCTCCACCAAGGCTATGCCAATACCGACAGCAATCAAAATTTTCGAATTTGACTTGACCCCCATTCTGAGTTTCTCAACGCAACCCTCATTATACATGAATTTGCCGAAGGCCTGATCTGAGCAATACTTGGATGGAGCTTGGGACTTCTCGCTGTCGCTGTCGTAACAACAACTTTTCGGAACGTTTTGCCCCTGCCAGCTGATCGGTCCATCAATGCCACAGCATTTCAGCTGAAAGAAAGAAAATTTGGCATCAGAAAGGTTTAATAAATATGATTGATTAATGACTAATCGAATGTCTCACCTCTTTTTGAATGGTATCCCAGTTTTCCCTGTCATTTTCATTCTTTCCGTAATTTACTATGGTTTCATTGAGCCCTTGCACGAAGTCGTCTTGGTAAACAGCTGAGGTCACTCCAACAGCGAGCTCTATCATGATTATGATAATGAGGCAAACCGAAAACTAGACAAAAAATTATTAGAAATCTTGCAGGTTGTTCGTGTTGATTAATTATTTACAATAACTCCCAACTAAGTTATCGATTGAGAACCCTCGAAGAAAACATCCTCGGATAGTTAGGAACCATTCAAAAATTACCGCGCTTTAATTAGTCGTTTTACCTCTCAGTACAGTGAACTCTGACCTTAAATCGATTTCCATGGACTATTCTCCTATTTGCATTGAATAAAGGACCTTGCAGTCCACTGGATTGGCTTCAGTAAGGACTATATAGATTAGGTGGTCCATAATTCTGATGAGACAGAGAAGGAAATCTGCGATACTGACGGGAGTTGGGTCGTTTGAAATTTTGTGAGCGAAACAATATGGTTCTCATTATTTTCTTCCTTGTTACGTTGAAAACTTTCTTGTTAAGTAATATTTCAGGTACCATATACAGAGAGGGGGACTACAGGGATATCGAAAACCGTTAGAAATACAGAGTGGCTTGAATCACAAAAAAGTTGCGTTATTTAAGGATGAGTGGGTTGGTGTAAACAGTTCATTTTTTCTTCATAACTCATTTGTTTTATTCATAAGGTACAACTTACCGTAATAAGAAGACAGTAGGATTCTCGAATAGCACCGAAACATCCCATTGAAGCTATTAGAAATACTATTGAACCTACCACAATCATTATTATGCATAAGGCAAGAACTGCTGGATCGAGAAAATGATTGTAGTCATTTGTGCCCACTATGACTACAACTCCAGCTGCTATTATCGCTATCCCAGTTAGCTGCAAAGAAAATAATTAGCAACATTTAATGTGCAACTCAGAAAAAAACTTTTAAGGAAAGACCACACTATTTAAAAAAAAATAACCATTTCAGTTGTTTCACAACATCGCAAGTATTCATTTACACCCTGTATAATTGAGAATATATACCCTCCAAACCTAGCAGAGGGCGCACGAAAAATTTCTCAATCATACGCAAAAAGTTGCCTATACGAAAAGCTTCAACTCCAAAATAAATCGCCAACTTACCGCAAATATCAAATTAAAAATAAAGAAAGCATATTTCACAGTTTTCATTCCGCAGGAGTCTATCATGTTTGATGTTTCCAGTCCCCTAATAACATTCAAACTCGCCCTCGTGAGTACTGTCCTATATGCAAGTGAAAAATCATTATTTTATATTGCTTATTGCAAGTGTTTGTCACTACATAGTAACGATGTGTGTATATACAACTGGACAGTAAGTAGTTACAGATATTCAGGTCGCTAATGATATGTGCCACATATATATCCCTTTCATCCTTTCAAATGTTGAATGTTGCTCGGATATACCGAGTGGCTCAAACTTAGCCAAACCATATTACTGATGGAGCTCCTACAATGAAAGAAAAAACCAAAAATTTTATCCACTTTGATGATAGGCCTCAAATGGTTGGAGTTCTTCACACACACACAACATCAACAATAATATTTGTGTAGGTATATATTGATTTCTATCACAAAAAATATCGGAATTTTTGGTCCGGAATGACAGAAAAACCTCCATATTTATTTCAGTCATCATTTAACCAGTTAACTGATGACCAATTATTGAATTGATGTAAAAATCCATAACTGAACTCAATGTTCAAGTTCAATTATGGATTTCCATCAAGTATGGGCCACATATCAATTCAATATTTGAAGAAAGCTGAAACCAGCTTTTTGGCCACCTGGTATTACCTTCACCCACCTGAAGATGCTATTGTGATAGCGGAACACGTGTCGTGGTTTAAAAAATCAAGTTTTGATGACCAATTTTCGGGACCGCTGTATATCGTTGCCATAAATCATTCGTGTATCACAACAAAAACGCTGTTGGTATCATGTGAAGAATATTGATGGAATTTTCAAATGAGCGGAAACAACGTAGTTGGATTACCTCTAGATTAGTCTAGAACCCTTTGTTATTTAGGGTCTATATTTAATTAGGGGTATAAAACATCGCTCTTATGAAGAGAAGAGACCCTGTATTGCCATATTTCATTTCAGGCCTTGGCAAAACCAAATCGATGAATGAAAATGTGAGTTCAAAATGACTACAACAGTCGGAGATTTTATTTCATGACAACTTGGATATCGTATATAGGATCATGAGGGAAGTGAGTAGATGAATTTATTCTACAATACGAAATGAATAAAACACAAACTATTAATGGCATATCTATATATTTTGTCGCATTTCTTAGGCGTATATATAATCAACATGTAATATAGTTTCTATATTCGTTACAATATAAATATTTTCTCATATCTGATTAAAATATTCTAAATTTCAACACGAAATATAATCGATCTCATATTATAAGTTCAACAAAATAAACTCAACAAAGGTATAATTAATATAATACTTTGTATAAGAAAACGGCTGTTAACTGTGATATAGAATGAAAATAGGTAAAGAATGAAAAAAAAATAGTTGGGTCATAGAGATAAAGAGAGCTTGATGTCTTATATTCACCTAACATGTTAGTAAGTAGAGTAGTGCCAACGTTACAAAAGCATTATCATTTGAAGACATTTGGAAGCCTAAACCACTATTTAACACTACAAATAATACAAATATTTTGTTATAAAAGCCTATAATAATGAGAAGAAATTTTTCCATTTTTGTACAATCCAAATTCACGAAGTAACGTGTAGGTGAAATGAGACGATTTCAGGCGTATTTGTACCTATAGTATGATGAAACAATTACTCCATAATCAATGCGCAACTCGACGCATATTTCAAGAAGACCTTTTTATTCCTTATTTTTTATCGCTGACGCCAACCAACAAGCCAGAAGGATTCCGATCACCTAAAACGGAAGAATAAGGATGATGAAGAACGGTTGAGTTTATCAGCGAAAAGCTCATTTTGAAGGGAGGTACCTACCTCGACAAAAGCAATCCCTATGCCGACTCCCATGAGAACATTGGCTGACGATTCAGCTTTCATTTTCAGCTCGCCAAAACAACCGTTGGAGTAGAGAATCTCATCTTTCGGTTGTGCATCTCTGCAGTGGAAATCCTGAGGTGGTGGTGATCCTTCCCTGATTGCGTGACAACAACTCAAAGGCCTCGTTTTCTCCGGCCAATCTGTAGGTCCAGTCACGCCGCAGCAATGTAACTAAAATAGTAATTCCAAAATGCACGAGGATGTATTGATATCTAGTTAGCCTAGACCAGTTCCATGCATAAAAAAATATTGCGTTACCATAGCAACGAACAATAACTCATTTGAAGTGTCAGTGTAAAGTTTGAGGTCAAAAAAGTAAACCAGAGTTACGCAATGAACCAAAAGAAAGAAGATGTCCACTGAAATTGTGAAAATCGAAAAATTGGAGTATCGAGCCATCATCAAGTGTATTTAGAAGGGTTAAGAGGTAAGCAGATTTACGAAGATATGCTTAATACCCTTGGTGATTAATGTCCTTCGTATGCGACCGTGAAAAATTGTACTGCAAGCTTCAAAAGAGGTAAATTTTCTATTGAAGATGATGACCGATCGGGAAGGCCAGTTTCTGTGTCAGTCCCCGAAAATATCGATGCAGTTAATTTATGGAGTCTCTCTGCCGTACATATAGCTTGAATATTGCTATCACTATGAAAAATAAACTCACTTTGCTTTGAATATTATCCCAAGCAACTTTATCTGAATGAGTCTCGTTATAAGAATGCAGAGAATCTTTCATGATATTCTTCATGGCTGTCTCGAAATCACCCTTATAAACAGCGGCAACAATACCAATTGACAATTCGGCAATCAGTATCACGAGCAAGCACAGGGCGAACTGAAAAAATTGAAATATCATATACGGTCTTTCAGATCACATTGAAAAAATTCTACTTACCGCCATGAGCAAAGTACAAGATTCTCTTATAGCGCCATAGCAACCTAAGGAAGCAACAAAAAAGACTATACAACCAACAACTATCAAGACAACTGGGGGTGTTAGAAGTCGCCCTTCTAAAAAGTGGCTGAATTCGCCCACATCTGCCAAAACGCACGCTCCAGCAACTATGAGACCAACTCCTGATAGCTGAAAACAATAACTCAAATTAAAATCACAATAATTGCTTCGCCAGATTTATCGATCGCTTTCATTTGGATTTACCACATAAAAGAGAACGAAAGTTTTCATGAAAGATAACGCAAAAAATATCCAGGAATCAGGAATCAGTTTGGCGAGTTTCACATTTGTAGGGAATATTTGGGTATAGTGGAACAAAAAGGTCATTTTAATTCTTTAAAGAACCAAACGTTTGTACATAGGGTGTTAGTGAATAGGTGCGACCAACTTCAGGGGGTGATTCTGTATATGAAAAAATAATGGCTTTGTCGAATGCTTCGTTTTCGAGATGGGGTATTAACTTTTTCCTAAAATATGACTATTTTTTCATTTATAACTCTGCATAAACCAGCCGAAATGTGCACATGAAATTTGGTGGGTTTTAAAAGTGGTAGTTTTTGATGCGCATATAGGTACGCGTAATTTCTTATAACAATGGTACGCCACAGAGATATTTCAAACTGAAAATTATTTTTGAATTCCTGCTGAATGATACTAAAGTCTGTATAATAGAGTATGAGAATTTGTTTCTGTTCAATTGAATCCTGACTGAAATCAGTGAACTCAGTTCGAGAACTTGATAGATTCGGATGAAATAACGTAACAGGAACTATAACTGTATTAATTCTTTCAAATGGCAATATGGGGACTCACCGCAAAAACCAAGTTGAACACGAAAAGAATATATTTGATGATGCTCAGCTCGCAGGCCTTCATTTTTTTAGGTGTGCGTTTCTTTCAAAGGTCACCTATGAGTCTGAACTTAATGCTGAGTTCATTTCTTAAAATTAGCGGACGGGGTTCGAAGAAATTCCATTCATTGGTCAATGCGTGGTGTTACAAACGACGGTCGTCCTGGTGACGAGAACAATAAACTCTTAAGTTCAAGAGATTGTATCTTTCAACGAAATCGATGATTTTTTCAGATTCAGTTAGACTGGAAAATGGATATTTCAATCCATATTCTTGTAGGTTTTCGCGCATTGACATCTGAATTCGTTATGAAATATAGATGAGGTCAATTTAGTGGATGGATGGATACACCGGACTAATATTTGCTATAGTATATTATTCAACGAGCACAAATGATTGCTATTTTTCAAGAGGGTGAAAAATTGTAATTTTGTGCGAGTAGAATACTATACTTTGTCGACGACGTATAGGATGTATAACAGCTGAAAATTATGAAAAAAGTATCCAAGGAGAACGAAAGGAAAAGCCAGAACATTTTTTTGTGATGGCTGAATGTGCTACCTGCATAACCGACTAGGATATCGGCCGGCATTTAGCCCAATATTTTAAAAGGAGTAAGCACCGGCCGAAGACATTCGTAAGGTTGGCTGTATTCGCGATGTGGAGAGGAATGAGGATGGATCGTCAAGACGTTCGGGATACCTTAAATAACGCCAGGAATGTAAATGTGATTTTATCATCATTTTATGGGGTAAACGAATCGATAAAAGGGCTTGTGGTTCAGAAACACAAGGTGTTTCTGCTGAAGCACTTCAGGGGGGTGGCTGGGATTGCCGAGAATGACGAGTCGGCAGTGTCGGCACTGTCGGCAATCAACTCATTCTTGACGCATCTCAGCCAAATCACATCCAAAAATCTAGACGCCCTCTGCCGACCAGGGGGGTGAAACTTCGCATCAAAGATTATAGAGTTAGGTTAGTTAGGTTAGTTAGGTAACTCTATAATCTTTGCTTCGCATTCTGTGATCAATGCAAATTGCAAAAACATGGCGGCTTTGACATATCAGAGATAGCCGACGTTTTGATTTGGCACCTTTCACCTTTCACATTCATTATTATTGGGAATTCAAAACAAGCGATACGCCCTCTGGTGGCTATTTTTGTAAATAAAAAGTTAAGGCACTTTTGTCATTTGTTTGTTTACATCATAGACCTAATAAAATAAAATGTATTATTAGGTCTATGGTTTACATCGAGGAACGTAGAACAATGACGTAAAGGCATTAACTTTTTACTTCGAACTGTCACCACTATGTCGCTGCAATCTACATTTGAATTCCCAATTGGTATCAAAGATTGGATCTATTGATTAATATTATTAATCATTTTGCTTTTAAATAATACACACAAAATCAAATCTGCAAGTTGCATGAAATAATTTTCGGTTTTAAGGTGCCACAAAAATCAAAATCAGCAAAACAGGTCTTTTGTGTTCTGTCTCTGATAGTGACAGCTGACAGTAAGCCCTAAGTTGTTTACCAACTTTCTACTGAATATCTGTGTTGTTTACTTATCTGTTGAAATCCAAGATTCATTTCTGAATAAAAAAAATCTAACATCATACATCAACATGAAGGTGAAACAGAAAGGTTAGTAAGCTAGGAACCCTTATTCTTCTGTCTCGAGCTGTTTGTCACAAATGAAGTTTTCAACAGTGCTCCAAATGAATGAACTTCAACTGAACAATATTAAAATTGCAGTATCTCACGTGGGAATTGATGATGCATTGAATGGTCTTCATCTTTCCAATCCTCAAAAAAACAAGAGAAGATTGTCTGGTATTGGAAAAAGTTCAGTACCATCAATAGATAGGTCTGCAGAGACTGATAAAAGTCATCCTTCCACTTCTGAAGACCATCAACCGACAATGGATAGCAGCAAGGAAGAGCAAGAACCTGTTATACGAAGAACCACTAGGAAGAAATCTGCCCCAGTTAGGTGGGATCCCCAAAATTCTGTGATAAAGAAGAAAACATTGGACACATCTGATGAAGCAGAGGTTCAGAAGTATTATCTCAATAAAAATTTCAAAAAAGTAGCGGCATCATTAGAAACTATTTATGAAGAAGGAGCTCAAATGGAAAACTCCCATAAAATAATGGGAAATAAGAAATTCAGGAGGTTCCTTCAGTTTGAGAAAGTAACTAAAGGAAAAATTAAGAAAAGAAAAGAGAAAGCACAAAAATTTTGTCTGAAAAAAAAAACTATTAAAGCAACCCTTAATGAGTTGTATAAAAAACTTTCTTTTCTTGAAGGGGAAGACTGCTAATATTATACCGTTTTATATGTTTTAGTTAGAGACTTTTTTATTTAACTTCATTTTGTCAAGTATTCGAATTCTGTGAATTTATCCCTAATCTACAAGGAATTATCTTGTAACAATTCCTTTTTGATAAAATGAGTTTGTTTACACCGAGTATATGGTGAGATCAAGACTTACTGTAAAATATTATAGTTCTACTTGAAGAATAAGATAAATATATATAGACATCATCAGAAAAAACCTCTCAAACATTCCATTTCATGAAGAACCTTTGCCATTGCCACCAGACCGTTTATTTGTAGAGGCACGATTTGAGAAGAACTCCACAGCATTCCTGTGATCAAACCCAATATGTGTCTGGATCCAGACAGATCCTGCCGTCCTCAGGCAGGGCTATACAAAAATTTATAAAGTGTACAAAAAAAATCACGAGCTTGGTATATAAAAATTATTCTTTTGAAAAACCGGACTCTTTGTTTGCTTATTCTCATTTTGAATTAGTTTAATCTCAATTTGAAGTTGGAGAAGTATAGTTCTGATTGAAATTTTGCGATTCCTGGCGAACATTCGGGGAATCCCCTCAGCATTGTCTGCCTGATGTGAAAAGCTTCTATAACAGGTTGTATCTATTATATAAGCTTCTTAACAATCAACAGATGGCAGCACTAGTGAGCTGCCTTAAAGGAAATAAATACAATATTAAATAATGTGAGCTGCCTTAGGGTGGATACATACAAATACAATATTGAATATAAATATTTTTACTCCAAAAAACCCCAGTGAAAAATTTAAACTCCCAACAAATGTTGTCCTCCAAATTTTCCCAGTGTTCTAAAATCCCCCAAATTTGGGGGAAAATACCCCAACATGGCAACCCTGGTCAACTAGGCTGAGGCCAAACATTTAACTAACCTCAAAAACGTAAATTTTGACAAAAAATTTATTTATTATCAATGAAATACTATGAATAAGCAGGAGAAAATGGATGAATTAGAAAAACTAGAATATCTTTCATTGGTTTCCAAAGTCTGCACAGAGCTAGAAAATCATTTGGGTTTGAACGACAAAGATGTTGGTGAGTTAAATTCATCAAAGCTTTTGATAAATAAGTGGATTCAATGCATTCATTTCAGCTGAATTCATCATACATCTATCTGAAGAGCATGAAACATTTCCTGCTTTCAAGAAGGCCCTCACGGAAATTGAGGCAGAATTCTCAGACTCCTTAATAAAGAACCTCCTCCGAATAATTCAACACATGAGACCGAAAAAAAAGAAATCTTCATTAGGGCCTTCTAATTCCCTAGAAAAGGAGGAATTAGCAGAGAAATTTCCAGGTTTAGCTTTGCCCAACAGTGATCCTATTGGAGCGGATATACTGGAGGTGGGAGAAAATGAACCTAAAGCTGATCCCCCCAATAAAGAAGATGAAAATGTTGTTGCTGATTTGATGGCTTTCTTCGAGGCAGATGCTCCTTCTAATAAAATGGATGAAAATGGAGATACCAAGGCTAGCACAGATAAAATGGAGAGTAAGTCTCATTCAAAACTTAGAGATTCAAAAAGAAAAAGATCAAGGTCTAGAAATAGGAGGTCCAGATCAAAAGAAAAGAAGAGGAGGTCTAGGTCTAGAGATAAGCGATCAAGATCAAGGGGGAGGAGATCTAGATCTAGAGGAAGAAGATCAAGGTCTAGAGGAAGGAGATCAAGGTCTAGAGGAAGGAGATCAAGGTTGTTATTTCTACTATACTTTTGCTTGGAAAGTAGAAAGATTTATTTTAAACTTTCAGGTCTCAAGGAAAAGACAAGATCAGAAATAAAAATAGAGATTCTAGAAGTAGATCAAGAGGAAGAAGACAGAAAGAGAGATATAGAAGTAATTCTAGAGATAAAAAATATAAAAGAGATATAGATGATTCCAAAAGGAATAGGGATACTGCTGATTTAGATGATGATCCAGTTCCTGGTAAAGTAGGTTTTTATCAATCCCAATTTTCTTCAAAATAAATCATTTAATGAATATTTCAGATTTATAATGGAAAAGTGGCTAATATCGTTAATTTTGGTTGCTTTGTACAATTAGAAGGCTTGAGAAAAAGATGGGAAGGTTTAGTACATATTTCCCAACTTAGAGCACAAGGTAGAGTTAGTGAAGTTTCTGAGGTTGTTTCACGAGGGATGAAAATAAAGGTGAGAAGATTAACAAAAACCCCAAAAAGAAATACTTGTTAATTAATTTCAAAATATTCACAAAAGTATGCAATATACAAAATTTCATTATCAGAAGAAATTATGGTGTTCGTCTTATTTCATGTTATACAATAAAGTCCATAATAACCGATTATGCTTTTGTAATAATGTGAAGATAGCTCAAGAATGGCACAGAAATGAGTGTTACATTCTACTGGACTTTCACGATTGAAAATCTCCGATGTACTGTCATTTTTGCATCTTTCAAGGTTTGATTCTGATTCTAATGGATTTTATCACTTTTTTTGGAGGAAACGAAATAGGGATTGTATGATGATCTTAGATGGTATACATTAAAGGGGATTTTTGTAATTTTTTAAATTGGCTGAACCAAATTTATGTGTTTTCCTCATGAAAAAATATCTTCTGATATGGTGGATGGCCAACTATTTAGAACTAATATTTCCTCATCATTGATAGGTCAAAGTGCTATCATTGAATGGCCAAAAAGTATCTTTATCTATGAAGGAAGTGGATCAAACTACCGGTGAAGATTTGAATCCAACTTCACACAAACAAGTAGAAAGAGTGGACAGGGATAGAAATCCTGATCGACCTTTAAATAACAGTACGTCTGTATTAAGACTTCCTGTAGGAATTGATGAAGGGGAAGAGGACTCTAGAAAACGAGTGACGAGAATCTCTAGTCCTGAACGTTGGGAAATTAAGCAGGTAATTCAAAACAAATGGCCAATCTCAAACTTGCAGCAGGTCAAGAATTTTTTTCGATTCTGTATTCATGATGTTTCAGATGATATCTTCTGGGTGCATAGACAAAAGTGAACTTCCCGAATTTGACGAAGAAACTGGATTGTTACCCAGGGAAGAGGAAGATGGGGAGGCTGATATTGAAATTGAATTGGTTGAAGATGAGGCGCCATTTTTACAAGGCCACGGCCGAGCTTTACATGATTTAAGCCCAGTGAAGTAATGTTGAAAGACATTTTAAACTTCACACAAATATTGAAACTTTAATATAATTTCAGAATTGTGAAAAATCCTGATGGTTCCCTTGCACAGGCAGCTATGATGCAATCAGCCTTAGCGAAAGAAAGGAGGGAGCAGAAAATGTTGCAAAGGGAGCAGGAAACTGACTCGCAATCATCTGTTAAGGGCAAAAATTGGATTGATCCTTTGCCTTCAGGTATGAGATGTTTTTAATGCTAGAGATTAGAAAAAAAATTCATATTTTACTGCTTGCAGATGAACCTGAATCTCAGGTAATAAGAGGTATTGGATTGCAATCCCAAGATCTGCCTGAATGGAAGAAACATGTTATTGGTGGAAAAAAGTCATCCTTTGGGAAGAAAACAAATCTGAGTATCATCCAGCAGAGGGAATCATTGCCAATTTATAAGTTGAAGGATGAACTTCGTAAGGTATGTATTAAGTGCTTATTTCAGTAAGGCTCGAAAATATTCTATCATTAGCTGTAATAATTCAATTTATTATCATGTTTCAGGCAGTGAATGATAATCAAATACTAATCGTTATTGGAGAAACAGGCTCTGGAAAAACAACACAAATAACTCAATATTTAGCAGAGGCAGGTTTGACAGCAAGAGGTAAGATTGGTTGTACCCAACCTCGTCGAGTGGCGGCCATGTCCGTGGCCAAAAGAGTATCAGAAGAGTTCGGATGTAGACTGGGACAAGAAGTTGGATACACAATTCGTTTCGAAGACTGCACAAGTCCCGAAACTCTCATAAAGTAAGTTGAAATAAACCGATGAAGTTTTTCCATTTCACAGGCTCGGGTTTCTCATGAAATAATGTCTCTTTCAGGTACATGACGGACGGTATGTTGCTGAGGGAGTGTTTGATGGATTTAGATTTGAAGAGTTATTCCGTCATCATGTTGGACGAGGCTCACGAAAGGACAATTCACACGGACGTCCTTTTTGGTTTGCTCAAACAGGCGGTAACCAAAAGACCCGAGTTAAAACTCATCGTCACTTCTGCAACGTTAGATGCCGTTAAATTTTCCCAATATTTCTTTGAAGCCCCCATCTTCACAATACCCGGAAGGACATTCCCAGTAGAAGTATTGTATACGAAGGAACCAGAAACAGATTATTTGGATGCCAGTTTGATCACCGTTATGCAAATTCATTTGCGGGAACCTCCTGGTGATATTTTACTTTTTTTGACTGGTCAAGAAGAAATCGACACGGCTTGTGAAATTCTCTATGAGAGGATGAAATCTTTAGGTATATTGATCTTGAAAAGTATTCGATATAAGGATTTATATGGATTAAATTTCAGGACCTGATGTGCCGGAGCTCATAATTCTACCGGTATATTCTGCTTTACCCTCTGAAATGCAGACAAGAATATTTGAACCGGCCCCTCCAGGTAGCAGGAAAGTTGTCATTGCCACCAATATAGCAGAAACATCGTTGACCATTGATGGTATATTTTATGTTGTCGACCCTGGATTCGTTAAGCAAAAAGTTTACAATTCCAAGACCGGCATGGATTCTCTAGTAGTGACACCTATTTCACAGGTATAATTTTAGTTTCTTTTTTTTTTGAAATTGTGCCATTCCTTCCTTTTACTGATTGATATTTTTTTCAGGCTCAAGCTAAACAGAGGGCCGGAAGAGCAGGAAGAACCGGACCCGGGAAATGTTACCGATTATATACAGAGAGGGCTTATCGTGATGAAATGTTGCCAACGCCGGTACCAGAGATACAAAGAACCAACCTGGCTACAACCGTTTTACAGTTGAAGACTATGGGCATCAATGATCTTCTGCATTTTGATTTCATGGATGCGCCGCCTGTGGAATCTCTAATCATGGCCTTGGAACAGTTACATTCTTTGTCAGCATTGGACGATGAGGGCTTGTTGACAAGGCTCGGAAGAAGAGTGAGTATTATTTCGATTTGTTTCATCGTCATGTTATTGACGAAGAAAAAAAATTTAATCTGATATAAAAATTTAACAAACTACAGAAAATTCGTCAATTCGATGACAGATAATGGAATTTAGGTTAGGTTAGGATCGTACTTCAAGAACCTAACCTTCAAAGTAACCATCAATTATTGTGATTAAATGGAGTTTTTTCCAGATGGCCGAGTTCCCCTTGGAGCCGAATCTTTCAAAGATGCTCATAATGTCGGTAGCGCTCCAATGTTCGGACGAAATTTTAACCATCGTGAGCATGCTCTCTGTACAGAATGTATTTTATCGTCCGAAAGACAAACAAGCTCTAGCGGATCAGAAGAAAGCTAAATTCAATCAGCCCGAGGGAGATCACTTGACGTTATTGGCCGTTTACAACAGCTGGAAAAATAACAAATTTTCCAACACGTGGTGTTACGATAATTTCGTTCAAATTAGGACATTGAAGAGGGCTCAGGACGTCAGAAAACAATTATTGGGAATTATGGACAGGTAAGGGTAGATTTGATCTGAAAATACCATGAGTTGGAGAAACCATAGATATGTCATCAGTCATCTGTCAAATTTTTTCTGACAGCTGTCACTCCATCCATGTTATAACCTCTTTTTATGAATATAATTTTGTTTCCCAGGCATAGGTTAGATGTGGTATCAGCAGAGAAAAATACGGTGAGGGTGCAAAAAGCTGTTTGTTCAGGTTTCTTCAGAAACGCAGCTAAAAAAGATCCCCAAGAAGGATACAGAACTCTTGTGGATAGCCAGGTTGTCTACATACATCCTTCTAGTGCTTTATTCAATCGCCAACCCGAATGGTAAGTTTTTGAGGTCTTCAAAATATCAAACATTTTTTTCTATCTGACACAGAAATACTAATTTGTTCGACATTTTCCAGGGTAATATATCATGAACTGGTCCAAACAACAAAGGAATACATGAGGGAGGTAACCACCATCGATCCAAAATGGCTGGTTGAATTTGCACCGGCTTTCTTCAAATTTTCTGATCCCACTAAACTCAGTAAATTCAAGAAAAATCAACGTTTGGAACCTTTGTACAACAAGTATGAAGAACCTAATTCCTGGAGAATATCGAGAGTTCGGAGAAGAAGAAATTGAGGCATTTAGATTTGAAAAATTTGTAAAGAGAATTTTTTTGTATATATTTTTTTTATCTTGGAATGACTTGTAAATAAAGACTGAACTGTATCAAGGTGTTATGTTTTTGTTTAAAGATAGTTTTTTTTTCATATTAAGTTTCCATTTGATGGAAATATAGGATAAGATTTGGTTTGATTAATTCAAGAAGGAAAATCAAACAAACGATTGGAAACAATAAAAAATTTATTTCGAAAACAAACTAAAAGTAAAATATAATAAATATCGATCCCGATAATTTATACAACTATATACACAAGATTTATGATCACATGTATAATTCAATTTCGTTATTCTTCCTTAAAAACATCGTAGGTTTTTTTCCTCAACAACACTATACTATTATATAGTTTAATAGCAGGCCCAAGTTTAATCTTCAGAACATCGACAATATCATTTTGGGTAATCAATAACAGAGCTTCTCCATCAATCATGTGCTTCCTGAATACTTCAGAATAATCACTTCCTGTAGGTAAGGACTGTATAAAATTTGCCACCTAAAATAAAAATGAATTCAGACATTATGTAATAAAGAGGGTAAGACATCTCTAGTTACCTCTGTTATCGTCCAAGAGTTTGGATCAGTTTCTATGTTTGTATACGACAAAAGAAACTTGGAATGTAAAGCCAGCGAATCTTTTTCTGCTTTGATAACGGCTGTATCCTGAATGTAGTTCATTATTCTATCCTCCATGGATTGATCTACATCATTCAATCTACGAATCTTTTTATGATCCATTTCTTCATAATCATCTTTTTGTTCCTGTTTCATTTCTGTATATGACCGTTTTCTAGGTCTTCCAAGCCTGGCTTTCCTGAAAATCAGATAGTTGGATGAAATAGTGCATACTGGGTGGTCAAGAAATTAAGATAGTTTCAAATTTGGGAAAAAAATAGTCCCAAAATCAGTTCCAGATGAGGTAGATTCAGAATCTGCCCGAAAATATGATTTTGTGTGTAAAGCTTCATTGTGAAGGCTTCGATGAATCTCTGCACATATGAAGTGTGACAAAGCCTATTAATTCAGGTTTCAGGTTCCTATTTGTGATTTTTTGCTCGCCACTTGTCAAATTTTGTGACTTGGGTTGGCTGTTTTTTGACATTGAGAAATAGATGATATTTTTTTGGGTTAAACACTTACGCTTTCTCCTTAGGCTCCCTCGAAACTGGTACGACAGACTCAACAGACCTTCCTGGACTCAACAATCTATCTGGTAATTTTTTTTCAGACAACAAATTTTGATCAGACAGTGGGCAATGTTCCACCGACGAATGGGTGGAGTATTTCGGTCCTAAAGCGTTTCCAATCCCTTTGCAGCCAATCGTCGGACAATCAAGAAATTCGTAAAAATCGTCAGGAGCTGCAATAAATTTGAATTGTTAGACCACATGATCAGATGAAATAATATAAGCATATCTTGGTAGTACTTACTCAGGGGCGGTTCTAAGGGATGGTTGGTTTTTTGACACCAAGAAGCTGGGTGAATATCTGGAGAGTCATCTTCGATCCAGTAACTGTACTTGTCTTGCCAACCATCAAACTGTATTCGGATCTGATGACCCTTGACATCTACAACGGTGGCAACTCTGATCAGTTGAGGTATCCTTCTATCCACACATTCTAGCTTCATCCCTTTCTTGAAGCCGGAAGCGGCTTTCTGTTTGAACGCTCTCACCGGAGCTGGCAAAGAGTTGGTTTCCTTAAGATACACATCCCAACTGAAGTCCTCTGGGTTTGGATAATCTGAGGAAAACAAGGATTTAAAATGCTGATCTGTAACATTTGAAGGTAATCGAAAGGTAAAATTCTAACTCACCATTAGGCGGCGTTAAGGAGTGGCCAAATTTATCACACCAACCAATGGGATGAATGTATGGAGATGAAGGATCTGCCCAATAGTCATATATGTCATCCCAACTGTCAAAATGAACCAAAATCCTATTTTCCAGAATATCTCTTACTGTGGCAACGCAAACCATCGAAGTATTGTTCTTCATGTCCACAGCTTCTAACTTCATGCCTATTCTGAATCCTATTGGACAGATGCCCTACAAATAAAATATACAAAATCAGTAATGAAAGACTTCCTCACTGTTCAAAGTACAACAAGTATCTAGAGGAATTGAATTTTATTCTGAAAATTTGTGGATCACAAGCCAAACATTGCTGCTTCAAATAGGACACTCTATATTTTTTCACATTTCTGGATTCTCTACAAACTTTCGACTATGGTTTCTTTGAACTCCACATACCCAAAAACCAAGGAGATACAAAAAACACTCTCCAGATTCTACTTGTTGTCTGAGTTAATCCAAATATTTCTCTAGATAATATTTTGTGTGTATATGGGTGTTACTTACATTACGGCTTCGGTCTGGAAAAGCACTTTTTGGGGCTGCCAGTGATCTGGTTTCTTTCACATACTGTACCCAGTTGAAATCCTTGTCGGCATATTCGGGTGGTGGATTGAGATACCTTCCGTTTTTCTCACACCAACCCAAAGGGAAAATATCGTTGCTGTCGGCATTCACCCAGAAATCGTAATCCTTAGAATATCCGTCAAAGTGAAGCCGCATCCTATATCCTTGGACCTCTACTACTGTTAGGATACAGAAATGGGAAGGATGGTGAGGGTCAATTCCTTCTAATTTCATCCCGGGTTTGAATTTATTTCGAGAATAGGGAAAGGGATCAGCAAAAAGTTTGACAGGAGCAGATTGGGACTTGGTGAATTCCAAGTATTTTGCCCATGAAAATTCCTTATTTTTACATTTCCAGAAGTATGGAATTCTAGAATTGTACGAATTCTCTACAGAAGATTCTGACTCTTCATCATTTTTATTCTCTTCTATTTCACGCTTCTTTATCTTCTTTTTCTTTTTATGCTTCATTTCTTTCTCTTTGATTATCTCTTTCCGCTTTTCCTTGCAAGAAAAACTGCAATACTTTGGACTGATAAAATCGGACAGCAAACCATAACACCCACACTGAATGCATCTTATATCTTCTTCCTTTATTTTGTCCTTTGGTTTGGCAGTTTTGGATACCACCATTTCTTCATAATCAGAGTTGGTGATAAACTCCACCATCTCAAATTCATTCAAAATGAATTTCAAATCAGTACCAGGAAGTTTTCCTACTCCATTTTCCCATATGATCATTTTGTCGAAATCTGTACTGATTTTTGGACTTGATTCTCTCTTTACAGATTCGATTAAATTTATTTCCACATCATCTTCCTCATTCCTTTCATAAGAAACTACTTCATTAGTTTCAGCTCTAGTCAAAGATATGCCATTATCCTGTAGAGATTTCTGCAAGTCCACCGCGTCATCTAAGAACTGAATGGAATCATCGAAATCCTTACGGAAACAGAAGCTCGATTTCCTCCTTCCTGATTTTTGGGTAACTACAGGCGTCACTTTAGGCTCTGATGAAACAGAGACCCTTTCTTCTACTTCTGAATTCGATGTAGATACATCTACATCTTTACTAATTGGCAAAGCTGAAACTGAATCAGAAATCATCAATTGCTTGGGAGCATAGTTGAAATTATCCCTGGTGAATGCTATACTTTTCTTCAAAATAGAAACACCATGTTGAGAAAATTTCAATTCTTTCGGTTTCTTAACAGGTTTCTCCAACACATCTGGCAAACTGTTGATCATGATATCACTACTCGGAGATTGCTCTTCCTTAACTGGACTATCTAAATCAATAATTTCTGAGCAAATCAATTTATTTTCATTATTCTCAGAGCTGCTACTGTTGGAATCGCACAACACATTTATTGGAGAACTGGAAGGCCTTAATTTTCTGTCCGCTATTTGGAAACTCAACATTGAAGGGTTCATGATTTTGAAAGTATTTGTTGAGTTTTCAGTAGTATTAGATGGTACAGTCAATGGCAATATTGTCAAATTCGACTGAACTGGATTGGCAACGGTCAAACTGGTAGCTTTAGGAAGAGACGCTAAAACAAACTTAGGGGCAACAGGTTTTTGAAGATATGAAGTAGTTGTTGCCGTTATGTGTATCTTGTTTCCATGATGTACATTTTCACTGTAACTTCCAAGGTTGACAACTGGTTTGATAACAAAGGTTCCTCCTTTCTGTATTAGAATTTGGGGTTTTATTGTATTGTTTTTATTGGGTAACAATACACTTTGATTAGAAGGAACAGGCAGACCCGAAATGGGTTTATGAGATGAAGGGCTAGGTTTTGCAATAGGAACAGATGGAGATGTTTTGACAAATGCATTTGGAGAATTGGGGGTAACATAGAGGGAACTTGTAGGATGATGGACATAAACAAAAGGGGTCGCCGTGGGTATTTGAGTTTGAAACCTTGAAGTACTCATATCCAAAGTTGAATCTATTCTGGAAACTTTATTCTGGATTCTAAAATTGGATGGAACATTGTTTGATGATTCCAAATCGCTATTTCTGTCACTTGAACTTGATGCGGTTGGAGACGAAATCATCTGAAATCGTCGTTGAGTAAGAAGTTAGATGTGCAAAAAATATATTGGAGTAAAAGCATGCAAACTCAATGTGAATTTAGAGCGTGAATATCAAATATACTGAAAGTCTCACAAGATTATTCACATTCAAAAGATTACTCACACTACTTATCAGAAATTTCGAGCGAAATCGTTAAAAATGTAAAATCTACAGTAGCCTCATAGTTTTCAATATAGGACATTTAGAAAACGAAATAACACTTGAACCACATACTTTAATAAATTCTGATTATATTTCATGAACAAAAACATACCTCGTTATTACATAGAAGGCACTATAATGCAGCTAAACTTTCAGCATTCTCGATAAAACTTTAAAATACAACAATACTTTTCTGAATTTCCGATATTCCTTAAACCATAGAAAATCAAATGGGTAGTTAACGTCCCCGATTGAGCATGCGCCTAATGGACAGAACAGAATTTGCAGGTTTGCCAAACTGGGAATCTAGAAAGATAGAAGAGGAAAAGTTGAAATCAGATACAGCTAGGTAAAATTTTAAATTTTCAACTTTTATCCAAACGATAATTTTTGTCTACCTTCATACCAAATATCAAAACGGAGAGTATCCCCTGAATAATCCTTCCAAAGGTAAACCTCTTTCCGTCTGCCCAGTTCAAAAACTGAAAGTCTTACTGAATCTCACAAAAAAAGCTACTAAACATTTCGAATTCCAAATCATAGTTTGTGGCAAGAACAAACTCTATTAGCTTTTAGAAAATGATCAAGAATAAAAAAAAACGATAATATGGATCCAACAAACATGTTTTTGATTACTCGATATCTAGATTTAGAGAACGCTTTCATGTAAAAAATACAACCGTAAATATCTTGTTGTTTCTTTAATAATAATACTTAATTTACCAGAATATTTCAATTTAAAATGGCAATAAAATTTAGAAATAAAGATGTGAAATTTCTTAATTGAGAAATGCAGTTAAAAGATATAAGAAAATAAGAAAAATTTTGTAGTTTGTAGAAGTTTATTACTCATCACAACAATATATGAATAATTCCAGTGGCCATTTTGTACTAATTTTTGAGCAATGGCGATGAAGAATATCAAAAGTCATTTGAAAATGATTTCGTTTGTTCCGAATCACTCTATCAAAGATAATAGTCGTTGGCTGTCGTTGCCCTAAACAATTTATTGAATTGAACCATGCTTATAGCAAAAAATATACTGAAACGGTTGAAACGGCCCTTACGAATATAAGTAAACAAAACGTGATTACCGAGATAAAATCGAAGCTAATTTTCATAAAATGCATTTTAATGGCGGCAAAGACAAACTACTGTCACTGACGGAGGTAAAATTTGAAAATTTTCTGTACACTTTTGACACTTCATTTCAACCAAAATGGCGATGACGTAAAAATAAAGTTGTAGAATTTCTAAATTGGGAAATACAGTTAAAATGTATAAGACAAATTTTGTTAAGTTAATCATACATCAAAACTCTTTATGTGTAATTTCAGATGCCAATATGTATATAATAGGTAAATAGGTACTAATTTTTGAGCAATTGCCATGAGGAATATCAAAAGTGTTTCGTGAAATGATTTCAATTCCGATAAATGTCACTTTCAAAGATCGGAATATCCGAATATTCTTAGGAATATAAGTAGGCAAAATGTTATTGACTGAGATAAAATCAGAGCTAAAAAAAATGCGTTTTAATGGCGGCAAAGACAAACTTCTATCACTGATGGAGGTAGAGTTTGCGCCTGTTCCGATTTGAAATTTGGAAATAACACCACTCTCAACAAATTTGGGTACCACGGTACAATGAAACTTGGCAACAGTGTTAAAAGATAACTTATTTTACCACCTCTACTAAATGTCGGAATCGGTCAATCAGAGCTTATTTTCCTCTGAAAATCCGAAGTATGTAGTGACTAGTGATGTTGATCATCAGCCCTTAGTGCCTTTTTCGACGATGTCCACTTCAATGTGTTCGTGCTGTTTACGCTTCAAATTCAGCCCAGAGGAAATTGAGCAGCGGCATAAAAGTCAAGAAATCGACAAAATGCTTGAAAAAGATAAACAAACACTAAAGAGACAGGTGAAGCTCCTTTTGCTGGGTGCTGGTGAGAGTGGAAAATCCACATTTTTGAAACAAATGAGGATAATTCATGGTGTGAAATTCGACAGTGATTATCTCAAAGAATATCAACAAGTGATATACCAAAATGTCGTAAGGGGGATGCAAGTTTTAGTAGACGCCAGGGCCAAATTGGATATTCCTTGGGGTGATCCTGCGAACGCAAGTGCTGGGAAGGAATTACTCCTTTTCAACAATGTGATGCATTTAGATTCTAAATTATTCCTAAATTACACACCTCTTCTTTCAAAATTGTGGACTGACAGTGGTATTCGAAGAGCATTTGATAGAAGAAGAGAGTTTCAAATGGTGAGTACCTGCCAATTTTTATAGGTTATATTGATAAGTGTCATTCATCTCGGTGAATCATTATAACTTGAGATCATCAATTATTTAATCTGCAAAGGATGTGACAATATACTATCTGTGTAAAACTGTTAAGTCATATGATCTACTTAAATATTTGAAGTATAATATAATATCCTTTCAGAGCTTGGGGAGTTTTTTAGATTGTATGCATCTACAAATATCCTGTGCTCACTACATGAAGCATAATTTATTATTATAAGTTTCCAAGATATTCTGGATATTTATGAATAGAAGCTTCCAGTATGAGTTACATCCTACTTATGTTTTATAACCCATATTGCGCTAAATCTATCAAAAATGTTCTTTAGTTTTTGAAGCTCAATACCAAGCAGATATCACAAATTTGGCCAAAACAAATTTTAATTTCGATATGAGTTAGAGACTCCAAAATTGCACAATATCTTTCTCAAATTGGGAACTTGAAGAACCGAATCAGCAATTGGCATTTAATGTTTTGATTTTAATATAATTATTCATATATTTTATGCATTTGTCAGTATGATTTGTAGACATACGAAGGTGGTAATTCTAAGGGTTATTCCAAATTATTTGCCATCTAGATTTCTATATTTTGTCACTTTGTTCATGATTATAGATTTTTTCCTTTTCCATAAAGTTGGTCCTTCTTGTTCTAGAATGAATAGGTATCTCGTGATTTTTGTTCCAACGAAACAAGATCACATTCGAAAGAACTGATAGAGATAAGAATAATTAATTACGTCGCAAATTTATTTGTGCTTTGTACCGTCCGAATCCTGTTATATTGTGATGTTATACAATACGAATCCGTCATTATTGATAATACCAAAAACAACAGCAATTATTATGTAGAATGCGGGAATTTCAACCAAATAATTGGCCGATAAGATTGAACCAATCATTTTTTCCTCTCTTTTGTTCAACCCAATGTCTGATTTTCATCGAGTTTCATAAACGGTAGGATGTCGTCAAAGTGATTATAATTGACCATTGGATAATATTGACACGAATTATCCATTATCTTGAAGTAGTTCAGAAATAAGTGTGTCATTCAAAACCAGCAAAAATCGTTGTCCGCTTAGGTCAAGGTCGATCTATTGTTTTGTTTCTCACGTAAGAATGTCGATACATATTTCGTTTGGAGGAATGCATAAAGATGAAAAGGTTGTTTAACTTGAAAATAATAGCGTGAAATTGATGCTAACAGAGTTGACACTCGGAGAAGTTCCTTTTTTTGAATACAACACCCTGTATTTTACTGAGAAGTTGAAATGAATCACAGTAAATAAAAGAACATCTATAATGTGATGAAAATTTCTTGCATCAAGATACCAATCGAATCCTCTATGACAGTTCAAGCTCTGCCTATTTATGTAGGTGTGATGGAGGGTAATTGAATGCTAATTGCAAATCCATTGAAATCATACAAGAAATGAATAAGGCGTCGCGTCAGTAATGTGTCTATTTTCATATAACGTTTGAAGAACTTCCCGTTCCAAACAGAGTTATCCTTTTCTCATGTTTCGGTTCATTACTTTTAGTTTTCAGCCAGTATTTTCATCCGTTTTCCATGTACAAGAAAAATTAGGGTGCACTGGGAATTTGAGGTCTCCACGATCGATCTGCAAGTTTTTCGGATAAAAATTTCTTTGATGAGGTGCTAATATTTGGAAGCCGGTTTATGACCGGAAATAAAAAACTGTAAACACGCTTTTAAATTTCTATTTCGGTTTCGTTATGCGTTTTTGCTTTACACAACCTTCTACTTTATTGGATATTACATCTTCTCTAATTTTTCGCTCTTCTAGTCGAATTCAGACCATTTTTTACTGAGCCCTACTTAATCATAGGAACAATAAATGTTTTCCTAGATAACTTTGTTTTATCTGTCTTTCATTCCTATCTCAATAAATATTTATTCGATTGTTCTGGTTTCAACACGGGATAAACGCGTAAGTGGGATTGCTGCTACCATTCACGAATACATCGGTGAAAAATATAAAAATGTAATGAAAACGTTGCATTTTTATGCTCACTAATTCGGCAATTATAATTGAATCGAAATCTAAAAATACTCGCTTTAAAATGATGTGTTTTTCGACCTACATTGTCCATTCAATAACTTGAGAGGATATCTTTGATCACTTCGGGTATGAAATTGAAAAAGTGGTACATATTTTCATCTAACAGTTAACTAACTACTTCCTCCATACCGCCATAAATGAAGAATAAAAAATAATTTGTTATGTCTGATATACAGGGTGTAAATGAATAGTTTCGAAAAAATTTAAGGGGTGATTCCTCTTCCCTCTTATCTGACGCCCAATGTGCGAGTATTGAGCTCAGGTAATTGGGTTCATTGTGTCTATTATCATTCAAATATATATTCTTGTCGGTCTGTCTGCCTGTGAGTCTGGACACGTGTACAAATTTTTATTGTTCTAAATGGCGATGAGTATTTTGATATATAAACTTGTTTCCTTAATCTTCTTTACGGAACGAACGTCAAATTGCATCACCTTTTGAAATAGCCGATCTAGGAATATTACTTCCGGACTACCCCCTTAAAAAAGTAGGACTCCTATCAGGCCATATTCGAAACGAAGGCTTGAAGTTTAATTTTATTCTCCTTGAAACGCAACTGAAAATTTAAGAAGAAAACAGTATACTGAACAAATTTTGATACAACATTTGTAGAATACACTACAAAAAATACACATTTGATGAGGTGAATTACGTAGCTTCTTTAGGTTTTGTGCGATAAATAACTGGGGAGGTATCTTTCGGCAAGTATTCTCTCAGTCTTGGAGAAGAAGCAGTTCACGAAAAAAATGTTAACCCTAGGTTCAGCGCCATGAACGTGAGATAAGTTTATCTGTCTAAACGCACACATTTAGACAATCGATTCAACAAAACTAATATCGTACAATAATTAAATGTAAACAAGATTCTGGGACGAATTCAGAAATTGAATATTATGGACGAATGACGAATTTATTATTTTAGATAACGATCTCTTCAAACCTACCAGTCAACGAACATTCCACTCAGTACTGGTTTATTACGCTCAATAATCTTTGGAATCGATGAACAATTTCAAACAGAAATTTCAGAATTCGCTCGTACTCCCAACAGTTCTATTGAACCATTGTCCATTTTGAACAGATGGTGCGGAACCTTCTTGGAAATACAGAAAATCCTTTCTGTCAATGAACGGCAACGTTTTGTTCGTTATCTCCACTCGTTGGGTTTATGGATAAGATATTTTCAGCAAAATTTTATCGTTTTATTATACGGGTACCTAACACCCAAAAACCCATTGGTTTTTACAGCACGTTATCTCGGTTTACTGGGATTATAAACGAACCATTAGAATTTAGCACCGTCGGGATTGTTTGCAGATTTCGTCGAAAATATTCAAATAGAAATTTGCAGCAATTCCGAAAACCGAGCTCAGGTAAAAAGGACTTGCTTTTGGGTGGAATTATTTTCGGTTTTGCAGAGGTCTGCAAAGGCAGCCGACAGTGATAAATATTAATGGGTATATCTATAAACCCCACCTTTGGGATTACAAACTATTTCTACCTCATTGAACGAAACTTAATGCCAAGTGAAAGCAATAACAAAAAAAGTAGAATCCAATTTTATTTATTAGTACCTATAGAGTATACCGGAGATGAAACCGAAAAAACTTATGGGGTTAGAGTATGGGACTCCTAATATGATTGCTAATTGGCATGCTTCAATCAAACAAGCAGCCTGTAGATGTAGAGTATAGATTAAACCTGACACATGAATGTCTGAGATTCTTCTTTAACCTTCTGTTAAAATATTTGATTGAAGTAGCCGATACTTGATGAAAATCCATAATTTAACTCGAAATAGATTCGAAGATTTTCACCAAAATGGGTTCTTGAACCACGACACGTGTTTCGCTATCACGTGTACTGAAGTTTACCTCCACCCACCTGAAGACGCTATCGTGATAACGAAACGTCGTGATTTCAAAACTCATTTTTGTGAAAATCGTCTAATCTGTCTTAAGTTCTTCTGCTCGAATTCGTGTAAAAGTAATTCTATCTTTTTTTTTTCAGAGCGATTCAGTGGAATATTTTCTGAACCACCTAGAACGTCTGGCGAAACCAGACTACATTCCAACTCATTCCGACATTCTATTCAGCAGGAAGGCAACGAAAGGGATCACAGAATTCGTGATTCCAATCAATAACATCCCCTTTCTTTTCGTCGACGTCGGTGGTCAGAGAAGCCAGCGGAGGAAATGGTTTCCCTGCTTTGATTCCGTAACTTCGATATTGTTCCTGGTGTCCTCTTCCGAATTCGACCAGGTCCTGTTGGAGGACCGCAAGACGAACAGACTCGAGGAATCCAGAGATATCTTCGACACCATCATCAACAACAGGATATTCGCCAGTGTGTCCATCATTTTGTTCTTGAACAAGTACGACCTGTTAGCGAAGAAGGTCTCTAACCCTGAAACAGATATTCGCTGGTATTTTCCCCAATTTAAAGGAAACTCCCATTCCTTACAAGACGTGCAGAGTTTCATCCTGACGATGTTCACAGGAGTGAAGAGAGATCCTAAGAAGGCGCTCTATCACCACTTCACAACGGCTGTAGATACTGAAAATATTAAAGTTGTATTCAACTCTGTTAAGGATACGATACTTCATCGAAACCTCAACATATTGATGTTGGAGTGAGAGGTGATAACAGATTGTGGCGGAAAATGACATGGCTGTGTGAACATTAAATTAATTTTCATGTTTTTTGAACAAGACTGACAAAGTTAACGTGTCAATCTAGATTCAGGTTTGATCCCTGAGTGTACGTGATATGAAAAAAAATTGGGAAAAGATAATGTGGCCTCTTCTTCCAATGAGGAATTAACGAATTTTTTATTGTTCTTTCAGAATTTTTTATTGAAATATTTTTCGAATATTCCTCCTTGGGTAGCATGGAATTTGGCCTGGATGAACATTTTATTATTTGAAGGCAGCATTTTTAGAAATTTGAAATTTTTGTGATATTAATTCGATTGTAGTCTTCATTCAAGGATTTTATTCTGTCAACAAACATTTTATTCCCAAAATTCATAAATGTCTCTTTATGGATATGTACAATAGAACTGAGAAGTACCAAAAAGCTCATATTTAATTGTAATATACTGCCGAACTGGTGCTATAATAATATTTATTGCATTTATTGGGTTAACAATTACTACAATTAATCATCTTCGATGTGTTGGAAAATTGAATCGTCTGAATAAATTGTATGAATAATGTAAATCGGTTTAATTTTTCGATTATGACCTAAATTATCCATGGAAAAGCAGAAAACCAAAGGAATTATTAGTTAACAGACTAACATTTGATTCAACATAAAACACATTGCATAAGTAGGGAAGTTTGAGTCCTAGTGGTAAAACAATATTTATGAAGTTATAAAAGTGTTCAACGTGTAAATAATCTACGGAAAAAATAAATGTATATTGTAATACAAAGTCTATTAAGAATATATCTTCAGTCTGTGTAAGAAATGATGATTTTAACTATTTTTGATGTCCTTATTGTGATTTTATATATTTTCCATATTTGTATTGATATGTATATATGTCCTTCAACAAAATGATTATATAATTATCTATAAATCAGTGTTATTGTGGAATCAGATGTACCTTCCATATTTTGTTCTCAGTATTTTACACCTAGAATTGAAAAAAAAATGGAAATATTGTGAACACTGATTTTTTCAAGACTTATATTTCTTATTTTAAGCGAATCTGAGCATATCCAGCAGTCGCAATGTTTGTTACAGTAAAGTTTCCACAAAACAAACAGCAGACATCTTCAGTATACAATACATCCTCTGAAGGTGCCTACCACAGTTTTGTAGAAACAAATACCTAATGAATTAATAGTTCTCATCTGCAATATCTTACAGAATATTTGTGAAAACCAATGTTTAAGTGCCTTTTGAACACAAAAGCGTGTATAATATATGGTGATGAAAAAAAGAGCTATTTTATATGTAAATATTTTTGTATGATTGTTACAAATACAAGATATTTCATTCGATTGAATTATTTTAATCTTCCTTCCAAATAAAAAAATTATCACCCTAGAACCCACTTGCTGAACAATATTAAGGCTGAAAGTATATAACAGCAGGATGCAATAATCTTATAGATTTGTTGTTCCTACATACCTATCATAGTAGGTATGTACCTATTGTTCAAGTATTTACACGTATATGTGCATATTACAGAATATATTCATTGAACTCAATATTATTTATATTTCGTTTATTTATTGACTTCAATGTATATACCAGTAAGAAGTAGGAGGGTAGACTCAAAGATTAAATTATCTATAATCTTTGGGTAGACTAAACTGGTAGAGAGATCCTATCTACGTCCATAGCAGAGTTTCTGTCCATAGTAAGTTTGACATAGGAAATAGATATGGTCCACCTATTAACAATGTTCGAGACTAGTTGCAGGTATCTGTAAACGAAAGGCATGAAATTTTTCAGGAACCTGCAGTATAGTGACGTTATGTTTCCACTTAATTCGACAGGTGGCGCAAATCTAAACGAAGAGAAGATAGGCTTTCGACATCGCTTGCTTCATAGACAAACTACTGAAGAAAATAAATTTTTTCGTTTATCCATTTTTCATTTTCAAGTTCACTTTGAAGGGCTCTCTGGAGTGCAATTCTCTATTGAACATTCAACAATCTGGTTTTTATGAATCTATAAAACAACTCTTATGCACTCCATATCCTAGGATAGTAATAGTGGTTATCAGGAAGATGAGCAAATAGCAAATAGGCCATTTTAGGGTGTCTAACCCCTTGCTCATTTTTGGCCCAAGAAAATCGAGATTTTCGAAATCGAATTGCAATTCTTAAAAATGCCATTTCCACGATGAAAATCAGAACGAAGGGAGATAGGCTTTTGGAATTGCTCGCAATAGATTGAGCGTGTTTGAAAATCTGTATCTAACACTGTTTACGAGAAAATCGAATATTTGTTTTTTCCACTTTTCCTTTTACTTCTAAACGGTCTTTGTAGTGTAGTTGTCAATTGTCTCTAAGAGCAATTAAGATAAAGTGATGATTCCGAAAACAAATCTTGACTCTAATTGAATGCTATTACGTCATATGATTGAGTCCATTCAGGTCTCATTGAGTTGAAGAAAAAAACATGTAGGTAAATTACGATCAATTGCACTTCCATTTCCTATTCTGATCATATGTTTGTACCTTTACAATGTAGAAAAAAATTTACTTCATTGTGTTTTTGAAAACCGCTGAATTTACCTGCTACCCCACGAAAGAAAGTGAATCAAACCCTTGTCAACAAAAACGTGTTTGGACATGAAAGAAGCCAATAAATATTTCTATCTCTCCCTATTCGTTCCTTTCAAACAGGTACAAAATATTTCAGAATTAGATAAAGCCGGCCTTTATTCAACGTTTCCTACAAATCCACTCACAGAGTGGTCGAATGAAAATGCAAACTAAGTAGAGCTTGCTTCAGGAACTTCGTCAATGCTCAGAACCGTCTGATTTTGGTACTCCGCCACTTTTATTTACACACTTGATACTTCAAGACCAAAAAGAAGACAATAACAGATTTGTGTATTATCTAGTATGACACCAATAAGAAGTCAAAGGTATGAATGATAATATTATACAAGTATTCATCGTGATTTCCGACTTGATGCAAATTTCTATTAAACAGAAGATATCATTTAAATTCCGAGATACGAAATGCTTCATTTTAATAATTAAAGTTAGGTATGTAAACAATCTGGTACAATCTGCAGCCTAATTATCGAAATTTTGCTATCCGATAATACCATTTGGATTCCAGAGGTTGTCAGGAACTTTCTATTAAGATATGACGTAATTATCCCTAATGTTATTTTCTGATATCTTCATCTTGCCGAAGAAATTAGCAAAAACTTCAGAGGCGTTCAAACTGGGGACATGTCAAATCATATACCTAAACTGTGTCCCACCGAAGCCTCAAAACAAATTCGTATGTAGTGTGAAATGCATTTCTCAGAAAAAGAAGAGAACTTTGAGTTATGAAATTTTCCAGAGGCAGGTCAAATATCACACCTTCAAAGTTTAAATTAACCGACTACGCCACTGGACGAATAATTAATAAGGCGACGAGTGGAACTGACGAAGAAAACGACAAATAGGTACTTAAGAAACTACGAGCATGCGCTATCGAACTACCGGTACCAATAAAAGCAACTATCATCCCGATTTGGGCGACTTGACTTAAATCAAGTGGCCGGGTAATGTAAATAAGTGTAACAATCATGAAAAATTCACCCGTGCCTTGCTATTTAGTATTAGAAGATGGGGAGATCATCGAGGGAAAATCTTTTGGGTCAAAGAAAGAGACAAACGGGGAAGTCGGTGAGTCTTGTTGTATTTTCTATGATAAGACGGAGAAAATTATAAATGCATATTTCGAAAATTATTAGAGCATTTAAGTGGTTAACTGGTTAAGGTAGATTCATTTCAAACCTCGATTTTACGGTTATAATTATGTCTTTTGTTGTTGTTTGTGGAAAACGTGCAACCGGTTTTATGCTTGTTTACAATACCTGTTTTACTAGATTTTCCGGTATGGTGTATTGTCAAACATACCAAAAATTAATTTTAACGAACTAAAAATTAAATATATTCGAACTATACAAAAAAATTACTTGAAGGAGGAGAGTTTTTATCAACACGTGTCATCGCAATAGCTCTTCCGGTATATGGATTATATACCGGCCATATCATTTCGATATACATAAATGGATATCTGATGAATTTCGAATCGGTATCGATATTTTATACGATTGAAATGATTCCTTCAATGTTACAACTGAGATACCAAATGTTATCCCTTTTTACCCTTCTATCAACTTCTCGAAAAAAAAAAATGTTATGGTTCTTAAAACAATTTGAGAACTTAGATGGAAATGCTGCAAAATCTAAACGAATGTTCATTATTTCCAATGGTTGCGAGATATTTTTTTCAAAAGTTAGGCTGAAATTTTTCGATGATGTTGGAAGTAATGAACCTCCTTGTGAAATTTCCAGAGTTTTTGTTCGTTCTCCGAAATCTATGTCTTAAATTGTCCCTTCTGAGTTTTATCGGAATTCCAACAGATTTCGTTTTAACAGGAACCATAGATAACCTAATAGGAACTGCCAAAAAAAAAAGATAGCATAATGTAACAAAATTTCGTCTTGGATAATTGATACCATATCTGTCGGACGATACAGGAGTTGTTGGAAGAGGAGTGCTACGACCTCAACCTTATCGAAATTTGTTCAATAAATTGATTAAATAGCGAATTTTTGATTAAGGGGAATGAATGAGATGAAAGAATTAGTGACACATCTTTTATTTGTGAAGCATTCAATTTCAAGGTCACCTACTGATAATATTTGTTACATACGATATACGTTCTGGGGTATATCACAATAGATAAACGAAAACATCGCCGTAATTGAAGGCTACAAAAAATTATGAAACCGCTCTTCGAAAAACTTCAAACAATCGTTATAGTACCTACTAGAACATACAGGGTGTCCCACTATGGATGGCCTATTAGACTAATCACAATGTTGTGCTGAAGATTTGCATGTTGGGTTTTTTGACAGACTATTTTCTTATTTCATATGGCCATCGCGGTATATCTCTGCATCGTTAGATGATAGTTGATTTAATGGCAATTTCAAGAGTATGCCATACCTTGGGTAAAAGATGAACGGTGTGGGACAGTGTGGGTTATAATATAAGGGCTCCTATGAAAAGAGATGAAAACGGGAGGTGTCACACTTTTTTTAATATTTCTGCTGGGGCGGATTTTTTCGAAAAAATCCATTTTCAATTTTGCCAGTATGCAGTATCATGACACTATTTGCTGTTTGGGCCGAAAATGTAAAGGGTATTTATGAGATAATCTTCAAGTTGGACAAAGCGAATTCATAAAAAACTCACTATTTTCAAATTACAATCTATATCTTTTATTATTTCAGTCGATTCTACGTAAAAAAGGAGGTGGGTCACTGAACCTCAATAACTCATAAACAGTTGACTTTCTACGCAATGTATGGCATACTGACATGAGAAGATATACTGGATGTATCGATAGCAAAAAAAAATGGATTATGCAATTTTGATTCTCAAAATGAGGTTTTATTTCGTGTGAAAGGTGCAGCGTTTTCAGCTTTTCAGTGTTTATTCATGACAAACAATAAAAATTATATGGTTTATCATCAACTTTCAGTAGAGGGACCCCCATTTGTGACAAATTTAAACGAAAAATTCAATTTTTTCAGTATTTCAAACTGGAATGGTGGGATATCCTGAGTCGCTGACGGACCCCAGTTACAATAAACAAATTCTCATCCTCACATACCCCATAATAGGCAACTATGGTGTTCCCGATCAAGAAATCAAAGATGATTATGGCATCCCTTGGTAAATATCGATTTTCCAATTTTTTGTTGAGAATGCTTTGATGGATTTCGAATTTTATTTGCAGTTTTTTCGAATCGTCCAAAATCTGGTCGGTCGCTCTGGTAGTGGGGGAGTACTGCGATCACCCAAGCCATTGGAGAAATCACCAGACACTATCAGAATGGATGGAAAAGGAAGATATACCCGGTATTCAAGGGGTGGATACCAGAGCCTTGGTGAAGAAAATAAGGGAAAAAGGAAGCTGTCTCGGTAAAATAGTTTACAACCTGCCGGTAAAGACAGAAAAGTTGTCCTTCGAGAATCCGAATTTGTACAATTTGGTAGCAGAAGTTTCCGTATCTGTGAGTATATCATATTATTCGAGATTTGAATCATTGGTAGTACAAATAAGTTATCGCTTCAAACATGTCAGATATAAATCGTGAGTTTGATGGGCATCTGGTGATAAATTACTCTGAAGAATGAGTCAATCCGTGTCAGCATCACATAAAATTTGAAAATCAAACACAAATTCTAAAAATTTTATTGATAAATAATGGTTTTTCATGTTTTCTACAGAAACCAATCACGTACAACAAAAATGGCTCTCCAAGAATTTGTGCTGTGGACTGCGGTTTAAAATACAACCAAATCAGGTGCCTACTGAGTAGAGGTGCCAGGGTGGATGTAGTACCATGGAATCACAAATTAGATGTAGACGAATATGACGGTCTCTTCCTCAGCAATGGACCCGGAGATCCTGTTATGTGCAAAGCAACTATAGAAAATTTAAAAGCGGTACTCAAATCTCCGAAAATCAAACCGATTTTTGGTATATGTCTGGGGCATCAACTATTAGCTTCAGCCATAGGATGCAGAACTTTTAAAATGAGGTACGTACCTAAAAGATACAGAGAGGAGGCGCCTACGCATTGGCGTAGGTCAGCTTTGACCTGGCCACCCAATACGTCATCACCTTTCCAATCGGCTCTCAACCGAATTGCGCCTCCTTTCCATATCTTCTCGATCCGTACCCTCTCCTGAAATCGCTCATCTCTTTTTCCTCAGATATGGTAACCGAGGTCACAACCAACCGTGCGTACATACACAAACTGGACGATGTTATATGACGTCACAAAACCACGGTTTCGCTGTGGATCCACAGAGTTTGCCCCAGAACTGGGAACCGTTATTCGTCAACGCCAACGATAAAACGAACGAAGGAATAGTACATACCAAGCTACCGTACTACAGCGTACAATTTCATCCGGAACATACTGCCGGACCAGAAGATTTGGAATGTTTGTTCGATGTATTCTTGAATCTCGTCACGAGTCACGAAAAAGATGAGATCACTGCTTTCGAGAGCATCAAAAGAAAGTTGGAATTCAAAGAAAAACCGGAATACATAGCCAGGCCTAAGAAGGTTCTAATAATAGGTTCAGGTGGATTATCCATAGGTCAAGCAGGGGAATTCGATTATTCAGGTTCGCAAGCCATTAAAGCCCTTCGAGAAGAAAACATTCAAACGGTTCTCATAAACCCCAATATCGCCACCGTGCAAACCTCGAAAGGTTTAGCTGATAAGGTATACTTCCTACCACTTGTAGCCGAGTATGTGGAGCAAGTTATCAAGGTCGAACGTCCAGATGGGGCTCTATTGACATTCGGCGGTCAAACAGGTCTAAACTGCGGCATTGAGCTCGATAAAAAGGGCGTTTTCGAAAAATACAACGTCAAAATATTAGGGACGCCTATCCGATCGATTATCGATACTGAAGACAGAAAGATTTTCAGTGAAAAGATAAGCTCCATTGGGGAGAAAGTCGCCCCAAGTTTAGCCGCACACTCAGTAGATGAAGCCTTAGAGGCTGCCGAGAAACTTGGTTACCCTGTAATGACGAGGGCTGCGTTTTCCCTGGGAGGTTTAGGATCTGGGTTCGCCAACAACAGAGATGAATTGAAAGTACTGGCTATCAAAGGTTTAGCCCATTCAGCTCAGCTAATCATTGACAAGTCCCTCAAAGGATGGAAAGAAGTAAGTTTTGTAGCTTTATCGATTTCGAAGATGCATCAAATATTTCTTTTATTGTTTCCAGGTTGAATATGAAGTCGTTCGAGATGCCTATGATAACTGCATCACAGTGTGCAATATGGAGAACGTGGATCCTCTAGGAATACACACAGGGGAATCTATTGTAGTCGCGCCTAGTCAAACGTTGAGCGATAGGGAATACAACATGCTTCGAACAACCGCCATTAAGGTCATCAAACATTTCGGAATAGTCGGAGAATGCAACATTCAATATGCTCTGAATCCTGATTCTGAAGAATACTACATAATAGAAGTGAATGCGAGGCTTTCACGAAGTTCAGCATTAGCCAGCAAGGCAACGGGTTATCCACTAGCTTACGTAGCAGCCAAATTAGGTTTGGGAATCGCACTTCCAGACATTAAAAACTCCGTAACAGGAGACACTACAGCCTGCTTCGAACCAAGCTTGGATTACTGCGTTGTCAAAATTCCCAGATGGGATCTACACAAATTCCAAAGAGTCAGTACAAAAATAGGCAGCTCAATGAAGAGTGTCGGAGAGGTCATGTCGATTGGCAGAAAATTCGAGGAAGCTTTCCAAAAGGCGCTCCGAATGGTCGACGAAAACGTTTCTGGGTTCGATCCCTACGTGAAACAAGTTGAAGACGAAGAACTGGAGCAACCCACAGATAAAAGGATGTTTGTGATAGCTGCTGCGCTCAAGAGCGGCTACACTGTCGATAAACTCTACGAGCTCACCAAAATCGACAGGTGGTTCTTGCAGAAGATGAAGAACATCATCGACTGGCACACTTATCTGGAATCTTTAAACCAAGAAGGAGTTACCCACGACATACTTCTAAAATCGAAACAGAAAGGTTTCTGCGACAAGCAGATAGCTGAAGCTGTGAAAAGTACAGAACAAGCTGTACGTAACATGAGGGAAGAATTGAATGTGAAACCATTCGTTAAGCAAATCGATACAGTTGCTGCTGAATGGCCAGCAACAACCAACTATTTGTATTTAACTTACAACGCGGACTCCCACGATATCAAGTTCGGTGAAGAACACGTAATGGTGCTAGGTTCAGGGGTTTACAGGATTGGAAGTTCGGTAGAGTTTGATTGGTGTGCTGTCGGATGCATCAGGGAACTTAGGAAATTGAACAGAAAAACTATAATGGTGAATTACAACCCAGAGACGGTCAGTACAGATTACGACATGTCCGATAGGTTATATTTCGAAGAAATTTCTTACGAAGTGGTGATGGATATTTACAACATTGAAAATCCCACCGGTATCATCCTATCGATGGGCGGTCAGCTGCCCAATAATATAGCCATGGATTTGTACCATCAACAGGCTAGAATTTTGGGAACATCCCCGAAATCCATAGACGAGGCCGAGAATAGATTCAAATTCTCTAGGGCGTTGGACAGGATTGGAATCAAACAACCAAGATGGAAGGAATTGACGAATCTGAAGTCGGCAATCGAATTTTGCGATGAAGTCGAATACCCTTGCCTAGTACGCCCCTCTTATGTCCTTAGCGGAGCTGCGATGAATGTTGCTCATTCGAACAGAGACTTAGAGACGTACCTCAAAGCCGCAAGCGATGTCAGCAAAGAACACCCTGTAGTCATCTCGAAATTCGAGGTTAACGCCAAGGAAATAGATGTGGACGCTGTAGCTAGAAACGGTGAGATTCTATGTATGGCAGTTTCTGAACACGTTGAAAACGCAGGGGTGCATTCCGGAGATGCAACCCTAGTGACACCCCCACAGGATATCAACTCGAAGACCTTGTCCAAGATAAAAGCGATTACCAAGGCAATCGCCGTTGAATTAGACGTTACAGGCCCCTTCAACATGCAGTTGATAGCCAAGAATGATGAACTGAAGGTCATCGAATGTAACGTGAGAGTCTCGAGATCCTTTCCTTTCGTCTCTAAAACACTAGATCACGATTTTGTCGCCATGGCTACTAAGGTTATAATAGGAGAACCATGCGATGAGATCAAAGTATTACATGGCGTTGGAAAAGTAGGGGTGAAGGTTCCTCAGTTTTCCTTCTCAAGATTAGCTGGTGCAGATTTCATGTTGGGCGTGGAGATGGCGTCAACTGGCGAAGTGGCAGCCTTTGGTGAAAACAGGTACGAGGCTTATATCAAGGCACTGATGAGTACTGGAATCAGTATGCCGCAGAAATCAATATTCTTGTCGATCGGAAGATACGAGGTAAGTTAGAATCGTAATTAGTGAAAAATTGCTGCAAATTTTACCTTTCCTTTTTCGCGAATTGCTAAAAGCTCTTTCAAGCCGTGGATTTTCATCTGAACATCAATTCCAGGCGGTCTTAAATATTTTTTTAATTCATTTATGTACGAGGAGTCTCAGCCTCCTCAGCTACAATCATACACAACTATACTGAATGCTACAATATTGGAGGTTAGAAATAATTAACGTTTGTGTGAAATTTGCAGCGTTTTCCTCGATGAAAATGATACATCTTGAATATCGATGAAAATTCAACGATTTCTTTCAGCATAAAAATGAATTATTGCCAAGTGTGAAGTCCCTAGCAGAAATGGGATTCAAGCTTTATGGAAGTCCAAGTACTGCTGACTTCTATTCATCCAATAACGTCAAGGTAGGGCAGATCCATATCTTAATATGTGCGCGTTCTCACCAATATGATTCGTATTTCAGATTGAATTAGTCGAATATCACAACGTAGATGATATAACCAGTCAGGAACTAGGGAACTTGGCAGAATTCTTATCGAAAAAACAATTCGATCTGGTGATCAATCTTCCGAGGAGAGATGGTGGAGCAAGAAGAGTGTCATCATTCATAACACCGGGATATAAAACTAGACGATTAGCGATTGATTTTTCTGTTCCATTAATAACCGACATAAAATGTGCGAAACTGTTAGTAGAGGTGGGTAGATGAATTTTAAATTTTTTTGGAATTAGGTGTGTGAACGACATGATTTTTTTTTAGGCCCTCAAATTGATCGGTCCTGCGCCACCAATGAAGACCCACACAGACTGTTTAACATCAAAAACATTGATTAGACTGCCAGGTTTCATAGACACGCATGTGCATGTTAGGGAACCAGGAGCCACCCACAAGGAAGATTATGATACTTGCACTGCTGCTGCGCTTGCTGGCGGCATTACCATGATTTGTGCCATGCCCAACACAAATCCTGCAGTTATAGACGAGGAATCGGTACTGCTGGTTAAGAAATTAGCTAAAGAGAAAGCCAGGTGCGACTATGCAGTTTTCCTAGGAGCGTCCTCAGAAAATTATACTACAGCTGCTGAATTAGCCCATGAGGTAGCTGGATTGAAGATGTACTTGAATGATACTTTCACAACGCTCAAACTTAATGATTTGAATGTGTGGTCGAAGCATCTTGCCAGTTGGCCCAAAAGGGCACCTCTTTGCGTTCATGCCGAAGGACAAACCACGGCTGCCATCTTATTCTTAGCGAATATACACAACAGACCTGTCCACATTTGCCATGTAGCTAGGAAAGAAGAAATATTAGTGATTAAAGCTGCCAAAGAAAAAGGTATCAAGGTAACCTGCGAAGTCTGTCCACATCACTTATTCTTTTCAACAGAAGACGTTGAGAAAATCGGAGCTGATAAAGCTCAAGTTAGACCTATGTTGGTAAGTCCCGAAGACCAACAATCTCTATGGGAAAATCTACATATCATAGATTGTTTTGCGACTGACCATGCCCCTCACACTCTTCAAGAAAAAACTTCTGAAAACCCTCCACCTGGTTTTCCTGGTCTTGAAACTATATTGCCGCTTTTACTCAATGCAGTGAATGAAGGTAGAATGACCCTTGATGACATTATAAGCAAATTCCATAAGAACCCCAAGAAGATATTCAATTTACCCGAGCAGTTCAATACTTACGTCGAAGTTGATTTAGACGAAGAATGGACAATTCCTGAGAAAACAACATACAGCAAGGCCAAATGGACGCCATTCGCTGGAAAAACAGTTAAGGGAGCCGTGCACAGGGTTGTACTGAGAGGTGAAGTTGCCTATATGGAAGGACAAGTACTGGTTCCACCAGGTTACGGCAAGGATGTGAAAGAATGGGATATAAGGAAGTCTATGTTGAGCATAGAGGGAAGACCATCGTCTGCCTTGAACCGTCCAGTCTCACCAATTCCCTGCGTGTATAATTCGATTGAAGACTCCGATACAGAAACCAACGAAATAATCTCCAAATTGTTGGAGCCTTCGAACGCCAGACTATCACCCATTCCATTCAACGTTCCGAAAATTCTCGAGACCCACGCTAACCACACGATGGGCGATTCCCAGATAATACATAATCTGCAATCTCTCCACGGAAAACACATACTGGCAGTCGATATGTTCACCAAAGATCAGCTTAATACGATATTCACGTTGGCTGAATCGTTCAGAAATTGCATATCCAAAGATGAGGCGCTGGATCATCTCATGAAGGGAAAAGTGATGGCTTCCATCTTCTACGAGGTGAGCACAAGGACCAGCTGTAGCTTCTCGGCGGCGATGCAACGTTTGGGCGGCACGGTTATACACATGGATGAGACCACTTCTTCTGTGAAGAAGGGGGAAACTTTGGAAGATTCTGTGGCCGTTATGGCGGGATATTCAGATGTTGTGGTTCTGAGACATCCGCTGCCCGGTTCTGTGCAAGTATGTATCTATTTGAATCACTCAATGATTGTATAATTCCATTATCAATTTCTCAAAGTTAAATCAATGCAAATTAGTTGTATTACCTTCATTTATGAAGAAAAAGTGTTCAGTACGAAATTTTCGTTTCCAGAAAGCCTCGAAGGTCAGCAGAAAGCCCATAATAAATGCTGGAGATGGGGTTGGCGAGCACCCTACCCAAGCCCTCCTAGATATTTTCGCCATACGAGAAGAAATAGGAACGGTTAATGGACTGGTCATAACGCTGGTTGGCGATTTGAAAAATGGAAGAACTGTTCATTCCCTAGCTCGCCTCCTCACTTTGTACAATGTACAATTGAATTACGTCAGTCCGGCCAGTTTGAAGATGCCGAAACACATAGTGAAATATGTGGAATCAAAGGGTGTACCTCAAACTGAGTACGAAACCTTAGAATCGGTGCTACCGCACACTGATGTTTTATACATGACAAGGATCCAGAGGGAAAGATTTGAAACCCAAGAAGATTATGACAGGGTAGGTAGCATCAAAATCAACAAGAGTTGGTTCATATACAGCATTACTAAGACCTAAGAAAGGGAACTATTACGTCTTTGTCTCTCCCTCTAGCTGTGTATGGACCCACCATAAGATATTGGTTTCAGTTCTTTTCTCAAATATAACAAATTTCAAATTTTTAACCTTGCAGGCTTGTGGTCATTACATAATAACACCTCACATGATGACGAGTGCCAAGAAGAAGATGATTGTTCTTCATCCTCTCCCCAGAGTCTTCGAAATAAGTCCAGAATTCGATACGGATCCTAGAGCTGCTTATTTCAGACAAGCAGAGGGGGGAATGTACATAAGAATGGCCTTACTGGCGGCAGTCACCGGAAAATCCCATCAATTGATCAAATACATGGGTCCATTCGTTTGACATATGATCAGCTCTGTACGGGTGAAACATTCCATGAATTAATTCACAACAATAATAATGTATTACTTTACATTCCAATCTAAATATTCCGTAGATAGTATCTATCTAAATCCAATTCGCCAAAAAATTATGTTTGGTATTATGTGATATTCAATGAATGCTCAATAAATTTTATGTACATACATTTATCTGTGAACAATTGTATAATAGTACTTTTTATGTATATGTACAAAGGTTTCAATAAAGACTAGCATATTCCTATCGTTCGATCCAATTTATTCTCGCATCTTAATGCACCCCAAATTTCAAAAGTTTTCCATGCATGCTGTCGTGCATCTGCTAGTCTGCTACGAACCAACGAGTCTTAGAATTATGAATTTATTCGATGACATCCATCCCATCAACCGGCTGGTTTTTACTACATACTTTTCTCTTAAAAACATCCGGAAATACATCGAAGCCACTGATTAAAATTCAAACTTTTTTCGGTACAACTTTCACCCAATAATTTCTGTAAATTATAGACATATAGAAGAGTTGAAATATAATTCCCACTTTACCTCTATGATTTGAAATAACTTATGCAGGGGATAAATGAATAGTTTCGAAAAAATTTGAATTGAATTTGAAGGGTGATAACAGTGGGGTCTTTCCTTTACTTTTTTTTAGCGCCGCCAGTGCTTAGAGAGATGGTATATGAAAAGCAACTTATGAATTCAAGTGAAAGACCCACGTATGGATAATAATCTGCCTTTTGCACCCGTGTTACATCTATTCTGTATTCAAATTCACAATATACATTACCTACTACTGAATCTCATTTCTAATACAACAAACCTACATGTTTTCCAATATAATGTGTGCCTGTTTTTATATTGAACTATAACTCGTAAGAAGTTTAAACGAAAGCGAACGTTCCACGTAAAACCAAACCAGTTTGAAGAGAGGAAAGTGGATTCCATATCATACGTTTTCATTGAGCGAACATCATCGAAACAGCGCCAACATTACTGATATTTTCACAAACATTATGAAATTCTGCTGTATTCCGGGTCATGTCCCAACTAACATACAAATACATTTCAACCGATGGGTTTTCCACAATCCTTCACCAATTTCCTCTAGTGGCCTCACATTTTAGTTCTTGGAACAAAACTGGTGTGCTTCTAAGATTGTTGGAAAATTTCCACGCGGCGTTCAAAACATTCCGAAATTATTCATGATAAACAAAATTGCCCATAACTTGCGACATTCTCCTGAACTTGACATAGAAAGCGAGACCTCAACTTTCGCACCAGGAAGAAAATTGGAAACATGCGAGATTCGAGAGAGGGACCAGCATCTCGCGTGTAGAAGAGAAACTCTCATCTCCGTTGAATTTCACCGAAAGAATTACGTTCAGTTTCAGTATACCGAGGAACACTATTACGATCGGTCGACGATGAGTTTTACGGTGAAACCTATCGAGGGAGAGTACGCGGAAAAGCTGGACAGGGCGTTCGGTGTGAAAAACGCGGTTTTCGAGTACAACCCCGGAAAATGCCTCATGCCCATCTATTTTTCCGAAATAGCGCAACAAGTGTTAGACGCTCCCATCAGAGAGGATGACGTTTGGTTGATCAGCTTTCCTAGAACTGGTGAGTATCTCAAATTTGAGATCTTCTTAAATCCAAGAAGCCTTGGGCTTACTCAGTATCTGGATGGTTGACCGTCCTGGTTATAACTTGAAACAAGAATTCAAGTCACACTCAATGTGTTCCTTAAAAATTGCATATGTGTGTTCTATTCATGGACTCGAAATTATCACTTATAATTTCTGTTCTTTCAGGATCTACGTGGTGCCAAGAAATGATATGGGCTATTGGAAATAATTTCGATTTTGAGACAGCAAAGAACACAGTGCAGCAAATAAGAGCGCCGTTGATAGAGTAAGCATGTGGATAATTCAATTTGTTCGAAATCTGTTCATCTAATCTGGATCTTTTGTCCAGGTCTCAGTGGCTAAAGGACATAAATGATTCAAAAGCATCTCTCTCTCTCTCTCTCTCTCTCTCCAGTGCATAGCACATTGCATCTATGTTTTTTCCACTATATGAAAGCCATATTATTCTCTTTTTTTCGAACTTTTTTGTCCTTTTTCAGGTTGTCCACTGCTCTAGCCGAATATTACGACACGTTAGGAGCCCTCATTGGAAATTCCGTTGAATATGTCGCTAACCAGCCGTCTCCACGATACATCAAAAGCCACTTACCATTCCCATTACTGCCAACACAACTGGACAAGATAAAACCAAAAGTAGGAATATCATAAAACCGTTTCCAAAGACCACCATCTAATGAATTATTTTTTAGATTATCTACACTGCCAGAAACCCGAAGGACCTGTGCGTCTCCTATTTCCATCACTGCAAGATGTTCCACAACCTCAATACGACATTCGAAGAATTCTGCGACCTCTTCATCAACGATCACACCCCTCTGGGCTCTATCTGGACTCACTATCTACCTTTCTGGAACAAGCGACACGAAACGAACATACTATTCTTGAAGTACGAGGATATGAAGAAAGATTTCAGAGGAACTGTTCGAAAACTGGCAGATTTCATGGAGAAATCTATAACGGAAGAACAGATTGACAGTCTTGAAGATTTCTTGAGTGTCGATAAAATGAGGGAGAATAAGGGGTGCAATTTGCAAATTTTGATAGACACGAAACGTGGAAAAGACTACTACAAAAAATCTGGACAACATTTCATAAGAAAAGGTGAAGTTGGTGATCATATAAATCATATGAGCCCAGAAATGATCAAGAAGTTCGATGACTGGATAGCTCTCAATACAAAAGGAACGGGTTTAACCTTTGATTAATTTATATATTTTTTTAATTTGACCTGGAAATGACGTTACTTTTGATTTTACTTGTATTCATCATCACTTGATCATTAGTGAAGTACAAATTTTCTTATGTGAAATTATTCTTGTTTATTATAATATAATTTTTATTACTAGCCTTTCCATAAACTTTCTATCAGTGGAAGAACCAAAGAACCAACTCAACTCTTGGCACAATTTGGTTCACTTACCTGTTTTGAAAATGAAAATTTGCAAGGGAATTGAAACATGAACATTCTTATATAAACAAAAATAAATTTTATTCTATAAAATCATGTGAGAACTAAAAATCAAATTCCATAGGAAATATACTCAGTTGACAACTTGAAAAAAGTAAAGATTCTAAGAATGTTCAATGGAGGGAACAAAATCATAAGGGTATTGATCAAATTCTTCAAAAATCTCTTCCATGAAAGCGATATAGCTATTGATACTCTTAGGCCTAGAAAGTTTCTTGATAAATATATAACGATTGTCTTTATAGGCAGACACATTTCCTAAAACCCAAACTCTATCCCCAACATCGATTTTGCTGAACGTTGGTGAAATATATTCACTTTCTTTGGCTTCTTCTTTAAAGTATTGGAACATTTCAGAGAAAGGGCCATCATCATCACTACTATCAGAATTTTCTTCAACTTCTTCAACATCATCATTGATATGATCTTCCATATAGCACCTTATTTGACCTGTTCCATCATCAATCAATAGCGAATTTTTCTTGTTACTTACTTTGACCTCTGTTACTGTTCCGTAGATCATTACCGTTTTGAAAATGTAACCACCAAGTTGGAGACACCTTTTATGCTCTTCAGCCAAAAAGACGTGGACAATGAATAATTGCATGACCCTACCATTATCTCCATCTTCTAAGTTGCTCTCCCAATCGTCCATTTCCTCATCGAAATCAAGTTGCAATAGAACCTCATCTAAAATAGTACTGTTGTTACTTTAACGAAACCAAATAATTTAAACAGTATACCTTCATTTCTTTCAGTATCTAATTCAATAGTGGCATCATAGTCTCCTACATAAAACTGTTCACCTTCTGCAAGTGGAACCACAAGTGAAGAGTCTTCCCTTCCATCCAACCATTCAAAACTTGTCGATGCTGCAGGATTATCATGATCCATTTCAGTATTGTCACAGATTTCGTTAGTCATTTTTCGCATCTTGATCACAGTCTCTTCAGTTTCACACAAAATCCACGATCCGTCGCTCATCCATTTGTTCAATGAATCCTCTGGGTTTTCTGCACTCATTCCGGCAAATTTAAAAGTTGACCGTTATGTTGGGATGAGCGGATGAGGTTAGAACAAACATAACCCAAAGATATCTTTGACATAACCTCCCTTCAACCTCAACGAGAGGAGAGTATGCAACCGGTAAAACGGGGATTGTTATACTACCGCCTACTATTGGTTGCATACACTTACCGTTGTATAAGGAATTATAAAGAATATTTTCCCTTCGTAACATAACCCAAAGATATCTTCGACATAACCTCCCTTCAACCTCGACGAGAGGAGAGTATGCAACCGGTAAAACGGGGATTGTTATCCTACCGCCTACTATTGGTTGCATTCACTTACCGTTGTATAAGGAATTAAAAAGAATATTTTCCCTTCGTACCTTGTCGATATTGTAATAATTTAAAAGTTTCAAATTATTACAATATCGCTGAGGAAGAAACTGTTTCATCCTATTTGATATTATTTCTTATTTCAACGTTTCCTGTTTGTTTTTCTTTTAAATGTATCTCTGTTGTGGACTTATAACACATGGGTAAATAGTTCACCGAAATAAATGGTGTACAAGGTCATACAAGGTATTTTACCTAATGATTCTATAGGAAATTCGCACCAAAAAAGTTCATATACAGTATATATGAATATCTTGAAAACTATTATCGAAATCGAAAATTTTTTCATGCGTGTACTTTCAATGAATTTTGATTAAGATGTTTTCAAATTATGTTATGTTTTTAGTGGGAAAATTATGAAACCTTCAAAATATAACATTTTAGAGAATACTTTTGGACCAAACTGATAGGAACTTTATTTGTGTTGCAAATTATATGCCTGTAGATTCAATGAAAATTGACCATAGGTAATATGGCTTGATATGGTTACAAATTTATTTTTTATGGTAGGATTTTTTGCCTAGGAGTTTCATAATATTTGAGATGATATACCTACGGAAGATTTTCAACGTAATGTTATGCCGAAAATATATGAGATTGAAATGGAGAAGCTTCTGCGTGTTATTTTCTGATTCGTATAGTTCCAGAGGATGTGAATGCTTCCTTATAGCTTTTTGTGAGTCCGATTCAGCACAATTCGAGATGAAACATAATACTCCAGCACCTACAACGGAGTTTTTCTCGATATAGTGCCAGAAAAGCAACGGTCGATTTCACAGGCAGACGAACTGTATTATAGACTTATAAATAAACCAGAAAATTATCGTGTAAATATGAGAATTTTGTGAAACGGGTTAAATAGTCGCTTGGTGCGATCTCTCAACCGGGGTTCTAAAAATAAGGTGAAACCTCTTGGAATTGCAGCCGTTTTCCATGGCGACGTCCGTTTTCATTGGTGGAAAAACGGTAAACATTGGATTTACGACGGATGTGGTTCTGCCCAGATTCGAAAAACATCCTCGCTCGAGCGTGGGCGCGGTTTGAATTGTAGAAATCCACTATAATGCGAAATGGTTCATATTGAGGGAGTGGAGGCGCCTAATTTTCAGTTCGTCTAGAGACCGCTTGATTTGAACGTAAATTTTTGTACGCGACTAGTCAAGACATAATATCAACATGGTACGTACACAAATACGTAGTTATATTCAAAATCAAAGGGAATTAACTTCTATTTGAATTATATTATATAGGAACTATCATGTTGAGAATTGAAGAAAAAGAGGTTTTTTTATATAGAAGGGATTTAATTTTTGATAGCGTAATAAGTGCAAGTTTTTTTGCAGGATGAACTCCCTCCAGAACAGATCGCTGGTAAGTTTTTTCAGATATTATTGAATTTAAACTGACTGATCTTCATAAGCGCCTATTTTATCGTTTTTGCTTATTGTTATATGAATTTCTAATGATAATATGCAGATATAAAAAAATCATTTAAATTTAGCAGCTTTTACACCATAAAGTACCTACACCTACTCGTTTCATAAAGAAACATTAGCTTTGTGGGTATTCAATGTTTAATATTAATATTCCCACAAATTCACTAGATTTTTTCTTTAAATTCAGTCTCCAAAATTGATACCTGTTCACATTATTTTTCTCATAACTCGAAGCATCAACAGAAGATCTAGAGTTCCATTATTGAAAGCGAAAAGCTTCTTTTCGACCGCAATAAATGTTTCGATTCAGAAAATGTTACTCTTTCTGCTTTTCTTGGTATATCTCGGATTTCATCGGATACAAAATAATATTGACACAAAATCAACCTTCTAATTGATAAAGATGCTTCACACTACCAATAAATCAACAATATATATCTCGTTTTAAATTGCACCCATGCATCGGCATTTCTTCAACATTGTATCGCAAGCCAGACATATCTGCGTATTTGGCACAAGCTGTATATCTTCTGAATCACAGCTACGAACTATTTAATTTTACTGTCAAAAGAGAATGCAAGATAAATGCAAAAGGTGGGTGGTTCTATGTGGAAAATTTAGTTGAAATATCATAAATAGCAACTGTTGCTCCATTCAACATCTATTTTGGTACGGAACAAGGTGTAAACACAGCCGTGCAATATCATGTTACTGTTTACTCCCGCACTGCCATAGATATACAGGCCGTGACTCCAGGTTTTCAAAGAAAGCTACGTAGGAAAACGGCGCATATTGAAATAGAAAAATTTTTGATCCGTAGATATGATGCAGTTTTAGTTCGATTATTTTTTCATTATATTTTGATGGAGGACTTTTGAATCAGTCAGAAATTCATTAAAAATATTTCGATAATCAAACAAATCCTGGTTTCAATGTCGAAAAACTTACAGTCCTCCGTAAGGCTTTTGAAGCTTTCGACAACCAAAAATCTGGCAGCATTCCCTGTGACATGGTTGCTGACATTCTCCGTCTGATGGGTCAACCCTTCGACAAGAAAATCCTAGAGGAACTTATCGAAGAAGTAGATGCCGACAGTGAGTATTACAAAATTCCCCGAGTGCGAAGCTATCAATAATAACGAAACTTCTTAAATTCTTTCTTAGAATCTGGAAGGCTGGAATTCGAAGAATTCGTCACCCTAGCAGCCAAATTCATCGTTGAAGAAGACGATGAAGCTATGCAGAAGGAACTGAAGGAAGCATTCAGGCTTTACGACAAAGAAGGTCGGATCTATCGGAGCTCGAAATCGAATTCTAGACTAAATTAATTTTTTTTCAAACAGGAAATGGATACATCCCGACTACTTGCTTGAAGGAAATTTTGAGGGAACTGGACGACCAACTGACAGACAGGGAATTACAACTGATGATTGAAGAAATTGATACTGACGGTTCAGGAACTGTTGATTTTGATGGTAAATCGTTTATTTTTTAGAAAATATCTCTACGATTCACTTTACCAATTTTTTTATAACGCGCCTTGCGAAATTGTATGATAATACTTTGTTTACACTGTCAATTCACGTGAGTCCTACAGCCTGAAATAAAAAAAGGAGGAAGTCCTTCGAATAAATCAACTTGGAACAGCATAACCACGAGTATATTTGAAATTTAAATATTCAGATAGATAACAATGATATTTTGATGTCACAATATTTGTAACCTTATAATTTGTTTCAGAATTCATGGAAATGATGACAGGAGAAGTTTAAGCAGCCAATTTTTTACATACATATATATATGAAATATATATTTCAGTACCTTGAATCTTGTTAAGTTTCAAAAAACCAAATAATATTTATGTACGTTAAATATTTATATCTTATTTATTTATGAAAATAAAGAATCAAATATGAGTATATTTTTCAATTAAAAAAAAATCATTGTGACCCTTTTGTATTCGAAGGTTTTCTTGGTGCTCCTTGAATAATTAGAAAATTGCTATAATATCATTATTTGTACTTCGAGTTCATAAGAGAGTTGCAACTGAAATAACGAAGAGATCATGTATTTGTGCATTATTTAATTAAGGTAATAGTGGAAAAAAATTGATCACTGATAACGATAACATGCGTTACAATATCTTAACATTCATATATAGTTTTTAGAATATTCTCAATAATGTTTGGCATACGTATAAAATAATTTTGAATTTCAGCCAATGGAAAACTGGAATCGAATGTAAATTGAAATCGCGTTGTTTTGAAGAAGTTTTTTCTGTTATATTTTCATTTTATTTAAATATTTCATCTAAATAATATATAAAAAATATAGAATCACATGCTATTGCATCGAAATGGAAATAAATGTCTACTTAAAGCTAATATGGCCATGTAAAGTCGGTAACATAATTATATAGATATAAAAACTTTGGAATTCATTTGAAATACTGTGGAAATTCGTTTGAGATCTCTCGGACCAATTTTTGATCTTTGGCACTAACCCTACCTTCCTCACAGAATATTCTAGTGAAACACTTTGAAATCTCGTCGATCCTGTGCCTGTGTTCCTCGTAGTTAGTATTTTTCATTATCAACCTGCACAATTGTAGGTATTGCGTTCTTCGCTAAAGTATAGAACGAAGCATAAATAAACATAATTTAAGGAATTTTTAGGTACTTACCACATCATCGGGAGATAAATCCGAGATATTTCTGACTACAATATCAATTAAAACCTTGATGTCGTTTGTGTAGAACAAATTAGCTGTCTCTTCGCTATTGAATAAGTCGATGAAGAGTTTCAGCAGTGAATGGGGTGGAGCGGGAGTATGATCAAATATTCGGATTGGATCTTCTGCAAAATGGAACAATAATTTATAGAAGAATCTAAATACACGGTGTTTCACCACAAAGAGTCGTGAGATCACGAACAACATTTTTGCTGAAACCAAATATTTTGTAGAATTAAGAAAAAAAATCCGAAAAGTTCACGAGTTTTTCTCAGGGTTGCCAAATGGGATTTCATTCTTTGAATATATTCTAAAGTTGTGGTCGAGTGTATTGAAGAAATTAAATATAATAAGGCAACAATGCTTCTCACGATCTCATTTACATGACTATGTATAATTTATTCAGCTTATGGTGAAACACCCTACCACCCCCACCAAAAGTTACCTTCTCTATTCAATAATAATAACAGTTTCTCCGTGAAAAATTTAGCTATATTTCTTTGAGACAAAGCGACCATGACAGGATTCTCATCATACTCTTGAAATTGCAGGTTGAAAGATATCACGAAATTCAAGAAAAGATCGGGTATTTGGTCGTCCACATCAGTATCGGGGGGATTTTCAATATTATCCAGTATGAAATTGAGAAACTGAACCCCAAGAAGATCTGAAAAGAGGGCGATTAATCACGAGATAATTTTGATATTGTTCGTTCTATTTACCTAGATTTGTTACAGGCATTGGAAGACCCATTGAGAAAATCATTGTTAATAGTAAACACGAATAATTTAATTTCGGTATATTCCTAGAGTTCATAACCATATCCCTGAAATTTAATATAAGTTAATGGAAAATGGAAACTTTTTACTCATTTAATTTTTATCCCACCATAAAATAGTTAATTTGAATTTCATACGTTCATTCTTTGTTGCAATTTGAAGATTCTATTCACCTTGCAAGTTCTCCAGGTAGAACAGAGTTCAACATAATATCCACAACCGTCTTATCAAGACTACACAACACACCAAATGCTTGTAAGAGGAGTTGTCTTATGGACCATCGAATTTCCATTTGATAATACTGAATTAACGTTGTGATGCAGTGATACTGATCATATGAAATAACATGTCGTGAAATACTGGCATCCGCATTTGACTAAAATATGGCAGTAATTTGCATTTTCATTCATAAGTTTTAGAACAACAACGAAAAAAAGAGCTAAAGTAAACTACATATATTAAATTTTGCTACTTGAAATGTAGGAAGAGAAAGTGAATTCATTTTCCAGATGACTTCGACTGAATAAACAAAAATTGTATCTTACCAGAATCGAGATAAGTTCTTTTATATACTCAGTAATAGTTCCCTCATCCTCATGTAACATCCAGCTTCTTTGTTGGGAATCTTCTTTACAAGAAGTAAGTTCGTTGAAAATCAATCTTAACCTACTGGCATCGTGTGTCTGTTCAATTTGAACATCATCCACCACGAGTGGTGTTTCAATATGAGACTGAATGGTACTAAGGTAAGGAAAAACCGATGCAGGCAACAATTCATGTAATCCTTGAATGACTGTACCTATAAAAGTACTCAATATCAGACCAAACAAAACCTTCCCATTTTCAAGGATTTATATACCTACTGCTATCTTCGACATTTCATGGGACAATTCTGTATTGATTCTTACACTTTCAACTAGATCATAGACACTTTGATGCGTTATAGCAGGTGAGATGCTGTAACAATTGCTTGTTAGAGATTTCCTTCGTTGTGTGGATAGACTATCCGACTTAGAGTCGTGTAAATTCTCCAAGGACTTTCTCATATTTTCTCTACTCAACATTCTGTTCACCACAGGTTTGGCACAGTCTTCCTCTAAGTTTTTATCGAAACTACAATTCGATTCCACATTCATTTCAAGCTGACCATCAGAATTTTGAAATATTAAAGGTGGCATATCACCCTGGGATCCAACTGTACTCTTTTGTATTTCAGGTAGCTGCTCAAGTTGTTTTTTGATCTCTGTTAATTTTTTAATGGTCTTTTTTCTATCGGTAGTGGTACTTAAAGCACAATCCTCATTTCTAGACAGGGAATCTAAACAGCTCTCCACAAAATGCAAGTAGAATGAGGGATTAACTGTTAATGTTTCAACATAATTGGAGGGAATGTAACCTGTTTCGCCCTTGCCATTTATCACTTCCCACCAATTTTTCTTTCTCGTATTAACCTGATTTAGAATGAAGTATTCATTATTTCTAAAGCTTAGCGTTCTGGGATATGTAGCCTTAAAATCGTAGAGGCTGTGGAGCATATCTAAATTGCCTGAATAAAAGAGTGGTCATCATTTTATCTAATTTACACTTAATTATTGAGTTCTGTAATTTGAACTTTACCTTCCAAGACTATATTTTCAGACATTTTTTGTGTCTTTTTCCCTGTGAAGTAATATTTCAAGGTAAATTATAAAAATTTCTACTAGAATACTTAAATGTTTTCAAATCGCAAAATCCAATACATGTTGTCGCCCTTGTCAAAACAACAATCAAAACAATAATTTTTTAAATTAACGACACAGAGAGGTCACTGATGAATTGCATAAGAAGGAAACTGTGATTTTTCATATTTATAGGTTATTATTTTGAAATTTCCATTTCCATACACCACTACACTAGGCCAGGCATATTTCAATTTTAAAATAAAAATGTTTATTTTCAAGTTGGTCGTTAGTGAAAATGTTCAAAAACTCGCTAATTTCCAACAAATACGATATATGCCAAGGTGGTCAAGTAGAACACCTAAAAGAGTGTATTATCCTGAAGAAATGGAAAAAGATGTTGAGATGGAATTAATTCCTAGCAAAGATAAAAAGGAACCACCACAAAAGTCTGATTATCCCATTAGTTTTAGTTTCAACTCCAAACAAATGAAATCTGAACAAAGAATGCCTACCCTACGAAAAATGAAGAAACAAAAAGAATCCACAACGGATATGTTAGAAACCATAATAGATGGTGATGGTAATATTATATTCACGAAAATGAAAGATAATGACCCCAGGGTTGCGTATGTATAGCAAAACTAACTCTGCAATAACTTGATCCCCAAAATGTTTTCAGGAGGGTGCTATCAAATTTGAAGTCAGCAAAATCTCTTAAAAAACAAGAATCTTTCCTTGTGGAAGGGAAAAGACTCATAAGTGAAGCTCTCAAATCCGGTTGTAAATTGCAATATATATTGTTCAGTAGAAAAGATGATGTCGATGAAATAAAACCTGATTTGCCTAAATTAGGTGCTCAACTCTATAAAATGCCATATAATGAAATGCAGATGTGGTCAGAGTTGACAACTAGTCCAGGAATAATGGGTACTTATGAATTCATGATACTTAGAGATTGATTCATTGTTTTATTTCATAGGAGTGTTCAAAATACCTGATGTGGGGGAAACTAAATACTCTCTACCTGTGAATATTATTTGTGATAATATACGGGAACCTGGAAATCTAGGCTCCATTTTGAGAACATGTGCAGCAGTAGGATGTAAAAGTGTCATTTTAACCAAAGGTAACTACTTGTTATATTTTTATCTGAGCTGATGCTAACTTATTGTTCCAATGTAGGTTGTTGTGATGTCTGGAATAGCAAAGTATTGAGAGGAGCAATGGGGGCCCATTTCAAAATAAAAATCGAAAAATTGGACTGGAAAGAGATAGAACAAAATGTAAACACCACCTCTTGGTTTATAGCAGACAATAGTTTAGTAAAAACATCTAAAAACTCATCTATGATCTTGGATACAATAAACGAGATTCCTATGGAAGCCTATGATGAGCTAAAATACATAGGCACGCAAGAAATGTCCTTGATTATTGGGGGTGAAACTGAAGGAGTAAGCCAAGAGGCTTATTCTCTTGTGCATTCTAAAGGTGGCTTAAGAATAAACATACCGTTGGGAAATAATGTTGAAAGTTTGAATAGCAGTACTGCCTTGGGTGTGTTATTATTTGAAATGAGGAGACAAATAAAGACTTCATGATAACTTGTAATTTTTTCTACCATAATCTTTTTGTTCCACATAAAAATATCATACTATAATTAAGTCAAACATAAAACATTTTTGCTGTGGAGTGCTTTATTCAAGTAACCACATCTCAACATGGATAGAGCAAGCATAATATTCGAGAAAAATCTCTAATAAATAGAAATACTAATATTGTCATTACATGTTTCATAATATGAAAATAAATATAATACTTTAAATCCTATCACTAATTGAACATAACCGAAGAACTGGAAATATTAAGTAGTATGAATACTTATAAGATTTTTGAATTGACATCAAAGAGTTCTTAGTAAACCCTTCAAATTCCTGGACCAGGACTGGAAGGTCTAGAACCCACAGTGAAATCCTTGTATTGCGAAAAAACACATATCTGAAATGAGGGCAAGAATTTATTTGAAGAGAAAGTAGATGACCTGAAATAATACCTTATCTTTCAATTGTTGGCAGAGCTGTAATCCAACTGTAAACAATACCAGAACTTCATTCAACCAAGGTACAGGGTACTCTGCATGACTCGAATCATAGCTTATATTCCCATGTATATTCGTTAGTTGATATGTAGCGAATATTAATTTGTGACTTTGTATGTAAAATGAGATTGCTGTATCCTCAGGAATATTTGGATTTAGAGCTTTCTATAAAAATAAAAATGTATAATTTGAAACTCTAAAAATCTTAATCCTACCATGTTTCTGCTATTCATCAACTCATCTATAGCTTTCTTCTTAGGAACTATCAAACTTGTTCGCCCCCTCTGTAGACTTCCCAAAATATTCCCTAAAATATGTAGAACTTCATCAGATGACCTGAAATTGAAATGTTTTAGTTATTGCAACTTGTTGCTTTGTAGTGTCTAACTTGAATTTATAATTTTTTCCCACATCATCTATATGATATATAGCTTGCTGGAGATGATTGGCAGCATCTTGAACTTGTTGCAATTTCCATGGGTGATCATTGTGTATAGCAGTATGAACCATCACCGGATTATTAGTTTGTCTAGTCACTTTGAAGTTAATATCCTGAAATAATTGTTCATCGATTTCTGATCACTGTTTTTTCGATTTATACTTACAGCATGTGTAATACTGTCTCCGGTGAGTGTTACAAGACACTTCAATTGGTCTGATGGAACAGAAAGAACAAATTTTTCCTGTTTGCTTGAATTGTCATGTCCATACAACTGTACAGGAAAACGTCTAGCACATTCCTTAAAAAGATCATTACGTTTAGATCAGTTTTTACTACCAACTCATATCTTTCAACTTACAACTAATATTTGATGTACTTGGTCCAACCCTTTGTGAATTTCTTGATTCAAAACCCACTCGAATTCGTGTTGCTACAATTCATGATAATCGGCAATAATTATCTATCAAGAAACAGCAATTATTCAAAACTTACCAAATTTAAAGCTTCAGCCCTTTCACAATCAACCATTTTACTCGATATAACGCACTACTCGAAATTATTCCTTTTCCGAATGAGGATTGTATATGGTAATGTGTAAATTGAACAATGATTATCGATTTGAATTTATATGAAGGACAAGTTTTTAAAATGCAGTGTTAATTGGGTCGAATTTCAAATTATTTTCATTTTCATCAATAATTTCTATGGTACTGCAAGTTTCTATGGCACTGTGACATGTGTCTCAAGGGGGCGGCAAATTTAAAATATAATTCCTCTCCGTATAATTTGAATAGAAGATATATATACGCATAATTCGACGTTATTACTAAATATCTGATTTGTAATATGCCTATTTGGGGAACATTAGAACTACAATACTCTAGATAATTTCTATTGATCAATTTTTCAGCAATTGATCCTTATAAAATGAAAATGAATTACTTATTGTAACGCTAATATTGAAAAATTCCGGATTAGGAAAAAAAGTTCAAGTCTTGCTCAATAGCATGAAAAACATTAGTATTTTTTGTCGTCCTATAAATATGAGGGCTTCATGATATCATAGTTTGGTTGATTTTGAACGGAAACATAATATTTCACAGAAATGTAGAATTTTATTCAATTTCATTTCTCTCCGTGTCAAAAGGGTTGATGGCGAAGAAAAAGTATCAAGTTATTTACTAGTGAAATTAAATTAGAAATATTTTTGTTACAAGATTTGATATCAATGAATGTAAGTATTTGATTAAGATATGATTCCCATTTGATTGTCTCATTTATAAGAGAAAATTTGAATTTTCCCGCAATATCAAACACAAGGAGAACAGAAGTTACAGTTTTCATTATTATCGGCATTCGTTCTGAATTTGAGGTGTCTTGTCGTATTCGCGGAGAATAATCAATAATTTGCAGTTCCTTCTCAATTTCTTGAAATTGTATTAAGCCAATACTTTTCAAGAACATACCCTACAATGGCATTGGAATTATAGAATTTTCTTCTACGTAGCCATTATTTCCTCATTATTAGTAGCTGTCAAAAAGTAGGAATTCACCTCGTATCCTTGGTGACTACCTTAGCAACCAATACAACAACATAGCAACATTAGGTAAATGTTAATTTTATTTAAATTTTTCAATATTTTTGCACGATTGTTATCCGAATTAGATATTCTGTTTGTTGTGTTTCATAAATGTATTTTATTACGATAAATTATGCTTTATATTTATTGATTACTTTTTATTTTCATTGATTTGCAAATGGCCTCCATTAGGGTTGGAATATTAGAATTTTCTGATCTATTAAGATACTTCAAATATAACTTCCTTTTCGGATGATAATGTGATTATGACAACATATTCATGGAATACAAGAAATGTAAGATTGACAGCAAGAAAGTTTAATTGGAAAATAAATTAGTTTCTTTCTCACTGTCCTTTTCAGAGGGGTTTCAAATTAGGGGTGGAAGTTTGAATTGATCTCTCCCCTTTTTCGAACGATCAAAGAGATGATTGGATAATTACCTGGCACATTTGTGGAATATGCTTCTTTTGAAGATTACCTAAACGGTGAGTTGCAATCAAAAGTTATATCTGAGGATAGATCTGCCAAAGAACTTTCATCATTCATTCATAATAATATTCAAGTATTTTTAGAAAATGTGTTTCATAACAGAATAACCAGCACCCCTAGTGCTTATTACTCATACATATTATATAAGGAATAAGTATGTGGTTTCTTGTAGCATGTCTATCTAAATATTATTTACTATGGTCTAGTCCAAAAGAATTCTATCAATATATTTGAAGAGTTTCAGTAAAATAAGGACGCTCATAAGCAAACTATTAAAAAACATATGCATCCTATCCATATCGAGCATTGTTTTCGACATGTTGTTCTGTTTGATACACAGATCACAATAGACCATTTCAAAAAGATACCCTTCCATTGCAGTGGAATAATAAAGACAGACCTTCCTACTCAGTGTTTTGAATTACCCTCAGATACAATTATAGAGTCAGAATCAATCTACAAAAATTAAATATCATTCATATTCATGGTAAAATTGAAAAATACTTCAATTTGCCCACTATCAAATGATGTTCTTTCAGCAATTTCCTCTTTATAAATATATTCCAGCTATATTTTACTACACCACTGACTGAGTTTCGTGCTAGGGGCATGGGCGATATCTCTCCCTTCCGTTGCCATGGCTGGTATCCATAGGAATCACTTTCTCGTTGTAGGTCTCTGCCTCCAACTTCACCTGTCCAATTATCTGAGCTTAGTATTGAACTTCATAATTAGAAATTCCTCGAGATTTATCCATTATTACTAACCTGATTTTGCCAAGAACCGAGTTTCACTTTCTGATTATTAGTATTTTTCGATCCCACTCACGTAATAGGTCATTTGTCAGTATTGTATTTGTTTCATTCTCATTGATTGATTGGCATTATTTTCGCCTCTTGAGGGAATGAAAAAAATTTCTGATTGCCTTATTGTATTGTTTCAGTGGATATCATCTTATTTATTTTGTTTGAGAGGGGAATTGGTTTTTAACTGAGGAAAATTGTGGAACTAATAGAAATCAATGAATTTTTATGGTTGTGTATTGGGTATTGCAATTTGAAATACCATTTGGAAAAAATACAGGGCTATTCAGTAGTTGTAATAACTCATTGCAAGGGTGGTGGCATAAACTTCTTCAGGTGGTTGATTTTGGGAACTTGCAGCAATTTCAAGTCATGTTTCTTGCGATAGGGCAATAGCATATGAGTTGAAGATGAATATTATTCTTGTATTTATTGTTATGAACGTCAGTTGATACCTTACCACGTGCCAATAAACCCTCATCTAACATTACTACATTTATTTCTCTGTAGTGTGGATGATATGATAGCATAAGGGGGTCTTCTCAATATTCATGTGAGGTTAAAAAACTCAGATTTTCTAATCTTGGGAGAATATTGTCAATAATGTTAATTATGTAAGGGCAATGATAATGAAAGTACTTGGTGACAAAAATTTCACATAGCCTAATAGATGCCTGTTTTCATGGGTAAACTGTTTATCTTCACCCACCTGAAGATACTTTTGTATTAGCTAAAAACGCGTCGTGGTTTGAAAACTCATAGAAGAAAATGTGTAGTCTGTTTTCAGTTGAATATTTTCGATTTCTGTTCCTCTGCCACTTCTTTAATTTGCTTGTAACGCTTTTAGTGACACTAGTAATTTTTTCTGATAAAAGTACAAATCAACTGATGCTTCTGCAAAGCATCTTTATTTGAGACAGTTTTGATGCTTAGATTCGACGATTCGAGAATGAAAATGAATCCCTATTGCGGCATGAACTTTCGCTGTTTGATAGACTTTCGAAAACATAAATAAAAGTGAGTGTCTCTATAACAACAAACATCTCCTTGACAATTTGATTTTGATCCAACAAAGTACAACCAGTCTGAGGGTAGAACTCGCTAGATTAGCAGTCTCGATTTTAGTCTCGACAATCGACGTCAATTCATTCTCGTCAATAACTTGAAAATGACGGGATCAGTTTTATGCACCCCTAGAGGTAATTCCTAGTTTTAAGAGAATCGGTCGGTAGAAAGCAATCCTTTTCTTAGATAGGCCACCTGGAAGTTAAATTTTTGATTTATCATGTTGGAGCTTTTCCTGTCTATGTAGAATTGCTTGGTATTTGATTGTGCGATGGAGCCGCTTTATGACTGCATTACCTTGCATGATTTAACTTGTTCGTCGCACATTTCTGAAGTCCCCCTTAACGATCGAAAGTCGTGCCATGCTGTACCTACCTCTGATAAGTTAACAGGAAGGGTGCAGATTCTCTATTTCATGAGAAACGACGCTTTCAGGCTTGAAGTTATTGGTGATAAACTTTCTGCGATGTTTCATCATGTAATTTTCTCCCTTCGATTTGTATTTATATTTTTTGGTTGCTGTCTTCAATGATGAATTACCTTCGGAATCCACCGCAAAAAATAACCCCCTCCCCTGCGTCTTTTACCAGTTTTTAAGACGTGTTGATTTCAATAAACAAAATTCATTGCTAAGTCTACGTCAAAGCTTATCGTTATTCTAACGATACGAGTCCTTAATGCTTCTTACTTTTGTTAGATTCATTTCGAGGGTAGAAAATTGAGAAGTACTCACACTTCTGTAAGTAGGCGGGTATAAATGAATAGAATTTGAGTGTTGAATTCTATATTTTTTTTGAACGTCCCCTCCTTATATGTATACAGCAAATTTCTGCGAATGGATAGGTTATAGCTCATAATCCGAAGAAAAAAATCAACACGCGCCTCATTTCGCTCAATGGTCGCATAATATGTACGTCAAAGTGGATTGACGCTGATCATTAAAATTTTCACATGTTCAGTAACGATTGAATAATCGAAACCGCGGATTTGTTATCGAATCGCGATGCAGCCTGTCGACCCAGATGTCCCACGGATTTGTTCCACTTACATAAATGAGAAAATTGTCGCTGATTGGGATGATTTTCCCCAAGAGGATTATGGTGCTGGTGGTCCTGGGAGGGTCTGGTAAACTTAGCTTCGAAAATTAACGCGGTGTAAAGGAATAGTTGCGAGAAAATTCAAGGGGTATTCATTTTCAAAAAATAGTTTACATAATTTTTTTGAGCAACCCCTCCTTTTTTTCTCAGAACCAGAAAACTTACGACAATGAAAATTATTTTCGCGGTGCGAGGGGTAGAAAAATCCACCCCTTCAATTTTTTCACGAGAAACATTTTTTCTCATTCAAATTGCACCATTGAAAAATTAATTTTTGATAGCTTGATTCATTGTGAACAAATAAGTTCTCTTGTAGTTGCTGAAAGTAACGGTTTTGAGAAAAAATATACTATTTTAACAGTTGAGTAGCGTGAGTTGTATAGATTGGAATTTCTCCAATATTGATTTTGAATTTTCTATGGGTAATTTTGGATAAAATTGCTGAAATAAGTATCACAGTAATATTTAATTCAGATATTCGATAAAATTTACTGAGCATTAGGAAAATGCGAGCAAAATATGATATACAAGAAAAATTTTGCAATTTTCTGGGATACCAAAAGTTGAAATGAATATAAAAATGATCAGAAATTGGGTTTTTATCATTTAATTTCGAAAACCAGTCCGTAACTATGTAAATAAATGAGAAAATTTCATGCATCAAGATCATTGTATGCCAATACATATTTTGGCTTTCATACTGATAGCATCAACACTTTTTTTTCTCATTTAATTATTCCAATTTCAACTCTCAAAATGAAACGAGTGCTGTGAGAGGCATTTTCAGATATTACCCTAGTTTTTTACCAATTTCATCGATTGTTCTTCTGTATTTTCTGAGAAAACGACTCGAGACTTCATTTTCAACCGTTTTTTTTTCAAATCGGCATTCACAAATTGGAATACGTTGTTTTTATACGATAATATGGCCAGAGCAATGGATGCCATTCAAAAAATCGTGTGTAGTGTCGAATAATACCCGAACCTTTCATTTTTTAGTCATAGCTTTTGCCTCTGGGTCGAAAAAGAGATCAGTAGTAATTAAAATACTTCTCCTGCCTGATCTGCATTCTCAGGAAAAGCCAAAAAGTACGGTAAAGTTGTTTCGGGATCCATAGGTCACTTATTTCCCTCAGTCCGATAAAAAACCACCCCCAGTGTTATATACATAACGAATTCGGCGTAATTTCCCGGATTCTAGCCGCACCCCCGTGCATCACCTGCTCCAGCCGCATTTTTCCCAAAAAACGACCCCGTCGGACGGGATCAGACCCTGTGCCATCCCGTACCTGCCTCGCAGTCCGCACCCCAACGGGGAAGAAAAATGCGCGGTTCCCTCGGCTCGCAGAGCCGGCAGTTGCACGCGGTCCGAGGCATCGCGACCGTCGTTCACCGTACCGTGACTCACCTACACGACAATACTTATCCTTCATCCAGGTGTATCCAGGCGGACAGGGTCGGACTCGGTGCAGAGAGTCCAGAGGGCCTATCGATTCGAACAGCTCGCCAGAGCTCAAGGTGGTTGAATCAAACTCCAATTTTCCGTTGAAATATGTATACAGAGTGGGCCATTGAAAAAGAAACGGCGAATTATGTATATGTCGATTTTTTATTCCGAGGGGACAACTTTTAAGATTTTGAGTGGGGAAGATGGGGTAAGTGATACCTCGCTTGGCCTTTCTAATCTGAGTTCACCACAGTTAATTTTTCTTCATTCAATCCATTCGTTTTCGAAATATTCACGTTTGAATTTTAAACAATGTTGGTTTTCCCTTCAAGCATGCTGTGTAAATCAATCGAATTTTCACTCATTCATTCTGCAATGATTTCTGTCAATAAATACCTTAATTGTTATTAAAAGAAATAAACAGTCATATTTTGATGTCTAGTATATGTATTCTGTACAATATTCAAATTTGAATATCCCAAAATGGATGGTTTGAATGAAAAAAAATTAAATATGCTCAGAATAGATAGTCATTTCAAATGAGGTTTGAATGGCCCACTCGGTATACTGTTTTTCTGTTTTTTCTTCAGATTTGGTAGAAGCCGTTGAATTTTGCTGGAATCTGCTTGTATTTTTCTCAAGCCGTTCATTTATAACAAAAATTTCCCTATAGGTAACTGTCATTGGCACTTCATATTTTCACAAATAATATGGTGCTTTCGAACATGTTCAAGTAGACTAGAATTAGATCGCTTTCTTTCTTAGGTCTCGGTTCTTAGGACGCCAGCATAACTTCACCATCATAGCTAGATAAGAAATATTTTATGGTCCAACTAAAAAACGCCAACCTCTATAATGAGCCCCACGATTGGTTTTCCCAAAATCTCCCGGACTATCATTTTCCGTAAAATTTAACTTCCTTGACTTCATCTCTCTAGATTCGAAAATTAACCCACTTAATAGGGTTGTAGTCCTTTTTAACCTTTCAACTTGAAGATGTGACCAGATTTCTGACAGCTGATTTGAGCGATTCGTATATCGGAAAACCCCCTTCAACCCTTTCCCCAAGGTCCGTCCCTGCCTCGCGATAATTAGAAATAGGAAAATTCACCCTTACGCCTCCGAACGGAGGCACCCGCGTATAGCACGTGTCTAGCTCTACCAGGTGCCCCAATCAACATGAAAGATACCAATTCAACGTAACCGGCAGTATTAAAAAACTTGCCGCTTCAGGAAGTTTTGTTGTTCTCCCTTGAACGGAAGCCCCATCGGGTGGTTTTTCGCGCACCTCCGTATCCAGGGTGGCTCAGTAACTATCGTTTGTTCCTTGGTAGTGGCGATTTGAATATAAAAGGAAGCGTTAGTAGTTAATGAGAGTGCACGAGTGCGGATTATGTCCACCTGATTTGTTGGGGTCCTCGATCTTCATTCTTCGCCGATTCAATTATTTTTCTCTCTGGTGAGTTACCCTTCACGTATGATGTGAATAGCACTTTTAGGGTTGTTGATAAACACCTTATTTGACGTTTGTCAGGGATGCTGATTGAGGTTCTGAAGTTTCGATCAATGACTGTTGTTCTAAAATAGGTACATAAGGTGTTTTTTGTGCGGTATTTGGTAAAGTTCAAGGGTAATTGATAGTCCAAAGGGCTATCCTTCAATAGTTTCGACACTTGTTGATTTTATCTTATGATTCGGCAAACCCTGAGAATTTAGGTGATCTAGAGATCGTCATAACACAACTGACCTCATGAATCTGGAATAGTCACTCGAAGTATTCGTTCAAGTTATTCAGAACAGTCTCCAAAAGATTGCAAGGTAGCTGTTTTCCAGTAAAAATGCGGTTACCCGGCAAGGAAGAGATTCAAACTAGATTGTCGTCCAAATTTCATCCAATTGAACAATCTGCTGAAAAATATTCTTATCCCGTGTGGATTCTGTCGAAATTCCACATAATAATTCGAGACTTGACCTAAAAGTAACCGCAAAAATTTTGTCTCATCTATTTTTATCTTTCCAGAAAATTTATCATAATTTTCAGAAATATTCTTGTCTAGCAAATATTCATAACGATGTATAAGTATGGAAAATGTATGGATTTTTCATGATATAGTTATAGCTCCCCTCTATCTTCTTTCCATTGATTGAATTAATTCATCTACCTATTTAAAATTAATGAATTTTGCTTTCTAGAATCCAAATTACTTGCAGTATCAAATAAAAACACGAAAATATCAGTTAAAGGTGGCATTTCGAAGAAGTAAATTTTTTTGCAGCATTGTTATCAAGATATATATTAGCTATTGTTGATGGAATCCCAAATCTGATTCTCATAAATTTATGTTTTGATGAATAATGATCTATTCGGTCTTTTAATTGAGTATATTTTTGTTAGGTTTGTTCTCTGCTGAAGTTCAATTAAGATTTCAGAAGGATTAATGTACACTCTTGACGAATATGGATACCAAAAAATTCTTGAGCCAATTTATGTGTGTACATTTCTATACAACTTTTTTCCAGCTTCAAAAAACTACGAATGCCAGGATAAAATAGAAATTCCCTATTAATGATTATCTGATTTGGAACATCCCATACCCCGAGGTCAGCAATTATGATCTGAGCATACGTAAAAAGTTGTACAGTTGTACAGTTTCCATTTTTCTGTTATCCCTAAAAACTGTTTGCAAACTCGGAATACGTCCTTTATCCAGGGGCTCTATTGCCGACTCCTTCAATCTCCCCACAAAAAATTGTTGTTGTCGATGTACAAAACATACCGATGCTCATCCGATAAGTAGGAGAGCAATCAGTATTTTGTAGCCTGTGCTGAATTTCTATTGGTTGTTGCAGGAAGGAGATCTGAGATAGCCTTGGAGACGAGTCATGGCAACAGCAGCTCGTTTCACAGCTGGAGGAGGCAGCAGCCCTCCCACCCCAGCTCCAGCGACTACTCCTCCGGTCCAGCCCCAGACCACCCAGCTAATCGTGCTGCCTGCCAGTTTGCATCAGGTATCTTTTACTACCATTTGGAAGTCATCCAGTATTGATTATATGTAGAGTGTCAGTTTTTGTGGTGACAGTTCAGGGTTGTGAGCTTGGGGATGATTTGATGTGATCGTACGTACTCAATCTGACCAAAAAGGGGGCATCAAATAGTGATACCCATGTTACAGATCGAAAAAAGTGTGATTCCCCTTATTAATACAATATAATCTTAGTAATAGTCAATTGATATTCAGTTTATCCTAGATGTGTTCAATAATTTCGTTCAGATACATTTGTTCATTCAAACGGAATTGAATCTTGAGTCGAAATCACTGATGAACTGATTCATGGTTAAAATAACTCACTTTAACAGTTGGGGGTTGATTGGATCATTTATGTCTCTCAAATGCTGATATAAACAGGTTTTGCCTTCATATATGCATGAAAGATTGAGCCAATTGAATTTTATTTCTATTCAATTCGAACTAGTTGAAGAAATGGCAAAAATTTCAACCAGCAAAGGAAACCAAAGTTGTATTTGAGATTTTTTTAAATTTTACTAGTTTTTCTCGTTACCCTTGCGTCACTTCAAGGGAGTAGTTATTCTATATTCCTTATTCCTGTTAGGCTGGTGCCACTGGTACTATAGTGAATGGTGTACCGGTTATTGATGTGTCTGCCTTAGAACAAGCAGCAGAATCAAGCAACGAAAGCACTGCAACTGGTGAACATCAAGGTGAATCTCACGAAACGGACCCCATTGGGCAAAGCTCACCGCATTTTATAACTGTAACAGGTAAGTTCCCAATATACACCCTTAAAGCTTGATAAATTAGTGTGATTTCGACTTTGTTGAACAGAATAATGGATACATGTACACTCCGAAAAAACTGCATGAGATCGATTATTATTCAGTCACTAGAATATCAGGATATAAGACGTCATTTCAGAAGAATATTCAGAAATTTCCATATTTCTATTTTCCAATTTATCATAATCAGGAACTTTCATTTGTTAGAATAAGCAAAGCACAAATTTGTCAATACAAATATGCATGAATATGCTAGTATGTTGGTTTTTGATTAATCAATATGGATACAATTTTCTGTAGCTTTGAAAATTTGTTGTCCCTTCTTTTCACTGAGAAGTGGTTGAGTTGTTATTTTTTATTCAGTGAATTATCAAAGTATACTCCACTTTCTTATATTGTGTTAATTTTTGGTGGAATCTCTTAGCGATAATACATTCTCATTCAGTTATTGTTCAAAGAATTGCTCTCTGGTAATTGTCTTCTTACGATTCAAGGATTTGCAACACTTTTTAATGCATGATACGCCATTTCGTTTTTCAAGGAACTGAATGAGGCATTGTTTTACATAAGATTGAAAAATCTTCAGATCTTTGAACTCACCGGAATATAAAGCTCGAAAAACCAGGTACTGGCAATAAAAAATTAAGTATTGAAATACAAACTCTTTCAATTTCATATGATACTAAATTATACAGGGTGTAACATAAGAACTAACACTAAGTGTTGCTAGTGGAATAAATGTTGAAGTTAGGTAGAAAGAGAAAATATTCCAAATATAACAGCTCAATACTTCTCGTTGATAAATAATTGATTTAATTTGTTATTGTCCCATTTGGCATAACGTACGATCGACTTTTTTCCATCTTTGTAAGCTCTACACTGCAGGTAGTGAAAGGAAAATTATTATCAGAGTTATCTGTGAACAGTTTTATCTCATACTTAGCTTAGTTACTCGAGTTCATGATGACTCTTACTAACTTATGGTACTTGATGCTATTTTTTAATGCAAACGTCAGAAGCAGCCTCTAGATCATATGCTTCTTTAACACCAGTTCAGCCTGCAGTAGGTAAGAGCACCAAATACGTTTCTCGCTTGTGCATGCGAAGCGACCGGAAGTAAAAATACTCCTCTTGATGCCGAATTTTCAGAAGGGCCCGTTCAGATGAGAAACGCGAAGTCGAGAAAAATTTAAATTCGCAATGAACCATCCTTTTTATTCCCATAATCGAGTCAAAATATAAAAACGATGCACAATGCTCAAATAATATTCGTTTGGCGTGACTTCCCAGTGACTTTGACGTGACTTTTGAGCGACTTTAATGTGACTTCCGAGCGTCTTCGGCGTGACTTTTGAGCTACTTTGAGGTGACTTTCGGAAGGCTTTGACGTGATTTCTGGAGTACCCAAATTTCTAGGAGCAGAATATTATTTTCGGCAGCAAAAGTTTATACGAACTCAGCTCACAAAATTAGACATTGCAGCAGAAATTGATAAAGCCTAGTTATGAGCTTGCAAAAAGAACCATAATTCAGCAGCTTTTCAACATATTCCCGAGAAATTTTTGAGGAATGTCGTTTGATGAAATTCGCTGAGTTGCCGAGGTATCAGACCTTCTGACATCATTTCGGAGTGTCATTTGATTCCCGACAATCTCCCGTGATTACATGTAGGAAGAAAACGATACACCCTAACATATATCCTCATCTCCTAACTCGATCAGCGTCGGTCGGACTTGTTGCGCGCACGTGCGCAGCCACACGCCACCTGTACGTCAGATTAAAGGTGCGTCACGTAAGCGTCCCCCTGTCCCGTTATCTATCCTCAAATAATGGATGATACACAATAACATGATCTCCCCCTATGGCGGACACCCGACGTTTCGCGTACTTACGTCTTGCGGACCTTCCATTGTGACATCGGACAGGTGAGGGTGGATTACGCTAAGTTGTACCGACGCCGTTACTTCCGCATGGTCGAACGCATACGGAAAAATAATCGCGACGGTCAGCGGTAGGTGCGCGAGTAGGGCTCGATTACACGGGTATTTAATGAAGTAGGCATTATTAACTCGATAGGAGGGTCACTAATTGAAGGACGAGAAGAGCTTAATTTCCAGGGGGTTGGATTTTAATGACGAACGATGTGTCGATATCGGGTTTGAAGGCTGTCATATTGACGAGACCGAGAGAGATGGGGATTGGCGCTTGGGCATTCGGTAAAAGGGGCTTAATGTCGAAAATCTGGCAAAATGTGATTCTATGTGATTAATAAGCTCCTTACAGTATTGTTGGGATTTACTCAGATAAATGTAGCAATTATACCATCAAAACGAGGAAAACTTGACGCCATATTCAGTTTATGATGTTTTGGAAGAAAATCATGAACTCTTTATGAAATTCTCATAAGTTATGTTTTCAGGGGTATTCAAATGGAACCTCCGCATATTGAATTTCATTTGTCAAGTGTTTGTTGCCAAATTTATACAATACGGTCTAGAATCCTGAATTACTTTCTGCAATATTATATCAGCTCAAATTGCGGACACCCTGTATAAACGTGACGCCCCAGTGAAAACACTTGACACTGACACAACTGTAATTAATTCGAGGTACATGCAAATTCAATATAGAATGTTATTTAATTTGGGTAAAACTTCTTCTGGAGAAGAACACACAGAGAAATCTAGTTCGTTGGTTATGAACCACCAAGAAGATTGACAGTTGACAGATCTGCCGGACTTCTTTCAACCAATTAGAGTACTCCATATATGCATGCCGAACTTGATATATCAGGGAATTTTCAATGGACTTCTTTCTTGAGATGAAAAAAAAAACAGTATTTGTCACAATGAAAAACCATTGTTTTGGCTTCATCGTGAGAACCCCAGGTATGAGGAAATATTCGATTTCATTCGGATAGTGTTGACAATTCGGGCCCACTCTCTGACAAACGAACTGTATCAAGGTATATCATCGTCCGTCGGAAGATCCTTTGAACTTATCAAAAATATCGAAGTAGGGGGGTTGGGTTCCACCCCCTGTCGCGAGCTTAGGGCAGGTACTTCCCCCGCTCGCGGGTCAGTCAGAAAAAGCCGCGGCGAGCGACAGTAACAGAGGGATGTTCTGCAGGTTCGGCCATCATCAGGGTTACCAAGGTAGCGCGTCCAACATATACGGACTTGTATCTCAACCGTACACACACGCGGCGCGATTCGCCCGTCGTATCATCATATCTGATCTTTTTTTTTCTCGTACAGTTGCAGAGGGAGACGCGGTGGCCTCTCATCAGGGTTACCATATCCAGTATGTGGAGCCGGAGATATACGCCACGCAGACCAACGGCGGCCAGGCACAAATGTGAGTAGTTTTTTAAATCCAGGCGATTTTCATCCTAGGATTTTGATTTTTTTATATTTATTCCTGTTTGTTCTTCAATTGGACTATTTCGGTGCAGAATTCATTACGATTTTTCAAATTTTCTTATGTTTATGTCTTCCCGACGCTTACGTTCCAAATGCATCGACCTTAACCTCTTTCCGTCACTTTATCTGTCATCCTATCGCCACCCTTTCGTTCTTGACGATACTACGTCTTTTCATATTGCACGAACACCGAGTTTTATCCCTGAATCAGGTTGTATTCCAGGGCGTATCCGGTTTATACCGTAGGAGAATCCGGGACGTTGTATTCGGCAGGTCAGAACCAGTACTACGCGGCTACGAACACGGCTACGGCGGCTCCAACGGCCACGGTGGGCTACACGACTGGCGGACATTACGTCGTGCAGCAGACCGTAGACGCAGAGAGCCTCATAGCCTCGAGAAACTCGCCCCAAACCAGCGGAGCGGTAAGTGAATCTGCCTGCTGATAGTTAAACTACAGTTTATGGGCGTGGACTCGGATTTTCTTGTCCTGCGGTTCAATACGGAACGAAAGTAATATTGAATCGTTAATCTGACATGTAGTATGCCACTCTTCTATAGATCTCTTATGTTTATGAAGTTTTCAGGAAAAGAAACGAAGTCCAGGCTCTGTACACTGATTCATTGAACATGTTACAATTTAAAATGATAGAAATAGGCTTATATCTGGGTAGTATAGCTTAGTTTTGATGGATGGGGTCAAGGGATAATAATTGATGGTTTAGTTTCATCACGAATATCTTTCTGCCCACAATATGCAATGAAAGCAGTTTATAGTCCACTAGAATTATCGGTCACTCCAACTCAATGTTTGAGAAGATATAAAGACCTTCACCTCATCCACCTATTTTCAATTAGCTTCCGGCATCTTTGAACAACAATTCCTAAACCTGTATTGATTATTTTCCTGGTTAATGACCTTCAGTTAAGAGTACATTGAGTTCGGTAAGTTCGTCTCCAATTTTAGCAATTTTGGATTGTTGTTCGAATGATTGAGGAAGTGGCATAAGATGTCGCTGAGAAAAATTGCAGTGCTTTGAATTTTGCCATATGGTTAATTATACTGATTACTAACATGGTGTAGGAAACTACTTATGTGGCAACAGCCACTGTGCATGCTTCTCAGTCTTCAAATCAAGTATCTACTGAGGACATTGGATCAGGTATTGGGCATGCTACCAGAGTTTCTCCAGCTACAGTAAGTGATAGAAAGTCTTCTAGACTAATTTTTCCCATTGCATAGATATCTAGGTTAGTTGTTGATATTGAGTACTCGATACTATTTTAACTTCATACTTACTTTCGATCTAAGCTCATAGGTGATCTTGGTTCTGTATCGGTTGATGTATATACATTTTTTGAAATTTCATTACGCATCACACAATGGATCAAATCTGCCCTTAGGTGCAATGGTTGCTCGAAAATTACGAGACGGCAGAAGGAGTTTCGTTGCCCAGGTCGACTTTATACGCTCATTATCTCCGACACTGCGGCGATCACAAACTGGAGCCAGTCAACGCTGCCTCTTTCGGAAAGTTGATACGTTCCGTGTTCTTGGGTCTGCGTACTCGAAGACTGGGGACGAGGTGAGAGAAACACCGCGATGACTTCGAGAAAAACGCTAAACTTTCTAATTCTCAGGGGAAATTCGAAGTATCACTACTACGGCATACGGGTGAAACCTGGTTCGTCTCTGGTGAACGTCGACGATTCCGGGAATCGCATTCCCGTACCGTCGACGTCCGCTGGAAAGCCCCAGACTACGATAAGACCTTTCAAGAGGAGCGGCGAGTCCACCGAGGCTACCGTTTCGTTGATGCTCTCCCAGCATATAGCCTATCTCGGCGACGGAAGCAACGCCATACCGGCCTTTCCCGATATGATCTTCAACGAACAGCTTCCGGACGAATGCAGCTTCGACGACGTGGACACGCTCAAGTAAGATCATCGTTGGTTCTCGTGCTCCGAATCAGAAGATAACATCAATTATTCGCTTTTTCAGGTCTATTTATCGTGAGCATTTAGAAGCCTTTCTAGATGCCGTGTTGAGTTTGGAATTCACCACTGTAGAGTCTCTCTGGAGGGAATTCTGGAGATCCCAATACAACAACAACGGCGACGAATGCGAGGAAGAGAAATATCTATCAAAGTACGTATACGCTAAGAAAAATGTGGAATTTTGACCCATTGATATTTTTTCTGAACTTCAGATCGAAACTGTTCAGTCTGTGCTCGATGGAACCGGTGCAGAACTTCATGAAGCAGGTGGATCTCATGTTCTACCAAAATCTGATCCAGGTCCTCGTCCCGGACGTCCTCAAGCCGATCCCGGCCACTCTGACCCAGTCCATCAGGAATTTCGCCAAAAGTAAGCGACTTCAGCGCTCGTTCCTTCCACGTTTCACTTTCGAACCACTCGTTTTCAGACCTGGAGAACTGGCTGACGAGCGCGATGAGCGGCGCGCCGCCCACGATGCTGACGGTGAAGCTTTCCGCCGTGTCGGCGTTCAGTTCCAGCCTACGCCGTTACACGTCGCTCAACCATCTGGCCCAGGCCGCCAGGGCCGTACTGCACAACACCACCCAGATCTCGCAGATGCTGGCCGATCTCAACAGGGTGGACTTCAACAGCGTCCGGGAGCAGGCCTCCTGGGTGTGCCAGTGCGAGAACGACATCCTCGGCAGATTCGAGAGCGATTTCAAACTGACGCTGCAGCAGCAGAATTCGCTGGAGCAGTGGGCGTCTTGGCTCAAGGTCGTCGTGAAGAAGGCCCTCAAGCCGTACGAGGGGAAACCTTCGTTTTCGAAGGCCGCCAGGCAGTTTCTGTTGAAATGGAGTTTTTACAGGTAATGAGGGGGATTGGTTGAACCGCGCAACTATGTCCTTGAAAGAGGTGGAACCTTTTGAAGTGAACCGGCCGTCCAAATTTGTCCGATTGGATACTTTTCAAGGTTATTTTCAGCTAGTGTTATATAAAAGTATCATTTGGTCTGAATTTCCACTGTGGTTTCACTTCGAAAGGGACGATGAATAATAATAAGGTTTTTGTGACGAAATATCTCTTTCAGCTCAATGGTAATTAGGGATCTCACCCTCAGGTCTGCAGCAAGTTTCGGTTCTTTCCATCTTATCCGCTTACTCTACGACGAATACATGTTTTATCTGATAGAACATCAGGTGGCAGAAGCTACAGGCTGCGTTCCTATAGCTGTGATTAGCGAAGGGATAGTAAGTAATGAGGAACAGCAATTTTTATGGGAGATACGACGTCCAATGCATAAGAAAGATAGAAAATCAGCTTTGTAAGGGTAGAAGCTTCCCCTTCCTTATAACGTCACGCTACGGTAATAGAGTCAAAGAGAAATTAGTGAACTCAACTGAGCTGAGACCTAGAAGTGGTCCCTGCTTCGTCGCCTGATGTAGCAATCCTACACCTTACTCTTTCGAGTTTAGCGCTTTCTTTCTTACGCGTTGGAAACCGCATCTTTCGCAAATCTTTTCCCGAACCTAATATACCTTAGGCTAAATTTTTCGCCGTGTCTGTTCGGTTTCTATTGACGAAAATCGTTCCTTTATAGTTTTTCCATAAATCTTTGTAATTTCACCAAAAATTTTCGTAATCGTATTCGTTTTGATCAGAACGGCGCGGAACAGTATAATCACAACAAAAAATTCGCTTTTCTCAATATTCCACTAACCTTCCAGAAGCAGGATATCATGCAGAACAACATGAGTATGTTCCCGGGCGACGGAATGTGCAATGGGATGGTCAACACGAAACTGGGATGCCAAAGTCCGTCAGACTCCAAGAGGCAGAAAATTAGCTAGCTTCCGAAAGAAGCGGGTTTTATCGTCGCAATACAGTGATGAGTGTGTACGTTAGTCATTCTTGTTTGAAATTAGTAAGTTTATTATTTTGGGAAACGGTTCTCTTCTCGTATTGTTCAGTTACGTCCATTCCACTTTGTTTTAAATAGTTTCTTAATTAATTGTGCAATTAATTGATAATTCACAGCGTTAATTATTTGTATGACAAATAACTGAGTATACTATAAGATGTGAGTGTATATAATATTGGGTAACAAATTAATTATTTATGCTATCACTATTATCTAATTGGAAATGGATATTTATATCGGGTTCAAATTACGAAAATATCCATTTTCTCGCAATCAATATCTCCAGAATTTCTGCTCGATTTGACGTGTGTTCGTTTTGTATTTTTTCTTTTTTTTGATTATAGATTTTAATTAATGAATATAATGAAGTTTGAAGTATTTATTGGGACAAGAGTGGAAGTTCTGGGGATTGGTGACTGAGTTTTGTTGTGATTCATCTAATTTATTGTTTTTTCAATATATGTTATTGATGTTATTTTTTATTTCTTTTTTGTTTTGCGGTTCAAAGAGAGCGAAATATATTAATGGTTGGTTCTAAAAAACGAGTTCTCACTTCGGAACTCGTTTTTTCCGACGATTAAAAGGTTTATTGCTCAAAAGTGCAATCCATCCAATAAATAAGTAGTATAAAAGACGAATAGTTATACGCAGGGTAAAAATATTCCTCTAATCAGTACAAGTAAATGTTCAATATTAATCTTTACCAAATTCGTGTTTGTTGAGACCTCGGAAACTCGTCTGATTTTCGTCGAGAAACGATGCATGGTATTTCGTAATCCCTCTTTCATTCTCGCCTTGAAGGGATAGTCTACGTTCACTTTATTCGGATGAGGGGTATTTTTTATAGATCACGTAATCTCCAGTTGTCAATAAGGGCTTCAATTTGTTTTATTTCAAGTTTTTTTTATTTCTTTTTAATTTTATTTCAATTTATTTATTTTTTTATTCAATTTCATCGTTTGTATGGGTTTTGGACGCTTCGTTATGTGGATGTTCTGCAAATTGAGTTAGTTCGGAGCTAAGAGGAGACTTTATTTTTATCAAAAAGGAGTTCTGTGTTTTTATCTGAACAATTGTTAAAAATGAAAGAATGATAACGCATTAACAGGGAGGCGATGAATATAACAATAAGAATTAATTCAGATGCATACCAGCCGCCGATATGAATATCAACAAGTGTTGCGATCTAAATTCAACTAGCCAATTTGCCATCGCCAGGACAACTAAATGGAGAACGTTTCACCGAAGAAGAGCAGATGCCGACCATGGTTTTGGTCAGCGGCGGGTGTTATGCATCTGAATTAATTCTTATTGTTGTTAAAAATGTTCTGAAAGTTTTAGTCTATCGTATGTGTTCTTAAAAAATAAACCTCATTCGAAAAAGAGTCTGGTAGGGCTGAAAAGTCGTGAGAGAGCGATATTATAGCAGTGTTGATAATACAGGGTAAAAGAAGTTAAGCAATTGAACCTGTTGATTATTATTGAAATGGAATAATGGCGATATAATGTCAGAAAATATTTGACTATTTGAATCTCGAATTTTCCAACTTATACTATTCTGGGAGGTTCATTCAATATGAAATTTAACAAGCATTTATAAAATTTTGCAGTCAAGTTTGCTGTGATATTTGACAGTTGATATTTACAAATTGTTATCACAATTTGTAGTACTTTCAAAATTCTACAGCCTTCTTGAGATCGCAATCTGAATGCTAGTAATTTTCAATCTATCGCCTTACACTAATATCATTAACGTATTGTTTTAAGAAAAACTAAACCACCTTCGAATGTATTGGGGAAAAAGCATTCTCTTGCTTTATCATAAAACGCTTGATTCGGCAGTGGTGCGCGTATAAAGTTTACTGCAAGGTTTTGTTTCAAAAGGTTATATCTCAGGTTTAGAAACTATAAAACACATGACTAATAAATGTGGAAATTCATGTTGCACTGCATGGTGAGAATCATGGATCTTGTTTGAAAACAAGGCTAACCCTGTAGGTACTTAATATTATAACGTCCGAATCGGGTTGGGTTTTTTATGTGCTTGGTGCAAATGACGCATTTTATTCATAAAATATATGAGATATTCAGTGACAGAATAATAGAAAAAAATTTCGTTCATTTCACGACAAGGAATCGTTTGGAAATAAGGTACTGGTACTCAAACGATTCTTATAATTTTCATTTTATTATCTATCACTGAGTCATCCAAATATCTAGAAGAATTGATGTATTTTTATAGATGTTAAAACCACGAAGATCAACTGGTTTTTTACCTTTGTTGTTGAATTGATATAATTGTGCCCTTATTGATTTCCACATTATATATGCTCAGCCATTTTCGTTTTTCTCCATATGGTTTACGTTAAGTCTTCTCAAATGGGAAAAACGAAAAGTTATGTGCTTATAGATGAAGAGTTAACAAACTACTAATAAAATATATAAACTATATTTTGTACATCTTGAATTAAAAATACTTATACATATGTGTAATAATCTAGAATTTGGCTTGAGTAGCCAATATAACAGCTTGCATAATTAGGTAGTATGGATGATATAATGTGTAACTTAAAGTTCCAGTTTTGTTGGAAGCGAAATTCTTATATTTTCAATACTTTGTATTAACAACCGCGGTTAAATAAATACTAGTCTTGTGTTGTTATTCTGTGTTTTATTGATCGTGTAGTTTCCTATGAATTTTTAACCCCAGGCTTACAACCTGGGGCATTTTTATATTTGAAATTCTGAAAGGTGTTTGTTGATATAAAATAGGAGAATAGAGAATTTTTCGAAGGTCAGCTTTCGAGTAGTTTTTCTTCCAGGATAATTATCGTTGATCTGAATGTGATTCATATTCTGATAGAACAATTCTTTTGGTGATAAGTCTGAGAATTTCATTCGTTTCGGCACAACCGTTGGGTCTTGACGAATTCTCAAGTGAAAAATTACATTTTCGAGATGAAAATCTAAACGAAGAGAGATAGACTTTGGAAATTGCACGCAATAGATTCAGCGTGTTCGAAAACCTATATTTTCATACCACAATTTTAAATATCTGGCCCAGCTTAGGAGAAAATACATTTTTGTTTTTCCACTTTTCATTTTCGAGTTGACTTCGAAGAGCTCTCTGGAGTGCAATTCTCTATTGAATCATCAACTGTTTAATTTTCTAGAATCTTCAAAACAAATTCTGTGCACTCCATATCCTAAGACAGTAATAGAACATCCTGATTTTCAGACAGAGTAGCAAATAGGTCATTTTAGGGGGTCCAACCCCTTGCTCATTTTTGACCCAAAAAATATCGAGATTTTCGAAATCGAGTTTTTGTGCTAGGGTAGAAGCCTAGGCAACGCTGATTATATAACCGGAAATCCCAATTCGATCAGACGAATATAACAGGAGATATCGCAGATTGAAAATTGCCAATTTTGAAAAATGTCATTCCGCCCATTTCCATGATGAAAATCTAAACGGAGGGAGATAAGCTTTCGAAATTGCTCGCAATAGATTCAGCGTGTTCGAAAACCTATATTTTCATACCAAACTTCTCGATATCTAACACTGTTTTCGAGAAAATCGAATTTTTTTTCCACTTTTCAGCAATTACAGGGCTCACCTGACCCACCGCAAACATTTAACTTAAGGGATATTTGACAAAACATTCCTCAAAGTTTCATTACAATGATTCCAATGAGTTCAGAATGTAGAGTCATCATCCTACAGTCCACTCATCTAATCTATTCTATCTAACGGAATGAAAGTTTCATCTCTGTTCATATTTTATTGTAAAATCACAAAGAATAAATCTAAAATCTCATAATAATATATTGAGTTTGATATAGATATAATATGTATTTGAGTACATGATATAGATGTCATCAATTCAACTAAAATTAATATTGAATTCTTCTAAACACAACATTATCAAATGAACTGGCCGTTCACTCTTTCCGTTTTCTTTTATTCTAAATACTTACAGTTGGCACCTGAAGTTGATATGGAAAATTTTCCAAACAGAATAACTAGATCTTTTTTCTATTATGTATATCACAGAATAAAATAAACAGTGAAAAGATCGGATAGATTCACATTTTCCAGAAATTAAAATATTTCATTAAATCATCTGTACAATAAAACTATGACTTTTTCGAACAATATAGCTTGAAAATGTATCTATTTCATTTTGTGATATTGTGAAACTATAAGACGGCCACCACTAGAACACATTTTCAATCTGTAAATCATCTATAATATAAGGTCTGCGACGTGCAAAAAGAGTTTTAACATTTGTTTATTTTAATAATTCAAATTGTGCCCATAGTTTAAGCTAGTTGATATATTATCCTACATTATTCTAATCAGTTTATCTAATTGAATAGTGAATAAGTAATATGCAGATAGACTAGAAATACACGTAGCTATGCAAGAGTTATACGCCATTTTAAATGCAATTTTTTATAGATATTGTATTCATGATTTGTTTCAAGTTGATCCCACGGTCCGGCAACTGTGCCATAGCGCTTTTTTGCTCATTTTGCGTGTGCCAGTTCACGCTTAGAAATCGATCACATCGCTGAGACACCTTGCAAATAACGATTATGAAATATTCGTCGAAAAAATCGAACAGAATGGTCTTGGTGAAATATTGTAACTTTGTAACTGTGAATTATGCTACATCCCATTTCGAGCCTTTGGCAATGGAGAACACTCCCAATGAAACATCTTCAAAACTTCCCATTTAACGGGCTTCGTTTCAATTTCTCCATTTGGCAACATCGGCTACTGATAACGTAGACAATCAAGGACAACAGACTAGTTACGTTGATTAGATAAACGAAGAGGGCTTCTTGAGAATAGACATCTGTTATTTGGTAAACAAGACATATACCTCCTTCTTTGATAGTTGTATGTTCCCAGGGTAGTTCCAGCTCATTCAGTAGTGTCAGTCCTGTCAATTCAAGGGGCGCTGTTGCCAAGTTGTGTTCGAGAAACGAAGCTATTTAAAATACGAATTGTCAAATTCACTTATGAAACTCACAACCATCGAGTTTTTAAATTACATTTGCAAATTCAGGAGAATTCCCCAATGACCGCAGCTTGACATTTGTCTTGAAAGTCGTTCCCCTTTCCGAATCGTTATTTGCGATGAATCTCAGCATTATCACCCTGAAAAGACTTGAAAAAAAAAAAAGAAAACTCAAAAAATCGAATGAAAAATTTAATCAAAATAGAAGGAGTAGAAAGGAAGCTGAAAATAAAAGAACTAATATAACTAATTACTCATATAGCGATAGAGATAAATAATAAAAGTTGAGTTGCCACATTTGACTAAGGAACAAACGCAGATGCAAGTCATCAAACAGTTGGTAATGAACATGAGTAACATTTATAAAAAAATACTATCACCACCTAATTTGTTCCTTGCGAATGGGAGCTGCTTTGAATGGGAAAAAAGAAAAGAAATAAAGGACGAGTACGACTGGGATATCATTATGAAAGACACCTTGTGCGCATAATAAAATGACAAATTATTTCTAAAAAAATAGATCTTCGAAACACATTTACAATTACATGATTTTATCATAGATATTGACTTCGAGATTTAGCAAAATGCCTGCAATCCTTGTGCTGCGCATATTGTTTCAATAATTCTAATATGAGATTCCGAAAAAAGTCAGATCACGCTTCCTCTTTCAGCAATTTGCAAAAGTATGATTTTATGATTGTCAGAGTATAGTAGTATATAGATAGAGAAATATATATTAATTACATAATTATTGTATAAGGGTGATCGAAGTCGCATAACGGATTCATTTATTAGGTACTTGTTTCTTTTTCTAGTTTAAATATCAATTAATATTTCAAAAATATATATTTATTTTCTTTTTCTTCACACCAACGATATAAATTCGATTCATATTACAGGCCGTATTTAACACTTCAAGAATTTAGAGAAGTAGCCAGCAACTACGAGTTCTTTCGCAATAAACGAGTTCAGAAACGTTTTTCACCCTTGTAATAACTCGAAAAAACTTATATGGTGTTTTCAAGGAAAATATTGCATTACTTGAGAACAGTTTTTTCTCATTTTGCTCTAACATTTATGGTTTAGCCACAGAGAACTATCATTCTTCTGTAGTTCTGTGACGAAACTGTCAATGTCAGGAACAAAATAATCCCAAATAACCTCAAAAAACTTTGAAAACGTTTTTATACCCCTATGCGTTTCAACCATCAGGTTTCCACACTCGTTCAATTTTCGAAAGTGCCACTTTACCGCACTTGTGTGCGAGAAAGTGAATTTTTGCTCTGCTATTGGCGAAATGACTTTTTCCAGCACTAGTGCGGAAAGTGGCACTTTCGAAACTTGAATGAATGAAGGGAAATGGAGAAAAAGAGTCGCAGAAAAAAGTATTCCCAACTCATGCATGAAGCGTCTTCGCCTCGGTTGGTCAACGATCTCGCTCGGAAAATATGACTTTTCCGCACTCTTTTCAATTTCGACACTGTCACATTCCCTGACTAGTGCTGATGAGTGAATTTCTCCCTTGCTCTTGGCGGAAAGATACCTTTTTGTCATTGGCGGAAAGTAATGCTTTCACGCACTAGCGCGGAAAAGTGATATTTTGGAAACTGAAGTGGGCGACGGAATACGGAGAACAAAAGGTCGTAGAAAAAATCGTCCCCTAACCTATAAGTGAAGTATCTTTCCCACACTCGATTCGTTCGATCGACGGCTGTCGCGTGAGGGAAATTTTCATTTCCCACGCACGTCAGGAAAATACCTATTTCATTGTAACTTGTTTTCGAGTATTCTCAAGGTTGTCGGATGTTTCTAAACTCGTCCATTTCAGTTCAGTAGAAATGAACAGGGCCGAGAGGCGAAAATTCATTTTTCTACTTCTGCGCTTTTGTTCTTTCCCGCACTAGCGCGGAAAAGTGATATTTCAGAAACTGGTTGAAGATGAACGCAGAGAACAGTTATTTTCTCAACAAGTGCAGTAAAGATACTTTACGCTGGAGTTGTTAAAATAATTCTGCTTTTCCTTCATAATTTTCAGCTTTAGAAATATCATTTTCCCGCACTAGTGTGGGAGCCAATACCCGGGGAGAAATTCACATTCACGCACTAGTGCGAGAAAGTGACACTTTCGAAAACTGACACGAAAGGTATAACGTCCAAGGGTGTAGAAAAATTAATGTTCCCAACTCACGCGTAAAGTGTCTTTTCTGCACTTGTTAGGAAAATAACTATTATGCGTTTATCTCGATCCCGGTTGGCGGAAACCCTCGACTCGGCCCTGGAAATGAATTTACAGCTTCAGACCGATCACGTCCCCCTATCAATCCCCACAAAGTCGATATAAGAATCGGAAAAATAGACTCAAGTCAGCGGGAAAGGAACGAAGACTTAACATGTGCATATGTTGATGCGCAAGTTTAAAAATGGCGTTATGCGACTCCGAGACCGTCCTACGTGTGAAGGTGTGCAACATCGAGAACCGTTTGACGTTGCCCCGAAATGAAAACAAGAGAATAATACGTGAGAGATGAGTCACTCCCAGACAATATGAGATGAGGGAATCGTCCATATTTCTAGGGTACACAGCTACACCCTGTCGTTATCCTAGACTAATCACTGGCTATAGGTCTATCAAATACACTAACTTACAGTATTAATTTCTTCTTCCGCCACTTCTAACAATACTAACCATATATAATACTATATAACAGGTACGTCCATGCCGCAGGAGGAACTGATTTCGCTTAACGTATATGTATAACAGCCTGCGTTCAATTTAAATTCAACCGAGCGAGAAAAAAGAGTTGAAGAGAGACGAAAGTTTCACTGGGACCATTTCCCCCTGCGCGAGCCATGAGCGACCTTTACATATGTGCCTTTAATATAACATTCAGTTATAACACTTCCTATAAACTTACAAAAAATAACATTGTGGCGAGTTGATCCGTAATATTTAATTTTCAACGTTCCTTAAATATTAAAGCCATCCAATAAAGAATACTGAACGCAATGCGAAGAAATTCGAGAGGGCGACATCTTCGAGATGTCGAAAATCATTTTTCACTAAAACTATTCCTAGGGAAAAAAGTCAAAATTGCTTAAAATATAATAATAACATACAAAAAAATACCAATACAAACTGATCGTCGAATTTGATACTGAAAACAAATCTGTCAAACAGTCTGAACATAATTACACTAACAATAATTATTAAAAAATAAATAAGCGCGTATGACATATTTTTAGCTACCACAAATACGCCCTCTTTCCGTCAACAGGAAGCCGGGCATGGAATGAATACTGTATAGCTGATTAACGGCATTATATGCTCGACTTGGAAAACGACACCCTCAGGTGATTCGACTCTGATAACTGGTAGTTGTGCATTTTTATCAATGCTATCACGGCCTCCTCCATACTGGGCAGTTGAATCAACGCCATCTTCTTATCTTTGCTGAAAACGAAACGGAACAATTTCAATCCACTTGGCCGATGGAAATCCATGAAACAAACTAGAAATTAATTTACATGATTTTCACTCAAATCGTCTGAAAACTGTCAAAGTTGGCTTTCGAAGTACTCAGAGCGACACAACTCACACCCCGACGAAAAATTCGCGAGGGTCGAACGCCCGGGCGTATCTGTGAACATTGGCGTATCCACCAGTAGTATAGGCCTATCCCAGTATACCAGAAATGTAACAGTAAGTCGCAAAGAGTAACCAAAAATGTCGCATTGATGCGCTTCTTTGAGAATTTTGATTGATTTACTTGAGATTTCACATCGTGGACATTAACATCCACATATTGTTAAGTTTGCGAATTAATAAACTTCACTTTTCTAGTGGTTGCATATAACATTATATAGAAATCATGAAAAGGATCACGCCTAAACAGTGTAGCAATGAATACAATAATAAGAATTAATTCAGATGCATACCACCGGCTGATATGAATATCAACAAGTGTTACGATCTGAATTGAACTAGCCTTTGTCACTCGTCAGGGCCCTGAGGATAGTACTCAGTAGCGCTTGCCAGTAGTGAATAAGGGTCCATCAATTCCAAACGTTTTCCATCGGAGAAGAAGCTATATTGCTCTGACGAGGTCAAATGAGACCGAAACCATAGTCAGCATCTGCTTTTCTTCGATGGAACATACTTCATTTAGGGCCCTGACGATGACAAATTGGATGGTTCAAGTCAGATCGTAACACTTGTTGATATTCATTCAGCTGGTGGTAAACATCTGAATTAATTCTTATTATTATGCGACTTCTCTCTGATGTTTTGATATTTTTCATATTCAAATATTGAATCTGTGTTATTTTTGAAACATGGATTGATGTATTGTCAATAAATTTCCATGAACTCTACCCAGCGAATTCTCTAAGAAAAACCTTCAGTAACCGTCTGAAATGTTCTATTTATCAACACGTGGTTTCGAGGTTAACTCATAACCAAAATTCCGCGCTGCAAAACGTGGTGTGACTCTTCGTGTTTTGAGAAATATTTATTCAACAGAGCTGTTCTATTATTGAATTTCGTTTTAGATGAGTGTAACTAGGCGGCTGATTAATTAATGAACCGTAGCGAGTATTCTGATAATCAAATCAGATATTATTGATGATATATTTCAAAAAAATGGCGGATAAAATACAGTATTCGTCGAATGCCTTCATCCACCTGGTGAAAATCATGTAATCCAGTTTCTATATTCGAAAAAAAGGAATTGAATTGATTATTGCAATCTGAATATGATTTTTTACTCACGGGAAAAATTTGAAGGCCTTGACCGTGAATCCGTTTTTCGTGAAGGCCTCCTTGATGTCTTCTTCATTGACTGTCGCGGGTATATTGCTGAGGTGCAACGTGGCGGATGGGGGGTATATGTTCTGGTAGTTTTTGGATCCGGGTTTCTTGAACCTGTGCAGAGGGCTCTGCGTGTAATCTTTCGTCAGACCGGCGTCCGGTTGACCCTCTTTGGGCATCTGTACCGACTGATGTTTACTCAACATCACTCTGATATTTTTGCCGAATACTTTGAGTTTATCCATGTGCGTAATGGCTGAAAAAAAGGACATTGAAAATCATCCAAATTCACCAAAAAAAAAATCGATATTTACCTAAATGTGCTTGGTGTGGTTCCGCCAACTGAACTAAAGCTGAATCCTTCTTATTATAAAGAATTTTCACCCTTTGCACGTCACCATAGACGCCTGGGAAACAAGGGAAAACGAGAAATTAATCATTATCCACATTAAAAAGTTTGTCGAATAATTTAAACTAACAATACTAACATTTAAATCGAACATATATAAAGAAAATAGAAAAGACAAGTCTGGAACGAAGATTTCGAATTTACAGTCGTCGGCTAAAGTGACAAACAAGAAACACATGCATTTCGGAAGTCGAGGAAATTTAGAAAATAAATAGTTTTTCGAAAACAGACCTACGACAACAGAAAAATTACGATAATATATTATTTTAACCACGTATTGAAGCACTAAGCCTAATTCAATGAAATCAATCAAAAAAATTACTTCAAATGGAAATGTTTGAATCGAAAAGTGGAAGTAAATGCCTAGTCTAAGAACCCACTTTATCCAAGGATTCTAAAAAAAATCGAATAAAATTTCGAAATCATTACTGATAGGTAGATACCAGATAAAATGGGCTTCAAAACTCTGTTATTTTAATTCTTGAAACGAAGTTGTTGCAGTATCGAGTTATTTGAAGAAAGAAGAACGAGTAAGCTTAAAATTGAAATGGAAAAAATTAGAATAAAAATGATGCATTATTATATCGGATCGGAAGATGAACTTTTTTGTTATTGTAGATTAAAAGAACAGAGTTTCCATAACGACTGATTAATTTAAGTGTGAAAACATACCAAATAGTGTAAAGAGAGCGTCAGGCGTGACCATCTACGAAAGAAGATAGAAGATGTAGTAGGATGTAACGTGGCACAAAAAGGTAGCGTTTTTGCCACCGGAGGGGCAGCAAATGTAAAAAAAGAAAAAACAGCATTAGATCGTATGTAGGTAATCAATGTACATGGTTCAAACACACGCTTCTTATTAGTTCTAAACATGTGGACCAGTGGAACCAGCAAAAAAAATTCGGTTCATATTTTGATACATCAGATGAAAGAAAAATGCACAGTTTCATTGGACCCATGTTGAATTTTCAGCTTTCATTTTCGTGCTTTGAATCGAGATGAATCTCTGCACTAGCTGTTGAGAAAATCAAACCACTCACAAATTAAACTAAGAAATGATTTGTTGAATTATATCATTATGTATTATTATTTTATATGCTTTTCTGAAATGTGAGAATTGATACAAATTTTGATAATCTGTCCACTTGTTATTTGAATGGTACCTATAGGAATTATGCTTTATGTATGAATCATTTGAACTTTTTCACGAAACTTTATACTATTTTTCGATTAAGTGAAAAATATCGTATATTTTCATACGCACAAAAGCTCTGAGCGCACATGTACACAAATTTTCCAGTTAAAACTGGCAATTATAAATAACCCACAGTTCTAACTGACAAGTATATAAATGTATGCCAGTTAGATCTTGCAATTATATGTAATTCCCAGTTAAATTATACATAATTTGACAATTCCTTTGTATAATTGTCAGTTTGAACTGGCGATTATATGTAATTTTCAGTTTGAACTTGCAATTATATGTAATTTCCAGTTTGAACTGGCAATTATATGTAATTTGACAATTACTCCGTCGAATTGTCAGTTTGAACTGGAAATTATCTATAATTTTCAGTTTGAACTGATATATACTTTGTTATCGTCAGTTCTTCATGTAGAATTGTCAGTTCAAACTAAGAATTATATATATAATTGCTAGTCCAAACTGACAGTTATATATAATAACCAATTCAAACTGGCAATTATACAAAATTATATGTAACAATGTATAATTTTCATTCAGAATTGGCAGTTATGTATAATTGCCAATTCAAACTGGAAATTATAATGTTTGTTCGCCCAGCACTTTCGTGCAAACGTACTTTGTTAGGTTGAACACAAAATGAAGGCGAACCTAAAGGAGTTATACGTCCAGAACTAGAGGAAAATATTAAAACTTCCCTAATTTATAATTTTTTTTTTAGATTTCAGTCCCTAGCTCGTTGTCCTGCATTCGACAGCGATCAAACGTTTCAGTAAAATATCCTTCTAGACATTGTGGTGTGTTTGGCGTGTTTTAGAAATGGACAACACAACCTAATCTTCCAATACTCAAAGAAAACACAAATAAGCTTCACAAAAATGACTGCTTAGATGTCGAAGCTACACTACGCCACTGCTTCAGGAAAAATCACTAGACAATCTCTCAATTATCTAAGGCTATATATATGTATATACTATTTTCGAAAAACGAAAGGTACTAACCTCCTCGTTCAGGTTACTAACTAGCAAAACTGTCGCCAACGCGAGTCCAGGGGCGGCCAGACCTCGAAGACCCGGTGCCATCTGACCCAAGGCGAATCCACCCAAGCCAGGCAGGGCACCGGCCACTCCGCCACCGTAGGGCGCCGCCAATGGAGACGCCAAGGTGTGCATGAAGGGACTACTCAATACTCCAGGGGTACCAGCCAAAATGGAGTCTGAAAAAAGGAAAAATCATCAACTATCAACATATCTCAGCGTGTATCCATCGAATGGCCTACAATATTTCCAGATTTAAAACCATTGGATCCCTTCAAACTGGGTTATGAACATGCATCAATCTATCTACACCTACGACATTAAATTATCATCAAATAGACTTACACTCACCTGTCAGTCTTTCTCTGGCCAGTTTAGGCTGAGTGGCTAGGAGCAGGATGTCGGTTCCCAGACCACCGGGTAGGCCGCCGGTTAGTGCCAGTTGGTCGTTCGTGTCTCCCGTAGGTAGGTTCGGATTGGTGTAATCCCTGGACTTGTCGTTGTTGTATTTGACGTTTAATGACGACATTTTCGAGTAGTCGATTCGGAGGGTGCAGCAACTGTTGTAGATGTTTTGGCCGTCGAGAGATTGTTTGGCCGCCTGGGCGGATTGCGTGTCCGGATATTGTATCAGCGCTTGGAATGAATCTGAAAACGACGGTAGATTGTTAGAATGAAAGTCGGCGGCCCGTTTACGCGCCACACTTACTGTTCTTCGTGAATGTCACGATTTTGAGTACTTTTCCAAACCTCTGGAAAATCTGCAAGAGAAAAAAAAATCAGTGAATGGAAAAATGAACAGGAATATTTTCGTTTTTAGGGATATTCGACATCCAATAGCTATTTGTATAAGTCTGACGCGGTTTCAATCATATCATGACCTCGCATTAAATTGGCGATCTCCACTCTTCCATCTATGTCGGAATGTTCAGCGTAGACAGTCAAATGCCAAACTCTTTCGCTGTTTAATGACGCGTTGTCGTTCACGACATTACCCTTTCGTATCAATATTTTCTGATGAAGGGTGTTCCACCCTTTTGATTGCTTGAAGAAGGAAAACTTCTAACCCAGCCATCGCTAATTAAGATATTTCTTTTTTCAATCATTAAACTACATCACTTACCAAGTGTAAAATATCCAAACTGATGGGGTAGATCATATGTTCAATTATGACCCTTAATACTGTGTTAGGACCTCCCTGTATGTCCTGGCCATTGGTTACGGGGGTGGGAGTTGTGTTTACCGAGTTTTGGGTGCCAGTAAGGGCTTGAGCTGCTTGGAGGGCTGCCTGGGCTGAAGCATTCTGCAAAGGAAAAAAAAACCTTTAGTAAAACTGTCGAATTCAAATATTATTTCGATCATTTCAGGAGATGAATGTATCAAGGTAGGTAAATCGGTCTGCCGAATGACGGATTTGGTATTATTAATCATGGGACAATGCTGTGTTAACCTGGAGGATGCATACGACGTGACAACTTTTTGCGGTATACACGGTGCATATATTACATCTGTCGCGTGCCGGTGACGTAGGGAAATTCGACGAAAATCAGAGGGAGAGAGAGAGGGATTGGACGGCGGGTATATTCATATTCCATTTGAGGCATATTCGCGAGATGGAGGGTCTGTTGGGAGATATAAATCGCCCGAGATATAGATTTATTTTTATTACGCTTTTTTTCGCATACGGCAGTTGTAGTGTTTATTATCCCCGACTGCGGCCGGTCTGACACTCGGGATACTTTATGCGTTTCCGTAAAATTGACTGGGAAATATTTGTGGCAGAACGAAGAGCGCAATTATTGGAATGGGAAAACAATTTCATTCTAATGCATTTTTCTCTCGTCTTTCGGTTCAGCTGTTTGTCTATTACCGAATGAGTAAAACAATTTTCTGGCAGATAAACCTTCAACGCGTGAGTTTTTTCGATATAGAAATGAGCTCTGTTGAAAAACGTCTGATTATAGTGGATTTTATGGATAGGGAAAGAAGTTATATGACCTTTTGATGGAACAAGTTTCGAAAAATAATGTACTAACATTATTTTGATCAGTCTGAATGAACTTTGTATTTGGTTAGACAACTGACGACAAATATTCTTGGATACGAAGCCTGTAGCGTTTTATAATTCTGTTCGCTCTCGGATTCACCTGTTATGAAACTGTTTTAAGGCATTTTAATGGCGTTAATGTGTCTTCGAAGATATTTTGTCGGAAAGTAATGCACCAGCAATGAAAAATGTAGAAAACGTATGCAGGGATCGGATGAAGCGGACTGGCGAAGATTTAGATTCATCCCGACGTCCCTATGGGGGCAAAGGGGAATCGACTTCGTCAACTGAAGCTCTCTCCGAACTCCATTAGGATTACGGAGCTAATAGCCCTTTTAAATTCTACTTTCTTATTCGGACACTAGTTTTCCAACAGAATAAACAAACAAAAAACACTCAAAAACCCATTTTCCATTATGACGAAAAGTTTGAAGAGCTCATCTCACCCATTCCCCGGAGGTCTGACGACATCGTATATTCTCGGTTCGGAAAAACTTCATTATTCTCGTTAGCGCTTATATTTTCTTTTTCAATTTTTATTAGGAGGAAAACAGTCCCGTGTTAATTCCGAAGTTTGCCCCGGGACGGCTTTAAAAACAGTAAAAATCTAATTAGGGAATTTGTGTATATACCTTCGCATTTTAATAAGGAACATTCTTCCCGGCAGAAAGTTCGCCGGGACGCGTTCTCGTTCCCTTCCGCGTTTCTTGCGAGAAAAGAGGGTTTGCCGGAAAGCTGACTATCGATTCTCCCCCCACTAATGAAAAAAGTAGATTTATTCGAGTTTCGCAAAGTCGGATAATTTTTTTTTGTTCGAAACTTCTCGACTGAGATAGGTAATGATAACTGATAGAGTTCTCCCGTTTCTTCCATGCCAATTACGGATCTGCCTCACTCAATCATTGCATTCTTTTCGATGTCGAAATCTACATATGCAAAGTTTTTTTTTTCTTGACTTGAAATTTCCTTTAATTCCTTTTACTTATATTTATGCAAGATGATTTTTGTTGAAGAATTTAACATTCTTGTAATTATCTGTTAATTCTTTGGAGAGATACCCATTCCAAACAACTGCATCATATGCATTTCATCTTCGGGTTAATATTTTTGAAATCTACAACTGATGTAACGTATTCAAACTGTAGCCGAAGAAGATAACGAACATTAACTCTCCTCAAGCTATTGCATATTATGATATTATACTGATCTCTTGTATTTTCCATGCAAATAACTGGATTTGCTATGCCTTCAATCAGTTTGTATAAACTTCACTTATGTTCGACACATATTTTCCGAAGAGATTCGACATTGCGATAAAATACGTGATAACAGAAACTTTTACGTAGAACCGTCAACATAGCTTTGATTTAAAACCCAAAAATGTTTTGACAAGCCTCATAATCCCACATTTTCGTACTATACAGAGTGAAATGTGTCAAATTTCCATGGCCAACCGAGTGCTAAAATAAAAGTGAATGGAGTATACTATAACTGGGGTGTTGGTTAAGAAGAATTTGATGATGCTATAATTCTATAATTCGCTATAAACTCTATTCCGGGAGAAACTTTCCAATACGTTCGTTTCGATGAGGGAGAAACAACAAACAACAATTACCGAATCTAAATCTTGTCGTTGCGACAAAACGGATGCACAGAAAAATGTGTTCTCGAATTCCTCCCCAGCAATAGCCGTACGTAACGTACGTACGTATTCATTTCAAAACTGTCGGGTTCGGAAAGTTTCCATTATGTGCGGAAACTTCTTCTTCGGATTCCTAATATCCGAATTTGTCAATCCGTATTTCGAGGAGCGCTATCTCGAGACTCTGCGGCGATAGAAGACGTCAAGAACCTCGGCTATTCATATGGTTTCTTCGGAAATGCATAGGAAAACTATCTATATGAAACTTTCAAGTTGGCGGAGATATTATTCCTCAAAATTGAATCGATATTGATAACCGCGATATGCAAGTGAATCAAGTTTACCTTTACCATTTTTGTTATATCCTCTCTATTGCTGCGGGTTTTGCCCTCACACGTGAAATTAAAAAAAAAAAATCAAAAAAGGGTTTTGTGCTGATGGGGGGGATGCGCCCGCGTTAATGCCCGTAAAATTTGTATCAACCGCATCGTACATTACATGGATTAGCAGATGGTTGGAAAGTGGAAAATGGGGAAAATCAAATGGAGCCGTGAAAGTTTAACGTTTACGCCAGAAGCGCCCTCTTAACTCCCGCGCTATACGTTAACCATCGGTGACATATAATCATTTCGTTCACGTGAAACCGTGATGTAGCCCTTTGAAGATCGATTGATCGTGTTAATGTTATATCACGAGTTTGGACTCGTTTCAGTATCACGTTTTTTTCGTGAGTAAATATTTCGTGCAGTCATTTATTTCTTCAATCTGCATCGATTGCCCGCAGAAGTATATTATGGTGGGGCTGCTCTAAGTAAGGGATGGATTTGAAAAATTTGAACATTGTGTTTTTCATTCGGGAACACAGATAATGTAGGCAGAGTGCAAAAAAACAATTTCAAATCATTTAGATCTGTAAAACGTGACCCCATTTTTTTCTGAATTTTTCGAAGGTCAACTTTCGACACGCGTATCTCCCAGAAAAGTTATCCAAAAAACATATTACAAAAGAGCAACTCTTTGTAGTGATAAATGATAATTTCGACTTGTTAAGTCAGAATTCTGAGTTACGAGTTGTACCAATTATTGGATAAACTCATTTTTAAGGTTTATTTATTTCAAATAAAAAAGTCACGAATATTCAAGAAACACTGGCAATTATTGAAGAGGCACAGGGTTATTTGTAGAAATATCAACCTCCTCTGGAAAGCGCAAGAAGCAAAACTGAAGATGAATTAGGAAATAGACATTATATCGAGTCGAATGGTAGGGAAGAGATATTTCGTTATCCTCGATAACTCTTCAAGTGCATATTCTTGGATGACTTTTTTCCTCAAAAGGAAAAAATATTATGTGTGAGGAATACATAGAGGAATGAAATCTTCGGATACTGAAGGTATCTCAAAATTACGACTTACAAGTCGGAATTCCGACTTGTATCTCAGAATTCCGACTTGTATCTCAAAATTCCGACTTCTGCGTTAACTGTGAGCAACTGTGCTATACCAGTTAATCGAAACGTGGTAGATAGCAATCGACACGTACGAACAAGACCGAATCCCCCCTCTAATTCAATTCTTTCCTGTCGCAACACGACCAACGATTCCAATCAGCCGCGACCGATTACCGCCGTTTTCGATTACCGGCTACCTATACGCGAGCATCAGACGCAGGGGCCCTGTCGGATCCCCGGAGCGGGCCAATAATGCGGGTTTACGCCGCGGTTCCCCGGGCCCCCGACTAATAAACAAAAATATAACCGCATCGGCTTTGTTTCCACTGTAAATATCCATATCCGTGCGCATATGGCGGACTGGATATGAACGTGTACGTACGGGTGAGCGGGTACGTGTGTGTGTGTACGTCGACGTTTGTCCGTCCCCGGTATTGTGTTCCCTGGCGGGCAGCGAATTAGGCCCCGAGCACACTGCGACCCGAGTTATTAATATTGGAATTGCGGGATCGAAGTGCTCGTCGGTACTGGGTCCCCGATTCCGGGAAGCGTAATCATTTATTAATTGTTGCATTACGCCGGGTTGGCTGGAACTCAATAGAAAGGGGATTTTGACGTTTGTTCGGGCGTTATGGATTTTCCTACGTAATTCAATTCATTGGTCGCGCGCGTACAAGGGTTCGATGCGAAACGCTAATTTAGGGCATTTGTGTACCTTCGACCATAATGGAGGGTGTTGTAGAGGCGCTGCAACGAACTGAAGTTCGAGGAAAAAATCCTTCTACAGTATATTGTCTCGGAAATGTGTCGTCCGTTTTCTTCTAGTTGCTATAGTTAGGGTTGTTCGTAGATTGGTTCACAACGGTTGTGAATTGTACAGAGCAAGCGCAAATGGATTTTCGCTATCCTAAAATGGAATTGCGCTTGCTATGTACAGTTCACAACCGTTGCAAACTACTCTACGAACAAACCTATAGTTCTCGAGATCCTCTCAGTAGACAACGAATTTTGCCCAGCCTGTACATACCTCCAGCAAATGTCGCTGTAACTGTTACATTGTCTCGATGACACATGACCGTAGTTACTCCGGGCAATCGCTGACACTTCCCGCTGACGACCGTTTTGTCGGCAAGAATTACCGCCGGAACAAACGATACAAAAGCGTCCCCAATGAAAAACGGTCGTCATAATCGAACCCTTCAACGGGACGGGGGTTAGAATGCTGCGTGTCGTCAAATACAGACGCGACAATGAAGGAATTAATCTTGCGTTTTCTGTCGGTGCGTCGCACGCAACAAAACCCGGAAAGCGAAATGGGCACGTACCCGGGAACAATGGATTCCCCTAGGGCCGTTGTTCGAAAATCGATAGGGGATCAGGTGCGAAGATGGCGAACGTCTTGTCCCTGGCGTGGCTATGAGGAATATCTCGTCGCTTTGAATTCCATACGGAATTTTTTTTTTTTACCGCGTTCAAAGAGTCTAAACAGCATTCGTGGGAAGTCTTCTGCTTTAATTGGGAGAAAAGTGCAGCAAGGATGCTTCGAATGTTTGTGGAAGTTCATGGTGAATCATGTAGGGGATGATTTCGACGTTCAAGAATGGTGAGTTCAACGGTGAGGACAAGCCTCTCTCCGGACAGCCAAAAGACGATGAATAGGGAATACTCCTTCTGACGAGAATGATATATTTTTTATGAAATATCTTTGAAACGTCACATTCTGAAACAACCATTTCAACCGTTTCCCGAAAAAATTATTTTGAGTACTTGAGAATGAAAAATAAAAATGGGTATTTAAAATTTGAAGCTTTTCGTTTCTATTGCACAATTTGGCAATATCGACTGAAATATGCGTTGATAATAAAGGACAACAAATACACTATCTTGATGAGTTAAACAAAGATGGCTGTCTATAAAGTCTGCGACGAACGAGGAAGGTCGTAAAATTTTATGGGATTTTTATGACCGGTTGCTGTTTAGGCTCGCCAGTGAGTACGCGCCTTATGATGGCTGTAAATCAACAGCTGTTATTTTATAAACAAGAACTTTTTATTTTCTAGTAGGCGCTGTTGCCAAATCGTAAGCTAGAAACGAAGCGATTTAACTTTTGAAACCTCATATTTCAAGATTGATTTTGAATAGTTTCCGCGGTGCATTTGAAAAATTCATGAATGAAACTCATAATTATTCAGTTTAAACTTGCATATGCTGTGATAATCCAAATTGAAGAAAAGTTCCCATTGGAGGTACGGCTGGATGTAGATCACAGTCAAACGCAAGGGGCTCTTCCAGAATCATGCGGGCTGACTCAAGAAGCCTTAACATTGAATTCTATAGGAATCATAGTTGAAAGATATAAAGACCATCCTTATTGTCATTTGATACAGGCCTGATAGGTAACTACCAGAGAATTTGAAGAAACTTCATCTGGACGAAGTTGTACAACCAAAGATTGGAGGAAACAGACTATGGTCAACATCTGGGAGCCGTGGAGGAGCCTTTCGATATCTGAGATATTTCCTCTGGACAGGAGTGTGAAAATCTCAAGGCTCAAGCTCCAGTAGGCTCTAACCGAAGCCCCAAAGCAACATACCCCTTTCGGCTTCATTTCAGCAAATCTTCCCGTCCCATCTCGAGGTATTTCTCATTTTTACCAGCGCGAACACGTTTCCTTTGTACGTCTCCCAACGTGCCGTTTATTAAGGTTTGGAAATTATATGAAAATCCGCATACATGAAGAATGGGGCGAGGCAAAAATAATGGAACGGAATGAAATATTCGACACAATATCCTTTCGGTTCCCGTTGGATGGTGGAAGCCCCGTGCGAGAGACCACGGTTCGGTTGCGCCTCCATTAAGCGCCCACGGGAAACATTGGACTTCCGGGAAATAATTACGGGAGCATTAACTTTTCCCTTTTCGTGTTTTCTTCTTTTATTTCGACGTTCCTCCGTCTCGGAGTGTTGGTTGGAAATGCGATCAGCTCCGATATAGCGCTCTTCGAGAATCTATTAATGCTCGGCTCGCACTCAGTTTTCCCGGAAACCCGCAGGACGATATCCTCGAGAAATGGGGGCAAATATGACACTCGCGGGTCGAGGAGCGTCCTTGAGGAATCAGGACAGTTGTGGACTGTCGAAAGATGACACTCTCGTCTTTTTTGGATCACAAAAATTGGAGTTGGCGAAAAATGGTCTATACAGCGTTTTCGGTGAGAATTCACAAGTAAAAAGTAGCGTTTCATGTCTGTGCTGAAGATAACCGACGAAAAATGCATGTCGTTTATAAGATAGGCGAATAAATATCAGCGAAATGCCGAGGAAGTACCGGCGCATTCGCCAATTCGCAACCTCATCTCAGATTTCCATCTTTCCTAATGAAACGGCGCAATCAATCAAAATAATAATTTTCCGACGGTAACTTCGGACGGGAATTATCGCAGGGAGGACCTCCCTTTTTCGGTTCATCAAGACCGCTGATTTTCCGGGGACTCCAAGTCACCCCTCTCTCTCTCTCTCACCCCGGACCCAAGTTCGCAAAGTCCCCCCCCCATCTACCAACCTCCGAAATCCGGGTTCGGAATCTAGGCGAATTAATGCGGAGGAATGATGATTAATTAACATTTTTAATTAAAACCGCCGCTACGTCGGGTCGGATGCCGAAACCGGCGGGAGAAATTGTTAATTTCGATATAATGGATGGGGGCATCGATGAGGGGCAAAAAACGTTTTTGGGAGTTTTCGAATATTTTCGCTGTTTTTTCGCTCGTTCGGTGAATGAATGTCTCGCCGTATTCGTTGATCATTAGCGTTTCGGGTGGAAAATATGCTGGATGAACCCGTATTCGTTGGTCTTCGTACGCTTAATTGGAATGAGATATGTGATCTCGTTATCAGCGAGGGTTATATCGATTACTTGCTTCCTGATTCTCAATCAAGATCGAATGAATTCATCGGAACTCACCCCTCTTATCAAAAATTTGTTGAATTGATTCAGAATCTCGATAATTGTAATGAGATGAGGAAAGTAGTCTTAACATTAGAGTTGTGAGATGTTTTCAGTCGATATTCTTTAGCAGTGGAAAGAACAAGGTTCAACAAGCCCTGAATATTTCCCTAGGTCTATAATACAAAACAGTTCTAGTTTAAATGCATCTTTTTCAATTAATTTTCGAACATTTCAATCCCCTGACAGTATCACTTCATGTTTTCACTCTTTTCAAGCTACCGACAGCTTCATTCGGTCAAACAAGTATCAACACTTTTTTCCCGGTCAATCAACGAGGGAAAACCCGCAAATTCCACAAACCCCGACCTTGTTAGTCGCCGGCAAACAGCAAAAACCAAAGTCGCGAACTTTTCCCGAACAAGATTCCATCAAATCTCCCGTAATTAATTTCCGATGGAAGTCGTAAAGGTAGCGTAAACATATAAGGTTCTCCAAGTTCGCCTTTTACGATTTGTTTGTCGATTTAATTTGGCGTCGTGGGCGCGTTTAGGGTGTTACAATGTGTAATTTTTTATAGGGCTCCGATAGTGCGCGTACTTCGGAACGTAATAAAAGCGATTTTTATCGCGTGTACGCTGATAAAGATTGCGATCGTAAAATTTATTTGTGTGTCGACAGGAGAAACAATTACGAAATTTGAGAGTGGTAAAGATTGGAGTCTTTAGGTTTGATTGGAAATGGAACGACGAATTTTTCGGATGAATTCGATCGGAATTGAAACTTTGTGCTACTCTACTGGCTAGTGCATTGGCCTCTTCCTTTATTACCAAGAAACTAGTAGCCCAGATGAAACTTACATTAGTTCTGAAGAAAACTCCCCAAACCTATCTTAATCTTGTTTTTCAACCACCTAGACACCCCCAGTACATTCTTCCAGTGTTTAGGATGTGTCTGCCTCATAAACACCATGTATACATGGTGTATTTGTAACTTAAACGATTTTATGAAATGGCTCATTTCGATACCAACTAACAGAAAAATACTGGCCATCACAATCTTCTTCTTGTTCGAACCATGCAACAATCGTCGTAAAAATGGGGTGAAATAGGGTAACAATAATAGCACTTTGTCAACATAAGCACGATTCAACAATTTTTTCAAGTGAATTGATGCAGCTAATCAAATAGACTAGCATGTACTGAACCATTCATTGACCAGACGTATTTTTATGTTTTGTTTCATTTTTACGATGCCGGAGACAACTTCCACAGTCCCGTACTCGAAATTTGATGAAATTTTATAGAAAATCTAGGGGTTGTAGTCCAGCCATCATTAATATGATTTCATTCAACTCAATACTGATGAGCAGACCCAAATGTTCCCCCTGTACATAAGAGATTAATATTCCAGCGTATCATCGCCCGAATTTATTTCTGTCGCAGAAAATTTTCGCAGGCGTGACGAGGGTTTTGCACAGCGAGATCTGGCCTAACCCCTCTGAAAGATTAAAAGCGGCGCTTCAGATCATCGTCAACGTCAATTTTACCGGGGGTTATATAGAACGGGCAAGCGAATTAGACGGAATTCGGCATATCCCTCGTTAATAATAATTTGCCCATTGTTTCGGAAAACGTCGGATTAGGGCCCGGCGTCGATGAATCATCCGTCGATAATGCGTTTCAATGAAGACGTCCCGTCGGGGGCCCCAAAGTCCCGGTTTATTCGGTAATTTTTTCGTTGGGGTCGGATTTTTCGTTCGTCGAAAATGTGGACAGGGCGGGGGGTTGACGATATGCCGTAGGGGTTGATTGGACCCCAGCACAGCGCGATATTCAACGAAATATCTGGATAAAATAAAATTCTGCTTCACTGAACCAATCTTTCGAGAAGCATCGCCAAATGTTATGGGCAGAAAAGATTGCAGAAGTTGCTTTTAGTCGGAAACAAAGAAAAGTGTATGAAAGAGACGAAGCGAGGGACGTAGCTGTGTTGGGTCATGTAGCAATAGATCCAACCTTCCGTACTTGGAAGTTTTCCTTTTTATCTTTCACCATGAGGTATAGCAACACCTCTTATAACTATTTAAAATATGGGATGCAGAAGCGGAAAAGTTGTTCCCTTTCGAATCCGAAATTGACGGGTCCGAGCTATTGATTTTCCACATTTTCATATTAGAGCCGGAAAATCAAGGTGTTGAGATTTCATTGGACCACACTGGTACATGGATCTTGGTGTGGTTTTCCCCATAGCTTATACAATTTCTATCGATAATTTGAGCTGTATGAAATGCGATATCTAGTACAGAAATGGCGAAAAGTTTGAAAAGGACCAAAAAGGAATGAAAAGTTCTTGGAATTAATCCTAGATACACGCAATTTAGTTCGAATAGTAGGAGAAAGATACTGCCTGTTGTCAAGAGGAGTTTATAACACGGTACTTTCTAGCCATCCGTAGGTATAAAGCGTAAAGGCGGAAAGACTACCAGAATTTGGGGTGCTACCGGAACACTTGAACGATAAGTACCTAGAAGTCACGAATATTACTATAGTTTCCACTTTCGTCGAAAAGATGGCAGGATACAAATTGTAGCCAATGGCGAGACTTTTCGAGAAATTCTGTCTTGTGGAAATTCATAGAAAAGGTAACTGCACCTATGAAAGTTAATAACATGAATGAATATTTATTTTTCAATAGGAAAATTTTTTTTTCGTTTGACGAATAAAAAATTTCTGACTTTCCGTGGTGACCAAATGATTGAATTGACTTATAATGAGAAGCCCATATAAATTAGTGGTTTCTGACGTAAGATATTCATTCCCCCTTTTTTAACTGAACCCCTTAATGAAAAGATTCGTTTGCGTCGCCACGTCTCGACGTCCGTTTCCGCACGTCGGCCGTCTAAAGTAGACCGTGTCAATTTTCCGAGCCGACGCCCGTGCAAGCCACGCATCATTAGCCCGGGGAATCCCCCAATTAACGTCCGTTCCGGGCGCCCCGCAACGCTGTGACGCCCGCCACGTCAAAGAACCGTCGTCGCCCCGAACAATGGGTACGTTCCGGACTCTGCTGAGGCCGATGTGACGCCGAAGACGCGGGTTTTCTGCAAACGAGGCGAATCTGTCAGGATTTCGCGGGGTGGAACAACGCGCAGGGACGGATCCGGGGATATTTCATGAGCAGATCGTCCCCCTTCTCCCTATTTTCTATGGTTTTCGTATTTTTGAATGTTAAAAATCGAATTGAGTTGGATCCCGTTTGCCCCCAGGTGGCGCTGGGGTTTATTTAAGCACCGTACCAATTTTCGTCGAGGAGGGTGTTGTGTTGATCTCACGAGGTCATTGAGACCGAAACTGTGGTCGAGCATCTATACTTCCTCGACGGAATGGCCTTTCTGTTGATTCTTCCAGTGATAGTGGATTTAGATTGTTAGATTGTGAATTTTTATCAGAATTATCTTTATGTTTATCTCCTTTGGTGTTGGTGAATGTCCGTTATTACGTTCTAACTCAAAACCTCGTTTTGTTTCCAAGTTTCCGGAAAAACACTGTTCAGATTATGCCCTGAACACATATTGCGTTCGAAACGAGCCGAAAATCAGATATTTCGCAGCGTTAAAAGCTATTCCGTGTGCACTTACCCCATTTTCCGATGCGAAATGATGGGAAACTGCCCGACAAAGGGATTAAAACGGTAAATATTCCGAAAACAAATCAATTATCTTCACGCATTGATTACCAGAAGCAGCGTTTCGTAAAAATGAATTTCATCCGATAATATTCCTAATGGATCGAATATAATTCATTATATCGACGATTTCATCGGCGTCCGGTGAGCGAATTCGAATGGATCAAATACGGGTACGATGCAAATTCAATTTTGGCCTATCGGTGGAAAACCGAAACGGTTATAATTTTGTTTATAATGGCGTGAAAAGCTTCTCTGTCCGTTGTTCCATTCGACCGTTTTTTGGAATATTTATTTTGGAGATTCAATGTTCATATCAGTATTTTAAACATTTGAATATAGGCGAAGTGGTCAAATATATATATGCTCCATTCACATTTATTTTAGCAGTCAGTTGGCCATGAAATCATTTTCGCAAGTTTTCGTACGGAGTAAGGTTGGCATTCATGAAATGTTGTTAATGTCATAACGCCGTTGCCCAACTAATATCAATTTTTATTACGAAAATGCCGAGAGTGATTGAAAAAAGAGACAGGATTTTAGCAAGTGCTATTTAGAATTCAGGTCCGCTCATTCAAATAGTTATACCCTGATATTCTTAAATCCACAATACGTCAGACGGTAGCGAACATATTCAATGTAAGAGAATCAGAAAGATTGTGAATGAAGAGGATGACAAAGCATATCCTTCTATTGGGAGCCCCAAAAAGGGGGGGCCTTTGAGAATTTTATGTTTCAGTGAATTCATGCGAAAACTTTACTACAGGATTTTCCATGAATATTATCGTAGAATAAGTTCCCGAAAATTGATTTTTCTATTTTTCATTTGACTTGTCCTATACGTTGTAAATGTCTTAAGGTACCAATAAATACCTAATTATTATTATTATATCAATGTATTAAGATGAATAGCCACAAATACGCGCAAGTTGTTCTGTTAATTAATTATTCATGTGAAATGTGAAAAGGTGAAGTTCATCTTGACTTGAAACTTTAATTCCTTTTAGTTATTATTGATGCAAGATGATTTTTGTTGAAGAATTCAACATTCTTGTAATTATCTGTTAATTCTTTGAGGAGATACCCATTCCCAACCACTGAATCATATGCATTTAAGCTTCGGGTTAATATTTTTGAAATCTACAACTGATATAACGTATTCAAACTTTAGCCAAAGAAGATAACGAACATTAACTCTCCTCAAGCTAGTGCATATTATGATATTATACTGATCTCTTGTATTTTCCATGCAAATAACTGGATTTGGTATGCCTTCAATCAGTTTGTATAAACTTCAATTATGTTCGTCACATATTTTCCGAATAGATTCGATATTGTGATAAAATACGTAATAACAGAAACTTTTACGTAGAACGGGCAACATAGCGTTGATTTAAAACCCAAAAATATATTGACAACCTTCATAACCCCACATTTTCGTACTATACAGAGTGAAATGTGTCAAACTTCCACGGTCAACCGAGTGCTAAAATAAAAGTGTATGGAGTATATGCATATGTATTATAGACAAAAAATGACTAATGCGGCCCTGTGCATGTGCGTTACGTGGCGGACAATTATCCCGAATGGCTCTTCCTTAGAAGCGCGCGACATCGGGAAAATAGAGGGAAAAGAAAGCCCGCCTCTCCTGCTGTTTTGAATAAAAATAAACGATCGCTGCGCGGGACTTTTCCGTTTCTTATTTACGATGAGTAATGACTTCTCCAAGTTAACAATTTTTCCTCGCTTCCCGAAAAAGACGAGGCCCGGATTCGATACGCGACTAGCTTTTCCCACGACGACAATGGGAGAAACGGGATTTTTCCTGACGGGACAAATTGACGGATGCGACGTCATAGTAGGCGAGCGAGAAAAATGCGGATTGGGATTTTCTGAGGGGATTCGCGTTCCGTATTCGTAATGTATGTGGATGATGAAATTTCGAAAATAGAAGAATCTGCTCAGATACCGATGAGTCAGATGGATAAAGTGGAATTCCAAAAAATATTCTTGATATTTTCGAACAAGTCAAAACGTGAACAGCTCTTCTAATGCATTTTTGTCTAACGTAAAAACCAATAAACGTTGGCATTTATCTATAACTATATTCCGAAATTCATTTCATTTGATGAAAACGTTTTTTTTCATGGGTTTTCAACAGCCTGCATCTTTTAGACAGAGCCGACTCGGAAAAAAAAAATGGTATGAAAAAAAAATGTGTTTCTTTAGACCTCAAGAATCTACTGTTAAAATATTTTCACGAGTCAAAGACTCACCCTGCATAGGCACTGGAACATTTCCGCATCCCATATAATCATGACCGATGCCTTTGGAACATAAACGTGCAAACATCGGAGATCACACATAAAGTTCCATTAGCGAGAGCATAAAGGAAACGTACGTTATACGTTCGGTCGTTTGCTTGATTTTGATTATTCATGACCTCGGGCGATTTGCTGCATCCGTATTGGATTTCTAACGTTCCGTTCAAGGAGCGTGATGTGAATTATTATCGATGTCCTATATTCAAAATAGAACATGCAACATTTAGAACATCGGGGATGGGATACGGCATATAATGGAGCTCCGGGCATAAATGTAATTCGAGTGTATGCGAGGTCTGGTCATTTCGGTATATTATTATTTTATGAGGCCAGTTAATTTGAAAGTTTCCTCATGCATGTGATACACTTTACAGATGAACTCGGGGAATGGGTCTAATTATTTTTGTTGCTTATTGTTTCTAGAACTGTTGTCCAATGGATTAGCAATCATCAATAGTAGTTATCACTCGAGTAGTTTGATGATAATTTATCTTCACATTATTAAATTTAACGAATCTCCGAAGCTTACAGATCATGCCTCCAGAATCATATATTATAAGGTTGAATCATTCCACTAAAAAGTCGTGAAAAAATATAGACGACATTCAAAGTTGCGCATTCACCAATTTGCAACTGCAAATGTGCATTTGGCGAAATGTTACGTTAGTTTTAAGTAACAAAAACTGCACTGGACCAACGACTAGTGCTTTTCTCTTATTTAGAATGAAACAATAATGAATATATAGACAATTTCAGCGAAATATCTCCTAAAACATTAGATAAGTTCTCATTCTTGGCAAACCATATCTCAGAAAGAGTTGAAATTTCACGTGAACAAAAGATTCTTGATGAAAAGATCGAGTGCTTGCTGGATAATTATTTGGACTGTTACTGTCATCTTCTTGGTTTCATTTCACAATGAATCGTCCGGCGAATACTAAAGTCTGAAGTTTTAGAACGCAGCAAATAAAATAAACAGAGAATTTCGATGCCAAAAAATTCCCCAATTTCTCTACTCTCGTCGACGCAAACGAATAAATTGATCGGATTTTCCGTGCCATCCGACGTGAACACCGCGACGTCTCCATGGAAATGATCCGTCGCAAAAGGAGTCTTAGTCGCGTCTCGTAAAAAAGAAAATCACATTCTCCAGTGCCAACAAGTGTAACGTCTTCTTTGATTAAAAATCGCAGCCGACTTCATTTCTTTCCCGTGTCGGGCGCCGCGATGCGTTGGCGCGCGCTAGAGAAAACAGGGATGAAGTCGCTTCTTCCCCGATGCCGGGCCGGGGCGTCGGGACGGCTTTTTTACGGAACTTTCGCACGCCACCTGTTCCTCCCGAGCACACTCAACTGGTCTTCTCTCGACAGTGTCACTGCAAAACGAAAGGATAAGAACGCAGAGACAGGATAAAAAGGAAAGGAAAATTAAAACTGCAGAATGATTCATTCGAAGACCATATTAATTATTTTCGCCATAAGAGAAGATCCTAGAATAATGAAAGATTATGACCTTATGCATCGATCGTGGATAAAATGAACAAATGACTCACAAAAAGCATATTTCATTACTGATGAATATGGTGTTTTGTTCCAATATATGTATGCGAATTGTTTTCATAACTTTTATAACATAAAAATGGTTGATCACACGACTAAGGAGCCAACATAGGCATTACCTAATCAACGAACGAATTTGAGATAATACTGGCGTTGAAAATTGAACGATGCCCTTCCGACCTTGCTCTTGTCTACGCTACTTACTATTTCAAATATCAAGGGAATCGTACTTGGATAACAGCTGATTGACCGACGCAGCAGCCCCACTCTGGAACTGTCCCGACTCTCAGATTATTCGAAATTGGAAATTGCTCCACTTGATTTTCCCAAGTGAACGCCGATTCTTGTTGAATTGTTTCAGTTAATCTCATTTAATGATTCTCTTTGAAGCCTTCTCCTTCAATTTTGTTGTTAACTAGTTCTACAAAAAATGGTAATTGTGTTTTCAGTCTCAGAATTATTAATTACTCCATTTCCATGTCATTTTCATGCTTTCATTATGTATAAGATGTATTCAAGTGTAAGATCATGAAGAATCTACAAACAGGTAACAGGTAACAGTTCACAACAGTAATTTGACAAAATCCTGGATTTAGTTTCCACTCTCCCCCCTTTATGTGCATTTGAGAGTATATTTCGATAATTCGATATACTTTCAACTCAGAAACGAAACGTTTATCAGTTCGTATACCTGGTTCAAGTTCAAAGGTCTGTTTAGATTCAAGACAAAGCCAACCGGTAACTCGAAAACCCCGTACCTCATCAAATCCCCAACCTCCATGTACCCTTAATGCAGGAACAACAACAATTCTCATCCTAAGGCGGTTTTACCATTATCCATTTCGCATGAAACCCACCAGCATATCCGATATAACGTAAATGTACGAATGGTTCCGATGTCTTTGCGATAACCCACCTTCATATCCATCCACATATACGGTGGGATACACACACACACACACACTCAATAATAATACAGACTACGCTCGCATAGATACACTTCGATTTCGAACTTAACGCCACTTAATTATTAACAATGTGGGCTGGGGGAGCGAGGGCTTATTGGAGTAGTTTGTATAATGCGAGCAGATAGGGGTTGTTGTTTGGACGGAAAGCCCAAGACCGAGCTGTTGCAACGTTCTCGAAGTTTGGGAATTGTTGGGCGCATTCGGTCATTCTAACGTTACACAAAGGGTCATGTTCATTATTGAAACTGTAAAGAGTCCGCGGGCCCTATCCGACGAGCACGTGCCTCCGGGACCCGGGACCGCAGCAGCGATAAAAAGGACGAAAGGGTTCGCCTAAGGTCCAAATTGAATCTGCCGAAATATTCGGATTTGTCTTGTGGGGGAAATCCGATTTGGTCCGAGAGAGTGATAAGGGGATTAATGGTGGAAAGTTTTCCAGTTTTATTTGAATGATGAATTTTTAAAATATGCCAAATATTCAACATTATGCACAGCATTGGATCTCCTAAAAAGAGTCTAACCCTCAAGCACGTGCAGACAAAATTACGTCAATTTACTGCCCTTGCCTGCTAGATCCCCCGATATTTCAACTATAGAACACGTCTGGAAAATTATGAAAAGAAGATTTCCTTTCACCCCATCCACCATAGACCTTAGCGGCACTTTGACATGAGGTAAAAGCTGCCTGCGATGAGATACCTCGAAGCGACCATTTGCTAGGCCACTAAAACGTTGGTTTGACAGCTGGACGTCAACGTCACAAGAAAGCACATGACAGAGTTGACAGGACTCCATCCTAATTGAAGAAAACGAAAATAATTCAAGGGAAAATCGACCCACACGTGTTCCTGAGTGCATAAAACATCCTGTAAGTCCACGTGGACATTAATTTTTTTCCTAGGGTTGATTTTTTCACTTACCAGTTTGAAATGCTTCTGTAAATACTCTGATCTCAAGTGATTCAATAAAAAAAATGACCTCAGTACTAAAACCCCTCTAAAACACCGTGAATCCCCCCGAAACTCGACAACTATTTATCGGATCTCGCCGGCAAGTTAACTTTCTCCGGAGCGCCATTAATTTGCGGGATGAAGTTCGACGCCCTGCGCGAGATGCGTCATCCAGGAATCCTCGGATCGGCCTCATAAGCGGATGATCACATATCGAATCGCCCCGGAGTTGGGGCGAAGTTTGGACGACTTAGGGAAGTTTCCGCCGCCCCTATGATTATAAGCGATAACGGGAAATTTGGCCGTGTTGCGCGGATCGGAGTCGGCCGTCCAATATGGGGGGTTGTTTCGATCTGCGGTTCCGCACGTTACTCGAATTACGAGAATACGAAGGTTACTGTAGTGTTCAACGGTGAAAATAACACGTCAATTTGGACATGAGAAAAATGGCTGCAAAATGGATCCCCAAATGTTTGAATGTTGATCAAAAGCGTGCAAGGGTGGAAGCATCGCGTTCGATCTGTGCTCGATTTGAACACGATGTAGACTTCCTAAACCGAATTGTTACCATGGATGAGACTTGGGTACATTTCTACGATCCAAAAACAAAGCAACAATCGATGGAATGGCGACACTCTGGTTCCCCAAGACCTAAGAAGTTTCGGGTCCAAAAATCTTCTGGAAAAGTTCTTGCTTCAGTTTTTTGGGATTGCCATCGAGTGATCACGATTGATCTTTTGAATAAGGGTAGAACAATAACCGGAGATGACTATTCGACATTACTGACCACTCTACGGGAAAGAATCAAAGAGAAAAGACGCGGAAAACTCTCCAAAGGTGCTTTGATTTTGCTCAACAACGCCCGTGCACGCAAATCTCATGCTGCCATGCAAAAAATTCGTGATTTAGGATTTGGATTACTAGAACACCCCCCCTCATTCTCCAGATTCGGCTCTAGAGACGTTGCAGGTTCGGTGTAATAAATGTATCTAATCAAGAGGAGAATATGTCGAGTAATAAAATATTTTGACATTGAAATTTTGTTTGGTTCTATAGTAGGCCAAGAATTTTTCAATATATCCTCGTAGAAAATATGTTAAACTTAGTCCTGGATAAATGCCGGAGAGGAAACCGATTCGGTCGTCCGCTAGATGGCGCTGACACATCAAAACGGCGGTCCACACGTCCCTCTCGGCGAGACAACGCAATTTCTCCTCCAACAATCGACGGAATAAGAGTCGAATTCACGACGTATCGGCCCTAGACCGTTCAGGAATGGGCACAAAAGTACCTCCATCCGTTTCGGCCATTTTCAACGCTTTTCACGGACAAAGAACCCGCACCGAAATCCGTACAGGCTCGACAAAAAAAGCCGGCGCCGAATTACGTTCGTTAACGTCGAGGCCCTTCGATTGTTCCACGTCGTCGTGATCGAGATAGCCACGCATCTCGGACGAAAAGGGACGTCGGCGAAAAAGGGCCGGAGATTGCCTCGAAATGATGATGATGATGACGATAATTATTATGGCGGTAGGATCGAACTTGTCCGCCTCGCGAAATTGCGAATTAGCCGTAGGAACGAGGGCGCATTTAGATAATTGGCGTTCGCGTACGTTGCCGTCGCCATTGTTATCTAAACAAAAGAAATCCGCCGACGAAAATGTTATTGTTGGCGGGTTGGCATCAGACGTGGCGGTGGGTGAGTGTGGGGCTGCGCGGCGATATGGGCGCGTGTGGTAGATCGAAGCCATCGGCACAATGGTCTCTGTGTATACCGGGCCGACCGACTATACGCGATACGAAATCTACAGGCCTCTTTGACGGGGCTCCAACTGCCGGTTTTGCAGCCATTGTTCGATCGACGTCACGTGAATCCTATCTAGGACGCGGCTTGGTTGAGTCGTTATCGTGTCGGATGGCTGTGGGAAAAAGAATGACGCGAAACCGCCTGAGATAAGAATCGGGACCGAAACAGTACAAGCATAGAATGGAGCTCATCGTCCTAAAGTAGATGACATGAATCTGCGAACTCAACTCCTAATGAACCCTTTCCAAAACTAATTTCTATGAAAAAGTTCAAAAATTATTACTCATCAAACGCTCCCGAATGCTTTACTGGAAATAGTTTCAAAGTTGCGTATCAGTTTGCGAGCGGAACTGTTTATGACCTGTTTCTATACCGTTTCATGAAAATATTTCAGAAGTTACACATCCGTTCTCTAGAAAAAGTGCCAAAAATGCTTTTCAGTGTGCCTGCCGAACTGATTAAAAACCGTTCCTACACCGTTCCATGAAAAAATTTCAGAAATTAGGTATACATTAACTCATGTTATGAAAAAGTTTGAAAATCAGTACTTATCAAACGCTTCCGAACGCTTTTCTGGAAATAGTTTCGAAGTTCCGTATCAGTTTGCGACCCAAACTGTTTATGAACAGTTTCCATACCGTTTCATGACAATAGTTTAGAAGTTACACATCCTTTCTCTAGAAAAAGTGCCAAAAATGCTTTTCAATGTGTCTGCCGAACTGATTAAAAGCCGTTCATAAGCCGTTCCATGAAAAAATTTCAGAAATTAAGTATATATTAACTCACGCTTCGAACAGTTCGTGAACCGCTTTTTAACCGTTCTCCGCTAATTGATTCGATGTTGCATATCAGTTTACGAGCTGAACTGTTAACGAACCGTTTCAAAACCGTTTAGAAATTACAAACCAAATAGCGATTTCCTGATCTTTTCAAATTAAAAATGAAGAAAAGCGAAACATAAAAACTGAAAATATGTATATATTTCAATGACTTTTTAGCGTGCAGCACAAATTTCGATCAATAGAATTCCAAATATTACAGAGTCTAGTGGCTAAGTGTGTCTAGTGATAAGGATCCTTGATCTGGAGGTTGCACATCTTCCTCTTGAAGCGAAAAAGTGAAATTTTGATGGATTTCAAAGGTCCACCGCTTGAAATAATCAATCAAAAATCTTGTATGTACCACCAGAGCTATTTTTCACGCCCAAGACCCCTCGGTCCCAGCGTGTTACCACCAGGCTGCCGCGCGAGATTGATCGTCAGAAACTGCCAGAAAACAAAGAATGGTCCTTCGACCCGGATTCGGTACTACGAGACATTCTCGCCCGGTTCCCGGCCACCGACGCCGTTACCCTTTACCATTAATCGTCCCGCGGCAACCGGAACGGTTGATGGAGCGTCATCCTTCCGACCCGCAACGGCCTAATGCTCGGTTAGCGTTCTTTCTGCCACTCCGGGGGTAGGTGTGTGTGATGTGTGTGCGTAAGCGCGACCCCGAGACCGGCAATTAAACCCGACGTTTGCGGTCTTAACGAATGGATGAGTGGGTTCAGGGAACATCTCGAGATCTCGACCCCTAGCGAAGCAGCCGTTCGATTTTCGATGATCCGAACGCGACGCAAAATTGATCCTCGTTCGACGTATTCAATTACCGGAGTGGCGCGGAGGAATCCTCGGGAGATGTTCCGATATGTCGATGGAGATGTGTATCTCGGAAGGATCCTCGGGAGGATTCTCATTCGCGAATAATGGAAAGCGGATGGGATGACATCCTTCGTGTGGAGTTCGGGCACACTCGGGATGCTAAGAAGGACTATATATCCGAATATCGTGGGGTTTCACGCAATTTTGATCTTCGAATTTGAGTTTACTGGAAAGGAGTTCACTACCGAGTTGATCACCAGTCGATTGTCGATCGGGAATCGACTGATTGTTATTTGGTTGGATTTTCACTCGTGATCAAGTGAAAATAATACGTTATATTCCTGCATTGACGTTTACAAGTGTGCACAATCGTTCTAAGACATTTAACTGGTATTAAAATGGAGGTACTATATCAACTATAGACTGCTTTCATGTCATAAACATGTTCTGAAAAAACCGTCGCGTTGCTGCATCGACATTACGATTTAGAATCAAGCCTCTTCCGATATCATTTCTATACATAAGAAACAAGGGCTGAAACACTTCGAAAAAAATCACTTATTTTATACGGGGTACCCAGTAAACCTTGAGAAATATCGGAACCGGGTCATGACTGATCCGAGTATCAGAATTGCACTTCAGTAAGAATCTCAGCGTTGGTGCGACAACTAACATTTTGAAATTTCTCTGAAATCGATACCTCAACTTTGGTTTTGAGTCATTTTCCAGTTCGCAACTTTGACACTGTTGTCTGAAGAGACCATTTGGCTGTGGAAATGTATCGCAAGAAAAGTCTAAAATGGTTGGAAATCGATGGAATTTAAATCTGGCGTTTTATCTCTAATACTTCGAAAATTGTATTATTTTTGAAACACTTTTTTGCACATCTGGAAGAATCACTCATCATTCATCTTCAGCAGCAGAGATACTTCAATAATTCTGAATTTGTAGACATAACCTGAAAAATTGGAAGTGACATAGCAGTTTTTAGGAATGATCATTATCTCCAAAACGGTAAGTGTACTACTTAGGTGAAATTCCGATATCTTCAATGGTTATTACCTAGTTTATGACCAGTTATACCTTCTGCAACAAACTGGAACGCGTATTTTTTCACGAAACCTCGTACAAATCATAACGATACGCTGCCACAAAAATCCCCCTCGCCCATCACGATTCTATCGTGTTGGAGATTCATGATAGAGATAACTTTCCCATTGTTTTCTTCAATTTTGTATCATTAGGCGAACCGCCGCGGGCGACGCGTTGCGCCGCGTCCGCCCCTCGACCCGACGCCTCAACCCCTACCGCACAACCCCGTCCGTCCCCCGCCCCGTCCCGTCGATCGGGGTTCGAAAAATGCGATACAACGTGGATGGCCGCTGGCCCTCGACGAACTATGCAGTCGTTGCGTTATGGAAAAGCGCTAATGTTTTCGCGAAACGCGGATTTATCCCGGCCCGTTGAGGTTATTTTTACGGTTATTCGATTCCGGTTTATTATTTTTAATGGATAATCATCGGTATTCGGCGGTGATTGTGAAATGCGGTAGGGAATGTAGATCCATGCAATGCCCGGACGTTTGTACATATTCAGGGTGGGCAAAATTCGTTGTCTATTTTGGGGATCTCGAGAACTATAAGAGCCAGAAGAAAACAGAATCGGCCAGTGATCGGAATTACCGATTGTCGAATTACCTTTCTTATGCATCTATTTCTACTTCAGCAGTTTCTCAATTTTTGTTCATAACTCAAAATCTAGCAATGATAGGCTGGTTCTGTTTTCAGATTTGGATTACTCAGGAAAAACGAGCTCGAAAATGTGTCATCCATTTTTTTCTATATGCTATAGTTCTCGAGATACCCTTAGTAGACAACGACAACTCGGTTTCGAGGTTAGTATATTTCACTAGAGGTGATTCTAGAGGTCGAAGTATGAAGAAAAATTGATCCCCTGAGATATATTCCTCTCGAGAATGTTGTTTCCCAACGCTTTCAATCGAATGTATCTGTTTTCTTAGGAAACGTTCGGAGAATATCCATTTTTTCATTAACATTCAACCCATTTTATCAACTCACATTGTTTGATATCAGCAAATGGTTCGGCTTATCAGAAAACCCTTGCATACCTAATTCCACTTGTCATTTTTGAAGCTATGCATACTACAGGGATTTTAACTTCCCAGAGGTGCAACTATTGCCATATTTTCGATATTGATTTCTTTAAACTCATATACCGAAATACGTCATTGATTTTCCAAGTTCTATGATGAAAATCTCTATTTAACCAAATGAACTGATGAATTCAGGGGTGTATATACTTGCAGTTCTACTATATCCAGCAATGAAACTTTTTTGTATGTTACATTTGTATATGCATCTTCGTACACAATGAATATTTAAAAAAAAATTCTGTTTCCAGCCATTATTACAAATATATTCCCAAGTTTAGATGTTTCAATATACCAGCTACCATTCCATTAATTCCAGATGAAAAAAAAACAAAAATTGGCACGAGCTCAGTTTCGCACTAGTCTAAATGAAACACCATTAGTGCACGCTATCGGCTTCATAATGCCGCGTCGTTACGTACTCCGTAATTTAATATCTCGAATATAAACAGAATATGAAAACTGGAATGGATGCATTTCGTTGAACTCATCGCACGTTCGACATAGTAGATCTCCGTATTAGGTTTGTTATCCAAACCAACCTGTCGGGGGTTTGTTTATTAGGAACTTTTCCCCGCCAAATGGAGTGACTTCGGGATATCGGGTACTTGGTATCGCGAAACGTAGTGAAAAGGTAGAAAGAGAGATGCTAATTGGGCCAGGCGCATTCGCCATATTGCAACACGGATATGAGAAGTTTTTATTCGCGGAATGAGGTAATTTTTCGTACGAAACATCAAACCATTCATTACTATAGACTATAGACTAACAAAACTACTACTTTAATTGATATTGTACGAAGTGTTTCAAGCAGAATTCTTACGCACTCAAGATTCTTCTCAGTTGGGAAGAGGAAAATTCCAGATTTACTAGAGCGTGTCAGATTAATATAAGGGGACATACATTGGACCCTGTAGAGTACCTCTACCAAAAATTAGACCTGTATATAGGGGGAATTGTCTAGGACAGCCTGTCAGAATAGTAAAAAAAAAGGTTAATTTTACATACTCGAGCGTATCAGATTGAGATATATGTGGTTAATTACAATTTAAGCGTGTCGAAAATGTGTGGGAGGGCGCCAAAGTTGCAAAAAAAAAACGTCACGTGTACATTCTCGAGCGTGGTGGCGTTTTTTCTTATTTTGAAGTTAATGATTCAAGAATAACGGAAAAAATATAATCTGACAGTTTTAGCAAGCCAAAACAATAATCATTGGCCATAGAGGTCACAAGAATCAGTTCTTTTGAATTATCTCCTCTCCTGGGCTTCAAATCTTTTTCGCATTCATTATAAAAGTTGTAGAGCATAACATTTACTAAAAATTTTTTCTACGTTCAAACATTTTTGAGATATATGGCGATTAATACGAGGTGTTGTATTATGTATTATATGTATTATATTACATTATTATATTACAAATATTTTGACAGTAGATTCGTGAGGTCAAATTAAACAATTTTCTTTATATTCCAGAACCACCCGACTGAAATGTAAATAAATAAACCTAGATCCGGCATATCCGATCGATTCCACGAATGCAGTAATATAAATTCCCGGTACAGCTCGGATCCCCAAAAAAAAATCTCCGAAACAATCCACCCTTCCATACCCAACCCCCCACTCCGAAGAGCTCCGAACCCAATAAAACCAGTCAACTACTTCCGTCCGCATGTAAAATTCAATTTTCCACCCTTTCAACTCTTTTATAGGCGCCCACCCGTCGAAAGGAATAAAATAAACATAACGTATTTTATGTACTAGAACCGGGGGTACTAGGAACGAAATTGTCAGTAACACGGACGTTTTTTGCGCGACAGGTAAAGTTTAACTTTTATTCGGTCGTTAGATTGTGTGCTCCGAGCGGCGGCGGCGGCGACGCCGGGCGTCGGGACGTCATACGGAACGCGTTAGGTCGCAGTTGGGCGTCTAGACGGCGCACGTCGCGTTTGGTATATATCCGTTTGCTGCGTTGTTGGCGAGAAAGGAAATACGTGATTGACATACGGAAGGATGCTGCGACGCTAGAGGCTCGGGGAGATTGAATTGGAAAACGAATTGCGCGGGAAGCTTTTAATCTTATTCCGGTCGGGGGATATCGCTGTGTTAGGAGTCGGATTCTTTCTTCCCGGACGTATCAGCTCGTCTAGGACGAGTAGAGTATCATAGGGAAGGTCTGGCCAAAAGAGATCTCAGATCCTTGAACCTCGTTGCCGTTTATGGCTATACAAATTGGCGAATGCGTGCACAAATTCAGTAGCATATATTCACTTTGAGGATGGTTCTGCTTTCATGTAAAACTCTTACTCTTACTGAGGTTAGGCTAGGGCCTTTTAAAACAACGGTTAATAAGGTTATTTGACGCTAAAATTCACGCGGACTGCTAAAGCTCGAGCCTTTATTTTCATTTAAATCTTGAGGTGATTACGAAATGATAGTTGGGGAGCCGACGATACTGAATCGGGATTCACTAATAATAATAATTAGGTATTTATTGGTACCTTAAGATATTCACAATGTATAGGACAAGTCACATAGAATAATCAATTTTCGGGAACATATTCTACGATGACATTCATCGAAAATCCTGTAGTAAATGTTTCGCATTAATTCCCTCAAACATAAAATTCTCTAATGCCACCAGTTTTTGGGGTCTCCCAATAGAAGGAAATTCTTTGTCATCCTCTTCAATCACAATCTGTCTGATTGTGGAAATATTCAGCTGAAGTATAAGTCGTTTAGATTCAGACGAAACATTATATAAATTCTCTTACATTGAATATGTTCGCTACCCTCTGACGTATTGTGGATTTTAGCATATCCAGGTTTAACTATTTGAATTAGCGGACCTGAATTCTAAATATCACTTCCTAAAACCCTGTCTCATTTTTCAATCACTTCCGGCATTTTCGTAATAAAAATTTATATTAGTTGTGGCAACGGCGTTATGACATTAACGACATTTCATGAGTGCCAACCTTACTCCGTTCTAGTTACAAAAACTTGAGAAAATTATTTCATGGCCAACCGACTGCTAAAATAAATGTGAATGCAGTATAGGAACTCTGAATATGTGGTCCTTGGTTGAAGGAAAGATTGTTTAATGTTCACTCCTTTCAATGAAAAATAGTATTTCAACTCGCCTAAATTCGAAAATTGAAGAATCCAGGTTAGACGTTCGTCTTGCATCTACCGAATGTAGGTGCAACACGTGGCACGGCTAAGCGTGTCACCAAGCCGTCCATATTACCCCCGATTAAGTTGCATCGTACTCTGGGGGGCGCGTAATTATTAACTCTAAGACCGACTAAGCGGAATAAGCCAGCAGCCCCACTGGGATCGATACAGGGACGTCGGTTTCCCGCCTCACATCAGTCAGTATACCGATAATCCGATCAATCAGCCAATAATGCCCATATCTTTCATCACCTGAGTTATAGCCGACATAATGCAGACGGATATCTGAGTAGGCGGATATATGCACATGTACGCTAATATCTTGTTACTCGAGAGCATGGTTCGCCTAATAGAAATGTTACCATTAGACGCCAAATTGGGGACGCAGGTGGCGGTTGGGAGACGAAATTTTTCGGATAATGATCGGTGAATATTTCCCCGATCGTTTCGAAGAATTGGAGGCGTCGATCTATCCACGTTTTTTGATGATCATCGTGTTAAAGTGGGACAGCTGAAATATTACTTTGTTTGGAAAGCTTCAGGGTGAGTTTTTGACTTGTACAGATATTTTAATGGTAGATTTTTGAGGTCAAAAGAAACACTTTTTTCTTATACCTTTCTTTTCGAATCGGCTAGGTTTAAAAAATACAGGCTGTTGAAAAACCATAAAAATTCTCTCACAAACTCTCACAAGCGGTTTTATCGAATGAAATGAATTTCGGAATATAGATTTTCATTTATTTGATGAATCTTTTTCGAACACAAGATACCACCCACGTCTTTCAGTTCCCTCATTATGACCATTACGTACCATAAAATTACCAAAAATTCAAAGAAACCAACTTTTGAAACTAAGTTCGACGCTATATAATTCAAAAGTTTTGTAAAATAAATGTATTCTTCATATTTTCTCGTATAATGCGCTGTTTTCGAGTAATTTGATGTTCAAGAATTAAAAATTATCTGTGAAATTTGAAAAATTGGGTACTTTGGCTGAATGCAACCCTGTTTAAAAGATCCAAAGATGTGTAGTGTCACAGATCTAGCTAGTTATTCTGAAAGTAATTTTGTTTTAGAATGGTTATATCTTGTATATAAATAATAAAGTGTTACTTTTGGCCGCAAGAATCTACTGTTGAAATATTTCTACGAGTCTAAGACTCAACCTGTATATTTGAACATCGTTGACTAGGTCGACTAGTAAGATATTTGCTATATCGGAATTAACTCTAGTTACCTTGTGGATTCCGAAGATTAGATGGTAGAAAGAAAAAAAGGTTCTTTGATGTATGCAACATTTTATGTTAATTGGACGCAAAGGAAGCTACTTTTCAAAAGGCTGACGCACGTGACGCAAGGTCGCAGCGATCCTTTGAAGGTGCAGAATAAAAAATCGTTACTCGTTCACACTCGAGCGTGTCAGATTTTCATACAGGTGGTTAATGTCGTTGTTGCAGACGTGTTGACCCATTAATCCGACACTAATCGGACAATCTGACAGTTTGAAAATGGTAACAATGCATTTTTTAAATATCTCACTTCCTGTAAGTCGAATGGTTTCTGTATTCATCATGAAAGTTGCATTGTTTAGCCAAAGGTACATGCGAAAGGGCAAGGTCAACGTATAATCCCACTGTAATGTACATTCATCGCCATATATCGCATAAAATGGCTTCGGACGAAATTCGTAAAGAATTTCACGCTCTACAACTTTTACGATTAATGCGACTTGAACGATTTAGAGCCCAGGAAAAGGAATTATTCAAAATGACACAATTTTTGTGACCCCCATTGGATTTTTTTGGTTTCGACTTGATGAAACTGTCAGATTATATTCTTCCCGTTATTCTTGAATCATTAGCTTCAATTTCATTCCATTTCAACCGAAGCTAATCAGCGTAATCGGCATAAATCGGCTAGTTTTTTTCCTCAATGCCAGTTACGTCTAAGCTCGGTTTACATCCTTGGTGAAATGGACCCCAAGTGGCTGATATGGGATGAGTTTCGGTCTCTATAGAATGGTTTCGCTGCCAAATTGAGGGACTTCGGGATATCGGGTACTTGGTATCGCAAAACGCAGTGAAAAAGGGAGAAAGAGAGATGCAAATTGGTTCAGGCGCATTCGCCATTTCGCAACACGGATATGAAAAGTTTTTATTCACGGAACGAGGTAATTTTCCGTACAAAACATCAAACCATTCATTACTATAGACTGTAGACGAACAAAACCAATAGGATTAATATTGTACGAAGTGTTTCAAGCAGAATTCTCGAGCAGTTTAAGCACTCAAGTTTCTTCTCAGCTATTTCGTAATCACTTCAAGAATTGAATGAAAATAAAGGCTCGAGCTTTAGCAATCCGCGTGTTTTTCAGCGCCAGATAACCTCAGTAACAGTGGTTTTAAAAAGGCTCTAACCTAACCTCAGTAAGAGTGGGTTGATATTGGGCTTACCTCCCATAGTTTCCATCGATCGTCCAACCTGAATGAGCGAATTCAAAGACGCATTTTCCCTCGCTTGGTCGTATCTTCGACGTACGACGAAGGGGAAAAAAGTCTGACCGATGCGAGGTCAATATATAGCTCGCCTCGACCCGCCGGGACTTTTCCCGATAGCCACTCCACGTAGTAAATAGAAGTGTAATTCCGGAGATGGCATACGGACGAAAGTGAGGGGAAATAATACAAAAAAAAAGGGAGAACCGCGGCAGTAAAGGGAACACGTCGTGAGCCGAATTTTCAACAGTCGTCGACAATTTATGAAACGGTAAACGAAAACAGTATATCGATAAAGTTTGCCGTGAAACTTTTTAATGGACGAGGAACGGTCCCCGCGTTTTATATTTACGCCGTCGAGTGTCTTCGTTGATTTAACTTCGATTCTTGAGATTGCACGGGCGATTCGGTTCTTCGGCCGTTTTTTCCGCGGAGACTCCGGGACGGGTGGGGGTGGTAGGGTGGATATTTTAAATTTCCGCGGAGAAGAGACTTTCGAAAGTTGGGCGGAAGTACTTTGCGATTAAGCCGGAAAATTCGGTGTGGCGGATGGTTCATACTCGTTCGATTTTCCGTTATCGTTAGACGATAGAGAAGCGGCGGTACATTTTCATGCGCTTCTTTCCAAGTTGAATTGGAAAATTCAACGCGAATCGACGGATTTTGAACTTTGCGAACGCCAATGAATGCGATAAAGTACGCCGCTTGGCGGAAAACCGTGTTTCAATGCTGTAAATGCTACATCACTCAAGGAGTCCCCAGTCAGACAAATATATGGCAACATTGTTGATAGAAGGTCAAAATTTCATGGCATTCTGTCCGTAAGTTTGGAGGATACAGTAGTTTTAGTGACCACAGTCAAGACAATGGATAAAAAGGAATTTCGTCTGTGGACCAAACACTGTTTTTCGATAGAAAAAGATACTGTCAAAGACGAACGGTGGCTTGGTTAGTGTTATGGAGACTCTGCACCAAGTGAATCAAATATTATCGACTGTTAGACTGAATTTGAACGAAGCCCTATATGCACCGATGATGTAGATCGCCCAAAATTGGCATTTTGTCCAGAAAACTTAAAAAATTTCCACAAAATAGTTTTGAAAGACCGAAAAATGAAACTGCACTAGATAACTGACACTTCAAAGACATGAAAAAGTGAGGCCTTAACAATTTCACACAAAAATTGAGATCGAAAAGTGAATAGACAATTGGAATGAATCTTGAAGGGGAGTATGATAACGAATAAAGCAGAATTTTCAATAAAAATCGATTTTCTTAGTTAGACCAGATACAAAATGGAAAGTTACATACGTTTGAGAAGAAAATTAAAACCCCTTATGACCACAGTCGAATCAATTTCTCTTCCCTTCTTCCCCCAACTACCTAGAACCCGAGTTACCCAATAACTCCCGCATCGAACGAATTATTAAACGGCAAGATCTCCAGGAACCACTACCGCTTAATCCAATTGCCAGGAATCGACCAATTTTATTTTTCAATGACGCGTATATTTTAGAGCAAAGCGCGTCCACGTCAGGTCCGAACTTTTGAATCATTTAGCGTTCCGGCTGGCACGTGGGCTTTTACGGAGCCCCTCGTGTGTGTCCATCAAGATAGGGGCGAGGGGAAAAAAGGAGAGCACCCCATCGAACCGATGGCAATTTGGAAATTGCATGCGGTCATCCGCTGATGAGTGGCGGTTTTCTTCCGATGCGGCTGGCGTATTGATCTGAATCGGACCAAAATGGAAATCGTCAGGATAATGCAGCACTTTCTAGCGAGTTCCAGTATCTGGAGTTGCTTCTAGGAGGTTACCTCCACCATCTTGCAAGTTTCTCGTAAGAAGAATTCTTTGCTTTTGCCAGAAATGACGGGACATTTTGTCACCAGGTGATCATTTTCTGCTAGACTCATTGTTATTAGGTGCTTTTTGAAGGGAAAATGCTTTGTGAGGAATGAATTAAGGAGGTGTAGCATGATCTTACTGAGATCCACACAAGCTTATCTAGGGTTATTCCCAGATAGGTAACTTCGGATTTCAATTAAACGATTCCTCTTTTAAGAGAGATGGTTTTTATAGCTGTAAGCTTCCTTTTTGGCCTAAATGGATGGTCTTGGTTGGTTTAATGTTAAGCCCCGCTGATGAGCAACATTGCTTAATAATTCTGAAGCCCTTTTGCATCAAATCGCATGAGGTGCTTTCAAATTTTTCCCTTACAGATATTACATACTATGCATTTCGAAGTAAACAAACATATTCTCTTAACTAACCAACTAACTGACATCTTTGAGCCGTATACCAAACCTGTAGCAGTAAAAGAATTGGAAATGTTGCCTATTACACACAAGGAAAAATATATCGCGTATGAAAAAACGAAAAACGGACGAAACTGCATGTCTGCAGTGAATATGCTCTGTTGCTCGGAAAACGGCACCATTTTTCTTTCAAGTTTAATATTCATCGTCATCTGGAGAGGATTCTTTCGCCTCTGTAGCGAGCGAGCTCTCTGATATCAAAGGAATGAATGATCTTTCTCCCCGCTCTTCCGTACGAAGACACGATTTGAAAAATTGAAACATCACATGTTCGCATTTCTCCCACGGACATCTCAGGTCTCTCAGCTAAATGCGAAACGATGGCAGTGGGATTTCTCCTTTATCGCGATTATTTCATGCGAAAAAATGGAGAATTCGAGACTTACCGCGTTGGAATGCGTCTGATCCGTCTTGAGTTCCTTGTGGTTGGAGTACTGGACGTAAACCGCCCTACCCCTCAGCTGCGCCATGCAGCTGGAGAAGTAGTTGACCATCGAGGTGGCCGATAGCTCGTCGCCCATCTCGAGGAAGGCCTGGTTCTTGCCCTTCAGCACCAGCACGTTGGTGACCCTTCCGAAAGGTATGCCCAGGTGGATGATCTCGGCCTCCGTCACGTCGTTGGGTATGTTCCTTATGTGTATGACCCGAGACGGTTTGCCTACGTTCTGTTCGAGTTTGGCCTGGAAGAGAAGGGAAAAGGTTAGACACATCGTTAATGGACTATTGACCTGCTGGTTAACAATATAAATAACTACATATATAGGAACCTGGGAGTACTTGGGTCTGCATAGTATAAGGACTGGAAGCTGCAGAACTGGAGCACGTTTTTCAATGATTCGGATGAATAAACAATACTTGATAACCTATCGCTTATGTCAGAGATATTTTGGACTGGTCGACTGACTCTTGCATGCTTGGACAGTGGGTATCCCCGAATACTCCTAGGTTTGCTAAGTGGTTTCACTTCACTGCGACCTCAAGGTCTATTGTGCCCCACCAGAGCTGTTCCCACTGCGCCATCTACAGTTCTTCAGCTCCAGTCTGACAAGTCTTCGAGGAGACTAAGTCCTCATTCCTCCTATAATATTCTTGTCCAAGACATTCCTTTCGTAGGCTTGCAATGGCAGGACATTCTGTAGCCAGAATAGGACTTTACTCCTCTTTTCCACAGAATCTACACTCGTCAGCTTCTGATAAGCCTACTCTCATCATATGTTTGTGACAACGGCTTGTGATCTTACTCAGATCCAAATACATCTCGGATCTTGCAATTTTGAAATTCCAGAGGAAGTTTTTGGAATGATCCATTCCTGGAAGATTCCTCAAGAGTGTTTCATTTTTGGTTTCTCTCTTCTTCAGAAACTCCTTCTCCATAATTCCTCTACCACAGAAAGGCTCTGGGCCAGACTAAAGAAACCTTGTTGTTCTTGCCTATTTCATTGAGTTTCCTAGGAGTTCAATGCCAGTAGGAGTATTCAGTATCGTGGTGAATATTTTTTCTCAGAAATAGTAAGTGGACATAAATAAGCACAAGAGTGATGACTTCATTTCATCCCTTTGAGTACTTTCCAATTAATAATTATTCGTTTGCCTCTTTTGCTTTGGGGATCATTGCCAGCTTGAAGTTATGGCCGGGCAAAAAAGATCTACCAAAAAACGCGTTTATTAAAAGCCCCAGAGGAGGCTTCTATCCCTTTCCATCAGACCGATGAAACAAATTTCGAATATTCATAATATACTGGAAAGATCCGGAAGATAATTACTCAGATTTATCCCTGTTCCAATTTCTCCGAATTTCAGGTTTCTTTGGAATGATTCCAGTGCGAAATTATGGGTTATGGATGAGGCAGCAACGTTGCCAACGGACTCTGCCGATGATAAATCTTAATTAGGAGGAGAAATCAATCCTTCAAGGGTTCCTCGCTCGACGATGCCCGTAATTAGATGAGAAATGTAGCTGTATCATTTCAGATACGAATTGATTGATGGAGTTACATAAGGAAATTCGCGTTCTGGCTTCTCTAATGAGACGCGCTGTAGCGTGAGATATCGGGTTGGATGTTTTGAAACGTTCGATAGTTTCGTGTTCGAAACATAAACATCAGCGACAAACTGGCATTCGCGAGCAAACTGTGCGGGCATTTTTGTTTGGCAAGTTGGTCTTTGATGGACTCCTCAAATTGAAGGGTAGGTGGTGCTTCCACGGATGCAGAATGATTTGGCATGTCATTGGCTCATTTCTCAAGGCAAGTTATAGATGTTTCGGCGAAAATGTATCGAAAATATGATTCAACTGAGACTGAAGACGAGAGTTCGTATCCTATTCACAAGACTACGTAGACGAGACCTTATGAAAGTCTCGTATCTTTGGTTTTCCTAATACACAACAGAGATGACATTCCAATTACAAGTGGGTGTCCTTAATCCGCTGTTATTCCTCATATTAATTCGTACACGTCATAAACGAACGGCGTGCAGTTAATCTTTGGATCCAATATCGAGTAATTTAATTTCGTCACCCCAACAACCCCCCTCCCTCGAATTTCCACGAGAAAAGCGACTTCAGATCTCCCCGTATCGGTACAAAGCGCCGAAATTGAACGTGGCAGATCCCGCGCCGCATCGGCTTCGCGAAATCCGCGCGGCACGTTTTTCGCGCGACGGGCGGCCGACGCGCCCGCTCGAAATTTTAATCAAGGCGCCCGCGGCGCGATCCGCCCTCTCATAATAATAACGTAATCCCCGTGGGAGTCGACAAAAGACGATCGGGAGATGCTGGAACGACGAGGAACAATGGGCGGCGGCGTTTCACTCATCCTAATGGTCCGTCGCGATCTGCTCCTTCTTCTTCTTCTTCTTCCGGGAACCCCTTATGCTCGGACAATGAGACGGCGTTTTTTTTTCGTATTTAATGAGGACGAGAGCGCCGTAGGCGTGAGGTTGCGTTCATTTCGCCAAAGACCATTATATGGTCTAGGTTGCCTTGCGGCCTCCACACTCCTCTCCAGAGGGACATTTACTCTTCTCAGATATCGAAAGGATCAAGCTCTGTTGGAGCCCTTTCCAAGTTTCCGGGCTCATGGTGGTGGTCAGGTCCAGGCTGTTCCTCTACTTCCTGTTTCTTCCTTCTGTCCTTGGATTACGTTAGGTTCTTGGTCTCCCACAGGAACTTAAGTACCGTTCTTGCCGTTCTTACCACTTGCTGCATGACTCAATAGACATTTTCATCAAATTCGAGTTTCTTCGGCGTTATTATTATTATTTGCTGATTTAATGACAGCATTCAGCTCAAATTGACAACTGAATGGAGGATAGAAAATGCGAAAGGTAGGCGCAAAGAGTCCCTACCAGGGCCGGATTAAGATCAGTTGGCGCCCGGGGCACAAGATATTTTTTTGCCCCCCCACCCCCATATTACAATAACGATCATTCAATAAAAAAGGAACCTCTAGAGATATTTTCATAATGAACTTTTTTCATGGGAAAGTAAAAGCCAGCAAAAATTATAAAGAACATATGATACAGATTAGAAAAGGTGAATTGAAAACAGGAGTTTTCAATTCACCTTTTTTATATGAACTAGGTATTGCTGAGTCAAAAATTAGGAGTAAACCAATGTTAAGAATGCATTAGACAGTTCAATATTCGCAAAAAAAATCCTGCAAAATTAAAAAAATTTCATACAGCCGTTTTTTTGTGTTTCACGAGACTGAATTTCTGAAAACAATCGCGATTTTATTTTTTATTCGCTATATTATCGGAAAAATTATATTTTTTCTCTACTTTTCAGCATTTGAGATTACGGAATGAAAATACATATTCTCAAAATTTCTGCAACTCTTCCTATTTCCTCCCAATCATCAAATTCAGAATATTATTTATTAAAACTTCGTTTGTGGTATACTATATGACTCATTCTTCCCAAAATAAAATTCTATCAAACTCCCTCGTTCTGTCTGGGTCATTTCAACTTTTTCGTCAGTCGTACTCACTAACGAACATTCAAAATGTTCATCCACAGACCAAGTGTTATTTTCTTCGAGCCTGCGTTTAAAACTGACAACTCTCGGATAGCTCCGAACGACGCAGGGGTTCAGTTCGCAATACGTCCATACTGACAAACCGACGACGGAAGTCATAAAATTTGGGGTTGGGATTTTCATTGACGTTGAACGAACCGTTTTTCAGTGAGTATGCGCCTGAACATGATGAAAAATTCAAGAATATTCAATTTGAAAAAAAACAAAACGTTTCTCATATTTTTCAGGCAGAAAAGTTGGTAGTTATGAAAAACAACATATTTTCAAAATATGTATCGCAAAATAATCCCTGCAACCAGGAGAGCGTGGAATGGAGGTCGAAGTTCACTTGGGGGCATCAAAATTGTCAAAGAATTTAATCAACAGTTGAATTGAGCTTTGTGCCTTTGTGATTGCTCCACTTGGTCTAAGCACTCTTATTCCATTCACTTTTATCTTTGCACAATGAACACCCTTCAATGAAATATATTATGACGTAAATCGACAGTACTATTAACAATATAAAAACAGAAACAATAAAATAAAATCACATTCCCGGCCAATGCTTCTGGGAATGCCGCAATCGGCATTCACAGAAAGCGTCTATTTCCATACCGCAAAAATTCGTTTTAGATGCGTGCGCTTTCTATTCACCCTGTATTGCTGACTAGTCACAATATTCCCGAATAAATAGAATGCGCTGGAGCTCGGGCATCGAAGAGGCGGTGGGGAAATAGGCAACGGTTCGTTTGGAAAGTACAACGACAGTATATGACGACTGATATCGATCGAAATCGTATGTTTCTATTATTTGGAATCGGTTTTCTCTATTTCAGTGATTTCCGTATTTAGATACTGTTACTTACAATGAATTCGCCCCCAATACTGAATTCGCCCTGGGCAATTGCCCTTTTTGCCCTGGGGTTAATCCGGCCCTGGTCCCTACGCGTTTAACTATGATGATAAGCCTGGAACAGAAGTACATGAAGATGGTTACAGACATCTAACAGAACGTTACACCGTCGCTCAAAAACTATGGACGTCAAACAGAGACTTTGGTATCTTCGACGCTTTACAAAATTGTTCCACGATGATGCTATACACGAAGTTATTTTGCATATCTGTGCCCAGATTTACGCAGGTTGGAACGTGGTATTTTGTTGTTGTCTCGTCGAAATCTGGGCAAGGTATCTGCAATGTTTTCAATGAGCCGTAAAATTTGTTATTAAAACCGTGTGCCATCGGTATCCATCGACATCCACATGATGCCGCTGTTTGCCGAGAGGATGTGCCGACCACTAATCTCAGGTGCCTTCAGTTGCAATTCATACTGTTTAATTGGTTCTGGTTGGGCTTACTAGAAGGTTATGGGATTTTTATGGCTGTTGGTGTGTGTGCGCCAGTGAGTACGCGCCTTAATATGTCTGCACTCGCTTGGCTTTGTTCACGACAGCTCCAAATATTGCCCTTAAGATTTCATTAGAAAGGACATGCCTCTATAAATATCTCTATCTATCAGTGCTCCGCTTGTGACATAGGGTATGGAAATGTGATTCTTCTTCGATGTTCTGAAATTGAAAGCAAGCAAAGAACGCGTCAAAAACAGACCGTATCGGAAGTTTTATGGCGGAGATTTCATGAGAAACAACGATTAATGGACATGTCCAATTCGAATGTGAAGATTCGGGAAACTCCCGGATCATCCCATCGCGAAGACCGAGTAAACATCTCCGAAACTACTACCAATTCCGTCTAATTTGTTGAGGGCTGTCACGATAAATCCCCCGCGGTTCGGGATCCGTTGACGTTATTGCCACGTCATAAACGAGATGATCGGTCCCGAACACGCCTCGAGATCTCCCGAGGACCTATCCGGGATTTCTGGCAGGTGATATGGCCTGGTCGTTTGAATGGCGGGCAATCAACGTTGGAACCGTCGCCGCCGACGCGTCTCGGCGCGTTAAACCTAATAAATTCGGCCCATTGCCGTATCCAAATTGATTTAAGTCCGGAACGGGAAGAACCGCTCGCTATATACCCTACAACCACCCCCGCGACAAAATAAGCCCCCCTCGGTAACGGTAAATTGATCCCCGTTTTCGCACAGTCGTCATCTATCGGCATTACGGGGAATTACCGTGCGCGGCGCGCGGTTGATTAAATAACCTAATTTGCAAACACAAGGAAAGACCAATTTAATATCGATAATGAGATTTGGAGTAAGTTACGGGGGCCCGTTATCCCCGCCGCCGCCTATTTCGCTTTATCGGGTAATTCCGATGATCTGTCCCGTTTCGGGGATTTTCGCCGCTCTCTTTCGTTCGAATCGGGGATGCTGCCGGGTGAAATTGAATTTTCGTCCTTGTAGTTCGACGGTTTTCGAGTGTCGTTTGAAATATTGGCGAAAAATTAGCTTCGCGATCGGCAGAAGTCGAGAACATGTTGAGGCGTGTTTACAGGCTCAACTAACCGCGCAAACTGGCGGTTTGTGTTTGTGCAAACCGAAGAATGGAACGCAGAAGCGGAGTTTGCTCAAGCCAAATTCATTGGCAAGTGTAAATGCACGTTAACACGTCAAAGTCATTTGCGCCAACTGGCTGTTTGTGCTAGCCGCATCAAACGCGTGAAGGCAGAACCGAAATAAGTCGAACATCAGGTTTTTACCGTCGGGTTTTGAGTAATTTTTCATCCGGAAAAAACCCGACGGTAAAAACCCGTGTCTTAGGTTGGTGCGTTGGAATGACCGTCTGAACGACTACAATTGTTGCAGAGTTCAGTTTGAGCCAACGGCTTGAGCGTGTAATCAGTTTTTTATGTACAGAGCAGCGATAACAGGTCTCGTTTAAGGTATGGTTTCGGTAGTGCGTCTGATGCATGCAGTGGTTGAAAGATGTGACTGCTGATCCTGTCGCACCGACTGCACATACGCAACTACCAAGCGGAGGTCACATTCTGTAGCGTATGAACAGTCACATTCTGCAGCCACTGCATGCATCCGATGCAATACCGAAACCAAACCTTTAGTAGGAGACGCGATTTTATCTCTCAGATTCGTAGATTTATCTCCCTGAAGATTATTATTCCTTGAAACTGAAGATTAATACTCGAAATATCGAACGATGTTTCAAATGGAATCAGACGGATTTATCAGCGCTCGTCAATTCTGCTGCAAAAAGGAACAAAAATAGTATTTCGAAAGTAACAGGAATTTTCATCATTAGAACAGTTCATTAGCCAAAAAACATGGAAGCTATCGTAACTCACGAACACAAAAATAACGCGAATCAGAAATTCAGGCATCTATCAATGTTGGATCAGTTACTTTTGTTCCGTATACCCCATACCTACCCATCGGTCCGATGCCGAAGGGTTAATATAAAATAATGATTCGTGAACGAAACAAAAAATAGAAACATGCACCCGTATCTCCGTCAGAATTTGTATTTTATCCGAAAAATACAATGGAAAGAACGCAACCAGGAATTTTCGACCACGATCTGAATAGGCCCGAACAAACGCCATCGGCGCGGGACCATTGTGAACCCATTTTTCCGTTCTCCGATCGTTCCCAATTAATTTTAATCACATCGGCCGCAAGGTGAGCCGTCAGGGCTAGGTTTATCCGAAAACACGAACAAAGGGCGCGTATTTACAAGCGCCATAAGCCCCGGCAGGAAATGGGCGTTTATAAAAAGAGCGGATGGATCCACCTTGGACCTGAATCTGCCCATTCGCCAGTTTCGTATTATACAGGTTAAGTCTCACACTCGTACAAATATTTTAATAGTAGGTTCTCGAGGTCAAAAGAAACACTTTTTTCCTATAGCATTTTTTCCGATTCGGCCCTGATAAAAAGATATAGCTATTTTGAGTTTTCATAATAAGCTGTGCCACCCCTGGAAAAACAAGATTAGGTACCTTCAGAACAACTAGCTACACATCTGTGGATCTTTCAGACAGAATTGTATTCAGAAAAAGTACGAATTTCACAGATACTTTTCAATTTTTGAACATCAAATTACTCGAAAATGGCTCTTTATACGAGAGAATATGAAGAATACTTTTATTTTACAAAACGTTCAAATATTCGTTAGATAGCATTCAACTTAATTTCAAGAGTTGGATTCTTTGAATTTTTGGTGTTTTATGGTACGTAATGGTCATAACGAGAAATCTGGAAGACGTGGATGATAGAGATAGAACTAAAAATAAAATTTTCTATGTACAGCCTGTATCTTTTAAACCTAGCCGATTCGGAAAAAATGGCAAAGGAGAAAAGTGTTTCTTTTGACCTCAAGAATCTAGTGTTAAAATAATTGTACGAGTCAAAGACTTACCCTGTTTAGGTTATAGGATATAAAACCCATCTTTTCTGAAATTTTCAGACGTCGAATAGGCATCTTCCCGGGAACAAGGAAAAATAATAGACCAGGTCGTATTCAGGTGACAGGGCTCATTACCGAAACCGATCTCCTGCCCTATCCAATTTCTGAAGTCCGTAAAACTGTTAATCCCAATTCCCATCCGGCTCGCCTCGACGCCTCGCCATAACTTTGCGCGTTTAGCGTCGAGGACACGCGATGTGATGAACGCAGAAACCCCCCGCCCCCACCGGGCAGGTTTTCCCCGCAACAATATTGCACATTTTTCGTGGTAGGTACCTACCGGGAAAATTAATAAAAGGGGTCTTTATAAACGACGCGGAAAGAGGGATGTCGACATTTGTTCCCGAAGTGATTACCTCTCATACTTTTCCTTCGAAAAAATATTACGAAATCCTTTTCAGAGGACGTGTGACGTTTTCTGGTGTACACGCTACAGATCGCAATATTGGCATAACTTGTGGATACACAAAATAAGTGGGGAGCCGAAGAGGGAAATTCGGGATTTACTTGAGCATGTCAGATTAATATAAGGCGACATACCTTGGACCCTGTACCTCTACCAAAAATTAGACCTTTATATAGGGGGAATTGTCTAGGACAGCCTGTCAGAATAGTAAAACAAAAAACGATCATTGTACATACTCTAGCGTGTCAGATTAGGATATATGTGGTTAATTACATGTTGATAAGTATATGTTCTCTTAATCTGACAATTTAAGCGTGTCGAAAATGTGTGGGAGGGAGCCAAAGTTGCAAAAAAATACGTCACTTGTACATTCTCGAGCGTGGTGGCGTTTTTTCTTATTTTGAAGCTAATGATTCAAGAATAACGAAAAAAATATAATCTGACAGTTTCAGCAAGCCGAAATAATAAAAATTGGCCATAAAGGTCACAAAAATCAGTTTTTTTGAATTATCTCCTTCCCTGGGCTTCAAATCTTTTCGCATTCATTATAAAAGTTGTAGAGTATAACATTTTCTACAAATTTTGTCTTGAGCAATTTTCTCTACGTTCGAACGTTCCTGAGATATATGGCGATCAATGCGAGGTGTTAAGCGATACATGCTGAAGCGAAAATTCAACCGTTAGAAAATAGTACATTCTAAGGTTCAGTCACAGACAACACCAAAATTTTCGTGACTAATTTCGAAATTGTCATCATAAAAATACCTTGTCATTTTGACAATTGTAGATTAGACTGGGATTCTACATTGACCTTGCCCTTTCGCTGTGTGGTTAAGCTTCTCGCTCTTATCGCCCTCTAACTCGAGAACGGTTAAGAATATGTAAAATTGCTTCAGACCAAAGTTGTGTAGAATTTTATCATCTACAACTTTCATAATGAATACAAAAACGATTAGAGGTACAGGGAGAGAAATATTTGGAAAAAAGGGATTTTTATCATCTTCAAGTGTCAGATTAAGAAAACCCCCCCTGATTAGTGTCAGATTATTGGGTCAACACGTCTACAACACCCAGATTAACCATCTGTATGAAAATCTGACACGCTGGAGTATGTACAAGTAACGATTTTTTTTTACATTTCCAAAGGACCGCTGTAACCTTGCGTCACGTCCAAATTGTCAGTCCCTTGAAAAGTAGCTTCCTTAGGGTCCAATTAACATATCCTCCAAAAATCTGACTCTTTACCATTTTCAACTCTTCCGTACGGCCAGTCCCACCGCGCAAACTGTCAGATAAGCATGAATTCATTATCAGTGTCACGTAGGGCATATACAGTATCTCAATCCGATACGCTCGAGTATGTACACCTGACGATTTTTTTTTACATCTTTGAGAACCTGTAGAAGCTTTCCCCACCGCTGAAAGTGCATACATCATAGAACCTTTTTTTTTATAATCTTCAAAATCCACTAGGTCTCCACGACGCTTGTCGGTTCCCCAACTAATAGAGACAACATACAGTTCGTAATATTGGGTCCATTTTCGTAAATGTTTTGCTAGTCAGCTACGCGAATTTTTCGAAAAGATCCACGTATCGTGCATATGTGGCACGATCAGTTCGGTGAGAGCAGCAATGGGGCAGGAGGAAGGATGGAAGATGCAAGAAGAAAAAGCAACAATATCTGATTTCTGAGGGCCTAAAGAGCGGATATCGAATCGCGGAGTTGAGAGCCAATTTTCGAATTTCAATTCGGAAAGATTACGTTACCCCAGCTCCTTGGATCGAAAAGGGCAATGCACAAAAGGGAATTCGTTATATGTTGGAAGACGATACGAACGAAATAGTTGCGTAGGAATCTAGAGAGGGTGTCCACTGAAAAGCAACCACTCTTCATAATTCTCATACATACCATAATGATCAATAAATTAAAGAACTCCAAAAAAAAATATGAAAACCGTTATCGAAGGGAAAATCTATAAATATGTTACATCGTAATGCAAATTCTATCAAAATAGCATGATGATCCTGTAAACGTTATCGTGGATTTTGAATAATTCTTTCAATTGAAGAAAATAATACAAGAGGAAACTTCTAAACCTTCTACCTCATAAAAAACATACTTCACGTTCAGAAAAAAATGTGTCATTTGATACCACGATATCTAACAAAAAAACAGGGATTTTAATATATTTCACTACTGTCCACAAGTCCCTGAATGTTGTCATATTAAAAAAAAAAACAGAACCGACGCCTTTCGACTGTCCAAATTTCACACAATTCTGTAATAATTAGGAAAATTATCATTGTGATAAAAAAGATACCGCAACTGAAATCCGATAATCGCAACTTCGAGCAAATCAACATAATCAAAGCTAACTCACCTTCTTTGCATTCTCTTGGTTGTTGTTATCGGCGTGGGGTGCAGAAGGAGCCATTACTGACACGGTGGTTTGTGACAAAAGTTCGTCACTTCCCCTCTGAAACAAAAAATAGGATTACTTCAGTACGGTCGAAAACATCCACGGAATCGTGTTATGTACTTTAACTGCGCCAATTTGCACCATCCTGTCTAGATGCATTAAGAACTCGTGGAAGAATGGTGACGCTGCCGAATTTTTCGGAAAACCAAGCATGGATGACAGATACGCGTAGTTTTTCGAAATGTTACCATGGTTACTGTGCAAATGGCCGCATAGATTCTATGACCACAGATTGAAGTTGATCGATTCTCTTCAGTTCATAATAGGGGATGGCATAGAGTAATTGAAGTTAATCAATGCTCCCTACGCACAGAGTCAGTTAGGAACATATGTCTATGGGTGGAAAGGAGAGGTTTGACACAAGTTTAATGTAAATTGAATTTTTTCACTAATACATGATTTTCAGCGTCATTATTGCACGTATTACTGTGAAAACTTCTGTAATATATGGAGAATTGAATTGCCGATGTCACTGCTTCGAGGATTTCAGCGAAGTATGATGGAAAATCGTCGAAAAACCATTATGGAAGTTCAACATATTTCTTCCAATTGAAAAATAAAATAAATTGGATGTAACGAAGAGTAGTAGGCGTCCAGAACTCATTCAATTTGAGAAAATCTTCGTCTTCTCATGGAAAATCACTGAAGTAGGTATCTAAATCATGAATTATTCATTGCAGTTCTCGAATGAAAATTCAGATTACTTCCTTGTGAATTGATCAAATGACACACTAGGTTCAGTGTACCGAACTCGCGATTCGTTATTTGATCTCATTGGTGGCGTGGGTATAGAATCAGGGCTGTGTTCGAATTTTAACGGAATCGCATTTGACTCCGGGGGATGATAGCTCTGCCATCTTAGACGTTTTATTCAGGCGATTTTTGGTGAAATTCTGAATGGTGAATTGCCGAGGCCTATGTTCTGTCGAAAAAGACCTTCGAAAACACCTTTGTATAAATCCTGTTTTCCTGTATTTATCCAACAGCGAGAGAGATGAGAGGGCTGGCGTTAGGGACGGATGTGCGGCTTTAGCGGATTGAATTTTGAATGTTTCGTATTTTTCCCGTGAAAACCGGACGTAAAGCCTCCGGGTAATCGGTCCGGGGACTCCGGTCCCGCATAATTCCCGGTCCCTCGTGTTTCAGCCACGGGAAATACAAAACGACAAACCGATTCGGCGGGAATCGCTTCGGAACCGTCTCCTCGGGGGGTTTCTGATCCAAGATACGTCTTCGGCAACGGAAATGCAGCTGTGCGGACCGAGAGGGATGTTTTCCGTTTTCCGAGGGACATCAGATGGTCCGCTAGATGGAAAATGCGGATAGTTCGTGCACTTTTCAGGGGATTATCTGATGTAACATCCTTTAACTATAAAGGAGATCAAAGGGGCCGTGGTAGTTGAAACGTCAGCGGTGCCGTCTTCGAACTGGAAGAAACGTCACTAGCTGTCATTCACGTTGAGGATATTTCGATATTTCTTCATGGCAAAATACACGCTTAGGGTTTTGGTGCAAGAGGAAACGCAGTAAAAATGATTGGCATATCAATCTAAGTATACTCCATTCACATTTATTTTAGCAGTCGGTTTGTTATTGCTCGATTCGAAATTTCATATTTTAAAGCTGGCGACGCCGTCCATTTTCATACCGACGCCGTCGCTGGGGGGCCAGTAAAGCGCGTGCAGACTGGGGTGTTGGAGTTTATTTTTAGCGGGGGATAAATTCGCGTAATGGACGTAGCCCGGCTTTCATACAGGAAAAACGATGTTTTTAGACGCCACGTCAAAATTTATGAGTGAGCTATGCACCGCATCGGATGATGGCGTTATTGACGTTTATGCAGATTTTTATTGACGGACTTTATTGGGTTTCCCCATAAAAATATCCTATACACCCATGAGAGCCATCCAGATTATGGTATCAAAAGGATTTTTTATCAGGAGGAATTATTATTTGAAATATTGAGGGACTAGAGAATACACTGATTTTGTTTGTAAATATTGAGTTTGATGCTATTTCTCCGTCAAAGTAGTGGCAAAAAATTCATTCAAGATTTCAGTAATAGAATTATGACACAACCTATCATTCAGAAGAGATGTTTTAGTGAAACCATAAGGGTTGGGTAATTGATAATAATGAAGCATATACTCATGAATTTCAATTATTCCCCAATGGAATAGTTCAGAACAGTTCTTCTGAGAAATTCTTGAATAAATCACTCAATGATCTACACTCGACTCTGAGCACAGGAAATCTAACCGCAGAGGAGCCTTTTAGCACTAACAAATTGAAAAATCCCATACATATTAATGTATGAAAATTCACCCTCCGTAGATCTCCATTCTTTCCGGCATGCTGCGAAGTGTTAAAACTTCCATATGCTCACGTTTACTCTAACTTTTTAGCGATGTAATGGAAACTTTGGTACTTAAGTTTTAAATAATATTCAGTGTGAATATGGATTCAGATTAGGAAGAATGACAAAGTTTCGAAACTTTGAAAGGAGCGTTTATATTGTCTGCGCTCTCGGTTCTTCTTCTTCTTCAAGAGGCAGGAAAAACGGGGCTTTTAAACTTACGTTTCAATTTATACGAGATTCAATGGGAACAGTCATAATGGAAACGTTTCCTCTTTTAATGTTATATGTGGATAACCCATATTTTTCGAATTTGATCGATAACGATATTTTAAAAGTAAAATTTCGAAGCTTATGAACAAGATGCTTAGTTTGTGACATTGTGACAGCCGAACGAGTTTCGAAATTTGAGCTGTTGTTGACTAAATCATTATAAAAAGTATAAAAAACCTGGAGAATGTGCAGGAAGAATATGAATTCTAGCATTTTGAGTTCAATGGAGCAGCTCCATCAAGAGATATACAGATTGCTGCGCCACCTATGGCCAGGTAGGAGCATATGTAACCTAGGTCGCACGTGTCGTCTGCAGATCCCTTTCAGAAGGGCTTGAGCACAACGAAATTGGGAGTATCAAAACATATATTCACGACTGAAACTTCATGCTACCTTAAAGCATTCCACCATTCCTTAAACTTAGAATGTTCCGTGTACGCTTTCCTGACGTGAATCAACATTCCGAAAGTGATTTCGTGGAGTTAGAACTTCGGTCATCATCCCACAACTCTCGTACAATTCATAAAGCGAATGGAACCCTGCACCAGTCGTCTTAGGACTGACACAAAACGGGGAAGATTTGATTTTCCCAACTTAATTTTCATCAGTTCACCCCCGACTCCAACAGACGCATATACAACATCGGGGAATTCGTAAATTGTACATCTTATATTATATATTAGGGTCCACGGAAAATACGCGTGACATAGGATTACAAGACGCTCAGCGTACCAATGTTTCCGACGCGCCCGTAAAATATGATGGGTTGTATCCGGGAATTGAAAAGAATGAGGGAGAAGATGTTGACAAAAGGAATTGTGGATCAGTTCGGTTTAATCCGCGTCCAAAAACGACGTTGATTTAATGCCCGCGTCTACGTTCGAACGTTTCGTATGATATTAAGGCGAATTTCCTGGAATCGAGTCAGAAAAACGGGATATGTGGAGATTGGAAGACGCTGAAAATTGCGCGTTGATAGGGATCTACACGCAACACATGCGGCCTGAGTAGCACATCGTCCTAGGTGGCGATAGGTGGCGCACTCCTCTGTATATATCTTGATGCAATCTCGCCATTTGTAATTGTATGCTCTGGAATGATCTAGATGACTCTGCCAGAGTCTTTTCCCTCGGTTTCTTCTTTGATTGGAAATCTTTCTTGTATTCTATACTACACTATATTATCCTGATTCTCCCTCAGAAGCTCCGTGAGCTTGTGCGAGTTCGGAGAACCAGTTGTGTTCTGTGTAGGCTTTGTTACTGTGTCCTTACGCCACCTTAGGCACAACACTGTTAATTTTAACCCAACGGCCAATGGTGGCCCGAACACGTATCGACTAGATAAATTTATTCCCTAACCCGGGATCGAACTCGGTACCTTGCGGTTGCTGAGCCGACGCTCTAACCACCAAGCTACGGACGCTTGTAGGTGCAAAGTTTTCAGGCCAATAAAGGACCTTTACTTTACTGTATTGGCCTACACAATGACTGGAAACTTAGACTAAGAAGACCTAAGTATTCTTGCCTATTTCAGTGCGTCATCTTTGTTTTCCTACCCATGTTCATAAACTTTGTTGATTACGAGACTCAGTATAGATTGAAAAGTCATAATTTCCACAGTCTTGGTAACGCTTTGAAGCAAACCAGAGCTTTAGTTACAAAGTCTTATTCGATTCAGGACTTCCTTGCTGCAGGTGCTGAATTTTCAGGCCGATTTCACCAGCATCGGGACCGACACCCGGTAATAGTCTGAGGGGATTTATCCAAAGCTGCAGAAAATGGGGATTCGGCGAGAAAATAGAAAATCGGATTGCAACAACAACTGATTCGGGTCAGGGGAACGCAGCCAACTATGAGGGAATAAAGGGGGGTCCGGGGAATAAGAGATCTCGCAGGCATGAGGGAATAATTGGCAGCCCGTGCCAGCAGAAATGGCGTGCTCGGATAGTTTTCAGTTTCCACCTGCCGGATTTCCCCTGTCTTAACCCGTGAATGTGCCGTTTGCAGGCTCGCGGACCTGTAAGATCACGCTTGCGGGAGCATGGAAGAATGCGATAAGAGCGCTGTTATGTGACGTAGAAAACTACATGTTGTTTCAGCATGTGCATCGCATGATTTATACTCCAACACCTTCTTTTCCACTCATGCATTCAATTTAAACAAACTGCCATATCGAGAAGATAACACTATGAGCCTCCACATTCAAAGGACGCCTACCAGTTAATCCTGGTTACCTCCTCCACAATATACCAAACATAAGCTCTTGAAACCCTTGAACTATTTGTGGATATGAGCAGCTTGTGATACTTCAACGACGATCGTAAGCCCGGCTAGCTCAGTCGGTAGAGCATGAGACTCTTAATCTCAGGGTCGTGGGTTCGAGCCCCACGTTGGGCGCGTAAACTTTTGATCTATTTCTGGAGCTTCCCGAATTACACGTCATGGATAGTGGAAATTAGTTTGAGCAGGAGGTAGCGTGGCCGAGCGGTCTAAGGCGCTGGTTTAAGGCACCAGTCTCTTCGGAGGCGTGGGTTCGAATCCCACCGCTGCCAATATTTTGCGAAGCTCAATTTTCATCACGAGTTAACTCAGAAAAATTTAATGAATAAAGTTTAGACAAGGAGGAAACTTTGTAGAAATCGTAGATGATTACACTGGTGGGAATTCCAAAACATACTTTTTTTATATAATTTATATTCTTCCAAATGTACTTTTTGAGCTGGAGTGGCAAATAAAAACATTCTTTCGTTATATTGGTTCACAACGAGAATTCTTGCGAAAGCGATCTGCCCGGTGAAAGCTGAAGACAAAGGGAAAAACTGTATAATATAAAGCCGCCATTAAACACGCTTCGAAATGCCTCAAGAATAATGGGAAAACCAATTGAAAAGCGCTCATTAAATCAGCGCTTTTCACCAATATTAATAATACATATCCAGTTTCTGAACAGGATCGTTATGGACGGTGAGAAACGCGTAAAGACGCAAGAAATTAATATTCGAAATGATGGCGGAGTAGAGCATATTGTCTGAATAGCATCCGGAAGGAACTACATTAACCTTTTATGGACTGCACGCCATTCTGAGCACCGGAATATCGATAAAACACCCCTCGGGGAAAAATGAACATGAATTAGGCGGAAAATTTCGAATCAAGCGGAAATTTGGCGAAAACGAATCGGAGTAGGCATACATAGAAAGTGTAGTATGGAAATATTGCTCTATGAGTTTTGGTACTACACACCCCTGTCCAGGATCGGTTCTATAACCTTAATTTTGTCAAACTGACTTTGATTTGTTTCTTGTGGCTTATTTCATATCGAATGAATTTGAGAAATAGGAAAATTTCACAATATAGATAAATTCGAACACTTTGCGTTTTCACCAGGCTAAGGTTCGGGTTTTTCGAGCTAAAACAAATGTAAATGAACGGAAATAGGGGAGTGGAGGTAAAGTGATGAGGCAAAAGGGCATCTGCTCCATAGGAATAGTTGGCTCTGCGCTCGACGGCGATATTCGAGTGCGAAAATTTGAATACATCGCAGTTTCGAAGACAATTTCGTTTTCCGTCGGATGGAACTGCTCGGAACGGGGGATGGATATCCAAAAGGGAACGTTGGGGTGAATGCAGTGAATATGTGAGTGTTCATTGACATGAATACGCGGCAGAAAACGGCCATGTTGCAGGAGCGCCACTCGAAAATGCGAACCTTGCTTTCCACTAAACCATGAAATCGCTTCATGGAGATTTGGCCTTGTTGACCAGGAAAAATTGTGGAATTTTTCGTTCGTTCATTTTCTCATGTCACTTGAAGAGATCGGAACCGAATAGATTCCTTCGATACTCGGTATTCGTATGTTTTGATACTAGATTGATATCTAGTTAGCTTAGACCAGTTCCATGCACAAAAAAAAAATATTGCGTTACCATATCAGCGAACAATAATCCATTAGAAGTGTCAGTGTGAAGTCAAAAAAGTAAATCAGAGTTTAAATTAAAAGGCCGAAATTGTGAAAATCGAAAAATTGGAGTATCGAGCCATCATCAAGTACCTGTATTTAAAAGGGTTAAGAGGTAAGCAGATTTGCAAAGATATGCTTAATACCATTGGTGATCAATGTCCTTCGTATGCGACCGTGAAAAATTGGACTGCAAGCTTCAAAAGAGATGAATTTTCCATTGAAGATGATGACCGATCGAGAAGGCCAGTTTCTGTATCAGTCCCCGAAAATATCGATGCAGTTCATGACAGGATTGTATCAGACCGTCGAATTGGGCTTAAACGGATATCTGAAGCACTGAATATTTCATACGAACGCGTTCATCATATGGTTTACGTCAATTTGGACATGAGAAAAATTGCTGCAAAATGGATCCCCAAATGTTTGAATGTTGACCAAAAGCGTGCAAGGGTAGAAGTATCGCGTTCGATCTGTGCTCAATTTGAAAATGATGTAGACTTCTTGAACCGAATAGTTACTATGGATAAGACTTGGGTACATTTCTACGATTCAGAAACAAAGCGACAATCGATGGAATGGCGGCACTCTGGTTCTCCAAGACCTAAGGAGTTTCATGTCCAAAAATCTGCTGGAAAAGTTCTTGCTTCAGTTTTTTTGGGATTGCCATGAAGTAATCATGATTGATTCTTTGGATAAGGGTAGAACAATAACCGTAGATTACTATTCGACATTACTGACCACTCTACGGGAAAAAATTAAAGAGAAAAGAAGCGGAAAGCTATCCAAAGGTGTTTTGTTTTCGCAGGACAACGCCCCTGCACACAAATCTCATGTTAACAAGCAAAAAATTTCTGATTTAGGGTTTGAATTACATCAACCTTATTTCCCAGATTTGACTCCATCCGACTATCATCACTTTCCTCAACTGAAAAAAAGCTTAAAAGGTCGTAAATTTCCTTCCAACGAGGAGGTAATAAAAGCTGTGGAGGCCTGGTTTGCAGAGCAAGAAGAAACATTTTTTTTAAAGGTCTAGAGACGTTGCAGGTTCGCTGTAATCAATGTATCCAATTAAGAGGAAAATATGTTGAGTAATAAAATATTTTGACATTGAAATTTTGTTGGGTTCTATAGTAGGCTAAGAATTTTTCAATATATCCTCGTATGTTGACAAATTGTTGCAATAAAACATAATACTGGGTGTTATCTTTTCTATGTCTCTTAGTATAATAGAAAACGTCATGTATTTCATTATTATACATTCTCCCAGCTTCATAGCCAAGTTGTTGATGTGATAAGGTCTCAAAACAGCATCTCAGTTGTCTATTCATACTCGGACTATCCTGCTTTGAAATCGGCCATGATACCTGCGTTATGATAAAATTTCCCCTGCCTTAATCTCCTTAAACCTCTGCGGTATTCCCGCAGCTTTGGACATCCACTGAGCATTATGAAAGTTAACATAATATTACCCATCCTTCAACTGTCGTCCCCAGTGATCCTCTTTAGTAACGCATGAGTGGACACAACCTCGTCCCTAGTTCCGTAAACTAAGGAAATATAGTCCTCGACGCCAAAACGTTAAAGGGAACAACTACCCCAACCCTTTCATATATCTTCATAAGAACCCGGGGTAACTCCCTATATCGTGAACTTTGAGTTACTTTGATTTCCTAAATTGTGTTGTTGCCTTTGAGTGAATCGAGATAGGCCGTTAGTTCCCGAACTAGCTGAACAAGTTCTTGCCTGAATTGGAAATGCCACTTCGCGTAACTATCACTTGTGCGAATACCGAACATAGCAGGCTAGTTGTGGTGGAAAATGGTCGCTGATTACTGTTTCAGGGGCATCTGAATTGGAGGCAAGCATTCGAAGGACGGATTGATCTGTGAATAACTTCGTTGTTCTTCCAGCCATCGATATTCTGGGTTCATAAAGGGGACCGAATTCAACGGGATCAGAGAGCTGATGGTAAATGGGAAAATTTATTGCCTAAATTCGTGGTTGGTTAGATCTTGGTGGAACCATCTTTACATTCTTTATAATACTTTTTGATTGCTAGAAAAAAGTGATCCGTTCAAATTGCTTTACAAAACTAGAATTTCTCAAATTTTCGGTTGAAAATTCTCTTCATTCTTTTCTGAGAAGATAATCAACTGAACATTCACTGGTACTAACTGATCAAAATGAACATTTTGAACCGAATATTCTTGAAATAAATTGATGGACCAATTGTTGAGTACCGTATTCAAAAGCTCATTTTGCGGGTGGGCTTAAATCATAAAAAAACGCGTATACCGAAATGCGTCATCTGAATAACCCACTGTCCGGACAATCGACCCAGATTGTGTCGTAAATTTCGTTTATCCTGCCCTATAAAAGCCCGCCGTTTCAATCGGAAGTTATTATGGGGGCAATGAAACAAATAGGTGTCATGTTCAACAATGATCGCGAATGAATTTTCGGATCAGTTTGCAAGGGGACAATTAGATTTTTAGTGGTTCGATCGATGGTGAATTGCGTCATTGAGTTACCAGGTAGAGTAGAGGTTATTTCATACCTTCCACTGCGTACTGGGCCCATAAACCTGTTCGTAGTAAGGCAAATTGGGCATTTAAGCTCAACAACTATTTCGGTGGGTACAGATATTTTAACAGTGGATTCTTGAGTTCAAGAGAAACACTTTTTTCCTATACAATTCTTTCCGATTCTGTCCTGATTGGAAGATATAGCCACTTTAAGTTTTCATAATGTGCTACCCTTGGAAAAACAAAATTACCTTCAGAATAACAAGCTAAATCTATGACACTACACATCTGTGGATCTTCTGAACATAGTTGCATTCAGCCAAAGCACCCAATTTTTTCGAATCTCACAGATATTTTTTATTTTTGAACATCAAATCACTCGAAAACGGCGCATTATACGAAAAAATATGAAGAATACTTTTATTTTACGGAACGTTCAAATATTCATTATATCGTATCAAAAGTTGGGTTCTTTGAATTTTTGGTATTTTTGGGGCACGTAATGGTCTTAATGAGAAAAAAGTGTTTCTTTTGACCTCAAGAATCGACTGTTAAAAAATTCGTACGAGTCAACAATTCACCATGTATATTCCATGAATCAACTCAGTTGGAAACTGAAACGATAAGGATGTTTCTCCTTCCGTTAATTTTTCGTTAGACATCGACCAATCCTCTCGATTAGGTATCCGAAAGCCGGAAGAGCATTCACACGTCAGCCAGAAGAGACGCGCAATCAAAACCAAACAAAGGCCGTTTAACTCGACGGAACATAAACGATGGAAACTGGATAACACATGTTGAACCAAAGGATCAAACTTCAAACAAACTCCGTTCAAAGCGGCTTCTATTTTTGACAATGCTAAAATGACGTACAAAATAAACTTTGTCAGCACATGCCGCATCTTCCCAATAGAATCGGCTCGCATTATGTGAATCCGTCATTGTCAACTGTGTAAACTGGCGTGATTATTTACATTGGATTTGAATACCGACCACCGCAGCCCTGATTACCGGTGGCGACGAAATTTTGTGTATATTCAAAATAAATTCGGTTCCCGGATATCAGCAGTCCGTAATTGTATTCTGTGTGTGCACTCTGTGATTTATTCTCTGATGTATTGATTCATAATTTGGAAACAATAATAGCGTTAACTGTATTTATGAAGAATTTCACGGAAACTATAGGAATTTTAGAAAATTTCGGAAATTTACGAGGATGTATTGAAAAATTCTCAGCCTACTATAGAACCAAACAAAATATTTTATTACTCAACATATTCTCCTCTTGCAGTCCAATTTTTCAAGGTCGCATACGAAGGACATTGATCACCAAGGGTATTGAGCATATCTTCGTAAATCTGCTTACCTCTTAACCCTTTTAGATACAGGTACTTGATGATGTCTCAATACTTAAATTTCTCGATTTTCACGATTTCGGTGGACATCTTCTTTCTTTCAATTTATTGCGTAATTCTGGTTTACTTTTTCGACCTCAAATTTCACACTGATACTTCTAATGAATTATTGTTCGTTGCTATGGTAACGCAATATTTTTTTTATACATGGAACTGGTCTAGGCTAACTAAATATAATATATCCTAGTGGGTCCGTTTAGTCGACACCAATGTAAGAATGTCTTTTCAAGAGTCCCATGGAAGTGGATCTCTAAATTTTCCTTCGGAAGTTCATCGAATCCATCAAAGAACGTCAAACTCAAAATCGCGACATGATCAAAGATCAAATTCCCCGCATAAAAACGATACCGTTAATAACAACTATATGATGCCGAAGAGAGATGAAAAGATTGCGAATTAAGTGGTTCGCTGACTCATATCGGATTTCCAATCGATGAAAGCGGCCGGAAAATGAGGAAAACCCGTGGAAAATTGAGCTATTTATATCCGAACCGGCGCGGCGCGTACGACGGAAGAGATGCAGGTGAAAATTTCCTTGAAGTATTCGTGATTGAATGAACTAATAGAATTAGGAAAACAAGAAGCTAATTAATGGGTCCTGATGCCTATAAAGCAATATTAAATAATGAAAACGGCGGATGAGATACGCTAGCGAGGTATATGCCATGAATTCCTCAATTTCACCCCCTTTTGAAGCGGTTTTAATTGATGCTCGTCAGGGCTTTTGTGGAAAGTTCGTGTTTGACACTTGAAAGTGCCAACATAACTGAATTAATCCAATGCTGAATAAATATATATTCTTTGGAGCTTTTTCATTACAGTCGTCGAAAACTGGTGCTGAATTTCATTGCAAAAAATTGCAGTCACATAAGTTCAAATCTCATCACGTTTTTGAATGTCTGGAAGATGGACTAATGGAAGATTTCTTATTCAGAAAAATGTAGAAAATGCGATGATTATTCTATGATAAATCCTCAGAATGAAAGATATGTTAGAAGTGGACAAATATTAACACTCTAACCAACCTTCAATCGAAATAAATCTCCCATCTTACAAAAGAGTTCACATTTATCCTAACCTTCAAACCCTCTGTCAGATATTACAGCATAACTTGCTCCAAAAGCATACGTTAACTCCTTCAGTTATCAGTGTTCAAAGCTCATACGCCTTCGCTCACGTGAGTGTTAAAATGTAATTGTATTAATAACGCCAAATTAACCCTAGGGAAAAGCCAACCCCATAACCTGGAACTTGTTTTATAACACTCATTCATTATTATCAGACCCTCCTCTGTATGAATAAATTCCCTCAGTTACACAATGCTACTGAAGCTTATTAGAAGGGTATATTTGGACGACGATAAGTATCGAATCCTACATGAAAAACTGTATTTTCACTTCTTGTGTCAGGTGTGGATTTGTCAGGGCTTACTCTATAGACGATTTCTTCGAAAAACTCCTTGATTTACTTAGTCTGTGTTTAGCGCGTTGTTTGATGGGCTCTAACATTTATTTTCCAACAATGGGATCAAGTAAGAGGTCTAAGACTCCCACACCCTTTCTGAGACTTTTTTCAATCTAAACTTATTGGGTGAGGTATTACTCTGCATGAATTGAAAAGCTTGCACTTGCACAAGATCAATCAGAGCTGTTTTAGCTGCTGTGTCGTCTACATCTCGCTATCATTTACAGAGTTCTGATGTACCTCAGTATCTAGGATGCTTATCGTGGTGTTGGAATCATCTGTATACCATTTAATGCTATTTATTTTGAGGTCCTTTCTACTTAGCATCGTAGGGAAGCACCTAATCTTCATTGTTAACTTCAAAGTGATATTACTCATTACCCATGACGCTCACATCAGTATTCCATAATCATCAAACAGGTTCCAATCTTGCTCGAAGATCGAAGAAAGCACCACTCCCCAAACTTCCCCGAACGTTTCCAACCACTCCAGAAGCGAGGGTGAACGCCACTTAAACGTTGGACTCGTGTAACCCAGACGCCCATTGTATGCATTCGGAGCACGTCCGAAAATATTTATCTTGCCATCAATTCACCGACGGTTATCAAACATTCAACTGGTAGGCTTATCGATCCCCGAAATCGGCAACGGGTGGAACTGCGGACTTGATTGCAATTTGAGGGCGCCAGGAAAAAAGGCCAGGAGTGGTCCCCGGTTCTCTTAATCTCATTCGATATGCAATTCTGAGGGATTTGGAGAGGAAGCCGAACTCGAGAAGTGGGGATTAGGGACAGCTATGAAATTTATTAGGGGCGAAATACTCGACCTCAACAAAAAATTACGTTTTTTACTTCTGGAGCGCTCTGGAGGATCTCCCATGTGGTCTCTGTCTTCAGAGGGCTTGTGGTAGAATCTAAAACTGATATGGTACTGCTTTTGGAAAAGAGAATTGTTATTTATGGAGGATTACACATCTCAAATACAGGAAGAGTCAAGTATACCAGTTTGCCAAGCCAAGAGTCAAGACATTTTCATTGACGCGAATTTTACCGAATTTTGGCATATGGGGGACATGCCGTTTCCACACCCCACCGGTGGGTGGGGTTCCGATTGATTCTGTATTTAGTCCCGAGGCTGCATAGATTCATCGATTCTAATAAGTTTGTAGTATCGAACGCCTAGGTCGTTATCAACGATAGTTTGTGATTTTCCTTCTACTCTTTTAGTTCAAGCGATTCATGAAGTTATTACTCTTCGAAATACGTGCAGAGAAAGGTTTGTAGCCGTGTTTAAACTTTTTTTTTTGTTCTCAGCGAGACAACTTCCATACACCGAGTCCAGAGGTGAGACAGCACTACGTACTGTCAACTGGGAACCTTAGTTTCAACCTCTTATCCTCCTAGTTCTACAACTTCTGGGAGTAGGATTCTCTGGCTGGCGTGCCAACCCGTTGGGAGCAGGAACCAGAGTGGTGATCAATTTCGCACCCATTTCCCTTACCTTTTATGGTTTCTCTTCGCTGGAGGTACGATTTTGGCCGGCGTGCAAACCCGTTGGAAGCAGAAAACGGAGAAGAGAACCTCATACAAGCAGAACCAACTACTTGGTAAGTTTATACAATCTCTACAAATCTACTCACTTTACCTATCAGAATAAGAACACGAATATAACCCGAAGACCATCCTGACCGAACCGCGCTGTCTGAAAACTCGACGTCATCCTCTCACACCCTCAGAACTAAGGAAAAGGCACGTCTCCTTTGTTACATAATGAGCTATCCTCCATGGCTATTGATGATGCACTCAAATAACGGAGCATTCAACTGGTTGCCGGTATCGATCACCGGACTGGAAACACACTGAAACGGGGCGCGTCGCGACGCTTGTTGCGTGCTCGGCCACGGATACTTGGGCGTCGAAAAATAGTGTATACACGTCTTGATTGATTAATACACCGTTACACGTTCAGTCCGTTGGGAGGGAACTGACATCCAGTCAGAATGAGCAATCTCGTTTGGATTTTGTTTTCGATTACCACCAGAAGTGTTATGTTAGCATTCTTATAGAATAGAATATCTTTATTCACCAATAATAATTGTTAACAAAACAATGAAGATGGGAAACGTCAAAAAAACGGAAAAAAATAAACAAAAACAGAGAAGATCAACATTAAATGTTACTCTCCAGGAACTCACTAACAGTGTATGGCTCTAGTCGTAACAATAGGCTGTAGACCTCTTTTCGAAAACATTTGAAGTTATCAATTTGACGTATTTTGGATGGTAGTTTGTTATATAGTTTTAGGCACATATATGTACAATTTCTCTCCGTCAGGGACAACGTATGTAGAGGGTACAGAAAAAATTGGTTTCGGGTCCTGTATGAATCACTTTTCCTAAATTTGTCGAAAAGGTTCCTATTTTGGAACAGGAACTGCAGACATCTATAGATGTAGATGCCAGAAAGTGTGAGAATGTTATTCTTCCTGAATACGCCACGGCAGGATTCTCGGTACCTCAGGCCAAAAAGAACCCTAACGACCATCTTCTGGATGTAAAAAACCATTTTCACATGTCGAATATTTTTATGTATCAAATTTCATCAACTTCTGCACAGTAGAATTGTTCGAGAAAAACACATCAGCTGTAATTAATAAACCCGAAGAATCAAGTAAGCACCCTCGTCATTTCGGGGGCCGTTTTCGAGCAGGGTAGACGTGTGTTCCCCAAGAATATATACGGACAGATCGTTAGTCTTAATTTGCGCGCTGGCCTTAATTATTCCGTCAGTTTTTGCCGCGGCGATAGTTCGAACCGGTGGTGATTGATTGGATGCTGTCATTTAGCTGTTTATTATCCTTTTCGCGGTGGAATTGTTCCTATTCATCCCTTTGTTGGTTGCGATAAGCTGGGGGTGATTAATTCACGTCCGGATGTTTATTTTGCCTTCATTCGCTCAGTGGCACTGGATCATGGCTGTCTGGTTTCGGATTGTTATACGATCTTTACCTGGTGAAAAGCGCTTTTATTATGTTTTCACTTTTGGCCATTTTATCCGATCACGATCATTGAGATTCGATGTCATGTTTTGGACTCATTTCAGTCATGGGAAATATCTTTTTTATTATCAAATTACAACTTGTTGTATTGAAATTAGCGACGTTAATAGGAGAGGATATTGAAAAATATCAATAGATTTTATCCCTGGTACATTTTTGGAAATATATCTTGTCCTCTGATTTTTTATGGATCAATAAATGAATCCTATTATCTCTTATCATTTATGAATGCGAATAAAAACGCGAGTATAATGAAGGAATCGAAAATGACTCGAATAGATTGAGGGTTATAAATATAATATTTCATTTTCAATGGTTCGAAATCATAAAGGCCGATGCGTGCGATACTAATTTGTTCAATTATAACGATTAAAATTTAACGCATTCCGGTGATAAAGCGAATTAATGCTTGTAATAAGGATTTATATCCGTTGCAGCACAGCTCGATCGATCTCTGCGTTAGGTTTCAATAGGGAACTTTATGAATTTCGGAATCGCCAAGATTTTTTTTGTGATTAAAATCGAAAAGATCCTTGTCAGGGAAGAAGTCTTCAAGTGGTGGAGTCATGAAGGCACACATGGCATTTCAAATACATACGAGTTCTCGAAGAGCAACAGAACTCTTCTAGTAACAAATCTCAAAACTTCATTGAGCTCAGTGCAACAGTACGATCTTGACGAATTTTTAACTGACCCCATCTTTTTGGGAATTTTTCGATGGTAAAAATTCGAGTCGCGTATCATCCAGGAAAAATCACCGTATATCTAAATGTGATACATATTCTGAAAGAGCAACTCTTCTAGTACTAAATCTGAGAATTTCATCCATTTCGGCACAACCGTTCGGCCTTGAGGAAGTTTACACTGAACCCAACTTTTTGGGAATATTCGAAGGTCAACTTGCGAGTGGTTTATCTTCCAGGAAAATTATCGTAGATCTAAACGTGATACATATTCTGAAAGAGCAACTCTTCTAGTAATAAATCTGAGAATTTCATTAATTTCGGTACAACTGTTCGGTCTTGAGCAAGTTTCAACTGACCTATCTTTTTGAGAATTTTTCGAAGGTCAACTTTCGAGTAATTTATCTTCCAGGAAAATTATCGTAGATCTAACCGTGATACATATTCTGAAAGAGCAACTCTTCTAGTAATAAATGTGAGAATGTCATCCATTTCGGCTCAACCGTTCGGTCTTAAGGAAGTTTCAACTGAACCCAACTTTTTGGGAATTTTTCGAAGGTCAACTTGCGAGTAATTTATCTTCCAGGAAAATTATCCTAGATCTAAAAGTGATACATATTCTGAAAGAGCAACTCGTCTAGTAATAAATCTGAAAATTTCATTAATTTCGGCACAACTGTTCGGTCTTGAGCAAGTTTCAACTGACCTATCTTTTTGAGAATTTTTCGAAGGTCAACTTTCGAGTAATTTATCTTCCAGGAAAATTATCGTAGATCTAACCGTGATACATATTCTGAAAGAGCAACTCTTCTAGTAATAAATGTGAGAATGTCATCCATTTCGGCTCAACCGTTCGGTCTTAGGGAAGTTTTAACTGAACCCAACTTTTTGGGAAATTTTCGAAGGTCAACTTTCGAGTAGTTTCTCTTCCAGAAAAATCATCGTAGATCTAAATGTGATACTTACTCTGAAAGAGAAAGACCTCTTGAGATAAATCTCGAAAATTCATCGAGCTCGTTGCAGTGGCGGTTCCAGGAGTGATGTTGGAGTGGGGGCATAATTTCATATTTGAAATTCTGCAAAATATTCCTCAAGTTCTCGGCCCTGCCACTGGAACCACTCTCGTCTCGAAAAGACTTTTATTTCCAGGTACATAAGACGCAACAGGACATTTCATTAAGGGAGGAAAAATGATCCTGTCGGAACATGAAGCAGCCCCGATCCCAACTTTATAGGCCCCTTCAATCTCTCTGTCAAAAAGAATGTATCATCCATTTTCCCCTGCCGCTTTTCTTTTAATCATTAAATAGCCAATCAATTAATCTTTGGATGTTCCGAAGCTTTCTCGATCAAACGAAAAAGTTTTCTCATCATTACGTCGATATATTTCACTTATCTTCTCTGCGCGACATCAATAATTAAAAACCTTGGGGCTTTTCACGGGCAACTTCCTAACGGGAAAACTTCCAGAAGTTTCCAGGTAGGTACCCCGAATTCGGAGTAGGGTGTATTGAAAAATGAAAAATTGCTTATGATGTCTGAATATTGGGCAAGTTTGGGGGAAATGTGTACCTACTGTGTGCGGTTAAGCACGAAGTTTTTATTTCGCCGATGAAAAACTTTGATGGCTGAGCAAACGAAAATTTCGCCTGTCAACTCTCAGAATTCCAGCATGAATGGGCCGAAGGAAATATATACAGAGTGAGTAAAAGTTACCCACAAAATTCGTATCTTGATTATTCATTATTTTGTAACCAAATACCTTTCATTTACAAGGTTATTTGTGACCAATGACATGAAGTTTTTTTCGTATTTCGCCTTTAGAATCACCCCTGAAATATACGAGGATATATTGATATCATCATCATCAAGTACCCTTATTTAAAAGGGTTAAGAGGTAAGCAGATTTACGAAGATATGCTTGATACCTTTGGTGATCAATGTCCTTCGTATGCGACCGTGAAAAATTGGACTGCAAGCTTCAAAAGAGGTAAATTTTCCATTGAAGATGATGACCGATCGGGAAGGCCAGTTTCTGTGTCAGTCCCCGAAAATATCGATGCAGTTCATGACATGATTTTATCAGACCGTCGAATTGGGCTGAAACGGATATCTGAAGCACTGAATATTTCATACGAACGCGTTTATCATACAATTCACGTCAATTTGGAAATGTGAAAAATTGCTGCAAAATGAATCCCCAAATGTTTGAATGTTGACCAGAAGCGTGCAAGGGTGGAAGCATCGCGTTCGATCTGTGCTCGATTTGAAAACGATGTAGACTTCTTAAACGGAATTGTCACTATGGATGAGACTTGGTTACATTTCTACGATCCAGAAACAAAGCAACAATCGATGGAATGGCAACACTCTGGTTCTCCTAAGAACCTAAGAAGTTTCAAAAATCTGCTGGAAAAGTTCTTACTTAAGTTTTCAGGGATTGCCATGGAGTATTCATGATTGATTTTTTGGATAAGAGTTGAACAATAACCGGAGATTACTATTCGACATTACTGACCACTCTACGGGAAAAAATTCAAGAGAAAAGACGCGAAAAGCTATCCAAAGGTGTTTTGTTTTTGCAGGACAACGCCCCTGCACACAAATCTCATGTTGCCATGCAAAAAATTCGTGATTTAAGGTTTGAATTACTAGAACATCCCCTTATTCACCAGATTTGGCTCCATCCGACTATTATCTCTTTCCTCAACTGAAAAAGTTTATTTTCTTCCAACGAGGAGGTAATAAAAGCTGTGGAGGTCTGGTTTGCAGAGCAAGAAGAAACGTTTTTTTTGAAAGGTCTAGAGACGTTGCAGGTTCGCTGTAATAAATGTATCCAATTAAGAGGAGAATATGTTGAGTAATAAATTATTTTGACATTGAAATTTTGTTTGGTTCTATAGTACGTTAAGAATTTTTCAATATATCCTCGTAATAACGTCAAATCCGGATCCCCTGTATGTTATTGGTGAAAAATAGTGAAACAAGCATCGATTGTATAACGTTGAGTTGCGATACTGCTGCTGCTACTGGCCACATTCGAATAACGATAGAAGGTGCGTGCATCCAGTGATAGATTTTATCAGATGACAATTCGTTCCACGCGTATTATTATCTTCGAGGAGCATCTCGAGCACTCCAGCAACCATCCGCCCTAATCCGGTGTCGACAAAGCCATAATTTACCCCGGAAAATCATCATAGCATATTCCACTCGATAAAAACTCAAAGGAAGTCGAATAATACGTCTTCTCCGGCGTCATTATCAGATGAGACCGACTCCGAAGACGAGGCGAACCCCTAATTGACTCAATTATTAATGGAAATACACCGGATACAAACGCAAGACTTTCCGGGCTAGGCAGCTCACGGCCACAATTAAACGCTTCACATCCGGTACAAACATTCGCATTTAATGGAGCAATTTGCAGAAAAGTCTGAGAACCGGCCCAATTTGGTGTTAATTTTTTTTTTTCGTGAGAGTGCGTCGGGAGAGAAGCTTCGTTTGTCTCTTGGAGTGCCGTGGAGGACGGTGATTTGAGTGTTTTCGGCGCCTATTAGGGAGGGGCGGTTCGGAGGGTGTAGGTATGGGGGAATTTTTGAATTGGTGGAAGGAGGAGAGGTACATTGCGCTTCTAATTCTGGACTGGATTAAACGGATTTTCACAGAGGGTGGCTTTGGGCTCGGCTTGGAATTTATACAGGGTGTGAATGAATGGAAAATTGAATGTGTGGGTTTTTCTTTAAATGGCCCTAAAGATGGCACCTGGAAAACAATTTATTTTCGAATTTCCACCAATTTATTTTGTAATTTTGATGTTAAATCGTCTGTACAGGGTGGGCAAAATTCGTTGTCTACTGAGAGGATCTCGAGAACTATAGTAGCTAGAAGAAAACGGATGACACATTTTCGAAAGAAGAAGAGGAAACAAAGAATGGTGAAAACCGCAGCCTTCTACGATACTTCGTTTTTGAGTTTGACCATTTCGAAAAAGTTCTTATAACTTTTTTGTCTTTGAAGTAACAAATCTGAAACTTGTCCTTCTAGAGGCACTTTCTAACGTGGAATCCACTGATGAGCTCAAAATATTTTTTCATTTCGAATCATTTGGTGAACTTTCATTTTTTTTAATGCAAACTTTTATTGAATTTGATATTTTTGAATCGAGAAAAAATCTTTTGTCAGTAGATTCTACGTATGAAAGTGTCTAAGAAGGTTCAAGTTACAGATCTGTTACTCGAAAACAAAAAACAAACTCTTCGGAATCGTCAAAATCACATTTTTTTTATAACTCGAAATCTGAAAGTGATAGGCCGATTCTGTTTTCAGATTTGGATTAGTCATGAAAAAGAGCTCGAGAATCGAGAATGTGTCATCCGTTTTCTTCTAGCTGCTATAATTCTCGAGATCCCGTCAGTGGACAACGAATTTGCCCACCCTGTACAGTGCCATAAGAGCTAGGAAGAATGGTCACATTTCCGACCTCGATTTTTAGAAGATGTATAATGACCAAAACCACATCCCTCTATCTTTTTATAAGTGAAAACCTATTTTTCAGACTTTCGAAATAGTACCTCTCTTTCGTCTATACAGGATAAGTCTTTGACTCGTACAAATATTTAAACAGTAGATTCCTGAGAGCAAAAGAAACACTTTTATTCCCTACCATTTTTTTCGAACCGCTTCGGTTTAAAAATACAGGCTGTTGAATAACCATAAAAATGTAATTTTTAGTTCTATCTCACAAACGTTTTTATCGAATGAACTGGATTTCGGAATATTGTTTTTCATTTATTTGATGAATCTCTTTCGAACACAAGATATCATCCACGTCTTCCAGTTTTCTCAGTATGACCATTACGTACCATAAAAATACCAATAATTCAAAGAACCCAACTCTTGAAACCAAGCTTTTGAGTATTTTGATGTTTAACGTCCGGTTTCATAATCAAATTTAAAGTCACTTTAAGCTTAAAGCTTCCTTTACTGTCATTTTTAGTAGGGTTAAAGGAAGCTTTAAAGTTAAAGCGGCTTTAGGTTTGATTATGAAACCGGCCGTAAGAATTAAAAAATGCTTCTGAAATTTGAAAAATTGGGTACTTTACCTGGATACAACTCTGTTTAAATAATCCACAGATGGTTATTCTGAAGGTAATTTTGTTTTTCCAGTGGTGGCACAGCTCTTTATGAAAATTTATCAGGGCCGAATCGGAAAAAATCGTATAGAAAAAGGTTTTTCTTTTGACCCCTAGAATCTACTGTTAATATATTTGTACTGGCCAAAGGCTCACCCTGAATTTTCAAGGAAAATATCCTGCCAACTTGAGTTTTTGAGTTTTTTTTTTATTGTGAGATTGATTAAAAACACGACGTATGTTATATATTCTGGATCAGAAAAAGATATGGGACCAAAATACTGAAAAAAAATACGGGTTTTATGTTTAAAACAATGAAACTTACAGTTATATCACTGAAGTGGCTGACTGAAAAAATTTGGACAATAGGATTTGTCTCTCTGGAATCATAAACCGACATGACCGAGCGTATCTGTATAATTTTCTTCAGGAAAACTCAATTTGGCAGCTCTGGCTTTACGATGGAGGATGAGGTGCTTCAGCCAAGAAAGTCCATCATTGGCGAGACTGTCAGTTCGTCGGTGTGTTCTATTTTACTTGAAAAAGCGTTGGAACAACCCCATGACCCTGTAAATGATTAATCTTTCTTTGAAATTATCAGCGTTGAACAGAAAGTCCCCGTTTACGCGCTCGTTTTTCCTCTTGGTTTGGTCGATTATTTCGTGTCCAACTCTTCGTTCCGCCATGAATACAAATTGGAGCAGCCCAAGGAACGCGAAACGTGGGAAAAAACCCTAATGAGAATATGAGCCGGTTAAATTAATTATTCCCGCCCCCGGCAACGCGATTAAGGCACAAACATGACGTTTTTCATCGCCGACACGGATCGCGAAGAGAAACGACGGAAAAATCCGTTTTCCGACAAACAATCCCGAAGGTGAATCTCCATGAAACTTCATTAGGCCCAGGAAAAGCCGTCATATTTCCACGTCGACCCGCGGTCGATCTTTTAATTCGGCGTCACGTATTTTTCCCGCCGCCAACTTTCCCACCTGCCCCTCGAAATAAAAACGTTATTCGGGGAAACATTTCTGCCGGCCGAATTAAGACGTTTCCGTTCCCAACTTCATTAAACTTTCAGATCCCCGCGCGCGGAGAGGCCGCATTGACAGATCTCTCGTATATTATTCAGGCGAAATTCCGTGAAAAGTGGCAAGGGCTCGTAGGTTTTCCGGCGGAAAACCGAGCTGATTACTCAGCCGAGCAGGAGGCTAAACTGCGAATTGAATAACCTAGTTCGGTTTCCCGGTCCCCGATAATTTGTTCCTTTTTCACGGCCCCCCGAATGATTCCCCTAATGGGCGATCTCGGATTTCGACTCTGCATCCTCTGGCCCCGTCGAACTGACACTCGAACCCCTCGCAGTCGAATGTTTCGCCTTTTCCCGGCAAAATTCGATATCCTACCGGGGGAAAGATGAGGATTGTGCTCTCGTCAGCGAATCGTCTTTGCCTCCGGATGATTCTAACACCATAGGAAGTTGAGATCCAAATTCTCATAACTCAGAAACCAATAGGTCATGTTTCGAGTCGATTATCTTCCAGGAAAATTATCGTAGATCTAAACGTGATACATATTCTGAAAGAGCAACTCTTCTAGTATTAAATCTGAGAATTTCATCCATTTCCGCATAACCGTTCGGTCTTGAGGAAGTTTTAACTGAACCCATCTTTTTGGGAATTTTTCGAAGGTCAAATTGTGAGTAACTTATCTTCCAGGAAAATTATCGTAGATCTAAACGTGATACATATTCTGAAAGAGCAATTCTTCTAGTTATAAATCTGAGAAGTTCATCCATTTCGGCGCAATCGTTAGGTCTTGAGGAATTCTCAAGTGAAATTTGCAATTTTTGAAAAATGCCATTTCCAAGATGAAAATCTGAAAGAAGGAAGACAGGCTATCGAAATTGCTTGCAATAGATTCAGCGTTTTCGAAAAGATATATTTTCAAACCAAAATTTCAAATATCTGGCCCAGTTTAGGAGAAAATAATTTTTTTTGTTTTTCCACTTTTCATTTTCGAGTTGACTTCGAAGAGCTCCCTGGGGTGCAATTCTCTATTGAATCATCAACTGTTTGGTTTTCTAGATTCTTCAAAACAAATTCTATACCCTCCATATCCTAAGACAGTAATAGAACATGCTGATTTTCAGACAGAGTAGCAAATATGTCATTTTAGGGGGGTCTAACCCCTTGCTCATTTTTGACCCAAAAAATCGAAATTTTCGAAATTGAGTTTCTGTGCTTGGGTGGAAGTCTTGGCAATGCTGATTATAAAACTGGAAATCCCAGTTGGATCAGACGAATATAACAGGAGATTTCGCAAATTGAAATTTGCAATTTTTGAAAAATGCCATTTCCGAGATGAAAATCTGAACGAAGGGAGATAGGCCTTCGAAATTGCTTGCAATAGATTCAGCGTGTTCGAAAACCTATATTTTCATACCAAAATTTCAAATATCTGGCCCAGTTTAGGAGAAAATAATTTTTTTTGTTTTTCCACTTTTCATTTTCGAGTTGACTTCGAAGAGCTCTCTGGAGTGCAATTCTCCATTGAATCATCAACTGTTTGGTTTTCTAGAATCTTCGGAACAACTTCAATGTACTCCATATTCTAGGATAGTGATAGAACATCCTGATTTTCAGACAGAGTAGCAAATAGGTCATTTTAGGGGGGTCTAACCCCTTGCTCATTTTTGACCCAAAAAATCGAAATTTTCGAAATCGAGTTTCTGTGCTTGGGTGGAAGCCTTGGCAATGCTGATTATAAAACCGGAAATCCCAGGTGGATCAGACGAATAGAACAGGAGATATCGCAAATTGAAAATTGCAATTTTTGAAAAATGCCATTTTCGAGATGAAAATCTTAACGAAAGGAGATAGGTCTTCGGAATTGCTCGCAATAGATTCAGCGTGTTCGAAAACCTATATTTTCATACCAAAATTTCAAATATCTGTCCCAGGTTGAGAGAAAATAATTTTTTTTGTTTTTCCACTTTTCATTTTCGAGTTGACTTCGAAGAGCCCTCTGGGGTGCAATTCTCTATTGAATCATCAACTGTTTGGTTTTCTAGAATCTTCAAAACAAATTCTATGCCCTCCATATCCTAAGACAGTAATAGAACATGCTGATTTTCAGACAGAGTAGCAAATAGGTCATTTTAGGGGGGTCTAACCCCTTGCTCATTTTTGACCCAAAAAATCGAGATTTTCGAAATCGAGTTTTTGTGCTTGGGTGGAAACCTAGGCAACGCTGATTATATTACCAGAAATCCCAATTTGATCAGACGAATATAACAGGAGATATCGCAGATTGAAATTTGCAATTTTTGAAAAAATGCCATTTCCAAGTTGAAAATCTAAACGAAGGGGGATAGGCTTTCGAAATTGCTCGCAATAGATTCAGCGTGTTCGAAAACCTATACTTTCATACCAAACTTTCGGATATCTATCGCTGTTTACTAGAAAATCAAATTTTGAAATTTTCCATTTTTCAACTTTAGGTATTTAGCAGAAAAATCATAAGAGTGGCGTTTCCAGGAGTGATGAGATAACAGCCAAGCCTTCTAGCAGAAACAGACGAGTGCGGATTCTGTGGGAAATCTCCACCCGAGCACCGGACTGAGAATTTCCACGCGATTTATTTCATTATTTTTATTCCGAAATGACTGTCTGAAACAGACTGGGACGTCAATTCCGAAAATCTCCTTCGCACGCAGAAATCCCCCAACAATGAAACACCCTTTAAGCAGTAACAAACGTAAAATTCCCTTCCATTGTCTCCTCCACCCCTTCGAGATGAATGAAAAATTACCCCGAACGGTAGGCAGACGCTCCAATGAACCCATCTCGCAAGGCGGAAAATAATTCGGGGAACGAGACAGCCGGTTCGAAACTTCAAAACTCAGGTGTTCCTCCGTCCGTTTGTCTAATTGCGAGACGATTCGACAGGGGAAAAACGACCGCTTTTCCCACTGACGGAAACATAATTTTCCCGAGCCTCCCTCCGACATGCTTCCGGATCATCCCGATTCTTCCGTGTTATGATTAACTGGGAAAGTTTTAATGCCCCTAAATGGTCCACGGCCCCGCCGTAACGGCCGGCCTTTATTTTTGGAAGATGGGTATTTCCGCTAGTTGGGAAAAGTGTAAAATGGCGGCTGCAAGTTCCGGAAAACAAGATTTCTAGAGATGATTTTACGAGCACCGCGGACGGCTAATTGAAGGTGGTTTTATCGCGATGGGTAATGAGCGTTTTGGGAAAACGCCGTTTGAGGGATGATTTTCTTCCCTTGTCTGTCTCAGATTATTCAAACTGTCAGTGACTCAAAACTGCACCACCCAAAACCACAATTTGTTACATTATTATTACACTTTCATCCCCAAGCTCCAGATAGAACCTACACCACCCACTAGTAACTTTTGAAGTTATTGGTCAAAAGGGATTGGACTACAATTAATTACAAAGGACAATTTAATTTTATTATATATATATATATATATATATATTAATATATATATATATATATATTAATTTAAAACAATTTAATTTGTACGAGTCGATATTGGATATCGACTCGTACAAATATTTTAACAGTTGATTTGGCAGATGTAGGTTTAAGTCACCCAACGGTCAAAGTAACATAAAAAAACATCATACGAATGCTGTCCTTTTTATATTCCAAATTAATATCCTGATTGCCACACGCAACCGTCTGCAGAAACTGCAAAGACTGGCCATACTCGATCTTCATCCCCTACACTTACATGTGAGGAAATGTAGTCTGCTAGAAGCAATAAGAATATCCCTTAACGGGAATCTCCTACCCTGAAACTGGGTTGGACGTATGAGGATATTGAATCAACTAGACACAAATCTCTTGGCAAAACCATCGGATATTATGCCAATCATTTACCATTTCGAAACGCCCTTTGAAACGTTCATAGCTGACCGTCCTGGTGCAATAAGTTTCGTGAATCGTTTGGACAAAACGTCATCCGCGTGGTTTACTGATGGATCAAGATCAGAAAGGGGCATCGGCATTGGCGTATATGGACCTAAATTGAGGATCTCCAAAACCCTGGGAGGTGAACCCTCTATTTTACAGACCGAGACACTGGCTGTTTACGTATGCGTTCAGGAGGGCCTCAAAATGAACCTCAAAGGTGCGCATATCTATATCACCACGGACAGGCAGGCCAAGCTGAGGTCCCTGGATGATACACTGCCAGAGATCTCTGCAGACATGAGTGCCGTCATACCATAAAGCAACTGGCCAGAGACAACAAAGTGACTCTACTATGGGTACCAGGGCACTGTGGTGTTGAAGGAAACGAGAAAGCCGATGAATTTGGAAAAAGAGCATCAGGGTTAACACCTGCTGGGCCTGAGCCTTTCTGTGGGCTTGGAAAGTACCAATACAAGGCAGCGGTCCAACAATGGGAGTTGAACAACAGATTAACCCTCTGGAGAAACACTCCTGGACTTACTCAGTCAAAGAAATTCGTGATGATTTCACCAGAAAACTGCTAAAGCTTTCACGAGCTGAGCTTAGGGTGATGGTGGGACTGCTGACAGAGCACTGTCGGTACAAATATCATTTGCACCTTATGGGTAAGTCAGCAGATGAGATTTGTAGGCTCTGTGGATCAGAAGCAGAAACAGCTTAACACATGGTAAGCAAGTGCCCTGAGCTGGCGGACCTAAGAACCACTCATATGGGGAAACCGATCTTGGATACTCACGAGGTAAAGGTAAGGCCCCTAAGGATGTTGTCAGTTTTATCAACACCATTGACAACCTCCTTGGGTTCCTATGAATGAGTAGGGTAGAGTTCCAATAATAATAATAATAATCCTGATGGCCACCTATCAAACGAATCTCTAGAATATTATCAATATTGGCATGACAGGCATTTCCACCACACGACGAATTGAAAAAAAATCTGATAGCAAGATTAAACCGAAAGGACTTTATCTTGTGATCTCCCTGGCGCACTGTCCTCAACAAATAACAGGGGTTTCGTATATTCCGATCAATCATTCTCCGGCCAATATTGGGCCAGATCGTATCGAATTTCTGTAGGTGTTCCGTTTGACCATGCATCGGAAGGTTTAATTGGGATTCTATGCCCGAGGACTTATGGAAGTTACATGTGGATACATACGGTGGCCTGTTACAAAATGGAAGGATGCACGTCCTTCCACTGGTCGGTTGGAAATCGATTTCCACTGATTAGAATCGCGTATGAGTAACGAGAAATACGGATTGTGGTGATCCGAAATTTTCGTCTGCAAAATTTTCCTGTACCGTTTGGGTAGGGATGCACAAAGACTAGGGTTCAGTCATTGTATAGTCTGAGATGAATATCATTACCCATTTTGATGTTTTCAATCACACAGAGATAGACTTACAACTCTTTTATTCATAATGAATCTTATTCATTCATCATTTCAGGTATCACTTCTTACTCAATGAACTGCTACTCTCGAAACCAGTCTTGTAAAAACTAGCCAGTACATACCTGTAACAAAAAGATAAGATTAATCAACAACAATGAAATAGATATGTAAATGTTGAAAGTTATCACAATTATTCACTTCTTTTGATTGATTTGAATAGGGAAACGTTTGGATCTGATTATAGAAAAAGGTATTCGATTTTAGACCTAGCAGAAAAATCTGAGTTCAACTAAAATTTGTAAATATTATCGATATTTTATTATGATTCCGAGGGTAAATTGACAAAGCCACGAAAGAAGAAACCAATGTACTTTTTCCGTTATTCACGGTTCGATATCATGAAATCCAATCTGCTCCCTGGATATACGAGATAATCTCATATTCAATAAGGCAATAACGATAACTGCATGAAAACAGTATCGTCTGAACCATTAACTTCGCCTTTATCTCCCTCCAATTGCGAATTCAATTCCGAACAACACGGAAAATGTAGCTACACAATGAATAAGAATGCAGACCGAAACGCTTGTCGTAAGGGAATCGCGAACGTTCCGAAATGAGGGTTTTTTCTTGTTTTTCGTGGTCTTCGTAATGGAACATACGGACTCAGTTGCGTTCCTTCTTTTCTCGATTTGGAATTGAAGTCATTTACTTTAATATTATCAACTCTAGGAATCTGGATGAGCCAATATTCATATACATTGAATAATTTTGATACAATTTTATTCAAATGAGGTTGAAAATGAACTCATTTACCAGATACTTAAAAGAATTCACTTTATCCTCTTTTGACTATTTCTTTCTCTTGCTCCAGTAGAAACGTACATCGTAACTTCCGGAATTTAAGGAAATTTGACAGGTCATTTGAGGATGCTATGGGTTGACTGCCAGGTTTTTCAACACCAGAGCCCTGTGCTAACGAAAAATTTTTAAATTTTAAGACTTTTTTCGGTTTCTTATCAGACCAGGAAAATCTTCAAACACACTTTGGTATTGATCTCAAAATACAATCTAATGTAGTCCTCGTAGTTTTGGCAGACTACATAGAAATATTGCGTCATTTGACTCCCTGTAAATCACCCTCTACGAACCCCCATAAATGACTATGTACATATACAAAATTATAGCACATTCAATACTCTACAACTATGAAAACGAAAGAATTCAGAAAATTTTGAGGTTTCTCGGCCTTTAATAAGTTAGAACAGGGGGTTCTCACAAAATTGTCCCACTGCAACCCTGAACAACCCGTTAAATATTGTCATAAATTTCTCCGAAGCTTAATCATAATGTTAATCGAAAACTTGTCGATAAATAACAAATGGGTTAAAACTTACATGTTCAAACACAAACTTTGAAATAGGATCAATTGATAAAAATTAATACAATAATTAAAATTTAACATAGCAACAAGCTCCGAAACAAAACAGCCAGTAATCAGTAGTAATAAAATATGGTGTTTCTTATTTACACATCAGTAAACAACAACATTCAGTAAACTGTAAGATTTAATGCAAGTGGTGTCATCTGACAATAAAACATAGAGTTACAATAAAAATCAAACAATATCAAAAAGAAATGTACAATATTTCTTACAACCATTTAACAATTTTAGCCTCCCCCTATAGTGGGAGGCTGTTTCATTTGCGTCATTCTAAACACCAAGTGGATCGTGTTATGATGGCTTTTCTTGCTCCACATGGTCCTTTTCTGCATTCTTTCGTGTTACCTTTTTAGGATAAATTCTCGATCCTCTTACTAACCCTAAAATCCCGAGTTTTGTACATACTTGTTGCCAGTTTTCATCGTTTGTCGAGAGGATTCGATTACAAAACGCGTTTAAGCTACGGACGTTTGAAAAATGGATCTTCCGTGTCAGCGTGGCGAGGACTCAAAAACGTTATATAATATTCACATCCCGGATATCCTTGAGGGAATTGTAACGGTCCTGTAGGAACACACGTACGTCTCGGGAGTGATTCATGGCCTGCTAGGAAAATATGCCGGCATTGCCAGGCTGTCCGTATTCATAAATGGATAAAGGACCTTTTTACAGGCTCCTGATACAAAGGTGTAGGGCGTTTTTCGATATCGTATTTACCGGGATCGAAAAATATGATGAGGTTCGGAGAGAACGTACGATGGGAACAAGATTTAGACGCGGAAATTGAACTACACTGCGCAAAAAAATTAACGCACATTATGGAAATCTCAAATTTATTCTACAACTGAAGGTGTTCTCAATGATAATTATTTTTATCAGAATTATGCATGCATATGTTATCCTCTTTCAACGGTTTTCTTCAATACAGATGTTTTTTCCCAGCAGGAATAAAAAAGATGATATTATCAGGTTTTGAATGTATTGGCTCCATTCTAAAATCAATTGTTGTTTTTCTTTCGTTTGATTTTCTACACTCGATCGCTATGCAACGCGAAACACGCAATTTGACCCAAGAGGAATGTGCCCAAGCGGTAGTTTTGCGAGAAGAAGGGTGGACATACACAAGAATTGCAGAAAGGTTTGAAGTTTCCCATACAAGTGTGTCCAGAATGTTGCAGCGATACAGGGAGACATGTATGAATGTCCGAAGACCAGGACAGGGTAGACCACGGGTAACAACTGCCATTCAAGAACGTTACTTGAGAGTTTCTTCGTTGAGACAACGGTTTGCAACCGCTCGCCTCCTTCAAATTCAGCTTGAGCAAACTAATGAGGTGCAAATTAGCACTCGGACAATAAGAAATCGCCTCAGAGAATATGATTTAAGGCCTCGTGTCGCGGCAAGAGGCCCAGCTCTTACCCCAGTCCATCGAAGTACGCGTTTGGATTTTGCGAGAGAGCATATCCATTGGGAAGAGGCCGATTGGGAAAGAGTTCTATCCACAGATGAGTCTAGATTCTGCCTCTACCATTGTGATCGACGTTCCCTTGTATACGGACGTCCACATGAAAGATATGCTAGTGCAATTTCCTGAATACTACTGGTTTCGGGGGAGGATCGATTATGGTATTGGGTGGAATATCTTTGACTGCTCGCACAGACCTAGTGGTCGTCGATAATGGAGCTATGAATGCTGATAAGTATATAAGGAACATTCTTGAAGAGCATGTAGTGCAATTTGTCCCATACATTGGTGAAAATTTCATTTTTATGGACGATAATGCCAGACCCCATCGTGCGCGCATCGTTCAGGAGTACCTTGAAGAGGTTGAAGTCTCTCGAATGGAATGGTCAGCAAGAAGTCCGGATCTCAATCCGATTGAGCAGGTTTGGGACAACCTCAATAGAAGGCCGAAAAGTTCAGAAAATCATCCAGCTACTCTTAATGACTTAGGAATCCAACTCGGAGAAATCTGGGAAGGATTAGATCAGAAAATTTTAAGATCACTCATTTTGAGTATGAACCGTCGTTGCCGAGCTGTAATTAACGTAAGCGGTTGAAATACCAAGTATTAAATCACTTATCAGCATTTCAGTATTTTGAAAATTGTTCATTTCTCTTCTTTCACATAAGATTCGGTGAAATCCTGAATTTTTCTTCCATTTAATGTGTCTTGTTTCGTTCAAAACCTTGCCGAGAGAACATAAAAAATAAGTTATAAAGTCAATGTAGAGTTAAGTTTCATTAAAATTGAGATTTTCAGAATGTGCGTTAATTTTTTCGCGCAGTGTATACTTTAAATATAAATAAGTGGGATTTTCGCTAACAGTTTGTCAAACTTAATTTCCTCTTCATCGAGCATATTATCACCCTAGCTCATTCAACACTTCCCTAACAGAAGAGACATTGTGGAAACGAACCTCATCAACAAAAAACCGCCGAGGTTCGGAAAAGAGCACATTTTTCGAGTGACAGATTCGCATGGCCAGCGAGGGGGATCGCCGTCCGCATTCATATATCGTGAAAGAGGAGCTTTTCGAACAACATAAAAGGTCGGAATACAAAGGTAAGAGAAGCTATTTACCATCGATTTCCCGGGTTCGGAAAAGATGAAAAGCGCCGGCTATTAATATTATATGGACCAGATTTGAAAGCCATTCAGATGCGATTGGGGAGCCTCCCGAATGACATTTCGCGTATTAGACGTACGAAGTCCGGGCCAGAGGTAATTTCCTGTGAACGAACAGTTCTTGTCCGTAAATCTCTCAAAGTGATTGCTGGAAAATTATTCCAACGAGATTCCGCGCAGGATGAGACCTCCACGTATGTATTTACCCTCGAATCGGGGGTTCGTGATTCTTGATTCCCCCTGTTTTTGCCCTTCTTTCATTTCATCTGGAAATTACGCATGTAACAAGAGGATTTTGTTAAATAGTACAAAATATATCGACCCGGGTCATTTTATCGACTAATTCGAGATCGCAGATTACGAAAATGCAATTAGATTTTTTCTAGGATCAGTATTTCAGGAAATAAATCACTTAAAGTGAAAAATTTCGAAAAAATTGGTCAACTTTGAAGAGCTGTAGCAGCCAGAAAAAGGGAATTAGACATATGCTGATTTTTTTGATGATAGACTGATCCTTTGCCAATGAAAAATCTCAATTTTTATTTACCTACCCTGAACCGTTTCGATTTTATGATTTTTTCCGCGATGGTCCAAAATATCCAATTTTTCATCGACTATAACTTGAAAAATGATCTTTTTTAAAAATATCTGTTTGCATATTCGTTATCTACGCCCTCGAATTAGTCGACAGTATAAATTTGGTTTTGATCGGAGACCAAAAATTTTTTTCTAAAAATCGAAATTTTTCCATGCATATGTATGGAAAATTTAGAAAAATTTTCGATCTCTCCGATTCCCCCCAAAATTTAATTGTTAACTAAATCGAGGACGTAGATTACGAATATGCAAACAGAATTCTGCTGAAAGGATTAGTTTCCAAGTTATGGTAAACGGAAAATTCGAAATTTTGAACCTTCGCGGAAAATTAATGAAATCTGAACTGTTGCCGGTAGGTGAATGAAAGTTGGATTTTTCCATTGGCAGAGGATCAATATATCACCAAAAAAATCAGCATATATCCAGTGAATTTTTTCTGGCTGCTACAGCTGCTCAAAGTTGACCAATTTTGACAAAATTTTCCACTGAAAGTGATTTATTTCCTAAAATACTGATCCTACGAAAAATCTAATTGCATATTCGTGATCTACGCCCTCGAATTAGTCCATAGTACAAATTTGGTTCTGATCGGAGACCAACATTTTTTTTCAAAAAATCGAAATTTTTCCATACATATGTATGGAAAATTTGAAAAAATTTTCGATCTCTCCGATTCCCTCCAAAATTGAACTATCTACTAAATCGAGGGCGTAGATTACGAATATGCAAACAGAATTCTGCTGAAAGGATTAGTTTCCAAGTTATGGTCAACGGAAAATTCGAAATTTTGAAACTTCGCGGAAAATTAATGAAATCTGAACTGCTGCCGGTAGGTGAATGAAAGTTGGATTTTTCCATTAGCAGAGGATCAATCTATCACCCAAAAAATCAGCATATGTCCAGTGAATTTTTTCTGGCTGCTACAGCTCCTCAAAGTTGACCAATTTTCTTAAAATTTTCCACTGAAAGTGATTTATATCCTAAACTACTGATCCTAGGAAAAATCTAATTGCATATTCGTAATCTACGACCCCGAGTTAGTCGAAAAAACGACCCGGGTCGATAAAGTTCGAAAAATAAAAATTTTCGGATTTAGAACAATTTTGTCTCCTACTTGTTTACCCTACCCACTTGTTTGTCCGAACAAAAAATTATTCTTTCAGCTATATCGACCCGCGTCATTTTATTGACTAATTCGAGGTCGTAGATCACGAATGTGCAATTAGATTTTTTCTAGGATCAGTATTTTGGGAAATAACTCACTTTGCTGTTCATACTTTTCTGTGTCTTTTCTTTAATTACATGTGTAGGCCAAAGGGCAGCCTATACCCTAGCAACGGCCCTGCTTTCCGTTTCAACGAGTGAAATTACGAAATATTCCTTCTTCCGAAACACCGTCAACATCGAAGAGAGACAACTGCACCAGGGAGATCCTCAGGTTGCTCGGATCCGAAAGACCCGAAAACGCTGAATTCTAAATCGGGATTTCGTGGATCTCTCCCACTCCCCCCTGTTCCCCGTCCCGCGGCGTAAGCGACGGGATTTAAAACCGCTGAGCGAACGCATCTCCCCGATATAAAAATGCCTCGTCCTTTTTCTCATCTTCATTTCCGAACAGGGGTAAATAATATTCGAATTGGGCGTAGCATTCGGGACGACACGATAAATTCTGCCCCAGATACGAAATCGAGGATAGCATTCGATGGATTACTTCGAATTCAGTGGTAAAAAACGGAATGATTTGGTTGTCAAACAGTCGTTTTCTTTCGGATGTTTTGTTTCTCGATATTCTGGACTGAGGCTCACGAAAACGCTGTTCACAGTTCAGCTATCAAGAAGTGATATTGCAAATTCTTAAATTTCTCGGTTTCGAAACAGTTAGAGGCTCCAAAGCAACTCTCTTTCGATGTCATCGCATAACATGGAAACGGCAAAACCGATTTTATTCACTTTTTTTTTAAAACCTTCCTCATACATTGTAGAAGGTTTCGACGAAAGAAAAATTGAGAAAAGTTTCCAGGGAAACTTGAAAAACCAAGAAAACTAAACGAAATTTAAATTTCGCGCGCAAGTGTATGTTGGGTAGTCTACCCTCCACGATGAAGTGAATGTTTCTTGCTAGCGGTTGACTTTATCAACAACAGGATACCAATATTGATTTATCGTTCTCAAGGTTCAGCATTTTGGTTATCAGTTAATTAATTATTGTGATTCTGAGTGATCAGGGATCAGTACATTAATTATATGTATGCATAGCGTTTTTGCTTTGCTTTTTTCTATTCACTGTAAAAATCTGTATATATCTGATAGACTGTTAGTTTTGTAAGATGCTCTTCGGTGCTTGCAGCATTCATGCCTTACGTATGGTCCATTGTAGTTTATTGGTAGTTTTTGTGATGGCATGCCCTCAACTTTATTTTTTTTGAACAGACAAAACGAAGAATTTGTCTAACGAAGAGGCACTTCAACGAAAAAACGATATTCTCTTTAAATGAAGAATATATAGAGGATGATTTTTTGACTTGTACAAATATTTCAACAGTAGATTGTTGTGGTCGTCAGGAACACTTTTATCCATAACCATTTTCTTCGAATCGACTCGGTTATAAAAGATACAGGCTGTTGAAAAACCATAAAAAATGTTATTTTGAGTTCTGTCTCACAAACGGTTTTATCGAATGGAATGAATTTCGGAATATAGTTTTTCATTTATTGGATGAATCTTTTTCGAATACAAGATATCACCCACGTCTTCCAGGTTCCTCATTATGACCATTACGTACCATGAAAATACCAAAAATTCAAAGAACCAAACTCTTGAAACTGAGTTGGACAGTATCTGATGAATATTTGAATGTTTTGTAAAATATAAGTATTCTTTAGATTTTCTCGTATAATGCGTCGTTTTCGAGTAATTTGATGTTCGAATATAAAAAATTATCTGTGAAATATGAAAAATTGGGTACTTTGGCTGAATGCAACTCTTCTTTGAAAGATCCACAGATGTGTAGATGTGTAGATTTAGCTTGTTGTTCTGAAGGAAATTTTATTTCTCCAGGGGTGGCAAAAATTTTTCAAAAAAAAAGTGTTTCTTTCGGTTCATCGAATCAAACGATACATTTTGTATTTGTCGCGATCGTTCTCGACTATCGTCAGTTCGTTACCGATGAATCGTTACGATTTTCGACAAAAATCGACCCATCACTAATTACAGCCCTGGATCACCCGAATCTTGTTTATTACTTCTTATCATCAGCCACCAGCAGCCTTCTGAGACCCCGTTCAACGACCCCTCCAAGTTCGTATTTATCGAAGAAATGAATATTCCGCCTCCGGCAGAATTTAAGAAGATTACAAAATTACACGAGATCCACCCTTCTTTTCATCCCTCTCCCTCGACCCTTTGTGCACCGGAGATATTCAAAACCACTGACGCAGTCCCCGGTTCTTTGTCTCGCCCCGGCTTCGGGAGTTCTGAGAGTGTGAGCTCTTTCTCTCCCATGAAAACTCTTTCATATATATATATTCCGTAGCGGGCTGAAAGGAGGGGAAGATATACCGAATGGGTGAGATTAAGCAAACAGACGCTTTGTCTATGCAAAAACGGTTAACGCGAGGGGTGGTTTTGTTTTGGTTGGCGTAGATCTCCTCTCGGACGTTCAGCAGATTTTCGCTGTGCAGTGGGGGTTGAGAATTATCTTTCGGAGTTAAAGGTAATTTTTCATTGAAAAATGATCGCGCCTTAACAGGGAGGCGATGAATATCAACAAGTGTTACGATCTGAATTGAACTTACCAATTTGCCATCGCCAGGACAACTAAATGGTGAACTTTCCACAGAAGAAGAGCAGATGCGATCTCATTTGACCTCGCCAGGCATAATTTATCAATTGAGCATTTCAAATCGTTCTCACTATCGTTCATTTATTGACTTGTTTCAAAGGGCTAAAAAATTGTACACAGAGGCAGTCGATTTCGGAAGATTCCGACCGCTTTTCGGCATATCATTCATTAATTCATTGCTGCATCTCGTTGCCGCGAATGAATCTACAAAAAGATCAAAGAAAGAGAAAAAACAAAAAGAAAAGAAAAAGAAAAGAAAGTGCGAACAGACTTATAATTTTTCAGGGCTAATTGTGTGCTCTCCTGTGACTGTAGAGACCCAACCGTGACCTACAGATCCTACCACAATCCGGGCATGGATAGTCACCAACCAAATCTGGCCGCCGCTGTATCCTTCTAGACTAGAGTCTCCATTATAACTGTGTACCAAAGATCTCCACTGTGACCTGTCTAACGCTAGTTGTTCCCAGTTATGATTGGCATTAACTGACTTTAGGGATTGATGTAGTGTATCCTTAAACCGCCTATACTGGCCACCTGGTTTCCGGGCTGCCTCAGTGAATTCGCGATATAGAGCTATTTTGGGGAGTCTTGTGTCTTGCAACCTCAGAATGTGGTCGCTCTATCTGAGTCGGCCCTCGTTACTTGAGTCTCAATTGTTGTACAACTCGCGCGTTGCAAGACTTCTGCATGCGAAACTTTGTGGAACCATCTGATGTGCATTATCTGTCTTAAATGACGTTGTTGCGTTTGTTCAAGCTGTTTAATATGTCGCCTGTAGGGCGTCCAGCTTTCGCTTCCGTAAAGAAGCGTTGGGAGGACCACTGCTTTGTAAACAGCTGTCTTGGTCTTCAGATTGAGGTCGTTATTTTCGGCATATAGTGAGCGTATGGCTCGGATTGTGTTGCTTATCCACTTGGTCGATATTCGAAGACCTTATCTCTGATGAAGCTCCAAATAAAAGAAGTCACAGATAGTCAAATCAGGTGAGCGCTCTGGCCACCCCAAGTCCCTCCTAAATGAGACCATCTGTCCCAAAACAACTGATGAAATTCGAGCTATGTAGGCTGTAGCCCCATTCTGCTAGAACCAGATGTCATCCAGAGCCTGCTCCTCATCAAGTTCCTCAAATTTAGGCTGTAGGAAGGTTGAAATGGCGCCGAAACTACTGCTGGGTCAAAATCTGTGTAAACCACAGACCCAGAGGAACACAAAGAGCCCTTTTGCTAGTATTATTGGATGAAGATTGGTGCCCATGTGAGAAATTAGGTGCTTCAGTTCAAAAATTCGTTTGAAATTGTTGAAAATTCGATTGGTTATAGTTTCAGATGAATATCGATGGAGGAAAAACAGAAATAACAAAGAGTAGTGGGTTTGATTTCACGGAAATCTCTGCACCACTTGATTCAAATTGACTTTTCTCCAGAATCTAAGCAGGAAAACACACATTTCTCGTTTGTTTGGAGAATAAAGGGGATATTCGGCATTTTTCGCTTGATTCAGTCAGCTGTTACACATTATTTCCGTCTGTTCTGGCTCCTTCTATCCCATATATCGATTTATCCTTATCGCAGAGACCGATGAGATGGAATAATGCCTAGTATAAAACGGGATTTATGGAAGATTACGCACAATCAGACGTTTTTGGCGGGCGCAATGTAAATCCAGAGGAGATTTACATGTAATTGCTTTTAGCTTTGCGGTAAATATTTGATTTTCATCCAATAGTGAGAGGAAAAAACAGAACATCGAATCACTAAATATTCAACAATCATTGCAGGAATATTTCAACACTTGCTGTATCGAATAATCGAAAAAAAAATTAGTGAAAGCTCTCAAATCCTGTGAATTTTCTGTCAAAGTGTCATGGATCTAGTCTACCTCCTTCTAAGAATACACCAGTTCGTGAAAAAAAAAAAGTAAAACCTGTTTCACGCTTTTAATTCTTAGAACGTTACGGCGGTCTAGAAAATAGAATCAGATGAATAGAATAATAAGATATTACTATACGCTTCCCGAGCATCAAAGTTCAATCTCCTATTTTATGGTCACCACGCTAGACCGCATATGTGAAAGAACAAGTTGATTCTTGGCCATCGTGAACAGGTATCACATAAGCCATATGGTACCGCCAATTCCAAAAGCAATTGCAGACAACCACTGATGAGGATCCAGCCTTGATAACGTAAAATTTTAACAAGACTTAGTAGTAGCCCCTAAATGTAACAAAAATTCATACAATACACGCAAAAATACATTGAAATATAGGGCGAAATGATTGCTTAATATAACATGCTTAAGGAATAATCGACCAAGGGGAATGCTGCAGGTCAGTGCCAAACAGAGTGCCTCCCATGATAAATCTAGAGGTTCGCAATCACGTTCTCGTGGCCGGTAACTAGACTTTTATTTTCTCGTGGTGGCAGCATTGCTAGGTACTAGTTTGCCGGGGGTCTTTAAACTCGAGGTTCAAGGACATTTGCCGGATCGGTGGAAAGCCAGTAGCGTGGTAAGATTGAAAGTGATATACTTCCATCTATTATTGTCGGAGATGATTTTTTTTTTAATTAGACCCTCATGAATGTATCGGATGTGCCTTCCGTTTGTTTCGTTCATAATGAACGAAAGGTTGATGGGATGGTAGATACTGGCGTTAAAAGTCGTTAATTATGATAGGGATCTTGAATTTTTCAATGGATGACGTGAATTTCTGATAATTGATCCTTCGCCCACCTGAAAACATTCGGAATAACACGTTTGTCCCATAATTCTGGACTTCTAGAAACATCCTTCACATCACGAAGAATTGGAGCGAAAAAAATTCGCAACATCCCCATTTTACAAACGCCAATCGGGTAAAATCATCCCACGTAATCCAATCTGAGACCGACCTTGGTGAAATGGCACACGTTAATTTTCACTCTCACATACCCGTTAACGAACAATTATCCCCCGTTCAAAACGCAGAAAGGATTTTTTCAGCGCCCATTCATGTCGCAGAACGGACGCATTTTCTATGCCGGGAAAAAATTGAATTTCGCTAACCGCGTTTTTCCGACTACCATCATGGGGCTAATTGCTGCTTTGATATCGTGAGTAAATAAAAATGTTTTCGGTCTGAATGGCGCCCTAACTGAATTCCTGGCGTAGATGGGCATAATAGGAGGTCTCGTATGGATTGTTAGGTCGATTGTGCCGGATGTAAAGGGAATTTCGTTTACTTCGTTAATTAGAACGGGGGTTGTATTGGGGGTTGCTTCAGTGGGAACATTTTCCGGTACTTTTCCGCTTTTGTTCGTTTACAAATATGGCTTTGCTGATTTATATCTCGTACAATGAAAGATGGTAGTTATTCATTATGCCAAATTGTGGTTGAAAATCCCCAAAAATTAGTGGATGTGTACTCTTTTAGTAGGGTTGAAGGTTGTACTTTAGTAGAAATACATCTACAGGAGATGTGCCACACAGTTTTCCACTTCCGCAGCAGAAAAGATCTAGAAAATGTCCTCAGAAGAGCTTGGGGAGGTAGTCCTAGTATGGCGACAACTTTCAGCATTTCCTGCAGTTGTTTGCGAGGCCTAGTCAGGCCCTTAGCTGTCAATGGGACAGATCAAGAGTCCTTTAATGAGAACGCTTTGGGTTTTCCGGTAATCCGAAGGAAGAACCACCGGTTTGTCACCCCAAAAGCTCCATTCAAATAATTTACATACGAGGATATATTGAAAAATTCTTAGCCTACTATAGAACCAAACAAAATTTTATTACTCAGCATTCAACTGCCTTCATCTATGGATTTCTGTCTTTCGAGCTCATGAAGCCTTTTATCTCCACTAACCCCAACTTGAGTTTTTAAAATAGGCACCGGCCTCCCTTGATGTATCCCTTTGATATTCTCGATTCGGTCAGTGCAAGCCACGCATCTCAATATAACTGAGAAAGAACCTCTCCTTCCACCCTCCTCACTACCGTCTTCTCAATCTCATTAATGTCCAGCTTCCCGGGACATTCTTTGAGAAGGGGGTCCGCGCCTCCCTTGGAAAATCTGGATAAAAAATTGCGGAAACTGGAATCGGGTTACTGCGGATGCTGAACGGGGCCGCGTAGAGTATTCAGGGAAATCCGAAGGAACGTAATTTTGAATGTGGATAAGAGTTTGGATGTTCAAAGGGATATTGATCTGGTCCGGTAGGTATCTAAAGTGTATGGCTGTGCCTCAGATCGGATATTGAGAGGGGGGCTATTTCCAAACCCGTTCCTTCTCCAGAGGAGATGGCAGAACCTCGCCAGAGTGACCTCTGGTTATCCACGTATGATTCGAAGATGAGACTGTTGTGTAGTAACCTTTTCTCATTTTATTCCGCTGATTATTATCGATGGATATCGAACGTGGGCTACTCCGTCCCTCCATTCAAAGCGTCAAGAACACGTCGAGCCTACTGATCCACGTTCAAATTGTCCCATTGTTCACGGAGATGTGTTTATTCCAGTATCACAATTTCCGATCGAGCACAATATCCCACCCGTCTTGATCGACAATATACACCGAGCGAAAATTACACATTAACAGGGATTATGTCATCCCGACCAACCCCTGTGTTCGGAGAACGTACACATCGAACCCCGCAAACACGTAACACCCTTCTGTTCTTTGTTCGGAATAACGCGAGACAAGACCGGGCGGAACAATGGCGAGGATTAAAGATGTCAAACATCGTTCGCTTATGGCTCGTGCGATCTCACGTAATACAGGTGGAAGATGGGCGAGCTGGGATTCTTTTGACGGGATGGGCTTTCGACGTCGAACCCTGGGCTTCGGCTGTTGTTTGCGCTCGCAGGAGGATTCAGCGGAGGGTGAATTTTTGAATGGAGATCCTGTTAGGAGTAAGGTTTTCGTGGGATACGAATGATGTCGTGTTTCAGGAAATTCAATATTCAAAGCCATATAATTCTCAGCAATTGTAGATCATGGGTGGCTGGTTCTGGAACCCCATGAAGGAATCTAGTACATGGTTATTGTATTTCACTGAAGCTAACAGTGGTCAGCTGCATTTAGTGAAATGCAATGATCTCAAATGCCGAATCAGCTGTCTAAAGAATCTAAACGAAATTTAGATGCATTGTTGTCAACGCGATCTTATTGAATCCAAAGCTCTAAAATTTCTGATGTTTCTCCTGATATATTGCTTCAAACTGGAATCTGAGCAGAATAAGCTACACTGGATCTTAGGCGATACCCGAGGCGATACCCATCCATACATTTGTCAAGAATAAGATGGCTAGACAGAAAGTTATCTTCGTGATAAAGCACAAGAAGTGGTCTCAGTAAGTCGAAGCTTGTTATCTGTTTGGAATTGACTTTTAGATCAGAAGCTCAAGAAGCTGAACAACCCATCAAACCTTCCAGAATCTTCAGAGTAGCCGAAAAAACCTCAGTCACCCTTGTACCTTCAATTCGAGGGATAAAGGACACTACATCCCGAGCATACATTTGTCAAGAATAAGATGGCTAGACAGAAAGTTATCTTCGTGATAAAGCACAAGAAGTGGTCTCAGGAAGTCGAAGCTTGTTATCTGTTTGGAATTGACTTCTAGATCAGAAGCTCAGGAAGCTGAAGAAACTCATCAAACCTTCCAGAATCTTCAGAGTAGCCGAAAAAACCTCAGTCACCCTTGTACCTTCAATTCGAGGGATAAAGGACACTACATCCCGAGCATACATTTGTCAAGAATAAGATGGCTAGACAGAAAGTTATCTTCGTGATAAAGCACAAGAAGTGGTCTCAGAAAGTCGAAGCTTGTTATCTGTTTGGAATTGACTTCTAGATCAGAAGCTCAGGAAGCTGAAGAAACTCATCAAACCTTCCAGAATCTTCAGAGTAGCCGAAAAAACCTCAGTCACCCTTGTACCTTCAATTCGAGGGATAAAGGACACTACATCCCGAGCATACATTTGTCAAGAATAAGATGGCTAGACAGAAAGTTATCTTCGTGATAAAGCACAAGAAGTGGTCTCAGAAAGTCGAAGCTTGTTATCTGTTTGGAATTGACTTCTAGATCAGAAGCTCAGGAAGCTGAAGAAACTCATCAAACCTTCCAGAATCTTCAGAGTAGCCGAAAAAACCTCAGTCACCCTTGTACCTTCAATTCGAGGGATAAAGGACACTACATCCCGAGCATACATTTGTCAAGAATAAGATGGCTAGACAGAAAGTTATCTTCGTGATAAAGCACAAGAAGTGGTCTCAGAAAGTCGAAGCTTGTTATCTGTTTGGAATTGACTTCTAGATCAGAAGCTCAGGAAGCTGAAGAAACTCATCAAACCTTCCAGAATCTTCAGAGTAGCCGAAAAAACCTCAGTCACCCTTGTACCTTCAATTCGAGGGATAAAGGACACTACATCCCGAGCATACATTTGTCAAGAATAAGATGGCTAGACAGAAAGTTATCTTCGTGATAAAGCACAAGAAGTGGTCTCAGAAAGTCGAAGCTTGTTATCTGTTTGGAATTGACTTCTAGATCAGAAGCTCAGGAAGCTGAAGAAACTCATCAAACCTTCCAGAATCTTCAGAGTAGCCGAAAAAACCTCAGTCACCCTTGTACCTTCAATTCGAGGGATAAAGGACACTACATCCCGAGCATACATTTGTCAAGAATAAGATGGCTAGACAGAAAGTTATCTTCGTGATAAAGCACAAGAAGTGGTCTCAGAAAGTCGAAGCTTGTTATCTGTTTGGAATTGACTTCTAGATCAGAAGCTCAGGAAGCTGAAGAAACTCATCAAACCTTCCAGAATGTTCAGAGTAGCCGAAAAAACCTCAGTCACCCTTGTACCTTCAATTCGAGGGATAAAGGACACTATATCCCGAGCATACATTTGTCAAGAATAAGATGGCTAGACAGAAAGTTATCTTCGTGATAAAGCACAAGAAGTGGTCTCAGTAAGTCGAAACTTGTTATCTGTTTGGAATTGACTTCCAGATCAGAAGCTCAAGAAGCTGAACAACCCATCAAACCTTCCAGAATCTTCAGAGTAGCCAAAAAAACCTCGGTCACCCTTGTACCTTCAATTCTAGGGATAAAGGACACTACATCCTCAGCGTCTGATAACGAACCCTCAAAAATCATAAACGCCTCCGAATCCCTGGCATTCACCCCTTAGTCTCGAGGAAAAATCCCCATCTCTCCAGCGTAATCCGGAGAAATATGCCTTGTGGGGGAGCCCAACGCAATTTTGTGGAAGTCTAGATAGATTTTCATATACTCGTCGTCGGGCAATTACTGGCTACGCCGTCGTGACACCACATTCATTTTTCGACCAATTTATTGTGACGCTTCGAAATGGAGCATCGGCGCCGTTACAAAAGGATGAGGGTCTCGAGAATGATGGTGGATTTCATCCTGTTACGATGTCCCAACATGAATTGCAGGTACTCTGCGTCTCTTGACGTCAAGGTTGATTGTTTGCGAAGTCTGGAAATAATTTTTGACAACTAGAACGACACCTGGGTTCTCACATTTATGTTTTGGGTTTGAGGCAAATTTCCACAATCAAATCATCTATCAAAAAAGTTATACTGACATTTTACAATCGTTGAACCTCACTAAACCAGGGTAGGAGCGTTGAGATTCCAAGTTCCACTGCCGCAAGTGAATTGATGAATAATTAACAAAGCGTATAACACAACGAACTCTAACAAGAATCGGTTATGTCTCTCATATAGAAATTAATTGCCTGAGTCTCTTATTCCGCTGAATGGGATAATGATAATAAGCACATTGTCTGAGGACTATTGACTCCGTTTCTCTCTTGCTTCTCCGTTGAACAACGACCGGTCCTGAATACTTCTTAGTCTAACGATGCGCTCTGCTAAGACTCGTGTAAATTTCAGTGGCTTCCTCGACCGAAACGATCGGTAATTGTTGGTATAGTTGGTTTTACAAGAGCCGAGATTCTGTTTGAACGGGAATAATGAGATAGAGGTCTTTGATGTCTACGGAAAGTAAATTCATCTCGCACATCCTGTGACGTATGTCTAGAGAGGTCAAATCTTCATCATCTTAGAGGTGAGCAGCAGGTGCAGCACCAGAATAGGTGGAGGAGCGTCCATCTGTCGATCTCCGGCGAATACTTAGCATATCGACCACGTCCATCCAGAATCCCATTAGCGACAGCACCTCCATTGAATTATGACATGTTTGCGCCAAGGTCTCTCGGCTGCCGGCGGCTCCAGGTTTTCATCCTCCCAGCGGGCGGCTAATCCAACTACGCGGCCCAACATCCAGCTCAGCGCAGCCACAATAAACCGCCGTCGGACGTCGAATCCAATTGTGGCCGTTCCATATGTCTGAAATTCAATTTCCCCATCATCGCGAATAAATTTTCCATTCATCTGAAATAATGCGATCGCAAATCTGCTTGCACGCGACCGTTCGCTACAGCTCGACGTGAGAAATGGACCTGGGCCTTCAGGAAGGTTCATTGTGTTCTGCTGTGGTCGGAATAGACGCTTCAGGTTAGCAAGGAACGGTTGTGGTCTTTATCGCGATGATGGACAAGAGGTAACTCAGCAGAAACGTTCGATCATAGATGAAATATCGCCGAGTCCAAGGACAGTAAGGTGCCATTTATTCATTTCTTCTCGAACAATCAGAAGCACTTCCAAAGGAGGTGTGGTCCAGTATATTTCCTTGAATTCATTCATTCATTGCTGTATCCCGTTGCCGGGAATGAATCTACAAAAAGACGAAAAAAGGGAAAAAACAAAAAGAAAAGAAAGAGAAAGGAAAAAGGAGAAAAAAAAAAGGTGCGAACAGTCTTATAAATTTTTCAGGGCTAATTGCGACTGTGTGCTCTCCTGTGACTGTAGAGACCCAACCGTGACCTACATATCCTACCACACTCCGGGCATGGATAGTCACCAACCAGATCTGGCCGCCGCTGTATCCTTCTCGAGTCTCCATTATAACTGTGGACCAAAGACCTCCACTGCGATCTGTCTAACGCTAGTTGTTCCCAGTTATGATTGGCATTAACTAATTTTAGGGATTGATGTAGTGTATCCTTAAACCGCTTATACTGGCCTCCTGGTTTCCGAGCTCCCTCTGTCAATTCGCCATATAGAGCTATTTTTGGGAGTCTTGTGTCTTGCATCCTCAGAATGTGGTCGCTCCATCTGAGTAGGGCCCTCGTTACTTGAGTCTCAATTGTTGTACAACTCGCGCGTTGCAAGACTTCTGCATTCGAAACTTTGTGGAACCATCTGATGTGCATTATCGCTCTTAGATGACGTTGTTGCGTTTGTTCGAGCTGTTTAATATGTCGCCTGTAGGGCGTCCAGCTTTAGCTTCCGTAAAGAAGCGTTGGGAGGACGACTGCTTTGTAAACAGCTGTCTTGGTCTTGGATGAAATATCGCCAAGTCCAAGGACAGTAATGTGCCATTTATTCATTTCTTCTCGAACAATCAGAAGCACTTCCAAAGGAGGTGTGGTCCAGTATATTTCCTTGAATAGGTGTCAAGTGAAGGCTGCTCTCGAAATCACTCAAGCTGCACCAAACAAGTTCACTAGCTTGCGTCTGTCCTGCTTCATCATCAAACAAGGGATGATAGTTCAGCCAATTCAGCGCTGTCAAACGAAATTATCGTAATAATTCCTCAGTCGACAAGCGAAAAATGCATAAATTCCGCATTTTCATACAACAAATTGGGGCGAGCAAAGGGTTCGAATAAATCCCCATTGAAACGCCTATCGTAAATCCTCATTGAGGAATCTGAGAATTCAATGAATTATAAACACTTCGGAAAGAGACCCTCTCTCTGCTTGGAAAACGTAAACAACCCTCACGTTTCGAGTTTATTTCGAGGGTGACGTAGTGGGTGCCTTATATCCACGTCCAAAGGTATCTCAATTATTCAAGATCGATCTCCCCTTTGTTTTCGAAGATTCCCCGCTACGGACGCAATGCGAAACTGTACTCTTCTTGTCGCAACGTCCCACCTCTGCTTCGCTGCTGAGGCTCGACTATTTTCTCATCAAGAGAGCGCATTAAAACATTTCATAGCGAGTTCATTTACTTCGCGTCGAGGCAGGCCGTGTTTGTTTGGCCTTGACCGGTTCGTTGTTTCCTGCCAAGGCTAGCTCGGGCTCCTTGATTACCATAGAGAGATATCGGAGCGTACTTCCTCTTGAACATCTGAAAAAGGGTTCTGTTTGTTGAGGTAGACGACGTCCTCGAGTGATGGATGTGGAAGGGACGCACTCGAAGAATGGATGTTTGTGTATTAGGGCTGGGGTTTGTTGATTGTGCCGCTCCTAGTCGTCTTGAGGCTGTTGCGACTGTTTCTACGGATAATGGCTTTCGGTTCATTAGACGTGCGATTACATCATCTGATGGGGGATTGAAACGGCATTGTCTCTGTCTGTGATGGTTTAAAATTAGATCGCTCGCTGGTTATGTCGATATGTGTGTGCACCCTTTATGCCAGGGCTGTTGTCTTTCTGGCCGAGTAAAACACGGTTAATTCACAAGAAACGCCCAAAGATTCAAAGTATTCTTTACCACATTTTTTCACTCAGTAGATTTGCAACCATTATTTGAGTCCTCCTGATGGATTTCAATTGTATGAAAAGAGCCAACACATGATTATACAAGTTTTATCGAGCTGCCTCTAATACCTAATCTTTGGCTGAAGTTCGAATACGTTATATCAGTTGTAGATTTCAAAAATATTAACCGGAAGATGAAATGCATATGATGCAGTGGTTGGGAATGGGTATCTCCCGAAGGAATTAACAGATAATTACAAGAATGTTAAATTCTTCAACAAGAATCATCTTGCAGCAATATAAGTAAAAGGAATCAAAGGAAGTTTCAAGTCAAGATGAACTTTAACTTTGAACAAAAATTTCTCTTGAATGAACAGTTAACAGGACAACTGGCGTGTATTTGTGGTTGTTCATTTTAATATTATACATTCATATAATAATAATAATAAGGTATTTATTGGTACCCTAAGACATTTATAATGTATAGGACAAGTCAAATGAAAAATAGAAAAATCAATTTTCGGGAACTTATTCTACGATGATATTCATCGAAAATCCTGTAGTAAACTTTTCGCATTAATTCACTCAAATATAAAATTCTCAAATGCCACCACTTTTTTGGGTCTCCCAATAGAAAGAAATTCTTTGTCATCCTCTTCATTCACAATCTTTCTGATTGTGGGAATATTCAGCTGAAATGTAAGTCGTTTAGATTCAGATGAAAAGTTATATAAATTCATTGAATATGTTCGCTACCGTCTGACGCATTGTGGATTTTAGAATATTAGAACTTTTTTAATGAGCGGACCTGAATTCTAAATAGCACCTCCTTAACAACTGTCCCTTTTTTCAATCACTTTCGGCATTTTCGTAATAAATATTGATATTAGTTGTGGCAACAGCGTTATGACATTAATGACATTTTATGAGTGCCAACCTTACTCCGTGTTACAAAAACTTGAGAAAATTATTCCATGGACAACCGACTGCTGAAATAAATGTGAATGAAGTATAAATGAAGAAGCCTCATATAAGAAATTCCTGGATAGCTCAATCATACAGGGTGTGTCTTTGACTCGTAGAAATATATCAACAGTAGAAACACTTTTTACCCTTAGTATTTTTTTTCCATTCTGCCCTGATAAAAAGATATAGCCCTCGATATAGCCATTTCAAGTTTTCATAATGAGCCATGCCACCCCTGGAGAACCTAAATTACCTTCAGAATAACAAGCTAAAACGACGCATTATACGAGATAATATGAAGAATACTTTCATTGTACAAAATGTTTAAATGTTCTTTAGATAGCGTCCAACTTAGTTTCAAGAATTGGATCATTTGAATTTTTGGTATTTTTATGGTACCTAATGGTCAAAAAAAGAAAACTGGAAGTAGTGGGTGATAGATACTTTCAGTGGACACTTTGCGTGGAACACCCCCTATTTTCACTGCGAATTACGGATAGAGAAACGATCCCCGTAAAGTGAGCTCATTTTCTCGATATCGAATTAATCAGGCAATCAATTCATCAGGGGAACGTTGGAAAGTTATGGCTGATTCGATTCCGCGGGGCGAAAACGCAAAATTCACCGCGGAAATATCGGCATCGAAAGTCGAAACACGTCCCTAGCTCGGAAATTAATCACCTAAAAACTCCGAATTAAATTCACTCCGACTCCGGGCTTTTTTACCGACGCGGCGCGGCGGCTCCGGCTAGGATCGATGTTTTTCAAACTGGAAAATACTCGGGCGTTATTTATTCACTTTTATCGCGCCCCCGTTCCGGATATTGTGTCAGACATTTATTACGGATTCAATATTCGTACGGAAAACGTGTTTTTAACCGAAATATGGAATCTGATATTCGGGGACGTCGCGCCTGTTCAAGAGGCTCATTAGCGCGAAAAAATATTTACATATTTGCGAGGGGTTTCGGAGTGTTTTCCCGAGCGCTGAATTATCGGAACGCGCCAGGGGTTAAAGATGATGCATAACGAAGCGATAATCGAGTGGTAAAAGTTCGATCCCGAATCATTCTTCTCCCTTTCTGCAGTCTCTGGTATGGTATACGAGGATGTATCGATATCTAGTTAACCTAGATCAGTTCCAACATAAAAAAATATTGCGTTACCATAGAAACGAACAAAAACTCATTAGAATATCAGTGTGAAGTTTGAGGACAAAAAAGTAAACCAGGGTTCCGCAATAAATTGAAAGAAAGAAGATCTCCACTGAAATTGTGAAAATCGAAAAATTAGAGTATCGAGCCATCATCAAGTAGCTGTATTTAAAAGGGTTAAGAAGTAAGTAAATTTACGAAGATATACTTAATACCCTTAGTGATCAATGTCCTTCATATGCGACCGTGAAAAATTGGACTGCAAGCTTCAAAAGAAGTAAATTTTCCATTGAAGATGATGACTGTTCGGGGAGGCCAGTTTCTGTGTCAGTCCCCGAAAGACTTGGGTACATTTCTACGATCCAGAAACAAGGCAACAATCGATGGAATGGCGACTGTCTGGTTCTCCAAGACCTAAGAAGTTTCGTGTCCAAAAATCTGCTGGAAAAGTTCTTGCTTCAGTTTTTTAGGATTGCCATGGAGTAATCACGATTGATTTTTTGAATGAGGGTAGAACAATAACCGGAGATTACTATTCGACATTACTGACTACTCTACGATCACCAGATTTAGCTCCATCCATCATCTCTTTCCTCAACTGCAAAAAAGTTTAAAAGGTCGTAAATTTCCCTTCAAGGAGAAGGTAATAAATGTTTTGGAGGTCTGGTTTGCAGAGCAAGAAGAAACATTTTATTTAAAGGTCTAGAGATGTTGCAGGTTCGCTGTAATGAATGTATACAATTAAGAGGAGAATATGTTGAGATATAAAATATTTTGACATTGAAATTTTGAATTTTTCAATATATCCTGGTATGTATGTATTAAGTTAAGTTGAACAGTCTATTAGACTGGTAGTTTCTTGTTGAGTTAAACCTAAATTTTTCATCATATTTTGTACGTGTGTAATAGGCAAACATGCGCCCCCCCACATGGTAGGTAGTGCAATACGAAAAAACTGATTTAACTGCAAATAGTGAGTTTCCTCACTTGTCCACTTCAATTTGTGAGCAGTATAGTTGCAGGTTGTCACGTTGAAGCCTTACTATGTAGGAGTACGATTTTGTATACCAGCAACAATGAAATTGTCTTCCTTACAGTTGAATTTGACGTCTAATTAGTTATGCCCAATTCTATCAGGAAAGTGAAAGAAACGAAACATCTACTGCAGAAATTAAAAGCAAGAAACCCATTTCCGAGCGGCATTCTTGCCTTTGATCGATTTTGGCAAGCACTCTCGTCTAGGAACATAAAACTCAAAATACTAACTGGACGTAAAGCCAATGTACAGAACTAATTAAGTCCGCTTTATTACCGCAGCTAGCCTCTACAGTCTATATCGATTTGAGGCACCTCCGGTGGAAATATTTGTACAAGTAGAAAGCACAGAAAACCTCAAGGATCTGGGTAAATATTTGAGGGGGGAGAAATCCTTCAGGTCATTCTGGTCATAATAGTTATATAATGATGATATGGTACTTTTTGTCAACTAACATAAGTTTCTCCAATATGACTAAAAACTAAAGCTTCAAGGCGAACCCAATTTTTTTTTGTGGAGAAATATGTCGATATAATTTCGAGGCCGAACATCGATGATCCTCCAATCTACGACCATCCGACAGAACTGCGCCTCCCCTGAACTGTTTGCGTAGCCTTATTGGTTGACTTTATGATTTCTACCATCAGCAAACCCCAACAAGCCATCCTAATGTCAATAGCAATCAGCAGTCAAAGACTAGATAATCTACAGTTAAATATTTGATTTCTATAGCGTTCCCTAGTCGCGGATGCACCGGACGAGGTGAACGATTTCCAATTAACATCGATTGACTTCTAGATGTTGACTCTGCGAATTTATTTTTCGCCCTACAAGCACACGGCATAAGACTTTGAAGATTTCCTGAATTGATGTCGCCGCATCTTTGAGTAGACGGGGGTGGAAATCAGGATTTATAGGGCTTCCGCAAATTGAATCCTTCGAAGACACTGCTTCGGTTCGATTCTGTGAAAAAATTGTTAAATCGATATGATGAATTCACCAGATTTGTTACCGGGAATTGGCAGTAACATAATTCTGATAATTTGATAAATGTGTGAATGGGGACGCAAAGAAGTAAATGTATAGTTAGAAAAAACGTCAGGAAAAAGTTTTTCCCAACTATTCACACCCTGTATATACAAGGTCTTTTACTTGTACCAATATTTCAGCAGTAGATTCTTGAGGTCCAAAGACACACTTTTTTCCTTTATCTTTTTTTTCGAATCTCTCGGTTTAAAAGATACAGGATGTTGAAAAACCATACAAAAATTTTATTTTTGGTTCTAACTCACAATCGATTCTGTCGAATGATATGGATTTCAGAATATAGTTCTTCATTCATTTTATGAATCTTTTTCGAATACAAGATACCACCCACGTCTTCCAGTTTTCTAATTATGACCATTACGTACCAATACCAAAAATTCAAAGAACCCAACTCTTGAAAGTTGGACGCTATCTAATGAATATTTGAACGTTTTGTAAAATAAAAGTATTCTTCATATTTTCTCGTATGATGCGTCGATTTCGAGTAATTTGATGTCCAACACTAAAAAATATCTCTGTTATTCGGAAAATTGGGTACTTTAGGATCACCCTGCTTGAATTCTTAAAATATCTGTTCCTTGTCGCCATTTCCTCAAACATCTTATATTGTTCGATCTTCCAAGTGAATAAACGAATCCTTCAGTAACAGCAACGTGAAAAATTCCCTACTGACGCACGTTATCAATTCCCTAACAACCCCAATCGACTACCCCGCTCCTACGGCTCCAATAAGTTAACTTGCTGAATTATTTGGTAACCCTTCACAAATTTATCCCTTCACCTGACCTGCGCTATTGGTCGATAAACTTCCAAGAGGGTATCTTAAATATTCATGGATTGTTTCTCAGGGACAGTCGATGAATGTTTGCCCACAATTAATGTTTCAAATCCAGTTTGAAACTCACCGCCCTTTTCAATATTTCACCGAGAGTTCTCTGTTTGATGGCAGTTCGTCATTCACGGGGGCTGTTCTGGTTAAGTGCCTTCCTATCTGTTCATTTACTTAGTGGCTCTGAAGAATTATAATGACACTCATGTCGTTATAATTGAAAGTCACTACTACTCAAAACTGTTTGTAACTGAAGGAACTATTTTCAGGCCTGCACACTCCACTATCGCCATTTCAAGCAGGTTAGCGTACAAATATTGTAACAGTAGATTCTCACGATCAAAAGAAACAATTTGCCTGCCCTGAAAAAAAGATATAGCCGTTTTAAGTTTTCTTAGGCCCGTTTGCACCAATCCCCCTTAAAATGAGTACTTAACTAAGCGTAGTTTAAAGTTAATGGACGCTTAATTTTATTGTCAGTTGCACGACTGCGGCTTAACAGAATCTTAAGTAAGGAGCCCTTAAGTTTTCATATCTAGTGATATTTCAGTTTTTTACTTTGGTGCAACTTCATCCTAGTCCAATAAAGCCTTTTTATTGGTTAGCCGATTGCCGATGATCGTTGTCATTTCATTAACCTAACTTTATTGTCTTGTCAGTCAGTGTCAAGTAAACTATTATATTATTATCAAAGAGTGACAACTTTTTGTTACTGAATTAGCATTATTATTGATAATGATATGGATTGTCAAATAAAAGGTACTTGACGTTATTAGAAAAACCACAGCAGTTCTGTAGCCAGTTTATGAGTTCAACAAATTATTTTAGGTTAGAATTCCGCCCTTAAATACCTAAGTGGTCATTACAGGAGCTCTTAAATTTAAGGCTAGTTTTAGCCATTTAAATGTCACTTGACAGTTGGTGCAACGTAATTTAAGTTAAGGGTTCATTTTAAGGGACACTTAACACTAAGTGCGTCTGGCGTAAACGGGTCTTAATGAGCTATGCCACCCCTTGGGAAACAGATATTTTTTATTTTTAAACATCAAATTACTCGAAAACGGTGCATTTTACGGAAAAATGTGAAGAATACTTTCATTTTACAAAACGTTCAAGTATTCATTAGATAGGGTCCAACTTAGTTTCAAGAGTTGGGTTCTTTGAATTTTTGGTATTTTTATGGTACGTAATGGTCATAATGAGAAAACTGGAAGATGTGGGTGATATCTTGTGTTCGAAAAAGATTCATCAAATGAATGAAAAACTATATTCCGAAATTCATTCCATTCGATAAAACCGTTTGTGAGATAGAACTGAAAATAATTTTTTTTTATGGTTTTTCAACAGCCTGTATCTTTTAAACCGAGCCGATTGGGAAAAAATGGTGAGTCAGAGACTCACCCTGTATGAGCCAAAGTTTCGCTGAAGTAATGGTTCAAAATTGACATATTCATAACAAACTGCTCCCCCATTGTCTGAAATCGATTGCGGAGTGAACCGAAAGAAATACGTCTTCAATATCAATATCGAAACTGTCAGCATTCCTTCAGCCCCAACGTTCGTCGCCTATTACTGAAAAAAAGTGGCATCCCCCTTCAAATTCGCGTCGCGCCATCGCTCTCTTCCCCAGGGTCGAAATAGAAAAGAAGACCCCCGTTGAAAGAACTCTCGGAGCCGCGGTTCCATCATAAAACAACATTGAAATTTTCGTCGGAGCGACACAGATAAGGGTCATCCCGGGCGGAATGAATAAAGCGTGACGGCGCGGAGATCCACGTTTCTGATTCCAAATTAACCTTTCGAGCGCCCGTGAAAAAATGTAAGTACGTAGTGGGTAATGACGACGACCGACGGAGCAGCCAGCCAGCGTTCGGCCGGCTTTGAAGATTGTACGGGATTCTGTTGCGCAACCGAGAGAGATGTTTCTTTTGTGTTTCGTTCGGGAGCGGCGGAGAGTGAATGAAATCGTGAGTCTGTGATTTCGGTACGATTTTATGCGGATGCTTGCGCCAGGATTTATGTCCTAGGTTTCACTTTCCTCGCCGGGACCGAAATTTCGATATCGCCGATGATCCGTTGCCGAGGACGGACATCTGGGTGTGCCGTGGTGATCTAGGAGAATCAGTCATCTGTACTGATGGCTGTAGCAACATTTTCGACGAAGGGTTTTGTTGCCATAGACCTCCAACCGAACCGCGCGTGTCCTCAACAAAATGTTACAAGTATTCCTTGGAAGTGGTCTCAGAAAGTCGAAGCTTCTCATAGACAGACTATCCTCAAAGCCTGAAGACAAAAAGTCCTAGTGCTTGAATGGAAACATCTGAGTCTAGTGACTGTATGCATTGACTGATCGCCTGTTCAATGAATATTGAAAAAAATGGCCTGACATGGCACGAGCACCAATGAAACTATTGAACATATTCTGTTGACCTTCCTAAACCTCAAAGAGTTAGGGAAAACACACCAAGGAAACAGACACCCACTATTCCTATAGTGAAATGGACTCCACTCCATTTATTCGTAGGTTTGAGCAAAGAGTTTCAACAACAGGTTTCGCTCTGTCGATTTAGAAGGGAAATCATTGAATTCGATCCTTCAATTGGCAGGCCTCTACGTACCATCAATACTGCTTTCGTTCTCGTCCTCACCCACTGAACCAGGGAGCACTCAAGAGCATTGAAACGCAGTTGCGTTTCAGTAGAGTGAATCCTCTTTGTTTTCAGTCTCTCGAACTACGAGCGGACGACAGTGGGCCACAAGGTCTAAGCTCAGACACGTAGAAAAAGAAGAAGATACTGTCTTCTTTTATGCTGCTCACTCGAACATCAAAAACATTCCTGTGAATGGGTCTATTAACCCATAATCGTAGTCTCAATTATCAGGTATTTCCCAAACTCAGACAAAGGCGTATCATACAATTTCCCTGTGACTTTCTATCTGGTTTTCAATTTATTGTGGCGATATACGAGGATGTATTGGAAAATTCTTAGCCTACTATAGAACCAAATAATACATTCATTACAGCGAACCTGCAACGTCTCAAGACCTTTAAAAAAAATGTTTCTACTTGCTCTGCAAACCAGACCTCCAAAACTTTTATTACCTTCTCCTTGGAGGGAAATTTACGACCCTTTAAACTTTTTCTCAGATGAGGAGAGAGTCGGATGGAGCCAAATCTGGTGAATAAGGGAGGTGTTCTAGTAATTCAAACACTAAATTACGATTTTTTTGCATTGCAACATGAGATTTGTGTGCAGGGGCGTTGTTCTGCAAAAACAAAACACCTTTGGATAGCTTTCCGCGTCTTTTCTCTTTAATTTTTTCCCGTAGAGTGGTCAGTGATGTCGAATAGTGATCTCCGGTTATAGCTCTATCCTTATTGAAAAAATCAATCATGATTACTCCATGGCAAGCTGAAGCAAGAACTTTTCCAGTACATTTTTGGACACGAAACTTCTTGGGTCTTGGAGAACCAGAGTGTCGCCATTCCATCGATTGTTGTTTTGTTACTGCATCGTAGAAATGTACCCAAGTCTCATCCATGGTAACAATTCGGTTTAAGAAGTCTACATCGTTTTCAAATCGAGCACAGATCGAACGCGATGCTTCTACCCTTGCACGCTTTTGGTCAACATTCAAAGATTTTGCAGAAATTTTTCTCATGTCCAAATTGACGTGAACTATATGATGAACGCGTTCGTATAAAATATTCAGTGCTTCAGATATCCGTTTTAGCCCAATTCGACAGTCTGATAAAATCATGTCATGAACTGCATCGATATTTTCGGGAAATGACACAGAAACTGGCCTTCCCGAACGATCATCATGGAAAATTTACCTCTTTTGAAGCTTGCCGTCCAATTTTTCACAATCGCATACGAAGGACATTGAGCACCAAGGGTATTAAGCATATCTTCGTAAATCTGCTTACCTCTTCTTAACCCTTCTAAATACAGGTACTTGATGATGGCTCGATACTCCAATTGTTCGATTTTCACAATTTCTCGGTGGACATTTTAATTTATTGCGTAACTCTGGTTTACTTTTTTGACCTCAAACTTCACACTGACGCTTCTAATGATATATTGTACGTTGCTATGGTAACGCAATATTTGTTTATGCATGGAACTAATCTAGGGTAACTAGATATCAATACATCCTCGTATGTACGCAAATTATCCACTCGGAGAGCATAACCTTCATTGGCAGCCGTGGACAAAAAATGAATCTACGTTTTCAACTAGGCTGAAACATCCATCCTTCTCCCCGAAAAAACTCCCTTAGCTCGGGCGTGAAAAGCGAGACCAATCGCTCAAAACGGACCTCTTCCATTTCCAATCCGACGGAAAACTTTCCTGCGTTAAGAGGATCATCGATAAGAGCCGACATCCGGCGACCAACAACCAATATAACATTTTCTTCGCGCTCCCATCCTTGTGCCTCGACCGGATGCTCCCATAACTGCGCCACGGTGCAAGAGTGGCTTCTAGTCCGACGTTTTCTGCAAGTGCAACGGGGGTCATTGCAGGGCAAATCGCATTCCTAACGTTCTACGGGTAATTGCCCGAGCTCTGTGTTCCTTTTTCTCGGTGAACGTCGACAATAGGAGTCGGTGGTATTTTCAATGTTGCAAGGCGATCTCAAGACGTGTAGTACAGCGGGTTCGGGATGTACCGAGTGCCTACCATGGGGATATTGTATAGATCTAGAGCCATCTGTGATGGTCTAGTGGATATCCATCTCGAAAGTTTGCGATTAGTTTTCAAATACTCGATGAAAATAAGGTTTACTCTGTTATTGTGGTCACCTGGACAAACAATGTTTAATTCTCTATGAATATTCAACTGATATGGCCAAATCTTGGTGAAATTTCATAACTATACTAATAAAACTGGGATAACATAAGTTTCAGGGTTCTTTATAATTGAATAAGTTGCTGGAAATGTTTTCCTCTTCAGTCCAAGCACTCCTCACATCTTCTTTGGAATCTTTGGAGAGATCCAAAAAAGGTAATCAAAGTAAGAGACCCATCGTAAATTTGAAAAATTTTTCCAATTATTTTAGTCTTCAGTTGGTCCACATCGTCATATTTTGAAAGTTCATATATCCAGAAAGATGAAAGCAGACTTCATTAGGAAAATTTGATCCAGGTTATCAATGAATAGGTTAAGAAACCATTGGCAGAAGGTCATCCTACCGAATAACCGATAACCGAAGGGTTATCAACATCAAGAACCATTTGTGAATAGACTATTTCCACTAGTCCCATGTTATCTCTATTTCTAGAGCAGGACTAAATGATAAATGCTTTTTGCATGTCAGTAAAAACCATCTTTACAATTTGCTGATAATTTTAATTCAAGAACAATCCAGAAAATGGTAGAGTCATTCGGGGTAACTGAGCGCAGTGGGTAAGTGTGCGCAGTGCGTATATCTCGACTATGCAATGTATGAAAGAGGGGGTTCATTTGGGTGAAGCAAGGGCGCAGAATCGCCATATTAGTTTTTCATAGGAGTGCGCCGTGCCACGTTTCTTTAACTTTTTATTTGCAATCAATCAAATTCATTAGTTTTCTTGTTAATTTTTGGCATCTCTGCACATTCTGCCAGGTCCAAGTTCCCAGCCCCTCAGTGTTAAACAATATTTTATTCGATCATGGGCATATTAGTCTAAATATAATAATAAAAAATTTTAGGTTCTCTTAGCTGCTCAACTCTATAAGAACGTCAATTCAAATTTTGGCTTACTGGGGAAAGTGTGCGCGGGTAAGTGTGCGCATAGATTCATTATATGGGCATTGGTTCAGTGAGAAATAAATTATGACATTGTTGATTTTCTTGGTTAAGACTCGATCAATATTGTCCTATTTGTTCAGAAAAATATGAAGAGCCACCAACAGGGGTATGTATCAAGTGTTGTGTTCACCAAGAATTGTGGCACGAACAATAATGCACTGATTAAAAAAGGCGCTTCTGTATTGACAATAAACAGCATTTCTCTAATATTGTAACATTTTGATGACATTATTTTGTTATTTGTTTTGATTGTGTGGTTCACTTAGCACTGCGTTCACTTACCCCGTGAGGGTGCGCACACTTACCGCAATACGGGGCATGTGAACGCACTCCGACTTTCTCTATTAAATTCTTTTTTGCGGAAAGAAAACGTTTTTGTTTGTTTGCTTTTTGATGTTTTCTCATAGATGAGAAAATTCTCTATCTTATGAATATGTTTTAATTTCTCTAGATTCAACATTTGAAACAGGGTATGGCTTGAAAGGCAAAAGTGCGCACAGTTGCCCCGAATGACTCTACACCAGAAGCTAAGAATTTCGTTGGGACGAAGAATATCGACCTTCAAAGTTCCATAGCCTACTGGACGACGAATTTATTTGAACACACTTCAGAAGAAGCTGTCAAAAGACGTTATCGACTTGAAAGACTTGTTCGGATTCTTGGTCAGCCCTGAGCCCCCTAAATCCGACGTTTTCGATACATCGAAACGTTTTGGCCATCCCTAGCGATCGCATAGAATGCATAAATTCCGACTGCTTCCGCATCCGTCGGCGAAAATATGCGTTCGTATATGTCGAACCGAGCAGGTTCGGCGGGTCAAGCGGCATACTAATTTCCGAATTTGTATTCATAGAATAGGGATTAATTCGGCTCTTAGCGTAGACCACTCTGATACTCTTCGTTTCCGTGAATTATTTATACGTGATGGCGGCAACGGGAAGGTATATAATGGATGGCTCCCCGGCGACGCCAAATCCTGTGTGGGCAATCCTTCTTCGGGAGCCTGATGCTGTTTGGGAGCCCTCGGAAGAGGCAAGCCTCATTATACACCTTGGATGATGAATTGGGGTAGTTGCTGCCGTCAGAGTATCAGCTGCTGAAATGGGGTGGCGTTGCTTCTATTAAACATCAACAAACGCTCGCTTAAGAGCTGATTAATTAGGAAAAAACTCTGAGGATTTGTAGCATGCATACGGGTATGCCAACAAAAATAAGATGCATCGAACTAGCTGGGATTCTTTCTGGAACATGAAATATGACATGACATCTCTTCGAAAACGCTGCTGAATGTGATGATAACAATTAATCGAAGAAATTTGCCTACCACAGGGGTGAGTGCTTGGTTCTTGTTACTTTAATCGATGAACAATCTAAGTGACTAGATGACACTTTGTTCTTTTGGAGAAATTGCTCGAGAAATGAAAGATTCATATTAGTGGGAGTATGAAAGAGGCAGTTTATGTCTAGATTATAGATAACAGAGTGTCAGGAGTGTTCGTCTGACATTATATGGGAGTTCTAAAGAGCAACCAAAGGAAATGATTAGGCTAATGGACCTCTCCAAGGAAGGAGCAAAAAATCCTTTCATTGAGCCCGAAACCCTCTGTGGTTTTCAGGACAAGGACAAAACCGATGAAGAATTACTCTGCAGGAATCTCCAAAAAGTTTCTTGAGAACTTCAACATTGCAAAACCTAAGAAGTATTCAGATCTCAACAACAATATGCTCCACTAGATTCCTCACTAGTCAGTGTCGTCAGAGGAAGCATCTAATAAGACTGGGTCTAGCAAAAACAGACGAGTGCACACTCTGTCAAGGATAGGATGAAACTACCATCACTTGGAGACAGAAAGCATCGCATTTGGTAGCTTAGGGCGAAAGACTTGCAGGCTCTCTTTGAAGCCATCCCAGACACTGGAATTCAGCTCTGATTTGGAGTTAGGACTCAGTACCCTCTTTAGAACCTAGAATCTTGTTCGACAATGACAAATTGACAAGCTGAATAGAGTTGAACTTCCCAAAATAGAAGTAAATAGTGGTAGAGGGATACTGGGATGCATGGTTGGCTTCGTATAACCCCTTCCATGCACATATTTCACGATAGTGTTGTTGTGTTGCAACTAATTCTTTGATCTAGAGGAATACCTACTCTCGAAGGTATTCTAATCGATTTCGAAATCTCCCTGGCGATGCACTCCGCTCCTAACAACAGCACCATCCGGCCTCTCGTCCCATTATGTCCCCCAAAACACGCAGATCCAATTTTCGGCCATAATCGAGTTTCCAATTACATCAGAAAATCTCTCCCGTGGAGGCGCAGTGTTCGCGTACACATAACACAACTATAATTGGGTTGCTCACCTATGATAATCGCTGTAAACTGTTGACCGATCTCATTAGTACGGTCTCAGTTTCAATCTGCGTATCAATTACAGGTCCGCAATCGATCCAAGATTGTTCGATGAAGGTTTGACGACCTGCCACGATATACCTTCCGGTTCCGTAGAATCTGTCACGTCCGGTATTCAAACTCGAGATCGCGCTGATTTAATTTGTCGAGACGTTTTATTTTTCATGCTACCTGAGGAAATATTGTATAGTACGAAGGCGCTGAAGTGCCACGCCAAAAAAAAAATTCCAAATGTACAATTCTGAGAAACATGTCAGAATTCTGACTTGCAAGTCGGAATTCTGAGATACAACTCCGAATTCTGAGATACAAGTCAGAGATACGAGTCGGAATTCTGAGATACAAATCGGAATTCTGAGATACAAGTCGGAATTCTGAGATATAAGTCGGAATTCCGCAATACAAGTCGCAATTCCGACTTGTAAGCCGGAATTTTGAGATGCAAGGCAGGAGGAGGGCTAAAATAGGTCTAATGACTTTTGTTTTTTTGCATTTGATCCGTGAATGTGTTTTTGGCTTCTTGGAGGAATTTTGGATGAATGAAATGATATTCTATTTTTCTCTTCGGTTGCACCATAGCTGAGCTGCTCTAAAGCTTCGTGCTCAGTGCTTGTGAAAGCACTTGGAGTATTTTTGTACTCCCGAAAATTATGCTCCTGGGAACTTTTCAAAACCTTCCCTACTGCTTAGTGATTCGAGCACTTTATCCACTGACTTGTATCTTAGAATTCCGACTTGTAACCCAGATTTCCGACTTGCAAGTCGGAATTCCGACTTGTAACTCAGAATTCTGACTTGCAATTCGGAATTCCGACTTGTATCTCAGAATTCCGACTTGTATCTCAGAATTCCGACTTGTATCTAAGAATTCCGACTTGAATCTCAGAATTCCGACTTGTATCTCAGAATTCCGACTTGTATCTCAGAATTCCGACTTGTATCTCAGAATTCCGACTTGTATCTCAGAATTCCGACTTGTAACTCAGAATTCCGACTTGTAACTCAGAATTCTGACTTACAATTCGCAATTCCGACTTAGCAAGTAGGAATTATACATTTGGATTATTTTTTTTTGTGTGGCCCTTCAGCGCTTTCGTAGTATAGGGTAGATTCGGATGATTTAAGAAATGTCTCTGATATATTCTGTTTCGATATTGGGGAATTCCAAACTGAGTAACCAGTAACAAGATTAGTCGAGAGTTGAATGACTTACCAATAGACCATAATGATGTTAGTTAGTATAGTGGGACTCACCTGAAACAAAATAATATATGAGTACAAAATTGGACAATGATTCATTAAGAGATCATCAAATTCATATGGATAACAGCGGTTATTTCCAATTTTTTTCGTATGCGAAGATCCAAGAGTTCAGATCTTCCTATAGGTGAGAAAAACTCACTCAATGAATTCAAAACTAAACCTCATCTGTAAGAAAAGTCTCAGTGTATGAAAGAAATATTGTTTCACTATGATGGGGGTATTTTAGTATGAGGGCCATGGTCCTTTAACTAAACTAAACTTCTTTTTGAGAATTTGAGATAAATGATTGTATTTCCCTTTATTTATATCCAAGACATTAGAAGCAGATTAATGGGGGGAGATTCCTTCATCTTCCTCTTCATAGGCACCTACAATGTTCCGAATTTTTCATGTAGAATCGTCCGGAAGACACTCCAGGAACGGATTTTCCGACTGCGGAGTACAGATCCGCGAAGAAGCCGAAATTGGAACGGTAGCAGGCTCCGGGGACGAGCCCCACTTCTCCAAATCCGTAAAACAAGCATTCGCTCGTGTTCTAATTGCCTCCGATTCAATTCCGCTTCAATCCTAATTATATCATTTTCGCCGCTAGAAACGTCCCGCCTCCTCCAAAACACTATTCATGAATAAATTTCTGTATGATGTTGTGATTTATTCGCCCGCTCTCCAGAATAAATCCCGGAACCGGTCTAATTAATTGATATGCACGTTTATGGGGCGAATGTTGAAGTTAATTTAGTTCCAGTCATTCATGCCGGAGAAACGGAATATTTTCAGGGATTAATCGAAAGGAGGGCTTGTTTATGGTAGCTTACTCCCCGTTTTATTGGAAGGGATTCAAGGGGGTTATTTCGAGTGTTCATATCGGAATCTGATTTATCCTCTATATGCACTTGACCAAACTGAAACGATTCTAAATTCAAGGCTTGATTGGCCCAGACGGACTCACGAAATTCCCTCTAAACATCGCCCTGTGATTTTCGTGTTTTAGGCTGCCTCATCCTGGCGATGCCCACGCACTCTGCATCGATTCCTCGAGATCATTTTGCCCAAAATTGCCGTCTTTTCACCTGAGTAAACTGTTGAAAAATGAACAGGAAAATGGGAATTTTTAATGGTCAACTTTTGACACTCGTATTTCCCAGAAAAATGATCGTAGATCTGAATGTGATACACATTCTAGAAGAGCAACTCTTCTTCTCTTTGATCGAGCTCGGTCTTGACGATTCTTCAACTGACCTCATCTTTTTGGATCAACTGATGACAAGCGTATCTTCCAGAAAAATAATGGTAGATCTGAATGTGATACATATTCTAAATATATGTATTCTAAACATATACGAAGCTTTAAGCCTTGGACTCAATATCGACATAACCAAAATCCTGGTAAGTCCGCGAGAAAGCCTTCAAAACTCTAGAACAGGTCGAGCAGTTCAAATACTTGGGAAGCTTCATAAATACTAACCTAGACACGGAAATACAAAACCGTATCAATTCGGCATCACGGCATTCTGGAAGCTAAGGGACAGAGTGTTACAAAATCACGACCTCAATTTGAAGACCAAGACAGCTGTTTACAAAGCAGTGGTCCTCCCAACGCTTCCTTACGAAAGCGAAAGCTGGACGCCCTACTGGCGACATATGAAACAGCTCGAACAAACGCAACAACGTCATCTAAGACAGATAATGCACATCAGATGGTTCCACAAAGTTTCGAATGCAGAAGTCTTGCAACGCGCGAGTGGTACAACAATTGAGACTCAAGTAACCAGGGGCCCGACTCAGATGGAGCGGCCACATTCTGAGGATGCAAGACACAAGACTCCCCAAAATAGCTCTGTATGGCGAATTGGCAGAGGGAGCCCGGAAACCAGGAGGCCAGTATAAGCGGTTTAAGGATATACTGCATCAATCCCTAAAATCAGTTAATGCCAATCATAACTGGTAACAACTAGCGTTAGACAGGTCACAGTGGAGGTTTTGGTACATAGTTATAATGGAGACTCGAGAAGGATACAGCGGCGGCCAGACCTGGTTGGTGATTATCCATGCCCGGAGTGTGGAAGGATCTGTTGGTCACGGTTGGGTCTCTTCAGTCACAGGAGGGCACACAGTCGCAATTAGCCCTAAGAAATTATAAGTCTGTTCTTTTTTTTATGTCTCTTTGTAGATTAATTCCCGGTAACGGGATACAGCAATGAATGAATGAATGAATTCTGTAATGGTAGCAAAGCTTTGTTGAAAGAACTTCTCGAATGTGCCAACTGCACTATACTCCATTCACTTTCATGAAGGCACTCGGTTGGTCATGGAAATTTGACATATTCCACACTGTACAGTACGAAAAATGTGAGGTTATGACTCTTGTCAAAACATTTTTGGGTTTTAAATCGGAGCTATGTTGTCCGTTTTCCAACAATGTGAATTTACTTCAGACAATAAATGAATTCGTCACATTTAACTTTTATACAAACTGTTTGAAGGGTTTCCTAATCTAGTTTTTTCCATAGAAAGGACAAGAGATCAGTTCTGTGATATATTTTCCTTATTAGCGTTTCGAAAGTATTATTTTTCATACGCAATGATGTTTGGAAAGTAGTACTTTTCCAGAATCGTGCGGAAAAAGCCCAGCTATTCACTTTCGCATCCATCATAAAATTTTGGCATGTCTCTATGCCCCAATCATAAAATTCAAACGTTTCTCTATGCGCCTGAGCGCACAAAAATATAATTTCTTATAACGTCAGTTTTTATTTTTCTTTTTTTTTCCTTTTTGGGTCTTTTTGTAGATTCATTCCCTGCAACGGGATACAGCTGGGAGTATGAGTATGAACATATTCTAAAAGAGAAAAACCGCCCTTGATCGAAGATGATGATTGGTGATGATTAGATAGAACCTTTGTGTATTCAAAAGGGGCTTAAAACCCAATGATAGAACTCCAAGATGATATCCGTTAAAATTTGATATCGCTAGACAACAATATTCAGAGATGCTGCGCGGATCCCGTGTCCGAATTGCAAGATTTCGATAATGAACCCTCCGGTTGTAAATAACTCAGACGCGCTCCCACGTACGTACGACCCCTTTCATCCGACCATAATACATATTGTAGAGGGTTGTTCGCCCAAATGCGCCCGAATCCGAAACGTACAACGGGGTGTATATCTGCTGCAGCACCGATCCCATTTCCCGAGTTTTCCCAATTGGGATCCGAATCGATATTCCTCACTTTTAGGGGGGCGTCGTGGACCGGGGGTGTATATTCGCGAAAAAATTCAATTTGTTCCACGGGACAAGTTGCGTTTTGGCCCCTTCTGCGACCGGATTGAGGCGAGAATTGTATCTTTGGTTTTTCACGTCTAAAGTGCTTTTTTTCGAGAAAGAGGGACACTAGTTGACTGCCTGGACAGCTAAGGGAGAGCGATATGAAGGTATATTTTGGCCCTTCGTGCTGGGATCTCCTGTAAGAGGGACATTCAGAAGCAGAGGCGGTTACAAGGGTGATTTTTCATCGAGGTCAACTTTCGACGTGCGTATCTCCTAGAAAAATCATCGTAGATCTAAAAGTAATACATATTCTGAAAGAGCAACTCTTCTAGTAGTAAATCTCGGAATTTCATCGAGCTCCATGCAACCGTTCGGTCTTGACGAATTTCCAGCTGAACCCCTCTTTTTGGGAATTTTTCATCATCTGCAGAATGATCGTTTGATGGTCTTCTGCATTCTCCAATGCACTTTGACATTACAGTTTGAAACAAGTGTGAGAATTTTGGGGGTGTAAGGGTTGTATTTATGGTGACACCAAGACGCAACAACGGAAAAGGTTACAATCCCTTCGAAACTCAATCTGATTCGCACTTGAACGATCCAATAATCGGATTACCGAACTGACGCGTTTACCCTGTTTACTCGGATCAAATTTTAAATCATTCCGCCCCAGAGCAAACGGAATATTGAATAAATTTGTATAATTAGTTCGTGAACGCCAAAGGCGGACTAAATTGGATGCAGTCGTGTGAGGCATGCAACGTGATTACATTTCATAAATTCCGTTGGGGGTTTCGTTCTCGCGTACCTGGCGGTTTCGATGACGGGGTGGTTTTTCAATTTTCCGAAATCGGATACCTAAGATTGAGATGTTTCACATTGGGCGTGAATATTTGCCGGACAAATTACAACATTGAAACCTGTGATTCTTTGAAGGGAATTTTTGTAGATATTATGATTCTCCTCAATTTTGATGTGTATCTGCCAGTAGTGCTCAAAGCATCTCAAAGTAAAAAGCGAATCAATAAATAAGCGAAAGCCCTGTACTTAATTTTCAGGCATTGGATTATTACGAGGGTGTATTGGTATCTAGGTATGCTTAATACCCTCGGTGATCAATGTTCTTCGTATGCGACCGTGAAAAATTGGACTGCTTCAAAAGAGGTAAATTTTCCATTGAAGATGATGACCGATCGGGAAGGCCAGTTTCTGTGTCAGTCCCCGAAAATATCGATGCAGTTCATGACATGATTTTATCAGACCGCCAAATTGGGCTAAAACGGATATCTGAAGCACTGAATATTTCATACGAACGCGTTCATCATATAGTTCACGTCAATTTGGACCTGAGAAAAATTTCTGCAAAATGGATCACCAAATGTTCGAATGTTGACCAAAAGCGTGCAAGGGTAGAAGCATCGCGTTCGATCTGTGCTCGATTTGAAAACGATGTAGACTTCTTGAACCGAATTGTTACTATGGATGAGACTTGGGTACATTTCTACGATCCAGAAACAAGGCAATAATCGATGGAATGGTGACACTATGGTTCTCCAAGACATAAGAAGTTTCGTGTCCAAAAATCTGCTGGAAAAGTTCTTGCTTCAGGTTTTTGGGATTGTCATGGAGTAATCATGATTGATTTTTTGGATAAGGGTGGAACAATAACCGGAGATTACTATTCGACATTACTGACCACTCTAAGGGAAAAAATTGAAGAGAAAAGACGTGGAAAGCTATCCAAAGGTGTTTTTTTTTGTAGGATAACGCCCCTGCACACAAATCTCATGTTGCCATGCATAAAATTCGTGATTTAGGGTTTGAATTACTGGAACGCCCCCCTTATTCACTAGATTTGGCTCCATCCGATTAGCATATCTTTCCTCAGCTGAAAGAAAGGTTGAAAGGTCTTGAATTTTCTTCCAAAAGCAAGAAGAAACATTTTTTTTGAAAGGTCTAGAGACGTTGCAGGTTCACTGTAATTAATGAATCCAATTAGAGGAGAATTTGTTGAGTAATATAATATTTCCACATTGAAATTTTGTTTGATTCTATAGTAGGCTGAGAATTTTTAAATATATCCTCGTATTTTCAATTCCACACTTGTGGGAGGGTTTTTTCGACAACTTTTCTGTTGTGTTGGAGTATTTTGTTCTGATCGACTCATTTTTGGAGTCAAGGAGTTCGTATTTCATCAAGAATAGTTATAAATCGAGCTCAGTATCCTCATTTGAAGTTTATCACTGACGTGTTGATATTCCACGAAAGGTTTAATGCTTACAGAATTTTCTGATGATAGCTTTTGAGTTAGGGGTACTGAATTTCTTTGTACAAGGGAAATATCTTGAAGAAAGTCGAATTTCCAAGAGAAGAATCAATTTATATTATATCGAATCTGCGGCGAAAGAAACATCGCCTCCGAAACGCGGAAATCCCCTCGGAAAACCGAAGTCGAATTTCCTCCGAAAGGAAATTATGTAACGGAAAAGAACAACTTCCGATCGTTAGCGGAGCATGAGCAATTTTCCGGAGAATCGCTGTTTCTGGCATTTCCTCAGATCTTCCACTGTTTCCACATGTTGCAAACCACGTAACTTATTACCTTTCGGGTTTTTTCTTCCGCCTCCCTCCCTCCCTTCCCACCCTCGCCGATCCATCCAATTACTTTCCCGGGGAAGAAAATGTCCCTTTGGCTATGCTAAGTGTATTTTTAATAACTGGAATAATTCTTGGCGTATCTAACTTTCCACTTTAATTCTGTCGAGCAAAGAGAGACGTCGGGAAATTTTCCGACCGCCAACTTTTCCCTGCTAGATTTATTTGCGTTTCGGGCGATATATTTGATTTGATTTTCCCATGAGAAATCATCTTGCCGAGACCGCGGATGTCTCCACTGTTCTGAGGTTTGCAATTAATTACGGGATAATGCATTTTTCGCCCCAGGAACTTCTGATATAAGGAGTTGCACCACTCGAACAGTCTTCAACCCCCTGACAAAATTTGCTCGTGAAAACAACCTCTCAACAATTACTTTCCCAGCACAGAGAAATCGCTATAAGACGATCACTCACTATCTCTCTCGGTTGGCCATGGAAATTTGACACATTTCACTTTGTATAGTTCGAAAATGTGGGGTTATGACGCTTGTCAAAACATTTTTGGGTTTTAAATCAACGCTATGTTGCCCTTTCTACGTAAAAGTTTCTGTTATTACGTATTTTATCACAATGTCGAATATCTTCGGAAAATATGTGACGAACAAAATTGAAGTTTATACAAACTGATTGAAAGTATACCAAATCCAGTTATTTGCATGGAAAATACAAGAGATCAGTATAATATCATAATATGCACTAGCTTGAGGAGAGTAAATGTTCGTTATATTATTTGGCTAAAGTTTGAATACGTTACAGCAGTTGTAGATTTCAAAAATATTAACCCGAAGATGAAATGCATATGATGCATTGGTTGGGAATGGGTATCTACCGAAGGCATTAACAGATAATTATAAGAATGTTAAATTCTTCAACAAAAATCATCTTGCATCAATATAAGTAAAAGGAATTGAAGGAAGTTTCAAGTAAAGATGAACTTCACAATTGCACAAAAATTTCACATGAATAAACAGTTAACAGGACAACTGGCGCGTATTTGTGGCTGTTCATCTTAATACATTGATATAATAATAATAATTAGGTATTTATTGGTATCTTACGACATTTACAATTTATAGGACAAGTCAAATAAAAAATAGGAAAACCAATTTTCGGGAACTTATTCTACGATGACATTCGTCGAAAATCCTGTAGTAAACTTCTCGCATTAATTCTCTCAAACATAAAATTCTTATATGCCATCACTTTTTTGGGTCTCCCAATAGAAGGAAATTCTTTGTCATCCTCTTCATTCACAATCTTGCTGATTGTGGAAATATTCAGGTGAAATATGAGTCGTTTAGGTTCAGATGAAACATATATAAATTCTCTTACATTGAATATGTTCGCTACCGTCTGACGTATTGTGGATTTTAGAATATCAGGGTATAACTATTTGAATGAGCGGACCTGAATTCTAAATAGCACTTCCTGAAACCCTGTCTCTTTTTTCAATCACTTTCGGCATTTTCGTAATAAAAATTGATATTAGTTGTGGCAACGGCGTTATGACATTAACGACATTTCATGAGTGCCAACCTTACTTCGTTCTAGTTACAAAAATTATTTCATGGCCAACCGACTGCTAAAATAAATTTGAATGAAGTATAGAGAGGCAAATACACTTGCCAGGAAAGGAGCACAGATTCCTGTGGTTGGAACCTTTCTGTGGTAGGAAAATGTTTAGGAAAATGTTCCTACCAAAAGTGTTTTAGGAGAAGAAAAAATTCGAAAGAGAATTAGGTACTCTGGAAGAATGGAATCTTCCTGCATTCAACACTGAAACACTAGGAATCGAGATATCCAGGTGAAATAAAAACTGAATGATGGCGAAAAGGGTGGTCCTTTTAATGCATTGAGCGTTTACTTTACAAATTTCCCGAACTGTTTCACAGGGTATTGAGAAATTGGACTACAAATACATAGTTTTTGTTCACCCTGTGTAGACAACTTATCAACATTATTGGAAAACTTTTCTGGAATTTATTTTGATACCAAAGAATTTATCTACAATTTGGCGTAGAAACAAATGAAATCTATAAACAATCACGTTCTAGAACAAAAAACATGTGGCCGAGTTTCATTTAACGGTGAGTGTATTCATCAAGTAAAACGAGTTAATTTCTGGAAGACAAAAACGAAATTCAGAAGAATCGCCCAAACAGAAGAACTTGTATACACTATTAACAATAATGAACCGTTTCAGTCGAGTAAAAGCAGAAGATTTTAAAACCCTAGAAATTTTTTTTATGTGTACAGATTTATGATCCATCGCTCAACATCCTGCTCTAATCAAATATCCCACAACACGTTCAACATCCGCCCAGGCAAACCAACACATCTCTGCATGTTTTATGATTAGCTCACCTAGCCAGATTCATGATTTGTTTATTTCAATTAGCAGCAACAACAGAGGGAATCAGTAGTTCGCCGCGTTTTGCGGGTTGATGTTTCTAAATTAGACCGGCGTTAAGGGACGTCGCCCCGACGCCTTCGGGCGTCTTTTATGATATCTATTTGTACAATTGAATTTTATACGAGGTGACGTGAGCTCACGGGCGGGTCCTCGCAAGCTGATTAATTCTTCTACGGAAATTCGGTTATATGCTCCGGGATGTCATGTTTCATTGCATAATACTTGTGATTATTCATGAACTTTGAGAATGCACGTTTCGTGTCAGTGTGAGTTTCTCACATCAGGGGCAGGAGGCTCGAGATAAACTCGAGATGTGGAAACTCGGTTAGAATACGTACTTGGTCTGGAAATATGAATAATTATGAAGGTTGGCATCTTCTAGATCTACTAGATAGATTAGAGGTCTTGTTTTCTCGTAGACGTGACGGGAAAAGAAAAATCGTACGAGTTTCATGAGCTACGATACACGTTTCGTTATTCCCATGGCATCTTCAGGTGTTTAGCCTCTAACCACATGAGTATTGTTATAAAGATGCAAGATAAGGAACTCAAATATGGAATAGATCCGTATAGTCTATGAAAATGCCCTCTACACAGTTTCCTATTACTCGAAACGCCATGATCTTACTTGTGAAACTACTGGAAATAGCATTCCTAAGAATTTGTTGGTAATAACACGTTGGCATCAAAAAACGAAAAGTTTGAATTACAACCATTCCATCCCTATATTAAAAATGATAAATCAATAGTCATCAGCAACAAAAAAGTCTATTCCAATGGAATGAAAATTCTGATATTGGTGCTCGGCGTAATGAAAAATACATAAGACCTCCTCTTTTCCAGGTTTTCCATCTTATCTCCATGATGAGAATCCAGTCGATGAAAGAGCGCAAAAAAAAACCAGACGTCGCCCTCGCATTTTACCCAAAATTGAGCCACGATTAATCCAGATAAAAATCCATACCTCCACCCCTCACCTAAATCTTCTCAATTTCCGAGCGATTATAATCTAGAACTTGCCAAAGAGTGTTTCGACAAGGGAATTCTGTCCCGATAAACGCAGTTTACCCTCCTCGGACTCTTACAAACTTGGTCAAATCCTTTCGAACAAGTTCCAAACTGTAGATAATGAATCCAAATAAGATCCCAAAATAATGCCGGATTAAAACTAAGGCCTGTTATCTGTTTTTCCGGCATCGGGAACTCTCCCGAGGACACAGAAGTGGTTCGGGTTAATTTGAAGCGTTATTTGGCGCTGTTGTTTTACATTTCCGTCCCATGTTGATTAATTCATAACGAAAAAGTTTTCCGACGCTTGGGAAAACTGTGCTTGCAGACGTTTCGTTTGAATTTCAAGTTCGCGCGTCTTAATTACATGCGAGAGATACTGATCTCTGTGGTTAGGTTAGGATAGGTTAGGTTTAATTCATAATGACATAGGACGGACACTGATTTCTGTGGTGGTAGATTAGGTTAGGTTCAATGCTTAATGACATATGAAGAGACACTGTTTTCTGTAGTTACGAGGTTAGGTTAGATAAGGTTAGGCTTAATTAGGTTAGGTTACATTAGGTTAGGTTTGCTCCGGTTAGGTTAGATAAGGTTAGGCTAAATTAGTTTAGGTTAGATTAGGTTAGGTTGGCTCAGGTTAGGTTAGATTAGGTTCAGTTAGATAAGAGAAGGTTAGAGTTCAGGCTAGATAAAATTCGATCTGATGCTTCAATGGTATTGAAGTGGCACTGATTTCTGTGGTTAGATAATTGGATTAGATCATGGTTAATGCTTCAATGTAATAGACGGGACACTGATTTCTGTGCTTGAAATTTTAACAGTAGATTTTTGAGGTCAAAAGGAACACTTTTTTTCTATACCATTTTTTCCGAATCAGCTCGGTTTAAGAGATCCAGGTTGTTGAAAAACCATTGAAAAATGTTAATTTTAGTTCTATCCCACGAACGGTTTTATCGAATGAAATGAATTTCAAAATATAGTTTTTTATTTATTTGATGACACAAGATATCACCTACGTCTTCCAGTTTTCTCATTATGACCATTACGTACCAGAAAAATATTAAAAATCCAAAGAACCCAACTCTTGAAACTGAGTTGGACGCTTTGAGATTCGAGCGTTTCTGTGAAATTTGAAACATTTGGTACTTCGGCTGAATGCAGAAATGGTATAGAAAAAAAGTGTTTCTTTTGACCTCAAAAATCTACTGTTGATATATTTGTACGGGTCAAAGACCCTGTATTTCGAAGAGAAATAAAAAATATTTCTCTTCGAAGATGTAACAGTGTAAAATTCTTAAGCTTGCTTCCTAAATAATCAAAACATGGGATAGGATAAAAGTTTGAATCTATATCTGAGGTCGATCAATGGATAATTCGAGAATCTCCATGAATTCGTAACGAGAAGGACACGTTTCATGAACAACAAGATATCTGCACTTTTTCCCACGTTATAAGAAAAAAATACCTCCCCATTACCCGGAAACTTCCTCGTAACGGGTTTCAACTTTCAACCCGCGACGGAGGCCATTTCGAAAATGAATTTTCCATGGAAACGCTTTCGAATTAATCATAATTTTCTATTACCCTAGGTGAGTATTGATTTCAGATTACGCTCGGAAAATCGTTATCTTTCGGATGCATTGTGACGACGGCTTTCCTTTCCGGGACACAAGTTGTCCGGCCTGCATTTCAACCCCCCCGACGTGTACCTACAAGAGTTGCAAGAGAGGCGGGTGGATGGTGATGATAAATGGACACCGAGTGATTTCCGTTTTTTGGCGCGCGCGAAAGAGGGCCGATGAAAGGCTCGAGTTTTCAAAGGATATATTTGCGCGGAGGACGTATCACAATGTGAAGACGGAAGGGAGAAAGATCGAGTCACTCTGCCTTCGTAAAAAATGAAATCTTGGATCGACGCAGGATCTTCAACATTAATCACAATGAACATATTTCCGGGGCAAGAAATGAGGATTTCATCCAACACCACTGCTGTCGGCAGGTCCTCTGTTTTACATAATGGCTTTTGTATCAGGGCAGCATTTATTCAGTTTGTTTTTGCAGTCTGTTTTTCCGAATCGAAGAGTTCATCATTTGTTAACTCACAACCTGGTCCTCGTAACGAACCAGCAAGAGAAATAGCGTGAGGATATATTGAAAAATTCGTAGCCTACTATAGAACCAAACAAAATTTCAGTGTCAAAATATTTTATTACTCAACATATTCTCCTCTTAATTGGATACATTCATCACAGCGAACCTGGAACGTCTCTAGACCTTTCAAAAAAAATTGTTCTTCTTGCTCTGCAAACCAGACCTCCACAGCTTTTATTACCTCCTCGTTGAAAGAAAATTTACGACCTTTTAAACTTTTTTTCAGTTGAGGAAAGACATGATAGTCGGATGGAGCCAAATCTGGTGAATAAGGGAGGTGTTCTAGTAATTCAAACCCTAAATTACGAATTTTCTGCATGGCAACATGAGATTTGTGTGTAGGGGCGTTGTCCTGCAAAAACTAAACACCTTTGGATAGCTTTCCGCATCTTTTCTCTTCAATTTTTTCCCGTGGAGTGATCAGTACTGTTGAATAGTTATCTCCGGTTATTGTTCTACCCTTATCCAAAAAATCAATCATGATTACTCCATGGCAATCCCAAAAAACTGAAGCAAGAAATTTTCCAGCAGATTTTTGGACACGAAACTTCTTAGGTCTTGGAGAACCAGAGAGTCGCCATGCCATCGATTGTTGCTTTGTTTCTGGATCGTAAAAATGTACCCAAGTCTCATCCATAGTAACAATTCGGTTTAAGAAGTCTACATCGTTTTCAAATCGAGCACAGATCGAACGCGATGCTTCTACCCTTTCACGCTTTTGATCAACATTCAAACATTTGGGGATCCATTTTGCAGTAATTCACACATGTCCAAATTGACGTGAACTATATGATGAACGCGTTCGTATGAAATATTCAGTGCCTCAGATATCCGTTTTAGCCCAATTCGACGGTCTGATAAAATCATGTCATGAACTGCATCGATATTTTCGGTGATTGACACAGAAACTGGCCTTCCCGATCGGTCATCATCTTCATTGGAAAATTTACCTGTTTTGAAGCTTGCACTCCAATTTTTCACGGTCACATACGAAGGACATTGATCACCAAGGGTATTAAGCATATCTTCGTAAATCTGCTTACCTCTTAACCCTTTTAAATAAGGGTACTTGATGATGGCTCGATACTCCAATTTTTCGATTTTCACAATTTCGGTGGACATCTTCGTTCTTTCAATCTATTGCGTAACTCTGGTTTACTTTTTTGACCTCAAACTTCACACTGACACTTCTAATGAGTTATTGATCGTTGCTATGTTAACGCAATATTTTTTCATGCATGGAACTGGTCTAGACTCACTAGATATCAATACATCCTCGTACCTTATATTCTAGAGCTCCAGTCTAAAAACGTTTTCATGACAGCCATACCATTCTCAAGTATCAGAAAATTAAGAAAATTCGAAGTAGATAACGAACGTAAATTGAAGTACCTAACAAGGTTGTCCCAAGTCTGATTACGGACCTCATAGGCCGAAACGAAATTAAAATTTTAATTTCCCAAGGGCACAGCTGAACCACTACTCAAATATCCCATCAACCCCTTCGCTTTGGCACTAAAACACCCCGTCAAATCACAAACTCCCTATCACACCTTCTCTTTACTCAAGATTACTGAAACAATATTGTCCTTCTCTTCTGGCCAACACCAATTAATAATATTTATCTATTGCTCGCCGGTAATTTGGTGTGGATGTTGGAAGACCACGTCCAATTTCTTGTTTATTCGTCGAAGTTGAAACCAGTTACGGTATTGAAAATGTTTATGTTTGTTCTTCCGGCAATTACTTGGTAGACAGGGCGCGGGAATTTTTTTCGTTTCTGTAGATCGAATGGGAATCCTAACTTTCGAACGGGAAGCTTTCAAAGCCTTTTTCAAAGGGTAAATTGAAAGTGAAGAAATTAATTAGGGTATGCTGGTGAAACTCAAACAAATTCATTCATATTATACGAATATTTCATGATCTGAGAGGGTTTGGCAACTCAGATCAGTGAAAAAGGGATTTAACAATAAAATCGCCCAAAATTATGTGTTGAAAAGTATATATTAAGTTTTATGAAGCGATAGTTATCGTTTCTGATCATCTAGACATTTCCAATTTCTTTAAATTTTTCAGTAATAGCTGACAGGAAGCAGTAAAAATCATCAGAGGAAATGAAACCTTTTTCCTAGTGTCTCAACAATTTATTATCATCAATTCATTCTACTTTTTATATATTCATGTAAATGCAGATGAATTTCCATGGTAACCGTAAAAAACAAGAATCCTAACGGCATTCTGAATTCAAAAAAAGTGAAGTGCAAATAATAAGATTTCTTTATTACAGCTATCCATATTCCCAAGTTGAGAGTAATTATATTTGGGAGAAATGAGTTTTGAATGAAATGGATGTAATATCCTGACAGAACTCAACATCCAATTATGCGCTAATTTGTCGGTCGCAAATTGTAATGGACCATCAAATCACATTCAATTTTCCTCGATAAACATTTCTTGCGTTTGTTCTTCAAGGTATCTTCCCTGGTAGAGATTCACTTCTATCGAGCAGTTTATATCAGGGAGGGACTCTTGAAATCGTTGAAAATTTTTAAAACCATTATTGAAAACTTGCAAGTTCATTTTTTGTATATTTTATTGGAAAAACTGGTAAAAACGAAATAAAATTAGTTGGAAAATATCATCAGACGTACAAAAACATCTCATTTTTAAAATCAATTGAATGAGAACTAAGACGATGAAGATGACTCACTATAAGCATGAATTCCTCGTAAGACACTGTTGATTTTCTCAGGAATCGCCATTTTTCAATGTTAATCATCTTTTCCTGGGTGTTTTATCTAGTTCAACTGTCACTTTTAGTATATTGAGGTTTCAAAAATCTATGTTGGTATCAAGGATAGTATGCAATGGAGTCTTCTTCTGCATGGACGTTTTGCCAATGCCAGTTATAACTGGATTTTGATATGTATGAATAGCTGTGCAGTTTATACTGTTAGGTTAATTTCCTTCGATTTTGAAAAAGTTAGTCTTTGTTCTGGATCACCCTTAGATTTCTCCCATATACATTATATTTGAGCCTGAGAAAATTTTGTGTTGGGGCAAACAATTGTGCCCTAAAAATTTCTATCGATACACACCAAATTCTTAGATGAGTAAATGGGACAAAAATTCGTGTGCAATACAGTGTTGTGTCGGGGGTATTGTGGGTTGCATCAAAGAGGTACTCACCATATCGTAGTTGTATTTGTCGGGTACAGGGGCGGCCAGTGGCGGGTTGTCGAAGTAGTTGATTTCGGTGAATCTGTTCACGATCAAGGTACTCGGCGCTGCCACGTGATGGTTAGTGTACATATGTGGGGCGCATTGGCCGCAAGGACAAGGCGCTTGGGAGGGGGGATAGGCCGCTTGGGGTACGGTTATCTCAGGGCAGGGTACCACGGGACACAGGGGCACTACGTAAGGGATTTGGCCAGGGGGGGTGTTGAGATAGTACGTCGTGATTGTTGATACGTTCGAACGCCTCCGCTAAATGAACGCAACGCGTTGCGTTCAATCTTGCTCGCGTCTTAGACCTTAGAGTTGAGGTTGAACTTTATGCAACAACGCGATTTTATCAGTAGATTTTTGGTATCATTTGCTTTATTGCACGATTGTCTCTGGTTTTAACAGCTTACTTAATATCAATATTGATCATAAATATTTGGATTATCAATAACTGAGCAATATTTTATTTGCCACCTTAACTATACGTAAAATATAACTATATTTACTTAATTAGACTACAGATATGTCAGATTATCAGAAAGATTTTTCAACACTTGGGTTTCCTCCACTAATACTGTTTCAAGTTTCAACAACCTCGGATATGCGAACAATCTTTATTCTCTTATTGAAGATATGTTTGGGATACAGTTAATTGATACACGTAGGAAACAATTGAACGTGATGGTTTTTGGAAGTCTTATCAATAAACAATGTATATATACACCCTTAAAACTGTTCCGATTCAAGTGGTCAACGTCAACAGTGAATCACGAGTGGCCGAAAAATATTGCACAGGGCCTGATTGGGGGGAAAAGCTACGCATGCACAAAATATTGATATAAAGGACGGTGTAAAAGCGCGTTAAGTCAGGATCAACTGATATAGCGCGCTCGCGGTCGATCGACCAAAAATCTACCAATATACAAAGGAAACTAGGACCTAACGATTATCCAGCAATCTATCACACGATTACCCTAAACCTTACGATTATCTATCAATGATTGTCGATAATTCTTGGACACGACGCCTTCGTCTATGCCTTTCAAAACGCCAAAATCAAAATATGACGATATAATAATATACGATCACGGTGTAAAAATATAAATTCAACTTTGTACTTAAAGGAACAACGTCAATGGAACACGGATACAAAAGGTTTATTTATTTATTTTTAATTTTTTTGTAATTTTTGATGTGGTGCTTTTCGCGAGAAGTGCGGTCAGAGTTTGATGATTACCTGTCAACCTGTTGCGATAATCCGATCGACACTTTAGAGACACAGTCGAGGAAGGAAGAATGGCGAATTGAAAATGAAAAGATCGAGGTGGTGCGATTTCTGATTCGGGCCTGAGATCGGCGCGCACATTCGGAAGTACCCGGAGGATTCTGAGGATGCTGCCGGAGCTGGTCCGGTGACAGGATGTACAAGAGGACCGGTGGTGTGAGAGTAGTGGAGTTCGTAGGAAGTTGAAAGTATGGACCGCCGCACGCTGTGGCTTTCTAGCCCGGACTGTCGCCGGTCTGGCACGGCCGATCCGGCGAGGATCAGAAGAGACGGGCCTGCGCCATGCCGCGGAGGGTACCCCTACCCGCAACCTGATGCACGCTGGAGCGTAGCGGCGCGTCCTACCTGGAACAGGTAGCGCCTATTCGGCGTCGGTTGCATGCGCCGTCCTGCCTCCCGGAGTATCCTGTTGTCCCTTTTGGACGCGTTCGTTGCACCTCGACACGCTGGAAGCGGGACTTCGCGGTCCCGTCGGCGGTTCTGGCTTACTTTTCGGCGTGGGATACGTCCCGGCGGATAATTCGGACGAATCGCGAGAAGGAAAATCGAAAAAATTCATGGTAACCGTTTCGGAATATCAAATAATTTTTTTCATGCTCTTTTACGATTTTAATCTTTCTATACAGGGTGAGTCCTTGACTCGTACAAATAGTAGATTCTTGAGGTCAAAACGAACACTTTTTTCCTATACCATTTTCCCTGATTTGGCCCTGATAAAAAGATACACTCATTTTAAGTTTTCATAACAAGCTGTGCCACCCCTGGAGAGTAACTAGCTAAATCTGTGACACTACACATCTGTGTATCTTTTAAACAGAGTTGTATTCAACCAAAGTACCCAATTTCTCAAATTTCACATACAGGGTGTCTGTAAACAAATGCGAAGGACTTAGGGAGATGATTCCTTGATGAAAATAAGCAGGGGTAGTTCCTATGAATTTTTTTCGAAGTCGACCCCCCTTCCAAGATACAGCCTTTGGAAGGCGATGTCGGGTTGACAGTTTTTAATTTTTTTCACAGGTTCTAAAAAACATTGAGTCATAAAACTATACATAATATGAAGCACTAAGTAGATGTTACTCACACAATTTTTTTAGATCTCAGAACTTTATTATTGAGGGTTGAAAATAACAACCCCTTATGGTTTTCCTTCAAAAATTGTTTTCGTTCGTTAGATTTTCGAAAAATAAAATTATCTCAGTATTTTTTAGAACCCGTAAAAAAAATTAAAAACTGTCAACTCGTCATCCCCTTCCAAAGGCTATATCTTGGAAGGGAGGTCGATTTCGAAAAAAACTCCTCTTGCGTCCTCCGCATTTGTTTAAAGACACACTGTATAATATTTAATTTTTGAACATCACATTACTCTAAAACGGCGCATTATATGAGAAAATATGAAGAACACTTCTATTTTACAAAAACTTCAAATATTCATTAAATGGCGTTCAACTTAATTTCAAGAGTTGGGTTCTTTGAATTTTTGGTATTTTTATGGTATGTAATGGTCATAATGAGAAAGAGAAGACGTGGGTGAAATCTTCTGTTCGAAAAAGATTCATCAAATAAATGAAAAACTATATTCCGAAATTCATTTCATTCGATGAAAGATAAAACCCTTTATGAGATAGAACTAAAATAACATTTTCCCACGGTTTTTCAACAGCCTGTATCTTTTAAACCGAGCAGATTCGGGAAAAAATGGTCAAGATAAAAAGTGTTTCTTCTGACCTCAAGAATCTACTGTTAAAATATTTGTACCAGTCACAGACTCACCTTGTGTAGTAAATTTGCACTGAATTTCGATTATCTAAATGAATGGATATCTTTGAACGGAAATAAACCTGACTTCTGAAAAAAATTTACCGGGGTTGTATAATTCATTATAAAAACTAATAAAAGATTATGAATCACGGAAGGTTAAAATTTTGTTTGCTGGTTCATTTTCATCGACACAATTCAACATATTTTATTCATTATTGTTCGAAATGATAGATTTCGCAGTAAATTTGCTGGGGAACCAATTGAAAATTGGCATCTCCAACATTCAAGGAAAAATTATTTCGAGCCACAGACCACATATCAAACTTCTTGAGACTTGCTAAGCTCAACATCAGACGAAATCCAACAAAACAGCGGTTTTAGCATCATACCGACATGAAGCTTCTATAAAATTTATTTTCCTTGTGTTCGCTACAGGCAACACGTCCCAAACCCCTCCAAAAATCCCCCCAGCGTTGCAAACCGTTGTCGGTTTAAGATTTGGGGATTTCCATCTTACAAAACCGAATAGAAAACACAAGGCTCTGGAAAGGGGCACGCTTATCCCTTCATGTGACCGGGTGAGCCTTCTTCGCGTTTTATCGATTGCCTTTCCTCTGAAAATACGAATATATTTTATCGCATTGATGCTTTTGTGTCAGGCGAAAATGTAACACCGATTTAAGAACAAATGGTCGAAAAAAATCTTGTAAATTGAGTTTGATTGAACCAGCGTATTAGACACTTTCAACTTTCAACCACTGTTGAAAAAATGGGAACCTTTTTTAGCGGAGATAAATTTTCGACCGAAAAAAAAGCGGCAATGCTGGATGTACGATCCGTAACAAAGAATGTGTAGCGTGGCGATCACAGAATTATCGCTGAATACGAAGAAGTCTCTATTCAAAGCGGGAACAATGGCACATACTGCATACAATCATTCGTTAGACAATGAACGAATGAATTTTTGGTCCGATAGAAAAATGACTTCATACCCTACAATTGATAGGAGGCAGAATTCAATTACATTCGCGACGATGATTCATCCGATGAACAGCGAATAATTAAATGAAGCGTTGTTCCAAAAAGGAAAATGAAGTATCATTTGTTATTTCTTGGATAAGGAACCAGAATCGGGGGTTTTGAATTGGAACTTTATCGAGTCGATGAATGAAAACTTTTCTGATGTTTTTATCTTATCGGTGAAATTCAATGGAACAACCGTGGAACTTACAGTATGCTGGATGCAGCTGCAAGAGGCGAATGGTCCATAAAATGGCCTATTTTTAGATGCAGTATTCCTACAACGATAAGAGGTGGCCTAATGGCAAATTATGGAATATTTATACCATAGCTGATCCTAGTTCAGAAGCGAAGATATAATTTATTTTTAGAATCATTGAAGTGGAAACGCCCCAAGTTCTTGTACTGAGAAGCAGGTATTGATTGAAATACCCTTCTTTTGTCTTTGGGAAAAACAACACAAACAGCTGACAAATACAACTTAGCCCTAGTGCTAGAGCAGGTATCTGCTATACACTATACCTCCATAGGCAGAGGACTACAACGACCATTTGGGTACCTAGAAACACTATTTTTAGAGAAAATCTGAAGCAGTGAGGACTGTAAATCGAATTATGAGAGTTTCCAACTCCCTGAACGAATTCACCGTACCTCAAGTACATGTAGGTACGTAAATAAAAATACAAATGAGTGAAAAGTATTGATGAACCAAAAAATTAAAATCACCAAAATAACCACTAGACTTTTTTCTGAAAACGTTAGCAAGTTAGACGCGATTCAACTGAATCGACCCTATTCTTGATGTAGAACCGACCTCATAATATAACGAAGCAAAGGACTTCGCTCAACGTCGCGAGAAAACAGATTTTCCCGTTTCCTGTACACCATTCAAGGCTGAGGATAAACTTTTATGTGTGCCATAGAAATTATTAATACGTGAATTGTTCCCTTTTAATTAGCACTTGGTCGGGCGTTCCGGAAATGTTTACTTTTCAGTTTTGACTGTTTCCTCACACTCCCTTTATTTCCTTCGGGTACGAGAGTTCCTGACGGCCATGTTTGAGAAACAATAGGGCCTGGGGGGTATTGGACGGCAGATTCATGTCGGAAATAGCCGAGATACTAACGTACAGATATGTGTGGGTGTCCGCACACTCATTATTAGAATAGTTTGTTCAGTATCAACTTCGCTCTTGATGATTTTTAGATGAGCAAACGTTTGCCATCGTTGGAATCATATCCACTCGACAGGGGTCTATAAACGCACGTGTGGCCTAGGTAGCACACCCGGTTTCCTTGCGATAGGTGGCGCACCTGTCTGTATATCTCTCAGTAGGGCCAGTTTCCTAAGAAGAGTGTGCGAATGAGACTGAAACAACCGCGGTTCTCTCAAAATGGCTCCCAGACTAGGTGGTCCATCCTGTATTAAAGATGTCGATGAATATCTGGCACTTTTTACGGGCTCAGTATTTCACGGGTAGCCCGGGGCCCCTACAGCGTCGGAAAAAACTACGCAGCGTCGAATTTTTCATGAGGGATGATCTCAGAGGAGTTATACACGAAAATTCATCTCCCGGCAGCTTGCTCTGGCCCAAATATCTGAATGCGAAATGCGGAGGGTGATCGCGGTATTGTTATCGAATTTCGACAACATCCGAACCCGACTGAGAAATGGCGTTTTTAGTTGGAAATATTCCCTCTACGAGTGGCGCACTTTTAGCCGGAGAAGTAAGGTCCTGCCTCTACGAGAGACGTCTGCTTTTGGCAAACGAGGATTTGCTCGGTTTTAGGATTTGAGTTTTCCGGATCTTAGTCTTAGTGGGCTGTATTTATTGATGAACTACTTCCGTATTCTTTCACAAACATATTTTCTCTATGTTCCAAGATGGGATTCACCTGTTCATCTTGAAGTTAAAAGGCATCCTGCTTCACGAACTATACTGCATTCACATTTATTTTAGCAGTGGGTTGGCCATGAAATAATTTTCTCAAGTTTTTGTAACTAGAACGGTGTAAGGTTGGCACTCATGAAATGTTAATGTCATAACGCCGTTGCCACAACTTATATCAATTAATATTACGAAAATGCTGAAAGTGATTGAAAATAGAGACAGGGTTTCAGGAAGTGCTATTTAGAATTCAGGTCCGATATTCTAAAATCCACAATACGTCAGACGGTAGCGAACATATTCAATAAAAGAGAATTTATATAATGTTTCATCTGAATCTAAACGACTTATATTTCAGCTGAATATTTCCTCAATCAGAAAGATTGTGAATGAAGAGGATGACAAAGAATTTCCTTCTCTTGGGAGACCCAAAAAAGTGGTGGCATTTGAGAATTTTATTGTTGAGTGAATTAATGCGAAAAGTTTACTGCAGGATTTTCGATGAATGCCATCGTAGAATAAGTTTCCGAAAATTGATTTTCCTATTTTTTATTTGACTTGTCGTATACATTGCAAATGTCTTAAGGTACCAATAAATACCAATATTAATAATTATTATTATATCAATGCATTAATATGAACAGCCACAAATACGCGCCAGTTGTCCTGCTAATTGTTTATTCATGTGAAATTTTTGTTCAAAGGTGAAGTTCATCTTGACCTGAAACTTCCTTTAATTCCTTTTACTTATATTGATGCGAGATGACTTTTGTTGAAGAATTTAACATTCTTGTAATTATCTGTTCATTCCTTCGGGAGATACCCATTCCCAACCACTGCATCATATGCATTTCATCTTCGGGTTAATATTTTTGAAATCTACAACTGATGTAACGTATTCAAACTTTAGCCAAACAAGTTAACGAACATCAACTCTCCTCAAGCTAGTGCATATTATGATATTATACTGATCTCTTGTATTTTCCATGCAAATAACTGGATTTGGTATGCCTTCAGTCAATTTGTACAAACATCAATTATGCTCGTCACATATTTTCCGAAGAGATTCGGCATTGTGATAAAATACATAATAACAGAAACTTTTACGTAGAACGGGCAACATAGCGTTGATTTAAAACCCAAAAATGTTCTGACAAGCGTCATAACCCCACATTTTCGTACTATACAGAGTGAAATGTGTCAAATTTCCATGGCCAACCGACTGCTAAAATAGAAGTGAATGGAGTATAGTTATGTGCTCCAGGGTGATATGCCCCAAGATTCATTTTCAATCCCCAGAAAGAAATATTCAAGGGACACAAGGAGAAAATGTTAGACCCTTAGAAAATCTTTACTGAAAACGTTTTAACTGGCTGAAACTTCGATGTTAAGCTTAAACCCAACAACAGATCCTATCAAACATTATTCCTGAATTTCTAAGCCCCATCTAATCAATTTATTCCTGAATGAAAGCTGTAGGTGAAAAAGACCAAACATCTGGCGATCCAAAGGTGCTTTAAAACCCCAACCACAATCAAATGAGCCCAATCCGACGAACGACATTAATTTCCCTGAAATAACTCGGTTAACTCGGGAACACAATCAGAGGATCAAGAGATCAGGCGGTCACTTCATCATCGTTAGCATGAAGGCTGCTTGCACACAGTCTGGTCCAGGGAACGTCGGCGTCGGATGTGTGAGTTAAAGGGTGTCCGGGGATGGCCCACGAAGGACCGGGGGATCAACGGGAACCTCTGGCACACGGCCAGCAGGCGGACGGGGGAGCTGAGTTATTCTCTTGATGATCGACTTGAGACCAGTGTATCTTTCCGCGGAAACAAGGTGGAGGCCATTAATTCGGAATTCGAATGGAAAAACCGCCCGGAAAATTCACGATAATATATCCGTTTTGACAGGGAGATGGGCGATGTTACACGGGTGAAGACAGTTACGGGTCGAGTCGTTCCCGTTTTGTCTGACGGGGATGCCTCCCTCTCCGGGAATAGCTTCGAATGATGGCGGGATATTTCGGTTTTTGACGGGAAGGGACGTTTGATATCATCCGTCCTAACACTTCCCTGAGATCTACATCGACAGACCCTAAAACAACAGCTGGAAAATGAAATTTTTCAGTAGGAGCATTTCAAATTTTACATGGAGGTTTATTATTTAAATCTTGAATCTTCAAGTCGAAAAAGAAGGAAATCCTTGCGATAAGGAAGAAACAAATGAACTCTAAAGTAGGGTGAAAACTCAATCACAAAATCAGGTTGACTTGGACACAATGAAGAATTGCTGCTCGTGAGACCCAAGGGTTATATGCCTGTTGACCACTTGGAGGTTGTTATTGATGACAGCAGTTGAAAAACCACATATAGATTCATAGGAGAAAAGTAAACCAGTATATAGCAGAAGTTGGAAAACTCATTTGCCCATCTTGAGCCAATGGGCAACCATCGAACGTTTAATCAGTGCCAAATAATCGAATATGTCCTGAGAACTTCCATATCCTTCACAGGATCCTTTATCAATCATCTTCTTCAGTTACACCATAAAAGCAATTGAAATGAGAGTAGTTTCACTGACTTTCTAGCCAAAAAACACAAGAAATAATCTAGTATATGTGAGAAAGTATCAGATTTGGGTTCCTTCTACCAATTTCCTTATAGAAATTCGGTATTTCCAGATATACTTTTATTTTTGGCATTTGAGTCTCATCTAGGCACCTCATCAAAACCCATTTTTTGAAATTTAGAATAAAAGACGAATAAAACTCAAATGATTAGGATTGAATTGTCCATGGTAGAATCCAACGTAATCAGAAATATAATTATTTAATTCGGGAAATTCCGATCCTGCCCGTGTCCTGTTATTACACGCTTTTCGGTGTAAATAGGGGAATATCTCCACGTTGATTATTTTTATTTGCCCTCGTCAACCGAAGCCTCGGAATCCTAATACTACAGCGTTACCTGCGCACTTTACGACGGTTTTCATGACGTGTCATACCATCCCCGAGCTACGCATTGCAGCTTTTACTACTCGCTTAATTAGTTTCTGTACTCTTATTAAGATAAAACTATAAAGAGCCCAGATTTCACTGGGAAGCTTGTTTAAATTTAATCGCTAACGGTTAATGAATGTTGTCATAAACCAAATATTGCCGGAGGCATGCACATGCACAGCTTTCTACGTCAAAGGGAGGATATAACTTTGTGCTACTCTGTTACGTAATTTTTCCGGCGAAGGAGCTTTCCCATATTTCCGATTCCACGTGGGAAACTTTCCCGCGGTAAAGGGGAAATGGGAAATTTGGGATTTCGATTTTATGCTCGAAATATCTACCGATTAACAAACATTCACGGGTTTTGGTACGGTATAGTATTATCCTCTGCTTTGGGAATTATTTAAACACTTATTCACGACGTTTTCAGCATATTGGTTCATTGGCAAAGAAGAAAAACATCAAGGAATTTCTGAAATGAAGAAAAATCAATTTGAACTTTTTTTTGTGGGATATATGTGTCCCAAAGTTTGTTTGAACTCGTTCCGCACACATCCTCGGGCGAACACGCACAACAGGGCTATTTTCCGTCAAAAATAAACTTTTGCAAACCCCGAAAATAAAATATACCAACACGAGTTTTCCATAAAGCTCATTCGGCCTAGTTGTTTGAAGTTTAGCAGCCTGGGGCGGAGGCAACCAACGACCAAAACGAATCGAAATGGGTATGACATATTGATGAGTTTATATTTTGATGTTTCAAAAGGTTTCATGCAGTACTCAATAAAAATTCCTGTTTAATTGGATTTATCATTGACATACCGCTGTGTACCGGCAGGCACTGTGCGATATGAAAATTTCAGAAACATTCCCGCACAACTGGAAATACCATCAGATTTTGATTCAGTCGCAGTTGCATATTCCACATTTTGAGCGAGTTTATGAGAGGAATGACGCAAAATATGGCTATCATATCTTCGACCACTGGGTTTTCATCGAGTGAAGCCAATAGTAGCACTTTCATTCATGTTACCCATATAGACATATCTTCTTGTTCAACAACACCTAAATCCATCCAGAAAACAGGTAATTGATGCAAGAAAACGATCATTTCCATTGATTTTTCGTTCGTTATTTCCAATAATGAACACTCATGCAAATTTCTCACACACACACACCTCTTTTTTCTCTCGACATTTTCCACAGAAACGCGTGGTAACGTAGTGCAGTCTCATTGAGGTAATTACATTCATTTCACGCTTTTTAATCGTCTAAGGATTCTAAGATACCGATTAACGTTAGGATCAGTGAACTCTCCCATCTATACGAGTTAATTGTCCTATTCTAATGAACGATCCGCATATTCTCATTCCGAAACAAGTTGTTAGTTGTGGAAATCTCCGATACGGACGTGATTTCTATGAATAATTAGACATGGTTTTCACATCGGAAACACGCGGTGAGCTGAGCGAGAAAACAACGGCAAACAAAGTGGATTAAGTTATGAATTCATTCGCTATGTCATCCTTACAGATATTTTTTCAAGAGCACCCCACTGTTTGAAGCACACTGTACGTATACACGTTTCTTCAGAATTGTTGCATGTTTTACTCAAGACTCAATGCTGCTATGGATAGTTGAGGCTAGAAAACCAGTGGATGCTTTAAATCTACTTCTCTGCATCATTTTTTCTCCAAATTTGTCCGAATTTCGTGCGAAATTATTATTTTTTATATATTTCTATATTTTTTCATCAGTTACTGAGTTGCTTCTAATATATCGTGTGATCTAGTGTAATAGAGTGCAGATTTGTATACTTTATATTCATTTTGATGCGATATACACAATGAAATGTAGAAAAAAATGAATCGAAAATTATTCACAACATTGTAATACTCCGTACTTACTGTTATTCCAGAAGGTAACTGAGGATAGCTTGTCACTCACCTGAAAAAAAAGAATGAGTTAAAATTGTGATGGATTTTTCATACAGCTATAAGGGATCGTTCATAAAAATCATAAAACTGTTTACGTAAAGGCGACTTGTAGACATGAGATGAATAATTCAACACCAATTGAAGGTAAACCATTTATTATCGTCTATTATTAGTTTAGAGACTACCAATTCGACTTTAAAATCACCCTTTCCCAACTATCCAGCACGTTACGACCTCTCTTATGACCGTAACTCCTTCCGAATAACATTTCCACAGAATTTCATCAATATTTTTGCGGGCAGTCCTGCGATTTTATGATCGGTTAGCCTCTGTACTATTGTGATCTATATACGGTTATGAAATGAATAAGCCAACGTCAGAAGTCTCAGGAGATGGTGTGAGGTAGTAAAAAATTCACTCGTTTCCTATTTTGCGTCCGCCTATCAATTTAGTTGGGATATCCTGTATATATCTTCAATCTGGACAGTCGAACCCTTGAAAAGGCCGTTCAGGAACGGAACACGACGCTAGATACGTCCTATAAGGGATAAAAACCTCTCGTCATATATCCAATATATAAAATTCGTTCCGGTTTGCCGTTACACTTCAAACGCACTCGGATAAAACACCGGAAAACAACAAAAACCCGACCACTTATCCCTTATCTCCAGCCGAGATTCTGTTTTTCGTTACACCCAGGCCCCGATGTTATTTTTGGAGCCTCGGAGAGTGTGCCGGTCATAAATGATTTCCCCCACGAACGAATGGGCACTTTGGATCTGTTCGGAAAACAATAAAGGTCAGGGTGTTAATCTGAGATTGTCCCGATGCGGTTCCAACCTTGGCCGGAATGGGGAAAAGAATGTATTCTCCATCAGTTAATTTGGACACAGAAATCTCCATAGGAAGCTGTGATTTGGGCGTGATTTTTAAAACGAAATTTGATAAATGACAGGTTGCAAAATGGTGCAGGAGCCGGTTTGATTTCCGTTGGTCACAGGATTTCGTTGAAGACCTTAAGAGAGCCTGAAGCCATCTCCAATCAAGCTTTTAGCTCACAATACCTTCACAATCTTGAACATTGTCACCTCTTATAGCGACTGCCATTTTCTCATCTATACCACCTGTCGTAAAGTACATTGTAGTCGTTATAGAATGCTATTTCATCCAATATTTTTATTAACTTTGAGTGTTGTGAAAACGCTCGTAACAACACTTCTGATACAGCCTAAAAATTACTGAATTCCTGATAATACGAGGCCTTATTCCTCTATAGATTATTATCCATATAATATGACGTATAGAATAGGCCATTTCAAGGGAAATTAAATTTTTCATTTAGGTCCCGTGACACGGAAAACGTCCCTAACTTTTCAATCCGCTTTTAATATCGCCATAAAAATACTTCGGAAAATGTGAAAAGTGGAAATCGGAACTAATCTAATGAAGCGTCGAGTTGAAACTTTACGGTAGTAGATCGATAATAATGAATGTCAGTGATTTAAACGGAAAAATAAGTTCCACCTCATTTTGGATAACTCGGAAATTGAAAAAAAAACCAAGCTTTGAAGATTCGTCAGATGAAAATCATTGAGGAGAGAATAATTCGAATATTTCACTGATTTTTCGGAAAAAATGTGAATCGAAAGTTGACAAGCTAGATAGAGTATCAATTAAGGTAACAAAACGTTCCAAATGAAAGTATCCATCAACATAGGTCGACAGATTATTACTGCAACAAAATTCCATCAAAATCATCTCGCTCTCCTCCGAATAATTCGAAAAATAAAACAGTTAATTTCATCCCACTCGTGTCCCTCTCTCAAAACTGAAAATAGCACTCCAGGGTATCTAGTAGCGTGAAAGGGACGCTTCATTGAATATGCAGATCACGATGAGGCATCTCCAAGGTGAATATTTGATAATGGAATTAGTGTCCCTTATAATCTCCGCACCATAACAGAAACTAATGGTTTCTAATGGCGAATATCGGTCCGAATACAATGCGAAAGAGGTCAAGTTCAGAAAGGTATCGAATGCTTAGGGACAATCTCTTATTCGATTCCCAGGAATCAATTAACGGTTGATAGTGTTGGCGAAGTTTGTCTCAACAGAGAAGGACTTGACGACTTGAAAATCCTGCTGAAAATTCCGAGAGTTTCCATCCCATATAGTGTATGATCTGAGTAGAATTCCTAATATAAGAAGATGGGAAAATTTAACAGCGTTAGCGTTGAAAAATCTGGGTTAAGTTTTTGTAATATTTGTGTGATGAATCCGTCACTCGCTCCTGATTTAATCCGAGCAATTTTGAGGGATTACATGATGAAAGCCTTCCGTAATGCATCCAATAATTTCGATGCTGTAATATACACCCGATATTAAAAGCTGCCGCTGTTTAAATGCTCGCGAAGGGAAGGGGAAAGGGGAGAGCGACGAGTTTTCAAGAGATTAATTTCGGGAAACTCAAATATTCGTGAGACGTTGGAGTTTCCCCGCTGGAAAAGTGAAATTTACGGGAAAATTGTACACGTGATATGTGCTCTTTCGCCTCTTTTAATCACTTCGCTATTTTCCCATCGCCACTCTGCAACAATTGGGAACGCAAATATTGATCGGTTTTCGTGGCAATTACTTTGAGTGGTAAGAACGTTCAGACTTGTTCCTCGTTTTGTTCGGAAGTTTTGCGCTGCTCAAGAAAGTTCATGAATCATGACCGAGGAAATTTATGAGAACAATATTTGTTGATGAAAGGGTATGTTTTCTAATCTTCGTTGAAAAGGCTCACAAACTAAAACTTACGCATTGAGCAGAAGAAAACGAAACCAATTTATTTTCGGCCTCAGGTATACAGGGTGAGTCTTTGACTCGCACGAATTCGAAGTAGATTCTTGAGGTCAAAAGAAACACTTTTTTCGTTTACCATTTTTTTCGAATCGGCTCTGTTTAAAAGATACAGGTTGTTGAAAAACAATTTAAAATTCATTCGTAGTTCTATCTCACAAACGGTTTTATTGAATGAAATGATTCTATGCACCGAGGGGTTTGCGTGGAAACAAATTGGTGAATGCGCAGTGATCATTGTGAATCCCTGAAAACAACACACGAAACTGTTAAAAACAGTCTCAATTTCACACAGTTCACAGCTTTCTATTCTCTTTCCTGTTCATAGTGAACTGGAAATTGAGGGGCGTGCTAGAGACTCATCGCACCACTGTAATAAACATCTTTGAAAATTTTACGACCCTACTGTTGAATAACTATACTTCATTCAAATTTATTTTAGCAGTCGGTTGGCCATGAAATAATTTTCTCAAGTTTTTGTAACTAGAACGAAGTTAGGTTGGCACTCATGAAATGACGTTAATGTCATAACGCCGTTGCCACAACTAATATCAATTTTTATTACGAAAATGCTGAAAGTGATTGAAAAAAGAGACAAGGTTTCAGGAAGTGCTATTTAGAATTCAGGTCCGCTCATTCAAATAGTTATAACCTGATATTCTAAAATCCACAATCCGTCAGACGGTAGCGAACATATTCAATGTAAGAGAATTTATATAATGTTTCATCTGAATCTAAACGATTTATATTTCAGCTGGATATTTCCACAATCAGAAAGATTGTGAATGAAGAGGATGACAAAGAATTTCCTTCTATTGGGAGACCCAAAAAAATGGTGGCATTTGAGAATTTTATGTTTAAGTGAATTAATGCGAAAAGTTTACTACAGGATTTTCGATAAATGTCATCGGAGAATAAGTTCCCTAAAATGGATTTTTCTATTTTTCATTTGACTTGTCCTATACAATGTAAATGTCTTAAGGTACTAATAAATACCTAATTATTATTACATCAACGTATTAAGATGAATAGCCACAAATACGTCAAGTTGTCCTGTTACTTGTTTATTCATGTGAAATTTTTATTCAAAGGTGAAGTTCATCTTAACTTGAAACTTCCTTCAATTCCTTTTACTTATATTGATGCAAGATGATTTTTGTTGAAGAATTTAACATTATTGTAATTATCTGTTAATTCCTTCGGGAGATACCCATTTCCAACCACTGCATCATATGCATTTCATCTTCGGGTTAATATTTTTGAAATCTACAAGTGATATAAGCCAAAGAAGCTAACGAACATTAACTCTCCTCAAGCTAGTGCATATTATGATATTATACTGATCTCTTGTATTTTCCATGCAAATAACTGGATTTGGTATGACTTCAATCAGTTTGTATAAACTTCAATTATGTTCGTCACTATTTTCCGAAGAGATTCGACATTGTGATAAGATACGTAATAGCAGAAACTTTTACGTAGAACGGGCAACATAGCGTTGATTTAAAACCCAAAAATGTTTTGACAAGCTTCATAACCCCACATTTTCGTACTATACAGAGTGAAATGTGCCAAATTTCCATGGCCAACCGACTGCTAAAATAAAAGTGAATGAAGTATACCATTAATAATACTTTTCTGAATATTTTCACTTATACATTGATATAAACCTTGTACAAATTTCTGCTTGAAACAGAAATAATGATTATTTCAAAAATTTGTGTTATATCAAAGATCCAAGCAGAATATCCAAATTCTGCTACAATTAAGATCCAGATCCTTCATCGTACCATCCCCAAAATATACCTTGCATGACTTATTCTCAACGTGATACAAATTCAACTTCCACGGGTGAAATGTATCATTCAGGAATTCCGTAAATGGACATGTTACGGACGTTGATATGAAAAGTTATGTTTCAGCTCGATATATCGGAATACAATCCATCATTCGGGGTAGAAGGGGAGATGGAGGGGTGAAAGACGAGTTGCTGGCAATTATTTCGGGCAGTGCGGCTTCGTTTGTCCCCCGAGCTCTATTCCATGGAACTTATTGATGCTTTTCGGACTTAGGTACAAGAAGTTTGCCTTTACGGCTCGGCCAACTTTCTGGGAACGTTGCTTGGTATTAAATATGTTATGGAATGGGGAAGGAAACACCTATCAACTTTGGGGAAAGATACTGCCGAATTAAATTATATTTGCTTGTGCAACTTTGGCCGTTGATGGGGATACTGATGTTAGTTTTCCTGTTGTGTCGTAGGAAATTCACCACTTCCTATGGTTTCCTTATAGTTTCTAGATATTTCACAGTGGATGCTGTCCACTTTCCTCTTGTGTGTTTTGTTTTGCAGTAAAAGTATCACAATATGCTTCTACCAGAGATTTGATAAAACTAATCTCCACTATAGTTAAATTTTTGCCAGAATGATGCTATTTATCAACTGCAATATTGATGACCTGAGTGATTCTGATCTGCATTCTTCATATTATGTTCTAATCTACAAGCCTACTTAGCCTACTATAGAAGCAAATAAAATTTCAATGTCAAATTATTTTATTACTCAAAATATTGTCCTCTTAATTGGACACATTTATAACAGCGAACCTACAACGTCTCTAGACCTTTCAAAAAAAAATGTTTCTTCTTGCTCTGCAAACCAGACCTCCACAGCTTTCATAACCTCCTCGTTGGAAGAGAATTTATGACCTTTTAAACCTTTTTTCAGTTGAGGAAAGAGATGATAGGCGGATGGAGCCAAATCTGGTGAATAAGGGGGGTGTTCTAGTAATTCAAACACTAAATTACGAATGTTTTGCATGGCAACATGAGATTTGTATGCAGGGGCGTTGTCCTGCAAAAACAAAATAACTTTGGATAGCCTTCCACGTTTTTTCTCTTTCTTTTTTTCCCGTAGAGTGGTCAGTAATGTCGAATAGTAACCTTCGGTCATTGTTCCACCCTTATCTGAAAAATCAATCATGATTACTCCATGGCAATCCCAAAAAAACTGAAGCAAGAACTTTTCCAGCAGATTTTTGGACACGAAACTTCTTAGGTCTTGGAGAACCAGAGTGTGGTGACATTCCATCGATTGTTGCTTTGTTTCTGGATCGTAGAAATGTACCCAAGTCTCACCCATAGTAACAATACGGTTTAAGAAGTCTACATCGTTTTCAAATCGAGCACAGATCGAACGCGATGCTTCTACCCTTGCACGATTTTGGTCAACATTTTAGGCTAGTCTAGGCAAAGTAGATATCAATATATCCTCGTATAATGCTTCTTTTTTATCTGTTTATCACTTGCTTGATTATTTGGTACGAAAAACGAATCGAAAACGATAATCTCATAGTAGATTAAGTTATTCGATACATTCGAACCTTCATGAACCTCTCGTATTGGATATTTCAGCCCGGTAGATGCATCGCTAGTAAAACAAGAACAAGGACAACATCATTCAATGATAATAATACCAAGTACTAAATTTAAGTACAGAATATTGACTCTGAAAACTCGAACTGTGACTTGAGGTGAGTGAAGTGTTCTTTCATGGAGTCTGAAAGGATTAACTGCAGCTGGTCACAAAACGGTTATTCCCGTAAAACGTAAGAACATCGAGACCCCGATGCTATACGGTCCAAATCATGACACCGACTAAAACCTACAGACCCTACGGAACACAAAGAGCCCTTTCGATCCTACCTGCCCCAACCACAGCCCGAGCGATGACCTTCGGAACTTGTCAAAAGGATCTGCCGCACCGTGTACTTCACGACAAGATCCTCAGTTCGCTAGAGGAAACGTATTGCAGTCAACCCTCCAAAGGGGTTGGTGGTTATGACATGATCCTGCTGGTCGGCAGCAACCTAGAGGTCGAAGGGTAAGAATTGCATCCATCCATGTAAGATCAGAATTTATCGTCGTTACTTTTCTCCCTGTGTCAAATTATCGTTGTTCAATACCCAGATCTTCCTCTTTCATCCTTACTCGTAACACCGCTTCGAACCCTGATACATGACCGACAATCTATCGCCAGGCACCGTCATATATCCAGAACCAATGGAGGATACATTTCAACGTCATCCGCATCTCGTACCCATTGTATCGCCGCCGACACAAAGGTATCACTAACATTCCCCTTTCGCGGGCATTATCCGGCAATCACGCCGAAGGCAATAAAGAAAAGATCACTGACGTTCGACTGACGGCAAGATAACGGGCCGACATAAATAAGCCTTCCAAGGCACGTGCGAATAATGGCTGGAGACGCAGCCACTTGAACGTTATTTTATACAAATTTTATCATTTTTGATGTCAGGTGGGGCCATCAGCCGGGTCGCTTTATGGAGAGAGGGTCGTTGTGCGAGGGTAAAGTCGTTGTCGGCTGGATAGATGGCGCTCATTTGTGTTGAACACTTGGGAGGGGACGTTATCGCGATGACGCGCCGTTTAGGGGGGAAACTGACAACAATGGACGCTCTGGATGTGTCGGTAATATTTTTATTACCTCTATTCACGATAGATTAGAGCCGGCATCGAATTCCAACCGATTATAACTTTCAAGAACAACCATAGAATAGAATAGATAGAAAATAGAAATTATGTTGATGATAGAATAGACATAGAGACATGGACTGTGCCTTCCCTTTCCATCTATGCATGAAATATGGCCAAAAAATGTGACGGGCATGCAGTAGTCTTTTTCTAGAATTTTGATTGGTCTATGTGCACACAAAAGAGACAGGTAATGGCCCGACGACTATTTCTATCTTTCTATAAAATAGCCCATTTCATGCTGGCATTGCTCAGTCCTGATCTCTATGTCTATGGGTAATAGATTTTAAGTTGAGGAATTGAGGTTGGAATGGACGACTTCAGGAACGTTTGCCAACCTTGCAAATAATAGAAAAAACTCTTTCAATGGAAACGTATTTTTTTTTTAATTATATTTGTGCCTCTCGATTGTTTTCATCATCATAACAATCCTTGGAATGTCCCCGGCTCTCGAATCCAAGTGATATAAAAGAAAATTTATATTTAATTTTCAATGTGAGTTTTGACATTATTAAGGCGTTTTTTTTTGTGTTTCGTTCATTATATTTATGGTTTCATCCATAGACTACTGATTTATTCATTATCAGACTATGGTTTCATCACAGAACTTAGTAGTTGAGGCTTTCTATGATGAAACCACAGTCTAATAATAAATAAATTAGTCTGTGGATGAAACCATAAATGTAATGCAAGAAACACGAAAAAAACCGCCTGAATAATGTCAAAACTCACCTTGAAAATTCGATATAAATTTTCTTTTACATCACTTGGATTTGAGAGCCAAGGACATTCCAAGGATTGTAAAATGATGAAAACAACCGAAAGCCACAAATGTAATTTGAAAAAATACGTTTCCATTGAACGAGTGTTTTCTATTATTTACAAGGTTCGCAAACGTTCCTGAACTCGTCCATTGGAAATGAACACTGACCCATAGACCATTACATATAAGTCTATGTTCTGACCGAAGATATTTTGAATTATGAGGAGCAGAGAGGAGGAAAACGAGAGATAAGTTATCAGCAAAATATTCAGACCATAAATAGGTTGAAAACATGCTGATTTAGTACATAACCTGCCTAGAAAAGTCTCTGCAGCTCGAGATTCTTGAAGGAAATCCTAATCTTAATAAATGATAATGTAGATTTTTATATTTACCGATGTATTAATTGAAATTGAAATCTATGACAGTTATAGATAGATGGTAAACATCAGAAATAAGTCTGTATATGTAGCATAAACCTCAATTATCCCTACATTAATTTGAAACTGATGAAAACACGGTTCAAAATGGTGCAAGCGCCGGTGACAAACTTAACCCATGTCCCAATGATGTTTTCAGAAGACTTTTACCAGCACTTCATAGAACTAATTGAACAAAACAAATTTATTTCCAAACTCCGATCATGATCTTCACTTTTAATCGTTGCAGATAGGTTTTTTCCACTTTCCGGTTGGATTTCAGCTCCCTTGCAAAGGGCAGGATTCCCGAATTCATCGCGAAATAAATCGAGCCATTTATAACATTTAAAACGGCATACATCACCGACTACGGTATGTCAATAGCGTTTTAACAAATATTTGCAGTATCAGGTTGGTTATCTGCGTTTGAAAAATATGTCTGTCTAATCAGTTATTCTCAGTTATGAGTTTTTCGGTTCACTTCGTGCCTCGGTATGAAATTCGATGCAATTTCGTCTGTCACCCCGACAAACATCGAGCGATTTTTCGGGATATCGGTAAAAAAAAACCGTAGATCGCGATATCAGGGATATGAAACGAATCCGCGCTCATTACGTGGTATGGAATTGTGGTTTCCAATTCCGCGGAATGAAAAGTGGACTCCATTTCGGCGTTAATAGAAAAATGAAGTTTCACAAATGATTTCCTCGAATTCGTCCGATTGTTCTTCTCTCTCTTTTGGACGATTGAAAAGATGAAATATTTTTCTAGCCTGGGGATTTATGTACCCGGGAGTGTTAGTATTTTTCCGGGGACATAAATCCGCATTGAATTTATTCGCTACTAAATTGATATTTTATGGCCTACGGGGCGCAATATTGGACCAGAAGACAACGTGAGGGAAAACGGTAAATCACTGTGATATTCTCGATAAAAAAATTGACTTCAAACATTAATGAGATACTATCTCCCAAACTTGAACTTGATTTGTTCAAATTTAGCACAATTCGGTAAAAGCTTGTGCGAGTGGATTTACTGGAATATAGTATATACAGGGTGGGAGTAAATAGTCGAAAATAGTGTGGAAATGTAGAAATGAACTGTCCCACCTCGTACATTCTGTCGACAGGAATCCTTGTCCCAACGAAAATTACTAGTTGACCAACCACCAATTTCCGAAATTGCTCAAACTCATCACGAAATGGACACTCGTAATCCAAACGTATACACAAAAGGACGCACAAATCCATAGTCTCGTTCAATGGGGAACTGTTACTTAATATACCAGACTCTGTTACCGGCTAATGAAGCAATTATAATACGGAATAGTTTCCCATCTAATTTCATAGGCAAAGGAGGTTTGCTCTTGATATCCGTAGAGTATGCTTTCAATTTCAAGAATAATACCCCGGGCAAGGAACGCTACAGCGTGTATCCACCGTAATTAGTTTTTTTTTGTCGGAATTTGTTTCGACTCTGAGTTTCTGTTTAGAGAACCGACGGACCAATTAAATTTCCTACTTTGATGCTCATGACGATACGTCTCATTCGCGAATGGAGAGACGGGGTGCATGCATCGCTGAATCATCCCTCTGAGACCACGGGGAGAGTTTGAGATGAAAGGCTGGTTACGTTATTTTTGAAACGTTCGCGGAGCTGACGATTGAAACATTGACGATTTGACGACGTATTTGTTATTGACTCTTGTCCTCAAGTTACAGCGTTGATGGGGGAGGAAAGGGAGAAATATATAGACATCAGCGCACCCTTAACAGAAATGGTTCGAACCCAGAAGACAAGTGGACTATTTTGAAACTGCTTTATAGATTTTATAATCAGAAAAGGAAGAATAGAGAATAGGGGGACAGAGTGACGGTCTTGAGGAAGTTTTAACTGAACCCAACTTTTTGGGAATTTTTCGAAGGTACTATTTCGAGTCGATTATCTTCCAGGAAAGTTATCGTAGATCTAAACGTGATACACAATCTGAAAGAGCAACTCTTCTAGTACCAAATCTGTGAATTTCATCCATCTAGGTAAAACAGTTCGGTCTTGACGTATTCTCAAGTGAAATTCGCAATGTTTGAAAAATGCCATTTCCTAGAAGAAAATCTCATCGAAGGGAGAGGGGTTTTCGAAACTGCTCGCAATAGATTCAGCGTGTTCGAAAACCTAAATTTTCATACGAAAATTTCAAATATCCGACCCAATTTAGGAGAAAATAACTTTTTTTGTTTTTCCAGTTTTCATTTTCGATTTGACTTCGAAGAGCTCTCTGGAGTGCAATTCTCTATCGAATCATCAACTGTTTGGTTTTCTAGAATCTTCAGAACAAATTCTATGCACTCCAAATACTGAGACAGTAATAGAACATCCTGCTTTTCAGACAGAGTAGCAAATATGTCGTTTTAGGGGGGTCTAACCCCTTGCTCATTTTTGACCCAAAAAATCGAGATTTTCGAAATCGAGTTTTTGTGCTTGGGTGAAAGCCCTGCCAATGCTGATTATAGAACCGGAAATCTCAATTGGATCAAACGAATATAACAGGAGATATCGCAGATTGAAAATTGCAATTTATAAAAAATGCCATTTCCGAGATGAAAATCAGAACGAAGAGATATAGGCTTTCGAAATTGCACGCAATAGATTCAGCGCGTTCGAAAACCTTTATTTTTATACCAATATTCGAAATATCTGGCCCAGTTCAGGAGAAAATATTTTTTTTTGTTTTTCCACTTTTCATTTTCGAGTTGACTTCGAAGAGCTCTCTGGCGTGCAATTCTTTATTGAATCATCAACTGTTTGGTTTTCTAGAATCTTCAGAACAAATTCTATGCACTCCATATCCTAAGACAGTAGTAGAACATCCTGATTTTCAGAGAGAGTAGCAAATAGGTCATTTTAGGGGGGTCTAACCCCTTGCTCTCATTTTTGACCCAAAAAATCGAGATTTTCGAAATCGAGTTTTTGTACTTGAATGGAAGCCCTGGCAATGCTGATTATAAAACCAGAAATCCCAATTGGATCAAACGAATATAACAGGAGATATCGCAGATTGAAAATTGCAATATTCGAAAAATATGCCATTTCCGAGATGAAAATCTAAACGAAGAGAGATAGGCTTTCGAAATTTTTTACAATAGATTCAGAGTGTTCAAAAACCTATATTTTCATACCAAACTTTCAAATATCCGGCCCAGTTTTGGAGAAAATATTTTTTTTTCCACTTTTCATTTTCGAGTTGACATCGAATAGCTCTCTGGAGTGCAATTCTTTATTGAATCATCAACTGTTTGGTTTTCTGGAATCTTCAAAACAAATTCTATGACTCCATTTCCTAAGATAGCAATAGAATATCCTGATTTTCAGACAGAGTAGCAAATAGGTCGTTTTAGGGGGGTCTAACCCCTTGTTCATTTTTGACCAAAAAATCGAGATTTTCGAAGTCAAAGACTCACTCCGAATGTATGCTGTGACAGTCAGGAAGTACGGAAATGCCTTTCAGAGTGGGAAAAATCTATTTTTTTCTAGGAATTACAACCTTGCCGGCTTTTTATGGCACGTCAGGAAGTTTCTTTGTTGTTGTTGTGTTCTGACAATGACCGTGGGTGTCTTCATGGTTCCCAAAGATTTTCCAAGCTCGATCAACCATCCACACATTCCGAAAAATCCACAGTTTCTTCCCGGTCATCCACAAAATACCCAGCCAATCCTGCCAATCAAACGAAATTCCGCGAATCGTCCAAGATCTGTACAAGCCGCCCTAGTTATGCGAGGTGTCGTGAGGGATTTCCGATTACGGACAATTTAATGCAGAGGATCCACTTCCTCGCCCATCGGGGACCATACCTCAAACAGACGGGGGGAATTGGGGAGGCTGAGCGCCCCCCGAAACCGACGGGGAACGTCCTAAAGCGGAACAGGTCCAGGTAGGCAGCCGGAAACTTTGATTTATGCCTTCCCGAATTCGGCACAGTTGGAAATGAGGGGGCCGTGGGAATTCTAGGGAGGCCCTGGGGGCCTCTGAATGGATGGAAAGTGGGCATAAGAATTCGGAATCGGGAGTACACTTCGGGGCGGAATTGCGTTTCGGTCGGATCCTCAAACATTTCGGGTTTGTTATGGCGGAGTAAGTTTTTATGATCGGGGCTGCTTCTTGGGTAGGTTGTATCGATTTTGGCGGAATTTCGACGAGGAAATGGGGAAAAAGAAGCCTACCTCACACATGCGTTGATTCCTCCCGAAGTCGATATCTATCTCCTACAATATTTTACATCGGGTAAAGAAAAAAAATTGGAAGGAGGTTTCCGATTAGTCGATGGTAGATAACACTTACCACAAATGAGTATTAAATGTATGGAGATTCTATTCAATACTCACCATTTGATAGGAATCTGCAGACGACAGGCATGGTCTAGAAAGCACATCCGTCTACTTGGCGATAGGTGGCGTAGGCGTCTGTATATCTCTAAATAGTCTCTAATCCAAATATTTAAATTCCACCTGATTCGGATTCATAAGATATATAATAGAGCTCGTAAAAGAGATATACGATAAACAGATTTTAAGCTTCCTACAGCGATTTTGAACAGTAACAATCATTTTGACTTAGATGCCACAATAGATCTTTATTTTGAAGTGCAATGCAATCTAGAATCTAGAGCATCCTCTGACCAGTATACACGGTCAGTCTTTGGCTCGTACAAATATTTTAACAGTTGATTCTTAAGCTCAGAAAATTCCACTTTTTTCCGATTCGGACCTGATAAAAACCATTTTAAATTGTCGTAATGAGCTGTGCCACCCCTAGAAGAACAAAATTACCTTCAGAATAACTAGCTGAATCTGTGACACTACACATACGTGGATCTTTTTAACAGAGTTGTATTCAGCCAAAGTACCCAATTTTTCAAATTGAACAGATACTTTTTAAATTTTGAACATCAAATTACTCGAAACGGCGCATTATACGAGAAAATATAAAGAATACTTTCATTTAAAAAACGTTCAAATATTAATTAAATAGAGTCCAACTTAGTTTCGAAAGTTGGCTTCTTTGAATTTTTGGTATTTTTATGGTACGTATTGGTCATAATGAGAAAACTAGAAGACGTGGGTGATATCTTGTGTTCGAAAAAGATTCATCAAATAAATGAAAAACTATATTTCGAAATTCATTTCATTCGATGAAACCGTTTGTGAAATAGAAGTATAATTAAATTTTTTTTATGGTTTTTCAACAGCCTGTATCTTTTAAACCGAGCCAATGGTAAGGGAAAAAAGTGTTTCTTTCGACGTCAAGAATCTACTCATAAAATATTTGTAAGATTCGAAGTCTGGCACTGTATATACTTTGTGAGAAAGCTTTTTATTGAAATCTCAATACCTATATTTTTGGCATTTATTAGAACGTCAATATCTTCGTCTCAATTGATCGAAGAATGATTCAATCTGACAAATTCGCAGCCCATCAAGCACAACACCCATGCAAGACCCCTAAAATCTCCATCATTAGTCTCTTAAACCTCCATCCCAACCAAACCATTCAAAGTGTGAAATATTCAAACGTTCCAATAACCCAAATGTCCCAAATCTTCACCGCGAATTGTCTGCACCGTACATCCTGATCCTCAGCGCGGCAGGGGACTCCCCCGAGCCCCATCGATCAATTAAAGACCGATATCGGACGTCTCCACATGACCCTCCGATCTGTCACCAGAACGCCTCTAGGACGGTGAGGTATACGGGTATACCGCACTCCCGACCGGGGAGAGAAACTGGAACTTGGCACAGGACGTTGAATTATAACTGTTGTATCTGCGGAAAGCCTGATGAGCGTCATGTACGAACGATATAAAAACTTGGGACAGTGGTTCATGTGTGACGTCCCGCGGGAGACGCGTTGGGGTTGTAAAAAGGAAGTTCGGGATGAATGTTATGATTATTTCATTTGGGAGTGTATGAGGCTGGGCCTCTGTCATCAGGGAGGGTATTGCTGCTTCTGGGTCAAGGAAGAAGTGGTAAAATCTAATTTTAACCTTATGATCATCTTTTCGAGACATTCCAGATACATAAAATCCAAGTGTTTTTGAAATTTATATCTTCTTTTTTGTAGAAGAATGCTGGCAGGTAATTTTTAATTGAATTGACTCAATTTCTGCTATTATGGTTGAGGAGCTTGTCCTCCACCCTTTGCGATGGGGGAAAGGTTGTTTTCAAGTGGCAACCCTGACTTTTTGTGCCAGAAATGGAGAAACCTTTTGTTGATGAGCATAACAGGGTCATTGCTGGGGCTTTTCAATGAAGCCCCAATACTATGCAATAGTGAATACCGAAGATTTGAATTTTTTGCGTAACCCTTTAGTCACCTTGAAATGGGGTCTTTGATGAGCTTCTTTTAGTTTCTTTTAGTCGAGTTAAAGTACCTTACTCTTCATAATTGTGCTACTTTTTCATTCATTTTATGTTTCAAGCTCGTAGTTTTTCGAAAATTCACCGGAAAACCATATTTTTCTATCTGAGCTACTCTCAATATAGGCGAGGTTCAAAAATTCTTCAAGTCCCGAATATTCTCCCTCACTCCCTGTAATTTTTCGAGCAAGGATACTGGATATCACAACCCCGATTGTCCTCAAAGTTCAAGCTGCAACAAGAAGCTCCCTCGTCTACAAGAACTAATGACTTCAAAGCAAGAGAGTCTAACGAATCGATAGTATCGGATATCCAACTTTCCAACCTTAATTGTTGCCTTCGGCATGAAGTTGCGTGTAGTTGTCGGAGGTAGCAGGAACGACTCAAGGCTCACGTGAAGATAAGGGACCTCCCATTGATAGCACACGCCGGAGTCATCCAATCCGGCAACACTTTCTCCGAAATTCGGTAAGAGCTTGATATGATTAATAATTAAAGCGGTAATTATGAACGGAGGTGAACTTCCAGCGGGGAAGTTTCGGGAAGTTTGGCGGAGGAACAAGGCGTCTTGGGGCTCGGTGTGGTTTTGGAGCAGGGCGTCGTACTAAGGGCTTGAGTTTGGGAAAAAAATTGATTCGACCTCCAACATCCCCTCTTGAAACATGATATATCCCTTCAGGAATATATCGGTCATAGCATTTTTCAATAGAATCATAAATAAACGGTCATAAAAAGCTATCAATTAGGAATTTCTTTAGAGGGAATTACACCAAGTAGTTTTTGAGATGTAGCATCAATTTTCACCACTGGAAGAAACATACGAGGATGTATTGATATCTAGTTAGGTTAGCCTCGACCAGTTTCATGCATAAAAAAAATATTGCGTTACTACAGCAACGAACAATTACTCATTAGAAGTGTCAGTGTGAAGTTTGAGGACAAAAAAGTAAACCAGAGTTACGCAATGAATTAAAATGAAGAAAATGTCCACCGAAATTGAGGAAATCGAAAAATTGGAGTATCGATCCATCACCAAGTACTTGTTTTTGATATGCTTAATACCCTTGGTGATCAATGTCTTTTATATGCGACCGTGAAAAATTGGACTGCAAGCTTCAAAAGAGGTAAATTTTCCATTGAAGATGATGACCGATCGGGAAGGCCAGTTTCTGTGTCAGTCCCCGAAAATATCGATGCAGTTCATGACATGATTTTATCAGACCGTCGAATTGGGCTTAAACGGATATCTGAAGCACTGAATATTTCATATGAACTCGTTCATCATATAGTTCACGTCAATTTGGACATGAGAAAAATTGCTGCAAAATGGATCCCCAAATGTTTGAATGTTGACCAAAAGCGTGCAAGGGTAGAATCATCGCGTTCGATCTGTGCTCGATTTCTTAAACCGAATTATTACTATGGATGGGACTTGGGTACATTTCTACGACCTAGAAACAAAGCAAAAATCGATGGAATGGCGACACTTTGGTTCTCCAAGACCTAAGAAGTTTCGTGTCCAAAAATCTGCTGGAAAAGTTCTTGCTTCAGTTTGTTGGGATTGCCATGGAGTAATTTTTTGGATAAGGGCAGAACAATAACCGGAGATTACTATTCGACATTACTGACCACTCTACGGAAAAAAAATTCAAGAGAAAAGACGAGGAAAGCTATCCAAAGGTGTTTTGTTTTTGGAGGACAACGCCCCTGAACACAAATTTCATGTTACCATGCAAAAAATTCGTGATTTAGGGTTTGAATTACTAAAACACCCCCTTATTCACCAGATTTGGTTCCATCCGACTATCATCTCTTTCCTCAACTGAAAAAAAGTTTGAAAGGTCGTAAATTTTCTTCCAACGAGCAGCTAATAAAAGCTGTGGAGGTCTGGTTTGTTAAGCAAGAAGAAACATTTTTTTTAAAGGTCTACAGACGTTGCAGGTTTGCTGTAGTAAATGTATCCAATGAAGAGGAGAATATGTTGAGTAATAAAATATTTTGACATTGAAATTTTGTTTGGTTCTATAGTAGGCTAAGAATTTCTCAATGAATCTTCGTATAACCGATCGACTTCGCGGATATTCTAACCCCCTGTCCCTGAAAACAACAAACCGACGTTGAAACTTTGTAGATTTGTAGCTATTTTCTTCCCGGAATCCTTGCCATTTCCCATGAATACCTAACTAACATTATCCGGGTAATTTGGGGGGCATTGTGTGCCAGGAAAATTTACTGCTTTTTCATTGGACCTCACGTTTGTTCCTTTGAGAAAATGACTCATTCTGCAGTAACGTATCGCAGTTGGGACGTATGCGGTTCTGAATATTTGAATAGTTGTGTTGATTTTGACTGAGGCAATCTTGCGAACTTTCGTATAACAATAGATGTTTGCACGTGGGGAGATATGAAATATTCAGTGGGCCTTTGTTGGCAGCGTATTCTAGAATGCAGTATTCGGATGGTAAGGAAAAAATATTTTCTCTTGTGGAAGTAAGTCGATTCAGAGTACACGAAATAAAAATTTCTTCGTATGAAACGAGTGTATTACGTAAAAAATAAAGTGTTGCCATTTCAGGCGGGTTGAAACAGTGTCAGACAAGATTGTACGAAAGAGAAAGATGTCTGGATCAAAATTCGTCACCTGGAACAAAACAGAACGAAGATGACAAAGTTCCATCTCGAACAATCCCGGAACAAGTTCGACAGAACAAATAAAAATGATAACGATTTACTAATTGAGTAATCCACCGAAATTAGGGGTTAACTGAAGCGAGCAGAAACAACAGTGGATCCTGGATAATTGCTGCTTTATCTGATTCTGGGACTTCTTCACGCCTACCCGGATTCCCTTCCATTTCCTTCTCCCTCAACAAATTCGACCAGAATACAGGATCGAAAAACGTCAGCTAGCCGGTGTGCCAATTACCAAAGTTTCCCAATAAAATATCGAGGAACAGATATTCAAGTTTATTTGGAACAGATTCAATTTTGGCTACATACCTGTCATTATGTTCATCCCAAAAGACCGAAGGTTCGACAGTTACGTCAAGGATATGTATGAGCTCCTGGGCTACGAATGAGGGTTTTCGGAAAAAATTGGTTGTTCGTCTTTTCGAAGCATCAAGTTGCACAAAATTTTATCACTTCACTCGTTTATCTTCTTGAGATATTTATTCAATGAATCGATTTGATGACATCTATGCAGGTGAGATTCTATGGCGTGTATGTCTATGTGTAACTGGTGAAAAGAAGTGTTGTCATTCACGAATTTGTGGTTCTCGGTTCAACTGAGAAGATCATTTACATGAGAATCTTCAGTTCAGAAAGTGTTGGATTTTCCTTGTTCAATTATGTGAGATTGTTTGTACTACCATGCATTTCGTTAACTCCAGATCTATCATCAAGATTGGTTGCCCGTATTTTCGAAGCATCAAGTTGCACTAAATTTTATCACTTCACTCGTTTACCTCATTGTGATGTTTATTCAATGAATCGATGAATATTGATGGCATCTGTGCAGGTGAGATTCTATGAACTGTATGTCTATAAGTTAATGTTCAATGAAGTGTTGTCATTCACGAATCTGTCTGTGGTTATCGGTTGAACTGAGAAGATGATTTACATGTGAATCTTCAGTTTAGAAAGTGTTGAATTTTCCTGTTTCAATGATGTGAGTATTGTGAGTTTGTACTAACATACATTTCGTAAACGCCAGATCTATCATCTAGATTTTAGTGACACGTCTTTATTTCTCTCAGAAGGATCTTTGAAAACTGACTCTTACAACTTAGCCGTCACAATCTATGTTTTTAATCCACTTTTTGAACGAAATGCTTCATTTCAAGCCTGGTACTTTAGAAATAACACGAAATTACACAGACACAATCGTTTTTCAATGTGAAATAGCCATGAATTCATTTCCTGCAAGAAATATCAATTTTCTCACGATGGTTCTACAACGAATGTTAGGGTGGACATAAACCGTAGCGAAGTGTTCAAAATACGCATCGTACATCGAAATACAGAAGTTTTTCGGTGCAACTCTATTCCCTCGTAAGTTGTATTGGACTTCTGGACTCTTAAGTACATGTGAATGACGTTAACTAGAGCGTGAACGAGTGCGGTCACAGAGTGTTCACATTGATGAGACCATTAAAGAGGGTTTTTAGATGGGATTACACCAGAGCATCACCGAGAACATAATCGAGAGATGTGAAAGCCTGAGTTGTTTCGGCATTATTTTTGCCGTAGGAGAAGTCGTGGAAGTTCTCGGACTAATCCGAAAGCTTCTTGGTTATGTCGGAAGTTCAATACGGATTCCGGAGTGTTCTGGTATATAATCAGAAAGATAAATGAAGAAATATGGACGACACGCAGAAAAATTATTAATTCCAGGTGGGATTCGTACCCATGGCTTCATAATTGCTGATCCATAAAACTACCGAGAAGACCCGCTTATGGGGGAACTCATTTCTTCTAGAATAAAAAACTTTGAATCTTTTGTAGCTTACCTTGAGACCTATATGTAAGGGAAAATCCGTGTGGCCGTTGTGGAGGGTTTGTATCACTGGAACAATGGGCAAGGAACAGGACATCATCTTAGTAACCTAGAAAAAAAATATAGGAATCAAGAAGTTGCAAAATATCAACAAGAATTGAAAGAAACCGTCATTTGGACATGACCCATATTCGATATAGTTCAATAGCGACCAATATAGCACCTCATCTACCAATTTTTAGAATCCAGCACGATCAAAAGGATGTAATTTATTGAAAACATGAAAACATATTATATTGGACTAGAGTAGTCGTTGGCGTTTACTATGGGTGAAATTATTCGGAGAACTCGATCCATTTAGCGTTTCGTTAAAAGTTTTCTGGGGCAAACTTCGAGTTTTACCCATTTTTTCGAACTTCAAGTACGCACCACTTGGAGAGATTCCAATTGGATGTAACAGACAAGGAAACGGACACATAACCAGCATGATATATATTCAATGACTGAGTAATATCAGCACATAATCCTTCACGTCTTTCAGTTGCCAACGGCGCTTTATTTTTCGCTAAATCCGAGTTAAAATACTCCGGGGATTAATTGCCAGATTTATGACGAAACCAGAACCGTATCAGGTGTACTTAAACACACCTATATGCAGAAGCAAACGTGGACTCCCATTGAGGTTACATTATGAGACATACACATGGGTGCGCCATCTATCGCCAGGTAGATATATGTCACCTAGGCCATGCGTAACGTCTATAGATCCCTGTTGAATGGATTCAGATTCACTCTTTTCTGGTGTAATGCAATTAAATAACGAATACTCTGGCTGAAAAACATCCTGCCCCTTACAGGCTAAGCAGTTCCACATCATGAAATTACCTTCATCGAAACTGGAGTAGTGTATAGTTCGACACATGTAATACCAAACTATCTCAAGTATTTCCCTAGGTCTGTGGAGGTCATTATGCGATGATTTATCGTAGCACGCGACATCTGTCGACCGATCCTAATTACTGCCGACATCATGATTTGACAAATATAAATCAGGGTTCGAACACCCGATTTTGGTGCCTCTGATCCATCTGGATGAAGAAACTGGAATAATTAAGTATCGTTTCGCGCAGACGTCGCTGGAATACACCGACGAAGATATGGGATGGCAATCGTTAATTAGCAACGACAAACAATACGTTTACTGAATCGACTAGTCGTAATCTGGATACAATGGATGAATGATCCAGATGGAAAAGAAGAGATGTAATTAACTATGTTACTATGTCATCCGCGCGCGTCTGTCTAGATAGACGCCAACAGTTCGATTAATAATCAATAATTATTAATTATCTCCATTAGCGGAAGGGATTATTGGGAGGTGCCTTCTGTACCCAATTACATTAATTAGATTCTGATTATTTAATTCTCGACGCAATGGAGGATTCCCTCTATTGAAGTCTCCCAAAGTGGGGATTATAATTATTGTGAGGCGATGATGATCATTTTATTATTACCGGGAGTGTATTCGTATCTATACACCATTCACTTTCATAAAAGCACTCGGTTTTCCATAAAATCGTTTTTTAAAGTTTGTGTAATTAGAACGTAGTAAGGTTAGGTTAGGTTGGCACTCATGAAATGACGTTAATGTGTCATGACACAACTAATCTTAATTGATATTCTCTTGGCCCTTTACCTATTCTGACTTCCATTAATGCATGATGATTTTTGTTGAAGAATTCAACATTCTTGAAATAATCCATTAGTTCCTTTGAGAGATACCCATTCCCTCCACCACTGCATCAGATGCTTTTTATCTTTGGCTTGATTTTCTTCAATTGAACAGCCTTTAGTCGAAGAAAAAACCAACAATAACTCTTCTCAAGTAACTTCATATTATATATCGATAATTTGATTATCTTCCATAGCAAAAACTTAGTTGTTTTCTTTTTTCGGAAGAGACTCAAGCTGTCGAGTGAAGGAAAGGCAGTTTTCACATAAGTTAGGCACAATATTTTTCGTACTGTCGCAAATCAAACACTTTCACGCCGTGGACTTATCGTTTTGAAACTGACGTTATAAGAAATTATATTTTTGTGCGCTCAGCCGCATAGAGAAACGTTTGAATTTTATGATTGGCGCATAGAGACATGCCAAAAGTTTATGATTGGTGCATAGAGACATGCCAAAATTTTATGATGGATGCGAAAGTGAATAGCTGGGCTTTTTTCCGCACGATTCTGGAAAAGTACTACTTTCCAAACATCATTGCGTATGAAAAATAATACTTTCGAAACGCTAATAAGGAAAATATATCACAGAACTGATCTCTTGTCCTTTCTATGGAAAAAACTAGATTAGGAAACCCTTCAAACAGTTTGTATAAACGTTAAATGTGACGAATTCATTTATTGTCTGAAGTAAACTCACATTGTTGGAAAACGGACAACATAGCTCCGATTTAAAACCCAAAAATGTTTTGACAAGAGTCATAACCTCACATTTTTCGTACTGTACAGTGTGGAATATGTCAAATTTCCATGGCCAACCGAGTGCCTTCATGAAAGTGAATGGAGTATAGTGCAGTTGGCACATTCGAGAAGTTCTTTCAACAAAGCTTTGCTATACCATTACAGAATTCATTCATTCATTCATTGCTGTATCCCGTCACCGGAAATTAATCTACAAAAAGACATAACAAAAAGAACAACAATTTCTTTGGGCTAACTGCGACTGTGTCTCCTTCTGTGACTGAAGAGACCCAACCGTGACCTACAGATCCTGCCACACTCCGGGCATGGATAGTCACCAACCAGATCTGGCTGCCGCTGAATTCTTCTCGAGTCTCCATTATAACTATGTACCAAAGACCTCCACTATGACCTGTCCTACGCTAGTTGTTTCCAGTTATGATTGGCATTAACTGATTTTAGGGATTGATGCAGTGTATCCTTAAACCGCTTATACTGGCCTCCTGGTTTCTAGGCTCCCTCTGTCAATTCGCCATACAGAGCTATTTTGGGGTGTCTTGTGTCTTGCATCCTCAGAATGTGACCGCTCCATCTGAGTCGGGCCCTCGTTACTTGAGTCTCAATTGTTGTACAACTCGCGCGTTGCAAGACTTCTGCATTCGAAACTTTGTGGAACCATCTGATGTGCATTATCTGTCTCAGATGACGTTGTTGCGTTTGTTCAAGCTGTTTAATATGTCGCCTGTAGGGCGTCCAGCTTTCGCTTCCGTAAAGAAGCGTTGGGAGGACGACTGCTTTGTAAACAGCTGTCTTGGTCTTCGGATTGAGGTCGTGATTTTGAAACACTCTGAGCTTTAGCTTCCAGAATGCCCGTGATGCCTCAAGCAAGAGGAAAAAGGCTGTTTTCTCCTCCTGTCCCTGTACTTTTTCGACACTATAGCATTTACAGCAGTAGGATGAACTGCAACAACGACAAAACCACTTTTTTCTTCTATTCTCCCGATTTGTTCCATTTTTCTGGGGCACATCATGACCACGATTCATTTCAGGGAGACACATCAAGAGTAATGCAGCCTCCTGAAGGTTCCAGGAAAACGCAGATCCGCAGAACATCGACAATACTCATCATCTCGAGCGAAATTGTCTCGGCAACAGATAACAATGCGGGAACAACTCGCCCTCAATTACGGGGCACAAAACCCACTGGTGTACCTGTCTGATGCAACCTCCACTAATAACCTAAGAACCAAACGCGTCGAGCCGTCCATTGTATCGAAAAATCCAATTGTGTTCATCAAAAGGTGTCGTGAACACTGTGCGTCTCGTGATTTCTCGTCGTTTCAACGCGAGGAACGTCCGACAAAATGGAAATCCGCAATAACAAAAGAACAACGTGTTTATGACGTCTTCGCGGGTCATTAGTGGCGGCCCCCCTGCTAATTTACAATACCTACCCCCTCGTCTTTTCATTCTTTATCGCGTTTCTGCGATCTTTAGCGTTACCTGTTCCAGCTCGATTGAGTTTCGTTTTTATCCCGCATTATTGCGCTGTATAATGCAAATTTGTGGGGTTTCACGGGGTCGGGGGTTGCGATGCAAATTTATAACTATTGGGGATGTTGTTTTTCAGGAATGGAACTCGTAACTTTGGCACGTTAATCGCAGATAAGAGGGTCAGCGTGGGCAACTTTATTAGACGGAATTTTTATATTGATTCGATTATTTTTCTTGGTACTTCTGAATTCATGTTCGACTAATCTGATCCTGAAAGGTGTTTAAATAAGGGTGCAGCATGCGAGGATCGAGATTTATCAACAATTAAGTGTGAAATATTTTCGGATTATACACGGTGACTCTTTGACTCCTACAAATATTTTAACAGTAGATTTTTGAGGTCGAAAGAAACACTTTTTTCCTGTACCATTTTTTCTGATTCGGTCCTGATAAAAATATGTAGCCATATTGAGTTTTCATAATCAGCTGTACCACCCCTGGAGAAACAAGACACCCGTAAGTATAACAAGCTAAATCTATGACACTACTCATCTGTGGATCATTTAAACAAAGTTGCATTCAGTCAGTGTACCCAATTTTCCGAATATCACAGTTATTTTTTATTTTTTAACCTCAAATTGAAGAATACTTTTATTTTACAAAACGTTCAAATATTCATTAGATAGTGATTAACTCAGTGGCAAGAGTTGGGTTCTTTGAATTTCTGGTATTTTTATGGTACTTAATGCTTATAATGAGAAAACTGGAAGACGTGGGTGATATCTTTTGTTCGAAAAAGATTCATCAAAATAAATGAAAAACTATATTCGGAAATTCATTTCATTCGATAAAACCGTTTGTGAGATAGTACTAAAAATAACATGTTTTATGGTTTTTCAACATCCTGTATCTTTCAAACCGAGCCGATTTGGAAAAAATGGTAAAGGAAAAAAGTGTTTCTTCTGACCTAAAGAAGCTACGGTTGAAATATTTGAACGAGTCAAAGACTCACCCTGTATAGTAGACATTCAAAGATGTCCTAAGAATTTCCCAGACCATAACACAAATACTTTTGGGTTTTTTTTTAAATGAATAATAGAACATTACGAATAAGCCTCATTCATTCAAGATCCTGACGGAACACAATAAATACCGAAGAATAGGACCAATTTCAACCCTCGAAATGAAGTCTGCGTCACTCCCTCCCTCCCCTACCCGCTGATACAATTTCCGGGATTCCATTTGCCGCCATTGACTGCCATTCGGACAGGACAAACTTGGGCAATAAAAATTAATTCGCGAAATTTTGATGGCTAATATAATTTTCGTTGTTATTAAAACTCGAGACGGTGTTTGCATATTTAGCGCTTTTTAAAAATGCCATTAGTTCCAGCTTGTCGCGCGAAACGAAGAACTCCGGAGGAATTGTTGAAAGTCACGGTATTTTCGGAATGTCATTACTAGGGTGGGTTGAGGAAATGGGGGCATTAATGAATTTCGGATATGCGGCGTCTGCTCCAAGTATTGTTTCGTTACTGTGGATTGACAGAACGAGTAGTGAGCAGGGTAAGATTCGGATACTCTTTCAGCAAAGACAGGTTCCAGTCCACAACTCCGTTCATTTTCCAAGAGGTAACAAGACATCAAAAAACGAATATTTCGTGAACCAAGATAAATTGGCCAAATTTTCAGATGTCATTAGGCTGCTAAAACAGTTCCAACCAGCGATTTTGTGACTACGACTATTTCAAACTTCCCGAGCATGTAATTTCGTTTCGCTGGAAACGTACGCGATCTTGAAAAGCTTAATTATAATAGGGAAATTAATATTCCATGAGATTCCGTACCGCATTAAGCCCGGTGAGTAGATAAGTTAGTCTTCACTTCGTCTATCATTACACGGTATTCTCCGTTTGATCATTTCGCATGAGAAATTCATATGGCGTATACAGGATGAGTCTTTGACTCGTACAAATATTTCAGCAGTAGATTCCTGGGGTCAAAAGAAAAACTTTTTTCCTTCACCATTTTTTCCGAATCGGATCGGTTTAAAAGATACAGGCTGTTGAAAAACCGTGAGAAAATGTTATTTTAGTTCTATCTCACGAACGGTTTTATCGAATGAAATGAATTTCGGATTACAGTTTTTCATTTATTTGATGAATCTTTTTCGAACACAAGATATCACCCACGTCTTCCAGTTTTCTCATTACGACCATTATGTATCAGAAAAATACCAAAAATTCAAAGAACCCAACTCTTGAAACTAAGTTGGACATTAAAACGTTTTATAAAATAAAAGTATTCTTCATATTTTCTCGTATAATGCGCCGTTTTCGAGTAATTTGATGACCAGAAATGAAAAATATCTGTGCTATTCGGAAAATTCGGTACTTTGGCTCAATGAAACTCTGTTATAGGTTTAGCTTGTTATTCTGAAGGGAATTTTGTTTCTTCAGGGGTGGCATAGCTCATTATTCAAACATAAAATGGCTCAGGTCCGAATCGGAAAATGGTAAAGAAAAAAAGTGTTTCTTTACCTCAAGAATCTACTGTTGAAAAAAAAATTCATATATACATGTATCTGTCAAGTATATATACAGTTAATCTGAAAATTCTTTTCAAGTGTCAAAAGTAGATATCCTCCCCAATATCCTCTTGAATTCTTGAGTGCCATCCATTGAGAAAAACGATCAGTTTTTCAGCAATCAGTGAAATGACTCTTCGTGGATGAACAAATTCTAGATTTTCATTTCTGAAATTTTTTCTTAACGTCTTTCCGATACTGGGTTGCTACAAAACGACGAACAAGAATTACCAGAATACAGCAGAGCCTTGTTTTCCAGCCTTGGGCGTAATTTATCGATAAATTTCCCGAGCAGAGTCTGATACCACTATGTGAAAATTGAGTGTCAATCTTCGGCTGCCTTCATTATAATTCTGGTCGTATCTCGGTAAAGTTAATTTAGGAAGGAAACGTGTTCAGGTGCACAGTTTCAGATAAAATATTCAATCTTGCCCGGAAAATTGTTGCAATCGAATGGAGTTACTGTCTCATTACAATCATCCGATGATTGATGACCGTTGCCTAATTATTCTTCTGAAGTTTCAGGTAAATGTAACTTGCTTCAAATTTGAAAACCCATCTGGTTCCAATTTATAAAGTTCTGCTCCTCCAAGCTTAGAATTAGAATTAGCTCCACTCATTTTTATAACCATATCATAAATGACCATGAAATGGACTGTTTCTGCCATGAATTTCCACGTATCCTGATCAAATATCATCTATTCCACATTTTCGATCACGCAAATAGAATTTTCATTATATCAACAGATAGTTCGTCAAAGTGTTGGGATTTTTACCATACCGCCGTATATGCGGTCTCACAAACGTAGCATTACGGGTCCATGATGGAAAATTTCAGATAACTGCAATTCCATTATTGACCAATAACGCAAATACAAGAACTCCAAACATTTAATTTTGATTAAAATTTTAATATTGATGTAATGACTTTGAATATTCATAAACCCTACTATTATATTAATTAACAATGGAATATTGATTCGATGGCTGGAAATATTCCCTGCTGTATAATAACACAACGGGTTAGATACATCATGAAAATTGTTTTAAGCATCGTATAAAATATGCGTTACAAGCATGGAATATTCACCAGTCAAAATGGAGAAGGGACCACACGTATTAATACTCTAACGAAAATACGAAACACTTCTGTCCCTTTTTTCTCAGAAAAACCATAATAAAACATCATGTTATACTTCCTCTTTTCTCAGCAAAATCATGATGCAGCCAAAATTCTTTCTGGTTATCTATTCTTGATGGGTCAACGACAGAAAAAAGAATCTATCACTGAGATTGAAAGTTGTTTTCATTTTTCAACTATTAAATTTCAAATCTTGGAATTAATTGGGGAAATGGACATGTTTCTCTTTTCCTGAACGTGAAAACGTTATGATTCATACATCTAATTAATGACTCAAGTCTTCTTTCGCTCCGATATGCTCTATAATTATTTATTTTTCGGCTGCAAGTCCACAAATCAACGAGCGGACATTTTTATGAGAGTTATTCAAAATACTGACGTCTCGGAGTGGCGTGCTGAAAGTGACTGTGTTCTAATTAATACTTGACGAAGGTTTCTTAATGGCGTTTTCATGCAGGCTCGACTCCGAAACAGGAGTGCGTTCTCAAGAAGATAAATTTAAAAATAGGTCGAAGCAGAGATTGAAATCGTGGAAACTCGTTGGGTGGTATGAAGTCTAAGGGATACAGGGGCATACATACCTGTTCTGAATTGTAGCAGTTTTCAAGGAATGAAGCCAAGATATAGTGGAAGAGGTAGAATGTTGTTTTAGGTTTTGAAGGCTTCGATGGTAGCAGTCAAACGAATATGTATCTATCCAACAATGACAAACATACCAGCATGAACCAGTCACTCATATCGTCCAAATGTTCAACAATACTTCTTCACCGATAACGTGTTACAACGTAGGTAATTTGCAAACGCGGCCAAAAGTGGGTGAACCCCACATCACCATTTACTCATTATGAGGAGACCCGACAGAAGGAAGACCGGATAAATGCTGGCAAGCCTTTTGTATTAAACGTTCAGTTCCACCCCCGGCATTCTGTTTATTACACATCAGAATGCGAAACAAAGGTATTGTCCCCTGTCACACGTATGTATACATCGTTAAAGTTTAAAAAGCTGGCATACGGAGGTTAGAGCGCATGTTTTCGATAAACATAAGTTCAAAGAGTCGTTCCCTTGTGGCCCATTGTCCGATATGTGAATTCGTTTTGTTGAATAATATATCGGTCAAGTGATGAATTATTTGGCGGGTCTTGTTCAACCGCGAAACGGAAAAATGGGAGCGTAATTTGATGGAGGAGAATTGTGTTTGCTGTGGTTGCTCTCTGTGTGTTAGTTTTCACGAACTTTCCACACACAAGTCTGCTGAACAAGTTAGCTGTTCTATATTTTCATTTTTCTCACCTTTTCTTGAAATTTCAGGGATACCATAAAATGATGTTTGAGGAAAGGAATGTCCAGGAGGGGACTACGAGAGGCTGCTAATGCTCAAGATGATGATAATGTTCCTTCTATTTAAAAACAGCCAATGTTCTATGTGATGAATATCTTATGTGACGTCTTGGTGATATGGACACAACATAGCTTATTTGACAGTTTATATACAGGGTGAGTCTTTCACTCGTACAAATATTTTAACAGTAGATTCTTGAGGTCAAAGAAATACTGTTTTCCTATACCATTATTCAGATTCGTCCCTGATAAAAAGAGTTAGCCAGTTTAAGTTATCATAATGAGCTATGCCACTCCTGAAGAAACAAAATTCCCTTCAAAATACCAAGATAAATCTATGACAATACACATCTTTGGATCTCTTAAACAGAGTTGCATTCAACCAGATAGTTTTTATTTTTGAACATCAAATAACTCGAAAACGGCGCATTATACGAGAAAATATGAAGAATACTTTTATTTCAAAAAACGTTCAAATATTCATTAGATAGAGTCCAACTTAGTTTCAAGAGTTGGATTCTTTGAATTTTTCGTATTTTTATGGTACGTAATGGTCATAATGAGAAAACTGGGAGACGTAGGTGATATCTTGTGTTCAAAAAAGATTCATCAAATGAACGATAAACTTCATTCCGAAATTTATTTCATTCGAAAAAACTTTTTGTGAGGCAGAACTGAAAATAACATTTTTTATGGTTTTTCAACATCCTGTATTTTGTAAACCGAGACGAATCGGAAAAATGGTGTAGGAAAAAAGTGTTTCTTTTGACCTCAAGAATCTACTGTTGAAATATTCGTACGAGTCAAGGACTCACCCTGTATAGTCTTTTGAATGGCATTTTTAGTTACTATGAAACCAATAAGGACTTTCATTCCTCTTTTTACTCAATTTCTTCGAAATTGGATGATTTCTTGATCCGAATATCGATACCAAAGCTCACAGGCTAACCACCACCCCTTCCAAAAACCCCCAAATGTTACCCAGTTACAAATGACCGCCATTACTCATTCACAACGAAGACCACCGCCAACTTTCACCGAGCGATGCTTCAAACCGAAGCAGAAAATCCATCAAAACTCGAAACTACCCTCACAAACCCGGAAATTACCCCCCAAATGATAGAAATCAAACTCCGCGGGTAATTAGAATCCGCATGGGCGCTCGTTGTCACGCACACAGACGGGGAGGAATAAGAAAAGGGCACAGAGTAACAGGTAGAACAAATGGCCGCGTTCCACATGGTGCTCACGTCTGTGCCTTCGACTAATCTCTTTCTGATTGCCTAAGTTTGACATATATATTAGACCTCGATGTCAGTGTGTGTTGATATGGCCTTCCAGGGTTTTCCGGTTCAATTTTCCTCCACGAAACGGCAACAGCGGCGTAGTCCAAAGGGGTGATGATAACCATCGAAAATAAACCTGATCAATCAATAGTGTCAACTGTCAAAATTAACTGACAAACGTCAGTAACTGTCGAAAGATATCAATATTTACCCGCCACGTGCCAAATTCGAAGCGGAAACGTTTTTCGATGGGTGCTATCACAGTTTTCGACCTATTTAAAGAACATTTCCATTTTACATCTCAGTGTTCCTTAACGGCTCAGATGCACTGACTAATGAATCCGATCGATTTGCTCTACAGAAATAGATGAGAGTGTAGCAGATTAAGATACATACGTAAAATAAATACGCGGATTATTGAGATTTCGTAAGAAAATAATCGGGAAGAGGATACATTAACTGTGAGGTTCAAAAGATCACAAACATCTGCCGATGTGCCAATACGTTTGAATTATTGCTCGCGTTTGCTACGAAAATAGCTACCTGAATAGTTCGCGTCTTACAAATAATACAACAGCACCACGTTATTTCGATATTTCGGGGAATATGCATCTGAGTGTTTCATAAAGAAATTTTCATTATTTAGAGTGCCTGTACGAGGGGCTACGCGCCTATATCTACAGTATTATATGACACTATTCTTCATATTCGAAAAAAAAATGATTATATTCCATTTTGGTGGAACCTGGAGTCCTGTGTTGATCTAAAAATGGAAAACCATTTCGATATTTTCAGTTCGGCGCGTTGGAGTGGATTCAGACTATGAAAATGGATCCAATCACATGTACATACATAAAAATTTGGTCACAGATTCTCGAGTCGAAATTAGTAGACTTCTTTCGCAGTCATATCTACCCGAGTTTCATCCCTAAAAATAGTTTCTACAATGCAATTAAAAAAATTAACCGTCTCACCCCAAAATAAGTGAAATATCCAAAAGTAAAGCACAACGAACTAATCACTAAATAAACACTGAATAGTTTGTGTATTTCATTCGCGAACTCAGCGTTCTAATGAAACCAACCTTCATTCTACGACGTATACATCTTGATGGGGGTTTGCAAACTAAGACCAAAGAGCAAAAATGCTGGGGTGATTGTGCAAGGGGTTCGTCACAAAGGTATGAATAGTATCTGGGGCTGGCTCGTCGAACGTCGAACAGAGATGAATTAGCAGGCAGTATGAGGGTAGCAGACGGTACGTATGGGGTGAACATATTACCCAGACTTCGAAGGGAAGTTGAGCGAAGGGTTGAGATAATGATGACTGCCCTCTTTATCGAACGCTTTTAGTAGGGATATTTTACGATAGTATCTGTGATTTTTTTTCGATTCGTTATTTCCAACGAAGAAACTTTCGAATCAGGTACAAAAAAAGTTTAACTCATGGACATTTCCCGAGAACTACTGAAAGTAAATCGATGAAATAAAAATGTGATATTTCGTCCTCGATCGAACAAAAAATCCCGAGATCAACTGTAGTCTATCCTCCTAGCCAATTGAAATTTTAATCATGAATTAAATTTATATTCTCTTCGTATTCACCTGCAGAATACAACATAATTATGCTAATTCCGGTAAATACCTCGATTTTATGAAGTTACTTCATCAGGGCTATTGTGCTCCTCGACATTTTCAATTTAAATCATCCCCGAGGCTTAGAGGGGGGGCCAGAATTTTACGTTCCATTCCTTGAACCGTCTCTAAACGAACGATTTTGTGTGTAGAAATTGTGTTTTTGCATATACATTATACGAAATTGAAATTCTACTTGGACTGACTCGAAATGGAAATGAGAAATAATGGAAATTTCAACGGTTTCCAGAAGAACGAGAAAAGCCACATGAACATGAATGACCTCTGATCTACCGCATAATTATTCTTTTAATCTTTCGTACTCATATTGCGTTTGGAATGGGGTAGAAGTTTGATGCTCAACCTATGCATTGTCTTCGACAATTGCAAAATAGTGTGAGGTCGAAAGAAACACTTTTTTCCTTTACCATTTTTTTCGAATCGGCTCGGTTTAAAAGATACAGGCTGTTGAAAAATCCATAAAAAAAATTTTTAGTTCTATCTCACAAACGGTTTTATCGAATGAAATGAATTTCGGAATAGAGTTTTTCATTTAGGTATTGATGAATCTTTTTCGAACACAAGAAATTACCCAAATCTTTCAGTGTCCTCACTATGACCATTACGTACCATAAATATACCAAAAATTCAAAGAACCAAACTCTTGAAACTAAGTTGGACGCTATCTAATGAATATTTGAACGTTCTGTAAAATAAAAGTCTCGTATAATGCGCCGTTTTCGAGTAATTTGATGTGCAAAAATTAAAAAGTATCTGTGAAATTCGATAAATTGGGTACTTTTGCTGAATACAACTCTCTTTAAAAGATGCACAGATGAGTAGTGTCACAGATTTAGCTTGTTATTCTGAAGGGAATTTTGTTTTGCAGGGGTGACACAGCTCATTATGAAAACTCGAAATAGCTATATCTTTTTATCAAGGCCAAATCAGAAAAACTGTTATGGGAAAAACAAAAATTTTTTGACCTAAAGAACCTACTGTTATCATATTTGTACAAGCCAAAGACTCACCCTGTACACTATCTATTTATAAATATATCTCAAAAACTGCGTAATACATAACGGATGGCCGCCTTCATCTTTTAAAAAATTGACAAACAGTTTATAGCTTCCCCTTGATGTTCCGAAACAGCCCACAATTCCTTCATCGCCTCGCTTGTCGCGAAGAACGACAATAGGGAAAATTAACGAGATCTCCAACGACTCGAAACGAGAAGAAAAAGTATGAAAAATCGAATCTGTCGAATCTCGACGAACCTGTCGCTTCCACTCAACGTTTTAATGAATGTCGCCGACGATAGGTCTGATAGTTTATTAAACGCATCATTACTGGGCCGTTGTGTGGGTCGTCACGGATGCCAAAGCGGATTCTTGGCCGCATATTTCAAGCCAGACAAGCCCGATGATGCATTATCGAGGGGTGTTCGAGATTCTTCTGTATTATGTGTGATTTTGGCTGGCTGTATTCGATTAGGGGCCACTCTAAATCGAGCAGGAAGAATACAAGATTCCACTTTGAATTTCCACAGTTTACTTTTTAGGGCGAAAAGCTATTGGAAGAAATCCAGCCATCCTGATTTTCTGAACGCCTCAGGATTTAACTCAAATTTTTGAGGAGTGTAGAACTACGATCATTCGTATTGAAGTCATGGGCCTTTAGAGCAATCCTGTCATAATACGAGGATATTCTTAGCCTACTATAGAACCAGAAAAAATTTCAATGTCAAATTATTTTATTACTCAACATTTTCTCCTCTTAATTGGATACATTTATTACAGCGAACCTGCAACGTCTCTAGACCTTTCAAAAAAAAAATGTTTCTTCTTGCTCTACAAACCAGAGCTCCACAACTATTATTACCTCCTCGTTGGAAAAAAATTTATGACCTTTTGAACTTTTTTCAGTTTAGAAAAGAGATGATAGTCTCTTTCCTGGTATTCTAGTAATTCAAACCCTAAATCACGAATTTTTTGCATGGCAACATGAAATTTGTGTGCAGGGGCGTTGTCCTGCAAAACCAAAACACCTTTGGATAGCTTTCCGCGTCTTCTCTCTTTAATTTTTTCCTGTAGAGTGATCAGTTATGTCGAAAAGTATTCTCTGGTTATTGTTCTACCCTTATCCAAAAAATCAATCATGATTACTCTATGGCAATCCCAAAAACCTGAAGTAAGAACTTTTGAAGCAGATTTTTGGACACGAAACTTCTTAGGTCTTGGAGAACCAGAGTGTTGCCATTCCATCGATTGTTGCTTTGTTTCTGGATCGTAGAAATGTAGCCAAGTCTCATCCATAGTAACAATTCGGTTTAAGAAGTCTACATCGTTTTCAAATCGAGCACAGATCGAACGCGATGCTAGAAGCACGCTTTTGGTCAACATTCAAACATTTGGGGATCCATTATGCAGAAATTTTTCTCATGTCCAAATCAAAGTGAACTATATGATGAACGCGTTCGTATGAAATATTCAGTGCTTCAGATATCCGTTTCAGTCCAATTCGACGGTCTGATAATATCATGTCATGAACTGCATCGATATTTTCGGGGACTGACACAGAAACTGGCCTTCCCGATCGGTCATCATCTTCAATGGAAAATTTACCTCTTTTGAGCTTGCAATCCAATTTTACACGGTCGCATACGAAGGACATTGATCACCAAGGGTATTAAGCATATCTTCGTAAATTTGCTTACCTCTTAACCCTTATAAATACAGGTACTTGATGATGGCTCGATACTCCAATTTTTCGATTTTCACAATTTCGGTGGAAATTAATCCTCCTATACTATATTTAAAGTAGGTACTGATGTTCACCGAAAATCACAGTGCTACAATGCCGCAAACCGTAAAGCCTTGAGATGATGAATTGAACTTCTTGTCGAGAGCCAGATTTTCCATTCGCAACCGCTGACCTGAGTCCAGATGAAAGGGAACCCGGTCATAAATTTCCCCAGCATCACATCTGTTCGAACCTTGTTATTTTCGTTATGAATGGGGAAAACCATAATTCACTTCAAACTTCCCGTGAAAACCGACAGAAATTTCAAATGAAATAAATATCACCTGCTATCGAACGTTGGTAGAATTAATTTTTTCATCGCCACATCGGCTCAAACCCTGTTCCAAGATGTCATCGGAGTGATATACCGACTGTGAAGGGGACAGTACAAATTGGATAGGTCAGGAATAGCTTCATTATCTCCTTACAACGGAGCTAAGTTTAGATTCCAGTGGACAACCCGATGGAGATGAGATGAATCGATGTTCCAACGCCAACTAGGTTAGGATCACACAATTGTCCCATTTTGTTAGGTTATGAGGTGCACCACTTTCAATAATCGGGAATTGTTTGACTTGGGGGGAAGTTATACCCCCTCCAGGTTCTGGAAGTGTTCGAAGCGACCTCTGATGCAATCATTCGGCAATATTTTGAATCAGTCGAGAGGAAATTCATGATTTTCGACGTTACTTTTGTTTATAACATTGGAGAAATTCTTGAGGTCGAAAAAAACCCTTTTTTCCATTACCAATTTTTCCGATTCGGCTCAGATAAAAATATATAGACATTTTAAGTACTATAATGAGCTGTGCCAGCCCTGGAAAAACAAATTTCCCTTCAGAATAACAAGCTAAATCCATGACCCTAGCCTTACACTTATGTGCATCTTTAAGACAGAGTAGCATTCACCCAAAAGTACCACAGAATCATAAATAGTGGTCTTCATATTTTGTCAAACTGATACAGCGATCAAATTTTGTTGCATCAATTTCTGGACAGCTGTATATATTTTAAGCATGCGATTCGCTCAACTTGTCATGTAGTCTTGAAAATTTGTATGTAGTGTCCAAATATAATGCCGTTCATGAATAACCTGGATGTTTCAGATCGAAAAACTTTTTCCAAGCAGAACGAGGAAAACACATCCACTAACCTTTATCTCGGGCGTGCAATGAAACACTGGAATGGAGTTCCATCTTAACAGCGCAACTTCTTCCTCAAAACAAGCCTGGAATGGGATGGAAACTCCACAGTATTCAACTTCCAAATTGAAAAGCCGGTATTAAAATATTATTATCTCAATGGAGAATCTTTGAGCGCTTCTACCACACTTCATTAATTAATTTGCACGCCAGATAATCCCACCGCCTTTTACGGATTCTTTATTGTTCTAACCAGGTTCAAAATTGGAATTTTCTGAATTTCTCCTTTAATTAAAACGTTTCTCTGGGAAAATGTTTCCTGGAGGTCGGGAGAGAAAACATCTCGATAGAGATCTCTATAATAATCTCCTCTGAGTAATTAGACTAAATTAGCTGGCAGACGATGACAGAATTTTTTCCGATGGGTTGGTATTAAATTCTAGTAGCGTCGTGATTGAAGTTTCAACGGCAGGAATGCTAGAGCGAATTCAATTTTTATGAAAATGAGAAGTTATTCATTTGAGATCAGTCTCTGTATTGTGTCTGGCTTCTTCTTAAAACACCATTAGTTTCCATTCGTACGGAATGAAATATCTATAAGAAAACGAATCCTCTTCCATATTCGAATGGAACATGTGGCGTGTACACGTCTGTGAGCTTGCATTTTCAACTGAATGTTGAATGACATGTTGATGTTTCCCTCGACTCTTTGTACCAGAATTGCATCGTGATGTGGAAAGGTCTTATACAAATCTTCAACGCGTATATAAGGCTCCTTCACTTGTATAAGCATAATGATTTGGAGAAGAGCAAAAGAACAGACTTCCAGGAAAATAGGGGATCCATAAACTGAGATGAATTAGGTTTACACTTGAATGAAATTTCAAGAACCTTCATCCAACCGAAAAACGATCATTCAGCATCAGTTCAAGTCATTAAGTTTCATCAAAAGTTGTCCAAAGAAAAGTTTATATTATCTGGAGAAAGATTCAAAAAAAGAAGAAAACAATAAAGTTATTTGTGAGTTTGCAGACTTCCACTATAGCGCATCTAAAGCGAAAATGAAATGAAAAATTCATTCATCTGAAAAACAACTAACTCTTCCACATTTTCATTAGTACAAGACAGAACAATCGGTCTCATCAAACTCCCTTTTTCTCCTAAAATTCAAATGAGAACCCCGTTGTCCCGAAAAATATACTCTTAATATCATTTTTCCGTCCCCTTCTCTAAGAGACCAGTAATTAATTTGGACGTATTGTTTTGATTTAATTAAGACCTACCCCCAGTCGATGGCGGGGATTGTTCTCTGGATCTCTGGCTGGGCGAGATATCCTACCTGAGGGAGATGAAAAAACCTGGGACCATGGATCAAATAATGCTCCCCCCGTTCTGAAGATGGGAAACGTTATACAAGTTGTTGGGTAGACTCGCGAGTTTCTGGGGCTGATTAGTTCTCTTGTGCAATTAGAAGGGACTCATTAACATAATGCGAGAGGTTGGAGATTACTCAATTCTGGTAAGTTGCCAGAAAAATAATGATGTGGTAAATTGTTCAGTCCACGTGGGATACACGAGAGTGAAATCTACTGCAGGGAGCTTGATACCAACAAACTTTCTCCACTGTTATTTTTAGAGGGATAATGAAAATTTTATCACCGATTTTCTCGATCCTAATATCTCGTGTTGTTTTCAACTCTCACAATAACACTGTTAGTACAAATTTCACGTGTGTCTGATTGTGCATTTTTAGGCTGCTATCCTAAAATTTGGGGCCATAAATTTCTCGTTAAGACTTGGGAGAAAACAATTTATTGGGCATCACACGATTTATTATGGATGTAAGTATGCAAAGATTGCAAAGAAGCATTCTTTGCCCGTCCCAATAGGAGGTTTTAATGCATATTTACAAACGTGCCAGAAATGTTGGTCTCCATTTAGCCCAGGTAAACAATCGAGTCGTTTTCTCTCTGTCCCCAATAAAAGTAACGATGAAGAGATAAAGATGAATATTTGAAGGCTTGCCAGGAAACCTGATAATTCTCATGTTGTCTGGGTATTATTATGTTTGAGATTGTTTTTATTTTATGCATCCTAACAAACCGGTTGAGATCATAGATGAATTGGCTATTTTCGTTTCTGTTCTTATTTTTTTACATGCAATTTCCAGATACTCAAACCGAAAAACTCCTGACGGAAACCTTGACTATACTTCATTCAAATTTATTTTAGCAGTCGGTTGGCCATGAAATAATTTTCTCAAGTTTTTGTAACTAGAACGAAGTTAGGTTGGCACTCATAAAATGTCGTTAATGTCATAACGCCGTTGCCACAACTAATATCAATTTTTATTACGAAAATGCCGAAAGTGATTGAAAAAAGAGACAGGGTTTCACGAAGTGCTATTTAGAATTCAGGTCCGCTCATTCAAATAGTTATACCCTGATATTCTAAAATCCACAATAGGTCAGACGGTAGCGAACATATTCAATGTAAGAGAATTTATATAATGTTTCATCTGAATCTAAACGACTTATATTTCAGCTGGATATTTCCACAATCAGAAAGATTGTGAATGAACTAAGAATTTCCTTCTACTGGAAGACACAAAAAAGTGGTGGCATTTGAGAATTTTATATTTGAGTGAATTAATGCGAAAAGTTTACTACCGGATTTTCGATTAATGCCACCGTAGAATAAGTTCCCGAAAATTGATTTTTCTATTTTTCATTTGACCTATACATTATAAGTGTTTCAAGATACCAATAAATACCTAATTATTACTTTTATATCGAAGGCGAAGTTCATCTTGACTTGAAACTTCTTTTAATTCCTTTCACTTACATTGATGCAAGATGATTTTTGTTGAAGAATTTAACATTCTTCTAATTATATGTTAACCACCATTCCCAACCACTGCATCATATGCATTTCATCTTCGGGTTAATATTTTTGAAATCTACAAATGATGTTAGCCAAAGAAGATAACGAACATTAACTCTCCTCAAGCTAGTGCATATTATGATATTATACTGATCTCTTGTATTTTCCATGCAAATAACTGGATTTGGTATGCCTTCAATCAGTTTGTATAAACTTCAATTATATTCGTCAGATATTTTCCGAAGAGATTCGACATTGTGATAAAATACGTAATAACAGAAACTTTTACGTAGAACGGGCAACATAGCGTTGATTTAAAACCCAAAAATGTTTTGACAAGCTTCATAACCCCACATTTTCGTACTATACAGAGTGAAATGTGTCAAATTTCCATGGCCAACCGACTGCTAAAATAAAAGTGAATGAAGTATAGGTGCAAACCCATCCATTTTCCACGTAAGCACTTGCTTATACCCATTCTGATCCCGCAGCATCGCCTCCTATGCAAAAATCCCCGAAAAACACGACGTATTACACGCATCTCCCTGTCGTCGTCTTGAATATATCGTGAATATTTCCATTCAACACACCACCTGTAGTTCGGCTCGATCTACGCCGTTCGAGGGGCTTTAAAAAATTGAAATTTACTCGACTTCTATGGGAAGAATCAATCATACATCCAAATGCGAGGTTTTGAGGCGAGGATTAGATTACAGGTCGCGAAAATGGGGCCTTGTCGAGGAGGTATTCAAACTTTAGATGGAGGTGATATAAGCGTTCGGTCTCGAGTATTAGATTTGAGCGGTTGAATGGAAGGGCCCCGCAAAATTTTTTCATGACGGAAAATGAGGTGAAAAATGGAAATGTTGTTCCAGCGCGTTGAATCGCGGTCACGATGGAGAAGGGTGCGCCGAAACCGATTTTTTTTTATTCCCTGATAAATGTGCACCTAACTGCATATTCGGAGTTTTTCGAAGGTTAAGTGTCAACACGGTTAATCCCTGAAGTATCATCGTAAAGCTGAAAGTGATACATATTGTGAAAGAGCAACTCTTCTAGTAATAAATCTGAGAATTTCATCCATTTCGGCACAACAGTTCGGTCTTGAGGAAGTCTTAACTGAACCCAACTTTTTGGGAATTTTTCGAAGGTCAACTTGCGAGTAATTTATCTTCCAGGAAAATTATCGTAGATCTGAAAGTGATACATATTCTGAAAGAGCAACTCTTTCAGTAATAAATCTGAGAATTTCATTCATTTCGGCATAGCTGTTCGTTCTTGAGGAAGTTTCAACTGACACCATCTTTTCGGGAATTTTTGAAGGTCAACTTGCGAGTAATTTATCTTCCAGGAAAATTATCGTAGATCTAAACGTGATACATATTCTGAAAAAGCTACTCTTCTAGTAATAAAGCTGAGAATTTCATCCATTTCGGCACAACCGTTCAGTTTTGAGGAAGTTTTAACTGAACCCAACTTTTTGGGAATTTTTCGAAGGTCAACTTACGAGTAATTTATCTTCCAGGAAAATTACCATAAATCTAAACGTGATACATATTCTGAAAGAGCAACTCTTCTAGTAATAAAGCTGTGAATTTCATCCATTTCGGCACAACCGTTCGGTTTTGAGGAAGTTTTAACTGAACCCAACTTTTTGGGAAATTTTTGAAGGTCAACTTGCGAGTAATTTATCTTCCAGGAAAATTACCATAAATCTAAACGTGATACATATTCTGAAAGAGCAACTCTTCTAGTAATAAAGCTGTGAAATTCATCTATTTCAGCACAACCGTTCGGTTTTGAGGAAGTTTTAACTGAACCCAACTTTTTGGGAATTTCTCGAAGGTCAACTTGCGAGTAATTTATCTTCCAGGAAAATTACCGTAGATCTAAACGTGATACATATTCTGAAAGAGCAACTCTTCTAGTAATAAATCTGAGAATTTCATTCATTTCGGCATAACTGTTCCTTCTTGAAGAAGTTTCAACTGACACCATCTTTTCGGGAATTTTTGAAGGTCAACTTGCGAGTAATTTATCTTCCAGGAAATTTATCGTAGATCTAAACGTGATACATATTCTGAAAGAGCAACTCTTTTAGTAATAAGTCTGAGAATTTCATCCATTTCGGCACAACCGTTCGGTCTTGAGGAAGTTTTAACTGACCCCATATTTTTGGGAATTTTTCGAAGGTAAATTTTCGAGTCGTGTATCTTCCAGGAAAATCATCTTAGATCTAAATGTGATACATATTCTGAAAAAGCAACTGTTCTGTTTCATCGATACCAGTGCTACTCATAAATTAGTTTTGAACTTGAATTTAAGAATTTGGAGTATCTGCAACAAAGTTGGGTCTGCATTTCATTTTGTTGCGTTTTCTCAGCTCAACTGGAAAATACCGAATTACTGGGGCATGCACTAGTTGTTGGCATAGGCCTGTAATGTAAACAACGTAATTCCACACCTCCAATTGACCTCTGGAAGAGTTCTTTTGTCGGAACAATGAGCCGTATTATTTATAAAACGAGGGATGTGCCTAACAACGAACGATCCGCAACATCCGTGTTTTACAAAACGACACCTGCAAATATCCAACGACCGGGAATTAGCAATTCAAATTCGAAATTCGACAATTATCGTCCGAATTACCTCCGTCCAGGCGAAACCTGTTTTTCGACGCTCTCTAAAGGCCGCTTCGCACGCCTCTATTTTTGTTTCATCAGCGCGCGGAAGGCGCGAGTGTGTCTCTGATACGTCCCGACGCGTCCATCGCCATTACAATTAGTACAATGTTTAATGAACGCCGGTACACGGAATTGGCGAATTAAATGGCTATTATTCTGGCGACTGCGGGGGGCATGATTGAATAAATATTGGAATATCGATTGGGACTGATTAATTTACGATTATGTAGATGGCGGCGACACTTTCAGCCCGCGGATCTGGGGTGAATCAGCGGCGTCCTGCTGGGATGGCTGAACGATGGGGCGGTGGGATTTGTTTGTAAAAAATCACGCACTTGAATTTCTAAATTCGAGTGAAAATTTCGGCAAATTATTCATATACAGGGTGAGTTTTTGACTGGTACAAATATTTCAACAGTAGATTCTTGAGGTCAAAAGAAACACTTTTTTCCTTTACCATTTTTTCTGCATCGGCTCGGTTTGAAAGATACAGGATGATGAAAAACCATAAAAAAAGTTATTTTTAGTTCTATCCGACAAACAGTTTTATCTAATTAAACGAATTTCGGAATATAGTTTTTCAGCTATTTGATGAATCTTTTTCGAACACAAGATATCACCCACGTCTTCCAGTTTTCCCATTATGACCATTACATACCATAAAAATACCAAAAATTCAAAGAACCCAACTCTTGAAACTAAGTTGGACGCTATCTAATGAATATTTTACCGTTTTGTAAAATAAAAGTATCCTTCATATTTTTTCGTATAATGCGCCGTTTTCGAGTAATTTGATGTTCAAAAATTAAAAAGTATCTGTGAAATTTGAAAAATTGGGTACTTTGGCTGAATACAACTCTGTTTGAAAGATCCACAGATGTGTATTGTCATAAATTTAGCTTGTTATTCTAAAGGTAAATTTGTTTTTTCCAGGAGTGGCACAGCTCATTATGAAAACTTTAGGATCGGCAACATAATAATACTCGGCGGTTTGGTCGTCTTATCGTCATTCTAATCTCGATCGTTTGATGGTATGTCCAAATGAATAGATGTGCGTACTTGGTGGTTTCAGGACAGAGCAATATACTCATGTCCAGATAATGGACATCCTAAGGGTTCATAGCCTAAGGGTTGAATAAAGGCCGAGTTGGGATTCATAGGTAGTCGATATTGGCCAAATTGAATCCTCTGTTAATCCCACAAGGCATAAAATTCTGAAATTTGGACGTATTAAATCTTTTTCTCTATTCGGTGATGCAGTGTCCGAATTCCCACAAAATCAAGTTTCTATAAATCGCGCGCAAAAACTAGTTTTCGATTGAATTCCAACGTTTCAATACGTTTACGCGAAAATGGATATAGGTAACAGTTCGGTTCAGGAAATGGGTTGTCAATGCAACCTGACATAATCTTTATGCATAAAATGGAAAACTTCCACGAGAAATAGGTGAAGGTGTAACTTTCTTCGTGGAATATGTACACGTACGTTTTCCTCACTTCGAAATAAGGGATTTACTTTGGATTGACACAATTCCGTATAGTACGGGGAGAAGGAGGGAGAATTCTCGTAAAAACTGAATCGAAAATGCAACGACCAGAAAAAGTCTGGTCCTGGGCTTTCACCAGCCGGCAAAATTTGAAATATCGTTCAATATTCTTGTGTGAATAACTGTAGCATCCTCTCCTTTTTGTTCAGGTATATTATGCGAGTAAAAATTATATCTTACCCTCTTAATTCTCATCAAAATTTACGACTAAAAACGATTTTTTCGCATGAAAAAATAATAATGTCCGGAATGATAATGATAGACTTTATTGGCAAGCAAAATTTACATGCAAAGAACAATCTGAGGTGGTTTTTAGCGAATAATACTCAAACACAACAATAAATGATTGCAACATGAATAAAAACAAATCGATATAAAATAAACCAAGAATCTCGAAAGCATGGAATAAAATATAAAATCAATCAAAATTGCTTTGAATAACAATGAATTGAAGGTTTCTCTATTGTAGATATTGAAGCTTTCAACAAAAAATTCTAATCAGAACTTTTCTCTTCGACTCTTCATTTCTTGCTCATTTAACTGGGTCTTGAAAATAATAGACTCACATTGTCATAGTGTCCATCACATTTCAGCTTGAAGATTCTTACCTGCAAAAAAATAAATTGATGAGTAATCTACTCATGTACATAGATAAAGTTTATTATTGTATTGTAGGTGAACATGGCTAAAGTTCTGGAACAAGCTTCAAAATGGACTCTCGAAAACAATCAAACGAATTTAAGTATTTCAATGTTATGATGATAGAACCCAACCCCCTTTAAAATTTACTCGTAAAATCCGCCAGCACACACATCATTGGTTTTTCGTGATATTTTGGTAAAAAACGTAATAAGGAAGGGAAGGAGGATTGCCAACACTCGGGAGATAAAGACCTCTGGAAAAGCACCAGTTTAAAAGCAGCCACGAGTTCCAGCCACGCGTTTTCCTCGGCGCCTCGGTGAAGCATTTGCCTCGGCGACTCGGTCAAGCGTTTGCCTCGGTGCCTCGGTACCAAGCGTTGACATTAAAAAGTGGAAATGTAATATTATACTGAACCGAGCAAGGGTTAGTGTACTGAGTATCTACAACCGTTTTCAACTATTTCTAGGATTGAGTAACGAGCTAGTGGGTCGATGAAATACAATTTTTTTAGTGAATATATTCTCCTCAAGATGCTTTTCAAGCCCTATACACCCCTCGATTTTATCGGCCAAGAACCTGATATACTCTGAACTCTGAAGAATATGAGCCCAACAAGCTGTTCACAGTCCGGATAGACCGTGGAGTGTATGTATAGTATGACCCAAAAGAGTATGGCTCGAGTTACGAAAGTAAAATTTTCCATACTTTCCCAAAACAAAATATGTTACGATCGTGTGTTAGTCAGTGTGGAAAAATGTTCGGAATTCGGGCCGTTATGCAGTTGCTTCGCTCGGCGCGCTGTACAAGCATTTCCGTACACCGAACAAAAGTATCGACCACACATTATAATTCAGCTGGTGGCGTGCAACACGCGAATATGTCCAAACAAAGTGTCGTGACCGAATTGACAGGGAGGCTACGTTCAACTGGTGTCTGTATGCGGTTTTCCGGATTTAGAATCGCCGCATACAAATATTTGTTAACGAATCGTATACGGGGGATTACAACGGAGGACGCGGTGTCACGAGAAGCCTTTGTCGCCGGAAAATGACTCGGTCCCATTTTCGGTATTAGGTAGGATGTGAAAGGATCTCTAGGAGAAATTCATTATGTCTGCGTGTTACGGAATCATTCCGCCCTTTGTGCGATGAAATTAGATCGCGAAATGCGCTATGGGAGTTTTCTTCTTCTCATTTTTAGCTATCGATCAGCGGAAAACGGAAATTTCCCAATTTAATCCAGTTTCCCCACAAGATGCAGAGTTTTCCGACACTTTTCCTCATTAAGAAGAGTCATATGGTAAACATAACACCCAGTATTGAGTTTATTGGAAAGAACCACCCACCCAATCTACTCGCCAAAGAGCCCTTGAGCCTTTTTGTGGTATAAGAATATCGACCTATAGGGAAGAGTGTAAGGAGAAGGAAGAAACCAAAAAAGAAACACTCTTCCATGAATGGATCATTCCAAAAAGTTTCTCCGGAATTTTGAAACTCTCTGCAGGGAAATATGGTTCCACAAAGTTTCGAATGCAGGAGTCTTGCAACGCGCGAGTTGTACAACAATTGAGACTCAAGTAACGAGGGCCCGACTCAGATGGATCGACCACATTCTGAGGATGCAAGACACAAGACTTCCCAAAATAGCTCTGTATGGCGAATGCACAGAGGGAGCCCGAAAACCAGGAGGCCAGTATAAGCGGTTTAAGAATACACATCAATCCCTAAAATCAATTAATGCCAATCATAACTGGGAACTAGCGTTAGACAGGTCACAGTGGAGATCTATGGTGCACAGATATAATGGAGACTCGATAAGGATACAGCGGCGACCAGATCTGGTTGGTGACTATCCATGCCCGGAGTGAGGAAGGATCTGTAGGTCACGGTTGGGTCTCTTCAGTCACAGGAGGGCGCACAGTCGCTATTAGCCCCAAGAAATTATAAGTCTGTTCTTTTTTTATGTCTTTTTGTAGATTAATTCCAGGTAACGGGATACAGCAATGAATGAATGAATGAATGAATGTCTCATTAATTCTGATTTTTAGTTCCATACCAATTTCTCAACCAATTCATGAAATTTTAGGTTCATTTCGCTCCAGAAGCATGGAAAAAACAAGAGTAGATGACAAAAGGGGTAGGAAATCCATTGCAGTTCCCATAATTTTTGATCGTCAAGAGAGGAATCAATTTCTCCCAAAAAATGAGAACTTCTCGCGACTGACAGGTAAATATTGCAATTCAGAGATACCAATAATATATATTTCTTCTGTTTCTTAAATCTTTGTGTGAAAACTGCCACTCCACTCCATCTACTTTCACTGCTCAGCTTTTCCTCGTTAAACAATCTTCAAGTGTTGATAGTAGAAGTTCATCGTCAGTCATTTCAATAAATTCCCACAGAGAAAGCATGTAAACTGGGGAAATTGTACTTGAACCAATCCATATGGTGAGTTTATTCAGAGTTACTGAGAAATAATAATTGAAAGGGACAGATGGCAAACAATCAAACATGTGCACGATTGGTCCCCTCCAAAGGTATTAGTTCTTAGTATCTCTGCATAAACCCACTATCAGTCTCTCATTCAACCAATTCTTTGCATTACGTAACAAAGTTGTCAGCAGCGTTAGCCCCCCACTCCCATCCCTGTTTTGTCCAGGAAAAACAGAACCGTTCGCGTATAAAACGGCCGATGACGCATTACACAAGTGAAATAATAAACCGAATATAACGCAGAATAGAAGTCATAAACCGTAACTCAAGATTTTATGGTCACTCGTAAAATTTCAACCTAGTAGTAAAGCGAACGGCCAGATATGAATAGTTTAAATGTGTTTGATGCATTTTATTAGGGCACTATAAAATTATTGGCCGAATTCTGCACGTGACGTCACTGCGAAGTCGCTAAACGCCCGGAAAGACGGCTTAACGGTGTTCTAGGGGGGGCTTTACGGTGTTGACATCGTAGGGGCCGAATGACCGTTTGACCAATAGTGTGGTTTTCGGATATGGGGAAATTATTCGATTTCGACGGTTGTTTTATTCATGAAATCTCCTGGGCGACAAATTCGATGGAAGTGGAATGGGAGAAATGGAAATATTCCAAGATACCAAAGGCTAGACGACAACCTCCAGAAAAAGTTATTTTTCATCTGTTTTTTGTCGGTTTATCATCAGAATAAGGGTTAGTTCCTACAGCGTTACTAAGAACTAAGACCTAAGAATGAGACCAATCAATTGACAGACTTGTTTACCTTCCTTTAATCTAATCTAATGGTAATCTCTATTGATTAATACCACAAGTTTACGACCAATATATTTTGCTCACCTCAGATTCGGATTTTTATGCTTCTATTTCAGCAAGGAATTAGCGTATCAAATAATCCTCTACTGCGAAATTATTCGGAATGAAAAACTGCGAATGCATGGATAAAACAACGAATCTAGAGTTGTCATTCGAGAATATTAACCTCGCACGAACCTGATCTATTCTGCTTAATCATTTCCTCGAATGCATATTCGTGAATCGAAAACATCAACAAGTTTAATGGAAAACTGCAACTTGTAGACTAAACAGTATTTTGTTACTGATGGTATATTTAGATCATGTGGGTTATTTTCATACGAATAAGGCTAAAAGGATCGTGCTCTTGCTGAAGTTTCATTTCAGTGGTTAAACCTATTCTACTATACCCCCTGAGTTTTATTGGGAATTCCAAACAAGGGATACGCCCCTGGTGTCAGTTTTTGTAAATAGAAAGTTGAAATAGACTTTGTTTGTTTACATCGAGGAACGAAGGATATTTTGGTGTTTCAAAAAGAGTTCTCATGAAAAATACCTTATAATCTACATATCGAATACATACGGAATATATATCGACCCAGGTCATGTTATTGACTGATTCGAGATCGTAGATTAGGAATATGCAATTAGATTTTCTGTAGGATCAGTATTTTAGGAAATAAATCAGTTTTGGTGATGAATTTCGAAAAAAAATGGTCAATTTTGAGGAGCTGTAGCAGCCAGAAAAAGGGAATAAGGCATCTACTGATTTTTTTCCTGATAGATTCATCCCTCGAGAATAGTAAATTCTAATTTTCATCCATCTACCACGAACAGTTCAGATTTTATGATTTTTTCCGCGAAGATCCAAAATTTCCAATTTTTCATCGACCATAACTTGAAAAATAATTTTTTTTTAAAATATCTGTTTGCATATTCGTGTTCTACGACCTCGAATTAGTCGACAGTATAAATTTGGTTTCGATCGGAGACCAAAAATTTTTTTCAAAAAAAGCGAAATTTTCCCATGCATATGTATGGAAAATTTGAAAAATTTTCGATCTCTCCGATTTCCACCAAAATTGCAGTATTTACTAAATCGAGGGCGTAGAATACGAAAATGCAAACAGAGTTCTGCTGACAGGATTAGTTTTCAAGTTACGGTCGATGGAAAGTCGGAAATTTTGGACTTTAGCGGAAAAAACTCGTAAAATCTAACGTACAAAAAAAATATCCCTCTAGCTATATCGACCCGAGTCATTTCACTGACTAATTCGAGGTCGTAGATCACGAATATGCAATTGGAAATTTGTAGGATCATCATTTTGGGAAATAAATCACTTTTAGTGGAAAATTTCGTAAAAATTGGTCAATTTTGAGGAGCTGTAGCAGACAGAAAGAGGGCACTAGACATATGCTGATTTTTTTTGGCGATCGATTGTTCTTTTGCGAATAGAAAACACCACATTTCATTGATCTGTCGCGAACAGTTTAGATTTTATGATTTTTTTCACGAAGGTCCAAAATCTCCAATTTTTCATCGACCATAACTTGAAAAATAAATTTATTTAAAAATATCTGTCTGCATATTCGTCATCTACGCCTTCGAATTAGTCGACAGTATAAATTTAGTTTCGATCGGAGACCAAAAATTTTTTTCAAAAAAAGCGAAATTTTTCCATGCATATGTATGGAAAATTTGAAAAATTTTCGATATCTCAGATTTCCACCAAAATTTGAGTATTTACTAAATCGAGGGCGTACATCACGAATATGCAAACATAATTTTGCTGAAAGGATTAGTTTTCAAGTTATGGTCGATGGAAAATTCTTAATTGCGGACCTTCACGGAAAAATCATAAAATCTGAACTGTTTGCGGTGGGTGAATGAAAGTAGGATTTTTACATTAGCAAGGGATCAATCTATCACCAAAAAAATCAGCATATGTCCAGTGACTTTTTTCTGGCTGCTATAGCTCTTCAAAGTTGACAAAGTTGAATTTTTGTCGAAATTCCCCACTAAAAGTGATTTATTTCCTGAAATACTGATCCTAGGAAAAATCCAATTGCATATTCGTAATCTACGACTTCGAACTATTCGGATTTAAAAAATATTATTCTGTTTTATATTCTCATTCAGAACATACTCAGAATTTTTTCATACATGCTAACACTTCATGACATTTATTGATCTAAAATTGATAATAATCAGTACACTTGAATCCAGTTTCGGCAAACAATCTTTGAAATTGAGAAAAAACAGCTATCAACTGAGATAAAAGGATTTATTTGACTAAAACCTCAAAATCCCCTTCAAAAATGACAATGACTCTACTAACGATTTAGTTAGAACTGCCATCACCATATCACTATGGATAAATTCGTTTGATTTATCGAAATTCGGCTGGATTCTTCCTTCAATCACAGTGTGGTCAGGAAATCAATAAAGGAATCAATACAAACAACGTCAGTTAAATCAGCTACCTACATGTAGGTACAGGAGACCGTTGTTCTTCAATCTCCCCACCGGACCAGCCGCTGATTTCCATCGAATAAGCTCCATTTTTTTCAAGAAACCGATATCGTTTTTTTTTGAGAAAAACAGACGACTACAATTTTCAATAAACCTAAGTTGGCCCATCTCCTACATTGCCCCCTAACTCCGTATGCCCAAGGGCATACCGCCAATTCCTCTCGAAAGATGAAATCGAAAATTGGATCCATCACTAACCGGACCATTCCCATTCTAGTTACCTCAAAAACCACGTGTCGAACGCCAAGCCGCCCCGATCTAATCCTCGAGACTTCTGGGGGATTTTCCTTTCAAGGAGGGAGTCCTTCCGTACGGGGGGGTCGAAATGACCAACCACGGCGAGAGCCTCGTTTTTGGGGCGATTACTCACGTTGGACTTTATTTATTACAATGGGGATGTAATCTTCGGGTAACTTCGTATTATCCTCCCTCGGTTATATCCTCCTTGTTCGGGTTAATAGAATTTCTTGATTTACTGGGGTGTATTGACGTCTTGGTCGATGTTACTTTTTTAATGAGTATAGATTGGATTTACGAGGATGGTGAATCGTAAATCTCCCGTATGAATCTCGAGCCATAAGCTGGAAATTATTGATGTCTCTGGGAATATTGCATTCGTGACTATTCCCAGTAGCATAAAGAGCTTTCCAAATTCACCTCTGATTTCAGATTTCTGCGGTAAACTTTTAAACAAATCAAAAGATCTTTTGCGCGAGGCAAAGGAAAGGTTTGTTCACGTCAATTTCTTTACGATTTTCCCGAAAACGATCGATATTAACTGGCAGACCTAAAAAATTGTCCTTTGCCTGAATCCCACTGATGCAAGGTATTCTTTCAACTCCTTCATGTTGTACCGAGGATGTATTGATATCTAGTTAGCCTAGACCAGTTCCATGCATGAAAAAAATATCGCGTTACCATAGCAACGAACAATACCTCATTAGAAGTGTCAGTGTCAAGTTTGAGGTCAAAAAGGTAAACCAGAGTTACGCAATAAATTAAAAGAAAGAAGATGTCCACCGCAATTGTGAAAATCGAAAAATTGGAGTATCGAGCCATCATCAAGTACCTGTATTTAAAAGGGTTAAGAGGTAAGCAGATTTACGAAGATATGCCTTATACCCTTGGTGATCTATGTCCTTCGTATGACGACCATGAAAAATTGGACTGCAAGCTTCAAAAGAAGTAAATTTTCCATTGAAGATGATGGCCGATCAGGAAGGCCAGTTTTTGTGTCAGTCCCCGAAAATATCGATGCAGTTCATAACATGATTTTATCAGACCGTCGAATTGGGCTAAAACGGATATCTGAAGCAATGAATATTTCATACGAACGCGTTCATCATATAGTTCACGTCAATTTGGACATGAGAAAAATTGCTGCAAAATAGATCCCCAAATGTTTGAATGTTGACAAAAAGCGTGCAAGGGTAGAAGCATCGCGTTCGATCTGTGCTCGATTTGAAAACGATGCAGACTTCTTAAACCGAATTGTTACTATGGATGAGACTTGGCTACATTTCTACGATCCAGAAACAAAGCAGCAATCGATGGAATGGCGACACTCTGATTCTCCAAGACCTTAAGAAGTTTCGTGTCCGAAAATCTGCTGGAAAAGTTCTTGCTTCAGTTTTTTGAGATTGCCATGGAGTAATCATGATTGATTTTTTGGATAAGGGTAGAACAACAACCTAAGATTACTATTCGACATTACTGACCACTCTACGGGAAAAAATTAAAGAGAAAAGAGGCGGAAAGCTATACAAAGGTGTTTTGTTTTCGCAGGACAACGCTCCTACACACAAATCTCATGTTGCCATGCAAAAAATTCGTGATTTAGGGTTTGAATTACTAGAACACCCCCTTTATTCACCAGATTTGGCTCCATCCGACTATCATCTCTTTCCTCAACTGTAAAAAAGTTTAAAAGGTCGTAAATTTTCTTCCAACAAGGAGGTAATAAAAGCTGTGGAGGTCTGGTTTGCAGAGCAAGAAGTAACATTTTTTTTGAATGGTCTAGAGACGTTACAGGTTCGCTGTAATAAATGTATCCAATAATGAGGAGAATATTTTGGGTAATAAAAAAATTTTGACATTGAAATCTTGTTTTTTCTATAGTTGGTTAAGAATTTTTCAATATATCTTCGTACAAGGTGTACAAGGATATTTTTATACGAACATAACACAGATCTGGACTATTTTTTTCCTTTCACTATGTTGTGTACCTTGACTTCAATATACCTACTTCAATGATACATCATATTCACCAAATATTTTCAACCCTCTGAGATCTCGGAGGACTGTGACGTGGATTACAATATACACAAGAATTGAAACCTCTGGACCATATGCACAGCAAAGAGCGATAAATAAAAGTAAATTGCATCCATTACTACGCCAAACACGACAAAAATATTCTCCCACAAAATACAAATTAACCAAAGTTCCAGTCCAAATTTCATACATCCAACTATTAAAAAAATCATTCTGAATTTCTCAAATATTTCACTGGACTTGAATTTCACAAAAGAGATTATATTTCGCCCCGACTCGTTTTGATAAATTTTTCCCAGGTAAATATTTCAGCCGACCTTTATTCGCTAGACAATCTCGAAGAACCCTCCAAGTATTCGTCCACCCTCTCCAACTGAGAGCAAACTTATAAATCGAAAAATTCCCCACATTCTGCTGGCTGCCCTCTACGAATTCTTACATATGTCACATTTTTATCCGCAGGAGATGAAAAACATCCCAGGTGATTTATTTCGCTTATGTTTACCCAACCGATGGCTTGTTCAAACGCTGTCGCGCGCTGAGAATTTCCACGATCTACAAAGACAGAATGCCTAAGTACGTTGCGAGACGGTTTTATCAGCTTTATTCCGGAATTGGATACGTTATGTCCCAGAAACAATTTTCGTGTCGTATAGAAGACGTCCGCCAGGATATTATGTATTATTTTATGATTTAATTTTTGCAGTAGGGGAACATTTTCACTTGAATTTATACGCTCAGTGTGAATGAAAGCAATCTGGAAGATTTCCTGTATATCCGACAAAGGTTTAGTAACATAAAAAGTATCTCTTCTCCTCCAATCTTACTAGGAATAATATCGTGCATAAACTAGCTGGTACTTCATGGGTTGCTGATGCAACTACTCTTTAGCGGCAGTCCTAGCGTCCTAGAGGAATAATATTCCTTATTATGGTTTCATAGTAACTAAAAATGTATTTCTTCGAGATAATATTTAGGGTGAGTCCTTGAGTTGTTCCAATATTTCAACGCTACGAGAATCGATTGATAAGTACCCGTGTTTGGCAACAGAGGGAACTGTAGGTGAAAAATCTGTATACTATCTTTTAGTACCATCTTTAAACGACATCTGTCAAAATTTCGCTATGAGATCTAAAGAAATTGTGTGAGTTACATCTACTTAGTGCTTCATATTATGTGTAGTTTTATGACTCAATGTTTTTCAGACCCCGTAAAAAAAATTAAAAACTGTCAACTCGTCATCGCCTTCCAAAGGCTGTACCTTGGACGGAAGGTCGATTTCGAAAAAAATTTATAGGAACTACCCCTGTTTATTTTCATCGAGGAATCATCTCCCTAAGTCCATCGCATTTGTTCACAGACACCCTGTATGTATGTGAAATTTGAGAAATTGGGTACTTCGGCTGAATACAACTCTGTTTAAAAGATCCACAGATGTATAGTGTCATAGATTCAGCTAGTTATTCTGAAGGTAACTTTGTTTTTCAAGGCGTGGCACAGCTCATTGTGAAAATTTAAAATGGCTATATCTTTTTATCAGGAACGAATCGAAAAAAATGGTATAGGAAAAAAGTGTTTCTTCTGACCTCAAGAATCTACTGTTTAAATATTTGTACGAGTCGAAACTCACCCCATATATATACCTAAAAGTCACCAGTTTCGACCCCATGTGTTTTTTGTCGCATCTTCAGTAAACGCTCTGATAAGTTACCCAAAACTTCCACATCTTCGAATTTCCGTCAAGATCCTCGATCGGCAATCCCGTTCCCGGATCCACCGGCAGATTAATCCTATTCGTGCATTCATCATCCCCGAGTTCCTACCTACGATTAGGCGCGAGAACGGGCCTGATCGTGCGAGGTCATCGGAAGCAATCTCGGTCCTCATCCCAAATAATAATAGAGTTAAATTTACCTGCTCCAAATTTAAATTTTCCCCACGGTTCGTCTGCAGCCCCGCATTTCATTTTCGAACAATTTGTACCGGGGAGTTTGGATTGACGGAAAACTTTAGAGTGCTACGGCGGCGGCGAAAACTACGCGAACTTTATTTACATCCGATACACTTAGGGGCGGAATCGAAGTGATTATGTTGATTAAGCCCCGGTACGGGCGGTATATTGCCGTTATTAGAAGTTGTCCGTGGTCCTTACGGGCCGGATGACGTATCGTGTGGCAGATCTGCGACGGTTGCGCGAGGTCTAGTCGACTAAATCCACACATACACACCTTCAGGTAACTTCACGGTTCACACAACTCAAGTTTAGAACCTGAAAGTATTGTTGAACGTATCTAAACACTGCTTTTACCTACAAAGGAGCATAACCGTGTCCCTTCGTCTATGTTTCCAGATTTTAAAAGGAGATGCAACCTTAAGTCGAAGATTATACAGTAGAGAGATGGGAAACGAAGCGACTAAAGTGACGTGAGCGCCACCTGTGTTTCAAATGTGATACTAAGGCCCTTGCTTGGACTCGTTAAAATATTAATTTGGAACCCTTCTGTGGTATAGGCAAATGTATCTAAAAAAAAGAGTTTCAAGAGAATTACTCTGGGGAATCTCAAGATGAAAAAGTGCATTGGGATCTAAGAAGTACCTAGATCTTAGCAAGAATTTCTTCACCTCCTCTGTGGCTTCCCAGGTACAGCCACCTGAGGAAGGTAAGGAAGGCTAATTTTGTGGAGAGCAGTAAGAAACTCATCATAACTTACGCTCTTTAAAATGTCGGGAACATTGGTAGTCAAAACTGAGCTCAGATTTGGAATCAGAGATCTCGAATTGAACAGAAAACATGTACTACACTTCAACATCTGAAACTTGGATTTTCGATTTCGATCGAAAAAAACGCAAGACTATAATACATCATGAAAAATTTTCGACCAAAATGCTTTTTTTTTCGTATCGTTTTGAAATTCAGAATATAGATTAATTGAGCTCTTCTCTATCAGAAACTGCAATCCGTTCTTCTTCAAGTGAATTATTTTTCCTTTTACGCCCTCTTGAAGGTATGAAAAATTGTTAGGCCATAACACTCCCCCTCCCACACACATATACACACCACACTCACACCCCACACACAAACGCCCCACGCACACACACACACCTACCCCACACACCCCACACAAACACACACACACACACACCACACTCACACACACACCACACTCACACACACACCCCACACACAAACGCCCCACGCACACACACCTCACACAAACACACACACACACCACACTCTCTCACACACACACACACACACACACACCACACACACACACACCACACACACCACACTCACACACACACCCCACACCCCACACCACACACACAAACGCCACACACACACACTCCCATCCCACACACACCCATACCACACACACCCGCACCAGACATGCACACCACACACGCACACACAGACACACACACCCCACCCACACACACCCCACCCACACACACGCCACACTCACGCCACACACTCGACACCCGACACTCGACACACGACACTCGACACCCGACACTCGACACACGACACTCGACACTCGACACACGACACTCGACACTCGACACACGACACTCGACACTCGACACTCGACACACGACACTCGACACTCGACACTCGTCACACGACACTCGAAACACACACCCTGCACCCCCCACACTCACACCCCACACACACGCGCACACCACACACGCACACACAGACACACACACACACCCCACCCACACACACGCACACACAGACACACACCCCCCCCCCACCCACACACACCCCACCCACACACAGCCCATACACACACACACGCCACACACTCGACACTCTACACTCGACACCCGACACACGACACTCGACACTCGACACTCGACACCCGACACTCGACACTCGACACACGACACTCGATACCCGACACACGACACTCGACACCCGACACTCGACACTCGACACTTGACACTCGACACTCGACACTCGACACCTCGACACTCGACACCCGACACTCGACACCCGACACACGACACCCGACACTCGACACTCGACACTCGACACCCGACACTCGACACTCGACACTCGACACCCGACACTCGACACACGACACCCCCGACACTCGACACTCGACACCCGACACTCGACACCCGACACTCGACACACGACACTCGACACTCGACACTTGACACTCGACACTTGACACTCGACACCCGACACTCGACACTCGACACCCGACACTCGACACCCGACACTCGACACTCGACACTCGACACCCGACACTCGACACTTGACACTCGACACTTGACACTCGACACCCGACACTCGACACTCGACACCCGACACTCGACACCCGACACTTGACACTCGACACCCGACACTCGACACTCGACACTCGACACCCGACACTCGACACCCGACACTCGACACACGACACTCGACACTCGACACCCGACACTCGACACACGACACTCGAAACACACACCCTGCACTCCCCACACTCACACCCCACACACACACACACACACACACACACACACGCACGCACACACACACCCCACACACACACCCCACACACACACGCGCGCGCGCGCGCACACACACACACACACGCACGCACGCACACACACACAGTTGGAAAAATCCAACTTTCATTCACCTGCCGCGAACAGTTCAGATTTTATGATTTTTCCGCGGAGGTCCAAAAATTTCGAACTTTCCATCGGCCATAACTTGAAAACTAATCCCTTTAGCAAAATTCTGTTTGCATATTCGTAATCTACGCCCTCGATTTAGTGAATACTTCAATTTTGGTGGAAATCTGAGAGATCAAAAATTTTTCAAATTTTCCATACATATGTATGGAAAAATTTCGATTTTTTGAAAAAAAAATTTTTGGTCTCCGATCGAAACCAAATTTATACTGTCGACTAATTCGAGGGCGTAGATAACGAATATACCAACAGAAATTTTTTTCAAATTTATTTTTCAAGTTATGGTCGATGGAAAATTCGAGATTTTGGACCTTCGTGGAAAAAATCATAAAATCTAAAATGTTCGCGGTAGATGGAGGAAAATTAGAATTTCTCACTTGCAAAGGATCAATCTATTATGAAAAAAATTAGCAAATGTCTTATTCTCTTTTTCTGGCTGCTACAGCTCCTCAAAATTGCCCAATTTTTTCGAAATTTTCTGATTCTGCTCAAGACAATCTACCATTCAACGATCTCTTATCTAACGGTCATAATTTTCAATCCATAGTGGCAGGAAGTACACTTGACTCGAATATCACCCCTCCACGTCCCACACAATTTCCGTCTGCCCCAAAATGCCGTCTCTCCACCCCCATCTGTTGCATTTTTCACGTTCGACCTCGACTTATAAACTCCGAATCAAGCGGATATCGGGGCACAGGATCGTCGTTCCGAACTTCGCAGAGAAGAGCAGTTTACCCCCGTAATTTCCAATTTTTCCCGTTCCTTTCCGCCCCCACACGAGAAACCACCTTCTCGCGAACCCCTTTCCGAGTGAAATGGTCGGAAAAGATGTCACGTCGGTTCGTCCTTTTATTTGTTATTGACCCTTGATATTGGGTGTCGAGTTTTGTGGACATTTCATCGACTTCCCCCAGTTTTATTTTGCCATCCCGTCCGCAGCCGGTGGGGTGAAAAATGATAAATTTTATCGGGGAAGAAAAACATTCGATTGGTCATTCCATTTATTCCGTCGATGGTCCGATCGTCGGAAAATTGATTTTGGAGCGGAATTTTTGCATCGCGGAATGTAAATAAAAATGGCGCACGTCGACGATTGGTTTTTCTAGGGCGGTTGTTTTTTCCGTCATTTGTATACATGTCTATTTTTGTACTAATGATGATTTGTTTTCGGTGCATACTGCATATGTACCAATTGACTAAATCGATTATGGTGCACCGCAATGAAAATGTATTTTCCATATTTGAATCTTCATATTGAAACTACAAATAATTAGGTTTCAGCCAGGGACAGACTCAGGGTGGGTTGTTAATATCAATCCTTAACCCCACATCGAACTTATATTCCATGTTATACAACCGAAGAAATAGCAAAGAACGAGTTTCACTATTAGCATAAAAATGAAATAATACAGCAACGCTTGCATATTATTACAAGAGATTTATACGCTGTGACTGGTTATCAGAAGTTAACGAACTTTCCAACAACGCTTATTCAAATGCCTGAAACCAAATATAACTATTATTAACAGTTGTGAGTCAACATCGTTCGAATATACAAGGGATATAGTTTGAGACACAGTTGAAATCCGTATATATTGTTATATTCTCTGGTTTGAGTAGGTACCCACAATTGACAACTGAGTTAAGTTATATTGCTTGTCAGCTTTGTGTATTTTATGAAGACTTCCAATTTGTCGGTTTTGGAAAATCGGAAGATAAGGATGAACTCAAATTTTAATAATATGAAGGCAGAAAAGTAAAGAGCCAAGCTCTTTGTCCCATTTATCATGAAGCTATTTTAGCAAACTTGCTGATACTTCATTTCTGAGGCTTCTCTTAAGCGAATAGATCTTGATCCAAATTGGTTTTGCAGACTTGTGTAGATTTTACCAGACAGGACACACAAATGTACTGTGGCAGTAGATCGAATAAACATTTTTGGACATAGATGATCATAGATCGTAGATCAAGGTGGATCTAATCTATGATTTATTAAATGAGCTGAATCAAGCATGGAAGGAATCCATGGCGACCTCTGCCACGATCAAGCAACATCATTGCCAAATCCGCCAGTCATCCTTCATACTCTGAATGAGCCGAGGTATCTGGATTTATGGAACACTCTCTGTTTCTGGTCGGGTTCATTTCGTTTTCTTTTTCTTCCCGTCTATAGTCTCGCGCCGGTCGGCTTATTGCATAATATTGTCTGAACGACTTTTTGCCTTTACGACGTATTCACGCTCGACCCGCTTGAAGCAGTGGCGTGCGAAAGAATCCTTTGCAGTAATGTCAACAGGTCCTCTGCATATTTCGTTTGACTTTGAATTGTTGTAAACCTTTTAAGCAACAACAATTCACTTGACTTGTTCCTAAGAAGGAAATGCGATGATGACTATAATCATCATTGTATTTTGTGTGTTGTAGCTCAAGTACAGGGTTTTCTGTCTGCTGGACAAGAGCTAAATGCAGTTCTTCAAAAAGATTCCAATTCTTGTCCTGTGATGAGATTAGAAGTGCGAAAGGGTATTTATAGCTTATATATTATAAATATTCTCCTCTAGTTTATAAGCAGAGACAGTGATAGATATCCACAACTAAGTTACAGAATATCCAGTAGGATATTCACCAGCTAGGTGCCCATGGACAAGATCAATTATATCAACAGGTCAGGGGAGCTGGCCTTCAAGAATGCCACTAGCCACGGTTGACCGTCAACCTGACAGGAATGAAGGAACTCAAACTGGTTTCCCATAGAATTAGTGGTTCTCGATATCTGAGGTGACTGAACTTGTTTCTCGTCTTTGTGCTGGGTAGAAATGCGTGCGAGTCGAGCACTGACGTTGTTCTGAATGAAACCGACATTTATTTCCAATATAAATTAGATTTGGATGATATTTCATGGATCACGAGAGGAAAAGTTCGAATATTTCTTCATCTACACCCATATGAAGATGTGAGGGTTGTAGAGAAGTAGTCTTTTAGGGGAATCTAGATGAAAATCATGCTGGAATTGAATGAGTGGATCACTATGTGTGAGGAACACAGAATATAAGGTTCAGATATCTCCGAAAACTTGGAAATTATTGAAACCAAGGCCTATATCTTCCATTTTCACTTCGAAAGACTCCATAAAAAATTGTGCCACCTTAAGAGGCACCATCAATATTGAAATCCGGCAACAACTTTCCGCTTCAAAGGTCGTATTCAGCGAAATATTACATCGGTCCAAAGAAATCGAGAGTTATCACGATCTCTCATGAAGTTCGTCACGCCAAAGCCTCGGGAATGTTTTGAATCTCAAACTTACGGCAGGGAAGCGAGAGTTCTCGAACACCTTTAGAATGTCACACACGTTCTCAACCTTATACGTCTTCTTATTTATGACGAAAGAAATGAACTTTAACGAGAGTGTATTCCTCCACCAAGAACACGAAGTTAGGCGTTGTCTTTGTTTACGATTAGACGATGGATAATGAGCGAGGATAAGAAAATTCCTGCATGACTTGAATCAGGAGACACGATCAACGTTTTTTCTGATTCGAGGCTTATTTGCCTCCGATTTAACGAATCACGAGTATAGAGGTATCTTCCATTAGGTGTTGGTGGCATTCGTCAAATTTGCACCCAAATCAGTACAGAAAAAAGAAACTGACACAGTCAATTCCAAGGAATGACAGCTCTGCTCTGCACAAACTTCAGTTTGTATTTTGTATCGGTAGAGTAAATACAGCAGCCGTAGCTTGCTTCGCTCCATTTTATAGCAACCCACCCTTATTGAAACTAGATGTATTTGTCATGTTCGCACTACCATTATCTTGGTCATTCCAGAGCATAAATACCACTAGCACGTACGCAATGATCTCATGCAAAATATCTAGGAATATTCGATCTACCACTGAATAACTATCTGAAGCGATACGCATAATATACCGGTAGATAAAAGCGAATAGGACGATATTTCCACTTCAACAGGTCCCGTATATGTGGGTAACTAATTGAAAATGAATAATATCCAGACAGAAACGGTTCAAAAACGGACTCCGATGAGGCGTACCAAAATTTGACCTGGGGATATAGAGCAATAGTTGGCATGGAGATGACTGTACCCCGGATTGAAATGGAGCTCAGATTACAGGCCATATTTTTCGAAATTCGATATTAGGCGTACGGTCCGTGAAACAGCCAGAAAGTTGGATAATAGGACGCCATTATTCAACATCAACAAGCGGGGTTCTAGAGCATTTGGCTGTCCATATTTTCTGACAATGTGTTATGATTCAAGATAACCTTAGATTAAGGGGATTGGCAGTAAGCACTCATGGAAATAGAGCAAGAGAAACATTGCAAACTCAAACCACCGTTTATGTTATGATAACAGCGAGGATATAGCAACTTCCAGGATGAAAATCTCAACAAAGTGTGATAGTTTTAGGATTTTACTTGCAATGGATTCACTGCCTTCGAAAAACTATATTTTCACACCAAACTTTCGAATATCTGACACCTTTTACGAGAAAATTTTCACCTAATGAAGCCCTGGAAGCTATTGAAAGGATGGACTGGCCAGCTAGCTCTCCAGACATGAATTTCATCGAATATCTAGACATTTGTTCTCCCGATAAACAATCTGAAGCAGCTTTCCAACGGGTTACAGGATATTTGGACCCATTTCCCCAAAAATTTCATGAACTGTCTCATCCAAAGTATGCCTCGAAGGTTAGAAGGCTTGAGATGAGCTCTTCGTGGGGAACCAACCAAGAACCAGCTACACGAAGACTTCCAATTATTTCTTCCTTTAATTCTCACTGATAAAAACCTGATGAAATTCAACAATCTGATTTCTCTATCGAATTTTCCAACTACCTGAGACGTAAGCCTGCAATCCCTTCACTGCGTCCTACGAGGGCTCCGAGTGAAACCACAAAAGCGCTTTCCCTAGTTCCGAAATACGTCACGATCTCGGAGAGAATTAATGTAGCGCCAAAAAAATAAATTACCAGGGAGCTCAAGATGAATAACGCTAATGAACGCAACATGGATCGGCCTCAAACGCGGTCGAGGTGCAAAAAATTCAACCCCTAACGACCTGTAGGGTCGAAGTTGGTTAATTCGTTGTTGTCCGACATTCTCGGACAGGTCCGACAGGTGTTGCTGGAGAAGACTTGGTCGAAGTAGAAACTTCGATTACTTATCGATCACAGGGTTCTTCAGAGTTCAGTCTTTAACTGCCCAATTTATTGGAGGTTCAACAGTAGAATTCACCCTTTTAGAAGGGAAAGTTTTCGAGTCCCATACTCATTATATGATTTACAAGGTCCTCGAACTCCTACAGGGGTGGCATCCTTGGCTCAAACTTGCCCCATCTTCAATTCCTCTCGATTTTTTTTATTCGCGTTTCCAGAAGTTAATCAGTGGGCATAATAAACCGAAAGCTAGCTCATATTTCTCAGCATTTCGCAAATCGACCCGAAGACGATCTCTCAAGGTTGCGAAGGAAAAATACCAGGCAATTCACACCCGAAGTGACGTGATCAAATTGACGCTTGTCGTTATTATTTGGACAACCATTTGTCGAGTCAACAGACGCTCCCTGGCAGCGAGATTTAACGCAGTTTCTATTTACTCTTCGCAGTGGTTAGTTAATGTATGCTAATGTATTGTGCCTGCCGAAGAGAAACGATACACAGGGATAAACTCTGATTGACTTCGGTTGTCGTTCGAGATGCGGTAGATAAACAGCGCGTCTCTGCGAGCTGAATCTTTCACGATGTTTTAGTGGTCGATAAGTTGAAAGCTGTTCGGAAAAATAAATGCTTCGAACATTAGGACTGGGAATATTCATAGTTTTCTCTACTTCCATCTCACTCCTGTAACTCTACTTCTGCCTTTTATTCCCTCATATATTTCTTGTCATCCTTCCATCCACTGATACAAGGAAAAAGAACGAAAGGAGATCAAAGAGAAAGCTAAGAGGAGAAAGAAATAGAAAGGAGGGTGATCTGGACCTTCCTCTTCCATACAGAATCTACATTCGTCAGTTTCTGCTACACCTATTCAAGTAGCAAATTCTTGCCAAGATCGAAATACTTGTTAGATCACGAAGAGTCTTTTTGAAATGACTCATCCTCGGCAGGATATCTCCCTTTGGGGTGTTTCCCTCTCCTGAAACTCCTTTTTGTAGGTACATCTTCCTATACCACATTGGACCTATACCATTGGAGGGAGTTTGTGTCTCTTTCCTGGCAAGTGTGTTGCCCTTGTTTCTTGAGAGACTTTTGGAGGCCTCTAAGTATGTTGTTACTACACTTCTTTCCTGAAATGACTCAAAGTACTGGATTCATATGGCCATCATGAGAACTGAGATCAAAGAGACTCTTATTGGGTTGTTCTAGTCTACAGATAGACTGTTTAAGTCTACCAAACCTTCTGTTCTGGAATTTCGAAGGCCATCTGGTGATGATTCACCAATAAATACTCATGGCGTCACTGGTGGTGGCAGTAGATCTTGGTTATTTGGTATTTTTACCAGCTATATCTTTCTATATGGTTTTGACACCTTTACTTCCAGTTGAGGCGAATGCAATGTGGTGAAACTATGCCTTCTATCCCATTGTTGAACCGTCACCACCCGCATCATCGACACTAAAAACCAAAAATGATCACCCTCGACCTGCATCGAATTAACCTGTCAAAGAATCCAATCAACGGCGTAAGTTTTGAGCAAACACATCAGAGAGGTGGGTAATGACCGCTGACGTATTAGCACAAGAGTAGAAAATTGGATATCGGATGACCATATAGTTGCAAACAAACGGAGGGAGAGAGACAGATAGAGAAACGTCACAAACGAGTCCTCTGGAATAACAGCGCGTTATCGTAGGAAAGGGAGCGTTCCACCTTTATAGGGACGGTCAAGTGGGCCTAATTAAAACAATCGAAGCGGACATAATTATACCGTATTTTAATTAACGCAGATCAAAGGGGCGGTCAGTAAATTACTCGGAATGCGCGAGTACTCTCTTCGATGAGAGATCGACATTCGCAGATTTATGAATTGCAATGGCGTTCGCTGACCTGAGGGTTGAAACGCAGGGAGAATTCTGGTAATAGTAGAGAGTGCCATACAGCAGCAATAACAGGCGATTCCTTGTCCAAAAACTTGAATATTTCGTGAAGTACAGAGAGCCAGATATGGACCCTTCATGGGAGGTCAAGAACTTCCATTTTCGTAGTTACAACTTATTGATAACTGTTACGCCACTGTCCACGAACTGCCCTTATTAGATCGACGCCTATGGCTCTTACCTTCAGTCGCACAGTGTCCTGCTCATCCGTTTCCATAACATTGTAGGATGACCATATTTTCGTGAAGATTCTATTATCACCCCACAAAAACAATCCCTCTAATCCATTCCTACAGCCCTGGCAGTTAATAGCACATATGTATCGAAAAATTCGATGTGTGACGTTTCAAGAAATCTGCGAAAACATTCCGGAACAGTTACGTCCCTATCTAAACTCTAACAGCACTTTTTCATTCGTGAATTCCACAGAACTGTTGCACACTCTAGTCCAATTTCCGTTTCGCTGAATGTTAAAGCCGTGTTCGGTGGACTGGTGGACACGATAAAGACCCGTTTGAATATTTAACGCACGTGATATACCGGAAAGTAGATGAAAAGTTCTAATTTGGCAAATGGATGGACAGCGAATCAGGGGCTTAGATCTGCATTTCATTAACATGGAATGAATTGGTTCATTATTTCGGCGGTTAAAACTACTTGTTGAGTTTTTATTTGGGGAGTAGATACTGGAGGGCTTACTTTCTTTATATTCTATGGAATATTACGGAAATTTGGCTCCTTTGGACCTACACCAAAAAGTCATAACTGGTGTATGATAAATTGTAATAAAAATGTTCCAGTTTTGGCAGGGACAATTATTCTGTCTAAGGTACCAATAAAAACCTAATTATTATTATATCAATGTATAGCCACAAATACGCGTCAGTTGTCCTGTTAATTGTTTACTCATGTGAAATTTTTGTTCAAAGGTGAATTTCATCTTGACTCGAAACTTCCTTTAATTTCTTTTACTTATATTGTTGCAAGATGATTTTTGTTGAAGAATTCAACATTCTTGTAATTATCTGTTAATTCCTTCGGGATATATCCATTCCCAACCACTGCATCATATGTATTTCATCTTCGAGTTAATATTTTTGAAATCTACAACTGATGTAACGTATTCAAACTTTAGCCAAAGAAGATAACGAACATTAACTCTCCTCAAGCTGGTGCATATTATGATATTATACTGATTTCTTGTATTTTCCAAGCAAATAACTGGATTTGGTATGCCTTCAATCATTTTGTATAAAATTCAATTATGTTCGTCACATATTTTCCGAAGAGATTCGACATTGCGATAAAATACGTTATAACAGAAACTTATACGTAGAACGGGCAACATAGCTGTGATTTAAAACGCAAAAATGTTTAGACAAGCTTCATAACCCCACATTTTCGTACTATACAGAGTGAACTGTGTCAAACTTCCATGGCCAACCGAGTGCTAAAATAAAAGTGAATGAAGTATATATTTCAGACCTTCAAATATAGGAAGGTAGGCTACAAGATCTCATGGCAGAAATAAGCAGCTGCTCTCAACTCCCCCGACAAAACAATCGATAAGTAATATCCTTCCGCAATGCGAGTAATATACAGGATCAATTTGGGACAGGAGATGAAAAAAAGAAAACATGTAGCAGCTCTTTTCCTGCCCATCCAACGGGGCGGGTAAAAAATGAAAACGAATTTTCTCCCTGAGTCCGATACCTGAACATCAACATTTATTATTTACAAAGGACGGGAAACTTATTTATATCCGGCCTATTCAATCCTAACCGGCTTGAGAGGGGAAAAACGAAAATTACCGTTCAAGATGCTTGCCTAAGAGCATGTTCCTCGTGGAGATATTAATTCTTTCGTATCTTCAGCAGCGATAAGGAGAAGTGGGCTTGTGTAATATCATCAGGGGATTCGTATGAGAGCTTTTAAAGCTACGTTTTGAAATTCGATCAGCCTAAAAACAACTCACTCCTCTGGATATACAGAATGAGTATTTCACTCGTACAAATACGACAACAGGACTCTTCTCCTAGACCATATTCTTCGATTGGGTCCTGATAAAAAGATATGGCCATTTCAAGTTCTCATTATGAGCTTTACCACCCCTGGAGAAACAACATACCCTTCAGAATAACAAGCTAAATCTATGACACTATACTCCATTCAAATTTATTTTAGCAGTCGATTCAATGTGATGAAAACATCCAGAAAAAGTACCTTTTCGTCCAAAAAGAAGTGATAATCACAAACCGCGTGTTAGATAAAGGATTAACTAATTTGACCTCAATAAATCACTCTCATTTCCCTCGCCACTTCCTCATCTTCATCAACTTCCACCTACACAAGGAATCTGGAACAATACCAGACCGACAATACCAGCTAATTTCGTTTTTCGAAACTGCCTAAAACCACATCTCGACAATTATACGTTCCGACAGAACAGACTGACTTTCTGGCACCATTTCAACATACTTCCTCGTCCATCACGTCTGTCCACGCTGTAGGCATTTTTATTCGCCAGATACAGCTATATAATTCTTTTATTACCGATCGTAAAATCAATCGGAATTCCCTTCATAAGGCAGTAAAAATCTTTGTTAAGATTGTGTGGGAAATTTAGATTTTATGGCTTCCTTTCGTTTCAGCAATTCATCATAGATCTATGATTTATATCGAAACGTTATTGTGACACCAACTATTCTTTTCAGAGCTCTATTACTATTTTTCTTCGATAGTGGCAAAGTTTCTCTTGTCTTGACTTGGATATTTAATATGGGCGATTTTTGGTTACTTTCTGTCCTAAAACAACTAAAACTGGATTGATGTGAGTGTATGCCAAACTTCTGTGAACTGTCGTGTTTCCCAAATATGAATAATTTCGATTGTTTTCAACGCAACAATCAATCCTTCAGGAAAATGTCCAAATACCAAAATTCCCGACGCCCAAACTAATTCAACGAACAAATTCCGACTCCTCGCGTCTATCCCACCAAACCAACCGACTAATTTATGGGAATCCCATTCCAAATCATGCCCCCAGATTAGAAACGTCGTAAATCTGGCAGAGCGCTGACTTACCGGCTTGCGTTTGATGTCGAATACGCCATGAGGTGGTTGTAAATCTTACCTGGAACAAAAAGGAGAGGGGGATTATTATCCACTCAGTAGTTTATAGTTGGTGTCAAAACATTTTTGCCGACAAGTGTCCAGTGTCGGTTGACGTTTATGTCTTTACCGTTTCCTTATGGTTATTGCAACTATTTGTCAGCTGGTTTTTTATTAATATGGCCTACCGAATAGATTGATACGAAAAGGTTACAATCTTTTTTTTGAACTTTAATTTTATCTTTATGTTAGGTTCCTCATCAACAATACACAATGATAACCTCGACGAAAATATGTTAACCCTGTCTTCTGATGATCAAAATCAAAAAAGAATTAAAATCACGATTCTAAAGAAAAATATCTGAAACTCCCATGTTTCCGATAAAGTGTAAGTATGTCCAAGAGTGTAAACTCCCAATATAAGCAGAAAATTTCATTACTAGAAATCATGAATCGAAGTTACGATTTTGTTATTGCAAAGACTCCGTCAGTCAACAGAGGAAATATTCATACCATCCATCATCAGATCTTCGCAGTAGGTATCATGGGTACCAAGGATAACAAGTGACATCATTTGCCCTCAGGCAATGAAGATACTATGAGCCAATCAAATTTATTGTTCAGTAAGATTTCGTACCTAAGATGGCTCAATAATATGATGAACACTTATCTACAACCTATTAAGTTTCTTCTTCTTCTTGAAAAATACTTGTTGGTTATTCAGATAGATCACTAGGAATCAGTGGCGTCTTGTCAGGGATGGCAGAATCTCAAAACTACTTCTTTTGCCCAAGCGAGACCAGAGAGTTGTTGCATTGTTAGATCTCTGCTTTTAATGGGTAGTTCCCAAGTCCACAGAAGGGTTGAAGTCCAGCATGATACCCCCCGCAAGTTCATCAGTTTTCTCATTTTCTTCATCACCACAATGGCCAGAAGTGCCAAGAGTAGTATCAGGAGCTTGCCTTCAACGCCTCAACTATAATATTTCCATATCTAGACATTCAACCAAATCACTGAAAAGAAATATTTCCCAATCTACTTCCTAGATATACTCCATTCACATTTATTTTAGCAGTCGGTTGGCCATGGAATAATTTCCTCAATTTTTTGTAAGTAGAACGGAGTAAGGTTGGCACTCATGAAATGTTGTTAATGTCATAACGCCGTTGCCACAACTAATATCAATTTTTATTACGAAAATGCCGAAAATGATTGGAAAAAGAGACAGGGTTTCAGGAACTGCTATTTAGAATTCAGGTCCGCTCATTCAAATAGTTATACCCTGATTCTAAGATCCACAATACGTCAGACGGTAGCGAACATATTCAATGTAAGAGAATTTATATACCTAATGTTTCATCTGAATCTAAACGACATATATTTCAGCTGAATATTTCCACAATCCGAAAGATTGTGAATGAAGAGGATGATCAATTTCCTTCTATTGGGGGAGCCAAAAAAGGGGTGGCATTTGAGAATTTTATGTTTGAGTGAATTAATGCGAGAAGTTTACTACAGGATTTTCGCTGAATGTCATCGTAGAATAGGTTCTTAAGGTATCTATTATTATTATATCAATGTATTAAGATGAACAGCCACAAATACGCGCTAGTTGTCCTGTTAATTGTTTAATCATGTGAAACTTTTGTTCAAAGGTGAAGTTCATCTTGACTTGAAACTTCCTTTGATTCCTTTCACTTATATTGATGCAAGATGATTTTTCTTGAAGAATTTAACATTCTTGTAATTATATGTTGATTCCTTCGTGAGATACCCATTCCCAACCACTGCATCATATACATTTCATCTTCGGGTTAATATTTGTGAAATCTACAACTGATGTAACGTATTCAAACTTTAGCCAAAGAAGGTAACGAACATTAACTCTCCTCAAGCTAGTGCATATTATGATATTATACTGATCTCTTGTATTTTCCATGCAAATGACTGAATTTGGTATGCCTTCAATCAGTTTGTATAAACTTCAATTATGTTCGACACATATTTTCCGAAGGGATTCGACATTGTGATAAAATACGTAATAACAGAAACTTTTACGTAGAACGGGCAACATAGCGTTGATTTAAAACCCAAAAATGTTTTGACAACCCCACATTTTCACAGAGTGAAATGTGTCAAATTTCCATGGCCAACCGAGTGCTAAAATAAAAGTGAATGGAGTATACTCATTTCCTCAAAAAAACTAAACCAAGCAGACCCATTAAAATTTCCATTTTCGTCTGATGCAAAGACGAACGCCTACTAGACCATCCCCGTTTGAAATTCACGCCGAAACGGCTCGGGTCTTCGCGAACGCAAGACAGCCTCCTCCTTACCCTCTCAGCATCCACAATTCCAATTATAAAAATCCCGTCTGCGTCCCAGAACTCGCTCAAAAACCGATCCACCTGAACCTACAACATAATTGCCGCATGTTCGGGCCATTCTCCGCCGTTTTGCACTTAAAATAATTCCCGTCTCCTCTCGCAGCGCGTGATATCCATCAGCGACGTGTAATTTTTGCGGCCCTTCCAGCCCTGGCACAACGGGATATCTCCCGAAATTGAAAAGTATCCCGTTCTCCCGCCGGCTAATTGGAAAGGGGCTTTTTTCCAGTGTCCCATTTGCATTCAGGAACGGCCGCCGCCGATCCGACTGTACATCGAATTTTACTTCGCGGTCCATCGGCGAGTTAACGGCTCACGAGTATCATTTCCGAGCGGAAACATTTTTGAGGGATCCCTGGAGAAGAATTCCACAGAATCGCACTATGAACGGCCCCGTTATAGGAAGAATTCTCCCAAATCAGCTCAAGACATGAGAATCGAGCACCAGAACAGTGAGCGATGAATACTCCATTCACTTTTATTTTAGCACTCGGTTGGCCATGGAAATTTGACACATTTCACTCTGTATAGTACGAAAATGTGGGGTTATGAAGCTTGTCAAAACATTTTTGCGTTTTAAATCAACGCTATGTTGCCCGTTCTACGTAAAAGTTTCTGTTGTTACGTGTTTTATCGCAATATCGAATCTCTTCGGAAAATATGTGACGAACATAATTGAAGTTCATACAAACTGATTGAAGGCATACCAAATCCAGTTATTTGCATGAAAAATACAAGAGATCAGTATAATATTGTAATAAATAGGAATATTGATGAGATATATATATATATGCTTATATAATAGAATATTGGGCAAGGAAATTCTTTCTTAACGTCTAAGATAATTGAAAATAAAGGTTTTGATGACAACCGCATTAATGATAATTTTCCACTCGGAAGATAAGTGTCGAAGAAGTAGAGTTTCATGTCGGACATGAGGCCGATTTTGAGTTAAAAGGAAAACGGTTTAGTTTAGACAATAACTCGCCCATAAGAGCTTATATATCAATTCAATATTCGAAGATAATTGATTCGGCGTTGTAAGAATTACCAGGCTCTTGAGTTTTAACCGGCTAATTCAATTAGTTCAGAAAAATGCAAGGTTAGCGCGTCGTGGAATAATTGGGGAAACACCCACGAGAGGAGGAAAAAGGATTTGGGTTTTTGATCTAAGAAGGGGAATGATAAAAAGGAACCAAAAAAAGGAAGGGAGTTAGAGTGGGAAGTTGGTCGAAGAAAATATACGTCGGGAAGACGGAAGTAGAATCCGGGATTCTAATAGGGTAGATTTGGAAGTCCGAGAGTAGATTCGGCAGTTCGAGAAATTTAGAAGGATTTTTCGGAGTTAGGTCTCAAAAAGGGAGACGGGTACAAGCTATTCGGGGAATAGTGTAAGAGAATTAGTACCGTGGTTAAAGTCAGTTCAGGGCGTAACATTGTTTCTATTTGAGGTATAGATCGGATATAGGATTTTAGGAATTTCGTATAGAGTCGAAACGAAGAGCGTTAATCGTTGACGACGGAAAAGTGCGGGTAGTGCGGTTGAGTGTAAAGAATTCGCCGTACTGTGCGAGGAAAGTCTGGTGATCGAAAAGTTCACCAGCAACCCCAGGCGAACGACGGTCGCTGGTCGCAGAAAAAGGTAGAAGGTTCCAATTTTTGTTTGTCCAGAGTCCTGAAAGCTCCTCTAAAATTCATCTGATTTTTGATCATATTCTTATTGTTGTTGTGCAATTGAGAAAAGAGAATTTTTAATCCAAGATTTTGTTGATGAAATTTTAATGATTATTGCTTTGCGCACTTTGCATGTGTGAAAGAAATTGAGATTTTATTGTGGTCGTTATCGACCAAATACGTGCTTGTATTCAAATTTCTGCAATAGATTTATTCGTTAAATTTAACAGATTTTCATTTAAATTTTCTCCCCAGAAAATATAGAAAAACATCAAAGACCTGTCCTTCGCGCGACGGGCCGAATCCACCATTTTTGCCCTTAAAGGGGCCTTCAATTTTGTGTAGTTAACATCTTAAAAATAATCACCCCTTGTTCAGTGGAAAGCCGCTCTTCCATTGATTCCAGATAAGGGGTGTTTTATTTCAATATCATAATATGCACTAGCTTGAAGAGAGTTAATGTTCGATATCTTCTTTGGCTAAAGTTTGAATACGTCACATCAGTTGTAGATTTCAAAAATATTGACTCGAAGATGAAATGCATATAATGCAGTGGTTGAGAATGGGTATCTCCCGAAAGAATTAACAGATAATTTCAAAAATGTTAAAGTCTTCAACAAAAATCATCTTGCATCAATATAATAAAAGAAATTAAAGGAAGTTTCAAGTCAAGATGAAATTCACCTCTGAACAAAAATTTCACATGAATAAACAATTAACAGGACAACTGGCGCGTATTTGTGGCTGTTCATCTAAATACATTGATATAATAATAATAATTAGGTATTTATTGGTACCTTCAAACATTTACAATGTATAGGACAAGTCGAATGAAAAATAGAAAAATCAATTTTCGATGTTCTACGATGACATTAATCGAGAATCCCACATTTTTGGGTCTCCCAATAGAAAGAAATTCTTTGTCATCCTCTTCATTCACAATCTTTCTGATTGTGGAAATATTCAACTGAAATATAAGTCGTTTAGATTCAGATGAAACATTATATAAATTCTCTTACATTGAATATGTTCGCTACCGTCTGACGTATTGTGGATTTTAGAATATCAGGGTATAACTATTTGAATGAGCGGACCTGAATTCAAAATAGCACTTCCTGAAACCCTGTCTCTTTTTTCAATCACTTTCGGCATTTTCGTAATAAAAACTGATATCAGTTGTGGCAACGGCGTTATGACATTAACGACATTTCATGAGTGCCAACCTTACTTAGTTCTAGTTACAAAAACTTGAGAAAATTAGTTCATGGCCAACCGACTGCTGAAATAAATGTGAATGAAGTATATTATTAACACTTTATACTATTTCCCCAATGTGAGAGCTCAGTGAAATCAGTCCAACAGGGAACCAGACCTTCCAAGAACAGAAATGACCCGTCGAAACTCGTCAATCGACTCTGCTTCACCCTGAACGTCTGTATCTACGAGTCGTCTTGTAAGACACATGTAGAGCGTTTCTTAAGGCAAGAATATTTCGAAGCTGTATCCACATCTTCAAGTTTTTTAACTACTACCAAAAGCCAGGAGAGAAATCATATACCTACAACCCGAAGAATTACGTAAGTAATACCAATACTAATAACTCCCATACCGAACGTCCCATTAACAATTCAAATGCGAACATAAATCTTATCGTAAATCGAATGAAAAGCTTGTCAGGTTCATTGCCGGCAAATTTCAATCGCATAACATGAATGAGCTAATCACAATACTTAATAACCATTCGATACATTGTGTTTGAACGTCCACACACCTAGGTCGATTGAGTTCAGCTCAGGGCCAATATTATCCACGGCAATGATGCGAATCTGCATTCGACTTTTTCTGGATCCTAGATGCTTCCGAGATGAAAAAGTTATGGCAATGCCTTGAATAGAGTTTTCCCAATTTTTTCTGAGACCCAACATCAAACAAGAAGAAAGGTACATCTCCTGTAAAACGAAATCCAGTGCTGTCTCTCCAATTGGCAAAGTGAATATTCGGAGATCGTTAGCATTCAGTTCGAAAGGCATTCGACATACTCAAATTATTTTGTCGTCCTCGCACAACTAATCAGCTAATTCCCCATTGTGTCTTAACCAATGGCTTCATTAAGAGGAACACATGTAAGTCGTTAATAATCGAACAATCCAACTTACGCCCAGACAGAAATTTATAGCCGTCGATTGCCAAAACGTTCTCGAAATTGAGACAATGTGTATCCTCTGCGGCATCTTCATCACTTGGCGAAAATCCAATGGCAAACGTGCGAAACGTATGTTTTCTGCGCTTTTGCGGATCGAATTAGTCAACAATGCGCTTGGTTTAACCTCAGTAGTGTGACTCCGAAAAGAAGAGAAGAAAGATTCTTCGGTGTCATTTCATTAGAGCCCTGAGACAGAAATTTAAACATAGGTTTAAATATGTTGGAATCCAAGCATGAATACAGTGTGGCGAAGGTCAAATCCATTTGACAGGGATCTACAGATAGACGATCAGCGATGCCTAGGTTGCATATCCGTTTACCTAGCGTTAGGTGGCGCACCTATCTGTAAATCTCTTGGTGGGTCCATCTCACTGGGTACTAACTCACCTGAATCAGTATTCATGTCACGACCTAATTCGAGGCTTGAAGTGGACAGGAATCAGAGACTTTTGGCCTTGAATAGATGTTCTAGGTAACTCAAAGCTCACTCTCTCATGTTCACCACATGTCCCTCAACAAACCGCCAAGCTGACAAGCAGGAAGAGGGATCGCCCGCTGTTTTTTCATGCCATTTCGTGAATTCCAGGAATGGAATCGTCTACAACCCCTTATCGCACCTGGTACATTTTGCGACACCCCCCGTTGATGTACGTTCGCCAACTGTCCGCATCGAGTGTCCGATCCATCATCGTTCTGTGAAAATAGAGCCGGAGTAACAAGATATCCCAAAAAATAAACCGACTCCTGCTTCCGCACGTAATAAATAACTCTATGGCTTGAGCGGCAACGTTCTCCAACATCTTTCGAAAAAAAATTTAATTTGATCGTCGGCTCGTGTCCCGATTCGTAGTGGTTGTCATCTGTGCCGTCTCCGGTGATGATTTAGCGTCGAGGTGGATGCGCGTTCGTTGGCGCGGTTTGGTAACAAGTGTGCCATGTTGCCGGTTTTGAAGATATATGGGTCACAAAATGAATAGGCATCAGGGAGACACACAGAAGCTTCCATGTGTAAGGGAGAATCAGGCGTTCATATTGCTTCAGCTCCCTTTACCGTTGTGTTGGAACCTATCTGACACAATCCTGTGAGAATGATCACCAATTTTGTCCTAGTCCTTGACTTTATTTGTTACACCCTCGAAGACAAAGATATGCTCACCCAATTAATCGATTATGGTTGATTTATGCAGAGATACCAAGAACTAATACCTAGAAATGGGCAAAGGGCAAACCTGGAACGCCATCAGCCAACCAGATTGGTGCCTTACTTAGGTATTACTTCTCAGTAACGCTGTATGAGCCGACCCTTATACTGGCCAAGAAATTTTCATGCTGGGTTGAGCCATTTGTCTGAATGACTCTCTATCTATTCGGGAGTAACACATATAAGTCATCCGAATATACATCGCAACATCGCACATTTGTTGCGGTTCGTATATCACTCACTATGAGTGTTGTGGCATAATATAAAATACAGTCCATTTTTAAAATAACATGTTTTGAAGAATTAAGCGATTAGTTCTAGATATTAAGGCATCCAGTTTGAAAACATGATAAATTTCAGCTACAGTTCAACACGTTTTCAGAGCGTATTTATTGAATGAAGAATGTTGGGGTATTCTTGAATGGGTTCTTAATTGTTTCGAGAGTAAAACATATGTCTGAGACTTCATAGCACTAATAAATCAGTTCTGCTATGGAAATTCACCCTGAAGCATAAGAATTCTGAGTCCCGATGTTAGGTTGACTTCATATAGACGTCTTGTGGCTGTGCTTAGAGCACAGGGATTGCCATCCTGCATCTTCTGAGAGGGGCTGTTTACACACCAATCTCCTACTAGAGTTGTAGCACATCGTCTATCACTTCTGGGTCTTCGAGGAACAGTTTCAGTGGCAAATAACACTTTGGCTGATATTAAATGAATTGGGCACTTTCATTTGTGTTCTGTATCATCCCAAGAGCTCTGGTGGTATCGTTATCAGATAAAACTTGCCTTGGCATGAATAAAATTTGATTTACCATTGCGTAGAACCGTTTGATCTTATTCACGATTAATCAGAAGACGTTTTCATAATCGTTACGAGTTGAAGTAATTGAGAAAAAAAATGTATATTCAGAAAACATCAATATACTTAACTTTGGACGAGCAGTTTATTTGTACGAAATCTCAAATGCCCCTGACCCGATTCTACCTCAGTTCATTCCTAATATTCTGTTTCAATTTGAGCTGAGGATCAATTTGAGATAATGAAGAACCCTTCAATTTTTTCCTCGTCGAAAAATATATTATCATTTCGCCCAACGAAATCGAATTGCATTATTCATACAGCTCAATGTCATCCCGAAGCAACTAAGCGGAGGTAATTCGTCATTTTACAAAATTGAACAGACGCTAATGACGGATAAAGACTCCTAAGCACACCAAAAAATTGAATGATTAATACGACCATCCATCAAGAGAACGAGACCCCTAAAACCGATGGCATTTTTCTTCTTCCATCCAGCGAGACTGCGGCTTGTTGCGCCGCACTTGTTGAATCCGGACATTTATCGCCGTTCCTGGCAAGTTTCCTGCTACCCTTGAACAAGCGGGCGGACATCCACGGGGCGCGCTAGTCCGCCCAGTCCTGTAACAGCGATTTTATTGAATCCTGGGCCAATTGCCCGTGAATGGGGATTGCAATCTGAGGTCAGAATTAGTTTTAGCGGCCACGAGATTAGATTGCTCGCAGTCGACCGGTTCTTCTGTACGGGATTAGGAATCGGACACGAACTCCATTAAGCCCGGGGCACACTGTCTTCTCTACGACGTGTTTCTTCGTTCTTTGACTCATTATTTTCAATAAACCCTACTGTAGTCTCACTGTTGATATGTGACTAGATTCCGAAGGACGAATGGAAGAAATAGATTCATCCTCCTTCCAAACTGTTTCTCAAGTAGTAATGAAGGTGGATTGTAGCTTATCAGAAACATCAGAAGGGTGATATTGGCTTCCACAGCACTTGGAGCCTGCAAGACTCATTTTGTGGTTTCTGGGTGATCTGTTGTGTGGAGAATTCCATATCTAACTGCCAACCACTGGTCTCCAACGACAGAAGCCTTCCTTACTAATCTCAAGGTTATTTTTGATTAAGCTGGAGTCAAATAAGTACGAAGTTCGAGTTGATCGGAGTCAAATCGATCCTGTAACACAGGAAGTCGAGTATTAATAAACAAACTCAATTGGATATTTGTAAAAAGACTCGAGGCTTGATCTCCAATACATATTTCGAACCCTAGCACTTGAACGACTCAAACCTGAGTCAATCATGTACATGTAAGAGTCTTTAGAGCTGACTTTAGTTTCGTGATGAGTACCAGTCGAGTTTCATTGGTGTACATTGTTGATTTGGGGAGGATTTCTATACTTGTGCCACCAGCACAGCTATTTTCGCCATTATATCTAGCCCTCTTACAGTTTTAATGTACTCTAGTACCTGGAATGGCTCCTCCAACTTTCTCGTCCAAGGCATCTTCTGCATTGGCTAGCAATGAAGAGGCACTTTGTCACCAGATGATCAGGACTCCCATCCTTCTTCACTCGCCAGTTTCTGCTAGACCCATTGTTATTATGTGCTTCCTGGAGTGGCAACGTCTTGTGAGGAATCCAGTAAGCAGTTTGAGCATGTTCTTGATGAGATCCAGCTACTTCCCAAGGAACGAGAGTGGGGATGCAGACAGCTCTCCCGAAAACATTGCAGTGTGCGATATGCTTTAGGTTAGGAACGCCTCAACGACTCTCAGAGCCTCGGGGGTAATTGACGCCTTATTCTTTTTGCTTCATCGTCGCCTAGGCGGTTGAGTAACTGGGCGAATTCGAATGTAGTTGACGTCGAGTAGGCTGTGAAGATGTCCGTCGGAAATCTACAGATTGACGCTGATTGGACATACGAATCGGCGCGGCAGATAGACAGCTGTTCAGTTTTTGCTGTTTTGCTCTCGAAAAAGTGTTAATCGAAAATGAAATGAATTTGTACGATCACTGCTCAAGATTTATCTACCAGACGTTTTATTTGAGTCATTTCAATGGCAGTATCCACATGGCCTATGGACTATAAGCCGAATGGCTAGTCGATTCGAACTAATATCTTAATGGAGAATCTTTACCTTTACCAATGGGGACATTGAAGTCACAGATTGGACGCTATAACATTACCATTACAATTATAGTAGCTGAATCGTCTGCTCTTTGCTGGGGCAATTAAACGTCTCTCGATATACCTATTACAAGGTTTAACGGATAATCATTGATGACGATATACAGGGTGCGACAGAGCCAATTGACGAATTTCGAAGGGTGGTGCATTGCTCGGAAATATAATTCGGAGAATCCTTCAGCTCTTTGCCATTCGTACGTTTTGCTAAAATAACTCACCTATAAGTGACAAAAACCGAGGAGCAACCGGTTGCAGAAACTGCAAAGGCTGGCCTTTGTTGGTGTTACGAGAGCTATGCACCAATCACCTACAGCAGCGCTTGAGGCCCTACTTAATCTGTCTCCCCTACTCTTTGAAACGATCATAGCTGATCCTCCTAGCGCTATTAGTAAATAGTCTGGACAGAAAGTTATCCACCTGGTTTACTGATGAATCAAAATCAGAAAGGGGCACCGGCATTGGCGTATATAGACCTAAACTGAGGATCTCTAAGGCCCTGGGAAGTGAACCCTTTATTTTACAGACCTATATCACCACAGACCGAGCCACAGACAACCAGTCCACGCTGAGGTCCCTGGATTCACACTGCCATGGGTCTCTGCTGACCTGGGAATGCCATATAGCATTAAGCAACTGGCCAGAGACCCATCTACTATTGGTACCAGAGCATTGTGGTGTTGAAGGAAATGCAAGAGCCAATGAACTTGCAAAAAAAACATCAAGGTTAACATCTACTGGTCTTAAGCCTTTCTGTGGGCTTAGAAAATACCAATATAAGACGGCAGCCCAACAATGGGAGTTGAACAACAGTATAACCCTCTGGAGAAACACTTCTGGACTTACTCAGTCGAAGAAATTCGTGATGATTTCACCATGACCTACACCTACATCAGAAAACTGTTGAAGCAGTCACGAGCTGAGCTTCGGATGATGTTGGGACTGCTGGCACGGCAGTGTCGGTATAAATATCATTTGTAGGTACCGTCAGCAGATGAGATTTGCAGGCTCTGTGGATGAGAATCAGATACAGCTGAACACATGGTATGCAAGCGCCCAGAGCTGGCTGGCCTAAGAACCATTCATATGGAGAAACCGGTCCTGGATACTCACGAGATAACGGCCAAGGCCCCAAAGGATGCTGTCGGTTTTATTAACACCATGGACGACCTTCTTGGGTTCCTATGAATGAGTAGGGTAGAGAACAAAAGATCTACATGGTCGCGAGAAAGGTACGCAAGTACATGGGGAATGCAGAGAAACACCGTCTGCTTCGATGGGAAGGACACCAAGAAGCCGAGGAGCGGCCCGAACCCAACCACCACCACGAGCCCGAAAACCTGGAAAGGGCTCCAACAGAGCTTAATCCTTTTGGTATCTGAGATATCTGGGATAAGTCAATTTTCCTCTGGAGAGGAGTGGGAAAGCCGCAAGGCTAAAGTCAACAGTTTTTGTTTCAACTGTCGGTGTCACAACTATGTTGACTCGAAACACTCCATCTACCTCTACCGGTACATTCTACCAAGATATATTCTAGATTTTCAAACTTTGACTTGAAATCGAATATCACAATCATAGGAAATATTCTATATTTTCTGGAGCGTATTTACGGGTTATCCGCTTCCCAACGTCGAACATCATAAGGTATTATATCGACCCTTTCCCCATCTGCACCGATTCAACTTACACTTCACTTCTACTCCTCTCGAGGGCTGTTCCAATCGCCCATCTCCCTGTCCGATACCAAAGCTTAGCGACGGAGCTATCATAACCTGAAAAGCTGGCGATATTTCAACATTTCCAGACGTGCACCCTAACCAATTCATCCCCCATCGAATATCTGCCATTCGAAAAATCAGAACCTATTCAACAAGTGGGGCGGCGGGCGGAGAGGGCGCGCGCGTTTCCGACCTCCCTTTCGGTCCGTAAAAAGGCTTCAGCTCTCCTCCTGAAATTAGGGATTTAACCCGTATATAGTTGCGGGATTAGAACGTGCTCCGTCGTCTCGCTACGGGTTTATTCTTCAATTAAAATAAATGTACGAGTGGAATTGCTTCCCTCGTACGAGATATAATTATACACAACGCAGGTCGCTTCGTATATTTTGATCATGTCGGTTTTAAGGGCCGTCCCAGATTAGGTCATAATTGTTTTGCGGAACGGTGTGTTGCGCTGCTCGTGCCCTGTCTCGATCTGACGTAAATGTCAATATTGGGCGAGCTCTATGGTTGACGAGGGAAATGCGACGCAGCTCGCGTGGTTCATTTGATATTTACGAGCTTTCAGAGTGCCAGGTACGTCGAAATACTCTAAAACATGTGTTAAAGACCGATATGTTCTTGAAACATCATGAAGCCTCGAAAGAAGAGTTTAGTTTTTGGCAACACCAAGACTGGCAACCATTTTATATGGTTGACTTTCAGTCATCATCACGCAGATAAACCACTCAGCTGCATGAAGTCACCATAACACACTACGAAATTTGTTTCCATTGTCATGGTTGTTTCATTGTCGATTGTCAATTGTTTCAGGGGTTTCAGAGAAGATTATAGGATAGGCGATAAGGTCATGCAAACACCTAGACCTAAAGATCTAGGCCTACAGGTGCACCAGTCAGGCATCAAAGTCTTCAATTCCTTCCTTGATGCCACATCCATCACTAGTTCAGTGGTGTCAAGAAGCAGCAGCCATTATCTGGTACCCTGTTCAGATAGGCAGCTTCACAGTAGCGAAGCAGGAGTTCAGCTATCCTAGAAACTTCTTGATCTGCAATGAGGGCTACCGCGTGTGAATTAGCCGCTAGATGTGCTAGTGTAGCGTCCGGTCCAAATCATAGACTCAACTATATGATTGATATTAAGTTTATGGTCTCCATACATCTATAATGCTTTTATTGATATTACGTGTTCGACGCTATAAAAGAAGTGAAGCCAAATCATTTTCAGAAAGGGACTTACACACATGACGAACAAGATATTGATGATAGTAACCAAATATTTATATATTCAATTTCTCCAATATTATGATCTGTGAAATGACAAGTTCCCGTCATCGTAGATAAACAAATCTTGCATTATTTTGTCTATGTTCAGGACCTCACTCTACAAAGGCGCTAACTGGTGAGCAAAAAAACAGTAGCCCCCATTGGTGGGGCTACATAATATTGCACTACGATCTTGAGCCCTATTTGGTCAGCATTGGGAGCTCTGTTCTCACCCACCAATTCGAGATTCCCAATGAACTCTGTATATTCTTTCTCAATTTGTCTCAACTACATTTTTTATCGAAAACTACACTACGCAATAGAAATCACCTCTTCAACATTCCATCATGAATCAATTTCAGCACTTTTCGCTTGAAGATGTTTATTTTGATTAGGTAAAAGAGAATTTTCAGTTGATATTACCATTTCTTTAAGAAAAAAGTACCCAATTTTCCGAATATCATAGATATTTTTTTATTTTTGAACATCAAAATTGTAATGCCACGAAAACGTGGGATTATACCAGAAAATATGAAGAATATGTACTTTCATTTCACAAAACGTTCAAATATTCATTAGATAGCGTCCAATTCAGTTTCAAGAGTTGGGTTTTTTCCATCCGATGAAAACATTTGTGAGAGACTAAAAATAAGAATTTTTTTATGGTTTTTCAACAGCCTGCACCTTTCAAACCGAGCCGATTCGTAAGAAATGGTATGGGAAAAAAGTGCTTCTTTCGACCTCAAGAATCTACTGTTAAAATATTTTTACGAGTCAAAGACTAACCCTGTATATACGTCCTCCCAAACCACAAACATGTAGTCAGCATCTTTTCAGGCCGATAAGAAATCAGAACTCTTGCTGCAACTCCTGTATAACAGATTCTACTGAACTAAAGGCACGACTGAAAAGAAATCCATACGTAATCTCTACCAATTATTGATAAGTGTAGTTGAATTACCTAAAATTTATCATTATTTCAATTCAATATTTCATTTTCATCTTATTACATTCGTAAATGACAGGAAGAGGATGTGTACGATGATATTCAAAACCTTCAACCACAAACGGGCTATTCATTCCGATATTCGTTGTGTAAAACCACAGAATTTTCGGTTATAGTATGTCACTGCGTGAAATCGCAGCTGATTGCGACGATTTCACGTTTTCCTGATAACCCAAACAATCGCCGATAATTACCTGTCGCGTCTAACGAAAATGACACGCTTCACACGTGTACTCAAAATAATTCATAGTTTGACGACCAAATTACAGCGATGTACAGGTGGAAACACCCGAAAATTGTCAATTGTGTCGTCGGAGGTGGATATTACGTATATCATAGAGCTGTAATGAAGCAGATGGCCTTGGTTCATGTAACGTTCAATTCCGATACGTAACAATGATCAATCCAGCTAGAGTTTCATCACGCCAAAAATTGGGATGGGGAAGACAATGGGTGGAATACATAATGGGATGATCACAATTGAGAAAAAGGTACGCGTATAGTGATCTGACAGAACAATGCGAAAGAAATTGAATGTAAATTACCCAGAATCGATACGGCCTGGGTTTAAAGAAGTATACATCAATATCACATATTCTTGGAATAAAACCTTGCACATGCCTGATATATTATGAGCGGAAATAATAGACAATGTATGATATTTTCCAGTAAACACTCGGAGAGCTTATTCCTTAATTATATCCAACAAAAACATCCTCGGAGAAAACACAAACATAAAATAAACAGAGCGTAAAATTGCTATAAAATGGATACCCTAGAATTTTAAAATGATAAAAAATCAAGGTCAATTAATTCAGAAACCTGCCGAATAAACAATATATTCAAGATCATCAACGGAAGTGCAACGAAATTGTGAAAACATGAAGAACTATCATTTCGATCGGTGCAGTTATTTTTCTGTAAGACTTGAAAAATGTTTTCCTTTCTGCAATTAAATTTATCCAGTTACATCCTAAATTTCACGACTGCATTCATCTAATTCACTAAAGAAATCGAGGCGTAGTAATTAGACCTTGATGAAGTTTATAAAGAAGATTATTTCAGCGTTTTCAAGATGACGAAAGAATACAGGATAACAAATGAAAAAACGCTTTGAGGAGGCTAATTGAAAGGATTATTTTCTGAGGACATCTTCGGATGTTCGAATTAGATTACATTTATAACATTTTTCTGTTAAAAACCAGGCAAATATTAATATACATTTTATGAGGAGAAAAAAATCGATTCTTCTTGCTCGTCTGAGATCAATTCATTAATGAGGTCATCAGTTTTTCATCATCGCTACGATTAATATCCAAGATGACTGACTTCTTTGAAATTTGAATCTCCTATCGGGGAAATGTTTCATGTGAACATGAGCATGCAAGAATCCTTGCAAACTGTGCTATTTCTTCCATGGGATCTGTACGGGTTTGGAGTTTTTCGATATATTTTGACGAAAATACACGCCTTGAATTTCACGTCGAGAGGAGATTCACTGTAAAGCTATCAAAACATCATCGTTGTCCCCAACGCGAGATAAAACGAAAATCGCGCACCGCGTATGTGATAAAAAACAGACAAGGGGAGCCGACCCCTGATCTCTTAAAATAAACTGTCGTCAGCTCACAGAAAGCAATCTTCTCTTGCAGTCCGTGTTCGTTCGTTGATTGTAGTCAGCAGGTATGGTCGAAAAAAGTATGATACCGAAGGAAAACTGATTTTAACAACAATAGGGACAATATCCATTTGTCTCGAAGCTTTTGGGACGTTACTTTAGGACTGTTATTTCCAAGGATGAACGATTTGAATCTAGCTCGAGGAAAAGGCATATGACCCATCAGATTTTAAAAATATATATATATATATATATATATATATATATATATATATATATATATAATCATTATCCCAAATTACCTTTCGGTGTATGGGTTATCCTTGCATTACAATTTCACAATCGGTATATGTAATTCAATTTTTCAATTATTAATTGAATAAACACTCTTAATGAATTCCTTCCATTGTTTTCTGTCTACTGTTAGCACTTTGGCCTCTTCCTCACTTTTTCTTCTCCGGTATCTTCAAAATTTTACTTTTGAAATAATTGAAAGCTAAAGAAGATAACTATCTCAAAAAATATCATCGAATTCGAAGATATTCTGAGTTTGGGAACTTTGACTTCCTCAAGCATTCCATATTTGCTTGATAAGCTCATCTTTCGAGGAGATGTACCTACATGATGTGTCTATAAGACATACGAATAGACCTATGTTGCCCAAATTTAGATCAGCCATGTTTCAGTGGTGTCAGGGGCATCCATTCATTCATTGCTGAATCTCGTTACCGAGAATAAATCTACAAAAAGACCATCAGTGCGATCAAACTTATAATTTCTTAGGGCTACTTGCCCTCCTGTGACTGAAGAGACCCAACCGTGACCTACAGATCCTTCCACACTCCGGGCATGGATAGTCACCAACCAGATCTGGCCGTCGCTGTATTCTTCCCGAGTCTCCATTATAGCTGTGGACCAAAGACCTCCACTATGATCTGTCTAACGCAAATGCAGTAAATCCTTAAACCGCTTATACTGGCCTCCTGGTTTCCGAGCTCCCTCTGTGAATTCGCCATACAGAACTATTTTTGGGGAGTTTGTGTCTTGCATCCCCAGAATTTGGCCGCTCCAACTGAGTCGGGCCCTCGTTACTTGAGTTATACAACTCGCGCGCTGCAAGACTTCTGTATTTTAAACTTTGTGGAACCATCTGATGTGCATTATTTGTCTTAGATGACGTTGTTGCGTTTGTTCAAGCTGTTTGATGTGTCGCCTGTAGGGAGTCCAGCTTTCGCTTCCGTGAAGAAGCGTTGGGAGGGCCACTGGTTTCTAAACAGCTGTCTTGGTCTTCAGATTGAGGTAGCGATTTTGAAACACTCTGTCCTTTAGCTTCCAGAATGTTTATAGGTGTCCAACATTATCTGTAGATCTTCTGGGCTGATAGCGATAAGAGCGCAGTCGTCTGAATATTGAAGTTCCTTGATGTCAATCGCTTCGATCAGATTCTTTCAGTTAAGTTTTCATTATCCTACTCAATCTTCTAGTGAACTCCTCTATCAATTCTTCCTTCATCTGGCTCTGATTGATTCTTCTAGCCTGTTTCATCCCTAGGCACTTGTACTATTCTCCTTCCTTGAGTTTGAAGGTACCATCTTCTTATTATTATGTTATTGGCAATGAAATTCAGAATTATGCTTCACACATTACATTTTAAGAGCTCCTACGTTTACAAAAGATGCGAAAATATCAATATTTTATGAAAAACATGGGTGAGTATGATTTTACTTGGTTAAAATAAAAGTCTGTCCTTTTTGGTAAAGCAAACTGTATGAGAAATCCCATTTAGGTCCTCAAGACTGTCGAATACAATGAGGTTTTCAAAATTACCATGCAATTACGCCATAACTAAGTGCTTTTTGTTCTATGTAGCTATGTCTAATTCACTCGTTCAAACCGATGACATTCATCCCGAAATCGGCATTAAAACGAGTCAATATCGTTGAAGAAACCGAATCAAAACGTCTTTGTTCGAAGCCAGCAAAGCATTCCCGACCTGAAAGAGCGTTTGAAAGAAAAAAACGAGCATAATTATGACGGCAATCCCGGCAGAACCCCACTATGCGAAATGAATTCTGAACCCGTTCGAATAACATCCAATTTAATCAGGACCTTGTTTGAAGTTCAAGATTTGCGATAGACTTCCTTCGGAGGAACCCGCCGGTTAGCATCCTGCGCGCCTTATGACGTAAATTAATACGGCGAGTTCGGCAAACGTCTCAATATTTCAGGTCTCCAGCGAAACGAAAGGGAAATTCCGGAAATTGAAATATGAATAAGTCATTTTTAAACGGGGCAATCCCGCTGCAGCGGGGCCCGGATCGGGATGTGAATAAGTTTTCAATCCTGCTGCAATCCGGTTTGTCTCTATGGCTCCGCGGCTTCCTGAGCACTGATGAGGGTATTAATATATTTATGGTGAGCCTGAGGAGTTTCGACAGGATCCCGATGCCGTGAAGCGGAAAATTAGCGGCTATTTATCTGGAACGCACCCGTTCTTGACGGAGATCGACAAATGAAAACTACACACGCCCTCATCAGGTTATAGTTTCGGCTACCCGGCGATAGATGGCGCACTCTCATACTCATACTCATTCATTCCTCGAAACTTTACATATTTACTCATTTCTGATTGCCAAGAAAGATGCACCAACTCATTTTATTGGTGAGGAATCTTACTGTGGTGAAGAGTTTCAGGAGAAAGAAAAAAGAAAGAGGAGAAGAATCTTCCGTGAAGGAAACTCTCCAAATGTTCCTTGGGAACTTTAACACTGCAAATTGCAAGAAGTATCTGGATCTTAGCACCTTCTAACTGGATTCCTCACAGGCCTTTTGATTGTGGCCTTCAAATCTTTCAATTCACTTTGTTTATAGTCACATATTTTCATCAACTGCATGAATTCTTGTGAGCAAGTTTAGCACAACAATGACGCGAAATTCATGAGATAAGAATCAGTTTTTTCAGCGCCTGAAGGAAAACAGCGAAATACATATCTACATCTCCTAACGCTTCGTTGCTGGGGCAAACTGTTGAATTTTGCGCACTCTGAAAATTTGGAGACGTCGGTTGCATAATGAAGGCACGTAGCTAGGGGGAAACAAGCGATTTCGCATTTTGTGTTATACAGAAATGGAAGAAGCGAGGGGTAACTTGGATTTCTTACGAATCATTAGAATCTACGAGCATTTTGAAGAGACCTTCTTTTAGGGTTGACTGACATCAATATCTACAAATATCTTTCTGTTCAGTTCGTATTAAAATAAAAATATTAATTCCATGGGGTGGTCACAATTCCATGTTTATTATACTTCATGAGCTGTGAAACGAAACGTCATTAAATTCTTAACATTGACAGCTTGACGGTACTCTCTGAAATGCCTATTGAATTATATTTCACTCTTAACATTATTGCAATATTCTCCTCCATCATAGAAAAATGTTGTAGAGAAGTGTGGGCGCAATAAAACGATGATTATTTCGACGGTAATAAAACAGGCAATAAAATAAACATTCGACGACATATCTTTTGATAGACTTCGAAAAATTGAAAGCTGTCAATCTCAAATCCTACGTATTCGTCAGTTTTCAAATCATGATGGTAGGAAGTGTGTTCAACCCAAACACAACGCTGGTTCTAATACTTAATATGCTCACCGTAAAATTATCATTGTAGTGAGATCACCAGGCAATAGATCTTGATTTGGAAATTTACCTGTGAAAGAAAAAAACATTAGTTATGTATACAAGAAACAGGGGAACATTTCTACATGTGATACAGAATTGATTACTGTTGATCAAAAGTTATGACTGGGAATTGCTGGGACTGGGAAATCATAAAAATCGTGGAAACAGATCCGGAAAATAGCCATGAAACTTTTATAGCTTCACATTATTCACAGTGTTTGTATCTTTGGCTTTTTTTATGAATACACATTGCATCTAAAATGGACTGATTCTAAAACTGTTCTATTGGGTTTATTCGTACAATGTGGTGTGAGAGTGGTAAATTTCCCCAAATGTATCTCAACAGGGCGAAAGAAACGACTGAAGATAAAAGATACAGGCGTCACTCGATTCATTTCTAAAAATTCCGATGATTTACCTGTGATTTTTCTGATTATAATGTCAATTGTCAATTCAATACAAGCATCCCTTTCGAGGAACTTTCGCCTAGACTATAAGGAGTGTTTGCGGTCCAATATCCAGATCAACATATTGATCACACTCGGATTCAGTGAGCCCAACCTCAAGCCCTCAAAGTTTTGTTGCAGGGCCCCCTCCTCATCTCGAAACACTCAATTATCGTGAGATTATCACGTGTTCTACTCAAAATTTTAGGCCAGTAAACCGAGACAAGAATTATGCATCCTCATAAAATATTCAGAATCCCGTATATCTAACCAGTGACATCTCGCTTGAGTAATTCCAGCTCATCACGCACAGCCAACATTTCGTTAGCTCTGGAAGTCATAACGCGAAAGGGCTAAACTTATTATTCACGTCTTCTGATGGTGTTTTAGCATTTTATCACCGGCAAAAAATTACTGCTCCTCATTCCGTGTCGTGAAAAGACCTGTTTTCATTTTAGTTTTAATTAACTGGATAAATTGGGGGATTCACCTGAATGCGTGGTCAACTTTAGACCCACCTATCTCCCATTCCCATTTTACGACACACTAATCCAACTCCAATGAAAATCTTGATGAACACAGCAAGCTACTTTGGAGCTCCATGGTCTATAAATACGAGATCATTACTCAAAAACTAACAAGGCTGCACCATGCAGTACAAATTAATCCGTTTAGTAACATGAATTTTAAATCACACGAGTCTACGTCTATTAGTTTCGGGCAAATGATTTGCCATACGGTCCTATCCTATTCATCAAATTGAAATCTTGGGTATATGTTGACTTACAACAATTTCATTGATTTATGGAGCTTCTTAATGATTTCAGCAAGATGTGTGACTCAGGATAGCTTAAAGTTACCCCAACAACAAAAATTGTGGGAAAATCTCTCGGTTCCCCTTTCAGCCACGCCATATATCGCATCCGAAAAAACTTCTTTGTCTACACCCAAAAAAAATTCCCATCAACGAGCTTGTAAAGGAATTACGGTCCTGCACACCAGCAAACTGTTTCCCTTCATGAATAAATCAGGCATTGTTCGCATGGGACATCCGGGCATAACTAAATTCATTTTATTTTGACCGAGCATGAGACATCGCGTGCTAGGACTTGCTCGCCGAGCGTCACTGCAAACTGTTGAGTGGAGATAGGTCACCACAGTTCGCAGGATCCAGGACACCAGTTGAATATGGGAGGATTCTTCGCTTCGAAACAGTTGGGACAAACCGACATTCGACTGGGGCCCTGTTGATTTCTGTGGTCGGTCTCAGATGACTTTCCTTCAATAAATCGATTAATTTAACGCAAGATTTAGGTGATATTGCTCATTTCAAAGGTCAATAAAGACTCACCAACACTAACATGCTTTGAGAGACATTCTTGTTATCAACTTGACAACCATGTCAGCTGTCATCCGAAGCGCGAGCAAATAGAGTGAAAGCCCTCTGTCTTATCGTCGCCTTCTTCAGTTATTACCATAGTAACGTAGTTCCACGTTGCCAGATGAAGTTCAAGAACAACCGATTAGAAATATACATATTTTTCGACGTTTATTTATCAGTGGAATCTGTCAACATGATAGGGTTTGAATGGTAAACTAGCCCAATGTTTCAGCACTTTATGCACTCGTTGTTTAAGATCGAAACAAAGCCAATAGATATATACAGAGATGTCTTGTCTACTTAGGGTTATAATCCATTCAAATGATTCGAATACATCAAGTTGTTTTATTTCAATCCAACATCAAGCTCACTTCGAAAATTGCAGAAATCGTTTGTATAGGTGTTCGCTCTAACAATCATTTCAATATTGTTCAAAACGATCTCTATATCCATACAGAAAAAACGAGAATTTGTCCGCCTCTTCAATAATTCGCTGTTGAAATATGTCAGTCCCAATGAACAGTATTCCATTCAAACGGCGTTACACCTCGATCCGTTCAGTTATTGGAGTGCATTCGAATGATTGAAAAAAAGATAGAGGATTATAGCCATGTTTATATCGCAGCAGAAATTCCAATTTGATGGATATTGGCCGAGTTCCCGTCGTATCAGGACCATTCGCCTTTATCGACTGTCGGGCAAAGTAAGACTCAATAAAACACTGACGAAAATATATTTATAGACGAATTTGTATCTGCGAAAGATGCGGATGTTTGAATTATCGTAAAAATCGAGAATGTAGTAAAAATTTTATCGCGCAGACATTTTTTGTCTCGTAAATCTATCGGAATTTGGTTATCTTCGCGTGTGGCAATTTGTGTACCTTTCGACGCTGGAAATTCTGAACGATTTATGCCGAAACCAAACAGAAAATCAGGTGATTTCGATGTGATATAATAATTGGGACGTTCAATTAGAGTAGCGCTCAAACTCACATTGACAATGAAGTTTTATAATGGACGTGCTCCTCAACCGTCTGACTTCTCATGATAATTTCAGATCAGTCACCTCTTCCAATTGTTTCTGGTGCACGCAGTGGGATAAACGCATGAAGAATTCAGCATAAATCAATAGAAACAATCACTATTGATTAGGCTCATCAGGAGATTCACACTGCGAATGATCATTATGATTAATGATCATTACAAAACATGTTGAAGGCGAGAATAAACCTATTGTGCAATTACTAATTGCTACCTCGTATCTCCACATCGAAAGTAGTTAAAGATCACACCAGAAGAAATAGCGAAATAATGAGCATACTGCTCTTCTAACCCATTTTCATAGCGTGATATATATTGCCTGCTAAATACCTAATCGCATGCGAGATATTTTTTAATAAACTCATTTGTGGCTTCCATGATCACCTCATATTACCAATTCGCCATAACAGGTAATTGGTTGTTTGTCACAGCCAGTTTTCTAGCCTAACCAGGGTAGGATCCATGTATAAGCTACACAAGCCAAAGTTCAGGACACTTTCTTAGGGGTCTTCCAAATCAAGGTATCCGAAAAGAATATTAAGGTATTAAGATCCCCGTAAAGAATTCTATAGTTCAAAGTAGGTTTCTAAGGCATTCTCACACAAATGTCTAACGTCTGGTCCTCTCGACCAAACTGGTTCTTCAATTCTTAGAATTTCCATCCCAATTAAACCATTGGCGTAGATCCGCTTGCCCAATGATGCCAGATGAGGATTTGATTTCTCATTCTTTATAATAAAGTCGCACCTTAATTTTGTGAAATTTCACTGTTCCTTGAGAAGCATAGTGACTGAGCATTTCATCCATGTTCATGTTAATAATAAATGACGCTTTTTCTAGACCCCACCTGTGGCTCAAACTACCTTTTGCACTCCTTCATATGTTTAATATCACTTTTACCAAATCCTTTTCTCAGTCGTAAGCGTGTCTAATATTGTTATGATCTGAATCCTCTGCCCCCACATAGTAGCATCATCAATTAAGGACTACCGCTGCCCCTACCTACATAGGGGTTCCTTCCCCCATTACCCTCATTATTTGACGAATGGAGAACGAGAAAATCAATAAACATCCTCAATAGCCTTCAGTAGGACCAGACGGGTAACGGTCCGCCCTAACAAGGATTTCACGGGGGACAATCCGCGATTTAAGGGATGAAAATCCGGACACCTGCTCCCTCAGCATCCTCTCGAACAAAGTGTTATATTTTACCGTTTCCACAACACAAACGAAGAACTGTCAGCGAACATTAGAGGCAAGTCTGAAAGAGTCAAAGTTCCCGTATAACGACCAACCCCATGAAGACGATGTTTCGATCCATCATCCCCCTCCGCGTAATGCACAAACAGGTGGCTCGAGTCTCAGGGTAATGGGATTCGTGTGCTTGGAGGACAATATCCTCGTGAGGAGTATCGTAGTCTCTGTGTGTTATTATCTTAAACTATCGTTTTATGTTCGTACGCTATCAGCCTGCACACCCACCTTGTTCATGACTCATCGACTGGAGGAACTTCAGACAATGAGGAATGGTTGTCAGAGACGTACTTTCGTGTACGAGGTTCCGATTACACTTGTGAACAGTGATAAAGGGATTATTGCCGTAGCATTGGAGGAGTTCGGGTGGCGCTGTTACCTACATAGCGGGTATTAGACAACTGGCGAAACAGAGATATTTTCTTGCAACATAAGCCATCTTTCCTCAATTTTCAACCCATCAAAATGAACCGATAAGTTCCAAAAGCCCGGAGGTTCTTTGACAGATTGAATTTCATTTGTTTTGAGTAGTTTTAGAAGAAAAGTCTGTTCCTTATTTTCAATATTAACCCCAAAAATGTGCTGGCTGTTCCTACAGGTCTTCAAACATCGTCCACACACATCATTCACAAGCCTACCCTACAGTTTATATGACTTTCGAATCAAAACGAACTGTCATACGAAATTCTGAAGTTGGTCCATGAAGCAGCATCAATTTTGAATGAATCAGTGAGATGCTAACATATATGGTGAAAATGGAAGGTTGAATCATTCACACTGCCTCTATTCTTCAAAGAAGTGCAAGCTGATATTCATAGGGACAGTGGAAATGCAGATTTCAATCATGCAAGTATACTCATGTAGAGAATCTATAAATACGTCTACAAAAATGCAAGAAGTACCTATTCAAATATCAAAAAAACCGAGAAAAAACAGAATAATGAACATTTACTTGAAATAAGTACATAGTCGGTTTGTATTTTTGAAGTAGTTTGCTATATGGAGGTCAAGTTTGATTGGGGTATCTAGCAATGTTACTTTCTTGAAATATCGAAGTCTTTTTAGTCCATAGAATAAGTATTATGATGCAGGAATGATAAGGAAGCCATTTTGAGTATCAACGAATAGCTGAATGCTCGACGCCAACAAACTTAAACAAACTTTTTCAATACGATTTTGGTTTGATAGGGTGAAAATGGGAATTTTCATTCGCAATTGGTTAGACTATTGGGAGATTTCGAGTATAACGATCTTATTCGTGAAATAAGTAGCCTTTGTGCAACTTGTTTGATTCCATTCGAAGTAACGAAACAAAAGTAGTTCACAAGAACTGAAGGGCATCAAATTTCTTCCTTCTACCATTCGCCGAAGAAAAATCAACGACTTTTCGAGCATTTCGATGAAGGACAATCCAACAAACTGGATTTTTCTTTAAATCAGCCCAGTGCAACCGGATCCCAGCATTTCATTCGCCAAGATTACGATTCAAGTATTTATATGCATCCAGACGAGAGTATGATATCGAATAGCGAAATTTTGTTTAATTTTTCGCGCTCGTTCACCTCGAAGTTGAATCATTCCCGTTGTGTTGTTCGCCTTTGTTTTGCCAAGTGCCTGAAATTCTCCATTCCGATAACGAAGTTATGGGAGTTGGATGATACCGTGCCCAACGAGCACCGTTTTCGTGCCTTGGCAGCTATGAATGAGACCAGTGTTCTTCCAATAATGAATGTACTACGATACCCAATTCTATTAAGATAAGAAGCTGGTATCTTATCCCGGCAACATGGGACAAAGTGGGAAAAAGCTGCGAATTTCACACGTTAATTTGTTGTTTTCGAGGGGTCTCTTTCCCTTCATAGGAAATAAATTCGTAAGCTGACTCAGTAAGGAGAATATTCATATTGTGGTCAATCTGTCATCTGTCAATCAAAATACGCAGTGAATTTTTTGATGGAATGGCTTTACTGAGAAATAATGAGGAAAAGGATATTGTAAGAGGATGAAACTGGCAATCCTGTCAGTGTCAACAGTACCTACTTGACTTGGTAGCATTATGCGTGAAATGGATACACAGTTCTGTGGAAACCGTACTGGATATTTAACTTAGTTAATGCTGGTTAATTACTTATGTAACTGTTCTTTTAAATACCGAGTCAATTGAGGAGATTATCCTGCACTTAAAGAAACAGGAGAAATTCAGTTAAAATGATACTGTCGTAGTTCACAGTGGGAATTATATCAGAAAGATCATTACAAGAATGGAACGACAGAGAACTAGTGAACTCAGAACCACACCAAGTTATTATTTAGTGCAGAAAATGCAAAGCTCATCCATCATTCGATGAACAATAGATATATGTACATTGTATCAATAGGTCGTTTTGCTTGTCATCAGTTTGTTAGGAACTACATCATCAATTAATTAAACATACTTTTAATTATTGTGGCAACTAAGTACGCAGCATATAAAAAACCAGCGGTTTATAAAAAATATTCCACCTCATCCAACGTTTGATTAAATAGTATCCAGGTGTTTTCTTTTATGTGAAAAAAACCTATAAATTTCACAACCTGGCTAACTGCAATCTATAGGCAGCACACTGTAACATTTTTAACTTTCAAAATGAGTATAGTGAGAAGTAACATTCAAAGAATGCTGGCATTAAATTCGATCGTGTGTAAAAGAGAAAAGGAACCAATTTTTCCATTCGTTTCAGAAAGCTACATGTCCCAAAACAAAATGACAATTTCAATTCTTGGTTCGATTTTCTGTACAATTTTTTGTTTTGGGTTTGAGGGTGAGTTCACTTGAAATTCATGAAACATTTTAGAGGAAATCTCCTCTTCAGCCTATAGCATTTTTTTCGAAATTTTAATTACCTACAGCATCTCCATTCCTACCAAACTCATCAATGTGCAAATACTCGGGGATACAATGTGTCGACATTTGACAAAATTACTTTTATAGTCCTCTCATGAAAACACAAATACAACTTTATAACATTGATTAAGATCAACTCCCACGTCGACAGGGAGGAAGTTATCTGAATACGAAATCTATCTGTATTATTCTGACACACACACACTGAAATACTAATGGAACGAGCATTTTAATATTGCGCTCTTGAGAAGAAGGTAGAAAAATAGTGGACCCTTTGTTCCAACTTAGACCTGCATGAGTCCTTTTGGGTGAAGATGTTTCATTTAAATACCTACTATCCTCGTTTTTAAAAATTTCGAATATATATTGGTAGGTATACGTATATAGTATATAAATTTGTTCAAGGAAGTCTCTGATAGCAATAATAATCCAGAACTTCTTCAGTGCGTTTCCTGATGTGTAAGTTCCTTCATCGAGAGAGACAGTTTTTTCTTTCAAATTCCGTCGAAACCTCCACCTGAAGGAAACCGATCATCCAGAAAATCAGCATCTTCGAAAATAAGAATGACTAAACCAAGGCCACCTCAGGTGATATCACCTGTTCGTTATTCACGACCGCGTTTGAGGTTAAGTGAAGCCAAACATCCCGCATATTCTTTCACACCCTCACCTTTATGCGATAGCTCAATGTCAAATCCAACGTTAAAACTTCAGTTAATCCCTGTTAACCAAACGGCACTAGATCAGTGTCCCACACACACAATATCCAAGGAATCTGGGGATAATCACCAAAAAACAAAGCACAAACACAAACACTACTTAGCCGTATAATCTAACTCGCTCAGACGCGTATATTGTGCATCCGCATGCTCCTCTTTAAGCAACAACGCGCGCCGAACAAGCTCAGCTAGTACTAGAGGCGAGAAACGCCGAAAGCTATCGGAGACCCACGATCATGGGACTACCTGTATGTTGAACGCAGGCGAAATTAGGAGGTCGAAGGATGGAGCGCTCAAAGGTGAGCCGATGGGTGGAATTTTTGTCGGGTCGGATGGTACATCGACGGTCTGCCGAGTAGAAATTGGGCAATCGGAGGGAGGGGGCGGGCTGAACTTGAACGTTGGAATCGTCTGTTCGGCCAGACACCGCTCATTATGGTCCTACGTAACTGGATTCGGATATTGAGAGTGCGAGTGAATGCTCATCGAGTGGATTATAGGATTTCGGACACGAAAAATCTATGGTCTTGTCGAAAATATCGTAGTTAATGATTTCAGAATTAGTATCATCATTATTACAATCAAACAGTCGACCTCAAACTCAGCTACACCGATAAAACAGGTGGAAAAATTATGCAAGAAGATGCTTTCTATGTTTTTTCATGCTAATACAACTCTATTTCTTTCATTCAAACTGAGATATATAGATGGCGCATCCATCTGGACTCTACTCAATACAGTACCCTTAACTTTGGTATATAGGTATACCAAAAACAGATCACCACTCCTACTTGTTTAGAGGTTGACCATGACAATTTCCTAGAGTCTCCACCAAAAGCAGACCTTTAAGGGGCTGAAACTTTTAGAAATGACTAATGTGAACCTCCCAAATGTATGCCCACCATTATTCTGTCAATCTAAACGATATCATATCGATCCATTATTCCGCTAGTCTGGGAGGCGCATCACAAACATATTATTTTCTTGGTCGAGTAGACGACAAACGAGTGATGTCATCCTAAGTGCGTTTGATTGCTAAGATCAACATTATTCTATTAACCCACGCCCAATTATGGAAACGTCGGTCACAGTTTGAGCATTTGCCCAATTAACGGCACTTCGTATCTATTAATATCAATCAAGCGAAAGGTTCAGCCACAAGATGCGATACAAGTTTTGTTTAGGAAACGTCATAGTTATCGAGAACATGTTAATATAATAACACGTGATAATGAACACCTCACATGGTTTCTCGGGAACTATGGAGGATCTTAACCTTCAATGGGATCCTTGAAATGCCGATAAACATAAGTTACTTTATTTTGAAGTCTCAGCATCTGAAGTATGAAGTTTTGTTTGCTCGTTTTCGTTGAGAAAATTAGGTTTTCAAAACAGTTCATCCACACAGATTAACGACCGAAGATGAACTACCCAAAAAAGAAGTAATAGCTTATGTATCTCATCAGCTTATAGTAGTCAAGGCCTAAACATATAGTTAGAAAAGAAAAATTTTATTTTTCGAACTATATCGGCGAGGGTCATTTTTTTTTCATTAATTCGAGGTCGTAGATTACGAATATGCAATTAGATTTTTCCTAGGATCAGTACTTTGGGAAATAAATCAATTTTAGTGGAAAATTTCGAAAAAATTTGTCAAATTTGAGGAGCTGTAGCAGCCAGAAAAAAATCACTGAACATAAGCTGATTTTTTAGTGATAGATTGGTTCTTCGTCAATATAAAAAACCAACTTTCATTCATTTACCGCGAACAATTTAGATTTTATGATTTTTTCCGCCAAGGTCCAAAATTTCCGAATTTCCATCTACCATAACTTGAAAACTAATCCTTTCAGCTAACTTCTGATTGCATATTCGTGATGTACGCCCTCGATTTATTGAATACTCCAATTTTGGTCGAAATTGGAGAGATCGAAAATTTTTCGAATTTTCCATACATATGCATGGAAAAATTTCGATTTCTTGAAAAAAAATTTTTGGTCTCCGATCGAAACCAAATTTATACTGTCGACTAATTCGAGGGCGTAGATAACGAATATGCAAAAAAATATTTTTAAAAAAATTTATTTTTCAAGTTATGGTCGATGAAAAATTGGAAATTTTGGACCTTCGCGGGAAAAATCATAAAATCGAAACTCTTCACGGTAGATTGATGAAAATGCGATTTTTCCGTTCGCAAAGGATCAATCTATCATAAAAAAAATTAGCATTTGTTTAATCTTCTTTTTCTGGCTGCTACAGCTCCTCAAAGTTGAGCAATTTTTTCGAAATTTTCCACTAAAAGTGATTTATTTCCTAAAAGACTGATCCTACAAAAAATCTAATTGCATATTCTTGATCTACAACCTCGAAATAGTCAATAAAATGACCCGGCTCGACATATATTGTACAATTTATCAGGGACGCCTGCCGCCCCTGCTGATGACCGCCCGCATGCGAAGCACGCGCAGCAGCCCCGCTAAGAAAGGTCCTGATAGTGGTTCATATATAAGTTTTAATCCTGTCATGTTGTCTTCTGAACATGAACGTTTAAAAATTATTCTCCTCTCACTTATGCCTTCATCTATCTATTGGCACAGACAATCTCGAAACATCCAAGAACATACAAGGTTACACAGATCTGGATCTGGATGGATATTCGACTTCTCAAGAACTGCTAGGCTAACAGACTCTTTCGGAATGACTGATTGGCTGCTGACATATAAAGAATGCAAATTGCACCTGTTTGAATCTAAAAAAAATTCATCAAGCGAAAAACGATTATTTGATACGCGCCTAAGAGATTATCATTGCCATAGAAAAGACTTACGACACATACCACGCATTGAAAATTTCTGCTTCTTTATGCACAGCTGAATATTAATAGTTTCACGTTACCTGGTACTATTCTTTCCTTTTCTCGTTTCCACTCAGTCGACTATGAATATCTCGAGGAAAACAAAGAAATGCGTCAGTTGATTTAAGGTCAATTTACAATGCATGATATCTGGTCAACTGGGAAATCCCACACAGAAACTCCAGACGATACAGGGGATTCTACGTAATGGTTCATGATGATTTATTCAAATTTTTCATTTCAAATTGCGCACATACGCTAGGAAGTAATGGCACTGCTCAGGCTCCATTTTTCCTGCGATATGATTCGCTTCAAATTGTCTACTGCTGATGGTCTCAATTTTAAAGAAAAAAAAATAAATAAATAGAAATGTGCTGAAGATAAGTGCATGATATTACGAAGCTAAAGAATTTCCCTCGTGATCCAACGTGATGATATGTCCAACTAGTGGTATGACACTTGGAATAAAAGACTGTAACCATTTAAAAATATAATTATCCGACATGAAACGAATCAAATAAAAACCGAAGCTTAAACTACGCAACTTATAACCAGAAAAATGATCAGCTGTACTGCCTGATTTAACTTCACCTCCCCAATCCGGCCTTTGCGCTGAAGGATTGACAGGCCATAAGGTCCACTCTTTGAGATTCTCACTGACAGATACATTTGTACCAATAGCCCATCTTGTGAGGGGTTCCAAGGTACCGATGAAGGATCTGTATGTGATCAAACCATACTCTGGCAGGTCCACCTCGTTATCACCTCCAATAAATATACCGACTACAGCTGATGCCTGTATGATATTTTCTTTCCGTATTTCGCAGACCAAGGGACTTCCAAAATCTTCAACCCTACTCTGTCTTTCCGCCAGTTCGACTAAAATCGCTTTACCGCTCTTGGGTTTGGTAGAGTAAATTTCGGAAGAATTGAACTCCAAACTCAATTTATTCAAATCAGAGTATGTTTTAGAGAAGGAGTTCCAGCCCATGCAGTAGCAGTGAGTGAAGGATGGGTTTTGAGGATGGGCTAAGAGGACTCTAGGTGCGAGGAGATCGTCTATATCATAAGGATTCTTGTAACTGTTACCACCACCACTCCTAGAATGATTCCTATCCACAATCAACTCGACGCCAAACTTCTGCAGTATCACAAAATCCTGTATATCCCTAGATTTCATGGTGAAATCCTCGTAGATCAAAAAGTTTTCGAAAGTAGGTTTCTCCTTCCGCAACAGCGCTATCTTAACGTTCTTATCGTGTACCACTTCATCGAAGCAATTGCTGGCGGTCAGATAGAACAAGTCTTCGACAAGCATGATTGTGGTGCAAACTCGGTATGTCTTCTGTTTGGGGACATATTGTGGTGAGATAACCAGAAGATGAATGAATGCATATTCGTCTAGTGTTTTTGATGGCTCGCAAGTGGCTCCAAACAGTAAAATGAAAACGAATGAGAAAAGTCTCAAGAGGTGAAACATGTCAAATTTGAAAGATCACTGATCTCTGCTCTCCTTCCTGGAACCACTGATCATCAATTCGATTTTCAATGTGATAAAATTCTCTGAATTTCTCTGAAGAAGTGCATCGTCTTAGACTTCGAGGATGAAATCAGGCAAGCAATATAAATTATGAACACTATTGGTCTTAAAACATAATATTATATATGAAGATTAAGGAGAACATGAAATATTTAAACCTTAAGGTTACACTATTGGATTTGGGCTGTTCATGATATTCCACAGGCCATAGTGTCCATGTGGCTGGATCGCCAGTAATAGAGACATTTGTTCCTATAGCCCAATGCGTTATGTAATAAAACTCCCCCATGAAGGATCTGTAGCAGTCCATTTCTCGGTTTCTAGATCTTTTTCCACCCATGAAGATACCGATAACGACGTCTATATTTCCGCGATTTTTCACTTTACATATCATAGGACTCCCAAGGTCTTCAACTCTCTTTTTCACATTTTCTCTTTGGAAGCAGATATTGCTGAAGAAAAAACCCGTAACAGGATCTCTTTCACCTGGCTCTATCGAAACAACGTTGACCCTACTCAACTCCAGACCCTCAAGTTGTTGCAAAGTGTCTTTCTTCGAGAAGAAAGTTCCCCAACCTAAGGTATAACAGTCAGAGATTAAAGGACTGTTGGGTATAGTGAGCAAAACTCTGGGAGGCAGGTTTTCTTCGTCTACCAAAAATGGGGGTAAAAAAATTTGGGGTACCTCGGGACCCTCCTTCATAGATTGTTCGTTTTTTGGATTTTTGGGGGCACGTTTCTTTCGCATCTCTGTGAACTCTAAAGAAGGTTGGACGGGTGTTACCGGTAATGAAGAAAACGTGTTGGGTTCCCGATTTTCAGTTTCTTTTGCGACCATTTTCGCCTTCTGTTCAGAAACCATTTCGTTCAAGCTACTCGCTTGACTCTGACGTTCAACAACAACCTCAATATTGTTCTCATCCAATTTCTCTAACATGGCGAAGTCAGAGAATGATTCCCATCTCAAAACAAATGGCTCATACACTAGAGGGGACATCTTCAAAACTCTCTTCTTCAACAGGGCTGCCTTAAGTTCCAAATTTTTCAAAGGAGAATCGAAGCAATATTTGGGTAACATATAGAACTGATCCTCGACCAATTCGATGGCACCACATACTCGTAGTTTCCTCTGTTTGGGTACGAATTTCTTGTTCAAAATAACAGTGTATAGGAAGGGATAATCTGATTCCGCCACAAAACAAAAGCACAAAGGAACAAACGTTGAATAAAACACGAAGTGGAATAACTTCATTTTTACCGTGAAGCATCGAAAATGTCACATCGGGAACTGACGTTTTGTTGAAGGAAATGCCACCCTAGAGACATAGAACTTCACATCTTGAGTCAGTTCAGATGTGTCAGATATTTTCTGTATTGAAATACATTGTTCTTCACTATTTCGTATTCACAAGGGATGCTCTCCTTTTGATGGCTGAAGATGTGAAATATTTAGAGGTTGTCCTCGTGGTTCTCTTACCAGACATAGAAACCGATCAGAAAACGCTGAGGGTATGTTCTGGTACCATGATAAGCTACAGTCACTTCCTAACGTTAGCCAGTTGTGCAGATCAGATAAGGAAATATGGTCCAAACGGATTGTTGTTCACGGAAAAAACAGGTATCGATGTGAACTCTAAGAAAACCTTCACTTTCGAATGGAATTACCATAAATATTTTGACGGTGAAAATATCCAAAGAGATCTCGCTATAGTGCATATACAGGACCCTTTGGAATATAGTAGTTCCCATAGTATCTTAAGTATATACTGCGGTTCATGTTTCAACGGTTGTTACACAGTTGGATGGAGTACACTGGAGAAGACACAACACCCTTTGCAGAACATGAACGATTCGAGATTAGTGAAAACCGACCTTCACATCATCAAGGAAGACCTCGTGAATGGATCCACAACAAACATCACAGCAAGAAAATCTGTTAAAAGCAGAAATCTTACAGCAGACATTGGTAGTCCGTTGTTTTGTGGTCAAAAGGTCGGAAATCAGGAATACATCGGTTTAATAGGAATTCTATTGGAGAAACTCGACGATGACGTGCTCAGGTTCAGATCTCTGAGGGGGTTGATGACCTGGGCCAGTAATTGGGCGATGGGGGCTTATATAGCCCCTGATGGGAGGCTCGACAAAGCTCAAGTTTGCACCCATACGGATTGTGACGTACGTCAGAGAGCTCCAAGGACTTCAGAACCTACAGACAGTTTCGTTCCATATCGCCAGTTCAGATTGTTTCACATTATAGTGTTCTCGTATGTAACAATGAAAGCTCTAGAGTTTTATTGCGGTTTTTCTCTATTTTACGGAGCTTTCTGAGAAGCCAATCATGAATCGTATTGGTTTAGCAGAACTCTCCACCATTAAACCCTGAAACTCCACCTTCCTACGGAGATAAAGTACACGTTGCCCCGTGAATATTCAATTGAATAATATTATTCACTTAGCTAATGAAATTCCGATGATGATTTCATATGTTTCCCGCTAAAAGCTTTTTGACACATCATTCTGGGGCAGAATGTAACAGACCGCGGTCATTTAATACCGTTCTAATTGAACCACCAACCTAAACGTCCATTAAAAACGGGGGTATTCAACTCTTCCGCTGGCAGTTTATTATTGTGCTGTTGTGGGGTGGTACCCCGTATAGGGAGATTTGTTAAACAGATATAGTGCATGGAGGATCGGTTGGATTAATCATTACGTGCCCCGTATCGCTATTTCGGTGGTATCGTATGCCTGCATTCATCAATGGAAATGGTTTTGTGGTATGGGAGAAAATTTTAAGCCATTAAAGTATTCGAGAACAAATACACGTGTCTGGTTGATATAAAACAGATTCTACAACCTATTCCTCGTTCCAGACTTCAGTCTAAGCAGGGTAAAAACGTCAAAGGGGTACCATGCATCTCCACATATGATATATTACATGAAAACAGGGATGAAAACCTCAGAAAAAACTCCTAAGTCTATTTAAAGTACACCAAATTTTTCTGGGATGATCAAATCCAGGGATTGTTCTCGAAGGATCAATAATAAAACCTTTATTGAAGAGATCCCACTAATTCCATTCTGATTGTCCACCAGATTTGGCTCCATCCGACTAGCATCTCTTTCCTCAACAGAAAAAAAGTTTAAAAGGTCGTAAATTTTCTTCCAACGAGGAGGTAATAAAAGCTGTGGAGGTCAGGTTTGCAGAGGAAGAAGAATCATTTTTTTGAAAGGACTAGAGACGTTGCAGGTTCGCTGCAATAAATGTATCCAATTAAGAGGAGAATATGTTGAGTAATAAAATATTTTGTTGGCTAAAACTCTTCGTAGCATCGATATTTCCAACAATTTGGGCACCACAGATGCCTTCCAACCACAAACACGTTCATCCTAAAGGTTTTCAATCAATTCTACGCCATCTAAATATGTGAACAAAGGTATCGCCTCTGCGTAGCCATTTTTCCTCATTTTATTCCTCCCCAAAGAACTATACTTCTCGACCTAAGAGTTTCCACGGCTTTCCTCGAGGCAGTAAAACAAAAATATACACAAAGCTATACCTTGTACCCAACCCCCTACCTTTTCTCTTTGTCGCTATCGTCGGAAACAACTAAGCATCACGTTAGTTGTTCACGACAACAATTCCAGTCGAAATTCACATGTCCATTCAGATTATTTTTATCAAGACCAAATGCCATGATAGTGAACTCGAACCCCTCCCAAAAACTTGACGCGATAAATTCCCAAACTTCAATCCTCCAGATTGAACTTTGACCTTGCAACCCTCTGAATAAATAATGTTATCAATCTTTCCCCACCTGTTGAATAATACACCCGATAAGATTGTGCCTTATTCTGGTCTCTCGATAAATAACCACCTGAAATATTAAGGCCTTTCAACGGGCATTATCTGACCACACAGATCCCGCCCGATATTTTCTCGTTACGGAAATAATGAATAACTAAACTGGCTCGCGTATAATAAAGTAAGAGTCCCGGATTTCGGAGGAATGAATTTTTCGAAACTGAATAATTCAGCGTCCAATTTGGTCCGGCTATTTTGGAGGCGCTTCCTCCGGAAGTGGAGGCTGGGCGTCAGGGATAGAGAGGCTGCAACACCTCACGGTCTGTAGCCGACCGGTTGCACATTGTACTTGTGCATTATTCAAAAGGAAGAACATTAGCGGCGAAGTGGGTGGTCAGGCTGAAAATCCGGAAACTTTTCAATTTGGCGGTCCTGTATTAATTAATCCTTCATGGGAACTAGGATGTTTCACTAAGGCCTGTTGGTAATTTAGTTTCCTACTAATGGAGCACGGGAGGTAGTCTCAGGCAGTATAAGCTCTTCATTGCGGGACCGTCTTCTGAATGCTTCTCTTCCTAACCAACGAAATCGTTGTGTTACCATTCTAATTGAACTAGCCCATTTGCCATCGTCAGGACAACTAAACAGAGAACGTTCTACCGAAGAAGAGCTTACAGTGGTTTCAGCCTCACTTGACCTCGTCAGAGCAACACAGCTCGTTCTCAGATGGAAAACTCTTAGAATTGACGGTAGAAGCTTCTGAGTATTATCATCATCATCATCATTGCTGAATCCCGTTACCGGGAATAAATATACAAATAAACAAAAACAAAAAAATTTAAAGGTGCGAACAGACTTGTAATTTCTTAGGGCTAGTTGCGACTGTGTGCCCTCCTGTGACTGAAGAGACCCAACCGTGACCTGCAGATCCTTCCACACTCAGGGCATGGATAGTCACCAACCAGATCTGGCCGCCGCTGTATTCTTCTCGAGTCTCCATTATAGCTGTGCACCATAGATCTCCACTGTGACCTGTCTAACGCTAGTTGTTCCCAGTTATGATTGCCATTAACTGATTTTAGGGATTGATGCAGTATATCCTTAAACCGCTCATACTGGCCTCCTGGTTTCCGGGCTCCCTCTGTCAATTCGCCATACAGAGCTATTTTGGGGAGTCTTGTGTCTTGCATCCTCAGAATGTGGCCGCTCCATCCCAGTCGGGCCCTCGTTACTTGAGTCTCAATTGTTGTACAACTCGCGCGTTGCAAGACTTCTGCATTCGAAACTTTGTGGAACCATCTAATGTGCATTATTTGTCTTAGATGACGTTGTTGCGTTTGTTCAAGCTGTTTAATATGTAGCCTGTAGGGCGTCCAGCTTTCGCTTCCGTAAAGAAGCGTTGGGAGGACCACTGCTTTGTAAACAGCTGTATTGGTCTTCAGATTGAGGTCGTGATTTTGAAACACTCTATCCTTTAGCTTCCAGAATGCCCGTGATGCCGAATTGATACGGTTGTGTATACTGGCCCTAGTATTTATGAAGCTTCCCAAGTATTTGAACTGCTCTACCTGTTCTAGAGTTTCATTCTCCAGGCTGATATGTGTTCGAAGGCTTTCTGGCGGACTTACCAGGATTTTGGTTTTGTCGATATTGAGTCTAAGACCTAAAGCTTCGTATATATATTTATAGGTGTCCAGCATTATCTGTAGACCCTCTGGGCTGCTAGCTATAAGTGCGCAGTTGTCTGCATATTGAAGCTCCGTGACAAACTTTGAACGGGTTCTTGCTCTGAGGCGCTTCAGTATTATCTTGTGTTACTCGAGCGCCATCCAGTATGAAATCGTTGATAAATATAAACCGTCTACTAAACCATTCAAATCCTTTTTCCACCCGATTGCGAATCTTCAGGGTGAGATATAATTAATTCAAAGGGAACAAAAAACTTCCAAAGTTATTGCTTTCTCTCTGTCCCGGTTTTATTCGAACCCAATCAGAAGGATCACACTCGGAGGAGTGTAAATTGGCACAGACTGGATTGAGAATCGAGAGAGGTCTCAGAACGACCGTGTCCCCCATTCAATTGAAAAATCGGGGAATATTCTCATTAAAAGTTCTCTTCCTGTTGCTCGATATTAAAGGTTCGATTTTTCATAAACTGATCGGCAAGCTGTCCTTTCATTTCCCGAGCTGTGAGATATAAGGCTATAGAGATTTTTACAGTTTTCAATTTGGAACTCCTAATCGGGAATCCTTTTCGATAATCAATTGGATTATGGATGAGAGAGAGGGTGCTTTGAAACGAAAATTGCATGAGGGATGTAAACTTTTATGTTCGAACTGCATCAAATTAAAATTACCCTATTGTAACATTCATTTAACACACTTATCGAAGATGCTGATGTATCAGAACTGAACTTTGGAAAGAGAGGATTTCAACTACGTCCAAAACCTCAAAGCGTTCCATTCCACCATCATAACATGGCGGTGAGACTGTTCATAAACTTTGGCACGATAAGTAAATTTCATACTACATACGGTTTAAACAGATGCGTCTTCAGAACACAAAGGCCTAGTGTTCTTGTTGAATTGTTTAATAAGGGCCTATTAGTAATCCCCAAGTATCTTATCTTGTCTCTGTGTGTGTATTGCTCGATAATCCCATGTGTTTATAGCGGAGTCTCGAAGATGTCTTATTAGCTACACGATAATTAAGCAGGAATTGAACTTGGCTGTGATTACAGGAACAGATTTCGGTCTGAAATTGTTGTGAAATGGGGCCGTATGGAGGATAAACTTCTGATACCTATTCATCTTGAACTACCGATACAGGAGAGGTTGTTATCAGTTAATTTAATCATTCTCTCAAGGAAAAGGAACAAAATACAATGTTTTGTCAGTTTTCACACTCGCAACATGCATAATATTCGTTGAAGATACCTAAACTGTCGAAATACACTGCGCAAAAAAATTAACGCACATGATTTAAGGCCTCGTGTCGCGGCAAGAGGCCCAGCTCTTACCCCAGCCCATCGAAGGGCGCGTTTGGATTTTGCGAGAGAGCATATCCATTGGGAAGAGGCCGATTGGGAAAGAGTTCTCTTCACAGATGAGTCTAGATTCTGCCTCTACCATTGTGATCGACGTTCCCTTGTATACAGACGTCCACATGAAAGATATGCTCAGCGCAATTTCCTGAATACTACTGGTTTCGGGGGAGGATCGATTATGGTATGGGGTGGAATATCTTTGACAGCTCGCACAGACGTAGTGGTCGTTGATAATGGAGCTATGAATGCTGATAAGTATATAAGGAACATTCTTGAAGAGCATGTAGTGCCATTTGCCCCATACATTGGTGAAAATTTCATTTTTATGGACGATAATGCCAGACCCCATCGTGCGCGCATCGTTCAGGAGTACCTTGAAGAGGTTGAAGTTTCTCGAATGGAATGGCCAGCAAGAAGTCCAGATTTCAATCCGATTGAGCAGGTTTGGGACAACCTCAATAGAAGGCTAAGAAGTTCAGAAAATTATCCAGTTACTCTTAATGACTTAGGAATCCAACTCGGAGAAATCTGGGAAGGATTAGATCAGAACATTTTAAGATCACTAATTTTGAGTATGAACCGTCGTTGCCGAGCTGTAATTAACGCAAGGCGTGGAAATACCAAGTATTAAATCACTTATCAGCATTTCAGTATTTTGAAAATTGTTCATTTCTCTTCTTTCACATAAGATTCGGTGAAATCCTGAATTTTTCTTCCATTTAATGTGTCTTGTTTCGTTCAAAACCTTCCCGAGAGAACATAAAAAATAAGTTATAAAGTCAATGTAGAGTTGACTTTCATTAAAATTGAGATTTTCAGAATGTGCGTTAAGTTTTTTGCGCAGTGTATATTGATGAAGGGGTAGTGGGTTTTTTGGAGAACTTGGAGAGTGTTTTGAGCTCGATCTGGCCAATGGTTCTTCTGTTCATCATCACCCATAGATATAAAGAGAGAATTTTCATGAGAGATGAAGAAAGAGGGTGAAATAACTCCAGGAACTTCTGTTACCAATGTTGTCGAGATGGAATTCTAGAGTTTTAATGTTCAAAAACAAGAGAAGTACTGTTTTTACGGGAATGCAAGAAGCTCCTAAGATGGTCTATAATTCACTTACATCCCATTGCGGACCTGTGCTCACGAGTCGCGAAATTAAGTCCTTCCAGTTTCCTTTGAGGGTCCCCATTCCGAATCCCGGTATAACAGAATGTAAACAGATATAAACATATATCATATACATAATATGCGAGAACCGAAAGAGGATTTGGAAGCCTACATTATGCACGTAGAGTTCCCCGTTTTCTTTGATCAACGTCGGCCATACTCGAAACGTGGAGGAGGACTTGTTTGAACTGTTACGCATTTTAAGATGCGATTATTAGTGTGACATTCATACATACATATTCCGGTTGCTGTAGACGGTATCTCTGACTCTGTTGCCTTATGAATGTTGCAATATAGCACTTCCATGGAACTGGGGTTAATGTAAATTCGCGTAGTATATTTGGACGCATTAATGAGGCTCGCAACATGGGTTTCCTCGTGGCACATGCAGGAATTCTTGTGGTGACGAACTTCTACCGTGGTCCAGATGCGAGTCGGTCTTAATTGGGGGATAAACCCTGAACGCCCGAGATTCTCTCGATGTTTTCTGTTTGATATGAATGTTTGAAGTTGTGTAGCCAACTATTGGAGCGACCAAAGTCACCTCTCTCGGTGAAGCTCACCTCCACAGCTCTTTTCAAACGGGAAAAGGTATGGCAGTTCGAATGTGCCATATCAGGTGAATAATCGGATAATAAAGGACGAATTGTTGGCTGATGAATGATGCTCGCAAAAATGTGAATAGCTCTTGGATGAATAAGCCCGAAATAACTTCAAATTTCCAACTATTACATCCGCCAAAACTAACGTCCCATGCAGAATATCCCTCGTGAAAATTCCCCAAACTTTTTTAGAGCCCGTCTTTTTTTTTTTTTTTGTTGGCGCTTCAACAATGCCCGATCTAAATGAGCTTGACGAATTCACGTGGCACAATTCGAGGAGCTATTATTGTCAAGTTTGAAAGGACTCATCAATAAACGTTGCTATTTCGATGCAACAGCTCCATAAATTTCGATGGTACGTGTAGACCAACCGGCCAAAATAGGCAATTGATTAGTTTCCGATGGCCTCTCCCGCACAATCAGCCAATTATTCCATCGGAGTTCGATAAACGGAAATGCGTAGTGTATCGAATGGATTCGCAGTGAATGGTTTCGCCTTTCGCCAATGTGAACTGGTACTTTTGCGATGCACTCTATAAAGGCTCTGTTCAATTCAAAGCAAGGTGTTTATTATGAAGATTTTCGGCAGAAATGATGAAAAAAAGTACCTAAAAAGAGCTTCAGGGGAACGAAAAAACTGAAAGAGAAAAACTCTGGAGGAATACTCCAAAAAGTTCCTTTGAAAGTATCTATATCCTAGCAAGTATATGCTACACCTCTCAATGATTCTATGAAGATTGTTACTGAAACCATCAAATCTTCTTTCAAACATCGGTTACCCGTTCATTCAAACATCGAACCACCTCATCTCGCCGACAGATGGCAGTCTTGAAGTAAATTCCATTCCTTCCCAAATTTATCATAAACGAGGATATGTTGAAAAATTCTTAGTGTACTATAAGAACCAAACAAAATTGCAATGTCAAAATATTTTATTACTCAACATATTCTCCACTTAATTAGATACATTTATTACAGCGAACCTGCAACGTCCCTAGACCTTTCAGAAAAAATGTTTCCTCTTGCTCTGCAAAGCAGATCTCCACAGCTTTTATTACCTCCTCGTTGGAAGAAAATTTACGACCCTTTAAACTTTTATTCATGTGAGAAAAGAGATGATAGTCAGATGAAGCCAAATCTGGTGAATAAGGGGGGTTTTCTAGTAATTCAAACCCTATATCACGAATTTTTTGCATAGCAACATGAGATTCGTGTGCAGGGGCGTTGTCCTGCAAAAACAAAACATCTTTGGATAGCTTTCCGCGTCTTTTCTCTTTAATTTTTTTCCCGTAGAGCGGTCAGTTATGTCGAATAGTAACCTCCGGTTATTGTTCTACCCTTATCCAAAAAATCAATCATGATTACTATATGGCAAACCCAAAAAACTGAACTTTTCCAGTAGATTTTTGGACACGAAACTTCTTGGGACTTGGAGAACCAGAGTGTCACCATTCCATCGATTGGTCGCATACGAAGGATATTGATCACTAAGGGTATTAAGCATATCTTCGTAAATCTGCTTACCTCGTAACCCTTTTAAATACAGGTACTTGATGAAGGCTCGACTCCAATTTTTCGATTTTCACAATTTCGGTGGACATTTTCTTTCTTTCAATTCATTGCGTAACTCTGGTTTACTTTTTTGACCTCATAACTTCACACTAACTGCATGAAACTGGTCTAGGCTAACTAAATATCAAAACATCCTCGTAGTTCCAGTAATAATTCTCATAGGAAGATTCAGCTGTGGCTCGATCTTTCAAAATGAAGCCTGCACGATGAGTCACTGCCCTTTGGGAACAAAAAATTAGGAAACCTCGAAGAAGACCCCCGTGAGCTCTCCAGGAAATCTCAACGAATTAACGGAAGAGAATCGCTCAATTCTTTTCGGATCTTCGTGATCTTGAACCGCGTATTCCATCCAGAATAATATCCCCCGTCTCTTCAACAAAAAAAGTCCATTTCCTATCCTCATCGCTCGCAAGAAAAGGCGGACAAGAAAGATCAACTGTCGAAACGTTGAAGAAAATATATATACCGCCGGATTAATTGAAGGCGAGCCAGCAGTCTTGACTGATTGTTCCCGATGAATGGATCCGGAAAGTCCGGGAATCTTACCTTCTCCGGGAGCAATTCCCCGAAACAATAACAGGTACTTCGAAGGGGGAAACGCAGAAAAACGAGATCTGGAACATAAATAAAAAAATACTTCCAATAAACCTGGAGAGTCTGACGTAGTCGGCACTTAATCAGACGAAATAATGGAAAGAAAGGCTAACGGAAGACAAAAGAAGGGCGAACACAATAAAGACGTCCATCGCAGCCCGGCTACATGACAAGTGAAAGCTCTTTAGTCGTCAAATTCAATTGGCGAAGAGGTCGAATGTTGGCACCACTGTCGGTCGAAATTACACTTGGAGAGCCGGGCTGCCAACTGCTGAATGATTAAAACCGAGAGGCATTTATTATTTATCGCCCTTCTTATGATGGCTATACACGGACGAATTATTATTCATAACGTTATTACGGAGTCCATGGATTATTCAGGATGTTACAAATCTCTTGTCGCGCACCTTTGTGTTTACGGCAAAACAGATCGATGAGTTCACGTGGAGAGCGCACCACGAGCTCGAATTATGACGTAGAAATCCTTATGACCTATTGCACTCTACAAATGGCAGCAGGACAGATTCACGAGTTTCAAAAGGCTATGAAAAAATGGCAAAAAACTGTTTTATTTATCCGAATCAGTAGGAAATATAGTTTTGAGAACGATATCGCTAGATTGTCCGGCGTCTGCAGAAACTGTGGACGATGTTTCAAGACCTTATCTTCGAAATTGGAGTAAGATAATTCCAAACGCAACTGAAGACCGGTTTCGGGATCATTGTCCCTCATCAGCGCAGTGTAGCGTCAAATATTTCAACCGGAGAATGGGGCTTCAAGCGCCAACTGAACCAAACCCAGCTTACTCTGCAGACTCCTACATTCATGGCTCCCAAATTTAACTAATACCGGCGGTCAATGAATGTACAGCAATTCGTCAAGCGACTGCAGGCGAGTCAAGAGGGTTCGCTCGCTAGACCACATTCGGTCAGGAAATAATCTGATATTTTCGAGGTGCCCTATTGGAGGAGTACTGTGTACTCCATTTCCACCTTATCTTTGAGGTATCCCCAGACGAAGAATCCACAGCTGCTCAAATCAGGTGCTCAGTGAGACCTGGAACGTCTGTCTCAAAAAATCTAATGAAATTCGAGCTGTGTCACCCAGATTGTTCAGCAAATTCTTCCAATTCAGACTGTAGGAAGGTTTCAGACAAACATAACGCTATAAAGTTAGTTAGTTAGCCTTTTCCTCCTCGAAAAACTGTGGGCCTATCACTCTGAATCGAGATACAGCACACCAAACTGTGATTTTATGTGAATGAAGTGTGCTTTCATGTAGTTGACAAGGATTGACTCCAGCCTAGTAGCTTATTCAGACCCTAAGGAACCCAAATAGCCCTTCTGAACCTACCTACCCACAGTACAGACCGAGCTATGACCTTGTCAATTAGCGAATTAGCTCTGCCGCACCCTGAAGAAGTGAAACATGTACATTTAGTTCAGTCTGGATAAGCTTCAGCAAGGCTGTAAACAGTGGCCAAATGTACCTTCTTTCTAACAAGATACCGTCACAACTGCTCAGCTTTTGTATCATATTAGATTTGGTGAATGTATTTCCTCCCAACGCCACAACCAGGCCACAACTCGATGTATTTCCATCATAATAAACCAAAACTGGATAACGCAGGCACCGACCTATATAGAACCATCCACTGAAGGTTCATTATCGAAAGTAACGATCTCAAAGCGTGCCTGCATCTCCCACTCCCAATAGCTGCTGTAAGGGAACATACACCTCCAATAATTAACACAGACACTGTAATATTTATGTGCATATTTAAGTCGCGGCATTAGGTTAAGGAACACTTCCGAACTTCGTTAATTTAGTTATGGAGCAACCCCCTGGCGCCCCCTGATACTTCGTGGTCGTGAGGCGGTCTCTGCGAACTTGCGTCACAGTTTACTCTGCAAAAAGTAGCATGTTGTGTGCGGTTGGGGATGCGAGGTGTCTTTCCCCCACGTTTGTGTTGACATAGTTTTAATGAATTTCGCACGATGCTGTTTTTGGGGTTAGGGGTCGGGTGGTTCGATAATTGGCAAGAAGAAAAGACCTGTAGAGTATAACTGCATCAAATGGACATTCCGGACATAGCCAGATGTTCCAGAAACTCCTCTCCCACTTCCTACTTTTCCACCGAAATTGAGATAATAGAATAATTTCAAAATAAAGACTAAAAAACTAAGCTCCAACTGTTTTACACGTGACGTATCTGATCAACTCATTACAAACTTTTACGCAATTCCCGATTTCAAATTTAATAATCTAGTTCTCTGCCTGTGTTCGATTCAATTTTCAGCAGCTGTCAACTTCATACACAAATTAAGCTTCCTGAGTACCAACGTTCACAATGGGGGGAGAATTCGAACATGCTTTGCCGGCATGGTCCACACTCCATACGCTTTATCTACCATATCCATGCTGGTGATTAAAACTTTCTCGTTTAGCCTGGAAAACATCAAAGGCATAGTCGAATCTCAATCCTGGAAAGTGTATATGAATAATGCCCCATTTATTCATGAAGTGTCCCTCTGAAATATTGTCAGGTCACCGTGAAAACGTATGACGCTCCACTGGCATATGATACAACTGATGCCGACGGTTTGATGTCGATTTTGTAATGGACAGAGGATCACATTGACATGTAGATCACTTAGAGCTAATGAGATTTATCTCGAAGCAACACCGAACGATTTTATGGTACTACGTTCCGACTGAAAATCATTAATACTGATTGGAAAACTTTGATTACACAAAGTGAGACTTGTACATACGAGGATGTATTGATATCTAGTTAGCCTAGACCAGTTCCATGCATATAAAAAATATTGCGTTACCATAGCAACGAACAATAACTCATTAGAAGTGTCAGTGTGAAGTTTGAGGTCGAAAAATTAAACCAGAGTTACGCAATAAATTAAAGGAAAGAAGATGGCCACCAAAATTGTGAAAATCGAAAAGTTGTAGTATCGAGCCATCATGAAGTACCTGTTCTTACAAGGGTTAAGAGGTAAGCAGATTTACGAAGATATGCTTAATACCCTTGGTGATCAATGTCCTTCGTATGCGACCATGAAAAATTGGGCTGCAAGCTTCAAAAGAGGTAAATTTTCCATTGAAGATGATGACCGATCGGGAAGATCAGTTTCTGTGTCAGTCCCCGAAAATATCGCTGCAGTTCATGATATGATTTTATCAGACCGTCGAATTGGGCTAAAACGGATATCTGAAGCACTGAATATTTCATACGAACGCGTTCATCATATAGTTCACATCAATTTGGACATGATAAAAATTGCTGCAAAATGGATCCCCAAATGTTCCAATGCTGACCAAAATCGTGCAAGGGTAGAAGCATCGCCTTCGATCTGTGCTCGATTTGAAAACGATGTAGACTTCTTTAACCGAATTGCTACTATGGATGAAACTTGGGTACATTTTTACGGTAGAGAAACAAAGCAACAATCGATGGAATGGCGACACACTGGTTCTCCAAGACCTAAGAAGTTTCGTGTCCAAAAATCTGCTGGAAAAGTTCTTGCTTTAGTTTTTTGGGATTGCCATGGAGTAATCATGATTGATTTTTTTGGTAAGGGTAGAACAATAACCGGAGATTAATATTCGGCATTACTGACCCCCCCACGATAAAAAATTTAAGAGAAAAAACGCGGAAAGCATTCCAAAGGTGTTTAATTTTTGCAGGACAACGCCCTTGCACATGCAAAAAATTCGTGATTTAGGGTTTGAATTACTAGAACCCTTCTTCACCAGATTTGGCTCCATCCGACTATCATCTCTCTCCTCAACGAAAAAAAAGTTTAAAAGGTCGTAAATTTTCTTCCAACGAGGAGGTAATAAAAGCTGTGGAGGTCTGGTTTGCAGAGCAATAAGACACATTTTTTTTGAAAGGTCTAGAGACGTTGCAGGTTTGCTGTAATAAATGTTACTGAAATTTTGTTTGGTTCTATAGAAGGCTAAGAATTTATCGATATATCCTCATACAAGTTGAAAGAAGACATGTATAGAAGGATCAAGAATTGCGTTCTCGATTAAACACCCTTCATAACGAATTGTATTGTACCGGAGATACCTCCGACCCCTTTCCTGAACACCGCCGGCAATGAAATACCTGAACGCGCGGGGCAGGAATCACCCCTGCACATAAATTGATCTTCTAATGGTTTCAGTCTGCCGTTTCCATCAGCACGGAATTCGGCTTCAATAACAAACTGCATTGTATTAAGCAACGGATGCATACGGACTAACATCAAAGCCAATATACGCCTATTTGGCCGTGAATTCGCGAAATTACAAAATAACTCGCTTGATTGAGCTTCAATTAATCTATTCCGAAGTGATAGAGCTGTTGCGAAAAAAAGACCTCATTCATCGCTGATGGAAATTCTATTACGTCTGTAACAAAACGCTGCACAATCAGGACGGTGAACGGGGAGAAACTGGCGTATAAATCCTCTCTCAAATGAGGCGCGTCAGGGTTAGGTGAAATTGAAAAACGCTAGATATTCAGCACATCTACATCACCGATTATCGATTCGTAAAAGTCGTCTCTCAATATGGAGTATATAAATTGATAAAAGGCTTGCTTTAGACCTAAAGAGAGTGCATACTTGTAAGCAGATATGACTTCATCTTTCTGTGGAGAAAGTTGTTGACAGATGAAGAAATCCTTCTAATTTTTCAGTGATACGATGCCAGACAATAACCTGACTTTGTTGGTATCTACCTAATAAATTTCCTCTTTGATTCCATAACGTTTTCGTGGAAGTCTCACAAGCCAAAATACTTCATCATGGGGATCGAAGAAGCAAAGAATTTTCACGCATTCCCTAGGTGAAATCTTCATCTATAAACAATATGAACATGTTTTCGAAAGTAACGAAGGCATTATAGCACTCGAGGCACCTGCTGTTTTTCTCAAAACAACCAGCTATTAACCTCAGATGATTTATTGCTGAATCCTGAAAACGACGTTAGTATTCTTGAGCATAAAATTAATGCACCAAGGAATTACGAGTTTAACAGTACTAGCTGCATCATTCCATCACAGTGGGAACTTTAGGAGGCTGACAGCTAATTGTTTTCATTATTTAATATACCTAAACCTTATGGAGAGAGTTTTACGTTCGGAAAAAACAATTTTACAGTCGTTAAAGTGGCGGGTGAAAAATAACGTTACTCCTACGAAGTTTGAAGTAAAGCATGGTGAAAAACATAATGATATTTCTCCAGGCTCATTGCCGGCTTATTAAGAGCAAATGTGAGCAGACTACTTGAAATTCGTGGTCTTATATTATTACTTATTTTATTTTTCAAGTAGTTGTCTCTGAAACTGTTTATCATCTCTTACAATCCACTACACTTACGAAGAAAAGGGTTTTTTACTGGGGTTTTTGCCTAAGCTCTTGTATCATACGAAAAACTGTAAAGTACAACGTTACGCTAACCTCTGCAAAAACTGTATTATTGTTTGATGTTAGAAATTGCAATGCCCTTCATCAAAAATATATATCTATATACACTGCGCAAAAAAATTAACGCACATTCTGAAAATCTCAATTTTAATGAAAGTTAACTCTTCATTGACTTTATAACTAATTTTTAATGTTCTCTCGGGAAGGTTTTGAACGAAACAAGACACATTAAATGGAAGAAAAATTCAGGATTTCACCGAATCTTATGTGAAAGAAGAGAAATGAACAATTTTCAAAATACTGAAATGCTGATAAGTGATTTAATACTTGGTATTTCCACCCCTTGCGTTAATTACAGCTCGGCAACGACGGTTCATACTCAAAATGAGTGATCTTAAAATGTTCTGATCTAATCCTTCCCAGATTTCTCCGAGTTGAATTCCTGAGTCATTAAGAGTAGCTGGATGATTTTCTGAATTTCTCAGCCTTCTATTGAGGTTGCCCCAAACCTGCTCAATCGGATTGAGATCTGGACTTCTTGCTGGCCATTCCATTCGAGAGACTTCAACCTCTTCAAGGTACTCCTGAACGATGCGCACACAATGGGGTCTGGCATTATCGTCCATAAAAATGAAATTTTCACCAATGTATGGGGCAAATGGCACTACATGCTCTTCAAGAATGTTCCTTATATTCTTATCAGCATTCATAGCTCCATTATCAACGACCACTAGGTCTGTGCGAGCAGTCAAAGATATTCCACCCCATACCATAATCAATCCTCCCCCGAAACCAGTAGTATTCAGGAAATTGCACTGAGCATATCTTTCATGTGGACGTCTGTATACAAGGGAACGTCTATCACAATGGTAGAGGCAGAATCTAGACTCATCTGTGAAGAGAACTCTTTCCCAATCGGCCTCTTCCCAATGGATATGCTCTCTCGCAAAATCCAAACGCGCCCTTCGATGGGCTGGGGTAAGAGCTGGGCCTCTTGCCGCGACACGAGGCCTTAAATCATATTCTCTGAGGCGATTTCTTATTGTCTGAGTGCTAATTTGCACCTCATGAGTTTGCTCAAGCTGAATTTGAAGGAGGCGAGCGGTTGCAAACCGTTGTCTCAACGAAGAAACTCTCAAGTAACGTTCTTGAATGGCAGTTGTTACCCGTGGTCTACCCTGTCCTGGTCTTCGGACATTCATACCTGTCTCCCTGAATCACTGCAACATTCTGGACACATTTGTATGGGAAACTCCAAACCTTTCTGCAATTCTTGTGTATGTCCACACTTCTTCTCGCAAAACTACCGCTTGGGCACATTCCTCCACTATTGATCACTAGAACTGATCGAGAACAACTGATTTTAGAATGGAGCAAATACATTCAAAATCTGATAATATCATCTTTTTTTATTCCTGCTGGGGAACAACATCTGTATTGAAGAAAACCGTTGAAAGTGGATAACATATGCATGCATAATTCTGATAAAAAAATTATCATTGAGAACACCTTCAGTTGTAGAATAAATTTGAGATTTCCATAATGTGCGTTAATTTTTTTGCGCAGTGTATATGAAAGTGAAGTTTTGGTTCAGTCTTTGCAGGATAGCTGGCGCATTGGGATGAGAATTTCTTAAAACCTCGTCCCGTTTCCGTTTAAGACCCCATCCTTCGTTTGGAATATTCAGCGCTACACTGTATTAACGAGGGACAAGTTTCCAGTTTGACTTTTATAGCCCCCCTATAAGTATAACCACCACTTCATGTCTAAAAGTGTACAAATTGCATTGGATGATTGTTTCAATTTGTTTTACTAGCGAGAAACTCAGGATCCAATTGAAATCTCATATTATCTTTCCGCGCCTATGACAGAACCCTCGTTTTTCCGTAAAGCGACCCCGATTATGGCATGTCGACCAAGACAAATAGCCGTTCCGTTTTAAATATACACAATTAATCCAATAACCTCCCCTGAGACCCTCCATTCAGCTGTTTGCGCTGCCGCATAACTATGACCGGAGGAGGCCCTGGGGGCCCGAAACGCAGGCCGAAATTTCCAGAATGATACATATTATATGTTATTACGAGTCGAGCTTTAACTTTCCACTGTCGCTTGGCCATTTGCGTCCTCGAATGTCAACATCGGACGTATTAAATTTTCAGGTGCAATTCGTAAGCCGCGCGCCGCAAGGAAATTGGTATGATAGACCACAATGAATGTCAAGAATTGTGCGAGTAGGGGTGAGTGGGGAATGCTAACTACCGCCCTAAGGGAGAAGGAATGGTTCACTAATAGAATTGCCTCCTCTCATCGCTTTTATATTCAGATTGATTTCATTTTCTGTTGGCACGATCCTGATCGTTTTTTGTATCATCAAATCGGTTGAAAATTAAGTTTTTCTACCCCAGAAATGCTCATAGTTTGAGCTGTAGACATGCGGATTCCATAGCACCTACAAGAAGTCGTCAAGTAGACGTCAATCATCCATCAACAGCGATGTCAATATCGATTTCGAAGTAAAAACCTTCTCGCATTTGTCGAGTTCGTTTTTCATCCGTTTCCCGCAGTTTCAACCGGTGTTCCGTTAATGCCTATTAGGCAACAAATATCAACGAAAACGCAAGTTTTGGACGGGGGTAATTCGAAACAACCGAACAAGCGCTCGGCTCGTTAAGGGTTAATTAATTCTGTTAAACATCCCCGTCTATTGTTACGGTTTTTGGGGGCTCCCTGACCAGGTTTTTGCACCGCGTAGCACTTCATCACTGTTTGAGGAGCACCTATGTAAATAAGGTTTTCCGGACGAAAGGGAAAATACTGATCTCGAGGGTCCAAAGAATTAAGGATTTTTTATAATCTAGCTTTGGCAAGCGCTTACCTCGCACTTTTTCCAGAAATCTCGGATTTTAATTGGCATTTGAAGCTTCGCCACTGTTCTGGATGAACAGTTTGACAGCTGACAGTTTTAGGTTAGCAAGAATATAGAGAGTACTCCACGAACAATATCATTCTGAGCGACTGAACACCATGATTGATTTGTTAACAAACTGCAGTAGATCTGCGAGCCCCCTTATTGATGTTCGACTTGAAAGGACTCCAGAATAAACCGTTTTTTAAGTTACCAATTAGGATCAAAAAACGAGACTCTCGAACGAGACTAGAGACGAGACTAGAGACGAGACTAAAGACCATAAGACGAGAGTAGAGACTACGAGACGAGACTAGAGATCACAAGACGAGACAAGAGACCATGAGTCGAGACTAAAGAATACGAGACGAGACTAGAGACCACGATACGAGACTAGAAACCACGAGACGAGACTAGAGACCACGAGACGAGACTAGAGACCATGAGACGAGACTAAAGACCACGAGAGACGAGACTAGAGATGAGACTATCGGCGAGACGAGACGAAACTTCAGTAGAGTATCGTCTCATTGGTCTTGTGGGCATCACTATCTGTGAATGACTGGAGGAGAACAAAGCAGATCAGAGAACTACTCAGCGCTTAGTAAGAAACTTCTTTAATTCTTTTTTAGGAGACAAAAACCTAGATTGTAGATCTACGAGGGGTTTCATTGTTCTGCGATCCAAAAATCTATTGTGCCCTCCATCAGAGCTGTTCTTGTCATTACGCAGTTTACAGCTAGCCCCTCAAATTCTGATGAACTCTAAACTTTTGCGTCATTGACTCTTGACTTGCCTTGGCAATGAATCTAGGTCTCAATGGAAAATGGGCTAACCTAATTCTTTGCATCAAGTCAGAAGTTACCAATTGCGTTTGTCCTGACAATGTTTCCAAGATGATGCGCAAGATTTCTAAACTATTCATTTATCCTGAAATCTGCGTTGAAGGAATCGATTGGCTGGGGCATGTATGGAAGTGGGCTCTTGCTGTGATCCAAGGTGTGTCAAAGGTGCATAAAGATTTACCGTTCATCTGTGTATCTATCCATCTGATTCATTTACATCGGATTTTATTCGCTGTAGGCAAATCCAGAAACTTTATTTGAATATTTTCGCAACCCCATAACTCACCCCATCGCAACTCGACAACTGGACGAGAAGCCCCTTCGTCGCACCCCAAATGACCGGTTGCATATTGTATCTCGTGCATTATTCAGGAGGGTTCTCCGGATGAACATTAGAGGCCGCACTCAGCCATCAAGGAGGAGAGTTATGCGACTGTGTCCCCTGCGCCAAAAATATGAAATAGTGTCCCATGAAAGACTTACGTGCTCCCACCGTGTCGTTCACTGGATAAGGGGAGATTTATACGGAGAACACTAAGCGATATTAAGCCCGAATGGGCCATTTCGATTAGAGTGGAAGCGGTGTAGGGGTTGGAGGAGTGGATTCACCATCAAAATCTTCTAAAGTGAATGACGCCGCTCTCGCAGGTGGTCTACCTTCAAGAGAGCTAGATAAGTTGGTCACTAGTGGCAGCTGAAGTGAAACTATACTGAAAATTATCATTTCGCCAATATAAAGGGTGTGTCAATGACCCTGAGTTTTCTGGGATATTCCCAAAAAGTTGGGGTTAGTTAAAGACTGAACGGTTGCACCGAGCTCGATTAAATTTCTAGCTTTACTACAATAATTCTTAGTTGCTCTTTTAGAATATGTATCACATTTAGATCTAGGTTGATTTTTCTGGGAGATACGAGTGTCGAAAGTAAGTGATCTCGAATTTTTCCTCGTACTCTTCTGAGACTTATCATCATGAATTATCAAAGCTTTTTTTCGGTAAATCTGCGACATCTCGATGACAAATGATAATAGAAAAGATAGATTGGGAAACGTAAAAAAGAGTGAGTACATTCAGTTACAGATGGGATCGCAAAGAGGCATGCAACACAAAAGAGGTAAAGATACTCACCTTCAAACGTCTGATAACATTCAAACTCCTAGAAAGAGAGACAGAAATTAAAAGAGTGATTCAGACACACACAAGATGCGATAGAAATACGAGCAGTGATTAAAAAATAGTGCATAAACATTTCGACAGCTTGTAGCACACCACAGTAGAAGTCATAGAAATGGGACAAAAAATGCAAGGATCAAATGAAACACAGTAAGTAAACAATTATTCAAACATTCAACAAGTTTTCGAAGAAATGGAGGGGAAGAAACTCATTCCATTTTAAGGATATTAATCAACACGTATCGTCTGTCATTACGAGGACCACGTCCTATTTGTTCTTCAAAAAGACGTAGTTTTACATTTATTTTACAGAATTGAATCGAAAGAATGAATATCTTACTCATGAAAGACGTTGTAAGCTCCATGAAGTTGGTAAGGCCGGTCTTTTCAGTTCAAAGTAACCTGAAAATCAAATTTTTCAATGATAAGAAATGTTTTTCTCAGAGCCAATTTGAACAATTAATCATGATAATAGACATTAGGGGTAGGTACTTTAAAGGATGAGTTCATGTTTCAAAAGTCGTTTCTCGCGAACCAATTTCTAATTATGTATCTCATTTCGTGTATATCTAGAAATTCGTAATGATAATCAATGAGCCTAAGCTTAACCGTGTGTGTTTTGGAGTTTGTCAAAGGAAGGATTAAACCGTGGGGTAAATAAGAAACGTACGTTTCAGAGCCAAACGTAGGAAGCAAATGAAATTTCGTATTTATTCAAAATTGCCCGAGGTTACCGAAATATTGAACCTATGATAAAACAGGGGAGCGTTTATAAGCCATCCATGATATGATGGAGATCTCTGATTTTGAAGTCATTAGTCAAATTAAATATGCATGAAGAGGCTGGAAATATTAATTTCGGGATAATTTCCTGAAGAATTGATGCACATATTTCATATTCAAATTCAATACGTTCAACCATTTCATCTCTATCGAGTTAGTGAAAACTCCCATAATGACCTGTGTGAAAATTGAGCGATATGCTTCACGACCTTGGTCTTGTCTATGCTCCTGACTAGTTCCAAACATCAACGTATTACTATACGCAAATTCTATGGTACTTCGAAAATAACTGATTGACCGACGCAGCAGCCCCACTCTGGATCTGTACAAATTCTCAGTTTACTCAGATTACTCTGCTAATCGTGGACTCTCTCAGTTCGTATGATCTCCTCATTAAACTTTGAATTCTCATAGATATATTCTCACTTTCATTAATCTTGCTCGATTTACAGATTAGTGATCAAGGCATCTATTCTCTGTTCTTCTCGAAACCAAAGATTAGTGGTTTCCCTCTCAGCAACTAACCACCTAGACAGGTATCCATTTCTGGCAAGGATTCTATTTGAAAAAACTATACTCCATTCTGTAACTTGAATTATTCCAACAAAAAGGGTGCTCTCACACGAATGTCGCTGAGTATAACTCCTTTCAATTCTTTCATCATTTATTGGTAATCAAAAACTCCTTCTCTGCGACAATCCCCATAGATCCCTAGAGAATGAAATCAGCCTACGTAATATCCTCATTCGAATTCATAATCCTGCAAACTTCAATATTCCACTAAATTCATTATTCTTTCAAAAGGGAGCATTTCTCTCCCCCTTGACTTGTCGTTCTGTATCACCTTTAATGCATCAAAAAATACGTCACAAAGAATTTTTAATCAGGTTATATCCGTTGGACCGTCCAGAGAAGTAACCTAATTTGCATCTCAAACGAATAATTTTCCATCGGATTATTTCCCTGTTTATGGACTCGGAATAATACAGGTAAAATAATTTAACGGAAAACTCGTTTTGGAATGTCGTTTTTTGTGAAGAGTTTCCTAATGGGTCATCAGAAATGTTGACTTGGGGCGCAATAGAGTTTTCCCTCCCGACGGATAAAAATCGTAACAATAATGAGGCAGAATGCTTTGATAGAAAGGTAGAAGGGCGGGTTGAATACTAGAGCTACAACCGTCATACAAGATCGGCCAATACGGTAAACAAAGTCCTTTTCGGCAAGCTACCGATGGCATAGTTTTGTGTCCAACCATCCAGAATAGGTTTTATGGCTTCAATTTAAAAACAAGAAGATCCGCCAGGCAACTGCGATTGAGAGGGGAACAGCAGCTTGTAAGATATCGTTGGGTTCTCGAACATAAGAACTGGAAATTCGCTGTTTATCTGAACCACCGCAGGCATTACAATGCTTTTTAAGGGCATTTGGCGAAATATTCCTAAAACTTTCATTGATAAACTCATTGACACCATGTCTAATAGAGTAAGAGCTAGAGGCCTGTAGGCTCGACCTGTCTAGGCAGGTTTAGCGTTTATGGACACTTAACTTGATGCAATCTTTGCCGAATGGATCCTCAAACTGAAATCTAAGATATTGCCCATTCCAAAGCAGCAAAAGCCATCGACTACTGCAGAAAACTAGGAGTTTCCACCTGAAGAAACGCCCCCACCCAGACCATTCCCACTTAGACATTGCGTACACGTAAGCAAACCACCCAGGAAGAGAAAATCGGAAAAGCCTCCTAAGATTAATGTTCATTACATCATAGTTAATCCTCTCCGGAAAATATCCATTAGGCCAATAGAGTTAAAGCTGTTTGTCTATATAAAACATGGCGACCGTTGGTGCGGATTAGCGGCTCCCTGTAAATAATTTACGAGTTGATGCGCCATCTAGTAGGATAGAGCCGCATTAATAATGCTAATGGTTGTTTAAATTATGAATTAACATTGGTGTATTCGCTAGGGTGGATTTGGGGGCCATGATGAAGTGGTTAAGAGGTCAATTCCAGGGAATGTATCTCATTGCGCACATATTTGTTCACGGAAACACACCTGATCTGAATGTATCAACGCTTTAATTCTCTTGATGTCCCTTATAACTGAAGTTTTGTGGTGGATTCAGGAATTTCCGGGTTTATTCTGATTTATTACACTTTGCTTGGCTTCCTTGACTACTTAAACGTTTAATGATCGGTATAGGTGTTTGTGAAAAGGCATGTGCACTGCACTGATGAGTGGATCTTTTGATCGATTACTTATCTAACCCTAAGACACACGTTTACAGAAACTTGTTATAATGAATCGATCAATACTGGGCCATCACATGAGAAAGGAGTTTTCCCCCATTGAAACCACGTCTGTTTAGCTAGAATATTGAAATCAATGCGGTTTTCTACTTCTTTTGAGTTCATTTCACGGTATCTTTGAACGGATTCTACGAGACAATGTGTTTGAGAAACTGATATTACAAGAGAGGTACATTCAACTTAATCGTGATCTGAATGCGGCAACGATCTGAATAAAAATATGGACGAAACGTTCGTGAACGTTCAAAAACAATAGTGCATTTCCTCTGTTCCTGTGTCAGTTCGGCTGAGACAAACTTTTCGCAAACAGCGACGACAAAAACAAAAGCGACTCCCTCCAACCAACCCCCCCTAGCCCCAACGGCAGCCACACCGAGACCCGTTTTCTAATTTTGCTAATAATTCGAGGTACTTGACTTGGGAAACTGCGGTTATTAAGATTGCAAGAGGAGAAAGGTATAAGAACTTTATATCGTTTCTTGCAGTTTTATTAGAACAATGTAGCTACTTTAGCGCTGGAACTCCAGAAGGGAAAACTTGGAACTTGGCGAAATTCCACAGCCCTATATCATGCAACGTAGCCTTTGGTATTTTCTTGCGCTATAACACCGTACCCAGTCCGTTGTTCAGGGCTGTAAATTGAAGGCTTCTTTCTGCCTTTTTTAGGCATCTACATGTCATCGAACATAAACTGCGAAAGTTTCAGGGTTTTTCTCATTTTATTCTAGAATTTCATTCCTGAACAATAATCCCCACCGTATAGGACTGATTTGATATGTTCAGATCATCCCAAATGGCTTGATTTTGGCTGCCTTTGGTAGACTAGATAGGGAAAAACGTTTCACGATATTTTTATTTTTCTTAAAGATATAACCAAATTTGGATATTTGGTAGATTTGGAATATATGTCATAACTTCTTTATTCTTAAAAATATCTGAAAACGATAGAAATTTCCTACAGAACAAGACCCTTACTCATATCAAACTTTTTTCCAATTCTACAAGTCCTAATACGAAATTTTAATAAAAATTCACTTTCATTTTCAATCTAGCTCACAATTGTTACAGTTTCCAGGCTTGATTATCCCCTTCTTCGTGGAAATGAACCTAGAAAAAATCAGAACTGCGACAGTTATACAATTTGACTGTCAGGCTGCTCCTGAGCGATATAGGCAAAAATAACAAGGTTTTTTCAGTCTGAATTCTCGTTTACTCGCGAATTAAAGATATTGAACCATTCAATTGCCAAAAACTCATTGGATATTGAAAAGTAATTCTGAATGAAGTAAATAAAACCGAAATCATTGGGCTCTCATGAGGGTAGTCAGCCAAATCACCCGGTACAACTACAGGCCGACCAATCATCGCAAAAACGTTAACAAATAACTCCACAAAATCCCATTTTCGACGTCCAACGAAAAACAGAGTAAATATGGGGTAAAACCCACGGCCAAATAGTTAGGGGGTATTTGATTTTCGAGTCCCAAATAAAAACCGACTTTACGCTTCATGCATAGCGATAACGTCCGCTGGTAACGATATTAAAAAAAGTACGGACCATATACGACGCAATATACGTATAGGATTGCAATGGCGTCGCAAAAAAAGTATTCCCATAGCCCAGAACTCGGAGCGGTTCTTCAAAAATCCTGCCGGAATTCGCGTATCCGAAATTTCGACGGTCTAATTGATAAAAAGCCCGCAGGTATCTCCGAAAAATCGAGGACTGGGGGAGCTGGCGTATTAAAAGGAATTCTCAAAATTCAGGAATTCAATTCCGTACCCATGTGCTGTGATTCGATTTAGCGTGTAGGGGCGGTTCTGGGGGACCGATGAGCGCTTATAAAAATTAAATCAGTTCATTAAGTTAGCGAGAGACTCAAGTGGCTGAGTGGATGACGGGATTGAAAGCGAGCAAAAGGGTTTGCCGATATGGAATTATGATTGGGGGAGTGGATTTTTTTGTTGGTAAATAGGAACGTCGACGAGTTCGTTCGTTTTCTATATTTCGCCAATCAGTGCATCTTCGGACGGGAATGGTGGAGGGAGGTTTTGAACAAGCTCGAAAAATACCGATCTGTTTCGCTATTTCCAATATACGAGGATATATTGAAAAATTCTTAGCCTACTATAAAACCAAACAGCATTTCAATGTAAAAATATTTCATTACTCAACATATTCTCCTCTTGATTGGATACATTTATTACAGCGAACCTGCAACATCTCTAGACCTTTCAAAAAAAATGTTTCTTCTTGCTCTGCAAACCAGACCTCCACAGCTTTCATTACCACCTCGTTGGAAGAAAATTTACGACCTTTTAAACTTTTTTTCAGTTGAATAAAGAGATGATAGTCGGATGGAGCCAAATCTGGTGAATAAGGGGGTTGTTCTAGTAACTCAAACTCTAAATCACGAATTTTTTACATGGCAACATAAGATTTGTGTGCAGGGTCGTTGTCCTGCAAAAACAAAACACCTTTGGATAGCTTTCCGCATCTTTTCTCTTCAATTTTTTCCCGTAGAGTGGTCAGTAATGTCGAATAGTAATTTCCGGTTATTGTTCTACCTTATCCAAAAAATCAATCATGATTACTCCATGGCAATCCCAAAAAACTGAAGCGAGAACTTTTCCAGCAGATTTTTGGACACGAAACTTCTAAGATCTTGGAGAACTAGAGTGTCGCCATTCCATCGATTTTTGCTTTGTTTCTGGATCGAAGAAATGTACCCAAGTCTCATCCATAGTAACAATTCTGTTTAAGAAGTCTACATCGTTTTCAAATCGAGCACAGATCGAACGCGATGCTTCTACCCTTGAACGCTTTTGGTCAACATTCAAACATTTGGGGATCCATTTTGAAGCAATTTTTCTTATGTCCAAATTGACGTGAACTATGTGATGAACGCGTTCGTATGAAATATTCAGTGCTTCAGATATCTGTTTTAGCCCAATTCGACGGTCTGATAAGATCATGTCATGAACTGCATCGATATTTTCGGGGACTGACACAGAAACTGGCCTTCCCGATCGGTCATCATCTTCAATGGAAAATTTACCTCTTTTGAAGCTTGCAGTCCAATTTTTCACGGTCGCATACGAGGGACGTTGATCACCAAAGGTTTAAGCATATCTTCGTAAATCTGCTTACCTCTTAACCCTTTTAAATACGGATACTTGATGATGGCTCGATACTCGATACTTGATGATTCCGATTTTCACAATTTCGGTGGACATTTTCTTTCTTTTGATTTATTGCGTAACTCCGGTTTACTTTTTGGACTTCAAACTTCACACTGACACTTCTAATGAGTTATTGTTCGTTGCTTTGGTTACGCAATATTTTTTTCATTCATGGAACTGGTCTAGGCTAGCTAGATTTCAATACATCCTCGTAAACGGTAAAAATTGCAGCTTTCTCGTGCCTCCAATAAACCTATGAATTAAAATAGGAGAAAATTTAAAACCCAGCTTCAATTTGATTGGTACGTATTTGCGAGGCTCATAACTTTTGATAGTTGAGCCACTGAGTGCTCCAATCTTTCCCAGAAGAGATATTGGGATCTGTCAGTAGGATATTTCTCGAATAAGAGCCTAATTTTTATACTTTTAAGACAACGAAAAATGAGGGTTGAAGCTATCTTGAAAGCAACAGATATTAGCTTAATAACAATTTCAGAGTCGTTCTCCAAGAAAAAATCATCTGAAGAAGACGAGGAGGCTGCATCCTGAAGTTGTTTCAAGTTGGTAACTCCGTGTGGATCTGTTTTTGACACCTGACAAGGATGTTATATCAATCTTAGTTGTTCCTAAGTTGGCATCCAATCCAAGTTATGGGTATTATGGAGTAATTAGCTGTTTATCATAATGAGAACTCTCGCTTCCGGTAAGTAACATACAGCATATGAAGTTACGAGGTTTATTCAAGGCGATTCCAGAAAAAGCCACTTTATTTTACATGCAATAACTTTTTTACAAAATGGCGAATGCGTAGGTTGAAAATTACAATATTTAGATAACGTGAAACATTCTTTTCGCATCTTAGGGTTAGTTGTTAGCAGATCTGAGCAACAAAAGGACTGATTATCTTCAAAATGTGTTAACGTAATTCTAGTAAAATATCGTCACACATTTTTGTTGGGTGTAAGTATAAAACATATACTTTTACTTAGGCCCGCTCTGATTAGACACCTTGGTCCAAGGCCCCCCAATGTCCAGGAAACCAACCGATTCCGATTGATTCGATCAATTATGGATATATGATGCGGTATCTGCAGATTCATGCAAATGACAATGGGGCATTAGAGCGACTAATACGACGTGCGGTAATACAGACTCAGATTGTGTCTGTTTCACTGATTATGGTATACAGTGTATTCGACCGACGGGTGATACTGATGAACCGAAGGGATATCAATTGGATTTGGGGTTGAATGCCGAGTTGAAATCGATTTATCCGAAATTACATACGAATTTGCATAAAACTAATGTTTCAATGACGCTAACTGAATGCTGGCACCATGCAACGAGGTATTGTGAAGGGTATGACACGTGTTCGTTTATGTTTGAATACATGATAACTGACTGATCTGTGCCAAATCGGTGTGGAAAATTTCGAAAAGCATTAGGAATAGGGAATGGCTGTCCATCAACCTCGGCAACAATCGTCAGATCTTTAAATGCCACAAAAGACTTGAAAACATTCGATACAAAAACATTGGCACCACTTGGAATGGCGGTAAGTAGATAAACAAGGAGAGTTCTAGACCAGTAGTGGATACATCACAGGGATCTGTTTTTCTACGCGCGTACGTTCTGTTGACTTGAGGCCAAGAAAATTTTGTTCTTATCTCGTCAATAGAATATCACTACTGAAAATCCAAGGTTGTGACTTTGGTCCAACGAGTTGAATATTGACTCTACATATTATAGTAACAAAATTCCACGTTGGGTCACGGCAACGATTCGAATAAATTTAATTATTCACGTAACGCTAACATGCCGTCCCATACCTGCCGAAAAATTGTCCGGCAAAATTATCGCGCCCCCTACGTCAATCCAGCAAAAACCCGGAGTTACGCAAATCGACTTCCGCCAATAAAAGCGGCCCCGGACTACGGGATCTGGCAGAGACGCATTAACGTCGAATAATTTCATGAATGTCCAATTAGAGACGAGCCCTCGGTCCGTATGTCCTAATCGAATATGCATGTCCAATATGTGCCGTCAAAAATATTAATCCGTTATCGCGCCCTCGGCTGATTGTTTCCGGCGAGGGAAATTGCAGCGTACCGACGAACGGCGTCGTCGCACGTCCTTTCCCGTCCCGTTTTTGACGGACGTGAGGCGCGCCGTGACGCATCGGGCGAAGGGGTGGCGTTGGAGCAGATGCACACGCGTGACATTCGAAAGAATCGCCTCCGTAGCATGCAATCGCTAATAGGACGTCCAGAATACTGAATCTTCCACTCAACCAATTCACATTTTCTGCCTAAATTTGTCAATTCCCCTCTTCATATCATATTATGGTGATTCTCCGTAGATACCGAGAACCCCTCGAAGCTCCGTGAGCTTGTACGAGTTCGGAGAACCAGTTGTGCTCTGTGTAGGCTTTATTACTGAAGTTACTGTGTCTTTAAGACACCTGAGGCACAGTACTGTTAATTTTAACCCAACAGTTGACAATGACAGGCGGGCACGGGGTGAATTCCCGTATCGACTTGAAAATTTCTCCTCTTGCCCGGAATCCAACTCAGTTCCTTGTGATTGCAAAGCCGACGCTTTAACCACCAAGCCAAGTACGCTGTTCAAGAACTCAATGTTTTTTGCTAGACAAATAGTAGGATCTCCACCTGTCACAATTGAATATTGATCCAAAAGATCACGTGAAATTCGATTTTCGCACAGAGCCACCTTAAGCTCCAATCAAAGGGTCATTAACAGGTCGCGGATTAAACGGCTCTGCAGTAAGGGACGGAAAATGAATTTTCGAACCGTTTGAAAATTGCATCGGCGGCCCTTCAGTGTAAACGCGTGATCGGAATATTAATATCTGCTGACCAACCATAGACCTTCAGCTCGGCAAAGCGGAAAATTAACAGCTAAGCGGGAAAAACACCGTTACCGTAGCCTGTCGTAGATTTTCTTGCTGCAACACTGCGTCCTACCTGCCCAATTTGCATTTTCCGATAAAAATCGAGCCTGATCAGATGGTTGAAATTCTCACTGGGGTCCTATGGGTTTCTCTCGTGAAAACATTTGTGTAACAGAGAAAACTGGTCAATTACGTATTTTGAAAGTTCCCCTGAAGACTAATTCTCAGCTCCCTTGAAATTTGATTTGTATTATTCAACGAAGAATGGAAAACTCATAATTATTTTAGAATCTAGTATACAGTGTCTCAACTGTATTCAGGTTATGCATGGAAAAACAAATGGTACCTTGATTTTAAGCAAAATGTCTTTTTTTTTCTTTCATAGATTGCAAACCTCTAATTCGAATCCAAGTCAAACAATAACTAGCTGTAATCTTAGATAAACAGTTAATGGAAAAGCAAATTTATTAAAATTTGTCCCTGGTAACACACTGAGTAAGGTAGCAATGGCACTTCCAGTGCTGTACTCGGACCAAGAGTGGCCTTCGAAGACCTTCTTTATCTATCTCCTCCCCTCTTTGGAGAGTGAGGCTGTGTCGACCTTAAACAGAGCATACTAGATTGTGAGAAAAATTGTGCTGCTAGGCGATCTTATAATACATGAAGGAAGATCATCCCAATTTGTTCCTCAGATCTTATACTTCATTCAAATTTATTTTAGCAGTCGGTTGGCCATGAAATAATTTGCTCAAGTTTTTGTAACTAGAACGAAGTTAGGTTGGCACTCATGAAATGTCGTTAATGTCATAACGCCGTTGCCACAACTTATATCAATTTTTATTACGAAAATGCCGAAAGTGATTGAAAAAAGAGACAGGGTTTCAGGAAGTGCTATTTAGAATTCAGGTCCGCTCATTCAAATACTTATACCCTGATATTCTAAAATCCACAATACGTCAGACGGTAGCGAACATATTCAATGTAAGAGAATTTATATAATGTTTCATCTGAATCTAAACGACTTATATTTCAGCTGGATATTTCCACAATCAGAAAGATTGTGAATGAAGAGGATGACAAAGAATTTCCTTCTATTGGGAGACCCAAAAAAGTGGTGGCATTTGAGAATTTTATGTTTGAGTGAATCAATGCGAAAAGTTTACTACAGGATTTTCGATTAATGTCATCGTAGAATAAGTTACAGAAAATTAATTTTTCTACTTTTCATTTGACTTGTCCTATACATTGTTAATGTCTTAAGGTACTAATAAATACCTAATTATTATTATTACATCAACGTATTAAGATGAATAGCCAAAAATACGCGCAAGTTGCCGTGTTATTGGTTTAATCATGTGAAATTTTTATTCAAAGGTGAAGTTCATCTTAACTTGAAACTTCCTTAAATTCCTTTTACTTATATTGATGCAAGATTATTTTTGGTTGAAGAATTTAACATTCTTGTAATTATCTGTTTATGCCTTCGGGAGATACCCATTCCCAACCACTGCATCATATGCATTTCATCTTCGGGTTAATATTTTTGAAATCTACAAATGATGTACCTACGCCAAAGAAGATAACGAACATTAACTCTCCTCAAGCTAGTGCATATTATGATATTATACTGATCTCTTGTATTTTCCACGCAAATAACTGGATTTGGTATGCCTTCAATCAGTTTGTATAAACTTCAATTATGTTCGTCACATATTTTCCGAAGAGATTCGATATTGTGATAAAATACGTAATAACAGAAACTTTTACGTAGAACGGGCAACATAGCGTTGATTTAAAACCCAAAAATGTTTTGACAAGCTTCATAACCCCACATTCGTACTATACAGAGTGAAATGTGTCAAATTTCCATGGCCAACCGACTGCTAAAATAAAAGTGAATGAAGTATAGGTCTAAATAGAAGTCTTGACCATAACTCCTAAGAATACTTATGCAGAGTGCTACTGGCTCGTTTATAATGAGTTTTTAGTCTCCTGAGAGCACCAGGAATCTATGGTAGCAATTATAAGCTTAGGATATCGCTACCTCTGACTGAATTCAGTCTTTTCCATATCTATTGAATTTTGAACTTGCACCGGCGCATTCGCCAATTTGTTGACAATAAACTATTTCAATTCAACTTGGATTTTTGACATATTTCCAATCTCTCGAGCTTCTACATTTTCTGTACAAGATGGCAACGATGTAGTCGGCTCTGGAAACCACCAAGGGGAACAATTGCATTCATACGGTTATCTTGTCCCCATTTGGCCTCCATCCACCACACTACCCGTTTCGTAATCGGTTTATTATACCATTCAAGGTTCATTAGGCGCAGTTTCCCCGGGCAGGACCGAATTATTAATCACCTCGTTCGATAAATTAATTACACAAATGAATTTGATGTGGGCGTTCGTTGCGCTAATAATAATCGAACGATAACAAAATGCCCTTTTTGGAGCATCAGGTCTAATTCGTATTTTCGTGCTGGTATTCAATTCTATATCGAATGAATGAGTGCCATTCGAATTTGAAACTGGAAGTAATGAATAGTCGATATTTTTTCAACCAGAAACGAGCGGAGAAAGCGAAGCACACTGTCACCTTATTGGTTACACGAACGGGTGTTTATATTGAATTGAATGATGAAAATCCATAATTGAACTAAGAATTTCTCTATGATCAGTTCTTTATAACACTACACGTATTTCGTTATCATAACGAAGTGAGTCTTTGACTTGTATACATATATTTCAACAGTAGATTTTCATAATGAGCTGTGCCACCCTCCAGAATAACAAGCTGTGTATCCATGAAACTACACATTGTGAATCTTTTACAGAGTTGCATTCAGCCACATTTCACAGATTTTTTCATTTTTGAATGTCAAATCGGCGTATTAGACTAGGATATACGGGGTGAGTCTTTGACTCGTACAAATATTTCAACAGTATATTCTTAAGGTCAAAAGAAACACTTTTTTCCTATACCATTTTATTCGATTCAGCCTTGATAAAGAAATGAGCTGTGCCTCCCATGAAAAATCAAAATTCCTTAGAAATAACTAGCCAAATCTGTCACGCTACACATCTGTGGATCTTAAATAGAGTTGCATTCAGCCAAAGTACCCAATTTTTCAACTTTCACAGATGCTTTTCAATTTTAGAACATCGAATTACGCATTATACGAGAAAATATGAACACTTTTATTTTATAAAACGTTCAAATATTCATAAGATAGCGTCCAACTTATTTTCAAGAGTTGGGTTTTTTGAATTTTTGGTATTGTTATGGTACTTTATGGTCATAATGAGAAAACTGGAAGACGTGGGTGATATCTTGTGTTCGAAAAAGATTCATCAAATAACTGAAAAACTATATTCCGAAATTCATTACATTCGATCAAACCGTTTGTGAGATAGAACTAAAAATTGTTTTTAACATTTCGTTTCTTTCAAACCGAGCGGATTCGGAAAAAATGGCAAAGAAAAAAAGTTTTTCTTTTGGCCTCAAAAATCAACCCTGTAACCATTCAAGTATTTTCTGAAATAGTCAAATATTCATTCGTAAGCGTTCAACTTGCTTCTACGAGTTGAGTTTCTGGTATTTCCATGGTATAAAATGGTCATAGTGAAGAAATTTGGAGATATAGGGTGGACTATAGGTGGGTACTCTGGAAATTAGATGAAATCTTTTGAGATACCTGCATATAACTCAAAATTATATTTATTTATGGATTTTCAATAGTCTGTATCTGCAAGAAGTGTTTTTTGACCACATGGATGTAGAAGTCAAAGACTCACCATGTATATTTCCAGAGTATTGCACTACTACAAAAATAACCTTCTGAATTCTTAAGTCTCGATTCTTACAAAAAGCTAGATGAAAGGCCAAAATTCCTCTGAAATGCCTACTGCAGGAATTGGCAAAGGATCAAAGTGTTTCTGAATTTGCCGTAGGAATTACGAGATTCACCCTGTATAGTCACGTCAAAGACTAGACCCTAATCGAGTCCAACCCACTGAACTCATACATACAAGTGTTTATTGCTGTGTCCGTTTCATCTTTATCATAGTTCAGTGAAAACCGCCTAGCTCTAGCCGGCAAACTCCATGCCACGTCGCCAACACGACCAATGACATGTCACGGGAGAAATCGCAAACAAAAATAAACACGCAACTAATAACCCCCATCATCGCAGTCCGAAATTAATACATAGTTCTCCCAGTAATTCCGTAGGAGCTCCGAAACTGAATATTTTGATTAATACCTGAATAATTCAGAACTCAAACCCGGCGGCGGTTTCATTTCCAACTTCCGACCGATCTGCAAATTAAATTATGAAATATCAATAAGTTTCGAATTTCATTCGCGATCTGATAATTAGTTTCGAATGAATTTACGGCCGTTGGGGTATCGGCGTTTTGATTCGGAGGGCCCTTTTTATGATTTGGAATCGCGACGACTAATTTTAAATTATGCCCAGTTTGAAATTGAACGGCCGTTTGTTGATTAACGCACAGCGGATTCTTCATAATATTTGGGTATGTTTAATCTGCGTGACATTATGTTAAATTAAACTGAATATGTATCGAGTGGCTTACAGCGTGCCACCGTTGTATATTTTGATTATATTACGCTTTGTTCCGTCCCATCTGCTGGTATTGCGGGCAATAGTTTAATCTGGCGAAATACGAATTTATAATTGGCGAAATTATTGAATGTCATACGATTCTCGTTACCATAGACGTTCCAGATCATAGACATAGACTCTATGTTCCAGATACAGTCTTCCACAAGGTATTCTATGCCTTAATCAGAGAGTAGAGGTGTAGAATAATCCAAATAAAAAAATGGTTTTCCTAACAATTTCTCGTTGAATTCCTGAGACAATAAGACGAAACAAAGGAGGCAAACTTCGATCCTGGATTATAGCGCCCTCGATAAATAATATCCTTAAGCGCCCCATCAGCGGTGGATCAGAATGGATTTTTCAGATTTCATGAATATTTTCTCAAGTATAACGGTGGCTTTATTATGTGAAAAGTAGCGAGCAGTCGATTTTAAGTTACGCATGGATGCACGCCCGACGTGTATGAGAAAGAAGCATTTAAAATGTAAATCCGAGAATTTGAATTTTTATTACCCGCCTCAATAACCTTTTCGCGGCTTGATTCGGAAATAAGGCGTACCATCGATAACTGACTGTGCCAGATCTTGAATAACAAATGATATTTCCGAGTGTTCTGGCTAGGAAGCAAAGATTAATACATATAGAGTTGTTGATAGGGAAAAAGCCGGTTATTTTATAGTATTTCCGCGATAAAATCGAAAAAATTTGATCATCTTGTCATATTATTGAATATCATAGACATAGAGACATCTCTATGTCTATGTTGAATATCCTACAGTTGGAAACCATGATGAACCACAGACACGGTTGACATAATATAACCTTCAATCTCATAGAATCATAGAGAAACGTCATCGATGGAATTTTTGAAAATCTGTGGTCCTGCCAGGGGTGAGTGAATTTATAAACGATAATCTATACGGACAAGGTAAATCTGTCGATATAGTTAAATCTGACAGTGCAGACAAATCTCCTGACTACTACTAGTCTAATTAATGTGCTAAATATATACATATAGTGTGGGAGAGGTGACCTCGACGTGAGAACAAACTGAGCGAAAAATGTTCTTCTTTTCAGCGAGTCGGCTGAAAAAGATCGAGAAAGGCCTAAATCCCCCTGGTAACGAAAATTACAACGGCATTAAAAATGTCGTCTTATAACGAGCTCATTAAGATCAACCTCGAATTTATGCGGTACATCTTCTTTTGAAATATATGGTCGGGGAATTATAAAGTTCCATTTCCACCCCTTTCGTTTTTAATTTCTTTGCAAATTAGTGATGTTATTACTGCGTAATTATCGCTCTCGGGGACTGGGAAGGTCGCCGGTGCATTTTGAGAATTTGTTTGTCATTTCTTAATTCCCCGACAAATAATAAATGGAAAATTACGAGGGGTCCACGCAGTTTCTGGTGTTCTTAAGGTCTTTTTCTCTTGTCTTATTAAACTCTGTTGAATAATTACGTGATAGGCAAGTTCCTCCATTCTGTAAATTGTACATATTCATATTTCAAGAGGAAATTGGGTTTTTTCTGAAGATAAAACACAAATTGATTCAATAACTTTTACTGAATGAGAAATTACTTAGGCAGTTTTGATTGAAATATTTATTTTTTGTAAGACATTCGATGTAAGGACCATGTCAATCTGGAGGCTATGAAGATGCAAGAAAAAATATATCACTAGATTTCATCAGCATCAGTTTTCTGGATTGCTCCAACCAGAGGCACAGAGTTAAAGACGTATTCACGTCAAGAAAAACTTCGGCATCATAGCATTCGTGGCTCAACTCCTAACCTCCACATTTCCAAACCATCGAGACACACATTTCGATCATTATTTATGCAATACATCCGAAAGCGAGCTTTTTCGAAATTCCCCTTTGCAGCATAATTAGATCCATCTTTTTCCGTTTCGAGAAGCGAATAAAAACTGAGTACCTTTCAATAATTCCCATTGCGATATGATGGTCCATAAGGCGGAATCGGATGGAGCCGATCCAGTTCCTCCATTGTGAAAAAAAACACGCCCAACAACACTTTTCGAATTCAAAAACCCCGCTGCATGACATCAGCCGTTCGCGAGACAAAGGGGCTTTTGATCTCCGCTCTGCGACACACTGAAATATTGAAACTTTGACCTGGAGGAAGCGTATTTTTCCCCGAGAGCAGGAATAAAAGTTAAATGTACCTTTGCCGGTGAAAGATGAAGGCGCTTGAGGAATAAAACAATAATATTTCTAGCCAGAAGGATACAGATCAGGGTATAAAAGGAATCGGGTGGAACACAAAGGAAAATTATCATTTTTAAGCGTGGGGACTATGGAAATTATTGAAGGTGAAAATGTTCGATTTATCTCCAGCGAAAAATACGTAAATGAATTTTTTTGCATCCATTGGCTTTGATGAAGGTACACAACATAAATATGGGTATAAAATAATTTTTGTTCCTACTGAAATTCATTACTCAGTTCAAATCGACAGAAACATAGATTAAAGTCTCTAATCTATGGACAGAAACCAAGTTCCATGGATTATCATCATAGAGTAGTGTAGTCTATGATTATCATAACCTAACATATGTTACATAAAACGGTTACGAAAACAAAAATAATTACTCTTTGGTTTCACCACAATGATACATCATCACAGAACTAGATTGACGTGAGGTTTCTTTCGAACAGTGTTTTTTCCAATTTGACAAACAAGATTTGAATTAAATAGGAAGCATATTTTTATTGGACGGCAAGTCCAATCAATCCAAAAAAGCCGCGTATACAGCCATGCAAAGCAAGATATCGGAAAAAGCACATGGCCAAATTTCTAATAGGAAAGATGATCTACAACTTCAGCATCTTTTTATCACGTATTAAGACTTATAATTAATGAAAAGACAAAAAAGATATCTGTGGTTTTGAAGGGAGATTTCAAACAGGATAAGAACTGGCCGGTAAATAACAATCTCATAGTAATAAACGACCGAAAGTAAAGTATTATGAGGCTTTTGCTTCTTCCCTATTAGTCGCTATTTCATAGCTTGGAACCAGAGATTCAAAAACCTACTTAATAATTATCAAACATTTCCAAACAAAAAAAAATAAACAATGTGCATTGGATAGACAGAATATAAACGAAGTGTTGATGTTCGACTAGACCAATTTATTAGAGGGGAACATACCGGCAGGAAATAGAGCCTATTTAGACGACACCTGTCAATCAATCAAATCTACAAAAATCGACTATAATTTCACCAATTAGCAGAAAATAACGTCCTCTACGCTACGGTATCAACACTTACCCTAGCATTCTATGCTGCTATCACTTGTAATTAGAGAAGTTCTTATAAGAACAGCACTAGTTAAATGTTAGACAAAGCAATGAACCCGTAATCAAAGAATGTTAGTAAAAACTGTGCATCAAATAAATAATAATTCAGCTGTGTTAACAAGTGGTTCCGTATAATGGCGAAACGTCAGATGGCCAATTCACACAAATTCCGCAACCTAACGAATGATACGTTTACAGCACAACACAGAATCCACTGTTAGATTATAAGGAAGTATAAAAATATTACTACGATTGTGGAATATGTTTTATTGGTCCGACTTTCTGCAAAAATTATAAGATTTGGTCCGCTAGATCGGGATCGGTCTGTCAAATTCGCGTGTTGAAGGGTGTGCGTGACAAGTGACGTTCGGTAAGGTAGATATCTTGATCATCTGAAGTTTGCGACATCGATCGGAACTTTGATATGGCTGATTTTGTTTGTTTACGTTTGAGGTTAGAAAACCTACAAATTGATATCTTGGTGAGTGCAGTTTCCATTGAAACTAGATACCTTCGATACTTCAGCCATGATTATTATGATTATAAATCTAATTGCTATACATTCTATGTGATAATATGAATTGAACATATTACCATTCATTTAAATGGATTTCAGGAAGAAAGTTACAGTAAAAATAGGTGAAGTCGATTAGAACGAGTGCTTTATATGATACTTTACAATAAGTTAACTTTCATCTTACATAATAATTAACAATACTGCAACTAATCGAAACTCTACTCATTGCTGTACATCCATCTCCACCATGCTACCCTCATTCTGTCCCATACATTGTCAACGCTGAAAAATAGAAATGTTAGCCAAAACTATTGACGACAGTAAAGAGAATGGAACATATTTATAATACAAACAAGGAACCAGTTAAAAATAGTTGAATAATTCACATCAATGATGAAAATTGAAACCATTCCTATTGGGGTTATGTACATTCCATCATGAAGATTCAATTCCACAGTTATGATCTGAAACGCACCTGTCCATTGCTGGTCTCACATCCAACAAAGCAAATTTATAGCTATTATCTAATGCTCCTCCATCGTAGTAATCGATAACATATCTAACTTCTTTTCCACATCTGTCTACTATCCAATCATGTCTATCGAATGGGAGTTCATAACCCATCAACCACCTTATCCTCGCCCTTGGGCTATAATTTGTTGCCTTTCCTCCAAAACTTTTGAGTCTGAAAGTATGTCAGTTTGTTAGCAAGAACCATAAATTAAATCAGTTTTGTTTTTCTCCTATTTGTCTATAAAATGATTTATCGATTTGATGTAAGGATCACATCTATAAGAGCTTTTATACATTTAAAATGTATCAGGTGACACGCTCATATACACTTCATACTCATACTGCTTGATTCTAAGGTAAACTTTTGAAAGCATTCAATTAAGAAGCAAAAAAATTAAAAAAATATTTCAATATGAAACAACAAGGTGAGAATGATGAAACTTATCAGTCCTGTCAGAAATTCCAACACTTCAATTATTGTAACCAAATATGCTTACTTTGGATTTCCACATTCCTTAGCATGAAGTGCTTCCCATTTTAACACTTCTAGCCATGCTTGCTCATTATTGGCATTATGAATTTTTATAATATCTGCCATATCTTTTGGCTGTATATCTTCCTCCTTCCATCTCCATCCTTTTCTCAGCATAGCATTCCAGAACATCTATAAAAAGTCTTATATTGAAAGCATGTCATAAGGAAGCGATAAATCGAACAAAAGAGTTGAATAACTTAAAGCCGATTCGAGAAAATCAGGAAGCAACTAACCTGTTGACTTGGATAAACCCAAAATGGACTCTCACCCTCCTTCACTATAGCTTTAGGAATTGTGGAAACTTCACGTTCAACTGGAAGTGGAAACGGTTGTCCTGGAGATGGTTTTTGATTTGCTGGACCCATCTAAAATATTTTTACATTCTAGTTCAAACCATCATAATCTCATCTTTCTATAAATGAAGAAATAAATAAGGAAATCAACCCTAACAATAACCATATATTTGAAATTCTGGAGCAACATGTATCATAAATGCAATATTTTAATAGTCGCTGGGGATATGATATAGAAATGTTTCATCATCTATAATGTATTCATTTCTGGCGCTTGATGGTGGTGATTCTTCATTGCAATCAATGTCATCTTGATCAGCCAGATCAGAAGGTTCATTTTCGACCTCTTGATCTATACTCTGTGATTTATCTTCCACTTGTTCACAAACATTGAGTTCTTGTTTGTTCGGGTGCAAATCACTATCTTCTATCTATAAGTAAAAGGTCATTAGAATTATATTTACCATATTGAGTGGATTTATTTCTTCCTTATTGTTATGATCTATGGGACATCTTTCTCGAGCATATTGTTCAGGTTTTGCCTCTTGGTGCATAGGACATTCCTTTGGTATTTCTTTAGCGTAATGTGCAATGGGAGGATGGCCGGGTGGTAGTTTGGGTTCAGATGCATTATTCCTCAATATTTCTTCAACAGCAGATGGATTGGTGATGTTATTTGCTGCTATTTCAGCACAGGCCACTGTGTTGCCCATTCAGACTATTTTGCCCTAAGAGGTTAAAAACAGCAAATTGTAAGTTATATAAGCGTTGAACCCAATGTCTGATCACGTACCAATATAATAACTGAATAATCGAGTGAACAATTATACTCCGAATAATTTATCGATTATTTGCTTACTGAATAACTTGAATTTTTCAAATTCCTCAAAAAACTAAGTAATTTGATGTTTGTCCCTTATGACAGTGACATTAAAAAGGTCAATCATAGAACAAATCTGACATTCTTGGATGAGCAAAACCAAAGAGGCAAAACTCTTTTTCAAAAGGCAATCTTGGCCACTTCATTCACGAAAGTTTTAGTACACAGGTAAATTGATAGATGTCGTATTCAAGGAATGGAATAGGATCTGGGATTTAAATGTGAAAAAAAAATGTAATGTAATATTTCAATTCAATGTATATATTTTCTTTGGAAATGGAATTGCCTATATCCTCAAAGTTTTAGAATTTATCTAGAGTTTTGTGTAAAATAACATACATCTCTGATAAGATACAGGGGGTTTCTTTTAAATGTGCTACAAAGCACAAATTAAGGCATGACTAATTCCATGCCTTATACTTTGAAATTTCTCCTTGTCTTGTATTCTGAGTAGAAATCGACGATAATCCAGAGGGGGCATACTATATTTACGTGATCGAGGAAATTCAACTATATACCCAATAAACCACGTAAACGTTAAACAAATAATGGTCGGGACGCCACTAATTATTGTTATGAGAAGCACGGTCTTGCACCATCACCTGGAATCTGCTGAATCAATTGGTGGTAGCCTCCAGGAAGTTATGTTGGCGGCATCTTCAGCTTGTTTCCGCAGAGGCACGAAAGTTCGCATCTCCAGCAGGTTGAAAGGTCGATCTAGAAAGTGGAGATGGCTCGAATCACGAATGTTTGATTTTTCTCATTTGAGGATTGTTTAAATCGTCAATAGAAGGTTGTTGTTCCTTATGGAGTCGGTGAAATAATGTACACGACTTCAACTAAGTAGAGCTTTATACGCCGATATCACAACATCAGCTTCTTCATCAAAGGTAGATTGAGCTTGTATATTTTTATACGGGGCGTTTGAATAGGGATGCGAAGCTTCAAGTGTACTACTGAATATGGTCTTCTATTAGCGAAGCGCTTTAATATTGTTTGAGTTATTTAGAAAGTTGACATATTCAGCTTTAAAAGCATACTCTAGAAGACTTTCTGGACTCTTTAAGAAGTCACTACTTCTCTAGTGGAAAACAAAGAATAATCTTCTTCTTTTCATCGTTTTTGATGTGATTCCTTCTTCAGATAGACAGCTCGTCTGAGGTGAACCATATATTAGTAGTCTTAACTCTTGAAAGTCCATTTCACAAATATATTCAACGATAAAAACAATGCTAAATCTGAACGTGATGAGGTTTGCGATAGCTATAAGGATGGGTAGAAGGCAAGGCAATTGCCAATTCCATACCTGACATTCGGCATTTCCATGGTGACATCATAGGATCATTATCATTTCAAAATGTGTTATAAATCATTGTGATTCACTATAATTTCGAGTCATGTCTTGTTACAGATCTTATATCCTCTTCCATCCAGTAGCTTATTGAAAATAATCAAGGTCCATTGAAATATTCCTGATATTTTATAAGCCTTCATAGAATTGGATTGATACGTCTTCTATATCACTGAATTCAGGTTAAAAACGAATGTTTGTTATTGCTTGAAATGATAAAGATGAAGCACTATCTGGATTATCTTGTATTCTTGAAAAATCGACATTTGATCTATTTGAATCATGATTTCCAAAAATTGAAAGGAAAAAATAATCGGAAGACCTGTAGAATATGTGATATTTGCGACAATAATAAAATGAAGGTGCGAAAATAAAATTTTTAGCAATTTTCTTCGTTACAATGATATTTTTCTCAATTTATTCGAACAATTGTAGTGGATTTTCATTTTTATCTCAAGGTAGGAAGAGAGATGTTATGCAATATAACAATTCAATATCCATTTAATGCATATTATCTCTGGTACTTCGTTTGGTAGTCTAATCGGTTTCTGTTTTTTATATTGGAAACTTTCATAGCCCCCAGGAATATATATCCTTCTTATAAGGAATGTATTCATAAGTTTATATTTGTAATCAAAGGCTCATGTTCAATTCAACGTCACTCTAAGATAAATATCAAACTGTCTGTCATCGTGAAGAGATAGGTACATTTTTAATCCACGAACTCTGTGCTCATTCTAGACTATAGTCTTCTTTGTGGAGTCTACTCAGGTAAATGAAATCTGAAAATTCATCACATCCACATTCACATCCACATTTTCACCTTGGATAAGCCAAATTTATGCATTTTGGGCTCGAATGAGAACATACAGCTATTTAGTGCAGATTTTGGACAAGAGAGATCCAAATGGAGCTGTAGCGGTGGTGAATTTCAGTCGCAGTGAAAGTCAAACCGACGCCACTGGAATCTGGATCTATCCGAAACACCTGAAGATGAGACGGTTTAGAATCAATGGGACAAATATGTTAATTTCCAAACGTGACAAAGCCGACATTTGATATTATGTCACATCATTGTACCGTGAAGAAAGCCACCATTGTAACAATGAACGATATTCGAGAACATTTCCCTAGCGTAGATAAATAGAATGTTATAGATGTGTTGCAGCGCAAGGTTTTTCGTTCAAATCGAGATCAGCACTTTTCTTTGGATATGTTAAACTGGGTCAACGACAACCCGTCTTATGGTATTATTTCGTCTAATTGCTCCAGATTCATTTTGAAATCGTTCAATCGATCCCGATCTCTCTCACTTTGCGAAGATGGACGCTGAGGAACGGAAGTTGTATCGTATTACATGAAAATCTTATTGTTTTGGTATAGCGAAAAAGGTAGTAGATCGTATCTCCATTGTCATGGGGAGATGTTAACTTCTATTTCCACAGGTACTGTTTTTGAAGATGATCTACCTCTCCAATGTCTCATATAAAAGAAAAAACCCTAATGTACCAAATTTTTTAATGCAGGTTCACTCATTTCTTTGATTTCTGTAGCAGTTATCATAGCAGTCACTGAAACACATATAAGTATGACTTAACTGCCTCAAAAAGTCTATGCAAACGGACATAAAAGTACCATTCGACTCAAAAATTCATATCGAATAAGATCAGTGTAATGAAAAACCAAGTTGCTTGTCACTTGCTTTCACTGGCATAAAATTCAGTGCATACATATCTGTTTCACTCCAATACGTTGTAGCGTGATGCTAATGATGTTTTTCAATGAACTGACCATCAGACGCAAAAGAAAAATTTTAATGAATCTTCAGTTTATTGCCTCCAAACATCCAAATACTCCAATATAATTTTCTGCTATGCAACCTCTTTGAATATTATAAGACAGGAGTGAAGGTTTGAGGTAGAAACTTTGTGCCGTCTTAGCGATATAACTTCAAAATCTTGTGTACTTACGAAATCCATTTAGCCTACTGATCTGAATGAATAAAACCGTTTTTACGTTTACCATTTTTCATATCCCTTTGAAAATCGTCAATAGGCCAAACCCTGTATCTTCTGTTTCTTGAAATTATACGCGATAAAAAACAACGAAAAACAAATGAAAACATTTCGTTATCAAATTGATTCGTGGGCTAGGATTTCAAGTCATAAATATCCTTCGTATTTGTCGCTTCTCTCGATTCAGGAAATCTCTGTAAGAACTTTCATCTACTCCTCCAAGAAGATTCTCACACAAACGATGAATATCCATCGAAATCGATAAATTTTGATTGCGTAACCGTCGAGAATGCGAAGAAGCTACATCTGATCGAGACTTGTGGGATGTATGAGAAATGCAGCTTCTCTGCTGATGTAATGAAATTACATCCAAGATGTGAAAATCGAATTTTTCCTCTCCATTATATTCAATAACGATTATAATTATGCGATACATCGCGGTTTCCTATGATAGTAATTAGATTTTTTAATGTCATAATTAATAGAGTGAGAAGTGCTTTCTTTCGTATACAGGGTGGCCAGACGATCTTAGTACAGAAATGCTACATGATAGTACCATAATCTATGGTACTAAACAATCTACAGGACAGGATCAATAAAATATCATTATTAACCTACAGTGACAGGCTTCAGTTTCACCGTTACTGAACATTTGTACAAATGCAAGAAGTAACAGTTATGGAAAGTGAATTTCAAAGGTTGATACAACCGTTCACATCATTCTCTTCGTATAAAGTGTTGACTCAACTGCAAATGTCATTCGAATCAGGATCTCTCACATGATTCGCTACACTACGATTCTAGGCGGCACAAATTGTCCAGAAACGGCTTGAAAATCCATCAAAATTTCTTGAAGATTCAGATAGCGAAACGATGAGAATCCCAATCGTCATTCCTATCCCACAGTGGAGAATAATACGAGTCTAATTGAAGGAATGACGAAAAGATCGAAGGATGTCTGCTGGAATAGATCAAGGGTACTCAAGATGTCTTGGTGCTACACGATCCTACAATTAGACGTCCATGGTGTTTTCTGAAATGTTGATAATTCACCTATCGAATGGGTCAGTTCTTCACATTATTATCAAGGCAATTCCCATAAATCAGCAGTTTAAATCAGGGGTTGCTACAGATAAACACGAAATTCTTGTGGGAAACAATTTTGACTTAAATTCCGGGTAGATGTATTTCGCAGTATTCATTTATCTATTATCTTCATTTATCTATTATTAATCTTCATAATAATTATTTAGTTTTATATCTGTTTTTATCATGGTCAATCTGATTACTTCTGCATTCTGAAAACGTGATCAAAATAACCCCATTTTGGGTGAAATGTAATTTTTTCCCATATCAAAATCCAAATTCTTGCTTTTGTCCCTGACATAACTGGTTATTTCTCAAGATTATTCCTACGAAGATAAACTCACCTACATAATATTCAACTAGACAACTTGACTTCTACCTGAAATCTCACATGCTGTACACCAAGTTGCAACGATGTTAATTGGTCATAATTTTATCATTTCATAACTTATTTTTTCACTAACTAATTTCATATAATGAATGCGCCGCCGGCAAAATATTTGTTCGTTCGATTCATTAACTCTCTTGTTGTTCGAAGATGAGTTGGCTACTGAAGAAGAATATTCTTCTAATGGTTTGACAGTTCAATGAACGGATTCTCTTACAATCAATAATTTTTCCTAATAGGTGTGAAGGTCGAATATTGTTGAATTATGTGTGTCAATTCATGGAGATGATGCAGAATGAATAACGTCATAGGTATTTGTGTAGAACGACGTATTTGGAATGGAATTTGTTGACTCTTGTAGAGAATATTTGCATGGGTGTAGATAGCTATAAAGCCCTGGGTGGTGATACCACCCCTGACCCAGAATTCTCAGTTTCCCACCACTACATATCCTCAAATTGACATAATTTTTAAGTAAGAAAGCATAAAACTGCAATCAGCTTTCTAGCCCACCCTGATCCTGATTACGTCGATGAGTATCTGGAAGAAACCTGGACTGCTGATGCCATGCATAAATTAAATAAGCTCCAATGATCAAGGTTCATTCCATTCATTAAAAATTATCGATATTACAACACGAAAAATTGTAGTTCTGCAATGAGTAATATTAAAGACCACCCACACCTGATTTTCCCACTAAATACAATTCCTTTTTCGCCTAGCTCTAGTATCACCTTGTGAAATCGCCCAGTTATTGTTCATATTCTTTTGCATATAACACTTGTTAAAAATAAAGAACATCCGGTTTGTTTCGAGCAATTAAGGAACACGATCTAACAATGCATGTGTGATATTTCTTCAGACGAAAACGCCTCTACCAATTCATATTTCAATTGCTGACATCCACTACAGATACTAAATTGATTACTAACCATTTCTCATCAAGATAATCATCGCATAGTTCTATAGTTGCGTATATAGCTGGAAGAATGACTGCCTGAGAGATTTTTGCATTCCAGATTTGGCTCATGGACTCAGGGCATATATTCAAATTAGGCACGCTGAAATTGATTGTTTGCAAATTCAAGACCCAAGTTTCTGTGCAAAACGATCAAGATTCTTACACTTCCATAGTATGTATTTTTGTCCTTACTTCGATTTATGGTTATAGTTAGGTACTCAACAAGTGATGATTTTTGAAGAAATGAGAATTTCTGAATGTAGGCAACTGAAACTTAGCGCCATTCCTAACACCTCGTTCCCACAATAATTAGTCTAAATACGTAATTAACTGCCTTTCAATCTGATCCAGTCCACGCAATCAATGTTTATGTAGTAACCAACCATAATATTCGATTTGATGGACCATAACTAGTCCTAAATCTGTCAAGTGTTATAATTATGAACTTTACAAGCTCGCTTTGTATATATATATATATATATAATAGTCGATTATCTTTTAACAGCCAGTGGTCCAGTTGTTGATTTATTGAAGAAAGACAATCAGACATGGGTATAGCCATTGAATAAATGACGTTTTTATAATTTGGTGCATTGACTGCATAACTGAAGGTCTAAAGCTCCTGATATTGAGAAGGAAAAACTTGATTGAACCTTCTAACCTTCTAACTTTGATTCTAGCACTCAGGAGGGGTTGTATCATTGAACAATATATAGGTATCCAAGAATTTGATTGCTCCATTGCAGCAAATTCATGCGGTAACCATCATTTACCGAACCTGCAGTGAAAGTTTTGATCTAAGGTCGTCTAGCTGTCGTGTTAATCCTCCACGGCAGTCAAAGATGAGCCTGATTCCCGTGTGATAAACACATTCTATCGGTCCCTACGTTTTGGAGGTTAGAATGCGGATCTCCTCCTCCAAGGATGACTCGATTTTTCCGGAGGGGATGATATGATCGTAATATCAGTTCTTCATGGCCGAATGGTAGATGCTCAGCGCACAATCTTACCGGATTCGAGTATTGGAGACTGTGGAGATGGGAGAGATACAGTACGATCAGCAAAGGTCGCCATTTCGACATTTGAACGAACAGCGATGAGTATCACGGTTGTTATTTACATCCGTATCTTGTTGAAGAGTTCGTTTATATAAACAGAGGATAATTTTATTTTCTTTCGATATTAATCACTCGAGTCGTTATTGATGGAACAATGGGTTTTCGATACTGCAACGATAAAACTGAAAGAACCTTCGATGCACAGAAACCATAAATTGGGTCGTTTCTGTGATTTGTTCGTTCCTTCGGTTTCTAACAATTGGAGATATGTAGTGTGTAGTTGATGATTTCCTCGATTTTCAGACAAAGGTGCAAGTAGGTCACTTTTGGAGGTTGGAGGTCTAATTTTTCGAAGGTCAATTTTCGAGTCGCGTATCGTCCAGGAAAATTATCGTAGATCTAAATGTGATACATATTCTGAAAGGGGAACTATTTCATCAATAAATCTGAAAATTTCATCCATTTCGGCAAAACCGTTCGATCTTGAGGAAGTTTTAACTGAACACAACTTTTTGGGAATTTTTCGAAGGTCATCTTTCGAGTGGATTATCTTCCAGGAAAATTATCGTAGATCTAAACGTGATACATATTCTGGAAGAGCAACTCTTCTAGTAATACATCTGAGAAGTTCACCCATCTCCGCGCAACCGTTCGGTCTTGAGGAAGTTTTAACTGAACCCAACTTTTTGGGAATTTTTCGGAGGTCATCTTTCGAGTGGATTATCTTCCAGGAAAATTATCGTAGATCTAAACGTGATACATATTCTGGAAGAGCAACTCTTCTAGTAATACATCTGAGAAGTTCACCCATCTCCGCGCAACCGTTCGGTCTTGAGGAAGTTTTAACTGAACCCAACTTTTTGGGAATTTTTCGAAGGTCATCTTTCGAGTGGATTATCTTCCAGGAAAATCATCGTAGATCTAAACGTGATACATATTCTGGAAGAGCAACTCTTCTAGTAATACATCTGAGAAGTTCACCCATCTCCGCGCAACCGTTCGGTCTTGAGGAAGTTTTAACTGAACCCAACTTTTTGGGAATTTTTCGGAGGTCATCTTTCGAGTGGATTATCTTCCAGGAAAATTATCGTAGATCTAAACGTGATACATATTCTGGAAGAGCAACTCTTCTAGTAATAAATCTGAGAATTTCATCCATCTCGGCACAACCATTGGGTCTTGACGAATTCTCAAGTGAAATTTGCAATTTTTGAAAAATGCCATTTCCAAGATGAAAATCTAAACGAGAGGAGATAGGCTTTCGAAATTGCTCACAAAAGATTCAGCGTGTTCGAAAACCTATATTTTCATACCAAACTTTCAACTATCTGTCACTGTTTACGAGAAAATAAAAAATTTTATTTTTCCATCCTTAATTTTCTACTTCACCTGGTCTCTGGAGTGCAAATCTCTATTGAATCATCGAAGGTTCAGTTTTTTGAAATCTACAAAACAACTCCTATGCACTCCATATCCAAAAACAGTAATAGAAAACCCTGATTTTTAGACAGAGGAGAAAATAGGTCTTTTGCTCATGTTCAACCCAAAAATTCTAAGTGAAATTTCCGTTTGAATTGCATTCAATATTCAATTGATTTCATATGGATCTCTCAGGAATACTTCATTCCTAAATTATTCAATCCATAACCGGTTACCCAAAATGAGGAAACGAATTATTTTCTCATTACCTAGTCAGTCCGACTGTCCAAACTTCTGAAATTTCTTGATGGAATAGTTTGACCATTCAGTTCCCTAAAGGTGAAGATTGCAATGGAAAGAGCAGCCTATCTTACAGCGATGTTACACCCGTATAATCAACAGATATTATACCCAATTAGGTAAAAGTAATTTTGCAACAAGCCGAAAGCAACACTGGAAGAAAGTTTTCAAATACTATCTCACAAAAATCACTAATCGTCTTATTTATCCAATACTTGGGCAAGAATCAAACAATGTCAAGATACCCGCTTCGAAATAATGATGTAATCACTGCATCTGTCGTCACTTTAATAGGATACCTGCAATTGATGTGAAACTTGACTGTAAACGATCATCTGTACCTACATTTGAGATGATAATTTATTTTTATAACGCTTCACAAAAAACAGGTTTGGTTCACACATCCAAGGATGAGCTCTCCTTTCTTTCGTCCTGAAAAAATAACAACAAATGCTGTCTTTTCTGCACGAATTTCACGCAGATCTCGAGAGATAATACGGGTAAACCTGCTTGGTATTTTTAGATTCGAAAATACCTTCGATTTTTTCGCGAATGGTGAAAAAAGAAGAAACAATGGGAGGTCAGAGTGAAGCGTATTCGGAGACTGCAACGCCAGGTTAAGAGAGTAACTTCCAATGCTGAACAGTGATGTATTTCCAAGTAGTTTTCTTTCAAACCTATTGCTTATATATTTACGAGGATGTATGGATATCTAGTTAGCCTAGACTGCAAGCTTCAAAAGAGGTAAATTTTCCATTGAAGATAATGACCGATCGGGAAGGCCAGTTTCTGTGTCAGTCTCCGAAAATATCGATACAGTTCATGACATGATTTTATCAGACCGTCGAATTGGGCTGAAACGGATATCTGAAGCACTGAATATTTCATACGAACGCGTTCATCATATAGTTCTCGTCAATTTTGACATGAGAAAAATTGCTGCAAAATAGATCCCCAAATGTTTGAATGTTGACCAAAAGAGTGCAAGGGTAGAAGCATCGCGTTCGATCTGTGCTCGATTTGAAAACGATGGAGACTTCTTAAACCAAATTGTTACTATGGATGAGACTTGGGTACATTTCTACGATCCAGAAACAAAGCAACAATCGATGGAATGGCGACTCTCTGGTTCTCCAAGGCCTGAGAAGTTTTGTGTCCAAAAATCTGCTGGAAAAGTTCTTTCTTCAGTTTTTTGGGGTTGCCATGGACTAATCATGATTGATTTTTTGGATAAGGGTAGAACAACAACCGGAGATTACTATTCGACATAACTGACCATTCTACGGGAAAAAAATTAAAGAGGAAAGACGCGGAAAGCAATCCAAAGGTGTTTTATTCTTGCAGGACAACGCCCCTGCACACAAATCTCATGTTGCCATGCAAAAAATTCGTGATTTAGGGTTTGAATTACTAGTAGATACACCCCCCTTATTCACCAGATCTGGCTCCATCCGAGTATCATTACTTTCCTCGAATGAAAAAAAGTTTAAAAGGTCGTAAATTTTCTTACAACGAGGAGGTTATAAAAGCTGTGGAGGTCTGGTTTGCAGAGTACGAAGAAAAATTTTTTTGGAAGGTCTAGAGTCGTTGCAGGTTCGCTGTAATAAATGTATCCAATTAAGAGGAGAATATGTTGAGCTATAAAATATTTTGACATTGTAATTTAGTTTGGTTCCATAGTAGGCTAAGAATTTTTCAATATATCCTCGTATTATATATTTATAAACCGAGTTTTGAAGTCTTCTATAGTTTTTCTGATCACTCTACAGTCGGTCCGAAAGACATTTCGTTTTTTCTGAAATTACTTATTAAAAATGTTTTCAAATGGCATGCACTGAACTTGTTGGATGAATCTGTAGGTATTAGGAGCTTTCAGTGAGTTGAATACAAAAAATCAGCTTTCGAAAATAATTCAATAGTTAGGCAGAGCCAGCTACGCTTTACAATATTAATTCCACTAATTAGATACCCACAGAAAAAATGACAAGTGGTAATTAAAATAATTAGTCAATCCCTCCGCTAAATTGATTTGCAAAGCAGGCTTTCTTTCATAGCCTTGCAACTGAATTTTCACACGATGTTCTCGTTAGATGGAAGTTTAGTCAATCATTTTTTAATGACCACGTTTCACTCTCAATCGTCAAAACGAACTTATCCCTTCATCTTAGCGGCTCTTCCGATCTATACCGATTTCAAGGTGACGAAAATCAAGAGTGAAGAAACGATGAGGGTCCGTTTGTTCAAGATCAAAATCTCGGGACTGTATTAATTATTGGTCCGTAGGTATTTAGCCCGGATTCGCATCAGATGGCGTAACGTCTAAGCATTGTCTCAATTCCAAAGCGTGTGACTTTAAAGTTCTCACCAATCCGCAAATATACCAAGTATGTTATTGAGGTACAACGAGTTTATGCAACGTCCAAGTGATTTATTGGATGGGCTCAGATGTGCGTAAGCATTTGGGATCTTACAGAGGTCTATCGGCTCTTAGGAGTCTGGAAACAGGGACAGTGGGCTCTCAAGATGGTGGAGGATGCCAATGCATCCCTTCTCCATCGTCTGATGATGAACTTCTTCTATCAACTCTTGAGGAAAAGCTGTTGAAGTGGATGGAGTGATGTAGCAGTATTTTACACAATATGAAATGAACAAATGGAACAACTTAACAAAAAGAGGAATAATCTGTAGGCCTTCAATTATGTCTTTTCATATTCAACATCCACTGTTTTCTCCTCAAAAGATCTTTAGGGAAACGCTTCATTAAAAAGACTTTTTTGGCCGAGAATGAAGTACTGCAATAGTTTGCTGCAAAACCTGGTGTTATCTATAAAAATACAAGAATATATTCTTTTAATAGGAGACATGCCAGTCCATTAATTATTTGAGCATTCAAAAGAAAATAATACCCCATTGTATCTGAATTAACAAAGGACTATGAAGGCGGAGCTCTAAATTCTGCATTTTCAATTAAAACGGTAGAAAGACCCGTTGTGTCCACCATTTTATTGCAAAAACGGAACTAACCAAGCAAAAATGAGACCATAATTGTTGCCACTGTCTTGTCAGAGTCACCAAAGACTAGCCTGGTGGGTAGACTGTGAATCAGTCCATCCCCCTATAAAGGACTGTTGCATAGTGCAGGCTGAACTGTATGTTCATGATGCTGTATGCTGTTCTTGTCTGCACACTGAAGAATCTAACCTAGCCTAACCTAACCAATCAAAAATGAGACCACAACTGTTGCCACTGTCTTGTCGGAGTCACCAAAGACTAGCCTGATGAGTAGATTGTGAATCAGTTCATCCCCCTAGGAAAGGACTGCTGCATAATGCAGGCTGAACTGTATGTTCATGATGCTGTATGCTGTTCTTGTCTGCACACTGAAGAATTTGATCGATCTTCGTGAATCCATGCCTGAATGTCGAGATAATACTTCGTTCGGAATGCAATACTTCTCCACAGAATATTTCCGATGATTGCTCATAAACGGAGTGAAATTGTAATGGGATCTTTGCGATGATCCAAAGAAGACGACCCCTCCACGATATTTGCCTAGCCCCCCTTGCTGGAGGACATCACCATCCTTTCACTGTGATCATCTTTGTAAGCGCTTCTTTTCTGTCTTCAGTCAGTAATTGACCTGCCGCAAGATGAGGGGTGTTTGTGTTTTGTTTATGTTAGGTGAGTATCCCAAAAATACCCAAAATTTTGGATACGGACCGTGGAGTACTTATGTGAATTTTGGAAGCATAGGAACGCTGATAATGTGGTGAGAATGTAGATGGCTGGTGAAAAATTATCCTTTTTTTCTTTAATCTGTGTAGGAGCTGAAAAAAAAACTAATCCTAGGCCAAAATTTATTTTTATTCACAACCCTGTCCTAAAAAATTGGCTCTGTTTTTTTGCCAAAAGAGTCATCTTCAATTTCATTCATATCTGTTCTTTATGGAATCCTTATTCTCGCCAACTGATTTGCTGCTCTACCCCAGTGTAACTTGGACCTCTGTTCAATTTTCAGCATTTTTCGAGTTTTGATCCAAAATGGATAAAAAATAATTATTGTCGTTAATATTTAGAAGATGATATTCTTAATGTTTGATCCGAATTCCAATATTGGCCTCCTTGTTCAGTACAACCTAGATTCTATTGTTCAACGTGAGAATATGTTTTTCGTTTCATCCTGAGATATCAAAACAAATGCATAATTACGAGAAACTACCACAATTTTCTGCAAAGAAAGCCTTTTGTGCAGATCAAATCTCTCTTCGTTGGATGATTAATTATACCGATAATTATACACTTCGGAAACAAGAGTGTAAACATATACTTTACAGTAGAATCGAACTGTCGATTACCCACCCACGCTAGGAGATTATGCAATGAGGAATAAACTTTAATTGACCAAGTAACGGTAGAAGGAGTAGGTATGAACCAAATTACATGACTACGTGAAACTGGATAATGAATATCTGATTAGTCTCTGTCAAAATTGAGGGATATGGTAAAATGGTACCAGAATAGATTTTCGCAATGATTGAAATAGATCAATTTGCTCAATCCTCTGAAATGTGAATGTGTATACCTCTGAGATAATGTATTCCTCAAAAAGCTGAGCGTCAAAAAATAATTGAAACGCCGATAAGAATTAGCACACTTCAAATTAAACCCTTAGGAATAAAATGTCCACTAGCTCTTGCTATCACAACTCTACTGTAACAATGCTTATCGAAACTAGAAATTATTCTTAATTATACCACTTAGTAGGAAATATAAAGCAGGAAACACCGAAGACAATCCACAATGTGAGAACTGAGAAGCACTCGTCCACTCTATGTCAACATGAATAATACCCATTTGTATAATCACTTTTACTTAAGTCGAGCTTATAATTAAAACTGAAGTTGAATGAAAAACGGGATTTCTCAATCTTAATTATGGATTTCAAAATAAAAATGGTTCGTCCATTCAGCGATTCAATCTTGTGTTATTCATCCATTGTTCGACTAACAAGCATAGATGGCAATCTTTAATTTTTTCTGTCATGATATCTATTAAATTAATAGGTTTTTCCTTGAAATTTGTGATGAGCATAGAGTGCCCTTCAGTATGGAAATATTGGTTGTTAGTCTACTTCAATAAGTCGAAACAATATCAACCTTTCTTTTATCAATATTCAATTTTATCCATCTGTAAATGAACCAATCAATAATATTCATATTATTTCGATTCATCAATTATTCAATGAAAACTTTTGCAGTTCGAATACCAATTCAGATCAAACGCATACATCAGAGAAAAAAAAACAATCAATATTCATTACCTAGGAGAAAGCAGCGGGTTTGATATGCTACGTAATATAACGTCTATTGGACGAATGAACCTATACCATCTATCACGTCTTTGTCGGCTTATCTATGTGTTCGTAAAAGGTCACAAAATTGAGGGAACATTACGATAGTTCCATCATTTCGTTCCTCCACTTTCACCGCAGTCAAAAAAAAGGGAATTCGACATTTTCCAAGGATTGACAAGGAGCATTGTTTTTCAGCTGTTTTCATTGTGCTTTTGAGAAGGTTATACCATCGTTGACGTATTGGTGTGGGAAAGGGCCTCATTAGTTTCAATTTCACATGCAATTATCAATGAGTTGACCTTATGGTACCGTTTTATTCTTGAAGGAATGCATCTGAGTACGAAATTTGATACGCGTTATGTAATTTCGTAATCTGAAGATGAATTTCTTCTCAGTCACAGAAGTTACTAATACTTGACCCCATTTGATGACGATTTTACGAAGATTACCTCTGACCTCTGACTCTCTCTGACCCCTAAGCGGATGATAGAACCATAAGAAATTCCTTGCGCCCTTTTTGTCAAAGGGGTAGCACTTGAAGGCATATTATTCATTTGTGATATGAATTCTATTTCATTTTTCAACTGTAGATACACTATAGCCTCCAAAAAATTTTCTGAATCTGTTTTAAAAGCACTTTATTTTGCTTAGATCCTGGAGGAGTTTTTTGAGAAGAACTATTATACAATTTTGTTTACATGATAAAGTGGATCATCGAAAATTCAAATGTATGGAAATGAATGGGTGAAGGACCGGAAATAGATTAAAACGGTGTCTATGGTTGTCATCGAACTTCTTGCTCTGTAGGCGAGCCATTATGTAGTTATGCATTTTATAGAGCAACTTTCCCTAGTATACCTTTGCAATTTCTTCAAAGTACTTTGGACTAACCATCAACTGAATGAAGTTTTCCCATTCACTTCACAGTAGTCGTATATTCTCACCACTATAGGAGCTTCATTTTTAAAAATCGCAAAAGAATTCACAATTCAGTGAGAAAACCCGATCCAGAAATAATCAGTTTCCTCCATTTCTGCTTTCAGTACTATACACAGCGTGTGGAAATGCCCAGTTTCTAAACAACAGGCCTTTCCCAACCTACAGCCTGGAAAATATGCCGGATACGGAATTTTCCTGTAGGGATAAAATCTTGGGAGGCTACTATGCTGATGTGGATGCTCAGTGTCAGATGTTCCACATCTGCGTCAAAGTTGCTGGTGTTGGGGTAAGATTTTATAACTGATTGTATGATTTTTCTCACAATTTGAATTGGGTAGAAACATATAAAGCTGAGAGAATGTATTGATATCCAGTTAGCCTAGACCGATTCTGTGGATGAAGGAGAAATGCGATACATAACAACGAAATATACTAGTGAAGAAAAATGAATAAGATATAATAACAATACAATACATTTGAATTCAAATATTGCACTCACAATTCACTTGTCTTGTTCTAGTTGATGTTTTCATTTATCGTCAAATACTGTCGTCGTATTGTCATGAAATACAAATATCTTTTTGCAAAATGAACAAATTTCTCTTCGCACTTCTCTTCTGTAACCCAGTCGAATTCCGTGTCAAATCACAGCAAATTGTCAGTATTTCGTAATAACCGAAACGAATAAACGAAATTCAAACTAGACCCCTGCATCATTACACGCCAATTTATTACAATCAACAGTTTGTGGATTCCTTCAACCGCTACAAATGAATTTCGTTGCGATGATGATTCCGTAACTTTAAATTCAACAATTGTAGCGAAATGGTTTAGATCGACAAACCACATTCTATGGAATTATGGTTTTGTTCTTTGTTTTTCGGCATGATTTAAGCAGAACCTCTTTCGATCATAAGCCTTACAATTTCAAGATTTTTCATTGCCTTATGCACCGTTCAAAAGTGTTTCTCTTGACCTCAAGAATCTGCTGTCAAAATATTTGTACGAGTCAAAGAGTCACCCGCCTACATATGACTTCAAATAACCCACAGCCAAGGGCCAGAAATAGGTATAGAAATCATGGCAGCATAGACCATAATGTTCACCAACCACCTTTAGTACCCGAATCACAAAAATAAAACCTCCAGGACACAAACCGCAATGAAACAGCATCTTGGCTTACTATTTTGCCTTTATCATTACTGGCAAACATGTTAACATGGCGCTAAATATTTTAGTTCTCGAAACTACTTGATATCCTGAAATACTGCATGGTACATTAGCATTCAGGTTCACCAAAATTATGACAAAAGAATTGTCCAATGACCGTTATGGACAATGATCACCGAAATCATCGGAAGAACCATTTAATCCCCTTAATACTTGACGTTACAATAGCAAGGTCAATTTCAATTCGAGCCACATTCACGCTTGTTGCATCTGTATTAATTTCGCCTATCATATATCATCTTCATACATGTCGAAACCTCCATCGAGATGATCCAACAAAAACGATAATAGAATGAAGAAAATTCGTTACTAAACGTATAATACCCATCATTATTCCACTTTAATAAGATGCAAATGATCGTATGGCAGAGTATTCAAATCGGAAAAAAACATGTTCGACATCGGCGGTTTTCGCAAGAGCACCTTCTACCACTCATGGTTTTATGTCATCAAGATAGTTCTTCGAGAGATTCGACCATACGTATCGCATGCTAAAATACCGAATTGAATTATGTACGCAGGATGTGGATGATTTATAGTTGTATAATGATAGGATATCTCGATCTGGTTACAAAAATAAAGAAGTAAGGTAACACGCGTTGAATGAATTAAGCAGGATATTTTGACCAGTCGATAATTCTGCGAAAAAATTTCAGGTCCAAGATTTTCGCTTCTTATGTCCCAATGGAACAGCATTTGATCAAGACCATCAAATCTGTGCAGAATGGGAAGATGTAGATTGCGACGCCACTACCCTCTACTACTCCAGCGACAATTTCGACCTTTACAGGATCGGATCAGGTGGGTGATTCATCGAATTTTCGAAAAATATTCAACGTATTTCTGACGCAAACTCTATGCAAGACGTCCACTATTTTTTTAAGTATCTACTACCAACTTTTTCGAAATAGGAAATAAACTCAACATATTCGATCGTCAGATCCAGCATTGCACCATTATCAAGAATGGTGACCTCTAGAAGTCAGATTCCAAGCGTATTGCGAATTATTCAACTTTCACTTTCCATAGACTCATCTCATCTTTTGCTTCAGGCTCCGCGTATATTACGTTCACGATGTACAATTCTTGCCATTACGATTCCCATAGTTGTCTCTTTGCTCATAAGTGTTACATACGTACTTCACAGAATAATGGAGTTAAACATCGAAATTATTGCTCATTTCAAAATCATCCATTTGAGTCACTTTTAGATGAAGAGTACTCACTGAATTTTGCTGTTAAAGTTATATAATTTATTATTGGTACATTCCACTTATAGAATAAATAACTGGGTTCTTGATATCCATATGGGATTCAATAATCTCACTAGTTTTTCTTCTGTTGAGAAGCTTTCAAATCAATCAGTTCCATCAGTTCAGGAATATTTCAATGATTTGATTGCAAAGACTTCCTGTGCAACTTGTTTCATTTTTCGATCCTCTGGGAACCAGCTTCAAATACTCTGTGATCATTTTACCACAATTCAAAAGGTTCACCAAGAAAAGTTCAAGAGCCTTTCAGATTAGAAAAGGATCATGTTTTCCAAATAATAGTTCAAAATACTGACAACTTAGATCAGGTTTTCCATTGAAAACAAACTTTTGTAATTAGTGTTTTATAAAAACATCATTACTAATGGAGTTATAGCTGGTTTGCTTATTATTGAACATGTATTCCTGAATAAACCATCATAAATTAATCCCATAATTGGTGTACACGTAAGAAAAAACGAGTGAGTAATTCGATCCAATTTGTCCTCAGGTTTCGAATCGAAAGCCAAGAAGTACGGAGAAGACGAGGAAACCTTCGCCCTACAACGTGCAGAAACTGGTGACGTGAGGTTGAACCGCGAACACCAAACCCAACGGGTCAACCAACAGAAAGAGAACAACTATTCCAACCAGCCGAGAAAACACCATCAACAACAACAGTCGCACAGACCGAACAACAACCAAGAAAACGAACGAGACATCTTCAAAGGGTCGAGCAGCTCGAACTTCTTCAACAACAGGAACGGAGGCAAAGAGACCGATGAAGATTATGACGATAACGTGAACGCAAACCAGAATAACGACCAGTTCCAGAAGAGAAAACTGAACAAGAAGCCAGTTAGAAGACCGAGTTATAACAACCAACAACAGGAGACAACAGAAGCTCCGGTTTCGACCCCTAAAAGAGTCAAACAAACCCAACCGAGAAACGAGGAAAACCAAACGAACAGGCCTCAAAAACCCACAGGTTTCATTAATAATTTCGCGGGAAGCAGCTATGTTCCAACCACAACTCCTAGAGGCACCACAACTCTATCCAACGAGAGATATACAGTCGCCGTCAATAATCATAGGGTTAGAAATAGTCAACGCCATAGGGCTCCCATTCCTGATCGTCAATACAACAACGCCGATAACTTCAGGCAGAGCCAGAGTACCAGCGAGCCGCTGACAGTCAGTACCCCTGCACCGTTCAGACAGTCGAACCAATATAACAACTCTCCTTCAAGACAGTCGACACAATTCAATAACAACTACAACAATCAACCAAGCACTTCTGGTTCAAACAAACAGACCACACAGAATTATCCAAGACCAAACAACCAACAGAAAAACGAATACAACGATGATTTTGAAACTAAGAAGACCACCGAAAATTACCCACAGAGAACCAACTTCGATGCGAAGAAATCCCCTGCTCCTTTCCAAAGCCAAAACGATAACTATCCCACCACTTACTCCCCTAAAAAACAGTTCTACCAAACCACAACTAAAAAAGTTGAGAATTACCCAACCACCTTCTCTCCAAAAACAAACCAAGGTTACAACACGATATCACAAGTTACCACCCAATACAACAACAATCAGGGTCAGAATAACCAGAAGCAGCAACAAAACAACTATCAGAACAACCAACAACAATTCAACACACAAAAACCTCAACCCTTCAGCAGTCAGAAACCAAACAATTTCAACTCCCAGCCACCTCAGCCTTTCTCAAACCAGAAATCTACCAACTATAACCAATTCAGCTCTCAGAAAACGAACAGAGACAACCAACAGAGCACACCCAAGACAACCCCCTACACCCAGTACACCCCAACTGTTCCTAAAATAACCTCAACCACACCTATCAACAGATCAAATAGGTTCGATGAGACACAATACGATGATGGTACTTACAACTCCAGATACGACTACGATGACAGACGCGAAGACGAATTTTTGAAAACAGCTCACAGTCAAAACATAGCTAAGAGCAGAAACGACTTGGCAAAGTCACAGAAGGCTCAGGAGCAGAGCAAACAGTCCAACAATAAGCCCAATTACGAATCTCCAAGACCTTTCTCTGCTACACCAAATGCATCTACTAAACAAGATTATACGCGTCCATCTCAACCAATTACACCCAGATACACACAGCAACAAACTGTGAACAAACAAAGGAACCAGCAACAATCGCAAACCACAACCCAGGCTCCTAAAAAAGTTAAAGATGTCAGCTACGACTACGCCTACTACGATACCAATGGAAGTGAGCCGGAGTATGATATCGATACCGAAATAAAGAAATCTACAGCGAAAAATTAGTACCGTACTAAAATGTTAGTTTGAAAATTGTTAAAAGTCTGTGTTGAACTCGTAATGTGAAAAAAATGTTGCCACCAAGAATAGGAAATAAATTCTGCGGAAAAACGGATATTTAAGCCTTGATCTTATGTTTAAGATTGTACATACTGTAATATTCTATTCTTATCAGTAAATGACTGTTATATTTATCATTTTTTCATTTATCTTTCAGCTTTCTTCATCACAGAAGGAAAAAGTCTTCAGTTATATTTTTGTAGCTTTCCAAAGCAACCGAGGATGGCTTCAAATTGTTTGGCACTTGCCAACAGTTTCAGAGAAGAATGAAGAATCTATAATAAAAAATATATCGGTACAGATTACACTTTATCATTTTTGGGTATAAGTTATAACTTATAACAAACTACTGAAAAGTAAGATTAATAGCCATGCCATAGATAATAAAATAATTTGCTTGAAATTGAGAAAAACATCTCGAAATGATGCATATTCAGTAGAAAAAAAAAAAAAATTCAACAGAATGAAGATTAAAGATATCCAGGGTATAAGTAAGTAAAATCACAACACACGAGAGTTTGCTGAATTATCAATTTAATTCATATGATAATATACTGGAACTCGAAAAACTTATCCCAGAGAATAATTCGTATTCAAAATATCCGTTCAGTTTGAGACAATATAACTAAAAACTACAGGAATAAACGTATCATCTCCAAGATCTGCCATTCTGGCAGCCTATAGTTTTTCCGCCTGTTGGCAGGCAACTCAAGAAACACGCTCACAATCGATTTTGACATTAGTAAATGAGGTTAGGATCGATTGTTTTCATTTTCAATGACACGCGAAGCTGTAAAATGCGATGGAAGAAAATGTCTCGATTTCGCGTGAATCTTTTCTTATTGACCATATTGTTAACTCCATTAGTGTCCCTTTTTGTGTTGAATAAATTTCTAACGTCCTCGAAGATTTTCAATGAGACCAACAGTGATTTCGATTGGATTCGAAATGGGATCAAGAATTTACTAGGATATACAACTATTCTTCTCCCAGGATACCTGACGTATACCTATGTGAGGAAAACGGAGTATTTGGGCAGAGCTCCCATTGGTTTCGTTTCGAATTTCTTGAGGCTGTGCTTTGGTGAAGATGGCTCGATGTCTTCGCCTCTTATTACACATACAGACGTCCAGAGAATAGTCCCTAAAAAGAGCTTCTGGTGGAGGACTTTCCTTCTTGTTTTTTATTTTACTGGACTACAAGTTTCTTATCTCTCCTGGGGAATCATACAAGAAAAGGTGATGACGCAAGTTTATGAAAGTAGTGATGGTAGGATGGAATACTTTGGGGATTCTCAATTTTTAGTCTTTGTGAATCGGATATTGGCCTTTTTGATATCTGGAGTTATTTTATTGTGTAGAAAAAGATGTGAACATAAGTGTCCATTTTACAAATATGTATTTTGTTCATTCTCGAACATCATGAGTTCTTGGTGTCAATACGAGGCTTTGAAATATGTATCATTTCCACATCAAGTTTTAGCAAAAGCTGCGAAAACAATACCTGTTATGTTGATGGGAAAGCTCATATCCAAAACTCAATACAAGTACTATGAATACATAACTTCAATAACATTATCTATAGGTATGCTTTTATTCATGGTAGATGTGGGTAACGACAAAGCAAGGACAAATGTTACTACAATATCCGGTGCGCTGCTCCTCATCTCATATATCATTTTTGATAGTTTCACATCCAATTGGCAGAGTTCTCTATTTAAGAACTATTCGATATCTCCTGTACAGATGATGTGTTTTGTGAACTTTTTTTCTTTTATACTAACAGGTACATCATTGATTCAACAGAGTAGTTTCTATGTTTCACTGAATTTTCTTCTGAAGTACCCATCATTCTCCTTAGACTGCATTTTGTTATCTCTTTGCTCTGCTCTAGGTCAATTGTTCATTTTCAGTACAATATCGGAATTTGGTCCCCTAGTTTTTGTTATAATTAGCACTATTCGGCAGTGTTTATCTGTTTTACTTAGTTGTATATTCTACAAACATGAAGTGCACGCTTTAGGAGTATTTGGACTGAGTTTTGTTTTTTGGAGCGTTTTTCTGAGAATCTATTGCAGTTACAGGAGTGCAAAAAAAAGAAGCAACAGGTTAAAAGGTTATAAATCTAGTGAGGATCAAAAATTTTGAAGTGCAGGTGCTAATTGCAATTTAGAGGGGTCTAGTCAATAGTTGTTTTAATTTATTTTAAAATATGTGGGAGTAACTTCGTTGGGAAGATGTTTATTTTTATTACGATGTAATTTTATATCACTAACATTGTTCTAATGCTAGAACTGCTGATACATATCTCAAAATTAGACATTTATATCCATCAGCAATTAAAAAAAATGAGATACTTAACATGTAGGTCATACATTTAGTATTTTTTGTGTACTTCAAGGACAAAGAGAACTCATGATGTTATTAAATGGATCTTATCAGTATGGTGGTTCAAAACTGATGGATTTCACTACCAATTTTGATATGTGTAGAAATGATTTTATAAGGCAACTTGTAGTTTATTAATTTAAGTCAGATGAAAAAAAGACATAACATTTTTTTCAATTGACTTTTTTATACCAATCAGACAAAAACGCTTTAGATTTTCTTCCTTTTTTGAAGACTGAATCGTTAAGAATGTTTGAAGAATATTTGAATGTTAACAATGTATGTGCAATTATAAAAAGACTACTAAATAAAATCAACATTAAAATATTTATTATTAAAATACATCATTATTCATAATTTATTAGACTATGAGTATTCTTAAACAATTTACATTTTGATAATTACAAAATATATTACAATAAATTTAGTCTACTAGGAATTGTCACATTCGATATAATATGTAAAATTATTTTAGATTTGATGCAATTCGGAGTTTTATACATTGTATGAAATTTTTTGTTCATTAAAAGTATAATGACGAATTTGTTTTCATTTATATGCGTCGAAACTTCATAAACATCTTTTGGGTATTTCTCGTGTACAAACTAATTTCTCATCATCGAAATGAGTACCTAAATCACATACGAATTTCATATCTAATAACTGATTTTTCGAATAGCCGTTTGTGCAGTAGTGGAACAACCTGCAGTCTCTTGGATCAGAATAAAAATTATTCAGAGGTTTCCCAAAGCAATTGAAAACGAATTGTTTATTAACTTTTTCTTTTCTAAGTTCCACTTTATAGAGCATTGGAGTGGTACTTAAACTCTTTCCCTTCTCGCTTGCTAATGTCGGTTTCACATTTTTAGAAAGAACGATTTCTGTCAAAGCCTCTTCTTCCAGTTTCTGTGAAACATTTCCATTATCGCCCGTTTTCTCAATTTCCCCACTTGTAGACGTATCTGTTATTTTTGAGGTGCTACCGAATCTGTGCCTGTAAGGGGGTCTGCTAGATCCCGAAGTACTTGGCGTAACATTTGTTGAACTGAACCTATGTCTGGATGAAAATCTGTTACCTCCAATTTTCTGTTTATTCTTGTGTTGGTATTTTCTGTCTTTATATTTGCGTCCATTTCTGACTGAAGACGATTCTGTTTTTTGTTCTTTACCGATATCACTTTCATGCTTTCCTTTTTCCTCGAAAATTTGTATTATATTTTGTGTAGTAGTTTCTTCTGAACTATCTTGAACGATTTCGTCAATTTTTGTTGTGACTTCTTCGGCATCTGTATTTTCAGTATTCGAGGTGGTGTAGTTCATAATTTCTTCTTGAGATTGTGTGTTTTCAGTATTACTCTCTGTACTTAACTGTTCAGTTGTTGGGTAATTCTCTGTAATTTGAGTTGTTGGTTCTACAGTACTATACTCGATTTCTTCCTTATATTCAATATATTTGGTTGAAGGATAAACTGCAATACTATTAGTTGCTGTTTCAATTTCTGATATATTCAGAGTATTATACGTGAAAGTAGTTGGAGTATTAGTTGACATCAAATCAGTGTTAGATAAGTCATTTGTTGGAACAGAATCTACAGCTTCAGTAGTTGTTATATCTGAGGGTTGTTTTTCTGTTTGATGTGATACTAGATCCAAATTCTCATGAGAATCAGTGGATTCTTCGGTCGTATTTGTGACAGAAGAATATGTTTCTGTTGTTGTGTTAGTCTCGCTTAAAGCTGCCCCTTGAGTAGTTTTTTCAACCATTTCCAGATCTCTGTTTATCAAGTCGGTATATTCATGGCTGGAGGTTGTGGTATCACCATTTGGCTCTGTGGTTAAAGACGTGTAAAAAGTTTCTTCGAAAGAAACACCATTTGTTTCAGTTGTTCGGTATTGCTCTGTTGTTTGCCCTAGAGGTGTTGACTCTGGGTTGAGAATTGTTGAAGATATGATTTCTTTTGGATTTTCCGTTTGGTAGTGGTTCTTAGTTACGTAGAAACCTTTTGGAGTAGAATATTGCGACTGAGTTGGGAGACTTTCATAAGCAGATTTATCCACAGCATCATTCAGGATGAATTTCTCTATATTGATAACATTTTCTGTGGCAAAACTTCTTGTTGTCGTGATATCGACAGTGCTTGCGGTTTCAGTTGTGGATATGTAAGGAACTGTTGTAATGGGCTGTTGTGTACTATGAGGTAGCTTGTGGTGGTAAAAAGGCTTATTCTGTTGTCTTCTTCGAGAATTTCTTCGTCTTCCGCTAGTTCCACCTGATACAGGCATATTCTCTACCCGCCCCCTATTATCATCAAAAGTCCTTTTCAGACCTCTATTTCTACCCCTAAACCTTGTTCTCGGACTTGAGGATACTTGGGTTTCTTCTTTTTTATCATCTTCTTCAGAAAATTGCGAAATCGTTGTAGGCTCTTCTTCGAACACTTTCTTAGTTGTTTTGATGGAAACATTCTTGGTCACATGTTCACTATCTTCATAGCCTATTGTTGAAGAAAAAGTTTCCTGACTGCTTGGTTCTGTTGAATTTTCAGATGAGCCAATGTCATCTTCGTTTATTTGAGTGGTGGTTGGCATTGCTGATGTTTCTGGAAATTGGGTTTCTGTTGTTTCGTACTCAGTTGATTTTTGTTCCTGGAGATAATCTGGGGTCTCAATATTGAAAGGTTTAGAAGTGTAGAGATGTGGTTGATAATTTTCGGTTGTTTGAGTGTTATGTCCAGTAGAGCTCGTATATTCTTCGTCAATGTCATTGAAAATATCCTTTTCTTTGATATTTCCTTCTGTGATATTGATACTCGTTTCGATTTCCTCTTGTGGTGCTTGCGTGATTACGATACTTTCCGATGTTGAATTCAATGTTGTCATTTCTTCATTTTGCGTAGTGAAGTGTTCTTCTGGTGTGAAGTGTTCTTCTGGTGTGAATTCCTTGATTTCGGTGAGATTGTGTTGGTAATTATACACTTCTTGTTCATTTTTCTGGAAATTCCTCAAACTGCTCAAAATATCCTTAAAACTATTCAGGTTGTTATCTATCAAGCCAGACCTATTCATCTTTGTGTGATTCCAATCTTGATATCCAGAAGACGTGGTATATTTTTCGTTTTGATACGAATTTGGGACGATACGTTGATATGTTGTTGTTTCTTCTTGTCGACTTCCATATTTTTGTTCTTCTGGTGTTTCTGTGAGGTCTATATTGATATTAGTTTCTTCATGTATTGTTCCTCTAACTTCATCTTTATATGTTTTGTCCAACTGATCATCCCTTTTCGGGTTTTCGATGTAAGTTGAAGGTTCATAATTATCATCTACATAGTCATACGTATTAATAAAACCATCAGATTCAGTGGATGTCTCTTGCACCTCAGTTGTAGTTCTTTCAGACTCCTTTATGTTCAGTCCAACATCGCTGTCATAATCTATGTAATTTGATGTTGTTGTTTCTTTATAGTTTATTGTTTGTTTTGTCGAGGAATTTCTGGTATCTTCATCCGATGGTTCAGAGTAATCTTGTGTAGTTACTTTAGTAGTCGAGTCTTCTGATATCGAGACTTTGGTCGCCACTTCATCGTGTTGGGCAAAACTTTCATCAAGCCTTCGCAACAAGGGTTTTTGTGAAGTAGTGAAAGGAATAGTGTCAGTTATATATCTATTATTTTCATCCAGATTAGGATCGTTGAAATTTCTGAAATCGTCAGAAATTCCTGAATCGCCTTGATCAAGATGAAAGTCCCTGTTTCTTGGACCAGTTTCGTGATTATTCTTTGCCCTTGCTTGTGGTTCGTGATATTCTTCATAATCTGAGGGTGAAGGATTCTGAACTTTCTTTTTGTTTTCGTCATATTGATTTTCGTAGATGTTGATGTTCTCGCGCGGTAGTGGACTGCTTGTTGTAATATATGGAAAAGTAAATCTGTGGCGTCCTCTGTAAGGTTTACCTCTGATAGTACTTTTTATATTCGACGGCGTTTCAAATTTTTGATCTGGAGGATTTGGGGTGTTATGGTAGTTGTTGTTATAGGTTGCAGTCTGGTCTACATGTGTTTTACTTGGTGAAGGATCACTTTTCACACCGAATAAGAGTTTTTTGTTATTGATGTTCATGTTGTTGGATGGTCCTCTTGTTGCTTGTTGAAGAAGGGAATCACTAAAAATGTTTTTCTTGGTCGGATGAACGGGTACGTTGATATCTGTGGGATCATCTTCGGCTTCTTGTGCTTCACTCCCTTCTAAAATCTGTGAAGAATCATCTTCGTAGTCATCAGTTACATAGGGCCTCTGAGAAAATTGTTCGTTTATTGTGGATATCAATTCAGGACTCACAGGTATATTTATTGGCGGTTTGGTTGACTTTTCGTGCGTTTTATACCAGTCAAAAAGGAATTTCAAGACTTCGACAGCTTCCTCCTCACTCTTGATAATTTCAGATGGATCGATGCTTTGTGGCACTCTCTTGAACCTCTTCGATTCGCTGCTGTTAGTTTTCTCAGCATTCAAATCAGACTGTCCAGGACCTACCTCGTTTCCCGACGTTTCTCGTTTAGTCCTCTTTCCGTCTTCGCGTAGTTTTGGCACATCGTGGTAAAAAGGATCTAGGACCACATCTTCCTCTTTGTACTCATCGTAGGAAGCTGGGGGTTGGGCTAGGATCTGGGCGGCGCCTATTGTACCTAAGGAATAGTTCAATGTTCTTCCACTAGCATCACTCACACTAGCACTTGCACTTATGATTATTCTTGGTGGTAGTTCGTGCTCGTCTGTGTATCTCTTGTTTTCTATATGTCTGCTGAGGGAGAATGGTGAAGGGGAACTGAAAACAATTGGGGATAGGGTTGGCAACACTGGCACTGGTAACTGGTCGCCTCGGGGCTTCTCAGTCCTGGTAAAATACTGGTGAGACGGCGATTTGATGGGCTGCAAGAAGAAGCTTCTGGATGTAGACGATGGGTGGTTAACCTCGAAGTTTTTCCTGGTCACCGGTAGGTACTCGTTCCTCTGGGTACTAGACCTGTAAGGGTTGTTATGGAAAGGGTTGTTCGATGGAGCCTGTGGTCTGAAATTCGCGTAGTTGTGATGGTATTGGTAGTTGCTACCACGTGACGGATTATAATCCCTAGGCCTCGTATCGTGGTAGTTAAAGTTATATTTGAAGGTATTTTGGGTAGGTTGCGAATGCTGCAAATTTTGGTTATACTTATTCTTCGCACTTTCTGTCGTTGAGGATGAATAATCATGGTCATCCTCTTCAGAACGATCGTCATCGTCACTTTTGAAGACCGAACTAGGCGTTGACGACGTTTTCTTAATGCTATTGTCACTGTAAGGGTTGTGTTGAGGAAATTCGAAGGGTTTCGTCCTTTGATTAGAGGGAGCACTAGGGTTCAAGTTGATGTTGATCTCTTCGGGGCTGAAGCTGGGCGTCTGCTCCAAGAAGTGATGGGAAGATGGCCCTTTGTGGTACGGTGAAGGCGTAACAGGTCTTGAGGAACTGGTGAAGTATTGGGTTCTAGCGGTTGTTGTTGTGGTGGTTGGGCGTGGCGTGGTTGTGGTCGTTGTTGTGGTGGTTGTTGTGGACGACACTGGTTTCTCGATCAGTGGCGCCTCCGTCTCGGCGTTTTCTGAAGAAGAAAAGGAAAAAAACTTATTAAATATTGTCTTCAGGTGTACCAAATTGATTTTCGAAAATCTGATTACTTGTCTAGCTATTATTCAAATTTAGCTTAAGTTTTTCTTGTATTTTGTTGAAAAAATGAGTTGAGGAATATGGTATGATATTTTCATGAGTTTCTATGGTTGTTCTCGAAATTTTATGTCTGACATTACGATCAAAGGCTATGGTAGGAGAATTCCTTTTCCAAATCTTCTTTCCCGATCAAAATCCTAGTGAATTTCCTTTCAAATCCAATTCTTCTGAAGAGACCATTACTTTCTTAATATGATATCGTTGAATTTTCTCAGGATCCTGAGACAAAAGATCGAAACTTCTAGACTGTTATACCTACCTTCTAATATAGGTGGCGCTGTGTTTCCGTAGAGCTCCAAATTGAGGCTGTAGAACTTCTCGGATTTCGAACAATCGACCTCATCGATTCTTTCGCAAACCCGAGTTTCCTGCAGAAAAAAAATGAAATCAACCGATGCCTCATCCAAAGATATTTCTAACTGAAGCTGCTGATGCTAAAAATCGACTTACTTGATCGAATACTGTTCCATTCAGGCACAAAAATCGTATGTCCATAGGTTCGTCGAGTTGGCCTATGGTGCAGACGTGGAACATTTGACAGTTGGTTTCTAAATCCGCATAGTAACCTCCTATCACCTTACCCACGCAAGAAAAATTTGTGTCTGGTAGGTTGTCAAAGTCCAAAAACTGAAACGAAAGAGAATCCGTTTGAAAGGGCATCTTTATATTTAGCTATAAAATGTTTATGTCCAAGTGAGAGTAATTCTCGGATGGGATACAGAATGTAATTTCCAAAATTCATTAGTGAAACAAGCAAATCAATCCAGCATGTTCCTTCGAACAACTTCACTAGATATAAATGTTGTCAACAATACCCATGAAAATGCACTGTAACTGATCAATTATTCTACAACTTTTACTTTTTTGCGTTCGACTTGCGGTTAACGATTCGAATTCATAGTAGTTTTTGATACGTATTTGAGATGAAAGCGCAGTTTTTAATGAAATTAGATATGCGGTCGGATGAAGAATTTCCAAATGTAAGACCTGATGGTAAACCGCCATTTCCTTCCACTTGTGTAAATTATAAAAGAACCTTCCAAAGAATTTTTCGCTTCTTTGATATTTCAGTCTCAGTTGATCATTTGAGTCCTGTGTGCTTTCTCTGACACAAATACAGATTGCAATACGTGTTGTTCTCCAGGTGGTTATATATGCATATATGATTCTGTAGAGATAACAATCAGCTTCTGGATGCATAGTTGCATCATGATGTAACACAATATTGCTTTAAATATCACCAGGTAATGATTTGTCAAAGTGAAATGTGTATAACACAACTTACAGTGAAAGAACAGCTTGTTACCCAATATTTTGAAGGAATTGAAAGTGATGGTCAAGCTGCTCTTGCTTAGTTTTTATAATCTATGTTCCCCTCATTACTTGAAAAATCCAAACGACCTCTATTCAGTTGAAATATTGCCGAGTTCGAGATGAAGAATTTGTATGCAGTCACTGATGACTTGTTCTCAGAGCATCATCAAAAATCACAATAGTCTTTCTTATGTAAGTCCCATGGGAAATCGACCAAAATATTGTTTTGATGATTGTGATGCTCGAATTATAGAAAGTAATAACGCTGTATTAGTGAAGTAACTAAAATCTGAAATGGCCAATTAGCTTTTATACGTGAACACTTCTCCATAAATGCCACCAGTTATTTCACTTTCATCGGTTTAAGACGGAATTAATGAAACGATGAATTGTGAGAATTACAGAATGAATTGAGTACTTCTGGTTTGTTCCACAAGTGAAAATAGGATGTTTAAAATGTTCTAAATTGACATGTTTCGTCTGAATTTTGAAAGAAAGTCAAGGTTCTTATCAATCTATTGAAATACACAATTTTACTTACCCCAGGTTCAAGTGATACCACAAATAAACCAGTCGAGAAAATGTAGAGCCATAGTAGACCTGAAAAAAAAATCATTCAGTATTCTCAGAAAATGGCACAACAAAAACGAAGAAAATCAAACGCTCAGATGTTTCATAACATTGAAACACCAGCAATAATTCGATTCATGTGTCATTTTTCGATTAAATGCTCAATCCTTTTCGAACAATAGGTTGTTTTATCTGTCAACGACTACAGGATATATTTCGACAAACCAATCCGTGAGAAGATTCGGTTTCAACAAGATATTGAGTAAGTTTTGAGTATTAATAGATAGGAATCGATGGTGATTGATGAAGAAAGCTCAATGGTTGGGTAGCTTCTTCTATTGTTCATCTCATCAGGATATTTTCATTCAAAAGTTTCTGTAATATCAATTTTAATGGTATCGATGTAAAAATTGTTTTTAGTAAGGAATGAATTTCAGAAGAAACGATAAAGTAGTTGCTACAGTCTATTTTTTTTCTAATTGCTAGGGGATTCAATGGAAATTATGAGATAACTGACTGATTTTTGGAGCTTCCCAACATTCACAAATGAAATGATCATTTTCTAATGAAATTCCTCCAATGTTTTATAGAGTTAACCTTATTTCAACCCGATTCTAACCGGTAAATTAACACAAAGTAGATCAGAAGGAGTTACTTTCCATTTCAATACATAATACTGATTTTCATAATTCGCTAAGGAGGCAGGATAATCACTATTCATTATCGCATTCTTGAACAGATTAATCTGAGTTGTATAATAAGGATTTGTGAGTTAGTATGTTAAAACAACAGGCCGTGAAGAGTATGGAAATTACTTCAGTTTATGAGGCTTAAATTTTATCCATGAAGTGTCCAAGATTCGATTCAAAAGATGAGAAATGTTCATTATTTATTATAATTGTCTTCCTGGCCAATATTTGTGACGTATAAAGTACGTTTAACAAAATTCGTTGTCAGGTGTGCCATGGAATTTTAAAGGCGAAATTCTATTTGTGTGTAAACATGATTTTCATCTTCAGCTGTACCATTTCACATGTGAACTTTTAAGATAGCATTCTGGATTATTGTTGACACTGATATGCTCTGTAGATGAATTAAATTTTGCTTAATGTTTCAATAGTTATTTTTAATAAGATAGAGTCAGAGCACACACAACTGCAGAAACCTTAGCCTAAAACCTGGACATGGAATTCCCTCAACATCATTTTATGTGATTTTTTCTTCAAGAATTCCTTTTGATGAATACCCATTTCTTATTTGGGCCTACTGAACACTAGAATCATCGAAAAAATTCAAGATTACGATGATTCTCTTATTTAATTCAACGTTTCTTCCTGTTGGAACTTTTTTGCAGCAGTCTGAAAATGGAACAACTTTTTGCGAAGATCCCATTTTTTTATTCGACCTTTATTAATTCCTGGTTCGACCTTGAATGGACACAAAAAAAGACAGTTTGAACGTCTTAATCCCAGCCTCATTTCTCAATCGTGCCAGACGGTGTCGAAAAAAATTTCCCAACAATAATTCACCGACGAAATAAGTTCACGCTTGGATCATCTCTGAAGATAGAGTATCTTCGATCGTCAGATAAAACGAAATCCCTTTGAGATCGAAATTAGGTTTAATTTCCTGCCTCTGACCTTTGAAACGCTCTGACTTGCGAAACGCCGTCATTGGACTTGCTGCATTCCTGCATCGGGGAACAAATGCACGAAGAAATGAAGTGAATTGTTGCAATATTTCTCTGTGAATCATCTTCGAGAGGAGCATAAAGATTTTTTTTCTATTTCTATTTCTGAATAGTATCCTTGTTGATGAATTTGCAGAACTTTTTATGATATCTCAAAAGCGTTGCATCCTTCTTGAACTCCACCTGTTTCTTTTTGCAACAAGAAGGTTTCAAATGTTCAAAAAAACTGCTTAACCAATGACCAAAATAATCGTAAACAGACGGCAAAAAACTGCTTGTCTGAATATAATAGGACATTGGTTCCTAAAAATGGTTTTTTCACGAATGTCAATAAATAGTCGTGTATCTACCGATTAGTTTCGTCCTTGATGCATATAAATCAAAAATCATAAATTTTCTTCGCTTCAATTTCCGTATTCGATTCTTTTACGACTATCTTGTTCGTCAACCAAACGAGGAAAGCGATAGATACCAGTTACCTCACTACATTCTTCGGTAGTCTAACAATCTTAATCCATTACGTCAGATTCAAGAGCGTTTAACCTTTGCTTTTCTAAAAATTGGTAAAACTGTAATAAAGTTATCGATTTTGAGCCATCGTTTCACTTTCAAACTGGCAGCTGAATTAAAATCACTCCTTGCAATGAAGAATAAGGTAGTTCGTCATTGTTGAAGCGTGAAAAGAGGGCAGACTTCTGAGAGGAAAACATTATGGTTAATAATACAGCTCGTTAGTTTTGTAATTTACACAATAGTGGATAGATATATAAGAGTTGTTACCCAACAGGTTGACTAGCAATTCATGAAACAAGAGAGGATATTTGTCCATTTTCAGAACAATATTTTGAAGGATGAGGCTTCAAAAAATCATATGATAGATGCCACTTTCGCTTATCAGAGCTCTTTAAGATTTCTAGAATTCAGCCAAGAAGGAAGCCGCCTCAAAATGATCATTCATGTCACGTCTTCACTCTGTCGTAAATAAAAGACGTTTCTCGTATAGTATAGGACAGTTTGACCAGTTTGACGCAGTGGAAGCGCGCTGACTACTTCGTGGGAGGTTCGTCGCTTGATCTGGCGTTGGAGTCTCCCGCACTTTTTTGAATTATCAGCGATCATTGCTGTTGGAAATGGTCTGTGTAACCATTTACCCTATCTCCCTATCTGGAGTACTATTCTCCATTGAGTCATCAACTGTTTGGACTTCTGGAATCTACAGGAAACCTTCATGTTCTAGCACAGTTACAGAACATCCTGATTCTCAGACAGATGGCCAAATATGTCATTCGAGTTCGAGTAGTTTTTTATCCGGGAAAATAATCGTAGATCTGAGTGTGATACATGTTCTGAAAGAGCAACTCTTCTGGTAATGAATCTGAGAATTTCATCCATTTTGGCAGAATCGTTCGGTCTTGAGAAAGTTTTAACTGAACACAACTTTTCGGGAATTTTTCGAAGGTCATCTTTCGAGTGGATTATTTTCCAGCAAAAATAACTTAGGTCTAAACATGATAGATATTCTAAAAGAGCAACTCTTGTAGTAATAAATCTGAGAATTTCATACGTTTCGGCACAATCGTTCGGTCTTGACGAATTCTCAAGTGAAATTCGCAATTTCTGAAAAATTCCATTTCCGAGATGAAAATCTAAACGATGGGAGATAGGCTTCCGAAATTGCTCGCAATAGATTCGGCGTATTCGAAAACTTATATTTTCATACCAAAATTTCAAATATTTGGCCTAGTCTAGGAGAAAATAATTTTTTTTGTTTTTCCACTTTTCATTTTCGAGTTGACTTCGAAGAGCTCTCTGGAGTGCAATTCTCTATAGAATCATCAACTGTTTGGTTTTCTAGAATTTTCAAAAGAGATTCTATGCACTCCATATATTGAGACAGTAATAGAACATCCTGATTTTCAGGCAGAGTAGGAAATAGGCCATTTTAGGGGGGTCTAACCCCTTGCTCATTTTTGACCCAAAAAATCGAGATTTTCGAAATCGAGTTTTTGTGCTTGGGTGAAAGTCTAGGCCACGCTGATTATATAACCGGAAATCCCAATTGGATCAGACGACTATAACAGGAGATATCGCAGATTGAAAATTGCAATTTTTGAAAAATTCCATTTCCAAGATGAAAATCTGAACGAAGGGAGACAGGCTCTCGAAATTGCTGGCAATAGATTCAGCGTATTCAAAAACCTATATTTTCATACCAAAATTTCAAATATTCGGCCCAGTCTAGGAGAAAATAATTTTTTTTGTTTTTCCACTTTTCATCTTCGAGTTGACTTCGAAGAGCTCTCTGGAGTGCAATTCTCTATAGAATCATCAACTGTTTGGTTTTCTAGAATCTTCAAAAGAGATTCTTTGCACTCTATATACTGAGACAGTAATAGAACATCCTGATTTTCAGGCAGAGTAGGAAATAGGCCATTTTAGGGGGTCTAACCCCTTGCTCATTTTTGACCCAAAAAATCGAGATTTTCGAAATCGAGTTTTTGTGCTAGAGTGGAAGCCTAGGCAATGCTGATTATATAACCGGAAATCCCAATTGGATCAGACGAATATAACAGGAGATATCGCAGATTGAAAATTGCACTTTTTGAAAAATGCCATTTCCAAGAAGAAAATCTAAAAGAAGGGAGATAGGCTTTTGAAATTGCTCGCAATAGATTCAGCGTGTTCGAAAACCCATATTTTCATACCAAAATTATATTGGTCAAGGTACCTTTCCATGTGAGCTGTAATAAAACAGCTTGTATAAATGTTGGAGAAAAGATATTCATGACCGATTACCATACGTACAGTCCGTTTACGGTTATCACTGTAAAATTTTGTTCTTCATTATGATTTTTATGACAGGATTATTACCTTTTATTGCAGATATAATCTTTATCTTATGTCAACGCACCTAAAAAGTTTAAGAGTTGTCGTGGTTCATTTGGACAAAGATTTCCAGATAGGCCATTGTATGATAATGTAACGGCTACAATGTAGAATACCGTAAATTTTAAACGGTCCAATCTGCAGTCTGGAGAAATGTGATTGTTAAGTACAATGAGTAGATGGTAATTGTGCCAGTTTCATTTTTTATCGTCCTGCTTGAATAAATAACGATGAGAATTTGAATTTAGCAGAAGCTACCGAAATTCACTCCAAAGCTCTGCTTGGAAATCGAAACGTTGATTAGATTTCGATATTTTTAACCAGTTTTGGATGGAACCTGATGGAGTTAAAATAAGGTAAAACGTAAAATGATGGAACACAATTTTCCTGGGGTTTTTAATGTCAAAATGGTATGGTTGAAGGACCATAAAGAAGTGATGTAGTTGAGATCATTATGAATGAATTTCTGCATCAAACAACATCCCATTTTGCGATATTAGCTGTCGACAACAAACATAAACAGCCTCTGCTAAATCGGTTCAGCTATACGTGAACTGAATCTATGTTTCTGGTTCAAGTGAAAGTGACGAAGCCTGAAAAATTCCTCAAATCCACTTCTTGGTGTCTGATCGGTCTGCTCTGTTACGTAAGCATTATTTTTATATCATCTCATCGATTTATCGACGATCGTTTCACATAATTCCTCAACTCAGTGTTCGTTTAGAACGAACGACTTGGCAAATTTGAATAAACGGATCGAGCAGGATGGGGTTTCACCTTTAGGCGTATCGTGTGTCGAAATTTGAATCTCTAAGAAGACCGACGTTGGCCAAAAACTTATTTTCAACTTGAACGAACCTGTATTTTTGGAAAAAAATGTTTTTTTTATAGTCAAGCAGTGGGGGTTGAGTTTAGTATCTGGATGGGTGACCGCTCTGTCTATGAATCTAAACAAGCCTGCAGAAACCCTTTGATTCGCGTCAGTATTTTTCGATAACTTATGGGTGAAAAACTTAAAGAAGTATAATTATGTAGGTATTTGTTTTTTTTTCGGCGTTAAATGGGCTGCAATTTTCGCAGGATATGAAAGTTAAGGTCATATCAATTTGTAACTGTTTGTTAGCAAATTTTTGTATCGAAAATATAGATACCGACATTTCGCCAACAATTATAAGATAATATTTTAATTGGAAATTTCCTTACAACACTGCCACAATTAACAATCAGGTGTGAAATACATTCGGACTTAAAGGTGACAGATTTTAGTTTTCCTAGTTCCGCTTATGAAACATTCTATTATGACATTACAATGAATAGAATATTAATTACTTTGAGTTCAATTACCAATCCAATTATTGCATTAGTCGTTAAAGACACAGAGTAGAAAGATTTTAATTTGGAAAGAAGTTTCTGTTTCTATTTTCTTGATTGTATATAATTATTCTGTGGCAGTGTCATGAGATAGCCAATGAATGGGCAGCCAAATGCATAATATAAAATATTTTATGGTCAATAATATTCAAGAATACGCCCTTAAAACTGAATAGCCATATTTTGTTTTGGGTTGTGTAAATGTATTGGCCTAATGGTTGTGTAGAATTCCTCCATTGTTTTATCGAGGGACCAAATTGGTCTAACCACCCTAATGACTACTTCAGATAAAGATCTCACATCGATTCGAACCGATAATTTTTGCTGGAATTGTGGCTAAGTAATAGGCGCTTTATTGTGGTAAGTTTACAATCACCGCTTAGAGCTATTCCGTTATACATTCAGGCTATGTTGAAATTAGAACTACATAAATAAATATAATTCAGCATTTAATGAAATGAGCGTATGCAGAGTCTCGAGGAGAACGTCATATTTCACCAGATGAAGCGAAAAATGAGCAAATTGAAATAAAACCGAGACGAGTATGACAATATGAAAGGAAATATTCGATCGACTTTCAATTTTGTGGATGTAGGAGTTATACAGGTTATGCAATGTTCGATTTTGTTGTTACATACTCGAGTTACAGCTTGAAATTTCAACGATTTGTTCTAGAACGCTGAGTATACTCTAAACTGAAATAAATATTCATAAAATATGATCCAAACATGATTAATTTTTATTGACATTCAACTTCATCCTCAAAAAAATTGGTATTTGGTATGCTACGAACAAATTCGAGAAAATAAACATGGCCTTCCATTTTTCAATAATGTTTCTCTCATAGCAAATTCACATTTCTAACCCATAATAACATTGCAATAAATTTTAGAATTATGCAATATAAAAGTGTGATCCCCCGGAGGCAACTTTGGAAAAACCGACCATTTCTCGAATTCATTACGACAATACTCCTCTGCATCACCAACAAATCTTGGGGGCATTCACATGAACAGTTTAATCTGCCATCATTATCCTCAATCATATCTTCTTTCGTTACAAAACACCTGAACATTTCTGGAAACGATTCGACAAGATAAGATTCAAAGGTCGTGATCTTAAGATGCGAACCTTCAATTGTATTTTAATTTGTCGTTATATAAATAATAATCTCGATAAAAGTGCGATGTTTAGTGTGTGAATCGAGTCGAGAGATAATTCAGTATGGTTTCTTTTCGGGAAAGTCATCAATCAAGCAAATATCATGATGTACGTTAACGTGCTGTTATGTCAATTTTGGTATTTAAGAAAATTAACCGCTAGCTTGTTCGTTTGATGATATGAAATCATTGTATAATATTGAATATTAGTTTTTAATCATTTCAATTCATTCGTTGGGAAAAGTTTGCTTTTATGGTTCAATCATGTTTATTTTACTGAAATTCACAGATTTAATTTCGAATTTTTATAGTAATAACATTAACAATTACACTCTAGTCCAAAACTGGCGTCCAGTTGGCTAAGATCATCGGGGTGAACCAATATATTCCTGATAGGTGGTTTCCCATCACCTCTATACGTTTGTCGAGTATGTTCGTACAAATTCTATCGATATTCTTAGATCACCTGACCTTCTCTATATGATACTGCCAATCGACTCGTCCACGATGAAGTGGATACATTGTCTTGGGAAATAATCAGCTTGTAATTGCGCTGAAAAACACTCCGTCGATGTCACGGTCAAAACTGAGCCAATTGTTCGAAAGGGTTGTGCAAATTGTTGAGGGAAAGTTCGCTTGTTAGCTGAATCTTAATGTGTCACTCGAGATCTAGTTTCATATTCGACCTTGACGCGTTCGACGTGGTGTTGAAATGGGATAATTGGGTTTAATTCGATGAAAAAGAGATAAAACCCATATCAATATGTATTTATGGAGAGAAAAAACTGGAAGATTACACAAAATCAATTTTTGCTAACGTTTTCGAAATGATCCCCACATGAATAGTAAAAGAATAGATACTGTAACATCTTGTAGAATAACCATAGGGTATTACCTACCAAGAGAAATGCAGAAAACCGTGTATAAATACATAGTTATTTTCTAGGAAGGAATATTTCATCATAAAATGTGGTGACCATTTCATTCTGTGAAAGTTTGAGGTTAAACGTCATCATGTTCTTTCTGACCTCTGCCTTCCTCTGTAGCTGAATCAACTATTTGCCAAAACTATATTCTGCTGCCCTTCAATGGGACAACCTAAGATATAAAGCAGATAGTTCCACAACTCCACAAAATTTCATTTCCAAAAACCATTCAGTGCATTCTCTCAAGTTTCAGTTGATCTAGATACCTACAGATCTTGCTCTCTCTAATTATGCAGTCTCATCAGTATATCATTGGTTTAGTGGAAGACAAAGAACAGTTCACCCTTATTTGCATTAATTAATATCTATTCAAGAAGGATCACGATTAGAATGAGTTTTGCTCCATTCTTTTCTTCGGCTCATGAGAATTTTCGAACGAAATGAAAGCTAGATCTGAACCGAACTAATGATATCTTCAAAACGACTGTTTCCCCTTGAAAAACATACAAAAAACCAATAACATCGTCCCACCTTGGCCTCCAACTTCACACCGGATTAATATCGTCGTGAATATAATAGAAATTATTTTTCATAACTAATATATCCATTGTTGTTGCTAATTAAAATTTACAGTAGACACCACATGGGCGTGGCATGTGGGTGAAGTTCAAAACGCCTTTGGGCAAACAGATGGAGACTGTACTGACCCCTATTTCTGCCCATATACCACCTCGTATTGATAATACATCATAATAAGCGCCTATTTGAATTGTCTCTAGGTCAGCGTTTGGATAACACCACAGTACTGGTCACGTTTCTGAACCCGTATTCAGTATCTGAGCTGATGGCTGGCAATTATTGCCATTTGAAAATTGTGGGTGTAGTAAGAATTAATTAAAGTGATTTCGATCATTATTGCACGATTCGATAGATAAAAGGTCGATTGATAAAAAGTGTTCTGAAAGATCTAGTTTACTTTCGAAGGGTTCATTCGATATATTGACCACTTGACATTGGCTTTAGATCGGCAAGTAATAAAGAGACTAATAAATCCAATTGAAAGGATAAAGGATTTTCTAAAGCTCCTTCAAAATTTTCTCTATAGAATATCATAGATTTTTACGCTCAATAAATATTTAACTCAGTAGTGAAGGAATAATAATAGAAGGTATAATTCTTTATTCAAAATAAATCAATATCATCATCATCAATATATTGATGAGAACCTATCTGAAAAATCTTCAACGGCATCCCTAGTAAATATGTAAGAGTGTTTTAATGTGATATTCTCATCGTAAAACTATTTAAAATTTTATTGAATTGGTTGAAAACAAACATTTATGTATTTATAACTGAAATTATAAATGATTTATCAGTTCAGAGCTTTATTTTTTCTAAGGTAAGGTAGTGCAATAAACATTTATGATTGAATTTATCTTCGACTATAAATATTGGAATTCAGCTAAGAATTGGATATGAATTTGACATCGATAAAATCTTCGAAATGCTGAACAGATTAATAGGAAAAATCAGGAAGCTGACATTTAATGGGGAGACGTCTACTAATTTATTCCCCTAATAAAATATGATGAGAGAAGTAAAGATCATGAACATTCATCATGATTAACACATAAATCTTGGAATGTGAGTTATCTGCTATGAATGGTTCATGTTTTATTATTATAATCAAGAATTTCATGAATTTCTGCTCCAGCTCTCCTTGGACAACATTGCATATTTATTAATGTGTTCAGAAAATCGAAAAAATGTAATATATAGTGCCTTGTTGAGATACGAAAGCACGTTATCCAAAGATGGTCTCAATAAATTGGTAGTTCAGTTACCAGGAAATGAAAGGATTCTGGCTCATCTGAGAAATAATAGAGCAACCTCTCACTTTCATTGAATTTTATCAATTCAAGAGGGAATAATACCTTTTTCTATTCTAACGATCAAGATCGTTGAAAATTTGACAGATAAGCAACACAAAAAATCTATCACTTTCATATTTGAACGTTCAAGAGAAATCGGTTGCTGAAATCACTTTTTGTTATCCTTGTATTTTTCACAAGAGTGAATTCCGTGATTCTTCATTAGTCATAGATATCATTATAACTTGGGCTGAAGCTGTGTATGACGTTCAAACGCTCATTCTAATTGAAACCGAGCGGAAAAATTGAAAAATGGCGTAAGAAAGGTTATCGAATTCTGAACGTGAAGACAGCTATAAGGATACGCAAAACCATTAGAATTCCGTAAATGCGATAAGTTTTAAAGATATTACCTATTTATAATTTGCTCACCTTGTATTATAAATTTGTTCATCCTACATAGACAGGGCATATCTCAGGACGCTGAAACAAAATTCAAATGAAAAAGTGTCTAAAAATTCATGGAAATAAATCATTATCAGTCATTCTATTCACTGTCTTCAAATTTCATAGGATTCATCTATAACTGGCCTAGTTCCTTGCTTCAGGAAGAGAAATATCTGCGTAGTAAAGATGAGAATCTGGATTTTAATTAGATATATTCTCTTGAGTGGCTATTATGATATTACGCTACCTTTCACAAAGATACAAAAGAATTGATTATGATGGACAAAAATCTTTCTTTCTTTCGAATCAGTAAGGAAGTAGGTATATTATTTGCCATAAGGAACTATATATTTTTAATTTAGTTGGGGATATCTCATCATTCAATTCTTATGGTTTTGATTTAGTAGAATTTTCTCCCATGAAATAATTACACATACATTTGTCTTTTGTGAAATAGGAATTCCATCATCATTTCTGTCCATTTTAATGAATGCTGTTAGAAGGTCTCGGATGATTGACCTTTTTATGTCACCAAGGAATAAATCTCTTACTTTCTTCAGTGGATGACTCGAACAAAAGGTCGAGATAATGAATAGTATCGTACAAGATCACATCCGGATCGATTATTTGGATTTCCTCAACAATCCAAGGCTATTAATAAAAAGCCCACACTGAAATTTCACACTGAATCACGCTAAAAGATCCGTAGGATCGAATCTCTCCCAAAGGTAAAATCCATTCACAATAAGCTGAGGATAAATAATTCATAAGCAGAACGTAATGATAATTTTCCTCCTGCGCTTGTAAGTTGTTTCGAAATTTTCTTACATTCATTGCAGCTATAAGCGACAAAAAACTATCTGTAATTTCTACGCAGTACCAATTTTATTGTAGGCGATTTTGTAAGAGTTTTGCGAACAAACTGCGTTTGTTTCCGACGGATATGTTATTGTTGTTTTGATTCTATTTTCTTTCGACACCCAGATACAAAAGTGTTTGTGTCTACGAATGATGAATGAGAATGAATTTTATGTTATATTTTATAGTGGTACCAAAAACATCGCTAAAATAGTACCAAGAGGAGATTTCGCATATCATAAGAACTTGACTCGAGAATCTGTGACCAAAATGTCTTCAGAAAACTTCAGAAACAACACACATTTTGCTGTTGCATGAATTTCAACATCAGTTTCATTCAAATAAGTTTGTCATGATAGCTTTCTTTTGATAGATAGAACGTACTAAAAACAAGGCTGTAGCTAATTCATATAATTTCATCTACACGAATTTTAATGGTGATCTTGATGGATGAATTAATACGAAATAGTAGATCAGAGCTTAGGCTATTTACACCAGGAGTATATCGAACCAATTACACCATTGTAACCTACATTTTTCAATTAACAATATAAGGACAATTCCACAAATCGAGTGAGCTAATACAAACGCTATAATAGACACCATAAGTGAGTTCTCTAAAAGACCCATCAACATTTATGGTTCGAACTACTACCAAATTGAATTTGGTACATGAGACAGCAATATTGAGTCTACTCAAAAATAATTCAATATCCTCGATGGTGGATTGAACATTCTTTACTGGGATTACGAAATCAGCACCCACAACATATGAAGGTGGTGATTATTAAGTCGATTCAGTTGTAGTCCATAATTTCCAACAATTAGGGTCATTATTTTGGCTTCTACATATGATAGTATCGACTATTACACAATAGCGTTAATATTTAAATCGTGCGTTCATATGTTATTGATAAATTGGGGCATAATTTGTCTACGTCTTGTTTCGTTATGAAACGGGGAGATAATAGAAAGGTAGTTGCTGATTTGTAATTCATGGATTGAATAATATTCAATGCCCTACAGAGGGAGGAAATAACTACTGAATCAACTACCCATTCGTCATTCGCAAAAGGCACTTATTATACCAAACAATGAATCTTCACACGAGATATCTTTATTAAAGGATTCTTTTATGATGTTTAAGACTGAAATGACGTTGAATGAAAGTCACAGCGTTGATCCAGAATACAGAATGCTCCGAAGGAAATCCAAAAAATAGCCTGTGTACATTTTATTAAAAAATTCCATATTTCATTGGTCGGCTTTCTTCCGATATTGCATAGTCCGATCATCGATTGAATGGATTCTCTGTCTACTTTCACTTCTTGCAAGCGTTTTATTTAGTGAGCAGGAAATATTCTTGCGTTCCTGTATGCGGCATATGGTTGGGCAAACAGACTCTTTATGAATAAGCCGATGGTGAGCTGCTAAGGAGACACGCAGGAGGTGGAGATTGATCCTACAGATCCACCATCGATATTTTGAATATCTTGAATAGGAATTTCACAGGTCGGGACAGTTACACCTTAATAACCCAGCTAGGTACTGGTGATCATTGCAGATCTCACACCTTTATATTTGCAATCGAAAGATGCAGAATTTTTCCATTTTGATTTGTAGTTTTTCTTTAGTTGTTGATCGATTTCTATGCAGCTGAGCAAAAGCGAAGAAATTCTTCATTAGCCAACATTCTGCATGCTAGAAAAATCCTAAGATATCAATCGACATCATTCTCACCAGCCACAATTCATAACTCAAGGAAAGACCTGTCGCTCAAAGCAGTATCTTGAGAATTATACCGTAATTTTTCTAGCACGTGCTCCTAACTACTGAACTTCTGTTCAAGTATCACATGAAGGTGAATCTAGACATCTAACACCACCGCATTGTTTGTTTTCAATTCTTCAACGCGACATGTTATGCTCTAATAAATCCCGTATTCAATTCACATTAAAATTGAGTGGCTAGATTCTTTCTCGAAGGACGATGCTGCTTAAGATGCGATGGAACAGCTGTTTGAAAGGGGAGCTGCATTTATCGGAAGCATCAGAACTCCGGAATGCTGCGTACCAGCGTACCTACATATAAGTACACTGCTCGTTCGGTTTCTCTTCAGGAAATCCCTTTATTCACAATCCATGTGCATCAATAACTGATTGGCATCTTCTCTGCTTTATCACTGCCTGATTTTTTACCAAAGTTACCTACTTAACCTTCTAGTGAAGATGGGTTTTTCCTCACATCTCTGATTTCAGCCTCTACTCCTATGATGTTATGTTTTTATTATACACCACACAAAAAACACACTGGCAAAATAGGCTTTTGAGTAGCCTTTCTAACCTGGTACTACCTGTTTGGTCAGTGTCATCTGTCGTCCTCTAAAATCCACCAATCGTATTTCCCTTCAAAACCCCAAAGTTACAGCTCAACGAAATATCAAGGTCCTATCCATACCTCCTCCTATTTATACTCAGCCCTGATTCGAGAATTCTCCTGCTGGGAGCGGTCATTCAGGATAGACTCAAACTGTCTTAGATCACCGCAAGGAGTGCTTATTCTTCTATCTAGAGATATGCAAGGACAACGGAAGACAACATATGCCGAACCTAGAGTGTCATCAGACTGGAATTTGATCGACTACAACACCATTCTAATTATCAATTTCGTTGCCATTGTCGGACTGATTGACATTTGAAAAACACGTAGGTATTCGTCTGAGAATGATTCGCAGGTAAATAATGTTGGTGCACGTTTTCAACGAAGAAAGTCGAACATGGGAAAGTTTAGATGTGAGCCACTGATTCACACTTAGTTGAGACGAATTTTCATATAGGAAAATTGAATTTACTGCCATTGGAACAAATGGGACCCCAGTTGCACGTCCCATTTGTGTCTCCCAAAGTTGTAGGTTTGGATTTTGCTCATGAGGATCTGATCATACAAGGCAATATTTAATTATCTCAATTAGTTTGAGAGCCAAGTCTCACAGTCTAAACGAGATAATGACCGCTCGCAGTTTGAAGATTTTTAATTGTTACGTTTTAGAAATCGTGCACTCGAACATTCAAAGTATTTTCCTGCTCTGTGATGCAATTCTAAGGCGTCTTTATAGGAAGTGTTCTTATTGCCTGGTGACTGTTCAGATTGATGAAGTGTAGCAGTAAAGGGGGCCATGATACATGATGGGTCTTGGATTTCCGATATCTTCGATGATTTCAAGATCATTTCCTCATTGAAGAAGAAATGTGAACTTTCTAGTGATAAATCTCGACATTTCATCCATCTCGGTATAACCGTTCGATCTTGAGGAAGTTTTAACTGAACCCAACATTTTGAGAATTTTTCGAAGGTCATGTTTAGAGTAATTTATCTTCCAGGAAAAGTATCGTAGATCTAAACAAGATATATATTCTGAAAAAGCAACCTTTCTAGTGATAGATCTCGACATTTCATCTATCTCGGTATAACCGTTCGATCTTGAGGAAGTTTTAACTGAACCCAACATTTTGGGAATTTTTCGAAGGTCATGTTTAGAGTAATTTATCTTCCAGGAAAAGTATCGTAGATCTAAACGTGATATATATTCTGAAAGAGCAACCTTTCTAGTGATAAATCTCGACATTTCATCCATCTCGGTGTAACCGTTCGATCTTGAGGAAGTTTTAACTGAACCCAACTTTTTTGGAATTTTTCGAAGGTCATCTTTCGAGTCAATTATCTTCCAGGAAAATTGTCGTAGATCTAAACGTGAAACATATTCTGAAAGAGCAACTCGTCTAGTAATAAATCTGAGAATTTCATCCATTTCGGCACAATCGTTCGGTCTTGACGAATACTCAAGTGAAATTTTTGAAAAATGCCATTTCCAAGATGAAAATCTAAACGAAGAGAGATAGGCTTTCGAAGCTGCTCGCAATAGATTCAGCGTGTTCGAAAACATATATTTTCATACCAAAATCATCAACTGTTTGGTTCTCTTCTTAGCATTAAGAACGATTTAAGGTAATATAATAATCATTGTGACTGCTAAGTATTGGATAATAATTTAGTCGCAAATTGAAAATAGCTTCACTTAATGAGTATAATTGCCAGTTTTGCAGGGATTTAATTAGATTATAGTCTATTTTCAATCTTGGTTAATCCAGCCATTCACTAAAGTTGTTCTTGTGTGGGCCATAGGTTTAGATGAGAATGTTGTAACGTTGAATTTACTGTCACTTTCCTTCTGCGTCATGCTCAGAGAAGTTCTTTCGATTAGTTTGGTGGGCAAAATTATGCTATTAAACGTTTTCGGCCACGTTTTTCTGTTGCTTTTGGTGAGATACCCTGCCAATCATTGTGCTCAAGGGTGATATGCAGAATTCGTTCTCATTTCGTATACTGCATTAAATAAACGAACTTTTTGATCTGATGCTGGATGGGACCGATTCTGCGTAGCAAATGCTTTTTTGACTTATCGCATTTCGTGCTTCTTTCAACAGAACATAATTCCACAGTTTTACATCCATCACATTGATTAAAGTCGTTGAAATGTTTTGATATATGAGTATTGCGTGTGACCGACTAACTTGACTCGTTTGCCTCAATGAGCTGCTTTGGGCGCTGAATTTAATGATTTATTAACGAGGTATTTTCCACATAATTTCTGTCTTTGGTTCACTTTCATTCTCTACGACAGTTTTGTTGGAAGAGAGAAGACAAAATAAATAGTCACACGTGGATGAAGATTTCACTCCAGCCTATAAACGGTGGTCATGAATTCACAAGACTTATAAACTAAATCTCTTCGGAAAAGGATACTCTGCAAGACTGTGATCCTCCTTTAAATCAGGCTTTTTATTCACTTCTAGTAGATACCAAGAAAAAGCCTAATTTCTGAGAGAATGACTGTTATCCATCCTCCAAGCTCGACTAACGCCATCTACAACAAAGTGCAGAAAGAACCTATTTCCAATACAATTCAAACTGGGCTCAAGTAATCTGGAATATTGTTTTGAATCGATGTCAGGTACTAGATGGGATATTATTGAACCATAAGACTTTATCTCTGCTGAGTCTGACGATAGTTTTAAATGGTATAAAAGGGTAGAACAGTTCAAATGGGTTATAAGGACAACAATTTTCATCATTGCTTTAGGTGTGTCCCCCATTCAAAGAATACCAACGAAGCAAATACCCTTTACGAATAAATATAATGCATTTGCTGTTATTTCCCCATTATGGCTGCATTACGTAACTTATTCGTGCTAATCAATAACTGAAAGGTCCCAGAGATCAATGGGTCCTATTTATGATTAACCATTTGCCTTATTAGGGCAGCTACCGTCAGTCTGGTACTGGTACAACAGAAATTACAGCTATTTCCCTAAGTAAAACGGTGTAATGCAAGGTCGTTTCAAGCTGCATCTCTGCCTTTTCCCATTAAATAATTGGTACTGAGATACTTCTGTGATTCGATCTGTTATGGCATCGGTGTAATTGTAATTCCTTGAGAATGCAATTTGAGATACGATTTTATCGTTCAATGGAAGCGTAACCATATAATTACACCGATCAGTTTGCTAAGAAATGGAAGAATAATCGATACTGACTTGCCAAAGAGAAAAACTGATCTTTCACTTCCGATTTGACGTTTGAAAAACATATTGCCTAGGCTACAGGCCTTTCCAGAGGTTCTATTTCTATGGAATGCATGGTTTTCGTTGTCATCTGTCAAAAAATGTTCACGGTATGACTTCTGATAGGAGAATCAGTTAGAAATGTGTTTTCTTGTTTACCCTTGACCTTTTAAATCATTTGACTGAAGCCCAATGCTCGGTGAATCTGTTTCGTTCACGATCTATTTTCTTGATAGATTCTAAAAGTTCTTTGAAACCAACGTCTGTATAACTGAGAACCCGTCTTCCATCTCCATCAAAGCGTTCAACCTTTGATTTCGTTAAAAAAAACCTACCTGGAACTAGAAGATCAACACCTATCATATAATCTCTTGAACTACATCTAATTAAACGTGCGAGATCTCAATCATGTCAATGATGACGGCATGTCAAAGTCATGACGAAGATCATGGATTGAGATCCTCCAAAAAGATCGCTTTACCGGTTTTTTCACATCGATAAGACTGCACATTCGAATAGATTGGTATTCAATGGAGGACGCAGAGAATATAGGCAGTGAAGATTCTTACGATTATGCAACATTAGTGTGTCAATGTTAGAGATCCATCCACATGTGCTATGTTGCGATATGCCATTGTTCCGGAGTTGTAGTTCTAAAAGGGGAGAAATATAGGTGCATTGATGACCATATCAGGAAAGGATAACAATGTGATATGTAGAGGATTGAGAGGAGGTACACTTATATGGAAACATCCAATATTCCACAGGAAAAATAATCTTTTTTTTTTGTTTTGGTTGCCAACACAAATTTTGCAGTACACTCGACGAAAAATCTTCTGAAGAATAGGTGTGGTACGAAATTTTTTCTCAATAGATACACGACTGCCTAAAATAGCAGAACAAACACTGAATATGTTTACAAACGCTTCTTCAAGAGCCTACAATTCAAGAGCTAATCATTTTCGCGCTTTCTAAAGCACTTATTCACAATCGGTGAAATATTAAATACATATTGATGTCAGTCGGAATGGAAAGAACAAACACCGCAAATTTAGATTTGATGATGTCTAATTTTGTTACATAGAAACGTAGTGAAATTTTTACGTAATGTGCTTGCATCTTCGCTCTTCTACGTTGATATATTACCAGAGAGCACGAACATCAATTTTTTCAGATTCAGTCCACAAAACAAAGATGAAAATGTCTGCCAGAAGTTCTCGGGCTTTTATAATCAGGTTATCCAGTGTTCGTCTCACAAAAAAATCTCCTGTGCGACTTTGATAATGAAGAAGAGATTTTAAGATACATATTAGCAATCCAGTTTAAAATTTGGGGAATCTGAGGTAAGCATAAATACATTGAATCGAATCTGAGGCAGCAATAACCATAACCATTGAATAAATTATTGTATAACTTTTCCTCAGACGCCACTGAAATGTCAACCGTCTTCTCAAACCGTATCAGGGCCGAACTTTTCGCAATTTGCAAGAACGAAACCAACCGGTTCATCTGGATTGATTGTTTTAATCACCAATTATCACCGGTCCTCAATATCTCTATCAAACGCTCTGCAAGTGACCTTTTGACTCCAGTGGGAGTATGGTTACTATCGAATTCAATATCATGGGGATAGTTGACCTTAAATGTTATCCGAAGGTGATCATAAATCGTTGTTCATAACGACGAATGGAGATCATGAAAATCGTGTAATAAGAAGATGTAATGTTCTGATAATATTCGGTATTTACTGTCTTCAAAGATGTGAATAGTATCTACACAGGGGCAGCTCAAAACAAGAAAAATCATACGAAAAACCTACACTATTTTTGGACAATGAATCACCCCATAAATTTTTGGCAGCTATTCATATAGCCATTTTTCATGTAGATGGTGTGGGGTTCTTTAAATATTAAGGGCATTTCTAACACATGTAGCATATTTCTTTACATGGTTTACCTATTCGTGCACGTTCTATTGGAATCAATGAATTTAAAAGTGAATAATTTTATCTGCATCCTGTATGGGCGCCATATGGAGTCAGCCTTTCTATTCTCTCACAAAAGCAGTTGAAATCTTTAAATGCCCGAACATATCGAAATGTCATGGATATGGGAGTCAATGCAAATCATTCTAGACAGTATGCGAAATTCAATATCTTCGGTATTATCTTCAAAGAATCACACACTCCCACACTTTCTATCGTTTCCCAAGCAAATTTATCGATACCTGAAGAGGACACTGCTAAAATTGAAAAAGAATAAATTTCGCACAGCCAGTTGGACACTTTCTGCCAATAAAGTGTCTTGTCGCAATTTGCAAACAATCGGATGTTGCGGTATATTGTTATTAGAAATACATTTTCGTCATCTGCAATTTGTACCGTGTGTAATGCATCGATGTGAATAAATTAATTTTTACACGGATCATGTGGAAGATCACAATCGGTTTAATTACGGCTGATTTCTGCGGCAGTGGGACATGAGAAAATTTGTTGCGTGAAAACTGCGAATTTCTCCACCTCATCAATATTCAGCTAAAGCAATTTTCTCTGATTGGAAGAAAATTGATGGGAACGTCTCATTGTTATCGAATTTACCTTTCGTTTGAATTTTATCGCAAAGGCGTCAATTTTTTTCGTTTTCAAGAGCTTCATTCACTTGTACACAGAGATAAAGACGTTTGAAATGAAAAATTCTAAATGTTAATATTAAATTCATTGAAATTTGTTGAAAAAAACCCTCATTGAAGAATTTACTCATATAGATGTGACTCTCATAAAATTGAAAGATATTATACAACTATTTGAGATTTATTGTTGTTATTTAGCATCGGCATAAACGTATATCAATCTAGCCATATATTATCATCCATTTTATGAGCCATGTTCAACATCCCACATCACACAATGTTACCTATACCCATCTCTTTCATTCGATGAAATAAACGAATTAAGATCTCTCATGAGATTCTACACAGATCGCAAAAAAACCACCAAAAATTTGACACATTTTCAAAAGTGGATACCTTTTATGTGATTGTTTTGGTGAAATTTTTGGCAAATCTCCTGTAGTCAAAGTAGTGTTGAAATTTTGTTTCGAAGATACATTTGAGAGTACTACACAGGATGTGAAAATTTGCAGAGTGCTCTCCAAATCCGGATAAACCAAAAAATGTTTCTTGAAACGTGCGTTTAGTGAAAGTTGGAGTAAAACTATGTCATTATTGAAATCAATTATCGGTTAACACAGTATTACTCTGGGCGTTTCGTCAAAAAATCAAGAACACGTAAATTAATCACATAATGACTTTCACACTCTATATAATTCAATAATTCATGGTATCATTCCACTTTGTAAGAAGATAAATAGGTGGGATAATTTTTTTGATGTAGGAAATCAGCAGATTTCATTAATTCTCTCAAAGCAGTCCTTGATCAATTGAACCATTTTCCAATTACCAAAACTGATGATTTTTATTGAATTCTTAATGAGTTTCACGAACTGAAAATTCATTTATTGTACGTGTGACAGAAAGAACTCAATTCACGTATGTTGAGAGACTTTACTAATAAGTTCGACGACGAATATTGAACTATCATCACGATGTGTAGTTTTCGAACTGCTCCAATCGAAGTCAGTCTTCAAAATTGATCTCAAAATGTTTCTCTTTCTTTCGTTCATCTCCAACTCCTACACAAGAGAGTCGATATTATGTGGATGTCGTCCTAACATTGTAACGCATCTTGTTAACATTTTATGATGAATGTGTTGGTGCATTATGATTGATGGGCTGTTAAGTCCAAGAGCCATTAACTTTGACGGACGTACAAAGGTGAAATTTCAGAATGTTACCGCCCAAGATGAGATATTTCGCCATGCTAAAGACTTTAATGAAATATGATAGCTTCGTAGACCTCCCGAACCCAATCAATCAAGAAAAAGGTGGATGATGTAGTTGAAACTGAAGCGAGTATCTATCTGAAATTTCAACTGGGAAATTTGGAAAGGCAGAGGGAAATTGAATCGAATTTTGTACTAAAATTTGAGTCATTAACCAATTGATGTATCAATTGATTGAATGAATGAGCAATAAACTCAAGTGTCTAATAGTTTTGATGTTGAATAGCCCAACGCAAAATATTTCAATATCTCTGAAAATAATCAACCTTTAAGTGAAATTTACAGCGTTTTTAGTATAACCATGAGTCGTCCAGAATTATTGCGTTATTTACACAGCGTTGAAGTTAAATCCGATCTTTATCACTTATTAATTAAAATTAATTAAAGCCCCATCCGTATTTACCTTCCAGTGAACACAAATGGTAACCTCTGTATCTTGCTCACCAATGCTAAATGTTCATTTCACAATTCTTCCCAAGTTTTTACGGCTGTTAATTTTGATCATCTGAATATCGCGCGTTTTTGTTCGAATTATACGATCTTTTTGTAGGTCATATTGTGAGATGATATTTGATCATCGAAGCAGCTACATAAGTTTGTTATGTCATTAAGGCTGAATTGCTGATTAATATAATGGTCTTTTTATTCATGTTTTATGTAGAGCTTCTTCTGAAACGCAGAGATTTTGTCTTGACAAAAGTTTGTTGGTGATATATAATATTATTTGAATAGTTTCGCAATTTTTTATTGTTGGGGAACGAGTGAATAGCTAATGAATTGGTTTCAGTTTACACAACCTTGTCATTTGTTTTTCTTCCGCATCTTTGACTTTTGAATTATTGAATTTGAATTATGAAAATACTTTCGTAATCTCTTTTTTTTCTTCTTGAATCTTATTTTTTCCCGAATTTTCGCATTTCGCAACTCTTTTCAGGCTTGAAACTGATATCTACACTGTAACACAAAACTGGAGTTTTCATTACTCAATTTTTCGTGAATTATTACTTCAGAATGGGTTGATAAGAGGCAAGAGATGTTCAGATTTAGTCGGATAGTAGGCACTTGATTTTCGTACAAATTTTCAGTGGGATTTCCTCAGTAGTTATCAAGGAAAAATGATGAACCTATTGGAACCTCATTCGAATAAAATTTCATTGATTGAATAATCATCAAATCACTCTATATTTATAGATTGTAGATGAAAGGCTGTCCTTTATTTTACTACACAAACAAACATCTTTTTCTAGTTTATTTTAGGGAGAATTCACCGATTGGTCAGACAACTAACCGATGACTTTAAGGGTTGAAAAACATAAGATTTTCAAAAGTAGCTATATGTTTCCCGAACTGAAAAACTCAAAATATTTATACAGGGTATAAATAAATGTTTAAGGGGTTCCTTCATGTAGGTACAATTTTTTTTTGGGCACCACTTATCAGATATAGACCCCTAAGGTAGAGGTAGGTACACCTGAGAAGCAATTTTTGATTTTTTCTCACAAATACAGGCTTGTAGTGAATTCTGAAGATAAGAAAAATGTTTTCTTACCTACTAAACATTCTTGAATGCTCCAAAAAGGGACACAGAATAATCTAGACACCCACGGACGATCCAGAGAATACCCTGGACAATGTTATTACGCTCCAAAAAGTTTCGAACCAGAATTCTCAGATTTCAAAGGATATTTCTACAAATATCATCACGAACCCCTTTTCAAACCCGTTTTGCGAAACCAGTTCACCTTTTTGTGCACCAGTTATTGCGCGAAAGCACAGATATACGAATAAATGAGACTCTCAACTTGTTGCGCGAAAAATTATACAAAAAAGTTTTTTTGCGAAATTTTCCCTCTTTTACCTTTATAGAAGAGGTCCTCATCCAAATCCATAGTATCCTATGATAACAATTTTCTATCACTTTCTGCCAAGGTCACACGCTTTACAGAGCACCAACATCGCGAAACGCGGAACTTACAGACGCGAAAAGCTACCTTCCATGGCCTACTGTTGCGCGAGGTATAGTGCATTTACAAACAAATGAAGTAATGAAAGTGTTCTCGAGGAATCAGAGTCGGTGGGGTAAGACTTGTCCGGAGTCCGGGAGTCCGGAGCGATCTTGAGGAGGAAAAACTACTTTTACTGGATTTACAAAGCGTTACGGAAATTGAAGAAAATATTTGGGGCTCCAAAGATCTCTAAGGGTATCTAAGCTGTGAAATTCGATGAGTTACCGCCCAAATTTCTACCATTTTCATCAAATCTCTATATACTTATACATTCTGAAGCAAATGATGCTTATGCTTAGAAAAATACTGATCTAATTTAGGAAAACTTCTGTGAAAAGTTGTGTTTTCCACATTTCCACTTTTCATTTTCGAGTTGACTTCGAAGAGCTCTTTGGAGTGCAACTCTCTATTGAATCATCAACTGTTTGGTATTCTAGAATCTTCAAAACAAATTCTAAGACAGTAATAGAACATCCTGATTTTCAGACAGAGTAGCAAATAGGTCCATCTTCTTGGAAATTTTTCGATAGTCACCGTTCGAGAAGTTTTTCTCTCAATAAACATAATCGTAGACGGCAATGTGATACATTTTCTGAAAAACCAACTCTTCTTGTTATAAATCCGAGAATTTCATCCATCTGGGCGCAACCGTTCGGTCTTGACGGATTATCAAGTGAAATTTGCAATTTTTGAAAAATGCCATTTCCAAGATGAAAATCTAAACTAAGGGAGACAGGCTCTCGAAATTGCTCCCCACAGATTTAGCGTGTTCGAAAACCTATATTTTCATACCAAAATTCCAAATATCTGGCCCTGTTCAGGAGAAAATAATTTTTTTTGTTTTTCCACTTTTCATTTTCGAGTTGACTTCGAAGAGCTCTCTGGAGTGCAATTCTCTATTGAAGCATCAACTATTTGGTTTTCCAGAATCTTCGGAACAGACTCTATGCAGTCCATATCCTAGGATAGTAATAGAACATCCAGATTTTCGGACAGAGTAGAAAATAGGTCATTTTAGGGGGGTCTAACCCCTTGCTCATTTTTGACCCAAAAAATCGAGATTTTCGAAATCGAGTTTTTGTGCTAGGGTGGAAGCCTAGGCAATGCTGATTATACAACCGGAAATCCCAATTGGATCAGACGAATATAACAGGAGATATCGCAGATTGAAAATGGCAATTTTTGAAAAGTGCCATTTCCAAGATGAAAATCTAAACGAAAGGAGGTAGGCTTCCGAAATTGCTCGCAATAGATTCAGCGTGTTCGAAAACCTATATTTTCATACCAAAATTTCAAATATCTGGCCCAGTTTAGGAGAAAATAATTGTTTTTGTTTTTCCACTTTTCATTTTCGAGTTGACTTCGAAGAGCTCTCTGGGGTGCAATTCTCTATTGAATCATCAACTGTTTGGTTTTCTAGAATCTTCAAAACAAATTCTATGCACTCCATATTCTAAGACAGTAATAGAACATCCAGATTTTCGGACAGATTAGAAAATAGGTCATTTTAGGGGGGTCTAACCCCTTGCTCATTTTTGACCCAAAAAATCGAGATTTTCGAAATCGGGTTTTTGTGCTAGGATGGAAGCCTAGGCAATGCTGATTATATAACCGGAAATCTCAATTGGATCAGACGAATATAACAGGAGATATCGCAGATTGAAAACGGCAATTTTTGAAAAATGCCATTTCCAAGATGAAAATCTGAACTAAGGGAGACAGGCTCTCGAAATTGCTCGCAATAGATTCAGCGTGTTCGAAAACCTATATTTTCATACCAAAATTTCAAATATCTGGCCCTGTTCAGGAGAAAATAATTTTTTTTGTTTTTCCACTTTTCATTTTCGAGTTGACTTCGAAGAGCTCTCTGGGGTGCCATTCTCTATTGCAGCATCAACTATTTGGTTTTCCAGAATCTTCGGAACAGATTCTATGCAGTCCATATCCTAGGATAGTAATAGAACATCCTGATTTTCAGACAGATTAGCGAATAGGTCATTTTAGGGGGGTCTAACCCCTTGCTCATTTTTGACACAAAAAATCGAGATTTTCGAAATTGAGTTTTTGTGCTAGGGTGGAAGCCTAGGCAATGCTGATTATATAACCGGAAATCCCAATTGGATCAGACGAATATAACAGGAGATATCGCAGATTGAAAATGGCAATTTTTGAAAAATGCCATTTTCAAGATGAAAATCTAAACTAAGGGAGACAGGCTCTCGAAATTGCTCGCAATAGATTCAGCGTGTTCGAAAACCTATATTTTCATACCAAAAATTCAAATATCTGATCCAGTTTAGGAGAAAATAATTTTTTTTGTTTTTCCACTTTTCATTTTCGAGTTGACTTCGAAGAGCTCTCTGGGGTGCCATTCTCTATTGAATCATCAACTGTTTGGTTTTCTAGAATCTTCAAAACAAATTCTATGCACTCCCTATACTGAGACAGTAATAGAACATCCTGATTTTCAGGCAGAGTAGGAAATAGGCCATTTTAGGGGGGTCTAACCCCTTGCTCATTTTTGACCCAAAAAATCGAGATTTTCGAAATCGAGTTTTTGTGCTTGGGTGAAAGTCTAGGCAATATTGATTATATAACCGGAAATTCCAATTGGATCAGACGAATATAACAGGAGATATCGCAGATTGAAAATGGCAATTTTTGAAAAATGCCATTTCCAAGATGAGAAACTAAGCGAAGAGAGATAGGCTTTCGAAATTGCTCGCAATAGATTCAGCGTGTTCGAAAACCTGTATTTCCATACCAAACTTTTGAATGTCTGACACTGTTTACGGGAAAATAAGTTTTTTCATTTTAAAGTTCACTTTGAAGCACTTCTATGCATTCCATATAGAAAGACAAAAATAGAACACCCTGATTATTGGACACAGAACCAAATAGGTCTTTTAAGGGGTTCTCAACCCATGCGCATTTTTGACTTCGACAACGCAAAAACCTTCAAAGCATTTTTAAGAGCCAAGCACCAGTTTTTAACATGATGAAATTTGTGCTTTTGTCCAACATTGTTGTTATGACTTCAAAATTATATTCTGACTAGACATTTCTTCTCCCATTATAGGTGCTTCGTTCTAAAAGCAATCTATCTATCCCTAAGTACGCTACTGCACAATTCCATACATCACAGTTCGGTGGTCAAGTGCCTCTCACCAGTAAAAGTTGTCCAAAGAACATTAATCTTATTTTAATCTGGAACATATTATTATTATCAGAAAAACTCGGACGATAAGCGACCTTATTACCGTCGCTTTAAGTTATGCAATTTCCACTCTGAATCTCACATGGGAAAACTTTGCAGAAGCTGTTGAGTATAATTCAACGCCAAGTAGGTATCGAAAATTACTGTCTTGGGAGACGACTATAATTATAAATTTGTCCAACAGTCGCAGAACTGAAGCAAAGATATTCGTTATTGTATCAATTGAAATCAATTGTTCAACAGATGTCAGTGCCGAAATAAAAATCACTTCAAAATAGGCCAGCAGTTTGTACAAAAAAGTACGACGACGAAAGAAATTCATGAAATTAAAGGACGTTTGAATTTCGTTGTGATGAACACAAATCCACTATGGAGGGTAGTCCTCCATTATATCACCTATGGACAGTAGAGACCAATATGGTGCTATTTGCCGGAAATTTGCAGATTTGGTGATTAATGAATTTGAAAACTATGTCTTGTTTCATCGAAATCAGACAAAACTCCAAAAAATTTATTATATTAATGGTAATAAATAAATCATGTCCAACATTTATATCCAAGAAAAAATTAACTTTTTTTTCTATGTTCTCTGAAAACCATAGATCTGTAATTGTTTCCTGTGCGGCCATTTGAAGTGTGAAAATCCTAACCTCACTAAATTAGCTCAATAACAAATTAGTAGCTGAAAAAGTGATCGATTGATCGGTATGTACAGGTGGAATTGAAATGTTACTCTCAATCTCTTAATACGGAGAAAATTGCTTTGAAATTAAGTGACGATCAGAAGTTTCGAAGAATAATCGAAGTGCCGAAGTTGACATGATAAATTTCCCGCGCAGTGCTTGTCATTAAAAACTGAAAGGAAAGGAGTTGGACTTGACGCAGTATTTTCAATGTGGTGTTGCATTTAAAAATTTGGTGGATAAGTGTTCAGTTTACATTATTCTCATATACTTCAGAACATTATATATTATGAAAACGTTCTTGTGATGTCCTAGTTTAAAATTAATTTTATCTCCATTTAAAATACTGAAAATGACTTCTGAAATAGAGAATTCAGTATTTGTTGATACTAAGGACCGAATTGATGAAAATTTGGATGATATTCTATCTAGAATCGAAACGAATTTAATTTCTGACGAAGATAATTCGATTAATGGTGCTTCGGATGAGTTCAAGGCATTGTTGCATACCTATGATGATAAAATACCTGTTGAGATTTATAGATGGGCAAAATCAAACTGTGAAGAGAACATTAGAAATATACTTGTTGACAAATTGAAGAACCAAATCACAAATATTGTCAATGATGACCCATTGAAATTGATAACTATAATTCCTACGACTGAATCTGAAGATGATCGTAAATATGTAAGTATCAAGGATCTGTCTCATTCACACAATATTATTAATGTACTTTTTAGATTGTTGACTTTTTTATGGGAGCAGTTGATTCTCTGTCCGATGAAATTGTTAAAACCATATTGAATGGTTTCGTAATACCAGGAATGTTCAATGCAGCTTATAAAGACCAACAAATTCACAATATAATAATTGATTTTGGCTTCCAATTAATCACAATATTTCCAATAACCAAACTTGGTCCACAGGAAGCAAAAATTTTCATATCCGGACTTATTGAACAGTAAGTAATACTTTTTTGAGGTTAACTAGTTGTTTATTTACTTTTACATCATAGGCATATCAAAGTTTTGGAAAAATGGAGGGAAGAGAATTTTTGCCGATGGCATGAGTTATGGATGTTTTTAGTGAGATTTTCTGGGAGGTACCTCCATACATCAATGGATTTAGCCAATAAATTGCTGAGAATTGTTGAATTTGCATTCAGAAACCATACTTATGAACAGAGGGTTAAAGGATATGATTGTTGGAAGGTAAATATATTACTAATTCTTCGAAACAAACACACCTTTACTTCAAAAATTGCCTTGTTGATGATAATAATAAAAAAATAAATATAATTTAGGAGCTGATTGATAATGCCAGTTTGAATATGAAACATATGACGAGTAACAAACAAATCAAACTTCTTGTGACTCCTTTACGAGCGAAATTTTCAAAAATGGAAGTGGTAATCTGTAAAAGATTCGAAGTCTTCTTTTATCTCATTGAGAAACTGCAAAGCGACTCAGTGTTATGCTTGAATGAATTTCTGGAGTTCTGTTTTGGAGTTTCAAATACAAGTTTGAGATCGAAGAATGGACAAGGAAAATTAGTGCCTAGTTTATGGCTAAGAAGCGTTCAGGTTTTTATTGCTATTTTAGGTGAGTCTTAATAAGTTTCTATTGCTTTCAATTGCTGAATTTATGATTTCGACAGGTGACCAGAGGTTTATTTCAAAAGAGTTCAATAGGACAATCTTCGATAGAGCAATAATCAATGAAAATAACATAGACCGTTTTGATCAAGTAGTGGTTTATTCTGTTATTGAGAGCTCCACAATAGTGAAATTTGTGCCAATGAACCTTTTTGAGAAAATAGAGGTGAGTGAATTTGTTCCCCTAAAATTTGTCATGTATAACATAACAGGTGTGAAGTTAGCTCTCTCAAAGAAAGAGATGGAAAATCTTTTAGATTTTTCTTCTTCAGATTGTCATGAACCCATAAACTGAATTTCAAACCATTTATTGAGTTTTAGAAACAACTTATTTTTATAATATATAAAGGAATTTACATTATTTAATGGTTTTTAGCTCCTGGAGTCATTATGGAAAGTATTTTTCAACATTTTAGTTAAATCATCGAGAGCAGTTCAAGAAAAAAGTTTCAACACAATATGCACTTCTTTAGGCTTGCTTTTCAAGGTAGGAAAATGATTTTTTTTCAACCTGCATTCAACCAGGACAGATTGAAGGTATTTTATTTTTTTTTACATTTTAGGATTTCAACGAAGATCTGACTTATTTGAGCTTACTGAATGCATTTATGGTAGTATTGAACTCTTCAGTTGACTCCATTATATACAGCGATTCTTTAAAGTTAATCATAGAACATTTTATCAATTTCTTGAATGAGGGGACCGTTCTTGAGGATCTGTAAGTTACGATTAAATGCAGAAATCATCAATGTTAAAATTGTGAAATTGCAGGTATGAACAGTTTGAGCAAATTTTCATCAATCTTTGTAAAGATGAGCATGCTTTCGAATTCTTAACTGAGCAATTGAAAAAATTGGAAGCCTCTAAAAACGAGGAAATCGCATACAAACTCTGGAAGGAACTGGAGGGGAACACTAAGGATGGGGAATCAAAGTCGACTGTTTCTATTATTTTATGGCCTGTTTTCCATCTGAATAAGTGTGCTAAGTTCGCAAATGTAAGTTATTCGGTGCCCATTAATTTATTTGGATTTTGATGATATTCTTGAATTTCAGATTATCTGCACTAAGTGGACAGAACTGTTTTCACAAATGTCGGACTCGAACAAGAAACTAATCATGAACGAATTGAATAAAGCCTTCAAGTCCAACCCTCTTCTGACTTACAATATCTCTACCATCATATCATTCTTAGACAAAAGGGGTATGAGCTTAGAAAATGACATGGGTGAGTTATTCGATCCAATTTAGCCATTTTTATTGTTTTGATCGTTTGAATTCGTTTCAGGGGAGTCGATGTTGAAACTGATGTCCAGTATTATGTCTTTGCCTCTGCTCTCCGAGGAAACCGCTGAGAAATTGTTTCCGATGATTTTAAAATGTCTGAATTTGGTTGTGGCCAAAGATTCCGTGGACTTTGAAAGTGTTGAGAATATTTGTCAATGCCTTCAAAAAATTCCCTCTGACCTAAAGGTTAGTCTTATCAGAGGCTCCGACTACTCATCAAAATTATTTTGTGCGATATTCTTATATAATGTTGTGATTGATTTCAGAATTCAGATTTATTGGATTTACTTGAGAATCTTGTGAAGAAGATGGTCCAGCATGCGAACACCAACACCGGCAGAAAACTGAAAAACCTTATGTCAACATTCTCCACCACCAAATTGCAGAAGAAGGCGTTGAAGATATCCACGTTACTGAGTCCAGAAGTGATCAATTCGCCCATTAGTAACGTCAAGAGATCCATCCGAATGACTCAGATGGTGTTCGATAAAGAGGGCCTAACTCCCAACAAGGAAAAAATCGAGGCTTTGCAACTGTTCGGTAAAGATGTGGAAACCTTCACTCCGTTGAAGGCGAAAAGCAGCATCCTTCAGAATTCAGCGTCCGCCAATAATAGTAGGTCCAAGAAAATGATAAATTCCGTGAGGAAGTCGTTTCCCCCGAATCCTCCTATTTACGATGAACAAACTTGCGAATTTGTGGTCATCGATACAGAAGTCAAATTGCAGAAAGATATGTTGACGGATCATCAGAAGGAAAAACTGAGGCAGAGGAGAGAGGATATTCCGGCGTTGTATCAGGATTTATCGCAAAGTCAGACTCAGAGTTCATTGAGCACAGATACTCAGAGCAATCATGCGCAAAACGTTGATGACAAGAGTGAGAACGAAGGGGAGACGATGAAAGGTGCAGAAGAAGAATCGATGGATTGCCAGAAGCTTGAAATTACCGAAGACGAAAAACCGGTGAATAGTACCATGGAAAATTTGATGAAACAAGAAGATGGTGATTTGAATGCGGAGAGTAACGATGAGAGTGGGAATAAAAAAGGGAAAAAACTCGCGAAAAGTGAAAGGGAATTGTTGAGGATACAAATGGATATAGTGGGAGGAAACAGTTTTATTCAGAACCTCCCTTCGAAAAGACCGAGAAAAGTGAACGAAAAAATTACAACCCCTACACCGAAGAAATCCAAGAAATTGGACAGAGAAACGATCACCAACGATAAAAATCAAAATTCAGTCCAGTCGCTGGAACCTTCTACGACGCACAAACAAACCGAGACCCGTGAAAATTCAGAACAAACACCACAAGGTAACTCGGAAATTTTACCGGTGGTTGTCATAGAAAATATCCCATCGATCAGCTCTTCATTGAACAGTGACGCGGATACGGATAGTTGTTCTACGCCTAACAGGAGAAAAAATAAACTCATGAAACCGATAAAGAATTTCGACTCGCCTTCGTCTGAAAAAAAGAAAAATAAACTCGAAAGGAAAGGAACTCCCGGGAGAAAACCGAACGAAACTAAAGAGAAGGCTAAAAAAAGAAAGGTCACTTCAGAAGCATCGTCATCAGAGGATCCGCAAAGTGAAATTTTGTTCGAATCGGAGATGAATCAAGACGTTGAAGGAGAATGTCAAAGTAACGACAGACAGATGAGGGATAAAATCAGGAAGAATGTCAAGATGGACAGTCAAGAGGACAAGAGTGAAATACTGAAGGAAGGAGATCAAGCTCCGACCAAGGAAGTGGCTAAACCTAAAAAGACTCCCAAAGAATTGATGAAGAAAAACAAGGAAAAGGTGCGGACGATCCAGAGCCAATTGAGATTGGCGGACCTGAGTAACCTCGATGTTTCCTCCCCGAAGAGCAAATCGAAAAACGCGAAACTGATCTTCATCAGAGAACTGACGAATCCAAAGAACCCCCAAGACACCAAAGTTTCCCCGGCAGGCTTGAGACGGAACAAAGATAACAAATCGAAAAATATCGCCTATACCATCGAGACGCCGTCTACATCTGTAAATATATCGTCTCTTGTACATATCGACGATATTCAGCCCTCGTGCTCTAAGGTCGTGAGCGAAAATACGGAGGTAGAAAAAAATGCGAAACCGAAGAAGCGAAGGAGGAAAACGATACAGGAGAACAGCGATTTGACGAGTGATTCCAGTCCTCCGGAATCTCAAAAGAGGAAGAGTAAAACGCGAAAGGTTGAAAAATCGCCGGACCTAAACGATACCGGTAAAATAAAAGAAAGTACAGACGAGGAGAAAGATATCAAAAACGAGGAAGTGCTGGAGGAAAGCTTAGATGATAAAGAATGCGTGAGAAATAGTAGAAAATCCCCGAATAACGTGTCCTCCGAATCATCCCTATTTTCACCGGAGAGCCCCTCTAGAAGTACCAGAAGCAGGACCAATTCGCCGCAAAAACAAGCGTCCCCGAAAGGAGTCAGGACCCTGTTCAAGGACTCCGAGGACATTATAGAGAGTTCGCAAGGGTCTCCGCTCGAAAACAGCTCGATTTCGTTCGGGAACCTGTCGAGATCGAGAATCAAGCAGTCCCCGAAAGTACAAAACGAAGGGGCGCAGTCCGAAGACGCCGAACCGATACCCAACGGTTGTGACACGGAGGAATCACAAAAGGTCGAGAAACCCGTCTCCCAAGCCACCACCCTTACTTGCGAATCGAACTACGAGGCTCTGCCACCCGTGGTGCAAGTGGACGTTCCGGAAAAACACGAACTGTCCGATTCCGAGAAGCTACTGAGTATGGCCGACACGGTGTCGATGGAATCGACCGAGGAAATGGGCGAAAAGATCGATGAGCCGCTGCCGGATAAGTCGGATCTGCCGACGGAGGAACTGGAGGAAGAGGATGGTGGTAGCAGGTCCGGTAGCCCGGTTCCGATAGAAGTGGAAGTCGAAGTTTTCGGTACCCCGCAGAGAAACAGCGACAATCTACCGGGTTCCCCGGTTAGTCGTGAAACGCCGACATTCAAAAAGGAACTCCTCGACAATACCGTAGATATTTCTCCTATAGGTTCTCAGTCGTCGGATTCAGACGATAAGATGACGACCGATATCATAGCGGCACTGGATGCCGCTTTGGAAGGGAAGAGCGAGCCCGAGCAGGCCACCGTTTCCAAATCGTCGGAAGATAAACCTACCAGCGTCGTGTACTCTTCGAACGACCGCTCTAATAAGCTGCTGAACATGGTGAACGTCGAATCGCCTGTCAGTTCTCACAGGAAATTCAACAAGAGGAAAATCTCCAGTCCCCTTCACAGGAAGTCGAGATACGAGAAACTGTTCTCTTTTTGTCAGAAGAACGTCGATGCGGGAATTAAGGAAGAAGATCCGACGCCTGCAACTGACAGTACGGGGGATATGTTAACTTTTTCAAGGGAAGTACCAAGTCCACTAGCCGTACCCTCCAGTAGTATTCTCAAGAGGAAGCTGGCTGATACAGATGACAGTTACTCGCCATGTCCTAAGGTGAGTGCACAATTTTTTTTCCTTTTTTCGTATTAAATTCAATCTGTTCTCACTCCCGAGCATAGGGCGTGTCGGGGCATAGCTCGTGAGCAGCACGAACATGAGCGTAACTTTCGATTGCGCGTCAATTATTGAAAATGACCAGTGGCGTGTCTTTTTCTTATCTTTCGATGGATCAAAATATTTCAACGGGGATTTCTGACGGGTAGTATTTCGCTTCTTATTGGGAATCTGCTATACGTTTTCATGAGGTAAATTTGCCCATAATTTGCGAATATGGGGCTTATTGACTTAGACGGAACGAAGTGATCTCGAATTTTTGAAAATTCACACTTCATCTCTATTTTGCGTCCGAACATGGGTTTTGAACCGTGCTACAGGATATGCAAAATGATTTCCTTGCTATTAATAGGCGATTCCAGGTTGGATTCTTGTAGAAAAGTTGGATGCGGTTACATTCCCGTTGCAAATATCTCGAATTTCTGAAGCTAAACTGCTCCACATGAGTTAGGGATTAATATGATTTCAAGTTGCAAATTAATTTCAGCCTGTAGGTCTGCAGCGTATACAGTGTGGTTAAGAAAAATCGAGTAAAATAACGAAATTTTATTCCCAGAGAATTCAAGCATATTGAGACTTTCAATACAATGTATAGCTTCCACGGGCATCAATAACAGCTTGACATCTTCTTCGCATACTACACACGAGGTTGTTGAACATTTCTTGAGGAATTTGGTTCCATAAACGGGGCAGAAGCTCTCTCAGATCATTTAAGGATTCTGGGGTAGGTTGATGATTATCTAATCTTCATTGGAGCTTATCCCATGCATGTTCTAAGCAATTCAAATCTGGTGAGTGCGGAGGTATTGGTAAATGTGGAATACCAAGCTCGCGCGCATTCTCAACTATGGCTGCACGGTGCGGTCTAGCGTTATCGTCTAGAAATTGAAAAGTTTCACCAATAGCAGCGTGAAAATTTGGCACAACTTTGTCAATGACATGCTCCCTATAGTGTAAGGCGGTCATATTCCCAGGACAAATGTGTAGATGTGTGCGCCCGTTGAAACATATCCCGGCCCATACCATAACGCTATCCATTCGAAAGGGATGGACTTCTTGGACATAGCGACAGTTACGGGATATGCGTGGGATTGTCCATACCGTTATTCTTCGAGAATCTGAAAATCGTCCATATCTGGATTCATCAGTGAAAAGGACACTACGCCATTGGTCGTTCCAATTGATATGTTGCCTTGCCCATTCCAGTCTTTGAGGCTTATGGTCACGTGTTAATGGAACTCCTCTTAATGGACGTCTAGAACCTAGATTCACCTCTCTCAAACGCCGTCTGATGGTTTCGATGCAAACTTGGACCCCATCTGCATTTTGAAGAGTATTCCGTAGCATTCTACACGTAGATGTAGGGTTTCTTCTCGCCGAAACGGTGATGAAACGATCCTGAGTAGGTGTTGTTTTTCGTCGCCCACCAAGCCTTGGTCTTTCCAACACGGAAACTGTCTCCCTGAACCTATTCCAAAGTCGAGATATCACACTTTGGCTGACTTGGAACCTTTCCGCTACAACAACCTGAGTTAGGCCACCCTGTAGCATTCCGATAGCCCTATTAGCCTCAGCGTTTGTTAATTTACGTCTTGGCATTTTCAGAAAACTCGTTTCAAATCGAAGCCGTTGATAAACTGACTTGATTGCAAAATAAGAACATTAATGAAGCGTTTGCAAAGAATCAAACTTCAGAAAAAGGCGACCAGATTGACGAAATGTCTTTTATTTGGATCGATTCAAGTTGTTATTGAGTTTTAAATGATTTTACAGCGATTTACTCGAAGATTACATACTTTTATAAACGATTGAATACGATATCCCTAACTCTTGTGGAGCAGTTTATGTCTTATTTCCGATCACCCCAACTATCAGCGGATTTTCCCTTCTTGTCTCTCCCACTGGATGCTTACGAAATTACTAGTACTAGACTAGCAATCCAGAATGATGAATACGAGGCATAACTTGACACCGGGTTTGAAATGTTTGTGAAATGTCTTTTGCAGAGGAAACGGGTGAACTTCAGCTATCCTTGCATCACATCCACAAAACTCTTCATCAGGCACAGAGATGAACTGAACACCCACTACAGGCCGACATTCGCATCGAATCTCTTCGATGACGAACCTCCAGAGGGTGAAAGCGAGGAGGAAGATCCCTTCGCCGATCCTGAATCGTATGGGCAAGTTGGTTCAGAGGAAAGTATGGATATCACCAATTCTCTTTCACTTTGCAGTAACAAACCGATTGATGAACGGCTGGTTAATTGTGTCGGTGAGAAAATTTCCATACAGTTTCAAATTCGTAAATGTGTTTTTTACAATTTATATTTTTACAGATAATTTGGACTCTTTATGGAAACGTCTATCGAGCCCTACATATTGTGATAAATTGAAAAATTTGCTGAAAAGCAAGAACATTGAGACTATAGGAGATCTAGCTAGTTTGAACGAAATAGAAATAAACAGATTACCTTTTAGAGATCCTAAAGTTAAAACTGTGAGGAAAGCGTTATTCTACTACTTCAATAATGTTTTTAAAGTATCAGAAAATAAAGAAGAACAGAATATCAGCTCAGATAACTCGTCAACCAGTTCAGAAGAAGCGAAAGATAAACAACCAGATTTGGAGGAAAATGGCGGTGATGCACCAACTGTGGATGTAAACAATCAAAATATCGAAGTTACTATCGTTCAAGAGCCTGAAACTCTGAAGGATCAAGTCAGGACAGTTATGAGAAAAATAAAAGAAAAGGTAAGTTTCTTTTCACTTCTTGGTGTAGACATTTTTCAATGATTTTCATTTCAGGACACTTCCCTGGAGGAATTTGGCGATGTATTTATTGATCTAGTCGACGAGTCACAGTTGATAAGCTTGCTACACAACGTTTACAACACGAATTTCAGACAGTTCTTCGGGAAACCCCATTGGAGGTATTTAATAGAAAATATAGTGAAATCTGGAGGCACATCAGAATTGTTCGACATAATTTCCGATCTTGCTGAAAATAATAAAGTGTTTGCTGATCAGTTGGAACATATTGTTCAGCTCAGGATAGATCAAGACCCTCTCAAAAATATTTTAAAGAAGAAGACTTTGGTTCAAGTAGGTGCAGCACTTCAAGAGTGCATTGAAGAAGGAGAGTTTCAAAAGGAAAATGTCATACAAACGTGTCTCATGCCTTTGATCAAAAGTCCAAGTGATATTAGGAATTATTTCAATAGTTTGACGATAGTACAAATACACGATTTATTTATTGAAAGAGTCCAACCGTCAGACTTAACCTGCTTCTTGGACCAAATAAGGGAGCATTATGGAAATTACACCATTGCGCAGTGTGCAAACAAAAAAGACGTCCTTAAGATTTGTTCGAAAGAGGATTTGGCAATTTCCCTCATAGAGAAAGAGAGTGAAGTAGGAGCTGTTAAGCATTTAATTTCACACATTGGCGATCAGAGTCAACTTCTAGAGTTATATAACTACATAGGGAGTTTGTTGCCCGTCAAGAGTCGCATCGATTCCCACATTCACCTTTTACAAAGTATTTCTTTTGATAAGAATGTTGAGTAGATAGAAGTAGTTTTTTTATTGTGTTTAGAAGTTTTATAATAAAATAAAAGACTGCTACTTTAATTTATGTACATAAGGCGGTATATATTCCGAGGCAAATATAACTATGAATTCAAGTTTGTGTTTTATTTTTGAGACAAATATCCTCTCAGCAATGCCTCTCAACTAAAAACGATTCTTTCAATGAATTTCACCAAAAAAAAATTTCGCGAAAAATCTGCATTGGCTACAATGGAGCTATATCGGCCCGGGTCATGTTTTCGACTAAATCGAGGTCGTAGATCACGAATATGCAATTAGTTTTTTCTAAGATCAGTAGTTTTACAAGAAATCGACTTTTAAGTGGAAAAATTGTAAAAATTTGGTCAACTTTGAAGAGCTGCAGCAGCTAGGAAAATTGGACTGGACATATGCTGATTCTTTTACACACAGATCGATCCTTTGCGAATGAAAAGGTCCAATTTTTATTCAGCTATAGCATACAGTTTAGATTTTATGGTTTTTTCCGCGAAGGTCTAAAATTTCGGATTTTCCGTCCACAATAACTTAAAAAATAATCCTCATAGAAAAAATCTGTTTGCATATTCGTAATCTACGACCTCGATTTAGTGAATAGTTCGATTTTGGTGGAAATCGAAGACTATAAATTTTTTGAGAAATTTCCATACCATAGTATGGAAAAAATTTGATTTTTCGGAAAAAAAATTTTTGTCTCCGATCGGAACCAAATTGATACTCTTACTTAGTTCGATGGCGTAAATGACGAAAATACAAACAGATATTTTTTAAAAAAATTACTTTTCAAGTTATGGTCGATGGAAAATTCGAAATTTTGGACCTTAGCGGAAAAAATCATAACTTCCAAACTGTACGCTACAGCTCAATGAAAATTGGACCATTCTATTCGCGAAGGATCAATCTATATGAAAAAAAATCAGCATCTGTCCAGACCCATTTTTCTAGCTGCTGTAGCTATTCAAAGTTGACCTATTTTTTCGTAAAGTGCTGCCATCTTTTCGTAACTTCTACTGATCTACAATTTAGTATTCCCAAATAATAACACATTGCGTAATGAAAATATTTTTAATTGTTCTAAGTAAAAATATTTTACAAAAGTTATATTCAAATCTTTATTTACAACTTATACACTAAGACTATAAACGATTCAATGAAGATATTGAGCATTCAATTGCAGGAGCACAAGTTTCAAACCTCTGTGAAGCCCCCTATTTGTCAGTCATCAAGATAAAATTAAATAGTACCAGAATTAACCCTTCTTTTTATCACACTACAACAACGAACAGAACCTGAAACACCTGGTCCAAATTTCGTACTTAATTTTTCCCCAAAATAATAATTATTTAAATTTGTCAGAAATGAAGAGTTTATTGGTAGAATTGATGAAGATTCGACCATTTTTGGTTGTCGTGAAATTGAGAAAATCTACTGGTCAAGATATTTCTGTGATAAATACATTTAAATATCTATAATATGTACACTGGATTTAACATTAATTCCTCAGTATTTCTGCTCCATAGGGTGTTAACAACATCAATCGAAATTTTGGGAATTGTGTATGATTAATAATAATAATTTGATAAATTCTATGGAGTGAAAAATTTCCCTGAGAAATACGAACAACCCAAGAAAATTCTAGGTTGGGAACTATAAAATGAACAAAGTAATAACATCTGAACATAACAAATTATTTTGATTCTAGTAGGTACATAAATGCGCGACCAAAATACGATTTATAACTTTATTTTTTGGTTTCACCTTCCGAAGCTACTGATTATTGGTTCTATTTCTAAATTGATACTGATCAAGGAAATTTGAACTCCTGGAGATATCTAGGATGCATGATATTATGGTAAGAATTTGATCTTCCCAAAGCTCTTTCTCTCCTGATGGCTGAAATTTCTTGAGGCTGAGGAGGATGCGGATAATACCAGGATTCTGGTGGAGAGTACCTCCTATGTCCATTTCCCTGTCTTCTGTTCGTTTCTTCTCGTCTTGGCAACTCTTGGAATTGCCGTCTGTTACGATCAGCTACTTCTCTCCTCCTGTAATACTCTTGTTCCGAATCAGTACCGAAGATATCCAGCACCTGAGAGGTATGAAACTGACTGGATGACATCTCTGGTGTGTTTATCCAGGATTCTTGGTACTTTTTATCCAAAGATTCCTTGTCCAAAACCGGCTTTTTATTCGAATGGTTTGAGCTCGATTCGCTTGAGTTTTCCTCTGATGTACCAAGACCCAAATCCTTGTCAACGTTGTACGATTTTAAGTTGGCACTGTCATATTTTTCTAATGTTGGTATGTTCTGGCTTCTGAGGGTATTACCCAAGTTGCCACCATTGATTTTGAGCTGCGGGTGTGGTATGCAGTAAGGACGAGGCAGGGATTTTTCTACGTTGGACATCTTGATATCTTCATGTCGGGTTCGTTTTGAGAAGGATCCAGGTCCGAATAATGATAGAAGAACGGGTAGGAGGAATAGGCCATGCATGGCTCCGAAGAACACCACCAAGAAAACCATTTTGAAGAAAACAGCGAATATGTAGTTATTAGCAAGGATCAAAGCCATCATTCCCAGGATTGTACTGATAGATCCTTGCAATATTGGCAGTCCTAAAGCGTAAAGACACTCCCTAACCCTTTCATCGGGGGATTCTGCCTTTGAGCTCATGTACGCGTAACAGATGTGGGCAGTGAAATCCACACTGAATCCTATGCACATGATGAGGTTGATCATAGAGATGGAGTCTAAGTTTACGCCCCATAATGCCATGTATCCAATAACACCAGTCTCGATTGAAACTATACTGATTGCAACCCAGAAGGAACACAAGAAATTGGGGATGAAAACAAAGGATACAATCATCATGATGATTCCTCCAATGAGCATGTTCTGAATGGACTGTGGACGAACAAGTTCGAACTGAAAAAAAAATTAATTATGAGTTTACGGCAGTGGTTGATGTGCACTTTATTTACCTGATCGAAAAAGACGAAATAAGGATGGAAGATTGTAGCGTTCAACGGTGATTCCTTGCAAATTTCCCTGAGAGCTCTGACCATCTCCTTCTCATGCTCGGTTCCTGAAATGTTGACAGCCTGCACCAGGAATCTCATCGCTACTATATTGTCGCCAGATTCGTCGAATTTGACATCTAGAGAGAAAGGACTGGTTGGGGGCAGCCACAACTGGAAAACAAAATGTTCTTGCTTGAGCAAATGACCGAAGATCTTAATTGTACTCTTACCTCTTTCAGAACCTTGTTGAAATCATCCTTTTTGTCGATGGTGAAGTTAAGGTACTCCTGGTTTCTTTCTGCATATTGGAGGAAACTCCTCAGCCATGATTCTGTGTAAAGTTGGTTTGAGACGTAAGAGGTGTTCTCCAACTGTTGTGTCAATGTTTCCACTTGGTCTTGGATTGTTTCATTGGAGTAATCGTATGTGCCCGCTACTATCACTTGCATCCTGTGAAATATCATTTAATTGATCAACGATATATTATACGAATATTGTGTTCACAGCAGAAAAATTTAAGTGTTTGAAGGGTGGAACATTTTTTTGTAAGAATTACCTGTACGGAAATTCTCTATAATAATCGTCTTCCCTGTCAAAGAACTCAATGGCGTAGGAATCGTTCTTGGCCACTTTACGCCTTTCCAAGCCCTCCTGGATCTGCGTAACGCCATATCCTGCACCAGCCAGGTAGCCAAGGAACACCAAGATTACCAGGAATTTGACGAATCCATTATTCAGAAAAGCTGCGAAGTAATCTCTGAAGAATACCATGACGCCGTTTTCGGTGTTATCCAGAGGGTTGTCCATGTCTTCGTGGTCTACTCCACCACTGCAGCAGAGGTGGTAGATCCACCATCTGTTTTCTGCAAAATTTTTCAAATCAATATTCAACTCAAATTAGGACACTGTCCTGAATTATGTTTGCTTCTACATCGATTTAGGGAGAGTGAGATGGTCTGCATAGATAATACGAGATTATCCATCATCCCAAAACTTAATTGATCGCAAACTGTCTATAATCTAGACACCATTTCCCTTAATCCCAGCTTTATGTGATTCACTATCGAACTGAGTAAACCTTCTTCTGATCCATTTCTCTAGGGGTAATTAAAGGCATAAAATTTACTTTTCACTGTTTTCCAATCGTTGAATTCAAAACGCCGATTGCTAAAAAGTAGGTTGTCAATTCACCACAATACGTCTTAACCAGCCATGTAGGTAGTATCGAAGTAGCGCGTAACATTTACAAAATTACATAACTGGTCAAGAAAACTGATAGTCGGTCATCCACAGCAATCTGATAAGTAGGTATGTACCGTCTGAAGAAACTTTACTTTCTTCTTCACGGCCTTGGAGATTATGTCATACCGAATAGTTCACATTTCTAAGATGTGCAGATTCACTAAACTGGAGCTTCCTAATTGATGAGCGGTGGACCAATACTGGAATATCATGAGGCAATGGTTCATTATTTCGTTTTAGTACGTAGTTCTTTGAAAATCGAATAGAAAAATTCAAATTTTTCAAAATATTGAAAGCTCCTCTCACGAAATTAGAGAATTCGTTGAAATATTGAAATAATTTCGAAAAAATTAAGCTGCTCCTAAAATCTACCTCATTTTCCATGTAATTTTGGGAAAAATTCATCTTGAATATTGAAGACTACTGCAAATTCCTGTATCCCCTCATCCATCGAAAGTGCACTACATTTGTACAACGAAAACGAAAGAATTCATTGTCCTCCCATACCCATTGCACGAATGCAGAGCCTTCAGCCAGTCCCCTTCTTGAATTTCAGAAGAACAGGTTGAATTCCAGCAATTCAATTAACCAAGTAACCAAGTTGTTTGCGACTGATTGATAATAGCAGGTGAAAGTTTTATATCGGACAAATTCGTGTTTACTCTCTTCGTAACACATTTAAGATCGGGTTCGACTATCAGTTACGTCAGAGACACAAATGTTGTGGTGGCGTCTATCTTTCTGCTCGTATTACGTAAGTGGTCCAGAAGTGGAAATAGACAATTTCCTTACGCTCGAATTGACTCCTGATCGATCATCTTTGTGCAGTCCTTTCAACTCGAGACGAAGCCAGTGGTACAATTTTTCTAAAGTCTCTCACGCACGCTGTAACCTTTAGAGGGTAATCCACTTGAAATTGAGCAAAGCAAAAACCCAAAGAACTGATATTGGAACACACTTCAAAGTTGGGGATCCAATTTCGCCTAGTATTGCCTTCTCATTTGGAGAAAAATATTTGGTCCAAGCTGAATTATGAATTATTCTTCGACATAAGTTACAGTTTACGTAGTCAAGTTGTGTGAACGTATTTCGAAGCTCAGTAACGGATTGCATGCTTCTCCTTATTTGTAATTATTGAAGAATTATACTTACGCGACTTTGATACAGGCTGGACGGGGATACAAATAATCGAATGGAGGTTCTTCTCTTCAGCGTAACCAGAGATAGCGACGCAGGCAGCAAAAAAGGTTATGTGCCAGATGAACAATAGACAAGTGGCAGCACCTGAAAAAATCAATTGGAATAAGGCAAAAGTCACCTACTAAACCCAAGTATCACGTTGCCTTGATATCCAAATTTTTCTCAATATTCTTGGAATTCAAAATTCTCACCTGAGTATATGCAAAAAATAGTCACAGAAGGAAAAGGACTGAAGATACCGATTCCGAAACTGAAGAAATCGGTTACTGACGTTATGGTAATGGAGACTGCCGCTTCGCTCATCATTTGCGCCATTCTTTCTGGGACGCTGTGTTTCATGGAAGTCCTCCTCCAAGCTGCCAACATCACGAAGGTGTCGTCAATTCCGATACCTGCAAACCAAAAAAAAATCAATTAGAATAAAATCCGGAACTAAGGGTTTACGTGTACCCACCGATCATCAGGAACGGTGCAGCCAAATTTATTCCAATGAAGTCCACCCCTGCATACATGCAGATTCCAAAGGCACATAGGGTTGCCATAGCTGCGCTCAAGTTCCCAAGAAGTCCCAGCCAAGGCTTGGACCTTACCCAGTCCGTCATCATGCAGGTCACTAAATGAAAGTGGAGAAGGTTATTGAATTCTTAGCACTATTCAAACATGTTTTTATTGTTTGAGATAATTTTCCCCTGTATTTTGATATTGATAGAGGATTTAATGAATTGAAAACTCACCCACTGAGAATAAAGCCATAATGGCGAAAGTGGAACTAAAGTAAGGCACCACTGATTTCGTATTTTTCTCTAATTCGTGATCGAGCGTTCTAGAAGAAAACCTAGCGATCCTTATGTGCTCGAAAATATTCTGCTTGTCTTGTTTTTCCTCGATCAAATCCAGAAAAGCGTCCTCCCAAGCAGCACCCCTAAGAAATAAAAAATATACTGACGAATCATCCAGATAACATGGGACTTTTCCACTTACATCTTGTCGAATTTTTTGGTGTCCGCATTTCCAAAATACACGAGTTGAACTGAGGGAACGCTGATTATTATTCCATCTTCACTAACTTCGGTACCACCGAAGAAAACTGGGAAGGCATGGGCGTCCCAAGTGACTGGGTTGAACATGAGTGGGAAGGTCAGATTTAAAGCACCAGTTTGGACCTTAAACAAACGAAATGCTCGTCAGATATTCTGAATAATCCACTTGAAAGTCCATTTCCGTATTTTTGCTAAGAAGATTATAATATTTGGCATATATTGCGTTGACAAAGAGTGGTTTATCCATATACTCTGAAGAAAAGAATGTAGAGGAGTTAATTCAAGATTATGGCATAGCTACAGGTACAAGAAGATTTTGCAGCTTTTCAATAATACCGCATTAGTTAAGGATCACAAAATAGAAGAATAGAAATATTCGTGTTCGTAGTTCTATCAGAACGTCCTTGCAGCTTGTGGTCCAGTTCCAGAGATCTTACAATGAAGAAGAAAGTTTAGATTTCCATAAAGAACGAGTCCTTCGAAAGACGCTGCAAGAGCCTGATCATCATTTGAAGATTTCTATTCTTTCGGTGTCATCGGATATTCTCTCATTCCATATTCATAACTTGTCTTTGCCTCGAAAGATTCTTTAGTGGGCCACCGTTCCCAAAATATCCAATTACCTCCGAGGACCTATTCTTGGCGTATCGAAAACGAAAGCTGAACAGATTAAATTGGAATTGAACGAGCAATTTCCGACAGGATATTCGTGAGTTCCAACGACCAAACGCCGAAAACTGCTGGGATCTACACGAGAATAAGAAGGAACAAATCCGAACGCACACATGGAAGTGAAGATGATTGCTAGATGTACGATGTCTATGATGACCGCTTTCTACGACCTTAGGGATCTGGGGTCAAGCTTTCTTCTAGTCAGGCCTGCAATTACTGTCCGTATCATATCAATTTTTGCGACATGGAAATCAGGAAACGACTCGCTGGATGGTTTTTATTGGGGGATAATGAAACGTATTGTGCAATACGATTCGATTCATTAATGGTTCGTGTACGGACACATTCTTCGAGTCAATGGAAAGATTCGTACATTTTCCAACAAAGAGATTCGTCTCAATGATTTTATGAAGCCACTGTTGAAGAGCAATATATTCTTCCTACTCTCCACACAATCTCCATGCGTTATTTCCTTCTAAACCTAGATGCAACAAGTTATATCCGAAAAGTTAATCGCAAATAAGCCCACGGAGATTAAGATATCATTTTCTTACTGAGAAAAGCACTCATTTTTTGGTGTTCTAACCTCCCTCGAAATATTGCTCCATATGTCCGATTCACCTCGTATACTTATTACATCCTATACGTTCTTACTCATTATTCCAAATAATTCACGATATAAATACCGCAATCTATGCATCAGACTAACTTAACAACGAACACACGAAAAATTCATCTATATAATAGCTCCACGTATAATTTTTTCCAGAAAAATGGTACGGTTACACCAATTATAACAGTTTTTCCAATCATTGATCATTAACAGTGTTCCATGAAGTTCATTACTTAATTCGACGTCTGGTATAATTTCCCAATCGCAAATTATAAATTCACCACGTCCACTTGAACTCCAAGTAATTAGTAACATTTAACATTTGCTCACATTCACTTTCAAAATTGTATAATGTTGCGGTTACTCTCAATGTTGTCAGTCAGTCTTGTTTTCCGATGGAAAAGATAAAAATATACCTTTTCCTCAGTATTCAATCTTGCATATTTTATGCCCTTTTGCATATTTCAAGCTTTTCATTTCGATTATCAATCTTGATGATTTCAGCATCTCAACATTCTCAACGATGCATCTTGTTAGCATTATTAGACATAGGTAGCGTGAGAATTGAGGAGAAATAACAGGGATAGGGCATCTTGACCATTCAAATAAACCGATACGTTAGTTTTTCGATACCACCAATCATTCTTGGCTGTTTTCCTAACCAGCTTGTTCAAGCATTCCTCTCTGACGACTGAAACAGTATCTTAACACTATATTATTATCTAGACTGATACAATCAACAACATGGAAACATAACTAGATTCTTGTAACAGATAAATCCTAATTAGAACTGAAAATAGGCAGGTCGGAACAAAATGCATTAGACAAGTAACTGCTAGACGCTGATTGTACCAGAAGTGGAGAAAAGTAGCCAGTTTAGTTCGATATTAAATTAAATTTTCTTCGGGAAGATGCAATATTTCATTAGCAAAGAGTAGTTCACCATTGTTTATGGTTATATTCTCCAAACTCCGAACGTTTCTTCATTCCTCCTAATTTAGATTCTCTGAGAAAGTCTTGGGAACAATTTGCACTTTTTATCCTTCCCTCGTAAAGCACCTGTTGGAGAAGCCCCTCAGCGTAGGCGGTTAAGCAGAGGGCACATAAGAAATGGTCAACATTTCCTTACTGTCAACGAGAAATGTTCTCGGCAAATAACCGTATGCAAATTCAATTTCACGGCCTGTTTCTTCGGATGTTATGCAAGGAAGTTTACACAATGGTTACTTCCTTTATGGGTCGTAAAAAATTGTATAATTTCGAGAATGGAAATTACTGGGCTATCATTGAAAATTACAGATAGGCAGATCGTTGTTGGGGTTTCTCGGTCATCCACTGCATGCAAATGATGGAAGTAGAAAATGAGCCTTAAGGCTTTGTGAGGTGGATGTATGCCTACATCAGGTCAGAAGTCAGATACCACTGGTTTTGAGGTTAAATACAGTAAAGAGAAAAAGTGGATGGACTGATGAATTTGAACAATGGAGAGAGATTCTATAATTGATGGGTGAAATTTGGGTGTTATTTAACAAGGGGTGTTACACGATAGAGTTCCATTCACCACAGTTGGAAGGTATTCTTCTAGGCCTCAAGTGATGAGTTATTTGAAGCCACCCTTCAGAATATCGAAGAAAAGTTGAAATGATGCCAATTTGCATATGGAAAACACCATTCATAAAGGGTTTGTTTTTTCGTCAAGGAAAAACTAAATTCAATTCAGCTATATAAAGTGGAAATTAACAAAATATTCTTCTAAATCACATAGCATGGAGCATGGCGTAAAAATTGCTTTAATAGCAATCTCTTCCTAGTGATTAAATCGAAATTAATCGTTTGGACAATATAAGGAAAACATATTTCAATTAAATCAAGTAGCATAATGCGGATAAATTAATCTGTTCCACAATAATTATAATTCAATATAATCAGTGCTATGGAGGCACCGTTGTACTAATCTGAATTTTTTGATACTATCTCCATGGCAGACTGAAGTTGTAATTCATTATCTATGTATTGAAATGTCTTTTATTTATAATACACACTGCGAATCTGTATCAGTAAGATATTGAGCATTATCAGAGCCTTATTTTTCATCATTTGTCATGCTAGAATGATGAATGGTACAGAGTGATTAGGTAAAGACGATCGTGTTCCCTATTTCCTATTTCAATTCAGGTATCTGCTAGTAAAAAATACTCCGAACACCATAGGAAGCTGTTTTCAATTTAATGGATTTCTTCTCTTGATACTTCCGATCAACTACTGCTTTACTATGCTTATGCCTTAGATTTTAAGGATACTTTATATACGTTGTCTACGTATTTTGATCCAACGAAATTTTGCAGGACTAATCAGGAGCACATCGATATTTTCGTTTATTTCACGGTATTGAAGGAATTTCTGTTAGCAAAAACCTTAAAATGCACTTACATCGTCTATAATATAGTCCAAATTCAGAATATCGTTTTGAAAACATTCGGACTGCCATCTGGCACAAATGTCCTTGTAAGTGAAATATTCGTCATTGTAGAAAACAGTCATGTTTTGGATGAGTCCATCCAAAAGCCGTAGTTCCTTCCAGATTTCTGCTCTAAGCATATTCTTGATTCCATCCTTCGAAGTCACTATAACTCTTCCGAAACGTCCTGGAACAAAATTTTCACCATCAGTTACACAGAAAAAGAACCATATTTGGTTTCCAAAATGATACGTTTGAATCTAGTGAATATTTCATAGTTTATCCATGATCAGTACCCCTATAATTATAGGAAATCAGGTCATTGTGAAATTTTATCGAAAACTTAACCTTGTTGCCTTTAATTAAGTTTGCTACCATTTTTTCCAAACGAGTTACTAAATAATTACTGATGAAAAGTTTTCGATGCAAATATTGTTTATGCAAGGGGTACTTATCTAGCACCTTGAATATGGATACATGGATCCCAATTTTTTATCAATAATGAATCCGAAACCAATTCATTGAAGAAGTACGAAAGGATTAAAATATCTCATTAAAAATATTTGATTCGATTCAGAAAGGAGATTAAACATTGTCTTCCATGCCTGATGGCCATCTTATTATTGCTGAACTGCTCAAAGAAAAGTGAACGCATTACTTTGCATAAAACACATATAACGAGGTGTTGCCCAAGGAAGAAAATGATATCACAGATTGTGAATTCATCCAAACAGAAACACCATCAGTTAAGCTGGACAATGAGGAAGCTCTAATCATGCAGAAAAGTCCCATTGTTATATAAACTTCTTCGCATTGCTGGCAACCAGATAATTAAATGTAGAAAGTTTGATTCCATATTTTCAGAGTGGGTAAGTGGAGTATGTTGAAGTGAATCTGATCTATTATCTTGGGATTCAGTGGCAAAGAAGGTGATCAATATGATAACAGAGGATTTCTCACGTTTGTTTCCGGTACAAACTATTTTGAAATGAAGACATTTCTACTCTATTGGCTCATGGGATCGACTTCTGAACCATAATATTGCGATATTTCGTGTTCAATTTTCAAATTCAACATTTACGTTTATTGCAATGAAATCACTTTTTTGGGATTTTTCGAAGGTCAAATTTCCACACGCATATCTTCCAGAAAAATGGTCGTAGACCTGATTGTGATACATATTCTGAAAGAGCAACTCCTCTAGTTATAAATCTCAAAATTTCATCGACCTCGTTGCAACCGTTCGGTCTTGACGATTTTTTAACTCAATACATCTTTTTGGGAATTTTTCAAAGTTCAACTTTCGACATGCTTATCTCTCAGAAATCTCATGGTAGATATAAATGTGATACAGATTCTATAAGAGCAACCTCTTCTAGAACTAGAACAGCCCTTGCCGAATAAAGACCATGAAGGAATAGAGTTTTCTTTACATTATCATAACATTGCAGCAGCATGCCTGATCTTCGATATCGATGGGAAATTATCAAGGTCAGATATTATAAAGAATTTCATTAAATTTATGCAGATGATTGACCCTCAATGCAGGAATCTGGCGTCCCAGTAACCCACTGCTTTCTTCAATTTCTCGACTATTCAAGAAACACGCGGAATATGATCCATCGGCATCTCAGACAAATCGTACAATATGCTTGACAGATGCGAAACGCAGTGATTATCCCACTTGAAATCAGTCCACGAGCATCTCTGTATTTAATCGAGAAAAATTAAATGAGAAGCGAGTTGCGATCACAAAGCGAGCAATTCAGGATGCAATTTATGCTAATTGTTGTTGAGCCGCTACATTGATGAACGTCTTGAAAGGAACCCAGAGGAAACCCATCGCTGAAACGGTTTTTTCAGAGAGAAAATTCCGTAAATTTATGGAGTTATTCCGATATGGTGAGTGGAAAGGAATTGATAATATCTGGGCAATCGGTTATCTCTTGCAATTATGATAGGATGGATGAAGTTACTCAGGAGGGAAATCAATTTACATCACCTACAACAAAGTTGAAGGCATTAGATGCAAAAAATTGAGTCAGGAACATATTTCTGATTGAGATCAGTAACCACTTATGGTCTGGCATAAGTCAGAATAGTACGAGTAAAACCCTCTATAGATTAAAAAGGTTTGTTTCTTGTTTAAATTTGAATTTTCAATGTGGGATTCCTGGAAAGGAAATATGTATGTTTGGGTAGTTTAACTTCTGTTCTGAAGCACCTATTCGCACATTGAATTCCTCCCTAGAAACCAACTTTTACAGAAGAATTTATTTTTCGAACTCACCTGCTCTAGTGATCCTAGCTACATTGAATCGACTGGTGTAGTTTACTTTGAAATATTCCTCTGCAACAGCTCTCTCATACTTTCCTGGTCCATTTATGGGACTGAACAGATATTCAGGATCAATATTGTTTCGCATCTGTTGTACTCCTGTTATACCAAGAAGTGTGAGTAGAACTGGCACTATGATGAAATATCCTGGATGTTTTCCTACTATAGTTCCTAACTTGTAGAAAGCCCTGTTAAGGAGCGAGTCCACACAACGCAAACCACCCATCTGAAAGAAGAAAATAAAAAATTATTCCTTATAAATTTGTAGTTATTAATCAATCTTTCATCATGTCTTCTCAAATAGCATATCTAATTTGTAAATCTCAACTGCAGTTAAAGTTTCACATCAGTGAAACTGGTATAAGTAATGAATTAAATTTTTCATTCTCTGTGCGCTAATAGAAGATAGGTTTGAGGAATTCCTATGATATTGAGCTTAAGGTTATTTTAATGACATTTTTCTCTGATTGCTCCATAATCATTCATTCACGACAGTTCACTTAATATGAATTTATTCCGATTGGAATCTTTAAGGTTCTTCCATTCTAACTTTGACTTTGCCCAACTGAAATCCACATCCAAAATGATATTATGAAGCCGAGAGTGAGTCATTTGTTTGTTCATTCACCTTAAAACTTTTCAGCAGATCCTCATGTAGCGAAGAATATGTATTTTCAAATGATTCAGATATGCTTTATGATATTTACTCTAAAGTTGAGGTTATCATGATGAATAGTAATTTAAATTACTTAATTGTTAGGCAATTTAAGTCGATCTTTTTGGGAAATATTGACAGGCATTATATACATTTCATTTCTTCAATGTCCATTAACCAATTCAAGATATCTTCAAGTGAAATTTGAGATAGTATCTTGGTGCTGATATTTCTGGATAAAAATCAAACATATTTCATTTTTTCGATGATTAGGAACCCTTAAAATCACATTTGGTATTGAAAAATTCAATATTTTTGGTAGAAATAATAAATTCCGAGCAGAAACACTGAATTTCACAAGACGTTCTCGATGGCTCTCAATCCAACCGTCAATGATGCTGCTTGCCTGGGTCAATCCCCAAAAAATTTAATTCATTTTAGGTACAATAGACTCAATATTCAACAGGTGGAATATCCCCCTCTCCGGTAACAATATTACCAATCCATTGAAGAAATTCGAACGTAATGTTATTTTAATCACATCAGAACAGATTTGTCAACTGCTAGTTTCATGCACAAATTACAGCTTTGAAGGTTACGTCGGTGTTGGCCAGCAATAATAAAGTGATTAGGTTTGTTGAACTAGAGTGAGGGCTCCTGTTACCATTTTTAATTGTTTTGCCAGAGGAACATTGCATTGTGAATTCAGAAAGTGATATCGAGAGTATGGCCCACATTTTGACGATTAAGAATGGAACAACTTCATTGACATCGAGACGAATTGTTTTTTAGAATAGCAAGCGGTGGAATCCTTTCATTATTTCCACTAGATACATAGAATGACACCAATAACGAATAATGTAGAGTCTAGCTTCTATGAAATGGGAAATTGATTCCCGACTAACCAGACACCAATGTTGTTAATTTTTGTTTTGATAACTTCCATGAAGTTTATTTTCAATGTACACTATATACATAACTTCATCTAGATCTATTCATCTCCCGACCAAACCCACAAGCTCGTTAAGTGACTCGAACAAATTGCCAAGTGTATAAATATAAATTAGATAGTTAGCTGAGTTTACAGGGTAAGACTAATCCATCTTCAGGTAATCATAGGACATCAAATAATAATCAAAATTGTTACTTGAATCGTGCTACATAATCCCTACACTTCACAGACACAATTCCAGGTCAATTTTTCAACAATGCCCAAGAAAAACCGGATAGAAATGTGTGAAAATCAGTTGGATGCAATTTCAAAACAACTATTGAAATGTTGTTTATAATGACCGCATCGTTATAGCGTCATTTTTTCAGTTCAAATTGTGCTTTTCAACAATAAATTTGTAATCGAGATTTCCAAATGCGTTACGACCTATAAAAATGCTCGACTGAATAGCTCAACTAACCTTCTCTATATTGAAAATGTTATATTTGACACATCTTAGAGAATTAAATAGAGAAAGTACATATTCGAATATTGCGTAATGGTGGATTTGTAGGTACGTACTTGACAATCCAAATGATGGAATACGATTATAAAATAAAATACTTTCAAATCATTAAAAAGGGATAGTGATTTGTAGCGGTATAATTCTTTTTGCGTGCAGGTAATATCTTAGACTGTTGCGATAGACGCTGCTGTTGCATATCGAAGATTAGCTGTTTGATTTCATCTATTATTTATGGGTTTAATAAACTCGTTTTTTGAAACGTTATAATTCGCTTGGAATCAGGTCGCTGCAGAAGTACCGACCTTGTCAAGATGGTTGAAGATAATTTTTGGTAGTCCGAAAATCGAAAATATTTAATGAGTTGTAGTTGAGAAATAGTTTTTTTTCGCCTGTATCCTGTATGTCAAAACCGAGAGATTGAATCACAAAATTGCTAAGAGGAAAAATCTTAAGCGAATCTATTTTTGAGGGAATGCTGAAAAAATTATCATCTTCGAGAATCTACCAGTATTTCGATATTTTCGTATGTAGATTTTCTTTGGAATTATCAAGGACCCGAACAGGTTAACCTCAAATAGTATTATTCCTTTTGCTCCAATTTATTCTGTAATAGTAGGACGTTTTTTGATTATTTAGAATTTGTCCTTCTTAGAACACGTTTAATAATGATTTTGACGAAAAATTCTATGAATGGTTAGCTGAATGGAAGGGAAATAGATTCGATATTGTGTAATATAGGAAGTGACAAGCTGAAATGAATTCATAATTTCTCATTGAACTAGAGTGATTGTTAATGAACCCAAGGTTTCTTTCAAACTATCCACAATTTTGATTGAAATTGACCAAATGGATCATAAAATACAATGTTGGTTGATTTACGAATTAAAAATAATTCTACCGTAGATATTAGCGTTTATTGAAGGAATTATTGTATTACTGGAATTGAATTTACAGAGGATGAAGCTGTAACCGAAAGTGACAATCTGCGGATGCTTTCATTGAATGTGACTTTCTTCTATGTCCTTACTGGATCTCTTTGGCGAGCATGACTGGTTCTTGCGAAGTGTTTCATTATTTTTATGTGGGTTTTTAGATCATATCTTGCATTGCCACCGGTGATATGTCTCAGTTACAGAGTGTTAAAATTAACAATATCATTTGTTCCCTCAGTTTAGGAAATAGTGGGAAGCAGAGTTAACGAACTGGTTGAAATATTCTCACTCCATTTTTGTGATCGATACGCTGTTTTAATTTTTTTCCAATGAGAGCAGAAGTTTTTGATGATTTTTTAAAACTTGACTCCTTTTCTGTTAATTCTTTGTAAAAAAATATAAGTTGTGAGGATTCAATGTTTATTTCCCTAAATGAAGAAACTGGGTTATTTGGATGACGTTCCTATTCAAGTACAGTTATCTGCTTTGAAGAATTCGCATATAATTCGTACTCCCTACGCACTTTTTTATCCATTCATTCACATAAATAGTTCAAGTAGGATGATACCCGTTACTTTCTTTATATTCTGAGCTCAGGCTGGTAAACTGACATTTCTCTTTGAATTTCGCTCATTCATTTTATTTTCACTGCTTCAAATAAGACTTAGGTACACCATAAACATAAATTTAATTAAATTAAACAGCCATAAAACAAAATACTACTAATGCTGGCTGATTGAACTAAATAGTAAAGGAAAAATGGTTTTAGAGGGACATAGTTTTAAAATTGATACCTTTTCTGTGTGGGAACTAACTAGTTCGAACAGTGCTTATTTGTACCTCTCTAACAGGTTGGCTATAATTGGTAAGTGAATTGGATACAACTTCACCCCTGATAGGTATATCAATTTGATGCAGCAGAGCACACGAAGAATGAAGAATCTCAATAATTTTTCACATTATCTGACTGTGACACTCGATAAATTTCCTTAAGTCATACACGTTCATCTAAATCCTTTCAAAATGCTTAGCATATCTCCCCTATCAGTAAAATTACCCAACTGTCGGATCTTCTTGAGCCTCCCTGCCTAGGAAAATGCAGAACCATCACGAACAGTTCTCTAGTGGCACTGGACTTAAGACGCAGGTAAACACGATAAAACTGAAGAACCGATTTGGAATTCGACATGTTTTTTATCGAACAGGGGTTAGTCACAACGCTCAAGAAAATAATCGACTCAGATTTCCATTGAGAATGGTCAATCCATCTCCGATAACCAAAACTATAGTCTCGAGAGGTTTTGTTTTGAATTGTAATGGATTTTTATCGTTTGAGATGAGAACAAAAGTCTCGAATACGTAAATCTTTAGTAATATTCAGAATAGGGTGATTCACAATGGTTGTACTATACCTTTTGATTAAGCTTTGCAAGAGTTATATAAGGTCAAATATTCCTGGACTAACTATCGATGGAGATTTGTATTTGGAGCTACAAGAAACGTTCAAACTACACTAGATTTTCAACAAACACAAATGAAGTTTACTTGTTCTTTCCTACACCATAATTCAACTAAAGTTTCAGCGTTTTTATAAGTAATGAAGCTTACCAATAATTTCTTATCTTCAGTTGATGCATAATTTGAACCAGTTTTAATACGAAAATTAATAAGTATAAATGGAAAATGTTTCGTGAGAATCTATTTAAATTTTGAACCTGCCGGTAATTTTCTTATCTCATTTCCAAATATCTACTGGAAAGTTATCTAATGAATGTATATTCTCAGTTGTAGTTTTTTTCCATCCTATTATAATGATCATCAATAATTTACAAATTTAGATCCAGTATAGCGGAAATTTACAAAGAATAATTTATAATCATTGAAGAATGCCAGGATATCAATACATAAAATATATTGCTGACATTCAACATAATATCCCCCAATTTGTTGCAAAAATCAGTGTGCATATCTATCGAACCCATTCTTTTTCCATGCAATAATGAATGTAGTGTAGGTAGACAAATAATCACTTTATTACCAAAGAAAAATAATAAGAGTAATCATGACAATTCTCCCTTTCTAATCATTTGCAAGTTAAACCATTTTGCGGAAAAATGTGGCAGATACAGTCGTGGACAACCTTGGTTTAACCATTTTTCTCTGGCTGGGTCTTTCACCGTTCTTTGCTGAACTGCTGGTTGTGGGCGATTGAAAGATGTGAATGTTGGAGCTTGGACTTCTTTCGCAAGTTGTACTTAGATTGCGAATCGATAAATGATTGATCTGTTTTATCAGAATCATATATGAGCAGATATGTAGAAAACTCCATAAATTGACCCCAACCCAACTCTGAAGGAAACAAATTCTTCGCGAGGCTCCACAACAACAAAAAAAGTGGAATTTTGCTGGTTAAGTTCCGATGGATATTAAGATCTAACAATCTCCATTCATAAAAGATGTCACGAGGTTGTGGTAAGCATCAGGAAAGTTCTAATTTAGCTCGAGAACCATATCTCCTCACTTCACATAAACAAAACCTCAGGAAATTACATCTTTTTCGACTATTTCCTAGAGGTTCCACTCAAGTTATTAACGAAGTTTTACGGTCGTAAATTGTGCAATAGCTGCTGAAATAATAGACGTATAAACGAAAATTCGTGAAGGTAGAGGAGCTTTTGAATGGAGAGAAGAAAGTCGAGCAAGGTAACTTCCTTGATGTGAACAATATTCCATGGTGGATGAAAGAGTAATGTGCATTTTCTACACACGAAAGTTTATATCTTCACACAAGAAAACATATCGCAATGTACTTGTGTGTTGTTCACAGGAAGTGCTCACAATTAATAGGACATTATTTCCAGTTCGGGCTCCAAGAAGTTCAATTAAATAATGGGAGACACCAGAATATAAGGACCTACTCTATTTATGGTAAGCAAATGATTTGTTAGAGCACACAGTGCTCACAATTCATTTGAATTAGTTATTAGCGACAGTTGAGGTCTGAATTTAGTGACCAACGTGTATTGAGGGCAGACTTTCAGTGGGGTAATTCAAAAATCAACATTGCCTCCGTGAAATTTCTTTTGAAGAATCAGATTGAACGTTGCAAAAGGTCAAATTTATTCATGTTTTCCAAATCGTACTAGTTGGAAAACCTTTTTTGGAAGATGTGTTTCGAAAACAGTGATCAATTTTTGCAACCACATCGATGATTTCGTAGAATTGACTGTTTAAACGAGTCTAAAACGAAAATTGGTTACAAGGGCGTCAATGCCATGAATATCAACTAATTACCGATGAAGAACTGTGAGGAATACTGATCGATACTTGATCGGAATAGTAAAGAAGGAATTATTGTTTACGAATTACTTATTATGAAAGACATTTATTGGAGTTTATTGACGTATACATGCATGTAAGAGATGTGGCAGTCACAAAGGAAGTTGTCGTTTGTGTTCACTGTAATTCAATTGAATATTCCATTATTTTCCAGTAATTTAATTTAATAATTATTATTTGGAATTTCAGGAAGTTCAATTTCCAAACGATTCAAATGGGAGAACAATAAAGTTATCTATCAATATATATATTATTCTTAGGAAAATGAGAGATATCTTCATTACATAAAAGTATCCACATTTTTCATCAATTTACTTCGATATAAACATGAATTGGGTCTTTTAAAAATAAAAAAAATCTTATCGAAACCAAAAAACAATGACAATAATTTTATAGAATGCTTTCGACACAAAACTCGGAAGGGAATAACACTATAATTTATTCCACATATTTCACTCTTGGTGATTCACAAATGACTTTTTTATGTTTATGATACAATACTACAGAATCAATTACCCGGTATTAAATGAACAAGAGTCTTCACTTTCTCCAATTTTCAGCTGTTCTCTTAGATTTCGATGACTTTGTCATTTGATTTAGGTATACAAAAGTGATCAAAGATATTCCTTGCCATCCTAGTTGCCATCCTATTATATTTAGCCGCCTACTAGGTAGAAATTTCCCATTTCTGTGTATTGTTAAGCGTATTCTTTTATCAAGTATGAATTATTCATTCTGTTCAAGGAAGGTCGCTGAAACTCTGAAAACATAGGAAAGCGAAATCCAAGATATTGAAATTCTAATCTTAGATGTCATCTTTCATTTTTCTCATGAATATTGATTGTGAAAGTAAAAATACCCCTTAAACAACGAAGAATCCCATTAATGTCAAGCTCAAGCAATCAATTTTATCCATTTTTACTGACCGATACTTGTCCACTCGAAATTGGTCAAGGTAAACTTTAAAAACAACCAACTTGGAATTGACCATCACATGGTATAAACCAATGACGATATATAGCAGCTGATTCTAGGTATGAAAGATGCACCCAATGTATTTTTGATGATACAATCAATGTGAGCAACAAGAGATCTCAAATTTGCACATTGTTCTTTAATAATATTGTGATTACATTCCTTATGATGGATTCATCTATATTTAATCGAATAATTTGTAACATGGATCATTATGTTTACTTCCTCTCCATTAAAATAACATTTTATTCATTTCTAGGTAGAGGTTCACTGACTCGTTGCTTTTTGTCGATATATTCATAGATATTTTGTTCCATATATTCCACACATTGAACAAAAATGACATTTTGCAATTTCAGCGATGACAGATATGAAGCTTGTCAATCTAATATGTCTACATAAAAATGCTGCAAATTCTTCAAGTCACCCTATGTTTATTCTTTCTTCTGAACCCCGTGCAATCGCAGAAAAAAATCCGAGAAAAGGGAGAAAGTGAATATCCCTATTTAGTGAACATGTGGATCCCCAAAAACGATGCGATAGGCCAGGAGAGATCCAGGTTTTGCGATGCCGTTCAACTCACACCTTTCACGGATTATTTCTTCACATCGGCAAAATGTTTCGATAATCTGGAACACGATATGTGGCTAGAGGACATCGGCATATCCTGGGACGAGCATGTTGTATCTTACTCCCGTCATATGAGCTTCTTGACCAGGTTCAAGGAAGAGGGAGGCCAATTTGTTATCTTAGAAAGGTTCGAGGTTAACCCTCTAGGACCTCAACCTAAACGGAAAGAAACACCCAGCCTTGCGAAGGATGAAACCGCGGACGATACAGGTAGACCTGCGGAGATTGAAGACATGACCAAAGGAGGGAAACCAAAAACATCGCAACAGTTGCCAGACCACGAAAAGAGACATACCCCCAGGTTTTTGGAGACTACGACTCCTTCGAAAGAAACTGAGACTCTGGATGAACATTACGAGGAAATTCCGGCAGATTTAGCCCAATACGATGACCTGGAGGATCAATACGAGATAAAAGAACAAATCAAGGAAGATGTAGACATGAAGATCCTCCGATCTCTCAGAAATAAGAGAGTAAGGCTCAGTCCACCAGATATAAGGGGTGCTTCTGAATGCTACGTACTTGGGTGGAGCACCTACTTGAGGGAGTACTGCGAAATCACTGACCTAGTGGGTCAACCCTTGAGGAAGGAGGTGGTAGACAAACTTCCCAGAAAAGCTTGTAAGACTCCAGATCCCGCCCATTTGTGCATAAGGAAGGTTTCAGAGGAAAGGGAATGCGTTGAAGATTTGGGTTCCCCGTTGATCTGTGAAAGGAGAGACGACAGGAATAACACCCTAGGCGTTGCCCTAGTTGGAATATACACAGGATACAAAAACTGTGTCACAACAGGTGTGGGTGTTTTCAGATCGCTCAGTTCTGAGCTGCCATGGATCGCAAGGTGGGCCAGGGGTACTCCGATAACGACTAGAGGTTTCGAAAGACGACCAGAGAATGCTGAGCAGAGTCACAGATCGCGACCGAAAAGAAGAAGAAGAGGATGGCGAGGTAGGGCTGCCGGTGGTGTGAATAAGATTACATTGAATTATATTTTGTTCATTTGCTGTTTTATTATTAATGTTTGTGTTGCGTTTGGTGGATAATAAACGATGGTTATCGATTGATGCTTAGATATGCATCAGAAAATGCTCAAAAGATTTCGTACGAAGACTCCTTTTTCCAAAACCTGCCAATAGCCTTTTTTCTCGTCAAATTAGAGTCGATATATTTCAACACAATTTTGAATTTTTGCTCCGATAAAGCCTTGAATATGTCAGTTGTTGTTTTTGGTTTGAAATAAACCGAATTCATATCTCGAGTGTGAATTTGTACATGATATATTTAAAGAATTCTTCTGATTCACTTTTCTAAAGATATCATACACGATTCCAATGTTTTTTGTTAAGAAATAAAATGAAGAAATTCTTGAATGAGTTGACAGTCTAGTACCAGCAGTGATTCCACAATTGTTCAACAGATATTCCATCTTAATGAATGAATTGAAACCAACTAGATAATTGTCAATGGAACAAAAATGTGATATCGATATGATAATCAATGAGTGCGCCTCATTTTCATAAATTGATTCCAATGATTCAAATTACTCATGCAAATTTTGGGAAGGTGCATTTCAGGTTTGAATATAGCCCATTACTGAACTTTCCCACATAATGAGTTAATTGATTTAGGTATTTGGGATTTCGATTGATTTTCAGCAGAAAATAATATTGAAAAATATTGGTTGTTGGGTGATATTGCTTATAACTGGTTCCTTGACCCAGTTGTTAGAACTTCGATCAAGCACAGTGCAATTGCAGGTTCAAGTCTGGCTCAGGAGAGAGTGAATTTTGGTTTTTTTTTATTATTCCTGATTGAGATGGAGCAAAATGAAATGATCCGAAAAAATTTAGGGTGTTAAATTTTGAATATGTATTCCCAAAATTTTGGGAAATCTGAGAAAGTAAGAGATGCGAACAATTCAAAGAATCGGAATTGAGAAAAGCTAACGAATTATCTAGAAACTATGTCTTCCCTTCTTTTTCGTACAAAACCATCGATAAAAGATCATAAGGATCACTAATACTAACTTAAAAATAAATAAATAAAATCCTACCGTTGTCGATAAACAAAATAATCCAAACTGTCTCGCACAAAACACCAACTAATGAAAACACCTATTCACATGGGCCACTAGACATGTTCGGAATCCTTCCACAATGCACTTCCTTCTTCAAGGACCAGAACCGGTATGAAGGATCGTCTTTAATTCAGCCCTCTTCTAGGGGTTGTTCGTTCGTTCGTCAGAAGCACGTTCGTCTGTGAGCGCTCCTCTACCGCGACACGATCTACTACTTCTTCGCCGGTTGTTGATATTGTTGAGCTCTCTGGCCAGTGCCAGTCTGATGATGGGTCCTCTCCTCAACTTTCTGCACTCACCGTGTACCCCACTAGGCTCTCGAGAACGAACATCCTTCCTGATTGTCGCTATCTTTTCATTCTGATACTGTTGAAGGGTTGTTGTTCACTGGATTCTTTGAGGAGGACCTCGAAAAACTTTGATTTGACAGTTGTTCAGTCGCTGGAATCAAATCATTAGAATTTTCTTCAGGTTTGAATTAAATTGAAAAAATAGCAGATGAAAATCAGTTATCCAACGTTTAGGGATGCTGAATGGAAATTCCAGATAATTGATATGGAATCCTAATCGATTTCTCAATCAGGATTTGTTAAAACATTGGTCCATAGGTACCTAGTACATTTCAGATCCTTATTTCTCTCGAAATTCAACAATTGAAACCTCTCTCTGGGGTTTCACAGTCTGCATTTTGGTATATTTTAAAATTAATTGATAAAAAATAAAGCAAAGCTCAAAAGTGGTCGATGTCTAATATAAAAGTAAAGTGGTAAGTTTTCAATTGATTTTGTGTTAAAATTCCCTCAATTTTGATGTTCCTCAATTTGTTTAACCAAAACATTTTTAGAATTTCAGGGATCTTATACATTTTTAGTTGTGTTCGATTCCAAAAATTCATTCTGAGAAATAATAAGCCACGATTCAGGAGACTATGTCATACCTGTGAAATTTCGATGAAAAATCTTGATTGACAAAATTTTCAAAAAGAATGACCCATCAAACAAAACACAACAAAATTGATCAATCTAGTGGATATTAGTTCCACAGGATTCTGTTCTGTAGAACAAATTCTTCAGAATACGTTGGCTCCAAGACTTGGTCGAGTCAAAAGACAGTAAAAAGTTTACATAAATAAAAAAATATTTTCTTCTGAGATAGCCCACGCTAGGTTAAGGTATGATGATAATCATCCAAAGTTATATCATAGACGGTGAAAGTCGACAATATTCGGTGTAATATACATTCTACGTACATGAATTTAAATTGGAAACTGACGTATTACAGACATAGATATTAATAATCATAACACAAGCAAAGGCAAACGAAAGAAGCTATCTTGATATTTCGTTCTGTTTATATAAGAAGCAAAATTGAGGAAATTGGTCTGAAGAATTGCTAATGAAACGAACTCCTTCGGTAAAGACAAATTGGAATTAGTTCTGAGTAGACATTGGTATAAATTCGAGAAAATATCATTCGTTTCCTCGTTCATACTGGTAGATTTGATAATTTTAAAATAACCACTGCGCATAATGAAACAGTGTAGTTTGCTTCGAAAAATATTTTTCTAAAGGTGTAATCCTCAGGTACAAGTTGAAAAAAAATCTAACTATCCCAGGATTATCGAATGGTCAGATTTCTTGAGCCTACACTCTAACGTTGTAAACTGAAACGTGCTGATTTAAAAAGAAAAATTCTAGTATGAGGTTGAAAGTCCAAGGATTTTTTTTACGATGAGGACTGAGAAAGTCAAAAATACTGTCTGATATCAATCATGAAACAGAAATTTACTGTTTTCATAGATAAACAATGTAAAAATATTGATTGATTGGTAACGGAAAATTGGTACGCTGAAAGTGTGGCAACATTTGTGATAATTCTTGCTTTCTTTATGTCTCTGTTCTATTTGGGATCGGAATTATAGTTCTTGGAATGTCCGATTATGTAGCGTGAAATACTAACAGAAAAAAACATTAAAAAACGAGTGTGGTAACTTCGAACCATGCCTTTAGCTATAAAGATTTCTTTAACTGCTCTGCTCAACATATTCTCCGATTTCAAGATCTTGACCATATAATACCCTAATCATAACAATGATGATATAATTCGAATACATTATTACATAATGAGTATTTCCAATTACGCTTTACCGGGCAGCTTCGAATTCCCCAGTGAAAGGCTTCTTAAAATTTTATGTGAAAGTTTTTACAAGTGAATTATGCGATACATTATGTCCCAATTATTCAGCTATCAGTGCCAATCGCTACCTCCAGTTTACGGCACCAGATGCTGCTCTGGCACATATTTAAATTTTGGTTTCCCCGAGATGGCTCGTGTTTCGTCAAAATCCATAGAAACTGGAAATATCCACTTTCACTGATTCCGTGTAAATTAGAATTTCCATCCGCTAGAGCGAATATTGAGGTATTTCAGAAATTTAAGTTCGAAACATGAATGCACACCAATTTATTTTCTATTTCTACCAAATTTTGACAAAATAATTCTAGAAATTCAGGTTTTTTGCCCATGGTGCATTTCAGGTGGATACCAGTTTTTTTCTCATAGTGAGACCTGTAAAATCACGTCGTGAAGTACAGGGTGGAAATATAGTAAAATTTAAAAGGGTAATTCCTTGTCATTGGGAAGTGTATGAATATTTTTAGCTACCCCTACTTAGATACATGCACATGAAGAGTAATCTTTAATATTATCCTCTGAAAGCAAGAAAAATATGGACAATAAGAATATAAAACTCGAGAATATACCTACAGAAAAAACTTTACAATCTGTAAAATATTTGCGAACAGCTCATAAAAACTCAATAAAAGAAATTTGTTGGTCGAAAAGTCAAATCCATCTAAGCCGACATCTGACTAAAGTACCATAAACCGTGTATACGATCTGCCAAAATGCTAATTTTTACAACAATCGCCTGCCAAAATCCAACAATTGTCCTGGAACTGTAAATTATTTTCACACCGCTGCTAGTACAGGTATTGTTGGACTTTTGTGGAACGTGACGCAAGTAGCTTTTTGAACTTTACTATTTGGAATTTCTACCTGAGTCCTAAACACCTGCTGCCGGACAAAGTAACTTTAATCTCAACCTGTAATTCTTAGAAATGGACACTGGCAGCCCTTGAATGCGCCCCCTCATGCGTTCAGAATTGATGGAATGAAAATTCGTAAAAGGTGTATTTGGGATAAAGTGCTTTTCCTAAAAAAAGAGAATTTTTTTGTGTGCGAACTGCTAGAATATCTTTGCATGGTAAATTTATAAGAATTGCCTTATACGATATAGTTTATTTGATATAAGTAATAAGGGTAACTTCTTCTCAAATCCATCAAAACTTTCTTCCATAATTTACTCAATTTTTTTAAGTTGACAGATTCCTCATGGGCAATTTACAAAATTTGCATAATTCAAACAATAGTTTGCGGTTTATGACACGTTTAACCTTCATGAAATATGATTAATCCCATCCAATTTGAATACCATAGCTGCTTGCAAAAAAATTCTACCACAAATAATGTGAAAGCTTGAAAACCCCGCTCCAATATTATCTGATTTTTGTGGCAAATATTTGGGCGATAGGTATCAGACTAATGTCGCAGATTTAATGCGGCATTGAAAATTATGACTCAGGATTCGGAATTTATATGTATGTATACCTACGTTTAAGGAAGCTAATGATGATTATTGAATTTTTGTTTAATGCTTTTGTTCAATCACCCAAACGTTGTATGAATGAATAAACACGGTTTGATTTAGCAACAGGACAGGGATCAAAAGCATCGAATGTTTTGTGTCCCAGAAAATTTACAAAAAAGTTAACCATCAGGGATAGTAGGTATAATTCACAGAAACACCGTTCGAAAAAAATGATTTCTGGAGATTCCAGTAGGTTTCGATATCGATTAATATGGAGACAATGTTTGAAACCTTTTTTTCTCTTTTCGAATAGACATTCTGACTTTGGCAGAACGACTCTAATTACCGTATAAGCTGAAATTTATAGGGTGAAACAGGAGACCACCTAGCTTTTTCAAATGGGAATACGAAATTTTTATTTCATACCTTCATACTTCACTCATCATAATTAACATATACAATAAGGAATGGACCAAATGGCCTTTGTTCCTTAGTTGGTTCTACAAGTTGTAAATACTCAACTTTGCTTCATAATAATTCGAACGTAATATATAATCCACCTGCTTCGTTTGAATTTCTGTCATCTGTTGAAAATCTTCTTTTCTTTCTGAATACTTTGACCAGTGAAACCAGTATGAAGTATGACCATTTTGTATGTGTAAGGACCATTATTGTCCTTACTCATTTGCACAATATCTCCTTTTCATATCCCTAGTGTCATCTATGATTGAAAACTGGAAATGTTCAACTATAGAAACCTGTCCTATTATTGCATGTAAATTGATTCACACAAAATTTGAAAGCCTCAGTCATCCTGAGATTTATATGTTATTTCTACTCTACCGGTAGATAAGGAAAAAAAGTATGTTTCTGATACTAATTTTTTTTCATGTAGTCATTTGGTGGATGCCCAGTGAGGCCACTTTACCAAATGATAGAGCTTCCGCCAAAATCCATCCAACATTTTTTAATGCTTTCCCATACAAACAAAGATCGACCCCATTGATTAGGTTCAGAATTTTCCAGTTCGAGAATTTCAGTACCATCCAAAAATAAAACAAGGAAACAACTTTATCTGGGTGTGAGCTGAATTCTTCCAAGTCACGCGATGACCGAGATTTGCATATGTAATCGCTACTTGTTCCTGACCTAACCCTATTTTGAGAAAAACTTATCACCCTTTTAGTGAGAAATTCATTTACATATCTAAATTCCATCACATGGAAAAATTGAACTTTGGCAAAGATCTATAGTCATTTGAGTGGAGGAAAAATCTTGAAACTTTTGCAGAAAACTCAGTTCTAAGTTGGTTGAATTCTATTTTATCATCAAAAAATTGTAGAATTCCGAAAGGGATTGATTACTCATACACATGCCCTTTCTTTAATCTGCATTGAGGTCACAGGTGAAGGGAGCGCCAATTCCGAGTGGCTTTTCGACGCCAACGACCTTGACGCCGCGCCCCTTCCCAAGGTCGTTCGAGACGTCTAGCCGTGCGCATCTTTTTGCAGGTTCCATCATTCACGGGGCTTAGGGGATAAGTCAATTTAATGACAGCGATTTTCTGGTATGAATTGCTATTCTGAAACCATGCGAGAGGTATCTGAGGGGGTTAAATGAAATTATTCTCGATCCAACAAAATTTCAGGGGGATTCAACAGTTTAACATTGAGAAAATCAAATGTCTGAGGCTGTTTGCTATTTTTAGGTTCATTTTGAAAGCTCCTGGAGTGCAATTCTTCATGGAATCATCAATTGTATGGTTTTCTAGAATCTACAATACAACTTCTTTGCACCCCATTTCCTAGGTCAGTAATGGAACACCCTGATTTTGAGACAGAAGACCAAATATGCCATTTTAGGGAGGGTCTAACCCACTGCTCTCTTTTGACCAAAAATCGAGATTTTCGAAATCGAATTTTTGTGCCATGGTTTGAGCCTTGCCATCGCTGATTATAGAACCGCAAATCTCAATTGGATTGGAAGAATATAAAGGAGATGTGGCAGATTGAATTTTGCAATTCATCAAGGATGCCATATCCAAGACAAAAATCTAAACGAGCGGAGATTGGCTTTCCGAATTGCCTTCCATAGATTTAGCAAGTTCGAAAACCTATATTTTCATACCAGACTTTCAAATATCTGACACTGTTTACGAAAAAATAATTTTTTTTTGTTTTTCCATTTTCCATTTATAAACGGAAATGAATAGAAGTCCACAATTCATCATAAGTATAAAAAAGTCGACGATTTCGAAATTTCCTAATTCCATCCCTCTTCCGAGATGCGACTGCCACCTAGATAGAAAAATTGCTGACGCTCGACTTATCTGCTGTTCCGAAAACCCCAGAAGGGTGGAATCGTCCAATAAATCCAAATTTCTTTTCACGATTCCATTTATTTTCGTTATAAAATTTGCAATCTTCCACACAGCGAAAAGTTCCCCCTTTGTCGGTTGATTTATACCGATGGCGCTCTCCGCGATCTAAGTAGGCCAGGAATGGCGTCACGACGTCGGTTGCATCCCGACGATTCAAGTTTTACTCTTGTTTTCCTCGGAGCGATGCGACCTGGATCTGGTCTTTCTCTAGCCGAAGATTATGATATTTGTCGGGTTGTTTGGGAGATGCAAGCGTAGTGAGGTAATGGAGATAAGAGCATGGGGAAAGAATGGACTTTTCTTTTACTTCCAGAAGAATCTCAGACTTCAGATAGACATTTTTTTATCCGGGGTACTGAGTGAATGATTATGGTGACTCTTTCTCTTTTATCAACCTTCCATAATGTCAATTCAATTGTTTCCCATGAGTTAAGGTTATCGCCTGAAAGATTTAATTGATTTTTCCCGCCAAATTCAAGAACCCAAAGTACCCGAAATTCGCGCATCCACCAAAAATGAAAATCATCCCTAAAAATGGTCGAGAATCTTTCTCTAGGGCCCGGTAATAACAATCGGACATGGTATCGAATTTTATCTTGTGGAACCAAGCCTGTTGTGTCCCGAGCAATCAATGTTGCAGCGTCGCCGTCTCTTTGGAATGGGGGCGTCGGCACTAGGGTCAATGTCATCGCCGACGTCTAGCCGATACCATTGCCGAATATTCTCCTGCGATGCATAAAGGGCATGTTGGCTGGATTCGGGTCCGTATGAGCATCTGAGTTAGGGGTGGTTCTCGCTTGGCAAGTGGTGTAGCAATTTCGGTTTTATCTGTGAGCAGCCAATTTCGCGGGAATGAGGAAATTGTCTATGTAATATTTTCAACATTTCTACGACTCCAGTGTTTTTTTCTAATAATAAATGAATGATACAACCAATTATATTGAAAATTGGATGACTTGTCATTGAATCATCAACACTTTCCTTTTTGGGAACAAAATATCTGCTTCTCATGCTGATAAACTGCTACCATTCTCACAGAGAGAAGACCGAATTAGTCTAGCTAGTTTTGAAAATAGCATTTCAATGATTAAACTGTGAAATTACTTACATATAAAAGGTAGATCAGCGAAAACCTATATATTTTCAGGACACCAAAGAATCTCTGACAATCTCCGACTATCAAAGTTACGTTTCTTTTTTATTTTAAAATTTTGTACAACATGTCTCATTTTTATATCCCAACCCATTGCTGCTTTTCGACTCAAAAATTCGAAAATTTCATATTATTAAATGATGTTTTTGATTTATCTCACTAATGTACCTAAAAAATTTCTAATTCTACAACGAGTCAGGATGGCCGAGCGGTCTAAGGCGCTGCGTTCAGGTCGCAGTCCACTCTGTGGGCGTGGGTTCGAATCCCACTTCTGACATAAACTTTTTGAATGTTCCTAGAATATGTAGGAATTGAATTATTCATTTAGCGATATCGGCCCGGTCATTTTACTGACTAATTCGAGGTTATAGATCACAAATATGTAATTAGATTTTACTAGGATCAGTATTTTGGGAAATTAATCACATTTAGTGGAAAATTGGTCAACTTTGAGGAGCTGTTGTAGTCGACAGAAAAAAGTCACTGGACATATGCTGATTTTTTTAATGATAGATTGATCCTTTGTGTATCCATGGTAGATGAATATTTCATCTCACCATGGTAGTACCAAGGGTAGCTAAACGATGGCACCACCTCGCTCGACAGGTGCTAACAGAGTAGCATGTCTATTGCGGTGCAGCATACGCCAAACGATGGCGCTACCGACGACGCACTACTCTGTACCCGCGACGTAACCGGCTTAAATAGCAGGCAGAACTTCGTTGCTTCGGTGATTGTCGTAGGTAGTTGCCAGGGTTCATAACCTACCTGATGAGTCCGACCCTGGCAGCGGGACGAAACAATCACCCCAATAGCCCGCCAAAATGGTGACCCTGACGTGTGCCAGAAGCCAGAAGGCCAGACCGGTTGAGTCTAGAGCTCGCTCAAAACATTCAAAAGCTTGACGCTCGCTCCCACGTCTGGTATTCTGACGCTACTCTAGACGCTTCTGCCAAAGAGTATCTCTTTGCTTTTACGTCATTTTCGTGGTCACCCTGACGTAATGTGGGAGGGGGGTATCTTAACAACGTAGTCCCGGAAGGCCAGACCGGTTGAGACTAGAGCTCGCTCAAAAATTCACAATGCCGATGCTCGCTCTCATCCCTGGTATTCTGACGCTACTTTAGACGCCCTTTCCCATTTCCGTAAGAGGCGGTACACTACCTACCGTACAAAGATTTACATCTTTGCTATTATCGCATCGCTGCCTCAGTCAGGTTGAGAAGCCAGCGAAGCAGCGTAGTTGTACCCCTATGGTGAGATGTACTTCATCTCACCATGGTAGTACCATGCCAGCCACTGCCGTTGCTAACAGGGCATGTCTATTGCGTCCAAGGATGGCGCCACCGGCGACGCACTATTCTTTGCCCTCGAGGTAACCGGCGTAAATAGCAGGCACGAACTGCGCTGGCGATTGTCGTAGGTAGCTGCTAGGGTTCATAACCTACCTGATGAGTCCTACCCTAGCAGCGGGACGAAACAATCACCCCAAGAGCACGTCATTCCTCAAATGGCGTGAACTCACCCCCATGTACCTAATGTATAAATTTGGTTTCGATCGGACAAAAAGTATTTTTCCTAATTCCTACTAGCGTTTCGAAAGTATTACTTTCCACACACATTGACGTTTGAAAAGTAGTACTTTTCCGCACGCAAATATTTAAGAGTCGCATTAATCATTTTTTATGCGGCTGAGCCCACAAAAATATAACGTCAGTTCCAAGACGATAAGTCTACCGCGCGAAAGTGTTTCATTTACGCTTGTAGGAAAAATATTGTTCCAAACTCATGTGGAAAGTGCCTTTTCCGCATTCGACAGCTTGATAGATTGATCCTTTACGAATAGAAAAATCCATTTGCATTCATCTACCGTTAACAGTTCAGATTTTATAATTTTCTCCGCAAAGGTCCAAAATTTCCAATTTTTCATCGACCATAACTTGAAAAATAAATTTTTTAAAAAATATCTCTTTGCACATTCGTGTTCTACGTCCTCGAATTAATCGACAGTATAATTTTGGTTTCGATCGGAGACCGAAAATTTTTTTCAAAAAATCGCAATTTTTCCATACATAATATGTATGGAAAATTTGAAAAATTTTCGAACTTCCCGATTTCCATTAAAATTGGAATATTTACTGAATCGAGGGCGTATATTACGAATATGCAAACAGAATTTTGCTGAAAGGATTCGTTGTCAAGTTATGATCCATGGAAAGTCGGAAATTTTATATCCTAGCCGAAAAAAAACCATAAAATCTAAAGTACAAAAAAAAAATATCCAACTAGCTATATCGACCCGGGTCATTTTACTGACTAATTCGAGGTCGTAGATCACGAATATGCAATTAGAATTTTTGTACGATCATAATTTTGGGAAATGAATCACTTTTAGTGGAAAATTTCGTGAAAATTGGTCAACTTTGAGGAGCTGTAGCAGACAGAAAGAAGGCACTGGACATATGCTGATTTTTTTGGTGATAGACTGATCCCTTGCGAATGAAAAAAACCACATTTCATCAATCTGCCGCGAACAGTTTAGATCTTATGATTTTTTCCGCGAAGGTCCAAAATCTCGAATTTTCCATCGACCATAACTTGAAAAATAAATTTTTTAAAAAATATCTGTTTGCATATTCGTGTTCTACGTCCTCGAATTAATCGACAGTATAAATTTGGTTTCAATCGGAGACCAAAATTTTTTTTTCAAAAAATCGCAATTTTTCCATACATATGTATGGAAAATCTGGAAAAAATTTTGATCTCTCCGATTTCCACCAAAATTGTAGTATTTACTTAACCGAGAGCGTAGATTACGAATATGCGAACATAGTTTTGCTGAAACGATTAGTTTTCAAGTTATGGTCGATGGAAAATCCGAAATTTTGGACCTTCGCGGAAAAAATCACAAAATCTAAACTGTTCGCGGTAGGTGGATGAAAAATGGATTTTTTTCATTCGCTAAGAATCAACCCATCACCAAAAAAAATAGCATATGTCCAGTGCCTTTTTTTTGTCTACTACAGCTCCTCAAAGTTGACCAATTTTTTCGAAATTTTCCACTAAAAAAAGATTTATTTCCCAGAATGCCGATCGTAGCAAAAATCTAATTGCATTTTCGTAATCTACGACCTCAGATTAGTCGAAAAAATGACCCGGGTCGATATAGTTCGATAAATAAAAAATGTTTGATTTAGTATAATTTCGTCTGCTACTCCACGTTTCCCGCGCCCGCTTTTCCTGTTTACCCGCGCTTCACGAAGGCAGATAGGCTTTCAGTATTATCTGCAATAGATTCAGAGTATTCGAAAATCCATAATTTCATACCAAAGTTTCAAATATCTGACACTATTTCCGAGAAAAAAATTCTTTTTCACTATCCCATTCTCTTCATAACTTTGCTGTGTTGACGTGAGATAGACGTACATTATATTAACAAATCTGAGTAAGTTAGCACATGCATGGTGTCCGTAAATAGTCAGTAGATGCAGGAGAGGTTTGTATTATTCGACTTAAGCTCCTTCTTCTCCCTTGATCGAAACTCTTCACAGCTCACGAAGGAATACGAGGAAGTAAGCAAAGATCTGTTTCGGAGCTCAGTGCCATCGATTTATAATTTGCCGAAAAAACTTCAAGAGTCAAGTGGCGGCGTAGTAAATTCCAACAACCTTCAATTAATAAAGGACAGACCGAAGAATGCTGGTTATTGTTTCTCTGAGCGGTCGAACGTGCAAATAAATTGCAGTCTTCGCGGGGTAGGCTGGGCAGGCTATTGTCGTGATCCATGCCCCAATGAGTATGCTTCTTGATTGTCAATACAAACCAGAGACGGACTTCTGTCAGCTTGACGAATGACGAAGTACACTCTTGTTATCACCGAAGCTTCATCCGCGCCACTGATAGACATGCTTATTGGCTGTTGGAAGTTGAAGGCTCATTTGAATTCTCCACCCCATAGGCTACAATCGACATAAATTTTCAGTTCCAAGGTTTCCAATTCCGAAGGTATCTATACGATCCTTAGACAACGAAGAAAACCTGTCGAAAAGTCTCCAGTCAGTCCCTGCTCATCTGTGCAGCATTCTTCTCGAGTCCTTGCATCAATCGTGACTCCATTAAAAATTGTGACGTCATCCGTTCGGGCTCCAGTCAACCTACCCATTATCGTGATTCTGGGTGAAATTACCAAGAGTCCATTTTCCATTTCGGCGCTACTGAGATTCCCCTCAATGACGGCAAAATATCGCCTGGAAGATTCCGTGGGACGATAATGACGAGCAATTGCTAATTGCCTTCTGTTAGTTCCTCACGGTGAGATAATTTAGTGGTTCTCTTGGTACTTGGTTATGGTCTGGTTTGAAGTGGCGATTTACTGGGACATTTATTTCTTTGGAAATCTGCTGTATCCCTTTCTTGAGAACATTACAACTTTTCATTGGCCTTCAAGTTCACCAGGGCTCATTTCTATTGAATTCCAGCCCAGTATTCATAAGAAGCAGACCCTAGAACATTTCAAAATCATGAATGATAAAATTTCACAGTAACTAAGCTTCTTTATCGCAGATAAAGCATTTGGTTGATATAATGTGACTGTGATAAAGAACCTTATCTTTCTGGTAATCGTCTGAAAATTCTTCAAACCTCAGGGAAACATTTATGCACTCAAGACCATAACTCGTTTCTGAAATTCCCAGAAGTCTTACCACCATCAAAATTATTTTCCAGATAAGAAAATTTCGTTCGAAGATTTTTATCGAACTTCAATCATCCAAAAACATAACTTCGAATAGGCATACCAAGAAAAGCAATCCCGATTAAACTTGGATATCAATTCTTGCACCTTTCAACATCGTTATTCATTTTTAGGATCCAACGACATGTATCGAAAGTAATACCTTTGCGAAAACGACATTTTTTGTGCTAATTAACTGCCTTCGTTTTATTTACGTTTGAGAAAATTGCCTTTTAAATCACCAGAGTCGGAGCTCAGTTTTATTGGGTCATTGGATCGGACAGGTTATGGTCACCGAATTAATTTTGTTGGTGCAGGACTGGACTGGGATATGTGGAAAACAGATTTCGTGAAAACCTCCATCTCACGAGAATGGATATCTTTTATTAGTGTGGCTATGTGCAATAGAAAAACGTGGGGAGAGAAAGTTTATGTCAGCTGACAGTTGATAGGGGTTACAGTGCACCAGGACCTAAAGATCTTTTATGCCTTTATCAGTGCTGTTCACACCATTGCGTCATCTACAGCTCAACTTGCAGTTTCCAATGAACTCCAGAATCTGGGTAGGGTTCAGTCAGGTTACCTCCTCACTCCTCTCTCGAACAAATTTCTGGTCCAAAGAATTCTCTGCAATGGCCAGGTAGTCTGTAACCAGGTGGCCATAGCATCTACAATCATCAGATGTTTCCTGAGGTGACAGTGTCCTGGAAGGAGCCAATGTGGAGGTGTGCCTCGTTTTTGTTGATACTTCCTTGGTTTGTGAACCATTTGTGTATCATTTCATGGAATTTCCAATGAAAGTTTGGGTTTGGAATTCCGTTCTCTTCTATTCTTCCTTTTTAATTCAAGTTCTTCTTAATACTTACTTTTCTGATTAAGACATCACTTGGAAGTTTCGCTGATGAGATCCTATCGGTTAGATAGGACCAGGCACTCTGCTTATTTCACTTGCTTTATGACATTTTTTAGTTGTCTCTCATACAATTCAATGCTTATTCAAAATAGTATCTCCAATATTCAAATATACAAACCGCACCACCAAGAGATTCGTTCTCTCGATGATACATCCCTTGTATTTGATATATATTCTTGTATTCTAATATCTGTTATACTTTTCCAATTCAAAGTCTTCACTATGGATCTTCATCTTCTGATTTTTGTCTCCAAGAACCTATAGCCATCGAATTTTTTAGGGATACTTTTACCAATACGCTCCTGCGAGGCACGGCGGGTTCGCTCGTCCTTTTGAACAGTTTACGTACTTGAAATAACCGAATGCTAAAGTATGACCGAATCGGGTCACGCTCAAGTATCTGTACCGAATGCTAATGAGCCAAATTACCGGTCAGTCAAGTCCAACACTCTTGCTTACTTCCGTCTAGCCTAGCATCTTTCCAAAGTTGCGATACGAAACGTGCGATGATGTAACGCGGTCTCTCTCTGGTATAATTCGCGAATTTTTGGCAATGTTTCGAACGATAAGATTTTCATGTTTTATGCATCAAGTTGGCGATATTACATAATCTGCTCATTTTTGGGTTTGGGTCGAATGTGAAACGTGTCCGAAGCTATGCGACATTGAAATGAGATCATCTAATCAGAAATGGATTGAATCTTCTTTGTTATACCACTTTTTGATCATAACTTGAGGATAACATCGGGCAAAAACACCAAGACTAATTTCCATCAATTGGTTTGAGCAAAGATGGTTTATCTTTCAAAGGATTTGGCATCAATAGGAAGAAACTTTAAAATCTCTATTGGCTACAAGGTCCAAAAGCTGATCTACAAGAGTAGGACGATATACTGATGCACTAGGCTGGGAGCATTCGTCAGATATCAATGATCTGCATCTCAACTGTCGATGGGGATTTTATTGACCAGCCCTGTTTCAATAAGACTATTTCTGGGGCATAGGTCAGTTGAAGAGATCACCTGGATAAAGTCTTGAACCTAGATCAGCTCCAGAGTCAGGGAAAGTTTTAGAACCACCTGTAAACCAGTAACGTCCCTGTAGATGGAGATCTGAACCAATCGTCTCTGCAAGACGCAGCGTTTAGGCTGACCCCTGTCGGAACAAAGTAAGGTACGAAAATTAGCTCCTCCAAGTCGTTTGGTGCAAATTGTGAGGTCTGAAAATTGCTAGTTTTCAGTTCTTATCGCGTGAGAGATCACTGAAATCAAGATACAACCAGAAAGTTCCTTGGGATCTTCGAAACATCGAGATTTAAGATGCATCTGGATCTTGGCCAGAGTATGTTACACCTCTTTACAGGGCATTGCCAACACAAGAAGACGTTAAGGGGTAAGTTACCTTGAAGCCAAGTTACTGCAACTTGAGAGTGAGCTGTAGATGACATAGTGAAGACAAAAGCTGTGATGGGTGCTTAAAGGCGTTGTGCAATCTAACCTCACTCAGAGTCTACTATCTAGGTACCCCTACTTGGTACTGCAACCACAACGTCATTTAGGGCATATAAACCTCAGGTGTTGCTATATGCTAATCTTTCAGGAATTCAGGTTGTCTACTATTTGAAATATTGAGATGACGGAGAAATTCGAAAGAAGAATTTCTTTATTTTGCTTTTCATACTTTCAAACTTACAGAACAAGAGAGTAACGATGGTTAAAACTGGTTGAATCAAGGATGGAGAGCCGTTTTTCCATACAAATTCACCTTTTCCTGGGAAACGCATACTTAACGTGCCGTGAGATAGCAAAGTCGATAATTAATTGAATCCGAGACAGGTCTCAATCTCCTCTTGTCGCTATGGCGGCTAGACAACTGACTCCAGGCACTTCCATCTCGAAATATGCATTTCGAATCGACCGAGAGAGGTCGATGGGGCAGGAATACTGACTCTGGCCAACTCGAATTGATCGGACCTGTGTGGTCTGCCTATAAGTCAGTTCGGTTGACGTTTATGTGGATTGTCGAAAGGAAGGCAGGGCTCGGAGGTGTTTAGAACACCATTAAGTCCGTTCGTGTATTGAAACGCAACGGTATTATGGAAGCGGAGTCCATATCAAAAATCCGATACTCGAGATATTCAGTGCTTATACCACTATATAAGTTTTGTGTTATGAATTGATGATCTTTGGTCCTCTTGGACAAATTGGAACTATTTAAAGGTGTGTGACTCATGGTCATCTCTAGAAAAATCATTGTCTTTTGGTTATATTTTCAGTTCTGCCTCGATTTCTGTCGACTTACCTCTGTATATAAAGCAGATCGAAGAGTTGAGGTAGTCACTTCTCACCTGGGCAACCAATGCATCTCCACCCATCAGTGATTCACTCCAAGATCTCTTCTTATTTTTATGGGACCCGAATTTTTCAGCTCATTAGAGCAGAATGACTCATTACGACCCGTTGTTTGAACACTGTTTGTTTGCATTTACCTGACGAGTTTATTGTCTGAGCAGTCCGCGTCTAATATGGAGAGCGGGTTTGGGGAGAAAGGCATCCACTTGGTTTATTGCCAATATAAGTTATTCCTTTTAAGAACATGCAAATTGTGGGTAATTAAATGAGGCAGCAAAGCTTTATGACTTTATATTCGAAGTACTCCTACGGAATTTCAATGTTTTTGGCTGGCACAGCATTGACTGGATTCATGTAACAATAATTGAAAGAATAATGTATGTACCCATTAAAAAGAGAAAATAAAAGATAACATGATATAAAAAATATGAAGAAAGAAACTATCTGATCTAATTCAAATGGAACTTTCCCATATATCAATCTGTTTACCAGGATAACAAAAAATATGATAGAGCAGAACGTTCAAATGAAAGGACTACTATACATCACTGATGCTACCTTCAGCCAGTTCTGAGATGGGACCCACTTATCAGTCAAATTCCTCGAGACTATTAGGTTCAATTCCAAAAAAGTATCATCCGCAAAGGTAATGGACATGCTTACAAAAAAGGGTATGAGGGAATCCAGATCCAAATAGTAAAATGCATTGGCAGACTCAAGGCTGATCCTTATGGGACTCCTAATTTCAATACTGTGCTACAGAAGGTGTAGCTCCAGTCCAAAGGCTGCTGAAGTTCATGAATGAAGAGAAACAAACCTGATACATATATATGAAAAAATATACCTGCTGTAAGTTGAGAGTCCATGCATAGTTCAATATCGTATCATCTACAAGTTGAAGTCTATACACAGCAATGTTTTTGTGCATATGGAAAAATTCTAAAGACGTTGTATATATAGATAGACTATCTAAGAATTGTAGGCCTTGTAAAATCACGGTTAGGATGGTCAGGTCATCTTAGTTGGATTGATATGTAGATCCTCCTATAGAGATCCTAGATATAGAGAGAACAATCATGACAGTTTACTTCACCCTAAATCAGCCGAATTGAGATTGAAGATGCCATGTGGAACTATGAGGTTGGGGGAAAAGAATCATTCAATAGTTGCAGAGCGCTCAGACCAAAATCCATGTGTAACTGAAACGTGAAATCAATTTTGAAAATGCGTGCGCACCTCCTGATACCCCAAACAAACACCCACGCATCAATTATCAGAACAAGTCACCCCTTCCAGAACATCTCCGTCACCGACGAAAATGCAAGGCAACGCCGGCATCGCTCGATCATCATAGTTTGGGAGACAAGGCGCTCTCGGAGGCGGATGCGCACGCGTGGCCACCATTGCTACAACTCTGGTGCGAGGAGATTGCGCACGAAGATTGTCGACAGTCTGTCTTTGGCGTCGTACGTGTTCGGTCGCGGCTTTGCGTGCGTTAAGTCACATTTCAACCGCTTAACCCCCTCGTTTTATTTACACATACATTTCAGATGCTCGTTAGGGGCACACAGACGGTGTTTGATTGAGTGCGGGTGGATGAAATGCTCGGTTAGTCGCTCGAATGGATTAATGGTTAACTTTTCCTCAACTGTAAGTAACTTTCTATTTAGTAGGTCGCTGTTCTCGTTTAGCTGTCATCTTGGTCATGTGTGTCGTAGATGTGTGTTGTAATGTGTTTTCCTAATCTATTCGCGGCAGCTTTAACCCATATCTTGTGTCAGCGTAAATACCATACCGACTTTCATTGATTCAACCGTGCAACTACTGCATTTGTCCGAGGATTTGACGCTGTTTACTCTGTATCACCGGCTTATTGTGGTTACCTAACGATGTACTATATATAGAGGTAATATTTCAGGATCACGAACTTCTCTCATTCATTGCAGAACAATGTAAGCCATTAGAAAAATAAAAGTTTTTTCATTACCACCATTGTATTCATCAGCATTTTCATCAATCAGCTTTATTGTTTCGATTTGTAGGTTATCTAAACAACGAGCGAAATATATAAACAAAGAGCACATAGGTAAGTAGTTTTTCACAACCAAATTTTCAGGCGCTCATCATAAAAACACTAGAAATATGACAACAGAAAGGAAAATGAGATATCATGATGAGTTGTTAGAAGGAGTATTCGATTTTCGACTGAATAAGGACTGAAAGAAAAGCTAATTGTTACCGAAAAAGAAGAATGTTTTCACTTACACATTACAGCAGGCATTTAATTGCCAACGAAGATTGAGAAGAGGAATCAGTTGCCAGCATTATTAACTTGAGATGAGTTAAAGAAGAATAACTTCTGAAGTTGAATGCTGTTGCAGCTTTGGTTATCAAAATCAATCGATTTTCAACCCTGATTATTGTTATTATTTTCACCCATTAAAATTTTTTATGTGTTGAAGTTTTATTGCTTTTCTTAGTAGAAAATGTATAATACTACTACGGGAAAATACAAAAAAGCATCCTAATATTATCATCAAATTGATCGAATGCTTTTAATAGCCAGAAAACACAAGTATGCTCTTCAAATTTGGACACCACAGATACATTAAGTATATGTAATTTCTACATATATACCACATGGTGCTGTGAGGAGTAAAAAAAAGATATAAAGGATTATCAATCCACACAAACCACAAACAATTCCCTAATCCACAAACGCTGTTCGTGCAGATCTTCAAACTGTCATAGGAGGACCGAGATACATCTTATGGGGTGTAAATTTTTTGGCGCACCAAATATAACATCCTGTCAAGTACACTATAACGTGTATGGAAATGAAAGATGTGAACACTATAGATCTTCAAGTCTCCCTTCTTCGAATCGCATTACAACAGTTAATAAAATATGATTGCATATGCCATTTCGAAGAAACCTCTCGACTGTTTTCGATATAAATCATTGGAGTGGTTATTGCCATCAGTCCACGATAAATAAATTGATTTATACTTGGATTGTATAACGTGAATTTTGATGACCTATTGTGATCTCGGCCGTTGTTACAATCTATACATATCAATAAGTATGAAACAGGCTTTGGCCCAATAGCAGCAAGAGCACGAAGCTCAGGAAATACAATTTTAATAGTCCTGTTGAGGCGGTACAGTTTTTAGTCAGATTGTCAACTATAAAGCAGCAGGAAAAATTTCCCGATATCTAGACGTCATTGAATTGCAATTCTCAAGTTTCAAATCAGTTCTTGACCGAAAAACTATGGGGTCAGATGCAAATCATTCAATGGTGATGAAGAACCATAAGCTCCACAGATATAGGAGAAAGAGAGGGATTTTCACATGCGACATCTCTTACCTAATCAAAGATTTATACATATGAACATTGTATACAATAAGAGGAAAGAAACTGGCTTAATCCTAGCCAAAAATTGACCATTTCGCAGTATGCGAATTCTTCATATAGTAAAAAATGTTGGGAGGAACTAATGTGTTTCATAATGAAAGTATATATCCGAGTATATATCATAGAACTTGACATTCGTGGTTTGTCCTTATCGGACTGTTATCTTGGTTATTATTTCAAATGCTCTAGAGTGCATATTATCGGTGAAGATATTAACATATAGAACAAACATGGTGGCCAGACTAGCAGGAAAGCTGAAATTTCAAAAAGTGCTGGACCGTTATCAAAAATCAGCAGACGATTTTAAAAAGGATTGGAGAAATGGAAAATGACCTCTTGATTGGTCTCTGATGTATTTGGATAAGTCTGACTCCCGTTTAAGAGCTTCAGAAAGTGACAAACGTATCCAAAATGATGTGAATACTATACGGGACATTTTTATGGTCCAAATTTCTGATATGGATCTGTAAGTGTAATAAACTGTATACTTTCGCAAATTCATCACCTCCACTTCGATGAGTTCTGAATAGAAATGATGTCAAGTAACCCAGAAACAGGAATTTCGAGATCTGGGAATATTTATCAAAGGAGCAATCTTCAAGAATTACCAACTGCTGGGCTGTGTTGAAAAATTGTTATAACAATCCTAAAATCCTGTCCTCAACGTGTATCAGAACGAAAACCTTGATATAAGAATCATAATCGTTTACAATTCTAGCGTTTCAAACATCTCCAAGGTCGGTTTCAGAATACATGAATGTTTAACGACTGAATATCATCTTTTTCTTGCGAATAACTCGAAAAACGTTACCGGTTTCGTCGGCATCATTTTTCTGGATTTGGGACCTCGAACGCTATATTTTGTTATTTTAATGTGTGCCGTGACAAATAACCATACACAAAATTCAGATCGCCCTAGAGAGCCTTGTAGAGGTAGAGTGTCGAAAAATGTATACACTTGGAATTTACAAGTGTAAAATACAGGTATCCGTTTGTTATATATGCAAATGCGTTGCAAATAGGTTGTGCCAACATGAATTCCGTCCGTTTTGTGAGGAAGTTGAATTCTCTATGAATAAAGCATTGATGTGGCCAATACTTGATGAAAATCCATAACTAAACTAAAGAAAGAATGACGTGGAAATGTCCTCCTCTTCGCTACTAACACTTCTCACATCTTCTGACAGAATCAAAGACGTTTTGTTATATTTGTCGAGGAAATGTCCTGTAGAAACGTGGCTCAGAAATTTTCTGCACCTTGTGCTCGCTTCCAAAGGTTACTGGATAATACCACACCATGTTTCAAAGTGTATCAAATCCTTAGGTAAGTCTGGTTAGAAAATTACAAGCGGTGTAATACCGTTGCAGAAAGTGAGCAACTTACAATCTATTCGGTTGCTTCATTCAGTTTTGAAACTTGTTATGAATATAATTGTTGCATTGTGACCACTCTTGAAGAACGACAATGAAATTACTTCACGAATCTAAAAAATTCAACATTATTCAGATATACCCACTGATATGGATCAGTAGTAATAAAATATAGTAGGTGAAAAAGCTTGAAAGAACGACGGTGCATTGAAATAAGACCGAAAACGTCTTCAACTGAAGTTAACGTCCCTAAACTGAAGAATAAGTTACCGAAACTGATCTTCCAAGTCTCGTAGAGATGGCACCTGAAGTTTATGTCTCGCAAATCAATAGGTACCATTTTTCCTTTACGTATAAAGTTCGCTGAACACGCTTTTGCAGTCATCAAGCAGTTGTATCTTGAATCGAAAAATATTCTGCATTCGTGAGACGTAATTTTTTTTCGATCTGTCTGGTCGAAGTTGCAAGAGACCCGAACAAATCTTGCATTACTCACGAACAATCTGTCGTAACTCAAAGTCTACAAGATAACTATTGGACCACCTATAAATACCATGTTTCTTGATCCAATCGACAGCGCACAAAAATACCCACTCCAACCGATACGATCGTACAATATTGTTAACCGTTGTATAAACAGGTAACATCCCACGCGAGTATGCTATTTTCCATCTTCAGAGTCCAAGAAAAAATTTCTAACAGCTATCGATTTTGTAACACCGAAGCGACAAGAATTATTGCTTGTACATCTTTGCTGGACACCCTGTAGGAATCCGCAAAAATTGTTCAACCAGATTTTTTGGTATGGTTTTGTATGGTCCGTGATATTTTGTTGATTTTCTGTTTGATATACTTCTTTTGTCCCTTAGTTGTGTAGACTTAAACCGAGACTTGAACGAATACCGAAAATGATAATTTGGTATCAATTAGAATTCTCAAATAAAGAGTTAAATCATGTACACAGATAAAGAAAGGAAATGAGATAAACCAACACGATGCCTAGTGAGGCCCCAATTTTTGTAATCTATCAGTGGATTTGATGATAGAATGCGATTCATACGTTTAGTGTTGAATTTTTTTGTTCTTCTCCTAATTCCTTTCTATAATTGTGGCACATAAATATGCCTATCTGCATTCTGAAATGTACTGCGAGAATTTTTGAAATTAATCAGATTCATGAGTACATCCATACATGACTTCTAGCACATGAGATCCTGATTTCTACCAGAGGCGGCACGTAAAAAGGGTCACATCTGATTTTGTCGTCTAATTAGTTCCAATTAGCAGATGTTAGCGTAACGGGGTAAAATACAATTTAGCGTATGATACAAGAGCTTAGGGAAAAACCCAGTGAAATTCCTTTCTTCCAGTGGACTCTTTGCGAGTTTCGTGCCCATATACGTAAAATGGGTGGAAACCTCTGGACGCAATGCAGAAGTATGCTCCATCTATTAGTCTTCGTCGATACTATATGAAATTAGTTGCATATAGAGTCGCAGCGTAATGTTTTGGATCTTCAAATGATCCTAGATTTCATAGCTACGGAAATCCATCTTTACTTTCCCTTTTCAATTATCATAGAACTTTCTAGGTTATCGACAAGAAGCAAACAATTGAGAGATTGAAGATAGAAAGGGGATTCTGGATTGAATACGGTTTCTATTGCTCCAAATCAAAAATATTCCAGATCTTAGGGCGTTTTGATTCGCGACAAACTGACTTTACTTCTTTCATTTCAATTTAACCCTCTTATCCCCCCATCGAAACGCCCCTGGTCCCGTCCAGCGCGAAATATAAAATATGGACCTTGTCACCGTTTGCCTCCTCTCAGAAGCGAATATAAATTTAAAATGAACGTGGGACGTCCTGACAACTTATGTTAATTTATCGAAGCACCGTCTGTGTATACATTTCAGGTATACAAAGTAGGTCTGCGGGGACTGATTAATCCGTTTGCAAGAGTGCCAGAAAGAGTAGCATCTGCATTTCCAAACATTTTATTGTGCCACGCTCCTCTGACTCAACCGATTGATCGGGGTTCTATTTTCGACCACCGTGGGGCAGTCCCTATATTGTCGGGGTACGTTTGGAGTGGTTACGTCTTCCTGGAATCGATTGTGGTTTAATTTTAGATCGGTCGAAGGAGAATCCGGACAGCCCTTTGTGTGATAGCTTGGAGTTCCGTAAATGCTGGCGTTTTACTGCGGTTGCCGGTTCAGCAGTTCGCTTCTGGGAGGTTATAAAAAGAAGTTGGAAAGGACAAGTCTGAAATAAACGGGAGAGTTGTCATAGTTTCGCTCGTTTCCCGAAATGCCCCGCAATAAAAGCCCAAAGAAAACAATTCACGGCTATCTGTGCTCAGGGAAGAAGAATCATATATTTTCCTTTACACATTAGAAAGACAATTTGTTCAGATTCTATTCCATCGAGAAAATGAAAAGGGGACCTGTATTGTCGCCATTTCTACCAATACAGTAATTGTAGCCATCGAATAGCAAATCGTGTGATAAAGTCGTATCACATCTTTCAAAACAGCCTCCCAAGTTGCATCGAACGCGCGACAATTCCATGAAACCTTGACAAGAGGGCGCCATAAACTGCAAACTACAGAAAAATTGCGAACTCAGCCATAAAAATACGTATATGCCGCATCATTTACTCTTTGTGTTTGTACGGAGTTGTTTATAAAATCTGACCTGGATTTCATAATTCCCGTGATAACCATTTTTAAAAATTACATTATCTCGGAACGCTGTGTTAACAAGCGACACTTTATTACTTTAAACGTCGCTTTATTTTTCATTAAACGTTATAAATCGGTACTAGAGGCGATATACATGTAAAGAGGACAGTTCTCATTATTCACCTTATCGCAATTGAAATGGATCGTATCTTTGAATTATCGGGATCTTCGCTCTTTGTAGATTGTTGCAAAAATGGTACTTTGGGCCGTATCCATGCGAGCAAAATTAACATTTTAATAAGACATCGATCAAGCAGCGTCAAAAGTATATTTTTAATGGAAGAAGAATCTGAATAACACTTCAGTAATTATCGAAAAAATTTTGAGATGAGTTTCTGGCACCTATACAGGGTGTTCCTAGAAGATTTGAGATTCCTTAAGTAATTTTAACTAAAAAGTCCCATAAACATGGAATCGCAGGATGTTATAGTTTGAACTTATGGATTGGTATCGAAACAAGTTGTAAAAACACAATCATTATAAAAATACCGAGTTTAATTTGATGTAAATTCATTCACCACAGCTTACTTACTGAACTTTTATGACAATTTGGCTTTTTCTTGGAAGAGACTTTTTTTCTTAAAATTACTCAAGGAACCTCCTCTTTTCGTTTGTACCTCCCGAGGTACCTCCAATTCAGGTATATCTGTATATCTGATCAGCGTATGTTTCAAGAAATCGGGCTCATAAAAAAAAATTGGAAAACATATTGAAGGAACAGTGTCGCGAATACCTCAAAAATCAACGATGTGACCCCGCAGATAAAAGAGTATCCAAAATAATTGCCAAAGTTGTTGTTAACCCGTTTAAGGCAAAATTTTTATCTGCATATTCGAAGGCCTACGCCATAAAGATAGAAATTGTTTATATGTAGATATACCATAATTATACGTGTATACATAGTGGAAGCTTAAACAAACAACGCTGTTTGATCTTGTACGGACCGATAGAAAAAGTGTTATCTTGCACGTTTTCAAGTTTAGATGGTCGTTCAGATCACTTTCATTGGCAAGCTGCGCTCCATTCTGGCACGACGAGAACAGTGGCGTAGATGTGACAGTCAAGGTCCGGTTTTATGGTTATCAGAACATTTTAATGGCACTTGATTGACTGGTACTAGTTTTGGATTGGTAACAAGGGGAGTAATCTTACCCACCCATTCTATTCTCTATATCGAGGATTTAAATTACAATTACAAATAAATGAAATGCTATCCACCTGTGATGACTGTAAGAAGTAAAGATTTGGGTCACTCAGTATGCTAACTGACTAATGAAACATAAATGGATAGTTCGAGTCCCATTTTTCTGGAAAGAATGGTGAATTTTGAAATAATTCGCACATTTAACAATTTTGTTATAGTTGCAGTGTTTTTTGAATTATTGTTCAATTCAAAATATTGTATAGCTGTATAACATCTGCATAACCAGATGCGAATAACTATTCTCGTGAGATCTAATAAATGAGTCCACATGTCTATTGCTTCACCAAAACAATGGAATGGAAATTCCACCAGTTACTCATATTTCATGATATTAAAATTGGAATCGAAATGCATTTCCCACATTTCATGGCTACCAAATGTGTAAAAATAGATTTATTATACGAGATTCAATAGAAATTCTTGTGGAGGGTATTGAGAGCTGACATTCCTATTTTAAACACGTGGCAGATTTTTATAATCCACTGATTTGATCAGTCTGTCATCAGAATAGTACGTTAATAAGTTTCCAGGTAAAGGAAATTTGAATATAGTTCAAGATAATTGATAGGAATTTACTAAGGTACGGGAACAACAACATTTACTTGAAAACCATTGACTTTGCGAACAGATACAAGTAAGAAGTTCCACAATAAAATCTCTAGATCCTTACTCGATACACGTTCACGAAAACTGCACTCGACTATCGATAAAATACCTTGAACTCATTCCCAAATCTCAATCTGTAGAGAAAGTTATCCAAACCAACCGGTGCGGTGTCTATAGTACAATCCGAAACGGGTGATTGATACACAATACCAACTCTTGAATTGACCCAATTCCGAGTTTATTCTCTGAATTTCGATAGCTTGATTCGAGAGATAAGGGTATACTTCGCTGACTGATTGAAAATTATAGATCGAGATCGAAAATATGAAAGTGCATTGTCACTGATGCTTAATCCTAGTCTGGATTGGACGCTTCGTTCAGTCAAGATGGTGAGTAAAGAAAAGAGGCTAATAGCCGTTTTTACATTAATGCACAAATAGAAAAATGCGTTATTAATTTATGTTTAAGTATGAAAGATCATTGATTTCAGCATTGTAAAATGTGTAAAGAGTGTCGAATTTCACTTTAGTAATATTACTTCATATTGTGAGACACTTCTCTACATAAAACGGTGAATAGTAGAAACTTATCTGGTGATTCATGATATTAAGTACCCTAACGTGGGACCTAAGCTTTAGTTGAAGGGAAGCTATACATACCTATTCAGAGAATTCCTCACTCATCGTTACCAGTGTTTGGAGTGGATGTAAGAGGCCTGTGCATAGGCTCGACAAACCTGGGTTCGAGACTCACCATTATAATTTCTTCAGCATTATAACAGTGACACTTATGACTATCAAATATCATTTGTGTTGAATAAATAATGCAAAAACAAATGGTTGACTATCCAATATAGCTGGCTCAACAATAGCTGGTTATTATTTCACGCTTCCAACATTTTTTTTCTGCAGTATTTGAATTTTTTTAATTGAGATGGTATGATTAGAATCCATAATTGAACTACAAACTGGTATTCATATGATTCTCACAGGGATAAGTTATTTTTGAATCGAATTTGTGATTTTAGGCAGAAAAATTTATTTGAATGTTTATTTTGTTATTTTTTTTTTGCCTAACTACAATGTTTCATTTTCCCAACGATTCAGTTACTTGAAACGTGCCTGTATGAACAAAAATGGAAAGGTTTATGTGAGAATTGAATTGTGTATCCTTTCATTCAGATATTTCATATAAAATCCAAAGTTTATCCGAGTTTGGGCGTTTTGAATTGGTTTCAACTTCAGGATTCTTTTCGAAAAACATCCTAACAAATCGATTACAAATGGTAGGAGCTATTTTTGTTCACATGCCACTGTACGTTCAGGTAGTGAACATTAGACACTCAGAATTTGTTGTGAATAGAAATCAGTTTGACACTGATAAAAATCCTACCCTATCTAATCCACAATCTTCAAACCATCCTCCATATATACCCTGAAAAAGTTTGACGAGGCTAACAGACCTTTCTCATAACGCTATCCTTCAGTGAAAATTCCTATAAATAATAAGTTATATTACTGATCGATAATGGCCGTCAGTCCTATTACACTCATTTAGCTTGACGGAGTTGACATAATTCTATCGGAAATTCGAACTCCTCCACCTTTCTAAAGGTCATTATAGGTCACGACCATTATTAAAACACGGAAACCTGGTTTTATTCATGTGGAGTCTAGATACAGTTGGTTGGTATAGATCAGCGGTCTACAAACGTTAGAAAGGGAATTGAAAACGATCAAAAGTTGAAAATCAGGATTAAAAGTAGATTGAATCAGTTTTAAACGGAAAATTCTCAAGTAACCAAATACATCGTATGTTGCAAGCTTCTCACTACTTTGTCACGCAGAACATCTGTCGAAATTGCACAGAAAACTTGATTTTTTCTGATGAACTGACACTGTATAAGGTTTTGGAAGAAGACAGACTCTCGTACACTCCAAAAACTGTATGCGATTTTGATTAAAACTGAAAAATAAATAGGCAATTGCTTAATTAAAATAAATGAAGCTTGTTCTAGACGACAAATTTTGAATTTTTACTCCCGGTAGAACCGTTTTGAAGAACAGTATCGCAGAACAGTCGTCCCGGAACTGTTCAGTTCTTCCAGTTCACATTTTGAGTACCCCTGGCCGTCCAGTTTTATACCCAGGCGAACACCCATTCGTTTTTCTAATCGCCCTGTTTCTATCCACGCAATCCGTGTCACTATTCCCAAGATGTAGGCAAATATTTCAGCCGGTATCGTCGGAAAATTGTAACCGGAGTGTTGAGCATGACTCCGGGCCATTCCGGACCGGCGAACATCGACAGCGGTGAAATGGAGTTGTCCAGCGACATGAAATACCCACGTTATCATTCAAGTTGATGGAGTGGACAATCAACCGTGATTTTACTAGAGGAAGACATGCACCCAGAGTTCGCTGTCCAATACGTTAACTTCCTCGGACATGTGCATATGGCAGGGATTGGTTTTATGGTAATGCTGATCGTAGACAGGGGATTGAAGGATTTTCGGAACATAGAAATGCCTGGAGGGTTGAAAATCCCTCTTTGGAAACGATATGTTCTCTCTGGTGAGGCAACCAAGATGTTTTTCTGGTAAATCCGATTCATGACCGAATCACCAGACCAAAACCCATGACATCACTGTATCAAATTCCTAGATTTCAGGGCAAACCACCCATGAGGGTGTTTTTCCTCTGATATTCCATTATCGAGATTTTTTCACAGTTGATCTTCTCTCTACCACCAGCCCTGCCTTGGATCGAGGTCATGGGGGACATACGCAGTTCAAATTTAATAGCATGCGGGTATTTCATACTCCTGTACCATTAAAATTGAATGTTACGGCTTTTTTTTATTCATTAGCCAACCGTGGCGACTGCAATAACTCCAAGGTCCCCAGGATCCAGCTGAACTGAAGAGTTGTTTTTGTGGAGACTAGTTTCTGGAGTAGTGGAAGATTAATTGTCGTTTTGGCTTGATATGAGGTTGGCAAAACCACCAAAATACACTGCTCAAAAATTGAACTGGATATTCATCCCATGGCTTCTATGAATTCCTTCAACAGATATGCTTGCAGATATCGAAAACATATTCCTCCTAGGCAGGGTTATATTAAGAAATTGGTAGTTTAGATTCTTGTTTTGAAGAACACAGGTATCTACAGATTCGTCAAAATGTTTCTCATATAAAATATATTGAGTAGAAGTGTCAGGTAATCAATTTTAAACCTGAACTACTGAACTACTGAAGACGACAGGATGATACGACATTTGTTTGGCTCCTCTTCGAACAACGTGTCTTTGTCTTAGTGAAACGACTGTCAAAATGTGTTATGCTTCAAAGTTATTCCGAGTGTCTCTGCATACAGGCGTAATAAATGAATGAACAAGGCCAGGGTCAAATTTACTGATAGATTGAGCAATTGAACTTGGCCAGTTGGGAATATTTCGTCTAAAGCAGCGTTCATTAAGCTCAGATATGTTTTGACTGGTTCAGTCAGCTTGGCCGTTGTTTTGCCCGACTCTTCAGGATTTACGATGTACTTCATTATGCACTTAAACCGCACAAAACGTGATGTGTGTGATGTATATGCACATACTATGTTGTTCGTGTTCATAACTCTTACCGTCGTTAATTTTCATCAGCAGCGTCAATGAAACATTTTCCTGCGTTGATGTTAAATGTATAGTTGTAAGAAGGAAAACGAAATTCTCTCATCTTTCTGTTTTGTTTCAGGTTCCATCAGGATAGAGTAACTTTCCTCGGTTTCTAGAGCTTATTATACTTGGATCATTATCTTATCGTGTTGTTAAGTGTGCAAGATTCAACAGTGCCATATTAAGTTCAGTTGTTCATTTGTGTTCAGTACTTTTTCCATTGGAATTTCGCTCTGTCCAATTGCCATCAGCAATAGTAGAAGGTAAGTTCTATTTAGCATGATAATAATCGGTCTCATACCTTTAGGGAACTTTTTGTTCGCCCAATCTGAGAATTTAATGTATTTGCTGTTGAAGTTGAAAAATATGACTAGTTCTCTGAATGTCACTGATTCTTAAAAACATTTATTTTCATATTTTTACTATTGGGATCTCAAAAACCGTGCCTTTTGCTCTTGGAAAATCTCCCATCAGGATTTATCCCTCATTCTAAATGAAAGTACACTGAGTAATAACTTACCTCCTGGTTTCACTCGAGAAGGATCTCAAACTAGAGCCTTATCGGAGTATCTGCCATCGAACGTTCAAAGAAAAATGAAACCGAATTCGAAGAATTCCACAAGCACTCATTGTACAACATAATTGTGGATCTATAATTATCTTCGCTTGCAGAAGTCTAGGTTAATAGCTTGCATCCATCAACCCAGTTAAACCGGAAAATCATGTTGGCCAGATCTAGAAAGTGAATATATATGGAAGAAACGAGAAACCTGTCAAGCATCCTCGCGCGTCCTTGAAGATGAATATCGCAGGAATAGGATCTTTTTCGATTCGTAATTTTTAATAATAAGCCTTTGGATCGAACAGAAAGAATCATAACCTTCCCATGAAGTCTTATTCCTCATGAATATGATATAAAATGAAGTGACAAATTGAAGCTCACACTTCTAAGAAAAATAATTTAAGAATTGAAGTTTGCAGACTTTTTTCTGGGATTTCAAGCTTCCTTTCTTCGATATAAGAAGCAAGGAAGCTTCTACCGCAATTCAGTTACAACATATGCTAAGATTGTTTTCACACATTGATTACGAGCATGAAAATAGACATAGAATGTTCCTGATGCATAACGTCCTTGATGTATCTCCATCATAAGGTGAATGATTTGGGAATGGATTCAATTTGAATATTTGATTGTCGTACAATATGCTGAAAATAAATAAGCTGTCTGCTTCCACATACATAAACTTTGATCAAGGCTGACAACGTTTAAAAGCAACCCAGTTGTATTTGTTTTGATTGGACGTGGAAACGTTTGATTTGGGGTTTGAAATTGACGTGTCGTTCTTTTTAAGGATTTCCGAGAAGATCTCAGTGACATTAAAGGAAGAACAAAGGGAAATATTGAAACAAATTTCAGTTAACAGTAAGACCAATAAACGTTGTTAAAAATAATCTCATTTGCAATAGACTGATGATTGTTACAAAGTTAGTTGTTAGAGATTCTGTTTGTGCCTTTCATGATGCAAAAAGCGTGTTTTTTTAGAGTTGCTTCTAATCGGAAACAAGTTTCAGATACTGTACTGATTTTTCTATACCCCTCTATATTGTATTTTGAATGTTCAACCCCGTATATGAGAAGGACATAATGATTTTTGAATTCACAATTTTCCATCTTGGTGCTGTGGAGAGATTGTTTTCTTCAACTCCTCCATGAACAAGAATTATTCTATAAATGGATAAAGAATGGATTCTTCCTGTTATTTTCCCAATGAATTGAAATAGCCTCGATACTCCAATTATGTGCCAGTTGCTTGATCTTGTTTGAAATCTCCCGAAAAACCACGTGTGTCAAAATCGCACATTTAATCAATGAGATCATTTTTAAACATAGTAAACGACATGAGGCCTGGTAAGGGACCTTGCAAAGTTCTATTTATTGATTTATTTCAGTAGTTGGCAGACGGTTTTCAACAGATATGTTATTCATACAAATTGTACTATTAGTGTTCTCTGTCTGTGCGATGCGATGGATAAATAATGATACGAAATTCTTTTCCTTATAATGATACCATATCATTGGACATTAATCATAGGATTCGGTCAAGTAAAGTCCCAGAATAGATAGTGAACAATACGTCCGAGGCAACTATGTAATTATGAAATCTCACAAGAAGCTCAATTGATTGTTTCATTCCTAGTCTGCTTGAAAAATTGCAAAAACATGATATTATCGAAATTGCTATGTTGTTTCGGAGTACAACACGTTAAAAAAATCATAAATGCGAACCAAAATGACTCCTAGTCTTTGACTACACAAGATGGAATTGTTTATAAAAAAACTAAGAAATTTTCTTTGTAGGTATACCGTGCCTTGATAGCAACAAACTTTGAATGCAAATTTGTCGCCCTATGGGATGTTATCCCCATATACGAAAGCTGAGAAAAGACTAACGAGAGCGTTGCAGACAGATGCGACATCTATCGGTTTCTGTCCAAACGACAAAATTCCATTAAAAATCTCATAATTGCGGAAAAATTTCTGGGTTTTCATGAAACATGGAGCTGATTTGGGACATCTTCGAAAATCTCCGAAGGAAGGAATTGTAAAATCATTATTCGACATGCATGCAATCATGCTATGCTGCAAACAATCGATTCTATTTGTTGTTTGTGAAGGCAACAGACGCTTTATCACTACCATTTAATGCAAATATGACCTACCAGCACAGATAAGAATTTATGGCACTTGTAGACTATGAATTATATTATCTAGGTCCGGATTATTTATGATCTGCGACCAATTACAACAGTCGTCATGTTCTTATCGGTCGAAATAGATTTTTTTTTACTTCAATATTTCACGGAATACCTGGATATCGAATGCAATCACGAATGCTATCTGGCATCGAAACAACTAGGTCGAATATTTGTGCGATTTCGTTCGAAATAAATAGTTTTGGTGTTTGACACGAGATGGCATAGCTCATCTCATTCATACCTTGGAGACATACTCTTCAGGATCATCCCTGTATAAAGATTGTTCTGCTTTTTTTGATTTACTTGAAATCTGTCATCTGTCAGACCTTCACAAGTCTGTTTAGTCTGTGTTTTGAGTATTTAAGCCAATGGGAGTTGAAACTCTATAGTCTGTGCTCGGTAGTGTCTGTGTATTCGCATATTAATTCATCAGAAACAATAAAATTGTTAGTTTATCACTCGAAAGTTCAGTCAATTTGTTCCTGGTAGAATTCAGTGATACATAGTAACAAAATGAAATAACTGGGAGCACAAAATAGTGAGGATCTGGGATCGTATTGTGGAAAAGTGTTTATAGCGTGATGGTATCGACTTTTTTATATGGAGATTCCTCTCCAGACTACGACGAGACTGTTAAATTATTGAAATCGTTCAAGATCGCTCTAAACTTCTCCGAGTAGATCCCGTAACTTATCAGACTGATGTATTCCCTCATTATGCAAGAATATTTCAGAGGCCTACGACGGCTCATATGTCAATGTCAGTCATTGTTTATTGTGCGTCTTATTGTCTGCTACTTGGCCTATACACTCTGTTTCAAGGATACTGAAATTTGAATGAGGCCAATATGGCTAGAGCTCGTTTTCAGTAAGAAATATCGATTTATTGTCTGTAGCAAGGAGCTTATTTGAATCTGGAGTTCTCCTTTCGAATTTTTTCATTGCATGATAAAAAATAGTTAATAAGGTCAATATCTTACGAAATATCTCACAAGCTTCTCTACACCACTCGATAAAATTATCCAAATTTCCAGAAATATCACAGATATGGCCCAATTTTTCCCATTCATAAATATTTACGTAATAATTAGCAATATTTAATTCTCGCATTTCCATTTCTAACCTCATTAATTCTAATTTTTGCCCACCTTATGAGTCCGTTGATTATAATGAGTACTTATCGAATTCGAATATATACATTAATATTCCATTCAATAAACAATGATAACTGATACCAATAGGCGGAAGGTCAAAGATAAACTCATCTTTCGGTTGCTTGCTCTTTGGGAGTGTTTTATCATTAAATTTCTCGTACCACACACGAAAAGTTAACGAAAACTTTATAGAGAGATTGAATAAACCGTCCCCCAATATCAATTTCAAAAACAGAACAGAATGACGAAAGGTCGATTGATTCCTTCATGGGCCAACCCCTCCCTGTACTGCCGGATCTCACCTTTCGACCGGATTTCGCCTCCTTGACCCTCTGATTTCCGGTCCTAGCCTAAATGGCCTCCGGTTGACCCAATTTCGAATCTTGGGATACGTGGATACGCATCCAGACCAGATCCAGCTCCGCCACTGTCCAATTCGCGTGGTCTAGATCGTTAAAATGGGATGGAGAATGCACCTGACATTTGGGCAACCTGAATATCCAGGGATTCCCAAGGACGATCCTAAAAATCGAACAGCTGACGGGCGGTGTCAGCGACCCCTCGCTCTAGTTTCTGCTTCTGCTGCGACACCGATGTTACCCTGCAGATAACGTTTGGACACGTGGGGAAGCACGGCTACCCCCGCACCTGATAGCTCTGATTTCCGTTGATTGAGAAATTTGAAGTTTTCACTCACCTGAAGACGTCACTTTGTTGGCGAAACTGTGGGTGGTTTAAAATTTGTTGTCCATGTGACAATCGTGTAATTATAGAGTTTAACAAGTTTTTAGATGGTGAAAAGCAATCCCTCCTTCTTATGTCCCATCTTGAACATATTACAGACCTAAAATATTCCTTGTTTTTCGCCTAGTTCATTGCAGAACTGATTTATTCGAAATTTCAACTCGCAATACGCTAACATCTAACCGGATCAAACTTGTGAATCACAAGATCGATCAGGCAGAATTTTTTGCAGAAAAATCATCGCTCACTAGGTGGACTCAGCGTCCTCTTATGTAGCTTCCCGAGGAGCCATACGTGGGCAGACAAAAAAACCCAGAATTCAATTAATCTCCCTCTCATCTCCCACAAGGCCTTATTATCTGCAACGTGTCAATCAACAGAAAATTCAATTTTTTGTCTACATCATAACCTCCGCGTCTTACAGCCCACATTCATTGATTGATGTGAGGAATCACCTTGGAACCAGGAGTTAGCAAAAACTCTGAATGTTTATAAAAAGCGGAGCCAATCAAGTGCGAGGATGCAGAGGTGTATCTAGATGAGCTACAGACTGAAGGAAAATTTTTCTTTTTGGTTTAGTTGCTTTTTTCTTACGTTTCTATGCCAGTTCTTGTAGAATTGGCACTAGTGTCCCAGGGCTGAAGCTTGGCAACACTGTTTTCCTTCATAAAGGATGGATGTTCGTTATCTTACGATGTATAGCATCAATTTGTATTCAAGTTTAATACAACGAAGTGGTACAACATCCTGAATAGGGGTATAATGAAAACCAATATGGGTATGGATTGATGAACTTGACTCACTAATGTATTGGTTCATCCTAGAGTTCTCCAATATATATTACCCTAATAATGCTGATTGTTAGCTGCTTCAGATCTACCCTCATGATGAGAAATGATTCTTTGTTGGATTGTATTATGTGGGGTGTATGTGTATTTGACAGGAGTGGAGTAGCTATGCTTGAAATGAAGAATAAATTGAAATAACCGACCTTCCTTCATGTTTTCGACTTCTATCGAATCAATTTTGTTATCCCTGTGATAATATCGTTATGCAATTAGCTTGGTTCGCAAAGCTTCGCTATCGCTAACCCACAAACCTCTATAATTCAGACACAATCTTGCAATCGGATATTGATATTGGCCAAGTTAAAATAGAACAGGAAGGAAAAATGTCTGGAGAATTTGAAGTCCTCGAACATGCAGGTTTTGCGAATGAAATAAAAGGAATATTATACGCTTAGACGTACATATGTCAAGATAAGAAACAGAGAAATATCTCCACATCAGATCCGAGTAGAATTTCAAAAAGTATTGCACGATTTTACATGGAAATCTTTGTAAATTTCATGAATTTTGGTGGCGGATATAGCATAGATACTTGAATATAACCATGCGAATCCATTTGTTGAGATTTCAGATAGATATAACTCGAATCTGAAGGACTGGAGATATTGCATGATTATATCCTTCAGGTTGCTTACTACATTCTAAGTGAAAATTTATAGTCCCTGAAGAATGAGTATATTAAAGGGTTAGAAACACATTAAATCAAATTATTATGAAACTGGTAGCCTCAGTCCAATTGCATGTATGATATTATGGCACGGAAAGCTTAGTATTAAGCTCAATAAAATGCAACGTCTGAAATAATTTATAACCGGAGACTGGCCGGAAATTCACTTTCATAATAATTGGCTATTAGCCTCTATGCAATTTAGAATTAACGTGTACAATGAATGATATTTCAGTATTTATGGCTTTTCTATGTCTCGCCAATTTGGGATATAAGAGGTTCTTGCTGCTTATGCAGCTTCGGAGATAACTGTAAGGTTCGGCTAGTAGCCAATTACTGATATAAGAATTTTTATCAAAAAATTTATGTTCTTGGTTATGAATTATTGTATGCAGAGTATCTTTTATTATTTTTTTATTTATTGATCACAGGAATACTAACAGGTATCTTTGCATCTATTCCCCGACATAAGACTGCCTATAAACTCCAACAAAGTAGGTAGATTATTCATGAAAACACAGTTTCAGTTTTCAAGTCTTTTCTTGTAAATTTTGAGCCTTAAGTAGTGGAACGTTTCTTCCAAATTCAGCCAAAACTTCTCTTCTAGGTGTTCCCATTTAGTGGTACATCACCACTTTCACTGACCAGTGTATTTCTGCCCCAATGTCATCGGAAACGATTCACGCCATAATTCAGTCTGTTCACACTCCACGCCCCCAAATAATTCATGAATTTGGAGAGAATCCAAGTCTGGGACGTCAAGTAGAGGTGATTCATCTTAGTGTCGGTACCAATGTTCAGGTTGACTCTACAAGGCTCATGGAAATACTGAGTGTTCTTCGAAATGGAGGAGGTTTTCGAAGGATTGTTGTATGTGAGCATATACGTATTGATATCTAGTTAGCCTAGACCACTTCCATGCATAACAAAAATATTGCGTTACCAGAGCAACGAACAATAACACATTAGAAGTGTCAGTGCGAAGTTTGAGGTCAAAAAAGTAAACCAGAGTTACGCAATGAATTAAAAGAAAGAAGATGTGTACCGAAATTGTGAAAATCGCAAAATTGGAGTATCGAGCCATCATCAAGTACCTGTATTTAAAGGGGTTAAGGGGTAAGCAGATTCACGAAGATATCCTTAATACCCTTGATGATCAATGTCTTTCGTGTGCGACCGTGAAAATTTGGACTGCAAGCTTCATTAGAGGTAAATTTTCCATTGAAGGTGATGACCGATTGGGAAGGCTAATTTCTGTGTCATTCCCCGAAAATATCGATGCAAGTTCATGACATGATTTTATCAGATCGTCGAATTGGGCTAAATCGGATATCTGAAGCACTGAATATTCCATACGACCGCGTTCGTCATATAGTTCACGTCAATTTGGACATGAGAAAAATTGCTCCCCAAATGTTTGAATGTTGACCAAAAGCGTGCAGGGGTAGAAGCATCACGTTCGATCTGTGCTCGATTTTAAAACGATGTAGACTTCTTTAATAGAATTGTTACTATGGATGAGACTTGGGTACATTTCTACGATCCAGAAACAAAGCAACAATCGATGGAATGGCGACACTCTGGTTCTCCAAGATCTAAGAAGTTTCGTGTCCCAGAATCTGCTGGAAAAGTTCTTGCTTCAGTTTTCTTGGGAATGCCATGGAGTAATCATGATTGATTTTTTAGATAAGGGTAGAACAATAACCGGAGATTACTATTCGACATTAGTGACTACTCTACGGGAAAAATTGATGAGAAAAGACGCGAAAAGCTATCCAAAGGTGTTTTGTTTTTGCAGGACAAACTCTCCTGCACACAAATCTCAAAAGCATAAGAAGAGAATATGTTGAGTAATAACATATTCTGACATTGGAATTTTGTTTGGTTCTATAGTAGGCTAAGAATTCCTCCCCCCAAGGAAAGTTGGCGCAAAAAAGGGTTTTTCCCAAGTTCGTGGTTCAACGTCTGGTGAAAGCTGCAGAACGATCCAGAAGGCCGATTCCGAAGCCACGACGTCATCGGCTGAACAGAATCCAAAAGCGGCGAGAAAATTGATCGAGTGATCTTTCGCAATATCACAACGGAGCAACTAATAAGACTGGGGGGTAACGAACGACTGCATTGTCGGTCCATTTAAATTAATAGCCGCAATGTCCAAGACTGTTAATCACGTTTATGGCCTTGCACTATCGTTTATTCTTGCTCACTTGCAGCGTCCAACGATCCAGAATTTCGCTCAAGGCTGCTGGCGATCGACTGCACTCACGAGGAATTGTTACTTTTTGCAACAATAATTATAAGGCAGGAGTTTGCCGAATGAGAAAACGGCCGCGTGCAGATGGAATCTGTTGGGTGTGATATATGACTTTATTATTTATTGTCTCCTTGTCAAGGAAGTAGGAGCGGCTTCTCTATCGGTTCCTGAGGTTGTGTTAGGTGACTACATGATTCTCTAACACATATGCCTCTTTGGACTGAAAGACAACACTCAAGGCCACTGAAAATTGACACGTGTATAGCTGAAATATCTTCTCACTACACGTGGAAGATGAGATTTCAATTTCCCCTGGCATTCCTTGAATCTAAAGAGCGGTGATATATGATATGGACGCAACAAGCAACAAGATATCCTTCCTTGCAGAAGGGTTTGCTCTCCATTTCCGAGCTAAACATCCAGAGACAAGATAGGGCATCATCACTAAGCAGTTCTCAACATCATAACCGACTGGGGCTTCAAGACCTTGTCATTTCCAGTTGTACTGTGTATTTAACAAAATTCACACCAAGTGGGCATGCCAGTTACTGTTGGAAGGAAGCTAAACTTGAATCAAAAGTTCGAACAGACTTAGGATGATGAAGAGGGTTTTTCTATCGAAATGAACAGAAAACTATGCCGCTGAGGTAAATCTCTTCAAGAGCAAGCTAGCTGAACCTGAAGAACTGTCTTCAGCAAATACAAACTTGAGGGTCATTTTATTATCATCTTCAGGAGGAAAAAAACTATTTAATCTTTTTTTTTCTTCTACAGACGAAAAGCCAAGAAGAGAGTATAAAATATTCGAACTTTCCTGGCCTCTGCACCTCATCTTGGCGCAGTCATGTGCTGATTATCTCGAAGCCAAAACCGAGGCCGAAAGAGTCGTGGAGCTCCTCGTTTTTAGGTCAGACATCGCCCTCGTTTTCTCTGTTCATCCAAACGAGTTCACCGCTTCGCCGTCGAATAAAAGAAAGTGTAAGGATCGAGTACTCAACTGGCCAGTTATAAAAACTGTTACTCAATTCACAGATTGTCAGGGACGGGCCGTGAATGCAGTACGTGTGTGTGTGTGTTCTCCGACCGTTCAATTGAGGATGATGCGTTCTTCTTGGCAGTCTTGACGAGATCGATTTCATGGTCTTGAATCTGGAGCATGAAGGAGTCGATAGGGGAAAAGTTCAGTCAAATAGTTCTTGTTAGCTGCAAATTTGGTACTTCTACAGGGCTCATACATTTTTATGGGTTATTTTTCATTGATTTTCCCACTGAACTCCAAACCACTGAAGTAGCAGAATTACAAGGATATATTAAAAAGTTCTTAGCCTATTATAGAACCAAACAAAATTTCAATGTCAAAATATTTTATTACTCAACATATTCTCCTCTTAATTGGATACATTTATTACAGCGAACCTGCAACGTCTCTAAAACTTTCAAAAAAAAATGTTTCTTCTTGCTAAGCAAACCAGACCTTCACAGCTTTTATTACCTCCTCGTTGGAAGAAAATTTACGACTTTAAACTATTTTTCAGTTGAGGAAAGAGATGATAGTCGGATGGAGCCAAATCTGGTGAATAAGGGGGGTGTTCTAGTAGTTCAAACCCCAAATCACGAATTTTTTGCATGGCAACATGAGATTTGAATACAAAGGCGTCGTCCTGCAAAAACAAAACACCTTTGGATAGCTTTCCGCGTCATTTCTCTTCAATTTTTTCCCGTAGATTGGTCGGTTGTGTCGAATAGTAATCTCCGGTTATTGATCTACCCTTATCCAAAAAATCAATCCTGATTACTTCATGGCGATCCCAAAAAACTGAAGCAAGAACTTTTCCAGCAGATTTTTGGACACGAAACTTCTTAGGTCTTGGAGAACCAGAGTGTCGCCATTCCATCGATTGTTGCTTTGTTTCTGGATCGTAGAATTGTACACAAGTCTCATCCATAGTAACAATTCGGTTTAAAAATTCTACATCGTTTTCAAATCGAGCACAGATCGAAAGCCCTTGCACGCTTTTGGTCAACATTCAAACATTTTGCAGCAATGTTTTTCATGTCCAAATTGATGATGATGAACGCGTTCGTATAAAATATTCAGTGCTTCAGATATCCGTTTTAGCCCAATTCGACGGTTTTACTTTTTCGAACTGGAAGACTTCTGGCGAACCATTCCTCCATTTACCGAAACTTCAAGGTCTCCATGCTATCGCCTCGCACGTTCCCAATTAAAGACCCTCGAACTCCTGAATGACAGCGGTAATTGATCAGGAGCTGTCAGAGAAAGGTGCCAAGTGCAAAAATAAATTGTCCAGGCGATAACCGCAGGTTTTCATTAAAATTTCGCAGGAAGTGAAAGTGTGCATGAAAATTGGATCACGCTGCCTGTTTAATCACCAGAAAAGATCAAGCTGACGTTGTTTGGCGGAGGGTGATTTATGTTCAAGGCCTAACCACGAAAAACAATCAAGAGAGGGCCCGGGAAACTGACGAGCCCAGTTGATTTGATAATAAATTCTCCACAACATAGTTCTCTGGTATTCTCCATACAGAACCTATTGAACTGACAAAAAATATGGGAAATTTCAAACTTGTGACAAACTTCTCGAAACCAGCATTCTTCATAACATGAGATCCCTGGACTTGAGCGTGAGTTGCCCTTATACTACAGTATAAGTCAGTGAATTGTTTACATGCTCCTCACCAAGTGCTATTTCTCGAAATAACATAATTGCTCAGGAAGTATCGCAAACTATCATGCCCAAATTAACTCCTCAGACAATCCTCGAACTGAGAAACTTCTAAATTGGAACCAATAAAAGTGAGTACAAGTTAGGGAGTTCCATTTTCCATCCTCATTGCACTTGGCCCTATAAAATGTTATTACACTCCGTCTTCTTCGGGGCTAAGCTGTATATTGTCCAAATAACATTCGAAGTTTGCGAGGAGACTATGCATAGTGCGCTAGTTTGCCCCAGTTAGCCTGGAACAAAGAGGTCTTTACAGTGCATCTATTGTGATATTGTAATGCCGGCAATTTTACTTGTGATCTAACCGAGCTAATTCGGGCTTTATAGACTGGAGCGCATTAAAGAGATTTGATAGTGGCACATTCCGGAAATATTCGAATGATAGAGGAAATGCACGTGGCAACTTGGATAATTTGTCTGTTAGATTAAACTGGTTTGAGTTATTATCTTCATACTGATCCCATCGTATGAAATAGGAGATTGTTACTGTTGGATATTTAACCGAATTTTGGCATGACAAATTGAAGGGTTAGATATAGGTTAAGCTAGAATTTTGGGTGAATTCGGATTGGGGAAGGGAAGAAAGTATACAGGTTTTTCAATTATCCTTGTAATTGTGTTGTGGTTGTTTTGAGTATCTGATTCTCATATATGCCGAACAAAGAGACCCCAAAAAAGATCTGAATGCAGATGTGCAAATGGTTAATTGAGAACTCGTTGGTGAACACTCCTTTCACTCCTAGAAGTTCTGGTTTTGGTGGATAAGTTGTAAGACCCTTAGAGGATCTCAGCTGTGGTCGAAGGAGATTCAATATTTGCAGGCAGCTATGGATGCTATGACAAATTATTGTTAGTCTTGTCATCCACTCAGCGAATTCGAATGATGAACGTTAGAATGAAGGCGATCTGCCTCGGAGATAAGCTATTTCAAAATGAATGGAAGTCACTTATTATGAGACGTTCTCAGAAAGGATCGTCTTGAAAAAGACCCCTTTATTGATGATGCCTGCCGTGGGAGTTTGATTGAACTGAATACTAGCAACAGACAAATCTCCATTAGTTTCTTCACAATGAGGCTATCTTCAAGGCAATCAGAACTGGATATATGCGGAGAGACCTGAGGCTGCATACGATAATGCTGCTGACAACACAAAAGATAAATAATATGCTACGATGGGTAATTTAATGGGTGTCGGGAACAAACCAAATAGATCGGAGTGTACTCTCTGACATTTACAAGCCTGGAGGATTCGATGTTGTGGTAGGCAATTCATATTGCTTAATAACATACATTTTCGTGATGGAAACGGATGAAGCATGCAGTACGTAGTTGGAAACATCCAAAAACAGAAGATTCGAATCTTTTTTCGAAGTCTACCTTTTACTCCAATGATCTGTCACATAACGTATATGATTTTTTTATGTTTGTCGAAGAAAATCTACATCTTTTCGTCGACTTTAATAAAAACAAGTTGTTTATGTCCTATTTCATGTCTCGATGCTACTACTGGGTATACCATTTCACGGTGGATCAATTCCATCCTTCATTTTACTTGAGTAGTTTATAATTTCAGGAGATTGTGACGTACGCCTGATGAAAGGTGGGAAAGGCTGAGTGTCTATATACACCAAAACGTGTTATTATCTCCTCCCAGGATAGGACTCTACCATTAATCCACCCAGCTAAAGCTAATTATTTCTTAATAAACCCATTTTTTATTTGTTTGAATTTTTTCCAAGCATTCTTCACACGCAAGATGTAATTTATGACGTTGCCTCCCATTAATTTGTGAGTTATTAGAATGAAACTGGATGTGGTCTTTTCAATATATGGCTTGGGCAGGAGCAGTGACAGTCCAAATTTTGGTGGGAAGGGACCTAATGATATTTGAGGGAAAAAGTTATATGAATTAACCTAATGATTCGTATATCATCGGTATCATAAAGATCTTAGTAAACACTAAGGAGATCGACAATGAAATGTGTTTTTTCACGAGTATAATATAAAATATTGTAGAATTAATTTGTGTGTCACAAAATTGATAGAATCTTTTTTTCCAGGTAAACACATATTTCATCACTATATCTGTGAGTATTTCCTATCTTGTTTCAATATCTATCAACGGAAATAATTCACTCCTTAAAAGATAATAATTTTTATGACAATGCAGATCGTAGTGAAGCATCCTGATAAGTCACTATCAAGATGAATTGGACATTGAAAAGGGGTCACCGACTTTGACGATAAAAAATCCGAAACAAATATCAGACGCTAATAAAATTAAGGCGCCAGTCGATGATAATCTGGTGATCTCATGGACTTTCTCTCGTATCGAAGCCTTAGTGGGGACAGACCATTAAGTCATGCATTTACGCAATTTTGATTCTGAGAAACAGGAAATCCTATTTTGAAACTTTCCCACCTCGTTGTTTTTCTAGTTGAAATTCTTTTCGATTCTGTGGAGATAAAACATCCAAAATTCAGATTTGTAACACGTTTTTCGGCATTCAACATCAGAATGCATAGATCGATTATCGGCAACATTCAGAAATGGCGTCTGCCAAAATTTCGCGATGAAAGCATACGCGGATGTTTATTATTTTCATCTTAGTCATTCGAAACAGCCGAATAACGATTCTGGAATAGATTCGACAAGCAAAGATGACAGATAAACACCCATTTAGGCCGTCCTACAAGGATGCTAAACCACACGGTTCCGCAGATTTGCCGATGGTTGGCTGCGTATTTAGAAACACTCGCTGTGGCTTGAATTGTTCTATATATCTACTTGAAAAGCTTGGCTCCCTTCTGCGCATTGAATTCACCGAGAAAATTTAATTCACAACGAAAATGTCGAGGTGAGATATTAAAGGTGGGTTAAATTTGCAGTAATCAGGTATTGAAATACTTGTCTGCGATTTTGCACGAGTTATATTCGAAAGTTGCAGTTAAAACTCGTATGGGGGCCATTTCCTATGATCATTTCCTTTTGGTACGATCTAGAACCCTTCCAACTCGAAGAAACATCATTTATCCTGAGAGGACAACTAGTGACACCTACAACTTCCAGCATCCCGACGCTTTCAAAACTCGCGTCTGGACCCAGCGTCTTCCCGACTGAGTTCCAAGTCTATTTATACGGCGAGCTGTATTTATACATTCCAGATGCACACATAACGAGGTTACAAGGACCGTTCTTGACTTTGTGCGTTGCAATAATATTGATACGATACCGGAGTCGTTCATTTTGTAAACCGATTCAACCTTCAACCGTGTTTTATTAGTTCAAATTCCCGCTGCCGAGGCACCGACGCCTCTTTTTCGACGCTTGTTGACGCATGGATCGAAGTTTACACAATCCATTGAGCACAGGCCCAAAAATAAGTCTGTGGGATGCACCGAGGCAACGTCTTTGGATGATTGAGGAGTTATGCATGCCTCGAAATGGCGCGAGAGATGATCCTTGGCTGAATATTCGGACGAAAAAGTTTTGGGCTTTGGAGATTCGTTATTCTTCATCTCCTTTGAACCCCTGCAGTTTCATCCACCTTTCTCAAGTAGAAGTACAAAAATTGCAATCTCTCGAAATCGCTGCTTGATAGGTTTAAGTCTAAGTTGCTCATTGTGGAATCTGCTCTTGCTGCCATCTTGTGGCCTTTCTTGTATCTGTATAAAGGAGTAAAGTCTTTGAAGATGAGCAGTGAAAACGGCCAATTCATTCAATGATAGCCAAACTGTGATATCAAGTTTATTTTCACAGTATTTTGCCAATGGAACTTTTAAAGACCCAGGTATGGTAGACCACGTGATACAACCCCAGTAAAAGACGGTTTCTTAACTCTTTCGATGAAGGGACAGCCTCTCAGCACTTCTCAGCGCCTTTTCTGTTCAAGAAGTGAACTGATTCATCACAACGATGAGTTCTCAGATACGAGGATATATTGAAAAATTCTTAGCCTACTGTAGAACCAAATAAAATTTCAATGTCAAAATATTTTATTACTCGACATATTTTCCTCTTAATTGGATACATTTATTACAGAGAACCTGCAACGTCTCTAGACCTTTCAAAAAAAATGTTCCTTCTTGCTCTGCAAACCAGACCTCCACAGCTTTTAACCTCCTCGTTACGAGACAAATCTAGTGAATCCAAAATCCAAAAAATCAATCATGGTAACGCAATATTTTTTTTATGCATGGAACTGGTCTAGGCTAACTAGACATCCATGCATCCTCGTAATATCGATGATCTAGTGACTGTAGATAATTCGTTATGGATTAACTGTCAATCAGTACTCTGTCAGAGTTCCTGAATATTCCACATACCGCTAAAATGCACCTCTTAATTATGCGCATACATTATGGTCTAGCCGAGCTTCAGAACCGCATTGCCAGTTTGGAAATCCACGATTGCGGTCCCCTCTATTTGATTTACGTCCGTTGCTCAAACCGTTCCGAATTTTATTTCGCGGATAGGTATGTGGAGATGCAAAACAAGGCAATTTACTTAACATAAAAGAGGCTGGCTGTGGCGTTTTCCTGGGTGTCCGAGGCAACTCTTCGGATTCGAACAAATGTGCAGTGCCAGTTCGAGAAAAAAATTAATTATTATTTTGTGTCGGGTGTTGGTTGGATGCCAGCGTTTTTTGCATTCCGAAAGACATCCATGGTACTCTTTCTGTATAGATGATGGATGGCTGAACATGTTTCATTAACGTTTTTCAGGATGTTTCGGTTTATTTTTGAATATTTCAAGGCTGAAATAAGCATGGATTCTCAATTAGACTGAAGAATTTCTTATTGACTATTTGGGAATACTGCAGTGAATCTACATCGTAGAATTCAACTCCAGAACACTCCTAAGACGAAAAGTGGTCGGACGAAATGGAAATTGGGGCATCAAAAAACAACTGCGGTTTCTTTTGAATGTCCAACGGAATGCTTAAAGGGATGTTTATTTCTGGCTGAAATTGATAACTTCGTGGGATTTCGGGAAGACAAAAAATCGACGAGGCGTGAAAGCGAGGGAGAATTCATGGAGAGAAAATCATTTTGAAGAAAATAGGGTTTCCCGATTCCCTTCATCTGAATGAGATTCAAGAAATCGTGGAAAACTTAGAGGTGAAATTGGATCCAGATTTGGGAAAATGGAAAAGCATTGACGAACAGAACAGAGCTCCCGAAAGATGGCACCTGAAGAGCTATTTCCTTTCAAAAAACCAGAAAACTGACAGAATCGATATTGGGCAGTTATTCTATGAGAGCGTGAAGGCAATCATAAAAAATGTAGTGGTGCTACCCCATAATTGCAAGAGGGAAATATATTGCATCGAAAAAAAAAGACCAGAGCTAAGGAATCCATCTCTGCCTAAACCCATTCATCTGTTGCTGATCCAAAAAACAAACAGGTTCATCAGCTGGCCAGACGTTCGAAAAATAGGTTAATTTCTAATCTAGCAATCGACGACCTATACCTGCTCCCGCTGCATTCTGCCAAATTTATTATCTTTCTAACAATATAGTGTTGAAAATGTGCCGCTATAAATAAAACCGCTGGCACAGTTTCAATTCTGGGTTCACTATATTTATCTGTTGAATGTTTAGGACAAAACTCCCGTCCCTTCGCTTTCAAATTTGTTTTGCTATTTTTCCAATCTTCAGATTCCATCGTTGTGGTCGTAGATGCTGGAATACCGGAACGATTACGTTTGAACCTCGTCCAAATATCCGAGCTTGTTTTTCAGAAGCTTCAATTAATTTTTTTCATTCGACGAAATTAGTTCAGCGTAAAAATGACGACGTGTTCAACCTCGATGCAGAAGGTCGGACTCGTCAAGTACGCCTTTTTTTTACGTTGGATCGTTTTCAAGCAGGTGTCGGTTACTTTATTATTCTTTAAAAAGAACCAGTAGGCAGGGACAGAAAAATTGTTTTCGCTCTTCACGGATCGGTTAGCGAAAAATTGAAGCCTCTCATAAAATGAGGAATTCCGTTCATACTATACTGTATAACTATATACGAGGATGTATTGATATCTAGTTAGCCTAGACCAGTTCCATGCATATACAAAATATTGCGTTACCATAGCAACGAACAATAACTCATTAGAAGTGTGAAGTTTGAGGTCAAAAAAGTAAACCAAAGTTACGCAATAAATTAAAAGAAGGAAGATGTCCACCGAAATTGTGAAAATCGAAAAATTGAAGTATCGAGCCATCATAAAGTACCTGTATTCAAAAGGGTTAAGAGGTAAGGAGATTTACGAAGATATGCTTAATACCCTTGGTGGTCAATGTCCTTCGTATGCGACCGTGAAAAATTGGACTGCAAGCTTCAAAAGAGGTAAATTGTCCATTGAAGATGATGACCGATCGGGAAGGCCAGTTTCTGTGTCAGTCCCCGAAAATATCGATGCAGTTCATGACATGATTTTATCAGCCCGTCAAATTGGGCTAAAACGGATAACTGAAGCACTGATTTTTTCATACGAAAGCGTTCATCATATAGTTCACGTCAATTTGGACTTGAGAAAATTGCTGCAAAATGGATCCCCAAATGTTTGAATGGTGCAAGGGTAGAAGCATCGCGTTCGATCTGTGCTCGATTTGAAAACGATGTAGACTTCTTAAACCGAATTGTTACTATGGATGAGACTTGGGTACATTCCTATGATCCAGAAACAGAGCAACAATCGATGGAATGGCGACACTCTGGTTCTCCAAGACCTAAGAAGTTTCGTGTCCAAAAATCTGCTGGAAAAGTTCTTGCTTCAGTTTTTTGGGATTACCATGGAGTAATCATGATTTTGAATAAGTAGAACAACCACTTTATTTACTAGATTTGGTTCCATCTGACTATCAACTCAACTGAAAAAAAATTATAAAGGTCGTAAATTTTCTCTCCTCGTACATAAAAGAGGCTCCGAGCAACAGAGGGAACACGTGCCAACCGATTTCCTTGACAATACTATTAAAACTTAGGAACGACTGTTTCAAAAACGTCCATCAAACTGGTCGTCGCTGAGCCTAACCTACAACTCTTCAAGGAGAGAAATCCTTTCTTTGGGACTACACCACTGCGATATCCAAGAAGTACCTTGGATCTTAGCAAGAATATGACAAAACCTCCTCATTAGATTCCTTACAAGGCATTGGTGCCTCAACAAGCATCTAATGAGGATATGTGTAGCAAAAACTGACGAGTGCCTGATCTGTGGAGTGAGGGAAGAAGCAATAGAGTCTATAGCTTCTTCCCTCACTCGTTGGTCTATAGTATAGGGAAATTTTATCATTCCCTATCTTCCATTGTAAACGTCGCCGCTGCCAACTCAAAGGTTCAAATATCCCGACCACTTCTGATTGTTTTGAGAGGTCCATGTCTCCGCGTATGAAAGAATGTCAAATATCCTCCAGCATACGTTTGTTTGAGAGCTTGGTGCCGTATATTAAGACATGTTTTCGCCTTCATTCAACTTCTTGGCCGAAAAATAACGAACGGATCATCTGCAACCGATCCTGATGACATCATCGCAAGTCTGAACCCGGTGAACCTTCAAACGGTTCAACAAGGGGGAGTGAACCACGTTATTTCAATCGTTGTTACTGACCTACGTCTACGAGCGGCGTCTTGAGCCGATTTCAATTCTTGATGTCGCGTAGTAGAGTTATAACTTCAGCATGGCAATTATATTGGCGTTATATATCGTAAAAATAACTTCCAGAGCTAGTCTCAGGAATGTGTTTTCGTGGAGCTACACCACATTAAAATTAGCTCGCGGATGGTGTTCAAGGTTCGCGTACAGAGCAATCAACAATCGGTTTACTTTAGTTCGCCTCCGAATTTTAAAAAAATGCAGGTTCAAGAATCAAGTTTCGACAAAACGAATGTGGCAGTAGTTCCATACTGATCTCCTCCTGCACCTTGGAAATTTAATCATTTTCGACTTATTTTCTTCCAAATTTTACCAATTTAGGCTGTAGTTTATACAGGGTATACCAATTCGTCAACCATCCTTCATAACTGGCTACTCAGTTGGTTTTTCAAGAAGTCTTTAAACATTCCATTTCTTTCAAACGATTTCAGGTATTTTCAATCTCATTCTAGTTTTGCTCTCTCTGTTTTCTCTAGATATGACCTCAATTTCTAGTCAAATAGAAAAACACAACGAAAAAACCTCGAAATATCACCCGTCTGTCATAATAAGGAAATCAAAACGAACATGTAGGTGCAAAAGAAGTCAATGTATATAAAAAAATCGGCAGTATATCAATAATACATAAGTTACATATACGTAATAGTAAGTAGAATATATGTGGTACAAATTATAAGGAAGGAATAGAAACCTAATTCGTTGTATCGTGTCAATCCCATCTATGTTTCAAATGTTCTTTCTCCAGTCGTTTGAGTTCTTTCCATTTCTGCACGTTACCTGGTGAATTAGCTGAAAACACAAAAGTCAACATGGCGGAAATATCAACTATTCCAAGAAACGAACCCATTTTATTCAGTTTCCAAAAAACTGGAACACATACGATGACCGCATAAACGTAATACCTCCATATCCATTGGTTTTTTAGGTGAAATGCATATGGGAACTGCATAATTTGCGCCGCAAGTGTATAAGGGTATTTCATGGGTCTTTCTGGCTTCAAATTCAGCGCTCTCAAGAGACGGTCCTTGCTGAACATTTTCAGACGAGAAATGACACTTGTCAGAGAAGACAACTCAAGACCCACTGACAGTGGAGCATAAAATAATGTCATTTTTCATTAAGCCACTAGTAGATGAAGTGGTACTTTATAAACTTCATAAGTGTGGATGAAAAAAAGGATTGGTTTTAGGCATAATTAGGGTTTACTCTTCGATCAGAGAATCGCTTAATGCGTCAACCTTGAAAAAAGAACATATCAATCTGTCTACAGCCCGATAAAGGTGATTGCCCAACAAAAGCGCCAAAGTCCTGTTATCAATTTTTATGCAATTGCAAATAAAAGTGAAAGCCCGAATACCGTGATGCATTCTGGCATACAATGTCGAATATATCTGGATCTGTTTGAACGGGGCAGATAAAAATGATAAAACTTTTCTGGGTAAAGTTTATTTTCGACTTTGCTTTCAGAGATTAGGCCACACTGTGCAATATAACGAGTAAATGAATAGCACAGTGTATTTATTTGTAGACGTTATGTGTGTAAATGTGTTTTGCATCAGGGCCAGACTGGAGTAAACAGGTCTATGAGGGGCAATGCATCAATTCAAGGTTAAGCCGAATAGAGGTCTACAATGCAATAGCGCAAGGCGCAGCGGTACGCTGAATCGCGATAGTCCATCTCTTCTACAGCTCTCTCTTTCCTTGTTTCAACCTCTCCGCAACCTAGAGATATAGGACGTGATACCCAGTTTCATCTTATTTTAACATAGTGCCCATAGATCGAAAATTGTGAATATTAACACATTCAGATGCACACAAAACCAAAAACTCTCTCGAGTTATTTTTGGTCCTTCGAGCTGGATTATGAAATTTTCATAAAGCTCTTCATCCCCTAATTCCCAACGCAACCGTGTCGCACATTTCATTTAATAAAGCTTTCAGCACTAAATCCTTGGAGTTTGTGGGTGATGCACACTGCGTTAACAAATTTAGACTGACAGGAAAGGGAAGGGGGAATTCATTCATGAATATATTTAGTCGGCTGGGGTTGTTCAGTACCCTCTTTTAACAGGAAATGGAACTAAACGGATCGATATACGGCTATTCATAGAGGCTCGCATCAATTGAAATTTGTGTTTGAATAGACTGTATCACCTCGTGAGTTTGCTCGCAACTCATCTATATTTCCCAGAATATCAGATGCAAAGGGATGTTTTTCATCTTCAATTGATGTTTTCATTGGAATCTCTGCGTTCATCAAACATATGAAAGGAATTCCTTTGGTGAACAGAATGAAATGGAAAATTTCCAGTGTGGAGACGTCAAAATGTTTCTCAATATTCCAATGAAACATAGTCGTTTCAGATTTCAAGAGATACTTTCGAAACTCTTCGAGGAAATGCAAACCACATCCTACGAGTTATTCATCGTTTGAATCTAATCGTTCCCATTCACACGTAACTACAATTCATCACTTTGTCGACGGTTGTTGTTCTATTGAACTTGTACTTGACATTATTATTGTACTTTGTTTATTTACAGCGCGACAAACCTGAAGCATTGCAACTGCGCGCAACATTGTCGAAACAAACGAGACTTCTGAATGCTACATGGCCTTCCTGTTTACATTCGGGTTCTTTAGGGTGGCCAATGTATTTATGTGAATCTTTTGGAGTTCGAAAAGTTTCTGTAGGGAATCTACGTTGAGATGATCTTGTGAGGTCGTTGGAATACGCACACCAAGTAGATTCAAACATACACCTCCATTGATGGTTTCTACCTCCTTGAACTCTTGGGCGTGAGCTATAGACCAAGTAGCGAGCAAAACAGCTCTGATTTGGGGCACAATAGATCTAAAGGTCGCAGTACAATACAAACCCCTTCAAAATCTACAATCTACCACAATTTATTTGGGAACTTGGATGTGAGATATAACACAAGTTGGAAAGCAAACTATTCTAGATACGACCACACAAAACATACTCAAAATGAAGATGAGAAGTGTATGAAGTTTGTTTTTGAGAATAACCCACAAAAAATCCTTTTTCTTCATGTACACCCCTCCTTATGGCAATTACATGAGGGTCATTATGGCAACGCACGTTCAAACTAGTTTCCAAAAGTTCTCACAATTGCAATGAGCTCCCTAAGACCTTAAATCCCATGAAAGTAAGGTCAGGGACAGATAATAACTGAAATATCCTAATGATGGACCCTGTCGGGTTTAACTTGATAAAGATGCAGTTTTCCTCCAGTCTGAACGCGAAGATGATAGAAATGAGGCACCTGGTGGACTTTGATGACCTCCATCTCATCTTGCACTGACAGCGATTCCCAATATCAAGTCTAAGGACTCATAGCAGCGAGAGTAGCTGAAATTTCGTTGAAACTTTCACGATAGGCGGCATCGTTGCTTGCTAGCGCAGAAACCAGACTCTACGCGCATCTCATATAATTGTAGATGTCCTTGAGACCATATGTACACATACACATACATAGAGGAACGAGGGCATGCATATCTAACTAATCGGGTACAGGCTGCAGTCGCTTGGTGCATCTCGCGCTAAAATATACCGGGAGTTTCGTCAAACTTTGTTTGCGACCTCAATTTATAGGTGTTTGTGTGCGGCACTTATTAGATGTTAGAGATGTATTGTAGTACTTGATTTTGTGCAGTGTTTCGATACCGATTGGATGAATGAAGCCGTTTGTTTATATAGTCTTTCGTTTTGTGTGAGTATCGCTTGTTTACAGCCATAACTTTGGAAAAGTCGAGATAGGAAAGTTTGTACATTGTTTGGGAGTCATGTTTGTAAACTGGAGGTATCGTTAAGCTGAATTATTATAGGAGTTCGTGATATAGAGATAACTTACAGTGTGAGGTGAAGTACCGTGATATTATGTAAACAAATGGGCTTTTGGACGTGCCTGAAGCTTTTTGCATCATTGTAGATTGAATTTTTCACTCTAATAGTTTTTTTGCAACCTCATTAACCTCTTCATACGATTTGCTAACCGAAGATATAGCATGGCTTGATGTTGTATAGCTTCAGCACTGATTAGCTTATTTGCATTGCTTTTTGCTGTAACACATTAGTTTGTAAGATGTACCTATTGCTTGTTTGATGAAGAATAAAATCAAAGCTCACATTTCTGTAGTTTTCATTGGTGTCGCATGCTTTAGAATAGATAACCTCTCCTTTATGCCTTGCAAACTCGATTCAGGCAACCAGTTGGCAAAAATTACATCTTGCACATGTAGAAAATGATGAGAGAAAGAAATCTACTCCCGAAGAGAAGGTCATTGGATAGGGGAAGCACTATGAGAAGAATCATTGATTGTATGGGTGCAAAAAACTGTACTATGAAGCCGGCAAAGAAGATCTTGCATTTTATAATTGAGTCGAATGGAAATTGTGAAAAACTGACTCGATATTCTGTTAGCACAAGTGCCTAATGAATTACTTGTAACGAAATGAAAATGGATTTCTGGATTCGCTGTAGGGATATTTGTACTATTAACTGCTTTTATCCATAGTTCATGTTCCATCAATGAAATTGAAATGAGCCACCAGAAAGATTGATATATTTTACGCGGTTCTCATGCATCCTAAATAATTGGGTTGGCACAATCAAACGCTTGTCTTCATTTATGTCATGTAGTGTGATAAAATCGATTTGTTTGCGTTGAAGAGCATGGTACCTAGAAAAATAACAATGGTTTTTTAATAGACACTTACTGAAAGTGCCAGTTTCTACTATCCACACGTGTGAGTAGACATGCCAAATTATTTGGCGATAGAATGGATGTTACAAAATGTTTGTGCAGTGCAGATTGGAGAAGCAAAAGACAGCTGAACAATGATAAATCAGGCTGGAGATTGGGATCGTCCTCCTTTATATATTCAAGTTTTAATTGGGAGTTGGAGTAAGCTTTATGAATAAAATTATTGTATCGCTGGATAGCAGAAAATTATCACCATCAACCAACATCTATCTTGCTATAAAAGCCAGGGCTATTAAATTATCAGGGGTGGAGAAATACCCTCACGTGTTTGAAGAATCATATCCAATGGAAGTTCCTTTTCATTTGAGTGGAAAGTTGAGTTCAATCATTGCCTCCAGGTGAAAGCAATTGAAGAAATAAATTCGTACTCTTCATCTCATTTTCCACGAAATGAGGTTCGAACAACAGGGGAATTCACGTTATTTCTCTCTCTGTCAGATTCCAACATTCCACGTTGAAAATTATGAACCGACAGGTGAACTTCATCGACTGGCATAAGCCTCAGCAGAATTGTAGGTTTTAAACGTCGTTCCTCAGTTCCTTTCTCCATAGCTTTGTGCATTTCTAATTGCATCGTCGGTAGCAGCGGCTCAAGGCCATTTCAATTGACTTCGTCCGTTGTTAGTTGCAGCCTGCATCTTGTTGCCGTCCAAGAGTAGGCTAGAGGCTATTAAAACTGTCTGCTATTCCACCACTAACCTCCGGTGTGAATAGATTATTAAATTTGAATTTAAGTTCTAGAGCTCTGCTCACCAAGGACGGCGTTTCTATTCAGGGACAGGACTTTTGTTCCTTTTTCGATCGTTGTGGAATGGGTAGGCGATTTTTGGTTGACGCACTTGATCATCTCTGCTAACAAGCTAGTTAATGTCGATATATTGCAGTTTTTCGTTGTGTAGTGGTATACAGTGATCTGAATAAGGTCACTTGCTTTACTTTAGCTGTTTATCATGCTTTTACGTGCGATAGTATGAACAAAATTGTATCCTTGTAACTGATTCGAGATACAGAACGTTGAGGGGTTGTTTTTTACTAAATTTGAAACCTCCACTGCGTTTTGGTTGTATTTGGAGCATCTCCGCTTCAAATCACAAGATGAAATATCGATGCATGGCAAAAACTATTTCTAGTTGCTTAATTATATCTACATCAGGACATAAGTTGCAAAAATTTTGGACTTCTAATTAGAAATGATAAATCAGAAGTCAAAGATTTGAAATGAGGGCACGAGCAATAACTCATTTTACGAATTCGTTCTGCAGAATATTCCAACATGGTTATCCGAGTTGTTCACTGTTTGAATATGCAAACTTCATTCAGATCGTCTCATGATTCAAAAGTTTGCCTTCTATGATTTCCTCCAACTTTATTTTATTTCATCTTTTTATTTTTCAGGATCAACAAGGCCCATATAACAGTTTCTATGTGAGTAAGAAAAAATTATGACCTCTTTTTACTATTCATTAGATCGGTCCTCGAAAATCTTCCTATTCATCTGAATTCATTACGATAAGCTGGAGATTTGTATGAAGACGTTACAAATATTACAGAAGTTCGTTATTCCCAAGAAAAAATTATCGAAATATTGGAACTGTCACGAGTTTTTCAATACTATTCGAGCTGGACTCATATGGTACAACTTATTACATGAGTAGCATTTTAGCAGAGCTTTCTATGCATCCCTCCATTTTAGAGACCAGAGCTTTGAAGTTATTTATATAGAGTGAGTTTTTGACTTTTATTTTGATTTTAATCTTTCGTAGCTGTTTCACTTCTGGAAAAACAAGATTACCTTCAGAATAACTAGCTAAATATGGCTAAATTCAGCCATACCTAATTTTCCAAATCTCACAAATACTTTCTAATTTTCCAACATCAAATTGTAGCAGATGCTTGAGCTCAAAAGAAACACTTTTTCCCATGCCGTTTTTTCCGATTCCGAGCTATGCTACCCCTGGAGAAACAAAATTCTCTTCAGGATAACAATCTAAATCTATGATCCTACACATCTGTGGATCTTTTACAGAGGTGCATTCACCCAAAATACCCAATTTTAGGAATATCACAGAAAATTTTTATTTTATCAAATTACTCGAAAATGGCGCATTATACGAGAAAATAAGAATGATACTTTTATTTCACAAAACGTTCAAATATTCATTGAATAGCGTCTAACTCAGTTTCAAGAGTTGGGTTCATTGAATTTTTGGTATTTTCATGGAACGTAATGGTCACAATGAGGAAACTGGAAGACGTGGGTGATGTCTTGTGTTCGAAAAAGATTCATGGAATGAATGAAAAACTATATTCCGAAATTTATTTCATTCGATAAAACCGTTTTTGAGATAAAACTAAAAATAACTTTTTTTTCTATGGTTTTCAACAGCCTGTATCTTTTAAACCGAGGCGATTCGGAAAAAATGGTGAAGGAGAAAAGTGTTTCTTTTGACCTCAAGAATCTACTGTTGAAATATTTGTACGAGTCAAAGACTGACATTTTTGCATCGATTTCCATCGAGTGACCCACGCTACATTCCGAGCAAAAACCTTCAAACTTCGAGAAATTCAGGGAGGGTTATTCCTCGCTTCTGAAGCCCCATTATTGGAATTAATCTCAACTATGTCAGTCGTCGAAAAATTGGAAGACATCCGTCATCGATCGGGGCGCTATGAAATATGCCATACCACTGGTGGCATATTTACAGAGCTACGGCTCGGTCACGGCATTCCGGCTCAAGTTCTTGTACACGGAATCCGGCAATTAGAATTTTATTGCTTATAATTTTTATCGATTTTCCAGTCGCCTACATGAGGGCGACCACATACACTAGCCCTGATAAGGTCGGTTTTATGGGCCGTAAACGGTGTTCATTCCTATATAATGCCAACGGTTAATGGAAAACCAGCAGACGATATTATTTTCGTTCTTCAGAAGTCATAACTCTGTTATTAATACCCTTCCTAAGCTTGTTAGAGGAGTTATTAGGTTTGTTCTAAAAGGATTAGAGTTACACGGCTAAAGGGGGATGGGAAAGGGACAGCGTTGAGAGCCAGCTGAAATATCCTTAAATGGAGAAAGCCCTACATTTGGACGTTGAGCGAAGTAAAATTCAAGAAACAAAGAGGCGCAAATCTCCAACAAAGACCCATCGAATATAAGGCCTTCGGAATAATAGGATGGGTAAAAGAATTCCATTATTTTTTGGGAAATTCAAGATTTGATTAGACGTGTTTTGGATCGTGCGATTTAGGAAGAATTCACCCTCTTGTTTTATGATTTGTAGCCATTTTGAGGGTAGATTCATAAAGCGACTCTCTTGGAAATCCCAATTGGATCAGACGAATATAACAGGAGATCTCCCAGATTGAAAATTGCAATTTTTGAAAAATGCCATTTCCAAGATGAAAATCCAAATGAAAGGAGATAGGCTTTCAAAACTGCTCGCAATAGATTCCGCGTGTTCGAAAACCTATATTTTCATACCAAAATTTCAAATATCTGGCCCTGTTTAGGAGAAAATAATTTTTTTTGTTTTTCCACTTTTCATTTTCGAGTTGTCTTCGAAGAGCTCTCTGGAGTGCAATTTTATATCGAATCATCAACTGTTTGGTTTTCTAGAATCCTCAAAACAAATTCTATGCACCGTATATCCTAAGACAGTAATAGAACATCCTGATTTTCAGACATAGTAGAAAATAGGTCATTTCAGGGGGGTCTAACCCCTTGCTCATTTTTGACCCAAAAAATTTAGATTTTCGAAATCGAGTTTCTGTGCTAGGGTGGAAGCCTAGGCAACGCTGATTATAGAACTGGAAATCCCAATTCGATCAGACGAATGTAACAGGAGATATCGCAGATTGAAAATTGCAATTTTTAAAAAATGCCAGTTCCATGATGAAAATTTAAACTAAGAGGAATAGGCTTTCGAAATTGCTCGCATAAGATTAAGCATGTTCGTAAACCTATATTTGCTCACCAAAGTTTCGTATATCTAACACTGTTTACCAGAAAATCAAATTTTAATTTTTCCATTATTCAACTTTCGAGTTAGGCTGTATCTGGCAGAAAAATTATAGTAGATTTAAAAGTGATATATACTATGAAAAAGCAACCTTTCTAGTGATAAATCTCGACATTTTATCCACACCGGCGCAATCGTTCGATCTTGAGGAAGTTTAACTGACCCCATCTTTTTGGGAATTTTTCGAAGGTCATCTTTAGAGTGATTCATCTTCTAGGAAAATTATCGTAGATCCAAACGTGATAAAAATTCTGAAAGAGCAACTTTTATAGTAACAAATCTGAGAATTTCATCTATCTTGGCATAACCGTTCGGTCTTGAGGAAGTTAAACCTATATATCCTACATATGAAGTAGCTGAAGTCATCATTTTCAGTTTAACAGAACCACAAAGATTGAGTCGTTTTCAGCCTGGAGCTAAAAGGAGGGTCGAAAGTTGACATCCCTCTGGAATCATATTAGAATAGAAACCCTCATTTAACATTCTGTAGCTGAAAATATGGAACGTTGGCTTCGAAATGTCAAATGGAACTTTACAAGCTTATAAAAAATCGACCTCAATTGAAATTAATGACATATACATTTATACATCTCGCATGGAGGTACCTCCATGCCTCTTCTCTCAGCTGCATTCATTCGATTAAAACGTGACGTCACCCACATCATTACCAAGGACAAGCAGGCCTCCGTTTCAATCTGCCAATCTCCGACAATTACCTTATTATTTCTGATGGTTCTGATGGTCGTTCATACATGTGCATCCTGAAATCACGGCTCAATAAGGCCTCTGGGCATATACGAGCCTGGCATTATCCATTCATTCCACCAAATTTCAATGGATGTCATTCGCAATTACAGCATCAGTCGGTTTGTGTGTACTTAACTGACTGGCTGGCGGATCCTTGGCTGTTGTGTAATTTTGAATGCTAATAAACAAACACACAATGACCTAGCTAGTTTTATGAGGTAAGAATGCTCTCCTACAAGGTCGGGTAATGCAGTTTAATTGGTGCAGAGGACGTATATTGGGTCAGCATTGAAACTGATACTTGAACGGCGTTATTACATTAACGACATTCCATGAGTGTCAACCTCACTCCCTTCTAGTTACAAAAACTTGAGAAAATTATTTCATGGCCAACCGACTGCTAAAATAAATGTGAATGCAGTATAAGTATAGATAGATGAAATTATTCTCCTTTCATTTTTTTTTATGTGGTGTCTGGTTTTAACGGCGAAGATGGGCATAAAGCCTTTACGGAAACCTACCGCAATCTTCAAAGCTGCCGACTCAAAAGGGAGTGGAGGTTACCCTCAACTGAATCAGGTCATGTCATGACCTACTTCCAACCGATTCCAGGCGCAATTTTAGTGGGAGTATGGTGATTCCTGGCTTGTTATCCCTGCTGGGGCGCTGAAAAACCTGAATTTCCAGAATGATCAAATTACATCCTTCAAATTCGATAAACTCTCGTATTTTGTACGTGTAGGTTACTTTCCCATCTAAATCAAGAGAGCCATTACGACATTTCCAGTGATGGAATAAATATATAGTACGTCAAAGGTTATCGCGTTTAACGGGTGTGGGCGCCATCGTTTACAGGGCGAGTCAGTTACTGATAGTTTGTTCGCACATGACCTAGGACAACCCACACACTTGGGTCATACGTCTGCATCACTCGCATTTGTTCGGCTTCAACTGACTGGGTCAGAGCTGTCCTATACAATCTGCATCGAGCCACTTACCGCTTCAATTAGCCGAGTGTTAAATTTCCGTCGACTTCGAATGCGGCAGGGGGATTTGATAGGTTCGAATATGAGGAGATACCGTTGGAATTTTCACAGTTTGACTTTTCTGACCGATAAACAATGTTTTTCACACTTATAAACGGTGTTTTCAAAGGTGAGGCTTTTTTTCGACAGAAGGTAGAAATCTATATACTCATTAATTCAATTTAAATTTCGTTTCTATAAGCATACACTCTATTTCCTTGTTCTGTAAGGATTGTTAGCGAGACCTAAACCAAACGGTTGCAAAATGGCGAAAGCGCATAAAGATTCTTCATATTCAGCTCAAATAAATATTTTTACTTCATTACTATCAGGATTATGAACTTATTGTATTGTATTAACATGTTTATTAGGGTCCAGAATTTTCCTGGAACTCTGTTGTGAATTCTCTTACATTTTTTCAGGTAAAGAATTTGTGAAACTTCTCAATGTCAGTCCTTGACTGATTTATTCAGTTCAATATATTGAGTATTAGACCTTCTATTTCGGAGGGGATTCCATCTCCTTGCTGACCCTTCAATGTCCAATGACACTGAATGCTTCTACTACCATTCTTCAACCGTGGAGCAATATGTATGGTATTTTCCGACATTTTCTTCTAGTTCAGAAAAGTGTGATCCAATTCCTTCATTGTCCCAGACAGATGAGCTCATCGCAGGTGTAGGCACGTCACCGATAGACTGACTCATTTGCATTTCACTAGGTTGGAGCGCTAGCTCGTCAACAACGCTGCAAAATTGCACATGGTCTCCCGTCTGCAATAAATTTCATCGTTCGTGGTTCGACACTTGAACTTCGCATCTGTCTGGTCGGACGGAAGCTGTGAATTATGTGAATTTTTTCGAAAGCGCCTAGATGCAATTCATAAAATTATGACGGATGGCTGTTGTTGATGATCATTGTTGTCGTTTCCGAAGCGATGCTCGCTGGAATTCTAATTGGAAACGCAACTGTTATACAGGGTGTTCCTAAATTGGAGGTACAAATGAACACAGAAGAGATTCCTTCAGTGATTTTATACTCGCTATTTCTAATAATGAATGTGTCTTGATCTTGTTTTGATGCCAATCCAAAACTTTGAAGGCCTATATCTCGGAAACAAAACGTTTGCCATATTGTGTTTATGGGACTTGTTTTTCTTGAAACTATTTAAGCAATCTCTCCTTTTCGTTTGTAGCTCCAATGTAGGAACACCCTTTATATAAAGGACGAATTACGAGGATATATTGAAAATTCTTAGCCTACTATAGAACCAAACAAAATTTGTCAAAATATTTTATTACTCAACATATTCTCCTCTTAATTGGATACATTTCTTTCAGCGAACCTGCAACGTCTCTAGACCTTTCAAAAAAATGTTTCTTCTAGCTCTGTAAACCAGACCTCCACAGTCTGGAAGAGTCTCGGTAAAAAAACTAACTGTTTTAAATGGGGGATTTCGAATTTGTTCAAAGAAACAGATATATTCGAACTTAAAGCGTATTTTGAACTGAAAAAAATCTGTTTCTCGTAAATAAGAATGGGTTTTTCATAGAAACAAACGCTGCAGGACTTTTAAGTTGAAATTTCATCTCCCACCGACATCAAAATAAGTTGACGGACGTGAATGCGTCAATTTTGCGACTGCTCTTCTGGATGCTGAACGATTTTTTTAATTTAAAGTGGGATGAAATCTAGTCAAGGTCCAAGCGTTTGTAGCATTTCGTTACGCGTGGTACACGTGGAGAATCGCAGTAAACTGCCACACGGGAAACGAACAGGATATCGTCGAGCGCTCTAAAATGTGCCGGATCAAGGCTCTCAACCGGCTAATTACGATCTGAACTGGTAATCAAGGTTGCGATTTCGAAAATGATCGATGGCAGAGAAAAGGTGAACTCGTGTATTGATTGAGCTACCTGAATCGTGACGGCAGATTGGCTATCGGCAGGACAAGGTGCTCATTTGGTATTTTGAACTCGTTCGAAGCCCCTGCTCGACAAGAAAATAAAAAAAAAATATAGGTACAGGTTGAGTCTTTGACTCGTACTAATATTGCAACAGTAGATTCTTGAGGTCAAAAGAAACACTTTTTTCCTTTACCATTTTTTCAGAATCGGCTCGGTTCGAAAGATACAGGCTGTTGAAAAATTATTAAAAAAAAATATTTTCGGTTCCATCTCACAAACGGTTTCATCGAATGAAATGAATTTCGGAATATAGTTCTTCATTCATTTGATGAATCTTTTTTAAACACAAGATATCACCTACGTCTTCCAGTTTTCTCATTATGACCATACCGTACCATAAAAATACCAAAAATTCAAAGAACCCAACTCTTGAAACCTAGTTGGATGCTATCTAATGAATGTTTGAACGTTTTGTAAAATAAAAGTATTCTTCATCGTTTCTCGTATAATACGCAGTTTTCGAGTAATTTGAAAAATTAAAAACCCACCATGAAATTCGAAAAATTGGGTACTTTAGCTGAATACAACTCTGTTTAAGAGATCCACAGACGTGTAGTGTAAGAGATTTAGTTAGTAATTCTACTGTTGAAATATTTGTACGAATCGAAGAGTCACCCTGTATATTTCGTTAAAATCATTATTTGGAAGTGGATACTAACCCTAGGCTACAAGTGTTGCTTCCTCTATCCAAACTATCAATCCAAGAATTTTTCGTTTCCAGCTACTTGCACAGGAAGGACAACTGAATTAAAAGTTTTGCATAGAAAGACATCGGGATATTTGTATTCCTTCTAGTCGTTAAGAAGCCTCAATTCTCGAAGATTTTCTCTTCCATCTGACAACCCTGCCCGAAGAGAGATCTCTCCCGGGCACGCAACAAAGCTCATCTCGCGAATGAAGGACGTGGATCGGAAAGTTGAAATTTATACAAGTTAGTGGAGAATGTGTCGATGTTGTGTCGAGGTTACGAGGCAATGTGGCATGCGCAGCCGGCTGCACTCTGGCCTATGGCACAAGGACGACTGATCTGCTACGAGGCATAAATAGGTCATGCTTTGTAACTGGAACGGGGGTCCAGGTTCATTCAGTAATGCTCAGAAAATTCCTGGAGAGGAACGAATAGCTGTCGTCAATTTTCCACTCATATTTAATCTGGAACGAAAGCTGCCTTGATGAGCGTTTGGTTAACATGCTTTTCTGCATCCCCATGTCCAAAAAACTGTTTCATCGTGTTATCGAGGCTCTTTGAACATTCCTGACATTTCCAGGAAAAGGCTGACGCCTATCAGTATTCTCCATCGAAATATAGAAGGCGCACAGGGACCAGGAAAAACTATCAGCATAAGAAGCAACCCTTGTCCACTTGGGACAGTTTTCGATTCAGCTGAATGAATGACCAGTTGGAATTGACGCCACTTAAACCAAAGTTCTTAGTAAATTCTTCACCTCTTCTATGAACCCGTAGCTCATACCCTGTCAACCTCGAGTACAGCAAAACAAACGAACAGCTCCTCGTGTGTACTTACGATGCAATCTGCAGCTAGCTCGGGAGTGGTCTATTTTCTATTCGACCTACTTCGGTGACCCATTTCCGAAGGGTGGTGGTGTGTTTACGTCAAACGTGTTGACCTGGGCTCAAGGTGAGGCTTCGAGCATCAAGGGGATTCAGCGCATTGATGAGGTTAAATCATGAGGTCGTTGAGTGGTTTCATCTCCGAGCGGCCCTGTTTGTATCGAGTTAAAGTGCGAAGGACGAATACGTCTATATTTCTGATATTCTGCAGCGTGTTCTATTTCTTTCTTTCCAGGGTAGATGGGATGCGACACAAAGAGGCTAGATTCTTCCCTTGACTCATCTGTCTTTTTTTGATATCGTTTTCTCGAAGCAAAACCGTAATTCGACCATTATGAGATAGTTTTCCCACCATTTACCTTCTTGATGGTCCAAGAAGCTGCGGATTTAACATCTTGGAGTCCAGAATCGATGTTGATCTCTGAGATTTGTAGGTTTTGAAGATACCATTGTGTCTTCCATCAGAGCTGTTGCTGTCGCTGACAAACAATGGCAAGGCATACTGTCATCTGTCCTTCCTCCAACAGAATCCTCACTCATTGATTTTTGCTGACCCATTCTTATTAGGTGCTTTCTAGGAAGACAGTGCTCCTGTAAAGAATCCATTAAGGAGGTGTAGCATATTCCCAAGGGACTTTTTGGATTGTTCCTCCAGAAGAATTTCCCTTCGGTTTTTTGCCTCTCTTGAAACTTTTCTTGTTGGCACATCTTCCCATAAAAAAGAAAGAGTTTGTGCCAGTTTTCTGGCAAATGTTGGCCCGAGAAGAATCTAGCTTTATCCCAATATCCTATGTATGTATTGTACAGGATGAACACATGAATATAGAGGAATATTTATCACTTAAAAATATATCCTGATGAACGTTGCCTTGCCTGTTGTATTTGTTGGTTTTCTATGCTGCGAATACCATTCTGTTGACGATCAAGCTTCTCCGATAATGACTACAGCAAACTTGCTCGCTTACGACACGGATATCCGGCTTTTTCTTGCACATCCCGGGATACCCAATAAACAACTGCATCGGGTTTTTCATCCAAGGGGAAAAAGAGAAGGGACGAGACATCCTCTCCGTCTGAAGACCTAGTGCAGGTCCCCTGTGCATTGAGACGCCGAGTTATTCACAAAACGGAGGGGATATGAATTGCAAATGTACTTTGTTAGGCTCTTATACATTCGCATCGCGATGCAAAAAGCATTTGAGATTCCCGTCGTTACAAAAGAAAGCATTCCGCGAATAACAGTAATGATCAACTTCTCTGGGCTCCTTCAATACGGAGTTATTAAGCATTCTTGCGTCGTTATTATTGTCAACTTCTATACCTTGTTTGCCGCGATTCCGAATGCGAAGGACGCTCTCCGCTGTTCTGGAGGACAGAATGGAGTACGATGGGGATTTTCGGTTCCTTTTCCTGAATGGTCTCATTACGGGTCCTTGTACTGTCTGCGGCGATGGGGTCGGATCGTCTCATCTGCTCGTTTTGTTCTTCTTGGTCGAGAAATTTGCAATACTGAATTCTTCCCAGATTTTAATATTCCAGTCTTCTAGAAGTTTCATCTGCCTGTTGGAAATTCTCATATTCATGTTTCTTGAATATGAGCTTAACTTTGATTTTAATATTCATGAGGGAGGATTCATCTCTTTTTGGATAGTTAAAGATTTCACCAAACTGGAAACTCAGAGATGACAGTAAGTTCGACAATTGGGGATCAGGTTTGTTAGACCATCAGCTCTGTTCATGTATCCAGTGGCATGTCTTATTCCAGCTCCTTGGAAAAAAAATTGGAAATTAATATAGTTGGACTCTTAAAGAACCTGTCAACCACACTACTTTAACAATTGCTGAAAGCATTCATCTTACACGATTGGTTTATGAAGGGATGAAAGTTTATGGAGGCTTCTCTCATATGTCTGCTCTCACTGGTTGAGGATGTTAAGTGATCTTAATGAGCTTGTCTTACTATCTGGTATTCATATATAGATATTCTTTTGAAATAGAGTGATACAAACTTTAACAATCCCAAAACAATGAAGTGGTTGTAAAGAATTGGCAACAAGAGACAGATCCGAGAAACTGTTCCTCGTTCCAGATCTCAGTGTATGCAGAGCAGAAATGTCAAGGTGGTACCATACATATCTTCGTATGATACATGAAAACAGAGATGAAAACCTCAGAAGTTTCTCTGTCTGCTCGTTTGTGTAAAGAATTAGCTGAAATCATTATATTGAAGGACATCTCCTTCATAGAACAAAATCCAAAAACTTCTTCCTCATCTTCCAAGGCTTGCAGACTGTCACCTGTCGGCGGATATGAGGTGGTACGATGTACGGGTAACCAAAGCAGAGGCGTAGATTTGATGGTTCGAGTAATAATCCTCTAGACCCATTGAGGAGGGTATCGATTTTATTGACGTGAGCAGTGTTGAACCAAACAGAGCAACAGTACTCATCAGTAGAAAACCTGAGGCCAAAGCTGCCATACGAAGTGTGATGGCATCAGCACCCCATAAAGAACCAGCTAGTATCTGAAGTGTATTGTTTCTCGATTCCACTTTCTCTTTTTATCTCCAAGATTATGTTTGAAGGCTGCACGAAAGATGAATTTTGAGATCGCAATTTCATAACGTGGAATCCAGGACAGGTAGATATTACATGATCTATTCCAAGCATCGGAAAAACAGCCTGAACTAGCATCATTCTGGGTTAAAGCACGATCTATCCTTACTGATGAAGAGATTTACGAAAACTCCCACTCTAATCTCCCGAATGCATCGCAAATCCCGAACTAAAAGTCGGATATTATCCCTCTGCCATCTCTCCCCTCCCCCCAGTCGCTCATAACTGTGACGTTTGCTTCCGGCAAACATCACTTCCGGCAAACATCACTTCCGGCTTCGGCAAATCCTCGACGCCCGGTTTTAATCATGTTTATTCTGAAACGAACTGACTGCGCCGCTGCGGTGTCGTGTACTACGAAAAAGAGGCTCCTGGGATGAATCGGAAGTAGGTCGTAGCCTTCACAGGGTTCAGAGGTCGCAGCCAGCGGCTGCAAGTGAAACGGGGGTGGGGGGGGATCGGGGGGCAAATGTCATTGCTACGAAACGGTCGATAGGAGCCACTACATAGCGTGGGATGCAACCTTACGGAGGATTTGGTTTTCCCGGTTCCCCGGGGAGGTTATGAATTAGTTTTATGGGGTTGGTCTGGCATTCGGTGAGGCATTATAAGCTGGAATTTGTTCGGTTAATGGCGGACGAACTGCCAGAGCGTGTACCGTTTTCTGCTAGCAAACGACTATGGTTATTCAGAGGGGAACGCGGAATGAAAGTTTGGTACACGTTTTGATATATTTCAACTGACAAATCATCAAAAAACCCCTCCCAACCCTTGGTCGTATAGTTTCTGAGTATTCAAAGTCTTACTGCTAAACTGGAAAACAAATCCCATGTCAGATATCAAATAGATGGCAATTCCAAGGATCAAACCTAACATATCCTAACCTACTTCGACCTGAATCGAATCTTTACCATCTACTGGTCTACCAATAAATCAGATTTGCCACTGGTAAGAAACTGGTGCCAATACAGAAGCTACACCTCGTTATTCCTGATTATAAATCGGACTACCGATTGCCTAGCAAGGTATCTATCCATTTGAATATTCAAATGATTTTATAGCTCGTTCTGGAATGATTAACCGCCAAGCGGCTATATTTCTCTATTAGGTCTGAAATATAATTACTTCGACTGAGATACACTCATGTTTTATCAGCAGTAAACTGCTTGGAGACGTCATACACAGAATCATTAGGGTTTCTAATCGATAAACATCTAATTGACTAGTATAGTGTGTATTCAATTATGCACTAATATTTCATTATGGTTTGCAGATATGTGGTGAGTATCTGATATGATCACCAGAGAATTTATCACGAAGTTCTGATGCGATATATACAAGTTGAGTCTTTGACATGTACTGATATTTTAACAGTACATTCTTGAGGTCAAAAGAAACACTTTTTCCATAATACTCATTCCGATTCTGCCTGATAAAAAAATATAGCCATTTTGAGTTTCCATAATGAGCTGTGCCACCCCTGGAAAAACAATATTGCCTTCCAGAATAACTAGCTAAATCTGTGACACTACAAATCTGTGGATCTTTTCAACAGAGGTGTATTCAGCCAAAGTACCCAATTTGTCAAATTTCACAGATAATTTTTAATTTTTGAACATCAAATTACTGGAAAACGGCTCATTATACGAGAAAATATAAAGAATACTTTTATTTTACAAAACGTTCACATATATTCATAAGATAGCGTCCAACTCAGTTTCAAGAGTAGGGTTCTTTGGATTTTTGGTATTTTTATGATACTTAATAGCCATAATGAGAAAACTGGAAGACGTGGGTGATATTATATCTTGTGTTCGAAAAAGATCCATCATATAACTGAAAAACTATATTCCGAAATTCATTTCATTCGATGAAAGCGTTTGTGAGATAGAACTGAAAATAGTTTTTTTATGGTTTTTCAACAGCCTGTATCTTTTAAACCGAGCCGATTCGGAAAAAATCGTAAAGGAAAAAAGTGTTTCTTCTGTCTTCAAGGATCTACTTTTGAAATATTTCTACAATTCACAGAGAGTTTCATAAAACTTTGATTGTCCGATCAACGATTTGACAGTCACTCGATTTCTAAAACGAAATCACTGAAACCTTTTCATTTCTGAATATATTGAAGAAGAAGCAATTGAGAATAATTGAATGGACGTATAAACATCATAATTTGATGCGAGAATGATATTCTGAATGATCATAACTTAATTATCGATTGAAAGCAAATTGACGTCTATTCGTCAATCAAGTGGTGATTCCCCGATCAAGCTTTATGTAACCCGGAGTTACCCTGTATGTCCAGTGATCTGTTTACTACATACACATATAGGTAACAATGGGCTGTACTTTCCTCCTTATTTAAAAGATGAGTGATCCCCAGAAGCTGGACCAGACGTTACAAGCCAACTTTTATAGCACAGTGCAGAATATGAGACTTGTCTTTGGAATCCTTCATCTGGAAAAATATACTGTCGTAAGTTTTGCAAGGCAGAACGAAGCATTCTCTGTATTCCAGGTCAAGTTAAGTACTCGGAGGAAGAATTCAAATGTCCCTATAGTGGAACAAAAGATCCAAGTGGTCGCAGTTACGAAATATTGACCCTTGGTTGCAGGAAACCAAGTCCAAATCATGCCAATTGAAGACTTCTTAATCTTCTTAGCCATTTCGGATGGTAGATTGAATCTGGAACAAGCAGAAATCGATGCCGAATCAAGGGATGGAGTTAACGTCCCCCAATTTAATCACCAAAGCCCCATGAGGGCCGTCTGGCTCACCTAGACTCATTCATCATGCACCACGTCAGAATTATGGACTCGATAACCCTCCAGACGTCCCAGACAAAGCTGCCGAATGTCGTTCCCGTTTCCAGGAATGATCGAATCAGGCCCAGAGTAACACCTTTACAATATCGAGGATCGGGGGGTTGCAAGGGGGGCAGTCTAGACGTCGGAGGCGGCGCACGATGATGCGGTAGGCCGCCGCCGGTGCTGCAGGGCGGGGGTGGCGGTGCAGGGGGCGGCAGCTGGCAAGGACGAGGTCGGGGAACCGAGAAAGTGAAATTGCGACGCGCAAAAACTATATAGCTCGCGGGTCCAGTGCTCGTCGTTTCTGCCGCCCCCGTATCCGAGAGCAGGGATGGCGGCTTTGGTATTTTTTTGTCGGGCTCGTGCGCTCGCGATCGGAATAATATAGTTTGGGAAGTCTGGCTTTGGAAATGGCAGTTTTGTGTGGGATTTTCCGTTTCGGTTGGTTTGAATGTAAGAAAGTTGATTTCGTGGTAGTTTGGAGCGGAAGATTCATCTCTTTGTTTTCATCAGCAACCTTCGAACAGTCATTTCATTCGCTTTTTCATTCATTTCATACATGAAAAAGTTATTTCTGAGGTAGGCCGGATTTTGTGGCAAAAATTTTATTCGAAATACCAACTGAATTTTTTCAAATTTTACAAGATTTCCGGATGTCTTTGAATCGTACGAATATTTTAACAGTAGATTCTTGAGGTCAAAAGAAACACTTTTTTCCTTTTCCATTTTTTCCGAATTGGCTCGGTTCAAAAGATACAGGCTGTTGAAAATCTATAAAAAAATGTTATTTTCAGTTCTATCTCACAAACGCTTTCATCGAATGAAATGAATTTCGGGATATATTTTTTCATTCATTTGATGAATCTTTTTTGAACACAAGATATCACCCACGTCTTTCAGTTTCCTCATTATGACCATTACGTACCAAGAAAGTGCCAAAAATTCAAAGAACCCAACTCTTGAAACTAACTTGGACGCTATCTAATGAATATTTGAACGTTTTGTAAACTAAAAGTATTCTTCATATTTTCTCGTATACTGCGCCGTTTTCAAGTAATTTGATTGAATAAAAATTTTCTGTGATATTCCTAAAATTGGGTAAAAGATCCACAGATGTGTAGGATCATTGATTTAGATTGTTATCCTGAAGAGAATTTTGTTTCTCCAGGGGTAGCATATTGTTCCTTTTGACCTCAAGCATCTACTGTTAAGTTTGTATTTGTACGAGTCAAAGACTCACCCTGTATTTCAGAATGTGGATCTAGAGGTCTAAATATGGAGAAATCTTCATTTTAACCTCAATCTTGACCCCTTAAAACAACGTTATTTCGTCAAAATGTATGTCAAATGAAATTCATGGTTTGATATTTTTCCTATACCTAATCCAAAATGTTTTAATGACATAGAAACTACTGCCATACATGCAGTTGATTGAGGAACTCTTTTGAAATGACTTCTGTTTTTTGAGCTGCTGATCAGAAAGTATTTTTCAATGAAAAAACAAGATTATTCCAACGTTTTTGAAAACAACAACGTAAACTCGGTTGTGAATGTCACAAAAATTAATATTTTCTACGAATAGTAACAGAGGAAAGACAGAATTAGACAGGAGTGGAGTAAAATGCTTCCGTGACTATTTTCCCTGTTTGTTCTCAATGATCGAAGGGATGGTAATCCTTGTTACTTTCCGTTTCAGGATTCTTGGCAGAGAACCAGGTGAGACTTTATCACGTAGGTTTTCAGCAACAGAACATCTCGAAATATTCCCAGTTGTTTTCTTTGAAACTGAGTCCATTATAGAGTTAATACAAATTCGATTTTTCGATTTATAAACTTTCACTGAATTCTTCTCTATAAGTTACATTCTGAAGCCATATAGTTCGTCCTACTCGGCAGAATTATGATCCCAGCCCCTTGTTCCAAATAGGGGTGGAAAAAGCTTATTGACCAAGGGTTGTCCCCTTCGGTGGTTATTAGATGCTATTGGATTTCTCTGAATGGGGGTTAGTGTGTGGTTGCTCGAAAACGTTTGACATACGTGATGTCATTAATGAATGGGGTATTTTCCTAAATTTCAAAATATATGTCATTAAAATCCTTATAACAGAGACAACAACGAGACGGTCAACTCCTTCACTAAATTTGTCCGATTCAGGCTATGTCAATCATCTTTGTCTATTTCAATGGAAATAACATAAATCTATCTTTGTCTAACATCAACGGCCCTGAATGTAGAGGCGCTGCATAAGGTTTTGCTGGCGTTGCCAAATGTATAAATATAAACTGCCATTGCGAGATAATTAACAAAATCAATGTTCCATTTCCAATGGCGAAAGCGCTATTCTATGTTCATCAGTCCACGTGCAAATACTTGTGGCAACACGGAATACAGCTACACATGCGTCAACTGAGTGACAGTGGTTTGAAATTTAAATTTTGTGAGACTTTGTTTGTGACAAATTATTCTTTTAAAATGGTTAAATGTTTTATTTGTGGAGCTGGAGAAGATGAAGTACCAAAAATGCATCGATTTCCAACTAATATTAACAAGTAAGTTGAAGATATTTATACCATAAATAATCAACTATGTAGTGGCAAAGAGGACAGGGGAAATAAAAATCCTCAATGAGATGCCGACGTTTCGACCTTTATTTCTGGTCAGGACACGAATACCAGTGATGAATGATATTTATATCAGTGATAACTGTGAATACAATGTTGTTTTTTATATTTTCAGATCCAAAATCTGGCAAGAAAAATTAGGAATGAGATTCATGGGAGAGAATCTCCGAAATTACAGAATATGCTCTAAACATTTCACTCTAGAATCATACACAGATTCTATAAATCATAGACTGCTCAGAGATGCAGTTCCAATGCAGTTCTTCAATAAATCACTCGCTTCGACTTCTGCAACGCCAGTTGAAGAAGTCGAAGAAAGCAGATTTATTGTATCTGAAAGTAGCAATGATATGCCAATCGAATCTGATATCCCAAATATTATTGAATCAGGTATGTTTTAAATCAGGACCGAATCTCTAGTGTATAAAACGCCACGATTCAAAAAAAACTTTGGCGCCCTTTTTCTTTTGTTTGTATGCTGTTATCAAGAATATTTCAATGTGAGAGGAATTGAAAATTTTCAAAAACTGTAGGTATATAAAAATTGAAGTTCACATTGTTTTTAGATGCAGAGGGGTCCTCTAATAGTATACAGTTGGATCAGCCACAAACACCCAAACGAAGAGGCAAAATTTTCAGAGATATAGAAAATTTCTCCATAATACACTCTTCACCTAGGAAAAAGAAATTGGTGAGAATCATCCAACAAAAAGAAGACCACTTACGGAAACTCAAAAAACAGTGTAGACAAAAGTCTAAAACTTTAAGGAGCGTTTTAGAATTGTCTGATGCCCCAGAGGTTCGAAATTTATATGAAAACATGCCTAAAACATCCTGGAATTTCATGATGTCTCAATTGAGATGTTCGAAAGTGAAGGGTAAAAGAGGCAGAAGATGGACTTTGGACGATAAAATTATGTCTCTATTATTATTGAAGAAAAGTCCCAGATGCTACAAATTGCTGAGCTCCTTTGTTGCGCTTCCTTCACGTAACACTGTATTGAACTTGCTCAAAAAGGTGCCATTGAATGCTGGAATAAATAAAAACATTTTTGAGCATATTAATGAAAACATAAAAGAGGACCTTGATCGCTGTTGCGTGTTGCTCTTTGATGAAATGGACATCAAAGAAAACTTGTACTACGATAAGGGCCAGAAGAAAATCATTGGCTTTGAGGACTTTGGAGGATAAAGAAGTGGAAAACAGGCTGCCAGAAAAGTTCTAGCCTTTATGCTTGTGGGACTAAACCGTAAATGGAAGCAACCTATAGCGTATTACTTTACCCACAAGAGTTGCAGTTCGGAAATTCTTAGAAATTGTCTATTTGATGTCATCAAAGCTGTTACAAACGTAGCAAAATTAGACATTGTTGCAAATATTTGTGATATGGGTGTTAACAATGTCAAGTGCCTGAAAGAATTGGGTGTGACAACTCAAAAACCATATTTTATATATGGAGCCAAAAAATTTTTTATTATGTACGATGTCCCTCATTTATTAAAGCGTACTTATGCTTTATTCAGGAAATACAATGTATTTCTGAACGTTCAAATAGAAGAAAGCGTTACAACTATGGAGGCCAAATTCTCGCATGTTCGTTGGGCTTATGAGCATGACAAGGCATCTCCTTATGTCTTCAGGTCCCTTCATAAGCTGAAAGACAATTTTTTTGACCCAATCATGAAGTATGCCATGAAGGTTAACATAGCTGCACAAGTAATGAGTAGAACTGTGTCAGCATATTTGTACTCGATGATAAGAAATGGTAAAATTAATTTCAAATTTATCATTATATTTTTTCATCGAATATCAATTTTTAGGAGCAATGCAACAGGAGTGTATTGCTACAGCCTCATTCCTGATGGAAGTGGATACGCTGTTCGATAGTTTTAATGGGAACACCAACCAGTCAGGAAAGGAGTTGAAATGTAATATTACTGAAAACTCTCCTCATAATGAATATTGGCCAAAAGCTTTGCAAATGGTGAAGAGTTGGAAATTTAAAAGGCTTTCAAAAAGCGGGCAGGTCAAGCAAAGTACACCACCATCTCAAATGGGTTGGATTACATCTCTGAATGCTATCAGGGGAATCTGGGCATATGTGCATTCTAAAGGATTTACAGTATTGCGTCCAAGGTCTCTAAATCAAGATCCTTTAGAGAACCTATTTGGATGCATCAGATATGGATCAGGATGTAATGATAATCCCTCTGCTTTTCAATTTGTGGGTAGTTTGAAAGCCCAAATTTTAAACAATCTAATTCATTGTTCCACTCATTCAAATTGTGAGAAGGACAATAATGATCTTCTCAGCAATTTAAAATCATTTCTGGAGAAAGATGAGAAAGAAGGAGAATATCAACCTAATGAAGTTGAAGTCATATGTATGCCAGAAATATCAACAGAGGAGACGGTATCCATAATTGAAGCAGATGTGAATGGGGGCCGTGCAGAAACTTTTTCAGTAGCTTATGTTGCTGGTTTCATTTTGAAAGGCATCTATAAGAAAATAACGTGTACGGGTTGTTCTGCTCTATTGTCATCAGATGTTTTGGAGGCACACAACATGTTCATCTGGAACAAGGAATGGTCAGATGATAAGAGGAGTTTGTATTATCCAAGTGTTGTATTCACAATATCCATTGCACAAGGTATAGCTTCTTTGGAGAATTTTATGGTGGATAACTCTAATATTTCTGACCTTCCATATCATGCCTCTAAATTTGTTCATAATCACATTGATTTTTCATGGTTAACATGTGAACAACATTGCGAACAGATAGAAACTATAACAGTGCAAAGTATTGTAAATATTGGAATAGTCTGGTGGGTTAAAAGGGAAAACCAGAAATTTAAAAACCAAAAAAATGCTATAATCAAATCGAAAAAATTGATGAAAATGAAGAATATGTGAAGGTCATTTGACCTATTTTGTTGTTTATACGTCACTTGCTTTATATTTTACTTGTTTTGTTTTATATTTCCCTTTTTTAATACTTCAATTGTTCTCCTATATGTTTGTTATTAGTTTCATTCAAATTCAAATAAATCGTAAAACCACCATTCGAAAAGTTGTATTTCCGTCCAAAAATTTTCACGCAGCCATATTGATAGCGAAATTGTTTGCCAACTGATTATAATAATCAACATGGCAAAAATTTCAGCATCAATTTTATGGTTGCGCGAAATTGCTCCCATACTTCAAAACAAGAAAACAGTAATACACAAAAGAATAATTCATAATTCCCGCGCTAAACGCTACACCAGTGCCTTTGGCGCCATCTATAAACAGGTTCGATGCTGTGAGACAAGGATGCAAAACATCGGACGAAATATAGTGGGGAGTTGGGCGTCTCGTTGTTGTCTCTGCTTATAACTCAAATATATCGAAATATATTTTTTTAGAATTTTAACATATTGCGTTTTGTCTGTATTCACTTATGAAAATTCTGATTTCAGAAGTGCTCTCTTATGAACATTCTACGTCATTTTCACAATCCGGCAACGCCCGTCGAATCAATAAAGGTCATGAAAGTCTTATAATCATCATAGACTTAATAAATATCAAGTTTGGTGATCACATTTGACAAGGAACACAAACAGTGCATAGAAATATCAAACAATGACACAAAATTTCATCGTTTAAGAATATACATATAGACACAGATTACAGAAACAATTTTTTGAAATGTGTGGATATAGAATTCTATATCTTCTTGATCAATTCCACTGTTGTCTAATTAACAAAAATTACTTGACTTTAGTGAAGGCATTCTACGTCACAAGCCTTTACACACTCGAAGTTTGGAAGGGTATATTTCTGAAATAGCTTAATGTTGAAGCGAATCTTTTACGTGTTGGATAACTAATGGAAAAGGGTTTCCATATATAATTTTAAATTCGATTTTGGAGTTTTAGGAAACTTGCCCATTGGGAACCAAATACGTTGGTTAATTTCAAGGGAAGTCAGAATTCATCAAAGAATTAGGGAACCTAATCAGAAAATCTTCCATTATGGAATACTCTGAGACTTGCCTGATAGTAGCATCTAATTTCTTTCGTGTTTGGAAACTGCAATCATCGCCAATTCAATACTCCCTCGTTTTTTTACATTCTGTTTGTTCCCTCTACGAATCGGGGATTATCTGTTTCAGTATGCCTAAAGCTCGATGTGAAACCTTCCTAACCTCCCCTATCATCTCCGCGAAGAGCAACGGACACTTTGGAAAATCGATAGACCCAGACAAAACATACACCATCTCCCTTGTTTATCATTTCATCCCTTTTTATCCCAAATTAGAAGCTCTGATGGGCGTCCCTTTCTGTGTCTGGAATAGAGTAACCGGAGAAAAATCACAATTTACTGTATATCTTCTATTTTCTCAGGGATTATGTGGAAAATTGAAATTGATGTTTTGGGAAAGGCTGAAGATGATCATGGTACAGTGGTACACTATATTTTGTTTGAAAGTTTTCAGGTGCTTCAATACTGATATAGATAACTAAGATTATGTTTTACGTCCTGATCAACTCGAAAAGCTCGTGGTGAGTTTAAGTTCAGCTAAAATTACGAATGTGGATAATGTGGTGAGAGAAGAAAACTCTTGAGTATTGGCAACGGGATGCTTTGCTATTGGGAGCCAATTTGAGGAATGTTTGGGCGTTGAAGTTGTCATAGGTGAAGAAATAACTAACGCAGATGCTGATGTACACCAATTACTGAATTTGAGTGGCCAGACTGCGACTGCTAAAGTGTGGAAGGAGGCACAACAGACCATAAGGTCGCGATCCAGCTAAAAGGTTAATCTCATCCCTGATAAAAAAATCACAACCCGAAATGGAGGGACGTTCCTTGGGGAAAATCAATGACCTGACTGAAGCGATCAGACCCATAGCCAATTAAGAAAGTAATTGGACCCTAATCGAATCGCTCAGCATCTGAACTAAATCAGCGCCTACTGAGTCCCAATCAACTTAGGCCTGACAGTCGGGGAAAGCCCTCCCTAAAAGCCTATAAACAAACATAGAAATTTATTCGGCAATAACAATAATTGGCGTGATATTCAACGCATGGCAACGGAAAGTTTTCGGCTTAGCGAATTGAAACTGAAATAACCATAAATATCGCCGCCAAGATATATTGCATCGCTTCAACGGCCAGTATTAAATTCTGATTATTGCTTGCTGGCTCGAAAGGGATTATTTATCGATCGTAGTCGATCGAGGTAGGCCCACTGGGTCGAGCGAGATCATCGTAGGGAGATTAAATTGGTGTTGAGCTGGTGAAAAATAACGTGGGAGATAACCTTGATGGGCAAAAAGTTTGCATATTTCGCACATGACTTGCTTGCTTCCCGAATACGAGAAAATGAACCAGAAGATTTTGAGCCTGTTGGTTGGTTCTTAAGTTCACAAAATGCTGGAGGTAATTCCTTATCCGAAAACATTAATATTTTGTGAAGAAACATCTTGCCATATATGCACCCCTTGACACAAGATTTGAATAATTGATGCTTTCGGACAAGAAGTCTCCTGCAATTTTGTAGCATCTTCAGTAAATACATCTCTAGTAAAAACCCTGTATAACATTCAGTTCCTCCTGAAGTATACAGGTGGCTTTAAGTGGCTACAACCTTCAAGAATATCAAAAAGATTATATAGCGAATGCTTGGAACCAAGGGCTGAAAATTGTGATGCCTTATTTCCATTATTTGAATGTCATTTCATACGAAATTCCTCTGCTACTTATATCTAGAAATTAAGCGTGATATGGGAATTTTTCGGTGCTTCTTTCCCCGCTGAAGTGCATTCGTGATGAGGGAGGAATTACGCATTTCATTTCGGAATCCCTCATATGTAGAACAAAGCTTTACATCAGCTTCTTCTGAAGAACTCTAGCAGCAGTGCCATTAGTGGGACAACTCGTTCACTGGTTCAGAGAAGCTTTTCAAAGCCACTTCTTTCTCCCCGTTACACGCTGAGCTTTTATGGACGCATATAGCAACCCTTCCATGCATCGAAGTGCGTACTATTGGGAGATTTTCCCTAAGAATACTCGAGAAATGAAACGCAAAAATTTTTACACGTAGGTTCATTTTTTTCCAACATTAATTTTTCTGAAAAATATGACTATCGTAGCAAGATTCGAACCTCAATCTTGAGGGAGAAACTAATATTCTTAAATACCCGACCAACATTATTATGATATGTTTCGTTACAATAAAACATTTGTTATTTCTCACGGTACTGCTGGTCCATCTCATTGTCTGAGATAAAACATAACCTTTCTATTGCTAAGATAAAAAGAAACAAGCTGGAAAGTTGGTCTCGATAATATTTCGTCATCCAATTCAACAGTCAAATTTCAACTTTCACTGATTTCTCACAGTGTTATGCGATTTCCTAATTTGTTATTGCAGCTATAACTGAATCATCATTTGAGAAAAGATTATTGGAGGTTTAGTGTATCTATTCTTCATTCGTATGAGTTTTTATGAAAACTGAGAGGAATTTTTTCATTATATGGGACAATGCTATCTTTTTAGTAATATTTTGAACATTTACCCCATATTTATGTGAAAATATATCAGCAACCCCAAGATATTCATCTCACCGAAAGAAAATGGAAAAAATCATGAAAGTTACACATCGATTCCTACACCAGTTGGAGGATCCTTTGAACATTCACCCGCCGTAGCGAAAAAAAACAGACAATGCCATTGTTCATGAGGGATGGCCGACATCGTCGAACAAAAGAGTGAAGGGTAGTCTAGACTAAGGGAGAAGAGGGAGATTGGGCAGTGTTCCAACTGACCTGGAAAATTCGACGTTGTATACATAATATGAAAAGTCTACGCCGGATTTTTTCAAATGTCTCCTGAAATTTATGAGCTTGGAAGGAAATTTTTGGCATCGTTTTCACTGACCATTTTCTGTACCTAGTTAGGGACCTGATTGTCCCTTTTATGCCATTCAATTACCATCGAATTATATCCCTACGTTCTTGAGACGACGAATATGATCGAAACGGGCAAGAATAACGAGTGTAGCATTCTCCAAAAGCATCGATTGATAATGCCGCGAGATAAACGTTACAGACAGCGAGGCATGCCGTGTCTGCTTGAAATTCTTAATGGGGCAGTCTCCGGACCCTATCTGATTTCGCGTGGTGAGTCAGAACCTCAATTAACCTATTTTTGAGTGGTATATTACATGGATCGTTTATCACACTGTTAATCACGATAAGTCGCGTTCGGTTTGCTCGAAAAGGTGTGCACTATATGTAGTTGCGCCAAATCCAAGAGACTGACATTGAAAACTAGAAATGGCTCGTATAGTTTGGTTTTATTAGCCGAATACAATCATGCAGAGGATATATTGAAAAATTCTTAGCCTACTCTAGAACCAAACAAAATTTCAATGTCAAAATATTTTATTACTCAACATATTCTCCTTTTGATTGGATACATTTATTACAGCGAACCTGCAACGTCTCTAGACCGTTCAAAAAAAAATATTTCTTCTTGCTCTACAACCCAGACCTCCACAGCTTTTATTACCTCCTCGTTGGAAGAAAATTTACGACCTTTCAAACTTTTTTCAGTAGAGGAAAGAGATGATAGTCGGATGGAGCCAAATCTGGTGAATGAGGGGGGTATTCTAGTCATTTAAACCCTAAATCACGAAGTTTTTGTATGGCAACATGAGATTTGTGCGCAGGGGCGTTGTCCTGCCAAAACAAAACACCTTTGGATAGCTTTCCGCGTCTTTTCTCTTCAATTTTTTGCTTAGCTCTTAACCCATTTAAATACAGGTACTTGATGATGGCTTGTTATTCCAATTTTTCGATTTTCACTATTTTGGTGGACATCTTCTTTCTTTTAATTTATTGCAAAACTCTGGTTTACTTTTTTGACCTCAAACTTCACACTGGCACTTCTAATGAGTTATTGTTCGTTGTTATGGTGACGAAATATTTTTTTTATGCATGGAACTGGTCTAGGCTGACTAGATATCAATACATCCTCGTAGAAGCAATTCATATCAATCAGAGAATAACGAATCTCGAAGTTTTTCCAATATTTCTGCAGTTCCTAGAGAATGTGAGCATGAGCAGAAGGGGACAACCGTGGAAATTAACTGTAGTTTGCGAACGCTAGCGTGAAAATGCAATGGCTTCAGGCAAAAGACCAACGTAGATCACGGAGAGAAAATAGTATATCAAGAAAAACGAAGGTGTAGCAAATATGTAATACCATTTTCGACTCATAGGAATAAGAAACTGGAGCTCAAGTGCCTGATCCTTTGGTTAACTGTTCCCATAACTCTTAGATAATAGATAATAGATTTAGGCTTGTAACCTTATGTCATCATTAACGTGACAACAAAGCTTGGTATCTAAAGCATCCTCCATTCTTGGATGCATAGTAGCAAATGAAGATGTAGAATTGCAATTCTTCAAGTAGTAGATATGAAGCGTTTAAACTCTAGGAAACAGGTCTTGGTATCTTCTACAGAGGCTGTACACTCGTCAGCACAAATTGAAGGTTGTTTGGATGCTTAAGAGTAAATCGATTATGTCATTATGGCATCTAAGTGTACTTCAAGGTTTGTATGGTTATACTGATTCTGTCCATTGGTTTAGAACCTCGTTTTGAGCCGCCGTTTTTGAAGTCAATATCCAAGATCTTCCAAGTGAGAGTTTCCAAGGCTGTTTTGACGTTTTCGTGACAGCGTCTGCAATAGCGACTACTGTGGTGTTTCACTAGGATAACCATTCTGGTTATTCTTTTATGTCATCGTCATTTTTGTCCATCTATGCCTCATTTGTAGACCACCAATGTGGCTCAAAGAAAGGAAAGACTATCTATTCATCTCATACTCGAATCAAAGATAAGTGGATTAATCTTCTTTTTTTGTTGCAGGTTGTGATATAATGTCGCGGCTTGATCCGCGTCGATAACAAAGTTAATGACAGCCATATTCAGAACTTCCATGACCAGCATGGACATCAAGCACGAGATGATCTACCGTGACGATGACTTGCTGCTGGTTAAGTCCGAGCCCGAGCTCCTCTCGCCATGTCCCACAAGCACCAACGGTCTGCATACCTCATCCACCCTCATATGTACGTCGTCGAACGGTCTGGTCACCAGCCTGGCCGGCACCTCGAACCACAACGGACTCAGTAGCGCGTTATCGCCCAATAACAATGGACTAGTACTAAGCTCGGGGCCGTTCAGCGGCCTGGGCACCAGCCAAAACGCTAGTGTTCAGCCTGCCAATAAGCGGCCGCGGCCGGACGAGTGGCTGAGTTCGCCCAGTCCTGGAACTATGAGTGTCAGTGCTCCCCCCTTAACACCCTCTCCCGGTCCCCCCTCACACACGTATACTGTTATAAGTAACGGATATCCGTCGCCTATGTCATCAGGCAGCTACGACCCTTACAGTCCGACAAACGGAAAAATAGGTAAGTGCACAATTTGCAAGTTCATATCAAATATACAATGCGCAAAAAAATTAACGCACATTATGGAAATCTCAAATTTATTCTACAACTGAAGGTGTTCTCAATACAGATGTTTTTTGCCAGCATGAATAAAAAAAGATGATATTATCAGATTTTGAATGTATTGGCCCAATTCTAAAATCAGTTGTTCTCGATCAATTCTAGTGATCAATAGTTTTTCTTTCGTTTGATATTGTACACTCGATTCCTATGCAACGCGGACCACGCAATTTGACCCAAGAGGAATGTGCCCAAGCGGTAGTTTTGCGAGAAGAAGGGTGGCCATACACAAGAATTGCAGCAAGGTTGGGAGTTTCCCATACAAATGTGTCCAGAATGTTGCAGCGATTCAGAGAGACAGGTATGAATGTCCAAAGACCAGGACAGGGTAGGCCACGGGTAACAACTGCCATTCAAAAACGTTACTTGAGAGTTTCTTCGTTGAGACAACGGTTTGCAACCGCTCGCCTCCTTCAAATTCAGCTTGAGCAAACTCATAAGGTGCAAATTAGCACTCAGACAATAAGAAATCGCCTCAGGGAATATGATTTAAGGCCTCGTGTCGCGGCAAGAGGCCCAGCTCTTATCCCAGCCCATCGAAGGGCGCGTTTGGATTTTGCGAGAGAGCATATCTATTGGGAAGAGGCCGATTGGGAAAGAGTTCTCTTCACAGATGAGTCTAGATTCTGCCTCTACCATTCTGATCGACGTTTCCTTGTATACAGACGTCCACATGAAAGATATGCTCAGTGCAATTTCCTGAATACTACTGGTTTCGGGGGAGGATCGATTATGGTATGGGGTGGAATATCTTTGACTGCTCGCACAGACCTAGTCGTCATTGATAATGGAGCCATGAATGCTGATAAGTATATAAGGAACATTCTTGAAGAGCATGTAGTGCCATTTGCCCCATACATTGGTGAAAATTTCATTTTTATGGACGATAATGCCAGACCCCATCGTGCGCGCATCGTTCAGGAGTACCTTGAAGAGGTTGAAGTCTCTCGAATGAAATGGCCAGCAAGAAGTCCAGATCTCAATCCGATTGAGCAGGTTTGGGACAACCTCAATAGAAGGCTGAGAAGTTCAGAAAATCATCCAGCTACTCTTAATGACTTAGGAATCCAACTCGGAGAAATCTGGGAAGGATTAGATCAGAACATTTTAAGGTCACTCATTTTGAGTATGAACCGTCGTTGCCGAGCTGTAATTAACGCAAGGGGTGAAAATACCAAGTATTAAATCACTTATCAGCATTTCAGTATTTTGAAAATTGTTCATTTCTCTTCTTTCACATAAGATTCGGTGAAATCCTGAATTTTTCTTCCATATGTGTCTTGTTTCGTTCAAAACCTTCCCGAGAGAACATAAAATATAAGTTATAAAGTCAATGTAGAGTCAACTTTCATTAAAATTGAGATTTTCTGAATGTGCGTTAATTTTTTTGCGCAGTGTAGTATCAAGACAAGAGCTACACAAACATTAACCCATATTCTGAGCTTTTGAGCCTAAAGAGGCCATTACACGAAACTTGCAGTGTAAGTTCACACGCTAAGCTTGTCAGTACAAGAGGCGTGTGAAGGCTCCCTTAGAATTTGGCGTAAACTCGGCCTTCTTGATAACCTGAGATGACATCAGCTGTTCTTTAATCTGAATAGATAGCAAAACCTTAGAATTCTAAAAGCTGAACAAAGCAGACAAAATGTTATGATGAAAAGCTACTGAAATGGCCTACGACTGCTTAAAACGCTACAGATATACAGAGTGGGCCATTGAAAACGAAACAGTGGCTCCGGAGATCGGCAGAACCGAATTATTTATACATATAAAACGCTTGGACGGTTTTTGATTCAAGGGGGTCAACTTCCAAACCCTAACGCCTAATTTGAAAGGCCTTTCAATTCATTTTCGAGAATTTGACTACTCCACATACTGAAATATGACGTCTGGTCAGAAGAAAAGCCAGAAAATGCATTTATTGAATCTTTTGGATTGTCTACGAAAAATCTTTCACAGTTTTCTCAAACCTCAAGATGAAGAAATGGGTCAACAAGTTTTCAACACGAATTGCATCAGGAAATTATCGATTCTTCGTCTCACAAATGAGTACTGTGGCGGTTTGAAAAATAGAACCCTTCAACCGGATCTGGTTCGGCTTTTTAGAGAGACAATCGACCTAGATCCGAAATACATTTACAGCCTTGTCTTATCGTTCGTGGCATGTGTTCCAAAACTACCGGAAGGTTTATTATTCATGGTAATATAAGCCGGAGACACATGATCCCTCGTTCTAAAATCAGCTAGGTAGCACGTCCCAACACGTGGGATAACCGGCAATTTTTCTTGAATTGTCTCCAAGTCAAAAAAGATTAAGGCGAGATGGGAAATCGGAAATTTTGGACCTTTGCGATAAAATCGAAACTGTTCGCTGTAGATGAGTGGAAGTTGGTGTTTTCTATCCGCAAAGAACCAAACTATCACCAAAACAATAAGGTTCTGTCCATTGTCTTTTTTCTTGCTGCTGGAGCTCCTCAAAGTTGACCAATTTTTTCAAAATTTTTCACTAGAAGTGATTTATTTCCGAAAATACTGATCTTACAAAAAATTTAATTGCATATTCGTGATCTACGACCTCGAATTAGTCCGAAAAATGACCCGGGTCGATATAGATAGTACTTTGGATTTTATGATTTTTTTTTGTTGGTCCAAAATTTTCGAGTTTCATGGACCATAACTTGAAAACTAATCCTTTCAGCGAAATTCTGTTTGCATATTTGTAATCTACACCTTTGATTTAGTAAATACTCCAATTTTGATGGAAATCGGGGAGATCTAAAATTTTTCAAATTTTCCATACATATGTATGGAAAAATTGCGATTTTTTGAAAAAAAATTTTTGGTCTCCGATTGTAACCAAATTTTTACTGTCAACTAATTCGAGTACGTAGAACACGAATATGCAAACAGATATTTTTGAAAAAATTTATTTTTCAATTTATGGTCGATGGAAAATTCGAGATTTTGGACCTTCGCGAAAAAAATCGTAAAATCTAAACTGTTCGCGGCAAATTGATGAAATGTGGTTTTTTTCATTTGCAAAGGATCAGTCGATCACCAAAAAAATCAGCATATGTCCAGTGCCTTCTTTCTGTCTGCTACAGCTCCTCAAAGTTGACCAATTTTCACGAAATTTTCCACAAAAAGTGATTCATTTCCCAAAATGATGATCCTACAAAAATTCAAATTGCATATTCGTGATCTACGACCTCGAATTAGTCAGTAAAATGACCCGGGTCGATATAGCTAGCTGGATATTTTTTTTTGTACACTTTAGATTTTATGATTTTTTTTCCGCTACGGTCTGAAATTCCCGACTTTCCATGTATCATAACTTGACAACGAATCCTTTCAGCGAAATTCTATTTACATATTCGTTACCTACGCCCTCGATTCAGTAAATACTGCAATTTTGATGGAAATCGGGGAGATCGAAAATTTTTCAAATTTTCCATACATATGCATGGAAAAATTGCGATTTTTTGAAAAAAAATTTTTGGTCTCCGATTGAAACCAAATTCATACTGTCGACTAATTCGAGGACGTAGAACAAGAATATGCAAACAGATATTTTTGAAAAAATTTATTTTTCAATTTATGGTCGATGGAAAATTCGAGATTTTGGACCTTCGCGAAAAAAATCGTAAAATCTAAACTGTTCGCGACAGATTGGTGAAATGTGGTTTTTCTTCATTTGCAAAGGATCAGTCGATCACCAAAAAAATCAGCATATGTCCAGTGCCTTCTTTCTGTCTGCTACAGCTCCTCAAATGTGACCAATTTTCACGAAATTTTCTACTAAAAGTGATTCATTTTCCGAAAATGATCATCCTACAAAAATTCTAATTGCATATTCGTGATCTACGATCTCGAATTAGTCAGTGAAATGACCCGGGTCGATATAGCTAAATAAATAAGTTTTTTTGACTTAAAATAATTTCGTTGGTGGTGATACACACGATAAGTGAGCGCGGGTAGCAGACGAAATTTCCACCCGATATAACGGAAAAATCGAGCAAAAGTCCATGGAACACTCTGAATTATAACATTTTGAATGCGAGATCAGTACCTAAGAACTAAACAGCACCTGAGAAGTAGCTCGCCAACTACATAAATAATCCGTTTCAAAGTGCGAGATCAAACAGTCCGTTAAGAATATAAATCAGCATTTTCCCCATCCGTCTGGACCTCGAACTCTCTAAATCGACCCAAAATTATTTCCCGTTTTATGGTTTTTCAACGAAGTAACACTCCGCGATCCAACCTCAAAAAGCTCGTAATTTATCCATAGCGAAATTATTTATCTATAACTGCCAATTAAATCGTTCCGTAAGTCAAAGCTTTCCGAGGAATTCTATTAAAAACAGAGGAAGATGCATTTTTTATTTTTATCCTGCCTTGCATTTTTGCTTTGGTCCCCATGCCAAATGCTCTTGTTTGCATATACTCTGAGCGATTTTTTATAAACACGACATAATTTTGCCATCCTGTTGGGGCATGTTAACCAATCTCTAATCTTCTGGACGTAAAATTTACATTATTTCAACCGTGAAGAATTTCCATAGACATATTAAATAAGGTAATAAGTCTATGAGAATTTCTTTTCGCTTATATGAAAGCTCATGCAACGCTGAATATTTATCGAACGAATGTTACAGAAAATGTGGGCTAGACTCTCGATTTTGATTTCAATCGATGCAGCATTCGAATATAGGAGAGTAGACATAGTTTCGGTCTTATTTGACCTGGTCAGAGCAACACAACTCATACCTCGATGAAAACCTTAATCCGAAGGGTCCATTCTCATTCTACTGTAGTGGATGTGCTTTTCAACGTTAATCAAAAGCACCTTTACCAAATAATTCCAACGTGAACCAATTATTGATCTAATTCGTGAAAACTTTCTGTGTACAATAAAAAACCAAGTATGATATTGATGAACGTAGAAGACTATTTACATTCTCGACTCAGATTTTTCTAATCTGAAGGTCTCCCCTGCGTATTTTTTAATTAATGATCGAGTTATCAATTATATGTCAATAACTCTGGTTCGGAATGTTTTGGTTTGTCATTATTCGCAGTTAATATTTCACCCAGAGGATCGTCCCTAGTATCAGGCGAATCAAAGGTCGAAAATACATGAGAAACTATGAGAAACAATTATTTATGGAAAGAATAGCATTGAGACCGACATTTACAAATTGCTTTGACCTCAGCACCAGTGTATATCTTCGATGGAGAAGTCGTTTTGTTTGGCTTCGAAGAGTCATTGACAGATGAGGGGTGAGGAAATGGAATAGTTTCGTCATACCAAATCCAAAATTGTGGATGCAGAATTGTTTGTATTTGGTGCAATGATGAGAACTGTATTCTATTGGAGACTCTTGTCTTCTGTCACGTTTACGTTTACAATTCCCCAATTCCGAAGTTTGTGATAAGCGAGTTCAAGGCTGTCTAATATCTGGACAAACTTTTGGCAAAGTACATCATGAACTCCCCGAGACCTTGGATAGAAATAACTTCCAAACTCATACCCACACATGTTGGACCGTTTGTTCTCGCGTTTTTCTTATTTAGAGCTGGATTGTTCACGTATTATTCGCGACATTGATCTTTGGAGATGAGAATGCAACAGGAATTCTGCCATGCAGACGACAGTCTATCTTTGACATACGTGCCTACACTGCCTACGTCAAATGTCTTACGTTTGACTGGCTGTGATTTATACTGGACGATCTGCTGGTCCATCTTTTTAACGAAGCTCATCTGTGTGTGGATAACGGGATCGTGGAGGTTTTGTTTGTTTTGATGTTGGAGACGTTTTTCATTCGTACCGCAGACGTAATTCGATTTTGGGACGTGCAAAGAAATGCCAATCAAAATTCCTGTATAATTTGTCATCTTCCGACGAAATAATACGACAGTTCCTTCATCTTCGTGAAATGTATTGGAATCTTGTATATTCCTCCTTATTTCCCTTCTATAACTACAAATATCTGCACTTGACTCATAACATCCTCAAGGTAGGAGACAAAAACTAAAAATATTGCTGACATACCTGATGAAACATGGCCCGAAAATTTCGACAACTTTTCAAGGGGCTGATTATACTTCAATGGGTTGTTATCCGTAGGCAGATGCTGATGAATAAATACATAACTCACTTACCTTTCATTCTCCTTCGACTCCTACACGAATGTTTGACTGATGAGATTTCCTTTTATGACCGTGTTAAATTCGGGGGTATCGACCATTTGGGCAGCCGAATTTGGATGCACCGCGATTCTGATTTAGAGTTTGGGAGTTCTGAGTTGAGTTAGGGGCTTGTTGTTTGTTCTGGCTATATCTGCAGCAGATAGAGGCCATTCGGTGGGGTGCTAATTTGAGGTTTCTCGTTGAGGGTTACAAGTGGTTGCTGCTATGAATATGTATAGTTGCAAGGGTATAATTTGCTTAGCTTATATTTGTTTATTCTGTGAATGAAAACCATTTGTTTCTCACCCAGATATGAATAATGTGTGCCATATCTTACTTGTTCAAAGAGTGCCTTCAAATTTCATAATTAAACTGACTATTCCCCAATGTATTCACGCAATATCCTCTTCAAAATACAGCAGGTAACAGTGAATCCTCTTCTTCGCTAACCTATTGGCAGATTTCTAGAGTTCGAATGCCTTTCGCACTAAAACATCCGCTTCAATATGCGATTCGAATTCTTAAATGCCAGTTGTATACTCGAGAACATGTCTTGCATCTCATCCTGTTTCGATGCGATTTGAATTCTCATAGCATGAACATTGAGGATGTTACTGCACCTACTATCGATAAACTTATATCTTTCTTGGGCTACTGCTTTGCGTTTGTAGAATAAAGCGATAATAGTCCACCACTAGGATTCAAACTACCCATTTGATGTTGTTTATTAGGAGAAATATCCTGAAACCGAAGATATTTTTGAGTGTATATGGAGTAGGAGACCGTTTCTCATCTGCTCTGTTCTTGTTCTAATCGGAAACCAGGCGTATGGCACCGTTTTATGCATGGACCAAAGATAAATCTTCTGCCATCAAAGGAAACCTTGACTTGTAATGAAAGAGACGAATCGTTTGTTTATTCATCAGCATTCTTTCGGAGCCTTGTATTCGCTGTACCATCATCTCGGATATCTTCAACCTTGTACCCGTTAACTTCGAAACTTTTACCGCAGAGGGCGCTACCCGTTCGGTATAGATGCCGAGCGGAAGTGGATGTAATTGGATAGAGAGGATATAAATAATAAATCCTTGAATTTTTTCAGGAGCAACGTGTTACTAATGAATGGGCAAATCTTGATTTTAATGAATGAAGTAAACCTTGATCTTTGCTATTTCTCGATAATGAACTATGATTAGAATGAAGCTTGCCTGAGATGGAGTAATAAATGGACTACGAAGATAGGAGTGTAATTTATTCCAGTATTTTTATGGAATATGGATAATTCTCCACAATCGATTGCTGCCATTTGTAGAATGGCTCCGAATATTCGAAAAAAAAGCGACATATTTTCTTCAATAAAAAAACCAATAACAGTTGCAGTCTTATTCAAGACTTATACGACAGTCTGTTGAAATTGATGAAATCTATTGAGTTCATTACGTTCTTATTCCTTCGGCGTTACTTGTCAAATTACCCAATTAGAGGAGTTTCGTTGATGCAGGTTGCCCAAGAATAGCATACTTTCACCATCAATTCGTTTGAGTAGGCTGGTTTGTGTCTGGCTCAGAGAAAGAATGTCAATGTCGAGATCAACTATTGTATGCATATGTTTTTGCCTACCAATTGTGGTACTTCTCGAGAGTTGTACCGCCAAGTGGGTACCTACTACTGTGGAGGTTGTTGAGAAAGTAAACTTGAATATATGAATGTGGTCCACTCACGACTCACGAGCCACAGTTCTTGGTTGCAATTGGCCAAAGTTTCGAAGATTTTGCTCATATTTCTCACCTTGTTATTTGTACTCATTATTTAAATTGCGGGAAATGTCACTAGTTTATTTGTATCAAATGATCATAACGGTAGCTTAGAGTCATTCGGGGTAACTGAGCGCAGTGGGTAAGTGTGCGCAGTGCGTATATCTCGACTATGCAATGTATGAAAGAGGGGTTCATTTGGGTGAAGCAAGGGCGCAGAATCGCCATATTAGTTTTTCATAGGAGTGCGCCGTGCCACATTTCTTTAACTTTTTATTTGCAATCAATCAAATTCGCCAGTTTTCTTGTTAATTTTTAGCATCTCTGCACATTCTGCCAGGTCCAAGTTCCGAGTCCCTCAGTGTTAAACAATATTTTATTCGATCATGGGCATATTAATCTAAATATATAATGAAAAATTTTCTGTTCTCTCAGCTGCTCAACTCTATAAGAACGTCAATTCAAATTTTGGCTTACTGGGGAAAGAGTGCGCGGGTAAGTGTGCGCATAGATTCATTATATGGGCATTAGTTCAGTGAGGAGTAATTTATGACATTGTTGATTTTCTTGGTTAAGACTCGATCAATATTGTCCTAATTGTTGAGAAAAATATGAAGAGCCACCAACAGCGGAATGTATCAAGTGTTGTGTTCACCAAGAATTGTGGCACGAACAATAATGCACTGCTTGTAAAAAGGCGCTTCTGTATTGACAATAAATAGCATTTCTCTAATATTGTAACATTTTGATGACACTATTTTGTAATTTGTTTTGATTGTGTGGTTCACAAAGCACTGCGTTCACTTACCCCGTGAGGGTGCGCTAACTTACCCGCAATACGGGGCATGTGAACGCACTCCGACTTTCTCTATTAAATTCTTTTTTGTGTAAAGAAAACGTTTTTGTTTGTTTGCTTTTTGATGTTTTTTTATAGATTAGAAAATTCTCTATCTTATGAATATGTTTTAATTTTCCTAGCTTCAACATTTGAAACAGGGTATGGCTTGAAAGGAAAAAGTGCGCACAGTTGCCCCGAATGACTCTATATGCTTTTTAAATGATTGCTCAATGCTCAAACTCGTATAAATCTTCTTTAAATTTCACTTTAGAATACTAAATCGCATAAACATTTAGATTAATTAAATTTTTCTTCAAGCGTTTCAAAAGTGGAGGAACTTTGGACCAATTTTGAATTCCAACAGGTTCTGACTAGAGTATCGTGACAGGAATCTGTCGTTGGATAAGGAGATGCATTTTCTAGATGTCTCAAACCTTCTTGCTTGCTATCTAAAACACCTATGCAATAATAAAATATTTCGTTCCATTCCGAAATGGATTCCATAATGGGAAATGTTTCTTTCGATAGCTTCGAATAGATCACTCTGAAACCTGCTTTGGACGAAATTATCTCCCATATCTGTACCCACTGATAATTAGATACATCCTCTGCTCGAAGCACAATCGAAATATAAGACAAATTACATAACTAGATACTGGTGGAACAGCGCGGGGAATGGGTTTAAAATAGCGTGGAAAGAAGCGGTGAGACAGCCGTGGGGACTACGTAAAGAACTCCAATTGCATTTGGCCTTGACTCTTCTGCACCTTCACATGATCACCGAAGCCTGCCCGTCCAGTTCACTAGAGCATGGTGAGATCGACTCGTGAAATTTTCCACCTAGCTTCCCGTCTTCAACGGGGAACAAAAATGAAACGGAATGGAGTGGTCGATTTGCCTGCTTGTTGATCGCGAATGGAAATAAATCTGTTTCGATCTCGCTGGGGAGCGTTGGAGCGGCGTAGTCTACCTACAAACCCGATTAATTAATCTCGGGGCAATTAGACGCTTTTGGAATCGCACAACTCGTCGCGTAGCTATAGGCGGAAAACAAGCATCGAGAAAAACATTCTCGACGATGCTGAATCGAAAGGGAGCCCACCCTCCATGTCCTCGAAAGAAATACCGTTGAATAATGTACAGGTGGTTTGAAAAGCACGACAGGCACTTTTTTTTTGTGTAGCAGGGGGAAAATCTGCAAGCCAGACGAACCACCCTCATCTCCTGAGGGGGAACAGTGTGGGGTTTCTCACTCTCCTGAGCTCGAGACCCACTAAAAACCCTACTGCTTCTTGAATTTTGGTTCCGGGCATTTGCCTATAAACCGTTCATCTCTTGGTCGGTTTTCTTCTCGCACACTATCGTGCTGGGATTTATGTGTTTATCCTCTATTGGATTAACACTTTATTGAATTTTTCAATAAGTTTCTGTTGTTACTTTAATCTCTTTTCAATTGATCTCTTGGTCTCCTTCGGTAAATTCGCATTCTCCTTTTGTCTTCCTCTGGGTCGTAGTCCACTAGTCTCCTGAGTTCTTGATTCGGATGGTTTTTCGCTGTTTCGAATAATTTCTCTGCTTTTCTGTTCATGAATTCCGTTATGGTTTCCCATTTCAGGTCCTTATAAATCTGTCTATTCCTGACAAACCAAGGTGCATCTATTGCACATCGTAGCAGCTTGTTTTCAGTGGCCTGAATTCTTTTGATATGGCTCTTTGCCGCGAAACCCCAGGCAACTGATCCATAAGTCAGTTGAGGCCTAGCAACGGCTTTGATTATCTTCAATTTTGTCTCTTTCGACATGTGGCTTCTTCTTCCTATCAGAGGATAGAGTCTATTCATCGCTGCTTTCGTTTTGTCGATTGCTTGTTTGATATGACTTTTCCAAGTAAGTCCTTTGTCAAGTGTTATTCCTAAATATTTGGCTTCATTTTTTCAGTCGATTTCTTCGCCGTCAACATCCAGTTTCGTTGTGGGTCGCAGTCTTCTCTTCTGTAGTAATATTGCTTGGCTCTTTTGTCCATTGAGCTTGATTTTCCACTTTATGCACCAGTCATTTGTTTCGTCAATCGACTCTTGTAGAACTCGTTCTATTATTTCAGGATTTCGGTGTCGAGTTGCTATGCCTGTGTCGTCAGCATATAACGTTAGCATGGTTCTTGGATTTTTCGGAATATCGTGGATGTATATGTTGTACAGAAGTGGCCCAAGTACTGATCCTTGGGGTACTCCAGCCTCTATATCTCTTGTTGAGCAGCATTCTCCTCCCACTTTCACGTAAAATCTTCTATTTTTGAGATAATTCCGTATCAACTTGCATATTTTGATCGAATATCCAGCACATCTCATCTTATATATTAATCCTTCATGCCATACTCTGTCGAATGCTCTGGCGACGTCTAGTAAAACAAGACCTGTAGCTTGTTTATTTTGGAATCCCTCTGTTATGTACTCTGTGAGCCTTAATAATTGTTGTTCTGTTGAATGCTCTCTTCTGAATCCGAACTGTTCTGGTGGAATTAGTTTCAGATTTTCGGTTTCCTCATTTAGCCTCGTGGCGATAATGAAAGAAATACCGTTGAATAATATACAGGTGGTTTAAAAAGCACGACAGGCACTGGCGCAGACGACACAGTTGCCAGTAAAGGCCTACACAACCCTTCTGCAGTATAGGACCTTGCACCTACAAGAAACAGTTTCAGGAGAAAGAAAAACTGGAGACAAACACAATGGCTGAATCATTCCAGAAAGGTCCTTCAGTCCTTCGGGATTTAAAGGCCGCAGTGAAACGCAACCCATTTAAATCTACATAAACAGGGTGTTTCTAAACTGGAGGTACAAACTAAAGGAGAGGATTCTCTGAGTGATTTTAAGAAAAATTGGTCTCATCAACATGGGCCCGCGAACGATTCGTTCTCGAGATACAGAGTGTTGAAATTAGAAATTTTTTCAAGTTTTTCTCTCGTAGTATCAACACTTCACAAGATTTTTAACTGATTTTTGGCATAAATATTATAATTGATAGTTCACACCATGTGACATGCGAATTTTGATAGAAAATCTACAGGGTGATATTTTTTCTTGGACAGTAACCCCTGTGTTCCTCCAGAACTTTTTTTTGGTGAGCCACTGTTAATTTGAACAAATTAAAAAAGAAGCTTTGTTGTTATACTAAACTTTATGGTCTCTTGTAATTCTGTCGTATCTGCTACCGATTTCGAGAAAAAAATTCTGAACGATCCTCAGTAAAATTCAAATTGTCATAAATATTCAGTTAGTAAGCAGTGGTGAATAAATAATTGTTAGCTTTGACAAATAAAATTGAACTAGGTATTTCTGATGAGTACTGTGTTTTCACAACTTGTTTCGCTAACAATCTAAAGATTCAAACTTTAACGCACTGTATCTAGAAAACGAAAGGTTTGCGATCCCATAATTATGAGACTTTTTTCTTAAAAGTACTTGAGGAATCTCCCCTCTCCGTTGGTACCTTTAATTGAGGAACACCATGTATATAGGCAGAAAAAAAACGAGATTTGAAACCTCAGATGTGAAAAAAGCCGAGACAATTACATGCCCTTCATGTCTTCCTTCTATGATGAAAAAATCTGACATTGTGAGATACATAAAAGGTGAAAATACACCTGATGAACTGTTAAGTCAAGACTAGCCTAGTTTTCAAGCCGAGAAAGATGCCCAGACACAGGAATATAAGGAATTTTCCATTTTTTTTTATATTTTACTCTATTTTCATGAAGGTCAAGTTGTAATTATGGAAGAAAACCTAACTGAGTTTACCCAATATCCATTCAATCAGTAATAAAGAGAAGTGGAACAGAAATGTACTGCAAACGGTCATCGAAATGAAGATATCTGACAATTTTTCTTGTCATTTCGAGGAAATGATTCCTCTTTTGCGTATAATCATTTCGATAATTTTGTCGTGAACCGGCTGGAGTTCAACAAAACCAGGTAATCGACCTTAGAGGATAACGATGAAAAAATGTTGTCCATTCATTTCGAATACGACAATTCATCAACCTTCAGGTCGAAATGAGAATGTTCCTAGAACCGTGAAATTATTCTTAATCAATCTATTTTTTTCCGATTCGAGATACTCCAGACAACTAGGTGAACAACTCGGGTATATGATACAAAATTGCTTATGTATATACCGTGAGATGATGAAAAAGTATACGTGATACCATCAACGACAACAATTTCGAAACCGAGCATCATCTCGATATATCGACACATCTAAAACTCGCGAGGAAAAAATTATGAAATAGCGGATGGGTTGAAACCAAATATCAATTGCATGTGGCACCACAAATTGGTTACAATCGGAGATGGTTTGGGCGAGTGGAGAAATAACTTTGGTTTCTGCATCTGGTCTAATGCAGTGCCCGCGGAGTTCACGGTTTTTCCCATTCAGAATTAAAGAAATAGTCTTGGTTCTCAGAAATCTGAATGGTCAAGCATCAACACTGAGTGTACGAGGATATATTGAAAAATTCTTAGCCTACTATAGAACCAAACAAAATTTCAATGTCAAAATATTTTATTACTCAACATATTCTCCTCTTAATTGGATACATTTATTACAGCGAACCTGCAACGTCTTTAGACCTTTCAAAAACATTGTTTCTTTTTGCTCTGCAAACAAGACCTCCACAGCTTCTATAACCTCCTCGTTGGAAGAAAATTTACGACCTTTTAAACTTTTTTTCAGTTGAGGAAAGAGGTGATAGTCGGATGGACCCAAATCTGGTGAATAAGGAGGGTGTTCTAGTAATTCAAACCCTAAATTACGAATTTTTGTATGGCAACATGAGATTTGTGTGCAGGGGCGTTGTCCTGCAAAAACAAAACACCTTTGGATAGCTTTCCGCGTCATTTCTCTTAAATTTTTTTCCGTAGAGTGGTCAGTAATGGCGAATAGTAATCTCCGGTTATTGTTCTACCCTTATCCAAAAAAATCAATCATGATTACTCCATGGCAATGCCAAAAAACTGAAGCAAGAACTTCTCCAGCAGATCTTTTGACACGAAAATTCTTAGGTCTTGCAGAACCAGAGTGTCGCCATTCCATTGATGATTGTTGGTTTGTTTCTGGATCGTAGAAATGTACCCAAATCTCATTCATAGTAACAGTTCGGTTTAAGGAGTCTACATCGTTTTCAAATCACAGATCGAACGCGATGCTTCTACCCTTGCACGCTTTTGATCAACATTCAAACATTTGGGGATCCATTTTGCAGCAATTTTTCTCATGTCTAAATTGACGTGAACTATGAGATATTCGTATGAGATATTCGGTGCTTCAGATATCCGTTTTAGCCCAATTCGACGGTCTGATGAAATCATGTCATGAACTGCATCGATATTTTCGAGAACTGAAACAGAATAAGGCCTTCCCGATTGGTCATCATCTCCAATGGAAAATTTACCTCTTCTGAAGCTTAAACCTTTTGGAAATCACCTATTTTATTTGGTTCCAGAACTTTAAAAAGCTTTATGCAGAAAAACGTTGTTATCTGCCAGATCGTGAGAAATTGACTGAATTCCGCCAGTTATTTTGGGGAGAATACGCATAGCAAATTCCTGCAGGATATAATTACTCAACCAAACGTAAACCACCCATCAAAGTCAAATGGTCAAACGAATCTAATGGACAAACACCGACAGCTACATATCTACGTCACAGTTAAAAGAGAAATTCCAACTTTTTCCGTCTTCTAGCCGAGCATCAAAGTCGCCCGAGGCCGATGCACAATCTGGAAAAACGCAGCTCAACATTGAGCCTGCTGAAAAGGCATGCAATAATCCGCGGTTAAAGATAGAAACAAGATCAGAACATTGCGAGAGAGTAGAAGTGGTCAGAGATGGTTCTAATTTACTAAACCAGTTCTGAGACCATGTCAAGAGACGCTCCGCTGCCTCTACTATTGCGACGTTGCCTAGTCGAGAACGGGCGACGTTGCCGGTTCTTCGGTGCAGCGATATCGTGCTGTTCTCTGTATTCGCTGAAATATCAACGATCCGGTCGGAAGGTAGGTATGCAGTTAATTCCAGGAATAAATTCGATGTACTTTCCGATTATTCATCAACTGGGACTTGAATTCCACTATGGATCAAGTGGGAATTCAAGACGATGAAGGAGATGGTTGATTGGTCTGCAACAGAAAGCTCCAAGAGGTAGTTGGAGTACACAAAAGTCACCTCAAACCTTTGTCGAAGGCTACATCTTCAGTCTCTCATTTTTGTGGAATAAACTGACCCAGTAAATTCTATTTTGGTCAGCCTACTTATTGCATTTCACGCCCAAGACCAAATTAAACTGGTCCTCCATCACTGCACTGGGGAAAAGTACCAGGCGGTCGGTGAAATCATAAACACAGGGGCTTACGGTCATCCGAGTACTTCTGCACGCGCATAATGGTCAACCCCATTAAATCCGGTCATGGTGAAATGTTCCTTGACCTGGGCCAACATCCTGTGCAACCGCAAGTATCACTTGCAGCCAGTTATTTCAGGTGCACCAGAAGTGCTTTTGTTTTGGACGCGGTGGCATTTTGACCTACTAAGGGATCCTTGTATTGTTGTTGGTACTCTGGTCAGTTGAGCAGATGGTGACGAGCTGCGTTTTAATATTGAGGGTTTTTTCCTAATAAAAAAAGGGTTTTTTGAAATTGGGGACAAATTGTGGGTCCACAAATGTGTGAAGTATAGTACATTTGTATTATTATTTATTATATTATTATTTTTTTATATTTATTTTATAGTCAAGGTTTGAGTTCAAAATTTATAGTTGTTCGATTCCACTTCAGTTATATTTTATTGTCAGCAACTGTCACATCTGATTTTTTCTCACATATAATGTATACTGTTGCTGGCAATAAAATACAGGGTAAGTCTTCAAGTCGTACAGTAGAAAAAATGATAAAGAAAAAAAGTGTTTCTTTTGACCTCAAGAATCTACTGTTGAAATATTTGTACGAGTCAAAAACTAACAAACGGTAAGCTGTCAGTTTTGATAAAGGAAGAAAAAGGTTTTTACCAATATCACCACCGTAAGCATCTGGACCTTATAAAGTGTGTTCATTATCGAGCAAAAAATAATTTTCCTCACAGATCTTCCCACCTACTTTTTCCCCGTTTACCATGATCTCAAATAGCTCAGCGAGTTAATATTAAAATTTATAAATCCCCACAGAAATCAAGCGAGACACTCCAATTTTTCACGCTCCAAATACCAGCATGAATTGAAACTGATACCTACAGTGTGTTGAACAACAAGAACCATCGCTCGGTCAGTGGTGTAGCATCATCGATAACACTGACCACCACAACGTACAGGTTCAAAGTCATTCGGGGTTAATCAACCCTACAAGTGTTATTTGTGTGGACTTGTGGGTACAATGAACCTGTGGAATTCTTAACTGTTCTCTGTGACAGGGGTCTTCTACTCGAAGAACTCGACTACCTACCTACCCTCAACATCTGGGTCTGGGGTGTAAGGCGCTCTAGATCCAGAGGTTTATTTTGTTCATGGTATTCGATGACTTCAAGGGTATCCGGTGTGTAATAATGGGTCTTTTGAATGCACCGAATCACTTGAAGACACTGTGATAAGATGGGTTGGGAGAGTTTTCTTGAATAGTTGTGTGTGAATTCAAAATATTGACGTCTTCGTCATGAAAAACTCCTTTGAATGAGGTTATCAATTGATATTTCATTGCTTTCAGCTATCTTTTTACAGGTAGATAATTCTGATAGCAAAAATTTTATGAAATATTAAACCATTTTCCAAGTCCCTCGCTACAAACAATTGGAAATATATCGTTTATCAGTTGAGTCACCTGAATATTAATACTCTTGTTTGTGTACTATTTGTGGTAACCAATTGCTACAACGTAACTCGAAAATACACCGGATAGGTCGGGAAAAAATGTAGGAAATGTTGTTGTTTAATTCGATAATTGAAAATAGAAATAAACGTTGATATCAAGGATTCCTATGGCTAATACTTCTTGTAACCATGAAAACTTACCTTTCCTCACCATTTTACGGAATGAGTTTCCCCAAAAATTACAAATATGATTGATTATCATCATTCGAACGTGGTCAAAAGCTAGTGACTACCTTATAATGATATCATTCTGCGCATCAATTGATTCCTAAGCTCTGAAAACATTTATGAAATTTAATAGTCAACCTTCGCAAATGTAAATGAGAACTTGTATGCAGTTTTTTGTTAACCTATTACTCATATTCCCGACCCTTGAACACCATCTGTAATTAATTTGTCTATGAAAATTTGCATCCATATGTACGTTCATCATACGATTACGATTATCAGGGTAACCAACATAAAAACGTCTACCTAAAGTATAAATTATCTGAAATCTCCTACATGGAGAAATTGCCGAAATTTGATTGTCACAGTCACTTTGTTGAATTATCTATCTTCTGAACAAATACAAATATGTACCATAAAGATTGTCTACAATTGATTCTCTGTTGACACAGATAATTTTTCAATTATATTTTATCGTCCTTAACAACTGTTCGGACAATGATTTTTGATAAAGAGCTTGTGATAAATGTTCTTAGATCACTTGCTAAAAGTAGCAGATGTTTCATGACATTGAACTGAATGAACTCATTGAAAAAAGTTGTTCAAAAAACGTAATAATTTGGGAATGTGATATCGTCCAAGGTTCGGGAATGAACTCAATCAATTTTGGCAAGGGTATCTGACGCCTTGTCAAAAGTATTGCAGTTGTAAACCACACTAGCGACTTGCGGATGTTATGGAACTAGTCGACGGTGTGTTGGCTTCCAATTGAACGAAAAGATAAAGCGAACTCATCTCGTTGAAAAGCCTCCATTGCACGTTCCCATTGCAGAATTGCATACTGCACTCTAGCGAAATTGATGTTCAAGACTTTAATACATCTCCCAGTAAGTTGCACTGATTTATTTCTCACGACTCCTCATTATCCACAAGTCAGAATATTTTAATTAAGTGTTCTGCTTGCGGGATCACATCTTTCCCCAGCCAACTCGATTTCCTTCCTCACTTCAACGGAGAGCTATGAATTTCAAGTGTCATGGCGTTGTGACGTCACGTCCGCTCGACTTCAGGGGCGCTGTGCTTCAGCAGAGCGAAACTGAACTAACAAGTTGAAAATAAAAGTTGAGACCGTTTCCGAGTCGAGCGTTGAAGTTTACGGGTAACCTTCTTTCGGTTTTACTACGAAGCAGGTTGGTACACAGGTCTTCAACGCCAAGAAATGCTCTGTTGGTGTTCAACTGGATATTGGAGCAGGTGGAATACCTCAAGGGTCATTTCTTGGTACCAGAATTTCCGATATTTTCTTGTATGCAGTTTTCTTTATGTGTCGATTACTTTTCTACTTTTCAACTAGCCTCCTTTGAATCCTACAGATCTTCTTCTCCATGATGAATATATTATTCAATTGGCACAGTAAAAAGAATTCAACATATACTTTCTCATGAATATTCATGAAAATAAACTTGACCATAGAATTTTTCGTCCCATTTTTCAAGAAAAAAAAGCCGATTATGAAATCGGACGATTTCTTTCTACGTTCTAGAAAAAATATTCCACATCCGACCCACTACTACGTCTGAACACGTAGAGGTCATATCTATCAGAATAAAAGTGAGAATCATCGTTCAAATCCTCAGGCCGTGACAGCCGTATTCTTTCAGCTACACCGATATCGACAACTCATGATCGATGGGACTTTGCGATCCTTGAAACATAACAACAAGGATATTATCCGGGGACTTAACACCTCGCTAAATTTAGTAAGAGTGGGTTCCCCTTTCATTTGAAAATACAACATTGAACCGTGGCATTTGCTTGAAATTGCGGCTCAATCATTCTTCCATCGTCTGCGAAAGAAGCAGACGGTTTTACACATTCCAGCACTTATGAGATGGTGTTCCCCAAGGTTCGATTCAGGTGCCATCGATATTCATTTCTCCACATATTCTGAATCCAACTTTTTTTGGAAGGTCATCTTTAGAGTAATGAATCTTCCAGAAAAATTATCGTAGGTCTGAAGGTGATACATATTCTGGAAGAGCAACTCTTCTAGTAATAAATCTGAGAACTTCATCCATTTCGGCAAAACCGTTCGGTCTTGAGGAAGTTTTAACTGAACCCCATTTTTTGAGAATTTTTCGAAGGTCATCTTTAGAGTAATTTATCTTCCAGAAAAATTATCGTAGATCAAAATGTGATACATATTCGGAAAGAGCAACTCTTCTAGTAATAAATCTCGAAATTTCATCGAGCTCATTGCAGAGGCGGATCCAGGAGTGATGTTGGGATGGGGGCATAATTTCATACTTGAAATTCTGTAACTTTAACTGGAACCGTACTTGATTCAACAGGTGTTTTCCAAAAACAACCGTAGCCGGAATATAAAAACACCATCTTTTCCTTGCAGACCACATTGAAAGCCAAAATTAAAAACCTCACGAGGATGCTGAATTGAAAGATCACTGCCCTTTGAATAGGGCCTCTCAGGTGGATGATGTTACGTTGTTTGTTTGTGCAGGGTGTCCATTTCAATGCATGGAATTGTACCGTTAGGTGAAGCCCTTCGGTCCAGGTAGCGATAGAAATCTGTTAGGTAAGAATTAAACTCGAGCAGCGGGAATGTATCACGCATAACTGTACTCATCTGCGGCTGAAACCGTTCAGACTAAAATACTGGTTTGGTTAGAGGAAAGTGAAGCTTCACATTCGATGTTTCAGAGCGTTTCATAATTTATAACTTTGTATCCTTTCTATGTTTCGAAAACGTGTTCGTATCGTCAACAATCACAGCGATTCTGAAGGACCTATGATCCTTTTCTACGCCACTATGACGCACCATTAGAATACCGGTCATAAAGTCCATTATTTTTTTCGTATTTCGCCAACCATAAAAAATTTCCGGTGTGGTGGAGCGTGTCAGGAACAAATTACTCCTTCGACCTTGCCAAATTCGCCGAGAGATTTCTGGACACTTCCTGCTGATAATTTAATGTCTCGCTGGATTTTTACGATTTCTACAAGTGTTATGTTTGCGAGCGCTGCCTTTTCATGCCACGATTCTTCTCCTGCGAAAAGCCACAAATTGTTACTATGTTGGTAGCCGGATTGTGTTATTATACAAATGGAGGTCGAATATAATTCTTGTCATTATTGGACTACCGAAAAATTGTTTATTTTTGACCTCAGCGTGGAGGTCGCGTAATTCTCGGTTAAAACAACGATTTTTTGCGTTTTTTCTCAACTAAATTGGTGGTTATGTATGGCCTTTCAAACTTTCGAAGTCTCTTATCTACATTTCTTATTGAAGATCATTGTCTGGTACCAATATGATGAAGAGAAGAAGCTCTAGCTAAGGTTATTCCCTATTTGGCTGGAAATATCCATTGTTAGCTCTTAATCTGTTTATAGATCTGAATCAAATCATTCTGATTGTATGCAGAAATTCATATCACTCGTATTGCCAGGAGTATGAGCAGGGGTTCCACAAGGATCACTCAGTGGGCCCAGAATTTACTCAGTAATCTTCATTAGTCCGCGCCAAATTTTGTGGAGAACCTTTGGCTTTTCCTATGTGACATAATATGAAGTTTAAGATGAGTGTTTAATGAATGTTATAGGGTCCGTTCTAGAATACTCACTTGTTCTACGAAATTCATCTCAACCTACTTTCAACCTTGTCATTATGGAACACGTGTCGTTGGAAGCGTTGAAACTGAACAATTTGCATTCGATGAATCATCCCGAAAGTCTGTGGGCTACCGGAACTAACGGCAGAAAAAATCGACAATTTGAACCGTCGTTCCTTTCGTTCGAAAATAGGCCCTAGGTAATAGCCAAGCGAAAACGTGCATTCAAATAAAGATATTACTCCTGTAACCTTTAAAGGTTAATGAATGCTCCAGAGACCTTGAATCGAACGTTTCTTTGGTTTTTTTTTGTATTCACGGCGGCCAATTAAAATGCGAATTATTTAACGAGCATTCACACCAGAATACCTTCGTTTAATTATGCTTTTGATTCGTGTTGTTTTCCTGTAACTACTAATTTTGTTTCGAGAAAAGTGTTGATGATAAATTTCACTCTCTTGCTATACGATTTTAATCTCATTAAAGACTCGTTGTGTATACATGAGGAAGAATAATAATATGTCGACAAATGCATTATGAACATTCACTAAAGGTTTCAAGAAAACCTCTCAAAATTTTGGCGAGTTTACAAATACCAGAGCACAGTTTTGTCTCACTCTAAGGTAAAGCTGATACTTTCACCTCCTCGAATTAGGTATTACCTATTTATATGCACAAAATAACGATCAAGCCTGCATGAGGCAGCAATTTAATATTTTTCTAAGCTGAAGAGGATGTAATCAAGCCATCATAAAAATGCTACATAATGAACAAGCCGAGTCTTCGTATTACGAAGGTTATCTTCATTTTCCCAGCAATACTCTCATGGGGAGATATATCTAGACTATATTCTCGAGATACTGATTAAGACATTCTTCTGTTGAAATGATACACCTATTCGTATGAAATGATGGTGTTCAATTCCATTTAGATATGTGAATCACTACAAACGTATCGAATATAAGTACGAAATAAAAGAATGGTAGTAAGGTTAAGCCTGATTCCAACATATATACAGGGTGGACAGGAAAAATATATATTTTTCGAAATTAGTACCCTGGAAACTGTTGAAACTATCACAATTTCTCCGATCTGTGTTTCCAATTTTCTGTTATTTTTTTGTACATTTCAATAATCTCCGAGACCCTCACTTCCTAGAAACGAAGTCAATTTCAATTCTTTTGATTGATGATACGGATGATAGATTAATAGTTATTGCAAACGGCCATATTTTCAACCATACATTATCGCTGTCTTCCATACGAATGTCGTTCGTTGTGCTTTGTTACATAATCCGTCAAAGTCTAACAGACATAAAACAATGAACCATCAAACCACCCATTATCTCAAGCTACAACTAATGTACTTGGCATTGGCAGTCACTCATTCCTAGGCGACGTTGTCGCGTCTACTCGAACTTCCTTGGGCCCGGTAAAAATCATCACAATGCACCTGACACCTCCTGTCTCTGCCTCGCTAATATTTCTATATGGTCGATTTATTAAGGTTGTATGGCCGCTGGCAAGATTTGCTGCCCGAGACATTCGCGTTATGTCGAAGCGTAGACATGCCTATTTCTCATAAATTGGTATCACCATTGTTTATTGCTCCTCTGGAGAAAAACCAGTATAAAACAACATCATTCCTCTGAATTCATTTCAATCGGCGAGATTTTTATTCTGTGGAACCGGTTGCCTTGCAACGTTCAGATTTAACAATTGGATGCCGTACTGGGCGTCATTAAAAAGCTTTCATCTTTTGTTTATCGTTTCTTTTTAGTTAATTCTCAGTTATTGAAAATCGTGCCAAGAAGCTACATGGAGTCCTCCAATCATAGCATCAAGTGTGTTGCCTTGCGAGAAAATGTTTTCTACGCTTTGAATTGCACCCTATATACAGGGTGTACACCGAAAAAATTTGAGGAGTGCATAAATTTTTTTGAAAAACCTCCCGGAAAAGTTACACCCACTTAAAGACAAGAAACTTGTTGGATGCACAGAAATGGTTGAATTAGTGAACCTGTAAGAAATTTTCTTTGACTTTTTTTTCGATGAAAATTTTCTTTTGAAGAACATGGCTGAAAAGCCCAATTTACTGACTTTTTTCATTGAATCTATCCAGACGATCTATGTATGTATGCTATTGTGCTATCGGAAAATCTATAGAATGGTAGGTATGGGAAGTTTTGATAGCCTTTCAAAAATACCATTGTGCATTTTGTGGCTTAGAATTGCTTTTTTTGATTAAAGCTCTGTCTTTCTTCGAATCCCTATAGTTGAGGGATGAAAAAAAAGGTAAATACTACCCCTAATTTCTACAAGGATTACATAAATCCAAAAAAAAAGGTTAACGGTGAATATTTCCATTTCGTTACACGTTCAAAGTATACTTAAGCAACGTAGCCACATTATAAAGTACCAAAAGCCACTCCAACCGAACTGTCCAAGTTCTAATCCCCAATTTCATCACAGCCTCATCTGCCCCACAATGCAGATACATAATTGTGTTGCAATATGATCTAACCCAGCTCTCGAGAGTACATTTTATAAACTTTATAAAGATGGCCATGACAGTGGAGCCAGGTATACCTAGTGGAATGTGGTGGGGACTGAAACAAGGTAACAACCTGTTGTGACGTCACATTGAGTCGCCCCTCCGCTGAGACTGAAACAGTCGCGCAGCACTAGTGATCATAGAACATCGAATGTGTGTATATAGCGAACGAAGGAAAGTGGTACTTTCATTACTTCAGGGCCTACTTACATAAATTATCGATTCTGTGCCACTTGTTCTACATATCGGTGATGTACTTACGCATGTGTTACGTACCGACCACCCCAAAAGCGGTTTCAACGTCGATCAAGTGAACTTGGAGGGTGCGGAGATATAAACAGTGCGATAACAGAGGGATTGGGGTGAAAAGTTACATTTCCCGTTGGGGTGAGTTGTCGAGAGTGGATTTTTTCACTTAAGTGCGTTTTGGTGCATCAGACGCGGACGCAGCCCTAGTGACAGTGGAGACATCAACAGTGGGTTAAGCGACCAACCTTTGCTGCGTGTAGTTTTCATTCATGTTTCCGTGTCAGTATGATGCGTAGATGGACAGAACTGCACGAGATGCGTTTGAGTCCTGAGGAATCGTCTTCGGAGGTGACATCCTCGTCGACTGTCTTCAAGATGAGCCCCTCCAACTCACTGGAGTCGAACGACATTGGGGAGGTCGACCTGGAGCTCTGGGATCTGGACGGAAACACTCACAACCATGCCAGGAACATAACCCTGATTCAAAATGGCTTCGGAATACAAGGCCACACACTTATCACCACACAATTGGCGAAATCAGACACTAGTTCGATATCAGGTATATACTTGGCTTCATTTCGAGTTGGCAGGTGTAATCTTCCTTGGAGTAATGAAATTCGAACAATTCGAAACCAAGAAAGTTGTCGTTTTCTCTCATTGTTTGTTGTACATCGAATCAGATAATAACAGATCGCGTGAACAATAAATTGCCCGTTTCCTATTAGAAGCGAGTTGAGAATGCTGAAGAATATTCATATATTCCACGATTCAACAGGAGGTTGAGGTTATATAGGGCAGAACTTTCACGGCAATCAATTGGGGGAGATAATAACTGAAAGGGTCGAATATCACCTGAAGATCCTAATGAATATTTCATAACGTCCGAAATACATACAAAACATGCTACAATTCACGAAAAAATTGTCATAATTACAAATTAAAATATTCGCCAATTTCTTGCCCTTGTCAGAAGGTTCAAAAGCAACGAAATACGCCCAATAGCTATCCTTCAAAAGTACAAATTCCATTTCCACCCTAAATTAACCAACTTCTGAAAGTATATCAGTATGCCAGTCCAAGAAATGGACCCATCCACATATTATATGGACCTAACCAAAGGGTTCAACATCCGCTTCCATCTAATGTCTTTTATGGCCTACAATCTACCTGCATTTGCAAAACGTCCTTGTGATTTGACCCAAATTCTGTTCATGGTAAACTAGGGGACCCATTCAAATGGGAGTTTTTATGTATGCGCACGTCCAAAGGCCTGATATATTTGGGAGCATTAAGAAGAATATGTTCATTCTTGTTTCACAATCTTAAACCGAGTTATGAAAGTGGTTTTCGTGTGAAAATTTAGCTAGGTGCATGAGAATTTAAATAATGTATTCAATATCAATCAATGATGAAACTGTGTGACACTTGCATCGTCTTCTTTTGAAAATCCGCGAATCTTTTCGAGAATGGGCATCTTGAACCTTCATATACGCCTTATTTGTTCTCGATATCGACAGTCTGAGCACTCTGAGTGCTTCTACTTGTGACACAGAACTGCTGACGCTTCATTTAATATTCAATTATGTTGCAGAATCGAAAAATAAAACACTCATCGTGCTTAGATATCGAAAGATAAAACAATCCAGTACTCTAGATTTCCCAACACACATTTATAATAATAAATATTGATATGTTCTCCTTTGTTTGTTCTGTCAAACATAAACGAAAGGATGTGGAACGAGGTCGGAAAGTTTCAAAACTGGAGTGCGACAGATTCCCCGAAAAAATTGATATTTAGAAGGAGGATTTTTCGAAGACTTTCACTGTAAACCATACGTGTCTTCATGATTAACCACTGGGACGTGCAAGAACTCAAGTTGATGATGAGTATACTTGGCTAACCTAAAATACTGCCGAATGTGTGTCACTTTCAATTCAAGATCGTTGTTACACAACATTTTTACAGCCACAATTAGCACTTTCACGCTTACATCTCCAAGAAATTCATCCAGTCGTTTTGCTTTCGGCGAATTTGAGGTAATACCCACTTGATGAGGCTAATTTCAGTCATTGCAATCAAGGAACTTATATGAGGACCTTCCAGATACCTTCTGAAATGAAAACGTCATCCTCTTCCACCTTCACCAACGAAATTCATAAGTTAAATGAAGGAAACTGAGAAATTGACATCAAAACTTTGTCTGATTTCATTGGAATCTGCATTTGTATACTTAAAGTAGCAAATTGAGATTCCAAATATTGATTCAATTTGAAAACTACGTGAGATTCAGAGACTAAATGAACAGTTTTTCAGAAACTCTGTCTGATGGCCCATTAAAATCTGCATTTGCAGCGCAAGTGTTTCTTTTGACCTCAAGAATCTACTGTTAAAAAATTTGTACGAGTCGAAGACCCTGTAGAACTAAAATTCAACATACACATCTCAATTAGAAAACTATGTGTGATTATTCAAGAGTTTTTGAGAAATGGATGTCAGACCTATTCACCATTAAAATTTGCATTCGTACAGAAATTCAACAAATAATTCCCCATTTTTTCTTCGAACTTCGATTTTGACTGGTTGAAAGTTGAAACAGTCTTTTTACCTTCAATTTACAGCGTTTTACACATCATTAGATTCAAGTAAAGAACTCGATTCGAACAAAATTCAGTTTCCCAAACTCGTTTTAGAAACGACTTGAAATTCGAGAAACTAGTTCAACAATTTCCAGAGTTAGAGGAGAACTTTCCATTCATTTAGATTCTCCGCTAGGAAGGGACCGTGTAAAACCTGCATCGTAGATAACTTGGGTGTCATTTTTCGATTTCATTTCATATTCCTGCATTTCTCGGAAACATTCGAGTTTCATGTGACAAGTGCGCTGATGGAAACTGTTTATTTCAGTGTTTCGTGCCTAGCTTATATTTTATTTCGTTTCCAAGAACAGCAGAGTCGTATTCAGCCAAATGGTGAAATTATGAGATTATGAATGGAAGCCAGCGAGAAAACACAGTGAAACTGATTGAATTCAACATTCCCCATCTTACAGTAGTATTCAGGAGATCAATCCAATTCTTTCTCACCACCGAAATAGAAACACGCAACCGGAAATTGCATGCATCTATCCTTCCTGTGCCAAATTATAAGCCAGATGGCGAGGGTGCAAATTTCAGAGTCCCATTCAAGGTTCTCCGAGCCCTCTGCTCAGGAATCTTCCCATCCTACTTCCCAGAAATTAAATTCCGTTCAGACAACAGTTGTGCAATGCTGCAGCTGTGGTCTTTCTCGAAAATCGACGGCTTAGAAGTTGACCTATTTGTCCCTGTGACCTTCATAGGCCCAACTGTCGGGGATTATGCAGATCCAATCGGTCTGTGCTGGTCGAAAATCATTGTGCCACTTTGTGGGGATGATTTTCCTCCGATATCGGTGACATATGATTGACAGACGTTGATTCGCTTTTGTATTTTGGCGAATATTCGATAGGACTCGTTGTTTGGATTTTCGTGACGTGTTTACGCAATTTTTGCCCCAATTGGCTTTCCGACAAATTCTCAGACCTCTGATCTTTGTCAGTTTCAAACTTTGGATACGTGTGGAATAATTATGGGGATTCCTGCATCCTTAAGACTTTTATAACCACAAAGTGAATGTATCTCACTACTTTGTTACCTCTAGAACAACTTTTATTTCGCAGAGATTCGAATTACTGCAAGTAACAGGAGGAAATGCTTATATTGTTTGATAGATCACGAACGTTTCAAGATCATGAGTAATTTAAAAGATTGCCCGATAATGTTTAATCTAGTAAAACAAATAGAGAGCAATCTTTGATTCCTGATGCTTCATTATTGAGTTCGAGCAAATCATGTTTCGTTACATTGCAGCTCTATGGATTCAGTAAGCCATAGAAAAGAAGAATACTATGAAGAATTCGAGTTCGATAGAAGACCATTGGAAAACTCTGCTTCACTGGCCTAAGAAAGTCTATCTACAGACTTTGGGTTGGGTTAAATTCTGATTTTCATTTCGTTGTTGAAAAGGTATGAATTAAATGTGGATTCCAGACTTCAAATGGTGTAAAATGAAACCAACTATAGAATTTGAGAGCATAATGTTCTTCTTCATACAATTTCATATCATATTCAGTGTTTAAACATTGTTCTGAGATTGTACTGATCGAATCATAAAAGTTGGAGGTTAAAGAGGCTGATGAAAAGTATGAAAGTAATTCTGCCAATCTCGAACCCACCAATTTGACAAACAATCATCGTTCCCCTTCCTTTAGTGAATTGGGCCGCAAATTGAAGGGCTGTCAAGGTCTGTAACTCAACCCGCATTGGGGTTGAATAGGCGCAGAGCTGCATTTCCGTTGTGAACGGCCTCCACGGTGATCTAACATTTGCCCCACTGGTGCTACACCTGCTTTCCTTTCAGTGTTAGAGGACGACCAATGTCATGGTCATGGCCAACCGGGTCAGCATCTGCAAAATGCAACTGCACTTGGCCGTTGCGCCAGAGACCGAATTGAAGGTGGTATGGCATCAGAGGAGGCCGGTTGATATTCGGTTACCACGTAGGAATTCCTTAGATACCGGCATGGGATATTGGGTTGCGTTTCTCTCTCGAAAAATGGGGTACTCCTTTCTACAGGTCCTCAGAGAATGAAAAGGAATTTTTCTCAACGATTTAAGTCGTAATTGAATCATTTCTAGTGGGATTCATACGATCTACATCCTGCTTCACTGAAATACGTGAAGTATACACAATACACATCGAGAAACTGTATAACCCATTTCTAAAATATTCGTTACAATCCCCAATTGGATGAATGCATCCAAAAAAGCCTAGTGAAGATAGTTTCAAGATTATAAAATTGCAAGGGCACTTATAACGAATCTTGTTGCTTTTTATTCATTGTGAGGATATTTTAGACGGAATTATATTCAAATATTGGATGAAACGAAGAGTGGTTCTCCAATTTTATGGCATTTTATCGCGAAGAACTCGGTCGTTGAGGATATTATAAAATACCAGTTTATACTTTCAAATGAGCAGCTGATGATCTGCATAAATAAGTTTTATACCTCGTAGTGAGTCTCCTGTGACTAATTGATCTAACAAGATAGATGATGTCGATGTTTCATTCTTGCTCAATTTCATGAGACTAAAATTAATATTTTTTAGAATTGGATTATGTTTTCTTTTAGTGAAATTTTCTCACATCCTTCTATTACGCGATTTTATGGCTCTTATGTAATCTCTAAAAGAAATACAACACACTGAAGAAAACGTTAACCTCCAACGAAGATTAGGGCATTTAAATTCTACCCTCACCATACAAGCGACAGTGAATAAAGAAGACAATAGATACCAGGTATATAAATATGCCGTAACGTGATCATACTGTGGAACTGCAGTTTAAAAGCTGAGAATTCGTGTACATATGTTGTAATGGAACTGTTGAAAATTCCACCCGTTATATCCACCTCCACTTGATCTGAAACTCATTGTCGTCATGCAATTCCAAATATTCGAACGAGAAACTAACGATTTTTTTTTGTTTCAGGTGAGAAAACCAGCACGCTTCAATCTTTCAAATTGGCTCGAAGGTAGTATGTTTCATTCTATTTCAATAAGGTCCATTGTTGAGTCATACAGGTACTTTACACCGCACTATTTTCTCCTCAATTCTAGATGGCTACTCAGGAGTCGCTTAAATAACCTATAAATTAATCTAACAATAAGAAAGAAACTCAACGCTCGCATAAATCGCACTTATGTAACTGCGTCATCTCAGTAATGACTTTCAAGTCATGTCATGGTCAATACTGAATACATTCGACAGGTATGCTGTAGAATTTCTATTGAGGGGGACACGTGCAAAAATCATAGATGGTTTGTGTTGCGAAAATTCATAACAAGGTAGCAGCAGCGATCGTTGACACGTTCAGGCCTCTATCCACGGACGTTTTTACATTATTCAACCTTCGCTCGTCTACAAACTAGTCAGGAGTTATTGTTTTTAGTTTCGATATTCGTTTTCGCATCAAGGAAATGTATTAGATTTGTCGAATTCGAAGGAAATAGGGGTCCATGATCCTATAAGAGACCTAGCAACACATTCTGGTGGGTTTGAGAGCTCAACACAGATGCCAACGTATGGGATGACTGGTTTTAGGTGATACATGTTGATAGTGTTCATTCCAATTTGTTTGTTGCGGTGTTTTGGTGTTGAGTGTTATTATTTATGGCAGAAAGTTTCATTTGGACGCCTTTCTTAGTGGTTTGAACGCCAAGAAATGAACGATATGTGGATGGCTTTGATCTATATTGTTTCATTGCTCCAACTGTTGGAAGATACAATTTTTCAACAGGATTAGGCCTTTTCCTTTAGTGTGGACATTTTACAAGTATCAATATCCTGCTCACCGATTCCCTGACCTTTGCCAAGTGAATATGTTAGGAACATTATGGTAGAGGAGGCTGGGAAGCCTCCAAGCAATGCAGCTGGAATTACAGGCCACTTGGGAAATCATTATGTAGTGGATGTTTGGTCCTTGTTCCCCGAGATCTGAACCTATTGTTAGTTTTCAATTCCTGAGCGTCTTTTTAGAAGTTAAGTCCTACCACATCAGGGTGTAACGTTTCCAATGTCACTGCCAATTCTCTTAACAATTGTTTGCGAGCCAAATCATCGGGCTAGGTATAGATCCAAGCAGATTATTGGGAGTAGAGCAAGTCATCCAAACTAATTCTTTCTGCACCGGCATCCCACTTCTAATAAATCTTTATTGCGCAATTCGTTTGGTGATCTATCAATCAGCTGGAAATGGTAATTCATGGTCGTTGCGTGGAATTGGAAAGATGTGATTTGTATCTTCGTTTTAATTATGTCTTCGGCCTTCAACCTGAACTTAACATTCGACGATCTATTGTTCGGAATCGCTGGATGGAAAACGCTGCAGCAACGAGTTTTCCGAAAGAAGAGTTTCTTTAACGCCTTGATGTTTTGCTTCCTGTTTTGTTTTCGAATACTCGGAAACGGTCAGATTTTGAACACTTGTTACTTAATTCATGGAGGTGACACTCGTGGTTGTTAGAGTCGAAATGTTGAACCTATTTTAATCCTCCAAATTCACTTCAATGAACCTCATTTGAAATTGCGTTTTGACTCTGGAGGAATATTTGTTTGAAAAGGATCTGCTTCGGAACACCGATTTAAGCTGTAATTAATGAGAGTAGTAATGAGAAAGGGGGCAATTCATTACTTCCTCTCTTTCCACCCTGGTATCATCCCTCCCTTTAATTACTGGGGCAATTTAATGATGAGACCCGTAGGCTCGATTTTCTTCACGCGCCCAGCGACTGAATATCATGCCTCACTTGATCACGTGCTGCTCGACTAAGGACAAATTTCCTTCATTCTGACTGGAATGATGCTTGGACTAGAAATTCGTTCATAGCAAGAACGAATTGTAGCAGGATCATTTTAAACGATATGAGCTTGAAAAATAATTATAGAACCCGTGAATACCAAACAAAAAACGCTAATTTTCCTTGATATTTACACGCTATAGTTCCTGTGTTCCGTTTTTCAAAATTACTGACTTGTTAATACAGACATCATCAGTTTCTGTCTGATAATAATGATTTATACTTTTTTATCTTCAGGCCCACGTACACGTGTGGCAGAATTATCTTTTTTATGACTGTTGAATTATTCTATTAGGTCCCACGTAAAAATGAGTGATTTGCGTTTGACTTCCATCAAACTATTGATCTGCTTGGTTATTTTCTTTGAATTAGCAGCATCAAAATAAAAGTATCTGACAATCGTTCGCTTATCTCATCATATGGAACAACTGTTATATCTAAAATCTATCCAAACATAGGCAAGTTAAAAATTTCAGTCTTATCTAAATAGGTAACTAATCCTCAAATATATTTTGAGCTGTTTCCCATAATATTCCGTTCCGTGATACATTTATAGATTTCTCAGCTTCCTCAATAGCGTAACATAAATACCTATAAACAAACTGCATAAAATCAATCATTCTGAGTGCTTTTACTAGGGAGAATTTCGCTGATATCATTTTGTCTATGGGTCCCTTTGATAACTATTGATTTCTCTTGTTGCTTCGTTTACCGAGTATGTTTTCGAATGCGTTATTCATGTAATCATATGGATTGCCCGAGTGGTTTTGGATGCAGAGTTGTGTGGGATGATCTTGACGTTGGAAAGGACGGATTATATCCATGGAAAATCGGCACATAATGCTGAACAACAACCGGATACAGACTCGATTACTGATTGAAGTTCAGGTTGAAGGTCCCAGTGGTGTGACAAAATGGGTTTCCTTCAGCGCTCTTGGTCTAACTACCATACAGTGAAAAAGGCAGGGCTTTTGGATACGAAATAGACGAGAACATAGGCTAAATTAAAAAAAAAATCTTGGATACGTCGATTCTGGCTTCGAGGAGACAATATTGAAGATCAAACTGACATCCATGTCACTTCAACTGTCACATTCACAACCCCTGACACTAAATTTCGATCAGGAAAAGTGGGTTAAGTGATATCTAACGCCTTGAAAGGCATTTCTATACGGTTCAGTCTCTTCATTCAATTCTTTCGTTTTTGAATGTTCGAGTTTGAATTTTGAACAACGCTGGTATTTCAGTTAAGCATGCTATGAATATGTACATAAGTCAATATTTTACTATACAGGATGAGTCTTTGACTGGTACGAATATTTTCACAGTAGATTCTTGGGGTCAAAAGATACACTTTTTCTTATACCTTTTTTCCGATTTGGCCTTGATAAAAAGATATAGCTATTTTGAGTTTTCATAATGAGCTGTGCCACCTCTGGAGAAACAGCAACAGCCTGTATCTTTTAAACTGAGCCCTGTATATACCATAGCAGGTAGTTCATACATAATAGGCTTCTTTTCATGATTGCTTTTCAGGTGCCAACTTTAGGAAGCTGTATCTAAGCAGATGTTGCTCGAAAGAAAAGTGTATACTGAAGATTCACACTATTTTTTAACAAGGAGTCATCCCTTCAAATTGAACTCCTCATTAACACTCTGTATAGGAAATATTACACGCTAGGTTTTAGCAGCAGCAGGCGTATGTGTAAAAAAGAACAAATTTTGAGTGGGGTATGACTTTTCCTTCGTGCCTTCATCATTGGACTCAAACAGAAGATTCCACGGGGGTCACAAATACCTCGCCGAACACTGGATTCCCTGAAGCCATCGACTCGAGCAGCAAAAGTGGCTGACCTTGTGCCAATTCTAAATTTCTAACAGAACGGACCTAGGCATCCGTCAAATTCGCTTCTAATAGACCCATTGATCTCTGCTGAGTCGAAATAGAAGACCAGTTGGAGGCAAGTCGTACAGGAGCGATCGCAATAAATTACCGCACGTTCCTCGGCGTGCGATAAAAGCGAATCCGAGCTCTCCTGACGAACTAGACAGCCTAAAGAACCCACCGGAGTGGTCCGATGTGCTAGAAACCAAGTTTATAAAATCCGGGCGGAGCTGTGTTCTCCAGCGCTGCGGCAAGTGGTTTTTAGAAGTAGGAGAAGAGAGGAGTTTCGAGCCAGTCAAGGTCGCTCACTGCTCCTGGTCATTCTACTACTCGAGTGAACAATGTTGTATCTTGTTTATGTTGCGCTGTCGATAGCCTGGGATTGTTGCTTCGATATTTCATCGCCATCGATGGCCGTGACCCTGTTATTTCCACAATTTTTCATTTCGCAATGCCCTCTAGAAGCTGCATGGTGAAAGTCCCTCCAAATTTCAACATCTCTTTGACATGTAACCCCAAAATGAACCAATCATAACCTGGTGGTCACCTATCAAGGTACACAACCCCTCAACCCTGGTTGCTCTCTGACACCCAGAGAATTCATTATATTTTCATGGCTTGGCTTTATTCAACTTTTCGAAGGTTCCTTCCAGATTTTATCGCCATATTGCATCATGGCGAACTATACACATGCAATAGAAGACTGGGGATAAAAAACAATTTGGTTCTTGTGTTCTTCAATAACAAAGTTTTGATCGACAACAGACAACGAGTTCGTGTGACTTTTGAAAGAGATGTAATGATCATTTCCCTTTTGCTTACTCTTTACGAACACCACGAGTTCAACTCACCTAGTTACTGATTAATTAAAATTTGAATCTCATAAGACCGTAAAATTTAATTAATACACTATAAACCTGCCAGTAAACCTTCATGGAAAATTTCAAAAGTTTTTATTTGCTTCTGATATCGTAAAGCTTCGACTGCATTTTTTGTATTTCATCTACTAATAAATTGTTAATCAATACACTATCAATGAATCATATTTCACAAGCAACTGACAATTATCAGACACAGGAAGTCCGGTCAACACAGAAAACCGCTAGAACTAGAATCAAAATAATGTTATCTTGTGGGTCAGATATATCGCAGTTGGGGTCAATTTAATGTTCAACCGAAAATCCACAGCGAATTTTGAATATTTCATATATCAGCTGTCTAATATTCAGTTGGAAAACAATTGAAAAGAGGGAACTAGAATATGATAAACCAAGAAATGACCGAAAACGCTGGTCATTGAAAGTTTTGGTTCTTGATATTCTTGGTCCACTTCCACTTCTCACCTCCACATGTTCCATGACTTCTCTGATCTTCCCAGCTCTGCCAGTGGCCGAATGAATCGATGCAAGATCTCCCTATTGTTTACTTTTACATAATCCGTCCGAGACAATGCCCACGTTAACATAAATTTCTATTCCGACAATTCTTTCGTGACACTTTTATAAATCGAAGGCTAACCGAGTATACCAAGCCGCAACGAAGTATACAATGAGCAAGATCTAGTGTCGGTTGAAACCCACTGTCCAGTCTGGATTTAGGAGTCATGGAACGTCCTCGACCATTCTTAGAAACTCCTCCATAAGAAGAACGTGAGCAGAATCCAAAACATCTTCTTGTGTTACGGTGGCTCGATTGTGATTCAGTCTATTTGGTGCTGACTTCCTTTTTTTGTGTTCAATCGATTCCACTGCCGATATATGCTCACACTGGAAGCACTACTTACATACGATGTGACTCTGCCATTGTACCAACAGTACATCGGTTTATCTGTTAAGTTTTAGAGGAAAAAACATGTCAAACCATCAAATTTTTCGAGAATGTTCAAATCCACCAAACCCATGACTTGCTTTCCATAATATTGTTTACTTGCCTTGCCAATTCGCAGAAGAATCATCATAATCTGAATCGAAAATTCATTCTGTTATTATTTTCTGGTTACAGGGAGGGAAGACCTTTCACCTAGTAGTCTCAATGGATTCAGTGCGGATAGTGGTGATTCGAAAAAGAAGAAAGGACCAACACCAAGGCAGCAAGAAGAATTGTGTCTAGTGTGTGGTGACAGAGCTTCTGGATATCATTATAACGCGCTTACATGTGAAGGTTGCAAAGGTAGGTGGTTGAAGCTTGTAATGTCTGTAACCCTAGAAAATACCATGTAGTATATGTGAAGAGTCATACAGTGATATCACTGGGGAAGTGAAAGTCAATTTCTGATGTTGCACCAAAGATATCTTGTATCATTAAAAAAACAGATGCTGTAGCTAAGATTGCCATAGAGGTGAGCTTACAAGAGGACGTCAGAGCTCATGAGATGCTCGTAAGATGAAATTTAAGACGAATATCAGGTTAACAAGACGATGCTGACTGGCTAGGACAGGCTCGTGATAACACTGGGTTCGTCAAGAAGAGCCTAGGTCTTTCGATTGAGAGATGGGACAAGATACTGAATACTTGTCTTGCATTGAGTCTGATTTGTATGATGTAGATGATGTAGAAAACCCAGATATAAGCATTTCTTCTCACGAATAATTAAAATATCAGTTAAGTTGATTACCTATGTGCATTCATCCGCTAAATGACTGATATAGCACGAGGCGTTTCCAGCATAGTAAGTCCCAGATGTAGGCGGTTGTTAGCACGTAAACAAAACGTCTAGTGATCATTAACCTGTTCGCGAAAGCGAGTAGTTTACTGTCATTTAAGATTTTCGACAGGACAAACAACCTTATCGCATCGTAATGGATTATGTACCGGCTACATCGAGTATTTCGTGTGGCCAAGGTCGTCAAGCTCATCAATATTTATAAGCTGTGAACCATTTTTAATTTGGCCTCAAAGCGATACCGAAGCAATCTTCTTTCATGCGGAAAATTATGGGTAGGGGACCGCATTTTTTGGCGTATTATGATTTTTAGAATGTTCGGGTTGTTTTGCTCTTCTCTGGCATCGGGAATCAGAAAAATATTTCGTAATACAAAAATTGAAGTAGATCACAAAGTCTTGGTTTTACCAAGGATAAATAAAGAGTGTCCAACTGCAACATACCTTCTTTAACTAGATCATCAAATGAATTTGTTAGTTTTTTTCCGAGAGGGAAATTTTAACTTTGAATCAAGTTTCTTAGTCCTTCACTGAGATTACACCATATGTTCCAACATTGCTCTCCCAAATATACCAAAATTCCTTCTTTTCAGGGTTCTTTCGACGGAGTGTGACGAAAAATGCTGTTTACAAATGCAAATACGGTACAAACTGCGAAATCGACATGTACATGAGGAGAAAATGTCAAGAATGTAGGCTGAAGAAATGTCTTGCAGTGGGGATGAGACCAGAATGCGTGGTGCCGGAAGTTCAGTGTGCAGTGAAGAGAAAAGAGAAGAAGGCGCAGAAGGAAAAGGATAAACCAAACAGTACAACCAACGGATCACCAGAAGCCATAAAAATTGAACCACCAGAGGTAGGTTGTGACCGATGAAAGAAGGCGTTTTTTCATCATTCATCTCAGCTTAGCTGCTCACTCTCCCATGCTCACAGAGTTCAGGGTTAGGCTGAATACAGTTCGAGAACTCCACTTTTGCAAACCTCAAGAGGGGTACTTCATCTATTTGTGAAGCTTTCAACTACCTTACCATACTCTCCCAATAGGGGCTAAGATTGCAACAGTGGACTGTTCTTCTGAATATCCAATGACCAATGGTAGCATTCTAGCTGTAGTCATGGAATCAAGCTTGACAGTGTTTGATTCTTCTGCAATTTTCCTATAACAATAATCTCTCTTTAGAATCAGAAATCATCCATGTTCATCATTTATTTTTCTTTCTCCTTAAGGACTGGTTTTCAAAATTCCAGCAACCGGATTCTGAGAGACTGCTGTGCAATGGCAATAAAAAAGTGTCACCAGAGCAGGAAGAACTGATCCATCGATTGGTTTTCTTCCAGACTGAACATGAACATCCATCGCCAGAAGACGTCCAACGAATAATCGTAAGTTTATTTATTTCTGGAAGAGATCATCACCATCTTCTCCAACTACACTGCTCAATCAGTCTTCAATCATTCGCAAATATGATACAAATAACTCATTTGTGTACAGAGTGGCAATACAAAGTAACCTTTCAAATGGAACACCTTATATGGGTGTTTGAAAAATTTTGTATATTTGATGAATACAACTCTGTTCAAGAGATCCACAGATGTGCAGTGTAATTTTTGGAGCTGATCTTCATTTGTGACGTACGTATTTCTTTCCAGAATGCACCCATGGAGGGCGAGGATCAGTGTGACGTGAGATTCAGGCATATAACAGAAATAACGATATTGACGGTACAGTTGATCGTGGAGTTTGCTAAGAGATTACCGGGCTTCGATAAACTCCTGAGGGAGGATCAGATTGCTCTTCTCAAGGTGGGTGACGCTGCATCTTTCGTAACTGTGTATCTCCAGAAATTGGGGTTAGAGTACCTTTTTTCTTTTCTCAGGCGTGTTCAAGTGAAGTCATGATGTTCAGGATGGCCAGGAGATACGACTTCAATACAGACTCCATCTTGTTCGTCAATAACCAGCCCTACTCCAGGGATAGTTATAACCTTGCTGGCATGGGGGAAACTATCGAGGATTTGTTGCATTTCTGTAGGATGATGTACAACATGAAGGTTGATAACGCTGAGTACGCTCTACTTACAGCCATCGTCATATTCTCAGGTAATTAATGATAGGCATTATTGTGAAGAAGGAAAAATTAAACTGTATGTCTATGGCGGTCTCTATGGGTTTTCTCTGTTTCCTTCCAGAACGGCCAAACCTCATGGAAGGCTGGAAGGTGGAAAAAATCCAGGAGATCTACCTGGAGGCCCTGAGGGCATACGTGGACTACCGGAGAGGTCTGAAATCGGGTACGATATTTGCGAAACTTCTGGCCGTGTTGACTGAATTGAGGACATTAGGCAACCAGAATTCCGAAATGTGTTTCTCGCTGAAGTTGAAGAACAAGAAACTACCGCCCTTCTTGGCCGAGATATGGGACGTCGACAACGTCCATCCTTCCTCATAGTAGACTCGGATGTGGATACCGTACTACCCGGAACCGGTGATGATGGTTTATTTGCTGCTGTTGAAAGTGATGTGCACGTTAGGAGAAAAAAGAATAATACGTCAAATACTTAAGAAAACAGCAGTCGGATGGCCCACCACCAAATAGTTGGCTGTGACCTATTGTAAAGTTATTCATTTTTTTACTAACATATTGTTGGACGGCATCTAAGAAATGTTACTGAGAATAGATATATTTAGATAAATTAGAGATTATTGCTCGATTTGAACAAACTATACGTAGATTTTTTATTCCTGTGCAACTTTTATAACCACTTTATCTCTTGGAAAAATCGCTTACTACATTGGTAAGACTGGACTGGACTGACTTAAAAACAGAGGTGCCTTCAAACGAAAGATGTAGCGGATCATGGAAGATAAATGAGTGTGGTGCAGAAAGGGAAAATATAGAAAATTGTATTGTAGATAAAGAGAAAGATGACGATGAAACGATTAGGGAATTAAATGATCTGAAGAAAAGGCTTAAGTGCAATTTAGTAAATTATTTGGAAAATTAGCCTGATGTTTAGATGGATTTATAAATAGAAGAAACCATGGCAAAGCTCACTTTATATCTTGAAAAGCACCAAAAAACGACCGAGTACTTCACATTGCAGAATAGTACACAAGAGTACCGTCCGATCAACCCAAGATTGATGATGAACAGTGATGAGAATTGACTAATGGTAGTGTAATCCGGACCTGTGCCATGTAAGTTTACCGGGCATGAAAATAATATTATACACAACTGGATAAAGACTGCCTTTAACGATACATAATGGATGTTTTAACTCTTCATCGATGTGTAGATTAGTCTACTCACTTTTATACTGTGTAAAAGCTCGTTCTTTTTGCTGATAGAAGATAGAACAATAAATTTAAGAGTCACAAATTATACTTCATAATCTCATAACTGAATCAAATCACCATTGACATTACCTCAAGCGACATAGATTCAAACCTATATACCTTGAATTTAGTCTCATTCTCATTGAAGCACCAACTCATATGGAATTTTCTCTCAGTTTTCAAGTGGGTAACGTAATACCCACATCAAAATTGTATGTTTGATATTCATGCAATGTCAATTTACCTATGTGAAGGAGAATTCCATTCAAGATATATCTATATAATTATATATTCGAAAGATGTTCAAATTACACTATGTGCAAATAAATTTTATTTTTATGAATTATTTTATTTTGTGTTATTGAATTTTCCTAAATTTCTTGTACACAGTGCCCCGACTTGGGCATCGCAGAAGTGGCAGGGCAAAAAACATTCAGTATTTTTCCATTATTGAAAATTTGTGCCTTGTGAATTTTCGTCCTTCATCATTTGGTAACAGTACTAGGTCATAATGTAATTTGAACAGATTTAACATCAAATGAATAGTGAACATAACATTCATCATTGTCTATAATAACATATTTTCATAAAGAGACAGAAATATTTTTGTTTAAATAGGGAGACAAATTATTTCAGCGCCATCTTTGCCTTATTCAGATTTTATAAATATTTATTTTTCTTGGGAGTCAACTCAAATTAATAGAAGGTATTGAGGAGCTTTCGAAAAGGTCAAAATCACTTATATGATTGTTTTCATCGAATGGTTACCGCTCGTGAAATGTAAGAGATTTTGATCTGGATGCAGCGTTCTAAAGAAGGCCTTCAAAAATGTTGAATATTTGTTGTGTAAATTCTCAGAAGTATATATAATTTAGTGTCGGATTTATCAAGGGGGAACAGATTAAATATATAAATTTAGGTAGGGGTAATAAGCGTACAAATTGAAACGGTACAAACTTTCAGGAAATTGTATAAAAATGGTCATAGGTTGACTCCTTTTAGTTAACACTGCCGCAAGTGGCTCTGTCTCTGAATCTCTCAATGTATCACATCATCCAACCATTCAATGTCTTTGTCTCCATGCAGTCTTAAACGTAGATATTGAAAACGCGAGGTTATTCCCGAAAGATGTTCGGGAAATCTTGCAACAACTGGCACAAATTTTGACTTGATCTAATCCTTGTTGTTGTATGGGCTGTAGGTGCTATATAATGAAAATCATTATATATATTCAATCAAATACCTCTCGCTCAGGTCCTAGGCTCTTTGTGTCTAGTTTTCATTTTTTCTTTTTGTTTAATATAGCAACTATTACGGATCTAACTCAACTGGATTGAAAATACGTAATATTCGACGAAAGACAACAAAATCAGGCGTGTCGTTAATGCAAATCAGAAATTATTTCAAATTCAAATTTCTAGATGAATTTTCCGTTTGTCAGATTTACAATTCGAATTTTTAAGGAGGAATCAATGTTGTGAAAAACCCAGCGACCTCAAAATACTCTTCCATCAAGTTAAGTGCCTCTAGAGCCCATGATTTTATTGGTTGACACATTTTTTGCCACTGCCAAAATTAAGGGACTGCCATTTCCAATGAAGTATTGTAGCTAAATGTCACTCAATGTAATAATTATATAAGAATTTTGTATGAAGACTGCATGGATCGATCCAAACAAGGACTGTCTTGTGTAGTATGCCGCAATTTCTTTCATGTTTTTGTATTAAATGTTCATAAAATTGTATAACATCCAATTATACCCACTTCTATCATGTAAGTTTAAGTGGAGCGAAAAGAGTTGAATGATAATTGGAACTGATGTGGAAAAGAAAAACCATCAACTGATCGAACTCTTCGTTAATTTATTTTCGCTATTTCTACAGAAAGAACTGTTGAAATTCAAACGTTTTCTTTCCTCTCAGTAAACAAACAAGATAATCTTCTACGCTCAACTTTCTTGGTTATGTAATTTCTTCAGTTGATAACCAGAAAAGATGTCACTCAATTTTGAGTTTCAAATGCAAACATTAGTTGGTGATGACCATTCAACTATTCAACAATAACTTGTTAATTTCTTAAGACATTGATTGAACCATTACAATCAGGTTATTCTCCAAGAATTATTGTTGGTTTCATGTTGATTTCACAAGAAATCTGTTGAAATATGTACTATAATGTAAATATAACATTCAGAGGAACCTGAATTCATTTGTTGAGATATTTATTAAGTTTACATCCTTTTTGTTGTGGCCTTGATCGACCTAATACCAGAATGAATTCTCAGTCTGATATTGAGTTGAATAAGGATCATTCCTATATGAAAAAACACATAACTTACAAATTATTTTAATTGAAATATCGAAAGTGCAATATGTACAAAATTTACTAATCTTACTTTTTTATATATTATTGACATAATTAGTACTGTATATCAAGAGGATTATTAATATTAATGAGATATAGGTGTTACTTTTGTACCAAGCATACTGATTTGCAGTATTATACAAATCGAGCAATCTACCAGCCTGGTGTTGGTCAGGTTGCCTCAATGTGAAACCACAAACTGGTGAATCTGTCTCAAACAGTTATGATATTGTTGAGTTGTATTGATCTTTAATGTTCATTAAGTGTACAGATACCTAGATTTTATTTATAACATGACTGTTTGATTCTTGAATGCCTTTATCACAGTTGACCTGCATTTTGACCTAAAAATCGAGTGTTTGAAAAGCAATGAACATGTCCGATGAATATATTTTGTGCAGTAAACCTTGAATTGATAGAGAAATGGCGTTTTATTATTTCCTTTATCTTTCTCTGCTGAAAAGTTATTGGATACACAACAACAATAGTTGTCTTCTTCAAAATGAGCAGAAGTGCTTTATATGTGTCTAATACCGCTGGATTACAGAAGGAATATGAAGGTTTATAATTTTATTTACTTGAAATATAAGGTACATGAATTCATATTTAAGTACAGTATTGTTACACAAAGTCATCGATACAACTCTCGCACAATTCCTTCATTCGCACATCGCACACATACTCTATCCTATCACAATTTGAAAAATAATTTACAACGACACTCCAAATGTCTTCATATTTGTTTTGTGGGTGGGAACACATAGGCGGGGTTCAGTTTTCGAAGATCCAGATAGATTTTCTTCTTTTCCCCGCTAAGGAAATCGACAATTTCCTGAAAACTTGGCCTGTTCTGCGGATCCATCGACCAGCATTTCAACATCAGCGAGTACAGCTCGTCTGTGCTTATTTCTGGACGCATCAGCCTTATTCCCTTCTTCAGACTGTACAGGAGATACTCCAGGATGCAATCATTGGATATGCTGTCGTAAGGAAATGCACCTAAAACATAAGGTTTCAGAAAGATTTGTTTTTTGTATTATTTTCCTGATATTATTGGATCTGCACTTCGCAATAAAGAAAAATAGATCTGGAAATGATTCTTTCAGCTTTTTCGGCTTTTCTTTCATTGGTTAGTCTACAATATCTGGAAAATTTGACGCACCTAGTGTTCCTATTTCCCAGAGTACCACACCAAATGACCAAACGTCGCTTCTGCTGGTGCAGGTGAATTTTTCTATAGATTCAGGTGCCATCCACCTCACAGGTTGTTGTTTGTTGGTGTTTTTGTTTACGTAATCTCCATTCCGGGACATTCCAAAGTCAGATATCTTGAGGATTTTGTCTTCGCTTATCAACACGTTTCGAGCGGCTAGATCCCTGCATTATATGATATAAAGTAGATTAATGGGAGCAAGAGATCATTTTTCAGTTATATTAGTTACCTGTGCACTACTGATATACTCTCTAGGAAAGCCATCCCTCTCGCTATTTGAAGCGCGAAGTTTTGGAGATCAATATTACTCAGAACTGGAGTAATTTCAATGGAAGTTGTACGTGTGGGTGAAGTTTCATCACTTTCATCATATAAAGCAGTCAATTCAGCTGAAAATTCAAGAGAACATTGATACCGATATTCACTTGGGTGCAATAGGAAATAGTAACTTCGAAAATATGGTCAAAAAAGTAATCATACCTCTAACCTTCTTCAAGCGAACTTGAAAAGGAAAAAAAAAGTGGGTCAAAAAAATTCGACTTGAATAAAGGTAACAGAGGAGGAGTACACTACTTACTTTCTGTGGGTGAAGGAAGATTTGAGGATGTTTCACTGATAGTTCTTGAATTTGGCGATATATAAGAGCAACTGCTTTTATCTCTAGAATACAATAAGTATGTTATTGATTTCGTTTCAGAAATCAAAATTTTCGGACATATGACATTTTGATGGTTTGTTTTCTACTCACACTGGAAAAACGAAATGTCTGTTGTTCTTCCTGATGGACCATTCGTTTCTGAGAACTATCAAGTAGCTTTTGAGGTCTCCACAAGGAACAAACTCGAGGAGTATCATGTACGGTTTACTTATAGAACAGCACGCCAACATTTTCACTACATTCTCGTGGTTCCCATGATAAGCGATTTTTTTTAGAGTGCTTATTTCCTCCTTCAGAGCTTGTTCGTCTTCTTCAGAAGCCCCATCTGGAAAAAAAAAATGAGAGGATTGAGTTGATTTTTCCAGAGGAGAGTATGGATTTCATTCTCCTCACCCTTGAGCTTCTTCACAGCAACAGTTGTGAAGCCTTCCAGTTTGTTGATACCATAAGCCTTCGCTTTACGCACCTCTCCAAAATTACCACATTTAGGATTTATGTCCAGGTCGAATTCAAGCTTCCGGAAGTTGATGGGAAACTCAAACTCATCGCAGTTCTTGAAACAGACAAACATATCAAGAAAAACTGGTGAATTTGAGCTAAAACGCGAACTTACTTGTAATTCTATTGGCACGTACGACAGGTTTATCTCTTCCTTTCTGCGAATGCTGAAAAATCAAAGAGGTCAAGGTGTTCAATCGTAAATTTTTTCACGTATCTACTTTGGAAATGACCAGAAATTTGTGGAAACATGTATAATTTGTGAAGTTCTGCAAGTGAACAAGTGACAAATTGGAAATGAGCATAATTTCTGGGTATTTTTCTATTTATGATGATAAAGCTTTTTTATATGAATCACTCACTCAAAGTATAAAGGTTCAGAAGTTGGAACATGAACTTGGACGATAGTTTTGTCGAAAAAACGCTTGGAAACAGCCAGTATCTTCTTGCGCATTGTTGGTATACACATACATATTGCTGGGACAAGACCAAATAGAAGAATAGCGGATGCAAGAATGAATAAGAAGACTCCAGGATCTCCTCTGACTGAAAAATACAAAGTATATTGACATCCTTTCCATTTCTTAGAGTGTGGATGATATTCATTGAGCGACCTTATTCTCAACTGAATTCTGAAGACCATATAAAATATAAGCTTACCTTCAAAATCGAAAGACGAGGTATGTGAACATTCTTTTTCGTTCAAGAATGTGGCTATAAGTCTGTAGATTCTTGGTTTCTTCAACCGTGAAAAATTCAGCAAAGAGTAATTTAAGTTGAAGTTGTTCTCCACAACCATTTGGCTGCTAAATTCTTCGTAAGATACATCTTCTAACCTTCGGTGGAAAACATTCATAAATTTGAATTGTTTTGAAACCCGAATTTCCCCACATCTATTTGAAAATGATCAATACCCACCTATAATCTATGTTTATTATTGGAACAGTCTCATTTCTCTCTGTAGTCTTTGAGTCCCATACGACCCTGTATACACCTTGTTGCTCTCTTACCACATCAGTCACTTCAGCTCTTGGGTGGAACCCCAAACACAAATCAGGTACTTTGTATGTTGTGGTCACGCAATATCCATTGTTCAACTCGAAGTCGATCATATATTCACACCCCGTTTGGATGAAACTGTGAGGAAACTCAGCCCTTGGCACCACCAGAGACGATTCCTGAAGATTCAACGGTTATCAGAATGAAACATTGGAGGGAATGGTTGGTAACTCACAGATAATCCGAAGCTGAATTCCTCGGTGTGGTCACAACTCGCCATCTTGGAATTGATGACGATGGTACCATTGATGTTTGAGTATTCTACAAAAGAGTAGGAAGATCATATGTAAACAGTGAATTTGACTTATATAAACTCAAAATCTACTATGACATGCACACAGTAACCAACGAAACAAAATCTCAAGAAGTACAAAAAAAGAAAATATACGAAACAACGTAAACAAAGAAGAGATCAATTGATCAAAGAGTATAGGTACCTGGTCTAGCAGACAATGAAATATTGAGTCGGACTGCATTCTTTTTGAAGGCGTTTATGGATACATTGTCTAGTACCTCGTTTGGAAATGAATCGAAAGTATCTGAAATATATTCAATGCTTTATTATCTATTGTGGTTCATATCAAATTTATTTCTCTCTTCAATCTAAGAAGAAGTCAAATCCATTCATGATGATAACTGTAAGTAGTAGTTTATATCTTCTCACCTTCAGAAGAAGAATGCTCACAAGGCCTTTTTTCTGAAATTAAGAAAAAATCAATAAAATCGTTAAGTTTTTGGCAAGATAGGATTCACCTGGAACTTCATAATATGTTTGGATGCAGTGGTCTTCAATGACGTAAATCAGGCTGTAATTACATCCAGGTTTCAAATATTCCTCAGATTCGGCCAATCCCGGTATAACAACAGGTTCCTTAAAATATGGAAGAAAACTTCTATGACTACCAGTTAAATATACATACCATAATGAAGATATTGAAAAAGCACTCACCTCAACTTTGAATATTTGTTCGCTATAGTGATGACATTCTCTTTCACTAGATGAAAGTATAACTTTACATGAACTACCAGTGAAATCTGAAATATTGAAATTTTTGCGATTCTCCATGACCAAGGAAAGAATTTGGAAACGTACCCTTTTTAGGAAATACCCTTATTGATAATTGTGTCCTTTGATCTGGATCTTCCTCTCTGGAAATTTTCACATTTTCGAATATTTTATTCCTCGTTGAGTATAAAACTGAAATAAAAAATCATCGTTCAGTGGGATTTACTCAAAGTATATCAATAATAGAATTAGTGGATGAATTTTTCACTTACTGCCGTTGGTCCAAGAGCCATTGGTACATTCGAAGGAAATCTGAAAAAATTTGAATCATGGTTATCCTTGGTGGTCAGTTTTTCATTGGTTTTTAAACCTATCGAAATGAAGTTAATGAAATTAGAAACAGTGATATAATTTTTTTGTGTAAAATTTACCTTTACTCTTATCGTTACTCAGAGCTCGTTTAATAACACAACATATTTTTTTGTGCACGAGATGAGTGCGTGAGAGATTTTGATTATTATCTATCGTTGTCATTTATTGTATTACACGCCTCAGAATTTTTTTTAATATCGAATCTTTACAGCATCCTATGAATATTATCCCAATTATATTTTCACTGATAGTGTTTTTCTTCACAGATGTCGCCAATTTCTTTCAATTCCAAGAAGAATCGAACCAAATCGATGAAAACAGTCTTGAGTTCAGTCAACATGCAAGATCTTTGAACTCACGAATAACCTACTTCTTCCAATCACCATCTATGGTGATATGGAGGATATCAAAGAATAACGAAAAAAATGCTCAGTCGATTTTAATTATCAATAGATGCTGAAAAGATCAGCTGGTAAAAATTAACATTTCACTGAAAGACTGAAATCTTTAATTAATTTTTTTTAATGAAACTGCGTCACTCTATGGCATCTTGAGAATTTATTTTTTATTTCATGAAAGCTGTAAATATAACATTTTTTTTTTCAAATACGAAAATAAATTTCATGATGTCCTTTAGTGATAATGACCTCAAATCAATTTCCCAAATTAATGGATTGAATTTCGACTGCGTAATGAACATATGCCGCTGTCTATCTATCAAGCACTCATACCTAAATGCTAATTTTCGATATGTCCGAACCTGGATGCCATAATCTCAGCAGTCAACCTCTTAAGTGAAGTGAAATAAACACTTCAATAAGTCAATAAAAGTATTTTCTCACCTCATGACATTATCTAATCAGTTGAACGTAATGATATTCAAATAAGGTAGAGATAAGTGCCCATGAAAAATATGGGCAAACACAGAAGTCACTGCCATTCTCTGTGTCCTCTGAATCGTCATTCTTGCGTTGTTCAACACGCCCAGATTACCGAAAGGAAAAAACCTTTGCCAAAAACACCACTATAAAGTCGAAGATTTTCAATCAGCTAGCTAGACCTCTGCTACCCATAAGCTGTTGTACATTTTTGACTGAAAAACTGTACCTAACGTTTGTATCTGCTTCTGGATGGCATTAAAATGTTGAGGTTGACCTAAAGATTTTTCTGACCTATAGAATCACATTCTTAACGTTAACTGCGGACGCACTCTCTATAAATATTATCCCGCATACTCACCACTCTCAAGGTACAGATCGTGCAAATGAGAAATAAGCCTAAAGCTATCCCACGAAAATTCATGATGAACCATTTAATCTACCCCTCATTCTTCCGTTTGTGAGTACTGCCTCAAATATTCTCCTTGGGTTATTTTCGTACCTGTAAAAGCAAACATTCAGCTTAGGAATGTCTTATTCACTCTTATTTTTGTTTGTATAATGATTCCGTGAATTCATGAGTTATTTCCTGGAAATTTCATGGGCAGAGCAGAAAAAGTGAATAATTTGCAGAAAATTTTTCAACCTTTCATTTCCTTTCCTGGCTATCCAGAAGTTCAACAGGGCTGTAAGCATAGTTGGCCTTGAAAAGCATGAATTTTCAAAATCAAGACTTCTTCAGTGACTAAGTATGGAATATGGCCAGATTCACAGAATATTTTTCTGCTGACTATGCATTATGTTTGAAAAAGCCCAAAAATCATGAGTAGCTTTTCTAGTTCCACATCTTCTTAACATTTAGTTTTTCAGTACTCAACGATATGGGACAAATCGCTGAAATAGGATCTGCTATTGCAATAAAGGACCACGATGCTATCAAATAGTGTGAAACAATCACAGATACAATTTGGTTATAAGCTTCAGCTTCTCTTGTTATGAATTTTCATCAAGTTCGTCAAAATTAATATCAGCCACGTGATTTCAATACAAACGAACATTTCCAATTTCCAATGGCCTCAACGCTCACTTTGATTGATGGCTGTTCATGAGATGAAATATTATGGTGAAATGGGAATAGGTTTGTCTGATAGCATGTGTGCAAACAAACGATAAAAAATGAGGATAAGGAACATACATAATCTTTTGTTGTCTGTCCGGAAATGAAATGTGCAAACTAGAATAAGATGGCAAAACTTTTAACCTACTTGCAGATGTAATATCAACATATCGTAAGTTTTCTCAGAATCTGACAAGTATGAAAGAGTTTATTGAAATTGAGGAGATTGATTTGTGATGAATCCTTTGTTTCTCTTGTCTCCTATTATTTGCATATTATCGTTCAAATCATCATCGATAACAACATATTGTGTCGTTTCCTATCCGATCTATTCCATCAAAAACATAAAAACACCTAATTATAGCTGAAATAATTGAATAGGTCCAAATTTTGGTTGAAATAAGGAGACAAAGAATATAACAAAAACTGGATAATTGTTGTAAAAGGCTTCTTTCCACGATAAATATTTTTGAGGGTTTTAGTCATTCATAGTCATTTATTTTATCATTGAGTGTTTTGTACGCCACTGAAAGTTGTATGATTCTGAAGCACCAAATAATCTTTAATTTTGATGAATTTGAACTTTATGATCTCTTTCCTATAATCTCATTTTAGGCTTCGTTGGATATCTGAACAATTTTTAATTCTTCACTATGTAAATTCAATTTCCATACGCGACAAATTTGTGGATTTCTATTTGCGTTTCCCGTCTCAGAGCCTTACCTCATCATAATCGTTTTTGCATTTCTAAAACAGATAATCCAGATCAAATTTCAACAACAGAACACCCACACATACACACTTTTAAAAATGTTTATATTCACTTCACTTTTCACCGATTTCGCGGTAGTTTTTCACAAAACTTTCGATTCTGGCAGTATTATTGAATTCGCATATCTTTAGCTGTCGAAACCGAGAAACACTGACACTCAATATTTGCTTTATCAGTTTAATCTTTCGAGTTTGAAGATAAACACCTTGAGGATCTCAACGGTTTTCTCAATTGGAGGAGAAAACGTACGGAGAGAAGGCGATTAAAACATTTTCATTATTTTTATTGGCAGGTTGTTTGCTTTTCTCGCTGTAAACGGAGTTTTTAATAGATCGTTCATCAAGGAAACTCTCAAATTCATTGTTTCTAGACTGAAAAGGATGGGAGTCTCAGAAGAGAAAATAGGAAAGTCGCGGAAACTATAAATTACTGCGCAATTCTTCTGATAGGGATGATGCTCAGAGGAGTTTGCGTGGCTAAGTTTATCCCATAGCTCTTAGACAAAAAAAGTACGCTTACTTGCAAAAAAAGGTTTGAAATATTACTGTATGAAAGGAAGAACTGCGATGTTTCCTTCAGTCAGTTTTCACACAAAAATCTCCAAAATTTCGTGCTGAAGTTGAAAATATTCAGTATCTAGAGTTGCTGCTTCGTTCAGAAAAAACATAACAATATAAGTATGTGGGTTTTTCTGTAAACGTTTGATACTTTCTGTATGTATTTGCTTCTGAAACTTACTGCAATTCATTCAAAGATTTCAGATCGCGCATCCATCATGTTGAGAATAATTTATTGATCAAAATCGACATTTTTTCTGTAGAAAAAACTCAGAGAAAAGGACAGACCTACAATTACAACAGAGAGAATATAAAAACTGATCAATAAAATGAACACATTCTGGGAAATAATAAGTGGTATCGATTTCATATCAAATTATTAACGATGTAAAAGCCTTTATGTTTTTTCTAGGATCTCACAAAATAAACATCAGTAATTTCCTCCCTAACGTGGGCATTGTGTGTGTACATTATGGAGGAGTGCTCACATAGTGTCTAATTTTATGTTATTAAGGAATAATTTGATTGAAAGCATTCTCGCCTAATCAGACCTGGTCGGCAATGAAAGGACAAGGATGTGGGTGTCTGTCTCTCTGTACCCAAGTCGAGATTATATTGAGGATCAGATTCCTTTTCCTCTTACTGATTTTTCCCATAATTTCATTCATTATTTCTGGGGAAAATTTGAACTATAAACAAGAATTAAAATCTCCAGAATATCCCAGAAACTACTGTAGATAAACACAGTTATCTGCGTCATTCCGTTTCCGTTATCTTCAGTTCGTTGTCATTTCATTTGATTTCGTCTTTTTTGCACAATTTTCATCATTCTGCAATAACAATTAGCACTGAGGTCGCCAACTTCTTTCGACCAATGTTTCGAAAGTTCGCTTATTTGAATAATAAACTCAATTAATTTCCTACATTTATTAATCATTCCTTATCTTAACTTAAATAATACGGAAAATACAGTCGAGTTTCAACGATTCTCAGTATTGAATCTCCTGAGTGTAGAGTAAGGCTTTGTCATCATTTTGTATGGAGTTGTTGTCTACATTGATGAGAAAACCACCTCGATTTGATGATATAGTACCTTGTTCCTCATTAGGAGCCTGTTGCGGTTGGTTTAAAACTCGGGCCCCAACTGGATTGGTTAGGAGATTCGTGGACTGCACTCTAAAACCATTGACATCATCAGATATATACCTCACAGTCTGCAGAATTCCATTGGCATCGATATAAGAGTATCCTCCCCTGGTCACTCCGTCAGATGATTTGGTTTCCATTTGACTACTGTGTGGACCTGAATATCCATAGGCATAAACCCCCAGATCACCATTCGTTCCATGTGTAGCAACATTTGCAGCTGGTCTGTAATCTACAGAGGCCTGGTCAGCAGAATTTGAGGGTTGGTTTGGTACAGCAACCACGCTGGATGAACCCTGAGGTGTTGGACTCAAACTGATTGCTCTACGTAAAGCTTCATCCCTAACACGAGTTGCTTCGAAGAAGGCTAAATGCTCGGCCTTTGCTCTGGCAACTTCTGGTGTATCTTGTACTGGTTGAGGCATAACCCCTGATCTTGCAGCCTCTAAAGCAGCCATATGTGCTGCTCTGGCTGCGACAACCTCTGGTAGTTCCTGGACAGGTTGTGGAAGAGCGACCTGAGGAACAGCACCAACGGCATGGTTTTCCTGTATGGTCCTGAATAACGCCAAATGTTTGGCCTTAGCTGCTGCTACATCTGGAAGGTCTTGAGGTAAGTTTGAAGCTGCAACTTGGAAACCGTGGATTGGATCAGATTTGTATTGTACTGTCTGTAGCACGCCATTTGAGTCCATGTAGGAATAGCCCCCGACAGTTGTACCGTCCATGTTTCTCACTTCATTGCGGGTTATCATCGGTGTGGCATAGCCGTAGGTGTACTGACCACGCCAATCCTGGGAATGATAAAGGGAATGGATGGGATGCAGCTCTGGATGGAGACCAATGGTCACACCAGAACCAGTAGTCAGGCCTGATAAGGTCACCACGAATAATAAGTATATCTGAAAAATAATAACACTTAGAACTCTCGGTCGAAGAAGGTTCCTTAAATTTTCGAAATAAGTAGCCACTTGTAGGTACTACAATTAATAAATAAATAATAAATAAATAATCCAATAAAGTCAAAAATCGTTGTGGAATTAAAAACATGTCTTGGCACTGTTTCATTTGAAAGGAATTAACAGTTTCAAAAGAGAAGGAAACAATTGGAATAGGTAATTTTCATCCATCTTAAATATTTTGATGCTTGGTCCCTTACTTGACTTATGATCAATAACTAAACTATAAAATTCAATTCAACGAATAACATAATTTAGAATGTACAAAATTCGTAAATATCAACATGACGAAGCTGCAAAGTCAGCGAAAAAATTGGAGTACACTTTTGAAATTTTTTGTTGATTTTGATCTTGATTTCATATGCAAATTTTTTCCTGAAACCTGCAACAGCTTCAAAGTATACCATCATGAAGAGCTATTGTAGTAGCGAAGTAAGTTTAGCAGTTCAAATCATATAACTTTGTCTACATTTAATCAAATATTCTTTGGTTTAAGAACTCACCAAAGGTTTCATAGTTACTGTTGGGCGCTTCTAATACATAGAACTCGCATGGCACAATAAAACGAACTGTGAGCTAATTTGACTTTTAATTTATACATACCCCGCCTATATCCATACAGGAAAGATAGTTGCATTCTGCAGAAACGACATACAGGTGGTCCAATATCCACAAGGTTGCAAAGGGACGTGTTACGATCTACATTGTTATAAACGTTCTTTTACTGAGAGAAGGAAGGAGTTATCTCAAACAGAAACAGTGAAGTTTTCGTCAACCCGGATACTTATTAGAAAAATTAAAATAATATGGATGGAAATTTCTTCCTATCAATAGTTCTGAATCCACCAATGAGAAAATCTTTAAAGACTTCTTGATTTAGAATAAGTAGACTGCTGTTTCGCTACCAAAATAATGACCTACTGGTTTCTCCATGAGGTTCCAAAAATGGAGGAGATTCGAACGCTTCACATACTTTTCCCCAATAGCATATCATTATTCACATTGTGAACATACTGTGAAATATGAGAATTGCATTCTGATACGAAACCACTACTAACGTCACAAGGTTCATTGTCGAAGACATTGAAAGGTCGTTTTTTCACTATACCTTCACCAAAATCCAGTTCGAATATTTTGCACGACTTAAAGATAACGCAGAATTGCTTGAACTGGTCTTCCTGCTGGGTGTGGTTGATGGAGATGACTTTAAAGGAGTCTTCGGATGCCACACGAACGTCTGCAAGGTCGACTTCAAGGTAGAATAGGTGATTCCGATGAATGAAACATGCAATAATATACATGATTGTAGTGCATGGGCGTTCACTCATGAATAAAGTGACGAAAAAGTTAATATTCATCGATTCTTGAGGCCATCTTGCTGGATAACGCAAATTTCAATTTTTACAGCTCTTCAGAATCGATAAAGGTATACATGCAATGTACAAAGGTTGTAATATCTTTGAATGCCTCATTTATTCCTATTATTTGATTGGTTCGTGAATTTGTGTTGAAAATAAAATTTCTTGATTTTAATACTGTATGATAATATGGAGAATAGTGTATTTATTTCAACTTTATACCGAAATCGATAGAAAATAAAGACTGGAGGATTTTCGACCAATTGAATGTACCTTATAAAGAGTACATATTCAAAATATAATGTTACTGTCCATTTTAATAATTTTTCTCTTCTCCGAATCAAAAGAACGTAGGAAAGAAAAATGACCTTCTCCATTATTTCTATTGAACTTTTTCCGGTTAGCACCTGAATTCTCTGAAGGGTATGCAAGGTAGAAAAGGAATAGTAAAGGATAATTTGAATGGTGACCAATTCACTTCAAAAGATGGAGACATAGTCATGGGTAATCCCACAATATTTGGACCACTCCTCTTCCTTGTGTACATTAACAACCTCAACCTTGCATTACCAGAAACTTTGGATTAGTAAATTTTGCTGATGACACAAATGCCTTAATTCAATTATGGCATCCCAATCGATTGACTGCCTAAAGTTTGAATTTCAGACATAAACTACTATTGCTTCCCAAAACCCTCTCTATGAGCGCTTTCTAACGTCTAAACACCCAACATTTGCAAGAAATGGATTAAATCTGACTAGCCATCTACTGTGGTTGAACACTTTTCTTGAACTCAACCATGTCATTCTATAAAGACAACTTTCTTGTCGTCAAATAACGCTACCCTATTGCCTCTATGCTGGTAATTTTACCCATAGATGGCGAGTTGTATGTGGTTGCTCCTTTTTTATGAATAACACTTCAGCTGGATGATTAGAATTGGGTTCTCATCAAAATAGGAAACACAAAACTTTTTTTTGATTACTTTTTTATTTACAATCGAGCAAAAATTACAAAAACAACAAGTAACTGGAAAGTCTCGTGCCAAAGTCTATCTTTTCCCAACAGCTACCAAACGGAGATTGGGAAATAGAAACTACTTATGGCATGAGACCAAGTCATACAATTTCGAAAACGATTCGAAAATACGGAACATCAACCTTATGAAACTAAAATTTAATGCACCGTCCTTCATTTGATCGTTTTCGAAATAGCAACCGAAGATTCTATCGTTCATCAATGATGGTGAGCTCCAGCATGTGCAGCCAGATGTTCAGCTCTAGCCTGTTGGACTTCAGGGGTGTCGACCAAGTGACCATCAGGACCGACAACGACAGCAGCGTGGTTGTAGACGTAACGTGGGCTCAGAGCGAGACCAGCGAGAGGAGAGACAGAGTTGTAGTAGGCAATGGGTTGTGGGGCATGAACAGCGGCGTACACATTGACTGGAGCTTGCAAGTAATGGCCAGATCTGGCAGCAACTTCAGCATGTTTGGCAAGATGGAAGGCTTTGGCAGCTTGGACTTCTGGGGTTTCTACTGGAACACCGTTGTGGTCGATGACTGGGACGTGCTGAGGGTAGGCGACTATGCTTCTGCGACGTCTGTAGTGGACCAGACCGTGAGCGCGAGCTGCAGCTTCAGCATGAGCAGCGAAGTGGGCAGCCTTAGCGTGTTGAACCTATAAAAAAGCAGGCTTAGATAGAACCATCAAGAGAACAAGTCAGTTTTGGCGTATGGACTCAGATAGTCCGATCAGAGAAGAAGGAGCTGTTTACCTCAGGAGTATCAATTGGGTGAGCGCCTAACACACCCAAATGTCCGGTAGCAACTGGGTGATTGTAAACCAAAGCGTGTCCAACAGGCACAGCGTTTCTCTGGGCAGCGACGGCGTAGTCGTGGTAGTGTTGGATCTTAGCAGCAGCGACTTCAGGGGTGTCCAATGGGCGTCCATCAAGAGACACTACTCCGGGTACTACTCCGTAGTGAGCAACTGGGATTCCATAGCCGAGGTGCCCCAAGGCCTTAGCGTGAGCAGCGTAGTGAGCAGCTCTAGCGTGCTGAACCTCAGGGGTTTCCACAGGGTGGCCGTCTGGTCCCAGAACAGATGCGGAGGCTACTGCCAAGGCGCAGGAGATGAACAACTATAAAAAAAGATTAAAAATTGGATAAATCAACCTCTCTTCATTCTTTTATTGATTCAGAGTCAAACGAGGATTTTTTTCTTCTGGTTTTAATAATTTCTTGGTGCATTTCCTAGTGATAACTCTAGGTTAATGTAGCTTTCCTAGAAGTGGAGAAATCTGAATTTTATTCCCACGAACATTGTACCAAAAAACTAATTGTTCACGAATTGGCGCCTGAAATACGTGATTTGGTGGTTATTTTATTTTCACGCCTATTTCACACTATAAAATGGACTCTTTTTCTACTATTTCATGAAACGGTGTCACAATTTTCAAGCAGGATCGACCAACTGATCGAATAACTTCTATTTATTAGTTTTAACGAGCAAAATTTTGGTACTTTCATCGGGTAATTATTTGATTGTCTTCCTGAATATTGAAATTAATAGTTAATTTTCACGAATATTAACAATTGGAGAGCATCTATGTGAGAACATCCGCATTCTTAAATTCTCCTTTAAGGAGTGTCGAATATTTATTTTTATGTATAATAAAAAAATTTTACTCACGAAAATCTTCATGTTTGAATTGCGTCTACCTCTACCTGTAAGGCACTAGGAAGTTGAATGACTATGATTTTATCAAAACTGAGGTGTATATTTATATGGGAACCCCCCCTTCGGTGGTTCTTCTTGAAGGCGTCGAAGATCAAGGTTCCTTTCACCTTACGAGCGTCTCTCGAAAATGCGACATAAATTAGAAAAAAAATTATTTGGTTCAATGTGCTGGTAGACAAAGAATTTAAGTCATCCTTGGGATATCGGGGATTAGGTGATTGGTCTTATTTTAATTTTCGGCTAACGAACGGTGCGTTTCCTTCTTCAGTCGAATACTCGAAGCCTATCGAAACACTCTGCATTGTTAGTTTGACGGCACTTTTTATTTTTGATTGAAGAACGAAGAGAATTTTGGAAAATTTCATCAAATGATATGGTGCTAAATGTTGAACTGAGTGTTCTAGTTTTCTCAATGTAGTTAATAATATATTATTTTATAAATCCAGACAAATCATACTTTGTGTTCAGAGCGTAAGAAATTGATTCGTTTAGCAGTGAATATACTGAAATATAAAAATTGAGATGAAAACTATTTGTTTTTTTTTGTATAGAATGGAATGATATATTCAAATACTTTTTTTCTTTGCTAGAATTCATTTAGATGTTCCTTGATTTTTTTTTCAAGCAAATTTCAGTTTAACACAAGGTTCGAAGAAGAATTTTTATAAGATCATTATCATTCATTTTCATTTAAAAACTGAACAAGTTATATAGGCCCTTTGTGCTTATCAAAACCAAAGTCAAATATTACTACAGATTGTTAGCAAATATTTCGAATAATAAAAACAACCTGATAAAACTCTCGCCATCTAGATGGAAGTTTCTGAGATACATATTTTCTGGGTTTTTATTTTTTTAAAAGATGAAAATCTGAACGAAGGAAGAAAGGCCTTCGGAAATGCTCGAATAGATTCATCGTATACTTGCATACCAAACTTTCGAATATCTGACACTCTTCACGAGAAAATGAATTTTTTTTGTTTTTCCATTTGTCATTTTCGAGTTTACTTCGAAGCGTTCTCCTCTGTGCAATTCTCTATCGACTCATCGACTGTTTGGTTTTCTAGAATCTACAAAACAACTTATATGCTCTCCATATTTCACGAGAGTTATAGAACACATCGAATTTCAGACAGATGAGCAAATATATCATTTAAGGGGAGTCTAACCCCTTGCTCATTTTTGACCCAAAAATCGAGATTTTCGAAATCGAGTTTCTGTGCTAGGGAAGAAGCCTGGACAACGCTGATTATATAATTGGAAGTCTCAATTCGATCAGACGAATATAACAGGAGATATCGCAGATTGAATATTGCAATTTTTAAAAAATGCCATTTCCAAGATGAAAATTTGATCTAAGCGGGCTTTCGAAGTTGCTCGCAATAGATTAAGCGTGTTCGAAAACCTATATTTGCTTACCAAACTTTGGGATATCTAACACTGTCTACCAGAAAATCAAATTTTAAATTATTCCATTTTTCAACTTTCGAGTTTGATTATTAACCTTGATTACTCAAAGGTGGTATCCAGCAGAAAACTCATAGTAGATACACTCTAAAAGAGCAACCTTTTCTTGTGATAAATCTCGACATTTTATCTACCACAGCGCAACCGTTCGATCTTGAGGAAGTTTCAACTGAACCCAACTTTTTGGGAATTTTTCGAAGGTCATCTTTAGAGTACTTTATCTTCCAGGAAAATTATCGTAGATCTAAACATGATACATACTCTGAAAGAGCAACTCTTCTAGTAACAAATCTGAAAATTTCATCCATCTCAGCTTAACCGTTCGGTTTTGACGAATTCTCAAGTGAAATTTGCAACTTTTGAACAATGCCATTTCCAGGATGAGAATCTAAACGAAGTGAGACAGGCTTACGAAATTGATCGCAATAGATTCAGCGTGTTCGAAAACCTATATTTTTATACCAAAATTTCAAATATCTGGCCCAGTTTAGGAGAAAATAATTTTTTTTGTCTTTCCAATTTTCATTTTCGAGTTGACTTCAAAGCGTTCTCTCGAATCCAATTCTCTATTGAATCATCCACTGATTGGTTTTCTAGAATCTACAAAACAACTCATATGCTGTCCATATCCTAGGACAGTTATAGAACACCCTGATTTTTAGGCAGATGAACAAAAAGGTCATTTTAGGGGGGGCCTAACCCTCATTTTTTATCCAAAAAAAATCGAGATTTTCGAAATCGAATTTTTGTGCTAGGGTAGGAACTCTGGTAACGCTGATTATAGGACCGGAGAACAATTCCAATACGAAAATAATTATTTTTTAATATCCCATATCGCTGTGATGAAAACTAGTTAGCTATCAGGATTCGTTATTTCTTCAACCTAATAGAGTTATGTCCAATTCATTAAAGAGACTTGACATTAGAAACAACGATCCAGTTATCTTTATCTAAATACCGGTATAATAATCTTCTCATCCAGTTGGTGATATTAACAAAAAACGACAATGAATAGACTTGATTGACTTTTTTATTTATGCATAATGACTTATGTACAATATGTGCTTACATTATGATTCATTCGATTATAAAAATATATTTTAATTTAGTCACTTTTTGTAATCGCTTGCATCACGGTCTATTCTTCCCTGGTGAAAATTCCTAATTTCGGAACCCCTGCCAGGTACTGAAAACTACAAGTGATGGCAAGATAAAGCTCTTGCAGCTGACAAAGTTCTGTAGGCAAGTATTTGGTAGAATAAGTGATAATTTAGGTGAAAGCCGAAAAAACAATCCAGCAAATACGTGGTTACAGAACAGCGTCTCGGGGGAATGTATTCGTTCAATAATGGTGACGAGCAGCAGCATGTGCAGCGAAATGAGCAGCTTTAGCATGTTGCACTTCTGGTGTTTCTACAGGGTGTCCATCAGGTCCGATAACAGCGCCTCCAAGATGATACGATGCGGCGTAATGAAGTGGTGATACTGCTCCAACTTTGGCAGCAGCTTCTTGGTGAGCAGCGAAATGTTGAGCCTTAGCGACAGCAACCTCATGTGTGTCCACAGGTACTCCGTTGTGTGCGATGACTGGCAGACTAGCTGGGTATCCAATGGAGTGAACCTGTGGGGCATAAGCGTAGTGTCCTGACCTGGCGGAAGCCTCAGCGTGTTTGGCCAAATGGAAAGCCTTGGCAGCTTGAACTTCTGGAGTTTCTACTGGTACACCGTTATGGTCGATCACTGGGATGTGTTGGGGGTAGGCGAAGATTCCCCTGCGGCGTCTGTAGTGGACCAGACCATGGGCACGTGCAGCAGCTTGGGCGTGGGCAGCGAAATGAGCAGCTTTGGCATGTTGAACCTGAAAACCACCAGTTAACCCTTGGAAAATAAATTTAAAAATCAATAATCACCTCAGGGGTGTCAATTGGATATGGGCTGCCGATGGCGTATTGTCCCAAAATTCCGTGACCTGCAGGTATGGAGTTTCTTTGGGCGGCTACAGCGAAGTCGTGGTAGTGTTGGAGTTTGGCGGCAGCTACTTCAGGGGTATCTAGCGGGTGACCGTCGTGGGTGATACCGGGTGCATAGCCATAGTGAGCTGGTACGTATGGGACTCCATGAACGCGGCTTCGGGCTTCGATGTGAGCGGCGTAATGAGCCGCTTTGGCGTGTTGAACTTCTGGAGTCTCAACTGGATGACCGTCTGGTCCGATCACGGCTTGGTGCTGGTAGTAAGGGGCATACCCAGCAGATGCGGCTGCTACCACCAAAGAAACGAACAACTGGAAGGAAATTTAAAATTGATTTTGTATGCTGGTTTACAGTGCGATTTATTCTAAGTTGAGGACCATGAAAATCAATTTTTATTCTTTCGAAACAGTGATAATATTAAAGGATAGATTGATGCGTTTCATGTTGGAATTGCTTCATCCCAATTATATCAATTATTCAGGCTTGAATACCCAATTATATTGTAATGAAATCAGATGGATATGGAAATTCATGATATATCTCGTTTCAGATCTTTCGATTCAATTTCGTACAATTTTCTTCATATCATTGTGATCATGATTAAGAATTCAATTCGAAACATTTTCTATTATCACTTCTATTGAGCATTTATAGCCATTTCTAAGACGTCTCTTGAATTGTCAAATTGAACTCGTCTAAATACTTGAAGGGTTGATAAATTTGTACCAAAGTTGTTGCATGATTATCTGTCCTATAGTCAGGGCTTTCAATTTAGCCTTTTCAGTCCAAAAAAAATGAAGATATATGTATTGAAAGGGTTGAAAACCGACAGTGAAAACTTCAGGTTGATAATTCGAAAATTTGTCACTTTTTAATCACATATTTCCAATTGCACCGAGATAATTCACTGAGCACTAGGTTCACTTTACTTACCAAAACCCTCATGATTACTAGCTTGAACAACCTCTACCAGATAGGCACTAGGAAGTTATGTGTGACTGTGATTAATACAGAGCGCCATGATCTTTATATATGATGGCCCCTTCCCCATAGCTACTGAGGAAGGCGCTAAGCAAGGTCCCCTTCACTCAAAGAACATCTCCATTGAACCTGACGTACGTAGGAATTGATTCAATCATAGAAATCAGCATTGCTTCCGAATAAGTCCCATCATCCCTTCATTCGAACTTTGTAAACCAGCCTAAAAAAAATTGAAAATGTGTTTATTCATTTTGTTTCATTTTGAATCATCAACTGTTTGGTTTCCTTGAATTTTCAAAACGAATTCTATGCACTTCATATCCTAAGACAGTAATAGATCATCCTGATTTTCACACAGAGAAGCAAATAGGTCATTTTAGGGGTCTAACCCCTTGCTCATTTTTGACCCAAAAAATCGAGATTATGAAAATCGAGTTTTTGTGCTAGGGTGGAAGCCTAGGCAACGCTGATTATATAACCGGAAATCCCAATTCGATCAGACGAATATAACAGGAGATATCGCAGATTGAAAATTGCAATTTTTGAAAAATGCCATTTCCAAGATGAAAATCTAAATGAAAGGAGAAGGGCTTTCTAAATTGCTCGCATGGTCGAAAATCTACATTTGCTCACCAAACTTCCGTATATCTAACGCTGTTTACCAGAAAATCGAATTTTAAATTTTTCTTCATTATTCAAATTTCGAGGTTGCATCTAGCAGAAAAATCATAGTAGATTTAAACTTCATACATATTCTGAAAAAGCAACCTTTCTAGTGCTAAATCTTGACATTTCATCTACCCTGTCGCAACCGTTCGATCTTGAGGAAGTTTCAACTGTACACAACTTTTTGGGAATTTTTCGAAGGTCATCTTTAGAATGATTTATCTTCCAGGAAAATTATCGTAGATCTTGTAATAAATCTAAGAACTTCATCCATTTTGGCACAACTGTTCGGTCTTGAGGAATTTTTAACTGAACCCAACTTTTTGGGAACTTTTCGAAGGTCATCTTTAGAGTAATTTATCTTCCAGGAAAATTATCGTAGATCTAAAAGCGTTACATATTCAGGAAGAGCAACTCTTGTAGTAATAGATCTGAGAAGTTCATCCACTTCGGCACAACCTTTCGGTCTTGAGGAATTTTTAACTGAACCCAACTCTTTGGGAATTTTTCTGAGGTAGTCTTTAGAGTAATTTATCTTTCAGGAAAAATTTGTATTCAATAAGTTCAAACATTTCATCTCTGTTAGAAAAAATGGTTGATGAAAATACCCACCAATGACTTATTCATTCTTTTTCCTTCATAACGAACATTATGGTTTGCTCAGACAATCAAGAAGATATCCAAAAGAGAAACCAAAGTCTACATTATACCAAAAATAATAAAATCAATTCCGCCTCTAATTCATATATCGTTAACCACATAAAACCATCAAAACTCAACCAAGTGTCCGAAATGGTGCATCCCTAATTGAAATTATCAGACTTGATTTCGTCAGGACCTCTCCTTCGAATGGAATTCCTCGAATATCATTAAACATAGAAGCCGTTCAATTATTGAACAGAATTAACATGAACCACAAACCGTGACGTCCATATTGCGTTGAAGAGGTGATAATTTTGTTTTAGTTGCTGGCTTATTTTATTTCATTTCATAAGTAGGGGCTCAGTTGGCTCACGCAGCACACAGATCATTCGAAATTTATCAGAGCGCAGAACTGCGCACGTTTTGGGGGATATTGAAATGTTTCAGTTGCCAAACGAGCCGGCTGTGTTGTCATCTTGGTTGTATGTGAGAAAATTTGAAGGTAATAAACGCAATAAGTATAACCTACAAAACATTGCGAGGCACAGCCCTCATGAAGGTAGTTGTGAACTATGTGTACGAGCATTCTTCATAATATATCGAAGAATCATGGTGATCTTCCACGAGTGTCCTCAAAGTCAAACAGAGTCGATGATGACAACCAAAATGAAATTCAGAACTTATATTCCACCCGAGAAAGCACAACTGAGTTTTCAGAAAAGATATGTGACATCTGGTGGAGAAATGATTACTCTTTTCTTGAAAAATAGATTTCTACAGTACACTCCTTTTTCTCTTGGTTTCTGTGCTTATTACCCTTCTACATTTTGCAGGATCATATCCTGTATAGTTTAAAGCGGATCTAGAGATTGACTATCAGATAAACATCGAAAAATTAGGCTTGACCATTTCCATTTCATATCTGTAGGTTTACCTAGGATTCATATAGTCGACTTTTCCTCAATATATCACTATAATGGATTGATAAATTAGCAAAACATCATGGTTAGGCGGAACATTATGTAAATCGTGCAAAAAAACCGAACTGATCCCACATTTACAATAAACGAGACACGTTCCGGATGCATAGTATAGAACTTATTATCATAGAATTTCAATAATCACCATTATATGACATATTGCTCCAGCTTATATATCAAGACATGAATTGCTAACAAATTGGTATAGTGCACTGCCTCTTTCCAGCTTTACTGATCCAGTAGAAGGAATTCCTTGAATAATCTAAGTTTTATAGTCGTTATTTGCGACATATCAATAGAGTTTTATAAAATAGAGATTTTTCCACACCATGGTCGCTAATAAAAGTACTGTTAGTTTGTTTTTCAAAGCTCCATTTTGAAAGCGTTGATAGGCGTCAATTTAAAAGGCCGATAATTTATCGATTATTTTTTATTGGTGCAACGAAGTGTTTCAATCTTACTCGTAGTTCTTACTTATGTTTCTAGGAATTGCGAATATACTTAAATATAAATTGGCAATAAATATAGTCAACTCTGGGTTTATATTTATTTTCAATAGGTATTCTACTACTGGACTCGCTGATCCAATAGTGAAACGAAATGGAAGGTTGAACCAAAAGAGTTCTTTCCAGATAATGGAATGGTTTCTTAATTGTTCTTCTCTGAAATAATTGCAACAAATCGAGAAGTTTCGATGATATTGAATAATAAAAAAGGCCTTTGAAAGGAGCTCTGAGTAACGCCCACAGAATCCAGCAATCTTCAGTTATGGGTAGGAAAAGTACGCAGTTTTTTCGACGTCAATCCACTTTTCAAGATCCTAAAAATCTCGGTTAACAACCTGTCGTCTGTATTGAAGTTCCTCCCTACAAGAGCATCATTACAGAGATGCATTTAACGAAGATATTAACAAGACGGGGAAGGTCAAAAAACGATCTATTATTCGGAATTTATATGCATCTTGAAACTTCCGAAGGTGAACAGCATTTCGGACGGAATTCATTGAATTATTTCGTTCACGTATGAATTCATAAGCTACACTTTATTTCATGGTAATTATGGAATGAGAGCAATCATTAGCACACACTATTCGTCAACTTCCTCGATGCTAAAGTGTCAAATAGAGCTGGGAACTGATACTTTCGGTTTTATAACGTAGAATTAACTAAATCGTTGTCTATTGTTCAAAGCTCTCTGGTTCGGACATTATTAGGTATCAGGTTTAGATCAAAGATTAAAAAAAATTCAGATCTAAAAGGGAAGGTCATCATGAGTAACGTATCTAATCTTATAAGAGAAGCTTCAGTACACTACTTCCTGAGCAGGTGTGATTCAAGTTCGATTTTTGTATCTGCCAATATTTTCAAGAAGAAGAAGATAACTCCAAGAACTGATATACTTAATTCAACTGCCTGGGCCTGTTGTACCAAGCCATCATTACCGCAGCCAGTAGAGCATTAAATGAAACCTCAAAAGAATCGAACTTTTTCATCATTTCACGATAACACAACTAGGAATCTGAATACCAAATTGAATCACAGAATTTTGCACAACAAACCACGCATTTCTCTGCTCAGCGTCCGATCGCTGCTCCCAAGGCAGAAATTCACATCGTAAAAATGAAATTTTAGGTGGCATTGTTCCACAAAAAATATTCTACTTGCAACACAAACATTCACTACGTCTGGTCTGAATACGTGACCATTATTGCATTCTAATGAAGTTCGAAAACTGAAATTATCATTGTCTTTGTTGGTTACTGCGAGTAGGTTTTAGCCACGACTTTATGTTAATGGTCTTTCGTGGAATTTGGTCCAATTATATGTGGAATGTTGGGGGTAGATGAAAAAATTTGATATAGTTTTTCACATGTCAATTTATTTGCACACAATTGGTGCTGTCAACCGTCCTTATCTTTCTTTATCGAGCTCCTTATCCATTTTTCCAATGATAATATCTTGAACTCCAGGATGAGTTGGATAGTTCATTAGTAAAGGATTCATCGATATGATAACGGCTTCTTGAAACTGTTCTGCAGGCAGTAAAAAAGAATATGAATATAGAAAATCTGTTTATAGGCCTTGAATTCTATCAGAATAGATTGGATAGATGATTAACTGTAATGAGAAATCATTTGAGGTTTTCTTCAACCTCTTGACAATGAACTATTAAATTTGTACTTATTTCGGTCAAAGAACCATACAAAGTCAAATTTGTACCAATATAACTAGCAGCTCTCATTGAAATTTGACTTATTTTGAGGAACTTACGAAAATCTAGAGGAAAACCTTCCTTTCGACTTGCTCTTGACCTACTTCCATTATTGTTACTCAAAACACATGGATTACTTCATATTATCTAAGCTGATTATGCAGCCTTATATCGATTGAAAAATCACTAACACTTTTGTATTATTTATTACTTTATTTTAGTCCAATACCTATTCAATAAGAGCCTATTTCTATATTATGATCACTGTACCGTAACTTGCGTTGTCCGTGCAAGACATATTTTTATTATTTCGGTATCCTATGCTTAAATTCCTTCCAAGCTCTCCAACAATGAACATCTGGTTTAACTAGGGTGAAACTTTTTCCTTCGTTATCTACAGCGATTTTAATGGTTTCCTTATTTGAAAACTCCTCCCAATTGTTGTAATATATATTTCGGTATTGAAATGAATTAATGATATCAGAGTAGCAAAACTATTCCTGAATCTTACTTCTTCAGGTAGGTACAGTTCATTCTTTGTGGACAACTGATATTTTATTCACCATATAAACAGTTATTAATTGGCATATTATATTGAACTACTTTTTTTGAGAGCAGAATGAGGTAGTTACGGACCAATTTAGTATGAAAACAATGTTATTCCATCTAAGATATTATTATATTTAATGCATTTTGAAGTATTAGTCTATCGATTTCGGTAAATTCATTATTGCACACTGTAAACGATATATTAATGATAATATGATCAAAATAGAAATTTCTCAATTCTGATATCCGTGAAATCCAGATTCTTGCAAGGCGAACAATTCTTAGAGCTTCTAGAACTACTCAGAGATCCTAATTAAACTAAATGCATAATATCCGTATCGAATTCCTTGGAACCTGATAGCTAATTTACAAGGAACCTATTCATTATGCCTAAATTGACCGCCACAGCCACACCCGATCTAATAAATCTCAATTCTAATCGAAATATATCAACAAAATTCAGCGGGCTATATTCAAATATGTCCGGTTAACCTTACCAAGATCGATTTTGAAGTACATAGCAATTGCAATGTGATTTATGCACAGGATCTTTTCGCGAAGGAAAATTGTTGTATCATGAGATAAGATTTACTTTTTTTTGCGGATGAACACTCTTTGATACTTCATTTACAGGTTCAGTCTATGACTTGTACAAATATTTTAACAGTGGATTCTTGAGGTCAAAAGAAATACTTTTTTCCTATACCATTTTTTTCGATTCGGCCCTGATGAAAAGATATAGTCATTTTAAGTTTTCATAATGAGCTGTGCCACCCCTGGTAAAACAAAATCACCTTCAGAATAACTAGCTAAATCGGTGACACGTATCTGGGACCACACATCTGTGCATGGATCTTTTAAACAGATTTCTGTACAGCCAAAGCACCCAAAAAATATTTTACAAAACGATCTACATGATTTTGTTTCGAAAAAAATTTTTGCAGCGCTTCAACTATTTGGCCACAAATTAACATGAAATGCCGCCTGCAATCATAAATTACCGGCAAATTTCGAACAGCTTTTCCACTGGGAAAATCCCTGAAACGGCACTGTACGCCAGCGTTCCTGAAATACAGTAATGGCAAAATATTTCAGTCCCTGGACGGCCTTCGATGCTCCATCGGGTGTGTCCAGCCAGGACAAATACGCGATTCGGTGTTGAAATTAGTGCCTTGGCGTCCACTCATGGCCTTATTTAAATGAAGATCGACAAGGTGGAGCAACGTCGATGACAACTTTGGTAGCATCGATGTGCAAATTCGTATTCGATCACTTTGATGGAATGAGGAAGTTGCGAGAGGAAAATTTGAGACTCTTTGTTCGTCGGACTTACCACAAATTCTGACGTTTCATTCATTATAACTTATAACCCTACCCAAACGATGAAGGTTGTGATTTAAACGCCGAAATTTCATGGAAAAACTAGCTAGCTACCACAAATTCTATGCTGATTGAAATCAGCAAATGATTTATTAATGAAAGTGGGCATCTAACACCCCATCTTTGCTATAGAAGAGCTCACAAATTCTCAATCAAGTTCTGTAGATTACGATTAAATAAACTGCTCGCCAGAAGTTAGGGATATTGAGATAACTTGCGCATTCTCTGCAGAAAAATTCCATTTCCTTTTGAAATATGTATATGTAGATACTCTTAGGTTAGAATAATAAGATTTCAAAGACCAAAACGAATGATACAGTATGCATCCTGCTCAATTTTATGCCAAAGTTATGGCAAAAGATCTTGAAGGTTATGATGCATTTCCTGCTGGGCTCTGTGGGCATCAATCGCTCTGTGTAATTGGATTCAGGTCTGGGGATCTTGTGTCACAATAATCTGATGATAACTTCATCAAAATTTGCCTGAAAATTTAGGGTTCTTGGAGGTACTAATGAATCAGTTTTGCCATCGAAATAAACTGCACCCCAAATGTGCCACTACGAAAAGGAGGCTAGCTTCTTGAACAAAGGTGTGGATTCTTCGTAAAAAAAAGGTCAACTTTGAGGAGCTGTAGCAGCCAGAAAAGGAGGCACTGGACATAAGCTGATTTTTTTGCTGATAGATTTTTTCTTTGCGATTAGAAAAAACCAATTTCATTAATCTACCGCGAATTGTTTAGATTTCATGATTTTTTCCTCGAAGGCCCAAAATTTACGATGTTATATCGACCATAACGTGAAAACGAATCCTCTCAGCAAAATTCTGTTTGAATATTCGTAATCTACGCCTTGGATTCAGTAAATAATCCAATTTTGACGGAAATCGGAGAGATCGAGAATTTTTCAAATTTTCCATACATATGCATGGAAAAAATTGCGATTTTTCGAAAAATATTTTTGGTCTCCGATCGAAACCGAATTCATACTGTACACTAACTCGATGGCGGAGAACACGAATATGCAAACAGATATTTTTTTAAAAATTTATTCTTCAAGTTATGATCTATGAAAAATTCGAGATTTTGGACCTTTGCGGAAAAAATCATAAAATCTAAAATATTAGCGATAGATGAATGAAATGTGGTATTTCCGTTTCGCAAAGGACCAATCTATCATCAAAAAAATCAGCATATATCCAGACCCTTTTTTCTGGCTGCTACAGCTCCTCAAAGTTGTTCAATTTTTTCGAAATTTTCCACAAAAAGTGATTCATTTCCCAAAATACTGATCTTGCAGAAAACCTAATTGCATATTCATAATCTACGACCTCGAATTAGTCAACGAAATGACCCAGGTCGATATAGCTCAATGAATAATTTTTTTTTTGGTTGGATGATTTTTTCCGAAGGTCCAAAATTCTCGATTTTCCATCGACCATTATTCGAAAACTAATCCTTTCAGCCAAATTATGTTTGCATATTCGTAATCTACGCCTTCGATTCAGTAAATAATCCAATTTTGGCGAAAATCGGAGAGATCGAAAAATTTTCCAATTTTCCATGCATATGTATGGAAAAATTGCGATTTTTTGAAAAAAATTTTCGCTCCCCGATCGAAATCAAATTTATACTGTACACTAACTCGAGGGCGTAGAACACGAATATGCAAACAGATATTTTTTTTAAAATTAATTTTTCAAGTTATGGTCGATGAAAATTTCGAGCTACAGCTCCTCAAAGTTGACCAATTTTTTCGAAATTTTCCACTAAAAGTGACTTATTTCCAAGAATACGAATCTTGCAGAAGATCTTTTGTTCTCCAGGGCACCTTATAGTAATGGAAGTATTGAAAAAAACAACAATTTTTCTTCTTCAAGACGACCTAGCGTCTATTTTGAACATTTAATATAAATGGAGTAACTTGATCTCTTACAATTCAATCAAAAATAGATAAATAATATTAAAAAAAACATTGTTAGTGTCGTTAAACATAGATAACATATAATGCACAAGTTTCTAGAAACCATCGTCATTCGATAACTACTTAACTATTAATATGTACACAAGTAAGTATACGTATAACGAATTAATTGATTAAAGATTCATATTGTTAATCTTTCACGATGTAGATAACTTAAAAAAGGGTAATTTCCGGTGAGAGTCGAACGCAACACGGAATACATAAAAAATGGGTTATTTGCAATGAGAAATGTACGAAGTGAAAAACTATAGGCTCAATCCAGTCGGAGTGTCCCTGAGATATGATTTTTTTTCGATTTTACATTACTTTGATTGTTATGAATGTGATATGATATAAAATAAGTACCAATAGATGGAAGAATAACTAAATATAAATCTTGAGTATTATCGTTTGTGTATAGAATACTTTGTAATATTAATGATAACAATATTCTTGGGAAATTACTTAAGCTAACACTGAGAATGGGCGTGAATCGATAAATTAATAGACTTATCTCAATGGAGTGATTACAACCAAGTTGTAACTATGAAAGGCCTCAAGTTAAATCCTTAAAAACTGCTAATTAACCGCTAATAAATCACAGCAATAATAAATATCTAATGTGAACTACAAACTAAAATATCTATCGAAGTTCAAGATCATAACTTCGTTTTGTAAACTTCAAGGGTTTCCATAGGGACCTCGTGGTTGCAGTTGCTCATGCTGCTACTGCCGTTCAAGCCGTTCTTCTTCTCGAAGTTCGGATTGCTGGCCGAGGGCTTCATCGAGCTGCTCCGTGGTGCCTCTGGAGTCCTCGTCTTCTCCAGATACCTCCGTTTTTTGCCCGGGAATATTGTCGCCATCTTGCGAGCGATCGGGTGAACTAAGGTTTCGTCGTAGATATCATCGCTGCTCTCTGTAAAGTAGGATATCGTCCAGCCCACAAGGACTGTAATGAAGCAGCCGACGAAGGAGTAGTACATGTAGGTCATGGAGTAGAGCTGGGTGAAGGGGTTTCTGTAAGAGAGAAGAAAGTTTGATGGTCGAGCAATAGATGGACGAAAAATTTGAATTCAATCAGCATGGAATAGAAGCAATTAAGGTAGCACTTTGTCAAATGCAAGGAGATGACACCAGTTAATAAACCCCTGCAGATCTCAATGGTTCAGAGATATATCAAGCCTCAAAACTCAAAAATAAAACAATGCCATTCCTAATTCCCCCCAAATCTCATTGAATGTCTGTTCCCTAGATAGTCCTACTGAAAAAAATCTCTGCCTTTGTCGTAAAAGAAGGCTTGTGTGTCGGTTTATGTTTGTCCTTTTGAAATGTCAAAACGAGGTCTAACAAAAGCAGTTTGAATTCGTCATTTTCAGCAGTCGAAATGATACAAAAAGTGACTGAAAAAAACGTGAAACCAACCTCGCTTCTTCTGTAGTCAGTTGAAGAATAAACCTGTTGACAACTGGACTGACTCAAATATATTATCCCCGTGAAAATGACTCTCTGAAATCATTCGCATGTAAATTCAACCTTTGCAAATTGTCCCCTGAACGCTGTGGTGTTCAAATGGCCCTCTCCTATATTATTCATTCGAAACAAATTAATTCAATCCAGCAAAGCGGATTCGGTCGACAATAATGGGACCTTTGTGAGGAAGAATTAATAATTTCACTTTTATTTGTTAAACTCCGAATTTCGGGGCTGGTGTGGAGTTTTCAAATGATCCTTTTATGAACTCGGTTTCCAATTTCATCATGGTGAATGCCCCAAGTCCATTGTTGCGAACTATTCAATGGAGCGCTGGATCGGAATAATTGATAGATTTGGAATCTGTGAAGTTTGGTGGAGGAAATAGTGTTAGCTATGTTGGATTGTTCGGACTATCGGGACTTTTTCAGCCGATGAAATCTGGCAGTTGAGCTGTAGATACACTAACAGTGCAGAATGGAATCAACAAAATATCATGAATTTTGAGGTTGAATATCTGAGAATAACCCTAGATAGCAATGTATCTAATAGTATGATAGAGTTGGGGAGTCGACGATGCTAAATCAGAATTTACTCGAGCGTCGTGGAGACCCAGTAGATTTTGAAGATTAGATAGTTGAAAGAAAAAAAGGTTCTATGATGTATGCACTTTTAGCGGTGGGGAAAGCGTCTGAAGGGTCTCAAAGATGTAAAGAAAAAATCGTCAATTCAACGTTCTACTCACGATGTGATCAAGTCCGTGTTGATCAAATCATACGGGTCTTCGGTGTCGTATAGATCATAGGGATATGGCGTTGTGGTGGGGATGTTCCAAGCTTCCAACCCTCTGTGTTCAGGCTTGAGGATGTGAGGATTGAAAGAGGTATTCGTGCATCCTTCAACGTGGAGTGGAAGGATCTGTGCTGGCGGTTTTTCGATCGAGAAACCATTGAAGGTGATCCACAGTGTGATCATATGTCCGGTTATGACTCCTACAGCGGAACCCTGAAAGCAAAACAAATCTGGGTATAGATCCTGGCTCATAGCTTGACTTTGAAGTGCATTTTCCATGGAAAAAACGGTTCAACGTTGCTTTTGATGTTTCCACACCCAATTAACCTAAATTAGCAGCTGCAGTGATCCATATTTCCCGAATTAACGTCGTAAGAACAATGCCACCCCGCTACATCAATCGTCTAGCGTCTATATATTTCAATCATGTCAGGCGTATTCAGCAATTAATTAGCAAATGTCAATGGAATTATTGATACGGTTGCGTTGGATCCTTTGTGGGACAAACCTAGCGGAAATCAGACATCTATTCGATGCCTTCCCCGGTTTATGTACACAGTGATTTATCAGTTCTGATAGGTCGATTAAGTCTTCCACATTTCAGATTCAAATCGGAGGTGACGGAACGAACGGTTCTAAATACATATTTTGAATAATGAGTTTGAGGACGGTTTGAATCAAACCGAAAATAGAACCTGTGCACGCGTGCGAGAATAATGGGTAAGGAAGATAATGAAGTTATTAACACAATTCACTCTGTTGCACAAAGACTGCACAGAAAACAGCTGATTCTCCAAAACCGCACAAGCTTTGAAGCTTCTAAGGTGTAGAAGGTACCTTAGTAGCCTAAGCAGCTCCTAAAGTGATGTGGGCAGCATCTGTATTTCAAATGTGTATTTAAGGCTCTAAGACTGGTTGAAATATCTATTTGAGGGCCATTTTGAATGTTTTGATTCTAGTATTCACGGTATAAAAACAATGACACTCCAGAGAGCTCTCCGAAGTCAACTCGAAAATTCACTTGAGAATTCGTCAAGACCGAAGGGTTGTGCCGATATGGATGAAATCTGGAAATTTAGCAATAGAAGAGTTGCTCTTTCAGAATATGTATCACGTTTAGATGAACAATAATTTTCCTGGAAGATATACGACTCGAAAGTTGACCTTCGAAAAATTCCCAAAAAGTTGGATTCAGTTAAAACTTTCTCAAGATCGAACGGTTGTGAATTTCATCTATATGAAATTCTCAGATTTATTACAAGAAGAGTTGCTCTTTCAGAAAATGTATAACGTTCAGATCTTCAATAATTTTCCTGGAAGATAATCGACTCGAAAGATAACCTTCGAAAAATTCCCAAAAAGTTAGTTTCCTAGTTATAACTTCCTCAAAATCGAACGGCTGCGCCAAGGTGGATGAAATATCGAGATTTATCAATAGAAAGCATGCTTTTGCAGAGTATGTATCACGTTTAACTTTACGTTACTTAACAATTTTTCAGTTTTTCAGCGTTTTCAGCGCCATCTCATTGTCAAATGTGCCAAACCCAATGTAGTCGGTTTTTTGTACTTGAGATTGAGGGCGTTCCCTCACTTTCTACTCTATAATCTTTGCATGAAACGAAATATTAATTCCGAAAACTTATTTTATCTTGTGCCCACCTCTTCCATCCCCTTGAACCTGGCTGGAGTCAATTAGGGCGAACAGACTAATCCCGATTAAAGACAGAAGGGTTGCTCGGAAAATAACTTATCTGAATTGCGTGGGAGAACTTCTCGCGTCAAAGCAAATGCTGATTATCTTGTCGTCGCATCTTAAATCCATAATTACACCAAAAGTCAACCTTAAGCGTGACACGTTGGTCTTGGAAATTATGCAAAACCCAACTTTGAACATTCTGGATACGCAAGGGGTAAATGAATATTTGTGGAACAATCTGAGGGGTGATCCCTTGTAAAAAATAGTGCGGGTCTTATATTTCGAGCTGTTTAGATACAGCCCTCTGAAGCAATTTTTAATTCCTCTCCTAGAAACCGAAAAACTGACAGAAATGATAAGGTTGAGCATATATTCAAAGGCAATGAGGTAAAGATACAAAGAGACATAAGCTGCCAATTCAATATTCGTCAACATAAGCTCATTTTCCTCACCGAATAAACTCGTAAACGCGACTCTATCCCGTAGAGCTTTCGCAGCGTTAAGAACTACTCACCTTCCAGTTGGCACATGGGACGAGGAGAGCCAACAAAAAGACTCCAAGCAGAGGTCCCGAAGTGGCTGAAGTGACCAGCATAGAGGACTCGATAACACCGTCCAGGAGGCCAACGCCAAAGGCTATCCCCATGATAACGAATCCATACACCACTCCGATGGCTTTGATAGCGTACAACTGGTGCGAATCCTTCAACCCTTTGAGATAGGGTATGGGACGCAGGAAGTCCTCGAAGGTGACTGTAGCCAGAGAATTCAAATTCGATACGTTCAGACTGCAACAAGGAAAGTTTATGAGATTGGGATCGTATGGCGTCAGGGAACAGGAGCGGAATGAGGATATTCGGTGGTGGTTGTAGCATTTTGAATCAAAAATGTTTATCGGTACTTCTTATAGTTCAGCAAGCAAGGTTTTCTACAAATTGTGATGAAAACCAAGGCTGCGGACATATTCATATACAGGATGGTCCAACGAAAACTTAACACCCCGATTCTGACCTTAAAATGAGAACAACCTCTTAATTTTGAATTTCAAAGGTGTTTGGTAGTAATTTTGTTAATTTTTTGTCCAAAATAGTATCTTGGAAAAAATTTATCAGCTGCTCACGTTGTGCAACTGGTTGCCAAATTTGACGCTACTTGTTCAGTCGGAAAAAAAGAGGTTGCATAAAAGAGACGAAGCGAGGGACGTGGCTGTCTTAGGTCATGTAGCAATGAATCCGGCTTTTAGTACTAGGAAATTGTCCGATGTATCTTTTATTTCACGCACAACAATCTTGAGAATCCTTAAACATCATAAATTCCGTCCTTATAAGATACGACTGGTTCAGTAAATGAATTTGTTACTTTTGAATGATTCCCATTCATCGGAAACTGCTTGTTGTGTCAGCCTACATGACTCTGCTAGCGCTCTTTGCGTTTGAATCTTATTTTCATCGGATAATTCCTCCAATTCTGCGTTTTTGAATTTTTTTGGCTGTACAAAGATTTGGATATCATTTTTCAACCAAAAATACGTTCGGGGCAATAAAATAGATCCTTATTGAGCAAGCTTTTTATGATCTATCGGAGTTCCAAACCTTTTTTTCAGGTTTGTTGAAATCCTCTTGATCTATTAATTGTTACTACTGATACGGTGTATACTATATGAACCTTGACCATCACAGAAAGTGCTAACAAGTTCTACACTCTCAAGATTTCCTTGAAAGCTCTAGATTAACATAGAATTTCCTCTTTATCTTTTAAAGAGTTATCATTTGACAGAAAACACACTCTTCATGAAGAAAATACAGCCTCAACAGAACTCCATTCGGTCAGTTCGTAAATTTATACCTGCAATGTAGTGAAATAGGCACAGGTCCTGTGCAATGTTGGCTGGGAACAAAAAATATCCTCGGTGACGAGAGTAAATCGACCGTCCCATCAGTTCACCATTCGCGTCGCAGTTATCGAGTTCTGAATCCCCAACGCGATGATGGTATAGAATTGTTATTAAATTTTCATCGCGCGTCAATTTCAATAAGGCTCGCCGCACCAGCGACCTTAATTGAACTCCCAAAATCAATATGGCAAACTCAACATCGGCTCCTTCCAATTTCGAAATTTCAATTTCGCGTGTTCCTGGTCCCCTTCCATCGGAGTTGCCATGGGGAAAAGTTGGCTACACAGGGTGTTTCAGAAACACCCCCATGGTCAAGGTGGATGTGTAATCACGGTAACCAAATACGGACCTTTCAAATTTTGGTCGGAGAGTCGAGAAACCGTTTTTGAAGTGGGACGATCTTCGAAGGGAATTCCTGCTCATGTTGCGTCGATCCAATATCGCAGAATCCACTCCTGCAGGTTGGAGGACCACGATTGCATGTTTGGCAACGATCCTCCCGGAGTTTGGGAGGTTGGGGGAGCGCCGTGAGTGGCATAATAACGAGCCATTGGGACGTTCTCCACAAATTGGTTTTAAAGTATTTCCATCGACGGGTAGTTAGTAATGAGAGGCTTTTATTTCAACGTGTGCTTCTGGTCGTTTTCCTGTGTTACGTGCAGATCCAGAAAGACGACTTTGATTTCATCCAGATATTTATTCTTAGTCACGGATTGCTCCCATAAATAATCAGAAGACTCATTCATTCATTGATGTATCCCGTTGCCGGGAACCTAAAAATGGTCAGAATTCAAATCTTGCGTTTCATGGAGAAAAATCAAGAGACTAGCACCTGTAGAGCTATGTGTCATCGTTCAAAAAAGCTTTCAATACATTTCAAGCTCAGAATCATCAAAAGGTTGATATTTTCCTGTCACCAAATCACATCTCAATTGACATATACGATTTCTCGACTGGTAGATAAAACTGAGATTCCTTCATGAACATCGAGAGTGAGAAAAACCAACTCGATTTCGATTCAAATGAGTAAACACTGATTCATTCATCAAATATACAAGTATTAAACTTTCATACTGCCAAGGTTGCAATTACAATATTTGCCTACGTAAATGAATTGATCGGAGACAACAAACAATTGTGCAACAGTATCGATTTTTCGTAGTATGTAAATTACATCCTTGGTATTGGAGAGGACTGATAATCACCTGAGTGCTCCGTTGAAGAGGCTGGCCATAAAAAGACCCAAAATGCCGGGCAGGTAGTTGAATCTATCCTCGACGAAGAAAGGAAGGATTTCGTCATATTTCTCTATGTATCCGGACGACAGAGGATCACAGCTGGCGTAGGTTGCGTAGATCACCATGCCAACCACCCAGGATAAACTGAAGAGGACCGTGATCACAGGGATATTGAACATCAGGGTTCTGAAATACAGAAAGGATTTGTTAGAATACGATCGTGAATAAGTTTTGAGAGTTTGACAACGATCCATCCATGTTTGGATATCGTCAGTGGGATAAACTTACTTTGTTACTTTTTTCTGCGAGTCCATACTGCAGTATCTTTGTACGAAGTTCTGCTGGCAGCCGAATATTGAGAGGGACATGAAGAGTTGTCCAACGAGGGCAGAGGTTGTGGTCACCCTTAGAGTTGGATCCATATCGAAGCTGAAACAGAAGGGTGATTATTAGAACTACTCTCTCTTTCCATTCAAGTTCATTCGACTACATTTTCAAATAGTTTACAGCAAGAGGAGATACTCCAGAGAGAGAACCAAGTTTTCCAATATTCAGAAGATCCTGAAATGCATTATGAATCAAAAATTCCATTGTTCCCAATCGAATGTACAAACATCCATTCTAGGGAACTTCTGAGAGTTGTTTTGAACCACGAAGGCTGGTATTGGAGCAGAAAACCCAAGAAATCTAGCAGATTTCAAATACTGGGTTGATCAAATGAATCTGGATATCAATATTCAACCCATACTTATCAGAGCATTCTTCTTTTAATGCGGCATAAGCGGCCTTATCTTCGAGAACCAGAATGGCGATGCCTCCTAAACTTTTAATTATTTCAAAAACTGCGAGATGGAGCAGGCGAGGTTGTTTTCAACTAGGTATATTGAGTTTGCCGCGATGTCTTCCAAAACTCGCAGAAAGTAACAGGAAAGACTGTCGGGTTTATTGGAAATGTATCTTGATGAAAATGTACGATAACAATATTGCGACCCTGGGAAACTTATGATTGCAAATTTGGCGGAGATTGTGACCCGCGGGTTGGTGGAATTTTCGGTGTTCTGAGCCCGAGGCTTGTGCATAACTGTCAAAATTGAGTTGTTTATGTCTGGTGAATTCTCACTATGAATTTCGCAGTATTCGATCACGCCTATGTCGGTACAAATATCATTTGCACCGTATGGGTAAGTCAGCAGATGAGATTTGTAGGCCCTGGGGATCAGAAGCAGAAACAGCTGAACACATGGTATGCAAGTGTCCAGAGCTGGCGGACCTAAGAACCACTCATATGGGGAAACCGGTCCTGGATACTCACGAGGTAACGGCTAAGGCTCCTAAGGATGTTGTTAGTTTTATCAACACCATTGACGACCTCCTTGGGTTTCTATGAATGAGTAGAATAGAGAACAAAAGATGTACATGGTCGCAGTTCCCGAAAGGCTGATAGTGCCACAACGACCCCCGGTTCAAATAATAATAATAATAAGTACAAGAGTACAAGAGTCGACATGACGCTGTTGCCAAGATTCTTCACCAAGAATTGGCATTAAAACACCAACTTCTAAGTTCGAAAAAGGTTCCTTCTTACAATTACCATCCGGATGCTGTGTTGGAAAATGAACATCACAAGCTCTACTGGGATCGCACGGTTCTCACAGATCGGAAAAGAACTCAGAATAGACCAGACCTCATATTGCTCAATAAGGCTGAGGACACAGTACTATTCATCTATGTGGCGATTCCAAATGATAACAATCTTCTAGATAGGCACTCTGAAAAAATTTCAAAGTACAGAGATCTCGAGGAACAAACCAGAAGACAGTGGAAGCTGAAAGATCATCCTTATTGTCATTTCATCTACAGGCCTGATACCGAAGAAACTACCAGATAACTTGAGGAAACTTTAGTTGGACGAAAATATGTATAGAGTCATGCAGAAGGCGGTACTGCTGGGAACGGCGAGAACTGTATGTAGAGGAACACCGTCTGCTCTGACAGGAAGTGCGGGTGGAGCAGGAATACAACCGGTGGCAGGGAGCCGAGGAGCTACCCGGACCCGACCACCACCACGAGGCAGAAAACCTGGAAAGGTCTCCAACAGAGCTTAATCCTTTTGATATCTGCGATATCTGGGAAAAATGAATTTTCCTCTGGAGAGGAGTGTGAAAGCAAGGCTAAAGTCATAATAATTCCCTGTTGACGACGTTGACATACCCAGTACAAACGAAAGACCTCCTTTGTCCTTGGTTTCTCTAAAAAACAGACCGACCTTTTCCATTTTTGCCACGTGTTCCCGAAATCGCGTATGATATCCCGAATATTCAAATGGGCCGGCGGCGGGGGCCAACAAAAAAGATCAGACGACACGGAATGTCAGAATCAACATTCGTATATTCGCTTTTTCCGTTTTCCTGTTGTCCAGTTTCAGCTGGATTCACATGTTCGCGTATCGGATGCCCGAGCATGCCGCATGCTGGCGGTGCGATACAATATTTGCCAAAGTCCGTAGTCAATTATTCTTCAATGCCCGTCCAAGCGGAGCTTATGGATTCGGGAGAGCGGCCCGTGGCCTTGTGCCACTCGTGTTATACCACATTCTTCCGTGCGGATGGACCCAGCCAAATCGTGTGTGAAAACGCATGCGGCATGTCCGATCGACGAGGGGCAATTTGAATGGATTAATGGGCACCCCCGATCTGGGAAAAATATTTGGACACACGGTCAGACGGATACGGTTTAGCCGGGAAAAGTTCGAATATGATCGCTTGCGTCATTCCGGATCTCATCTCATGAGGGGCAGCGAATTGATGAGAAAATTGACCTGAAAGATTGAATGAAATTGGGAATTCTCCAAATTTGCAAGCTTTTCTCGTATCTCATGTAAACAGCTGCCTCTGTTTCCAGTTTTCGATAACAAACCCTGAAATTTCATTTTCCTTTTCGTAGAGAGAGCTGGAAAGTTTTCAGTTGATAGTAAAGATTTCAGTCTGAACTAGGGGGAATCTCAGGGCTCTGTTTGGTCACCCTATTTCTTCTGGAGTCACTTGTCAATTGCTGCTGGAAACAGAACAGAATTTTTGATCGGAGCTGGCAACATAACATGAGATTTGTGTGCAGGGGCGTTGTCCTGCAAAAACATAACACCTCAGCTTTCCGCGTCTTTTCTCCATAATTACTTCTCGTATAGTGGTCAGTAATGTCAAATAGTAATCTATTCGTTATTGTTCTACCCGTATCCAAGAAATGTACCCAAGCTTTTTGGTGTTCTCATTTTCTTTGATTCCAGAGTGACCTGGAACCCAGACTAAGGAGACCAAACCTATCAATGACACAAAATTCTAGATTTTGAAGGGGTTTCACTGCGACCTTGAGATCTCTTGTGTCCAGTTCCAGAGTTTCAATCCTGCAAAACAGACGAACACACCCTCTGCTGAGGGGGAACAGTGTGGGGATTCTCACTCTCTGAGCTCGAGACCCACTGAAAACCCTTAACTGCTTCTTCATAGGTTCCGGGCATTTTGCCTATTAACCAGTTGACTCTTATGGTTTCTGGACTCTCACACGATCATAGTCGTGTTGACAGTTGTATGCCGCCTATAGCTTTTATAGGTTAAGCTCTTCTTTGGTTACATTTAAATCCTTCTGATCTCTCGGTCTTCGGTGGTAGGTTCTTGACCTTCTAGCTTCTTCCGTTGGATCGTAGTCGACTAATCTTCGTAGTTCCTCATTTGGATGTTGTTTGGCTTTGTCGAATATCCTTTCCGCCTTTCTCTTCATAAATTCTGTAACTGGTTCCCATTCCAAGTCTTTGTAGATTTGTTTGTTCCTAACAAACCATGGTACGTCCATCGCCATTCTAAGGAGTTTATTCTCAGTGGCCTGTATTCTCTTGATGTGGGTCTTGGCTGCGAAGCCCCATGCCGCCGATCCATACGAGTTTCAATGAACTAGTCAATGGTACCTGGTCACCAGGTGATCTGGAATTTCATCCTCCTCCCACAGAATCTTCACTACTCAGTTTCTGCTAGACCAAACCAATCCTTCGAGGCCATTTTTGGCCCAAAATTCAAAAATTTCAACAAAGCCTTGAAACAAACGCCAAATGAACGAAAACCTACAACGGAAACATCCTAAAATGGCCGAATCCCCTAAAAGTGCTGACCACGCATAGTTCGGGGAATCTCACATCAAAATATCTTCATTAATCTTCCATACACACGAGCCATTTGTTATTTGAAGGGAACGGAAGAAGATGGATGGCCGCGGAATGGCTTAGATCGGCCCATACGGGCGAATCTGATGAAATTTCGAATGGACGTAAGGAGGACGATAGTATTCAAATCCTGGCGGAATTATGGTAATCGAACCCTTCGCCTAATTTCGATTTAACACTAATGCAGGGCGTGAATGATTGGGTGATATCAGCCGTGTACGGGATTCGGGCTGACCTTTCTTGTCCATAGGGTCCCGATTCATGAGTTTACATAAACAAATGAATTCAATTCCGGTGTAATCGTTCGAGGGCTGTCTGCACATACAAGGGTAATTCTGTAAACATCAACACTTCAACGGGGTTATACGGAAATCTAGTTCCACAGGGGAAACTTGGGAACTGCTACAAAGTCACCCAGTCTTCTGGAAAATATTAGTCCTTTGTGTCCTAGATGTTTTTGTTGGCTTAATTTCTTAGCCACTCATTATACTTTCATTCCGGTTAAGGTATCGAGAGGATGTTTCGAACATCTCTCTATTGAAATAGAAAAAAACCCAATTTAGAACAGAGTGAAATCTTTCTTGTTCACATTCCATACGAGGATATATTGAAAAATTCTTAGCCTACTCTAGAACCAAACAAAATTTCAACGTCTAAATATTTTATTACTCAACGTATTCTCTTTTTGATTGGATATATTTATTACAGCGAACCTGCAACGTCTCTAGACCTTTCAAAAAAAATGATTTTTTTTTCTAGCAGATTTTTGGACAAGAAATTTCTTAGGTCTTGGAGAACCAGAGTGTCGCCATTCCATCGATAGTTGCTTTGTTTCTGGATCGTAGAAATGTACTCAAGTCTCATCCATAGTAACAATTCGGTTTAAGAAGTCAAATCGAGCACTGATCGATCGCGATGCTTCTACCCTTGCACGCTTTTGGTCAACATTCAAATATTTGGGGATCCATTTTGCAGCAATTTTTCTCATGACCAAATTGACGTGAACTATATGATGAACGCGTTCGTATGAAATGTTCAGTGTTTCAGATATCCGTTTTAGCCCAATTTGACGGTCTGATAAAATCATGTATTGAACTGCATCGATATTTTCGGGGACTGACACAGAAACTGGCTTTCCCGATCGGTCATCATCTTCAATGAAAAATTTACCTCTTCTGAAGCTTGCAGTATAATTTTTCACGGTCGCATACGAAGCACATTGATCACCAAGGGTATTAAGCATGTCTTCGTGAATCTGCTTACCTCTTATAACCCTTTTAAATACAGATACTTGATGATGGTTGATACTCCAATTTTTCGATTTTCACAATTTCGGTGGACATCTTCTTTCTTTCAATTCATTGCGTAGTTCTGGTTTACTTTTTTGACCTCAAACTTCACATTGACACTAATGAGTTATTGTTCTTTGCTATGGTAACGCAATATTTTGTTTATGCATGAAACTGGTCTAGGCTAACTAGATATCAATACATCCTCGTTTTTCAAAAAATGAAGATTAGATGGAGTGGAATACTTGTTCTTTGCTTCAAAATGACTTGTACAAGGTTCTTGCAGTATTTGAGCAGTATCTGCTGAATAGTTCCTGTGATACAATTTTTTTAAGTGATACGACACAATCCTATAAGCTGAGACTCTTTCAGGGCAAAATTTGAGCCAAATCGTAACGATCTCTATCATCAAAAAGCATAAAACTACATGATTTTCAAAGCAGATATTGCTGAAAATAAAAAACTCAATCCGGACATCATGTACGAGTTCTGGATCCAATCAGACAACACTCCCGAACAAAGACAAGCCGATGGTAATTAAAACAGGCTTCCCCGTTCCTGAAATTATTTGATCAGCAATAATTTCGCTCCCAGAGGTTTTCTCCTCAATTAACATTAATCCAATCCCAAATCAGCAGAAGAACACCGAGAACTCTCTCAAGTTTTATTAATACAAATAAACCGGAAAGAGGATTCGTCATTATGTAAAGAAAATTTCTTGAATAAACTTGGTACAAAGTTAATTTGCATAAAATTTTATTTTCATTATCGGATTCGTAGGACCGCGTCGTCCCGTTTCAGATATTCTAATTTCACGTTTCTTGGGTTTCGTCCTCTGTTGCACAAATGATGCTGCGCTAGAGGCCCATCTGAATATGCTCCGCTCTATATTATCGAGGTCCTCTTTGTCTGCGTTCTCACAGGACGAAGAAAAAATTACTCGTTTTCATTCTAGTGGGCGTGTACGAGTATGTTCCGCCATATTGGACTTAGATTTCTCGAAGCCTTCGAGATTTTGTGATTCAACATCACTAGACTTTTCCTAGCTCAAAGACCTAGACTTCTCCTTCCAGTCCCTTCTAAAGAAAAGAGATTTGAGGATTCAACCTCAGAGAAAGGACTTCTTGTCTTATGCAAGTTAAAACTGGAAAGATAAAAGTTGTACACCAAAAAACTTTGGAGCGATTAACCGATCTGTGAATTTTGCACTGTCGGTTGGGAACAGAACCAAATTTATTATAGCCGTCTTTGCTTCCTGCCCTCTATCTGAACATTCCAACCGAGGAAATTCAGAACTCGACTTCTTTTTCCACCCCATCCCTATTCAACCATTTATCCGGGTATAATTAGATGTAAAGCCGTACTTACTTGAGGAATTCAAGCCTACCATCCTCCTTGTTCGTGTGGAAAACCTCGCTCACTCCGCCTGCCTCAATAGTGCCTTGAAATATTATTGCAACGCTCACTGCGATCATTGTTAATCCTTGCATAACATCTGCTAGGATTGCTGCCTTCAAGCCTCCCTTGAAAGATACAAAACGACATTTTAGAATATTCAAGTCTGAATGGATTCCAGAGGCAGAGCTGGATTAGATACTGCGGACCAATATACTCAAAATATTTCTATCTATACTCCATTCACATTTATTTTAGCAGTCGGTTGGCCATGTAATAATTTTCTCGAGTTTTTGTAACTAGAACGGAGTAAGGTTGGCACTCATGAAATGTCGTTAATTTCATAACGAAAATGCCGAAAGAGACAGAGTTTCAGGAAGTGCTATTTAGAATTAAGGTCCGTTATACAATGTTTCATCTGAATCTAAACGACTTATATTTCAGCTGAATATTTCCACAATCAGAAAGATTGTGAATGAAGAGGATGACAAAGAATTTATTTCTATTGGGAGACCCAAAAAAGTGGTGGCATTTGAGAATTTTATGTTTGAGTGAATTAATGCGAAAAATTTACTACAGGATTTTCGATGAATTTCATTGTAGAATACGTTCAAGAAAATTGATTTTTCTATTAATTATTTGACTTGTCCTATACATTGTAAATGTCTTGAGGTACCAATAAATACCTAATTATTATTATTATATCACTGTATTAAGATGAACAGTCACAAATACGCGCCAGTTGTCCTGTTAATTGTCTATTCATGTGAAATTTTTGTTCAAAGGTGAAGTTCATCTTGACTTGAAACTTCCTTCAATTCCCCTTACTTATATTGATGCAAGATGATTTTTGTTGAAGAATTCAACATTCTTGTAATGATCTGTTAATTCCTTCGGGAGATACCCATTTCCAACCACTGCATCATGCATTTCATCTTCGGGTCAGTATTTTTGAAATCTACAACTGATGTAACGTATTCAAACTTTAGCCAAAGAAGATAACAAACATTAACTCTCCTCTATCTAGTGCATATTATGATGTTATACTTATTTCTTGTATTTTCCATGCAAATAACTGGATTTGGTATGCCTTCAGTCAATTTGTACAAACATCAATTATGTTCGTCACATATTTTCCGAAGAGATTCGGCATTGTGATAAAATACGTAATAACAGAAACTTTTACGTAGAACGGGCAACATAGCGTTTACTTAAAACCCAAAAATGTTTTGACAAGCTTCATAACCCCACATTTTCGTACTACACAGAATGAAATATGTCAAATTTCCATGGCCAACCGACTTCTAGAATAAAAGTGAATGGAGTATATGTACAACTATTGGATGATGTCATCATAAATCCTTTGATACGTCAATAAAAAACGCTGGGAAGTTTCAGTCACTTTCTCCGTTGTGTGAATAAAATGTTTTGCGCCAGTATAAAACTTTGATCTAATACTGCCAAACTTTGTTTGGACAATAAAATTTTCGTCTTGGTCTTTTTCGGATTTTATATTGAACATCCTCGTTCCGTTGAACAGCACGCATAACTACAAAGAAAAAATAAACCCGGCAAAAGTTCGTAACATCCCCGAGCCGATTCTGTAGCCAGCATCCCGCACAAGCTGTGAAATAGCATCAAGATTAAAATCGGCCATTTATGTTGGGAAATTTGATCTGTTATGAAATCTGCGATGAAATTGAGGCCGTGTCAGTATTGTCATGGAAATTTTATACGGTAGATTGGGGTTCATTCCGAGATCTCAACGGATTCCTGGCAAGAGGATATTATACCGAAAAAGGAACGGAAAAGGTTTCCTTATTGAACATCTGGAAAGATCAGAGATGAAAATGATGCCGCTAGGTTAAATGAGTATTGCGATGAACTTTTACGATTCTTTGTTATGGCAATCGACTCAGAAGGCTCTCTCAGATCTGGCTGAGAGTCTATTAGTGTTTCCAGTGTCTCTTCGATATTCTCCTTCCAGATTAGAAATCTCAGGTATCTCTCTACCTCTATCCTTCATTTTAAAGCCGGAAAATCGAGGTGTTTAGGTTTCGTTGGACCACACTGTATACACGAATGAGGAATTCTCCTCAATTTGGGTTATCACTGCGGTTATTCACCGCGGAAACTATTCAAAATCATCCATCAAATATGGGGTTTTAAAATTTAAATCGCTTTGTGCGGAGTTCACGATTTGGCAACAGCGCATACGAGACAATGAAAAGAACAATGTCCGATCAGCTTGTTTATAAAATAACAGCTTTTGATCTACAGGCGCGTACTCACTGACGAGCTTCAACTGCAACCGGCCATAAAAATCCCATAAAATTTTACGACCTTCCTCGTTCGTCGCAGACTTCATAGAGCCATCTTTGTCTATCTCATCAAAATAATGCATTTGTTGTCCTTTATTATCAAGGCATATTTCAGTCGATGTTGCCAACTTGTCCAATTCTCACAAAACTCTTTAAACTTTGAATACCCATTTTTATTTTTCATTTTTAAGTACTTAAAATAATTGTTTTTGGGAAACGGTTGAAACGGTTATTTCAAAATGTGACGTTTCAAAGATATTTCATGAAAAATACATAATTTTCGTCAGAAATTAACCGAGACATCGTCCTAACAAACTCACCCAGAGCGGCGAACGTTCAAAGGAAAAACTGCTCACTTAGTACAACGAGGTTTCTAAGTCTAAGTAGCTATATCGGTTATCAGTTCTCAAGATGTGGGAGGATGAGGTACCGGAAACTTTCCAAACAACTTTACTTAGACACCTACTAGTTGGGTAGTTCGGGTAAGGGATGAAAATTAGGTACACTCTTGTTGATACTTCAGATCCGGGAAAATTCAATATTCGCCAAGTTTCCGATACATATACCGTTTTTGAAACGATCGAGAAGGGGGGAGATGCAGGTCGGTTTGTCCTCTCGATATACGGGGGATTATATTGGATTTGGAAGAATCGCTCCTGGCTGACGTGTGGGGAATTTCCAGGATTGCTCGATTTGGAAACGGGGTATCCTGACGTTGTTTAGGACGGTTGGAATCCATTTTGTCATCTTTTCATCTGGTAAATTCGAACGGGTTATTTTTCGAGCTGGGATAAGAGGTTGCTTCGATGTTTTATATTTGTGGTGTTGGCTCAGAAGTCTTCAACGTAACTTGGAGGTCCTACACTGCAGTTTACAACACCTTGTCTTCATACCTCTGTTTTAGGAAAAATTGCTAAGAGAATTAAGGATAAAGCAAGGCTTTTACATCCAGCTGGTGCTGAGGTATTCCAACACAGGTCTCAACTGATTCTTGTGTGAATATCAGAGCGTAGTTTAAGTCATAGCTGAGTAATTGTGAACATATTAGGGTTAAGAAGGGTTTTCTCTCTCAGCTATGTAATCGAGTCCAAGGTCGACAAGTTCTAGGCTTGATCTCAAACTACCACGAAAATTTTATGTTACTCTTTATAATCACCAGTCATCCTGCACAGATTTTGATCCTGGGGAGAATAGGGAATACTCTTTCTGACGAAAATGATGTATTTTTTATGAAATATCTTTGAAACGTCACATTTTGAAATAATCATTTCAACCCTTTCCCGAAAAAATCTTTTTAAGTAGGGGAGAGTTCCTTTGAATCGGACGGCCCATGAACCGGACGCTACAGTTTTCTACTACACTCGATAGTAATTTAGCATCCTTTACGTAAATCCTATTTTTGCAACATCGATCGATATCTCTTGAAAAATGGCCGACCCTGTGGCTCGCGCCTTGTTGCGGGAATGGGATTTACGTAAAGGGTGCTTAATTACCATCGAGTGTAGTAGAAAACTGTAGCGTCCGGTTCATGGGCCGTCCGATTCAAAGGAACTCTCCCCTACTTGAAAATGAGAAATAAAAATGGGTTTTTAAAATTTAAAGCGCTTCATTTCGATTGCACAAGTTGGCAACATCGACTGAAATATGCCTTGATAATAAAGGACAACAAATACATTATCTTGATGAGATAGACAAAGATGGCTGTCTATGAAGTCTGCGACGAACGAGGAAGGTCGTAAAATTTTATGGGATTTTTATGGCCAGTTGCAGTTGAAGCTCGCCAGTAAGTAGGCGCCTGTAAATCAACAGCTGTTATTTTATAAACCAGCTGATCCGACACTGTTCTTTTTATTTCTCAGTAGGCGCTGTTGTCAAATCGTAAACTAGAAACGAAGCGGTTTAAATTTTAAAACCTCATATTTAAAGAATGCTTTTGAATAGTTTCCGCGGTGCATTTGAAAAAATCATGAATGAAACTCATAATAATTCAGTTTAAACTTGCATATGCAGTGATAACCCAAATTGAGGAGAATTCCCCATTGAATTCAGGACACAATACTGCGACTGTATCATATCTTTCGAACTGAAAAAAACCGCTTCTTTCAGCTCAAATTGCGCCTGTCTTAAAATTCGTACCAGGCGACTCTGGGAAATCCTCGTGGATTTTCTCCATTCTCCTTCATGTCAAGTTGTCCTCCAGGGAAATCTCCTCGCGTAACGTGTGTTTAAATATTCGCAAACTAATTAATAAACATTATCGATCTAATTGTTGAGGTAATAGTAGCGTAATTGGGCATTAATAATATGTTGGGATGGCATGGAGATGGAGCAATGGCACATTGCCGTAAATCACAAGATCTCGTGGTTTTTTTTTCGAAATTGCTGTCACGCTCGATTTTTTGAAATGCCGCGGCCTTGAAAGTGTCCACAGAAACAGGGATTTGTTTCTAGAATATTTAGGTGCTGGATCCTTCATTTTGACACGTCGTTCATATTGTGAGAAATCTTTCGAAATGCCAGTGTTAAACTAGCAGGTTCCTCCTTGATATTCGCTTATGCTGACTTTGATTTTGGACCTTGGAGAACTTTTTTCAGCGTTCACTAGGAATTGATAAGAATCTAGGGTCACTCACACAACTGGAAAACCCCAGATTCGTATAAGCTACATCTTACCGTGAAATACGAGCAAAAAATACATAATCCTGACCGAGAATATCTGTGAGATCCAGCATCAAAGCCGTCAGTTGAATTTTTTCGATTGATGTTAAGGCCCTTGTTCGGAATGACGTGCAGACGAAAAACACGTCAGTGACATATGTCCCGAACGGTAAAATTAAATTCTGACCCTTTTGCCGGAGTTCCTCATCCGCCGCACACGAAAGATTCATAAATATTTAAATTCAATTTGTCGCCCGTTTTCTGCTAGTCAGATCATTAATCACCCATTTATGAGTGAGTGCGGAGAAAGGGATCTGCAACACATGACGAAGCTTGGCACACTATCGGTATGTCACTTTTCAGGTTGCATCCTCATAGGTCACTGGGTGATCGAGTGAGTAATACCTCTAAATTTAAAAGGGGTCCATTCAATCAATCGAGAGTGAACTGTTGCAAACATTGAGATTTACAAATCTGACGTAAAGTATCAATTTATGATCAATGAGCCAACTTGACCAATATTGCCTAGGAAAATTTTTACTGACATCATCGGATCTAGAATGCAGGGTTAAGGGTTCAATTCCACTTATAATAAAAATACACTCACCAGCAGAGTGAAAATAACGCTGACAACCGTGATTCCGAAGATGGATGCCCAGTAAGGAATTCCAATAACAGTGTTGAGTGCCACACAGGGCGTGAATACTGTGACTCCCTGGTTGAGCAGCTGTCTCACGATATATGTGCCTGAGGCCAGACATCTCACGAGGCGTGATTTAAATCGAAGATCCAAGTATTGATATACTGACGTTATGCCGAGGCTGAAGTAAACTGGGACGAAAATGAAGCACACTATGGGGTAGGCCAGCACCATCCCGTATAGGGTCTCCCACATGGTGCATCCCCTGTAGAAGAGCTCCGAAGGATAACCTGAAATGAATAATTCAAATCAAAAAAGAAAAAAACATGCTACATCAATTGATATCTTGATTTTTTCGAAAGTGAGCATCACCTGAGAAAAAAACATCTTTATGTTGTTATTTTCCCACTAGAGCTAAGTCTGACCCTCTTTGAGGAGTTGAAGAAGTTGGAACCTTCCAAGAATTGCAGATTTATGCAAAAACAAAGTAAGGAGGATTTGTATAGAGTGCTTGTTTGCAAAGATTATAGAGTAGAAAGATAGGAAACGATGCGACTAAATACAGTGACTCTAACTCGTCTCGTTATATGGCGGATTTTGTCACGTGACGTGACGTGAGCCAATCCGCATTCCGAATTAGAGATCATAGCATTGAAATCTGTGCTTCTAAGCCACCATATTCTTGCTAAATTTCCAATTGTCGCCACTGTGTTAGATAGAGTCACTGTACGACTAAAGTGATGTGAGCGCCATCTGTATTTCAAATGTGTTTTTAAGACCCTAAGACTGGTTAAAATATTAATTCGAGGGACAAATGAAATTTTGTGAGGAACTGTGGATCAAATAAAACGAATTTCACCAAGAAAAATGAGAATGTAAGTATTAAAACTGGTAACATGTGACTCGATCATTCATTGACTTTTATTTTCAGTGCTACGAATTGGATAAAATTTTCAGGGCGTAAAGGCCTGCAAACACTACTGACTACACCATGTGCAATGAACATTTTACAGCAAGTCGATTGACAACTGTTCATCCACGTCAACTGTTGTATGCAGGAGCATACCTTATTGCAAGAAGGTCCAATTTAGGAGAAATTATGACTCTTATACGTCCATTCGAAGATTCTCAATTGCTACTCCTTCAATATATTCAGGAATGCAAAGGTTTCATTGATTTCGTTTTGGGTGTCGAGGAACTGTCAAATTTTTGTTTGGAAAGTCAAAGTTCTATGAAAGTTGCTGTCAGTGTTTCTTTCACCATATACTTTTGTGTCCTAATCAAAGCTCTAGTGGTTGTGCATAATTTAAAATTTTTGTGAATTTTTTACAAATTGCAAATGAAAGTATAGCACATTCGGCAACGTGTTTCATTGATATCAATTGATTCCCAACAATGTTCAGATGAAAACTTACATTCTGATCACAAAACAAAGCCATACTTTTGTTTTTGTTGCTCAGGATGATCTCAACAAAGTCGATATTGAAATTCAAAACAAGGAATAGAATTCGAATTTCGCGCCCTTCTATTATAAAACAGAAAACTGTTACTAAACAGGTTTTCTGTATTGACAGTACGTTATCAGCGCCATCTCATTGTCAAATGTGTTTTCACTGACCAAAATGTAGTCGGTTTTCAGTACAAGAGATATGAGGGCGTTTCCTATCTTCCTATATACTATATAATCTTTGCTTGATTTGATATCAGGATTTCCTACGATTTTATTTCAGCTTGGATATGACAGGTGGGATATGTCGTTAATGCAGTGCCATCTACAATATCACAACATTTACAGATTTGATTCGACACCTGAGGATTTCAAGCTATGTTGTATTCTAGTACACAGTTCCTACTTTGTGGCCTCTTCTGTATCACCTCAAAAGGTTCTGACCAAGAACTAGAGGCTGCTTGGAATTTCAATTCAGAGTTTTCCCATTTGAGATTGATCTTGAGAGTCGACGTATACTTTTGATGATAATTCGATGAAATCGAATGTTTTTTCATTCATTATGCTCTTCATGTTCACCTCGAGAAACCAGCCAAAAAGTTTGTCGAAGTTTCCAAACGAAACAAGGCAATCGCTTGGAAAAAGTGCAAATATCCATTAGACGAGGACGATAAACGTCCAACAAATCAAAGTCCTAAGATATTCCGTTCCCGTCTGACTTCCATATTTATTTTCCCATGAAACACGTCACTTCAAAAGTAAAACGTTTCTCAAGTTTGCCGTTTTCATCCCGAACAGCACAACTCTGTCAAGCAACCTCGTTCTTTCCGTTAGAAGAAAATAATCACTCCCTATTAGTCTTTTCATGAACTTGCTTGGGCATTCAGCGAGTTAACTGTCCAATTTAGCGAAGATTTTTCAATGACTGCGAAAGCAGATTAGGTCAGGAATAAATAAAATAAACTTTCCCAAAACTCATTCCCGAAAGATCGTACAATTTCGAGGGTTCGCCAGACTAATAAATTCCATTTGTTTCTTTTGCGGATAATGAAAGTTGGAGAAGCAGGAAGTACTTTAGTGTTGGGTCTTGAAGAAGCCACGCCATTCGGGAGACATTTCTAGAGGATCGTCACTTGATGCAGGGACATTTATTTCAGGAAAGCTAAGAGGATATTTCACATTCTTCCTCCTAGAGTTAATATAAGATCTGTAAATACGAACATTGGACCAAGTAAAACCTTGAGATGACATCTTTTCATGGTATATCCACAAAGCAGTCAAATTTTACATATCTAAACGTAGGTATACCTAATGCGAACAATTATTATTAAAATATTCCTGATTGAAACACGAGTTGTTTTGAATCGCACTCACCATTTGTTTTGCCTTCTCGCTGATATTTCTAATTATAACCTCAAACTGAGATACCCAAAGAGGCACACACAGTTGATAAACTACAGTAACAAGAGGATCCAATAGGTTTGACATAGCAGTTGTCCCGCAATGTTTCTACGAACTTCCTTTTGGAGATAAGAACCATATCATGAACCATAATAGAGTACGAATTTCTCTATGTATCTATGACACAGATTGAGAAATTTCAACGCGTCCAACGAAAATGGACTAATTAATAATTGCATCATAGAATTGTTGGATCAATTCTTACCCCCAATAAACCCATCTTTGAGTATACATAAAAAATTCATTACACATTTTTCAATCCCTCGTTACTCAACATTCGATAAACCAACGAAAATTTACTATTAATTTAAGCTGAGCTTCAATAGCGTCTCAGATTGATTAAGAATTTCCTTACTTCCTGAATCCATTCATTTCAGGTGCATTATCAGCAAATTCCCAAACGAGGCAAATAAATCATCCTACTGTATTATAATAGTGTCAGATTGATTATTTTAATTACGTAGCTTTGGTGAACATACACGATTCAAAACAATAAGTATTCATATCAGGTTCGGTGAATTGAAACGAATGTCATTTTTTCTTCATAAATCTCGAGTTATCGTCAAGGTCGTATCTGTTCAGATAATAGGAACATCTGACATTGTTTCAAAGTACCGAATACAATGAAATTGGAAGCGAGCAGACGGGCATTCATTATTTTCCATTTCTGATGCGGAAAAATGAGTATAAAAATAAATAAACGAAAAAATTCTCGAGGTAAAATGAAAATTTTTATTGTTTCTCATTTCCGGTATTTGAATAGGTGAATACGTTACCAAAAAAAAAGGAAAACAATCAAATATCTCAGCAATGAATTGAAGAAGGTATAATAGGTTAGGGTTCGAGAGGTATTTTGAAAATTATGGAAATTCGAAACATGTCATTCTCGTGAATTGATGATTTTATGTTTTGCGATTGTATCAAATAATCATAGGTATGAACCACATTTGAATACCTATTATTTGGTATAGCTTTTTTGCAAATTCATGTTTTTCGAGAAATTCTGTCTTAGTAACCTCGAAACAACAAATACGTCCTCTCCTAGATGTCCTCCTGTCCATATTATTCGATTTGTGGTTATATAGAATCTTGCTTACCTAAGAACGATCGTACTCCTAGTGTTCCTCTGGCTATACTTAGCATCATGGCAGCCATTGACACTTTTCCTGCGGCAAAAACATAATCAGCCTTCGTTTTTTCTTTCGGACCAAAAAATCTTGAATACACTGCCACGAAAGAACTCGCTATAACGAATATTATGAAGACTAAATAGTCCCATATCATACTCTTCGCTTCCTTGGACATGTTGTGTCTTGTTGATGCTCTGGTTAACAAGTACTGAAAAAAGAAAACACTCAATAGGCATATCATACATATTGTGGAGCACTGTCGACTTTATCAATCAAACAGAAAGAAATTCTATTTCATCTTGACGCTCCCAATCCCTAGAGTTTCATAAACAGCTAACTGTCTGCTGTCCAGGTATAAAAATCATATGTGTAAAATTGAGGATCTAAATAAAAAGATTTTTCTAATATTATCACGGCTGATCCTTCAGAACTCAGGATATGGTTTACTGCAAAGTTATCCATAGAAGCAAAGAGAATAAAAGAAGTAAAAGTCAAAGAGCAAAAACTTTAAAAGACTTTAATTGAGAAACCTTCTGAATGGCGTTTACTATTATAAATTAATGAGTCTTATCGCATACATATCAACGGCCAAATTTGATTACAACTTGGCGAAATTGCCAGATAACATCGCAGGTCAATAAACAAGTGAACGATTAGCTGGACAGCGCAAAATTGACGGTTTATTGAACTACCTAATCGACAACCCCCCAGGTGTTGACAAATTGAATTAGGCAGATTAACATAAATATAGTATCCAACACGAAATATGGAAATTTCTCGGACGTATATTGAACGATTCGCTGGAGGCAATCGATAAAATGGAAAAAATAAGAGTGTTATAAGAGTTCTCGAAGACGCACACATTTTTTTTTGGACTCTGGTCAGATTTGAATTACACAAAGAGTACCTATTATAATCGTAGAAGGAAGTTCCTATCAACAATCATCGTTGGTTCATAATTTGGCTCACTTATCATGCGGTTTGCTAAGTTTTCCTTCACCGATTGTATAAAAATAACACGGAGTTTTGATTTAATATGACCTTTTTGAAAAAATTCATGAAATTCAAATATCATGTATTTTGTTATCCTGAGTTTCATAAAAAAACAGGGACAGGGTTAGAAAAGGAGGTGAATATTTGGGATATCGATTATGTAATTTATCAGTAGGAGTTTCAAACCCTGCAGAATATTTTCGATAGATCAACTCAAATCAACAAAACAATTGTCATAAATGATCGTACATCGATTTGGTTTTACAGTAGTTCTTCCACAGGTTCTATTAGATAAGAAGCTCACCTCTTGAATAGAAGAATCTTGGATCTGTATTTCACTCAATGGAATCACTTGTTGCTTTATTCAAAGCGAACTGACAGTAGGCTTTTCACCAGATAGATCAACGTCAATAGACAGCACTGGAGGCAGAACTGGGTACGTTGATTTCAGCCGAAGAATTTAATATAAACATTCGGAAACACTAAGCAAATATGATAAATCTGGGTAAATCGTATTTGAGCATGTAATAACATTCGTCTGATAAGAAAAGGAAGCACGCATATGACGTCAGAGAATCCCGTGAATTAGGAAAAGTATCAGTTTGTCAGCTCGACATGGTAGAATTGACGTGAGCGAAGAAGAGAAATTTAAACACTACTGGTTCTTGATGAGGATACTCCGATTGGTACTGAATATCCCCCAGGGGCGGATTCGAATAAGTGGGAAAAAAACGTTATTTGCCATACGGATACTATTCCAATGACTCAGAAGAGTATCAACATTTTTCTGAACCTTAGATAAACGGAACTGTCAACTTGTTATTGTCCAAATGTTGGAAGCGCGTTTTATCTATTCAAGGCAATGGGATAACGAATATATACATTTTAGAATTGAGTAGAACTTTATTCATTGGAAATGCAGATTGATAGGAGGTTCAACGATAACATGCCCTCAATTTTTTAACATTTATTTGAATAAATCTACACTTCAATAAACTGCCAGGAAAGTTTGTCTCGTCTTATCTGTTTCTACTGTGTTCAGTCGAACTTTTCCTCATTAATTAGGAAGCAAAGTAGCAAATTACTTCTGGTCAATTCATTCAGTTTCTTGAGCTCACTGAGAAATTCACCGAACGAGAAGATTGTTTCGATTAGGGTAAAAACACGTAATACCCCCCTGTCCAAAGTGAGGGATGATCTACCTGTGGAAGATACGTTGTCAGGTGAATAGAAATATCTTTACCTGACACCATATTCGTACGTGGTTTTTCAATTACTTGCCAGTCCCTTTTGTGCTTTTATCCTTGTGACAAATGTGCACAAACTGAATAGCTATTCTGATCCCACATTTGGCTCATTTCAAGGGAAGTCTTTGAGAAGGTTCAGGTGGAGTCTTAGAATTAGGAATCTTGATTTTATAGCCATTGGAGAATATATACGAATAAGTAGCTAGTGTCAATGCCATTTATGATTATATGTGGCATATATGCTGACCACTATAATTCGTTACTTTTTATGACAGTGCCATCTGTTTGCTACTCTTGATTATTTTTTGGGACAATGAGGCAACGACTTAATTACAGTATTCGATAGGGTATTGAAATCAGAGACATAGAATTAATCTCCTTGTCAAAACTCAAGCAGTTGAAGGAGTAGCAGCTTCACAAAAAAAGAATGAGTTGTTTACAGATGTGAATTTATGAGATCACCAATTTAGCTGATTATGGAATAATCATTGACCTTACTCAACCCTTATCGCTTTCGAAGAGCACAAGCATTGGGAGAGTGTGAAAACTGTCAGTTAACTACAGGAGTTTACTCCTACGGTGTCCCATTTCTGCATCAATATTTATCAAAGCCGATGAGTTATGTCACAATTGATATCATGTATTCAAATAAACGTCGAATAAGATTATATTTCACGTGATATTACGAATACCAATGCATTTTCACGTGTGATATGAAACTGACCAGAAAGTTTAGAGATTTGCTGCTCTATAGGGTATATGTAACTTAATACACTTTTCAAAAAGTCATAATCAATTAGGATTATCTTTTAAATACATTATTGAATAATTTAAGGGCGGGGGAGTCAGCCCTTGATACCATGTGTTAATATAAACATCAGGAAGGAATAAGATTACACCTCACGTGTTCCCTACGCCTAAATCCTATTTCATTTTCACGAACAATAACCGTTATCACGATAAAATTTCGAACAAGCACGCGATGGAAACAATTACATCAAATACTAACTCGCAAACAAACGCCACGTTCGGTTTCCTATGCGGTTTGATTTTTAATGAAATTAGACTGCCTCCGTGTTTTCTGGTTATCGATTCGGAAGTAATGAAGAAATTGCTATTTTCCAGGGGAATATCACGACCTCTGGGGGAAATCAGAGGCCCGCAACATCCCTAACATGATTTTCTGGCTGATATCCATATTATCTTCAAGCACGGGAAAAGGATTTTTCACGGGACGGAAAATTTTACTCGTCCGCTTCGATAATTTCTGCTGCTAAATTAAAAATTCTCCGCATAGTCCACATGTCCCAATAACGCTCGAAAAAGTCGAAACTTTCGGATACCGGACATCGGAACTGTCTCTCATCGCAACTACCAGATATTATTGAACTACCGGTTATCTGAATAAAAATAGAGTTGAATAAAACAAAGTATGTCGCTCTCGAAGGACCGAATTACTTTTTTTGGGATAGATTCACTGCTAAGAGGTGTGGGTTTTCATTATTCCATTTCGCTCTGTCTTCGTCTGAAAAATTTCAATTTCCAGTTATTTCCTGAATTCATTCCCGAATAAACAATGGAAAAGCTGTCATAATCCCCCGCTTTCGTCTCATTTTCCATGAATTAGTTTAATCCAAGAATCAACAACCCGAAAACGAAATACTTGACAAGTCTGTGTGAACCGATCTCATGTAGTATATTTGCATTGGAAAGATTGAGAGCATCGTTTCAATTGAAACGAGAATTTTTTCCACAACAAAGAAACAAATCTCAATATTTGCCTAGGCCAACACCATTAAAACGTGATAGGAAACTTTGTAATACCTAAATCCCTCACATTGTATTGTTGTTTAGGGGGACAGATAGCATATCCTCCCATTTGTTTGAGTTTGGAACATCTTTGTTAAATCTGCGCCAAAGTGGTGGGAAGTGGACCTATTGTTTATCAAAAATACAAAAAAATGACTTGATTCAGCAGACTGGGGATGTGTACCTTCATTATTTGACTGGGATCAGCGAAATTTTGACCGATATCAATTTTTTCTTGAGGAGAGGGAAATTGCGAAGGTCAATTGAAGAGGAGCTTCAATACCATTGTTAAAAGGGTGTGTTTCCCTCTCCACATGTTATGTACTATACGAATTAGTATCATTTTCGATCCTGAAAAAAACGCATGTCAACTGTAACCTTCCATGATATTTTACATGAATTTCGTTGCAGCTTTCCCTATTTGCATAAACAATGAATCACATCAGATGTCACATGACTTTCATCTCTTAAACCTCAACAAACGTACCTGACATTCAAGGTTTAACGAATCCTTATTTATCAACAAACACAATAACACCGAAATCTGAACGATGACGACATGTTAACGTCAGAACACCTTACAGGCATTCTACTTGCTCCATTTCTAATGTGAAATCCTGTCCTTATCAGCTTTTCAGTTTCCTGATGTCTACGACACAGCTCTATCGCCTACTTATATCCTTCCTAGAAAAGCGATCAGTTCGATTCAGTTTAATAACCAGTTAATTACACTAATTATTGTAGAAATTGAGGCTTTCTCATCATGGAGCGGTTAGGTCATCAGCTGAGCAGACATCCTGATTTGTGTATGGATTCTTGGAATCGAGAGATGTTAGGATTAAAATGACTGCAGGCGGATCTTAGCAAGGTCGATACGGATCCTATGGAAGGATATCTATCCATCTACAGATGGATGGAGCTTCGGGGGTTATTACTAGAAGAGTTGCTCTTTCAGAATATGTTTCATTTTTAGATCTACGATGATTTTTCTGGGAAGTACGCGTGTCAAAAGTTGACCTCCGAAAAATTCCAAAAAAGATTGTCGCACAGAGCTCGATGCAATTTCGAGATTTATCACTGGACAAGTTGCTTCTTCGGAATATGTATCACTTCAAGATATACAATGATTTTTCAGAGAGATACCTTCGACAAATTCCAAGAAAGATGAGATCACGTAAAAACTAAAAATCAAAAAATTAAACAATAATCAGAACATTCAATTTGACGAGTATATTTTCGTATGGTCATTCATTATTTTCGTTAGAATTCATTCCTGATTAACTCAAGGACCACAGATACTTGCGGAATATTAATTACCGGTTTCATCATGAATATGTTAAATGTTAAACTTCAGAGAGGATAACTTGGCGGAGCAAATTAAAGAATAGTTCAATTTACTGAGCTTTATCTAATGAATTCACAATGAAGTGAATATAAAGATACTACAACATTCTTCTTGTACCCGTCTTTCATCAAAAACCTTTCACACAAAGAATCCTTCAAAATTTTACCCGAAGGATATAAATATAATATCAGGTTATCTCAGTTCCTTTTGTTGTTCATCTGGTGGTAAATATATACTAGCTCCAACAGTTATTTGGTGTTTTATAAAAATATAGTTATAAGAATAAATACCTTTCGTTGAACTCTGGCGTTAACACATCTTTTATGACTTCCTTTATGAGAAATTCAATAGTAAACAACTCCTGTAGCATTAGTGAAACACGTAAACTGTATAGATTCACGAACAGTTGGATCGACGAACTTATTTACTACGCACAAAATTTCAGACTGTCCTGAACCTCTTAACCCATAATCATATCCCACTAAATGATCGGGATAGATGTTTTTGCGAATCAGCTGGTGTTTCAACGCAATCCTGGCAGCATTTCAAGATCGTCGTTCGAGTCAGACCTATATATTGACCTCTGGTACGAAACAATAGCTTTTGTTCTTCCGTTGGGTTTTCCAGCAAGACACTTTATCGATCGATTTGTTACAGTGATTGGGAGAAAACATTGTAAATTGGGATTCGGTCGGTAAGGATTTTCCGATAGGAGATTCTTGTCTATGTCGAGGCTGTTTGAAACATCCGGATGTTGTGATTTTTTAAAAATGACTTAATTATTAATGTTCGAGATCAATTACGAAAAAAATATGGTAGTATTCATGAAAATCTGACGAGGAATTTGCTTGAATTTCAATTAAGTAGTTAGTAGTGTAGATCAAAATCAGAGAGCGATGAATTGGCGTAAACTGAGGCGTTCTAAGGCCCCATGAATGCTCTGGAACATATACGGAAACCCACCCTCTATACGTTCATCTCCGCGTTATTTCGTAGCTTCCTCCCACCCAATCCGAAAGCTCGAAAAATCTGATAAATGAAAGAGATTTGCAACGTCACATCAATTTTTCACCCGAATGGACAGTAATTCGTTAAACTTGTTTTATCTGCGACGAGATCCCCAGATAGTTTTCCGTCCTTTAATCAGAAGGCCCAGCCTTCAAGTTCGCACTATGTCTGAACTTTCACCATTAATATGTTTTATCAAAAACATTCCTCCTATCGTTCGCCCAGAGCCGCGAATGACATTCGGCGGATTTCACAATTCGAAGGATCCGCGCATCGTTTTTCTCCCGGAAATGAGGAAAACTGTCTCCGTTCTTTCCCCCGTGATATACGGCGGGGTAAATGTTCATTTGTAGTGTTCCATTTGGCGGTAAGCTCGCACTCTTATGGAAATTTGGTTTTGTGAATTATGGCGAGATTTTTTCAGCTCGGGACACTCTAAAACTCCATCTAATTGGTCAATTTCTCGGAAATGGGGTTTGTTATCGATCCAAGCGATTTTGTCGTCGTTTCTTTTCGCTTCTGGTTCATATCTGAAGGATATCCTGAAGACGTTATACATATTCTGAAAGAGCAACTCTTCTAGTCACAGATCTGACAATTTCATCCATTTCGGCACGACCTTGTGGTCTTGAGGAAGTTTTAACTGAACCCTATTTTTTGGGAATTTTTCGAAGGTCAACTTGCTAGTGTTTTATCTTCCAGGAAAATTATCGTAGATCTGAACGTGACACATATTCTGAAAGAGCAACTCTTCTAGTATTAAATCAGAGAATTTCATTCATCTAGGTGTAACCGTTCGGTCTTGAGGAAGTTTTAACTGAACCCAACTTTTTGGGAATTTTTCGAACGTCATCTTTAGAGTGATTTATCTTCCAGGAAAATTATCGTAGATCTGAACGTGATACATATTCTGGAAGAGCAACTCTTCTAGTGATAAATCTGAGAATTTCATCCATTTCGGCACAACCGTTCGGTCTTGAGAAAGTTTTAACTGAACCCTATTTTTGGGGATTTTTCGAAGGTCAACTTGAAAGTAATTTATCTTCCAGGAAAATTATCCTGGATGTAAACGTGATAGAGATTTTAGAAGACCAACTCTTCTAGTAAAAAATCTAAGAATTTCATCCATTTCGGCATAACCGTTCGATCTTGAGGAAGCTTTAACTGAACCCAACTTTTTGGGAATTTTTCGAAGGTCAACTTGCGATTAATTTATCTTCCAGGAAAATTATCGTAGATCTCAACGCAATACATATTCTGAGAAAGCAACTCTTCTAGTATTATATCTGAGAATTTCATTCATCTCGGCATAACCGTTCGATCTTGAGGAAGTTTCAACTGAACCCAACTTTTTGGGAATTTTTCGAAGATCTTTAGAGTGTGGCAACATCAGGAATGAGCAGAAAAACATTTTTTCCCTCAAGATACAACAAAACTTTCATTGAAAAACGTATATCGGATACATGTTCATCAAAATTCTCTCGAACCCTTAAAGAAATCTCAAAACAAGTGTGAAGGTATTGACCCACCATTCACCCTAAACGTAAAAGATTGGGTTTGAATATGCATCTTCCTCGATTCCCTTCACTCCAGATAACAAATTGGATCTTCCAGAAATACCGCTGTAATTTAAAGGGTTCGAACCCATTACTCTAACCTGACGAAAGTTGTTTATTGTTGCTTTTGTGAGCTGCTATTCTATATATCAGGGGATATGAGAAAAAGGGATAATTCTATCGACATATATCACATCCTAACGCCGATGCCGAATGGAAAAAGTTCTCGAATGTTTCGTTTCGAATTTCAACTGACTTGCGTTGAACCAAGTGAAGTTTATGCTTTTTTCTTATCTCTAACAATTTTTACTTTCCTTATCTACGTTCGAATTAGTGTCGGTGATATCATTAGAAACCTATAATTCTGTGAAAGATGTTGCTGGTCACTAATTTGAGATATTTATTTGTTACTAATTATGGAAAATGTTGTAGGTAACGAACTACAAAATGAATGTCATAGACTCCACATCGTTGGACTGTCTTTGATTCACTTATATTATTCAAAGTTAGAAAAAAATTATAATATATGCTTAAAAGTGCATTTTGGCGCATCCTCACCAACGAAAGAAATGCTGGTTGTGAATTCTGGTGTAGAAAATTTCCCTTTTGAAAGGAAAAACAATTTTTGAATGTTCGCATTGGTTCAGTATCGATCACATTTGATTGTTGAAATTTGCAGAAAAATAATCATGAATTTCCTTCACATTAGAGTTATGAATTAGATTATGAAGAAAATATAACATCTAGGAATATCCAATTTGAATCATGAGGGCCTTGAAAATTTCAAGTTAATGAAAGATCTGAAGAATGAACGTTTCTTGTCAAACTGATCCTGACCTGAGTCTCAGGCACAAACATGCAAGGCTTCACCTCGCTTTTGACAAGAGATTGTGATTCCAAACAAACGTCTTTATCAAAAACGACTACAATAACAAGTGATAATGACGATACAGATGAATGAAGGAAACTGGGTCACTGTATTTTCAAAATATGTACATTCAATTATGTTTAATTGAATATTGAACAATTCTTGAGACTCGACCAATGAATATGTAGTTCGATTCGAAGTCTTTAACATAGTCATATGTATTTTAGCCTATGTATTTCACCCTGTATTTATTCCATTAATCGGGTTTTCATCTTGTATGACGCAGTATTTCAGCTCATTTTTCCCAGATTTATGCTGATATGAAACATTTATTTACGAGTCTACAAATACATACAGCGATATTTCTGGGAATATGAAAGTTCCATTGTTCAAGTTGTGTATTAGTCAGAGAAAGCAAAATTATGGGTGTACTAATAATATTCAGATTTCCAATGATGGTAATCTCGTAGTAACAATGATTTATTAACTACCCATTTGGTTTTGAACGCTTTAGTAAACCTTTTATCTGGATATTATCTTTGAGTAGGTATGTAAGGAACTTAAACTTTCCATTTTCATGAAAAATTATCAAAGGATCTATTTCTTCTGAGTTATGCGCAAAATGGTGTACGCATTGCTGTAAAGTAAAATTGTGGTATTGTTTTTTGTATACCTGACATTAATTTCTGGTTCTTAAAAAGTCAGGGAAAACGATTATACCAATTTTTCCATTTCGTAACGTGATAGTTTTCCCTGTCATTGTTTGTAGCGAATTGTTGCATCGAGCAGTAAATTTCTAAACTATTTTTTCAGAATTTTTCGAGCACAAAGTCCATCGAACACACAAATAAGATTCGGGAAGGAAGTCCCAAAACAATTTTCAAGGAACCCGTTGATGCTAGCCAAGATTCGATTAAAACCTCACAGTTAAATATACATTCGAGCTGATAGGAAATGTCAGAGAACGAACGTATTGTTGGCCAGTTCAGGTTATTTTCGTGAACATGGGTCTGACAACGAAAATTGAAAGGTATCGAATTATACGAGAGAATTAGGAAAATGAAAAATTCGCATTCCTGGTATTACTAACGAGAAACCAGAAAATTATATAGCAGTATAAAATTTTCAGGAGATAAATCGACTTTCGTGCATGATTTTATTAGTGACATAGTTCTATATCCGTTTATACATAATATTTGTATGTGAATTCAGCATTCATTATTGAAATAAACTGCGTCATTACAAGGATTTCCATTGGATAGGTTAGTTATCCAGAAATTAAATTTAATGACAATCAATAAATACGAAAATAGACATGAAATGAATCATTATTTTATTCCTTCTAAATATAAACAAAGAATTGCTGCCTCCTGTTTATGGATATGCTCTTTTAGCTTCACATTTGAAAAAACTGTCTTCAAATATCAGTATCAGTCGAAAAAAAATTGGTGCAACCTAAGCATAGATGTTTGCCATTTTTATTCAGCTACTTCTTGATTCAGAAGACCCTGAGGCCAAAAAACCTGGCGTCCACGTTTGTAAACAACAACATAACGCAACAATAACAAGATATCTATAACAAACCTTGCCTATTTTCAAAAATCACAACCTTTTCCTTTCTTATTCTCGTCGAATATTTTCATTGAACCTCGAAACTTTGCGTCACCATTTCAGTGCACAAGGAAATTGCTGTAAGATCAATGAATGATGTCACTCGGAGTTCGTTTAACTTTGGTGGACAGTCAATGGAACAATCCAGAAATGTGTAGGTCAAGTTTTAGGTTACAATCACAACGTCGATTTTCCGTAACTAGCAGCTATGAGCTGTCTTGAAACACTACTAAATAATCCCACCTGCGGACGGACACAAGAATATTCTTCTTCAGAAGCGAATCCGAAGCAGATTAGTAGGGATACACGACTTATTAGTCGACCGGTTAGGTCAGTGAAGATCTGGAGGATCCAAAGGATCTTCGTGATCTTAGACGCGTTAGACGACTAGACGTATTATTTTCAACCTAACGACTGTATGATCAACAACATATGAGAATTGTCCGTAGAAGGCTTGTTGATTGAATATGAAAAATATTGTATTCTCGAGTAATACTATTAGTTTTCTAGGTGGTAACTTATACATTTTAACCTCTGCTTCATAGTTTGACACAATATACTAATGTGAACGACCAAAAATTATGACCCAATCGAAAATAGCCATTATTTTTTCGAGAAATCTTAAGAATAAGTTCGAAATAAATAAAAATCGATTACGAGATGGGTTATGGGGGGTTTTTTCCCAGTGAAAATATTTCTATCCTACATTTGCGATAACATGAGCCCGCCCGGTTCATTTTCATCCGATAATATTGCGGCAAACGCGTGTCAAAGCCCTGCATCATATTTTTGCAAAGTTGAAACGACTATATCGGTGCCTTTTAATATATGCGAATAAATATATAGGGTTATCGGATAGAGGCAAACAGCAAAAGGGTGGTAAATGAAAAACTATAAATATCAAACTAACGCGGCTTTCAGGACTCTGCATCAGAATTATTTGCGCTTTATGGGTCAACCTGTTTTCCTACTGAAAATGAAAAATTGTGCTTTCATGTTGGAGGTTCACGGTTTCGAGAAACAAGGAATAAATTATCCGCCCCCTTCATGATATGAATTGATACGTTTCTGCAAAATTTCCGTTGAAAATCAAGATATACATTATTCGACTACAATTGTATCGATTTTAACGATAAATTCTATGGCTACTATGAGAAATACCTCATCCAACCCTGAATGTAGGTATCTTACAACCATTTCCATGTCTTCTTGTCTACTTCTTCATTCAACCACTGCCTACCAGCCACTTTTTTGATGTCGTTCACACATGGAAAACCCTACAACCCCTACAGGGGATCATTTCGAAAATATTTTCATCTGAACAGAAGGAATCAGCTTTAGATTTCATATTTCTTCCTTTCAGCTCTCTCTCCTAGCTCTCGTTTTGAATCTAAGCTTTAGGATAACTGAACATTTTAAATATGTTTACAGACACTTCTATTGAAAGTATTCATAATTCTTCTGTCATTATCATTGAGAATAGCGAAAATTAGGCCTTTTCACTTTCAAGAGAAATCATTATATGGGAACATCAGTAACAGTCACTTGTTCTCACGTTTAAATTGGCATAACTGCAATTCCTGCCGTTTGCGAAGACCTGGTCTGCAGCATCAGCAACACACATTTTATCACACCGAACGTGGGACTTGTCAACACAAAAATACCTTCCGCACCTTCATCAAATCGCGAACAACAACTTATGAACAATCGATCTGGACTGATTCAGCAAGGTACTAACTTATAAGTAAAACATAAACAAATTACGAGCACCGTGAAATAATGACCGTTTCCTGAATTTTTACAGCAGAAAATAACGAACCAATTCTGCCTCGAAATTGATTACTTTTAATTTCATTCATTGTTTTCGGTTTCGAACGTTTTCTCGTGGTAGAGAATGGGACGATTAAACGTCATTTTGTTTACTTTTCTGGGAATGGACAATAAAAAATTATGCCAATCTTGAGTTATACTCTGATATTGTTCGATGGGTTCTGAGAATTTCGCATAGAGGTCATGAAACTAACGTGTTAAAGCCATCTGAATCATGGAAATAATGGAAATATATTTTTTGATGGTTAAATGTTTTCATTCGACAAAAAAAATTGGAAGCATTACCTTCATTCATCGATAAGACAGCTCTATATGACTCTCTGAGGAAGATTTTGGTAGAATCCATTCGCTTGCTTTGGATCTGAATATCTGAATCAAACCAATATCGATCTTCATGAAATAGGCTTCAGCAAAATCTTGTAGCAGTTGCATGTAACTTGATGAATGGCCCTGCGATAATATGGGTTTTGAACTTATGAGTAGGTATATTTCTCTTTCCATCATTCTCAATCATATGAATTTTAGACGTAAGTATTAATATCTTCTTCAATTAAGACAACAAAATTGCAGCAATGTCACTTCATCATGAAATTACTGGTTGCTAAAATCCTTGAAATTGCATTCGTATGTTTCGTGTTCCCATGTCAAAAATAACTCTTCAAGAGGCTATCCCAATACACGTTTCTAAATTTAAATGGACGTTGACTTGAATAGATTTTTATTCGTTTGATCAAAACCGATTTTTCATCGGGTCAGCATATCTTATAATTCCAAAAATTTGTGTGGGTATTTGTAATTGTTTATATTCCCTCTACAAATATCGTGAGGACCTAAATACTTACCCATCTAGGAGCCACCACGTCCTTCAACTTAGGCTTTTTGCCAATTCCGGTTGTGACACATACTTATCCATTTTCGTCTTCAAAACACCAAATTTTCCATGACCCAAACCTTCATTATAGATTCAATAAACAAATACTTTATTCGGCTGTCCATATGTCTTCGCCTAAACGAGATTCTTCTAATAGTCCTGTCACGGTGTTTGTCCAAATCAATCATCACTAATTATCATAGTGTCGATGGTAAATAATTCAAGAAATCACTCGGTATTTCGACGGACACTGTATCGGCATTATTGATAGTGTTTGCTAGGGCCATTACATCAATTCATTAAGTTGATGGATATTTCTGTCATGTCCATTATAAATATTTCAAAAGAAGTTGTTAATGTGTTTGTTGGTTATATTGAATAAATTTTTGATGTTTCTCACATGTATATCTCCGAATATCCAATTGGAATGCTTATTTGGAAGTTTGTTTTTCTAATTGACAACTATTTAGATTATTTAAGGATTGATTTTGAATGTTAATGAAAATAACGAGATTCACTGATAATTTTGGTTAATCATTGCCACCTTCAAATATGTGCATATTCAGTTATGACATTCTAAAACTTTTAACTGTTTCTGAATTCCTGTATTTCACATTATTTTCAGCGATTATGTTGTTGGAATAAATTGATATCAAATGGGTTATAAGTGCTCTCAACTAGAATTATTGTGGAGGTTGACATTGATTCCATATGAATTCAGCAATACATTTCACAGTCTGTATGACTAGATTTCATTTATTTCTTGTCATTCTTTCCAATTATAGAAATATTATCTTCAATTTTCATGCTTATGTCTAGCCAGAATTCAAATGCTATTCTTCACAATTATTGTCAGAATTTCAGGGATGAATCAGAATTTCAAAGTACCTCAACAAGGCTTGGGAAAATATGGAATACTTATCGTAATCGGTATAAAATGAAATAAAAATTTTCCATCCAATCTACCTTTATTCTAGCAGGAACCTTATTCGTTGATTTTTTACATTTTTTACCGAATAAACTCTGAATTGAAGTAGATTTACAATTCGAAAATTATTGCCCCAATTTTTCGCATCCACCATTCTGCAATTTCAAGTACTCTTGATAAGAATGGATACTCGCTATTGAAGAAAATAATAGGTAATAAAGACACCGATCGTTTATTTTCAGTGACAAATATTTGTGAATAATCTATATCGAAATTCAACACAAATATTGATGATGGAAACCAATTTACCTAGCTAATAACCAACAATTAATAGATATATATTATATATATTGATGTTGACCTATAAATGATTTAAGGTAAATTCAAGAATGCATTTTTCAGACTGTTTTATGAATTCGTTCCGTGTAATTTTGGACCGGACTATACTATGTTGTTTGTCTTCCTCGTATGAAGATTTCAACGGCAATAAAATTCAATTCATTTTCCCTTCGTTTAACAGAGATACATACTCCTTTTTATTGCGATATTAAAATGTCCTGACCCTCCTCGAATGAAAGCCAAGTGAATGGCGTATTGTACGAATGAAAAATATATGAAACATAAATTAAAACATCCTTTTTATCGAGTCAAACAGGTTGAGCAAGACGAGAGCTCATTTTCGCAGTCCTATATGGGTTATTTGTTTTTTTCACCCTGTTCTACCCATTCGCACGAGAATGCATATTCATGAATTGAAGAATTTTAATATACCACCCTTATCAGTTCGACTACAACGTTGTTCTTGCGTGGCTGGAGATGCGGACACAAGGGAGGGAAAAATTAAATTAAATTCTCAATTCTGGAACGTTTAATTTGAAACGTGTTTTTATTAAATCTTACCAGTTTATTCAAATGGAATACTTGTTACGCTTTGAAATTCGGACGGAGAAGCGAAACTGGGAGAAATATAGTTAATTGGTTCCGTTAGCAAAGATTAATTTCATTTTGTGATATGCCCATGAAAAAACTATTCAACGAAGTTCTTCATTCCGAAAAATATCTTGGCCACATTCATTTTACCTATTGTTAACTTGATCATATCACGCAGTAGCTATGTTGCTCGTGTTTTTCATTTGATACTACATTCCTCGGCATCAGAAGTTGAAAGCTCAGAAGAAATATTTTCTATTTGGATTTTTTCAAAACAGAAATCTGGGAATTGTTTGTTGACAATTATGGATATTTTAAGTTGTTGCACATTGTTTTACTGATGTTGAGCTCCACATAAGAGCAAACAACAAAGGAGAGTGTGTCGATTTTGACAAACCAAAAATATTCAGTCCCATAGTCGATTTTTTCAAGAAGTAGGAGTAACAGAAAAAAAGCGATTGCAGTTTCGTAATCTACTCCATCATTAACGAAATACCCGACATTCATTGAAATCAAAGTAAAAAAATTTTTTTTTGTGATTTTTTGAAAATCCCAACAAAATTTTTTTTTCCTTGGTTTCGATGAAAGTCTGTTTTCTCATTAATTCGATGGCGTAGATTACGATGCTGCAATTGGTTTTTCCCTAGCTATCCTAGTTTGGGAAGAAATCGACTAAAACCGGAAAAATCCAGAAAAATAGGTCAACTTTGGAAAGCTGTAGCTAATAGGAAAATGATTTTTGATACATGCTGGTTTTTTTGGTTATAGATTGATTCTTTGAAAATACACAGAGCCATTCTTCATGACTCTATCGCGAAAACTCTAAATTTTATGATTTTTTTCGCGAAGGTCCAATTTTCCGGATTTTCCGGAGCCGATATCTCGGAAAATAAATTTTTTTAAAATTTTCTGACAGCAGGATCGTAATCTACGCCGTTGAATTAGTCTAAAAACAAATTCTCATATGAATAGGAGAAATTTCATATTTTGACAAAATTTCGATTTTTCGAGAAAAAATTTTTTTCTTCGATTTGGATGAAACTTGTTTTTTTGAGTAAATCAAAGGCGTAGATCAAGACGCTGCAATCCGTTCTTCTCTAGCACTCGTAATTTAGAAAAAAATCACCTATAACCGGAAGGAAAATTAGACCTTCGCGGAAAAATTCATAAAATCTATAATTTTCGCGACAGGAGCATGAAAGATAGCTCTTTTGATTCACAAAGAACCAATCTATAACCAAAAAAATCATCAATTTTTCTGAGAACTACAGCTTTTCGAAGTTGACCTATTTTTGCGGAAGATAGTGATAGCTAGCTTATCTTAGTCCACACATCCCATCTTTTCGTACATTTTCAGGACGATTGAGGATCCGAAACTGCAATTACAAACGTTAAATCGCCGAATTCAGCAACTCCAGCAATACAGCTTCCAAATACCACGGAGACAAAAGATATTCGGTTCTCCGCCATTCTTCACCGCTCATATAACTTCGTAAAACTTGGCAAACGAGTAAATATTCGGAGGGCCCATACAAAGGCCTCTCGGAATCTGTCATCTCTCGGTCTCAGACAACGGCCTAGTCATCTCTTGGGGGTTCCAACTGTAGAAGAAATACATTGCAGGGCCCCTTCAGGACAATGATTTTATTTACACTGCAGATGATACACAAGTAGGTGGGTTTTATATCGGGACATTACGATGGCATATTCATCTCTGCGTTCATGGACTATGCGATACAGAACAATGGGGTAGATAGGAATGAAGTATTTATGCTCTCTTTTAGAGCACCATATCGTTATCGTGGTATTTATATTCTTTGTGTGCCTGAGCTATCTTCTGAATTGCGTATTTGAATAACTTCGTGAAATATTCTCAAACTTTCAGAACTTACTTTTGGATTCCCATATGATTATGAAGAAGAATCTTAATTTTGTTCATTTCTCCACTCTGTTGTCTGCACAGTGTTACTTACTCGCAGGAAAGTTAACCGTATGTAGACACTTCACATCAGTACCTATACAACGTTTTTCATTTCCCACAATTTTATCAGTGTAGTTTGGGACGATCATTATCCAGCGGCTTGCTAGCTTCTTCAGTGATGCGTCAATTCATCTTCCAACCAACTGGACGATTCATGGGCTAACTGCATTGACCTAGAACCGGAGCATCTTCCCTATATAAGACCTAATTCGGTAAATATATCGTGAAAGGGGTCTGCAAGTAATTTATTGTTGCCCTAGTAGGCCAGGCCGAGGAGGTTTTGCAGCACCAAATTATCTGACCGCGAAATGCCTATTAATCAATATCCTATACGCCACAAATCAATCAAGCAGCGTAATAGAATGGAGTTGATTAACTCGAGTCGACCTTCCGTCGGGTCTACTTGGAGGCTTTCAAAGAAGCAATCAATTTTCATTGATTAATTATTCAGAGCGGGCCTGTGCCATTCTTTTCGTTGATTTTGGAGGGATTCAGTGTGGTTTTTATGTTATTGGGATCGTATGTTCTTCTCGAAAAGAAGTGTTGCAGTTCGCACAGATTTTTTCAAACCATTTTTGGAGAATATGAAGAAATTTATTCAGGAAGAGGAGTAATTCCAAAAATAATGAAAAGAAGCTGATGCTTGAAGTGACATGATTTAATCTGTTTCTTGGACTCTAATCTCAAGCATCAGTTCGTGTGTTATAATCTTCAGGAAATTCAGACTGAGAGCACATTGTGTTCTCTCCAGAATAAATTTTATGATGTTCAAAATATTGCTATCTCTGGTACCAGATGAGGGCCAAAAGAACAATTTTTGTTTCTCAGAAGATACATCCTTCCAAGAGGATATGGAATGGATAACATTAAATGCTCAATCTGATAGGATAGAATGCAAACATGTTCCTCTAAATTGCGGTGATAAAACCATCTTGATCGTTTGAGGATAATGTGAGTCGTCCAGTTGAAGTGAGTTGTAAAACATTCCCTTACACCCATTCAGGATAACCCGATCAGGGTGGAAAGTGAATAACAAAACTATCGAATCAATGTTTTCCCTTGGGAGACGTTGTTCGATTCGAAACGAGGTCTGGATTCTATCCGTTTTTTACCAGTTGCTGTCGTCGCTCAAGCATTGGAAAGCTGAAGGAATTATCACACTTCGGAAATAATGGAGCATCTTATGCATTTGTCCCTGTTTAGTGAATTTGAATACCTCAGAAACAAGTTTGCAATTTGAATATGGAATATTGACTATGGACCCTCCTGTGACTGAAGAGACCCAACCGTAACCTACAGATCCTTCCACACTCTGGGTATGGATAGTCACCAACCAGATCTGGCCGCCGCTGTATTCTTCTCGAGTCTCCACTATAACTGTGGATCAAAGACCTCCACTGCGATCTGTCTAACGCTAGTTGTTCCCAGTTATGATTGGCATTAACTGATTTTAGGGATTGATGCAGTATATCCTTCAACCGCTTATACTGGCCTCCTGGTTTCCGAGCTCCTCTGTGAATTCGCCATACAGAGCTATTTTGGGGAGTCTTGTGCCTTTCATCCTCAGAATGTGGTCGCTCCATCTGAGTCGGGCCCTCGTTACTTGAGTCTCAATTGTTGTACAACTCGTGCGCTGCAAGACTTCTGCATTTGCAACTTTGTGGAACCATTTGATGTGCATTATTTGTCTTAGATGACGTTGTTACGTTTGCTGAAGCTCTTTGATGTATCGCCTGTAGGGCATCCAGCTTTCGCTTCCTTAAAGAAGCGTTGGTAGGACCACTGCTTTGTGAACAGCTGTCTTGGTCTTCAGATTGAGGTTGTAATTTTGAAACACTCTGTCCTTCAGCTCCAGAATGCCCGTGATGCCGAATTAATATGGTTGTGTTTCCGTGTCCAGGTCAGTCCTAGTATTTATGAAGCTTTCCAAGTATTTGAACTGCTCAACTCGTTTTAGGGGGTGTAGGGTGAGAAGCTTGGCTCTACATGAGATCTGATAACTTTTTGAGAGTAAGCTAGAGGCGTTTATGGTTATATTAGTAGCAAAGAGAACCAAGAGTTCTCGAGCATAATTGAAACTCGTCAACCCCATTAATACACATTCAGAAAGACCTAAATAGAGCTTTTCCAACATCTCGCTCTGTTCCTCGAGCAACCTGTAGATGCCAGGTCGTATTTTTCAATTCCCAGTTTGTCACCCCCCAAGGAACATATTTCCCAGAATAGCCGAGGCATTCTCACTGCATGTGAGCGATATTATTTGCCATTCAGATTAAATGAAGTGGCAGTTATTATTGATGCAAATGCGGTTAGAATATTCGGGTGTGCCTCTGAGCAGCTGGCTTTCGAAATTTCCATAAACAACGCGTGACACATTGGCAAACACTGACGCGCAACTTCCATATTCATTTATTATATTCCTCATTTAGTTTCCATCGAATTTTCTCGGTTCAGAAGTGGAAACGTAATTACGAAAGTTGCCCAAACTGTGTGCGAAAATGTTGATTCTATTCGGTGCGGCGACAATTAAAATTCATGTGGCGTTGCCCGTTTATTACTGGGAAATTCTTCAGGCAGCCAGTGTCGATCACTTCCCGGTTAATTTTTACGGCTTCGTGCATTTTCGGCATTTTCTAAGGCTAAAAATGAACCGTGGAACTTTTGGATGGCGTGGGCGTTGCCTACATTGCTTTAAGCACCTTCTCTTTTTACCCATCTAACTTCCGTCACAAACTTCTAAAGCGAAATAGTTCACTAGAGCCCCCCTTGTGTAAACATCCTTCTTCCCATAAGTTACATACCCATTTCCCTCAAGATTGACCTAATAGTATCTTTCGGGACCTAACTTCAGCAGGTTTCCCCTTCCTCCCATACCACTCTTCAGCCATCAACTATTGAACGTTCCAAACTCCCACCCGTATTATAACCCAACCCAAACAGTTTGAATATATTACTAACAAACTATCGCCCGTGAATTATTACGGAATTATGATAGGTGCTGTCCGGAAACTCATTAAAATAGAACAAACACAATACTAAACACCTGAGCTTTCAAAGAGAAGTTGTGTGTTCGTTAGCTGAACTGAATGTTTATTCAAACGGCGGAATGGAAATTGGGTTGGCTAGATTCGATTTATATCCTTTCCTGTGGCATCAATTCAGTTCGAGTTTGGGGGTTTTCATTTGATTTATCTGCAGCTTCTATTCAGTTTTATCATATTTGGATTCAGCGTTGACCTCGGGCAGAAAAGGTAAACCCTAATATATTCGGCTGTCATTGGTCTTGAATTATAAACTGCTCGTCAAAGTTGAGGATGTCGAATTTCTGCCTTCCTTTCAGAAAAATCCAATTTCCTTTTGAAATATGTACAGAGTGCTGCATAGTCGATTGACGAGTGTGAATCAGTAGGAAATATAGTTTTTGTATTCAAGTTGGTGGCCGTCAGCAGCGATACACTGATGTTTAAAGACTTTATCTTCAAGGCAGCTTCAAAGAAGCGTCTTCCCCCAGTGGGACCAGACGCCCTGGGAGCATCTGTCCCAAAACAGCAAATGAAATTCGAGCTGTGTGGGCTGTAGCCCGATCCTGCTGGAACCAAATATCACCCAGATCGTGTTCTTCATCCATTTTTCCAGTTCAGGCTGTAGGAAGGTTTCCAACATCGAAACGCTGGTTACTGTGACGGTGACATTCTTCTCCTCGGAAAACCAAGGGTCTATCACTTCGAATTGAGAAAAAAGACACCAAATGGCAGAGTTCCGATGAATTCTCGCCCAAATCATGTTGCCGACTAGAAACCACAGACCCTAAGGAAGATAAACAGCCCTTCCATACCGAACTGCTGACTGCTACCTTGGAATTATCCAAAATGTTTAAAAAAGTTGGAAACCTCTGGCGAATGTTGACTTTCAAGTCTTCCTTGAGGTCTGCCACCTCAAATTAATCCAATTCACTCCTGTGAGACGCTGGAGAAATGCCCCTACACACAATTTGCACCTTGTTTTCCCAGGGATAACCATCAACCCCTAGCCACCGACCCCACTTCCCAATGTTAAATATTCCGCCATGGAGTCCGACCGCGGCGCTGATCTGAGCTGGCTTCCAGGGATATAATCGAATATTCAGGATATCTGGCGCCCGAATTCACGTCGTAATGATAGATTCTGGGACATAAGTCGCCCGGACTTGACGTTCTGACCCTTCCTCCTAGGCCGGACGTGTTCCAGTCCGGGAGGTCGGACGGGGTGTTGAAGACCCGAAATCGATCCATCAAACTTTCCGAAAGGGATGGATGGCACTACATGTGTTCCGTCCCAAACTATTCGGAACTTGGTGTGAGGGTGGATCGACCATGGATGAAAGGGAGAGGGAGGAACATGAAACCGATCCTTTTTAAATGGCTCCAGAGCTGGAAATTATGAAGTGAGCTTCGGTTAAAGATTGGATTAACAACACCGGCAGATTGTTGAAATGGGAAATGCGTGTCGAACAAATGCTAACTTTCGGACAATTAATAATTCGATTGAAACTTTTCGTGTGAACATTCATACATTAATATACGATCGATTTATAGTTACCTTCTAGGAATAATTGAGGGAGATCAGGTTAGGTTAGGTTGTATTGGATTAGGTTAGGTTCAGGTAGTTTAGATTGGGTTTGGTCTAGGTTAGACTAGGTTGGAATGAGTTAGGTTGGGCTGAGTTAGATTATGTCTGGTAAGGTTCAGTTAGACGGAGATCAGGTTAGGTTAGGTTGCATTGGATTAGGTTAGGTTCAGTTAGGTTAGATTGGGTTTAGTCTAGGTTATACTAGGTTGGAATAAGTCAGGTTAGGCTAGGTTAGACTATGTCTGGTAAGGTTTAGTTAGAGGGAGTTCAGGTAAGGTTAGGTTGTATTGGAATAGGTTAGGTTCAGTTAGTTTAGATTGGGTTTGGCCTAGGTTTGACTAGGCTGGAATGAGTTAGGTTGGGATAGGTTAGATTATGCTGGGTAAGGTTTAGTTTGACGGAGATCCGGTTAGGTTGTATTGGAATAGGTTAGGTTTAGTTAGTTTTGAGTGGGTTTGGTATAGGGTTAGACTAGGTTAAAATAAGTCAGGTTAGGCTAGGTTAGATTATTTCTGGTAATGTTGAGTTAGATTATGTGGGTTTGGTGATTAGATGAGGTGAGATGAGGAAAGGCTAGATTTGATGGCCTATCAGTATCGAGCTCAATAGGATCAATGGTGGCCAAGATCAAGGATGATCATCATATAGATATTATCGATAATGATTTTAAGGGTTGAATGATTATCGAGCATCATAGATGGTGTCTAAATTCCTAGAGTTTGTCTATTTTTTTTTCTGGTTGAATTCATGCTCTGGCTCGTAACCACTACATTAGTAAAATGATGGTGAGTTTATGCAGAATAAACTAATATCTATTACCAAGCTCATATGTGCAGATAGCAATCACGTCCACGTCATCTGCTAATCAGATTGGTCTCTGCAAAAAGTTACCATTAAATTGGTCCTTTGATATTAGTAACTCTGCATAAACTCACCATTACTATCATCTACCTTGAATGTATAGGTAGTAGAGTTCAATACTTACCTTCTCATCCACTTGACAGATGAAAATTAGCTTCCTCCGAATTCAGTTGTTTGGATAAGCAACGAAAAAAATACTCAGTTCTGTGTGAATTTCCACCTTCCTGTTCAGAGACTAATTTAATTAATTACGTCCATATTTCGTCAAATGATCGCTGATCTGTCAGTATCCGAAGTGCCAACATTCTTCCCACAAACTGTCCGGATTCCTCTGACACAATTCTATCCGAGAGAAAAACACCTTTCACGAAGTTTCCGAGGTGGCGGTAGATACAAGAACATACAAGTTTACCGATAACTGCCCAGACAGCGGCTAAATTGGTTTGGGAGGAAGAAACATTTTTTTTTGGTGAAGGAAACACCATCGGACGTTTTGATGGATATGACGCAGTGAGAGAGGAGAGAAGGCGCTTTCCGATACGAAAACAATCATCAGGATTTCCTGGAGGATGGATCGTTTGTTTTTTATTCATTAGCGTTTTTGATTTTTTGTATGGGATTTGTTAATCTGGCAACTTGCAACAAATAATGATATGATTTCGAGTCGGATGTAAACTGAAGAACATTTTTCAACCTTCTGATCTTCAAAGCTCTTACGGAATTTATATAAGGCTTGTCCCGAATGGAACAGATCACAGATTCCTATAATTTTATGACAAAACATTCTGTGAACCAATGATTAACTTGGACTTGTTAGATATGATTAAGGTGAACAAAATAGGTCTAAGTTGGATAGGTCCTAAAATCAATATTTTTCCTTTTAGTGAAAAATTTAATTCCTAACATCTGAATTGAAGAGAAGCAGTCTTTAGTGACTCTTTAAATAATCTTGTGGAGTAGAAGTTCTTAGGTAGGTAGAATATAAACAAAAGTGAGAAATTTTTGGTGTATTTCTCACTAGAAATTTGTACTGCACTAGGTTAGTTCCATATTTCAATTGGACATGCTTATGAATAGGCCAAAATCGAAATATTTTTGGGGATTATCACAAAGCTTGCTCATTATCGATCGCATGTGTGGAATTTTTCCTTGATTGCTACACATACTTGCGATGGTGTTGAAAGTTATCTTTATCTTTGGTTTAAATTTTCCATGAACCGATAGGTTCATCGACGACTCCAGGGATAATGAAACGCCAGATAAATTCATATTGTTTAATTAATCATATTATCTTAATAGTTATATAACTTCATTATTAGTTACGGGAACGTACACACATAAATATGGGACAGTAATAGTTTCAATTGTAATTTTTTTAATCGTAACAATAAATTAGCCTATAGATGTAACAAGATAGGAGCTATTTGAGGGAGCGACTGCGGGCTCAGGCATTCGCCCCCTCAAAAAAGCGGGGCCACTTGGGGGGGGTGCGGTCGGCCGTTTGGATTTTGGGGGTTTGTCCACACGGCGGACCGGCTAGCAGACAATAGCACCATAGTTTCGTTGCAAGAGTTAAACGGGAAAATGTGGGCCCCACTGCTCTTGGAAGACCTCCCCTGAAAACTATTCGCGCAAAGTGGCAGAATCATCTCCCCTGTTTTTTTTTTAAATTGTTTTTAAGTGAAGATGAAAGGTTAGATGTCACAATCTGCTGTCTTCAGGGGTATTGATGCATTGGTGTCTAATCTCTAATAACTAGCAATTTCCTCTGTCTGTACGCACCTTTTCTGATTCTCTCATAATATATAAAATTGGTTGGTTAGATTTTACGATATGGCAGATGGAAAATGATCAGTGAGTTTCCGTATAATCTCAGAGAAGTCTCTCGAAACTCGCAGCTTCACGTAAATCCAGAGGTTCACACTTCACCTAAGGAATAAGTATAGAAATTTTGTTCTCAATTCGAAACAAGTCCGAAAATATTCACCTCTCTATTGTAATTTTTCATCCCACAAGTAAGAATTTTGAGCTTGGTTCAGAACAATGAGTTTGATCAGAAAATATCGTTCTCTATAGAAGGCTATAAAGGTACTCTCTGTTCATTTTCCAACGGTCATCAACTGAAATAGCTAACGATTTTATACAAAAATTCAAAATCTCTCTAATATGTACAGTAGTAGACATCGAAGATTTATTTATTTTAAAACACACAATATTGGTTTATATATCATATTATTCGGATAAAATTACTTATAGTTTAAATTTCAGAATGAAAGCGTTATTTTATCACAGTGGTAGTCATTGCTCCATGTCAATTATTACATTAGAAAAAATATCCATGACAAGTCTAATTTCTTGTACTGAATAAACCATTTTCAACACTTATTATGTACATTCGAAAATATCTACTCAAATAGAAATCATTCAAGACATAATCCACTTTGTATTCTATCGATCACTCCTACTAACGAAAATACCACAAATTTCAATTATGTATATAGGGTGATTCGAAACGAAAACTGGAAATGAACTTTCCTTAAACAAATTCACGAGACAGAAAAGTTAAAAGTGGTGATATTGGCAGCAACTGGTATTCTAAAAAAGCCTACTCCTTAAATAAACCACGAATATCTCGAAAACGGTTCAGAATTATGATATTGAGCAAGAAATGGACACACCTAGCGTCCTCTACAAGATAGTTTGAAACTATCTGATGATTTTTCACCTGAAGAAAGCCCTGTCAATGTCAGTTCATCCGGATTTTCGTTTCGTTTTAAATCATCCTGTGAAATGAAAAAAAACCGTATCTGGAATGTATATCTGAACGCGTATTTTTTCAAATAGCTGTCGTGAAAAACGCTCATTTTTCCCTTGATTAAAATTCCCTGTACCTTTTGGAATTGTTTTTCTTATCAATTGAAGATCTGCCGAAGTGGTTTAAGTGTTGGACGACAGTATTTATCAGGATAAGAACTATGATGAATATATTATAAATGCTGGAGAGAACTACGTGAAAGGATTCTCGTGAAACTGAATAATTCATATCACGTATCTGACTCACTCGAAAAGAGGAAGGAAATGCTGAAAAATAATTTATTATGACTGCTCTCTATATATGGAAGTAATTCTCTAGTGGATATGGAGAGAAAAACAATTTCTTGAGTAAGGAGGGTGACAGTATTTCATTTTTATTTTCGCTAATTTCGAGATTTATTTCACTCCTCGTGAAAACATTGTTATTGTTATTTCTAGTGAAATATTTTGTTTGAGATTTTTAGAACTAAAACTGTGCGAAGTCAGAATTCGTGAAAGAATTCAATATTTATATCAGAAGTGTCATAATTCGATTCTAACCAACTTTTTCATTTTCCTGAAACCCTGGCTTCATCGAATTTAAGTTTCGCTGAATAATATCCGAACTAGCACAAGAAATTAGACATGCGAAATTCTCATGTATGTATGAAGTAATGAGAAAATCCAAACAATATCAAAAATTCGGATATGCTCCATATCCGAAAATTCTAGTACTTCATCAGCTACATATACCTATAAGGAAATCGATAAACTTTCAACTCTTCTCAGTATTTACAATGAATTCAAAAAATTCAGAAAGGCAGCATTCATAATAGAATAGAGGAAAATACTTGGTCACTGATTTATTGTTCATGAGTTTACTCTTAAAACTTATCGGTATTCGAATCGGAAAAGATTAAAAGGATAAAGAATTTTGAACATATTCGGTGCATAAGAACCTTTTTACAATATGTAACACGTTTTTCAATTATATAAATAAGATATGCCTTTTCCTCTATGACACACTAAGTGTTTCTCCTACAGATTTTCGAAAATAAATTATTCAAGGAATCTAACCTATGATTTCAAACGTTCAACGTACTAATTCGACTAGTTTATTTATATATTTGAATTAGTTTAAATTTTAGGTCGAATGTTATTGGAATATGAGATTTTCGTGGAAATTTACAGTGAAGAATGAAGTTTGAAAAACCGAGGTGGACAATGAGGACTCCTAATTATATCACATTTTGTCCAGGGATAATATTGTCTTGATCAAATATTCGTTCGGGAGAGAAGTAGGTTGAGCAGAAATATTTGCGTTTATCATTGGTTCTTTTGAAAATTGAAACAATTTTCTCATCAATATGAGCTGAAATAACTTCTTTTAAGTACAGTGTGTTTGACCTGAGCGAGTCTCTTCTAGTTGTATAATAATATACATAATTACTTTCTAAGACCACTTTCAATAGATTTGCCGAAAGCATATTTCGATAGCTTGTAACAAATAGTATTATATTGAAGGTTCACTCTCACGTTTGTGCAATGAGTTAGTCCAAGAATTCAGTGACCTACTGCTGATATTAAACTACAATAGTACCCATTTACTCTTCAAATGAGTATTCCTGGGGCGGTGTTATGAAATGACCAATTGAATGATGAGAAATATTATTTCCATTCACCATTCTTTTTGGACCATGTCAGCTGACACTGACTCTATAGCTGTGTGGAGTGAATAGAGACAGAAAGCAGACTTAATAAGGGGTAACTTACCTCGTCCCTTGATTTTAAAATTGAAGATGACTAGTTCACACATAATATGAGTTGAAAAGTCATTTGTCAAATTGTTGAAAGAGTTTTTATGATCACGGAATTGATATGAATAACAGAATGGCTGATATTGCAATGAACCATTAGATTTTCAGGATTTATAGTCACGTACTCACAGATTTTGAGTGAAGTTGATTCAGGATAAGAAGACTCTATTTATCTAGTATTTGGATTGTCAAAATTGATCTTAGTCGACGTATTTTCTCGCTTATAATTCTTTCTGCTACTCTAATCTCCAACATATGCAATATTATTCGAAATTTGATTATGTACTTCTCGAATTAGGAATGTAGAATAGGGAGTCTGCATTGCCCACAAAATTTCCTATCTAAAACTAACCGAAAGTGAGTGGACTCAAGATTGTCTTAGAAAAACTAACGTCTGTACAACATGCTTGGTGCACCGCGGTACTGCGCAGTCCGTATCCTACGACTGACGCACTCATAGCAGCACACGTAGGCTAAACATCACTTGAACAGAATCCTTCGAAACGCCCTTCGGAAATCCTTGTTGAAGATGGTGTAGATGACCGGATTCAAGGCCGAGTTCATGTAACCCAGCCAGAACGCCGTCAAGAAAGCTATGTTCGGTATGTCGTAGGCTAACCTCAATATGTACATGATGAAGAAGGGCAGCCAGCAGGCGATGAAGGAGCCCATTATGAGCCCCAGGATCAGCGTGGCCCTCTTCTCCTTCTTCCTCGCCAGCCTCCGCTTCTCCCTCTCCGGATCGCGAGGTTTTTGCACTTTTGGCACTACCTGTTCCACTATCATCTCCTCACTGTGGTTCTTTAGCTTCTTACCCTCCGATCTGCGGTTTTTGGGGGTCCTACGGCCGAATATCGGCTTGCACAGTCTCAGTTTGAGGGGTTTCACTACAGTACACCTCGCAACCACGCCCGAATCGGAGCTGCTCGGATCGAACTCACTCACCATGTCCGTATCGATGCCCATGGAGTGTTGTCGAGTCCTAGCAATTGCTGCTGCTTGTTGCTGCAGTTCGCCGTTGACTGATAAGGTCGATCCGCTCAGCTGACACTGCGAGAGTGAACTACGGACCACTTGGGCGGATGGAAATACCTGGAAATTGATTCTATAAATAGCTGTAACCCTAAATTATACTGACTAAACCTAAAGGACACTTGGGCAATATGACGTTGCAATTTGAAGCTCTTAATCAGTCTAAGCTGGCTGCAAGAAGGTTACTTGCATTTCCTCAGCATGCTTTTCACCAAGCTACTGATGAAATTCCGCTCCATGTATTGACACAGTTATGGTAAAAGATATGGTAGGACTTGTTGAAGCATCTCTCGCTTCTATGCTTAATTGACTTAAGGTCCAAGTATCCTGGAGATCTTGCTAGCTTTGGAATACTAACATCAAATAAAGAGGCCATCAATGTGTTTCATTGTCGTCGAGGTAGGAGTTGTGTCGCCCTAGCAAGGTCAAATGCGAATTAAACCATGGTCAGCGAGTGTTATGTATCGAATATGTTAAAAATTGCACTGATTCAAATTTTGTACTTGGTAAGATTCTGTTCAATATTGCATGAGACTTAAATGCGAGAATATCTGTGTTCTGAAAATTTCAGTTCTATGAAGATCAAAAACAAATTACATATACTCCATTCATATTTATTTTAGCAGTCGGTTGGTCTTGAAATAATTTTCTCAAGTTTTTTTAAGTAGAACGGAGTAAGGTTGGCACTCATGAAATGTCGTTAATGTCATAACGCCGTTGCCACAACTTATATCAATTTTTATTAGGAAAATGCCGATATTGATTGAAAAAAGAGATAGGGCTTCAGGAAGTGCCATTTAGAATTCAGGTCCGCTCATTCAAATAGTTGTACCCTGATATTCTAGAATCCACAATACGTCAGACGATAGCAAACATATTCAATGTAAGAGAGAATTTATATAATGTTTCATCTGAATCTAAACGACTTATATTTCAGCTGAATATTTCCACAATCAGAAAGATTGTGAAAGAAGAGGATGACAAAGAATTTCCTTCTATTGGGAGACCCAAAAAAGTGGTGGCATTTGAGAATTTTATGTTTGAGTGAATTAATACGAAAAGTTTACTGCAGGACTTTCGATGAATGTCATCGTGGAATAAGTTCCCGAAAACTGATTTTTCGTTTGACTTGTCCTATACTTTGTAAATGTCTTTAGGTACCAATAAATACCTAATTATTATTATTATATCAAGTATTAAGATGAACAGCCACAAATACGCGCCAGTTATCCTGTTAATTGTTTATTCATGTGAAATTTATGTTTAAAATTGAAATTTATCTTGACTTGAAACTTGCTTTAATTTTTTTACTTATACTGATGCAAGATGATTTTTGTTGAAGAATTTAACATTCTTGTAATTATCTGTTAATTCCTTCGGGAGATACCCATTCCCAACCACTGCAACATATGCATCTTCGGGTTAATATTTTGGAAATCTACAAATGATGTAACGTATTCAAACTTTAGCCAAAGAAGATAACGAACATTAACTCTCCTCAAGTTAGTGCATATATTATGATATTATATTGATCTCTTGTATTTTCCATGCAAATAACTGGATTTGGTATGCCTTCAATCAGTTCGTATAAACTTCAATTATGTTCGTCACATATTTTCCGAAGAGATTCGACATTGTGATAAAATACGTAATAACAGAAACTTTTACGTAGAACGGGCAACATAGCGTTGATTTAAAACCCAAAAATATTTTGACAAGCGTCATAACCCCACATTTTCGTACTATACAGAGTGAAATGTAAAATTCAAATGGCCAACCGAGTGCTAAAATAAAAGTGAATGGAGTATAGATGTCCAAAAAGCTAGAAGAGATGACAATGTTTCACGTGGCAAACTCGGCGAATTTTTCCATTCTTCCCCTGAAGATATAAAGTCAATTTCCCTCAACGACCTTTGTCATCTACGTCTACACGTTCTGAATCCCAGAAAATAACTTCGAGCAAGCCACGGAACTCCAGGAATTATTCCGAAGAAATTAGCGCTGAAAATGACGGGCGATGTTTTATCGAATCCGATCGTCTGTACGTACTTCCTCCCTTAAACTTTTCCAATCACGCCTTAGAGTTTTTCGTTGAACTGTCCAAACTTGGCCTTCCCACAATAAACAGAAGCGGCCAACCTTTCTTCGTGTTTTGAACCGGGGCGGTGAAACTTTCGACGGAGTTGATGAAGATTCTTCTCCGATCGAAAACGAAGGTAGTTTTGAAGGAGGAAGCGTACTAACCTGCAAGGTATCTTTCTGTAAGTCTATTCCTTCATTATTGGCTAATTCTCCTTGATCGCTGGTGGAGATGTCGGAGGCTAAATCACAAGTAACGGTGGGGATTGGAATGGGTCGTGGATGGGACTCTATGGTGGCAATTTGCCTTTCACCGTCCCTTGGTGATGTGTTGCTGTTTCTGTCTACAGAGCCAGCCGCTGGGGCCTCCCTCGTGCTGAAACAAAAAGGACTATATTCTCATCAAGCAGAGCGTCATCACGTCTCGAAAGACGTAAAGATTTGTTCGTTAAAATTGCTATTCAACTCATACACCGCAACATCTTCTTAGTGTAATTACCTTTTGAATTTGATTGGAGACAACAAGCTCTAAGACTAGCGCATGCACCAATTTGCATCGTCACCAATGCTGTAACAACCTTTTAAATGTCCTATTTTCAAGAATATAATCGTTATGAAATGACCTAACCTAATTTCATCAACAGAAAGTGACTTGAATCGTGAAATAAAACAAACCACATGCTTTCGAAGACTTTCACGCGTCTCGTGTACAATTTCAACTCTTCCTGAAACTTTTTAGAATTCCTCACAACTGTGCCTTCCAACCACTAACAAAATGAAACTCTCACTCAACTCAGCGACAAATTCTGGACGAAGTAATGTCTGCAGAACCGAAATCTGTTTGCTAAACGCTAATTCTTCCTGCAATTACCTAATCCTCTTCTGAACATTAGTGAACTCCAATAAATTCCAAACTAAGTTCAAAACAACTCGGATGCACTTAGCTATTTCCCTTCCAGAAACGAGGTACTCCCCACTTTCAAGGGGATCCTTATAATTAACTCTTCATCGATCAGTTACCTTGAATCTGGCCCATTCCTGGGCATCATTAGAGAGGCTTGTTTCGGAAACTTCCTGATCAAAAGATGATAAACTTGGAAGTCGGTCAGAAATGGCAGAATGAGTCTCACACTCAATATCAAAAACTCATATTCCGCCCTTGAAAGTAGACAGAAGACATTTATCTATTCCTTCATAAATCCACATAGTAATATGAATATTTTGTGGAAAAAAAACTAACGATATCGGTAAAATCAGTCTGATTCACATACTCAAGAGATGAACGGTTGCCAGAAAGCATAGATACTTCTTTCAGCACTGTTTGGCATTGAAAATCAGATCTGGTTGCAATCTGCTATAGAAGATTCGGAAAATTAAGAAGAAAATCATACTAATAGTAGTATGATTCGGTCTATATAGAACGGCTAGTAAAATACGATTTGGAAGGTGCATGAGCTTAGCAAATGGTATTTTTTATGTCTTATGTTGAGAGGCTCCATATTCGTTGTTGTATTTCTAAGAATTATCATTTCATTGATCATAGGTTGAAATTTGTGGCAAAGGACTTCGATCGAGTGAATTTCAAAGAGTGTAGCTGCCTAGTCTACTTTTATCAGAATAAATATTCTCAGAAATATTCATTAGAATCATTGAGAGTCTAGTAGCTTCCATTGAAACTATCCATAAATCGATTATTCACTAATAAATGATAGATTACCTTCCATTCTTGGAATCCCCAGCTGTGTTCGTGAAACTTGTAACAGCATCTTGGGGTTGCCTTCGAGGTGGTTTTCTTATACCCCTTCTCGCTCTTGCCTTGGCTGCATAATAAATCCTTATGTAAACGAACACCATTATGCAGGATGGGATGTAGAAAGAGCCAAGAGCAGAATACAGCACGTATCCCAGTTCTTCACTCAGCTGAAAAAAAAAAGTCCACTATGAGCGATATTTCAGGTTTTCTTAATTATTTAAATTAATGATATTAGTGGAGAATACGAAATTGATTGATGAATTCATACTCGAACGAAATGCAGCAAAGCTGTGAAGTATAAGAATCTTGTACAGAACCACAAGACAAAATATAAGCACCCTTATGCAACTTCATTCTTCGAATGAACAGGATTACCCTGCTCTCTTTTGGGGAAATTCCCATTTCTGAAGCGATCCTGACTGACGGGAAAACATATTATTTCCAGATTTTCAAACATCGAATGCGGAAAAGCCACGAAGTATTTTATGTCGTAAGTTATTCGATAAAACAAGACGTATAGCCCTGTATCCTATTCAAGGAACTGTGCTGAACATTCGGTTTCATGTGGATGATTTATTTGGTTATAAATTCTTGCCTGAAACTATGGTATTTACGTTTACTCCGGAAGAGTTTCCTCGCTTTTTGCTCAGTTCGATATTTTTTCCAACAGGAAATTATAGGAAGGGTCAAGTGTTGGAAATTCGTCTTCAAGTAGGAAATTTATAGATGAATAGATTGATAATTGACAGAATTAATAGAGTCGGTTTCAGTTTTCTCCCCATTGTAGGTAAGATGAAAGAACCTTTGTAATTTGATGATAATTTTATCGCAGAAACCTTCCTAAAGCTTGACACTTCATATGAAATTCGAAGGATAGAATTGTGGTGGCATAAAAACGCTTTTGAACAAACATAATTGAGCTCCAGAGCCGATTTTATCATGAACATTTCATGAGCTCCTTATAATCTAACACAGGAAGTAAACTTTATCATTTAATGTGCGTTTAATAATTTGTCAAGATTGTTGTTGTGTTTTGCTATAAATATATATTTTTAATCCTCGTTTTTTGTGAAAATATTCTTGGTTTATTTCGCTCTAAGGTGAGACCAAATTCATAAGGGAACCCTCAGCAATGCTGGATATGAAAGGGATAGATTGGAGGGGGATTGAAGATATAAAAGTGGCGGAAAATTCCACGCTCTGTATATGGAGTGAATAAAACATCCACATCTGCCGAAACAGACGGAATTAAAGCGCTTCAATCTTGTTAACAAGTTTCTGGCCCGAAAGGACGTTTCAAAGGCATGAAAAGCTTAATGGAATATGTCTCATTCGACCGGGTTGTTCCATACGGACCAGTCTTTTCCCCATATGCATGTACGTATTCGTATGCTCAGATTATGCAGGTGAATTTAAACCAATTTAATAATGCATACGGATGAACACGCCCGCCTTGTGCATTTCTACGTGTCGGTGTCATAAAATGATAATGGAACTTTATAAATAAGCTCGTAAAAGTCGCGTATAAAACTGCTGGTTATATTTCGCGAATGTGATACTTCCCGGGAAATAACTGCTGGATGTAAAACGTCGCATTTGGTTTGCGGAGAAACTGCACCGGTTTTTAAAATCCAGGGCGAATTATGCACGGATGCCTCTGCAGAATAATGCCCTGATTTATGAGCTGTACGAAAAAACGCCATACAAAAACTTATAAAACATGCATCAGGGACATAAGATAAAATGAACGTCAATAATTCTCGAATATGAACGGTGATCTACACACAGAACAAGCAACGAATTGTTTCCCTCTTTTTTATGACCACTCTAATGAGTGAATTTTATATTCAGGGTCTTTATGAGTCATTTAAACATCGCAGTTGGCATTGAATTGCATATTGCATTGCAATCACTGAATTGACGCCCCCTGCATCACCTCTTCTTCTATTTTCATGAAGAGAGAATTACAAATATAAAGCTTCCAGTACCTACACATTTTGTAACTCTATAAGTTGATCTCTCAATTCTGCAAACAAGTTCACACATTCTCTGATTTCTAATCAACAGTGACAACGTGAATATTCGAAATGAAACTAACAAAATCACTGCAGAATTAACCGATAAGGACATAAGGTACAGTCCTGTCTTCAAAACGCTTCCTTCACGAACATGGCGTTCGGAAGAAGAGGACCAAGAAACAAACAACGAACGAGCGAAAAAATCACATCTGAGGCAATTCGAAAAGCATTTATGTATCTCAAAATTCCATTTATTCCGCTTTCCAAAGCCTACACCGATATAAATCAGCAGAGCGCGGAATGCAGGGCGAAAATGGAGATGAACAAAATTGACACAAGGAAGCAAGGAGATTTTTATTTATTTATTTCATTTATCTCTGACGAGAGGAGAAAGTGAGATGTTCTGCCGCTTGGAAACAATGAAAGGCAACTTGGTATCCTTGAAATCTGTGACAAATGGGTGGTTTCAAGGAACACAGATAAGAAAATAAGGATTTGATTGGAGAAACTCAGATTTCAGCGAAAACTAATGAATAATCCATTGAGATCTTGACAGATGACGTTTGGTGTCATAGAATTCACTGTAATCCATCTAGGAGTTTCCTCAGACGAATCTATTATATGATCCTACTCCATAAAATGAGTGCAGGATCTTCCTTAATTGAACAGTGATCTGTAATGCATAGCCCAGTCAGAAAGTCCAGTAAAACCCCTTCGATAGTGCATCGTTACAGTCAGATTGCAGTCTGTGAATGCAAGTGCGACACGCAGATCTGCCGCTAACCAGAAAATATCGAATACAACACGTCCATCAGTTGCACCAATCGCACATATCTGTCGATGATTTATTAGCAGCATTACATCAGCAACATATCTGCAATATCTACGCTGAAATGTACATTGTCGAAAGTATTCGCAGCTTGAGTTATGCTGTCATACCTAGTTTACGTCCATGAAATATTCGTACGATCCGCATGACATTCCAATATGCTGAAAAAGTAGAGATGAAGAATTGGTATGTTGTGAACTGGATGGAGAAATTAGGAAAATCAATCGAATCTTCGAAAATGTTTTTCAATGCTGGCAAATAAGTTGTGATGTGATGAGCAATTGCAATGTTGTCTGAGTTTTCAGTCTCAACATGATCAAGTTTGAGCCATATTTCAGTCATTGTTCGAAATTTGAAGATTTCAAATCTGTCGTGAAGATAAGCATTGTTTTGAGAGGAAAGTGGATTGGACTACTTGAAGAGAGATTGATAAACTTCGATTTCTCTTTGAAAAAACTCATAAATGAACCCTAAATATAGCTCAAAGAGGAGGGAAAAGAAAATCGTAGTGTGTAGGTTAGCCCTAAATGGAAAACTATTCACTTGTTGCTGGAAAACGATAAATAAGCTGTTCACGATCGCGTGATAGCATGTGTTTATTAAATAACATGCGTGTTAGTATTAATTCATTCAATTCAGAAAGAACAAATGATGACTTAATGAGTAATCAATAACTCAATTCCATTTTGGCCTAATACGAATCTCAGTTCAGCATGTTGAGAAATATATAGAAAATTTTGAACAAGAAGTAATGCAGTTCGGAATACTTTAGCTATAAAGGGCAAGGAAAAATTCACCATGAACACTGTAACATTTTTATCGATAGTTGGTATAATCCTTCTCATTATACCATAAACTATACATCACAATTAAGGCGTAATGTGCTACATTGTCTCCCTGTTTTCCAACCCCATTTTCTTTTAAGATGAGATAAAAAAGTGTCGTAGAGGAATCATAACAACCTCATGAAAAAAGCAATATAACCTTGGAAGATTATACGAACGTCCTTGTTATTGTTCTGGAGCTAAAGAACTTATTTTAATCACTCCATTTTCACATAGGCCTTTTCGTACTAGAATAAAATGAAATTCTTCAGGCACATACGTTTTAATAGGGTAGAAATTCTCGACTTATACCTATTTTTATGATCTATTGGTCAACACAACCGTTGTGAAGAATCGTAATGAGATAGTTAGTTGTTGGAAGTGCTTCATTTTTGAGGTTATGAGAGGAAAGTATGCTTAGAATCTTTTTACAGAGTGATACAGTTGCTTCAGATCTCCAAGAAAGATAACTTCGGAATTGTTTCACAACTGTGTGACTTTTTGTCTTCAAACTGTAGTTCTTTTACAATCGTTGTGTACTAGAATTTCTCGCTTTGAATCTTGGAAAATGATAATGGAAAGTGGCAGAATTATTCTGCATACATTTTGGCATGAATTTTTCCATTTCATTCGGTTATTGCATGACAACCATTCATTTGATAAATGGACTTGAAATATATATGCTTTCTTCGACAGGAGATCCGGCAGGCCATCATAAGGATAAAATTTCATATAATCCATTCTCCAGAAACGTTGGACGTTCATCAGCACACATCATTGTCTAAGCCTCGAAAGTAGAAGCAGCAAACGTCCATTATGGAGCCGGCTGCGTGAGAAAAACCCCCAGATTTTTTTGCAACCTGCCATTGACGAGGGCGGTAAATTTGGCCAGAAATTCGAAACGCATAATTCCACAAAAAGGTCCATCCAGAGCCAATATCTTATACCTTGAGAATAACCCAGTGTCGACCGCTTTCTGACTCCGGTCCCTTTTTCACATTATAGCAGCCAATATTCTCGCAGACTGCGCCAAGTATATATTTCCGTGATGGAGGAAGGAATCCGGTTATTATATCTGGAGAAGGAAGAGATGGAATCGATGTCCCTGTCCTATATATCGAAATGAAAAACTCGATGAAAACGGATCCTTTCCAGATAAATAGATCCTTTGTTCTTTGCCCTAGAACTCTACGCGCCTTTTTTTCTATAGCCACGTCCTTTGTTTTCGGCTTCCGGAAGTTTATGTGCTGAAAAAGATGAACTTTGACTCCTGGCCGGGTAATGAGAACGAATTAGTCCGGAGTAGGTGGGTTATTGGGAATGTGGAGAAGGAGATTGATAAGGAGGATCTGCTGGCGGGGAATTCAATTTGTAGTAAGGCGGACGGGTGATATAAATAGGGTTCTTGCTGGGGTTAAACCGGAAAAGAACGTAGTAAATTACGGCGAAAAGGCGATTTCGCAGATGCTGAGGTTTCTGAAGGATCGAAATCATCACCTGTAACTGGTGGCCATTGTTTTGAGCTCATTAAATCATCATCAGTATAGTATAGAATTTAGTACCAACAAAATTTATGACGTTTTAAACTTTTTTTCAGTTGAGGAAAGGGATGAAAGTCGGATGGTGCTAAGTCTGGTGAATAAGGGGTGTTTTCTAGTAATTCAAATCCTAAATCACAAATTTTTTGCATGGCAACATGAGATTTGTGTGCAGGGGCTTTGTCCTGCAAAAACAAAACTCCTTTGGATAGCTTTCCGCGTCTTTTCTCTTTAATTTTTTCCCGTTGAGTGGTCAATAATGTCGAATAGTAATCTCCGGTTTTGTTCTACCCTTATCCAAAAAATCAATCATGATTACTCCATGACAATCCCAAAAAACGGAAGCAAGACTTTTTTCAGCAGATTTTTGGACACGAAACTTCTTAGGTCTTGGAGAACCAGAGTGTCGCCATTCCAACGATTGTTGCTTTGTTTCTGGATCGTAGAAATGTACCCAAGTCTCATCCATAGTAACAATTCGGTTTTAGAAATCTACATCGTTTTCAAATCAAGCACAGATCGAACGCGATGCTTCTACCCTTGCAGGCTTTTGGTCAACATTCAAACATTTGGGGATCCATTTTACAGGAATTTTTCTCATGTCCAAATTGACGTGAACTTTATGATGAACGCGTTCGTATGAAATATTCAGTGTTTCAGATATCCGTTTTAGCCCAATTCGACGGTCTGATAGAATCATGTCATGAACTGCATCGATATTTTAGGGGACTGACACAGAAACTGTCATTCCCGATCGGTCATCATCTTCAATGGAAAATTTACTCCTTTTTAAGCTTTAAGTATAATTTTTCACGGTTGCATACAAAGGACATGATCACCAAGAGTTTAAACATATCTTCGTAAATCTGTTTACCTCTTAGCCCTTTCAAATACAGGTTCTTGATGATGGCTCGATACTGCACTTTTTCGATTTTTACAATTTCGGTGGACATCTTCATTCTTTCAATGTATTGCGTAACTCTGGTTCATTTTTGCAACCTCAAACTTCACACTGACACTTCTGATGAGTTATTGTTCGTTGCTATGGTAATGCAATATTTTTTTTATTCATGGCACTGGTCTAGGCTAACTAGAAATCAATGCATCCTCGTATCGTCTAACTTAGTTTCAAGAGTTGGGTCCTTTAAATTTTTATGGTACGTAATGGTCATAATGAGAAAACTGAAAGGCGTGGATGATATCTTGTTATCGAAAAAGATCCATCAAATCAATGAAAACCTATATTCCGAAATTCATTTCATTCGATAAAACTGTTTGTGAGATTAACATTTTTTTATGGTTTTTCAACAGCCTGTATCTTTTAAACCGAGCCGATTCGAAAAAAACGGTAGAGGAAAAAGAGTGTTTCTTTCGACCTCAAGAATCTACTGTTAACATATTTGTACGAGTCAAAGACTCACCCTGTATATTTTTAGCGGCGAACAATGTAAGTGAAATAAACGAAACCCGAAATTTTTCTCATTTCATCCACGAACTCCTCGGCTAGCAGGACCCCCATAAATTCCCCCGAATCGCCTCATGCAGGAATAAATATCGTAGCCGAGTAAACGGCGCCGTCCAAATCAGCACCGGAGTGGCCGTATATATACAATGTAATTATTTGCTAGGCCCGGTATGTACGTCGAATTCAGGCTCTACGGCTCCCGCATTAAAACACACATTGTAGAGCAATTTCTGGCGGCGGCAACCGGATTTTTGACGGTGACGCTTTCGGAATTTCCTAATTCAAAAACGGTTAAGCGCAAAGTTTCGCTCTTGACGTCGTTTTACGACCGCAACAATGTTGCAGTGACGCCCCGAACCCGACGGCGGTTAGGTAGTTTAACTTTGTATGACGAGAAGGATTTCTTCGGAGCTCGAAGCGACGCCGAAGGGGAACAATTCGACAAGTTGAGTTTTTCGTTAAAGAATCACTTCTATCGGTCTATGCAGAGCTTGGGGGACTAGGGACTGTCCACTTGATGGGCAGTCGAGTGTTTGGCCAGAGTTAAATCAAAATTTACTCATTATAAACTTCCATCTTGGCTTTACTCACAATTCAGTTGACCGTAGTCAACACGCGGTCAATACAGACTTTATTTAAAACCTTCACTTTATGGTGAATTGAAGATGTGAATACTTTGACTTATTTTTATTTGAAGTTCACCTTTCCAGTCGCGTATCTTCCAGAAAAACTATCACAGTTCGGAAAGTGATACACATTCTGAAGGAGCAACCCTTCTAGTGACAAATCTGAGAACTACAGCGATCTCAAAGCAACCGTTCGATCTTGAGAAGCTTTCAACTGAAATTTTCAATTTTCGAAAAATGCTATTTCAACGATGAAAATCCGAACGAAGGTAGCTAGGCCCATGAAATTGCTTGTAATAGATTCGGCGCATTCGAAAACCTATATTTCCATACCAAACTTTCAGATCTCCGATGCAGATTTCGAAAAAAACGAATTTTCTGTTTTTTCATTTTTCATTTTCGAGTTCACTTTGAAAGGCTGTCCACAGTGCAATTTTGCATTGGTTCATCAACTCATTGGTTTTATCGAATCTTCAAAACGACTAGTATAAATTTATTTCTCTGGAGGAATGATTAATTACCGTACTTCTCAGAGAGAGGAGCAAATATGTGATTTTAGGGGGGTCTAACCCCTTGCTCATTTTTGACCCAAAAATTTGAGATTTTCGAATTCGAGTTTTTGATCTAGTATTGAAGCCTGACTAATGCTGATTACGAAACCGGAAATCTCAATTGGATCGGAAAAGTATAACAGGAGATATCGAAGATTGAAATTTGCAATTTTTTGAAAAATGCCATTTCAACGATGAAAATCTGAACGAAGGGAGATAGTCCCTTGAAATTGCTTTTAATAGATTCAGCGTATTCGAAAACCCATATTTCCATACCAAACTTTTGGATTTAGGACGCATATTTCGAAAAAAACGAACTTTGTGTTTTTCCATTTTTCATTTTCGAGTTCACTTTGAAAGGCTGTCCACAGTGCAATTTTGCATTGGTTCATCAACTCATTGGTTTTATCGAATCTTCAAAACGACTAGTATGAATTTATTTCTCTGGAGGAATGATTAATTACCGTACTTCTCAGAGAGAGGAGCAAATATGTGATTTTAGGGGGGTCTAACCCCTTGCTCATTTTTGACCCAAAAATTTGAGATTTTCGAATTCGAGTTTTTGATTCAGTATTGAAGCCTGACTAATGCTGATTACGAAACCGGAAATCTCAATTGAATCGGAAAAGTATAACAGGAGATATCGAAGATTGAAATTTGCAATTTTTTGAAAAATGCCATTTCAACGATGAAAATCTGAACGAAGGGAGATAGTCCCTTGAAATTGCTTTTAATAGATTCAGCGTATTCGAAAACCCATATTTCCATACCAAACTTTTGGATTTAGGACGCAGATTTCGAAAAAAACGAACTTTGTGTTTTTCCATTTTTCATTTTCGAGTTCACTTTGAAAGGCTGTCCACAGTGCAATTTTGCATTGGTTCATCAAATCATTGGTTTTATCGAATCTTCAAAACGACTAGTATGAATTTATTTCTCTGGAGGAATGATTAATTACCGTACTTCTCAGAGAGAGGAGCAAATATGTGATTTTAGGGGGGTCTAACCCCTTGCTCATTTTTGACCCAAAAATTTGAGATTTTCGAATTCGAGTTTTTGATTCAGTATTGAAGCCTGACTAATGCTGATTACGAAACCGGAAATCTCAATTGAATCGGAAAAGTATAACAGGAGATATCGAAGATTGAAATTTGCAATTTTTTGAAAAATGCCATTTCAACGATGAAAATCTGAACGGAGGGAGATAGTCCCTTGAAATTGCTTTTAATAGATTCAGCGTATTCGAAAACCCATATTTCCATACCAAACTTTTGGATTTAGGACGCAGATTTCGAAAAAAACGAACTTTGTGTTTTTCCATTTTTCATTTTCGAGTTCACTTTGAAAGGCTGTCCACAGTGCAATTTTGCATTGGTTCATCAACTCATTGGTTTTATCGAATCTTCAAAACGACTAGTATGAATTTATTTCTCTGGAGGAATGATTAATTACCGTACTTCTCAGAGAGAGGAGCAAATATGTGATTTTAGGGGGGTCTAACCCCTTGCTCATTTTTGACCCAAAAATTTGAGATTTTCGAATTCGAGTTTTTGATTCAGTATTGAAGCCTGACTAATGCTGATTACGAAACCGGAAATCTCAATTGAATCGGAAAAGTATAACAGGAGATATCGAAGATTGAAATTTGCAATTTTTTGAAAAATGCCATTTCAACGATGAAAATCTGAACGGAGGGAGATAGTCCCTTGAAATTGCTTTTAATAGATTCAGCGTATTCGAGAACCCATATTTCCATACCAAACTTTTGGATTTAGGACGCAGATTTCGAAAAAAACGAACTTTGTGTTTTTCCATTTTTCATTTTCGAGTTCACTTTGAAAGGCTGTCCACAGTGCAATTTCCCATTGGCTCAGCAACTCATTGGTTTTATCGAATCTTCAAAACGACTAGTATGAATTTATTTCTCTGGAGGAATGATTAATTACCGTACTTCTCAGAGAGAGGAGCAAATATGTGATTTTAGGGGGGTCTAACCCCTTGCTCATTTTTGACCCAAAAATTTGAGATTTTCGAATTCGAGTTTTTGATTCAGTATTGAAGCCTGACTAATGCTGATTACGAAACCGGAAATCTCAATTGAATCGGAAAAGTATAACAGGAGATATCGAAGATTGAAATTTGCAATTTTTTGAAAAATGCCATTTCAACAATGAAAATCTGAACGGAGGGAGATAGTCCCTTGAAATTGCTTCTAATAGATTCAGCGTATTCGAAAACCCATATTTCCATACCAAACTTTTGGATTTAGGACGCAGATTTCGAAAAAAACGAATTTTCTCTTTTTCCATTTTTCATTTTCGAGTTCACTTTGAAAGGCTGTCCACAGTGCAATTTCCCATTGGCTCAGCAACTCATTGGTTTTTTGGAATCTTCAAAACGACTTATATGAATTTCTTGCTCTGGAGGAATGATAAAACACCGCATTTCTCAGAGGGAGGAGCAAATATGTGATTTTAGGGGGGTCTAACCCCTTGCTCATTTTTGACCCAAAAATTTGAGATTTTCGAATTCGAGTTTTTGATTCAGTATTGAAGCCTGACTAATGCTGATTACGAAACCGGAAATCTCAATTGAATCGGAAAAGTATAACAGGAGATATCGAAGATTGAAATTTGCAATTTTTTGAAAAATGCCATTTCAACGATGAAAATCTGAACGGAGGGAGATAGTCCCTTGAAATTGCTTCTAATAGATTCAGCGTATTCGAAAACCCATATTTCCATACCAAACTTTTGGATTTAGGACGCAGATTTCGAAAAAAACGAATTTTCTCTTTTTCCATTTTTCATTTTCGAGTTCACTTTGAAAGGCTATCCACAGTGCAATTTCCCATTGGCTCAGCAACTCATTGGTTTTTTGGAATCTTCAAAACGACTTATATGAATTTCTTGCTCTGGAGGAATGATAAAACACCGCATTTCTCAGAGGGAGGAGCAAATATGTGATTTTAGGGGGGTCTAACCCCTTGCTCATTTTTGACCCAAAAATTTGAGATTTTCGAATTCGAGTTTTTGATTTAGTATTGAAGCCTGACTAATGCTGATTACGAAACCGGAAATCTCAATTGGATCGGAAAAGTATAACAGGAGATATCGAAGATTGAAATTCGCAATTTTTTGAAAAATGCCATTTCAACGATGAAAATCTGAACGAAGGGAGATAAACCCTTGAAATTGCTTTTAATAGATTCAGCGTATTCGAAAACCCATATTTCCATACCAAACTTTTGGATTAAGGACGCAGATTTCGAAAAAAACGAACTTTGTGTTTTTCCATTTTTCATTTTCGAGTTCACTTTGAAAGGCTGTCCACAGTGCAATTTTGCATTGGTTCATCAACTCATTGGTTTTATCGAATCTTCAAAACGACTAGTATGAATTTATTTCTCTGGAGGAATGATTAATTACCGTACTTCTCAGAGAGAGGAGCAAATATGTGATTTTAGGGGGGTCTAACCCCTTGCTCATTTTTGACCCAAAAATTTGAGATTTTCGAATTCGAGTTTTTGATTCAGTATTGAAGCCTGACTAATGCTGATTACGAAACCGGAAATCTCAATTGGATCGGACGAGTATAACAGGAGATATCGCAGATTGAAATTTGCAATTTTTGAAAAATGCCATTTCAACGATGAAAATCTAAACGAAGAGGGTTATGCTCACGATTTTATTTTCAATCTATTCTTCGTGTTCGAAAACCTATATTTCCATACCAAACTTTCAGATCTCCGACGCAGATTTCGAAAAAAACGAATTTTCTGTTTTTCCATTTTTCATTTCCGAGTTCACTTTGAAAGGCTATCTACAGTGCAGTTTTCCAGTGGCTCATCAACTCACTGGTTTTTTGGAATCTTCAAAACGACTACTATGAATTTCTTTCTCTGGAGGAATGATAAAACACCGTACTTCTCAGAGAGAGGAGCTAATATGTGATTTTAGGGGGGTCTGACCCCTTGCTCATTTTTGACCCAAAAATTTGGAATTTTCGAATTCGCGTTTCTGATCTAGTATTGAAGCCTGAGTAGTGCTGATTACGAAACCGGAAATCTCAATTGGATCGGACGAGTATAACAGGAGATATCGCAGATTGAAATTTGCAATTTTTGAAAAATGCCATTTCAACGATGAAAATCTAAACGAAGAGGGATATGCTCACGATTTTATTTTCAATCTATTCTTCGTGTTCGAAAACTACTATTTCCATACCAAACTTTTGGATCTCCGACTCCGATTTCGAAAAAAACGAATTTTCTGTTTTTCCATTTTTCATTTCCGAATTCACTTTGAAAGGCTGTCCTCAGTGCAATTTTCCATTGACTCATCAACTCAATGGTTTTTTGGAATCTTCAAAATGACTAGTATGAAGTTCTTTCTCTGGAAGAATGATAAAACACCGTACTTCTCAGAGGAAGGAGCAAATATGTGGTTTTAGGGGGGTCTAACCCCTTGCTCATTTTTGACCCAAAAATTTGAGATTTTCGAATTCGAGTTTTTGATTCAGTATTGAAGCCTGACTAATGCTGATTACGAAACCGGAAATCTCAATTGGATCGGAACAGTATAACCGGAGATATCGAAGATTGAAATTTGCAATTTTTTGAAAAATGCCATTTCAACGATGAAAATCTGAACGAAGGGAGATAGTCCCTTGAAATTGCTTTTAATAGATTCAGCGTATTCGAAAACCCATAATTCCATACCAAACTTTTGGATTTAGGACGCAGATTTCGAAAAAAACGAACTTTGTGTTTTTCCATTTTTCATTTTCGAGTTCACTTTGTGCTGTCCACAGTGAAATTTTGCATTGGTTCATCAACTCATTGGTTTTATCGAATCTTCAAAACGACTAGAATGAATTTATTTATCTGGAGGAATGATTAATTACCGTACTTCTCAGAGAGAGGAGCAAATATGTGATTTTAGTGGGGTCTAACCCCTTGCTCATTTTTGACCCAAAAATTTGAAATTTTCGAATTCGATTTTTTGATTCAGTATTGAAGCCTGACTAATGCTGATTACGAAACCGGAATTTTCAATTGGATCGGAAAAGTATAACAGGAGATATCGAAGATTGAAATTTGCAATTTTTTGAAAAATGCCATTTCAACGATGAAAATCTGAACGAAGGGAGATAGTCCCTTGAAATTGCTTTTAATAGATTCAGCGTATTCGAAAACCCATATTTCCATACCAAACTTTTGGATTTAGGACGCATATTTCGAAAAAAACGAACTTTGTGTTTTTCCATTTTTCATTTTCGAGTTCACTTTGAAAGGCTGTCCACAGTGCAATTTTGCATTGGTTCATCAACTCATTGGTTTTATCGAATCTTCAAAACGACTAGTATGAATTTATTTCTCTGGAGGAATGATTAATTACCGTACTTCTCAGAGAGAGGAGCAAATATGTGATTTTAGGGGGGTCTAACCCCTTGCTCATTTTTGACCCAAAAATTTGAGATTTTCGAATTCGAGTTTTTGATTCAGTATTGAAGCCTGACTAATGCTGATTACGAAACCGGAAATCTCAATTGGATCGGAACAGTATAACCGGAGATATCGAAGATTGAAATTTGCAATTTTTTGAAAAATGCCATTTCAACGATGAAAATCTGAACGAAGGGAGATAGTCCCTTGAAATTGCTTTTAATAGATTCAGCGTATTCGAAAACCCATAATTCCATACCAAACTTTTGGATTTAGGACGCAGATTTCGAAAAAAACGAACTTTGTGTTTTTCCATTTTTCATTTTCGAGTTCACTTTGTGCTGTCCACAGTGAAATTTTGCATTGGTTCATCAACTCATTGGTTTTATCGAATCTTCAAAACGACTAGAATGAATTTATTTATCTGGAGGAATGATTAATTACCGTACTTCTCAGAGAGAGGAGCAAATATGTGATTTTATTGGGGTCTAACCCCTTGCTCATTTTTGACCCAAAAATTTGAAATTTTCGAATTCGATTTTTTGATTCAGTATTGAAGCCTGACTAATGCTGATTACGAAACCGGAATTTTCAATTGGATCGGAAAAGTATAACAGGAGATATCGAAGATTGAAATTTGCAATTTTTTGAAAAATGCCATTTCAACGATGAAAATCTGAACGAAGGGAGATAGTCCCTTGAAATTGCTTTTAATAGATTCAGCGTATTCGAAAACCCATAATTCCATACCAAACTTTTGGATTTAGTACGCAGATTTCGAAAAAAACGAACTTTGTGTTTTTCCATTTTTCATTTTCGAGTTCACTTTGAAAGGCTGTCCACAGTGAAATTTTGCATTGGTTCATCAACTCATTGGTTTTATCGGATCTTCAAAACGACTAGAATGAATTTATTTCTCTGGAGGAATGATTAATTACCGTACTTCTCAGAGAGAGGAGCAAATATGTGATTTTAGGGGGGTCTAACCCCTTGCTCATTTTTGACCCAAAAATTTGGAATTTTCGAATTCGAGTTTCTGATCTAGTATTGAAGCCTGAGTAGTGCTGATTACGAAACCGGAAATCTCAATTGGATCGGACGAGTATAACAGGAGATATCGCAGATTGAAATTTGCAATTTTTGAAAAATGCCATTTCAACGATGAAAATCTGAACGAAGAGGGATATGCTCACGATTTTATTTTCAATCTATTCTTCGTGTTCGAAAACTAATATTTCCATACCAAACTTTTGGATCTCCGACTCCGATTTCAAGAAAAACGAATTTTCTGTTTTTCCATTTTTCATTTTCGAGTTCACTTTGAAAGGCTGTCTACAGTGCAATTTTCCATTGGCTCAGCAACTCATTGTTTTTTTGGAATCTTCAAAACGACTAATATGAATTTCTTTCTCTGGAGGAATGATAAAACACCGCATTTCTCAGAGGGAGGAGCAAATATGTGATTTTCGGGGGGTCTAACCCCTTGCTCATTTTTGACCCAAAAATTTAAAATTTTCAGATTCGAGTTTTTGATCTAGTATTGAAGCCTGACTAGTGCTGATTACGAAATCGGAAATCTCAATTGGATCGGTCAAGTATAACAGGAGATATCGCAGATTGAAATTTGCAATTTTTGGAAAATGCCATTTCGAAGATGAAAGTCGCGTATCTTCCAGAAAAATCATCACAGATCAGAAAGTGATGCACATTCCGAAGAAGCATCTCTTCTTGTAATAAATCTAAGAACTACAGCGATCTCGAAGCAACCGTTCGGTCTTGACGGAATTTTAATTGACCCCATCTTTTGTTTGTGCAGTATCAACTTCTGAATTTTAAAATACAACTTGCAGATAATATATTCATTCAGAAAATAACAGAGAAATAATGGATAGATATTTGCACTTTACTCTGAGGAACACTCATCTAACTTGAAGTGTGCTCACTTCACATGCAGGCAGCTTTCCTTCCTCTTTCTAAGACCTAACCAAGTCTCAATTTCGTCTAAACAGAAGTCTTGGATATGGAGCATTGCGACACTAATCAATCTCAATTTCTTATTTGCTTTTCTACATGAGTTACTTCTACATAATCCCCCAGTGTAATATCTTCCTGCTCATAGAACCAAACAGCACAAACATAATCTCTATGCCTATTCATCTTCCCATATTTGTATTTCCGGAATTCCCAGCCTCCTCAATCAACAATCGAACGTGATCTGCGTCTGATGTGGAGACAGCCGCGTTGCTCATTCCAGTAACAACAGTTCGATAAATAATTGTTCATTCCAATAACAAATAGAACGTATTATAGATCGAAGCCGAGATCCGAACCGTGCAGTAATTTGACGTGGCATTGTAGCCGACGTGCGAGAGAAAACAATAGTTTTGTGGATTTGGTGCTGCAGAGTCATATGGAGAGCTGGGCTCGTATTCGCGAAAATTATTTCGCCAGAAAATTGATTGGGTTACTTCCCCGTACCGAAGAAATAATGCTATGGGTGTCACGTATCACGTTGGGGTTGATTGAAGTCCTAGAGAAAACCTAATCCCAGTACATCTCACTACCTACGAGGATGTATTGATATCTATTAGCCTAGACCAGTTCCATGCATAAAAAAAATATTGGGCTACCATAGCAACGAACAATAACTCATTAGAAGTGTCAGTGTGAAGTTTGAGGTCAAAAAAGTAAACCAGAATTACGCAATAAATTAAAAGAATGAAGATGTCCACCGAAATTGTGAAAATCGAAAAATCGGAGTATCGATCCATCATCAAGTATCTGTATTCAAAAAGGTTAAGAGGTAAGCAGATTTACGAAGATATGCTTAATACCCTTGGTGATCAATGTCCTTCGTATGCGACCGTGAAAAATTGGACTGCAAGCTTCAAAAGAGGTATATTTTCCATTGAAGATGATGACAGATCAGGAAGGCCAGTTTCTGTGTCAGTCACCGAAAATATCGATGCAGTTCATGACATGATTTTATCAGACCGTCGAATTGGCTAAAAATGATATCTGAAGCACTGAATATTTAATACGAACGCGTTCACCATATAGTTCACGTCAATTTGGACATGAGAAAAATTGCTGCAAAATGGATCCCCAAATGTTTGAATGTTGACCAAAAGCGAGCAAGGCTAGAAGCATCGCGTTCAATCTGTGCTCGATTTGAAAACGATGTAGACTTCTTAAACCGAATTGTTACTAGGGATTAGACTTGGGTACATTTCTACGATCTAGAAAAAAAAAAAACAATCGATGGAATGGCGACACTCTGGTTCTCCAAGACCTAAGAAGATTCGTGTCCAAAAATCTGCTGGAAAAGTTCTTGCTTCAGTTTTTTGGGATTGTCATGGAGTAATCATGATTGATTTTTTGGGTAAGGGTAGAACAATAACCGGAGATTACTATTCGACATTACTGAACACTCTGCGGGAAAAAATTTTAAAACAACCCTGTACACAAATCTCATGTTGCCATGCAAAAAATTCGTGATTTAGGGTTTGAATTACTAGAACACCACCCTTGTTCACCAGGTTTGGGTTCATCCGACTATCATCATTTTCTTCCAACGAGGAGGTAATAAAAGCTGTGGAGGTCTAGAGCAAGAAGAAACATTTTTTTTGAAAGGTCTAGAGACTTTGCAGTTCCGCTGTAATAAATGTATCCAATTAAGAGGAGAACATGTTGAGTAATAGAATATTTTGACATTGAAATTTTGTTTGCTTGTATAGTAGGCTAAAAATTTTTCAATATATCCTCGTACAGTGATCCTGCTGTCTGGTATAGGTAATTCTATCATGTTTTTGGAGTTGACAGTTTGCTTTATACCATTATTATATCTGCTGTCTTCACCTTAACAGTTCTTCCTTTCCTGATTCATATCCAATTCTGTTATTTATTTCAGACAATACGATTACAAGACTGTCGAGTAAACCTTGATGGTCCAACTCTTTACTCAATTTGTATCAGAGGGACAAGGACATTTGGCAGTCTGTATGGAACACGAGCATTTTTTTTAACAAAGAATTTGTTACTGATACTTCGAATACAGTTGCTTGTTTGGAACTTCCTAGAAAAATATGGTTCATTCAAAACCGTATAAGAACATGAATTTCAGATGGAATACAGTTTTGAATGGGGGGAAAGCAGAGGAAACAATAAATAATCTTGATAATAATTGTCCTATTTGCAAATTTTAGAGTGGTTTTGAGGCTATACACGCAGTTGTCGAATCAGTTTTGGATTAGGTGGTGAATTTTGAATTAATTCTGAAATATCGAATTTAATTTTATTGGTTTTCATTTTCGGCTTCTGTTATCTTTCTATTTCAGCCTGATCTACATGCTAAAATTGAGAATTTCGTTGATTTTTGTATGGAATTAGACCAACTGACCACTTTGGTCAATCTTGAGAACGCTGTTCGCTACCTATTCCTCTATACTTTTTTCCGGTTTCCGAAACAACTCGATAATTTTTTGTTTCATCTGGGACCCTAATAAAACCCGATAAATCAGGAAATCAAGGAGGGTCGAAACGCCCGAATGAAACGTGGAAAATTAGTCTTTCTCGAACGATTAATCTCAGGCTAACGGCCTGACAGGACTGCGATTTGTCAAATATTCAACCCATAGTTCGTTAAACGCAGATAGAATTAGGTTAATGCAGTTTTTGTGCAGCCGCTAGATGTTGGGAATCTGTTTTTATATCGGGCCATTTTATATGCCATAAAGGGGTTTTATGGCGAGCCTGGTCGTGCGTGACCAAGAATCAGTCTGTTTCATTTTTGGTGAGTGCAGGTTGGGGAAGACGTGATTATTGATGCTTGAATGGACGAGGGTTCTTGGTTTTGTTGTTTCTGTGAGAAATGACTGGTGGGATCATTCATCTGGATATAACGTTATTTGCTATGTCCCTTCATATGAGAGAAATACACATAAAAGTTGACATTTCCGAGAAAGATTATCGAAGATCTACCTACTTATACGAGGATATATTGAAAAATTCTCAGCCTGCTATAGAACTAAACAAATTTCAATGTGAAATATTTTATCACTCAACAAATTCTCCTTTTAATTGAAGACATTTATTACAGCGAACCTGCAACGTCTCTAAACCTTTCAAAAAAATGTTTCTTCTTGCTCTGCAAGCCAGAAGATGAAGATTGAGCCAAATCTGGTGAATAACGGGGGTGTTATAGTAATTAACACCCTCAATCACAAATTTTTTGCATGGGATTTGTGTGCAGGGGCTTTGTCCTGCAAAAACAAAACACATTTGGATAGTTTTCCGCGTCTTTTCACTTTAATTTTTCCCCTAGAGTGGTCAGTAATGCCGAATAGTAATTTTCGGTTATTGTTCCACCCTTATCCAGCAAATCAATCATGATCACTCCATGGCAATCCCAAAAAACCGAAGCAAGAACTTTTCCAGCAGATTTTTGGACACGAAACTTCTTAGGTCTTGCAGAACCAGAATGTCACCATTCTATCGGTTGTTGCTTCGTTTCTGGATCGTAGAAATGTACCCAAGTCTCATCTATAGTAACAATTCGGTTTAAGAAGTCTACATCGTTTTCAAATCGAGCACAGATCGAACGCGATGCTTCTACCCTTGCACCCTTTTGGTCAACATTCAAACATTTGGGGATCCATTTTGAAGCAATTTTTCTCATGTCCAAATTGACGTGAACTATAATGGTGAACGCGTTCGTATGAAATATTCAGTGCTTCAGATATCCGTTTTAGCAGAATTTGACGATCTGATAAAATCATGTCATGAACTGCATCGATATTTTCGGGTACTGACACAGAAACTGGCCTACCCGATCGGTCATCATCTTCAATGGAAAATTGACCTCTTTTGAAGCTTGCAGACTGATTTTTCACGGTCGCATACGAAGGATATTGATCGCCAAGGGATTTCCACAATTTCGGTGGACATCTCCTTTCTTTTAATTTATTGCGTAACTCTGATTTACGTTTTTAGACCTCAAACTTCACATTGACACTTCTAATGAGTTATTGTTCGTTGCTATGGTAACTCAATATTTTTTTTATTCATGGGAGTGGTCTAGGCTAACTAGATATCAATACATCCTCGTATCAGGTTTGTTTTAAGAAGCTAGGCAAGAATGAAAGAGTTTAATTGATATAAGTTTTTGGGTGCTGAAAAATCAGAAAAAATCGATGAATAAAATGGAATGGAATTCTTCGATAAGTTCCTGAACCATTTTCGGATATAGAAAAACATCTGAAAGTTAGACTTTATCCTGAAAATGAACATTCAGGATGAAATTATCTTCTCTAGCGATGCTTCATTCAATCCTGTGACTGATTCTCTTGTTATTTCTACGAAAATATAAATAACAGTGTAGAGAGTGATTGATTATGAATTATTTTTCTAAAAATACTGATCAGATAGAGTTTAAAATTATTATTTGTCTTTCCAGTTACATTTTTAAGGGTTCCTACGAATGTTATCTGTCGAAAAACTCTCGAGCGATGTATGAATGCCACATTGAATTCGCTGAATCCACAAAAATACGAGATATTTTCAGCGAGCAGAACACGCTTCGAATGAAATGAAAATATCGTTTTCCACTATAACTGAAATAAGTTCCATCCTGCCGGGTAGCTCAAATAAAACATCGTTCCTTCGTATAAAGTCGGATTCCACAGCCTTTCGAAGAATTCGGCTGCACAAACATGGAACGACCGCAGATCCAATCGTGTAAAACTGCTCTCGCATTTTTTAATTCCACCTCACTCTTACGTATCGAATTTCGGCGAAAACATTCGACTTGTAGTATTCCGCACTCCCTCATAAAACTCGCGTCTTGTGAGCGCGCCCCGCTTTAAATTAAGAATTTTTATTATACGCATCGCTGTCCGCGATTAAGTGCGGCATTTGCATGTTTCGAAATTTCGAAGTTTGTGTACAAATTCCCGGTGGGTTGGGGTACTTTTTATGCGCCCTGAGAGAGGTCTTTTCAAAGCCCGCTAACGAAGTAATTCTCCACCTCGTCGGATCTTTTTGTAGCCGCTTGATATTACGCGAAAATGCGGATTTGTCCTGGCAGAATAATGAAAGGAATGCCATTTGCATATCGTCGACTTTTGGCATTATACGAGACGTCGACGGTGAGGGTGATGTTCATTTGAATAACGTCGAGAATGTATTTCGACTGATTCGAAGAAATGGGGGATCTCAGTCGACCATATTTGTATTTATATGTCGATATTTTCGGTGGAGACATATGCATTCATGTCTTACCGGGCAAAACTAACCCTTGGTTTGACAGCCGATAGTTCAGAGTTCAGGCTCAATAAAATGGAGCACTATTCACTTTTATGAAAGCACTGGGTTGGCCATGGAAATTGGACACATTCCAAACTATATAGTACGAAAATGTGAGGTTATAACGCTTGTCAAAACATTTTTGGTTGTAAAACAGAGCTATGTTGTCCGTTCTACGTAAAATTCTCAGTGATTACATATTTGTCGCAATGTGAATTTACGTCAGGAAGGAAATGAATTCGAAAATCTGTGATAACGGTAATCAACGTTTATACAAACTGAAATAAAGGATTTCTAATCTAGTTTTTGCACGAAAAGGATCAGAGATTTTTAAATACACTGCGCAAAAAAAATTAACGCACATTCTGAAAATCTCAATTTTAATGATAATGATTGACTTTATAACTTATTTTTTATGTTCTCTCGGGAAGGTTTTGAACGAAACAAGACACATTAAATGGAAGAAAAATTCAGGATTTCACCGAATCTTATGTGAGAGAAGAGAAATGAACAATTTTCAAAATACTGAAATGCTGATAAGTGATTTAATACTTGGAATTTCCACTCCTTGCGTTAATTACAGCTCGGCGACGACGGTTCATACTCAAAATGAGTGATCTTAAAATGTTCTGATCTAATCCTTCCCAGATTTCTCCGAGTTGGGTTCCTAAGTCATTAAGAGTAGCTGGATGATTTTCTGAACTTCTCAGCCTTCTATTGAGGTTGTCCCAAACCTGCTCAATCGGATTGGGATCTGGACTTCTTGCTGGCCATTCCATTCGAGAGACTTCAACCTCTTCAAGGTACTCCTGAACGATGCGCGCACGATGGGGTCTGGCATTATCGTCCATAAAAATGAAATTTTCACCAATGTATGGGGCAAATGGTACTACATGCTCTTCAAGAATGTTCCTTATATACTTATCAGCATTCATAGCTCCATTATCAACGACCACTAGGTCTGTGCGAGCAGTCAAAGATATTCCACCCCCTACCATAATCGATCCTTCCCCGAAACCAGTAGTATTCAGGAAATTGCACTGAGCATATCTTTCATGTGGACGTCTGTATACAAGGGAACATCGATCACAATGGTAGAGGCAGGACTAGACTCATCTGTGAAGAGAACTCTTTCCCAATCGGCCTCTTCCCAATGGATATGCTCTCTCGCAAAATCCAAACTTGCCCTTCGATGGGCTGGGGTAAGAGCTGGGCCTCTTGTAGCGACACGAGGCCTTAAATCATATTCTCTGAGGCGATTTCTTATTGTCTGAGTGCTAATTTGCACCTCATGAGTTTACTCAAGCTGGATTTGAAGGAGGCGAGCGGTTGCAAACCGTTGTCTCAACGAAGATACTCTCAAGTAACGTTCTTGAATGGCAGTTGTTACCCGTGGTCTACCCTGTCCTGGTCTTCGGACATTCATACCTGTCTCCCTGAATCGCTGCAATATTCTGGACACACTTGTATGGGAAAATCCAAACCTTTCTGCAATTCTTGTGTATGTCCACCCTTCTTCTCGCAAAACTACCGCTTTGGCACATTACTCTTGGGGCAAATTGAGAGTGAATTTTTGTTGTATCAATTTATTAGCTGTGGCAACGTCCTGCTAGCATAAAGGACATTTCATGAGTGCCAACATTACTCAAGAAAATTATTTTATGGCCATAGCTGTTTCATCCGCTATGTTTTCTACAGCTCGCCATCCAGTTTAAGATTTCTAATGAACTCCAGTATCTGCGAACAATATGTAGTTCTATCACGGCAGTAAACATTTCCCGAAACGAGGAAAAACCGATATTCCGAGAAAAAACCTTTTGTTGAGATGCTTGCTGAACGTTAACGTTTACAAGGACCCCAACCCCTTCACCCTCCATGAACCTCCTGCCGTCTGATTGAATTCATTCTAATTTCGTAGAATATAATGGGGAACCTGCTTCATTAGGAGCAATAAAGTCAGCTACTCGAAAAAAGCATGATAACCTTAATTGCTATCCCTACGAGAAGCGGGTGTATACCTTCAAAGAACGACAAAATGAAAACCGGGGGCCAGAACTGGCAAAGGTTGCCCGTAAAAGAGCTCCAGTCGTTAATCATGAATTTCGGAGACGTGTGGTACAAAAGGTCTCATATTTCCCCAGGAATTCCACTACAACAGGTGCATTATATCTCGAATTGAATCCCGGAAAGAATACGAAAGAAACTTCGACGGTAATTTACGAGTGGGGGTGAAAGCCGATTGTCTACTCTCGGTCCACGGAAACAACTTGCCAGCCGCGTTATCAGATAATCTATTGTCCTAATTTGGGCAAGTTCAGGTGGAAAATTTTTATCGCGAGACGTTAATCTCCTTTATGATTTTTCACGCGTATAAGAAGTTTCCAAAGTTCCATATCCAACAGCCGAAGGCTGGGTCATGGCTCCTCTCCCAACGCATTTCTGGCAATATTCCTGTCTAGAAAGGATGCACTAGCATCGGCTGAGTTATAGTTTGGCTCCCCGATGTATGTTATCGGGCATCTTCTGTATTCTCTGGCGGTGAATCATGAGGGAACTTGGCACAAGTTGTTTAAATTGGGTGTGGAAGAGAATACCCGCGTATTCATCCCATGTTTTTATGTTTTTAAAATAAGAAAATGGCATAATGATATGCAGTTTTTTCAATGTCTCTTCGTCCCTCAGGGACAGTACAGAAACTCCCTGTAAGAATTCAATTATCGAATGACTAGAAGCGCCACTCATGCAGGAAATGAGAATTTTGAGCAGATTGGATCCATGATTTTTCCACAGCCAAGTGAGGTTTGCGTTTACTATCAAAAAATGTTATCAATCCCGTATATTTTCTAATAAAAAACGTAAATCTATACTCCATTCACTTTTATTTTAGCACTAGGTTGGCCATGCAAATTTGACACATTTCACTCTGTATAGTACGAAAATGTGGGGTTATGACGCTTGTCAAAACATTTTTGGGTTTTAAATCAACGCTATGTTGCCCGTTCTATGTGAAAGTTTCTGTTAATACGTATTTTATCACAATGTCGAATCCCTTCGGAAAATATGTGACGAACATAATTGAAGTTCATACAAACTGATTGAAGGCATATCAAATCCAGTTATTTGCATGGAGTTTGTGGAGTTCAGTGCATATGATAATATGCACTAGCTTGAGGAGAGTTAATGTTCGTTATCTACTTTGGCTAAAGTTTGAATATGTTACATCAGTTGTAGATTTCAAAAATATTAACCCGAAGATGAAATGCATATGATGCAGTGGTTGGGGATGGGTATCTCCCGAAGGAATTAACAAATAATTACAAGAATGTTGAATTCTTCAGCAAAAATCATCTTGCATCAATAAAAGTAAAAGGAATTAAAGGAAGTTTCAAGTCAAGATGAACTTCACCTTTGAACAGAAATTTCACATGAATAAACAAGTAACAGGACAACTGGCGTGCATTTGTCGCTGTTCATCTTAATACATTGATTTAATAATAATAATAATTAGGTATGTATCGGTACTTTGAGACATTTACAATGTATAGGACATGTCAAATGAAAAATAGAAAATTTTCGGGAACTTATTCTACGATGACATCCATCGAAAATCCTGTAGTAAACTTTTCGCATTAATTCACTCAAACATAAAATTCTCAAATGCCACCACTTTTTTGGGTCTCCCAATAGAAGGAAATTCTTTGTCATCCTCTTCATTCACCATCTTTTTGATTGCGGAAATATTCAGCTGAAATATAAGTTGTTTAGATTCAGATGAAACATTATATAAATTCTCTTACATTGAAATATGTTCGCTACCGTCTGACGTATTGTGGATTTTAGAATATCAGGGTATAACTATTTGAATGAGCGGACCTGAATTCTAAATAGCACTTCCTGAAACCCTGTCTCTTTTTTCAATCACTTTCGGTATTTTCGTGTAAAAAATTGATATTAGTTGCGGCAACGGCGTTATGACATAAACGACATTTCATGAGTGTCAACCGTACTCCGTTCTAGTTACAAAAACTTGCGAAAATTATTTCATGACCAACCGACTGCTTAAATAAATATGAATGGAGTATACCTTGGTTTCGAATGACTCTTGGATAGATTAGAGTTGCAGATTAAGTAGAGTCACTTTCAGGACCTCTGAGCCATAAAAACGAAGTTTAATCAACGCCTTCACATCCGTAATTGTTTCAAACTGACGAAGCCTGCAAACTTTCCAGGACTGGATATAAACTAGCGCCATATACTAACGTATAGATAAATTCTTGTGTTAGTCAGTTTCTGACGATAAGTTAGCAAAATAGAAAATTATACGACAGTTGGAATCCGTGGGGATTCCCTAATTTATTTCCGAGGGAATATACAGTCGATCCGCGAACGAAATGAAAACTTACGTCGCGGGCTAAAGCCTCCTCAAAAGTTAGCGCAAAAATGCGGACGATAAATAGGAAAAGTCGATAGTCTCCGCGAGTGTATGTTTGGGAGTGGAGGCACCAATGTTGGACATAAAACACACTCACTGAGGGTGAAAAAAGGAAATCGGGGTAGCCACGTAGTTTTGCCGTTCACACGTGCATCTACTCGTTTATCTCTATTACATCTTAGCAGTTACCAACGCTCTCGGCGAGATGCTGGACCGGACGAGCCCGTTTTGAGGGAACCAGTTTCTGAGCGAAGGAAATTCGTTACATATTCATTCTGAAACCCAACTGTTAGGAAGAAGAACTGAGTGGTAAACGTTCAAATCCACGAGCAGAAGAAGGTTTTGTTGAGTTTTTCCTCATTCGGTCCAGGCAGCTTCCTTCTGAATCCGGTCCACGCCAGGACCTTGAGTAAATACCACTTTTGTGAGCATTGATCACAATCATTCCCCTCCAGCAATATCTTTTCTGATTCGAAGCGATTCCACCTCCTTTATTCGACGATTTCTAACTCCTTACCCCAATTTTTATTAGGGTAGGGTTTTTCTTCCCAGCAGCGACGCGATTAAAAGTTCTTGGATTTATAAGGAAGTAAGTTTCCTCACGATCAAAAGAAGGACGCCATGAACTTCGGAAAGAGAAATCAAATCGTAATTCGGCACTGATTGATATTTGTTCTTTTCGAGGGCGATATGAGTTTTTTGGCAGATGGAATGTTGGGAATTCAACAACAAATTTCATTTTGTTCGAGAGGAAAACCATTATGACAAAATGATGCTCGGTGGAGGAGGACTTCCATTAAATTCGTTGATTATGCTTAGGAAATTGAAAAATTCGAACTTATGTTCATTGTTGCAGATAATATACGACATATCGTAGTATACAAGGTGAGTCTTTGACTCGTTCAAACATTTCTACAGTAGATTCTTGAGGTCCAGGGGTGGCACAGCTCATTATGAAAACCTAAAATGGCTATTATCTTTCTATTAGGGCCAGGCAGAAAAAATGGTATAGGAAAACAGAGTTACTTTTGTCCTCAATAATCTACTGCTGAAATATTTGAACGTCAAATACTCACTTCACGTATGAAGTGAGTAGGCATAAGAACACGACCACGATTTGTACAAATGAAAAAAGAATGTCCATCAATCTTTTCAAACAGATAATAAGCCGGAATTTCAAGGGATCAATGGTCGCCATTTGCATGAGATGGACCCCAACTTACGAAGGATATCAAGAGCGAGGAATGGCAACCTCCATGTCAAGAATGTTGATGTAATGCGTGAATGCAGCGGTTTGAACATTCTTCGGATATGATGAAATTCATATTGCTTCACAGGGAGGACTCCCCCTCATAGATGAATTCTCCGTATATTTAGACGAATTTATTTAGTAGAATTTCTAGCTCTGCCAACCAAGACTAACCCAGTTGAGGTCAGAATCAAACATTTGTCGAAACCTGAAGGTGATAAAAATATTGTTTTATATATCGATGAATAGTTATTCCTGTTGAAGTATTCTCTGATACTCGCTTGTGTATCCTTTGTTGAACAAAAAACCTGCATAAAATATTCCTATTGCCGTGACTGTGAAAAATTGCCGTTCCATAGTCCGATCTATTCAGTATATCCAAATACAAGGAAAATTCGCGTACGTCGATGATATATTTGCCTGCCCAAACTGAATTGAGAGTTTGAACAGTTTCTCACTTCTTGCAGCTTGTTTACAACTCACTTGGGATTAAATTTTATTGGACTCCACGTCAGCATGAACTGAAACGTCAGTTGCCCGATGGAAGTTTTGCGTTGCCGAGTTCTCGAAGGAGCAAGTTTGAGAAAAACTACAAATATAAAGTTTCTTGTTGCATTATGTACTTCTCGGGAACCGGCCATGGAGGAATTTTATCGTCTGAAATGTTCAAGAGCTTGTGCGCCAAGTGGAGATGATAGATGGACCTGTATTTTTCGTGTCTCTATGAATAGAAAATTCCGTTCGCAAATCGGTATTTTCGCAGGAAATTGTTCTTACGGTGGAAAAATCTCTACAGAAAATAGGGAATCTTTAATATTTTAAATTTTTTACTTTTACGACCCCCAAATACCCGAAAAGTGGATATGAAAAAGGTGTAATTTTTGACCTTTCATTTTTCCAGATGCTGTGAGACGAAATCCATCGAACATCAGTAGAATCACAAGTGTCATCTGTGGGATGACTTACAAGTGTCATCTGTGGGATGAAGCACAAGTGTCATCTGTGTACGAATTGGTCATGGAAAACTTCTTTTCATCCACAAATGACAGCATTGAACGAAGTAACATTTCAACTTTTTCCCATGCACTAATATATCCCACGGTTCAATTATAAATCGTTGAAAGGGGTTGAAAGGTTCCATAGGATAGGAATCACATAAGCCTGGATTGGATTCTTTTCAGATGTGGAATCATCAGTGTCCCGTTTCAAGTATTCAACCCTTAAACTCCTGAATTATTTAGGGCGTCCATTATACCCCAGGCCAAGCCGGATATAAGGCCTGTAATGCACGAGGATGACGTGGTCTAATTGTATTTGCAGAAGTACTTTTCCAAGGGTTGAGTTCGTGTTAAACCAATGGCTAAATACTCGTACGACTCAGCCTGATCCCTTTTTTGAAGCTTATTGTAGCACTGAGTTTTTAATCGATACTTTCACATTCATATTCTTTATTGTTTTGTACGAAAGCGCTGTTCCACACAAAAAAAAATTCCAAATGTACAAATTCTGACTTGCAACTCCGAATTCTGAGATACAAGTCAGAATTCTGACTTGCAACTCCGAATTCTGAGATACAAGTCGGAATTCTGAGCTACAAGTCGGAATTCTGAGATACAAGTCAGAATTCCGACTTGCATGTTGAAATTCTGAGATACAAGTCGGAATTCTGAGATACAAGTCGGAATTCTGAGATGCAAGTCGGAATTCTGAGATACAAGTCGGGATTCTGAGATACAAGTCGGAATTCTGAGATACAAGTCGGAATTCTGAGATACAAGTCGGAATTCTGAGATACAAGTCGGAATTCTGAGATACAAGTCGGAATTCTGAGATACAAGTCGGAATTCCTATAAAGTGCTCGCGAGAGGCCTTCGGAAATCGTGTCAAAACACGAAGAAGCGATCGACTTGTTGTCACCCTACGAGCATATATGGATACTACAGATATCTTATATATTATCATATTATCCTGATTCCCCGTAGGTAACGACGAACTCCTCAGAAGCTCTGTGATTTTGTCAGAATCAATATTGTAGGTTAAAACTTTTGAAAGAAAATATATAGGGTAGCCGTTGGTTAAGGTTCCAAATGTGCCTATACATGCCTTAAATGAGACAAATCTGCTCCACAGAGGGCATTTTGCTCACATGATTCGGCCACAATCGAATGCAACAAAGCAAATGTCATTCGACCAATTCTAACCCCACTACTGCCTTGTATCTCAGAATTCTGACTTGTGTATCTCAGAATTCCGACTTTTATCTCAGAATTCCGACTTGTAACTCAGAATTCTGACTTGCAATTCGGAATTCCGACTTGTAACTCAAAATTCTGACTTAGCAATTGGGAAGCGCTTTCGTACTTTTGGTCCTTAGTAAGGAGAAAGTAACCTACGGAAAGTCATATTTGCCCCTACAAGGGTTGCATGAGGATCTATTTCATCAATAATTACTCCAACTTGAAAGTTAGAAAACTGATTTGAACATTCGTGATATGTGAACATCTTGTGAAGTCAAGGTGCTATGAGAAAAAGGCTTGAGAAAAAATGCAAATTTCAACAACCCATATCCCTAAAACTGAGCGTCTGCTCAGTGGCGTAGCTTGCTCCTGAAGGACCCTGTATCAGTGTCTGACAGGGACCCTTATTTTGTAACCAAGCGCTAATTAAGGCTTAAGATTTTTTCAATTATCTCGGAATTCTCTACTTGTTGTTAAGAACACTCAGTAAGTTAATGTATCTGCGATATTTTTTTTATTTGGATCAATAGAAGATGAAATAAACCGATGACAGGCGCATAAGCAACTTCTCTGAAAATGTCCAATATAAATAGCCCTCAAGACTTGTAGAGTATCTGATGAGCACCCACGAGGTTTTCTGAAAGCCTGCTCCCCTGGGTGTTAACGCGCAGTGGGGAAGTTATAGGCATTGGACAGATTCTTTTTCTTATTCCTACCACCAGGAAACCACTCCATCATTCCCCCACCACCATAGCCCCCATCTCCGGATGGCTCGCGTTCCGGAAGAAGATCAAAGAGATTCCGCTAATGAAATAGTTCGTCCAGGAAGTGAAAGTGCCGGCGCAGAATAATCGAATATTTGGAGAATCCATAAAGTGCCAGTAGGAACGAAAGAGGGGTGGGATTCGGGGCGATTATCTCATTGTGAAACAAAGTCCGAAGCCGGGCTACGAGCGCAGATAGTCCCGTGTAATTTTCATTTGGGTTAAGTACTCGGCTACATAAAGTATCATGGAGGCTGAACAAATTGAAACAAAATACCTTCGCCATTCGTTCTGGGGCGGATGGAAACCGAGTATCCGTTCCTCGTTCCTCTGCAAATATTAGGCGATTGCTCCTCATTGTTGTCTGTACACCGTTCGAATGGTAATTTTGAGAGTAATGAAAGTCGGGCTGGGGAGTGACTGACTTGTTTCGATCCGCTCGATGGAAAACCTCGCCTTTATTTAAAAATGCTTTCCTCTAACGGTGAGAGCTGCAGCTCATTTATAGTCCAGAACACGAAAAGGTAGAGGAGGACTTGCTCCCTGGCTTCATTACTGCAAAAGAAAGATGGAAATGAGTTGTTTATACATTGAGCACCACCACAACTTTCTTAGTTTTTTTATTCAACACAGATTTTCATCAACTGAAGAAAGCAATTATGAAGCTTCTTCTCTCACTAGATTGTAGACTGTGTGAAGGCACTGCAGCTTTGGGATCTATTGTGGCCCCTATCAGAGCTGTTGTTGTTCTTCAGTAACACAGTTAAGGTATATCTTCGGGGAGGTGTCTACATACAAGTTTACATCGAAAGAAATTCCTCCTCCAGCAGAATCTGCACCCATCTGTTCATTCTGGAACTATGGTCATTAGGTAGGTATTTCCTGAGGAGGAACCCAGTAGGAAAGCAAGTAAGTAGTGTGAAAATATTTTATTACTCAACATATTCTCCTAATTGGATACATTTATTACAGCGAACCTGCAACGTCTCTATTTTTGGACACGAAACTTCTTAGGTCTTGGAGAACCAGAGTGTCGCCATTCCATCGATTGTTTCTTTGTTTCTGGATCGCAGAAATGTACCCAAGTCTCATCCATAGTAACAATTTGGTTTAAGAAGTCTACATCGTTTTTTAAATCGAGCACAGATCGAACGCGATGCTTCTACCCTTGCACGCTTTTGGTTTACATTCAAACATTTGGGGATCCATTTTGCACTATTTTGCAGTGATTCTTCTCATTTCCAAATTGACGTGAACTAGATGATGAACGCGTTCGTATGAAATATTCAGTGCTTCAGATATCCGTTTTAGCCCAATTCGACGGTCTGATAGAATCATGTCATGAACTGCATCGATATTTTCGGGGACTGACACAGAAACTGGCTTTTCCGAACGGTCATCATCTTCAATGAAAAATTTACCTCTCTTGAAGCCAATTATTCACAGTCGCATACGAAGGACATTGATCACCAAGGGTATTAAGCATATCTTCGTAAATCTGCTTACCTCGTTACCCTTTTGAATACAGAAACAGGTACTTGATGATGGCTCGATACCCCAATTTTTCGATTTTCACAATTTCGGTGGACATCTTCTTTCTTTTAATTCATTGCTTAACTCACTTCACTTTTTTGGCCTCGAACTGACACTTCTAATGAGTTATTGTTCGTTGCTATGGTAACGCAATATTTTTTCATGCTTGGAACTGGTCTAGGCTAACTAGATACCAATAGATCCTCGTAAGCAAAGTAATAGATTCTGCATGATTCAACGAAGAAGATACTGACACAAGCCAGGCTTTTTTTTTTTAAATTTGTAAGTTTGCTACTCTCGTAATGTTGCAAAAAGGCAGGCTTCAGTCAAGATCAACGGCTTGGTTTCCAGAGATTTTGGGCATTCCAGGGCACCCTTTGCGCTCTGGCGAATCAGAATGCAAAATTTATCTGGCGACTCTCGTTCCGGACAAACTGCAGGGTAACAAATTTCCGCAGTTCTTATGTGACCTGTCAAATAGTTGATGATTCCGCCATAACTACTGGTTCAATTATCGTTATCAGTTATCAGGGACCGGAAACTGTTAGCCTTCCATAACGAAGGAGTATAATTATTCGGATGGTCTATTCGGGATTCAGGGTAGAAAGGGTAAGATAGTGACACCCATATCTCAGCTTCAGATCGCGAGTGTGTTCGAACGGTCCGATAAACAGGACTGCGCCCTCAGAAGATCAGTACTTTGTGATTAAGAGCTTGGGCTGCATTGTTGGCATGGAAATCTATTTTGGTGATCCAGTATCTGGATGAACTGCTATGAAATCATTGAGATCAAGCCCTTCTTGCACACCAGTAGCCTGAATAGATTAAACAGTTCGCAAGATGGTACTCAAAATCGGTAAAACACTAATTTAGAGACCAGTGTGTATGATTATCGAGTCGAGCATACCTGATTGAGGTCAGTAGCTGGATGGAGGACCGCCGTGGTGATGAATTAGAACACGCAGAAACTCATGACTTCTCACATTTGTGTTTTCTCAATTTTTCAACTTGAATATCGCCATGAGTTAGGTCGAAATTGAAGATCTGATAGAAGATCAAAATCAAAAACCCCACCGTTTCCAAAGTAGCTTCAAAGGCACCTGATTTATCCTGAAAATACGAAACCGTTCCTCTAGGATTCGCACGTTCTATTCGCTCTTGACGCGAAACGGTTGCAACTACTCAGACTCCAAGTTATCGCAAATTACGCGATGGAAAGAGCTTGTCGGATATTCAGAGCAGGATATATAAATGCATCACTTCATTGCATTATAGAGTGTGAGCGCTTATTATAACGGGAGAAGCGCTGGAAACAGGAAACGGGTGGATTCTAGATCCGCCTGGAGATGAGACTTCTAGCCGTAATATTTTAAAGCAATTGCTCCTCATAAAATTGTCCCTCGATTGTATATCGCCTCTGGCTTGAACCGGAGGAACTTTCCATTTACACCATAACGAACTAGGAATGCATTATTCATGGTGGAAATATGAGTGGAGGAATTCGGTCTTTCGAATTCATGGGTGCGAATCTTGCTTAATCAGCGTTATTGAATTCCAGCGATCATTTATCGTCTTGATCACTTTAGTCAATTCTAACAGGAAATTTTTGTCACAGGTGGAAATATCAGAAGGAACCTACATTGTTTTCAATATGGAGACGGCAATTGGAAAACATATATACAAAAACTGGAGACCGGTTTCGGGATTATTGTCCCTCATCAGTACAGTGTAATGTAATACATCTCATCCGGAGAATGGTGTCTTTGAGCGAAAAAGTTGGCCAGCCCTGAGAAATATTTTTCAATCCTTGTCACGACACTCCATTCACATAACCAAGACTTAACCAAGCCTCACATTTGTAGAATCCTACACCCATGAGTCTCTGACTCGTTTCTTTTGACCTCAACAATCTATTGTTTAAATATTTGTACGAGTCAAAGACTGAACCTGTATTGGATGATTCGAAAGTTGTGGGTGATGGAAGAAATTGACAAAATCAGTAAAACACTTTGTATCTTGATTATAAAGAGATAAAGACACTTTGAAAATAAGTTATTCTGACTTACCATGCACCGTGTCCTCTATCTTTACCCTTAGCTTCCACCCATTTACCAATTAATCACATTGTATGAGGTTTCACATGAGATTATGTCTTGGATTTTGAAAGCCGTTCTCACATTGTATCCATGACCAATCCTCTCTGAAGACGACGAGTGAATACGAGCCAAAACGATGATGGAAACTGCCCAAATAATAATCCAAAAAGTACTTAATTTGCAACATCCAGTTTTTTTTTTTCTAAATATTTGGGTGCTCCAGTCGTGCTAGAGTGAATCCACCAGACCAGGCGCTACAGGGTCATCAAAATTTCGATTAAACCTGCGTATGCATACGTAACGACGGCGGCACATATAAATAGATATCATTTCCTATATTCAACGGGGAATTTCGTCGAAATTGAAATTCGTTCTCGGTCCAACCGATAGCGCACCAACCCCGTTCTGATATTAATTGCGAAGTGGAGGACCATGAAGGTCCGATGTCCAATTCCCTCAGTTTATCGGGTACCAGCAGCGACTCCACTAATTAATAATAATTACTCACATTGATTTATGGGACGTTATCATGACCTATTCATTCCGTTTACTGGAGATATCGGATATGCAGTCGCTTTTAATTAACTTTGGCGGGATTCGTTTTGCAGCTGTTGTGTGGGAGGCTGTGATTTCTCACGAGCTATCTATTCGTTAGTACGTCTATTATGGCCAACTTTGGTTTGCGGCAGTTCGCTGACCACTGTGAGTTTCTGTGTGAATTACATTATGGCAGTTGATCATAGGTAGATTTCTGTTTCCCAGTGTTTTTTCTACTCAGCATAGGAGTAGAATTTTAAATACTTATTTAGTTGATCATTTTGTCATTCAGAGATCTTCTCATGAGATATGATATTCGCATATACAGCATAATGGTTCTACAACCGACCATTTCTCAACCAACTCTGGAATAATAAAACAAGGCTGCGTATTAATGCCTTTACTGTTCAATATTTTCGCTATAACTGTGTCGGTAATTGCAGACATGACTATGCCTTTAAGAGGTGTTGTGTTGGGATAAGATTCAGATTTGATGGAGGCCTGTTTAACCTGAAGCGCCTCAGAGCAAAAACCAGTACCAAGTTTATCACTGAACTTCAATATACATACAGACGACTGTTCACTTATCACTAGCAGCTCGGAGGATCTACAGATAATGTTGAACACCTATAAACATATATACGAAGCTTTAGGCCTTAGACTCAATATCGACAAAACCAAAATCCTGGTAAGTCCGCCAGAAAGCCTTCAAACAGATATCAGCCTGGAGAATGAAACTCTAGAACAGGTCGAGCAGTTCAAATACTTGGGAAGCTTCATAAATACTAGGGCTAACCTTGACACGGAAATACAAAACCGTATCAATTTGCCATCAGGGGCATTCTGGAAGCTAAAGGATAGAGTGTTTCAAACTCACGACCTCAATCTGAAGACCAAAACAGCTGTTTACAAAGCAGTGAATGAATGAATGAATGATATTCGTAGTACATCATGTTCATCATATCTTTTTTTACTTCCTCAAACTCTGGCCTTTGCAATCGATTCATTCAAGTAAGCTGCAGATAGTGACATGAAAAATAATGTGGGGATTGTTGATTAATAGTTGGGGAGACCTTAATATCTCACAACACTCTGTATACGAATCGATACCAGATTAATAGGCTACATCGATTCTGAGAGCCGCGATTGCAGAGTTCTCCTGATGTTAATCCAGATTGATGAGGGAGGAAATTTGACGTCAGTTCAAATCTGCAATAATCACCAAAGTCCTCATCTTGGCGAATTGAATCGAAACAGTCGCAGCTATATCATGAATTTCAAACGTCTACGACTGACATGTAGTCATAACTCCCGTTTCCTCTAATAGCAAAACTTGATAATCTATTATGGAACTCCGGAGCAGTTCTAAAGTGCCAAGTAGGAGGGAGTATATCAAGATCAAAGTTGGTAAACATGTAAGATGCTATATATTTGCACTTCTTCCTGTTGTAGACAACTTGCTAACTGAATTTTACAACCTTGGAGCGGGATTTCGCGCGGAACTTTCCCAGTTCACGATTCTTTTAGGGTTTTTAATGGAATCTCGATGGCCATCGTTCCATTCACGATAAACTTATGGATATAAGGATGGTTGCTCACGGAAGGCGGAAGTTTTGGGCTGCTGTTAAGCTTTCCCAGAAATTTGTTCAATAGTTTGGGAGTTTAACGTCGTATCAGCTTTCACGGTTCGATTCGGATCCGGGACATTGCCAGTTATCTGTTTAGCGATTAAAAGAAAGAGGTTCCACGAGATTACACTTGGATCGTACGAGGCAGAACGCCAAAGAACCAACTCGATTTAAGTTCTATATATACGAGGATGTATTGATATCTAGTTAGCCTAGACCAGTTCCATGCATAATAAAAATTTGCGTTACCATAGTAACGAACAATAACTCATTAGAAGTGTCAGTGTGAAGTTTGAGGTTAAAAAAGTGAACCAGAGTTACGCAATATCGAGCCATCATCAAGTACCTGTATTTAAAAGAGTTAAGAGATGAGCAGATATGCTTACTACCCTCGGTGATCAATGTCCTTCGTATGCGACCGTGAAAAATTGGACTGCAAGCTTCAGAAAAGGTAAATTTTCCATTCAAGATGATGACCGATCGGGAAGGCAGTTTCTGTGTCAGTCCCCGAAAATATCGATGCAGTTCATGACATGATTTTATCAGACCGTCGAATTGGGCTAAAACGGATATCTGAAGCACTGAATATTTCATACGAACGCCTTCATCTTATAGTTCACGTCAATTTGGACATGAGAAAAATTGCTGCAAAATGGATCCCCAAATGTTTGAATGTTGACCAAAAGCGTGCAAGGGAAGAAGCATCGCGTTCTATCTGTGCTCGATTTGAAAACGATGAAGACTTCTTGTACCTAATTGTTACTATGCATGAGACTTAGGTACATTTCTACGATCCAGAAACGAAGCAACACTCGATGAAATGGCGACACTCTGTTTCTCCAAGACGTTAGAGGTTTCGTGTCCGAAAATCTGCTGGAGAAGTTCTTGCTTCAGTTTTTTGGGATTGCCATGGTGTAATCATGATTGATTTTTTGGATAAGGGTAGAACAATAACCGGATATTACTATTCGACATTACTGACCACTCTACGGGGAAAAATTAAAGAGAAAAGACGCGTAAAGCTATCCAAAGGTGTTTTGTTTTTGCAGGACAATGCCCCTGCACACAAATCTCATGTTGCCATTCAAAAAATTCGTGATTTACAGTTTGAATTACTAGTACACCCCCCCTTATTCACCAGATTTAGCTCCATCCGACTATCATCTCTTTCCTCAACTGAAAAAAAGTTTAAAAGGTCGTAAATTTTCTTCCAAAGAGGAGGTATAGAAAGCTGTGGAGGTCTGGTCTGCAGAGCAAGAAGAAACATTTTTTTTTGAAAGGTCTATAAACGTTGCAGGTTCGCTGTAATAAATGTATCCAATTAGGAAGAGAATATGTTCAATAATAAAATATTTTGACATTGACATGTTGTTTGGTTCGATAGTAGGCTAAGAATTTTTCAATATATCCTCGTGTTTCAGCCATCGATAGAAATCTAGCGACAAATTTTTTCAACGCAAGTTATGCACCACCAGCACTTATAGAACATAGTCACCACTAGGCTACAGCCTTTGAGCTGGCTGCATGCCATCCCCAAATGATCAACCATGTACGTACTTTAATTATCTCATGCCAGCAATCCCGAAAAAAAAAAATCCAGAGATCGTCCATCAAATTCAAATTTTTCACCCGTGGATTATGGCAATAAACCCGGAACAAACAGATTATACCCCAGGTACCCATACCCCACTTAATTGTTCGACCCTCATTTGCCTTCACGCTAATAAAATGATCGCTGGATGCTGCGCAATTATAACACACGAGCATGTAGCGATGTTGTTGTAATATATACAGTTCATACCTATTATCTGATAACGATACTTGCATCTGGTTTAGACGCGAGTTTCGCAGGGCTGATATAAACGGCACCATCAGGGATACGCTAACATGGCATGTGATTCTGCCATAGATTCCATATCTGTCTTTCAGTCGTGCTTGTTCGCGACTAAACATAATTGTTTCGCAGAAGGTTGAAGGGGCTAATGGCTCTATATAGCGGGGATGGAGCTTGTAGCAGACTTGACGACTTCATGGAACAATAATTATCGAATTACCCGATTCGATATGGGGGTACAGAATTGGTTCACTCCGGGAAAAACATTTCCCGGAACACCCTGCATAGCTTTCACTTCCATATCTTCAGCCCACTAGGGAATGAAGGTAAAATTAAACAATATCAGGAAAATTGAGAAAGGGGCCAATTTTCTTGTTGTTTCAGGTCAGATTCTTGTTGAAGTATTCACGCAAATTCTCCTCGTGAACATCAAAAGTGGAAAAAAGGTCCCAAACAATCAGATAATCATCGAACCATCGCAGTCGATCACTGAACACTGAGAGCGAAGAAGATGGGGAAGAATTGTCACCCAGATTCAAGCATCATTGCTCCCTTGAAATTGGTAGAGATAATTAGCTTTCAGTCACCATGATTAACGACCTGTCAGAAGGATTCAGTAATGACCAATATATATTACAAGTTATTTACCTCAGAGAATTATCACCCACGCTGCTGTCGAAGTTTTTAAGGAAATTGGTTCAGGAGTTCGATTCACAGGGGATGTTTTCTCCACGCTGAGAGACATACAGGGAAGGAAAACTATTCGGTGGTTGAAAATATGATGACAGGCTTATCATATGATGCAAATTTTGTTTCACCCACTTGAACAATATAAAATCGATATCTCGTAATCTCTTTTTTATTTTACTTCTCGTACTTCATGCTAGAAGTAAAGGTTAAGTATTTAAATAAGGAATATAGTTACAGTATAACGTCAGTTGGAGGTTTTTTGAATAGCGTTTGGCAAACATAGGTTTTCACAATTTTATAGAAAGGATCGAATGTATTTTTAGGAATTTTCGGCATATATTTCTTTTGAATAATCACCATATGCCCAAATTCTTTTTTGTCGACGTTGTATAGTGAAGTAATACATTCCTTCTATCCTTCAAACTGTTTCCAAAAAGCCACCAACTCATTTTTTTTCTTGGGAGGCCTTAAAAGTTGATGTAGCTCTTCTATATACTTAACACACAGCTCTGACCGCAGAGTTGAAACTGTAATAGAACAGATCAGAGATGACTAAATTAAAAGCGTCGGTCAACAGGGCCGATACGGATCATCTACATCCAAACTGCCCACAACCCATCGTTTATCCTCATCTCGAATGGCCTCTTCCAACGACGACATTCGGCGAAACAATCCGTTTTTGTTAACTCCCGAAAGAAAATAAATGGGGGACTTAAGAGCTCGTATTCCTGACCAACGTTTGTTTTGGGGAGGACCGGATGCTGTATCGCGAATATATCTCTTCGGCGTACATTACAGGTAAACCGGCATTATCCGGTTTATCTTTACCCTTCCTGCTAAATTTCTAGGTCAAACTGTCTAGATTTATTGGAGTGAAATATGTACGGGATCGAGGAACTGCAATTTATGTGAATTGTCGAAGTGGGGATTTAGCTTTCGATGGAAATTGCGGATCTACGGACAGGCTTTGAGGTCTTTTTATATACAGTATGTACCAACACGTCGATTTTCCGGCATTAAAATGAAAATGTGGAAAAGGGTAGCATAAATCTTGGATTACAGACGACCCCATAGATAAAAGTCCAGTGGAGCAAGATCAAGTGTCAGATCCATTGCTACATGACCTAAGACAGCCATGTCCCTCGCTTCGTCTCTGTCATGCATCCTCTTATTGTATCGGAATGAACCGGTAGCAACAAATTTGGCAACCAGTTGCAGTACGTAAGGCTGTAGAGTGTGTCTACTTGTAAAAATCAAAATAGGGGTCCCATTTTACCAAATTAATAATAATTAGTATTATTAATTAATAGGTGTTGCAATGAGATTCAGATTTGATGGAGGCCTGTTTGACCTGAAGCGCCTCAGAGCAGAAACCCATACAGAGTTTATCACGGAACTTCAATATGCAGACGACTGCGCACTTAACGCTAGATACAGATAATGTTGGACACCTATAAACATATATACGAAGCATTAGGCCTTAGACTCAATATTGGCAAAACCAAAATCCTGGTAAGTCCGCCAGAAAACCTTCCAACAGACATCAGCTTGGGGGATAAAACTCTAGAACAGGTCGAGCAATTCAAATACTTGGGAAGCTTCATGAATACTATAGCTAACCTGGACACGGAAATACACAACCATATCAATTCGGCATCACGGGCATTCTGGAAGCTGAAGGACAGAGTATTTCAAAATCACGACCTCAATTTGAAGACCAGGACAGCTATTCACAAATCAGTGGTCCTCCCAACGCTTCTTTACGGAAGCGAAAGCTGGACACCCCACATAAGACATATTAAACAGCTTGAATAAACGCAACAACGTCATCTGAGCCAAATAATGCACATCAGATGGTTTCACAAAGTTTCAACTGCAGAAGTTTTGCAGCTCGCGAGTTGTACAGCAATGGAGACTCAAGTAACGAGAGCCCGATTCAGATGGAGCGGCCACATTCTGAGGATGCAAGACACAAGACTTCCCAAAATAGCTCTGTATGGCGAATTCAGAGAGGGAGCTCGGAAACCAGAAGGCCAGTATAAGCGGTTTAAGGATATACTGCATCAATCCCTAAAATCAGTTGATGCCAATCATAACTGGGAACAACTAGCGTTAGATAGATCACAATGGAGGTCTTTGGTCCACAGCTATAATGGAGACTCGAGAAGAATACAGCGGCTGCCAGATCTGGTTGGTGACTATTCATGCCCAGAGTGTGGAAGGATCAGTAAGTCACGGTTGGGTCTCTTCAGTCACAGGAGGGCACACAGTCGCAAGTAGCCCTAGGAATTGAGGGTTTGATAGCACTGAAATTTTTCTCAATCTTTTTGTAATTTTATTCTCGGTAACGGGATACAGCAATGAATGAATGATAATTCAGGGACAAATTATTGAGGGTGGACTGAAACTATCAGTCCTAATGTATCTGGAATATCACAGACACGTTCTCATCCTAGGAAAAAGCTAGCAAAAATAGTTCTCGAGTCCTGAAATGTCTCCAGGGGACCATATGAGCCGATGTCCTGAGAGTGCCTGTGGCTTATCGTGCATAATGTGCAAAATATCTTGACGTACAGCCCCTAATGTCATCCCAGGTTGTTGAATCAACGAATCTGGAAGATAATGAACCGCAAACACGCACACCCCAAAACAATTTCTGGGTCCCGATCGTGCCAGGGCGGCTAGACCACGGTTTTTGGGAAAATTGAATTTTCGGAGTTATAAATGGCCCGGAACACTAAACTTAATTGCATCATTCAGATTTATATCCGTTCCGGAGGGCTGACGTTGAAGAATCGACGCAACACATTCAGCCATACATGCGTCGAATAGCATTAGAGCCGACATGTGCTAAATCAACAACAGTCCTTCGAGGATATATGTATGTATGTAGGTCAATTCGAACCCTCGCGAAGATGGAGGGGTGGTTTACGACCCGATGATCGCGAATGTCGGAAAATCGCGGGAGGCAATGGCGGGGAAGTTATCGAATATACAGGGTTGTTGACTAAAAGTGGAGGACAACATTTTCGTACCGATTTTTCCAAAAGTGATTGGACGTTTAATTTCAATCATATCTTTTGATTAAGCGGGGTAGTTCTGCCTCCATCAAGATAGAAATGATTTGGGATACAGCCTCATCCTCTTTATTATACAGGGTGGGCAAAATTCGTTGTCTTCTGAGGGAATCTCGAGAACTATAAGAGCTAGAAGAAGAAGGATGACACAATTCTCTAAAAGTATGTATACTGCATTCACATTTATTTTAGCAGTCGGTTGGCCATGAAATAATTTTCTCAGGTGTCTGTAACGTAGAACGGGCAACATAGCGTTGATTTAAAACCCAAAAATATTTTGACAAGCTTCATAAACCCACATTTTCGTACTATACAGAGTGAAATGTGTCAGTGACTGTGTGATGTGAGAGTGACTCAATTAATACTTGTGAGAACTGAGAGGTTATCTCAGCATTTCCTTCGTTTCATTTCCTTCCCAACTCCATACAGAACTTTTATGAGAATAAATTAGGATAATTTTCTCCACCGATCGATACCTGCAAAAACCCAATCCCAACCGGGCTTGTATTTTTATTAGCCCTGCCTTGGTCGCATGCTGAACAGGGTTGTTCTAATGAGAAAAATATGTATATTGGTATTGGATGCACCTCCGTAAGGTGTAATAACGAAAATGTATAATACCAACTCGTTTATTCTGTGTATCTGTGCACACCCACCCTTGTTTGAACATGAAAATAACTTGGAATCTCTAGGGAGACGAGGAAAAGCGGGAAAATGGGAAAGCTCATCTGTAGACGGGGAGGTGGTATTGAAAGTGTCCGGAATTGAAATGTGGGAAATGGATAAGCTCTTCCAGGCTACTGAGACAAGAAAATGGTATGAGGTATATGCTGGTGAGAAAATTTGATTATAAGAAGATTTGATTTTGTGAGTACTCATTGGCAAAAAATCACATTCAATCTGAAGTCTTGGCTAAGTAATAGATAATACAGTAGTTTCTTTTGACCCCAAGAATCTACTGTTAAAATATTCGTACGAGTCAAAAACTGGGCGTGAAAGAATTTTTGATAAAAAAATCAAGGGGTTGATCTTTTATTATAAATTTTTTCGAGCATCTTTTGCTCAAATACCTGAAAATTGCACCTGAAAATCAAGTTTTAATAGCTTCCATTGAATGTCTGATCATTAACATTATTCTTGTCAGTTTTCTGGATTCTACAGAAAAAATTATGAACGACCTGCAGTATTTAAAAAAAAAATTAACCCTATCTATCTTGATAGCTATCCTGACACTCTGTACACTGAATTTTGTGAACAACACGACCATTCTTGCATGGCTCATCTTGCCCAAAAATAGCTCACTCTGCCAGGAACTTTTTAATGCACAAAAAAGTCGTCCCATTTCATGAAATGCAGACGGACGAACAAAGAAACGAGAGATCCTTCCACCTGAGAAAGATATTCTACATGACCGAGGACGTTTATCCTTTGTTTCGCGAGGAGCAAGAATGCCTGAGCTTCATAATTAATATCTTATTAGGCTGAGCTCGGTGCTAATCCACCAGAGAGGAGTTTGCGATATTATTTCCATTCCTGTTATGCCGTCGTTGTGAATTATGAGATTATTATTGGCCGGATATATCTTGGAAAAGATGGGGAGTGGGCGAAAATAATAATTATTATGTTTTCCGCCAAATTGTGCTTCAGTGGATTTTTATCTGATGAAAATTTTTCCTCTTGTGAGTCTTGAGAAATTGCTGCATTATCTTAACATGTTCTATTTATGGGTTGACGTTACTGTGATATCCTTGATACCAATTCTCTCCTCTCTACATCTCGTCCACAAAAGTCAAATTTAACCAAAGTTTGATGATACTTCTCTTCCTCGTATTAGTTCATTGTTTCAAAACCAGGCGTATCTCCTTTTTGGTTTCCGGTCCAGGCATAAACTGGCTGTGTTTTGCCAGCTATACGAAATTGTACAAAGTTTCACGAGTACGACACAATCCGGTTGGTACGTGTCTGGTAATACAAATGGGGGGCCGTAGACAGTTTTTCGATCAAAAACACTCGACTATGTTCTCCGCGGTATATTATATTATGGGGACATAAATCTAGCCTGAGACGCATTCCCTGAATATCTATGTTGGGGTCATACGCCTTCTTGAACCTGCTACGACTTGACGTCTCACTTTATAATTCATAGTTCATACGCGTCAGGCACCTGTTAGACGCAAGAATTCTGCTCTTGAGGCGAGATAGTTTGGAAGTTATACACGGAATTTTGCATTTCTCCTGGTGAAAATGTCCAGGGGGAGTAAAAATGGTACAGAAAAAAAGGGTTTCTTTTGACCTGAAGAATATACTGTTAAGAGATTTGTACGAGTCAAATACTCATCCTGTATTCATGTCACATTGTACGAGGATGCATTGATATCCATTTAGCCTAGACCAATTCCATACATAAAAAAACTTCGTTACCATAGCAACGAACTCATTAGAAGTGCAGTGTGAAGTTTGAGATCAAAAAAGTGAACCAGAGTTCCGCAATAAATTGAAAGAAAGAAGATGTCCACCGAAATTTTGAAAATCGAAAAATTGAAGTATCGAGCCATCATCAAGTACTTAAAATCATCATCAAGTATTTAAAAGGGTTAAGAGGTAAGCAGATTTACGAAGATATGCTTAATACCCTTTGTGATCAATGTCCTTCGTATGCGACCGTGAAAAATTGGACTGCAAGCTTCAAAAGGGGTGAATTTTCCATTGAAGATGATGACCGATCGGGAAGGCCAGTTTCTGTGTCAATCCCCGAAAATATCGATGCAGTTCATGACATGATTTTATCAGAACGTCGAATTGGGCTGAAACGGATATCTGATGCACTGAATATTTCATACTAGGGCGTTTATCATATAGTTCACGTCAATTTGGAAATGAGAAAAATTGCTGCAAAGTGGATCCCCAAATGTTTGAATGTTGAACAAAATCTTGCAAGGGAAGAAGCATCGCGTTCGATACGTACTCGATTTGAAAACGATGTAGACTTCTTAAACCGAATTGTTACTATGGATGAAACTTGGGTGCATTTCTACGATCCAGAAACAAAGCAACAAACGATGGAATGGCGACACTCTGGTTCTCCAAGACCTAAGAAGTTTCTGGAATAGTTCAGTTTTATGGGATTGCTATGGAGTAATCATGATTGATTTTTTGGATAAGGGTAGAACGATAACCGGAAATTACTATTCGACATTACTGACCATTTTACGGGAAAAAATTAAAGAGAAAAAACGCGGAAAGCTATCCAAAGTTGTTTTGTTTTTGCAGAACAACGCCCCTGCACACAAATCTCATGTTGTCATGGAAAAAATTGGTGCTTCCTTCTTTCCTCAACTGAAAAAAAGTTTAAATGGTCATACATTTTTTCCAAGGAGGAGGTAATAAGAGCTGTGGAGGTCTGGTTTGCAGAGCAAGAAGAAACATTTTTTTTGAAAGGTCTAGAGACGTTGCAGGTTCGCTGTAATAAATATACCCTTACTGAATTCATGAAAATTTCATCCCAAACTTCCATCCAAATAAATTAATACAAACAAACCAATTATAAAATTTTCCAGAGTTAACAACAAATAAGGCAAAACATCCGCGCATGCAAATCCACATCTCCCGCAAGAGTGAGCCTTCTAACCCCTCCATAGAATACTAATTTTATCATTTACCACGAAAATGTGATTGCTTTGTTCAATATTCCACAAAGCCCTCACATCCCCGGATTCTCCTTACATGACTCATTTCTGAACAAGGCGCCCGGACCGGATCTCAAAGCCGCACGGGCCTCGGGGGAAATATAAAACTGGGAAGATTGCCGGCCACCAGATTAAAACAGTACGGAATCTCTGGAGGAGCCTCTGAATGGTTAACATCAACATTTATGAGGTGAGCGAATGCTGACGAGCATACTCCGACCGCTTTTCCCATGTCATACCACTTATAAATGGGCTGGTTTCGGAATTAGGTTCCTGTAGGTCTGTTCGGTAACGAGTCTGAGCTGAAAAGTGGCCCTCCCAGGGGGAGAAAATGAAATTTTACATTTCGTTAGAGATAATCGCCAATTTTTTCCACTGAAATGATCCACGCAGTTAAGATCCAAATACCGTGGATCGATGGAGTGTAAATGGAGGTAGTTCATTCATCGTGCAGGTCAGTGCTCTAATAAAAAAGGATTTAGAAAGTCTGGATTGTCTAGGTTTAAAAATCCGGTCCTATCAAGCCATTCTAGGTGTCTGTAAGTCGTCTGTATACCGCTAAGATTCAGCTAATTACGTTGTGAGTTGTTAAAAGTTCGTTAATTGGTATTCCATAACAACTCACTACAATATCATTGGTTGTCATTGATTTATGGTGAAGCGAAAACACCTTGAGGCATTGAAAACAATAATAAGACTTAAATTCAGATGCATACCAACCGCCGATATGGATGTAAGCAAGTGTTACGATCCGAATTGAACTAGCTAGATTGCTATCGCCAGGACAACTAAATGGATACTGAAGAAGGGCAAGTGCTGACCGTGATTTTGGTTTCATTGGACCTCGTCAGAGAAACACAGCTCCTTCTGTGATGGAAAAGCGTATGAGGTTGTTATTTCTGGAGGATTTGATACGTATATTCGATGATTCTCTGTCTAGCGCGACACTAAGACAATGGCGTTATATTGAAAAATTTACATACTTCCTATCTATTTGCATTAAAAATTGATGTGACAATGATGTCACAGTCTCAATTGTGACTGGCGACACTAAGCAACTATCTCACTCCAGTATTTGGAATTTTTATTTACATTTCCATGTATCTATGTTCCAAGAAGTGACACAGATGCCACTATCACTCCAATATAATTTTACACTTCATCTTGGAGAATACATAGAATTGGTTGAATTTCCTCTCATAAAATACCCATTCTTTAGTCACAGGATAATCGTTGTCATCGTGGTGATCTTATTCTTCATTCCTTAAATTGAATAACAGTTGCAAAATGGCGAATGCATCAGTGGCAAAATGATCATATTGCCAATAGGTTGCTACCAACGTTTTATGTATCCACTGGAAATTTCAGTATTTGTTCATTTCCAATAGAAAACCATCTATCAAAATGGTAATCTTGATCAATCAACAATTCCAATCAAGGCTGCACAATGGCGAACGTCTTCTGTTGCAAATTGGCGAATGCATCAGAGATATGAAGTGTAGATACCTGTAAAATGATTATTCACCATTTTTTGTTTGGACCTTAATCTGTGATTCTGGAAAATCCAAACGTGAACTGGAATCCAAGGATTTCGACGTTCTGGATTCCGTAAAACAACGTTATTTAATTGAAATGAAATCTGATTAATCGCAAAAGGTCCCCGAAAAAAATACGGGCGGAGAATTCATCATTTTTTATTCGATTCTGGAAACGTATCGTTCTCATTAGGAAAAACGGCTGAAAACAAAACCGATTACTGATCATGATGGTTTTATCTGAAGGTACGGATTATATCGGAAAATTTAACCAACGTTGTTATTTTTCTGTCCAGGTAAACGAAGACAATTAGGGAGTTGGGGTTGCTGAATCTCTCGTAATTGAGTTAAATGATATCTAGATCTATTTACGAAGTGTAACATAGAAATATATTCAGTCTTTTTATGATCAGCAAAAATCATAGAATTTTCTTGAAGTTATAGGTTCTATGTTTCACTTTTTTTAAGTAAAAATGAATGATTTTTCGAACGAGGCTTTGACAATGCGTTTTCTCATAGCAATTCCACAGATTCTTCAAGTCAGCCTCGAAACTCGTTAGAGGATCGCGTAGAGAAGGATCCGATTTCTCGACTACCCAATCGATCAGTTGCCTGAGTCTGAGCCTGAAGTAAGGACGTTTTCTTGAAAACATAATTCGTGGAGCCTCGTGTGTGCAATTTCCGTCTCAATTAACGTCTCAGCTGCCGAGTATCTGCTACTGCATCAGATAAGAACTCGGCTACGCTAGCTGGCTAGATTGATTAATCTAAGCCCCGTAATATATTGGACTTAGTAGTTGCTCCAAGTGTATGCTGCAAGCGCTAGTCCCGATTCGTTTAAAGGCTCGTTTCAGTCCTGGAAGGAACCGACAATAGACCCACGGGAATGATAATGAATTCAATTCGAAGTTTTCATCGTAGGAAGATGATTCGTACGCATCTCCTGATGCATTCGACGAATTAGTCCCCGCATATGATCTTAAGCAGCTTCCGAAGAAATAACAAAGGGTTGAAAGACTCGGTTTCACGTATTATTCGAAAGTTCTCTGCATTTTCCTCCAAGTTACTCCAAACTTCGACTTCGCGTTCAAGCGCTCTCATTAAAACTTTCGCTGGTGAGTCCTTTGGTCGGGAAAGGTTTATATTTTTCCGCGCTTTTAATTAGTTTCTCGGAAAAATTAACTTGGCACAGAAGACCTATCACCTTTCTTCGCAAAGAAGATTTCCTCTGATGTTTGAATTTCGCTTTCGGCCCACTTAGGTGAAAAAGGTAAAATTCTCAGTAGGTATCTGAATTTTCACGTGTTTCGCGATATTCCAAACGAAATTTCAATGTCAAAATATTTTATTACTCAACATATTCTCCCCTTAATTGGATATATTTATTACAGTGAACCTGCAATGTCTCTAGACCATAAAAAAAAGTGTCTTCTTGCTTTCCAAACCAGACCTCTACAGCTTTTATTAAGTCCTCGTTGAAAGAAAATTTTTTTCAGTTGTGGAAAAAGATGATAGTCGGATGTAGCTGAATCTGTTGAATACGGGGGATGTTCTAGTAATTCAAACCCTAAATCACGAATTTTTTGCATTGCAACATGAAATTTGTATGCAGGACCATTGTCCTGTAAAAACAAAACAACTTTAGATAGCTTTCCATGACTTTTCCCTTCATTTTTTCTCGTAGAGTGGTCAGTAATGTCGAATAGTAATCTCCGGTTATTGTTCTACCCTTATCCAAAAAATCAATAATGACTACTCCATGGCAATCCCAAAAAACTGAAGCAAGAATTTTTCCGGCAGATTTTTGGCCACGAAACTTCTTAGGTCTTGAAGAACCAGTGTCGCCATTCCATCGATTGTTGCTTTGTTTCTGGGTCGTAGAAATGTACCCAAGTCTCATCCATAGGAACAATTCGGTTTAAGAAGACTATATCGTTTTCAAATCGAGCACAGATCGAACGCGATGCTTCTACCCTTGCACGCTTTTGGTCAACATTCAAACATCTGAAGATTTTTCTGAGGTCCAAATTGACGTGAACTATATGATGAACGTTTTCGTATGAACATCTCTATTTTAATTTATCGCGTAACTCTGGTTTACTTTTTTGACCTAAAACTTCACACTGACACTTCTAATGAGTTATTGTTTGTTGCTATGGTAACGCAATATTTTTTTATGCATGGAACTTGTCTAGGCCAGAGAGATATCAATACATCCTCGTAATTCGAACTAGGAGTACCGTTTAACAACTTGATACAGAATGGCGAAAGCGATGGTTGTATAATGGAAATATTCCAGAGACTTGTGATCACCTGCTAATTAATACCGATTGTATACTGGATCGATCATTAGACAGCTTTTGCCACTCTAGAAATGGAAAAAAGTGAATCGAAAAACGCCATAAAGAAAAGGTGGGTGTCATTTTCCCAACATCATCCATTTTACGTAGCTCTCATCTAGAACTCATAGGCTTTCATTGGAAATGTGGAAGAGATACGACGAAGAACCATAATAATAAATCCAAACAGTTCAAAACCCAATTAGACGGGGAGAAGAACAATTATAAAACCAACGTTTCTTCATGCTCCGAGGAATCTGAACAATTCAGTCCCTTTCATCACCGTGATCAGATTTTCGAGCAATATAATTAATTAACGTCGAGTACATTGTGGCCATTGCCGGCAATTTATAATACGAAAAAACAATTAGCTGTCAGAAACAAATATCACAGTCGCCGGGTTCATGGCAGAAGTACTGATTTGAGTTGAAAACCAACCCCCAAATCCATCAACGTTAGCTATCGTGGACATTTATTGGATTAGATTGATTCGCAAAGCCTTTGATGTAACTCAATCAACGGCATTTTATGAAAAAACGTCGGTGGATTTCGATAGTTCGAACTTTGATCGAGTATTTTTCATGATTGGACCTCTGAACGTGAAAACGGAAAAAATTTATAAAAAATGGGATGAAAACGGTTTTATTGCTAATAAACAGCCTGTTGCTCTTTTATCTGTATTGAGGGCGATACCACTCGCAGGAAATTAATCAGATATAACATAAATTGTTACGAGAATAGATCCAAAAAAATATGCACACATCGTACTACGATTTCCATCAAATGCCAGATTGCCACTTGAATTAACTCGACTTTTTTAAATGCTAAACCCCGTATTTTACTGCACCATTACATGGCATTGTTCAAGAGCTTTTCGGGTATATGTGGTTTGTAGGGTCCTCCCTATGAAGTTCACGAAATATGTGACCATCGACGGGCCTATATTGTATGAAAAAAAATCAAGGTACTTACCTCTGGATTATCCTGTATAACAGCACTTATAAAAAATATTATTCGCATTTCACGACGAAAGCTAATCTGTACGAATGAGAAAGAGCCTTCAGCAGAAGGAAAAGTTAAGGATGAGGAAGATAAACAGAATAACAGCGACAGAACAGTCGTATTTGCCCTGATTCTGTTTATTCTTGTCTATTTATTCATACGCCATTCAACTTCTGCCGATTCATCACGTCAGACATATCGGACTAAGAATTTGGAAGGCGCGAAACAAGTTAAATATCCGCCTATTTCAGCGCTTCAGAGATTTACAAGTTTCCGGTAAATGCCCCCTTTGTCAGGAGTTCTCCGGACGGTTTTTTCTATCCCTTATCGAGAAGAAAAGTTTTCGATTCGTCCTTCTTGTATATATCACCCCTCTGAACGATTCTTTCGCTCCGACGGGTTTTATTAGGCCATAAGTTTAGTGGGTTTTTGTAGGCCAAATTCAATCGGAGATCGGGATGTTAAATTTTTTCATGAAGGATGGTGGGATGCATGGCCACGGTTGACTTGCCAATATGTGCGATCTGGATAGGCTTCACGAAACGCTCATACAAAAATAGCAGACATTGGGGAACACTTTAACGCTAGAGGACTTCAAAAACTTGCCAGAAATTAATAGTATTATTAATTAATAGCATACTCATGTCAGCAATTATCGAGACGGCTATGGGGAAAATATTGAACAGTAAAGGCGCTAACACGCATCCTTGTTTTATTCCAGAGTTGGTTGAGAAATGGTCAGTTGCAGAGCCATTATGCTGTATTCTAGCGGTGTTGTTGGTATGGGGGCTTTTACACACGGCTGAGAATCTTTCGGGTACTCCAAGGCGTCCTATGATTTTCCACAGTGCTGTACGATTCACCGAGTCGAAGGCCTTACTTAAATCGATATAGGCTGTATAGATCCTTTATTGATGTTCACGGGCCTTCTCTTGCAGCTGTCGCAGTATAAAAATTAGGTCCACCGTACCTCGATTTGGTCGAAAGCCGCACTGGGATTCGTCACTCTCTAACCGGACGCATGTGTAGAGAAAAAATATCTCGCGGATGCAAAACAATACCTCATAAAAACCGATATAAGTGTCCAACCCTTGCACTCCCTCTTCCAGCAGCAGTAAAAATGCAAATCGCCTAATGGCGGACCCCGGGAAGAATGAACGCCAGTCGGAGGCCTAGAAATATGGCCGATTTGATTCGCATCAATTGTAAATAACGAGCAGCATTCGCCGACATAAACCTCCCAGCATCTGTACAGAATCGCGCCACCAGCCAGCGTCTCTGCAGCGGCGGCAAAAACTTCCCCGGTCGTGGCCGCCGAGTGTAGTTCAAGTTTCCGGGATACGGGTTATATATTTCAGCTATTTTCACGCCGCCGGTAGCTGTGAGCTGTCCCAGTTCGGATCTGCGCTCACTTCGACGCTATTTTATTGCTGGACCAAATTCATTTTTCATCTCGATGAACGGACTCCTATTTATCCAGTTCTGTGTATCACGACCGGTGGAGCGCAACATATGCTGAATGGGGCTTTCTTTGGGATATACATGCGCCCGCTTTGGAAAAGAAGCTGGCTAATGGTAGACCATTAGGGCAGTTTGAAGATGCAGCTGTCCAAAAGCTCCTCTGCTCTGATAAAGAAGGTTTTGTGTTCCTCGATAAGAAGCGTGCGTTTTTCGAAATCTGGAAAGGTTTTGAAGAAAAACGAAAAGGCACTAGTGGATATTTACTAGGCGAGTCTTTGACTCGTACAAATATTTAAACAGTAGATTCGTGAGGTCAACAGACACATTGCTTTTCCTCACCAGTTTTTCCGATTCGGCCCTGATAAAATGACATAGGTTTTCATAATGAGCTATGCCACCCCTGGAGAAACAAAATCCCTTTCAGAAAAACAAGCTAAATCTGTGACTCTTCACATCTGTGGATCTTTTAAGCAGAGTTGAAGCCAACGAACCCAATTTTCTGAATTTCACAGATATAAAGAACACTTTTATTTTACAAAACGTTCAAATATTCATTAGATAGCGTCCAACTTAGTTTCAAGAGTTGGGTTCTTTGAATTTTTGGTACTTTTATGGAACGTCATGGTCATATTGAGAAAACTGCAGGATGTGGGTGATATCTTGTGTTCGAAAAAGATTCATGAAACGAATGAAAAACTATATTCCGAAATTCATTTCATTCGATAAAACCGTTTGTGAGATAGAACTGAAAATAACATTTTTTATGGTTTTTCAACAGCCTGTATCTTTCAAACCGAGCCGACTCGGAAAAAATGGTACAGGAAAAAAGTGTTTCTTTTGACCTCAAGAATCCAGTGTTAAAATATTTGTACGAGTCAAAGTATCACTCTCTATTTCCTGATAATCAATAAATACTAGGGCTAACCTTGACACGGAAATACAAAACCGTATCAATTCGGCATCACGGGCATTCTGGAAGCTGAAGGATAGAGTGTTTCAAAATCACGACCTCAATCTGAAGACCAAGACAGCTGTTTACAAAGAAATGGTCCTCCCAACGCTTCTTTAAGGAAGCGAAAGCTGGACGCCCTACAGGCGACATATTAAACAGCTTGAACAAACGCAACAACGTCATCTAAGACAGATAATGCACATCAGATGGTTCCACAAAGTTCCGAATGCAGAAGTCTTGCAACGCGCGAGTTGTACAACAATTGAGACTCAACTAACGAGGGCCTGACTCAGATGGAGCTGCCACATTCTGAGGATGCAAGACACAAGACTTCCCAAAATAGCTCTGTATGGCGAATTCACAGAGGGAGCTCGGAAACCAGGAGGCCAGTATAAGCGGTTTAAGGATACACTACATCAATCCCTAAAATCAGTTAATGCCAATCATAACTGGGAACAACTAGCGTTAGACAGGTCACAGTGGAGTTCTTTGGTACACAGTTATAATGGAGACTCGAGAAGGATACAGCGGCGGCCACATCTGGTTGGTGACTATCCATGCCCGGAGTGTGGTAGGATATGTAGGTCACGGTTGGGTCTCTACAGTCACAGGAGAGCACACAGTCGCAATTAGCTCTGAAAAATTATAAGTCTGTTCTTTTTTATGTCTTTTTGTAGATTAATTCCCGGTAACGGGATACAGCAATGAATTGAATGAATGAAGCCTTAGAAGCTTTTCTCGGAAACAATGTTTGTATGATCCAAAAATCATATCTGGCACTACCTATTATCATGATTTTTGTAGATTCATTTCCCGCAACGGGATACAGCAATGAATGAATGAATGAATGAATGATGATCCGTTTTTCTCCAAATTTTTCCATGTTTTCAATGGTTTCTATCTTTTCAAATCTCATATGATGTGCAAGTTTTACATCTCCGCCGGAAAAAATCAATCACCATCCCCCAATATCTCCCAAGAACCCCCATTTTAATCTCACCCAACAGACGATTCCCATCAATCCCGCAACAATCATAAATCAGTGGATCAAACCCTTCAACAGCCCACGCTGATCTCCGTTCCAGCGTTATAATCTACGTCAGCTGCACGGAGGATTGTTTTGGTTTCTCAGGAAACAAAGAAATAAAGGCTCCCTCCCACTTTTTCTCTCATTTTAATCCTTCTGGTGAGCCGGAGAAGAGTGCATTATTTCCGGTCGCAGACCGAGAATGATGGCGCATCCGGCAGCTCTGGGCCCTTTACCGGCGCGTATTTCTATCCGGGATAGGGATTTAGTTCGGTTTGCAGGGGTGTATTACGTAGGAATCGAGTGGTGAAGATTTTGGTAGTCGAAATTGAATTTTCGAAAGAGATGTTTGGGTCGGTGAATATTGTCGTGTGTGGCGACCTTTATATCGAAGCGATCTTTTTCAGAATTCGAAAATTTAACATTTTCAATGAAAAATACTCAATTTGGCTTGATTGAGAACAATATCGTCCAAAAGATGGTCTTGGCTGTAAATATAATAGGCCATTAGTGGAGTCCTCAAGTCATCCAGAGTCTTGTTTGAAATTCTAGGTTTTTAGTTATTCCTTCACATGAAAATCACAAGTGTTTGCATCTGGATGTGACCACAGGATATCTGGATCATGCAGATCTCCTCATTTCTTGATTTTTGGCCACAAAAAATTCACAAGCATTTCAAAAAAAGTAATGATGTCCATAGCTGCGCTATGGGGATGTGAAGGTGTCTTCAGAGAGTACTCTGGGTGTTTTAAACTGACTGAAAACATCAATTTTGTCCATTGATACGCCATGACAATGATCTTCGTCGTCAGTCCACAAAATCTCAGTGGAAGGCCCTTTAAAGTAACGCCTGACGTTTTTCGTTGATCGACAATGGTTAATTAAAACATATTAATCAATTCTGCGTCATATTGTTCCGACTACCGCAACTTCATCTTTCGTACAACAGAGGTTGGCTTGGATTCATTGTTGACACCTTATTAGTTTTGATATTCTGCAGTCCAATGAATGAAGCAACATTCGCCTTAGGGTTGGGGAACAATCCTTCGGGCACTGGCGCATGAATCCCATTGTTTCTGGGTCCGTTGTATTGTACCTACATCGCGTCAGTACGAATGAACTACCATGTTGGACAATGCACCTTGATGTCTACATAGGATGGCGAAACTGAGAAAAAAATATACGAGATCTGGCTGAGGAATTGAGGTAATTTGTTGGAAGGTAAATTTCACGTATTTCATCATCTAGCATATTATATTGATTGCAGAATTAGATAACTGTTTATTCAGATAATATATTATAGATAATATAGATAACTGTTTATTCAACGAATCTTCGACTCGTACAAATATTTCAAGAGTAGATTCTTGAGGTTAAAAGATACAGACTGTTGAAAAACCATAAAAGAATCACAAACGGTTCATCGATTGATATGAATTTCAGAATACAGTTGTTATTCATTTATTTGATGAATCTTTTTCAAACAGAAGATATCACCCACGTCTTCCAGTTTTCCCATTATGACTATAACCCAACTTTTGAAACTAAGTTGGACCCTATCTTATGAATATTTGAACGTTTTGTAAAATAAAAGTGTTCTTCATATTTTCTCGTATAATGCACCATTTTCAAGTAATTCAAAAATAAAAAATATCTATGAAATTCGACAAATTGGATACTTTGGCTGAATGCAACTCTTTATAAAAGATCCACAGATGTGTAGTGTCATAGATTTAGCTTGTAATTCTGAAGGGAATTTAGTTTCTCTAGGGGTGGCATAGCTCTTTATAAAAACTTAAAATTGCTACTTCTTTTTGTCAGGCCTCCTATTGAAATATTTGTACGAGTAAAAGACTCACCCTGTAATCCTGTATACACTGCTCTAAAATTATGGATAATCTTCGATTTCATTTTGAAAGTTATGTGTAGGTGATTTTTAGTGAAACTTCCTATTTCGAGTTTTTTTTTGTTCAACTGTATTACATGTATAGTATTTTTGTTGAGAGATGTTCGAAATCTATTTTCGTGTGTTCCAGACAAGCAGGAAATAAAAAACCTCTCCAAAATCCACATGAACAATAGGTTTCACACGAAATGAAGCGCAGTTCTTTGGTATTTTCGATTGTTGGCAGAAATGGACTGGAATTATTTACAATGCCGATCAATTGTACGCGTTCATCATTCACCGAAACTCAACAATTAATTGCACGTATTCAAAATTCCCGTCTGTTAATGGAAAAGAACGGTAATTCATGGTAGTTCGCACCGTTTTTATCGTTGAGATTTCGATCAATTTGCCAATTTTGTGTAAAATTCGGATAGGAATATCGAACATTCATGTAGTACGTAAAAGGATTATCCGATGAAATAAGTGCTATCATTATTTGCGCAACTGTATTGTTCGTTTTTGTTGAAATTAATAAATTCGAATTTATGTCGCAGCTATTATTGAATTAATATGTGGCAGGAAATAACCGATAGAAATGTTCTGGTCGAATTGATTTCACAGACAAAATACTCTTAACATTGTGCCATTCGAATTCATTATTTTCCAAATGAATTATACGTACATTAAACATTATTGTGCCATAATATCATATTTGGATTATTCAGTGTGAATTTTTCATCCAGGGTATAATTTATTTTCTAATTTCCAACCAGAATCAAATAATATTCATGGTCATACCGAAGAGGTAACTGAGTTTTCTCGAAACAGATAAACGACTACATGTGTTATTCCTGACTTTATTCGAAAAAACATCTGAGATCATCTCTAATCCTGAATAATTTGTACCTTAATTAGAATCTTACAGTGCCTGGCATAACTGGCAGTTGCGAGAAACAATATTGACACAAGCCTATACGAAAACAGTGACAGGTGATAATGAGACCAAAGCTGGCATAGAACCTCATTTACAATTTACAACTCGGTATACATTAGATAGGGGATCACCACAGTATAAAGCAAACTCTGGAATTCCCAACGATACGAGCATGAAATTAAGATGATTTGATGAGAGTCGATTTCTCAAAGCAAATAACGTTCTTTCTAATCAAGAAAAGATGGGGAGCCAAAAATAGACTCAAATTATCTTATAAGAGTATTTTATGATGTGTATTTCAAAATTCAAATATTTTTCGTTCATTTTCATGTGGGGCTTATTGCATCCCAAGTCTAGCATCACGCATTGGTGATTCTGTACGAATACGACTTTTTTATAACAGTGAAATTGACCATTTGAAGGAAGCATCTCCAACGAAGCTTCCGCAAAAATATTTGGGTCAATGCGTACTAAAATTCGAATTTATTTGCCATCCGATCAATATCAGAAAATTGCCGGAAATCTGTATGAATCTTTCGAATGATGGCTCTGTATATTCTGTTTCGACGAATCTGAATGACTCAAGGTATAGTAACGACCGCTTCTTTATGAAAATCCACCAATGAGTGACAATTTGTTACATTTTTATTATATTTCCTCGGTATAGATTCAATATAAAGCTGCATCACCCACTTGTAACTTTTGAAGTGATTGTTGAAACGAAATGGAATTTGGGTTAGAATTTATTACAAATTTATTACAACTGACTCAACAATTTAAAGCCGTCCCAACCCCTCCAAATGTGGAGAACTGCAGTTTCACCAACCAATTCAATTTTCTCGGAGTTAACTCCAATAACCATCGACACAAAAATTTGCAATTAACTCCCAAACGACCAAGCACTTTATTCTAATGATCCTTAAAGACTTCAACCCAGTTTTTTCCAACTGAATAATTACCATAGATTCCTTCGAACTCCATTATGAAGCCAATTATTCGGCAATAGCAATTGCAACCTTCGGAAGAAAACATCTGGAAACACTCGATGGAATCTAAATGATCTTTCCCTTCCGCCAAATAAAAATGTACTTTTCATTACCCCCGACTAACGTATTATTGGAAAACTGCATTAGGAACGGTCTCTAATGTCTGGAAGGAAACCAATCATTTTCAGACGTCGTGCACAGCAAAACCCATATCTTAATATGGATCCATTTGTATTTCCCATCGAACAATAACTGGAAATGCATTTCCCGGTTGCCTGGAAATAAAGCAACAACGGAAGAAAAATATGCAGCCATTTGTTTCATAAACAATCGGGGTTCAAAATGGCCCGTGTAAAAACAGTCGACATTAGGGCATTTCCAGTGGGCTAGCGTCATTTCTAGGAACGACCCAAGCTATTTGTGGCCTGAACTTATGTCAAATTATACGTGTTGGAGATTTGTTTACGTCCGATTCCGGGGTTGAATTCACCGTTCTCGGCATGTGACGGACTTTTTAATGTGCGTTCTTAGGTTACGGGTGAAATGAGGGTGTCACATTTCATGTAAGAATCCGACATAAAGCCAGGAGCATTAGAACGGGTTCAGCATGTTGGATGGAACTTTTACCCTTCGCGATTCACGGATGGATCTCCAACAAAAAACCTGGCTATGACTGGTTTGAAATACTTTGAGAATATGTTTCACTTTGAGCTGTACGATAATTTTCCTGGAAGATAAAATACTCGCAAGTTGACCTTCGAAAAATTCCCAAAAAGTTTGGTTCAGTGAAAAATCCCTAAAGACTGAACGGTTGTGCCGAAATGGATGAAGTTCTCAGATTTGTTACTAGGACAGTTGCTCTTTCAGAATATGTATCACATTCAGATCTACGATGATTTTCCTGGAAGATAAGTTACTCTAAAGATGACCTTCGAAAAATTTACAAAAAGTTGGGCTCAGTTAAAACTTCCTCAAGACCGAACTGTTACGCAGAAACGGATGAAGTTCTCAGATTTGTTACTAGAAGAGTTGCTCTTTCAGAATATATATAACGTTCAGATCTACGATAATTTTCCTGGAAGATAAAATACTCGCAAGTTGACCTTCGAAAAATTCCCAGTAAGTTGGGTTCAGTTAAAACTTCATCAAGACCGAACGGTTGTGCCGAAATTGATGAAGTTCTCAGATTTATTACTAAAAGAGTTGCTCTTTCAGAGTATCTAAAGCATTCAAATTTCTAATGATCATTTTGGTGTGAATAAATATTTCGTACTCCATTTCGATGAATCATTGTTGGAAATAATCAAAATGTTCACCACGAGCTCTCTCTTGAAATCAGGGTATTAACACATTTTTGCCTAAACAATATAGAATTCTTCAGCGGTTCCAATATTCAGGAATGTCGATGAAAAGCATAGAATAAATGCCAGTTGATTCAATTCCCAATCAGCGGTACTCTAGGCAATATCTTCCCAAATCCGTGATTTGCATTCCAGCTCGGCTGGAGTCCTTGGCAGTTTGTCAGATAGAGAAGCTTCCACTTTTATCGAGCTCTTTGTGGATTTTACCCACTCACGAATTCAATTTTTGTTACGAGCATTCAAATTATTCTTTAGGGGACTCGACTGTTTGAAAGTTTCTAGAATGTTTCAGCTGAATATTGTCTGTGAATGTCTAATTGATCTTACTATAGTCATGAAAGCCGTCAACATTAAGCTATAGAGTGGATAAAAAGGAAGGCTTAAAATTCATTCAACAGTATGACAGAAACATCTACTCTGCGCACTCCAGGTTTGTATATCTGCTGAAAGAATATCCTAAACCATTCCTGCTGAAAATGTAACATTTATTCTCCTGAACTGAAACAGAAAAAACAGCAAAGAAAGAAAAACGTTCTCACGACAGTTCTAAACTGGTGTTTCGCTTGGGGCGGCAGAGCAAAAAATAGTCATAATTGACTTGTTCGAAATGCTAGCCCAACAGGGTGAAAACCAGAGCAACCGCTAAACTTTCAGATCCCAGACATTTCACTTAATGATGTAATTGATCCAAGTTTCAATTTGTTGCGAGTTCTTTCATTCATTAACGACAATTATCAAGCCTCCTTTGGTGTGCAGATTTTACCCAATGGAGGTGGTTTCTCTGCCAGATTATTTCACGAAAATGTGAATAGGAAACTTGTAACTATTTCTGGATTTATACATATCATTCAAATCGAATATGAGCCTCTATTTGTCGAGCTAAAAACGCTCAATATCCTAGGAAACATTGAATTAAGTATGAGAAACTGTATGAAAATGTGCTGCCATCATCTCGTGAGAATTTTTACGATTGAAAATACCCACCATCATTGAATGACACTATTTTATCCCTACAAGTTCATCATTTCAGTGCTTGATAATTTTTTTGTTCAATTTCACTTCTATAATCCTACTAGAAATGAAACTCAAGGATGCTTTTGATTCCATCATAAAACTTGCAGTTATCAGATTAGATTCAAAATGTTACCAATGTTTTCAAGGGCAGGGGCGAGAGTCATATGAAATACGTGTTGTATATTTCCCGTGCTATGAAATTGTTTGTTTCGAAGCTCGCTCATTCTAAACACGTAAAGGCAGACCTCTCCCAGCGTCCATTTCGTTTGATTACTCGGTATTAACTTTGTTGTTTGTTTTTGCAAGTAACAGGTTTCTAAATTTTGTTCGACCGGATGTTCCGAGTTGGTTAGTTTTGCTTTTGGGGAGTAACGAACCGTTGTATGTGCATTTGAGGATTGTAGACTCGAAATAGAGGGATCAGAGAGATTTGACATGTGGACGGATGCCATTTATTTCTTTGTCAATACGTGGAGAATTATGAGTATGCAGGGTGAGTCATCAATAGATTCTTGAGGTCGAAAGAAACATTAAATCAAGAAGAATGGAAAATATGTTTGACAAGATTAAAAAAATTTGTTGTAGATATGTAAATAATATATAACTAGTAACGTTACTTGAAAAAATCAGATGTTGGAGTTGAAACTCCAATGAAAACATCGATTTTCAAAGATGGAAGGATGAGCGATATACTTTCAGATACCTGCAATAAAATTTTTATATCTGAAGCTGAGCAACGTTCCCTATCTCGCCTAATTTTTGCAGCAATTCAAATACCTCGCTCAAAAACGGTCGGAACGTAAGTACGATCGCTCAACAATGCTGTACATACGTTCGAATGCCCACGATCTCGGGTGCTGAACTCTCATTTTCAATTCATGGCATTGTAACCGATGACAACCGTAGAGACCGATGCACTGAAAGGATTTTATTGTCACCTCGGAAATTTATTTCTACATGATGCTGATCCGCTTCCCATTCAGAGGAGTCGCTTTGGAAATGCCTGAATGCTGATACAATGAGCTGTTAGATCCTGTGTTCTCTCCCTGCAACAAATTTTCTTCCTCTATTCAATTTTTCACGATATTTGAGAGAAGTTGGCATCACTCCATGGAAAACTCCACTTGGACCACAAAGATTCATTTGGGAGATGTTCACTGCATCCACAATAACACTCAGATTTAAAAATAATCCCTTGAAAAAGTCCTACAATCAATCGATTTGATAGGGCAAGATGAAGTAAAAGATTACGTTAAAAATAACTCAAAATATCTCAGTTTTTCCTTAAAGAACACATGTATAACAAAAGCCACGAATAAAGAAACATTCACACGTGATCCTCCATCAGTTGTTGAGCAGTATATTTCAAAACAGATATATCAGCCAATCACGTGACTGAAGGAGATGAAAGAGGATAAATATCTTTCTCTGGACTCAGAAAACCCCATTTTCCTAGTATATTACTAGGAATTATTTCCCCTCTAACATTAGCCCATCTCTGACAGTCAGAGACCGAAATTCACGACTAGATAAAACGAGAAAAAAACAGGGTTGGATCATCCCCCAAGTAGAAAGTCGAAATTAGATCTCGAGTCCTTTTTTCCTCCTATAATGATTCAATTAATTCAGTCAATCCTTCGAGATAGGGGGAGGATTGGAAATGTATTTGAAATCCAACAATGCGATTGTTATGGAACGATCACATCTATATCTGTTCCCTGGTTCATCTGGGAAGACGGAGAAGGAGATAGGAGAGGAACACCTCCCACATCTTATAGCGGCAATAGATAAAACTTCTCAACTTATTTCAGATCTTTCGCTTAGGATAAACAACTTTCGAAATATCGAACCGATGCCATTGTTGCTGATTGGATTCGGATTGTCAAGGACTCTGCTTCGTTTCCTTCACTTTTGGGTGCTCCAAGTGAATATATGAGGTTGTTGGATGAATTCGTGGCCAATGCAAAGGCTTCTCCCTCCTTTTTCCTCATATTATATGACTCTAAGTGCTCCTCATAGCATCCACCAGATGTTGTACTTGTAAATGTCAAAAGAAGTGAGCAGTGCCCATTCTTCATATTTCTTTGGGTGGAAAAGAAGACAGAAAAGTGAGGTTTATATCTGCGATGAATAGAGATGGAGAATCAGTTTTCTGTTCTATTAACTCCTTGAATATGTGCCCAGAACTCAAGACTATCCCTTGAAGGATCTCATATTGATCAATAATGATACCCATACAAACTAATAAATGACTGAGAATGTAAAGGAGGCAACTCTTCAAGCTAGAGTTAAGATCATGCGATGAGGTAATGCTCGATATCCAATAAACTCCCTGATACGTCCTTTGTCGAGAAATCGCTGTTATCTCCTGAGCAGCGTTCAAAGACGAAACTGACGAGCGCCATATCTGAGTTGATAGATTATTCCGTTGATTAGTACTTCAAGGGTCTTCCAATTTCGGAACTTTTAACAAGAGTGCAAGTTTGAAATGAAGTAATTTTCGTATTCGTATTCATGGAGGGTGGAGTGCAGATAAATTTTCCATGCATTCTCCCCGTTTCAAGGGAGCGTCAGGATCCGTAATTTTCACGAGCTAGAGGAGGGAATATGCCGCCAGTTTCTTGCTGGAAATATGCATACTTTGTAGTGAATTGTTTGCATTAACGATTCCTGAGTCTATGCATAAAGTGGAGAATAGCGGCGTAACGAACTTGGCTGTAAATTGGGAGATTAGTTATAATTAACTGTGAAATCTTATGAATCAGCTGTAATTCAGGTTGTTTTCTCTGATAAAATCCGAGGGGTTTTGTTGTGCGAGGGAAAGGATGCTATTTTTCAACGAAAGGTTCAACCACCCAAATGGAAATTAGTTTTTCAGACTTAAATTGAACTTGACAACGAATTCTACGTTACTTGGGCCAAACCAAATGTCTGAGACCATTTTCTGCCAAGAATTTGTAAGTTGCAGACATTAAGACAGATGATGCATGCAAAACAACGATATGTAGAAGAAAATTGGCCAGTTTGGAAATAACTCAATTTCGCAGACGGCAATCTGAGTAGAAAGGAATATTATCAGTATAGCAGTGTGAGATTCGCATGGTTTTCAGAATGATTTAATCGAAACGAAGACAAATAATCGAGAGGCATTCTCAGTTTGCTGAACTCCCCACTGTCTAACGTTAAACACCGAACTTGCTAGGGTTCAGCAAACAGAAAATGGATTACCAAACTTGGCAGAGCCGATTAATATTCAGGCAGATACCGCATAAAATGTTCCTCCATAGAACTAGGACAATTTCTTGCCCTTAGCGTAGTTCCTTCATATGGCAAACGAGCAGTCTTGCTCCAGCCGAACCAAGTCTGACATCCAGTCGGCTTTCCTTACACAGGAGGCTGATTGGATCATTCATAATGAAATAGAGCGGAGAGGTTTTCTGTGAAGGTAGGAGTCGAATTAGGATCCGACAAATCGTTGCGAAGTAATTGGAAATTTTCCTTGTTACTCTCTGAGTTATTAATGAAAGATTTGGTTTATATTCCAGTGACGTGAGAATCTCCCTTCATTGATTATGATGCCTTTTGTCCATTGCAAGTGCTGCCAAATAAATACATGTAAGGACCTTTGAGTAGGGCTTCCACAGAAATTCACTATTCGAATAATCGATTCAGAATTCTGTTCGCAGACTCGACAATTCTACACTGCCCAAAAAAATTAACGCACATTCTGAAGATCTCAATTTTAATGAAAGTTAACTCTGCATTGACTTTATAACTTATTTTTTATGTTCTCTCGGGAAGGTTTTGAACGAAACAAGACACATCAAATGGAAGAAAAATTCGGGATTTCACCGAATCTTATGTGAGAAAAGAGAAATGAACAATTTTCAAAATACTGAAATGCTGATAAGTGATTTAATACTTGGTATTTCTACCCCTTGCGTTAATTACAGCTCGGCAACGACGGTTCATACTCAAAATGAGTGATCTTAAAATGTTCTGATCTAATCCTTCCCAGATTTCTCCGAGTTGGAGTCCTAAGTCATTAAGAGTAGCTGGATGATTTTCTGAACTTCTCAGCCTTCTATTGAGGTTGTCCCAAACCTGCTCAATCGGATTGAGATCTGGACTTCTTGCTGGCCATTCCATTCGAGAGACTTCAACCTCTTCAAGGTACCCCTGAACGATGCGCGCATGATAGGGTCTGGCATTATCGTCCATAAAAATGAAATTTTCACCAATGTATGGGGAAAGTGGCACTACATGCTCTTCAAGAATGTTCCTTATATACTCAATCAGCATTCATACCTCCATCATCAACGACCACTAGGTCTGTGCGAGCAGTCAAAGATATTCCACCCCATACCATAATCGATACTCCCCCGAAACCAGCAGTATTCAGGAAATTGCACTGAGCATATCTTTCATGTGGACGTCTGTATACAAGGGAACGTCGATCACAATGGTAGTGGCAGAATCTAGACTCATCTGTGAAGAGAACTCTTTCAAAATCGGCCTCTTCCCAATGGATATGCTCTCTCGCAAAATCCAAACGCGCCCTTCGATGGGCTGGGGTAAGAGCTGGGCCTCTTGCCGCGACACGAGGCCTTAAATCATATTCTCTGAGGCGATTTCTTATTGTCTGAGTGCTAATTTGCACCTCATGAGTTTGCTCAAGCTGAATTTGAAGGTGAGGGGTTGCAAACCGTTGTCTCAACGAAGAAACTGTCAAGTAACGTTCTTGAATGGCAGTTGTTACCCGTGGTCTACCCTGTCCTGGTCTTCGGACATTCATACCTGTCTCCCTGAATCGCTGCAACGTTCTGGACACACTTGTATGGGAAACTCCAAACCTGTCTGCAATTCTTGTGTATGTCCACCCTTCTTCTCGCAAAACTACCGCTTGGGCACATTCATCTTGGGTCAAATTGCGTGTTTCGCGTTGCATAGCGATCGAGTGTAGAAAATCAAACGAAAGAAAAACTATTGATCACTAGAATTGATCGAGAACAACTGATTTTAGAATGGAGACAATACATTCAAAATCTGATAATATCATCTTTTTTTATTCCAGCTGGGAAAAAACATATGTATTGAAGAAAACCGTTGAAAGTGGATAACATATGCATGCACAATTCTGATAAAAATAATTATCATTGAGAACACCTTCAGTTGTAGAATAAATTTGAGATTTCCATAATGTGCGTTAATTTTTTTGTGCAGTGTACATGTAAGGAGCTTTGATTAAGGCCTCCACAGAAATTCACTATTCGAATAATCGATTCAGCATTCTATTCACAGACTCGACAATTCTACATGAAAAACAAGGGAAAAAGGCCATTATTCTTTTCCTGATATTTAATTATCAACCAGATGTAGTTATGTGGAATCTCATCAATTGTCATCGAGTGTATTCGGTTTGCTTCTCCAGTTAATAGAAAGGATATAAGAATAAAGACAATTTTAATCTCGTTTTCATAAATCAGTTATCCCTGATGTACCCAGTGGACCAATCTACGTAGCCTCAAACCCCCTACAGGAAATCATTCTCATTATCCCGAATGAGTAATTCTCCTCTGTCTCTGGACCATCATCAACGACGACTGGCTATTTCTCAACATCGTCCATATTCACCAGGCCAGAATTCCATGTGTCGGGCACAAAGACTTGATTTATTCGGACCATTTTTCTACCCCAGTCCCCAAATTAAATTATGTATCATTTTATTTTTTCGCGATAGCCTACACAGAATCAGAATTAATGTGACAGGGGACAAAGCTCTAGGCTTGATAAGGTTTCTAGCGTGTTGGAGGTCCACAGAAAGAATGCGAGGATTTGTCATGTTATACGTCAACTCTCTATTAGAGAGTGAGGAAAACCAGCAGATCTTTCAACGAAAAAGTGTTAAGTGGAAAAGACATCAATTAATATCTGATGTTCCATAATATATATGAGAAATATGAGGCTATTTCTGGACTATTTTAGCAATCATATCCTCATCCATATGTAATAGAACCAGCAAAATACCGACGTCAAGTTGATAAATTCTCCCATATCTGTGTTTCAAGTTGAGATCGGTCGAATGGCACGAATGAAAGTTTTTCACTTTGTACGGCCCTATCTCGAAACCTTGTGCTGAAGGAGAGACATCTGAGGAACCATTTGTTACACTCGAAGGTTGTAGGTTTTGCCCCGGCTCAAATCTGAAGGGCTGTACATAAAGAAATATAATGTCTGTTTTTGAAGTCGTCGAGGACACTTCTTCACTCAAGGACCGTGATAAGCGGTAGGGCTTTGTTTTCCCGATCCAGTTAATCATTTAAGGGTCGAAATATCTGGATAACCTTCAATCATGAGATGAATAGCGTGAGCCATTGATTTAACATCATCGTGTGCGAAAAGCAATATCTCAGTACCAAAATCTTTTTGGGTGAACTCAACTCTTTTTGAGAAAATTGTTTATTTTTCCATTTTTCATTACTCAATTCATTTGAGAAGGCTTATTTGAGAAAAAATGCAATGGAATGTAATTTTCTTTGATTCAATTATTGTTCTGTTTTCTACTATGAGCTAAACAAATCCACAGGGGTAAGTAAGACGTTATTTTAGGGACGAGGTCTAACTTCATGCTCTTTCTTGGCTCAATACACTGAAATTTTCAAATTCATTCACATATTTCGGAGGCCAAAGCGAGGTTCATTGAGAATCAGAAATTTCAGAGGCATCTAACAAATATCAAAGGGGTAATCACTTATTGAAGTGAATGAAAAAGACATTTCAACGATTATACTCGAAACGGACAGGAGAATACTTCTGATTCTACTGGAAATAGATTAATTGTCTTCGCTAACCTCAATATACATTCCACATTCCATAATATTCATCAGAATTTATTCACCAGATGACTCTAAGGGTCAATCCGTAAGGGGTAACTTCACTACTTCTAGTTCTCAACTTCAGATCAGTGCTTTTCTCTGTTTTTCGACTATCACTGAACACCAACTAGAGTGTCGTATTTGTATTTTATGGGTCTTTAGACGCTCGTTTCGTTAAGGCCTTTGGAATCCTTTCCAACATAAGCTTAAAAGCTTTTTTCAAGTTGAAAAGTCATAATTAGTTGAATGAATTCAAAAGTTTGAAGGTGGTTCAGGAAAGAACGTCCATTCCAGTTAGCTGAAATCTCATTTGTGCATTTCGAGTGAAATAACAACTTCATTTCGGATTTTTCTGTCAACAATAATCATACCCCAGCAATGCTGGGCCAGCATTTCCTATTCGAAATCTCAAAACGAAAAAGATAAGAATTAGATTTAAAGAGGAATGCTTCACAACGATGATAATATACTAGACGATAGATTTAATTACTCAGTGGAGAATGAAAAAGAGTCTTAATTAATTGACTGCTTCTCCTCAAAGTGTCAAAACAAATAGTGAATTGAAAAAACTGTAACAATTTTTTTCCTCATATTTCAAAGGGAACTGAGTAAAGAGACACCAAAACAGTCTCCCTTCATTCCACGCAGAGAACTGGCATGAGCCGATATACGAACCTTTCCCTCGACATTCAGTGGGACCAATATTGGGCTGATTTTTTGCCCTCGAGTTAACGTTGAAGTACGGACGGCCCTCGATATCGATTTCGTGTTTCAAAACCGAAAACGAACAGGTTTAAATTCCCCTCTCAGCCATCGCTCCATCCCTCCAACTTGTTGAACAAAAGGACGTACACGGTTTGATATATCAAAGAAATTTAATTTCATCCCTTCTGCTCCGAGGATTACACAATCTGAGAGGTGGATGGAAACCAGTGGCGGCGGTCGACCGAAATGAACTTCCCATTGAAAAAAAAAAGTGTGAGTAACGCCTCGAACAAATTCATAGGAAAAAAACACAAAAAGTCATCAGATCTTTGTTCATGAGATAAATATTCAGCATCGTTCCTTGATGAATGTGTTCTTCGCAGATATTTGAACAGTGCAGTCGTCCTAGAATTCCTAGATTTCTGGAGAACTCAGATCATTGAAAACCTGAATCAATAACGATAAATAACAGGTACAGAACCCCTGATATCCAGTATTTCGAACACTATATATTCTTGAGTTGATGTGCCAGGATATTCCGAGTATGGTTAGCCATACATGGAAAAGATAACCTTACTTTTTATCTCACATTCCTTATTTTCTCTCCCCATTCGAAATGGGAAGAAATGGACCAGACCTTCTATTTCATTAACGCGGAGATCAAGCTCATCCCTTCACATTTCGGGAAAGAGCATCCCAGAAATCCAACCCATACTTACGTTTCTTATATTCGCTGACCTCGGTTAAAGTGAATCGCAATCCGAATTTAACCCGGGATCATTCTGTCGGTTTTGTCACCAATAGTGGTAAAAAATTTGAAAATATCTACGTAATACGAATCCTAACTGGATCCATTTCATCCCCATTCGTGCCATTCCGTCCCACATTACGGTGCAGCGAAGAAAGTGGATGGCATTGATGATCCCTCAACCCCCGATTTAACGCGGGATTACTTCCCGCAAAAAGCTTTCTCGTCCGGGATATATCTTACCTGAATCACGGATAAATGAATATATATGGGGTAAGTCGAAATAATTCATTTGGGGTGACGGGATTCGTTCTCAGGCTCTCTCCGTTTTTGTCTGGTTTCGTTTTTGGGGGTTCGGCTCGGCGCAAACAGCAGTTATATTTTCGATGTGATAACAACAAGGACATCATCTTTATGAACAGAGAAGAATCTCATTTTTCGTGTTGTGATATGGGTCTATTTGAAAAGCTGCTATTCAGATAGAGGATCAAATGGATCATTTGGGAATTTTTCGAAGGCCATTTTTCGAGTCGATTATTTTCCAGGAAAATTTGCGTAGATCTAAATGTGATACATATTCTGAAAGAACAACTGTTCTAGTAATAAATCTGGGGATTTCATCCATTTAGGCACAACCGTTCGGTCTTGAGGAAGTTTTAACTGAAACCAACTTTTTGGGAATTTTTGAAGGTCATCTTTAGAGTGGATTATCTTCCTGGAAAATTATCGCAGATCTAAACGTGATACATATTCTGAAAGAGCAACTTTTCTAGTAATAAATGAGAGAATTTCATCCTTTTCGGCACAATCGTTCGGTATTGACGAATCCTCAAGTGAAATTCGCAATTTTTGGAAAATACCATTTCCGAGATGAAAATCTAAACGAAGAGAGATAGGCTTTCTTAATTGCTCACAATATATCCAGCGTGTTCGGAAACCTATATTTCCATACCAGAATTTCAAATGTCTAGCTCAGTTTAGGAGAAAATAAGTTTTTTTGTTTTTCCACTTTTCATTTTCGAGTTGACTTCGAAGAGCTCTCTGGACTGCAATTCTCTATCGAATCATCAACTGTTTGGTTTTCTACAATCTTCAAAACAGACTCTATGCACTCCATATCCTAAGACAGTAATAGAACATCCTGATTTTCAGACAGAGTACAAAATAGGTCATTTTAGAGGGGTCTAACCACTTGCTCATTTTTGACCCAAAAATCAAGATTTTCAAATTCGAGTTATTGTGCTTGGGTGGAAGCCTAGGCAACGCTGATTATATAATCGGAAATCCCAATTGGATCAGACGAATATAACAGGAGATATCGCAGATTGAAAATTGCAATTTTTGAAAAATGGCATTTCCACAATGAAAATCTAAACGAAGGCAGATAGGCTTCCGAAATTGCTCGCAATAGATTCAGCGTGTTCGAAAACCTATATTTTCATGCCAAACTTTCGAATATCCGACACTGTTTAGGAGAAAATAAATTTTTTTGTTTTTTCACTTTTCATTTTCGAGTTGAATTCGAAGAGCTCTCTGGACTACAATTCTCTATCAAATCATCAACTGTTTGGTTTTCTAGAATCTTCAAAATATATTCTATGCACTCCATATCCTAAGACAGCAATAGAATATCCAGATTTTCAGACAGAGTAGCAAATATGTCATTTTAGGGGGGTCTAACCCCTTGCTCATTTTTGACCCAAAAAATCGAGATTTTCGAAATCAAGTTTTTGTGCTTGGGCGGAAGCCTTGATAATGCTGATTATAAAACTGGAAATCCCAATTGGATCAGACGAATATAACAGGAGATATCGCAGATTGAAATGTGCAATTTTTGAAAAATGGCATTTCCAGAATGAAAATCTAAACAAAGGCAGATAGGCTTCCGAAATTGCTCGCAATAGATTCAGCGTGTTCGAAAACCTATATTTTCATGCCAAACTTTCGAATATCCGACACTGTTTAGGAGAAAATAAATTTTTTTGTTTTTTCACTTTTCATTTTCGAGTTGACTTCGAAGAGCTCTCTGGACTACAATTCTCTATCAAATCATCAACTGTTTGGTTTTCTAGAATCTTCAAAATATATTCTATGCACTCCATATCCTAAGACAGCAATAGAATATCCAGATTTTCAGACAGAGTAGCAAATATGTCATTTTAGGGGGGTCTAACCCCTTGCTCATTTTTGACCCAAAAAATCGAGATTTTCGAAATCGAGTTTTTGTGCTTGGGTGGAAGCCTTGGCAATGCTGATTATAAAACTGGAAATTCCAATTGGATCAGACAAATATAACAGGAGATATCGCAGATTGAAATTTGCAACTTTTGAAAAATGCCATTTCCGAGATGAAAATCTGAACGAAGGAAGATAGGCTTTCGAAATTGCTTGCAATAGATTCAGCGTGTTTGAAAACCTATATTTACATACCAAAATTCCAAATATCTGGCCCAGTTTAGGAAAAAATGATTTTTTTTTGTTTTTCCAATTTTCATTTTCGAGTTGACTTCGAAGAGCTCTACAATTCTCTATGGAATCATAAACTATTCGGTTTTCTAGAATCTTCAAAACAGATTCTATGCACTCCATATCCTAAAACAGTAATAGAACATCCTGATTTTCAGACAGAGTAGAAAATAGGTAATTTTAGGGGGTCTAACCCCTTGCTCATTTTTGACCCAAAAAATCGATAATTTCGAATCGAGTTTTTGTGCTTGGATAGAAGTTTAGGCAACGCTTATTATATAACCGGAAATCCCATCAGATCAGACGAATACAACAGCAGATATCGTAGATTGAAATTTGCAATTTTTGAAAAATGATATTCCGACGATGAAAATCCAAACGGAGGGAGATAGGCTCACAAAGTTATTTGCAATGGATTCAGAGCATTCGAAAACCTATATTTTTATACCGAACTTTCAGATATCTGATACTGTTCACGAGAAGATCCAATTTTTATTTTTCGATTTTTACAGTTCACTTTGAAAAAGTTCTGTGGAATACAATTCTCCATCGAATCACCAACTGTTTTTTGAAATCTACAAAATAACACTTATTCAGTTCATATTTCAGTAAGTACTGTGATATTTTCAGACATAGGAGCGCCTAAAAATTCAGATCTTTGTAATTATGTTTTTTTGGGGGCCAAGCAGAGTTGGGCAGTACTTGGATGTGTGACCTCTCCAGCCTCCGAAGAAGCGCGCAAAAAGTCTGAGCCATATAGTGCCTCCCCGATTCTCGTATTGCATCGAATTCAACCCGAACACGGTGCGACAAGTGACAAATACAACTGTCAAATCCATTCTTTCCCGTTTCCGAGCCAACAAAACTATCATATCGCTAATTTCCCTAATTACCGACCATCCCCACAATCTGGAATTATCTGTCGCGTTACCATCCACATCACCGAAGGGTCACCATTAAAATTCAAGGATGAATAATTGAACAACTGTTGATTTGCCGAACGGCCTGTCGGACTGGCTGCCGTTTAGAAAACGTTCGCAGCCAAATTAAATACCCAACTATCGAATCCGACGGCTAGGTAGAGCGTCTACGTCGTTACGGGGGCCATTAAAAACAATTTAACAGATATTTCAACCTGTTAAACCTGCGATTGCTGGGGCTTTAATCTCAAATTAGTGTGGAATTTCCCGGATCGGCTGACTAGGGTGCCATGTAACACGCGTAGGGACTTTGTTTAACGCAGTTTTGGCCTCTGATGTTTAACGACCTATTGATGAGTTCTCATGAATGGTCTATTCATAAATTTCACTCTTGGTTCTTCGAACTTGATGATGGAATGAGTTGCAGTCTGTTACTGCTTCCTAATTGGGAGAGGTTACATCTGAATTGAGTATCATTTATCCCCTGAGAGAGATTTGATAGCAGCTTGGCTGACTCTTTTTTATTGACCCATCAAACACGTGGCGAAAGGTAAATGGAAAAAATTTCCGCTTGGAATGCTGTCGCCAGCCTTCTCAGGAGTAACACTGACCTCATCTCTGCTGGAAGCAGAGCACTCAAGCTTATGTACGGGCATGTTCTTGTAACTACCAGATCAGTTCTCATGCCCAGCACCTTGTCAGCCTTCAGTTCAGCTAAAAGCTGGTTGGACATGAGAATAATTATGCCAAGATTTTTCACTGCTTGGTTGTGAAGCCTGTCTTGCAGGGAAAAGAGTTCTAAGAGCATCTGCTCCAGGTTGGAACATAATAGAGAACTTTTCCACTAATGTTTTCTTCATTCTACATAAACGTAGGTGAATTTAGTTATATTTTATGCGAGCAAGCATCTTCAATCCGCTGAACTTTCACTCACACTTAGCTCCCTACTTGAAGATAGAACAATTTCGAATTAATGATTCTGATCATATTTCTCTTGTCCTCGACAACTGCAGTCTCTGATATTTAAGCTCGTCAGTTTCCACAAAGACACCCAATAATTCCCACTTCAAAACAAGCACTTCACCATATAATTTCAACATGATACAATACGTGACTAAATCACTGAATACCGCAGCATTAAGGATACCAAAAGCGAACCATCCTGTAATTCTGAATAATTCAGTGGGTATCCTTGCCTCATACCAAAATTTCCAACACGACCATTTAAATCAAAAACGGTTAACCATTAATATTCATACGGAATCTAGCTCCAGATACGACCCAAACTCCCAGTATAGATACTTCAAACCCGATGGGGTGGATTATTAGAAGGATGGCTGGGAATCAAGGATTTTAGGGGATATCCGCCCTACCCTCATCAACCCTTAATTTTCCAAGGGTAATTCGCTGGAAGAATGCTGAAAAACGGAATATCCCGGTCTGAAATTATTTCGTTTTTGCCAGGAACCGAGTGTAATACGTCACGCTTTGCCCTGTCGATATTATCCTATAGGGGATAGGATTTTTCGCTTCTTTTTACTGGTTAGTCACTCGATAAACATTCTCTTTTCGAAGTTTCAGGATGTAGGTTTAGACGATAGGTGGTCGTATTAAAAAATTTCGATAAGTCAACCGTGTGGTTTCACACCCTGTACATTCTGTCGCTACGGTGGTGGTTTTCCTAGCCAGCACCATCAACATCCGGACTATTATGACGTTTTTCACGCCAGTCATAAACCGCCAAGCGACGACTACCCTCATCGTGTCATGGACGGAGCTGAGATGACGGGGAAGCGCCCTTCCAGCGTTACCAACCCCTTCTGCCGCGTCGAAGAATGTGGATATTAAAATTCCTAGGGACTCGCCTCGTGGCTTCCAGCACTAAATGATTTTTGAGAGGTTGGCCAAGTTATTGCTGCCTATGGAGTCGGTCCAGGAAATGCACGGATCGAAATCTGAGAGAATTGAAAATCGGACGTTTCCGGCTTAGGGGGAGGGGGTGGTAGGAACCTTGAGGGGGTTGAAATGGGTTTTGGTTTTTTCGTTGATAGCTGATGAGCTTTCTGACCTCTGCAACTTGCAGACTGTTCATAAGAAGATAGGTAATTAATCGTGAAGAATCAAATTCATCAAAACCCAAATGTAAACTGCGCAAAAAAATTAACGCACATTATGGAAATCTCAAATCTATTCTACAACTGAAGGTGTTCTCAATGATAATTATTTTTATCAGAATTGTGAATGCATATGTTATCCACTTTCAACGGCTTTCTTCAATACAGATGTTTTTCCCAGCAGGAATAAAAAAAGATGATATTATCAGATTTTGAATGTATTGGCTCCATTCTAAAATCAGTTGTTCTCGATCAATTCTAGTGATCAATAGTTTTTCTTTCGTTTGATTTTCTACACTCAATCGCTATGCAACGCGAAACACGCAATTTGACCCAAAAGAAATGTGCCCAAGCGGTAGTTTTGCGAGTAGAATGGTGGACATACACAATAAATGCAGAAAGGTTTGGAGTTTCCCAGACAAGTGTGTCCAGAATGTTGCAACGATTCAGGGAGAGAGGTATGAATGTCCGAAGACCAGGACAGAGTAGACCACGGGTAACACCTGCTATTCAAGAACGTTACTTGAGAGTTTCTTCGTTGAAACAACGGTTTGCAACCGCTCGCCTCCTTCAAATTCAGCTTGAGCAAACTCATGAGGTGCAAGTTAGCACTCAGGCAATAAGAAATCGCCTCAGAGAATATGATTTAAGGCTTCGTGTCGCTGCAAGAGGCCCAGCTCTTACCCCAGCCCATCGAAGGGCGCGTTTGGATTTTGCGAGAGAGCATATCCATTGGGAAGAGGCCGATTTGGAAAGAGTTCTCTTCACAGATGAGTCTAGATTCTGCCTCTACCATTGTGATGGACGTTCCCTTGTATACAGACGTCCACATGAAAGATATGCTCAATTCAATTTCCTGAATACTACTGGTTTCGGGGGAGGATCGATTATGGTATGGGGTGGAATATTTTTGACTGCTCGCACAGACCTAGTGGTCGTTGATAATGGAGCTATGAATGCTGATAAGTATATAAGGAACATTCTTGAAGAGCATATAGTGCCCCATACATTGGTGAAAATTTCATTTTTATGGACGATAATGCCAGACCCCATCGTGCGCGCATCGTTCAGGAGTACCTCGAAGAGGTTGAAGTCTCTCGAATGGAATGGCCAGCAAGAAGTCGAGATCTCAATCCGATTGAGCAGATTTGGGACAACCTCAATAGAATGCTGAGAAGTTCAGAAAATCATCCAGCTACTCTTAATGACTTAGGAATCCAACTCGGAGAAATCTGGAAAGGATTAGATCTGAACATTTTAAGATCACTCATTTTGAGTATGAACCGTCGTTGCCGAGCTGTAATTAACGCAAGGGGTGGAAATACCAAGTTTTAAATCACTTATCAGCATTTCAGTATTTTGAAAATTGTTCATTTCTCTTCTTTCACATAAGATTCGGTGAAGTCCTGAATTTCCATTTAATGTGTTTCGTTCAAAACCTTTCCGAGAGAACATAAAAAATAAGTTATAAAGTAAATGTAGAGTTAACTTTCATTAAAATTGAGATTTTCAGAATGTGCGATAATTTTTTTGCGCAGGGTACTTTAGAAAGAAAAGATTATCTAAAATGGCAACTTGCAGAGTTACCAAGAAAAGTCCTTGAAATGATACTACATTTATCGAATGCATGTGAAATGTTTCTAGAGTGATAACTGAAATAAACCATAAATTAATTATATTTTCCAATGAATAAATGGAATATAAAGCACTGTTATTTTATTATCTCATATGTGGACCGAATGGAATTATTGATTTTAAACATTTTTGCTCGCTTGTTCCCAGGTTCCAGAGCGGAATCATCCGTAGCAACTAGTTTCAGCCTCATTGACGATCCTCAGTGCAACGTAGATTTGATTATACCTAAAGGATAGAGTTCCCACTTCAAGGTGGAACTTCTGTGATGGTTTTTTCAAGCAACGCAAGGGGCAATCCTCATGGCCAACACCAATTCAGCAATCTCAACCAGATTTATTTATGGAGCTTGCATCAAAGTAAATTACTTTCGATATCCCGCAATGCGTACTATATCAGAAAGCGTTTTCTGATAGAGTCACTTTTCCGATTAGTGTTTGGTCTTGGGAAAGCTCTACGCAGTGTGGATTGCCATTTAGTTCTCGACAATTCCACTCGAAAACTGGGCATTTATCTAACCCAGCGGGCGATAAATCGGCTTTCGGGGAAAGTTTTTCAAACTTGGAGATTCTTCGGGCCTAAGTTGGAAATTGACGATTTATTTCGGTGAAGGGGATTATTTATATTTACTGTTTGCTCATTACACAGTTATATACAACATAAAGCGAGTGATTCAGTGGAAAGTTTGCAGGAAAACTCTGCAGAAAATGCTGGAGTATTACTCATGATTTCGAATACAATATGAGTACAGAATATCCGGAAAAGCTTCGGAAATTTTTTATTTGATTAATCAGGAACTTTCCCTAACAAGGAAACAATTAAAGCCTCAAGGAAATACCAGAGATTATAAAAAAAATTGCTCATTGAATGAATTTGAACTACATCTGAGTAGGATTCATAAAATAATCAATTTCTTGCTCCGAATTGTTTCATTTCTTCTTAAACCATTTCCAATACAATTCAGACACCTGCATCATCTTAAGTGCTGAGCTCCACAGCTTGGATTTCCGATTAGTTAAAAGCAATCGAAAATATCCGGGAAACGAAATCTAGGAAACCTAATTCTACTGAAAACTTGGAGAGGGCTCTGATGATAATATTCACGAAATGGATCTTTGATGCAGAAATGTAATTCAATTTATTGGATGACCTCGAACACTCCACTCTATGCGAATGGAATGCTGAAATTAAATTCACTCTCCGATGCAGACACTAGTTGGCATCAGACTGGTCGTTTACGGAGTTCAAAATTGAAAGTTCGCTTCAGGTTTCGCATTCTCGGGCTAACACTGAATGTTTATTTTGTTCGATCATCATGGACGAGAGCAGATTGATTGATAATAATGCCCAATTTTCTCATGAGTGTGGACGATTCGTTATATTATCTGAAGGAAACAAAGAAGTTATTTCAAAGAGTGAAAAATGAACATATCTACAAGAATTAGCGTTTCAGGAGAAGTGAAGAACTGGATTACTTTAGAGGAATCTTCAAAGAAATGAATTTTCCAAAAAACACGTCTACAAAACCGAGATTTACCATATGTATGAAAATCTGATATGCTCGAGTATGTACAAATACCTAACTTTTTTTGAAGGACTACTGTGACCTTGCGTCAGTCTCTTGAAAAGCTTCCTTTGGGTCCAATTGACATACTGAAAATCTGGCACATTTTTATTGATAATTTTGAACTCTCCTGTACGGCCAGCTTCATCACGCAAACTGTCAGATTAACATGAATTTTTTATCAGAGACCAGTAGGGCATATACAATATGTAGATGTAACACGCTCGAGTATGTATGATTTCTCTTACATCTTTGAAAACCTGCAGACGCTTTCCCCACCGCTGAAAGTGCATACATACATCATAGAACTTTTTTTTCTTTCTACCATCTAATATTTAAAATCCACTAGATCGTTTTCTCCCCAACAACCTACAGGGTGAGTCTTTAACAGTAGATTCTTGAGGTCAAAAGAAGCACTTTTCCTATAACATTTTTCACATATTCTTTTCAGTTTTTTAACATCAAATTACTCGAAAACTGTTCATTATACGAGGAAATATAAAGAATACTTTTATTCCAAAAAACATTCAAATTTTCATTATAAAGCGTCCAACTTAGTTTCAAGAGTTGGGGTTCTTTAGATTTTTGGTATTTTTTTGGTCCTTGATGATTATAGATCATGAGAAAACTGGAAGACGTGGATGATATCTTGTGTTCGAGAAAGATTAATAAAATAAATGAAAAACCATATTCCGAAATTCATTTCATTCGATAAAACCGTTTGTGAGATACAACTAAAAATGCCATTTTTATGGTTTTTCAACAGCCTGTATCTTTTAAACCGAGCCGATTACGAAAAATTGGTGAAGGAAAAAAGTGTTTCTTTCAACCACAAGAATCTACTGTTGGAATATTTGTACGAGTCAAAGACTCACCCTGTATAGAGTCCATTAGAACTCTGGAACTGGATGTTGAGCTTCAGCAAATACGGTGGTGATAAGAGGCTCTAATGGGGGTGCTGTGCAACGCAACCTCCTTCATAATCTAGAATCTAAGATCTGTGTATAGGATCATCACACCCTGTTCTTCGTCATCCTCTAAGCAGTCCTCTGTGGCTCCATTTTCGTCGGTCCATAACGCCGACCAACAATTTACATCCTTCCGAAGGTCCCGAACCGGAACAACAATTTTTCAACGATATAACTCCAAAGGGCCCTAATGACTTGCTGCTTGAAATTCATAACCTAGCTTTTCTGCATCCACCCAGAGGTATCAATCTAAGCGCCGAAGAACTGGATATATATCCGGAGGAAGATACTGGGATAACGAATCCTTCAGGGACCGATAAATCCGATGTGTAAAATTGCAGAAAGCTTTCTGGAACATTTCTATGTAAATTGTGCGGGAGCAGTTCGAGAGAAATTCGAATTCGACGCCGCGACGGCCTCAAGGTCAGCCGGGAATGCGTCGGGTGGTGGGGGGGAACATTAAATATGAATTTGGGAGACCGAATTTGATGAGGAACATCTCGCGGGAGCGATGGGCTGTTTCGATCGAAAAATTGAAATTTTACGGGGTTCTGTGGACGCTGATGAGTTCCTGATAGCCCTCAAGTACATCTGATGCTTTCGGGGATTCGAGAAATTATTGTAGTCGCTTATACATACAAGAATATATATCTGTATCATCTCTCGAAACACTTAGTCGATTTCAGCGATCTGGAGAAGTGTTTCAATGGCTCCAGTATATCCTGCACTACGTAGATTTAAGATTTTAAGGAGGAAACTTTCTGAGCTCCCCTGGACTAAGATACCCAAGGTCACTCCTAAGATCTGTACTCAAACACTAGAGCTGATAGAGTTTCATGAGTTCGATGAAAATCAGTTTTTCTGTTTTATTCCCTCAATCCCTCAAATTGGTATTCAGTAATACATCCCCGAATCAAATTCTGTATTCCTTCCCCAGAATTATAAATTATTGATACAGTTTCCCAATTCATTTCTGATCGAATAACATCGTGCAAATTGATTCCATAAATTGAAAATCCAGTCAGGATTCGCAAGTACTGATTCATTTTCCAGGTTTGATTTATCGTTGGGGATCCAGGAATTGCGTTTGAATTTTGAAAACATAATTACCTAGTAGAAAACAATTCGTTTTTGGATTGTTCGACAGATTGATATGGCCCCAGTTGATTTGTTATTGAATTTAGTTTTCACGCTGTAAAAACAACGTGAGTTATTCATCTGCCCAATGACATCAGTATATAACACAGGATTCACGGTGATGTAACAAAAGCCACACCAAGAAAAAAGAGGAAATTTTGGCAGAAACGTTTGATCCACTGAGTTATCAGCTTTGACGAAAAATCAGAGATAATTTTCCCAATTACTTTGTTGAAAGCATGTAGAGAAGATACCAAGTAGTTATTGATGCAAGATAATTTGTATTCACGGTGAATTAAACATCATTTCTTCTCAATCTTATTATGCGTCAAGGCAAAAAACGTCTTCTGATACTGTGAAGTGATATTTCGTCTTCAGGGAAGCGAGTGTAAAGTAGGTAAGACAGAAGAGTTCACAGCGAGCGTCAGACCCACTATCTCCTCTCGAAAAAAACCTCTTTCTACTGTTTAATAGAATCTTTCATCAAAGACGAATCCTCACAATGAAGTTTAATGACAACATCGCGACAATATCCCGCGGAGCTGTTCCTAGGTCCAACGACGTCCCTGAAATGATAAAATATTGAATTCTTTCACTGTTGCGAAACAAGGAATTCCATGGGATTGGCCGGGTTATAACACTGTCCGCCTGAAATGCCGGGATCTGCTAAGAAATTTATGTGTTCATCTTAGTCCTGAATTCGCTCTTCAGCACCCAATTTATACTTTAGTTCCCGTGGAATCAAAACTCGTTGGGTTTTCACCGATCGTAGTGAACATAGTACACACATTACGAATATACATTATGCATGAAAATGTAGGAGATAATGTCGTAAACATTTTCGTGCCCCTGGCTCGTTTTTGTTTATGTTCTCCCCAGCTATCCGGGTTTTTAATATGAGGAAAAACCTCCGAACACATCGTTTTTTCTCGTTTGGTCTAAGCTGTTGGAAATGTAAATGGAAGCTCGTATTCTTTTATGCGTGAAAAAGTGGAGAAAAGGAATATTATCACTACATAAAGATGAATTAATAGTGGGTAAGATAAACTGTTACCTACTATGATTAGGATACTGAAAGATACATGAACGATGTGTTATTACACACCAATCTAGGACTTTGATGATATGCTACATTCTACTGCCTACAAAAGTTGTCCCGAATTTAAATCAGGAATTTGAAATTTTATAAAAACTGACGAGGATGAAGCTGATAACCTTCCGGTGATACTTTCTATGGATCCCGCATGTCCAAATACCCATATTCTCATACCAAACATCCAAATCCTAGTCAATTTTCAGTTTTTTAAACTAAAAGTCCTTTCAGCTTTAAAGGTTCCTTCAACCCTACTGAAAATAACACTAAAGAAAGCTTTAAGCTCAAAGGGACTTTAAATATGATCATGAAACTGGACCTTACAGTTACCACAGTTATTGTTGTCTTTATTCAAACTCATCACGTGTCAACAGCTGTAAAGCTCAACTTCACATCCCCCCTTAAAATCCCGTTACAATAAAATTTCTCCAGACGGAAAAAGCTTCAGTAGGAAGGCGAAGAATGCAAATAATTCAATTATCCCAAGAGGAACGAAGGGGTAGGTAATAAAAATCGCTCAAGTCTCCATACCTACAAATTAGATTTCTCTCCTTCGTCCCCCCACCCCCAAGGGGAACGGAAGAGATCAACACGTTCGGGAACATCTTCCCGCAGGACTCCCTTACACGTGTCACGTATTTGTTTAATTGAACCTTGTACAAATAATAACGTTACAAGTGTTCGAATGTCATGGACGTGTTGCTAGGTCCCATTGGGAGAATGAGTGCGTGGTGGTGCAATATTCCGAGTCATGAAGCTCAAATTGGTAACGAGCTAGGTTACCCTGGCGTGCGATCGTCATTTGTTTAGCGGGAGAGAGAATGGTAGTACACTTGCATTCTCTTGTGAGAGGAAGACGCTTGTTGGTAGAGATAAATGGTATGAAAAATGACTGTATATTTGTGTTTTCAACTTTTTAGATCTCTTTTTATCATTTTACTGTAAACTTTGAGCTCAAAGCACGAATTTCCAAGGTAAAATGGTAGATATATCATTCGGTAGAAGAGAACTGATCACTTTCACTCAACTACCTCAGATTTGGTGGCTGTAGAATGAAGACAAAAATGAAAATTTCGACTCCATACTTGTTTGCTCACCTTCTGTTTCTAACCGAGGCATCAAATTTGAATCGAAAGGAATTCTTACTTCGGAAAGATTCGCGAGGTCTCATAAATCCGATAAACACGCCTATGTATCCAGGTATCCCCTCGAAAATCCCACGAATTTCACGGAACAACGGAAAAGCTGGAATGCCTGAACAACAAATACGTGCCCGATATCATGTTTCGAAAAGAACAAGAATGACAACCGGCAAAAATATATTCGGTCGTGATAGAGGAGCGTATATAGCGTGTAGATCTCGGGGAAACTAGGCTCCGTAATATTCTTAGGATGCTGGTAACATCCATCACGATACACTATTACATGTTCCAGACATTGACGCGGCATTATCATATTCCCTTATTTATAAACATTGTATGTCGCCAGGCTCGACGAAACTACCTTCTCGGTTGCAGACTTTTCACGCTACTACCGAGACTCAAGCCACCTCGAAGTAATCAATTAACTTACTTTAGACGTCAGATTGAAATGGATGACATGCCAAGAACCCTTCCAGCTCCACTCAACTCTGGATGAAGCATCGGCCAAACCTTCGAGTAATACGGTGGAATTCACTAGGTTAGATGTGGAAGGATCTCACCATTTGGTGTCCAGTGTCATCAATGCGCCTTAATGATGTTGATGGGGTTGTCATAGTGATTGTGAACCTTGACTGATGATACTTGAGAAGTTTTTGAGGCTTAAAATCGGTGAGGAGCATGACACAGAAGTTCTTTATTATCATATTATATTATCCTAATTCTCCATAGATACCGAAGCACCTCTCAGAAGCTCCGTGAGCTTGTACGAATTCGGAAAACCAGTTGTGTTTTGTGTAGGCTTTGGTACTGTGTCCTTAAGCCACCTTAGGCACAACACTGTTTACTTTAACCCAACAGTGAATGGTTGCCCGTACCCGTGTCGACTAGAAAATTTCTTCCCTATTCTGGGATCGAACTCGGTACCTTGCGGTTCCAATATACTGAACTGACGCTCTAACCACCAAGCTAACGACGGTTCTGATTCTATACAATCAAAGGCATTCATATAGGAATTGGGTTAAGTTTGATCTCATATTGCAGAGTGCCAAGAACAAAGGAAACAATAGTATGTACTCGAAACAGAGAATCTCGATTGTCCAATTCTACACATTTGGTATTCCCAATCCGGATATTCAAGGGAGGCGAATTTTTATCGCTCGTGTGGCCTCAAGATAGCGCAGAATTTATGGCGACATGTCCTGAGCTGGATGCAATTAAAACGGAAAGAAATAAGACCAAGTTGGCAAACGAAATGTGAACGTAGACAGGGACGATACAAAGAAAAAAGCGCGTTTCAAATTAGTTCAGGCTTGCCTCGGCGATAAATCGTGGGGGAAATTGCAGTTTTTCATCTTCTTCTTCTTTTTTCCGGGTTTCAGGTCTTAATTCAAGAGCGCATAGTTGAATAAACCGGCGCTTCAAATTATAATGAATACGTTTTCCTTTCAGGAATCGAGTGAGGGGTGGGGGTTGGAGCACAGGTATTGAGGAGTAGCACGACTGTATTCTTCCCTCAGCGAAATTGAGGAGAGGAGGAGATGGATGATAGAATGATGTCGAAATGAATTTTCAAAGTCGGAAAAAGAGAAATCTGGAGCTTCATATCGGAAATTCAATTATCACCAACCTACTGAAACGATCTGTTCAGACTTATATTATAGGTCTGAAGTAATTAGGAAAATCCGACTTCCCCATTATATCCATTGGCAGACCTTTCTATGTACATTCTACTGAAATATTTTCAATACTTCGATATGATTTGGGTTTTTGATATTTGCATTCACGCGAGACAAGAATTTCATCAAGAGTTCTCTGAGGTCGAATATTTTTCAGTGCTCTGCCAAGATCTGTGAAGGGCCTTCTTTTAATCTGCTATGCCGCACTGAATGTGCACCGATGGAGAGCCTGGAGAATGAAACTCTGGAACAGGTCGAGCATTTCAAATACTTGGGAAGCTTTATAAATACTAGGGCTAACCTAGACACGGAAAAACCCAACCGTATCAATACGGCATCACGGGCATTCTGGAAGCTAAAGGACAGAGTGTTTCAAAATCACGACCTCAATCTGATAACCAAGACAGCTGTTTACAAAGCTGGACGCCATACAGGCGACATATTAGACAGCTTGAACAAACGCAACAACGTCATCTAAGACAGATAATGCACATCAGATGGTTCCACAAAGTTTCGAATGCAGAAGTCTTGCAACGCGCGAGTTGTACAACAATTGAGACTCAAGTAACGAGGGCCCGACTCAGATGGAGCGGCCACATCCTGAGGATGCAAGACACAAGACTCCCCAAAATAGTTCTGTATGGTGAATTGACAGAGGGAGCCCGGAAACCAAGAGGCCAGTATAAGCGGTTCAAGGATATACTGCATCAATCCCTAAAATCAGTTAATGCCAATCATAACTGGGAACAACTAGCGTTAGACAGGTCACAGTAGAGGTTTATGGTGCACAATTATAATGGAGACTGGAGAAGAATACAGCGGCGGCCAGATCTGGTTGGTGACTATCCATGCCCGGAGTGTGGAAGGATCTGTAGGTCATGGTTGGGTCTCTTCAGTCACAGGAGGGCATGCAGTCGCAATTAGCCCTAAGGAATGTTCTGTTCTTTTTTTTTATGTCTTTTTGTAGATTTATTTCCGCTAACGGGATACAACAAAGAATGAATGAATGAATGAATGAATCTAAATCTGATCTGATGTTAGGATGATTTTTATGATTTCATCTCATTTCAAGGGGGACTTGAAGTGATGTCCTTTCAATTGGCAAGCTCCCAATACACTTCGCCATCTCCATTACAGCCAATTCCTGACCATTCGAAGTACCAGTTAAATATCCCGATTTCACGACGCCATCAAGCTCGTGTTCAAAAATCCCGAAACGGGGCAGTTTGCCCAACGTAATGACCGTAGAATTGAACGACATCCTCCCAGAGAAATCCAATATCACGACAGTGATACAACTCAGCGCAGCCTCCTCCACTCGAACTGTACACCGAGCGCAGGAATTTCAATTTTAAAAAGAATTCCCTGAGCACACTATTAACCGATTCAACGTACCGGCATTTGCCAACTTTTCACGATATAATTTCGTCTAATGTCCCGACTACGCCAGCGACAGCACAATAGAGTCCGATTTTAATCATTGGAAGGCGCTGAGCGTGCGTTTCGAGGAGTTGAAAGCCTCTTCTGTCCGGAATTTTCGGGAATATGGCCACTTAGCAAATAAACAAAGAATCCTGGTAATAAAGTTCACCGGTTTGATGGCGACGTTGAAAGTCCATTACCGATCTGGGGGATTGCGAACACGGGGTAAAATCGGACAGGGTTGGCGACTACCACCGGACGGGTTGACAAGAATAAAGGGGGGGAAATTTTACACATTAGTTCCTACGTGTTTCAGCTGAAGAATTCAGTTCCATTTCTCGTTTTGCTTCAGCTAATATTGACATATTTATGACCTGATCGTACTGTACTGGGTGGGCAAAATTCGCTGTCTACTGAGGAGATCTCGAGAACTATAGCATCTAGATGAAAACAGATGACATATTCTCGAGCTCTTTCTTCCTGAACAAAATAAACAAAATTAGCAAATTTCCATTTTCAATAATGCTGAATTGGTCATAGACGCATAGAAAAATTCCCTTTTTTATACACGGTAATCACACTGTCCGTTTATCTAGTGGAGAACGCTATTTATTCAGCCCTCGTGCTAGTATTGGAGTTTGCAGAAGACCATCAAACGATCATTTTCCAACAAGATCCCACACCAACTCATTTCGTTCAACTTATGCATCAGTTCTTAAATGAAAATTTACCTCACGACTGGATTGAAAGAAGGAGACATCTTGAGTTGCCACTCAGATCACCCGATCTGGCTCCACTGGACTTTTTTCTATGGGGTCACCTGAAATCCAAGATTTGCGCTACCCTGCCTGAGTACCGAACTCGGATCATTAATTAATGCCTTCAAATTGCACCAGGAATCTGGAGTAATGTACGTTAACGATTTCAGCAAAACTCATATTACTGCATGGATGTGAATGATGCCCATTTCCAGCTTTTAATAAACGAAAATCACAAAAGTAAGGACTCTTCCACTATTTTACCTGTCAAATCTTTATCGATGGAAATTTTGAAGCGGAATTTCAGGATCAGATAGTATTCGAAAAGATCTTCAACATCAGGTATCGCAACACCCCTCATCCCTATTCAAAACCAAGGCAATTTGCTCACCCCCGTTAGGGGGTTGCAATAACGGGGATGCAAAGAGCGGACAAATTGTTCCTCCTCGAATCAAAAATTGATGGGTACAAGCAATTTTTCACATTTTCATTTTAAAGCTGGAAAATCGAGGTGTTCGTTGCACCACACTGTAGGTATATGTTTTTTTTTTAAATAGAAATATTTCCTGTGAATACCTTTTCCTACGTCCCGCCTCTATTTCTGGCCATATTATTCCCCATATTCATCTCACTGTCCAGACTGTTTGGGGCGACTAATTAAGCATTCATATTTCATGGAGATGCTTTTTAGTTTTGGTGCTTGCACAAGCAAAGATGAGGTTCTGCTAATGAGTTCAGTTCCATCTACAACTCAAACGTCTGAAATAATACAGCCAAGCCGTGTTTTGTGCTGCTCTGAATAATATGAAAGCGAAATACCGCAACAATTATAATTTTCCCCATCATCTCTGCTTGGATGTTCAACACTGAAAAAAGTAGAACGTACTGGTATATACGAGGGTGGGAACGACGATCTACCCTTGCTGTGCAATGAAGGACATGCGGTTGGGGTTTTAGTTGGTTTATAATGAAAAAGGAAGAGTTTGAGGAGAATTCCGCACGAGACTAAGAGAAAAAAACTTGAGTTAATTAAGGTTGGATGAAGAGGACAAAACATAACGACTAAAATAAATTATGGCATGGAAATGGTTAACTTTATGACTTTGATACCGAATACAATTTGTGTTGGTCGACATTCATGCTCGTCCACACAGGTCTAGTGTTGTAAACGACAGATTTACCGAATGTATTGGCCTGTTGTCTCTCCAGATCGAAATTGTATTGAACTTTTGCTATTTTGCACTTCAACTTCCTCTTCAATCTCCTGACTACAATTATCGGAAGGGTGTGGTGGAATAATGTTAATACACTGCGCAAAAAACTTAACGCACATTATGGAAATCTTAAATTCATTCTACAACTGAAGGTGTTCTCAAGAAGACCAGGACAGGGTAGACCACGGGTAACAACTGCCATTCAAGAACGTTACTTGAGAGTTTCTTCGTTGAGCCAACGGTTTGTAATCGCTCGCCTCCTTCAAATTCAGCTTGAGCAAACTCATGAGGTGCAAATTAGCACTCAGACAATAAGAAATCGCCTCAGAGAATATGATTTAAGGCCTCGTGTCGCGGCAAGAGGCCCAGCTCTTACCCCAGCCCATCGAAGGGCGCGTTTGGATTTTGCGAGAGAGCATATCCATTGAGAAGAGGCCGATTGGGAAAGAGTTCTCTTCACAGATGAGTCTTGATTCTGCCTCTACCATTGTGATCGACGTTCCCTTGTATACAGACGTCCACATGAAAGATATGCTCAGTGCAATTTCCTGAATACTACTGGTTTCGGGGGAGGATCGATTGTGGTATGGGGTGGAATATCTTTGACTGCTCTCACAGACCTAGTGGTCGTTGATAATGGAGCTATGAATACTGATAAGTATATAAGGAACATTCTTGAAGAGCATGTAGTGCCATTTGCCCTATACATTGGTGAAAATTTCATGTTTATGGACGATAATGCCAGACCTCATCGTGCGCGCATCGTTCAGGAGTACCTTGAAAAGGTTGAAGTCTCTCGAATGAAATGGTCAGCAAGAAGTCCAGATCTCAATCCGATTGAGTAGATTTGGGACAACCTCAATAGAAGGCTAAGAAGTTCATAAAATCATCCAGCTACTCTTAATGACTTAGGAATCCAACTCGGAAAAATCTGGGAAGGATTAGATCAGAACATTTTAAGATCACTCATTTTGAGTATGAACCGTCGTTGCCAAGCTGTAATTAACGCAAGGGGTGGAAATACCAAGTATTAAATCACTTATCAGCATTTCAGTATTTTGAAAATTCTTCATTTCTCTTCTTTCACATAAGATTCGGTGAAATCCTGAATTTTTCTTCCATTTAATGTATCTTGTTTCGTTCAAAACCTTCCCGAGAGAACATAAAAAATAAGTTATAAAGTCAATGTAGAGTTAAGTTTCATTAAAATTGAGATTTTCAGAATGTGCGTTGATTTTTTCGCGCAGTGTATTTACCCAGTAATGAATCGATTTTTTCAAGTTATATGTGAACCCATATCTTCCTGAAATTCGTCAGTGGGACCTAGCCTAAATATTTTTCAACGCACAACGTGGGACACGTCTAAACACTCGCGAAAAATAAAAATAAATCAACGAAAACAAACGGAATTTGTGTATCCCCACCGCCGCATTAAATCAAACAGAGGAAAAAATGTCGCATTGCCCGGAATTCAAAGCTAACTCAATTTTATTTGCGGGATTCTGACCACCGCAACAACCTGATGTGTAATGAATGGTGACGCAGATGGATTAAACGCGATAAAAGCATTTTGTGCTGAAGGGCTGAATTTTCCATACGCTGCGGTATAAGAACGATCAGATTTTGATTGGACTAACGCCGTTATCAATCTTCTTCTGGACGGTTTGACTGGCCGGCCCTTTCATTTTGATGAATGTATATTGAAAGGGAACAATCTGCTCGGTATAAGGAATTGTTCAGAATATGTATACGGAAGTTCCATTAGACATGTTTAAAATTTTTCAACCACGCCCTGAAATTTTACGACAAAATCACTGACAACTTTTCAATGCTTGTTCGAATTTCTGAAATTGAGTCTTCCTCACAGAGTTAGTCTTTGACTCGTACAAATATTACAACAGTAGATACTTGAGGTCAAAAGAAACTAATTTTCCTATAACATTTTATCCGATTCTGCCCTGATGAAAAGATATGGCCATTTTAAGTTCTTATAATGAGCCACCACAATCATTTGGTGAGATTTGAACCGAATATTGAAGCTTCCTTTCCAAAAAATGGCGCCCAAACTGATTATATCCTTAAATTCTTATTTCTCCATACATTCATTGCTGTATCCCGTTACCGGGAAAAAATCTACAAAAAGACATAAAAAAACAGACTTATAATTTCTTAGGGCTAATTGCGACTGTGTGCCCTGTGCCCTCCAGAATGCCCGTGATGCCGAATTCATACGGTTGTGCATTTCCGTGTCTAGGTTAGCCCTAGTTAGTTACAGAATACTTTGCCATTGATAGCGAACCCGAACAAATTTCCAGGAGGGATTTATCAGGATTCTGGGACCAGCTGTAGATGGCGTAAATAGTTCTGATAGAGCAGATCATAGACTTTGGTTTGTGTCCTATCTAGACACCTGGTTTGGTTTGGTTTGGTTAAATATTCAGTAGATGGTTCGATCGATATTCGGCTGGGGAGAAGTCTAGGGTTCAAGAATGGTTGAGTTGAACATCGCAAATTAAGGGGTTCAATACGTCCCTCAAATACCCCTCAAATTAGGCATCTATTCCTCATACCCGTAAATTCAAGGCACCCCAAATGGCACAAATCCCCAAGTTTCCTCATTAGAAATATAAGCTCATAGCGGAATGACCGGAGTGAGCAATAAAACTCCTGCTAGCTTGTTTTCCCGACAGCTACCCCATAAATAATCGCGCCCTGTCCGGCTATGCCGTGGCATATTTTATCACAGGCTTCTTCGGTTTTTACAACGCCGCGTTCCTCATAATCTCTCCAGGTCTCAGGCCATCGCCTTCGGCGCAGCAAAAGCAAAACACTTCTTTTTTCCGGAGCTCCGGGGCCCCACTTGGAGCTTTCTCCGTTTGTTCGCGATTTTCTCTTATTTTCCCCCTACCCCCGGACTCCTCCCGGATTATCGGCGTTAATTACAAACTAACATAGCGCTTCTCTTTCAGGAAGCGCTGCCTTCCGATTTTCGTGCAACGCCGTTATCGGACGAATCTACTGTGGATTGATTAAAAATGTCTGTTAGTTTTTGCTGGAGTTCTTTGTCCTTTGGTGGACGGTGTTGAACCTTTTTAACGGGGCGATATTGGACGGAGCAGCGCTCGGTCGTGATTAGAACGGGGTTAATCCATGGAGATAGCAAAAAGGAAATAATTTTTCTGTGACAGATAATTCAGGCTGGATCTGAGCTTCTGATACCCTTCCCAGCTTTGGTTTCGACGTTTGTCAATCGTGTACTTGAGAAAACAAGGACCCAAGTGAAAACTGATTTTGAATTGAAGATTGTGGAGAAATAGTAAAACCTTCAAACACATATCAGCCTGGAGAATGACACTCTAGAACAGGTCGAGCAGTTCAAATACTTGGGAAGCTTCATAAATACTAGGGCTAACCTTGACACGGAAATACGCAACCGTATCAATTCGGCATCATTCTGGAAGCTGAAGGTCAGAGTGTTTCAAAATCACCTCCATCTGATGACCAAGACAGCTGTTTACAAAGCAGTGGTCCTCCCAACGCTCCATTACGGAAGCGAAAGCTGGACGCCCTACAGGCGATATATTAAACAGCTTGAACAAACGCAACAACGTCATCTAAGACAGATAATGCACATCAGATGGCTCCACAAAGTTTCGAATGCAGAAGTCTTGCAACGTGCCAGTTGTACAACAATTGAGACTCAAGTAACGAGGGCCAGACTCAGAGCGGCCTCATTCTGAGGATGCAAGACACAAGACTCCCCAAAATAGCTCTGTATGGCGAATTGACAGAGGGAGCCCGGAAACCAGGAGGCCAGTATAAGCGGTTCAAGGATATACTACATTAATTCCTAAAATCAATTAATGCCCATGATAACTGGGAACAACTAGCGTTGACAGATCACAGTGGAGGTCTTTGGTCCACAGCTATAATGGAGACTCGAAAAGAATACAGCGGCGGCCAGATCTGGTTGGTGACTATCCATGTCCGAATGTGGAAGGATATGTAGGTCACGGTTGGGTCTCTTCAGTCACTGGAGGGCACACAGTCGCTATTAGCCCTAAGAAATTTCAAGTTTGATCGCACCGATAGTCTTTTTGTAGATTTATTCTCGGTAACGAGATTCAGCAATGAAGTAAAAGCCTCAGAATATACGTATTTTGTTACAATGTCGAGGTACTTCGGAAAATATGAATTCGAAAATATATGATGAACATAATTGACGTTAAGAAAGATTCAGCTGTGCATCAATTTTTTGCACATGAGCACTACCAACCCAAACGGGACAACAATAACAGACATGTAACTTCATAGTTGAAGAAGACTGATGCTGTCAATAGCACGTCGATATCCTGATAACTATACTTTTCAAAGTGTAATAATTTCTTCATTTCAATCCAACACATCTGCTGCCATGGATTCCCTGAAGCATCTACAATTTGATTCCAAGTTGACGCCCTTCTCCTCAGTTTCAGGGAATAATCCTGATGGCAAACGAATAAGTGCAAACATGAATATCAAATGCGGAGCATTCCTATACGACAAATGCGAGAAAGGAGTGGAAATACCAGAGACTGGTGAATGTAAAAGAGCGATATTTTATCGGAAGAATAGGAGCATCGGGTAGAGTGTAGATCAGCAGTTTTCAAACTGTGGCGTGCGACGCTTTGATAAAAGGACTTTTGATTGTACACGTATAACAGGGAATGAGGTGACTGCGGCTGCTTGAATTGCAATTTCGTAATTATGGTTGCAGGACTGAATAATCGGTTATTCGAATAACACAGTAAAGGGGCAAATAGAGTCTCTTCTTTCACGAAACACGTACATAGTTATTTATCTACATTTTCGTCTGGATGCTGATTTGAATCAATGATTTGGGGAAATCGCTATGAGGTTAAGCTTGATGAGAATGAACATTAACTCTTCTCAGGCAACTGCATATTATTATGTTTGATTTTCTCCCATAGCAAGAACCTATTCAGAAATCTGATTTCTGGTCCTTTACATGCTGAGACTTTTACTCAGAACGTATACCTACAACATCATTCATTCAAAAAATCTACAAAAAGACTATCGGGGCGACCAAACTCATAATTTCTTAAAGCTACTTGCGACTGTATGCCCTCCTGTGACTGAAGAGACCTGAAGGTGACCTAAAGATCCTTCCACACTCTGGGCATGGATAGTCACCCACCAGATCTGGCCGCCGCTGTATTCTTCTCGAGTCTCCATTACAGCTGTGGACCAAAGACCTCCACTGTGATCTGTCTAACGCTAGTTGTTCCCAGTTATGATTGGCCTTAACTGATTTTAGGGATTGATGTAGTGTATCCTTGAACCGCTTATACTGGCCTCCTGGTTTCCGAGCTCCCTCTGTGAATTCGCCGTACAGAGTTATTTTGGGGAGTCTTGTGTCTTGCATCCTCAGAATGTGGCCGCTCCATCTGAGTCGGGCCCTCGTTACTTGAGTCTCAATTGTTGTACAACTGGCACGTTGCAAGACTTCTGCATTCGAAACTTTGTGGAGCCATCTGATGTGCATTATCTGTCTTAGATGACGTTGTTGCGTTTGTTCAAGCTGTCTAATATGTCGCCTGTAGGGCGTCCAGCTTTCGCTTCCGTGAAGAAGCGTTGGGAGGACTATTGCTTTGTAAACAGCTGTTTTGGTCTTCAGATTGAGGTCGTGATTTTGAAACACTCTGTCCTTCGGCTTCCAGAATGCCAGCGATGTCGAATTGATACATTTGTGTATTTCCATGTCCAAGTTAGCCCTAGCATTTATGAAGCTTCCCAAGTATTTGAACTGCTCGACCTGTTCTAGAGTTTCATTCTCTAGGCGGGTATCATTTTAAAGCCTTTCTGCAGACCTACCAGGATTTTGGTTTCGTCGATATTGAGTCTAAGGCCTAAAGCTTAGTATATATGTTTATAGGTTTCCAACATCACATGTAGATCCTCTGAGCTGCTAGCGATAAGTGCGCAATCGTCTGCATATTGTTCCGTGATAAACTTTGTACGGGTGTTTGCTTTGAGACGCTGCAGGTTAAGCAAGCCTTCATTCATGAAGCTCCATAGCGCTGATGTAAAAAGTAGTTTTGAGAAGCTGCATAACCTCACATTTTCGTACTATACAGTGACCAATGTGTCAAATTTTCATGGCCAATCCAGTGTTTTTATAAAAGTGACTGAAATATACCTACCCAGTCCCAAACTGGAATAGAAAATTAGTTTTTTGGTGGTTCTGTGAGAATTATTGAAAACAAATGAACTACAGCCACTCCTGCAAAATATTTAGAAACTCTGGGCCAGACTGAGCCAGAGAACTGGCGCTGCTTCAACGCAAACTGCCCCGTAATATATGCGGGAACATGGTCACTACATTCACCCCATCCCTTGGCGGGTGGGACAAAAGGTCCGGGGGGCTAGTTAACATAATCATATTACCCCGGCACCGACGGTGTCCGACGTTCAACTCGGCGAAACGTCGTTAAGCGGTCAGAAATTATATTCTTCGTTAATGAAACCAAACAACCACTTATGGCCCTTGTTTGCTCCGTGGGGTATGAGTCGTCCGGTCACCGGACCAATTTGTTTTTGTTTTTGACAATCGACCGGCCAACTTCAATTATCATTAGCGTGCGCAGGGGCTTTGCGGTCGCGGGCAAATGGGTGTTACGGGCCGTACGATCGGCTTTAGGGACACAACAAACACCGTAGTTTCACGAAAAGTGGAAAGTCCAGGCCGGTCCGGGGTGTTATCTGTTTAGAATTACGGGGTAGCTCAGGGGGTGTTACGGAACTGGGACTGGGAGGCCCGTTTTTCATGTATCAATGCTCAGAAATGTAAAGAATTGATTCTAGATTGTTATAACACAAGAAATGGTCGAAGCAAAGACTAAAAAGTTCCATTATACGAGGATATATTGAAAAATTCTTGGCCTACTATAGAACCAAACAAAATTTCAATGTCGAAATATTTTATTCCTCCACATATTCTCCTCTTAATTGTATACATTTATTAGAGCGAACCTGCAACGTCTCTAGACCTTTCAAAAAAAATGTTTCTTCTTGCTCTGCAAACCAGACCACCACAGCTTTTATTACCTCCTCGTTGGAAGAAAATTTACGACCTTTTAAACTTGTTTTCAGTTGAGGAAAGTGATGATAGTCGGATGGAGCCAAATCTGGTAAAAAAGGGGGGTGTTCTAGTAATTCAAACCCTAAATCACGAATTTTTTGCATGGCAACATGAGATTTGTGTGCAGGGGCGTTGTCCTGCAAAATACTAAACACCTTGGATAGCTTTCCGCGTCTTTTCTCTTTAATTTCTTCCCGTAGAGTGGTCAGTAATGTCGAATAGTAATCTCCGGTTATTGTTCTACCCTGATCCAAAAAATCAATCATGATTAGCAAGAACTTTTCCAGCAGATCTTTGGACACGAAACTCCTTAGGTCTTCTACAACCACAGTGTCGCCATTCCATCGATTGTTGCTTTGTTTCTGGATCGTAGCAATGTACCCACGTCTCATCCATAGAAACAATTCGGTTTAAGAAGTCTACATCGTTTTCAAATCGAGCACAGATCGAACGCGATGCTTCTATCCTTGCACGCTTCTGGTCAACATTAAAACATTTAGGGATCCATTTTGCAGCAATTTTTCTCATGTACAAATTGACGTGAACTGTATGATGAACGCGTTTGTATGAAATATTCAGTGCTTCAGATATCCGATTCAACCCAAAATCATAAACCAACCTGAATATTCACACAATTCAAGCTGAGAGTTTTAAAATGGCAAATGAAGTTTCGATGACGTTGAAAATTTGTGTTCGGCTCTTAATCAACTTTTTGTAATCTGTATTCTTCAGAAATTAAGAAAACAATTTCGAATTCTTATAACTCCGGAACCCATTAAGGATGTTAACTGAATAATTCAGACCCTTCTTGAAATTTTCAAGACCTCAGGTCTCATCTATCGACACGAGAAATGGGCTTAATAAGCTATTTTGCTGTACTCCATGGATAAAAAGGCTAGTTTAGTCTATTCACAGTTGAAATTCTTCCTACTAAATGTTTCAGTATCGAAAAACATCATATTTTGTAGAATTATACTCATAACTCATTTAACAAGTAGAAAAATCACCCTGTGTATGCCTGCCATACATCTAATTTATATTGAGGTAGCTCCACGTGCTCAAAGTACGTCATTCTTTGTTCCCTCCCGCCATTCAAAAGACCCTAAAGTACGTCTGTAAGTAATTCTGCATCTTTTATGAACTTTCCTCATCAAAGAAGTTTTGTCCTCAATCCTGAAGGAAATTAACAATTATTCTAGTTACCCCATTCAGAAATTTGTTCTATTTCTCACGGAGACATAGCTCTGCAACTTGAGCAAGGACAAATTCATTATTACTTTTCAAGTTCAATTCAGATAATTCCCTTAATGTACCTTTATTAACAATCAAAGTTGGGAACAACATGTAACTTTCCTATATCGCCTTTGTGACTCGTATTAGACACGCTAGAAAATAATAGAAGGAAGGAATAAATGATATTCTGGACGGGTGAAAATTACACGTTCATTTCACCAACTCGTGTGTTCGGTGGCAGACCTGGTGAATTTCACGAGGTTATTAGTCGCTCCAGGATAGAAGCTAATGCCTTCGAGAATAAATTAGGAAATATGAATTTCGTGATATGTAGTCGTACAAGAATCAACTGCAATCAGCTCGTGTAATGGCAACATTTGATCACTGTGAGGATATTGCTTCACATCGAGAATGTCGCCAAGTGTAACAAATTTCGTCCAGTTACACAACAAGCCAAACTGTCCCTAACTAATATAAACTGCCTTATTGACGCCTCCTCTCCAAGTAGAATCTGGGTTCACACATTCTCGGAGCTGTTTAATCAATCACAAAATCCAATTAATTAGGTCGGATCCTATAATTAATAGGTGAAATCCGTCTTTGTTCACTTGGTCACACGAAAATATCTCGGCTTGTCAATATCATTGTTGATTCACAAGAAAATAGGTGATAATCGTAGGTCTAGGACGTGAAGATTTGAATTATCAAAAGGAATATTTCATTGAATGGCATGAAAGATTGATAAGGTTTTGTCCATTCTTGAGCTTGAATGATTTATAGTTGTTTTGTTCATTTACGATCGGAAATGTTCTGGACTTGTGGAGGTTTGAACCATCATTCATCGAGGATTATCATATTGAATGGACAGGTTAACGTAAATTATGGATTATTCTCGCTGGATGGCTGCTGTTGATTGTTTTATAGCCTTCCAAGGATTCACCAATATTGGCTCCCTGACATGTGTGAATTCTACACCAACTTTTTCAGCACATTTGTAATCATGGATCATAGGCCTTGGCAAACAGGTAAACTGGATAGTACAAATGTACTTTAGTTTTTTACATAGTTACATCATGATTTACGAAATCTGCTTCAGCAAACCAAGCACAGATCTAAATTTCTGGGCAACATTCAAACATACACTGCGCAAAAAAATTAAAAGCAGATTATGGAAATCTCAAATTTATTCTACAACCGAAGGTGTTCTCAAGGATAATTATTTTTATCAGAATTATGCATGCATATGTTATCCACTTTCAACGGTTTCCTTCAATACAGATGTTTTTTCCCAGCAGGAATAAAAAAGAATTTTATTTTCAGATTTTGAATGTATTGGCTCTATTCTAAAATCAGTTGTTCTCGATCAATACTAGTGATCAATAGTTTTTCTTTCGTTTGATTTTCTACACTCGATTTGACCCAAGAGGAATGTGCCCAATCGGTAGTTTTGCGAGAAGAAGGGTGGACATACACAAGAATTGAAGAAAGGTTTGGAGTTTCCCATACAAGTGTGTCCAGAATGTTGCAGCGATTCAGGGAGACAAGTATGATTGTCCGAAGACTAGGACAGGGTAGACCACGGGTAACAACTGCCATTCAAGAACGTTACTTGAGAGTTTCTTCGTTGAGACAACGGTTTGCAACCGCTCGCCTCCTTCAAATCCAGCTTGCGCAAACTCATGAGGTGCAAATTAGCACTCAGAGAATAAGAAATCGCCTCAGAGAATATGATTTAAGGCTTCGTGTCGCTGCAAGAGGCCCAGCTCTTACCCCAGCCCATCGAAGGGCGCGTTTGGATTTTGCGAGAGAGCATATCCATTGGGAAGAGGCCGATTTGGAAAGAGTTCTCTTCACAGATGAGTCTAGATTCTGCCTCTACCATTGTCATCGACGTTCCTTTGTATACAGACGTTCACATGAAAGATATGCTCAGTGCAATTTCCTGAATACTACTGGTTTCGAGGGAGGATCGATTGTGGTATGGGGTGGAATATCTTTGACTGCTCGCACAGACCTAGTGGTCGTTGATAATGGAGCTATGAATGCTGATAAGTATATAAGGAACATTCTTGAAGAGCATGTAGTGCCATTTGTCCCATACATTGGTGAAAATTTCATTTTATGGACGATAATGCCAGACCCCATCGTGCGCGCATCGTTCAGGAGTACCTTGAAGAGGTTGAAGTCTCTCGAATGGAATGGCCAGCAAGAAGTCCAGTTATCAATCCGATAGAGCAGGTTTGGGACAACCTCAATAGAAGGCTGAAAAGTTCAGAAAATCATCCAGCTACTCTTAATGACTTAGGAATCCAACTCGGAGAAATCTGGGAAAGATTAGATCAGAACATTTTAAGATCACTCATTTTGAGTATGAACCGTCGTTGCAGAGCTGTAATTAACGCAAGGGGTGGAAATACCAAGTATTGAATCACTTATCAGCATTTCAGTATTTTGAAAATTGTTCATTTCTCTTCTTTCACATAAGATTCGGTGAAATCCTGAAGTTTCCTTCCATTTAATGTGTCTTGTTTCGTTCAAAACCTTCCCGAGAGAACATAAAAAATAAGTTATAAAGTCAATGTAGAGTTAACCTTCATTAAAATTGAGATTTTCAGAATGTGCGTTAATTTTTTGCGCAGTGTATTTGGAAGAAATTTACTTATGTTCACATCGGAGTAGATTTTTCTTTCTGATCACCCAGATACACAATCCCATACATCTATCTGCGATATATTTTATTTCCTTCCTACATATTATAACGCTCAATATTCGTGAATCTGTAGAGAGGCCCAAATCAATAAGAGAGACTTAATTAACCATCATTCTTCAAAGTCTAGTTGTTCCGCACGTGTCCAGCCCTCTGAATAAAAGTCGAAATCATTTGGAGCCCGCTTGTTTTCTCATAATGTACATGTATACATATTCTGCACGGTCCTCTGTGACCTACATCTGAGCTTTGCATAATGCCCCAGGATGTAGAGGCTGGAACAAGGGAATGAAGTCTGGAAAAGTAGCTCGAGTGGTGATGCTAAGGGGAGTTATTCACGAAGTAGTGAATGACGCTCGACGAATCCATTATTTTACCCGATAGAATTCCTCATGAGAAGTAATTAGTTGAATATTGTTCGGCTGAGATGCATCAACAAGAATTGGTTGGATATTTCGTCACTTATAAGGATTATTCAGATGGAAAAACTTCTTTCTGGTAAAGAATACGAGATGGATTGAGCACATCTATGAACGATTTATACAAAAATTGTATTCAATGTCTATCTGTATTTACCCTAACTCTTCAAGTGGAGGAATTAAGTCGGCGATCTTCACTTCGAAGGAGTCATACCTGAAACAAAAGAAAATATGAAAATATCTCTGATCGAATCAACCAATTAATAAGTGTAAAAGAACGTGTAAAGATTTTATTGGGTCTATAAAAGCTGCTAAAGTATGTTACAGCTCCCAGGATCCAATAAAGAATTAACGAACCAATGACCAATCTGTAGAATAGTATAGAAAAATTATGTTGCGGATATATGACCATCCCCTTATCCAGCTGATGATCACCAATATGTCACGTCATAAAAGTATCCTTCTAATTTTTAAGACCTCTTGGTTTTTCCCAATAAAGATGCTTCTAATTCTTTCAGCGTCATCAAGCAGACGGTCCTCATATTGATTTAATGTCTCGTTATATGGTATATAACCTTAATTACAATGCGAGAGTGGTGCTTCTTGTCATCTCGAGCATCCCCAGTCAGTTATTTATGCCCTTTTTCTGTTCCACGAACGTGCCAGTGAATCGCATTTTGCGAGGCCATAAGATTTTCTGATATGCTCCTAAATTACTCCTTTGAAAGATCTGATGGAACGTTCATTTCCTGAAAGACACAATTTGTCGAATAATGACTGCAATATGGATTCTTGCGACTTCAAAATAAGCCTGTGGATGTCTCTGGTTTAACCTAGTGATTACGTTAAAACACTTACTTTAAAAAGTTTCTCGTGAATATCGGAGCGCAATCAACTGGCAGGTCGAACTGAAAAACGCCGCAAATAACCAGTAATTGATTTTCCGACGCAAAACCATCGGATATAAACGTCCATCCCAGCGCTAAGCCGACTGTCGCCATTCCAATTTCGGAATCAAAAGGACCTTAATTTCTCCTTCAGTCTTTACGCGCTACTGGCCCGAATCAATTTTATACCGCGCACAAATAAATGGAAACGTCCATTCCATCATATTCCAGGTGCATTCGCTCGGGGAGGATATCGTTTTCTGACAGGCTATCGGCAGGACGACAGCCAGCCTGGCCAGGACGACCTACCCGATATATTGCCGTTAGGGGGGGAATCAATGGCTCTTAGCTAAGAGTAATAAGGTGGAGATCGAGATTAGAACAGACTCTGATTGATTGCAGTAACGCACTTTTTTGAATGAAGTGTTTTCCAATAAAAACATTTTCATTCAACAAAACTGTGGCATCTGTTAGATCTCTTCATCATTGAAACCATGCTAGAGTATCGCCATAGCAAGAGATATGATAAATCATAAAACAAATTATAAAACTTCATTATGATAATGAGTGTTAGTTTGGGCAAAATTTCTCATTTTTCCTGACAACAAAGGGGCTTTCAGTAGGTTGCTCCCATGCACAAGAGCACAACTGTACAAGGTCCCACTGACCCCAAGATTTGGATGGTTCTGTAACGCTGGCAGCTAGCCTGGTCCCAACCAGAGGAAATCCCAAAAAGACGAAATGAATGAGATGAAAATTGTGAAGTGTAAATGCACCAAAACATCCCCCATAAAAAATGCTTCCTCAAGTTCGAATAAAAGAAGCTTCAGCTTCCCTTAGATCAGTCTTTTAGGTCCAACTCCCCTCAGGTACCCAAAAAATCGACCGAATCGGAAAAACATATTTTCGATCTCAAGACACTACTGTTGAAATATTTGTTTGAGTCAAAGACCCCGTATATAACATATCTTTTCGTCGACCTAAACAAAAAATGACATTTTACGTACTAACTTCCGATAAAAGTCGACTATTTTTGAAGACAAATACGTTTCGTCCTCATACACTTTCCGTCCGCTCTGTTCCTCGTTTAGCTACAGATACAGAGTGGATATTCGACCAGTTTCGAGAGCCAATATTTAAAGAAAACATGCCAGTGACAAAAACTGCCATTTGCACTTGTGAAATTAATTCTTCACGGAATCTGCTACATCTTACGAGTGGATTGAGAACGTGGTTGGAATATAAGTATGTTCGTCTTTGGGGCATATATAACTATTTCTAGCTTCTAAATTCACTTCATTAACAATTATTGCAAATACAGGGACAATATCACTCATGTCCAATCGGGGATACAGAGATGTATCCCGAACACCACCTGGATGGGGGATGTACATCATCCCCTGGAAATATAGCAGATTGTTCTCACCGAGCGGAGTTCAAAAGTTTCACTATTATCAGTTTCCGAATGTCCACATCAAACCAACAACAGTGTTAATTAATAGCCTCTTGCCGTAACACCAATATGCTTTCCACCCACTAGATTTCCCACATCAACCATTTGTAATATTACCGAACCATTAAGCGCGTATTGAACTGGATTCAGAATACGTCAGCTATAATTTTGGGTAGCCTGGTTTCAACCGGACAGCGGGATCTGCAGTCATAGTGTGGACTGTATTAACACACGACGACTCGAGCATGTTTTCGCATGTATTTGGCTGGCAAATGAGGGTTCGAAGAAGTCATGTGTCGATTGGAAAAAGTTGCGCTTTTGGAATGAAAGAAATCAGTCCAAAATTATCGAAGCATAATAATAAACAGGCGAAATATCAATTAACGATGTATCATATTCTGGGTATATAATATGTGAATATATGAGTAGGTCCAAATAATTCAATTTCGAAACTTATTCACTGGTACACATGACCGAATTCATGCGAAATGAAAATTGAAAAACACTTCCATTTGCGCTATATCGCTGTTAACATATGGAAATGGACCGAACACGAATTTAATGTTTATTCGGATTCCCATGCCGGTTGGAATACTAATGAATTGATTGTACAACAGCATAGATACATACCGACCATAATTCTGATACGGTTGGGTTGGATATCATTTAATCATAGTTCATCCTATTTATCACGATTGAAACGGAAATGGATAATGGTCAAACATCTCAATGGTCATCAGGATATATAAAACCAGCAAATGTTCGCAGAATTTTTGTCGAATGTCGTCAAGTAAAGGTTGACAAAGGAATTTGCACGCCGAATTTTTGGAGCTTGAGCCCTATCCATTAAGGATTGCTAGTCCACCAAAAAACAGTTTATATAGAGAACTGATTACTTCAGGTTCAGGTAGTGAGGTTCGAGATCATATGGACCCAAAACAAGCTGTGATATCTCGAAGAAGTTGAGTTGCCATTCTTTGCTGATAAGCTGAAGGTATTCTCACAGTAAAGGTCTTCTACTAGCCTAGTAGTACCTGCTCTACTATTGAGATTTGATAAACAGTTTCAGTGGAGAAGTTCCTTGAAAATTCACGTGATATAAACGTGTGTCTAACGTTGAAAGAATTCTACCACTTGCATTCATGCTAAATCGCCCTGAAGGGCTCTGCTGGTAGAATCATCCCATAAAAATAGTCTTGGCATGTTGAAAACTTGATTTTAATTCCCTGAAACCATTTGAATCCAGTGGAAACCAGTTTCAGATTGAATTTTTCACACACGTGTCGAGAAATGATCGAACTGAATGATACTCATGAGCCTTGGGGTTTTCGTGATACACCTGAAGCTGGCCAATACCAGAAAAGCATATAAAAATCCACACGAGCAGCCTCTCTGGCCATTCATCACAGTGGAGGCGGCTGTACGGCCATCCCAACTTGGCATCGTTTCACACCTGATGCTCCGCCAGTTCAAATTCAACTATGGCTTTGTGGCTAATTCATCAAAGCTCCTCTGCGGCCAACTCTGTATGGCGGAAGGCTGACGGAGGCTTCCCAACAAGCCCCAACCCTCCCTTCTCCGCCCGCGCTTAATTCATACCGAGCCCTAAAATATGACGATGCCGTCGCTTTGTTTGTTACGTAATTGAATATTGTATTTATAGGTCGATGCATGGCATAGGCTTGCGAACAAACGCCGCATCCACTCTCTTTTAGGAGGGAGCGAGGGGTTGGAGCCACTATCAATTTATCGGTTTTTCCGACGGGGTTCCGAAAAAAAAAACGGAAGCAATTTTTCACGGCTGTTGGTATATCGAGGGCTATACGCTAGACTTAGGTGTTTCGTTCCATATATTTGGGTCCTGATATGTTTCCTCGAGGATCAATTTTTCCTGGAGGGTTGGGACATGTCAAGAAAATCCGGATGCTTTGCGCGAACTGCTGAAGGATTACGAAGAAAAAGTTGTTCATCAGATACATTACTAGATATTGCGAAAACTCGAAAGCAACTGATGGAAATTCTTAAAATCAACAACAAGATTTAACTCAAGTTCTCAATAATTAACTATACACACTGTAAAGTAACTCATCATTTTTTTGGCTGAGAAGAAACATATTAAGAAGACGTGAAGACCCTTATCTTTTAGGTGTTGACTATATCAAATAGTCAACAAGGTACCCTGCACAGTATGCTGAAGATATTGAGGAATAAGCTCTCTGTGCCAGCCTAGGTTGATTTTATCTTCGAATAACGAGAGTATATACAGCAGGGCCAATAAAATCATCACGATAACGGTTAGTTTATTGTATTCTGGTCGAATATGTGTTGGAAATATCATCGTTAATCTGCTGATGGAAAAAATCGGTTTTTTCCATGAATCAATTTTTCTATCTTTCATAGAACAGAATGCCGAGTTAATACATCAACTTGTCAAATTTCCTAAGAGCATCCAAAGTATTAATATCGATTTTGTAGCAACTTAACCGAGACATGTCTTCCAATTTGAGGCCACGGTCGCACTAATGTTATCAATATTGATCCCAGAAATTTCTCGTGGTGAAACATCCAGCAAATTAATTCGTATTTATCGAGTACACATCTATGGTTTGTTCCGTCGTCGGCGCAAAGAACTTGAGACGGTCGTTTCTGTTTTTAAGGATAGATGTTCCTCTTCTTTTATTGCTTCAAGTTCTAGTTAGAGATTTCATCCATCGCATCGACTGAAATAAACTCGGAGCCGTTTGTCTGTGAATGAACTGTCGAAGTTTCGTATATTTATTGTTTCTGGTAACTCTAACTTTCGGAGTGATTCTTGGCGATTGGTAAATGTTTGCCCGACGTAGTTTTTCTGGGTTCTGTCTTTCTTGCCTGCCTTGTGTTCTTCTTGGGTAGAAAACGTTTCATTATTCTCAACCATCGATTTCACAATGTCGAAGAATAAGTCAAAATTAAACAGATGAAGAAAAGAAACTAAGAAGAAATAGAAAATTTCCCAAGAATATGAGTAAATTCATTGTTTCGTGCAATGGAGTTCAGTGACTATAGGCAGAAGTAGATGATACTGCTTGATGTTGCATTGGGTTCAAGCAGAGTATTTCATTTCGATGCTCTACACGTCTCGAATTAGTTTTCTTTTGGGCAATATTTTAACAGTAGATTCTCGAAGTCAAAAGAAACACTTTTTTCCTTTACCATTTTTTCCGAATCAGCTCGGTTTAAAAGGTACAGTCTGTTGAAAAGCCCTAAAAAGTTTTAGCTCACAAACGGTTTTATCGAACGGAATTAATTTCGAGATATAGTTTTTCATTTACTTGATGAATCTTTTTCGAACACAAGATATCACTAACGTCTTCCAGTTTTCTCTTTATGACCATTACGTACCATAAAAATACCAAAAATTCCATACTCTTGAAACTATAAGTTCGACGCTATCTAATGAATATTTGAACGTTTTGTAAAATAAAAGTATTCCTTAAATTTTCTGGTATGATGCGCCGTTTTCGAGTAATATATATGTGAACGATTGATTGTTTTTTGTAAACCCTGTTGGGTATGGTCTACACGAACATAAAAAAAAGAAATAAAGGAAAGTAAATACAGTTACACACAACAAAACACTAGACTACCCTGTTGGGTACTTTGGAGGAATACAACTCTGTTCAAAAGATCCATAGATGGGTAGTGTCACAAATTTAGCTAGTTATTCTGAAGGTAATTTTCATTGTAAAACTTCAAATGGCTATATCTTTTTATCAAAGCCGAAATGGAAAAAATGGTTAAGACAAAAAGTGTTTCTTTTGACTTCAAAAATCTACTGTAGAAGACTCAACCTGTTGTATGGAAATTGATTTATATTTTTTTGGTCCCGCGATGGCTTGAGATGTCTATCCGACTCCATTTTTTGTAGTTGTCCCTCACTTTGCAGAAACTTCTTATGTTGGGAAGGATCAAGAAAATTGCGTACTAAATTGAGAACCTGCTATGCATAAACCCTTCGTGTTCTTTCACGAATTTTTCTTGATGCATTGCACAGGTAACTCGGTTTATTATCCTTGAAGGAGCTGAAGGTTTTACTTTCATCTCTTCTGAAGAATAACTGGAGATAACGTGCAACGTCAACTACAGGTGACATATGGCTTCAATTCCCAGGCGATTCTACTAAAAGAAAAACTAGTTCACGGTAGGGGAGTTCTTCGTATTTATCGTTTTCACGTGTGGAATAAAATGAAATTTCTCAACAATTTAGCAAAGTTCCTATTGGGAATTACACGCGTCCATCGTGCACCCAAGACGTAAGCACACCCTTTTTCCCACCCGTTTGTGCGCTGCAGGAACAATAAATCCCTCAAGTGCCATAAAATGAAGCCATTAAGCAGGGGGAAATCGCGCACACCTTGCGTGTCGACAGCAGATCCTTCAGACCGAATTTTCGACAGCCCCCGAGGAATCGCCGGGTGCTTATTTGGTGTTAATTTTTATAGAAGGCCTCCCGGACGGCCCGAAATAATTGGCCTCCTGTTTTGGCGCCACAGGAAGTTTCGGCAGGGTACCAAACCCCGCCCGCTGGATCCTCCACGCTCGGTATTCCCGGAATCTGATGTGTTTCCTGATAAAATAAGCGGGAGGATTATTTTATAAACATGCGAGTTTCCGGAATGCCGCAGGAGTTGTTCTTCGGATTCTGAGTTACCTGGAGGGAGTTGCAACGTCGGGGAAGTTGAACCGCTTTGTTGCGGTTGAATCAGGAATGCTTGTCGGGGGTTGGGATGCAAGGGATGCTTCGGCAGGTGACATTCATGGGAAGTTATGTCGATTCCGGTTGATGAGTTATGTGGTCATGTAGTACACTGTGCTCAAAAAGAGACAGAAGATGATCCAATTTTTCGATGGTCAGCTTTCGAGTCGTTTATCTCGCAGTGAAAGTAACCGTAGATGGAAATGTGATACATATTCTGAAAGAACAACTCTTCCAGTAATGAATCTGAGAATTTCATCCATCTCGGCATAACCGTTCGGTCTTGACGAATTTTTAACTGAACCCATCTTTTTCAGGATATTCGAAGGTCAGCTTTCGAGTCGTTTATCTCTCAATAAAAGTAACCGTAGATGGAAATGTGATACATATTCTGAAAGACCAACTCCTCTAGTACAAAATCTGAACATTTCATCCATCTCGGCGCAATTGTTCGGTCTTGACGAATTTTTAACTGAACCCATCTTTTTCAGGATTTTCGAAGGTCAGCTTTCGAGTCGTTTATCTCTCAATAAAAGTAACCGCAGATGGAAATGTGATACATATTCTGAAAGACCAACTCCTCTAGTACAAAATCTGAAAATTTCATCCATCTCGGCGCAATTGTTCGGTCTTGACGAATTTTTAACTGAACCCATCTTTTTCAGGATTTTTCGAAGATAAGCTTTCGAGTCGTTTATCTCTCAATAAAAGTAACCGTAGATGGAAATGTGATACATATTCTGAAAGCGCAACTCTTCTAGTAATAAATCTGAAAATTTCATCCATCTAGTCGGCGGTTTAAAAAACTCGTTTGAATTATTGATTCGATCGATTTATTCAGACGTCAAAAATATATGAAGATCTCTAGGATTCCAGTATAAACATAAGGTAGGAAGCAAAACAAAGAACACAGACTACATTTGGAGTCAAAACACACATTATAAGTTAAGAAAAATTCGAATTTTTCCGGGAATTTCACCGATCGATGTCTCCATGATGAAATTCGTACGAGTTAAGGTATTTTTAACCCTAATACCTTCATCCCATTCGAGAGAATTGGGGACTCGGTCAACGTTATTCAATTTAAGCATACTCCAATTATTTCAATCAGGAAAAATAAACAAATGGGCGATTCCCATTAAGCTTTCTTCCTCTCTCTATATTTTCTTAGAATTTCCCAGGAGTTGTAATTAAATTTACATGCGGCTGTAAATTATTAAATTGGCAAGGAACAAAGGCATTTCTGGGGATTGTTTTATTTCCACCTTTATGCTGCTCAGGCCGCACTCTATTATTTCGCGTAATCCAGAGTCTGAAGTGCAATTTCAGAAATATTTCATTCTAACCCTCCATCCGGCTCAGTAATTAATCAGGGATATTAAGAAAGTTCTTGAAAGAACAGGACTGATTCAATGAGTTTCTGTTGCGGAAGATTCCTCTGCTCTCTCTGCCGCTGGTGAATGTTCTGGATTGGTTGAGTGAAATTTCTGTTATTCGACTTTTCATTCATAATATTCGTTTTGAGTAGCAGAAGTTTTTGACTCGCAAACACCTAGGACCAATCTGCTGCTGCAGTCTTCGATTTAATTTATGTGCCGGATGTTCAATCTTAACACTGAGGCTTGTGATATATGTACCCTTGGATGTATTGTCAATATGTGAAGTTGCCCCCTCTCTATTGATACATGAACTGCTTGGTTTTCTGAAATCTACAAAACACCCTTTACATCCTTTGTCCTAGTACAGTAATAGAATACCCTTATTTTTAGACAGAACACCAAATAGGTCATTTTAGGGGGGTCTTATTACAGAATAAGAAATCTCAATTGGATCGGAGGAATACAACAAGTGATATCACAGATATCTCAACTGAACTGAAACCAACTTTTTGGGAATTTTTCGAAGGTCATCTTTAGAGTAATTTATCTTCCAGGAAAATCATCGAAGATCTAAACGTAATACATATTCTTGAAGAGCAACTCTTCTAAAAATAGATCTGAATACTTCATCCATCTCGGTGCAGCCGTTTGGTCTTGACCAATTCTCAAGTGAAATTTGCAATTTTTGAAAATGCCATTTCTGAGATGAAAATCTAAACGAAGGGACATAGGCTTTCGAAATTACACGCAATAGATTAAACGTGTTAGAAAACCTATATTTTAATACCAAAATTCCGAATATCTGACCCAGTTTGGGAGAAAATAATTTTTTTTGTTTTTCCACTTTTCATTTTCGAGTTCACTTTGAAGAGCTCTCTGGAGTACAATTCTCTATTGAATCATCAACTGTTTGGTTATCTAGAATCTTCAAAACAAATTCTACGCAATCCATATCCTGAAACAGTAATAGAACAGCCTGATTATCAGACAGAGTAGCAAATAGGTCATTTTAGGGGGGTCTAACCCCTTGCTCATTTTTGACCCAAAAAATCGAGATTTTCGAAATCAAGTTTTTGAGCTTGGATGGAAGCCTTGGCAATGCTGATTATAAAACCGGAAATCTCAATTGGATCAGGCGAATATAACAGGAGATATCGCAGATTGAAAATTGAAATTTTTGAAAAATGCCATTTCTGAGATGAAAATCTGAACGAAGGAAGATAGACTTTCGAAATTGCTCGCAATAGATTCAGCGTGTTCGAAAACCTACATTTTCGTACCAAAATTTCAAATATCTGACCCTGTTTAGGAGAAAATAATTTTTTTTGTTTTTCCACATTTCATTTTCGAGTTGACTTCGAAGAGCTCTCTGGAGTGCAATTCTTTGTTGAATCATCAACTGTGTGGTTTTCTAGAATCTTCAAAATAAATTCTATGCACTCCATATCATAAGACAGTAATAGAACATCGTGATTTTCAGGCAGAGTAGCAAATAGGTCATTTTAGGGGGGTCTAACCCCTTGCTCATTTTTGACCCAAAAAATCGAGATTTTCGAAATCGAGTTTTTGAGCTTGGATGGAAGCCTTGGCAATGCTGATTATAAAACCGGAAATTTCAATTCGATCAGGCGAATATAACAGGAGATATCGCAGATTGAAAATTGAAATTTTTGAAAAATGCCATTTCTGAAATGAAAATCTGAACGAAGGAAGATAGACTTTCGAAATTGCTCGCAATAGATTCAGCGTGTTCGAAAACCTGTATTTTCATACCAAAATTTCAAATATCTGACCCTGTTTAGGAGAAAATAATTTTTTTTGTTTTTCCACATTTCATTTTCGAGTTGACTTCGAAGAGCTCTATGGAGTGCAATTCTTTGTTGAATCATCAACTGTGTGGTTTTCTAGAATCTTCAAAATAAATTCTATGCACTCCATATCATAAGACAGTAAGAGAAAATCCTGATTTCCAGGCAGAGTAGCAAATAGGTCATTTTAGTGGGGTTTAACCCCTTGCTCATTTTTGACCCAAAAAATCGAGATTTTCGAAATTGAGTTTTTGTGCTTGGGTGGAAGCCTTGGAAATGCTGGTTATAAAACAGGAAATCCTAATTGGATCAGGCGAATATAACAGGAGATTTCGCAGATTGAAAATTGCAATTTTTGAAAAATGACATTTCTGAGATGAAAATCTAAACGAAGGAAGATAGACTTTCGAAATTGCTCGCAATAGATTCAGCGTGCTCGAAAACCTACATTTTCGTACCAAAAATTCAAATATCGGACCCAGTTTGGGAGAAAATAATTTTTTTTGTTTTTCCACTTTTCATTTTCGAGTTGACTTCGAAGAGCCCTCTGGAGTGCATTCCTTTATTGAATCATCAACTTTTTGGTTTTCTGGAATCTTCAAAACAAGTTCTATGCACTCAATATCATAAAATAGTAATTTAACATCCTGATTTTCAGAAAGATTAGAAAATAGGTCATTTCAGGGGGGTCTAACCCCTTGCTCATTTTTGACCCAAAAAATCGAAATTTTCGAAATCGAGTTTTTGTGCTTGGGTGAAAGCCTTGGCAATGCTGATTATAAAACCGAAAATCCCAATTGGATCAGGCGAATATAACAGGAGATATCGCAGATTGAAATTTGCAATTTTTGAAAAATGCCATTTCCAAGATGAAAATCTATACCAAGAGTAATAGGCTTTAGAAATTGCTCGCAATAGATTTAGCGTATTCGGAAACCTATATTTTCATACCAAACTTTCCGATGTGAAATGAATACGTTTATCGTGAAAATTCCAAGCCCTCGCAAAAACCACAATTTACCCTCAATCTCAAAATCACTAACATAAGCTATGGAATTAGTGAGGGCATGAGATCATGATCCGTTTTCAGTCCGCAGAGCGAAAAGGAATATTTCAACCCTAACGACATGCAGGGCCCAATCCTAGTGGTGAAAAATAATTGCAGAGCTCATTTCGCAAATCCAGCTTTGCGTTTGAATTCCCGTCCAAATGTTGCACTCGAACAATAATAAAACAAAAATTAAATCTGCACGGAAGGGAAGAAGAGCGAGGAAAAAGCGGATCCTCGCAATCCTATTTCCGATTAAATTTCACATTCCCGTTCAGCTCATGAATTAAGAATCAAACAATTTATGAAACGGCGATATTTGTGGTTTTCTGGAACAACAAATCACAATAACCACTCATTAGGGGATGCTAAGCCCCGCTGAATAATGAAACGGGGCCGCTGGTGGAAACACAACGAAGTTTCTGATAATCAAGTGGAAATGCAGTGCGGATACAGCGAACCAGGTGCGTATTTTAATAAAGTACTTGATTACCTCCATGCGTAGCTAGATGAGAATGGGTGTACCTACTTCGTTGTTGGTGGAACACTCATGGTAAGTATTGTAGGGGATTTAATCGGAGGGCTATTGGGGAAAGTGGATTTTTTTAGGGGTTTCTCGAGCTTTTGTATCATTGTTACCCACTCAGAGCTCACCCCTAGAAAGGTATCTCATCAGGGCGAGTTTCTGATTGATTCATTCATTGCTGTATCCCGTTACCGGGAATAAATCTACAAAAAGACAAAAAAAAGAACAGACTTATAATTTATAAGGTTGATTGCGACAGTGTGCCCTCCTGTGACTGAAGAGACCCAACCGTGACCTACAGATCCTTCCACACTCCGGGCATGGATAGTCACCAACCAGATCTGGCAGCCGCTGTATTCTTCTCGAGTCTCCATTATAACTGTGCACCATATAACTCCACTGTGACCTGTTTAACGCTAGTTGTTCCCATTTATGATTGGCATTAACTGATTTTAGGGATTGATGTAGTGAATCCTTAAAGCGCTTATACTGGCCTCCTGGTTTCCGGGCTCCCTCTGTGAATTCGCCATACAGAGCTATTTTGGGGAGTCTTGTGTCTTACATCCTCAGAATGTGGCCGCTCTATCTGAGTCGGGCTCTCGTTACTTAAGTCCCAATTGCTGTACAACTCGCGCGTTGCAAGACTTCTGCATTCGAAACTTTGTGGAACCATGTGATGTGCATTATCTGTCTTAGATGACGTTTGTTCAAGCTGTTTAATATGTCGCCTGTAGGGCGTCCAGCTTTCGCTTCCGTAAAGAAGCGTAAATAGCTGTCTTGGTCTTCAGGTCGTGATTTTGAAACACTCTGTCCTTTAGCTTCCAGAATGCCCGTAATGCCGAATTGATACGGTTGTGTATTTCCGTGTCTAGGTTAGCCCTAGTATTTGTGAAGTATTTGTACTGCTCGACCTGTTCTAGAGTTTTATTCTCCAGTCTGATATGTGTTTGAAGGCTTTCTGGCGGACTTACCAGGATTTTGGTTTTGTCCATATTGAGTCTAAGGCCTAAAGCTTCGTATATATGTTTATAGGTGTCCAGCATTATCTGTAGATCCTCTGGGCTGCTAGCGATAAGTGCGCAGTCGTCTTCATATTGAAGTTCCGTGATAAACTTTGAACGGGTTTTTGCTCTGAGGCGCTTCAGGTTAAATAGGCCTCCATCAAATCTGCTTATTCCAACTCCTATTACAAGCATACTCATATCAGAAATTATCGAGACAGCTATGGCGAAAATATTGAATAGTACAGGCGCTAAGACGCAGCCTTGTTTTATTTCAGAGTTGGTTAAAAAATGGTCGGTTGTAGAGCCATTATGGTTGTTCTCTTGCAGCTGTCGCAGTGTGAAAATTAGGTCCACCGTGGCTAAATTTGGTGGACTGGTCAGAACTACCAGTTTCTGGTGGTCCTGAGGCGGAAGTACCCTTTCAGAATGATTGATATTTACAGGTTCATTTCAACACATCTTTCAATTGCAGGTGCAGAGTCGATTGAGAGTTTCAGCGGGTTATAAAAAATGTAAAAGTTACAGCAAAAGGGCTTTTCGGCATATAGCGAGTGGTGGGAGGAATTCTGAGTCATTTCTGATATCGTTTTTATCAATCCCACTCCGATGCACAGAGATCTCCAGCATGAAACCACGTTTCGCCAAAACTGGACGCTATAAACGTCCTAAACACACAAAGCACATCTACCAAACCGCCACTAAATTATAAGCAGCAAACTTCCACATCAGGACTGTTTATCATTCGTTTAATCCGCAGCAATTCCGAAATGCGAGTCGAATACAATATGGCGTCTTAACCAGAGGAAGTTGCCTGCGTAACTCTGAAAGGTCCAGATGAAAGGAACCCGCTGTTTGGTCCGTTGAACGCTCAAACATCGAGATGAATGGGAGAGGGCTGGCATAAATCAGAACAACTCACCCCTACCATTCATATACGACAACCAGAATTATGAAAATTTAATTTTCCTTGAATCATTCATGTTGCCGGCTGGGCCTTATCTTCAGTTGGCGGACATGGTAGTTATCTGACTAATAAAACATTGAAGTTTAATGGAACGCGGTGCAATTTTTCATACGGCGGAACGTGCGGTCCATCAGGGGATGCTGCGCGTTGTAGGCTCGTGTTAAAATATTCTCGGCGTGTTGTCGTAAAAAACTGTGAACTTTAGCCTGGCGTATTTCGTCAACAGAGGTAGAATATGTTTAACAACATCCCAATGTGTTCATGAAGGATCCCGCAGCCATACAATGCCAATTTACAAAAAAATATGAGATCATTCGGTGCTCTTTAATGGGGAATTCTGCTCAATTTGGGTTATCACAGCATTATGCAAGTTTAAACTGAATAATTATGAGTTTCATTCGTAAATTTCTCAAATGCACCGCGGAAACTATTCAAAATCATTCTTCAAATATGAGGTTTTAAAATTCAAATAGCTCCGTTTCTAGTTCACAATTTGGCAACAGCACCTACTAGAAAATAAAAAGAATTGGATGTTCAAAAATTAACAATTATCTGTGGAATTTGAAGAATTGGATGCTTTAGCTGAATACAACTATGTTTAAAGGATTCACAGATGTGTAGTGTCACAGATTTAGCAAGTTATTCTGAAGGTAATTTTGTTTTTCCAGAGGTGGCACAGCTCATTATGAAAACTTTAAATGCCTATATATTTTTATCAGGGCCGAATCGTCAAAAATGGTATAGGAAAAAAGTGTTGACCTCAAGAATCTAGGTACTGTTAAAATATTTTTACTAGTCGAAAACTCACCCTGTATAATCGAAATGTAGACAGCATCATATCGAAATTTTTCAAGTTCGCCAGCCGGGGACATAACCAATTCGATCAGTTTCATACGAGAAACGGTCAAACATCCAGAACGGTAACTGAATTACCCGAGTTCCAAGGGAACTTTTTTCCTACGTCACAGATGGAGTTCAGCCTATGTTATTCCCCAGACTCAACGCTGCGAGAGAGGTAAATGATTTTTAGGAAGAAGTTGGAGCAAAATGCCCCTAATGCATCTCTTTCGTCCAATTATGTCCTGCTATGCTGAAGGAAGAGAAATGAAAATTGTTTAGTGAGTATTGATCCCGTAATCTTTTGAGACCCCTCAGATTCCATCGACGAGGGGAAGATTTCTGTTCTAAAAGTTTTCAAAGGCCTATTCCGCATTTTATTCGAGTAGAAGGCTGGCTCTCACTCTATATACAGGGTGAGTCTTTGACTCTTACAAATATTACAACAGTACATTCTTGAGGTCAAAAGAAACACTTTTTTCCCATACCATGATTCTTTTGACCCCAAGAATCTGCTGTTAAAATATTCGTACAAGTGGATGACTCACCCTGTATGTATACATGCCATAACCTTTCGTCGTGTTATTATCGATAACATTCGAAATTTATTCCAGCATCGCTGGGGCATAAAGGAACTTTGCGTGAAAAGAAATGCTCTCATTCACATCATACTTTCATACCCGAACTTCTCCTGTTGTGAAACTTCCAAATATATAACTGGAATCTGATTTGGTCCGCATCCAATTTGTAGTTGAACTCGAAACTTTCGGATTTTTCCGAACCAGGGGCTTCATTTGAATAATTCGAAGACGCATTTGTCACGAGAATTCTCTGATATCTTCGGTAAGAATAAGTAACTTCATATTCCTCGCCCATTCGAAATTTATCCGGGATCATGAAAATATTCAGCTTCATTAACTTGGGCGAAATTCTATGCGAGCTAAAATTTCCGCAAGATTAAATCTTTATTGAATCCGAGCTGAATCGGGGTTCTTCATCAGGCTCATGATGGAAAATTGATAATTTAGTGTGCATTATCGCATGCACTTTGTTGACAGAATCGAGAATTCGCGAACTGCTAGATGAAATTTATTCGAAACTAGAGATACTGAACCGTAGAACGACCTCGATGAAATTTCAAGGTTCAGAATATGTTTACGTTGATTTTCTTGTAGAAACGCGTGGAAAATGAAACGAATATAAGATGAATATCAAATCACCATATCCAAGTTGAAATCTTCTCCCTGAAAAAGTATATAATTGATGAAGGTGTTGTTTTTCAGATGCTTCACGACCTAAATTGAACAACCAAGTTCCAAATCTAATTAACCACAGGTAGAAAGAAGTCCTCCGACGCGGGTATGAAACATTATTGGAATCTGTCCGACCTTCACCTCCTGCGTTTTTACAAATCTTAGCTCAGCGTGTCCCATAAATCGACTGGGGTTTTGTGTTCAATGGAAACATTGAAAAATCCTCTTCAATTTACAGAGTTCCAGGAGCACAATCATCTTGGGGCTGACCATAAATAACCGAAGGGAGGCATCTATGGAAAGGGAAAAAATTGCAGGGTTTCAGTTCATCCGGAAGCTGAAACTGGATTACTAAACTGCTGAGATCACTGATGCCTCCTGATGATTTTTTTTGCTGGCCAGTCTGGTTAATTGACAAGGGATTCTGGCTGAGTATGAATCTGATTTCTTGATCAAAACGAGTATATGTTTGGGACACTTTGAGGTATAAACTACCCTTCGTAGATGCTGTGAACCTTTAGTGGATTGCCATATCTTGTAATAAAACGAAGTTATACCCAATTATTTCCATTCGGTCTTGATAATAGACGTCAGATTTCACTCAAGTATCTATCGAACTCCTTTTATTTTTAGTGCTCTTTCAATACGACCCAATTTCCTGATCCATGCAACAAATCTTCAACGACAAACCTTGTGCAATCCTTCTTCTGCAGAGCATGAATCGCATAACAACGATAAATCCTACTATTATCCAGAGGAATTAAATGATATATACCCTATCGAAGGATGCTCCATCTCCGAGATAAATTTTGAGATTGCAGCGATCTGAAAGAAATATTGCCTTAATCATGTCTGTGTTTTTAAGCATATACGTGATTGCTATTTGAAACTACATCTTTGAATTTTTCTTAAGCAAGGATTTGTACCTACATTCTTCTTGAATTTGAGTACTGGGGAATTCATTGTGTCTCATATCGTAGGCATGTCTTTCATGCTTAGCAGCGCTATCGACTGTCAAACATGATTTGTTTCAGGTCCAGCGGTCCAAAAATAGAGCTTTTGAAATATCCGCGTATAACGTTAACAAAACCGATATAATGAACCAATTATGTTTTGTTTGTCACGGTTCATACCCAGAATATTTTTGTGGTTTCGAAGAATCGAGTTTGGTCGGTTGAAAATTTTAATGGAAATGAAAATTTAATGGATGTGAATAGATGATGAAGAGCTCCAGGGGACTGGAAAGTTAACAATATGTGTGGTAGTGTATTTTAATCGAGAAAATAATGGGTTTTGCCTCAGCGAAATGGTTATAGTTCTCCAAAGGTCATGTGACATATTATGAGCTCAAAATTATGTGTTCCATTCAAATTTCAAAGGTAGAGATACATATCGTTTCTTCAGAATTATCCAGGTTTTCACTATCAGAGTATTTATAACTTCTCAGCTGCGTCATCATGCTCTGAAAATAATCTGAACCAAAATTATTCATGATCGATTTCCGGAAAAAATGATATTCCAATTAATCACTCACTTCTGATCTCGAACAAATTGATGGATTCACTCAAACAAGTGCTCAAATAATAAAAATATTCACATTCGCCGGTTTTAAAAATAAACAAGCATCTTCGAATTTACTATGTTATTCCTACTCCAATATTATGGGTTATTAAAATATATTCTTTGCTTACATCTTCTGCTTCTATAACTTACTGAGTTGAGTTCAATGAAAATTTCTGATCGATCGATTTATTGAATTCTACAACGGTTTACTACGTGAAGATACGAGAGAATATCACATTATTTGTTGGTTCTGCGTCAAATTTATACAGTATGGAAGTATCAAAGCAAGTGAATCAATAATTTAAACGAAAAATCAACAAATTAATATTCATATTTATCAGATTCAACAAGGAAGCTTGGAAGATCCAGCCAAACGGTGTATCCTGATCGTCTCCGAAGTTATCGCAGATCGAGTTATTTCGAAAACACAAATCGCTGATGACTGCTACCATTCTGAGAACTTCTACAATGTAGATAGCGAAGCGGGGAGAAATCAGACTAATTAATCCCCTTCCTTTGTGCCAGAAGTTGGCAAGAATAAAAAAGGTCCTTCAATCTTGCTAATTTATTTCGAAACCCCTCCAGTCCTGGTCCATAATTTGCCATCCTACTTTTCTCCACCTATTAACTCCGCAGCTGACGTTCGGGGAGCCCTGTTCTTGAATTCCCACGTGATTCCTTAGCGCCGGTTCCCGTTTCTACGACTACTGCTCCCCAACTCATATATATGTTAAAATTAAGTCCGATTAGAATTCGGTACCACTCGGCTATCTGAATTTCAAATTTTATTACCGAGATAAACTGTCTTTGCTTTGATCGAGAAGAATCCCCGTTTTCGGTGAGCTTGAAGCGAGGATGTGGAAAAATTTCGTGATGGAAAACGTTAAATTTTGTTCGGTTGCGAATATCGACTTGGTAGATACTCAGATTACTCAGTTAAGGTCCACGGTTTGATAGCAGGTGGCTCCACCAGAGTGTTATGTTTACAGTAACTTCAATAAACATTTGCAGTTGCACCAAAACTTTCCTGAATGCCTTCTTGCTCCCAAAGAATGTCTGCTCACTCTCATTTCTCCCAGTTTTCGCGTTTTCATAAGAGAATGCCACATCTTCAGGATCCTTGAGTAGTTTTTACATTAGTTGATTCTCTGTTGAAGTAAGTGTGTCAGTCTTGAGTCTCCTAATATAATAACAAGCCTCCTGCTCTGCTGGTAAGTCCCCCAGAAAGCCTTCAAACAAATATCAGCCTCGAGAATGAAACCCTAAAACAGGTCGAGCAGTTCAAATACTTAGGAAGCTTCATAAATACTAGGGCTAACCTAATCAGGGAAATACACAACCGTATCAATTCGGCATCACGGGCATTCTGGAAGCTAAACGACAGAGTGTTTCAAAATCACGACCTCAATCTGAAGACCAAGACAGCTGTATACAAAGCAGTCGTCCTCCCAATGCTTTTTTACGGAAGCGAAAGCTGGACGCCCTACAGGCGACATATTAAACAGCTGGAACAAACGCAACAACGTCATCTAAGACAGATAATGCACATCAGATGGTTCCACAAAGTTTCTAATGCAGAAGTCTTGCAACGCGCGAGTTGTACAACAATTGAGACCCAAGTAACGAGGGCCAGACTCAGAGCGGCCACATTCTGAGGATGCAAGACACAAGACTCTCCAAAATAGCTTTGTATGGCGAATTGGCAGAGGGAGCCCGGAAACCAGGTGGCCTGTATAAGCGGTTTAAGGATACTCTACATCAATCCCTGAAATCAATTAATGCCAATCATAACTGGGAATAACTAGCGTTAGACAGGTCACAGTGGAGATCTATGGTGCACAGTTATAATGGAGACTCGAGAAGAATTCAGGGAAGGCCAGATCTGGTTGGTGACTATCCATGCCCGGAGTGTGGAAGGATCTGTTGGTCACGGTTGGGTCTATTCAGTCATAGGAGGGCACACAGTCGCAATTAGCCCCAAGAAATTATAAGTCTGTTCTTTTTTATGTCTTTTAGTAGATTAATTCTTGATAACGGAATACAGCAATGAATGAATGAATGTAAGATTGCTAAAATTCCACTAATTTCTGTAATCTCTCGATGCATTTTGTTCACTTAGATTCGTCGGAAATGACCCATTAAATTATCTGTAACTTTCCTATACGATTGGAAGCAATAAAACTTGAAGTGAATTTTCTCCAGTAGATACACAAGTCCTACTCCACTGATTGGCTGGGAGTAATTCGATAATAATTTATCGTAAAAGTGTCTTTAACGAATTACCTACTTAGGTACTCCATCGAATGGGATAGAGGTGAATCCTTCGGCAATAAAAAATCCATTTGTAGATGTTGATCGACGGAAAAGCCCCAGAACTGTTGAATTATAAATTGTTCCTTTACGCTCAAGAGACAGCCGTAAATCGGAGGTATACTAGATTTCTACCGTTCGATAGATGAGGGGATAACTGAATCTATGCAGATTGAGGGTGGAATGTGAATTTTCCGTTGAAAAATTGAAAATACTAAGTTCGTGTATGTCTCCATCAATCTCAGTGCCAACAGAATTATTTTTTCTTCGGGGCTTTCAGAAAAACAAGCTTTTAAGGGGTGATAACATTCACTGGTTAAACCTTTTATTACACAGGAAGAATGACTTTGCATTTTTGCATATATTCATACCTACATAACTGCTGGAAGTTTACGCTGCCAAGATACATCAACCATGATCTCAAAAAGAAAAAAAAGAGACATATGAAATGAATGCGCATCACAGAAGTTCTCCAGCTTTTTTACCCACTAATCCCCACCAGGAGAACCTTTGAAACTACCCAGCCGGATGGGCTTGCATATTTTCCACATGAAATTTCAAAGAACCCCCACTAATGAGCAGTTTCGAATTCACCTAAAGCTGCAATCATTGAAACGCTTGTTTCTTGAACATGCCATGAAATTCCAACCTCCAATTAACTTGTAACATACGGAAATATGTTTATGAGCGAAGAAATTATGGGTATGATGAGAATGTTCTTATCGAATACTTGAGAAATCTTGTCAGACAGGCGATTCTCATCTGATGATAAAGTTGGAAGAAAAAAGGGATGATAATTTTTGGCTGTGAGCCACACAAATTTCACTTCAAATGTGGCGAAATTAGCCTCGAGGCTTTCAATTCACCAGAAACGTTCATTCTGCTTCCTATACCCCGAGAAATTCTCCCCTACTACCTCGAAGATGAGCGACATGGACTGGGTAAAAGACCAGGCTGTTCCACAGGAATATGAATGAGATTATATAACTAGATTCTGTTAGGGAATTTCAATAATGGAATATCTTCCGCCGGGAAGTCTTGAATTCGATCAATTTCAATGGAATTCTTGAACCAACAATCGATAGAGTGAGAAATAACTTCGTCAGTGTTATGAGGAAGGTTCCTCGATATCTGTCATTAATTTCTTGGTAAATATTTCGATGATATGAAGATTGGCGCCTCTGAAATGACATCCATGAGAACAAGATATTTTGTGAAATTATTATGGCTTTTTCTGGTTTTGTCTGGGTTTTGTCTTTTAGAAAACTTCATCTCTTTAATCTCATTCGATGATATCTTCGACCCAACCCTATAGAAGCTTCAAAGTTTCAGTTCTGCAGGACTGATGTTTAAAAAAATGTGGCTGAGTAGTTACCCACTTAGTTAAAAAGCAAATATTCCTTACCGATAACGATTCATGTTCAAGGGAAAACCAAGAATGGAAAAGATGTGAACCCGCGAGTAGGTTCGCATCGTTTCACTCAGGATTGATCAATTCCCCAATCGCAGAAAATTCAGCCCTGAATTCTGTATGAGATACGACTCCAACAAGTCGATGCAGGATGAGCAAATTGCTGCTGCGCTAAGATTGATTACCAGAAGCGAACTATGCCTGGAAATATCCATCCTATCCAGTAACACAGCGGAAAATGACACGCTATTCCGTTTTTCGCTTTTCAACGCTAGTAAATCTCCATCTTCTCGACAGGATGCGGATTAGGCTTGTAGCGTTGGCTGTCAACTTTAACTTCGATGTCATTGGATAAGGGATGTATTGCATTTTTGGACAATTCCACGTATCGTCGGAGATGAGCTCGATGTTTATGGAATTGAACTCTATGAGGCCCGTACGTTCATTCATTCACGAGGAAATTTCTTTGAGGCCCCCTTGGTCCTTCCTCGTGCCACTATCAAATGATTCCACACTTTTCGACCCTCCAAGTTAATTCGAGATGCTTAAGAGCTTCATGAGATCAGATGTCTCAGATGAGGACTCACTCCTTGCTGTAATTCTAGAGATAGAGGGACTACTATCAAAGCATCATTTCCTTAGGTCCTGCATCAATGAACGTAAATCCTTATCAGCACAAAAATATTCTACATCTCTAAAGACTTGATCTTCTTCAACCCACGACCATCTCCGACCCTATCCCCTTCCGTCAGTGCAAGAAAAATTGCGAGCTCCGCTGATGAAAATCAGACACAGTTTTGTACTCCTCTCCTGACATATACAATTCTGCAGCAGGATTTATTACCATACCAATCCTGACGGTTTGCTAAAAATGTAATCTGAATGATGAATTGGCCTGTGTGTGGTACGGATGCCGAGGAATATATTGAACTCGATCTCCTACGAGTCGTTTATCTCAGTCTATCACATCCTACGGAGATAGGAAGAATATGGATCGTATATAAATGCGGATGCTATTTTCATCCGAATTGTGGGGAGTTGTTTCAGCCAAATAGGGCAATAGAAGACTATGTGAATCTTGTTTCGCATGTGTGAGATTAGCTTGCTCTTTTATATTTGTATTGCTGAGCATTAGAGGGTGCAATTTACTTGAGACTTACAAAATGATATAAAAAGAGCCATATTTAGACAATAGAAATAGCTAGTGGTATCAAAGTTTTTTATTTTCTTGAAAATTTCAAGATCTTGTCTTGTAATCAAGAAATTTTTTGCCAATACCAAGATTTCTTGTCAAGAAAAAAAAAATCTTGAAATATCTTGTCTAACACTCTTTTATGTTCATGAAAACATGGTATAATTTCGGCTTATTTATTATTTTCACCGTTGGTATTTGTGTCTCCCTAAATTTCGAAAGAATAACAGGATTTTCGTCAGTATTGCCACATGTATCTACAGGAGCAATGGTGAATGCTGCTCCTTTTTTTTACTGCCGCTTTTACAGCTTCAGTTTCAGATTCAGATTTATCATTTTCACTCACATTAGTCAAAGTCGCTATTGTTTCACTGATCATTTTATATTTTTACTAAAACTTACGTTTCTATCTGTGGCTTGTCAGTGAATATTCTGAATCAGAATCGGAGCCAAGTGGCTCAGCAGACCTTCTGTATACTGAAGAGTCAATTTCACTTATAGTAAAATAAGATTACCACTCTGTGATTATCAAGAGTAGGTATAGATACAAGTTGCAATTCACTTCAAGCCGATTGGAAGGTTGATGACGTAGAAGGTGGCAAAGTCAAGCTAAATTGACAGAACTGGGTCCGTTAGCAGTGGCGTATCGATAGATTATTGTAATAGGTAAGGTTGAAAAGAAGATAATTCAAAATAACTTCAACTTTTATGTGCCAAAACGTTATTTTTTAAATTGCACTGCCTGATTATAAGACAGTCAAGAGCTTATTTGATGTGGTGTGTGGAGATACCACTTTCTTGGTTATAATAACCTCACTTAACTAAACGGGGTAAAGTGCGCGACGTCACTTTGATTCCCCATATCATCGGGGAAATGGCATAAAAAAAACTCTTCATGAGTAGGTGTAGAAATTGGAGAAGAAAAGACCTCTGGAAAAAGCACCACGCCAGCATACATCCAGAAGCGACCACTTAACGATATGGAAATATAAACGGCACCACGATGTGAATTTTCAATAACCATAACCCCGTTCCTTTCCTTCTCCCTGTTATCAGCTCCCATTCGAATTCGATCGACCTATTGAAATTTGATGTCCGCGATTCTAATAAAGAAGTTGATGAAGTCGCCTTTTATGCGTCCGGTATCGACATTATTTTTATCTGGGGAATTAAAGGGATGAAGTCGGGTCTCGATTGAAAATGCATTTCCTTTTACAACTGTTTAACGACCGGGACATAAAGCGACGTTGCAGTGCGATTCGGATGCACATTTCAGTTCCTGGTTATTGCTTTTGATCGAAACATATATTAGTGTCCTGGCAACGGACGAATGGAGAGAACATGGTGAAAAGCGATAAATGGCTGGTGTATTTCTATCATCGACGGGAGGATTTTGAACCCTTTTTTACATACATTTGGATCGACAAAAACTGTATAGAAGGTGATTCATTTCATTGGTAAACGAGCGGAAGCTAAGGGTAGATAGAGGATACCAATGAATCACCAAGTATACCAAAACGCATCTCTATTACTCATGGTCACGCCATAACATGAGAATGGGGAATTCTCCTCAATTTCTGTTATCACTGCCTATGCAAGTTTAAACTGAATAAGTAAGAGTTTAATTCATGATTTTTTCAAATTCACCGCGGAAACTATTCAAAATCATCCTTCAAATATGGGGTTTTAAATTTTAAATCGCTTTGTGCGGAGTTTAAGATTTGGCAACAGCGCATACAAGACAATGAAAAGAACAATGTCCGATCAGCTTGTTCATAAAATAACAGCTGTTGATCTACAGGCGCTTACTCACTGGCGAGCTTCAACTGCAACCGGCCATAAAAATCCCATGAAATTTTACGACCTTCCTCGTTCGTTGCAGACTTCATAGACAGCCATCTTTGTCTATCTCATCGAGATAATGCATTTGTTGTCCTTTATTATCAAGGCATATTTCAGTCGATGTTGCCAGCTTGTACAATTCTCACAAAACGTTTCTAACATTAAATACCCAGTTTTATTTTTCATTTTTACGTGCTTGAAATAATTTTTTTGGGAAACGGTGGAAATGGTTATTTCAAAATGTGACGTTTCAAAGATTTTCATAAAAAATACATCATTTTTGCCAGAAGGAGTATTTCCTATTGTCTATCCAATTCCATTCATTTTTCGTAAGTTTCGTAAATTCTTAGGTCAGGAAAAATCTGGAAAATTAGGTAGCAAATTTTAGATGTCGATATTTCACGTTTTGATTTATTCTTTTGGACTGCACCAACAAATCGAGCACGATAGACGACCTTGTAGTTGATTTAAAGGACTCTCCGAGCAGAATCTCCATACAGGCATCGCGAAAGTGACACCCTAAGCAGCAATCATGAAAAAATTGGCCCTTCGTGCGAGAGGCTCGATTTTCCAATATACTCCGTTCGCCCTCTGTTTGTTCTAAGTCTCCTCTCGGTAGTTTTATCTCTCCACCTCTAAAGGACTCCCACGAAAGGTAAGTAGCTCTCGAGTCACACTCATTGATTTCTAAGTGACATTTTTTCATTAACTGCGCGTCTCCCATTTCCTCATTCCACTCCTCCGATGGCAGACGTTGCTCTCGCCAATACCGCTCCAATTTTATCGTTTTTCAATTAAACCGACTGCTCCTCGCGTTAGATTGGCTGACGAGTTGGTACAAATACTTGTACAGGAGTGAAGGTAAATATTTTATTTCGAACAATATTCCCACGCGATCTTCTTCCAACAATCACAATTTGAATTTTGATGGGATGGAGGGGGAAGTTGGGATATGAGCAGAAGTGTTTATTTGGTGACGAAGCAGGGACTCTCTCAGGCTTAACAGGTGGGAGAAATGGATTTTGCTGACTAGGGATGTTATATTCGTGTTTGTTTTCTATAGATTTAGGAAATAATTGTCTTGATTACGAATCTCTTCTTCTTTTCCAAATCCTATTTATCAAAATTCGATATTTTTCAGGGAATTTTCTGATTTCTTTCAAATTCTTTTTTCAACAGAACGAAAACCACATGCAATATCTCGATTGCGAAACTAAGTCCTGTGAAGAATAATCAGGATACTCTTCAAAAAAAAACACTGAGATCATCCGGGATAAAAAATGATAACAAATGAGCCTAGGATTGGACACAAATTAGGCATGAACCTTCAAAAATGGTTTTGGCACACAGCACCTTTTTCAAACTTGATTGCATCGGTAGTTTTAGAAATATTGGACAATGTTGGGCTAATTCATTATCAGAATAAGTGACTGATCTTGTTATGAAGCTTCTTCTCCTCGTCAAAGCCCTCCCCATGTCGATACCAAATATATTCCTTAAGTTATCTTCGAACTGTAGGTTTGGGCTTCAAATACCCTGAAAGAATACATTTCAAGCCTTCAAATTCCTACCTGACACTGAGGGTATTGCTCCTCTTCCGTCCTCTCCACTTTCCAACCAAGAAGTGGCGGTATACAAATCAGCGCAGACAGAATCCAAACAGCTGCAATCATAACAATAGCTCTGACTGGGGTTCTCTTCTTCAAGTACTCCACAGCCTGCGTGATGCTCCAGTACCTGTCCAGCGATATCAAACACAGGTTCATAATCGAGGCAGTGCTCAGCAACACGTCCATCGCGGAATGTATATCGCACCACCAGGTACCGAAAATCCAGTACCCCATCAGTTCGTTAGCGAGCGAAAACGGCATGATTATAAGCCCCAGGAAGAAATCAGCGACAGCCAAAGAACCGATGAACCAGTTCTGGATGCTCTTGAGGGATTTCTCAGTGGTTATGGCTATTATAACGAGCATGTTACCTACTACGACTATGATCATGAGGATAGTAGCGACTATCGAGGCCACAACTATTTGAGGCAACCCATAGCCACTGGGATAATGAGCTATGGCTATGGTGTTATTGGAACTGTTAGAAGTGGAGTTTTCGAAGAGCATGAGAATATCTTCAACGGCCATGGCAGCGTGAGGGGTTACATTAGCCAGCGCCATGGTCAACTGAGACGCTTAATCCTAATGGTTACAATACACTTGAAACACGTTAACTGTTTGGTCCCTAATCACTTTATGTACATTTAAACCCGTTTAAACCCGAATCAATGGCCCGTGTGGGCGTTTAACGATTGAACTGAAAAAGTACCATGAAATCATGCCCTACCCATTAAAACACTTAACTACTAATTATTTTTTTAGAATGTTAGAGGGACTTGGCCACCGAGGTGGCTCGTGTGGCAGCCGGCGTATTTTCTGGGCTCGCCAGCGTTTTGACAGCGGGGCATGTTAACGCCTATACGCGCTACCGCACACTGTGAGCGAACGCAAGCTACAGGCCTGGACGTAGGCATGCGTGATGCCGCCTCATCCCGCTTCGCGTCCTCCTCATGCAGCTTCTCTTCGCGTCTAATCGTGGATAAATATCAGCTGAAATAGTTATGAGGCCTCTGCTTCTACTGCTGCTGCTGCTCTGCCTCCACCTTGTTTATTCGACCGGCCGTTTGATCCGGAGATAGGAGCGAGGCTTGAAGTGGTTATGCTAATGTCCGGCGAGGTGCACGAGGTCCGCTGACGTCTTGGAGGAGAAAGGATGAATCGGGAAGGAAAGGAAAAATTCCAGGAATCTCCAAGGCTGGGGGCAAATCGTTTGATCATTTGCTGTTCGGTGAACAGCTGAACATATTCGATATAAATCGTCACAGATGGTATCCTGTGAAAAGGTTTGTATAACTCAATAGATTAGGATTAGGATGGGTTTATGTGTGGAAAGAATCATTTCCACAGTTTTGCTGGCACAAAGGCAGGCTTTCTTATAGCCCTTCAACCTTGGAGAACAAGACTAGGTCCATGCAGAAATGTTTTTAAATATATCTCATACCATAAGCAGCCTCTTTACCACCCTTACTCTTAGGGAGTCATATACAATTATGCTTCCAGGACCTAGAAATGGTACAATGTGCATTTAGTCCTCGACTTTTGCTTGTAAATCTCAAATGAGAATAAACAAGTCTATCGATGTGCAAATGTTCTTTATCTTTCAAGGTGAATCTGTTCAAAAATTCCAACATCCACTCCCTTTGCTGGTATCCCTCAAAAGAGTTCCTGTATCAGTTGATTTTTGTGAGGGTTTGAACCTTGTTGTCAGCTTTATGACATTGACAATCCGTGGCGTCAAGTTTATGATCTTGGACTTCCGTCAACATTCTGGTAGTTCTTCTAGAGTATGGGCGGAATCTCTTTCATTTTCAGGTAGATGGTAGATGATGATAGATAGCACGGAAGCTTGAGTTGTCTCCCTTTAGCTGGTGCTTATTATGGTAGGATAATCTACAGGCAACTAAGTTGATCTTCTAGCTCTATCAAGCTTTCAAATATGAATGCTAACGTTGTTAGATAGAATCTAACTCCATTACAAACATCTTCTCCTTGGAGGATCTGCCAGATGGAGTCGACAAATCCCTCCAAAATGAAGAATCAGTAACCTATGGCGTCTCTACTTCTTGGTTCTGATTTCGATAGGCAACAATCATGTCTTGAAATCACAGACAAATGCTCTCATTCCTAGGAGCAAGCGTGCAAAAATTCTTGAAGTGGATTAATGACGCAACCTACTGGAAAATGGGTAATTTCAGGTATAGTATGGTATGGCCCACATCAATTCAATATTATTCACTAAATTGACTTGAAAACCCATACCTATTTTTTTTTTGTGGTATGGGGTGAATTTTGAATCATTCTTCCCTCAAAAATAGCTCGATTTTCAATCTCCAAAGCTCTAAATTCTATTGAAATCACGTAAGGTCGAAGATATCCCAACTTTTTCTATAAAACTACACCACCATACTGTCCAAAAATAGAAACGCCGAGTTTTTATTCCACCAGAATGGCAAGAACCAGATTCTCGGGTAGGAAGAATATTCTTTGCGGAAGTGGAAACTTAAAGCAATTTAGCGCCCTGGATAATAGTATATATTTCGTGATTTGCCGAGTGAGGAAGAAAAGACATCCGAACAACAACTTGAATTTGGCGAGTTGGGTGTAGTGTTTATTTAAAAAAAGTTCCCGAATTCAATTTTCACCCAACTTCTTTGGCCCCCTCGTCGAGCGTAAGAGCTATAACTGGAAAACTTTTCGGATTGCCCGAATTGAAGGTTAGAAAATGAAGGTTTTAGTTTTCATTATTCGGCGTGAATAAGGGAGGTTTTTGCTCGTCTCAGAGGCCAAGGCATTCGCTTGGTGCGGCCATTTGGAATTAACGGATTAAAATGTGGAATGAATAGTAGCACAGAAACTAGGTACCTCTCGGCTTTTTCACACAAGTTATTACTGAACAACGCTCCAGAATAATTTCTTTCGTTGTAAAGGAGCCTTTGCTTTGAAAATATGCCGAGAAGAAACGTAAGAAATTGAGAATAGTGGAGATTTCTTACTCCTGGATTTTAATGAGGTTTCTGAAAAGCAAAAATAATGAAATAATTCGTTCTCGGTAGTGTACGAAATTACTTGAATTAGTTTTGATGAAAAATGCTCTTTGCAGCATAGTTTTCAAACGAATATTCCGCGAGATATGACCGAATAATACGAATTTAGGCAAGAAACGTGACGGCTACTTGGAGGCGAGGTTGTAGACGCAGCACAGTTATTTCGATTTGGACTAGGATCGTAGAGAATTGGAGATGTTTTTATCTCTTATGTACTCTCAGCTAGCGTTTCACTATGGGTGTTTAAGCTAAGTCATCCACTTCAATTTTTCAGCTATTGGTGTCCTCATGGTTCGAAACCATTTCCTATTCAAATGCTGTGAAGTCCTCCCTGGAAGACTCCGATTGTTCAGAGACGGCTTATACCGATCAGAATCGGAAAGAATATTCCTTTATCGAACCTACCCCGCTTTTTGTTCCGTCCCAATTATCACAATCTCCGGATCCCTTATACTTCGGCTCGATATTTATCCAATGTGGCGTTTGACGGATGCAACGCCTTACATCTGAGCCCGTCAGAAGAGCTTATCTCGAACGAACATAACATACCATTAATCAATTTCATCAGCTTAGTTCATTAACTGCTACGCCTCTGCTATAAGTCCGCCGATGCTGCCTCTATATAATTTCCAACGTATATAACATTTCGCTCCATTAACCTTGCAAACTGCGAAGCTAATACAGAAACACTTTCGCAAGCCAAGACATAGTAACCCCTGGATCGATGAGGTTCATATAGGTGGAGCAAGTCATAAAACGGCGCTTGTACAACCTGAGGATAAGCTGAGTTATGTTACGGGCATAGGAGAGCCGACACACCAAAAAGGAAGATTGGATGGGTGTAGGGTTTTGGCAACTGTGCGCATCCGCTGTTTTACGAAACGTGGTTTATTCGCATGGGGAATGTGTGTTGAGGAGTCAAATTGCCGAGGAACGTTCTTGTTCCATGTGAAAATTGATGGACACGACGTTAAAAATGCAGAAAGGTGGAGAATGTATTGTGATAACCAAACAGAGGAATGGGATTTTGGTCTGGTACTGTGAAGTTTTTATATGAGTGAATTGAATTTTAAATTATGCAACTTTTAATGTACGAGGATGTATTGATATCTAGTTAGCCTAGACCAGTTCCATGCTTAAAAAATAATATTAAGTTACCATAGCAACAAACAATAACTCATTAGAAGTGTCAGTGTGAAGTTTGAGGTCAAAAAGCTAAACCAGAGTTACGCAATAAATCAAAAGAAAGAAGATGTCCACCGAAATTGTGAAAATCGAAAAATTGGAGTATCGAGCCATCATCAAGTACCTGTAGCAGATTTACGAAGATATGCTTAGTACCCTTGGTGATCAATGTCCTTCGTATGCGACCGTGAAAAATTGGACTGCAAGCTTCAAAAGAGGTAAATTCTTCATTGAAGATGACCGATCGGAAAGGCCAGTTTCTGTGTCAGTCCCCGAGAATATCGATGCACTTCATGACATGATTTTATCAGACCGTCGAATTGGGCTAAAACGGATATCTGAAGCACTGAATATTTCATACGAACGCGTTCATCATATAGTTCGCGTCAATTTGAACATAAAAACAATTGCTGCAAAATGGATCCCCAAATATTTGAATGTTGACCAAAAGTCTTCAAGGGTGGAAGCATCGCGTTCGATCTGTGCTCGATATAGACATCTTAAACCGAATTGTTACTATGGATGAGACTTGGGTACATTTCTACGATCCAGAAACAAAGCAACAATCGATGGAATGGCTACACTCTGGTTCTCCAACATCTAAGAAGTTTCATGTCCAAAAATCTGCTGAAAAAGTTCTTGCTTCAGTTTTTTGGGATTGCCATGGAGTAATCATGATTGATTTTTTGGGTAAGGGTAGAACAATAACCGGAGATTAACTATTGGAGACTGACCACTCTACGGAAAGAAATTGAAGAGAAAAGACGCGGAAAGCTATACAAAGTTATTTTGTCTTTGCAGGACAAAGCCCCTGCACACAAATCTAATGTTGTCATGCAAATTCGTGATTTAGGGTTTGAATTACTAGAACACCCCCCTTATTCACCAGATTTGGCTCTATCCGACTATCATCTTTTTCCTCAACTGAAAAAAAGTTTAAAAAGTCGTAAACTTTCTTCCAACGAGGAGCTAATGAAAGCTGTGGAGGTCTGGTTTGCAGAGCAAGAAGAAACATTTTTTATTAAGGTCTAAAGACGCTCCAGGTTCGCTGTAATGAATGTATCCAATCAAGAGGAGAATATGTTGAGAAATAAAATATTTTGACATTGAAATTTTGTTTGTTTTCATAGTAGGCAACGAATTTCACAATGTATCCTTGTATGTGGAGGAGTGGAGCGTAGATGGTTAACCATATGGTTGATTCAGATGAAGTGCCTTTGACACAAGATCTGGGGACCTTCAGGATCTATTTATCAATGATTTTATCAACATCTTCACTTTGAAAGTTCTTGAACTGGTGATCACACATAGTTTAGAGTGTGTGAAAAATAATTTTTTCCCCCTTGATTTCTTATAATTACAATATGAATGTGTTCGACGATTCTACCTTTAAAACCTCCCGAAAGGACTATTCCTCGCCTGAATTCGAATAGATGCGACTCCCACATTCTTCATCGTTCATACATCCAGAAACTTCGTCAACTTCTTGAGGCGCTCATCCCCAGAATCAGCAGTTAATCTCGACTGCCCCCATTATTTAACGGCGAGCGTTTAACGGCTGTTGGCAGAACGTAACTGCCAAAAAGTAGACCCCGAACCTGATTTACGACATAATATTTTCTAATTTAACTTCGGGCATCAACAAAGTTCAGAACGAAGTTATTACGATTGCTCACAATTTTCAATTCGGGCCCTTTACGAATATTTATACTTTACGACTCGGATTCGGCAATGCCAATACGCCCCTATGGAAAGTAATGTCTTCCGAATGTTGCCGCCTTTTGATTTCGCATAGGAACTCCGCTAAATTCATTCGGAGCGATTACAAGATTAAAACACCGATGGATCTGCGGAGTTGAAGCCCTATAGAAGGTTGGTCGCCCCCTTTAATGACTCTCCAGCAACAAATTTAATTTGATCTGGTTGATTTCCGACAGAATTACTACACAGGCCAACAAAATGAAAAAAAAATTTGGTGCCGGAAATCTAACATCTGATTTTAGATGTTTTTAATGTGCTGATTCCAAAAATGCCACCAGATTTTTTTCTATCAGCTCTAGTTTCTTAGATACACGTTACAGCTTAAATGGTATATTTTTTTCTGATAAAGGACAACAAATGTGTTCTTTTACATAACGGTAACAAATATGGCTCAATTCCTATAGGTCATTCTACTACCATGAAGGAAGAATATGAAACAATAGCATTAGTTTTGAGAAAAATTAAATACGAAGAACATCAGTGGTCAATTTGTGTTGATTTAAAAATGATTAACTTCCTCCTTGGACAGCAGAGTGGTTATACAAAATATCCTTGTTTTTTGTGCCTTTGGGACAGCAGAGCTGAAAATGAGCGCTGGGTTAACAAAAATTGGCCTTCAAGAGATGTCATGATTCAAGGAATACAAAACGTGATCAACGAACCTTTGGTTTCAAGAGAAAAAATGTTACTTCCGCCCTTGCATATCAAGCTAGGCCTAATGAAGCAATTTGTGAAGGCTTTAAATCGAGATGGAAATTGTTTTGGGTATTTGTCACGTAAATTTCCTGGCATTAGCACGGAAAAACTAAAAGCTGGTATATTTGATGGTCCTCAAATAAGGCAACTTGTTAAATATCCACAATTCACCACATCAATGAACGAGACTGAATCTAACGCTTGGAGTTCATTTGTTCAAGTAGTACAAAATTTTCTTGGCAATCATAAAGCAGAGAATTACGTAGAATTAGTGGAAACTATGCTTTCAAATTTTAATATTCTCGGCTGTAACATGAGTATAAAAGTTCACTACCTCCACAGACACCTAGATCGTTTTCCAGAAAACTTAGGTGATTGTAGTGAAGAACAGGGGGAAAGATTCCATCAGGATATTAAAACTATGGAAGATCGTTATCAAGGACGATGGGATAGCCACATGATGGCGGACTACTGCTGGAGCCTTCAGCGAGACTGCCCTAGTAAACTCCATTCTAGAAAATCGTATAAAAGAAAATTTTTATGTGATTAGTGACTAATGTAATTATGTAAATTAAGTTTTTGCAATAAATACTCAAATCCATGTGTCTTTGTTTTTTTTAACTGTCAATAGTAATATTATTATTATAACAGTTATAACGTAAATTATATACACAATTTTTTTTAAAAATCTCAAAAACTAGATCTGATAGACAAAATCTGAGAACTTTTTTACATTCTGCATCCAAAAATTACTCAGGAACAGTTAAAAAATCGCAGGCACCAAAATGTGTGTTGGCCTGTGCTATCGATAGTATCGGGAGCAATCTGCACGATGGACAAATTGCATTCAGAATTTCCTCATCCTTCCAGGACTTCTCCCATGAGACGAATTATAATTTTTATTCAGAAGTTGCAGGATATAGCCCACTTGATCCGATCTATATCCCCACAACACGCATTTCCACTCGCACTCTTTGTTTTCCCAACCGATAATCCAAAGAAAACATGTAGGAAAGAAAGGCGGTGTGAATTTGAAGTTCAGGTATGGGTTAAGACGGTGGATGAAAGTTTCTGATCCCGTATGAATGCCAAGACAAAAATAATATCGCTCTCGTACTGAAAATAGGGATGAAAGAAGGTGAGCGTCATTGGGGAAGGGTGAACCATTTTATTCTCATTCTAATTGTTCATATTGAACAGCTTGAACAAACGCAAAAACGTCATCTAAGACAGATAATGCACATCAGATGGTTCGACAAAGTTTCGAATGCAGAAGTCTTGCAACGCGCGAGTTGTACAACAATTGAGACTCAAGTAACGAGGGCCCGACTCAGATGGAGCGGCCACATTCTGAGGATGCAAGACACAAGACTCCCCAAAATAGCTCTGTATGGCGAATTCACAAAGGAAGCTCGGAAATCAGGAGGCCAGTATAAGCGGTTTAAGGATATCAATCCCTAAAACCAGTTAATGTCAATCATAACTGGGAACAATTAGCGTTAGACAGGTCACAGTGGAGGTCTATGGTGCACAGTTATAATGGAGACTCGAGAAGAATACAGCGGCGGCCAGATCTGGTTGGTGACCATCCATGCCCGGAGTGTGGAAGGATCTGTAGGTCACGGTTGGGTCTCTTCATGCACAGGAGGGCACACAGTCGCAATTAGCCTAAGAATTATGAGTCTGTTCTTTTTTTTGTCTTTTTGTAGATTTATTCCCGGTAATGGGATACAGCAATGAATGAACCAGAAACTGGCCCTGATGAGATACCTTTCTAGAGGTGAGCTCTGAGTGGGACACAGTAATCCCAAAGCTCGAGAAACCCCTGAAAAAATCCACTTTCCTCAATAGCCCTCCGATTAAATCCCCTACAATACTTACCATGAGTGTTCCACCAACAACGGAGTAGGTACACCCACTCTCATCTAGCTACGCATGGAGGTAATCAATTACTCGAGAAGGATACAGCGGCGGCCAGATCTGGTTGGTGACTATCCATGCCCGGAATGTGGTAGGATCTGTAGGTCACATTCGAGTCTCTACAGTCACAGGAGAGCACACAGTCGCAATTAGCCCTGAAAAATTATAAGACTGTTCGCACTATTTTTTCTTTTCTTTTTTTTCTTTCTTTTCTTTTTTTTTCCTTTCTTTTCTTTTTTTTTCCTTTTTTGGTCTTTTTGTTGATTCATTCCCGATAACGGGATACATCAATGAATTGTTCAGGATGGTTTTGAGTTAAAGAATTCGAATTTTCATTGTCAATCCCGCATAACAGGAGTGTGAAAAAAGCAGCATGAGGAAGAAATGAGTATATCTGATTGAACTCCTTCCTCAACACCTCCAAAGACACCTAAAATCCCCACTTTACTCCCCACTTCGAAGCGAAAGTAATATAGACAAAGCTTCAGCGGAATTCCGACAAAATTCAACGGAACATAAAATTGGACGCTGATGGTGGGATAAAAATACAATTCCATTCCAATCTCCCACTTTGCCTGGGGAACAATCGATAAAGCAATTGAAAAAATTCAAAAGTTTCGCAGATTATCTGACCTTACCAAACCCAAACCGAACTTCATTACAGAAACAGGAATCTCAACTTCCGATTAAAACTTAAGCCCGCTGAGGGAGAGCCAAAAACCTGATTTGGGAAAAATGCAAGATGCCTGAATGGTTATGCTACACTGAAACCTGCATAGAAGAGAATGGTGCCCATTTCCAGCATTCAATAAACTAATCACAAAAGTAGGTAAGTATTCTTTCACTATTTTATTTGTCAGTTACGGGAATGCAAAGAGCTGAAAAGTTGTTCCCCTTCCAATCAAAAATTGACGGGTTTCGTTGGACCACACTGTAATATAACATGAAAAAAACAAGAAAATCAACTGAATAACACACTCTGTTACCTTATCAAAATGAATAACCATTTCTGAAATGAATTGATGTAAGATCAGTTTATAATATGAAAAAAACTTCTTTCAACATGAATCAAGAGTAGGCAAAGTATTACAGTCGGGGTTGTAGATATTTCGATAGTCGAGAACAACGTACGTGTATCAATACATTCCACCAACATAAAGAAAACCCGAAATCATTCCATTGTCGGCTAATCCGATGTGATAATGCCTTAGTGAAAAGCGTCAACCTGCTCCTTTGTTGTGGAACCTATAAAAGCATCGAAAACATTTCAAGTTTCATTCTTTTCAGCCCCTTTCAGATATGAATTTCGGTTAACAGCGTGCCCTGAGTGGCTGACTTTCCTCTGGGCTCTTTTGCGTCATCGCATTGACGTTGTTGAGGCAGGTCGGATTATTTGCTGCCCCTGCCTTTCCCTGGTCCCATATTCGGCAGGAATTAGAGCAGGGTTGACTCGTGAACTGAAATTCGGGCACTGGAAATAAACAACGACAGTGGGGTGAATCTCAGTCATATTAGAAGGGGGTATTCTTGAGTCATCACATTTGTTTTAGGTGATGAATTGAAGAGAAACAGTATTTGAGGTGAGGGAGTCCCAATGGTACTTATATCAACTGTAGAAACTAGAAAGACAAGGTCTAAAAAATGTAGCGAAGAACAGAATCTCAGACATTTCAATAAGAGTACACAAAACCCAAAATTGTCGGACTCTATACCTCCAATATTGCTTCTACCAAGTGCTTAATCTTATATAAAATCAATTCTGCTCCTGAGATACGAAAAGAACCAATGATGAATGTCCACAGCTACATTGATGCTCGAGTAACGGACAGAACAACGAGAACATCTCGTTATCACTATTTGGGCCCTCACATAAATCGGAGTTATATCGTGGAGGATGCAAATTAATCAAAGAAATTAATTAGGGTTGAAGCTGACATAATTCTGGGACTACAAGAGCACCCCGAATTCCCTATCAAATACATATTGCCCCAGTTTGGAGTGCTCGTTCGGATTTCAGGCCCTTGCACCACATATATTTGTACAATAATTAGATAGGAAGGAGATGGGATCCCTCCACTTCATCTGAGATGGATAATCCGGGCGCTTTCAAAATAATACGACCGGATAAACTTATGTGCATCTGGTTCTGACTCTCTCATTACGGGGCATTCAGTATTTTTGAACCAGGGATTGTCGTGTTTGGCGTCGCTGAAGCCTTGGGGTTGTGTTATTTGTGACGTTTCCGCCCTGTTGTGATGTGTACAGATCGTCATACGGCACATTTGGGCTCGCTATTAGTCGAGGATGTGTTAGAGGTGGCTAGAAATTTGCCGGTTAGGTTATGGTGTTAACCGTAGACATAATAGGAGAGACCGGATTGTTTTATTTAAACAAACAGGGCCAAATAATTGTCGACAACAATGTCGAATAATGCAACTGCTTGAAAAGTTGTTTATATCTACACTTTTTGTTACCCGTAGCAAAAGTAGCATGTATTATTAATGAAATAGAAGAGAAAATTTATCGAATTTTAAACCCAATACGAGGATATATTGAAAAATTCTTAGCCTACTATAGAACCAAACAGAATTTCAATGTCAAAATATTTTATTACTCCACATATTCTCTTCTTAATTGGATACATTAATTACAACGAACCTGCAAAGTCTCTAGACCTTTCAAAAAAAATGCTTCTTCTTGCTCTGCAAACCAGACCTCCACAGCTTTTATTACCTCCCCGATGAAAGAAAATTTACGACCTTTTAAACTCTTTTTCAGTTGAGGAAAGAGATGATGGTCGGATGGAGCCAAATCTGGTGAATAAGGGGGGTGTTCTAGTAATTCAAACCCTAAATCACGAATTCTTTGCAACGCAACATGAAAAGCGAAACTCTAGTTTACTTTTTTGACATCAAACTTCACACTGACACTTCTAATAAGTTACTGTTCGTTGCTATGTTAACGCAATGTTTTTTATACATGGAACTGGTCCACCTTAACTAGATATCAATACATCCTCGTATATTCATAAATACAATTCAGAACGAAGGATTATGAAGGATGGTCAAGTCCTCTATCCTCTATTCATGCATCAATTCAATGAATGTAAAATAAAATTTCGATATTCTATCACGAAGGAACTTTTATGACGCCCAAAATCCCAGAGAGCCCTCTGATGTTTCTACTCTATTCTAGTTCGGGTGATAAATTTGAAATATGAACAAGAACAGGAAATTACTTCTTGGGCTGGAACCTCTTGGGAGCTTTTTTATGCTATCTAGGAATTGATAGTGGAAACATCGCTACATTCATATTCGCCTCAGGCGTTCGTTGGGTCGTTTACTATATTTTATAGATGTTTGGCGAACATAAACATGGAGTGAAACGCTTTTTAACGTAAACTCCTCAGACAGCGCTCAAACAAGGTGCTGCAAGTTTATCCTGCAATTATTCATCAGAATCATCAGATACTTCTCTATACATCGTCGATTCTCTTTTTGTAGAAAATTCAATTCTTGAAATAGCATTCATCAATAAAATAAATAAATAAATCAACAAATTGAGATTTCATAATGTGATATCTCTTGCTGTATCTGTTTGATGCTATTGAAAATCTTCTGGTCCATAATCAACAAGCTGAAACTTTAACATTGAATATTAAATTGAATTGTTCCTCTGTCTAAGAATAGCTATTCTATTACTGTCCTGGGATGTGGAGTGTATGAAAATTGCTTTGTAGGTCCCAGAAATCCAAACAGTTAATGTTTTAATGGATAATTGCACCCCAGAGAGTGAATGAAAGAAGTAAAAGTAAAATGGAAAGACTTGTTACAGAAGCGTAACATTAAATTCAGTCAATTCATTGAAAATCATCAAGGAACAATTCAGACTTCCTGAATACCAGATGAGCTTCAAATATCGACGTAGTAGAATTGACGACACGTGTTTCTGAAAAGAAAATGTTGGCATTCACTCCTTTAGGGATGCTTAATTGCTGGAAATTCAACCCTGTCGATGCCGGGAATTAGGGGAGCGTTTTGTTCCGATTCGAATGACGAGGTGTTGAAGCAATTGTGCGCAACATTGTGAACGTCTTGATATTTGAATCCACATACATTCATCCAAGTTGTAGAATGAAATGTACATTTTTCAACGCTTCTTCAAAACGGCACCCCACTCTACAGAATGAAATTGTGTCGAAACAAATGTAGCTGGAGTTGTTTTGGAAGTTTTTCAATCGAGTATCATCTCAATTACCCCATTCTGGAGGCACCTCAAGATGAAATTTCCATTCATAAACTCCGAAGAAAATATCCCAAACTCGAGGAAAATATGCTTCCAATTTCGCAGTTTACAAAGGCAAAGTTTTCTTTTGCCTTCGAACAAAATTGGAGGCATACAAATGAGACTTTGTTGCATCCCGGTTCGGGATTAACTTTTCAGCGTTTCAATACTGGGAAATTATTCGATATTCCATTGTTATTCAGCTCTAATATTTGCCCCTAAAAATCGGAAATGGAGGTTGAATTTTAATTGCCGAAAATAAACAATAGTGCGCGGAACTTTGGAGCGCCAGTATAATTTCAGATACGAAACTGCTGTTGACACAGTGGCTTTGTTTTCGTTTTACATACTCCATAGAATATTGGAATTAGTCATCTGTTAATTGGTTGAGAACTTGACGCTTGAATTTTCTTGTAAATTTGTCTGTTTACTGTTCGATTTTTTTCCTTCGAACCTTTGGTAATATCGAAATTATTTCATTTTATATGTACGAACATTGAGCTGTTTGAAACCGTGTAGCTGGATCCTATATCAACCCTCAATGTGAAAAGAATTTGGCTGCCCTAGTTAATTATATTCGATTCAGTCTTCCCTTACTCGATACCAAAAACAAACCTATACATAATTTTTATAAAGGCATCAGAACGAGGATACATGCAATATGATGCTACAAAGACGCATCTGGCAAACAAAGTTTAAATCCCTCTTCGAGCAAAGTTTCGACTTGTTAATTAAGCCAAATAATTAGAATTTTTGGAGTTTGGAGTTTCTTGGTTGACAAGCTTCACGTACAATACTGGGGCTCAGGAATTTAGGCTTCATTATTTGGATAGAGTTCCTTTTGTTTTCAAGTCTATACTTTCTGTCGAAAATATGAGCGTTAAAAATCACAATAAGTCAATGTTTTCCAGGCAATAATTAATCTGCGAATCTGAATAGACTGCAAATTCCAGTGAAAAATTTGGTATATGGTATATACATCTCACTTCTTTTGAACAAGAAGATAAATATCGGGTTTAGTTGCGGAGAAAGAACGTCAAAAAACATCTTCAAAAACGAGAGGTGTCTCTATTTCTGACACAAGAAGTTAGGGCTGTCCTGAGAAGGTGATTTGAATTGAAAATAACTCACCCTGTATGTTTTGAGTACCTTTTTCTCTAGTTATTGTTTTCCTCCATTTTTAACTCTCGACGCTAATGTGTTTAGAATAATCGGATGCATTTATTATGAACACCATCGCCAAGCTTTTCTAGTGTCAATCAAACTGCAAATTTTTCACACCAAGATTGATATTTGTTTTGCGTGTGTTTCAATGTAGATTCTTTGATAATGTACCATTACGTATTCGTGCTCTGGTTATGGCCCAGATTATAATAATTAGTTTGAAACTGTTCTATTCCATTCCAGTATATATATCATGATGCATGCGTGAACACATAAAACCGTAAATTATTAATTTCAGTTAATTACAACGGCATGAAAAATTCATGGCTCGACGTTTTGACTGAAAGGCGGGGTTGAAAATCAGTAGAGTGTGGAACAGAGTATGAAAAATATTTCCTCACTATATGAGCTTCAATGTCGGGTCTTCAATTATCAAAAAATACCTAAAGTTAGGGACAATTCAAATCCTGCACACCATATTATGTTTTCCGTCTAGAATTAAGGAATTTTTTCACTCTAGCCCATCAATTGTATTTCCCTCGATAATATACCAAGGGAAATACGATATATTATTGACTAATGACGTCATTCATATAAGCGATGAACATACACCGAGGAAAATATCGGTTTCAGCTCGTACAATGTTGTAAAAGCGATGATACACCAAGCACACATATCTCATCCTCGTTTACATTGTTTTTTGATTTGATGGATTCCCCATGATAAAAATGACGCATTGAAAATGGCTGAAATTTGCATGTTTTCACGCAAAATGGCTCTCACATGAATAATGACGGATTCCACAGCCACCCATGATACCGACATATCGTCTGCAAAATGTTTTTCTCTTTTCGACATCGAACACGTGAAAAATTAAGATTCACTCAAAAATTCTTTCATGGTAGACATTCACCTAGATACTTTTCGTGATACGAATTAGAGAAGAAGGGAAAAGCATAAAATTCAATACAACCCAGACCAAGGAACCATTATTCCAAGGTAAATAATCCAGGGCCATCTTGGATATCTCTTGAGTCGGGTATCAGAGCGAGCAGATCGTGCATAATTCTCTCGAATTTGCACTTCCATGTAGGGGGATGGGGGATGCCTTTGTGCTTTTATGCGGGATTTGTAATTGAATGTAGAAATTTTTGCTATTTGTGCCGGTTCTAATTGTTCCCCACATTCAAATTGCACTTCCGAGCTCCCGCTTTATGCCTCATAAATATCCAACGAATGGGGCATTTTAATGAACATCGAAGTTGCAAAAACAAGAGACCGAGTGTTTTGGAGGTCTTGGAACGCGGTTTTGAGACGGCCAAGACACCGTTTCCTCGATTAAACGAAACTGGAAATTCCTGGGGGAGATGGAGGTATTTTGATTGCTGAATTTCGATCGCACAGGTTTGAACTTACACCACGTGTACAGGGTGGTTCACACGAAATTCGATTAGGTGATGTTTCATAGCGAAATGTGGATCTGAAGGATTTGAAAAGAAATCAAATTTGAAGCTCCAATGAAGTCCAGTATCTGGCAGGGCATCAAGCAGGCTTAGTCCTGGTTCCTCCAGGGCAGTCTTTGTGTTCACTCGCGATGGAAAGCCACTCTATGATTAGATGAACAGGAGTTTCCTCCTTTTACCCCATAAAATCTGCACCTTAGTTTCTGATAAACCCATTCCCATTATATACCAATTTTTTGAGGTGACAATGTCATCCAAGAAAGCCAGTGAAGAGACTTCAATCATTGTTAATTCCAGATCCAAACATTTTTGGATCTTATAGTTTTATAATCCCATAAGGAACTGTTTGGAGTGATTAATTTATGGTTTTCTCCTTCTTGAACAAATTTGTCTTATAGGTGCATTTTCCTATACCACATGAAGGTTCTGGTCTAGTAAGCGAAGTGCTGCTTTTCTGAACAGTGTATTGGCCTCTTCTTTTCCTTTGATTTCCAGGAATCCAGATCCAGAGATAGAAGAATGGTCACTTTTCTGGTCAAAAAACCACTAGATATGTCAGCTGATGCGATGTACTGTAACGTGGTTACCTCGGAGAAAACTTATCTCGAGCGCCAGCTATTCTTTTCACTAGGAAGAATAGCAAACCTACCAGAGTAGCTGCTAGTCGGAGACAGAGTTCGCTGTTATCTAGGGTGGTAGCGATAACGAAGTAGTCAAAATCAAATTATGTACTAGTTTATTCACACCTTCGGAAACAACGGAGATATGTGTAGGTATGAAATATGAGCGAATCTATCAGCAAACATACATTCGGGAAATTCTATCCGGTCACGAGCACTTTATAAAGTTTATACCGGGTACAGTGAAAAATCAAAGGTTGTTCAATAAAATGCGCCAACTAGAACTGACGAAATGAATACTAAGGATGACCTCACGAAGTGAAATGACTTGCTGTACGGTATCGGGATGTAATTGTATTTCTCCAGAATGAAAGAAATACAACCAGGAAGGATCTATGCGAGACTTTTACTCGCTACCCCAAGGGCTATAACGCTCCATGACTGATAGCGAAGAAAAGGTCTATTTTTAGCGCAACTACGGGATTTCACTGACGACGAGCGGTATCTCTTATTCTCTACCCCAAGGGCTTACGCGCCATGACTGATAGAAAAGAAGAGATTTCGGATTCAACACTTATGACGCGGAACGCGGACAGGGGGGTGGACGGGACTTTCCCTTCAGTACCCCAAGGGCTTACGCGCCATGACTGATAGCGAAGGGAAAAGTCAGACTCGCGAAACCGGGTAAAGTACGATAAAATATAACAGAAAGCGATACAGTACAGCAGTGTCAAAGAAGTAACCGGTGTAGGTCTAATTAAGAAACTGAACGGTAAAGACGGGGACCTACCTCCTTTATTTCAGGCACTCGCGGAAAACAAATGAAAACTAAAAATTATTTTCTAATAGCAACTTCGTAATACAGAATTTATTCTAAATTTGCTGAACGGCTTGTCGCGCACACAATTACAATCGAATCGCAGAAAAGTACGGAGCGTAAACTAACTAAAGAAACTGAAGTAAAAGAGCAGAAATCAAACAGTAATGACTTACATCTACCGCTGTATTTTGGAGTTACAGTTCCAAATTCTACTGGACAGATTACCTCACACCCTAAGAGTTCTTATAGCTTCACTATCAGTAATATCGACATGCCTATTCCACAGATTTGGACACAGAAGAGCCTTCTTCCAGATGGCTCCTGAAAAAATCAATCAATACAAAAACCAGAATATTTTCAATGAAAAAAGGGCTATCCCCACGAGAACAACCCCAAGTTGGGGAAACATTTCACTTATCCCTTCGCAGAACGCCGGTCGATATCATGCCTCTGTATATATGAATCCGGCGAACAAAGTTCCCAGGACCGGGCGAAAAAGTTGAGTACACTCATCTGATGCGCCTCTGGGAGTATTACAAACGCCCCGGTCCCCCTAGGAGATCCACTAAATTAGTCGAATCGTTGACGACAGAAGTTTAGTTCTCTCTTCACGCCAGAAGAGGCCGCTTCGCCGAAAATGCCCCAAACCGAGAAAATTCATGGAGCGTCGTCCTGGATAGTTTTATCCTAAATGCGACATTAATTCGAAATTTAACTCTGGAGATGAAACAATCGTACCGTGAAAACGGGTTGGGCGATTGGAGTTTTTGCGGATGGAATCCAGGAGTTCGTCCTGGAGATGATGCTGGATGTTCATTACTCCGACTTAATGGAAAGAGGAAGAAGGAGCCGAAAATCCGCTGTGTAAATTTTCTGGCTTAAGTGGTGGAAGTTTCTTTTGATCAGACAGGTTCTTGGAGGGAGGATTTACGAGAGATTTCTGCAGGATGTTCTGTTCGAAAATTAAGGATCAGGTAGTGCGGGCATCTTTCAAGAGGCATCATATTGTCTGCAGTTGAGAATTGAAAGTTCTGATTTGAAGATGAGCTGGAAAATCAGTCAGAAAATTGTAAACAAATAGAATTATGGTATCCTGCAACTATGTAGCATTATACAGGGTGTGCCAAAGACACCATTCTCATTCCAAGGGCGTAGCCAGCTGGACTAGGCCGTTGGACTAGCCAGAGGCTAAACCAAACTCTCCCTAAACGACGCAATGCGATTACAGTGTTTTATAACAAATTTTCGAGAGATTTTCAGCCTCAAGAGGCAACTCCTTCTACCTTGCGACGCCCATGGCTTGGACAGAACAGAACGCAGCATGTGGAGTTCGATTTTCTGATAGATATCCAGCGTCTCCCCAAACCCGTCGGAACATACGGAAGATATGATTTAATCAGACCTGGAAACTACCGAAACCAAACTTGCCCAAGGAGCGCTTTGATATCCAATCAAAACTTTTCGCGGGTTTCGTCCCTCATGTGGCGTTTTCACTCCTGCCCAATTTAACTTCCTTTCAGGAGGACAACGCGGAATTTTGTTTTCTGTTTGAAATCTTTTCGGCATTCCGGATTTATTCTTCAGGTGGTCTCCGGGGGAACAGAAAGGAGGCGAGGTGAGATCTCTCTGTGACTGCGGAGGTATCCATGGTGGTTCGTCTTGTGAAACTGAGAGCCTCGTTTCTATGGAACGAATTGAATTTGGAAGGTTGGTCAGGCAGGCTTTGTGAGAAACAACTTCTTCAAGGGGGTGGAAATTCACACCGTATTTGATTCGTGTTCAGTGCTCTTCTCAGATTTGTAACGTATTCGAGGAAATACCATGATTTTTTTTCAACCCACTGAGGGATTCATTCATCGTTTTCATGAATGTATTTCTGGACACCAGTAATAGATCGGGAACGTGTTCAGATTTCGTAAAATTAATGTAGTGTACTGATATCAGTTATGAGAGTTACAAAATGAGAGTACTAACGAGGGAAACCACTAATCGTTGGTTTCGAGAAGAGCACAAGGCTTGAGATCGAATCTGTATATGTATGAATATGAGAATATATCTATAATAATACAAAATTATAAGGAAGAGATCATACCAACTGAGAGAATAGTCAGCCAGGGTCATAGCTGATCGTTGAACCATATTATAGAAGTTCACATCATGTAATGAAGAAAAACAGCTGAATGCAGGGTCCACCCTGGAGAAAATAAGGATTCATTCATCTGACTCAATAACAGTAATAACTGTAATAAGTTATATGTAAATGGGAGATTAACAACAGAATGGACTTGAGAAAAAGAACTGATTCAAATTAGCGAGATGAGCATGAGAAGATAATAAATCGGTATTCATTATCAATGAATCTAAGTTTTGAAATATAATCGAATATTTATTCATGAGAAGGCACATTATAATGAGTTGATTAGAGTAGCATATCAATTGAGCACTACCTACTAGTAAAGATTACAAATCTGTTTGGAGATTCTTTATAATCTCGACACATTTCATTCATAATGGAAGCATGAAAAAGACATGAAAATGGAGTAAATAATTTGGAGACGACTGAGAGTACATTACCTTTTGCGTAGAACTAGTTAGCATCAGAATTGAACGATGAGACTTCAAAGAGAATTCGTTAAATGTGATGAACTGATAGAGAATTTACAATATTCGAGTTTAACATGAGACAAATGAATTAAACAACGTGAACAACGAGAGTATGAGAAGAGATAGGAAAGGTTACTCACCAACTATCTATTTCAAATTTCATCTGTCCATTAAATAGCTTCTTCACGTACTGGGAAATTTTACCTCATTCATGGAAGATGCAATTATTCATAGGTCTATGCTTATTGATAATGAGCTTTTCCCATGGAGTTACAATAGAAATAAGCCGGGATGATGCGAACCGAAAACATAGTTACACTCTCCATCCATCTTCCGTGCCCTGAATAATTGATTTACAAACAATTCTCCTCTTTCGTCGGACACGATTATAAAGTGAAATTGTTCGGTGTGAAAAATGAATTCTCCTTGAGTGAAAAAAGGGCCCCGAGGAAATAAATGCGGGAAATACTTTCGACCTTCCAGCAATCCGTCATTGTCCAATATAGGAACATTATTTCGAAAATAAAAGACTCAATTCCAGAGTCCAGAGCTGTGGCGTGATATATTGTTGGTAATGAAACATTTTCACTTCGTGCGAAATGTCATTAGACTGGTTGTTTCGGATTTCTCGGTTTCCTTGGTTGAAGAATTCCTGAAGAAAGGAGTTTTCACCCGGAGAATGGTTATTTTTCCGTTGAGAAAACTTGTGTAGCTTGGGAGACACGAATTTAACTCGATACTTTCATCTGACAATTGTTCTCTTGACTTTTTGGGGTATCTCTGTGGAAATTAAACGAAACCCTGCTACTTATCTTCGATATTCTAGTACCTGAAGATCATTTCTTACGGTTTTCTATGTAAAATAACAAAATGAAATCTGTTAACCCATTAAGTTTGCTCTATCGGTTTCGAAGCACATATTTGGCTCTGCACATCCGAGGAATGCACACAATGCTAAATTCGCTCCGGTGAAAATGAACCAAGATACGAAGGAAACATCTATCGTTGTGCACTGTTTGTATAGGATCAAAGGATCCCGCCCGAAGTTTCCCAATTTCCGCATAATTTTTTCACCGAACTTTATATTCAGAATTTGAGTACATTAGTGAATGCTCCTTTGAGGTTCATAAATATTGAATTTGATAAGCGGTTCCTGTTGGAAATCTTGTTCATTTTTCCCTCACGTTCGGTGAATAGTACCGGGCGTTCTTGTCTACTCGGGGTTTTCCATTAGGAGGACACTCTGGGAATAAGTAAAGCGGAAATCCCCAGTAAAATCAGTTCAAACTTCCTATGGAGGGCTCAATCTAACCCATGCACTCTCTGCTCTCTCTCTGCTCGCTGGTACATAGAAACGAAAGCGTCATCATCTACCCCAAAAGTCTTAATTTTTGAACCTTGAGCAGAAAATTGTCTGGTATGATTGAGTTGGATTCTAACAACCGAAATCAAACAGTCTTACTCTGTATAGTTTTATAGAGCAGTGGGGGATGAAGAGGGATAATAACAAGGCAAAGTTGAAGATATCAATTCACTGGCTGAAAAAAAGGCGGCATTCTTTTCCACACCGGTTACTTCTTTGACACTGCTGTACTGTATCGCTTTCTGTTATATTTTATCGTACTTTGCCCTGTTTCGCGAGTCTGACTTTTCCCTTCGCTATCAGTCATGGCGCGTAAGCCCTTGGGGTACTGAAGGGAAAGACCCGTCAACCCCCCTGTCCGAGGTCCGCGTCATAAGTGTTGAATCCGAAATCTCTTCTTTTGTATCAGTCATGGCGCGTAAGCCCTTGAGGTACTGAAGGGAAAGTCCCGTCAACACCCCTGTCCGCGTTCCGCGTCATAAGTGTTGAATCTGAAATCTCTTCTTTTCTATCAGTCATGGCGCGTAAGCCCTTGGGGTAGAGAATAAGAGATACCGCTCGTCGTCAATGAAATCCCGTAGTTGCGCTAAAAATAGACCTTTTCTTCGCTATCAGTCATGGAGCGTTAGCCCTTGGGGTAGTGAATAAAAGTCTCGAATAGATCCGCCCTGGTTGTGTTTCTTTTCATTGGAGGAATACAATTAATTACATCCCGATACCGTATAGCAAGTCATTTCAGTTCGCGAGATCATCCTTAGTATTCATTTCACCTTTGATTTTTCACTGTACCCGGTATAAACTTTATAAAGTGCTCGTGACCGGATAGAATTTCCCGAATGTATGTTTGCTGATAGATTCGCTCATATTTCATACCTACACATATCTCCGTTGTACATATAATCAGTTTCCGAAGGTGTGAATAAACTAGTACATAATTTGATTTTGACTACTTCGTTATCGCTACCACCCTAGATAACAGCGAACTCTGTCTCCGACTAGCAACTACTCTGGTAGGTTTGCTATTCTTCCTAGTGAAAAGAATAGCTGGCGCTCTAGATAAGTTTTCTCTGAGGTAACTACGTTACAACTTCAAAGTTATAAATCTATTGTTTCAATCCTGAATTTTTATGCTCAACAATCCATTACTTGAAATTAAATCGATACAAAACCTGCACTGACAGTCGAAGTCCACCTATCAGCCTTCTTGAAGCACACTTATCAGCCGCGTGATCCATCTCGTATGCAGAAAGGGGGCTCCTATCAAGAAGGATGCCCGGATCACGTCAATCTGTTTTTCAATCCTCGACCATTAGCTTTCTGGATTTCGGTTATGCCCAGCAGGAAGATCGAACGGCTGATTTGACCCGACAATCCAATTCCGCTCAGAATGTTGTACATCCATTCTGGCGGGATCGAAATCACAAGTATGGATCGCGGGGGAGGGCAGTTGCAATCTGCATTTCGACGGAATGCCCGCCGGTTTTTCCTATCGGGAAAGAAGCGATCTCTCCCATGTAGAAATGTCGACATCTAAACCCAAAATCCTGAATATCAATATACAGGGTGGTCCAGATCGTAACCAAGAAATTTCAACCACGTATTCTACATCAAAAATAAGCCCTAGTTTGTCATATAAACATATGTCGAGAAATGTTTCCTCTCCCAGATACGGGGTGTTGAAATCTTAGAAAAAAAAATGTTTTTTATTAATAACTTTCACACTGCTTGAAATATTTTTATGAAATTTGAGACGTAGATTTTGAGCGTCAAGGAGCACTTTTTGCCTAATATCATTTCTTTTCTATTCTACCAGTGGCGTCCGTACTGCAGCGAGACTGAATATTTTCAGATAAAAAAATGATACGCCACTGGTTTTTCAGACGAAAAAAATTACTATTTAAATCCTTATTTAATTTGGAGCAAATTCGGTCTCTTGACTTTTTGCTGTACGAGGCACCGTTTCCGGTTAAAAAAATTAAAACACATTGTCATGCATGAAGAAATCGCCAAATTAAGTTATAATTATTGGTGGTACTGTGCATTTGAAATGCCTGTCAGCAGATCTACTGGCTAGGTAAGATAATTAGCTATGGAATCTACGAAAAATTTCCTGAAGAAGCCTGATACTTCAGAACTTAATCGAGTATTTTGTGTAATTTCGACTCCTTTAAAGCTAAAACAGGGTCACTTAGGAACCTCCAAACACTCTGACGACAACAAAATGCAGAAACTGATTGGCAAACCTCCATGGGGACATCAGATCGAGGTCGGTCAGATTACGTTGACATATCTGCATCGAACTTCTGGTTGACTTCCGCTAAGTTGTTTCCCGAGACAAAGGGCTTTATTTGCCATTCAGGATCAAGTGATTCCAATAAGAAACTATATGAAATATGCCGCCAAGGATGACTCCTATCGTTATGGCTGTGCGACACTTGAAACCATCACCGAGGGATGCCAGAAGTTCACAGACACGGAGTACGAGAAAAGACATGATGATCACACCAAGAATTGGAAATGAAATACCGAAAAAAGTTCCTCATTTCAAATACCCACCATTGGAAGATGATCAATCTCTACTGGGATCACACGGTTCTGACCCACAATGGACCTGACCTCATACTTCTGAATGAAGATGATAACAGAGCTCTATCCATCGATTCCAAATAACAACAACCTACTAGATAAGCAAATGAAAAAGATTCCTGGACATCCAGGAACAAACCAGGAGACAATGGAAGTTGCAGGATACCAAGACCATTCCTATTGTCATTTCATCAACAGGCCTGATACCGAAGAAACTTCTATAGAATTTGAATCAATAGCTATAGAGTCATGGAGAATGCGGCACTGCTAGGGGCAGTGAAAACTGTCTCAAATTCATGGGACATGTAGATGGGCATGAAAAAGAAACCATTCACTTCGACAAGAAGTGCGGAGAGATGAGGAATCCGACCACCACCATGACAACCGAGAATGGGCTCCAACAGAGCTTAATCCTTCCTCTGCAGAGGAGTGTGAAAGCACTGAAAGCCTCAAGGCTATAGTTAGAAAGAGTGATCACAGAGGCGTCGGTCTGTACGTGATTTTTAATGGAACATAGTTCAGAACGTTCTGTAAACCGACGAAATACACCTGTACCTATTTTTCCGTGAACCGATGCCATCCACACCCCTACTCCCAGTCGGAAAATCCACCAGTTTTTGCACACTCCATTACCCTGGCGGCAGTAGCAGGGTTTGGACAGCAGTATGTATTTACCTCAAGATACGACGTCATCCACGCTGAGTGCTGTGGATGGAATCGGTCCACCAACATAGGGAAGCATTTCTATTCGTTTATGTTGTTATTTCTTCCGGTGGCCTCGGAATTGGATGTCTCGGCAGAGATCTGCGGTCGGATTTGGAGAACGCTGGCTGGCGATCGTTTAATTTCGAAGGAACAATATTCGAACGATTGGTTTGTGCTTATGGCTACTGAGCAGGCAGATTCGATTATCGGGTGAGCTCGTAGTTCAGGTGGATTTCGAGTTTGTGTGTTCGCTTCCAGGCTCAATCATTCGATTGGTGATTTTTCGAATTTTCAGCTGACGCTTGGAGAAGGAAATCCACAGAAAACTAGTGAATTATCGATCGAATGTCCGGGAAAATGTATCATTATGGACAGATTCAAATTTCCACTAATGGATATGTAAAAAAAGTGAGGCAATTTCGAGTTGGTTGCAAAATGGCGGATGCGTCGGTAACACAAATGTTCGAAATAATCGAGTTATACACTGCGCAAAAAAATTAACGCACATTCTGAAAATCTCAATTTTAATGAAAGATAACTCTACATTGACTTTATAACTCATTTTTATGTTCTCTCGGGAAGGTTTTGAACGAAACAAGACACATTAAATGGAAAAAAAATTCAGGATTTCACCGAATCTTATGTGAAAGAAGGGAAATGAACAATTTTCAAAATACTGAAATGCTGATAAGTGATTTGATACTCGGTATTTCCACCCCTTGCGTTAATTACAGCTCGGCAACGACGGTTCGTACTCAAAATGAGTGATCTTAAAATGTTCTGATCTAATCCTTCCCAGATTTCTTCGAGTTAGATGTCCCAAACCTGCTCAATCGGATTGAGGTCTGGACTTCTTGCTGGCCATTCCATTTGAGAGACTTCAACCTCTTCAAGGTACTCCTGAACGATGCGCGCACGATGGGGTCTGGCATTATCGTCCATAAAAATGAAATTTTCACCAATGTATGGGGCAAATGGCACTGCATGCTCTTCAAGAATGTTCCCTTATACTTATCAGCATTCATAGGTCCATTATCAACGACCACTAGGTCTGTGCGAGCAGTCAAAGATATTCCACCCCATACCATAATCGATCCTCCCCCGAAACCAGTAGTATTCAGAAAATTGCACTGAGCATATCTTTCATGTGGACGTCTGTATACAAGGGAACATCGATCACAATGGTAGAGGCAGGACTAGACTCATCTGTGAAGAGAACTCTTTCCCAATCGGCCTCTTCCCAATGGATATGCTCTCGCAAAATCCAAACGCACCCTTCGATGGGCTGGGGTAAGAGCTGGTCCTCTTGCCGCGACACGAGGCCTTAAATCATATTCTCTCAGGCGATTTCTTATTGTCTGAGTGCTAATTTGCACCTCATGAGTTTGCTCAAGCTGAATTCGAAGAAGGCGAGCGGTTGTAAACCGTCTCAACGAAGAAACTCTCAAGTGACGTTCTTGAATGGCAGTTGTTACCCGTGGTCTACCCTGTCCTGGTCTTCGGACATTCATACCTGTCTCCCTGAATCGCTGCAACATTCTGGACACACTTGTATGGCAAACTCCAAATCTTTCTGCAATTCTTGTGTATGTCCACCCTTCTTCTCGCAAAACTACCGCTTGGGCACATTCCTCTTGGGTCAAATTGCGTGTTTCGCGTTGCATAGCGATCGAGTGTAGAAAATCAAACGAAAGAAAAACTATTGATCGAGAACAACTGATTTTAGAATGGAGCCAATACATTCAAAATCTGATAGTATCATTTTTTTTAATCCTGCTGGGAAAAAACATCTGTATTGAAGAAAACCGTTGAAAGTGGATAACATATGCATGCATAATTCTGAAAAAAATAATTATCATTGAGAACACCTTCAGTTGTAGAATAAATTTGAGATTTCCATAATGTGCGTTAATTTTTTTGAGCAGTGTATGTTGCAAAATGCAATTACTTATGCTGATCATGTAAGGTCTATTCAGAATTATTTTTGAATTTCGAGTTTTTTCGAAACTCGTAATGATTCAAGTAGAACTATTCATTTTCAGTTTCGTCTCTCATGAAATCTCGAGTTTGTGAACTGAACACAAATAATCTTTTAATTAGCGGTGAATTGCTAGATAAACTTGGTGAAGTTTCTATATTTTTCTTTAATTGGAATGTGAAATATTCAAATCACGTTCATTTCATTCTCTTGTGAAGAATGGGGAGAATCCGAGAAGCTATATAAAGAGGTACTTTGTTTAATATTGGTACGAGGAGAAGTTATGGAAGATACTGCGTAAAATACAAGAGTCCCAAACTATAAAAGCAAATAACCGTAGCTACCCCAACGAAACTCATCTCCTCCATCCATATTCAACAAGTACAATAAAAATTACGCGGCAGAAATAAAATTAATATATCGTCACGGTGCTCAGCATTTATCTTTCACGGCGCTGCAATGATACTATGTAACAAAAAGACGCGGCTATGTAGCCCATAAAGGCCCATCGTAAACCGACTATACGGGGGTAGTAAAGTGCGAGAAGTTTGCGGGAAAAACCACCCTTCCTCCAGCAGAAATAATTTGGAATCCCGGGGAGGCTGTATCAACAACATGGTTGAACGGGCAGAGCTGTTATTCACGATATTTATAGTATTCTCTAAGACAGACAGGCTTGTCAGATACGATGATATCTGAGAAAAATGGCGGGAGACGCGCTGAACTGTGAATCGCTGAAGTTTTTCCTTCCCCAATTTTCGGAGGCTTTTGTTTCTCTGGGGGGAATCATTGGTTTTCAGGAGGGTGGAAATCGGACTTTTCCATGTCGCTTAGTGGGAAATAGATTGTGAATTTCTGGCAAATCTTTTCAAATAATGGTTGTGAGCTGGCTACAGTGGCTTCAACCGAAGTTTCTATCATATTGTGGCACTCATGAGCCTAATTTCTTTGTCGTCAAAATGAGATAATGTTCTCCTATAAAAATTTCTCTTCACGCTCACTCCCCCATGAAAAATATGGATGCTTCATCAAAAGATAAGTACTTCCTCTCACACCTCCTGAGAATCTCATAAAGATCGTCATCTGTTCCTTTTCTAGGACAAGTACTGAGACCACTCAAATGGAATTTTTGTAATAAACTGGCAATTCAACAACTTTTCAGGAGCGTTGGACGTGGAATTTCCTCTCTGGCTGATGGGCTGTGCCACTATTACACGCAGCTTTCAGCAGAACAGTAGAAAATTGGGTCTTTATTGATATAACTGTGCAAAGCAAGTAAATATCACTACGAATATGAAACAATGAGTGGGAATAAGTTTCTAATTCATATGTTTTCAGGTGAAAGTAGAAAAAGTCATCATATTATATATACTCCATTCACTTTTATTTTAGCAGTCGGTTGGCCATGGAAATTTGACACATTTCACTCTGTATAGTACGAAAATGTGGGGTTATGAAGCTTGTCAAAACATTTTTGGGTTTTAAATCAACGCTATGTTGCCCGTTCTTCGTAAAAGTTTCTGTTATTACATATTTTATCACAATGTTGAATCTCTTCGGAAACTATGTGACGAACATAATTGAAGTTTATACAAACTGATTGAAGGCATACCAAATCCAGTTATTTGCATGGAAAATACAAGAGATCAGTATAATATCATAATATGCACTAGATTGAGGAGAGTTAATGTTCGTTATCTTCTTTGGCTAAAGTTTGAACACGCTACATCAGTTGTAGATTTCAAAAATATTAACCCGAAGATGAAATGCATATGATGCAGTGGTTGGGAATGGGTATCTCCCGAAGGAATTAACAGATAATTACAAGAATGTTGAATTCTTCAACAAAAATCATCTTGCATCAATGTAAGTAAAAGGAATTGAAGGAAGAAGTTTCAAGTCAAGTTGAACTTCACCTTTGAACAAAAATTTCATATGAATAAACAATTAACAGGACAACTGGCTCGTATTTGTGGCTGTTCATCTTAATACATTGATATAGTAATAATAATTAGGTGGTACCTTAAAACATTCACAATGTATGGGACAAGTCAAATGAAAAATAGAAAAATAAATTTTCGGAAACTTATTCTACGATGACATTCATCGAAAATTCTGTAGTAACGTTTCGCATCAATTCACCCAAACATAAAATTCTCAAATGCCACCACTTTTTTGGGTCTACCAATAGAAAGAAATTCTTTGTCATCCTCTTCATTCAGAATCTTCCTGATTGTGGAAATATTCAGCTGAAATATAGGTCGTTTAGATTCAGATGAAACATTATATATATTCTTTTACATTGAATATGTTCGCTACCGTCTGACGTATTGTGGATTTTAGAATATCAGGGTATAACTATTCGAATGAGCGGACTTGAATTCTAAATAGCACATCCAGAAACCCTGACTCTTTTTTCAATCACTTTCGACATTTTCGTAATATAAATAAAAATTGATATTAGTCATAGAAATACCAAACGAGTATTAGTTGTGGCAACGGCGTTATGACATTAACGACATTTCATGAGGGCCAACCTTGCTCCGTTCTAGTTACAAAAACTTGAGAAAATTATTTCATGGCCAACCGACTGCTAAAATAAATGTGAATACAGTATAGCTTTCCAAGTAATTTGTATAGGTTTCTGCAGTTTTCACGTTTTACATTCGATTGGAAACAGTAAACATTTGAATACAGGTGAATTTTGGCTGGCTTTAAAAGTGTTTTTATGTTGTCGTCGACTTTTTATCAATACTTTTTATGATAGATTGATGGGGTCTTCGCAATTTTCCACGAGATGCCGCCTCTGTCCCCATAAGTACAATATGTCCCGAATTGGCGGCAAGTTTAATCGCGTTTCTCCCATGCTACACAAGGAACCATTTCGGCTCTGTATATAATCCTTAGAAAAATAATCACTAGACAGTTATCTCCGGCTGTCAAGCCCCGTTTCAAGCGCCATCTGGTTCCTGAACAAACTTATAGAACTCTAATGCGGGCACTTTATGTCTTTCTTCAAGGCCCCGTTCAGTAGCGGAGTACACAACAATATAAAATATAGTGGTATTTATTTATCTGTTTACGCAGGGATATCGAGTGTTGATTCATGAAATAGAATGACAATCTGTGCCACTCGACTGTGAAAATGAGATATGTCTCACAGCGTATATGTACTGGGAAGGAAAGTTCTGGAGAGTATGAAAACTATATCGATTTAGGATATTGTATATATGAATACTCCGTTTTCTCGTTGAGCTAATGAAGGTTATTTAGTCCTTTTTTCAAATAACTGCTGGATCCAAGTCACATTTGAGCTCTAAAGGGGTGATCACAACTCTCGAATGGATTCATCTGTGTTAAGTGTTAAGATACCTTTGAAGTGGATTCTGGATGTGTGTTTAACCTATATCGAACCACTGACCACAAACCAATTTGAATGTCCCACCAACCACAAATCTGGACCTCTTCAGCACCGTTGCTCTTTTGACATCGATGACGTAGATCTCAAGACATCCATCATTAATATTCAGTCAGGCGACAATGTCGCAGAATCATGACGACTGTTATTGGGATTTAATAACCCAAACATCCCTCCAGGTCTGAGTTCACGTATTATTAATAGCGCGCCGTTTCGTATTATTTCGTCTGTCGAGAAGCATTGTACACGTTAATTCCAGGTTCTATGCAAATTGGGCACTAGACCCTGGGGGCTCTAGAATTCAGTCTTCATAACCCTGCTATCCCCTAACGCGTTGCCCACTGACGTACGTATATAGGGGGGTGGGAAATCTTGAACCTCTCGACTTGGCAGATGTACCTCAGACTTAGTCCTGGGAAGTTTGGCTCAGTGGCGTGGTGATAATGGGCTTTCCTCCAAGAGCTTCTGGGAAATGATCTTAACACGGAGAAGAACTTTGCCTGTCAGAAATTGCAGAGATGGATTTGTACGAAACTGCATGAACTTACTGTCTGGTGCTGTTGTATAACTCTCTCCATTATAACATGGGCGTTGTGCATATTATTCATCATTGCCCTAGTTCCTGAAGATTATGTATGTACGAGCTCAACTGGAGATGGTTGAGTACGCAAACACTGTAACAATACATTTTAATTTCTGTATAAAACCTCATTTGGATCGTGTCATTCTCGAGACTATTTTTGTCAATGAGATATTTTGCGGAATTCTATACTTAACCAACGGAGAGTAATGATGAGGGAGGTGATATTTTTCTCACTAATACTTTCGAGGAATTTATTCATACATATTATGTTGGATTCGCTAGTTTTCAAAAGAGTCCTTCAACTTCAACCTTGTCTAAATCATGAATTGGTGAATGCTGTTATTGTGTGAAGATTTACTTCTCCCAGAGAGTGTTATTTTCCACGATGAATTCCTTTCGAAATCTTCAATCCAGAGCGCATTTCCTGTAATACTTTTCCTGAACATAAAAGTGCGCCACTCAACGAGTTCCAGATCAAAATACTCTCTACTATCCTACTATATCCATTGTACGAAAATGCATATTCCATATCATCCCATTCAGAACTCCGAACACCAGCTTCACATTCAAGTCACAGAGCTTGGAAACTTATTCAATAAATCACAAGTTGTATTGCAGACACGCCGCTTATACTGAAGGAATGACATGATTCCGAAATTTCCTTTGTGTCCTGTCTCGACATAATGTTTTTTATGGTCCTTCTTCTATGGTCAGCCCGGACTAGTTAATAAAAGTTGTGAGGAGTCAGTATCTGGCCTTGCGTCAGATCTCCGGTCTAATAACATCGGCTGTAGCAATATTTTCCTGCTTTTTATTTCCCTCGGCCGAAATTGAATCCAGTCTATAATAAATATAAAGTCCGAGCCACAGGGAGAGGGAGCACAAAAAATTCGTTTTCGGGGACATGAAGGGATCAAAAACATTTCAGTTGAAACACCGTGGTACCAGACGGGGCCATCTGTGAAAAACCCAGAAAATTTCATACTCACAACGTTGTCTAGTCTACAATCATTATCTTGAGTAGTCCTCCTTCTAATTTTGAGTGTAGCTAAGAAAGAATAACCTCATTTGGAAATCGTGAAGCTAACCATAGTTTCTCTGAATATTCTCCCGGAATATCAACTTGAAGAATTGGATATCTGAATTTTTGTATACATATACTTCATTCAAATTTATTTTAGCAGTCGGTTGGCCATGAAATAATTTCCTCAAGTCTTTGTAACTAGAACGGAGTAAGGTTGGCACTCATGAAATGTCGTTAACGCCGTTGCCACAACTAATATCAATTTTTATAACGAAAATGCCGAAAGTGATTGAAAAAAGAGACAGGGTTTCAGGAAGTGCTATTTAGAATTCAGGTCCGCTCATTCAAATAGTTATACCCTGATATTCTAAAATCCACAATACGTCAGACGGTAGCGAACATATTCAATGTAAGAGAATTCATATAATGTTTCATCTGAATCTAAACGACTTATATTTCAGCTGGATATTTCCACAATCAGAAAGATTGTGAATGAAGAGGATGACAAAGAATTTCCTTCTATTGGAAGACCCAAAAAAGTGCTGGCATTTGAGAATTTAATGTTTGAGTGAATTAATGCGAAAAGTTTACTACAGGATTTTCGATAAATGTCATCGGAGAATAAGTTCCCTGACATGGATTTTTCTATTTTTCATTTGACTTGTCCTATACAATGTAAATGTCTCAAGGTACTAATAAATACCTAATTATTATTATTACATGAACGTATTAAGATAAATAGCCACAAATACGTGCAAGTTGCCCCGTTACATGTTTATTCATGTGAAATTTTTGTTCAAATGTGAAGTTCATCTTAACTTGAAACTTCCTTCAATTACTTTTACTTATATTGATGCAAGATGATTTTTGTTGAAGAATAATTAAACATTCTTGTAATTATCTGTTAATTCCTTCGGGAGGTACCCATTCCCAACCATTGCATCATATGCATTTCATCTTCGGGTTAATATTTTTGAAATCTACAAATGATGTAACGTATTCAAACTTTAGCCAAAGAGGATAACGAACATAAACTCTCTCAAGCTAGTGCATATTATGATATTATACTGATCTCTTGTATTTTCCATGCAAATAACTGGATTTGGTATGCCTTCAATCAGTTTGTCTAAACTTCAATTATATTCGTCACATATTTTCCCAAGAGATTCGACATTGTGATAAAATACGCAATAACAGAAACTTTTACGTAGAACGGACAACATAGCGTTGATTTAAAACCCAAAAATGTTTCGACAAGCTTCATAACCCCACATTTTCGTACTATACAGAGTGAAATGTGTCAAATTTCCATGGCCAACCGACTGCTAAAATAAAAGTGAATGAAGTATAGTAGGTTCAGATTGGAAACATCCAGAGTGGATCGAAAATCCGATTGCAATTGGATGTTTGTTGTTTCTGTCGTTGTTCAGTACGATTTCAAGTAGAACCAACTATTCCTATACACCTTCAAGCGATCCCAAAACCAACCGCAACAGAACCGTACCATAAACGATGAAAATGTACGGTATTCCAACTCCAAACAATCACTAGGAATCAGCGGTCTGTGAAATAGCTCCGAAATGCCTTCAAAAGCAGAATTTGTTTAAGCGAGGCCATGTTACGACCAATTCGGCGTTAAATATAATGATGCATCAATACAACTATAATTGCACCGTTTTGTTGACCTATTCGGTTAATATATGCTGTGTAAACTTGTGGACTTGTGTCAAATCCAATTAATTATGACAGAACCATTCGCGTGGGTCAGGATTCATGTTCGACACAAACGATTATGTTTGGGTGCGTCGGTGATAATAACTGTTCACGACGTTTTGTGTTTGACAAGTTTTCATCCCGATTGGCAATGAAAATGTGTAAAATTTCGAATATTATGGTCGATTCAACCGAATATCCTCAAGTTTTGCTTGGAGATTGACATACCAGTTGGGGAAACATCCCAGTATCAACTACAACAAAATTGCTCTGTGAAAAGGTATACTTACTGCAAAATGTCAATTGAAAAACCTTATATGATAGAATTGGGGAAAGATTTTCATTGAGAAAATCCTCTCATAATGAACCATTTTTAATACGAACATTAACAGAAAATATCATGTAGATTGACTGTGTGAATGGTTTCATCCAATGTGTAGTTTCTTCGATATGATTTGAAATCTTTGATTTATGAGGTGTTTCCATCAATTATTTATTATTTATTTCCTCTCTGGGAAACGTTACAAATTGGCGAAAGCATCCAATGTAAATCCTAAACAATCCCAGACTCAAGTGTATATCATTTGATCCGAAAAACTCCACGTCTACGCTACGTGACCAAACCCTATTCGAAAACACGAAATATCTTCAGACAAAGCCCTATCCGTAACATAAAGCTCTAGCTAATCCATACTGCACAGATATATTTCTAAGCGATAATCAGAAATATATGTTCATGAAGATAAAATACGATATTGGGGTTCGACTGCTGTTTGTTGGATCGCCATAAACTATATTGTTTGTCAGGGAGCTACGCAACTTGAAAATAGAAACGAAACAGAACGTTTGGAGTTCGGCTATACATAACGTTATTTAGCTGTACTAGGAAGGTGACTAAGAATCTGCGATTTGAATTATATGGCGGCTAAAAATTCCATCATATATTTGAAAGGATTTGAAAGATACAAGAATTCAGAAGCACGAAAAAATTAGTCGTTTTATATACATAACAATTGTATAACGTTGATTAGGATGGGGTTCTACAGGATGAACGTATAAATCGGAAGAGCAAATGGAGATAGTAATTTGGGAAGAGACTGTTTATAAAAAAGTCGTAAATTTTTAAGCAAAATCGTCCTGGATATCACTTTTTCATTGCTTCGAGTTGCAATCTCTGGAACTGTGATGATGAAACTTAGTGCCGTTGTATTTTCAGCTACGGAGCGAATGTTTTGAGACCTACGGTAGCTAAAAATATTAAAATATCCGCAGTTTCTCGTCCTGCAAGTCCAACAAAGGATTCTCATCCCCATAAAAACTAGAGATTTTCCCAGTCCCCCACATAACGTGAATTCTTCTGGCAATTTCACCAGCGAAAACTTTCCCGAACCGAAAGATTTATTTCTTCCCATAACTGGGTCAGATTTCGTGAAGTAGAAATGAAATTAATCTAAATTCACTCCACGACTCCCCCTAAGTGAGCGTAAAATATTTAGGCGCAATTAATAAGGTGGCGGTAATATATAAACGTCAAGTTTGATCGCCGAACTCTTTTATGATTTAAGCCGGGTATTTAAACTAACGATGAGTTTTTCTGTAAATAAGCGGAACTCTCTCGTTCAATTTCCGCACCGGAAGTTTTTTGCTAATAACCGGCGTTTAATGCTGGATCAGTTCTGGAAGAATTTTCCAACGAAAATTTCCCGAAAGTGGTGTCATTAATCAACCCAGAAATGCATAGGTAAAACGACACTTTGTAGATAGTAGTGAATGAAAATATGATTTTGATTGAAATTAGTCATGAGTGTGCCAAGTCGATCATTGGAGACCACTTTCGACTGAAAATGTAGACATATTTATGGATCATATGACACAGTATGGAAAGATGGTTTGATTTTTAAACTTTATACAAATCTAAGGTATCGAAAGATGATTCGCTTACTGGAAAACATGCTGTCAGATATAAAGGACGTTTCATGTAGTGGTAATTTCAAAACTTGAATAATATCCTGCATAAACCAGCTGGTACTTCATGGGGTGCTTATGCAACTACTCTTCGAGTGGCAGCCCTAGGTTTAGTTTTTTCTTCTCCTGGATATTGTTGCCCCGTTTGGGTTAACAGTGCTCATGTGCAAAAAATTGATGCACAGCTAAACTTTTCTATGAAAATAATTACTGGAACTTTACCTATTCAATGGTTACCAGTTCTTTCGAACATTGTTCTGCCCCACATTCATAGACAGTAACTCTTTCTTCAATTCGAATGTGGGAGACAAAGACCTTTGGCAGAATGGAATATATACACTATTTTCAACCAAGAATTAGTCAGTGATCCCTCGAATAGAGTTCCTAGTTTTGAAAACAGGCCTTGGACGTTGCAATCATATGCTTTTCCGATGAAATTTATTTGTGAATGCGGAGAACCAGAAGAAACCATACATCATCTGATTGATCATTGTCTCATATATGAATTTTAGGATTATTTTAGGGCTATTCAAGCAGCTTCCGAATCTTTTTCGAATTGGTTTGTGAATTTCAGGTCAATCTGACATAGGTATAGAACTTATCTCACATTTTTCTGTTTCAGTTTTTTGTATATTTCAAATAAAATTTTCTTGTAATTTGGAGAAGAACCTTTGGATTTATTTTTCTTCGACGAAAGGATCAATTTTTGCAGATACCCTTCAATATAAAATATTTCAGCTTATTTTGTAAAGAGTTTGCTCTCTTACAATCCACCACACACGAGGAGAAAGGGTTTTTTACTGGAGTTTTTCCCTAAGCTCCTGTATCATACTCAAAATTGCATGGTACCTCGTAACGCTAACCTCTGCTAAAACTGTATCTCATACACAAGCTATAATTATTGTTTGATGAAATTTATTCTGTTTATCAGAAGAATTACAATCCGAGTCATCGCCGCCTATGTGGTGGACGGGAAATCGTAGGCGAAAAAAGAAACAAATGGTAGCAGGGAACCCATCGAAATAATCGCTCAAAAGGCCTATTATACCCAGCCTTCAGATCTCCCACAACACCGGAAATCTACCCCGTTCCGGTATCTCCGACGAAACAATTCCCAATCTTCCTCCAGAGGCCCGACCCAAGCAACAAATATTAATCACAATCAGGCATTTTGCTACGTCAGCCGTCAGTCAGATTCTGGAGCCATGGAGATGAATAGGGGGCCCTGGATGAACGATGAAAAATGAGGCATCTAGTTGGCCAGAGGTGGTGTTAATAAGGGGGAGGTGGAGGACCGTCTGGAAGAGAAGCATATCTTGTATACATCATCATCAAACACGTCGAAGAGAAAGGGTTCAGTTTCCGGACTGGAGATTCATTGGAGGAACGCCCTGTGCGGCCAAATTGGGGTCTCTGTCATCGGCGTTATTGGAGTGTATTGATTAAGATATAGGGGTTGAGTTTCAAGGGAGTATCACTTGACTTAGGATTTTCAACGGGCTCCAGTGAATCAGGTCCTTGTTTGGAACAATGACTCCCTCATGACCCATGGATAACACTGTAAAAAAAATGGTTTCCACAAGGAAAGTCATTGAAGGTAGTCTTTCATGGCTCTGTTCAAACTTCTTTTTTCCCTAAGACAGCTATTTGATTAGGCGGAATTTTAAATATACACGGTAAATGCTGAAAATCGTCAATTCATCAATAACTTTTAAAGGCTGTATCTTCGAAGGAAAGTTTCATTTGAATTTAATACTCATCTTTATTGAACTGAAAAACGCTGGGAATAAACCACGAAAAATAGAAGTTAAAAATGAGAAATCAGAATCGTTCCTTCCGGATGCAGGACGTAGAGGAGATCCTGAAACTAAATGGGAAGCTCTATCAAGGACTCCCTGTAGTCGGACGACTTGGCACTTTTTGCAGCTCTTTGAGTGTCCAAACTGCGATCTATCACGTTGAATGGATAGTCTTAATCTGGCCGTTAGCGTGTCTTTTGATTTGGGACAACGGAAGTAGAACTATCCATCAAGGCATATGAGGCGACCGCTTGCTTCAAGATTAATACTGGTTCCTATTCTGAACCGGAAGCGGAAAAAATGACGCAAGAAAATGACTAGAAACACGTCTAGCGTCTAATGACGTTATTTTTCCACTTGGTCTTCAGAGATGCTGAAATATAGCGACAATTAAATATGCTGCTGATAGGAATTTCATGAGTATCATCTCGAAGACTGTGTCATATGCATAGTTGCAAGTTACAAATAACCAAAATCTTTTCCCGTGAATACTAAACTCTTTTCAGTTGGGAGAGAAAATTCCAAATGTTTCCCCTTCGCAACGCCAAAAACAGAATTGTACTCCGGAATCCATTTACCCAGCCTTCGTGAAGCGCTAAACTACATTCATCAACCGAAATGTACCGTCCATATATTATAAAAAAATTAATTTACATACCTACAAAGCCCCGGAAACATTATGAATGCTCCTCGTGTAACGAATTGCAAAAACGGCGAAAATAAGTGAGTTACGAGCTCGACTGATTCCATATTTTCAAGAAACGGGCTGAATAAAAATGGAAACGGTATGTTTTATTCTCGTGAAGGATACGCACAACTTTTTTCATCGTCTGCGAAAGGCATTTATTTTTCATCGACGAGATGCGGGGTTTGAGAAGCACATTTCGCTTTGAGGGCGTGAAACGGGTTGTGATTTCTATTTCATACCTCATGCCAATCGAGGGAGTAGACCAGTACCTATTTTGTACTTGTATAAATTTCAGATGTTGTTCAAATTCTTCAATCCACTACACTTTTTTAGTTAATAAAGTTGATATTACAATATTATTTCTCATCAACACACATTCAATTAATTCACTTCTATACTCCATTCACTTTTATTTTAGCAGTCGGTTGGCCATGGAAATTCGACACATTTCACTCTGTATAGTACGAAAATGTGGGGTTATGACGCTTGTCAAAACAGTTTTGGGTTTTCACTCAACGCTATGTTGCCCGTTTTACGTAAAAGTTTCTGTTATTACGTATTTTATCACAATGTCGAATCTCTTTGGAAAATGTGTGACGAACATAATTGAAGTTTATACAAACTGATTGATCTTCTATCCAATACAACAAGCCAGCATAATTTTTTTCTTCAAAACTGTGATGGAATCAGAGGATTTTCGATGTCATGTCGAAAAAAACGCAAGGCTATACATCATGAAAAATTTTCTGCCAAAATACCTATTTCGTCGTATCGTTTTGAAATTCAGAATATAGATTAATTAGGCTCTTCTCTCAGAAACTGCATTTGGTTCTTCTTCCAGTTAATTATCTCAATACCATGGAACAGATGAATGAGTGATGACCATACCGCCATCGGTGCCGATCTGCACAGCATACCGGTTCGGTGACGGACTGGACTAAAACTCTTACTCCTATGTAATTTCACCTGGAATTTCAAAATTTAGATTGAATTAACATATGTATACATTCTGGGAAGATTCATAATTCAATCAGATATTTTTTTTACGCACTTCTAAATATCGGGTAAGTTATAATACCTAACATCGAAAAAATTTTAACTTACGCTCTTTGAAATGTCGGGAAAATTATTAGGCCATAACAGTTGAAATGAATTTTTTTCGTCAGAACTGAGCTCAGATTTGGAATCAGAGATCTCGAATTATGCAGAAAACATGTACGACACTTGAATATCTGAAACTTGGATTTTCGATTTCGATCGAAAAAAACGCAAGACTATACATCATGAAAAATTTTCGACCAAAATGCTTTTTTTTTCGTATCGTTTTGAAGTTCAGAATATAGATTAATTGAGCTTTTCTCTATCAGAAACTGCAATCCGCTCTTCTTCAAGTGAATTATTTTTCCTTTTACGCCCTCTTGAAGGTATGAAAAATTGTAAGGCCATAACACCCCCCCACATACACACACACACACACACAAACACACACAAACACACACACACCACACACACACCACACTCACACACACACACACACACACACACACACACACCACACCACACTCACACACACACACACACACACACACACCACACTCACACACACACACACACACACACACACACACCACACTCACACACACACACACACACACACACCACACACACCACAATCACACAGACGCACACCACACACGCACACCACACACGCACACCACACACGCACACCACACACACACACCACACACTCGACATCCGACACTCGACACCCGACACTCGACACTCGACACTCGACACTCGACACTCGACACTTGACACTCGACACTCGACACCCGACACTCGACACTCGACACCCGACACTCGACACCCGACACTCGACACTCGACACATGACATCCGACACACGACACTCGACACACGACACTCAACACTCGACACACGACACACGACACTCGACACTCGAAACGCACACCCTGCACCCTCCACACACACCCGACAAATCCCTCACAAACACACCACACCACACTCACACACACTCACACACACACACACACATCCCCCACACACAAACGCCCACCCCACACACACACACCCCACCCACACACACCCCACACACAAACACCCCACACACACACACGCACCACACACACATACACACACACACACGCACCACACACACATACACACACACACACACCACCCACACACACCCCACACACAAACACCCCACACACACACACACGCACCACACACACACATGCACCACACACACACACACACACACACACACACACACACCACCCACACACACCCCACCCACACACACCCCACACACAAACACCCCACACACACACACCCCACCCACACACACTCCACACACACCGCCACACACACCACACACTCGACACTCGACACCCGACACTCGACACCCGACACTCGACACTCGACACTTGACACTCGACACTTGACACCCGACACTCTACACTCGACACTCGACACCCGACACTCGACACTCGACACTTGACACTCGACACCCGACACTCGACACTCGACACTTAACACTCGACACTCGACACTCGACACTCGACACTCGACACTCGACACTTGACACTCGACACTCGACACTCGGCACTCGACACCCGACACTCGACACTCGACACTTGACACTCGACACTCGACACTCGACACCCGACACTCGACACTCGACACTTGACACTCGACACTCGACACTCGACACTCGACACTCGACACTCGACACTCGACACTTGACAGTCGACACTCGACACTCGGCACTCGACACCCGACACTCGACACTCGACACTTGACACTCGACACTCGACACTCGACACTTGACACTCGACACTCGACACTCGACACACGACACTCTACTCTCGACACACGACACACGACACTCGAGACTCGAAACTCACACCCTGCACCCCCACACACACGCACGCACACACACACACACACACACACACACGCGCGCGCACACACGCGCGCGCACACACACACACACCCCACACACACGCACACACACACGCGCACACACACACACACACCCCACACACAAACGCCCCCCACACACTCACAAGCTTTTATAGGCGAGGTTGGTCTGCCCCACCTAATAACTCATTTGAGTTTGGATTTGACGAATAAGGAAAAATTGAAAAAAAAATAATCAGAGTTATGTTAAACTAGGGCACTGGCCAGCTGACACTCCTATTGCATTGTCTCACGAAAATTTTGAGTGAAAAATCAATTTGCGAGAACTTATTCCACGATGACATTCATCGAAAATCCTGTTGTAAAGTTTTCGCATTAATTCACTCAAACATAAAATTCTCAAATGCCACCACTTTTTTTGGGTCTCCCTATAGAAGGAAATTCTTTGTCATCCTCTTCATTCACAATCTTTCTGATTGTGGATATATTCAGCTGAAATATAAGTCGTTTAGATTCAGATGAAACATTATATAAATTCTCTTACATTGAAATATGTTCGCTACCGTCTGACGTATTGTGGATTTTAGCATATCCAGGTTCAACTATTTGAATGAGCGGACCTGAATTGTAAATAGCACTTCCTGAAATCCTGTCTCTTTTTCAATGACTTTCGGCATTTTCGTAATAAAAATTGATATTAGTTGTGGCAACGACGTTATGACATTAAGGACATTTCATGAGTGCCAACCTTACTCCGTTCTAGTTACAAAAACTTGAGAAAATTATTTCATGGCCAACCGACTGCTAAAATAAATGTGAATGAAGTATACCTTATATTGCAGATTAAGGTTAGCTTGTGCAATTCTATAGTGTTCATGAATGATTGTTATAAAGTAGTGAGCTTTGAATTATTTTTGCCACTCCATACTTACTGGGCATTTCGAAATTCGCAGTGATTCTAAACATTGTATTCTCAGATCTAAGTGAAGTTGCGTGAATTTTCTGTTTCCAAAACCATGAAAATTATTGGAATCTGCAAAATGAGACATAAGCAATGTGTGTTCCAAACTTACTCCATTCTAGTCAGAAAAACTCAAGAAAATGATTCCATATCCAACCTTCTGCTATTATAAAACTGAATTGACTATACAGTCGATGCCATTCCCCAATAGAAAGAAATAGTTGCCAACTGATCGAAATTTCCATATACAACGCACAGCATCCATTGGGAACAAAGATGGCAACTTCCCGATACCATTCCTTCGGAAAACGACCCCAAATGTGCAACTTCGGACGCACCACCATTGTCTTGCTGGATCCGTCACAAATTGGAACGACTTCAGCAGTGACAGTTTATTACCAACAACTCCGAAACTTGAAATGAGGTATCTATGGTCTAACTATGAACAATACGGTCTGCCAGTCATTTGAGTGATATATTTCGGAATTCGCTGCGAATTATAAGCATCGGGCGCCTTGGCTATCGCTCGATGAACAGGGCCGTATCGGATTCGTTCGAGAAGATGTAGAAAGTAGGGGCAATACGGTTCAAAGCCGATAGGAAAGGCCATGACATGTATCGGATGCAATATCAAGCTCAATTGGCAGAAATGGGTTCGTTAGAGTGCCATGACATAGATAATTGGTAAAATTGAATAATACACAGGTCAATTTCTATTCGTAGGAGGCATATTTTGAGCAGAATCTCCTCAACCCTAGGTGTAGGGGCTATCACCCCTAAATTCTCAATAGAGAATAAGGGTGAGATTCACCTCAATTGAAAGATCATTTATCCCTCTACATGAATACTATGGTTTGCAAATTTTTATTGATTTCTTGAAGTTACCCGGTCAATTTTAAAAGGAAGGGGGACATATTTTGAGCAGAATTGTAAGCCGAAATCTCCTGAAAGCTAGGTGTAGAACTATCACCCCTGAATTCTTCATAGGGAATAGAGGATTAGGTTTGGAAGACAAAATGTTCCTCTACATAATACTATTGCCTTCCAATTGAGGTGTAGCTCACCCTCTATTCCCTATTAAGAATTTAGGGGTGACAACCCTTACACCTAAGATTGAGGAGATTTTGGCTTACAATTGCGCCTCCTTTGTACATATTCTTGGATTTGTAACACACATCTTGTGTCCATCCTGAAAGTAGTTTCATGCTCTACATTAAAAAAAAAGATAAAGAAGAGTGTGTCGTAATAAGGATGGGGCTATGTTGGCAGAAAATAGTGGCTTTGCTGTTGTAGTGACGGCTGTCAAATCTGGTCTCCATAAGACAGTCAGTAACTCATGCCTCAAAGTCAATAAAGCATCAGACATCTGCCAAATTCATCAGGTGCTATGTGATGAAGTCCTTAAGAATCTCTAGAACCAGGACCACGGGCAAAACAACATCGAATATTTGAGTTATATCATAAACCATCTCAAAACCAACTTAGTCGTATTGAAAATCGCCTCAGATAAAAAAATTATAAGCTGACGAGCAAGCATTGTATATTTCGAATGATTGATCTCATTTTATTTTTGGTCGGAGTGAAAGAATGCGAATTCCTTAAGCACCCAGCGAGTGCTAGACGTATTCCCAGATTTTCGCGAAATTTCCACCCACGTTCACTCTGGGGGGACACGATAACGACTTCTCCGAGGCATTAGCGATGAAATTTAATGAGTAGAAGCACGGATTTCAACGTCTGCGAGCCATCCCTGCAACAAAGCCGAATTCAATATCAATTTTTATAATGTCGACGATATTGGCTGATGTATTTTACTGCTCCATTTGTGCTTTTTATATTCTTGTCGGGGAAATACGACCCACGTATAGCAAAAATGGAAACTTTTATGCGTCCCTCCCGAATACATTACTCGGAAGGGAGGGGAAATATTCTGGTTTATGGTTTATTTCCGTTTATTTTTTTATTGTTTGAAATATTCATATGTCATTGGTTGACTGGATGTGTCGAAGACAGGCTATAAAAGAATTGAATTTTCCTGCTACGACTACTGTTTGTGTCCTTGTTTCTTAGCAGAAAGGAAGGATGATATCGCTTACGTTTTATGTGCGAAAATTCACGCCAAGGATGAGTGTGATGAGCGGTTTTGAAACAATTCGGCAGACGAATGACAGAAGGGGTAGCAAACCCAGGCAAAAACACACTCTCACTCATTGAAGATCTACACACATTGGGTAAAAACCAGTTCAGATGTGTCTGACAACTATAAACAGCTGTCCATATACGGATGTATTGATATCTAGTTAGCCTAGACCAGTTCCATGCCTAAAAAAAATATTGCGTTACCATAGCAACGAACAATAACTCATTAGAAGTGTCAGTGTGAAGTTTGAGGTCAAAAATGAGACCAGAGTTACGCAATATATTGAAAGAAAGAAGATGTCCACCGAAATTGTGAAAATCGAAAAATTGGAGTATCGAGCCATCATCAAGTACCTGTATTTACAAGGGTTACGAGGTAAGCAGATTTACGAAGATATACTTAATACCCTTGGTGATCAATGTCCTTCGTAAGCGACCGTGAAAAATTGGACTACAAGCTTCAAAATAGGTAAATTTTCCATTGAAGATGATGACTGATCAGGAAGGCCAGTTTCTGTGTCAGTCCCCGAAAATATCGATGCAGTTCATGACATGATTTTATCAGACCGTCGAATTGGGCTAAAACGGATATCTGAAGCACTGGATAATTCATACGAACGCGTTCATCTTATAGTTCGCGTCAATTTGGACATGAGAAAAATTGCTGCAAAATGGATCCCCAAATGTTTGAATGTTGACCAAAAGCTTGCAAGGGTAGAAGCATCGCGTTCGATCTGTGTTCGATTTGAACACGATGTAGACTTCTTTAACCGAATTGTTACTATGCATGAGACTTGGGTACATTGCTACGATCCAGAAACAAAGCAACAATCGATGAAATGGCGACACTCTGGTTCTCTAAGACCTAATAAGTTTCGTGTCCAAAAATCTGCTGGAAAAGTACTTTCTTCAGTTTTTTGGGATTGCCAGGGGGTATCCATGATTGATTTTTTGGATAAGGGTAGAACAATAATCAGACATTACTTTTCGACAATACTGCCCTTTCTACAGGAAAAAATTGAAGAGAAAAGACGCGGAAACCTATCCAAAGGTGTTTTGTTTTTGCAGGACAACGCCCCTGCGCACAAATCTCATGTTGCCATGCAAAAAATTCGTGATTTGGGGATTGAATTATTAGAACACCCCCCTTCTTCACCAAATTTGGCTCCATTCGACTATAATCTTTTTCCTCAACTGAAAAAAGTTTAAGAGGTTGTAAACTTTCTTCCAACGAGGAGGTAATAAAAGCTGTGCAGGTCTGGTTTGCAGAGCAAGAAGAAACATTTTTGTTGAAAGGTCTAGAGACGTTGCAGGTTCGCTGTTATAAATGTATCCAATTAAGGGGAGAATATGTTGAGTAATAAAATATTTTGACATTGAAATTGTGTTTGGTTCTATAGCAGGCTCAGAATTTTTCAATATATCCTCGTACCATCGAGATCTCCACATTATTATAGATATTATATCATTGTAGTCATTATAGGGCTATACAGTTATTTTCCTTACAAGTGCGGAAGGTGTAGATGCTTTTCTATTCACATTACCTCGTTGAAATGGGAAAAAATTCTGAAAAATGATCGGATCCATCCAGACGCAAATTCCCAATTCGAAACACACCTTTCCCACCCTATGCATTACCATTCCAGTCGGTTTTCCAGAGCGAACTAACAATATCTTCCTAACCGAATACCGAGTGAGTAATTAGATTTGTATTTAAATCGAACCAGCTAACGCTGTAGGCTGCTAAATATTGTGCAACTGAAGAACTTTCCGGAATTTCAAGTGGTTTCGGGCCTAAGGTAGACCGAATTACTCCCTGGGGGCAGATTGAATCACCCTAAGATAAATAATATGTCCCGGAATGTTCGAGACGGTGAATTCGACGGAAAAAAAATTTCTAGAGTTGAATAAGGAAATTTTCATATCCGGTGGAGTCATTCGAGGACATTTTGGGTTCGGAGGATCGAATTTGTAATCAAGTGGAAGCAAGAACCATATGAAAGACCCCACATTATTTTTTGACAAGGAATAACCCATTGAATTTTTTCGCAACACCCAATTGAAATACCCACACAATTTTTCAGATTTTTGAGGAGTAAAGTAAAGAAAATTCTGTAGTAGAAACAAGAACTAATTGGTGAATGGTGGTACTCTCCCCCTTGATGAACTTGACTGAAACGATTCAAAACAGAAATCTTATCACTGGAAACCAAAACACTCATTTCTTACAACGCTGTGAGACAAAGATACGGGGGACAAAATCAATATTCACAGCGTGAAAGCCATTCTTCTTCTTCTGCCCGTTATCTCTCTACAGAGTTTCGAAGGAATTCGCTATTCAATAAAGAATAATGTTCTCAAAGTCGAATGTTAGTGCGATATTTGATACGATGAGCATAGTCAGGTCCGTATGTATGGATTTCGATTCCCATAAAGCCGAAATTGCTGATCTGGCCCAGGGCTGTTAGCCCGTGAACGGATATTCCCATATTTCATGCATTTATTCCCAGCACAGAGTGGTTTCCGGATTAACTAGCGCCCATTCCACGTAGAAGATCTTCGAAATAACCTACCAAATCCTTGGCGGTTGTAGGTTATGAACTCCCACCGCTGCTGGAATCCCTTGCTTTATTTTATGCTTGTCCTCTCCGCTCACGACGAACCTTATTTCAATATCAGAATACAAATTCATGAAGTCTTTAATCAGTGAAAAATTTGATTTTTTTACACCTTCCTTTGTGAACGTTTTATCAGCACTTTCTTTACCATATTGTTTGAAGGGAAAGGGGTTGATGATTTTCAGAACAGCTTAAGTATTTTTGAGATTCCATAAGTGTATAGGATGTCATTTGTATGAACCGATTGATAGAGTTAATTAAAATTTTTCTGATCATATGCAGTCTTTGACTCGTACAAATATTTCAACAGTAAATTCTTGAGGTTGAAGAGACACTCTTTTCCCTTACCATTTTTTCCAAATCGGCTCTGTTTAAAAGATACAGGCTGTTGAAAATCCTTAAACAAATTATTTTTAGTTCTATCTCACAAGCTGTTTTATCGAATGAAATGAATTTCGGAATATAGTTCTTCATTTATTGGCTGAATCTTTTTCGAATACAATATATAACCCACGTCTTCCAGCTTACCCATTTTGGCCCTTACGTCCCAAAAAAATACCAAAAATTCAAGGAACCCAACTCTTGAAACTAAGTTGGACGCTATCTAATGAATATTTGAACGGTTTGTAAAATAAGTATTCTTCATATTTTCTCATATAATGCGCTGTTTTCGAGTCATTTGATGTTAAAAAATAAAAACATTTCTGTGAAAGTTGGAAAATTGGGTAGTTTGGCTGAATACAACTCTGTTTAAAAGATCCACAGATGTGTAGTGTCACAGATTTAGCTAGTTATTCTGAAGGTAATTTTGTTTTCCAGGGGTGGCTCATTATGAAAATTTAAAATGGCTTTAAAATATTTTTATCAGGCCCGAATTGGAAAGAATGGTACAGGAGAAAAGTGTTTCTTCAGACCCCAAGAAGCAACTGTTGAAATATTTGTACGAATCAAAGACTCACCCTTCATAAAAAAGGAAAAAGTTTTGTTCTTCACCTCGTCTGGCTTTTATTCTGAACCTTCAGTAATTTTCTATGGTTCTCTTTGTCGGTTCTTGTTTTTTCCCCAATAATTCCCCGAAAGATTAACGACCTGCTTCTGGATAAAGAAACTCTGAAACCCCCCTACCCTTGAAGCATTCGGGAACGCGATAAAAATAATAAAAATCCTTATAAATCGAAGAACCCCGTTATGGTACTCATTTCAAGTAGACTATCGCGAAAATTAATCATTGAAAGTGGCTCCAAATTAGGTTTATGTGTCTGAAACGGAAATCTTCCGCGCTCTCTGGAGTAGATTTTCTCCTCTGTTGACGTATCTTGGATTTGCATGAATCCGTTAGTTGGATGGAAGAGATTTCTGAATCAGTTTATTTGCATAGCCGAAATGCTTCAGGGACATAACCGAATAAGAAGGGTAGATTCGGGAATTCGTCAAGAATGGATAAATAACACATATCTCGATAAGTGGGTGTAGCTAAGAGAAACAATTTTTTTTAATATTCACTCTCATTCATTCATTCATTCATTCATTGGCTGTATCTCGTTACCGAGAATAAACCTACAAAAAGATTGTCAAAAAAATTGGTGCTATCAAACCCTAATTTCTTAGTTCTAATTGCGACTGTGTGCCCTCCTGTGACTGAAGAGACCCAACCGTGACCTACAGATTCTTCCACACTCCGGGCATGGATAGTTACCAACCAAATCTGGACGCCGCTGTATTCTTCTCGAGTCTCCATTATAACTGTGCACCATAGACCTCCACTGTGATCTGTCTAACGCTAGTTGTTCCCAGTTATGATTGATTTTAGGGATTGATGTAGTGTATCCTTGAAACGCTTATACTGGCCTCCTGGTTTCCGAGCTTCCTCTGTGAATTCGCCATACAGAGCTATTTTGGGGAGTCTTGTGTCTTGCATCCTCATAATGTGGCCGCTCCATCTGAGTCGGGCCCTCGTTACTTGAGTCTCAATTGTTGTACAACTCGCGCGTTGCAAGACTTCTGCATTCGAAACCTTGCGGAACCATCTGATGTGCATTATTTGCCTTAGATGACGTTGTTGCGTTTGTTCAAGCTGTTCAATATGTCGCCTGTAGGGCGTCCAGCTTTTGCTTCCGTAAAGAAGCGTTGGGAGGACCACTGCTTTGTAAACAGCTGTCTTGGTCTTCAGATTGAGGTCGTGATTTTGAATCTGACTTTTAGCTTCCAGAATGCCCGTGATGCCGAATTGATACGGCTGTGTATTTCCGTGTCTAGTTTAGCCCTAGTATTAATGAAGCTTCCCAAGTATTTGAACTGCTCGACCTGTTCTAGGGTTTCATTCTCCAGGCTGATATGTGTTTGAAGGCTTTCTGGCGGACTAACCAGGATTTTGGTTTTGTCTATATTGAGTCTAAAGCCCAAAGCTTCGTATATATGGGTCTGTTAACAATGTTACCATAAATCTGTCAGACTTATTGAGAGATATCTTTGAGTATGCAACCCCAAGTTAATACTCATGCAATGGTGAAATACAGGGTCAGTCTTTGACTCGTACAAAAATTTCAACAGTAGATTCTTTATGTCAAAAAAAACACTTTTTTCCTATACCATTTCTTCCGATTTGGTCCTGATGAAAAGATATCGTCATTTAAATTTTCATAATGAGCTGTGTCACTCCTGGAAATACAAAGAAACAAACTAAATTCACTCCACAAAATAACCAAGCTTCTCATATCACCTCTCCGGTAATTTCTGAGCCTGTACGTTAGAAAAATGTGTTTTTCATTCCTCATATGTATCTAACTTTTGCATTTTAGAATTCCTAATTCTTCAACAGGGAAAGTTTATGGATTGATACGAAAACTATCAGTTTTCCACGATTTCCTGAGCAAATTCAGTACAAAGACAAACAAGGGGGACGCTAGATATGGCTTGTTTTCCATATAAGAATGTCCTCCGAGCCGCCACTGTCTTCCCGAGGACGGTTTTCCGTCCCAATACAACGATTTCCACAATACTTCCCGCAGAATACGCACAGTCCAATAAGAAATAATTGAATGAATAAATGAAGGAGAATAAAACCGAACAAAGGGAGGTATTCGTCGCGCCTCCGAGAATGGTCGATCATAAAATCCTCATATTGGAACCACTCATAAAAACAATAATACTGAAAGCATGTTCCTTCCATTTCTCCCAAGATCCCAGCTCCGTTTCCTGGAAATTCAGACGTTTAGCGAGGATTTCCCAACTTTCCCGCAGCTGTCAACCGATCAATAAAGCTGTCAAAATTGACATTCAACGTTTTTCATGGAATCGTACTCTTGAGCTCTCGAATCCATCCCGGTTTAGGAAAAATTGAATGATGAAAGACACGCGAGATTCAATTAAGTACTGACACAAGGATTTGAGGCCGTCTCATCGCCTCAAATCTGACTGTTTGTCCGACTTAAGGTGCAATTGAAACCTGAAATTCAGTGTACTAAGTGAATGAGCGATTCTTTGGCTGCTTGACTTCGACATAGGACTGCTTTCAGATCTATTGGCGAGGTGCATATCACATTTTTTAGTCGACCTCTACTTACCTTTATGAAAAAAAGTAAGTACTCACCTATTTGCTGGCCTCGGCTACGTCGCCGTAGTTGCCAATTCCCTGTAAGTGTTGTGTAATTAGTATGTACCTACATAAAACGTCCCTTTTTCGTTGAGGTCGACGGAGAATCACTTTTTCCAGATAGACGAAAGTACAGTGTGAATTTTCCCACCCTTCTTTTTGTTCCAGACTACAATTCACCGGACCTGCGGGTAGTTTCAGGTGTTGCGATCGGGAGTGGAAAAATCATTTTCAGGATTTCAGCTCCAGCTCGGTCGAATGCCATGAATAAATTTATTGGAACACAGGAGGCCGGAATTTTTGGATGAATAGTTAACCAAGTGGATGAATGCGAGGAAAATGCGAGCTTTCATACGGAAAATCGATCGATTCCTGTTTTCTGTCGACATAATATGGTGTGAGGCCTGCTGGAATTTAAACTGTAATGAGGGGGAATAGATTAAATGAATTTTTTGTATTTCATTAAAGCACCTATCACTTACTTTATGCTTGTAGCTCATATAAGTACATAGGTGGTTACTTTCGCTATTCGGCTAATCATAACAATCGGAACATGGGCCGATCTAGGGATAGCCACTAAATATTTTGGGATTTAGAGCGCTGAAATCTCTTCCTGATGGTGTTGTCACCTTGGGGTCATAAGTGTGTACTAAAACTCTGTAATCAATAGAATTCGAAGCAGATTCCGACATAAACAGAATTCTTCAATCCAGCTCCCTCTCGCGTTCACCTTCTCGAGTTTGCCTTTCCACCCAAAGATGGCACCCCTTTAGTTCATTGCCTCCTGATGGCTGAAAATTCCTTCAATTCCTCCAAATAAAACGCTGGCATTACAGCAAACTTTAAACTGAAATTAGATCGATTGAATGAACGCAGATGTCTCTTTATTCAACACATCGTACGATGACCATATATCTATCGATTCTAATATCACTCAAACAGTTAAATTTTGGGAATTAGAGCGCTGAGATCTCTTCCTGATGGTGTTGACACCTTGCGGTCATAAGTGTGTACTAAGACTCTGTAATCAATAGTATTCGAAGCAGACTCCGACATAATCAGAATTCTTTAATCCAGCTCCCTCTAGCTCGAGTTTGTCCTTCCACCCAAAGATGGCAACCCTATAGTTCATTGCCTTATGATGGCTGAAAATTCCTTCAATTCCTCCAAATGAAATGCTGGCATTACAGCAAACTTTAAACTGAAATTAGATCGATTGAATGAACGCAGATGTCTCTTTATTGAACACATTGTACGATACCCATATATCTATAGATTCTAATTTCGCTCATACAGTTCAATTCATTGATTTTCGCAGTTATATTTTGAACGTAAAAATCCTTGAAAATGATCACAGATATCTTCGTTTTTTAAAGGTTGAAAACAGTTTATTGTCAGAGCAACATTGACAGCCTTGTTCAAGAAATCTGTGATGAACAGGTAAATGAATGGTTGCGAAAAAATTTGTAATTAACTCATTCCTTGCCAGAAAAAATTAACAGCTCCATAACGGTAATTTTCAATTTGAAAGGATTGAGTAAATGGAACATTTGTGAAAGATCATTATAGCAGGACTGATTATAATTTTCTGTTCTGAAAGAAAAATCAGAAAACAATCTGAATGATTGTTCCTGGTTTTCTCAGTCTCGTTTCTGGATTTTTTTATAGAACCTGGAAGCGAAAAATAATTAGGAAACTGCATAGTGAATTGACTATGCGAGCGTTTTTTGACGATTTACAGAGTCGATGAAATTCTTTGTCCTCCGTTCTAGACCAGACCGAACGTCATATTTTTTCCTTCCCTCCTTTTCGGCCCAACAATGGTACCCTTATTAGTATTTGAATTTGGCAAGGGCACAAATGAATTCCATGTAGAGTCAAACATCTCTGCGGCTCCCTGAAACGGGCATCGGAACACAAAGCCTCCACAGGGAGATATTTCAATCCGATTTGAAATTCAGCAGGTAGGAAGGCAGCACGTGGAATCGGCCGGCAGAAAAACGATGCAACTACTCGGATTTTGATTTCGGAGTGCATTATTCATGAGAGGCCGGCCGAATCTTTCGTTGAATATGGCCACGTGCTCCTACGTTTTTTCGTTTTCTTCCATAAGTGTGTGGATACCTTTCGGGTTCGGTTTTTTCTTCGGGTCCAAAGTCTGGTAGCTCTTCGAGGTGGAAAAGACGATGAAAATTTCTAGATTCATCTCGATAATCTTCGGAATATAAGTTAAGGGTGGTCCAACCAAAATTAACAACTCGATTTTACGGCTTTAAAATGAAAATGTGGGAAATCTCTCGAACCCGTCAATTTCTTACTCGAAGGGGGACAACTTTTTCGCTGTTTGCATCCCCGTAACTGGAACCCCCTTATGTTGAAGATGTCATCTAGTACTATCTGATGCTGAAATTTCGCTTGAAAATTTCCATCGATAATGAAATGATAGGTAAAATAGTGGAAGAGTGCTTACTTTTGTGATTAGTTTATTAAATGCAGGAAATGAGCACCATTCACTTCCATGCAGTAGGTAATACGAGGATATATTGAAAAATTCTTAGCCTACCATAGAAACAAAGAAAATTTCAATGTCAAAATATTTTAATACTTAATATATTCTCCTCTTAATTGGATACATTTACTACAGCGAACCTGCAACGTTTCTAGACCTTTCAAAAAAAAATGTTTCTTCTTGCTCTGCAAACCAGACCGTCAAAGCTTTCATTACCTCCTCGTTGGAAGAAAATTTACGACCTTTTAAACTTTTATTCCGTTGAGGAAAGCGATGATAGTCGGATGGAGCCAAATCTAGTGAATAAACATCTTTGGATAGTTTTCCGCGTCCTTTCTCTTCGTGTCAGTAACATCGAATGGTAATCTCCGGTTATTGTTCTACCCTTAAGCAACAAATCAATCATGATTACTCCATGACAATCCCAAAAAACTTAAGCAAGAACTTTTCCAGCAGATTTTTGGACACGAAACTTCTTAGGTCTTGGAGAACCACAGTGTTGCCATTCCATCGATTGTTGCTTTGTTTCTGGATCGTACAAATGTACCCAAGTCTCATCCATAGTACCAATTCGGTTTAAGAAGTCTACATCGTTTTCAAATCGAGCACAGATCGAACGCGATGCTTCTAACCCTGCACGCTTTTGGTCAACATTCAAACATTGGGGATCCATTTTGGAGCAATTTTTCTCATGTCCAAATTGACGTGAACTATATGATGAATGCGTTCGTATGAAATATTCAGAGTTTCAGATATCCGTTTCAGCCCAATTCGACGGTCTGATAAAATCATGTCATGAACTGCATCGATATTTTCGGGGACTGACACAGAAACTGGCCTTCCCGATCGGTCATCATCTTCAATGGAAAATTTACCCTTTTTTGAAGCTTGCAGTCCAGTTTTTCACGGTCGCATACGAAGGAAATTGATCACCAAGGATATTAAGCAAATCTGCTTATCTCTTAACCCTTTTAAATACAGGTACTTGATGATGGTTCGATACTCCAATTTTTCGATTTTCACAAATTCGGTGGACATCTTCTTTCTTTTAATTTATTGCGTAACTCTGGTTTACTTTTTTGACCTCAAACTTCACACTGACACTTCTAATGAGTTATTGTTCGTTGCTATGGTGACGCTTGGGTAATTTGATGGCATTCATTAATGATCCGAGTTCGGAAATCATCTCATCATCAAGTCTTCCTCGTCTTCAATAAATTCTAAATCCATTAATTGTTTCTGCATCTCTACATTATATCATCGGAAAAATCTACTGATGGAACAATAATTCAAGACAAATACACTCATATGAGCGATGTAAGGAGGCAAATAATCCTTCCATTTCTACATTTTCACCACATACGAGCAAAGAAGATCGAAAGACCTCTATACATACCTAACCCCAAAAGTGGACAGAAATTATGACTTCTAGATCAAGAATTCATTTCAACCTACCAGCGCCACTCTTTTTTCGGAGCCCCAACCACTCAACAACTTTTGTTTTCGTTCTCCGAAGAATGAGGCGATGCCATCCAAATTTGGATCCCTCCGAAGAAGAGGAGGATTTAGAATGTCACGAGGATGATTTGAATTCTGGGCACGAAATCTCCATGTGCTGCTTTATTTCACTAATTGGATCATCCTTCATATTAAATACTCGATTTTGGTTAACTGGGTGATATTCTCCGATCGATTGATATAGAAGATCATCCAATCAGTGTCCAAGAATTCGAAAAAGAAACTATATTCATGTGTGTATTTTAGGTTAGGTTAGGTTGATCCGAAGAAAAAGTTAGAGCTCACTGAACAAAATTACGTTTCGCGAGAAGATATCAAGTGAAAACTCCCAGGATTGTTGTCGATCGAAATCAAACCATCAACAAGAATGGCCATTGGGAAAAAGGCCTCCGTATATTTATCAGCGAGTGAAATCAGTGAGTATGGGACAAATTCATATATGAATGCCTTTGTGCCAACTCGGCAACCTGATCCTACGTTTTTTTGCCCAACTTCAATACATATGACGTTCCCCCTGTACTATTTATGGCATTCTTACAAATCAGAACTAGAAGATAACTATATCGCGAAGCAAATGAAGTAATATTTAATATTGTTCATCGAATATGGCATACATTTACAGGCGTTTCAACAGGTGGTAACGCATGTCTACTACCTATATATGAATTGCATAAAAATAGAAGTGGACGTAAGGATGTATATCGAAATACTATACTGGTATATCTTTAATATTGTCCTATTGTGTGTATGATGCGATCCCGATGACGAATCAGGAATTACAAATATTGTTACTGCAGATTATAACCTTATTAGTACACAATGCGTAATTTGAAATAAGTATTACATGTTTGTCTTGATGATGGCTTCCTTGTGGTACAGATCTTGAATTCGAAATACCGTACCAATTCTTATTCTTGTTCTACACATCATAATGATGCATACTTCCTTTGTTTGAACCAACTTGGAAATATAAATCATAACTTGAGCTAGTTTTGCACGAACGAGCTAGATGCATGAAAAATTTCACTTATCTTTCTTCGTTTATACAAGTTTGGATAGAAAATAGTGGTAGGTATAGTATGGAAGAATAGTAAGACGAATTCTCTAGTAATAAATCTGAGAATTTCATCCATTTCGGCACAACCGTTCGGTCTTGAGGAAGTTTTAACTGAACCCAACTTTTTGGGAATTTTTCGAAGGTCGTCTTTAGAGTAACTTATCTTCCAGGAAAATCATCGTAGATCTAAACGTGATACATATTGTGCAAGAACAACTCTTCTAGTCTTAAATCTGAGAGTTTCATCCATTTCAGCACAACCGTTCGGTCTTGAGGAAGTTTTAAGTGATCATTTGGTATAGTAAAACAGTGTAGGTATAGAATGGAGGAATAGTAACCTTAGGAACATGAAATTCCAATAGAACCACGTAGGGCAGGGCCATCTTCGTGTGGCAAATTTAAAAGAAAAACAACTAAATGTAGCATTGATGATATGAACGTGCACGAATCGTGAGCACCGGTCTTTTTATTAAAGATCTATCTCAGAATTATTTACCATTGCGTAAACGCCCTGCTGTATCATTACTTCTGGTACCAATCGACTTCTACATCTCTTAAATTATTATGCATAGAATGCTACTGCTCGCTCCTGATATATCAAGAATAAATCGCTGATTCGATGGGTAATTACGTCGGGAAAATGGAATGGGAAAACTTAATCTGGAAACGTGAAATCCTCAGCTTGCAATGTCAATAATTGTCTTGACTTGGTTCGTATCCATCAAGTGCGAGATGCGGCATCTTGGAATGGACGTTAAGGAGAATGCAGTTTGCAATTATTCTGCCCATAGGATATGGTTATCTCGACGAATATTCGAGATGTTGAGAATGTGTTCCTGTATCACACCGTAGTTGTGATCTACGGGGAGAAGATTCTCAGGCTCTAAAATGAGGATTCCTCAACCTCATTACAAACCGGAACAATTGTAAAATTGGCAATTTTCGTCATCTGCATATCTGTAGACAAAATGATCAATAATTTCTCCATGTGTAGATTCTTCAGCTGCCTGTTCGTTGCATATTTCAAGTAAAAACTAAAATAATGCAAACATAAGAATAATGCTATGTTTATTTCACTAATTTCATTGTGAAAACTCTGTCAGGACAAGAAAATTACTTCGAAAACAGAAACAGCTTCAATCCTCTGAATAGCTGTGGAACTGTACGAGGATATATTAATATCTAGTTAGCCTAGACTAGTTCCATGCATAAAAAAATATTGCTGCTAAATGGATACCCAAATGTTTGAATGTTGACCAAAAGCGTGCAAGGGTTGAAGCATCGCGATCGATCTGTGCTCGATTTTAAAACGATGTAGGTACCTTCTTAAGCCGAATTGTTACTATGGATGAGACTTGGGTACATTTCTACGATCCAGAAACAAAGCAACAATCGATGGAATGGCGACACTCTGGTTCTCCAAGACCTAAGAACTTTCGTGTCCAAAAATCTGCTGGAAAAGTTCTTGCTTCAGTTTTGTGGGATTGCCATGGAGTAATCATGATTGATTTTTTGTATAAGGGTAGAACAATAACCGGAGATTACTATTCGACATTACTGACCACTGTGCGGGAAAAAATTAAAGAGAAAAGACGCGGAAAGCTATCCAAAGGTGTTTTGTTTTTGCAGGACAACACCTCTGCACACAAATCTCATGTTGCCATGCAAAAAATTCGTGATTTATGGTTTGAATTACTAGAACACCCCCCTTATTCACCAGATTTGGCTCCATCCGACTATCATCTCTTTCCTCAACTGAAAAAAAGTTTAAAAGGTCGTAAATTTTCTTCCAACGAGGAGGTAATGAAAGCTATGGATGTCTGGTTTGCACATCAAGAAGAAACATTTTTTTAGTAAGGTCTAGGGACGTTGCAGGTTCGATATAATAAATGTATCCATTTAAGAGGAGAATATGTTGAGTAGTAATATTTTTGACATTGAATTTTGTTTGGTTCTATAGTAGGCTAAAAATTTTTCAATATATCCTCATACTATTTAAACCTTGTGAAAAGACAGCTGTATTTGCTAAAGTTCTGTTCAATATTCCGAGCTATTAGGTACCCTTAAAAACCTCCAATCTACGATAAATCCTGCAACAGCTTCAGACGCCAACTAGAAAATGGGGCACCAGATTTTGGGGAAAATTTTGGAATTGTTTCACTTGATCTTGAAACTCGATATTAGAAAATCGACACATTCAAAAATTCTCACCAATGAGGAACTGATTCCACTGGTTCACTGCGGACGACAGCTATTTTAACAGCTCGCATTCGAATATTTGTCTACTCCTTGATTAACTCCAACATCACCATTTATCTTCCATCCCACAAAAGCGAGTATCCATCAGGAACACACTAACGATGGAATGCCATTTGTTTTGTGTGTAGGCCGACCAGTAGATAACTCCGAGAACGTCTTCAGCTAGCATGAATAACCATCTCTACGCATAAGATTCACTCTCAAGTCGTTGAATTGGATGTCAGTGACTTCTGAGGAGAAAAATTCGCTTGAATCCTCAGGTCGACGACGAATGACCCTTGCCACGAACGTGGAATACTTGATATTATTTTTCATGACGGTTAAATTTGGCGTGGATTGAGTTTCATGGATATACTATTGATTTACAGCATCCAGCGAAACTTTAGCTGTCAAATTCAAGCCTTACATAGATCACAGAATTAGATCATTGAGATCTACAACAATTGAATGAGAAAATGAAGTTTATTAAAGCAGTATTTCACCCGAAGAAGTCATTATTTTCATAAAATCTTAGGTGGATGGTGGTCAAAGTAATATTCGAACATTTTCAGTCAGCGAGACGATGAAATTCACTCTCATGCTCTGGCATGCGGATCTTCACACAGTTCAATATACGGGCAATAGCAAAAAAGGCATTCGATCCATCAGTTCTGCATCTATTGCAGCAAATTACTTCGTACTTCCGCCTTTAAGGATCGTCAGTCGGCAGATTTGATTTCAGCAACTACCTACCATCCAGTGTGGGCACACCTGACATCAGTTTTCGATATAAACCCCGCATCCATAAAAAAGAAGGGTCCAGGAACGAGATAACATCGGGTCAGATGGAGAAGAAGAAGAAAGTGAACGTTTTTAGAACGAAGAAGAAAGTGATGGAAAGCCAGCGTTTTTTTACCTTTTTTCTACCTACTGAAAGGTCGCGAAAGGGACAAAAAAATCTCTCGTAAATTAGGGATTTTATTCCCACAGATTCCGCATGCGATATAATATAGGAACGTTTCTCTTCAATTCCCGCTGATTTTATATCAGAATCTTTGTGTCGGATGAATAATGACACGGAGATGTCATTAATAATAGATGCAGAATGACATTCGGTTCTTCTCGTTTCTATGAAAATCTTGTAGTGTTAAGCGGTGTATTCATTAGGATATCTTTCATGGAAAAAACACCTGCGTCTTTTTGGTATGGCTTTGGTTGATACAATGTAGGAGATTATCATTTTGGTGATGCACCTTTTCATTTGAATCCCTTATTTCGACTTATAAATCAAATTAATCTGCAGTCTGTCGATTGGAAAAGGTACCTACCACCCTCAGTATCTCGGCCCTCATTCAAAATCAGAAAATATCCACAAAGAGGTGAACTTCGGTTCGTTGGGGGACATTTCATATGGTTACTCCCAATCAATTCCTTGAAATGAAAAAAAAAATGGACATAACCGTTCGGTCTTGAGGAAGTTTTAACTGAATCCAAGTTTTTGGGGATTTTTCGAAGGTCAACTCGCGAGTAATTTATCTTCCAGGAAAATTATCGTAGATCTAAACGTGATATAGATTCTGAAAGAACAACTCTTCTTGTGATAAATCTGAGAACTTCATCCATTTCGGCGTAACCGTTCGGTCTTGACGAATTCTGAAGTTAAATTTGCAATTTTTGAAAAATGCCATTTCCAAGATGAAAATCTAAAAGAGAGATAGGCTTTCGAGATTACTCGCAATAGATTCAGCTTGTTCGAAAACCCATATTTTCATACCAAAATTTCGAATATCTGGCCCAGTGTAGGAGAAAATAATTTTTTTTGTTTTTCCACCTTTCATTTTCGAGTTGACTTCGAAGAGCTCTCTGGGGTGCAATTCTTCATTGAATCATCAACTGTTGGGTTTTCCAGAATCTTTAAAACACATTCTATGCACTCCATATCCCAAGACAGTAATAGAATATCCTGATTTTCAGACAGAGTAGTAAATAGGCCATTTTAAGGGGGTCTAACCCCTTGCTCATTTTTGACCCAAAAAATCGAGATTTTCAAAATCGAGTTTTTGTGCTGGGGTGGAAGCTTAGGCAACGCTGATTATAGAACGGGAAATCCCAACAGGATCAGATGAATATGACAGGAGATATCGCAGATTGAAAATTGCAATTTTTGAAAAATGCCATTTCCAAGATGAAAATCTAAACGAAGGTAGATAGGCTTCCGAAATTGCTCGCAATAGATTCAGCGTGTTCGAAAACCTATATTTTCATACCAAACTTTCGAATATCTGGCACTGTTTAGGAGAAAATAATGTTTTTCGTTTTTCCACTTTTCATTTTCGAGTTGACTTCGAGGAGCTCTCTGGAGTGCAATTCTCTATTGAATCATCAACTGTTTGGTTTTCTAGAATCTTCAAAATGAATTTCATGCACTCCATATCTTAAGATAGTAGTAGAACATCCTGATTTTCAGAGGGAGTAGCAAATAGGTCGTTTTAGGGGGGTCTAACCCCTGGCTCATTTTTGACCCGAAAAATCGAGATTTTCGAAATCGAGTTTTTGTGCTACGATGTAAGCCTTGGCAATGCTGATTATGAAACTGGAAATCCCAATTGGATCAGACGAATATAACAGGAGATATCCCGTCTGTTCCGATATTCCTGAATAGTACTGTCAGTATTTCAGAAACGATGCCTATTGGCCCAGTCGTTCGAGTTCTATTGTTATTCGATTGCGGGCCAGTACTAACAGCAATATCGGAACAGGCCCATCGCAGATTGAAAATTGCAATTTTTGAAAAATGCCATTTCCAAGATGAAAATCTAAACGAAAGGAGATAGGCTTCCGAAATTGCTCGCAATAAATTCAGCGTGTTCGAAAACCTCTATTTTCATACCAAACTTTCGAATATCTGGCACTGTTTAGGAGAAAATAATGTTTTTCGTTTTTCCACTTTTCATTTTCGAGTTGACTTCGAAGAGCTCTCTGGAGTGCAATTCTCTATTGAATCATCAACTGTTTGGTTTTCTAGAATCTTCAAAACAAATTTCATGCACTCCATATCTTAAGACAGTAGTAGAACATCCTGATTTTCAGAGGGAGTAGCAAATAGGTCGTTTTAGGGGGGTCTAACCCCTTGCTCATTTTTGACCCAAAAAATCGAGATTTTCGAAATCGAGTTTTTGTGCTACGATGGAAGCATTGGCAATGCTGATTATGAAACTGGAAATCCCAATTGGATCAGACGCATATAATGGGAGATATCGCAGATTGAAAATTGCAATTTTTGAAAAATGCCATTTCCAAGATGAAAATCTAAACGAAGGCAGATAGGCTTTCGAAAATGCTCGCAATAGATTCAGCGTGTTCGAAAACCTATATTTTCATACCAAACTTTCGAATATCTGGCACTGTTTGGGAGAAAATAATGTTTTTCGTTTTTCCACTTTTCATTTTCGAGTTGACTTCGAAGAGCTCTCTGGAGTGCAATTCTCTGTTGAATCATCATCTGTTTGGTTCTCTGGAATCTTCAAAACAAATTCTCTGCACTCCATATCCTAAGACAGTAATAGAACATCCTGATTTTCAGACAGAGTAGTAAATAGGCCATTTTAGGGGGGTCTAACCCCTTGCTCATTTTTGACCCAAAAAATCGAGATTTTCGAAATCGAGTTTTTGTGCTACGATGGAAGCATTGGCAATGCCGATTATGAAACTGGAAATCCCAATTGGATCAGACGCATATAACAGGAGATATCGCAGATTGAAAATTGCAATTTTTGAAAAATGCCATTTCCAAGATGAAAATCTAAACGAAGGCAGATAGGCTTTCGAAAATGCTCGCAATAGATTCAGCGTGTTCGAAAACCTATATTTTCATACCAAACTTTCGAATATCTGGCACTGTTTAGGAGAAAATAATGTTTTTCGTTTTTCCACTTTTCATTTTCGAGTTGACTTCGAAGAGCTCTCTGGAGTGCAATTCTCTGTTGAATCATCATCTGTTTGGTTTTCTACAATCTTCAAAACAAATTCTCTGCACTCCATATCCTAAGACAGTAATAGAACATCCTGATTTCCAGACAGAGTAGCAAATAGGCCATTTTAGGGGCTCTAACCCCTTGCTCATTTTTGACCCAAAAAATCGAGATTTTCGAAATCGAGTTTTTGTGCTGGGATGGAAGCCTAGGCAACGCTGATTATAGAACCGGAAACCCCAATAGGATCAGATGAATATAACAGGAGATATCGCAGATTGAAAATTGCAATTTTTGAAAAATCCCATTTCCAAGATGAAAATCTGAACGAAGGGAGATAGGCTTTCCAAATTACTCGCAATAGATTCAGTATGTTCGGAAACCTATATTTTCATACCAAACTTTCGAATATCTGACGCTGTTTAGGAAAAAAAAATTATTTTCCACTTTTCAACTGTTTGGTTTTCTAGAATCTATTTCTCGTTCAAGACTCGGTTAATCCCGAATGTATCATACTGTCTATCGGAGCGAAGATGTCAAAAAGTCGGTTCTTCCCAGACAGTAAAGCCGACACAAAACCCTAGGACAAGCCGGTTATCACGTATATAATACCCCAGACTAAAGTCATTTCAAGGTCTCAAACTCTAGATGAAAAAATAGAACCGAAGAAAAGCGAAACCGCTTTGAAGAAAAGTGATTAGGGGTCCACATTCTACCGTTCGTTATCCATCCTATTACAGCATGGATTCTTATATGCATCGTAAAAAAAATAAATTACTTCTATAGTTATCAACACTACGCAGATGGGCGCAAGGAATGAGGAAGTTCTTTTCGTCTATACTGGTTTCGGAGACCTTGAAATTACTTCAAACAGAACGAAAAAAAAACTTGGTGCATCGTGGGTCATCGTTCGTCTTTCAAGTGGTAATAACGAACCCCATGTGATTTGACTGTTGATACCCGGTTTGTTGGTCAGATAATCAATGTTTGTCTATTAGGAGCCAGTTTTTTCATAAAATTGTTAGGGGAAGGGGGTGAGGAGGAGCTGCAACAACCTGTTTCTAGCTGGGAAGAATATATAGTTTTATTTCATTCGAATATTTCGAAGGGTCCGGCATTCCTTGGTAGGGATGGACCATTCATTTTCAGGTTTGGATTCAGTGAAAGTACTTAAAATTGCTGGTTGAATGCATGTCTCTATATTTCAAATACAGAATCTCGTGAAACAATAATTCATCTGAAATGCATTCTACTTTTCCTTTAGAAGATGATGGATCATTTCAGTATCGAGATAAAAAAGACCTTCAACCAAACAATGAACCTCTAATCTTGTCCTATCTCAAGAAGTTATACACGGTCAGTGACGATAATTGAAAGTAAAAATGAGAAAGACTTTCACTTGATGGGAAGTTAGACCTACTTAGAGGAACTCTGGTCAGTTTAGGTCAAGGAAAATATCAGTAGGTTGGTCATGAATCAATCCAGTTATGTTCATCATGTCTTCTTTCTTTTCTGTTCCAACGGTTGATTAATATTTGTGAAATGAAACACAAATTTTCAGAGTAATTTGAATACTCTTCCCAGTTTTGAATCTCTCGGATTATGAGCAATGTTTCTGTGTGAATTCTGCAGTGTTTACTTCATTCTGCGAGCTAGAAAGTCTATGATAACTATAGAATCATGTTCAACTCTCGCTTTCATTTCTCTGCCTTCAGAAAGTTGCTATGTCTGAGGGAGAAGAAGGAAGGAAACCATTCACAGCATCGAAATCTAGCCAGGCACCCACAAACACGTCCTTTTTCCAACTAGTAACTCCGCACTGGAATTAACAACTTGAGTATGCAAGTTGCGCGCCAGGCAGTTCGTGATAATTATGTCCTATGAAGATCATCTTGTAGGAATGCCGTATCGAGTCCTCAATTAATAAAAAATCATATAGCATGATAACTATCTGCCTATTAAGATTTAATTCAGACCCACGGTGCTTTAAAGTAAAATGAAAAATATATATACCCGGCAATAAGTGAGATGCGCAAGGTACGATGGATCTAATGAATATAGAAGTTGTTTCCACCCTTCCTTCTTCTATATGCGCTCAGTGGTTGGACAGATATGGACTCACGAAAAGTTCGACCATCGTAAAATCTGTACTACCTGCGTTTTTGAATACAAAATGAAAATATCATTCTCATACCCAACGGCTCAGTTCAGAGACACATTTTGTTCTAGTTTCCTCTGAATCTTCGTAAATTGGATATCTAAGCAAACTTCCAATCTCGTGAACTTACTATTCAAGCGTTCAAACCAGAGAGCAAACAATATTTCTATCAAATTTTGGATTCATTGATGCCCTTCTGTATTCTGAGGAAGAACATTTTTTTTTAATTAGTATCTGTAGATGAAAATTTCATTCTCTGAAATCTCGAAGGGTATTTTTTGGTGGTCTATGTTTGAAGCAAAAATCATTACAGAAAAACGTGCTGAAAGAGTAGAAACTACTTTTCTAAACATTTTAGTGATATTTCGGTGGTTGAGTGTAGTAGTCGCTACAATCAGTAGACGAACATTTAGTTTTTCGTTGAGAGTAATGAGAGACTATTAGCACATTGAAAATTACAACGAAATATCTCTTGGGGTCTCGTTTTTTCTAAATAATCTATAAAACGTAGATATGAAGAAAGGAGACTGCCAGATTAACAGCTCATATTTTGCCAGTACGAAGTAGAGTCGAATACAGGTAGGTTATTTTTTTCATTAAAAGGTCAGGGTGTTAGTTTATTCATCATCAAACCAGGGGCAGTTTTGTTCTTGTTTTGAAATGCATCATTACCTAAAGTCATTGTGTAAGCGCAACTTTCTGTTCTTATACATTGGAGAAGTGATTTTTTCTTCTTGTAATCCAGTTGATATTTGTTTCATTCTATCGGCTCGTTTTCATAATTCAAACCCGGTACTGGCCGAGCTGGTCGACAGCTGAGGAAAAATAGCATGATGAGGCACTCACCACTTTTCTCTTGATTCCATAAACGTCAATTACAGTGGTGTTGCTCACCTCTCCTTAAGTGCGCAATCTGCAAATTCGTTTATTGATGATTATCATTTACTCAAATTCGCTACTACCCGAGTTCGCAGGAAAATATGGATATTCCATATTTTCTGGGGCAGTTCTGCCTTTTACGATCTAGTTCTCAAGCTCGAGTAAGATTTACGACACCTATTCAGTTTTGAAGGAAGCTAATCACTGATATTGTTCGGAAGATTGAAATATTATGGTTATTCTTGTCCTTACGCAGCAGTCTGTACTTTTTTTCGTTTTATTTCGAAAACTATATGTTGAATCCGATTATTTTTACGTTTTTACAAAAATAATTTTTCTGAGAAACATTAATCTGCTAATCATTAGAAGGAGAAAACCTGAGAGATTATTCAAATGATAATTATTTGGAATTGTGGATAAAATACAGTATTTTTCTTTCACATGATCCTTCTTAAGATAAACTGAATTAAGTACTGACGAAAATTCATGAAACGATCGAGTACCTGTAGAGATAAACTGGTCGACATAAAGCAGTATGCAGTGTGTTTTAACATCTACTAAATAAGTACAACCTTACGCCCCTCAGGGCAAGAGCTGAGGCATGTATTGAAACCGCCTGATCCTAATCTAATATCGCAAAATATATTATACCCTCAACAGTAGTTAATACACATTAAATACACAATTAAATTTCAATCGAGTTGAGCATTGAGGATCTTCACGCTCAGTTAAATTGCGATTTTATTGGATAATAAACGAGATCTTGGGCAGGTAGGTATCTGTATCCTTTGATATACGGCCATCTTCATGAAATACTCGATGTTGTACAAGATTCGTTGATACTTATACCCAATAATCATCCAGTAGTATTCTACTTGAGATTAGCTGAAAAATAATTCAAAATTGGGTTGAATTTATTTCGCCAATCATCGCAAATAAAATGTCCATAAAAAACAATAGGTTTCATTTCGTAACACTCAAAACAGGTAGGAAAAAGTGGTATAAAAAACGGTCTAAAAACCGGTACCTGCAGACCAACGACACCGTTTGAACCAGGAAGGGTTTTCGAGGGTTAAATAACCTGCTGCAAGGGGTGATACCGTTAACACCCTGTCGAGGATGAAAGTCTTCCGCATTCTTCGTATTCATTCATCAGATGGTCATTTAACAGGTATATTTTCACTTTCTTTCGGGTGGTCGTATTCGTTTACGTTCGTAATGAGATCCTTTCTATTCGAAAAGGATACTAAATCGAATTCACTCTCTTATTCAGTGCCCTATGTAAAATTCGATGAATTCCATTCTGTCCGATTGAAATAGAAAGTGGAAAATCATCCCAAACCCAAAGGTTTATTTGTACTGTTTAACTACTTGATTTCTTGAATTGAAAATGTTGTTTCTATACCAGGCACTGAAATTTTCTGTAGATATTGTTTGAATAAGACTTTTCATCACGTACTACCAATTTTTCTATTTCATTTATTTACTATGTACCAACCTGTGGATTAGCCAAGAATTTCTTTTAACTAAATATACCACCGTCTATCAGGACAAAACCTTGATAGGTATAAAATATTCATCATTCGGATTTATAGCCACGGAACACGTGAGAAGCTACAATTAAAAGGGTGCGTCTACATTACAAGCCACAATCTCCCATGAAAAACGACAATTATTTCTGGGAAAGGTACACAAGCCCCAAACCAGAAATTCAAGTATGATTCATGAAGATTATCCAATAGAAATTTCCGAAACGCGTCCTACCAAATTCGTTCCGGGGCAGGTTTAAGTGGTTTTCAAGCCTGAGTTATCCATTTTCTTCTGTGTTGAGCGTGGTCCGAAGATAAGAATATTCCAGAAGCAATTAATATGGATTGAGATGGGTCAAGGTGATCCCTTCAACAGGTGGGGTCAACATATTTACGTGTTGGACTCTTCGATCCTCCCCATTTCGATGAAGGGTTTTCGTTTATTCTCTTTATACAGGCTGTGTCGAGTCTCAGTGGTTCCAGTATGATTTTCATTTTCTTCATCGTTTTCTCAAAAATATTTCTAATTTTTTTTGGTACCTGGAGAGAGAACTGAAGTTATGAATTCATTTTTTCTTCACTGAACATCAAAAAAATTGAATCCTTTCTCCAACAAGCCTTCGATAGCTCAGTTGGTAGAGCGGTGGACTGTAGAGGAATTAGAAAGTGGATATCCATAGGTCGCTGGTTCAAATCCGGCTCGAAGGATTCGTTTTGTCAATTATTTTTCTCCTGAATCACCTCTGTGATGACTCCTAATAGATGCTACATAAGTTTTCCATAAGCTATGCCTCTAATAGGTGTTCTTTTTTCTCATGAATGCCTACCATGGTTATTAGTTGGCCAAATATGTCCCCATGCTTTTCTTTTCAAAACGCTTCTTACTTATTGTATTGAAGAATATGAATATTCTGATTTTCGTGAAAGAGTCGAAACGCAGTTTGCTTGCAGAATAATTAGTAAGGATTAAATAGCACAGAAATAATAAGAATTATGAATCCTTGAGAGATTGTTCAAATTTTCTGATTCTTTTCACATCATTCACTTGTTGTTTTGAATGTGAATTCAGATGTGTAGATTGCAGCAACATGGTGATGACAGTTCGAAATGAATCGTAAAGTCAATGTCATTTTTGAAGGGAATGTTGAGATTTTCGTCAAATAAATCTTTTTTTCTGTGTTTATTATTGTCTTTTTTATATTTTGTAGATTGTTTGCCGAAACTGGATTCAATTGTGTTAATAATTAGTAATTTCATAGCCTGATGTGTTAGTATTTTTGAAAAATATCCCTCTATGTTAAGAATCAGCTGATAAAACAGAGTAATATCTTTTAAATCCGAACCTCTTGGCTTTTTTCACGATCATATTATATACATATGTCCTCAAACATTGACTAAACGTTCATTTCATCTTGGAAAATAGCAAAAAAGGATAGAAGAAGATATTTTCAACAGACTCAGATATATTTCTAGTGGAAATCCCAATAGGAACATATCGATTATTTTAGATGTATTCAGAAAATAGTATAGCAACTTTGATCATCTTCATGAATATACCATCATTTTTCTATCTTAGAATTGAATAACCCTACTCCTTTCTGTAGGAAAGTGTGTATGAAAAACCAGTAGAATTCAATAAATATACCGTCCAGCAGTGTAATGCCATCAACCACCGGTTCAGAATCAGTGTCTAGTCCCTCCTGGTAGAATCTCTTGTGATCGACCTTCCTTAACTGCTTTCACGGTGAACTCTCCATCTCATAACTTTCATTTTTCGAAACTACGTCACCTGTTCAATTTGATACAGCTTCCTTATTTACATTGCCCCGGCAAGTCAATAGGAAATCTCAACCTTGGTACGAGTTACGTCAAAAGCCTTGAACTTGAGGCACCACACACAGCCTTGTGCGGACAATCCAGACTGCTTTTATTCTGTTTTGATGCCCGCGTACTGCCCTGTCTCTACGACAGCTCGTTTTAGCCATAATCATTTGCATAATATTCGCCGAATAGATGCCGGATGATTAATTGAATTTATTTATTTTTAAATTTACTAGTAAAGTGTGTCCTTGGAACTCGACTGGGTAGACTGACTCCAGAGGTACGTCGTGAACCGAAAAATTATGCTTGTGGAATTATTTTTCGATATTTCAGACGTCATATTAGTCTCATGAACCTAGTCTAGACAAGTCTTAACCATTGTAGAAATACATATGCTAAATCGTCTACTCTACAAACTCCCATTTTGCTTACCATCTCTGAAGATCACTTCCAACTTTGGAGTTTCAAGATAAGCAGTGCATACAGCGAAGAATGCGAAGATATGAAACACTTCTCTTGGGGATAACATAACGAGTAGCCAACTAGCTTATTAGCCTCTCGCAGGAAAGGTACATGACAGTAATTACTCAAATAAGTGTGAAAGTATTTAGGAATCTATATATCTTGACAGCTTCTGTCAACAAGAATGCGATATTCTCGAATACTGCATCTGCAGCAGTCACTATGTAGGTACATCCAGATATCTTGATTCACTTTCAAGGTGAAGGGTCGCGAAAAAGAGGCTGTGTTGCCGTGTTTCTTCTCTAGAAGAAGGTTTTATGGTGATGTGGAAAACATATTGTTACCCTGGGACTTTCTGTCGAAAAGAGTCCATAGAAAAGTTGGGGTCAGTTGAAACTTCGTCAAGACCGAACGGTCATGCCGAAATGGATGAAATTCTCAGAGTTATTACTAGAAGAGTTGCTCTTTCAGAATATGTGTCATGTTTAGATCTACGATGAATTTCCTGTAAAATACGCGACTCGAAAGTTGACCTTCGAAAAATTCCCAAAAAGGTAGGGTTAGTTGAAACTTCATCAAGACCGAACGGTTGTGCCGAAATGAATGAAATTCTCAGAGTTTTTACTAGAAGAGTTGCTCTTTCAGAATATGTGTCGTGTTTAGATCGACGATGAATTTCCTGTAAGATAAGCGACTCGAAAGTTGACCTTCGAAAAATTCCCAAAAAGGTATGGTTAGTTGAAACTTCCTCAAGAGAGAACGGTTGTGCCGAAATTGATGAAATTCTCAGAGTTATTACTAAAAGAGTTGCTCTTTCAGAATATGTGTCGTGTTTAGATCGACGATGAATTTCCTGTAAGATAAGCGACTCGAAAGTTGACCTTCGAAAAATCCCCAAAATGATAGGGTTAGTTGAAACTTCCTCAAGACCGAACGGTTGTGCCGAAATGGATGAAATTTTCAGAGCTAATACAAGAAGAGTTGCTCTTTCAGAATATGTATCACATTTAGACCTACGATAATTTTCCTGGAAGATAAACGACTCGAAAAATGACCTTCGAAAAATTCCTAAAAAGTTGGGTTCAGTTCAAACTTCCTCAAGATCGAACGGTTGCGCCAGGATGGATGAAATGTCAAGATTTATCACCAGAATAAAAATATTAGACTTTCAATCCTGTAGTGTTCATTGGGTTGAAAAATTTTCACGATCAATCTCTTTTCATACCAGAGAAAAATGCGTAAATCTGGCAACATTACCGAAGAGTTGCATGCACGTGTTCAGCAAGCTCCGCATGCCAAACCATATTTGACATTTGATAGTAGCCTGAAACATTTACTAATTTGGCTTCGAGCCAAATTTGATACATATTCCTAGTTTGGTTGGAAATGAGAGCAATAAAAGAATCTTCAGATGGATGGTTGCCGCCAAATATAGACTATTGTATAAAGGTTGCATTGGAAGATATAGAGTCTTTCTTACTTTTCACACTGATTTGGATGAACCTCGGAGAGTTCGAATGATTGGACAATAGATGTCATTTGGGTAGACATGCCCATGAAGATTGAACGTTTAAAAACGCTCCAGTCGTGAGAAATCAGAATATGTCTTCTTGGGAAAGGAGTTCCACAGGAGTCCATTCTTGGAGAGACCTAGTTAGTTTTCAAATTCAAGAAATTAAAGGCAAGGAATTATTTTTCGGTATGAACAAAATGTAGAAGCATCGTTCTTCTTCTGGGTAAAGATACAATATTGCGAAGTATTCAAGGATTGCATGTGGCAAAATGTAAATCAAGCAAATATTCCTTAACGCAATACCATCACTGCGATTGCAAAATTCATCAGCTGTTCACTGCGACTGTGAAGAATACACGGAATTGCAACTATTTTTTGTGATTTCAGCAGTTGAGGTATGAGGAAAGTAAATTAATTATTTCTTTCGCAAATATGTATTTATGCAAACTATCTAATTGCTTCAACATCATAATTACATAAATTAAAATGATTTAGTAAAAATAAAAATAAGTCCTGAGTATTTGTAGATCTAATCGAAGATTAAAACTTGAAATGTATAAAATGATATTAGTTGAATTTGAATAGATGTAAATCTATAGGGATATTACAGAAGATGTAAATTGATAGGTTATGAACCGAGTTGGTGGAACAAGTAAAAAAATCACTTTTTATCACAAGGAATTGCCTCATTCTGAATTGAGCAATAGACTCAACATAGATGTTATTAATCCAAGTATCATGCACATAATTATTTGTTTTTCAATACTGACCTACGTTCGATAAAAATTGGAATATTACATAATTAATCTAAAGTAATATTCCTCCAATGAATAATGACTGAGACAATAATCATTATTGGTGCACATAAAAGTGGATTGTTATCATTACCATTCGCTTTCCATTTAAAACGAAACAGTAGCCATTCCCGCATCTTAGTTCCAATTTTCCGCATTAGGCATGGGTTAGGAAATCAAACAGGCGTGTAAAATGTAATAAAAATCATTTAATACTTAGGATAAGTAAGAAAACTTTACCTGGACATTATACATTGGGAAGTATATACATTAGAAAGATGAACATTATTGCTGAATGTTGATCTAGCGGAGAAACTTAACCTACAAATATAATTTAAAATAACAAAATACATCATTTAAAATCAACAAGCTTCAGTCTTGTGTATATAACCAGATGAACGACGGTGGTAACTGGATGTGGCAGTGATCAGTTGGAAGTGGAACTTTGTTTCAACTGAAAAGAAAAGATTATTAGTCATTGGAGTCTGAGAAGCATGAATAGGAATCAATGAAAAAATCACCCCTTCTCAATTTTTCTAGTTGACCTGATTGTCAGGAACATAAACTAAATTTTATAACATGACATAGATTATATCGCATGTCTAATCATTTAATATTGTAATTAACAAACGAGGCCATTCTAGACACGCAGAGATGGGAGTTTTATCCCCCCACGTGATTTTCATTCACTTCTATAGGTTTCGAACCTGAAACCAGTTAATTCATAGCAAAAACTACGAATGAATGGCAACTGATTAAGTCATGCACTGAAAGACCTCAGTGTCTTCAATTCTCGTCCATTTTTATTTGTTTCTCCTCTCAATTTAATAGTATATGATTAAAATACTTGCATGTGAGTGAGCTGTAATTTGTTAAATTGTGTGAAATATTTTAAATGACGTTCGTTATTAAAGACGGCGTCTGAAGTTGCCTCCACAGCTTGTTAAAATTGATAATTGAAAAGTTAGTTATGCAATTAGTACCATATCTTTTCAATTTGATTTCAGTAATGCAGTTTATGAGCGAGAATGTTAGGGTGAGACGAAAAAATGTCTGATGATAAGCTAGACAGTGATTACTCACTCTAGTTATACCAATTATAGATGTTATGAATGTTGGGACCTGTTACTCACGAATTTTAGTGATTGCAAGGTTAACAAGCTTTGAAGAAATCTCTAGATGCAGATATTGTAGATAAAATTCAGGCCCAACAATTTTCAATGCAAATTTTCTCATAGAATCTTGACTTTTATAGCAGGACAGTGACCTTGAAGAACTTAATGCGGAAATTGTGATCTATTCATGGTTTATCGACGATGAAATAATCACAATCGAGTTGAATTCAGGATCATAGGTGAACGCAGAACTGAAACTTCAACATATTGCTGCGCTTAGCCTAGGTAAGTGTAGATATTTGACCCTAATCGGAAATACCACTTGCTGGCATTGATAAAATGCACTCTATTCGAATTTTATAAGAGTTTATGAACAGCCAGGTGAGCAAACTTTGCTATCGCACCATTTCCGTTCAGTATCTCCCGATTTTCTTAAAAATCCTCTGATCTAGGAAATTACAAACTAACGATATTCATGCCTGGACTGAATAAATGAGTTGCGAGCAGTTAAAAACAAACAGAACCGATTAGACGCTAAAATATCCGGTAAAGAAGATTGCCAGTCTTTATGGCAACCACGTATCGATAGAAAATAAGAGTGATGTTGGGCATCAGGTTCTGCTGAATAGAAATCACTTCCTGGGAATAAGAGAGGTCAATGTAACAAAATGTTAGGGATCAACAAACTTGACACAGTAAATGAAGAACATAAAGCTGAGCTAGGGAAGAGGAGGAATCTTGTCTGTCTGGTCTTGGATGTTAATAACGAATAGATTCGAAAGGGGGAGGCAAAGGTACGAATATGTTTGAGGGGATTGCAAGGATCCAGTCCTTCGGACAATTGGGTTAAGGTCAATATTCTTTTTCGATTTTAACGCATGTAAAACGAAGGATCGTGGTTGAAGACACGCAGAGATGTCACCTGGTCGGATTTGGAGGCATGAGATCACCCAGTCAAGATCAAGTTTTCCGAGCGGTGTTATTGATCCATAATTGCTGGAACCGATGGTCCAGGAAGCTGCCAGACAAGGCTGAGACTACAATATTTGTAATTACTATTAGATTAGCGCTGATGAAACGATAGAGCCTGAACCAGAGAGCTAGGAGTCAATGATCTCGACCATCAGTTGAACCCACCTCAATACATTCTACATAAGCGCTGACCGAAAACGATCATTTTCGGCAACCACGCCGTTTGCATTTCAATGCAGACCATCTTTACATTTCGAAAATGATCGGACCACGTTTTCGAGATGGCAGAAGTATACGAAGACGCCATATATGAGGGCGTTAGAAGCAAGTGGGCGATTGGCAGGTTCAATAACCTGACCGGCTGAGATACGGAAGTTGATGTATGACGAACAGATTGTTTTAAGTCATTATCGGCGGTTTGGTTCCATCGTTTGGCCTTGGCGGTAAGGGTTGGAAAAAAGTGTAGAAATCGTGAAAATCCAGTGGTAAAATCAAATGGAAAAAGAGTGAAACTTGGGATCATCGAAGTTGGGGGGTTTTGAATGTGGAATACTAATGAATTTCTGATGTATAGTCATAGTTTTTGAATTGGAAGAAAGTCATACGAAGATTTCTAGTGTGAGTACGAATATCTTGGCTTTAAATGAGTATTTGGGTGAGCCTTATGTGGAAACGATGTAAAAATCGAGTGACATTATGGATAGTGATTGCCATACAATAATTTCTCGAAGTTTGAACGTGTTTCCATGTTGACATAAAAGGATTATGAGGAAATATTGTTTGTGACTGTTTTCGAAGAGAAGATTGCTAGACCGAAGATGACTATGTCTTGTTCTTAAGCGAATTTGCAACTCGTGGATTGTGTGAAGATTCTGGTGGTTTCAGAGGGTGAAGTTAGACTTCCAGGTAGGATAATCTTCGCGAATTTGAATGTGGATCTGTTGGTACTCACCCAAATCTTTTCCTTCGACAGCTGGAGGTCTCAGGGCGTCCGCCATCCCCCTGGTTGAAGTGCCACATTAGTAGAGGCCGGTTGGGTCTGCGTGTGGTAGGCAGGGTGCCATATCAGCTCAGAGTCAATGTAAACAAACAGTGAACACGCACGTGGACACCCAGAAGGTCGCCGGTTAGTACTGGTTTGTGGGATCCAATTTTCCTCCGTCCATGGCGAAGTGTTTCGTTTGATGCAAGTGACGACGATTTTTTAAAACTTTCGACGACGTGTATTGACACGAGTCAACAACTGCTTAGTAGGTTTCGGTAGGGTCTAAGCCAGACATTTTGAAATCGTGCTCGGTGAACTTGAATGAATGAATGAATGGAACTAGGAAATGAGGAACACTTGTAATACTGTAGCGCGTATCACGAGCGATGGATGTGGAATGATTTCTCGTTAGCCGCTCCAGGTTTAAATGCGAATGCGAAGGCAGAAGCTGTGGGGGTGGGGATGACATCGTCGGGACGCTCTGTATGGGCCCTGACCCACTCACGTTGACGCTGATGGGCCCTTGCACCTACGGATATTGCCTATTGGTCCGTCCCTACAGCTAGTGGGGCAGGGGGTGAGGTACTCCGCCGAAGATGATGCCCACGTAACTGGCTATTTTGGTACCGGCTTTTTCGAGATCACTACCGGGAACTCCGAGTGTGCGATGTGATTTTTCATTCGTTTTTGTTTTCGTACAGTGGGTGATTCAAATGGCATTATTTTATTCGCTTATTGTGCAAAAATACGAATATATGAAGGTACTGAATATCACAATCACTTCCTGCCATTTAAAGAGAAAATTGAATATTTGGTCAGCTTGCAATTTCGAAGAAATAAGACTTCATATTTGATCCTAAAGTGAAGTTTTTCACAAAATTTTTAATCGATCACCAGCCTGGCTTGTATGCATAATATTATAAATTTTGATTCACCTTACGTAACAATAACATCCCAAAATTCTGTATGAAAAAAAAATTCAAGAACAGTGATGAAATAAATCAAATTTATAATTCGACAAAAATTTTGATAAATTTTTTGTAATTATCTATTATTCTTCTGGAAGATTTCTCGATTTATTTCTATCTCGTTGCTTCCATTTTTTAAATTTTACGTATCCCTTTTAGAGTTTTGATATCGTTAAAAAAATTATTCTCTCTTATTTTTATTTTTCTGGAATTAGGATCAATGTAAATAGTGATATATCTTAATTTCAAATACAATTTGAAATATTCTTGTTACTACGGAAAATGCATCTTTTTCTTATGACACTAAATTATTTTATGAAATAAACATACCAAGATCTAACATTTTTCGAATAAGTTGAAAGTTGATTTCAATCTTGAACAAAGGCAGAAAAAATTAAATATCCATCATTCTTCTGGATTATTGTTACAAGGAAGAAAATTTCATCAAATAATGCACTGAAAATTTGTTAAACCACTGCAAAAATCATCAAATCGGTCAGGGAAATAACGTATTTTTTAATTTTTCCAGAATACTTACAGTATGCGCACCTTGTTCCTCCACCAACTCTGTTAAATATTCACGAAAAAAATGTCATCTCCTATAGTGCACATCGTTGGATAATTATTTAATAAAAAATTACTCAATTTCAAATCCCAGCTACCTCAGACGTAGTAAGTAATAAAAATTGCATAAATTACATGATAATCGTTAATTATTGCTCTGCTCATATTCGCAAGAAACATGTACTTCCTTATAATTTATTCAGCTCTAACTTCCTCCACATTTTCTACATAATTAAACCTATAAGTTGTTGTGTGTAGTTGTGGGTAAGTGAAAAATATATCTTTCATCCTGCATTGCGGAAACTGCATTTCAGCGTAGGGGCATACATCAATATTGAGGAAAATTGTATCATTCCTTTTAATCGTATCATTAAAACCTCTTCACCGGCTACTGGAAATAATCATTCAAGTATTTTTAACGTAGGTACTGTAGTAATACCTACAGATAGTACAAGTTTGAGTCACCAAAAGTTTATTATGGTGTAGAGGCGTTGAAGTTCAAACTCGTAAATACCTTCACAATACTGACCTCAAATTGGTTCTTATGATATCTTCCCGTTTATATCAGCATACCAGTGCTTGCAGTGAATGTGCAATTCTATGTCAGAGGTGGCTCTACGTTGTTCAAAATACAAAAATTGGTAAAACAGGGTCATATACACATATTCTTCAATTTATTTGTCAATAAAAACCCTTCTGTTTGTACTCGGGTTTGTCTAGACTTAGATTACATTTGTAAGAAATTCAAATAAAATTATTGTGTAAATACAGAGTGATGAAATGGTGGCATTTGATATCAAAGGAGTATCTACAACAAAGTAAATATTAATTATGAATAAATATATAAATATACATTAAATATAGTGGAAAATTGTGTTTTAATTCAGTACGAATATCGATTTTCATAACATATCTGTTCGATTATGAAATCGCATGGTCAAACGAGTCACCACTGTCCTTAATGCATATGACCCTCAGTCCCTGTTGTATCTTATCCATTTGCAGAATTTATTGCATATTCTGCTCTAGTTAGTAGTTCCAAACCGGAGTTAAACCAAGGAGGTCTTTGCATGTTCGCGGAAATTGAAAAATTGGGAATTATGTGGTCTGATTGAAAATATAGAAGTGATTGTTGGGTGTAAGGGATCGCCCACAATGTTGATATCAGCGATAACAGGAGCTGCAAGAATTCCAGTGACAGGTACTTGGAAAGGATCGCATAAATATGGTTTAATGTCAACGACAGGGGTTCTGAGAAAATCACTCTGCAATAAGGAAACGTTGCAAGGATAAAAGAGATTCAAATCGAAAAAAATCACTTCAGAAATATTATTAATCGATGAAACTTTTCGAGGTGGGTGAGTAACTTACAAATTCCTAAGCTATCCATATCCTGCGATATGATATCACCGTTTAGAAGATATACATACTTCATTCTGTTCTTATTTCACTATTTCAGGAATCTTGATCTTCTATTTAAACATTGCAAATTATAACTTCTTTCAATTTGTTAGAATTAATTTGTGGTAAAATATGGATTGGCAATTATTCTGTTAATAATATTTCTGTGATTCATTTAATATTGTTTCAGCAGGATTTACCTACTAGGTGAACTTTCGACACAAAATAGTGCAAATCAACTCGATAGAATGGGCAGATCCGAATGTGGTAATATTTGTAATATCATCTAACCACAAACCCTGTAAAAATAAATGTCAGATGAAATGAAACCCTTCACTCCATGATGATTCACTTCAAAAGGAGCAATGAATAATTTATGGTCAGCATGAATATCAATCTGTATCAGATATAATGTGTGATCATATATGTATTCTGCTGTGTTTTTTATGTTCAATTCTTTAGAAACTCACTATTCATTGTGTTCATTTCACTGACGTTTATAAACATATATTAATCTTGGAAGAAACAGAATAATAAGGTATTTATTTTCGACATTATTTATTCATCAATCTATCTGTGGACTGAAGAAACAACCTGAAATGGTCAACTTACCAAACGTGTCTTTGAAAAAAAATGAAGTGCAATTTTTTCATGTGTCAATTAGAAATTCATCAATTAAATTTGCAATAGTAACCTTCATTTTACTACTTTTACTATAGGGTATATGTTCCTTTATGTTGCGAGAATAAAAAAAGAAATAACTTATTATTTTTCATCCTGTGTATGCTACGACCAACTAGTTCCATCAGAATTTTCCCAATTTCCCAGATCATCGTACCCTGATGAAACCAGATCATATGCATTTGATGAATTGGATATAATGTTCACTTATCTCATGTATCTAATAATTTTATTCAAAATAAATGATTCTTCTCTCAAATTTTCTTTGGTTTTTTGTTTCCCAGACTGAAGTATCAGTAATCCTTCTTTGCAGAATTTTATCCAGAAATCAACTGAAGATACAGGATGTTTATCCCCTATAAATAGTCTTATTATCTCAGAATCAGGGGTTTTATGATATGCGATATCTCGTATGGTGGTCCAAATTTATAGAATAATTCTTGTACCTACAAAATGAAATGACATTTTCTGATGATATTGAAATAAAAATAACTCAATATAACATACAACATTCTGAATATGAGAGAACATTGTATAGTTAAAAGTTGATAGTAGGGCACATTTGAACAATAAATAGTGAATAATTCGAATTATTTCTATGGAACTTTGTGATATCCTGTCTAAATACTCGTTCGAGCTATTAAGTTTACAAGCTGAAGAGTGAAAGAACATATATCAGATCAGCTGAGAGTAAAAAATTGACCAGATGAGGACCAAGCCCATCAAATTTGACTTTGCATCGATTAGCTGACATAACTGTCATCCCTACTCGTATCTTCGACGTTAGGACCGTTAACAATTTCGGTAGTCGAAAAGAGACCGTAAATAGCCATGGGAAATGCGGAAAGCTGTTTGAAAAAAAACTCCTCGTAGATACCAAACGGGGACCTAGTTGCTAGAAGTCAATGTCCCCGCTCGATTCAGCTGATCTGACGCTGAGCTCACAAACATATACACACACAAACGCTAAGGTTCGATGACATCACCAGGAACGTATTCGTGGAAGAGGAAAATGGGAGGAAATGATTCTGGGCCACTCAGCATCGAAGATGCTCATCCCCACGCGAGTATCTCCTTCAATAATAAAGAGAATGGAGTTGAAGCAGGGTAAGGGTATGAAGGCTGCATCCTTGAATAGAAGGGAATGAAAAATTATAATTAAGGGAATGATTTTCGAAGGTTTGAGTTTGACTGTATCTTCATCGACGAATTTGAGCTCTGAGTCCGGTCCTGCTGAGCCGCGAACGCCTTTCCACCGCGACGCACCGTTTCCTGGTGGTATGTGGGCCAGGTCGGGTATCTGTCGCTTTTCCGCGTTGCGAACTCCTCCAGGGAGGGGTGAGGTGGGGGGGAACCAGGGGGGTCCGACCTAGAGTGGCGGTCAGTGTGCAAGTGGCCGATGGTTCACTGGGGTAAGGGTGAGCAACCTCGGTTATTGACCCACGTACATCTTTGCGATGAATTACACGATGGTCCATGGAGATGATGCATCCGACGGTGCGGGGGACATGGTGAATTTCGCAAATCTCTTCCGTGACCTAGAAGGCGGTTTGGGGCAAGTGCATGGGTGTACTTGGTGCAGGATGTGGTCTCGGAGACGGTGGCTACTGAAATATTCGAATTGAGGATGGTATGGATGGTTTTGGCAACTCAAATGAATGATATTTCGTTCAAATGCACTGGAATAGCCATATAAAGGCGCTCTAGATGATCGAGATCATCTCCAGGCTGCTTCAAGCCGATTGAAATTCAATCTTAGAGGACTCTGCATCTTCTGAAATTCTTTGGGATTTTCACTCCCAGTCTCTGAAACAAAATCAGTTAAAAAATTGAACTTGCTGCTGAGTGAATTCTTGCACCAATTTCTCTGGAGCAGATCAGATGGAAAAATTTGTTGCCTGACGATGAACAAAAAATTAAACTCTTCCTGAATGTGATGTTTTAAGACACTAACCCTCTCTCTTTTCGAATGATTGAAAAGTACCAGTTTTTCTTCAAAATTTCAGGAAAAACTGTCGTTCATTGAGTTCTCAATATAACTCGAGAAAAAGCTATCAAAAAGTGAGCTCTATGAAACAAAATTCCGATACCACTTTGATTTTCATTCTGAGAATGGTGGAGAATAAAGAATTTTTTGGTAAACCTTCAGTGAGTCGGCTATCTGCATATTTCTCCCAAACCATTCACTCAGTTATTCAATGATTTCCATATACCCAATCCTGCTTCATTCCAAATACTATATTCTCAATTTCTTTCCTTTCAATATCCCGAAACTCTGACTCATGAAAAGATGTGCGAGCTCCAAATAGAAATCAGCTTTCACATGCGTCATCTAGGCTAGTGAAAGTCACCAATCACCAATTTCTAGAAACACCGAGTCATCCCACTAACGTCCTATTGAAAATTGCATATCCTAGGACCTAGATAAGGTGTGTCTTCAGTTTTCGTCAAGCTCCTTTCTGCAGAACGTCTATCATCAATCTTCAGAAAAATTCGATCCACTTGCAATGCAGGGACAAGTGAGTGTGCACTTTCTCGGAAGCAATTTGCCACTGTGAAAGTGCAACGAAAGTAGATGTTTCCCAGCATTCAATAAAGATAAACTTAGGCTGGAGATCTCCCAGAATTATGATAGATGGAGGTGTCCAGTCTCAAACGAGGAGAAATTCATTGTTTTTGCTCGTTTTTCTTGATGAAAACCTTAAAGATTCGTTTGCATGATCACAGTTCGAAGTATCAACTTCGATACCAAATTTGGAATGAAGTCTAATTTTGGTTCGATCCGTCAGATTAAATATTGGCTCAACTTGTTCTCAGTCAAGTTCTTATATAGTCTCGATAATGCGTACCTTAAGAGGATTTACGGTGTTTTACTTTGCCAAATCGAAATTCGAATGATTTATAATTTCCATTGTCATATGAGAAAGGAAAGATTTCAGGAATTATTGATATCCTTATTTTGGAATTCTGCAGTGATAGATCCATATCCAGCCAACAAAACCCTAGTTTTCTATGAAGGTAGGTATATTTATGCAGCAACTTATTTGAGCTGAGTGCGAGTAAGACAAAAAGTACTAGGTAAGGCAGAGAATTGATTAATGGAAACAAAGAAGAAAGGGAACTCTAATGCTTTCCCAGAATTGAATACCTCGACAGATTATTGAATTTTATGGAAAAACTACAGGACTACCTATATAAATATTCAGTCCAAAAAGGCAGCTCTCACTCAATCTTTATGACCATTTGGGTGTTTTACTGAATGGATATTGGAATGGATTTGGCACGAAGATAATAATTATGCTCACAATTTATTGACAATCTTATCTGAACCAAACATCGAATATCATTGTCAGAACGATCGCAATCTCAAACTGTAACTTGTCAGTTCGTGCCATCTGAAAGCAATACCCAATGCTTCTATTATACATATTGTCAAAGGAAGATGGTCTTTTAACCCTTTCTTCGTCGAAAGTTGGGGTCCAGCCCACGCTCTTTCTTCCAGCGGGTGGCCCAGGTGCCCCAGATCTCACCACGCCGACACGAGCCTGTGAAAGGCTTAAAAACCTCGTAACAAATGATTTTATAAAGACCCAAGGAAAGTGACATCGGTCGTTTTCCCGAACTGGCCTGTGGTCAATGCGAGGATTAGCAGGGAATGAAGTGCATGAAGCTTGTGTTAATTGGAATGATGAGAAGGTGTGCCATTTTGTAGATGTCCGGTTGATGTGTTCTTTTAGTGACGGATTAGGGGATTGTTAGATGACCAATGTTGGGTTTCTTATACAGGGGCAGATGTAGATATCGAGGTATTGAAAGGGGTCTTAATCGGTCCGGCGTGTGTTGAAATCGCGTGGCTGGTGTATTGAACAATTCTGGAGGAAAGAATAAAGGGGCCATAAGAAATTGACCGGAATACCTTTATGGGTGGATGGGAACGTCTGTCGGCTTTATTGCGAGAGGATTATCGATTTGTATGATCGATTGGTTACTTTTGTAGAATCTACTCGAGTTTACACTCAACAACAACTCCTGCAGGGGCTGTATGAAGAAACTTCACCTATTTAAGATGAACTTCAAAGGTTAGATGTGAAGAAATAACAATTTGAAAATTAGTGTCATATCACAATTATCAAATTTAAATGTCTTTTATATTGTATCATTGGAAGATCCATAAGTGGAACTGAGAGCTGAGTTTTTCTCTAGCATAATATTTGAGGCACATATTTTACTTCAAATCCAATGAAAATTATCATTTTTCCCGCTAAGTCAAAGTCGTAGATCACGAATATGCAATTAGATTTTTGTAGGATCAGTATTTTGGGAAAAAGATACAAATAGGTCAATTTTGAGGAGCTGTAGCTGCCAGAAAAATGACACTGGACATGGGCTGACTTTTTTGGTGATAGATTGATGATTTGCAAATAGAAAAAACGAACTTTCATTTAACTACCGCGAACAGTTTAGATTTTATGATTTTTTCCGCGACATTCCAATATTTCCGATTTTCTATCAACCATAACATGAAAACTAATCCTTTCAGCAAAATTCTGCTTGCATATTCGTAATCTACGCCCTCGACTCAGTGAATATCCTAATTTTGGTGGAAATCGGAGCGATAAAATTTTTTTCCAATTTTCCATGCATGTATGGAAAAAATTGCGATTTTTCGAAAAATATTTTTGGTCTCCGATCAGAACCAAATTCATACTGTACACTAACTCAAGGGCGTAGAACACGAATATGCCAACAGATATTTTTTTAAAAATTTATTTTTCAAGTTATGGTCGATAGATAATCGGAAATTTTGGACCTTCGCGGAAAAAATCATAAAAACTGAACTGTTCGCGGTAGATGAATGAAATGTGGTTTTTTCTATTTGCAAAACACCAATCTATCACCAAAAAAATCAGCTTATGTCCAGCGCTTCTTTCCTGGCTGCAGCAGCTCCTCAAAGTTGACTAATCTTCAAATACGGAAGAATTTGGCCATTCCTACCCCCCTCTAAAGTCATGTCACCCTGAAACTCTTCCTCGCGCACTTAATGGTGGGAATAAAAACCAGCAGATCGACCGAACGTATGGAAACCCATGGATCTATCGACGTGCACCTCATGGCGCTCATCTCCAGCGCCAAACCCGCGAACATGGCAATGATGGTAAACGACCGGGAGGTCCATGACCCTCCAAAGCCCTGACCCACTAACTTCGCGAGGTTGTTGATCCGCCATTCTAGTTTCACATCTCCTCTTTCGGCCACTTCAGATGCCCGTGTTGCATCCGACGTCCAAAGTCTTGCAGCTCGCGGTGATGGTGACCAGGAGGAAGTTTGAGTTTAGCGAGAGTCCTACCGTGGGAACCGACGTTTCTCTGAAGACGACGGAAAGCCGCATATGGCGCTGATTGGTCTCCAGTACAGAGCCGGTTAACGAAATCTGGACCCGGTTTCGGGTCTACAAGGCTTAATCGAAAAATCAGGGGACGGGTTGTGAAAATAAAAGTAATTACTTGGGAGTATGTGCGAGATTTAAGCAGATGAGTCGACTCTCGTCCACTTTTTTCAATTGGATACAGTACAGGAGATGTTTCAGATGAACTAAGGGAGGAACATAGCCTCGAATTACTCAGATAATAGTAGATTTTCTAGTCCACACCAAGCCCCAAGTGTCTGCTCAATCTACCACACCAATACTCCAAAGACAGACACTTCTCAATCTCCGACCAAAGCTCTGTTTCAATAGTCCCTCCTTCAAACTCATGCCCCTGGTATATCTTCCACAAAAATACCTTTCCGGAGTTACTTACTCTCGATTCAAACAGCTGATACAAGGTACCAGAACACCTACACAATCTCGGCCATTTTTCGACAGCCATCTCATGATCCTCGAGCTTGGTGAAGAGTTCATCCCAAAGGTAGAGTATTATGCAATCTGGCCAGTTCAGCGACCTGCTATCTTCGTATTGGGATACAGATCTTTCGTAATCGTTTAAATTCACGTTCACGGACGGAATTCGTATTGGTTGGGTCTATTTTTAGAGCGTTTATAGACGTAGCGATGCAGTCTGAGAGATTTCCTGGAATAATTTCATTTTTCGCTGAAAAATTTGGTCGATGGAAAGAGGATTGAGGATGATGAGTTTCAGAGATGAGCATCGTGAACCGAAGGTAATTCTGGAATGGAAATTGGTCATAGGAGGTATCTTCATGAGAAGGCAGAAATGTTTTGGTCAATGGTCATGTGAATGGTGTACCACAAGATTCAGTTCTTGGTGTAATTTGCCATATAGTTGATATAGCTATCATGAAACACAGTATGTCTATGTCACCTTCTTACATATAAGACAACAGTGGGAATAGAAAGAAGTTTTTTTTCGAAATTCTTATGGGTTTTCTTTCCTTTTACATCTGAAGCTTAAGAAATTCATAGCTATACACTATTTGTCGAAAGATTTTTTCAAATCTTCATCACACTCCTCCATCAGGAAATATAGTAAACTTCTTTCATAGATAACATTATTTTAAATCACAGAAACACGGTTTCCCTTGGATGTGTTCAAGTTTCTCCTGGTAACTAACCAGATATTGTCTATTCCTATCCAGAAGATGGAAAATTAGAATGTTAGAATGAAATGATTTGGTTGCTGCATTTTGAAAATGGTTGTCTCTGGGCCTCATATCGAAGGAGAATAAATTATTCCCTATGATATACCGTCCTTTCAATATGAAAAAAATATGTCACACTAGTAAAAGTATTGCAGATTTATGAATATCATTCACGACTATCCACCTATGTAGAAAGTCATAGGAGTAAATGTAAATTCCATTCATACATATTCCATACATTTTTCCACTCATATTCATTTAGATTCATAAGTAATTAATTTATTTCGATATATCCAGAACATAGAGTCTATGCAATATAAAATCAGTGGTATGCTCATTTAAGACAAAATATTGTTTTGATAAAGAGCATTACAATTTTTATCATCAAACAATAATTCATGTGGATGAGATACCCAAGTAAAAAACCCTTTCTCAGTGGGGCTGCATGTAGTGGATTGTGAGATATGAAACTGTTTACAGAATAAGCTGAAATATTTCATATTTAAGGCCATCTCGTACTGCAAAAATTCATTATTTCCTCGAAGAAAAGAAGACCAGGGAGTCTTTTCCGAGTTACCAGAAAATGTTATCTGAAATCAAAGAAACAGAAAAATGTAAAATAATAAACTTGACTTCTATATGTCATATTGACCTAAAATTCACAACCCAATTCGAAAAAGCTTCGGAAACTGCATGGATAGCCCTAAAACCATCCTGAAATTTATGAATGGCACAATGATTAACCATACGATTTATGGTTTCTTCTGGTTCCCCGCATTCACAACTAGGGCTCTCAACTGAATTCCATCGGAAAAGCATACTATTGCAACCTCCGTAACCTGTTTTCATACGATTCAGAATACACCATATTTTCTTGGGAAGATCAAAACCAGGAACTCAATTCGAGGGATCACTAAGGAAGAAGTGCATTCAGACTTCCAAATGTCCTTGTCCCTCACATTTGAATTAAGGAAAGAGTTGGACCATAAGGGTTTACATAATACATATACTTACAGCTTCTCCCCCCATTCTGCAAATGTGTTGTAACCGTGTACCTTCATCAATCTCCAATGTAAGTTCTGCAACAACTTGTTACGCCTATGACGATAGTATGGCAAAACATCGCCGAGCAGCCAATAGCTCAACAAGAAATTGAGCTTGTCGATGTTACTAAGATCTGGGTCGCGATTTGCCATTGAACTAAAGTGACGTAGACAAGTCATTCACCTGTGACGTCAAGTGAATTAACATAAGGAAGACAGTCGAGCTTTGTGTTCCCTGCTCTCAGCTGTTTCTAGTAATCGCCAGGAGCGGGCAAATAGTCGGTCTGTACCTTACCAGTTTCCAGTAATCTGCAGAAGAGCTGCTCGGTTTCTTGAGATCAAGTTATCGGGTAACTCTTGCTAGGCGTATGAGAGATATCTATCTATGTGCGTAGAAACGTTCATTCTAGAAGTATATTATTTGGGAATCTCGAAGTTTTTGTTCACCTAGTTTGGATGGAGTTACAAAATACATGTCCAATATTTCCTGGTAACATGGGAATCTGCAGTTTTATGATTTTCTTCTTACTCATAAATCAATCTGTTGAAAGTAACAATTGGGCAGGAAGGTATCTCAAAAAACTTCCAAGGTTTGACAACGTGATATTTCAACTGAATTCGTTTTGGTTTTCTTATCTCACGTAGATCTTAACCATACATTGAGTCACTTGTACAATTTGCCACAATGGCTTCCAAAAATGTGTATTCTAGAATATTATTCTCCTCGCTTAAACAGATTATGTTACTTATATAAGTGAGGAATAATAGAGTAGTATTCGTGTTATTGTTGCTTGAATGGAAGGGTTGTAAAGGGATTATAAGTAGCTTAGTATTCATGGGATGATTGCAGCTTCAACGACGAAATTCTTGTTTCTGCAGGTATCTCGTTGACAATCGTAACTTGAACTGAATTTTGGTAAACAATAAAATGAAAGAAGAGCACAGTATAGGTTTTCAGTGTAACATATTTGAAGTGGCGTTGGATGACATTCATTTCTCTTTGGATTTCCTGATCGTATTGTGCAAAAAAGTCTCTAAAAAGTTTGAACTTGTTGGTTTACTCAACCAATTTTCTCCGAGAAGAAATGGGGTCAGTGGTCATTAAAACTCGCTAATATTCGAGTAGGATTAAGTGCCAAAATATTTCTGAGAAATGAATCATCGAAAAGACAGCACGCAAAAGCATTCGGCAAAGCCTTGTCTGACTCGCTAATAAAGAGAAAGGTACCGTTACGAAAAAAACATTGATGGTTCAAGACAGGTTCAGTTCGGTGATGACCCCAATTTTTCGAACAAATATTCACTCTGGAGAGGGGCGAGAAGACAGAGTCCAAATTTTTTATGGACAGTTCCAGTAGATACACATATGTCATATTTTATATTACCGTGTAAACAAAAGCAAAAACTCTAGTGATGGTTTTTTCGGCTGTTGAATATTTTTTGAGTTGCTCATGTGCGAAAAAATTGATGCAGAGCTCAATCTATCCATGAGAATTGTAACTGGAACTATTAGATCCTCACTTATTCAATGGTTATCATTTCTTTCAAACATTGTACAGCCCTATATTCGTAGATAGCCTGCAGTTATGAATTTTTGGAATGAATTTCACTCCCTTCCCTATTCATTTCCAATTCTGTCTTATATTCTAGAGAATCCAAGACTTAAATCGCTCAATGGTCCAACTCTTTTCTCAATTTGAATGAATAGATGAAGGATATTTGGCAGTCTGAATGGAATAAGTGCACTATTTTCAACAAAGAATTAGTTGCTGATCCTTCGAATAGTTTCTGGCTTTGATCCTCCCACGAAAATATGGTTGCAAAAGCATGCTTCTGAGATAGAATTGAGTTGAACCTCCTAGTTGTTAATATGGGTAAGAGACAACACAAAAAATTTATAAATTTCAGGTTTTGAGGCTATACATGCAGTTCCCGAATCATCTTTGAGTTGGGTAGTGAATGTTAGATTAATCTGACTTATTATTTTACATTTTTCTAATTTTGTACTCTTTCTATTTCAGATAACAGTTTCTGGTAACTTGAAGAAGATCCTCTAGATTGTTTTTTCAAGGGTAGAATCAATTTTGGCAGGGAAAGATGCCCTTCACCATAAAATATTTCATCCAAAACAACTTGAATTGTCAGAAAATAATACTGAAGAGCATTGAATGCAGATTTTTGTAATATACAATTCAAAAAAGGTCATTTCTACGGTGATATTTCTTCTATCGCGAATATGATAGAAAATTTATCCAAAAATGTGGAATACTTCTTATGCTCCATCGTGTACTAGGCTGAAGAAATAATAACCCATCCCATCTTGTTTCGAAATTTAGCTGCATTGCGAGATATTCTCGTACCAAGCGGTTCCACCCAATTAAGGTCCATATTCGGAAGAAGAACGATTAAAATATTCTGTGCATCTCTGCTGAGCGCCTAACGCTTGCCCTCTTCCTCCCTTGCGCACACGGCATATCAACGAAGTTCCCACGTGTTGGAAGAAGAAGAAAGTTTTCCACGTGTTTCCCCTCGAGTTCATCTCGCGTTGAACTTGAGGTCTTCCACGAGTCGACTGCACTCACCAATTCGTGGGTCCAAATATGGCCATAAACTTTATTGTTTACCATTGGGCAACAGTCAATAATCTATCAGATGCCTCGCATTCTAGCCGCCCATGGCCCATGATGGTTATGCAAATCACAGATTTGGTGGCCCGCGGTGACTGTCAAATATCGCGGTTCAATGACCTCCAGGATGTGGACGAATATTCGACAATTCCGCATTGCAACGTTCTATGGCCCGGTCGAACGTCTAGGAACCTGCTGCAGGCCGCGATGTCGATCTGTGGCCGAGGAATTTTTATGATGGATAGAGTGCCAATACGGGTAATTTGTTCAGTGGTTCGCCAAACTGGTTCAGGACGACGGAGTTTTGATATGGCACGTTTCTGGTGGAGTTTCAGAGCGAGGCAGGAAGTTAACAGCCTTTTTTTATGCAATCATACTTTTTCACACAAAACGGCGAAATTTTTTTTCTTTTCTGTGATCATCATAACTTTTAACTATTGGCGAACCATTGATGGTCAAAATCAACCAGAGCTATGATTACGCAAGCTTCTTAGTTTTAGATGACACTTTTGGGCCAGATTCTTGATCCTCGGCATGGGAATGTATTTTTTTCTATGATCTGCCTTTACATCAGGGGTGCCCAATTGAAGTCTAAAGAATCGATGTTTTCAGAGACTGTTCCAATGTCGCCAAGTAAACTTTTGAATTTTGTTTGTTGATGTACCGTGTCTGAACCATAGACATAGAAACATGGACTGAGCAATACCAGCATGAAATTGGCTATTCTATCGAAAAAAATGATCGTCTGACCAATACCTATCTCTTTTCTGTTGAGGTGGAAGTAATTTTGGACCAATCAAAATTCTAGAAAAAGATAACTAGCTGACCTCATGTTCAGTTTCTCCCAGGCAAGGAATGCACAGTCCATGTCTCTATGTCTATGTCTAAACACAGAACTTGTAGCATCGCACTAGATTAATATATTTGAATAATATTCAAATATATTAATCTAGTGCGATGCTACAATAATTTGAATAATATTCAAATATATTAATCTAGGTATATTATACCTGTGACACAAGCTTCCCAGCTAGCAATTTCATGTCTTGTAAAAATTCTGTAAACGTTCTCAGTCCTTTTTTACACGACAAGACAAAGTCCTATAAACTTTTTCATTTCGTATATACAACACATATTCAACCAAAATGGGCAAGATTTATACGACAATTTAGTTATTTTGATTAGTTGGGTAGAGCACTTTAGAACTGTTACAGGATTGACGAATAAACATTTAGCGAACTGTAATACGACATTTAATAGAACTTTCAGAACTGTTAATGTTCCACTATACGACCTTTCATTCCTAATTATATTTCGTTCAGGTATAAGACTATTTTGTGATTCTGAGAATATTTATAAAACTATACGATCGTATAAATGTGCCCCACTAGTAGACAAACTAATCATTCTTCCACATCGATAAATATATTTCCATTTTCAAGTGATGAATCTTTGTTACAGCGAATACATTGATGATAAAATGTAATGTCGCGAAATTCAGAGGGTATTTCACATGGCAAATTAATTTTACTGTGAAATAGATGGCATATATGATACTAAATTTTCATGCGCTTCAGAAATAAATAATATTAAGAAAAAAAAAATTCATTCGAAAAAAAAAATTTCTGTTGATTTTTGTTCTTGCTCCATTCAGTGTGCCCTATTACTCAATTTTTCATCAATGATATAAAGAAAAATAATTCCGTCCACATAGGAGACCCAAAATTATAGTTTTTCATACATTTGATTTGTTTTTTACAATATGGCGATTGATGATACGTGTCCTTCTAGTTTTGAGGATGGCGTCTTTTCAATATAATTTTCTTATGACAAATGGAACTTTTATAGAACATATTGATTCTGTAAGGTACATCAATCGAATACTTATCCAACCTTTGTTATTTATTGCTGCATAGAATAACAGGCCCGTATTCGAGGATATAATTCTGTTATAAATATAAAGTTATCAAAAAGATGTGTAGTGAAAATAAATGAATATCTTTCGCAAAATAAAACAGCATGAAACCAATGAGTCAATAGGCTATCACATCTAGTTTAATGATCGTTCGTGAGAGAGGGCATATACTCATTTTTTTCAATTGCAATAATATGCACTTTCACATGATTCATAATTTTGAATATAGGTACCTACAATAATTAGGTATGTGCGTTGAATTTCACGTTCATAGTTGAAACGTAGCCAGAAATTGCCAAAAACTGAAAAAAATTCTCAGGATCTGTTCTCACAACTTCCAATCTTGTGATCAGAATATTGAGCAGACATTGGCTCAATATTTTGAGAACTTATGGTACCTTCATAATACATATTTCATAATAATTTAAAAAATATAGTATTACGTATACCTATATTTCACCAACATTTTTTGAATACATTACTGTAACAACTTATCTGTTTGTTTTTTACATGATATTTAGTTACCTTCATTCCACATTAATACAACAAATTTGTTTTATTATGCAACATTCGCAACACAATATAGAACCGGCATGGTCGCATCGACAGTTTATTATAACCTCTTTGCGACAAGTTGATCACATTTAGTCGCGAAGAGAACTCTTAGGGGACAAATCATATAACCTCACTTAATTCCATGTGTTTATACCTGAGTAAATTGTGTGCTTCACTTTCGAAATGAGTTTCTTCTACTGCACGCAGTATTTTCTCATAACACTCGCCTGAAAGCTCCACTATGTTTTACTTTTTTCCAAGAACGCATTAGATCAGACCTATATTGACGAATATTACCTCTACATCCAAGTTGGTTGTATAGCTTTGTTGAATATGAATCTTTTGTTTTATTATTATATGATTTTGTAAGGGTCCTTTAGTTGACCTACCATGCAGGCCTTTTACGATAGTTATATTTCACATTCAGAATAAGTCGTGAAAAGGATTCCCAACATACACATACAGGACATTCCTATAGGAGACATATAACTGTTTCAACATACATCATTACGACAATTAATCGACAACTACATCTCATGGATGAAAATGTAGTATAAAAATTGTCCTGTAAACGTTTATACAACATCCTACGAAATAATTGTATAAATGTCCTATAATATTGTTGTGAGCATATTTACACGATAATTTATAGAACTTTTTAGTTCAACACAACAAAACAGTCCCTATCAGAATATTTACATGACAAAAAAGTATTCGTGGGACAATATTACAACAACTACAAGGCCAAATTGTCGTATAAGAAAAAAGATATAGGACTATTTTGCTAGTTGGGTTCTAGGGTATTTTTCGGCAAACAGCAATAAATTCTTGTCAATTCTGAAATGATTATGAACTTTTTCAATGATTCTATGTGGTCCAAAGCAGAAATTGATATTTGAAAAATAGAAATCTTCAAATCATAGGAAAAAATCATATGATATTGGATCACACGATCTCAGAGGAAATTCATGATAAGCCGATCCTGGAAAAAGTTCCTCAGAGTAGCCAAGGTTTCTGCAGCTTCGTGTGCTTTGGGCCTCCATCTCCTTGAAAATAGCTATAGGACCGTTCATCAAAATTCAGCAATAAAAGGAAAAATGAATTCTTCTTCAAGTTCCACCAAAGAAAATAGGTTCCATAATTCTCCACCTACCGATAGCACAAAAAACTCCAATTTTTCGAGAATGAAGCGGTGCCTCAATAAAAAAACCATCTGGTATTTGGAAAGATGAAACTAGGCTTCGTCATACAAAACTGATTGAGATTATCAATGAATTGATCGAGAACCACTGCCAGAAGGTCATCATACGAGTGTAATCACCATCTTCAATTCAGAACTCCAACTTGACAGTTTACCTGGAAAATATTACTTACAGCAGAAGCTAAGAAAAACGTTTGGACACAGAATATCGACATTCGAAATTCCGTAGCCTACGTTACTATGATTTTTCTTCGAAGCACTTCATAAACACCAATAGTCCAGGGTAAGTCTAGACACAGAGCATCAAAATTATTTTTCTGAACGCTCTCCACGAGTGGAGGTAAAAGTTGATAGATGCCCAAAAAAACGGAGTTCCTTCCATATGAAAAAAATCATACAGAAGACAATGCGCCAAAGAACAAGAAGCCGATGACGGTACTTCCAAGTTGGGCGCAGAAATTCATTCCAGGTACAGCATAAACAAACACGTACAAAGTGCGTTTTACCATCGCCGTCTACCTTTACTGAAAAGGAAGGAGGAAGCGCTGAAACAGATGGGAAAAGATTGAATTTCAGCGATCCGCTGGCGGATAAAAACCGCGCAACCCCTAAGGGTACCTTTTCCCGAGCGCAAAAAATACGCACGTGCATTTTTTACGGTGGCACCGCCCAACCACATGCCGTTTTTTACAGGTCGTTTTTTATCGTAGACGAGAAATCGAAAGCGGAAAGATTCATCCGAGAAAGTAAACAGGGAATGCGCCTTTCTCAACGCCATATGCCACGCGCATCTTTGTCTTGCTCGTCTGGATATGGATAAAGATAAACCACTCTGTATAGTGAACCAAGGAAGACCCGACAGCCGCGAGGCGGAACAGGAAATGATGAACTATGCTGCTTTTCGAGAAACCACAAATCATTGTTATACCTGACAATTTAATTTGGGTTTTTTCATTCTTCGCGAATCTTCCATGGGTAGAGAAAGAGGTAACTTCGAAATTATGGGTTATGGACGCAGTCTTATCACTTCTGAATCCACACCGATATTTGGTTAGAGATTGCTTATAATTCCAGAAGGACCAGAAGGTTCTTCTGCATGTCAGATGTCACGAATTCAATGCAATAGTTAACAGTTCATAAACTGTCTCATCCGAGCTGGAGTTCACAACATTTTTGGAACTTGTGTCACAACTCATTCATTAACTTAATACCCGAGAGTGATTCACGAGTAGTAGGTACCCAATATGTTGCAATATAGGAGTCAGGATCAATGAACCAACCCTGATTCAGCATCCTCGACGACGTATGTGTTCAATTCTTCGTACTCATTTTCATGAGGACTCTAAATATTCGGAATATTAGTGAGATAATTCAGAAACAACTTCAAGAAAGCTATATTTGAGTGAGTGAAACAGGATTCAAATATAATTTCTGTTTCGTTCTATAATTCTTCCTTGTTCGTGTTCAAAAAAGCTCTAACTCGTCTGATACAAAATTGGCTGCGTCTAACAGATCAACCAATTTGCGGTCAGTATCAAGAGTTGACCACTCTTCTTCCCAAGGCATCATATTTTTGTTGCAATAAGAGAGAACGTTGAACCTATTCTATTACGACACGTGTTGTTAATTTTCGGGTGCATTAGAATTCGATAGGCGTTGGCTTCTTGCATTTCGTATCTAGAGGTGAGGATCACCGATGGGAAATGGAGCTAGAGGAATTTATGATATACAGTCTGTTTATCCCACACGATGGAAATTATTTGATGAAACGATGTGGGTGTTTATTGTGGGAAAAAATAAACTTTGTCATTCTCAGTCATCAAATTTTGATCACATGCAGATTTTCTACCAATCTGATCATCTTCAGAATTTGTGAGCTTGAATTTTATCAATAGAATCATATAGAAAAGCAGGAGCGCTGTGTCTTTGGAGAATTCAACGATAGGTTAAGCAAGAATTTCGGCAATATGTAATGAGCTAACTTTTGCTTCCAGAATGAGAAGTATATAATATAATATATAATAAACGTATATACAGGGTGAGTCTCTAACTCGTTCAAATATTCCAACAGAGGATTCTTGAGGTTAAAAGAAACACTTTTTCCTTTACCTTTTTTTCCAAATCGGCGCGGTTTAGAAGATACATACTGTTGAAAAACCATAAAAAATGTTATTTTTAGTTCTATCTCACAAACGGTTTTATCGAATGAAATGAACTTCGGAGTTTTCGAGTAATTTGATGTTCGCAAAAAAAAAATATCTGTGATATTCGGGAAATTGGGTACTTTGGCTGAAAGCAACCCTGTTTAAAAGATACACAGATGCTTATTCTCATAGATTCAGCTTGTTATTCTGACTTGAATTTTGTTTCTCCAACAGTTGAGTGAGGAAATTCATTCTGCGAAGCTAGTCAGTTATAAAATTTTTCCATATGATTCATTGCTTGCTTCCATTCATCGTCCTATTTCTATTAGATATATTGGCAATTCCGTTTCCTGATAAATTCTAAATGGACAACCCATTCATGGTGCAATCCTGACCCACAAACAGCTCCATGCTCTGGACTTTCCGACTTATGAAACTCCGAAAACGCATAACGATCAAATGATTACTCGGAATTCTCGTATGATACAAGATGGTTGTCTGCAGTTCTCAGCCTCAGATTCCTCGTTTTGACTCACCACGATGCAATCGGTCATTTGGGTCATTTTGCACAGCCTACCCGAGTCAATCTCCATTGAAATTGCTCCTCCTTGACCACGTAACCCATAATTTTCACTTGGCAATAAGTCGTGTCCCTTTCTGGTGGGTCCTAATTTCCGTAATAATGCCGGCTTTAAATCTTGGGAATGCAGATATACGAACGTAAACCGCTTTCGGGTGTGCAATTTCGTATAGTAAAGGAGCCTCGTTAAGACGGTACCTACGCACATCGCGCGATCTTTGGTTAAACTGCTGGGTGTTCATTGAAATTGATGAGCGATTAACGAAAGGTTTTTCCACGGGTTTAAATGACACATTCTTCATGCAGGGTGTTCGCTCGAGGTGCTGCAGAAATGCTGGAGATGAAAGCACTTTCCTGGAGACACATGGGGTCGAATATGCACCCCTTTTATACAGGGTTAGACTCGTACAAATATTGTAACAGTAGATTCTTAAGGTCAGAAGAAACACTTTTTTCCTTTACCATTTTTTCCGAATCGGCTAGGTTTAAAAGATACAGGCTGTTGAAAAACTATACAATTTGTACGAGTCAAAGGCTCACCTGTGTATCTGCCCATATTTATTCCTACTTCATACTTCTACATACATTAGAAGCCCCAAATCGAAATATCTTCTCTTGGTTCTGTTTTTTACAACTACACCTTTCCACCGATGCAACATAACTTCTCTATCCCAACATACCACTAAAAATCCATACCAACATAGATTACCTAGAATTCTATCTTTCGAAATGATGCTTCCGTAGATTGAAAAGGCCTATGCAGGAAGGGAAGTCGTAAACAGCTTTCGCATTGCAGCTTACAAAGTCAAAGCGAGAATGAGCTTGGCATAAAATGAAATAACTACAGATTTATGAACTCAAAGCGGCACAAAATGAAAAGTGAAGACTGTGCAACATTACGTGCCACCATTGAAGCTGCCAGGTACCAAGAATGGCTGCTTATTTCCTGTACAAGATCTAAAGAATGGACCAGACTATCTTTCGAGTCGAAACCCTTCAAGAATTTTTTGTCGTTATGAGTTTCAGAGAACTATTAGGTCAGCTGATACATTTTGTTTGGATAGATTAATCCTCACACCCAAATTATCGAATAAAATCTAGGTGGATAACTCGTTGATTTGGCTATGGCCCTAAGATATTCAACCTTGAGTTACCTTATAATTGAAGTTTTATCCACACTTATCAACCGTGTGAAATTCCACTTTATTCACTGGTAGAATGATGAATATATTTCATTATCAACTAGTCATTTAACAGGTGTCGAAGTATCTTCGTGTATGGGACACTTTAGGCCGGACATCATCTAAATTGTAATCTTAATTAATGGAATGATTGTGGGGAAAATCTTCTTTTCTGCCATGGTATATTAGTAATACGCTAATGATCGGATCGACTGGGTCTGAAAACAATACAATACTGGTGTTTACAGAGATTGCTCATTATGTAATCCAATTTATGAGAACGCTCTCGGTTTATGGGGAATCAGCTATTGAATAGGTGGTAAACAATTACGGTATTGATGGAAAACCATCGGTCCAATTTTCCAGTTTTATGGAAGTTATGCAATCAGGTCTCAGAAGAGAAATCCCAAGATACACAGGAAGGTCCAGCTGGGATATGTAAACTTTATAAATAGTTTGGAAAGATTAGAAACTTTAGCGTACTGGAAAAATTCTGACATATAAAGGGACACTTTTCAAAACTAACTGACGTTTTGAAACGTTTCACTTTTCGTAACTCACGATAAAAAGATTTAAAAAGAATCTACGAGGGATGCTTGCATAGATGATTTTGATGATTTAACATAGTCAGATCCTATTCAAAATTAGAAAAAATATGGTGTGGAACAATATCTTTCGTATTTCACCATCTTTTGCACAAAAACTCGCTCATTACGAAAAATGATGCTTTTCCCAACTGGTTGCACAAATAACCACTTTTACTAAGAGAAGAATCTGCTCAAAAATATTCAAAAATTGTTGGGAGATTCGAGGAATGTTTGTCATATAATTCATTTGCTGCAATTAGTTGTGGAGCTCAATAAATACAAGATGGACTTCATTTGCATTTAAATGGGAGTCCAGTACCCAGAGGAGACGAGAAAACATTAACTAAAATTGCATGATGCTGTGAGTGTGAATTGTAAAGTGAAAGGGTTAATGTACCTTACAATTTCTGTAGTTTTGGAGGAAATGGATGAGGGTAGCTATGGAAGCTGCATGTATTTTTTGTTATAAATAATTCTGATGAAAAGAAATGATCATATTGAAGAGATGCTTTCGTCATAGGAGAGATGAGTTATTTTCTTCTCAGAAAAAAGAGAAAAGTGTTCTTGAAAGTAGCTGAATTACTATTTTCGATGATTCAGCATGTGGAGTGTGATTTCACTGCGGGATCGTTAATGTAAGGGGGAAACAAGCCCGAAGGACGTGTCAAGCACCTCTCGAGCACGTAGGGAAGTACTAATCCGGTGAAAAACTCCCATTTAACTCACTTTCACCAGTTCCACTAATGCGAAACTCTGGTAGTACCTACAATCAGGAATCTCTTCCTCGGGTACAGATGGATGCACTGCCACTGGCCATTTCACTTTCGGTTTCGCATATTGTGTGAACGTCCCTCGAAGTTCAACGTACAAATTCTCGAAGAAGACGTTCGAACCGGCCAGTAGTACCAACCTCGAGGAGGGAATTTCTCTACGTGGTTTCCCGGTCGTACTCGAGGTCCGAAAATTCTTCGTGAACTCTCTCTCGAGCCTCCAGATTCGGGAGTTGAATGAACTGTTTTGAAATTCGAGTCAGCCTTTCCGTTTCTGTTCTCATAAGGAAGATCCACAAGGACGCTGCTCCCGGTGGTGGAAGGCTCTCACGCATCGGCCCTGTGAAAATTTTAATTGTCGATTTCTGATTTGTTTATTTATGAAGATGCGTTCGATTCGGATTTGCATAACCATAAATTCGTCCGTTTTAATCGGAGGTATGCAACGAGGATATCGAGTTTCGATCGGGTGGACAGTGGCGTAGGGAAGAGCGCCACGAAGATTGAAGGAGAACTTTTCTCGTTGAAAAAGATGTTTATTGTTCAAAATGGCAATGAATACTCTGATTACCGTCATAATTATTTGGTAAAAGTCAGGAACTGAAGACAGAATTATGATTTTCACTAACATGAGTTGTTAAACCACGACAACAGGAAATTTTATCTAAAATCAAAAACTACAGTCTGTCTTCGAATATAGGGCGGTAAAATGTTTGAAAAGAACTGGTAACCATTGAATAGGTGAAGATCTAATAGTTCCAGTACAAATTCTGATAGAAAGATTCCCAATTTTTTGTACATAAGCATTATTAACCCAAACGGGGCAAGAATATTCAGCAGCCGAAAAAAAACCTGCGGTTTGAAGGGTGGTTGCATCAGCTCAGCACCCCATGAAGTACCAGATAGTTTATGCAGGATATTATTTCAAGTTTCCAACTTCAGACGCAAATTTTCCAAATGCCCTCGAAATTCAGTGAGGGATCAAGCTTAACTCCTAGATATTTTGGATTGAAGCTATGTTCCAAAAAAGAATTACCGAAAACTACGCTCAATTTTCTATGTTTTTGAGGATTATTCACATGGAAACACAAAACGTCGATTTTATTTGGGTTAGGACGCAAACGCTACTCGAAAAAGTAGCACTAAATTTCTAAATCCATCTATAGATGGATTATTCTCTATACATCTGAAATCAGAATGACGAAAAGCGAAGACAATATCATCAGCGTAGATATATAAATTTCTCACAAGAAGTAGTAAGGATATCACACAGATATAAATCGAAAAGGGAAGGTGCTATAACTGAACCTTGTAGAAGACCATTATTCAAAGATTTGAAATGACTACTATCAATTATCATCAACAAAAATACGAAACCTACCAGACAGCATGTTTTCTAGTAAGCGTTCATAAAACTTTCCTAGGAACTGAGGCCTAAGACTAAGAAGTAAGAAAAATAAAAACAATGGTTGTATTTTCAGTTTCCATTTAAGTTTTTCAGGGGTATTCCGTAGAAAATAGTTGCAAAGTCATTCTCGTAATGTCATTGAGAGCACTGCTAAATATCCCAAAACCCGATGAGCGTATATTTTATTATGTTTATCCTAGTCATTTCCTGGGTTCATTTCAATAGGGTACTTTGTATTCCATACCAAATAAGATGCATGCTGGTGAAAGTGAAAACGCATTCGAATTATTTTTTTTCTGCCTTGTACGGATGACTTCCTCGGATGTTTCATTCATAAACATTCATCAATGATAGACGTTGATTTACATTTTGTTTCCTGAAGCGCAATAATACGCATATGCTGGAGATGATCCGGTTTTTAATCTTCCAGATACGAGAAGGGTTTTAGCCTTACCAAGGTTGAAATTAAGCTTCCTATACCACCTCTTAATGCCTTATCAGATTATGGACGAAAATGACACTAAGATTAGTGAGTTGTTCTTGTTTTTCCATCCAATTCTAGTGAACTTATGTGGTTTTGATTCTGATCGTGAATTTCGGATACGGCTCTGCACGCAAAGTCATTCCCAAACCACCCAAACCAATCTTGTCGGTTTCATCCCATCTTGTGCCGTTATACGATTCTACACGACTTCCGTATTCTTACAGACAAAACAGCCCATCCCTTCAGTTCTGGGAAAAAAACGGAGGGCTGTTTATTCTTCCATCTCTCTTCATGAATATTGATCTTCTCATCCCATTAAGAAATCTAATTTGAGATAAAGCGTGAAGATTGAAGGGCAGGAAATGGACAAGCTGGTGGATGAGATGGTCAATAGAGTAGGTATGCGATTGACTGCACATGGTTAGGAGGGGGAGGGTCTGTCAGCGATAGTATTGAGTTCCCAGTGGTCAGTCGATTGTATTTTTGGATCCTAGATCTTCGATCCCGATATTATTTGGATGTAAATCAGCTTTAATGGCTCCACAGATGTCTGGAATCGGTAATACAGCTGTTTAGAGAACGGTAAATAAATCGATCAGTTTCTTAATTAGGGGAGCAGCATAAGGAGTATGGATCTTTTGTCAAAAAATGTTTCAACAACTTGTAGATTATCAATCAGTTCCCCACCGAAGATAACCCAAATAAATCGAACCACAAGATTCTGTAGAGCATGTTAAAAGTTCATTTGGCAAAAAATATGTAATCCTCGAGATAGATTTTCATTTTAATCTATTTCTTCGTATCTATTCCACATACGAGGATTGATATCTAGTTAGTCTAGACCAGTTCCATGCATAAAAAAATATTGCGTTACCATAGCAACGAACAATAACTCATTAGAAATGTCAGTGTGCTCAGTTTGAGGTCAAAAAGTGAACCAGAGTTACGCAATAAATTAAAAGAAAGAAGATGTCCACCGAAATTGTGAAAATCGTAAAATTGGAGTATCGAGCCATCATCAAGTACCTGTATTTAAAAGGGTTAAGAGGTAAGCAGATTTGCGAGGATATGCTTAATACCCTCGATGATCAATGTCCTTCGATATGCGACCGTGAAAAATTGGACTGCAAGCTTTTAAAGAGGTAAATTTTCCATTGAAGATGATGACCTATCGGGAAGGCCAGTTTCTGTGTCAGTCCCCGAAAATATCGATGGTTCACGACATTACTTTATCAGACCGTCGAATTGGGCTAAAACGGATATCTGAAACACTGAATATTTAATACGAAGGAGTTCATCATATAGTTCATGTCAATTTGGACATGAGAAAAATTGCTGCAAATTGGTTCCCCAAATGTTTGAATGTTGACCAAAAGCGTGCAAGGGTAGAAGCATCGCGTTCGATCTGTGCTCGATTTGAAAACGATGTAGACTTCTTGAACCGAATTGTTACTATGGATGAGACTTGGGTACATTTCTACGATCCAGAAACAAAGCAACAATCAATGGAATGGCGACACTCTGGTTCTTCAAGACCTAAGAAGTTTCGTGTCCAAAAATCTGCTGGTAAAGTACTTGCTTCAGTTTTTTGGGATTGCCATGGAGTAATCACGATTGATTTTTGGATAAGGGTAGAACAATAACCGGAAATTACTATTCGGCATTACTGACCACTCTACGGGAAAAATTGAAGAGAAAAGACGCGGAAAGCTATCCAAAGGAGTTTTTCTTTTGCAGGACAACGCCCTTGCACACAAATCTCATGTTGCCATGCAAATAATTTGTGATTTAGGGTTTGAATTACTAGAAAACACCCTTTATTCACCAGATATGGCACCATCCGACTATCATCTCTTTCCTCAACTGAAAAACAGTTTAAAAGGTCGTAAATTTTCTTCTAACGAGTAGTTAATAAAACCTGTGGAGGTCTGGTTTGCAGAACAAGAAGAAACATTTTTTTTTCAGGTTCGCTATAACAAATGTATCCAATAAAGAGGAGAATTTGTTGAGTAATAAAATATTTTGACGTTGAAATTTTGTTCGGTTCTATAGTAGGCTAAGAATTTTTCAATATATCCTCGTATAATTACCCAGTCAACTAGAAATGCCCATCATGCATCGTGAAAATTTTCATGCCACGTTTCCTCGTCGGATGTACACACATACATACTTTATTCATCGTTCTCAGAAATGCGACTACGAATCGTACTCCCGATGTCCAGCATAAGGTAGCAGTTACCTACTTGGAGTATTTCCTGGTGAGTTGCCAATTAGACCACTATCACGCCCTAGGCATACGCACCCACGGCACGTATGGACAACCGTGACATTGTCTTGAATCGCAAATTAAAATCGTCGGGTCTTACCAGGTCATTGGAAAGGTGTAAGCAGGTATCTAAGTGTATTTTTGTGTGGCGAAGCGGCAGGTAAACATCGTAAAATATGTTATTGCGCCTTCATGACATATTGGCGCGGTTTGCAAGGAGCTGGTGTAGTCATGGAGTGATTCTGAAGTAATTTCGGATCCTTCCATTGCATTAGCTGATGAAATTATATTTTTGATACTGCAGGAGTGGAAAATAAATTAACAGTCTTGGAAGAACTTTTAAATTTAGTTTCTTTATGTTTTTCGAATAAGTACAAGGATATATCGAAAAATCCTTAACGTACTATAGAACCAAACAAAATTTCAATGTCAAAATATTTTATTACTCGACATATTCTCCTCTTAATTGGATACATTTATTACAGCGAACCTGCAACGTCTCTAGACCTTTCAAAAAAAATGTTTCTTCTTGCTCTGCAAACCAGACCTTCACAGCTTTTATTACCTCCTCGTTGGAAGAAAATTTAGGACCTTTTAAACTTTTTTTCAGTTGAGGAAAAAGATGATAGTCGGATGGAGCCAAATCTGGTGAATAAGGTGGGTGTTCTAGTGATTGAAACCCTTAATCACGAATTTTTTGCATGGCAATATGAGATTTGTGTGCAGGGGTGTTGTCCTGCAAAAACAAAACACCTCTGAATAGATTTCCGCGTCCAACGTTACCGTTGCTATGGTAACGCAATATTTTTTTCATACATGGAACTAGTCTAGGCTAACTACAATCAATACATCCTCGTATCCCATTAAAAGAAAGTTTGTCCTTCCTTTATTATTTACTCCATTATAGGCATTAAGTGCTGAATTTTTTAGCATCCCTTACTTACATCTATACCTACAATGAACCTCTGGCATTTTTTTGAGGTAATATAACTTTATTTTTATTAGAGAAGTAGGAAAAAAATCAGTCCTTGTCTATTGAATAGTAAAAAATCATTTCACCTTAAAAAACATGCAATTTGTCTCAGTTACCTCTGAAATTGGATCGAAGAGTCGTGAAAAACAGAACGTAAAAACTCTTGAGATGGCGATCCCATAAAAACTGAAAGGGGTGCCAAAAAAACCCTCGGAATTCATGGGAACCATCTGTTATTAGATCGCAATCAACGACAGATACATCTAAAAAATTCCGACATCAGGAAATCGCCAAAAGCTATTATAAAAAAACCCAGCGAAAGGGCCCAACCCCCTCGTGAAAAAGCAGGTAAAAAAGTGAAAGGGTTCATAAAAAAGAAAGGTATATTTTTTGCTATCGTTAAAAACTAATGGCAGGGCCATTCGGCAAAAAGGGTTGCATCCCTTGCGGGGCTAGGTAAAAATTTCGATGATTCCCATCTTTTAAATTTTTTATCTTCTGAAAGGGGTGTTTATTGCCTCGAGAGGTCTTTGGAAGAAAGTGTTTAATGATGCGGATTTTTTCCTATAGCATCTGTCTCGAACTTTTGTTGTGGAAAATGAATTCAGATGAATTTATCGGGAACAGATATCATTAAACGGTTGAGATCCCAACTACAATACAACCTGTTAAGGGTTAATATTAAAATGCAACAATTAAAAAATTCGATCAAAGAATTTTTTAGTTACTTTTGGCGAAAAGTTTTGTTTCATAGACGAACGAAGTAAAAATAAAATCAGCCAGTAGATGAGGAAGTATTTTGCCTTTACTTCTGCTGAGTAAAAGCAGAACAAATATGAAATTTCGTATTCCAAATATGAAAAAGTCTTCTGATGCAATTCGTGAGATACTGAATTTTTTTTCGGTAATTTTTTGAAAGAAGGTTTCACTTGACCTGAGTTCATAAATATTTACAACCTGGACAGTATCTAGCTAGAATATTCCGAACTTTTATTGGAATAACATACCAACCAGAACCACCACATAAAACGTCTTCAGAGATAGCTTTGAGAATTGTACAATTTTATCCAACTTTTTATGATTTTACTTTGTGATTCCTGATGCCGAAAGCTTTCACTTTCTTCGGGAAAGGAACTCGGTGATTATAAACATTTTATGGGTGGATAGATAGCATGGTAGCCGCTGAAAAATTCTGCGCTATTTTTCAGTAATTACATCTTTATTACTAGGTAGGAAAACCTAGGATCAAAGGATTTTATGGTTCGAACCGACAATTGGTACAAGCTTTATGATGGGGGTAAAAATATTTTTTGGGTGGTCTTATTTTTATTGTTCATAGAGTTATTCCACCTGAGTACATTCAATACGACCTCTAAATGAACTCTCCACAGCCTGTATATCCAGGATATAGGAAAACTAAAGCACTTTCTTTTAAAATACATGGAGCACTTTTACTTTTCTCTGAAAGTTCCAGTTTGAGGAGGCGGTGAAGTAAGGACATTATTATGCATCGCAAAGGCACAATAGAAACATATTCTAAGGACATTGCAGTCACATAGATTAGCTGAAAATAGGTGGGGTTCACTTAAGTGATAATGCATCATGTGAGACACGTATTTAACCTGGCTATTGTGGCCAGACAATGCCGGGCATGCACTCTTCGTGTACTTCGCAGGGACGGCTTAGGAAAGACGATTAAATTAGATGCGTGAACATTTCTATCGCATTGACTTTCACGAGGTATTGATTCTTTGTCGACATATTTGCAGTGTGACCAAAAGAACAAACTCCTAATTAAGTACAACAAAGTGAAAAGTACTCGTCTAAAATTTTAGAAATTAAGTCAAAACATACAATTCCATATCTGATATCGTTTCAATATTGCTTATTACTATCTATATCGCAATTCAGAGTAATCTTTTACATAACCTTCAAATATCCTTCACCTTCTGCTTCGAATATGTAACACTTCACTTGAAGGGCTTCTTTTGCAACTTCAACCTGTTTAAGTCATTACATTATACAGAAATTCAACTATTATGTAATGAAAACATTTGAGTTTCATTATCCTGTGATGGTGAGAGGTAAAACTAGTTTTTCATAATTTTTATATTCCGATAAATATTTTGCAAATCACTATATACTTATTCTTCATCGAGAGCAGACTCTGTAATATTCTATGGGATTACTGAAAAGTATTTAAGATATTAGAGTCACGATTGAAAATATTATATAATACCTTGATAGGTATTGAAGGGTGAACCAACCACCTCTGGAATTTTCTTCAAAAGGTAAATATGATATTTTCTGAGAGTTGGCAGCGTTTGGAAAAGCAAACTCTGCAGAAAGAACCTACCATCTCATGAAGGTATCATTTTAAAGTAATCTTTTGGAACAACCACAATATTAACTTCATCTGTCCTCTCTTTTTGAAAAGATTCACATCATTTTGTAGTAACTTTCTTAGAAAGACATTGAATCTTTTTTCAACTTTTGAACTTGAATTATCTATCCCGTTTATACTCTTGACAAATACGTAATGCTTATTATTTTGCGAAGAGAATCAAATTAATTGAACCCTGAATGAGTGCAGATATTACAATGGAAAGTAGTTAGTGAACTGGTCGTCAACGAAATTCAATATTGTGGGTTCAAACTTGGTCAAGGTTGTTAATTCAAGAAACCCTTTCATGGCTTTAGCAGCATGTACGATATATCTCTCAGATTACAGATATTTCAGTTGAAAGAATGGCGTTAGTTTGATTTTATTCATTCTACCTTATGGCAGGCACATTCTCTCATCGTTGCATTCAGAAAATTTGAGTTTTTGAATCTCGATCATCAACAACAACAAGAACTGATGTAAATGTCCTCCTCCATTCATTGAAATTTTTCGAAATTTCGAGTTCTTGTTCTTTCTGTATCGAAGTTTTAAGATCTTCCCCTAATTACCTATACATGGGTCTTTTATTTTGTTTGAATATAATTCGTCAAACCTATCCAAATGCCCAAAACGGTGAGTTGAGTTCAAAATTCGTCAAGACCAAAAGGTTTTACCCACGTTGATGAAATCTCGACATTCATAACTAGAAAAATTACTCTTCTAGAATATTTATCCCTTTAAGCTTTATGATGGTTTTTTTGGGAGATACGCGAGTGGAAATTTTACCTTCGAAGGGTTTTTAATGTTAATCTTCAGTGACCTAATTGAACATCATTCTACAATCCCAAAGTATCTCAACTTATCCATTTCCATTGTTCCTATAAAGCGATCACTCCTGCCTCGAATTGATTTCCCTGACTATTAAATTGTGTTATTCGAACGCCTGCTAGATTCATTGAGTCATAAGGTCATTTATTTATAGAGGTATAAAATACTACGGCTATTGAAAATCTTAATGTTGTTGGCTCTTTAGAATGGGATGAATAAGGAAGTGCAGAAGAAAATCTTGTCGACTGCGTAGCAGAATGCATTCAATCAGAGATCAATGTCACATTTTAATAAACTATCTGGCATAATCTACTTCATTACCACGTTGCGAAATCCTTTATGAGGCAATGAAGAGGTTCAAGGCTGTTGAATTACACTGGAGGTTTCCTCGGATGCATGTCAATTCTATTCGTGAATGTACTGCACTGCCGGTTGGAATTTCTCTGTTTGCTAAGTGAAATTTTTAGGCTTTTTTCGATAGATAAACAAAAATCACTTTTCCATATTCACAAACAAAACAAAATTCACTCTTCTCGTAAGTATATTCTCGAAATAATGAATAATGAAGTGTACACAATAATCATATAAAAATAGTTGATAACTAATATCCATAAGTCTCCTAAAAAATAATTAAGTAGCTAGGCCTTTCTCAAAGTAAATATTTATTTGCCAAAGCAAGGACCGGCGCTCCTGTGGCCGGATTTGGAAAATCTCCCGCTGATGCTGCAATATCCAGATGACTGTACTTCAGTGGAACCGCATCTCCCGAACCGTGTCCCGACAATCCAGCAGCCAGGATCAGGAAAGCGCCAGGTCCTGGAAATCACAGAGATGAAGGAATGGAAGAAAATGGATGGAAAATTTTACCTTGGTGTCCCCTGGCAGTTCTCGAGGAAGGTAAATTGTTGCACTGCAGAATGTCATCTCCGACAGCTTGACCCTTGTGGAACTCCAGGTCCTCCTTACGTATGGTGGAAATTTCGAAGGGTTCGCTGATCTCTTCCCCTTTGGATGTCAGGCACTCCGCGTGCTTGGCTTTTCTTGCTGGTCCGTTGTCCATAACTGCAAAAAAGGTTGGTATAGAGGAGGTTCCTGTAGATTGCTAGAGTTTTACACAAAACTATTCAACAAATACACCAGTCAGAACTCAGCTGTTTTTTCAAACTGACCCTGAATTCCTCCGAAATATTTTGCATTATTTTACGAGTCTTCGACTCATACAAATATTTCAACAATAGATTCTTTATGTCAGAAGAAACACATTTTTCTTATAACATTGTTTCTGATTCGTCCTTGATAAAAAACTATAGCCATTTTAAGTTTTCATAATGAGCTGTGCCACCCCTGGAAAAACAAATTTACCTTCACAATACCTAGCTAATCTGTGACACTTTACATCTGTGGATCTTTTAAACAGAGTTGTATTCAGCCAAAGCACCCAAGTTCTCGAATTTCACAGATACTTTTTGATTTTTGAACTTCAAATTACCCGAAAACGGCGCATTATAAGAAAAAATATGAAGAATACATTTATTTTACGAAACGTTCAAATATTTTTTAGATAGCATCCAACTCAGTTTCAAGAGTTGGGTTCTTTGAATTTGTGGTAATTTTATGGTACGTAACGTAGGCTACGATGATACCACATCCACTCTCTCAAGTGGAGATATCAACTGAAGCTTGGTTCAGATTTATGTTTACCTTGGACCATCATTGCAGTGAAATGTGGAGAGTTTGTCAATGATGTATTTTAGGTTGATATTCATTGGCCTAATCAATTTTTTATGGTATTCGAAAACCAACCACAGAAGAGGCATTTATCCAAACTTAGGGTTCCCTAGAATGAGCAGAACCTAAGCAGGCGATGCAAATGGTATTCTCTGATATTCCATACCTCTGTAATCTGCCAAATTTTTTTTAAATATCGAGGACGCTCCAATACGATAAAAAACACGCAGACCGAGTTGATATCTCCCGATCATCCGACTAAGCCGTTTCTAATAAACGACCGGACACAAGAATATTCCGTCTAGGAAATCAGATCTGCGGATTAAAGTTTGTTCAACCCGGTGGCCCATTCGCGATTTTCTTTTGTTTCCCATGTGTGTCAATAACCTCGGCGGGCGCGTCTTGTATACGATTTATGGGTCTGTAATTTGGGCACCAAAAAGCCTGTCATCAGCTTCCTATATAACGTGGTCATAAAATTTTTGCTCCGTGCCGAATTTGAACGGAGTTATAATTGGATCTGTTTCCCGATACATATCTAGCCAAATAATCGGTACTGTAGGTGTTTCTTTTTAATGATGTACGGATCTGGAGAGGTGGGCAAAGTTTGGACGAAATATGGATGACACGCCTCTGTAACTGATACAAGAAGATTTGTAGTGGACAGTTCGAGCCAGATACTGATACATTCTGACTTATACTTATGGGAAACTATTGCAGTTTGCGTATATTCTACCCATCAGACCAATTTCTGTACAAATCATTTTCCTGTGATTTCAAGCGTTCGAGATCAAAACCTTCATACCTAAGAGTGAATCTATTCCAATAAAAGCCCATAAACAAATCGGCATACATCATTGCTGTGTGACGATTTATGCAAATCGAGGATTAAAATAAAAATACACATTCTATAGTACAGTACTATCCACATAAATAATTTAAAAATATAAAGTCAAGGTCCTGTCGGTACAGAAAAAACCAAATGCTGCTGCTTACTCAGCAATATTTATGGCAACGCGGTGCATTCTCATATTAACATAATTATTGAATGGTCATAAAATTAGTATCTCTATTCAATTAAACTGATGTAGTAGCATTGACGAGGTTAGATCGATATTGTTTCTAGTCACTGGAACAGGTGAATCAGTTCAAGGATCATCGTTGCAAAACCGGTGAGAGATAAAGACCACTACCTGTGGGACACTGATGGTTGATAATAAGGGAGTGGTTGCAAACAAAAAATTGTTATTGAAAATAGTCGCCTCTATCAGATTTCGAACGAAAATTATGCAATAATCTTTTGAGTAGGAGCGAAAATGGCAAACAACGAATGCTGCCAGCTTTCGATTGCAAATATTTCAGCCTCTTGAGAGATATGTTATGCTCCCCAATCACCTAGTTGGACATATTTTCATTCATTAATTCATTAATTCATTGCTGTATCCCGTTACCGGGAATAAATCTACAAAAAGACAAAAAAAAACAAAACAAAAAAAAAAAGATTAAAAATGCGAGCAGACTTGTAATTTCTTAGGGCTAATTGCGACTGTGTGCCCTCCTGTGACTGAAGAGACCCAACCGTGACCTGCAGATCCTTCCACACTCAAGGCATGGATAGTCACCAACCAGATCTGGCCGCCGCTGTATCCTTCTCGAGTCTCCATTATAATTGTGTAAGACCTCCACTGAGACCTGTCTAACGATAGTTGTTCCCAGTTATGATTGGCATTAACTGATTTTAGGGATTGATGTAGTATATTCTTAAACCGCTTATACTGGCCTCCTGGTTTTCGGGCTCCCTCTGTGAATTCGCCATACAGAGCTATTTTGGGGAGTCTTGTGTCTTGCATCCTCAGAATGTGGCCTCTCCATCTGAGTCGGGCCCTCGTTACTTGAGTCTCAATAGTTGTACAACTCGAGCGTTGCAAGACTTCTTCTTCGAAACTTTGCGGAACCATCTGATGTGCATTATCTGTCTTAGATGACGTTGTTGCGTTTGTTTAAGCTGTTTAATATGTCTCCTGTAGGGCGTCCAGCTTTCGCTTCCGTAAAGAAGCGTTGGGGGGACCACTGCTTTGTAAACAGCTGCCTTGGTCTTCAGATTGAGGCCGTGATTTTGAAACACTCTAACCTTCAGCTTCTAGAATCCCTGGGCATAATAACTACAGTGAAGCGAACCCATTCTAGCCTTTCCTCGTACTGTTTTGACTTGCCCTGTCATATCAGACTATCGTTTCATATGTAACAAGCTTAATTTCAGAAAAGGCTCCATGTTTCTGCATGAAATACTGATGTTTTAGAGCGAAAAAACACCCCACTCCTGTATTTTCAGTAAACACTCCCTTCAATTGATATAAGATAGATTCTTACATATTATGAGTTAATGTTACAAAGTGGAACAGAGAAAAAACTAATCTTATACCATAGACAGTTATCATAACAGTCGTAGATAAATCAACTTATCCATTTATCATAGAACGGGAGCTCTATGGAAATTACTGTTTGTAAGAAAGAGCGGATGAAATAACAGATGCGGATTCCTGAAAATGACATAACCTAATTCCGTTCCCAAGCAGACCGACGAACTGAAGAAAGTCGTTAACGAGCTTCTGAGAAGTGGGTGTTGCATTTTTTCAGCATAAAAACAACGCCTGAATACGTTCGCGTTTGTATAAACGTTTAATGTACCATATAAACGTGATTCCGCACTTAGTTCAGATGCCATCGATTCTGTTATAATGAACTTGGGATCAAGAGGAAACGAGGCCAAATAGCGGAATGTATATTATTTTTGTCGATACTTCACGTAGAGCGTTGTACGAATATTGCGTTTTTAACAGTTAGATCTTGGCTATTTTTGCGGGTTGGGAGTTATGAGTGGAGAGGAGGAGGATTTTAATTTGTGTACCGTTGTCTGGGAGTGACGAGACAGTGACGCAGAGGTTACCGTTAATGATGAAATTTTTTAAGTGGTGATGAAAGTTTTTCAGGATTGAAGATTATTACTTTTTCCTGGGAAGAGAACTTTCAAATCTCCTCTCAGACTTGTGGTTTGAGGGCAGAGGTTGAAATATTTACCTCATGAAAATGTGGTGTACTTTTGGGGAATTTAAAATGAAATTACATTGTGAAATATTCAAGAAAATGCACACTCTCCTCAGGAATTTTTATATTGGGGCTCATTTTCCAGAACAATGGGGGTTGAAATACTAAGGATTCACATACATATCCTCCTAAAAACCTTGAATGAGAGCATCTGTTTCCTATTATAGAATATAAAATTTCAGTTCGTATTCCTCAAGATTCCTCAAGTATGCTTTTCATATTCTGCAAATTTTCTTTGCATCTTTAAACGTGAGTATTCCCTGTCGATAATATGCATGATGATTTGTAGATTTCTCTCAAATTTCACCAAAAAATTGCACTCTCAATTCACCACTTCAAGTTGTTGGTATTTTTTTCAAATTTTTTATTTGCACAGTAACTACTAGCTTTTTCGAGTGTTGGTTTTATAGGATTCGGAAGGATCTTCACCAAAGAAAAACTGGAGAGTAACAGCGTAGAAGAAATAGCCCTAAATTCGACAAAAAAGAGAAGATACGAAGTCTTCAGCACAAGGTCAATCGCCAATCAGCAGAACATTGCCATTTAACACATTCCTTGCATTTTATAACTGTTCGCCGCCACTGGTCGCAGAGTTCACTCACATAGAAAGGACTTGACCTAAATCCGCCTTACGTCACACAATTTCTTTTGCCAGAGTAATCTGCACCTATCGAGAAAGAGGGACCAAAACGATCAGATGAAGGTCAAGAGCGAATTTTGTTGAGAGCTATAGAGAGCAGCTGGCGCTTATCACAATAGCAGCAATATTACGGTGTTTTGTGTACCTCGTAAAAACTTTACAATTACTCAAAAATAATAACAAATCGCATTGATAAACATCGAAATGCAAATGCGTTTAGGTGGGTGTGACCTTGCTGGATTCCAGAAAAATGCATCAATGCCTTGCACCTCCTATCAATCTCGCAGTGAAAGGCTGAATATCAAAATAGGTTTCGTTTCATTATTTCCAATAAAGAATGTTTTGAAAAATTCAATTTCCTTGGTTTTTCACGAAGAGGAAGGTAAAGAATAAGGAAAATTCAATAGAAACTGTCACTCTCTGAAGTAATGGCCAGAAATCTTGTCAGATTCAAGCACAGACGTCTGCCCCTAACTGAAAAAATAAAAAAAATCATAACAACCACTCACCTATGCTGTAACCTACTCCAACTGTCAAACAGGCGTGACCTGTCAAGGTTGCAACGGTATACAGATGAGGATCAACCGCCTCCAATGCCATCTCTTTGAACTGAAACGAAAGATAAACGTTCTTGAGTTAACCTCCCCAATAAGTCCGGCCGTCGTTTTAAATTGCTGGAGTGAAACATCTCGCAGAGGATAATTTCAGGCGGAATAATTTAAAATGAGTGGCGGAAACACATTCTCCTCAGCTCTCTGCCCAATTAATACAGCGGCTTCGAGATCAGACTTCGGTATTTTTATGGGCCATACGCACTTTTTTCGGCATGTTCTGATAGTGCTATCGGGTTCAATTTGGCAGGTCGTTCACCCGCTGCAATGAGTTCAAAAACGGACTGGCTCGATGGAAATTCGACTCAGATTTCGACGGCAGTACTTTTACATCGACCGTTCACGTGAACTTTCGTTCCGACTGTGAAATTGTGGACTTGCGTGGCCAAACATGCGAAGATTTTGTGGGATCCTCTATGAAGAGCATTTCACCGATCAAAATCGAACAAATACATGAGTAAATGCATATGGCATAGTTACTGTTGAAAATACACTGCTCCACGAAAGTTAAGGTTCCAGAGTTTCCTTTTTTGTCACAAATTTCTTGAATATGAGACATCCAAATGTTAACTCTCTCATCTAAGTCATTCTTTTGCCCATTTCTTCATAAGTTTCACAGTTGCAAGTGAAAACGCGTAATTTTACTGTATAGCCCTTTGGAATTTCTAGCGCCACGATATAAGATAAGGACCTTGAGGATTCGAACGAAACCAGAAAAAAAACTGACTCAGAACTCCCTCAATTCCCGCAATTTCCATATTGCTACGTTCTCCTGCGTCAGATAGATAGGTGAACTCGATAAAAAAAGTGAAAAATCGATATTTGCATTTTCAACTATTACTGCGCATTGTATGTCGTTCCTAACAATTAACCACATTTTTATCCGATTAGAAATAGAGTACAGTTAACAGAACCGCAGGGCGTCAATTTCGATGCTGTGACCTCTTGCATGTGATAATTAAACGTGAAACTATAAAAACGGCTTTTTTAAGGCGATCAGGGTTAGTCTACTCTGACTTCCTGATAAGGTGGGTGAGTGCTCATAGGTAAACAAGTTCAAGAAGTAAACACACTATCACCGTTATAGGATGAAAACTTTTCAGCCTTCTTTAATTTCCAGAAATCCTGTAAATATTTTCCTTTTTTGTGGCTGGAACATTCTTATTGTTGAATCACGTTTTCAATCATACCAAGACATGGATCTTTCCAAACTATCGCAACTTCCTGTCTGATGTCAAAAGAACGAGATTTAGACTTTTGACAATTAAATTGACGTGGTCGCCATTTGCAATTCATTGATATGGCCAAGTTAAAGGTTGGTTGAACTGTCGGAAATCAATTAATTCAAAGAACTTAGGTCGTGAGTGCTCATAACATAAACAAGTTCAACAAATACACGATCATGACAATATGATGAAAATTTTTCGGTCTTCTTCAATTTCCTGCAATCCTGAAAATATTTTCCTTTTCTGTGGCTGGAACTTTCTAATTGTTGAATCAGATTTTTCTTTTACCATTTCATCTTTGTTAATACTTCAATCAAAGCAGGACATGGATCTTTCCAAAGCAATAGCAACTCACTGTCATTTGTCAGAAAAGAGATTTTGACTTTTGACAATTGAATTGACATCGTCGCCATCTGCAATTCTTTGATATGGCCAAGTTTAAGGTTAAATTGTCAGGCAAATATGTCAAGTAGCTTCTATGGCTTCAAATCCGGAATCATCCACCATTCAAATTAATTCAAAGAGCTAAGGTCGTTAGAATCACCAATCAGCCATTATCATCTGTAATACCTGGATTTAACGGTAATCGATTTTTTCAAAATACCATTCTACCTTATCACGTGTTCCGTATGCGGTCGCAACTCACGTTTACCATTACATAATTAATACGGTATCTGTGTGAAACACGTGTGACATTTGAAAAGATGTGAAAAAATCGCGTAAATGCATTATGTATTACCACTTCACCACACGTTGGGACATGCACAAATATTTCAATTTCGCATTGAGTAATATGAAGTAATAGATTTTTAATGCTATGCATAATTATTATGTAGAATGATCTATGAAACAGTAACTTTAATCAGCATTATCGATTTACAGCGTTTTTTCGTCGGATAATGAATTGTTTGAAATTGTAAGGTCGGACACTGGATATGAACAGTTAGGAATTGGAATTACCGTTCTTTTCAAAGGTGATATTCATATATATGTATATATATAAGTGACGGTCATCTTTATACTGGATTATTCCTAGGTAGGAACGTGAGAGATCATTGTCAATGTCAACAGCGTAAACATTTCCTCATAAGCTCCGTTCTCAAAAGTATCTTAAAATTCTCCAAATTTCATGTTGAGGTTCTGAGAAAATGACTGAGACACTATCAGTCCATATTCTTCCCATGAAATGACTTCGAATAATGAATAAATAATAATATGGAAAAACTCACCTTGCACAGTACATCTGCCATCACCATTCTTCCTTCAGCATCTGTGTTTCCAACCCTTACAAGTTTGCCCGATCTGGCAGTGATCAGTTCGTCAGAAACGTACCCATTTGAGCCTATGCTATTTCTGACCATGCTGAGCCCTCCTACGACCCTTATACTCTTCGGTTTGAGCAGGCTGAGCACTTGGAAGAAACCAGCAACTGCAGCAGCACCGCACTTATCCCTTGACATACCAGCCATGACACCACCAGCCTTAACATCAGCGCCACCTGTATCGTACGTTACCCCTTTACCTACCAAGAACACCGTTTTGGTGATTTCACCCTGGAAAATTAAGGGTTTCAGCACCAACACCGTTTCGTTTCATCATCGTCCTACCTTTGGTTTGTACTCTAAGAAGATGATCCTCCCCTGGTGTCTTTTTATGTTGCTAGCAGCTCTGTTGACAGCCTCGAAAAGGGGATACTCCTTGCGTAACTTATCCTCATCCTTGACCACAGAAACTGAAACGTCGGTGCCCGAGAATAGCTTGGTGATGTATTCTTCGACCTTTGGGGGTGCCATTCTTTCTGGATCTCCATCCCCTATGTCACAAGCAACCCTTCGCCCGTACTCCAAGGTTTTAGCTAAATTGATGAGGTTTTCCTTCTCGATAGACTGTTTACCGTACACGCCGACCTTCTGGATGCTATGCAATTTAGATGGATTGAATTCTCGTATTTGGATCGGCTGGAAGAACCAAGAAGAAGCTTTTTGATGTCTACCTCAAGGCGTATTTTGAATAAACTTTCTACTAATTTGTTTTATTTCGTAATCTTGATTGTATGGTAGTCTCTATATTTTCCAGTCGTTGCGTATAGTTTTTCGATTGTGTACAATTATTTTGAAGGGTTCGTAATCTCTGTGTATTCCTGAGATGAATCTACGAAACTATTACTCAATCCTTTCATCTTATTTCTGGGAAATTGAATATCTCATTTGAATTACCACAATGCATCGCGGAACAATGATCCACATCCAAATGAATTTTTTATCTTATCTGGATGTAGCAAATATTGAACTTTCGATTTATGATACCAATATCAACATGGAAGTACCACTTGATCGATATAAATCCAAATCACGTTTTGATGCTCATCTCTATTGATGTTTATTCATATATTGAACATATCAAAGTGTATTATGCACTCGTCGATTGTTTCTTATCACTTAGGGGCGTGAGGTTTCAATGATAATTACTTTATACGTGTTTGTAGATGATGATTTTGAATTTTTTGTTTTAATTTGTTTCCCAGGAGAATAATGGCGAAAATTTGTATTCAATGAAATTATTCATTGAGAGAAACTTAAGATATATTATACGATTTTCACAAAATGAGTTTTTGAACCACGACAAGTGTTTCGTTCGCTATCACAATAGCATCTTCAAGTGCGTGAAAGTAAACTGTTTGCCCTCATTTACCCATTTGGTGAAAATCGTTTAATATATTTTGAGTTTAGAGAAAAAAGCGTAGTATTTTCAGAAATGAGAAAATTTTTAAATATTTTTTCTGCAAAATTTTCCAATACCTTGGCACTAAGTATCCATATTTCCCGTAAGATGGAAATGTTCGATAATTTTTCGAATTTCTGGATTCTTTTTTGAGGAAACTAACAAAATCTTGAAAATAGCAGACTTAGTATCTATATATATAGACACATATATAAATATACCGCATTTCACCATCCTTCTTCAAAATCCCTGTTCTCTAAAGAGCAGACTGTTAAATCAATGAAAGCAACTCATGGCGGCACCTACCGTCGACGAGGCCACAGGTAAGAAAAAGGAACAAAGTTACCTGTAACCATTCTCTTTGTTCAGCAGGAAACAAAGGATTTGACCCAAGACACAGTGTCACCAATAAAGCGTGTTAAAAAATATTCCTCACCACGTAAAGCCCCTCCAAAACGCCCAGAAGAGTGACCAGTGCCGCATTCTTGTAGTCCGGGTGTCCCAAAATGTAAACCAGTGGGTTCTTGACTCCTGCTTTGCATGCACGCTTGATGGCATTCAGCCCAGCTCTTCTGAAGCATCTGACATCGTCGTAATCCACATCAATGGCTCCGGTAGGTGCATAAATCAGTCTTTTTGCATTGAATTGCGGAATGGCAAGAACCCCTACCTCGGTCTTCAGGGTTGCGTCTAGGGCAAGGGCTTCTTTCACAACCCCGGAAAATTCTTCTACACTGTCTACTTGATCGGGGGCTACCACCAAGATGATTCCATCGTATTGGGGGTCGTTCAAGTCTTCCACAGGCCTTATGTCCAGGGAAAACACTCTGAAATGGAAATATTTGAGGATTAGTGCGAACGATGAGATGAATCATTTTACCCGTTGTCCAGAGTCATTGTTCCCAGCTTTGATGTATTTCTAGGTTATGTTCCCTTTTCTGTTTTGCGGAAACCAACGTAATGTAATGATATTCTATTTGTAATCTAATATCGCACCCATAGGGGGGGAGGTTATAGATAATTTTTATCAGCATAATTGCTCTAGGATCGATCTGATGAACTAACAATTATGATACACAACCGACAGAAGAAATCTGTATAAACTGAACAGATGTCTGTTTTATTTGGGAAGGAGTCATTCAGTTTGGCTACCATGTACTAGCTGGCGCCCACAAATTATAGACATTACAGTGACAATTGGAAATTTAGCAAGAATATGGCGGCTTAAAAGCACAGATTTCAATGCTATGACCTCTAATTCGGAACGCGGATTGGCTCACGTCACGTCACGTGACCAAATCCGCCATATTCTTGCTAAAACGATGAAACGATGATAATTGTCGCCACTGTCTGGTTGCAGTCACTAAAATAGACATTACAGAACCTGATTCAGCAAAGTGTACTTCCTGAATTTAATAAGTATTCAGTTTCTCTACTGAACACTAGATGACTCCACCAGATTTCTCGCATTTTTCTTTTTTTTTCCTCATAAAATTCAGTCCAGAGAGAAATCAATCTTAAATTTGGAATCTTAACATTCATTCGACATTCTACTCTGTTATCTGAGCTTTCATCTCAAGTACTGTATGACATGGACGCTAATGAGTTAATGATCTAACTACTTATTTCAGTAGATGTCACTAGAGTGACGCATTTCATATTTGTAACTTATAAAGTATCAACCATAATAATTTTTTTATTTCCATTTCGTGGCAGAACTAGCAGAACACGTCTCTGAACATAGAAGGTATGCGTTAGCCAAAGATAAAACGGGTGCTCCAGTTCCAGGATGAGGGTAGTTCAATGTAGATGCTGCTATATCTATGTGGCTATACTTCAGCGGTTTTTGATGACCGGATCCGTGCTTATCTAACCCAGAAGACATTATGAGAAAAGCAAAAGGAGCTGGAAAAAGCTGTGTAATCATGTGCTTCCAGGAAATAGTTTCCTTACCTTGATGTCCTCTTTGAGTGACTGAAGACGGTTTGTTGTTACTCTGAAGGACATCATCCCCGACCCCTTGCCCTTTGACAAAATCGAAATCTTCCCTACGGAGAACAGATATTTCGTATGGATCTCCAATCTCTTCCCCCATAAGTTGCAGCTTCTGTGCATGTTTCTCCTTTTTTGCTGGACCATTGTCGATCACTAAAAAGACATTACTTCCCTATTTTTCCATTAAAATGTGGTTTAATCTTAAATCACCTATATTATAACCAAAACCAGCGGTTATAACCGCATGACCAGTCAAAGTAGCGATCGTGTACAGATGTGGATTGACTGCAGTAATCGCCATCTCTTTGATCTGCCGAATAAAGAATTAGTGGTAACTTTTCCGGGAGGTTATTCGTTGAAATCACCTTACAAAGAACGTCTGCCATAATCATCCTTCCTTCTGCATCCGTATTTCCAATCCTAACCATAACTCCAGATCTAGCCTTGATCAGTTCATCTTGCACGTAAGAGTTGGACCCTACACTATTCCTAACCACGCCAATTCCCACCACCACTCTCATGTGTTTCGGTTGAAGCAGTTCCACCATCTTCAGGAAACCAACAGCTGCAGCCGCACCGCATTTGTCTCTGGACATACCGGCCATTCCACCGTTTATTTTGACATCAACGCCACCAGTGTCATATGTCACTCCTTTTCCCACTAGGAACAGAGTTTTCAGAACTTCTTCCTGTATCGATAATGAAGAATGTAGGTTTTAAATACAAAAGCAAGCTATAAAGGTAGATTGTGGTTGAAGATTTAAAGAGGGTTTCATTGCACTGCAATCTTAAGGTTTATTGTGCCCCCAGTAGTGTCCATCTAGTAGAAGAAGTCATAGACCTAAAAATGACGAGAAAATAATAAAATATAATAATATTCACTTTGGGTACGTATTCCAAGAACATTATTCTGCCTTGATGACGTTGAATCTTACTGGCTGCTCTGTTAACTGCTTCGAACAGTGGATAATCTTTAGCAAACTCCTTGGCCTCCTTTATGACGGTCATTTTCACCGAGGTATTCGAGAATAGAGCTGTCACATATTCCTCAACTTTTGGAGGAGACATTCTTTCTGGATCAGAATCCCCTATATCGCAAGCCACCCTTCTGCCTGTCTCCAGAACTATTGCTGTTTGGATCAAACTATCCACCTCATCTTGAAATTTGGTGTAGATCCCGATGGTCTTTATGTTGTGGTTTTTGTGTGGAGCCATTTCTCGAATTTGTATGTGCTTGAAATGAAGAAACAGCTGATGAAACGGTCTTAAGATAACAGTGGATCTACTACCACATAAAGGCCTTCTAAAATTCCAAGGAGAGTCACTAAGGGTGAGTTATTGAATTGGGGATGCCCCTGTAAGTAAACCATAGGTTTCTGCACACCAGCCTTAATAGCACGCCTTATCGCAATGTTGGCAGCCTTTCGGAAACATCTAACATCGTCGTAATCTTCATCAACGCAACCTGTTGGCGAAAAAACAATTCTCTTAACTTTGGAATCGGGTACAGGTATCACTCCAGCCTCTGTACGTAAACCGTTATCGAGCTCGATGGCTAACATCAGGGTTCTACCGAATTCTTTGTTATCTGCGACCAAGTTTGGGGCTGCGACAATGATGATCCCATCGAATCTGTCGTCAGAAACATCTTGAACAGGAAAAATATCCAGGTCCAAGAGTCTGTGGGGTAAAAACTCTTGAGGATTGGAAAAATGCGAAAGTCGACTCACCTTGGTTCGGCAGACATTTGGAATCTTTACGAGGGAACAATCAGAAAAACTTTTAGATGTGTCAAATGCCACAGATGCCAAAACTGTCAATAAAATATGTTCGTAGAACCTACAAACTTCTTTGGTTAATGGGACATACGATGGATGAAAAAAAAACGACAACCCTTATTGCAATTTAGTGGCTCGACTTTTGGGAGATGAATATCTAGATTTTTAGAAACAACTACCTTCAAATATGCAAAATTCGACAGACAACTATAGGCTATCTGGCATAGTTGAAGCCGATCAATTCCAAAGGCTGAAAAATGAAGAAGGTTGCTGAGGTTGGACTTAATTTGAAATATGTATATCTCCTTTGGAACTTTGGGAAACGTCTTTTGTTTGAATCATTTCAATATTTGAGCTACATTTCGCAGTGATTTGAGGGTTTTTTTTGTTTGTGGAACAAAAAATTCATAAATAATTCTTTTATTGAACTTCCTATATATACAAAATAATTTAGTGGTCATAATAAATTAAAAGTTGAAAGTGAAGGTAGCTCAAGGCTGGGTGGTGGAGGAAGAGGCTGATCCAGGGTAGTAGGCTGAATAGGCGACCTGTTGAGCTTCACCATTGTTTGGTGTCCATATCCTGGCATAAGGTCCACCCTGGCTGGCAGATGGATCGTAGTTGGGGTTGTAGGAATCCAATGGGGGAGCAGTGCTGGGTGGTCCATAGATTGAAGATGGGGGTTCAGATGGCATTGGAGCCATAGACATTGGCATAGGCATACCTGGAATCGAATGAGTCAGTTAGGAGTGAGCCACGCTAAAACAATCAATGGAACTTGCCTGCTTTGGTACACAATTGGTAGATCAAGAATCCAAGCACAATACCCAAGGCCAGTTTGCTGATAATCAGAGCTTTGATTGATTTCAAACCGATGATACCGAGCAAGACGGGCATGAGCAGTTGCATCTTCAATTTCATCAAGAGAAGAATGGGGAACAGGAGCTTCTTCTTCAAGATTCCTCTAGCTGAAACCGAAAATTTTAAACAACTCGAAGGGTATTCAACGGTTTAGGCTTACATTGCGAGTGTTCGTTTATGTCGAGACCAGTTTTGGGGTTGTAGACGAGTTCGCTTCCATCGAAGAGCGCTTGGGGCAGTTTGAACCTGAATTCGTTGGTTTTCAACACTTTCGCTACCCTCTTGAAGATGGCGGCGTCAATGTCCTGCAAAAAGTCAAGTTTTTGATACGGCAAAACCAAATGATAACTATATGGAGAGAAAAAGATCTGAAATGACATATTCTGCAAGTAATCTGATAACTGCCTCATTTTGAGTTTTCTCTACAGATTCCTTCGATATTCACCTTCACACCCCTTGCAGAATCACCCTCTATCTGCAGCAATCCATCGAGATACCTCAGAACGTTAAACTTCACACAATCCATATCGACACAGTTGCTCACGACCATAGAAACCAACTCATTTCCACTTTTTGGTACATGCGCACTAGCCGAAATGGCACCAGCCACAAACAGAAGACACACGATTTTCCACATGATGTTCGGTGGATGAGTCTTTGGAACCAATGAGTAAAAATTTTGCCTGGGTGCGGTTTTATAGGTTCCCCTTTGGGGTCAGTGGGATCGATCATGAATTGATTTACAATTAGCGTAATGTAATGAAGATTTTGAACGGAATGCAGGCCTGTACCGGATGGATTCCTCGTTCGTTGGTATGCCGAATATGGAAGAAGACAATATGAAAACGGAGAAGTAACTGCTACTGTTTATTTTCGATTCATCGTCAATTCTCAAATCTGAAAAAGGTACAGTTCTTCAATTATTGGAGTTCTTAATTTTTTACTCGAAATATCATCTTTAAATAAATGTCTTGACATGTTACTTTATAAAATCATAATTTTCAAGAGTTAGACCAAAAATTGCATTAACATTTTTCTTTGTTTCCAGATGTGTAAATGTTTTATAACATATATCATATTTTCACAACAAGATAATATGTTTGATTATTTCGGAAGAAGATTTGGACGCACACATTCTGGTACAGGGTGTAAATGAATAGTTTAGGGGGTGATTCCTTGTTTACATTGCCTTCTGACTCTCATGGAATTTCTGCCCAATTTTCTATTTTTTATTTTCTAAGAAGAAAAATGTCTTTTCAAGTGTCATCTTAGGAGAGGCTGCCCAAAAAAAAGATTATATAGAAGACCCACACTATTTTTTGACTTGGAAACATCCTTCTTTCTTCGCATTTATTCATTTATACCCTGTGATTTAATATTTCGTTCAGCAACCTCAATTCTTGAAATTAAATAGAAAATAATGTTTGACAGCTATGTATATGCATATCCCAAAAATTTTTTTTTATGATATTTCGCATGAACTCCTATCGACCTTATAATTTCATCGTTTGAGTTTGTTGTAAATACTCTTGAATTCTTCCCAAAACAATTTTTCTTTCCTCGAAATGTATATGCTATGTAGGTACTACGAAATTAGGAAGATCAGGTCTATTTGAAGATCTGATCTACGGATTAACAAATTTGATTGGATACGATCCTGCAATTCCCTAACAGTAGGTGTTGACAACCATATATTTCAATATGGATGAGTTCCGCTATGACATCCGGTATGGATCAAAGATGCATACCTTCGAAGTACGGCTAATTTCAATTGTTATGCAGTGTTCGTATCAACTCTTGTTTTCTACAGATATTCAGGTCGATGGTACAGAATGCTAAAAGTGAATTGGACTTTTAAATTTTATGAGTTCTGTTTGTTCCATATGACCGAAATCGGTTTTTGCAAAGATTTGGATACTTGGAAAAGGAATTTTCACCCTTCAAATTCTACAATGGAATAATTTGCCTTTTTTGCTATTGAAAGCATTAAAAATATATCTCTTATAAAATTAATTACAAGAGCTTTCAAAATAATATAACCATATAAATATGTAGGATCCAAATGATGATCAATCAATGCGTAATCTACTGAAAAACTACCCCAAGAAGTTCATGTCCACTGGCAGTTTGAGTTTCCTGAAGGATGTATTGACCTATAAGCATCATAGTCTTCGGCTTATTTCAATTTTTTTTAATCCTATCAGTATTCAAATGGTTTACCCGGAGAGATCCGGTGCTGAAGTAATGTTTGTTATGTTCTTCAGGTGTAGAGAACTCTTATGGTTACAGTAATTATAATTTTGAAAAATCATCATCAAGTTTTCGAAGAGTACATGAGCAATACTCCGAATAATAGAGTTAATCCCTTCTCTAGAATACTTAAAATATTCTTTTTGAATTCTACTGTTCTACTATTGGTAAAAAATCAGAAAGGGTTGTCGATGTCACTCCTCTCTAGCTATGAGGGATGAGTGAGAAAAATTTCATATCTTCGTTTTAGTCCTACTTTAAAAAAATTCAATAATTCCATAACAAAGTCTTTATTTTTAAAGCAATGCAACTATTCAACGAAGGGTTTCCAGGAATCTCTGTGTGAACTTCTCATCTGATATCCAAATTTATTTCCATTAATCCTGGTATAGGCTGATGGCAATGAAAAATCACCTTACATTGTGTCATTCCTCTTATCAATCACATGACAGAGGAATTGCTCTAAAAATTCGCGCGTATCTTAGGTTTCCTAGTTAATTTCGAATTGGAGGATTTGCAGAACTTCGACGCCATGGGTTTCAAATTTTGTCCCCATTAAAGAATTGATATTCAGCCCAAGAACTCATCAACTTCCTAATGAACGACCGACTCCGGAATGAAAATAACGAATATTTGGAGTAGGCATGTCCTCCATAATAATAAGCGGAATCGCATTTCTTTTTGTCAGTAGAAACGATCAGCCAATCTTCATTTTGCTCATTTCTGCCTCCCACCATCGTCAAGTCCAGTCTGATATAAAAAAACAAACAGTTAATAATTCATATCAATCAATAACGATCCATCGTAGGTTGAATTTGTAGTTCGAAATGTATAGGTCCGCTATTGTCGTTGTAGTTTTAGTTCTGGGCGCATGCACAGCGTCCGAACCATCCTTAGACAACTTCGAAGTATATTCTCGAGTATTCCTCTAGAAATCCTTTTAAAAAAATTTGTTTTCAGTTGGGAGATTTCATCCAGATCAGCAAAAACGACTACCAACCACAGCACACAGGCAGAAGTAATTCGGTGGAAGGAAACGTCGAAAATTACTTGAAAAGCCACGATGTCACCGTTAAATTCCCAGGGGTTGGAACCGCAGTATCTGTTGAAGGAAGAAACTTGGACAACAACGAAATCAACCTGAAATTGAACCTCAACCACGGTGGAGTTGAAGGTAAAGTTGATGATATTCTTTCAAAACCCTCCAGACTTCATATATCTCTTCATTTCAGCAAGGAAATCCAAGTTGAAGAAGATTCTCGGACCCATCATGATAGTCGTCCTTCTCAAGGCTATGACCTTGATCCCTCTCGCCTTAGGTATCCTTGGATTCAAGACTTGGAATGCCCTTCAGCTGTCCTTCGTCTCCTTCGTCATCGCTATCGGTATGGCCGTTTACAATCTCTGCAGGAAGGTTGTTGGTGATCATATACCACCACCAATTGTCGCCCATAATGCTTGGGAAGCAGCGAGGTCATTCGTCGATGAAGAAGCTCAAAGATTGGCTTACTCTGCTTACGCATGAATGAGATAGTTTTTGTTATTTATTTATTTAATAAATTATTTCGAAAATTTATTGTGTCATTGAGAAATGTTATCCCAAGACTTTGGATCAAGTCCCCTACAATGCAGAAGGGTATTTAAGTTAAGTAAATATTTAGATGAAGAGAAGAATGAAGTTTTTCGAGGAGAATGTTTTTATTTTTGTCATTTGGAGTTTCCTCATAACAAAATAGAAGAACTTCTTCAAAATAAAATAGAAGAATTCTGAAGAATCCGAAACGAGGATATTAAAGGGGATAAAACACTTGATTTCAATTATTTTCCAATGACTATTTCACTTGGACTTGGAGTTGAATGTTTTTAACTGATAAGGGACCAATGAAATTAGCAATTCACATCAACTGAAGCTATCTCAGTGAATGATCTTTCCTTCTATGATACGCTTTAATTGCATAAAACACCATCATCGTCTTCTTAAAGGGAACGAAGATACCTAGACTTTTTGTCATCAATTTTGAACTTCAATACATAATGATTTGATTGAAGTAAATGTTCAAGAATACCACCATAAGCATCGATACAGGCTTGGCAAAGCAAATCAAGGAAATGTATACTGATTGCATGTTTTGCCTATTCTGACTAGATTCGACTGCATTAATAATTCGTTTCGTTAATTGTTCTTTAAGTTCCACTTCGTAAACTTGTTTTTTAAATGCCCCCATAATAAATAATCCAAAGGATTCAGGTCTGAAGAACTCGCAGGCCATAACAGCTGATTACTTCGATCAATCCATCTCATATTGAAAGTTTGGTTTGACCAGGCGATAATATTACATCCCACATATGTTGGTGCTCCGATGTGATACCGCATACGATTTTATGCCAAATCCAAAAGCTAATCTCTCCTAGTGACCCGGTGCCAATAATGTACATTTTGTTTATGAAACGGGTGTAAAACTTTAGTTTTCAGGGTTCTCTAAGCAAAACTTTAGGACGCAGTAAAACAATCAATAGGTCAATGTTAATGTCTGATTGGTCAATAGGTTGTATCTAGCAGAAACATCATAGTAGATCTAAAGGTGTTACATACTCTCGAAAAGCAACCTTTCTAGTGATAAATCTCGACATTTCCTCCACCCCGGCTCAACCGTTCGATCTTGAGGAAGTTTTAACTGAACTTGTTGGAAATTTTTCGAAGGTCAAATTGCGAGTAATATATCTCTCAGGAAAATTATCGTAGATCTAAACGTGATACAAATTCTGAAAGAGCAACTCTTCTAGTAAAAAATCTGAGAACTTCATACATTTCGGCACAACTGTTCGGTCTTGAGGAAGTTTTAACTGAACCCAACTTTTTGGGAATGTTTCGAAGGTCAAATTGCGAGTAATTCATCTTCCAGGAAAATCATCGTAGATCTAAACTTTATACATATTCTGAAAAAGCAACTCTTCTAGTAATAAACCTGAGAACTTCATTCATTTCGATACAACCGTTCGGTCTTGAGGACGTTTTAACTAAACCCAACTTTTTGGGAATTTTTCGAAGGCCAACTCGCGAGTAATATATCTTCCAGGAAAATTATCATATCACATTAGACATTCAGCCAATTCTAAACCGCGCAGTCTTTGATAAGAGTCGAAAAGCACACGGTGGTTGTCCTCTATTAAAAAAATTTCTATTGAACTCTCGATAAGCTTTGAATGCGTTGCCAGCACAAAAGCCGTACAGAAAATAATATCTATTTTTCGTTAGGAAACGGCATGTTTAGCTTAAGAACTAGACTAAGAAAGCATCTTTTAAATTGGTGAACAAATTTTGTTTTGTCTCTGATCACCGATCGTCACATAGGTGACACTTATGCTTCGCACACAGATGACACTTGTGCTTCGTCTCACAGGTGACACTTGTGAGTCAACTAATGTTCGTTGGTTTTCCTTCGATGGCAAACGGAAAAATGAAATTCAGAAATGTAAAGAAGTCCACCTCTTTCTTAGGAATTTTTCGGTTATTTAGGGTTCGTTTAAGTGGGCTAAAGTGCCAACAGCAGTTAACTCGGTCCTTCGTGATAACATATAGACGGTTTTCTGTATGAGCCCTTTATTTTTCACTTCAAGTTTTATATGATCCTGGATCCTGTACATGTTATCACTATTGTGTACGAAGAGTGCTAAAAACTCTTAATCCCTCAAGTAGACAAGCATCTTGACAAATTTCACTCGCATCAGTACGAATGCCACGACCCGAAAAAAAGAAACCGAATATTCTAACACAGAAATTTCATTCAGTATCGGCGCTAAGCAAATGTCAATCACGTATAACCCCAATCTTGATTTGGTTTCAATTTCCGTCTACTACTTGATATAAATTGTCTGTTTCATATTATCGAGCATCATTGTCATTTGGTTAATTAGACAGTATGGTCAGTTTGAAATCAGTTCTGGCTTTAGCGGCCCTCGTATGCATTTGCAACGCTGACCAATCTGCTGTGGAGGTAGTACAGGATATATTCTATGGTTGTGTTCAAGATTTATCCGTTAGTTGTGTCAAACCGAAGTCCTTGAGATGGATTGACGAGGTATCTGACAAACCAGTCATCAAGATCACTGAAGATCTTGTAATTGTGAAGAAGGATGCACCAGAACCTGAAGTAAGTATCGAGCAAAACTTATGTGGCGAAAATTTCATGAATTCGTTTCGTTACAGCAACAGAGAGGAATGTCTGACGATATCCTTGACAAATTTGAGGACTTCATCCAATCTCACGAATTGGTAGCCAGAGTACCTCAAATCCTCCGCAACGATGGACCATTAGGATCTTTGCTACCAAGAAGTTTCCAAGCTGAAGACCTTAAAGTTCCCCTTGCTGTCACTGGTAACTATCTCTTATTGAAGTCAACTTCAAATTTAATTTCTCAATTCTTTCAGGTCGTTCTAAATTGGTGAAAAAGGTCATCGTTCCTTTCTTGTTGGGTTTGAAATTCAAAACAGCTGTTTTGGTACCTCTGGCTTTGGCATTGATTGCTCTCAAAACGTGGAAGGCTCTCACTTTGGGTCTCCTCTCTATGGTCCTAACTGGAGCTTTACTCATCTTCAAGTTCACCAAACCAAAAGTATACATCTTCGAAAAAAAACTTGTATTCATCTAATCCAAATGTAATTTTCCAGGTTGTCAACTATGAAGTCATCCACTACCCCCACCATCACCATGATCACCATATTGAACACATTCCACAAACTGGGTGGGCTGAACCACCAACATATGGAAGACAATTTTCTGCTCAAGAAATGGCTTATAATGCTCAACTGTGAAAAAAATAAAAAACAGATTATTTATTGTTAATTTATTGAATAAAGTATTGAAATCAAAGTATCCTGTTTTTCATAGTTTATAGGGAACAATTCAGTTGTTTTGATTCTGCTGAACGAGAATTCAAAATAATTCAGTTTCATCCAGGCCTTGGTACTCTCAGAAAATATTCAGATCCAAAAATTTTACCAACATGTAGTTTATTCTTACACTCCTTGAATAAAAAATTATTGTTTATAACTATTTTCTATAAATGCAATTTGCAATTATCGGAATACAGAAGATTTGCACTTGAGATGGCATGTTTTGAATGCTGCAATTTTTTTAGGCTTCGTTCAAACTTTGTGATCATTGTAGAGTGATAATAATATGTCCTTACCATCCATGAGAAGCTGGTAAAGATAATACAGAAGTCTGTTTGCTATTTGAAAAAATAATGAATGATGTACAACTCGTTAAGAATACCAGTTCAATGGCCATTTCAATTTTCGAGGAAAATAGGTACTTTTGGTCATAATTATAAGCAAGAAATGTTTTCAGTGCTTGGATCCAAAATTCGTTATTTATATCTAAAAAAAATTACCTAAGACACATTAATATCTGATTTCTCATGGAAAAAACGATTGATATATTTCTAATGGTTTCTAAACCACTGAAGAATTTTTTCCAGACGAGTCTTGTAAATGTTTCTACCGTTTTTTTCAGAAGAAATGAAGAAAAATTGTTGTTCCTGCAGAATCACTTTTTTTCGATAGGGTAGGTGATTCGAATTCGTTGAATAGTCAGATCAGATTTCAGATTAGAGCCAGAAATGATTGTTTAATTGAAGTGGCCCTATACTAATTACAGAATGTCGATTGTAGATAGCGGTTATGCCATGAGAATTAGGTAAACTACCCAGAGCATATCTAGAAGTAGAGTTTTTGGTTGAAAAACGTTGGTGAAACATTTATTCTTTCATATACTTAAGCAGATAAATGAACCTTGATTTGATGAATCTGGAAGTCAACAGGTTTTTTGGCTAGTCAACAGCAACATTCATGAGGCTAGTAAAATATACAATTATGAGAACACGTAAAACAAGATAAACCTGGTGAATAATATTTCATCCGAAACGTCAGTGAAAAGTTGGCCATGTATTAGATATTCGAATTATTATGAAGTGGCATGTGGTTCTGGAATAAAAACTGAATTCAACATGAATTTTGCTGATTTTTCACTTCGAAGGAAAGGATACAAACAAGAATTTTGAGAAGTCCTATCCATCATTTTTGGATTAAACTTCGTACACTGGCCTCGAGGCTAGATTTGCATAAATCAATAAAACTTTGGTGTTGCAATATTCCCTTTTTCATTTTTACATTGATTCTGATTATTTAATTGGGAACTCCATTCGAATCTTTTATTGATCGATATTTTGTTCAGAGCGTGTTCTTAATTTTTTGAAACTGTGCCTGATTTGACATTCCTCGATATATTTCTTTTATTTTCTTTTAGTTCGTCATTTCTCACCTTTTAATTTCTGCGAAAATCTATCTCAAGTCGATTCCATGCATGAATTTCTTGAATTCTTCTAAGAAAATCATTCTTTTCTTATTTAATGATTAAAAATGCCTGGTGATTGTTTGATATACGAGTCAAGAATTTCAAATCGGTAACCAAATACTCTTCAAATGAAATTATTATGAATCCTTAAGAGATATGCAAAATATACATTGAGTCTGAAAATCTTGCCCACGATAAAGACGTACAACAAAGTTTAATAATATGTATCTGCAGAATGTCGGTGTTTTGAAAATATCTTGGTTTGATATTCGAGTTCAATTCCAAACTTTTGGTTCACTCTGCCACATAGATGTCTCTCCCTGATTTTCAGAAGAAACTGAGTTATAGTCTGAATTCAAAAACGATATTTTAGAAGCAGAATCTGATATTTTTCGAAAGACCTAAAATTTTTTTTAATCTTCAACGAAAGGAGGATATTCCTATGGTTGGTTCTTAAGAAAAACAGGGAAAGTAACCCCATTCCTACGTCTGGTCTTGTCCTAGATCCAAAACCGACAACGGAACTAAAATTCAGTCACAAACTTCTTCCTAATTAACATTCAAGGAAGACACCCGCATTCATGAATCCCATCATATGGCTTACCATATCGAAATGGACAATTGATTGTCTTCGATTTCTTCGATCTGAACTAGTTCAATGATTCGGGTATAAATTGTTCGGGGTGTGTTCATTATCCTCATTAGTTATCGGCTATTCGCACAGTCAAAATCATGAGGTACTTTGGTGCGTTCGTTGTTCTCGTAGCTGTCGTAGCAGCAGCAAAGGCTTCACCGGCTAAGCAGCAGCAATGGGAAGATCTGTTTCCTCAAATCAACATGGAGGAGATGAGAAGCATGTGCGATGGAGACGATCCCATATCCTGCCTGAAGCTGAAGGCTATTTCTTTCCTGAACAACATCTTCCAACTGGATAACTACAAGGTATTAACAATATTTTTTCAGATAAATCTATACCATCCAGCATCTCAAAAATTCCTATTATTCAATCCTCTATCAACCATCACTTCATGCCACTATACTATTCCATTTTGCAGCTTTCAGACAGCGTCGAAATCAACAAAAACAGCTACAGGTCCAACGACATCTCCGCAAGAAGCGAAGCCTCCGTTGGCGATAAGATCGAGAACTACATCAAAAGCCACGACGTCACTTTCAAATTCCCCGCCCTTGACTCAGAGGTAACCGTAGATGCCAGGAATTTGGACAGCGACTCCTTAGACGTAAAGCTGAGGTTCAACTCTGGCACCGAAGTCGTGGAAGGTAAAAATTATTTGTCACAAATATCGAATATCATAAGCACGATAATGTTCATAAGAGCCGTATGGAACTTCATAGCATCATTCACTGGACTTTTCCAATTTTAACTGAAGGTCTTATACGAATGTGAAATTTCAGCAAGGAAGTCCAAGCTGAAGAAGATTCTGTTCCCAATTTTGACCTTCGTTCTCCTCAAGGCCATCACTCTGGTGCCTCTTGCTCTTGGAGTGCTTGGATTGAAGGCCTGGAACGCCCTTCAACTGTCTTTCTTCTCTTTCATTGTCTCCGTCGGGTTGGCAGTGTTTCAACTCTGTAAGAAAATAGCCGCTGATAATGCACCACCTCAGATTGCTGCTCATGCACCATGGGAACCAACTTCCTACGCTGCCAGGTCTTTCAACGAAGACGCTCAGAATATTGCTTATTCTGCCTATGTACAGTAATGATACTTTGAAGCTACGATATTTATTTTTTATTTATTGATGCGAGTGTGTAAATAAAGATTTAAAAGCAAAATTTTTCTAGTTATTGAGACAAAAATATAATTTATGATCAAAAAATTTGAATCCCAATACCATATATGATATAAACAACTCTCAATCAGACATAAACCATCAGAGACTGGTGAGTGAAGAATTTCAGAAGATACAGAGTACTCCCAGATTAAATTTCAATCGATATAAGCCATCATCATTGAACACCGAGAAATATTCATCAGTATTCTCCCACATAATATCAAATCTAAAGATTTTTATTCAGATACAAGTCTCTAACTACACATAAATTCAGAAACTTTTTTGACTCTCCTCGGACAGGTTGATTTGCATTTTAAATTGTGCTATTTCTGGTGTAGAAAAACGTAGGTAATCCAACCTGTACCAAATTTGAGATATTTTTATGGCTGTTAGGGTATGTCAAGTTACACACGCGTAATAAATTTCAATATCTTGTAATGAAAAAGATATTCAGAAAACAAAAAACTTTTATGTAGAGACGTAGCTGTAGAACCAGGTTGAGGAATTAGTGAAATAATGACCTCATGAGGTCTCCCATCCATGTGCTGAACTTGTCCAAAGATACTGTGCTCTCCAAAGATAAAATTAATATTTCCAACATTCCAAGAATTACAGGAAGTTGTATTTGACTTTTAACAAAGTTTCAAAGCTTTTTGTGAAATTTTAGCGTCATTAGGAGCACTTGTTTTCTTTTCTAGGGATACAGTCAGCGAAATTTTTTATTATCTTCGTAATGGTACTACTCACTGAGTTTCAATTCAATTTATTCGGTGTTTTTTCAATGCATGAGAAAAATCAGATGACAAAATAGCTTCGAAACCATTATTTTTCCATATAGGACTCCAACTGAAGTAACATGCTTCACGTACTCTCGACCAAAGTTGAATTTGACCACGAACTCTCATCAGTGAGTCAAACCCAATAGTTTGAGACCAATTTCGGTTGCAAGTTGTATTATTCTGATGAAAAACAACAAGTCCGAAACCATGGTCAGCCTCTTCTCTCTACGTCTTTACATTGGTACAATGGTTACACTCTTCCTGATTCAGAGTGTGACATTTTTTTCATATTTATATAGACGGTGGATAAATTTCTATTATTATCTTTTTATTTTTGTGAGACAATACAACTGAAACTTCTTTTTATAAGATTTATTCGATAACAAAACACCTTTTCATTATTTACAGAACTTCATGACAAAAAGTATAGAGAAATAAAAGCACAATATTTGAGACTCGGTCAAACAGAGTGGAAAATTTACTTTGAGTCATGATTCCTTGGAGTAGATGATAGTTTAGTATCTCAGAAGATCAGCAAAGTAACTTGAAGAACCCCAGATTATTATTACAAACAAAAAACAATTCAGTTGCTGAAACGAGACAAATATTTAGCTGGAAATAACCAAACCCTCAAATGGCACATCTTCAAAAAGACACATTCGTATTCGAATAAAGATGAAGTGAACAAATTCAATAAATAAATAAATAAATAAATAAATAGATGAGAATAAATAATGAATCACCATATACTAAATGAGCGACACCTAAAACTAATGGTCTAGAATGTAATACCCAAACTGCGAAGATACCCTAGTCGACAATTTCTGTTCACAACAATAACAATTGGTAAAAATCGCAGAAGTTATAAATGAGCGACAACGATAAACTCTAACAAAGGTTCTGATTGTGTAACTATTGAACATTGGCAAATAGCTCCATCAGTATCACCTAGATCTAGAGGACTAGTGCTTTCAACATCTCTTCTCCAAAATTATCATCTCACAGTTCACTTCCTAGGACGTTGCAGCCAGTATATAGTTTTATACAATCGTTCTTGTCTTGTCCGTCCCTGGCAGCTTGGAAATATCTGAAAAATCTCAGCACTGCCGCGTTGGGGTTGGTAGGCTTGTGAAGTTCACTGGGATCTCTGAAAAAATGAGAATAAGAGTTTAAGATTTTTAAGAATTAATTACATATTCAAAAACATCTCATCAGAGCAACACAACGAAAATTGAACGAATTGATGGCCTCTTTTATCGATGTTAGTAGTCGGTACGGTGAAGGAATACACCGTAGCGCCATCTGATAGGAAACAAGGTCAAACTCAGAGCAATTTCCTTACTCTCAGCATGAAGATGGCAGCATGTATTCATGTGAGCAAACTCTCGGATTGCAGAAACCGCATATCACAATAATCAAGCAAGAAGAGTGAGAGCGTAAACGTTCGAATTTGAATTGATGTCGCCAATACTTCATGAAATTCGTAATTGAAGTAACAAAATGAACTACATTATTTTTTCAACCACTACTACACTTGAAGATGGCACTTAAAAAGTGAAACACCTTCACCTCATGCAATCAAGTTTTTTAGCTTGGAAAATTATGTTTACATCAGTTATTAATCACAATTTCGAGGTATGGTTGAAAGTGAAGGCGTTTGTCTCGTGTGGTGTCCTACATTACTCCATGATCTGTTGTTTGGCCCGTTAACATCTCGGAGACAACCTTGGTCTCTGGAATATCGAGTGGGTATCAAAAGACCGGGTCAGACGATGACGAGTTAAAAAAGAAAGCATCTCGTGAAAGTGCTTGTCGCGGATTGAGAATGGAAAGAAATATACCCGGATTATCAAGAAACCGGTAATTGTTCAGGTGCAACTAAGGAGTGCAACTGATCCACGCCTCGGAAACAGTGTTTCCTATCTTTTATACGAACTTATATTTGTGCTCGTCACAGGAAAACTGTTAGATTTTGTTAGGTTCGAAAGAAAGGGGGTTTTTACGAAACTTTTCTCACGTTTGAGGAAAGAAAACTGGTTTTCTGTAGGGCTACAGATTTCCTTGAAACGAAAACTCTCTTAGCTCTAACTGTGGTAGCAAGCTTTTCATACAGTCGAAAGTTTATCTTCGAAAATCCCGAAAAAGATGAGGCAAGTCAAAAATTCACCAAGTCCAAACGATTGCACTGGGGTCGATGAAATTTTGAGACCTATTACTAGAAGAGTTTCTCTTTAAGAATATGTAACACATTTAGATCTACGATGATTTTTCTGGGAGATACGCGTGTCGACAGACTTCAAAAAATTCCGAAGAAAACGGGTCACTTGAAAATTCGATGGAATTTCGAGATGAACACGAAACTGTTTCAGGTAGAATATCTGCGGTAACATACTGTGCGATACATAGGATCTAACCTCTAAGTTCACCGATTTCATCCGTTTCATTCGTCTGAAAAAACCGTTCGTGTATGGAATGCGATTGGGAGATAAACCAATAAACTAAATTCGTGTGAAAGTTATGACGAAGGATATCATCATCTGTAATTTTTATGATTCATATTTTAACCTAGAACCTCGTATTTGGCAGATTCGAAAGTGGAAGTAATAAATTCGTTCCTCAATTCCTGTAATAAAGTATCCGTAAATATTAATGATCTCAGACGGAATTGAATGCTTGGGAAAAAACTCATTTCCCATCATCAGATAGGCGGAAGAATGGGATCCTTAAAAGCTGAATTAGGTTTGCATATTCATTTATTTTTGGCAAATGTTGCTAACGTTCATTTCGAAAATTCTCACTCATCACGGTTTGAATAGCACATTAAGAAAATCCTGTTGGTACATATAATTACGAAAAAAAACTTATAATTCAAAGAATATTTGGAGCTTGAATAAGAGTATATCTACACAGCTACACGTGAACTTCATAGTGCTTTCTAACAACCGAGATAATGAGTATATCTGATAAATAATCATTGTAATTCTCGTTTTTCCTGTGAATAAACTAATTGTAACATCTGATATCATGAATAGAATAATTCATATGTAGCTGGAAGGTGAATAAATCAGATCTATACATATTCACACTGGAATAATTCACAAGACAGTTTTTTTGGTGTAATGATGTATTATTTTTTCACGACTGAGTATTCATTGAGAACTTTTCAAATAATTAATTTTTTCTGCACAATTTGATCCCATCTAAATTTTATCTACAGATGAAATGACGTTAAATTTCTACTTCTTGAGATGTTGGATTGAAAGAAAAACAAAATCAGTGAATCAGATGGAAGTAAATAAGCTCACCTGCTCAGCTCGTTGGATAGCAGGTTGCTGTGTGGGCTGTACTTCTCCGGACTCTTGTACATAAAACAAATCAGTCTTTCTTTGCAGGGCTCGTCCGTGTAACCCAAATTCACCATAATCTTATCGATCTTCATCAGTATGGGACTGTAATAGGGATCGTACGTTATACTGGCGGCTTTCTGTATAGCCTTCTGGATCTCAACTTTCTGCGCGTCAATCTTGCCTTCATTTGTAGCACCCTGAGTCTTTTTCACTTGCGAAACTGACGCACTAACTCTATCCGAAGCTTTATTGGTCGATTGGGTCTGACCAGCTCCCTGTTTGGACACTGTTGCTGTACCCTGATGCACTTCATTCACACCTCCATTGTACATCACAGAATTCGGCAGAGAATTAGCTTGTGGACCAGTGAATTTCAGGATGGGCTTGGACATGAGCTGATTTGGTAGAGAAAAGGTGTGCGTGTTGAAGATCTTGTCGATAGGGGGCGGGGGAGGACTTTGCAGGAACGGACTGGGAACTGTTGGTGCAGAACTCTTGATCAACGGGTTTGATTTGCTGATGATATTCATCTGTTGGAGTTTCAGCTGTTCCTGGACCTTGATGGCTTGGCGTAGTTGTTCTTGGAGTAGGGCGTTCTCTTCTTGGATCCTCTTCTTCTCTTGTTGCAACTTCGCCTTTATCTGTAGTGAATAATGAGTCAGATTTCAAGACAGAGTGATAGCTAATTGAGGAGGAAAGTGTGTGTATTTGTCTATTTTAGTGGTGAATCCTCTCGCAGATTTGACTATTCAGAAATATTTGATATGAATTCTACAAAATTGAATGGAACGTAAAATAAATCATAAGTATAGACGATTTCTGTTACGTCCAGATTCATTATCATGCCCAGCATCTCACAAGGCTCTATCTGTTGCAGTTTTTTCTATCACAGGCATCGATAGGGTGTATTATGCCAGGAGTATTGCTATGCTACATCTTAATGATATAAAGTCCGCATACTAACGGATAAACCGGTCAAAAACTCTCTGGACCATCTAAGGATATCCCTGTCGCTGATTTTGTTAGCAATGAACCGCAATCCACATGGACCAACTATAAGTTGTGATTATCATCACTGATTTATAGTTTTCAAAGGTACGAAGATGCATTTTTCTCTGTTATGCACTGAATTACACAAACCAGTCGGATTCTGCCAGTCAAAGAAGAGAAACTACCGCACGCGTCTTCAAAACTTTCACATTCCAACGAAACAAAAACCATTATATGGCCCACTGGATCATATCCGCACTGAATATTTTATGACATTGGAAGGCGAGTCAGTATATGATCGATATGTGTATGTACAAAGGAAGCCAAATCTATTTGTCTCGTCAGAGTTTCTTTCGTGGACCCTGTTCGGGAATCAGTCGATGTAGTTTTCTTACCCTATGAAATTTTGAGGTGATAAAAGCAGATGAGAATTTGCTAAAAACATACATGCTGGTCCGTTATATTGTCACACATATACTTGCGAACCAATTACCTATTCGTAGTTGGTGTTCAAGTTGCAAGGAATTATAAACAGCAATCGATTAATGAATGATTTAACAGTTACAAATTTCAATTGAGGACATCGTCTTGGAATGTCACAAAAGCAAGATTGAAACCTCCCTCTAATCACTCCAATTTCCTTATCATTTTAACGTTTAAGCTAATTCTAAATGCTGCATACACTAAATGCCACAAATTAAAAGTGATATTGTAAACGAAAATCGAAAGAATTAAAAAGAAAGTAACCGAATCTCAAACGAAACTTTCACATACACTGTTTTTTATCCCGTCAAATTGAGACAGATATCCTAATCGGAAAATCAAACATTATCAAGAGACGGGGACTAAAAACAAACATATAATTACCAATGCTTCCTTTTCGGCTTTCAATACCATGTTCTCTATCTCAGCGGGAGTGAGAGGCCTGTTTGGATTTTTCTTAGTAGGTCGCCCATGACCTTGACCTGGGATCTCGTTTTCCTCGAAGTACGGGTCCTTACGGTTGGTTATGATGCTGCGGAAATGAATGTATAAGAAATTTGACAATAGCCTGGAGATGGGAAGAAGTTGTGAATGCTGTATTTCCTGAAGGAGATATTTAAGATGGCAAAGAAGGCCATTAGATGAAATAAAATAGTAATAGAGTAAAAACTCGTTAGCATTTATCACTTGATTGTTTGGAAACCTATCTAACCGAAGGGTACCATAAAATTAAATGATGTGAGAAGTCGATGACCTACTTAACTTCCATGACACAGACGCTTTTGTGTGGATGAACAAAATGAGAATCAAGAAAAATTTAAAAACCTTATCGAAATGTCATGATGAACCTCCATAAACTAATGGAACATTTTAAACCAGATCGAGTCTACATGAAACATGTAGAATTCAGTTTATAAATTGATTGAATTTCATGTTCCCGCCATTAAATTTTGCGTTAGTATTGGAATTTTCTTGATGTAAAAAATGCACATACTCTTTCTTTTCAATTCCATGAAAAATATCCCATTACAAGAAGAAAAACTTCTAAATTTCGTGGGTTCATACGAATAAGGTTAATATAGTCATAAAAATTAGTCAAGGGTATTGACCAGAAAATCGATGCAGGCTTCCCCTTGTTCGCAGCCATTAACCATCCTCTAAGACCAAATTTAGTTATTAGGACACGAGACCAGTCATTAAGTCATAAATTTCAATGGTTAATAGGTATACATGTTGATCTTAGGTCCACCGGAGAGTCTGAGAGCACATTGAGTCAATTTCTACGTTTTGGTTATCCTTTATAAGAATTTTTATGGAATAAAAATCCTCCCAAAGTTTTGGAATTCTTTTCGTGCTTGAATAATTTCAATATTCATGAAGTGATGGAGTAGACCTGGTAAAAACTATGAATAATGATAATCAAACAAGGATTTGGGTTATCATTGTATCCAAATATTCATAGTTGTGCTTGATGACGAAAAATAACTTCAAGAAAACTGTTTGAATTCTCACAAGGCTTTGAATATAATTGTAGACTTTTGTGTAAAAGAATGTCGGACTTTTACAAGTTATCAATTCAAATTGTTGATTGCCCTATTATAACTTTTGCTTATAAATTCAGTTCTTGAAAAAGCTGGAGGTAGATACCTTACCATTTCAAGGAAAAGGCAGTCGTGTCACATGTGTAAGTATTATATTTTCAAGAAAAATCCAATCGAAGAACGGAATGGACAGTTGACATGAATTTTTATGTCATTCCATGGAATTTGAAGCAATAAACATCAGCATATTGTACAAATATTGAAATTTCGTGGATATATTCTGAGAAACAACGGTTTTGACGTTTGACAAAACCGATAAATTTTGTAGGAAGTTAGTTCTCCCAATGCTTTTCGAAAAGAATAAACCGTTAAATGTTATTCCGAATTTTAATGTATTCTCCTGGTCGCACTGTCCCCGTTTCAATATGGACGTGTGCTGTCTACAAATTGTTTTCCTACAAGATAATGAGAAAAAATTTTTAAACTTCAGGAGGAACATCTCCTTCGAAGAAAGCTACTTTGAATAGTGCTCGATTAATGTTTGCTTTTAATTAATTTTCAGCGGAATTGTCGTCCTATTTGTAGAATGACCAGCTTAGACAATAAAACAATAGCCAATGTCCAAAAGAAATAAAAGAATCAACCGCAAATGCCCATCCTATCTTTGGTCAGTAGGTCAACAACACAGTATGCAGTCACCAAAATTGGCACATTCAAAATTTATCGCCATTAATGACCTCACCACATCTATGGTGGTCGTAAACTTGATTGCTTGGTTCAAATGAATCTTGTGTAAGTCGATCGTTTTTCATATTCAACTCACATATTAGTTTATTTTACTATTTTACTCGAGCAATGTCACAATGTAGCATTTTGAGAAGAGTGTTTTTTTCATTATATTCTATTATTCGACTGCAATTGATTTTCCTTTTGAATAATGGTTGATACTTCAAATTGATCTAGAAATAAGCTGTCACATATGTGACATAGCGATACATGCCGTCAGTCAAGCAGCTATCTTAGCTGGTAAAGAAGTGCCTAAGATAAATGAATGACAAGAATAAGTCTCGTCTCTCGATAATCAAAAGAAACGAGGAGGCCAAAACACTTGGAAGTAAAGGAGCACCTAACGAGTGCAGCTCTAGCTGAAACCAAACAGATTATGTGGGCAGGAGGTTAAACTCCAGAACACCTTGAAGAATGCCATGGAAATGCTAACTAACGCATAAGAAACTTTGGACCAGAAACCTGTACGAGCAAGACGTAGCCTCTTTGGAGGCATCCCAGGTACTGGAGGTCATAAGAACTCTGGAAAAGGGTACAATAAAGGTACCTTAAAGTCTACAAGTGGTAGAATATCCGGATAATTCATATTGAGGTAAACAAAAATACTCACTCCTCTCCCAAACCTGGCCCTCCACTATAATACTCCAAATCATGCTCGTGTGGCTTGTAAGATGGAGAATGTGGAGGCTCGATGTCCACATAATGATGAAGCGAGCTTCCAGCGAGGACCGGTGGTCCATCGGCGTGTGGATGTATGATCTCGATGCCGTCGTCATGGTGATGATGCGGGTGATGATGGATTCCCCCAAGGTGGTGTATGTGGGCTATCTGGTGTTTGTGATGGTGGAACTTGGTGCCGTGTGGTACGTAAGGGCACAGTTTGAAGAGGTGTTTTATCGCGGGGAACACGAAGAAGAGTATCTTGATGAGGAGTTTCTTCGCTGCGGCAACACCCATCAGCATCGGTAGGAAGAAGAGGAATTTCACAGCCAGTAATTTTATGACTACGAGGATGGCCAGCAGGGCGTAGAGCAGTTTTTGACTGATTTTTTTCTCTGAAAATTGAAAAGTATCCTTAGACTCTAGGTTGAGGAAAATATTGATTATAGGCTTGATGTTTCATGTTCTCTATTTTTTCAAGGAACTGAAGCAAACAATTGGTGGTTTTTGGAGCAGCGATTCTTCAAGCAGTACAAAGTCTCAATTTCTCAGGCTTCTACCATCAAAACTATGAAGTTTTCATTTTGGTTTTCAGATATGTGGTTGATAGTTCGCAATGGAAGATAATAATGAAAATGAAATAGGGCACTTTTATGAGCTAAATTGGATGTAGATTAGTTTCAGATATATCATTTTCAAGCAGCCAAATTAGGGACTCTCATCTCCAGCGTTGGCAAGGAATGAGTCTGATAAATTTTCAATCCTCAGCTGAATTTAAAACACCAGTTAGCTCAACCAACGTATATCAAATAGGAGCTAATTCACATCGATGAAAATACAAAAATGCTTAGGTTAGATTAGCGAATCTCTTGGAATTGTTATTTGGCATGAATGCCCAAAAACCAAACCAAATTATCTATAATTATTTTTGGACAACCATCCATCAAAACTCACTCAATTTCTTGAAGAAGATTCTTCCTTCAACAGCACCCTCCGGAATTTTCTTGGGAACCCATTCCATCTTCACCAGCGCTCCATCGCCCTCCAGATTCCTTGGGGCAATTTTTAAAGTGGCCCCCTCAAAAAACGTCTCGGGCATTTGAACCTCCAGGTCGTGGGTCATCAGGAATTTGACCCCCTGTTCTTGAAACGTCCTGGACATCTCATCGATGGTGCTTCTCTGTTGGAAATCCTCCCCATCATCGACCTCTTCTGAACTATCGTTTTTTACTTGCGTATAGTTTAAGGAGTTTTTCGCGAATTTTAGGAAACTTGTCACACTGTAGTCCTCTGGGTACTCTAGCACTTGTTTCAGGTATCTGTACATATTTTTCTCCACGCATTGCTTTGTAGGAATTTTGCAGTCTTCTAATAATGTTCTCCATAGCGTGTTATCGGTGGAGTTAGCGTAGGAATCCGGTATCACATCAACAGTGTCGTGGACGCTAGCGAAGGCCTGGGCTATCAGGATGCTGAGGCCGTAAAAACACAAAAGCATTGCTTTGGTTCCTTTCCGTTTTGTTGCAACATATAAATAGTAATAGAAACACGCACTGGCCGGGAAGATTTCACTGTCACCATCGGATCATTCGGTATGTGAGACACAGCGAGCGCGGCATAGTTTTCTGAACTGGTGGAGATCAAAGAACGGTCAGGTCCAAGAGAATCAGCTCACTAAGATCAAACACGGCGCGGTTAAGTTTACCATTATAAACTTATCAATTTCGTTGATGGGTGGGTTTTCGGAGAGCTGTAACTGCGGTTTTGATGTTGATGGTACAGGTGTACCTATCTACTAGATGGTGTTTGGTTATTAGATGTCAAATACTGGTGGATGAATCTCATAATCAACATGTTCGTGTAGGGCTATGATTATTTTCTTTGGGTATGATCTCCCAAAATTAAGGACTCTGATCACATAATCCAAAAAACTGAAAGTGATGAAAAAGCTGAAGATTATTGATTGATTTTTCTTTGAGAAACTTACAACAGTGATTGAAGAAAAACTGTTTTGGTATGACTATTTATGCTGACTCAGATTTCAAACTGAGTATGCCTCTGCAAGTATCCCCCTCAATATAAGAAGAAATGGCAGCTCATTCTGTTACCATTTGTTAAGATGTGTTTTTGAATCATAGAAATTTTGGTATTCTTGAGATTTCAGCAAAAACAAAGTGTACCCTCTTTACTTAAGCTCAAACTTTCGAAGTTTTATTACTTCTTAACGTTAAGAATTATTAAAATGAGAAGAGTACTCCTTGTTTTCGCTGAAGTCCCAAGAATACCTGAATTTTTATACAAACAAGTCAGCAAAAATTTCTTCTCGTGTTAAGATGTGCTTTTGAATGATAGAAATTTAATCAGTCTTGGGATTCAAGCAATAACAAAAAGAACTCTTTTTCCTTGAGCTCAAGCTATCGATGTTTTATTACTTCTTCATCCGGGCAAAACGTTGAGAAATGATAGAACTTCGCAAACTTGAGCTTAAGGTAAAAAAGTACACTGTATTTCTGTTGAAATCCCTTAATTTCTATAGTTAAAACGCACATCTTAACACGAATAGAAATTCTTGCCGACTTGTTGGTATAGAAATTGAGGTATTCTTGAGAGTTCAGCAAGAACAAAGTGTACCTACTCTTTTTCCTTAAGCTCAAGCTTTCGAAGTTTTTTACTTCTTCATCAGGAGCACTACAAAATGTGAAGTGATCAAACTTCAAAAGCTTGAGCTTGAGGAAAAAGCGTATAGGTACCTACTTTGTTTTTGCTGAAATCCCAAGAACTAAATTTTTATTTTGGCAAGCAAGGATTTCTTTTCATATCATTTTTGAATTATGAGTAACTAGATGAAATCACTAGGGAGAATGTATTTTTTTGCTTGTATGGTTTAATCGCGTTGAGCTCTCAAGAAGCAGAGTTAGAAAGACAAAATGGCCGTATATTGATATGAAGATCTTGTTTTATACAGGCTCTCTTCATGACTATTGAGTTTTATCTCGAACTTTCTGTGTCTTCATGCATTCTTGCATAAAAGTGTCGAAGAGTCAGAGTCGGTATTTTACAGTATAAGGTGGGAAAAAACTTTTTGGAGGAGGAAGAATATTAGGAGTGGATATTTTGGTCCTTTATTCAGAAAAATTTTACTAAATCTTCCGATAACCCAGGGCTATGGTGTGAACTATGCCCATCAATGAATTTTGTGGAAACTTTTCAATTTTTTAGAGAACGTTTTTTGTTTCAACACTACCAAAGAAAAATCTTCTTCCTCCAATAAGAAAAAGTTTGGTATCTTGGGATTATCAGTTGCAGAACGAAAAGGGGCACTCGCATCGACACACTTTCGACCATAGATCCCCACGAGCCACAGAGACGCTCGTGTTTACACTTCCAGATAAAGATGGGGCCGCCGAAGAAATCGACACCATCGAATCAGCCGAATTAATTCATTAGATCGCAATTAGAGGCGCGCGGATGCATTTGAATCTAATTTGGAAACTCACCAATGTACCACTTAGTAAAAGCCTTTAGGTTGAATAACGGTAACGCTGCTGGTCACTTTCTACCAGCGACAAGCGGAAAAACATTCGTCGATACAGAATTTCGATGGATCTGTTACAGATTGTTTGTTTGTGATAGCCAAGACTGATCACAGAATCTGCTCCACCTACCTACAGAAGTTTATTAATGTATTTATCTTCTAATCGGCTGAAGAACATGTTATTCTCATCCAAAACTCAGAATAAAATTTCTCTTCTAAATGGAATTCATCCACAAGGTCGTTTCACTTTTCAAAACAAAGCATTTCTGCAAGTTTTACGCCTAATCTTGATGATTCTATTGGAGACTTCTACGTAAAAGTTTCTGTTATTACGTATTTTAACACAATGTCGAATCTCTTCGGAAAATATGTGACGATCATAATTGAAGTTTATACAAACTGATTGAAGGCATACCAAATCCAGTTATTTGCATGGAAAATACAAGAGATCAGTATAATATCATAATATGCACTAGCTTGAGGAGAGTTGATGTTCGTTATCTTCTTTGGCTGAAGTTTGAATACGTTACATCAGTTGTAGATTTCAAAAATATTAACCCGAAGATGAAATGCATATGATGCAGTGGTTGGAAATGGGCATCTCTCGAAAGAATTAACAGATATAATTACAAGAATGTTAAATTCTTCAATAAAAATCATCTTGCATCAATATAAGTGAAAGGAATTGCAGGAAGTTTCAAGTCAAGATGAACTTCACCTGTGAACAAAAATTTCACATGAATAAACAATTAACAGGACAACTGGCGCGTATTTTTGTGGCTGTTCATCTCAATACATTGATATAATAATGATAATTAGGTATTCATCGGTACCTTAAAACATTTACAACGTATAGGACAAGTCAAATGAAAAATAGCTAAATCTGATATTCAGCTATGAATCCAGGGACGGGTTCAGCAATGTTTTTCTGGGAAGTTGTCCAGCTCTATTGAATATAAACTGAGAAACCGAGACCTACCACGAAAAAAAGAGAGTTTGATCGATAAACACACAACACTGATATTTAATAGCTGCAAAATATCCGATTATCTCTTTATGCAGGTATTCCCTCTGCTTGCCATTTCGACTATTTTATATCCCTCTAGATTATAAGAAGAGAGCATTGGCCATAACTTTGTTTCACTTGATGAAACGTGAATGAGTTCCTCATCGTCAGTCCTGTTCTGTCGCGGAAGGCAAATAAATCTTCAAATTATTGTAATGAAGGCAATGGCCGACGAGTGTGAAAGCTAGGATGTGGGGAAGTTGAAAATTGGTCTACGATCCATTCCACTTAAGCCATCTATCTACCTGACCTGCTTCCGATGCCGAAGTAGTTCTTGACATCACTCTATTAGCTCACGTCAAGAAAATCGATGCGACTGCATAACACGTACCTCCAATTTTTCTGCGACAAGTGAATCTAATAGACGAAAAGCGTTTTCTTAGTGTCCTCCCGAAAAAAAAAATCAATTTTGTTCCTGATTTGGTTATTCTGTATTTCTTGAACATCGAAAATGTCATTGGCATAGTATATCGATTGAAATTCAATGAGGAGAAGGAAGGGAATTTCAGTCGATCAGAAGTGAAGAAAATATCTGCAAATTTGCTTGGAATTGAATCCTCAACAAGCATTTCTAGCTTCCTTATTTGCTCATCAAATATTGAAATAACATTATTCAGATTCTTCGGTAAGAGCAGCAGAAAGGCATAAAAATTGTTTTTGTTCCAGTGGCATCAATCGTTGTGTGTAGGGCAACGAAAGGCAAAACTGTTTGGAGATGGGACAATTTTTCAGATGAATAAGAACGATTTTATTCATAAAGCGGTTAAATAAACAAACATTCAGTAGGTACCGATATCTATATATCAGGCGGAAGCAAATTGGAAGAATAAAGCAGAATATTGAAAAAAATCTTCCGAAACTTTTCAAGTTTAATCATATTTGTATATACCCGGAATAAAAAGCACAAACCCTGTGCCTTTCTTCACATGGAAATGAAGAGTTTTTATTGAATCATAAATTTTGTGTCCAGAGTGTCGAAACTTCAGAAAAAATACATCTACATTGAAATAATCTTGTCGCTTCTATCCTGAACCACCTCGTATGAATAGAAACTGATGTATGCGTTTTCGTTGCAAGTTCTAATCGAACAGGTTTTTTTTTATGAACTAGATTACGAAAGATCCAATCACACATTCTTAATTTGGGATGTCCTGCGATCTAGGTGACTAGAAAGATAGCAGTAACAGAACTGCACCAAGATGAATCTTTCATTCAAGGATTTCACAATCGTAGTTCAAGGACGTGACCAAAGGCTATCTTGGTTATTTGATTCGTGTTACTCTCATATACATATCGAGCTCACCTATTTTTGTCAAAACGTGATTGGAAATTGTGCAACTTTCTTTATCAAACAAAGTTTCAATGGAACAATTATTTCAATTAGGTAAATCTCCTCGAATTTGAGAAACAAATTCTTCCAGATGTTCAAGAAGTGTGAAAGGCGGGACAAGTGCATCTTCATTTCAACATAGGCCAATGATTACACACAACTACAGTTAATAATAGATAACGGATGAATCTTCAAAATGTAAATTAGTTCTTTAGATACATAGTTTAATGTTCGCTGAAAGCGTATACCAATTTGAATCAATTTATGAGTATATGTTTGTCGATATGAGACTAATTACCTACTCCTCTGGCAGTCATAGCGGCATCTTCATTAAGACGTGTTTTCAACACCCGAATCATCGACCGCAAAATAAGCAAACGAGCAATTTGTCAACTTTCGACCGGATAATGATGTAGTGGAATTATTCCACGAGTTTTACTTGGAGAAAATGAACTCATTCAGATAGGTTCATCTCCAAAAATCATGTTTTTTTCATAAGTTTTCATCAGATAATCTTTGCGATACTGAGTATTCCGTTTTCCTTAGAATGATGCACATGAATGATCACTTTCAGGATTATTTTCCCCATATGGAAATTTCCAACAAGAGTCTTTCTCTCTTTTTATTAAGAATTCATATTGTGCCGGATAATATTAGGTTATTTTGTCAAGGAAGAAACTAAAAAACAGTAACATTTTCCCCATATCGAGTGTATTCTTCAAATTCGTCCCTTTTGACCATATCAAAAGGATTATTCTTGAATAATAGGTGGAAAAATTATTCATATGAATACACTTCCGTGTATCTTTGAATGACAAATGTCCAAGCTGTAGTCTCTAGACTTGAAATACAAAGAGATGAGTCTCATTAGTTAATTGAAGTTGTAGCAAAATAATTGTTTTCAACTTTCTAGCTATTGCAACTTTTCCGAAAATATGGAGCTTTCTGTGCTTAAAATATGAGTTTTCAGGATCCTATCATAGCTGTGGCTGTAATAATTTCATCTGAGTTTGTGAATGAAGCAAAAGTGAAAGGAAGAATGGACATCTACATTTCTATATTCGAATTTTCTTGGCTCAAGAAAGAAAGCTGTAATTGAACTAGTTGATCTTGGAGATTGAAGCGGTAGATGTCGCAATATCACAAGCAAATTATTGAGCAGGTCTTGCTTTGAACAGTGAACTAAAAAAAATGTTTTCATTGAGTTAGCTGGCTTTGGACGTCTTGCAAATTATCTGGACTACCCCTGAACATTCTTGGCACATGAAACTATAAAAAAATTTCAGTCAGAGGACCCTGAGGCAGTTATCTTTGCTGAGAGTCTGCCCTGTCAGCGAAAGAGCTAAAAACTACTTTCCTTCTTGAGTTGAATCTTTGAGTATTCAGGGTTAATACTCAAGGGTTGTATGCTTCGGAAAACATTTAACGAGCAATTTTCAACAATATGTAATTTGGTCAAAAAAAAATCCAATTAGGGATCTACGAGGCAAAATATGTAATTGAGAAAATAGTCATCTCGGTTCCTTGAATTGGAACGATGTCATACTCAGTACATAAAGGCATGCATGGGCGTTTCAAATGGAAAATGAAATCGCCATTCCATTTTCACATCAGAAAACTTTCCATTACCTGGGACATTTTCCATTACTTCAATTAACTTCGAAACGAGAATACGCATTTCACAAAACTAAAAATAGAAAACTGTTATCAAAGAAGCATCGTGTATATCCAAATTTATTGAAATTTTTGTCGTGATGAAGATAACTTGTTAGGAAATATCTATTTTCTCCTTTCCGGGTAGAAGGGTTGAACAATGCGAAAAATTCATTTCGACACCAAAGTTTCCTTGTTTCGTCCAATCCACCCAAAACAAAGATATTTCGGTCTCGTATTATACAATTTCCCATCACAATAACCGAACTATATTGTGCGGCGGTCCTATATACTGTCAGTTCTCCGTCCCCTTTCATTATAGAACTTACGTTAAAGGCCCCACGGAATTTTTTACCGGATGATGAGGAGCGCTCCCCAAATTACTCTTCGGAAATTGATTCTAATTTCGACATCTGTAAACTCTGGCAACTTTGACGTTACCGGGCAAATGAGTGGGGAGTTTATTTCGCAAAGTTCAGACCCGTGTCGCGAGATGTTGAACTAAGGGTAATTCGGATTTTTCGCGAATGAACATGTGTTAGAGTTAGGCCAGTTTCATCTAGTTCACAACGGGGTAGTTTTTGTGGAATTCACAATATCACTCTGCCATCATTCTGAATGTGTTGTCGGTACATACTCAATTAGATCGGAGGAATATAACAGGAGACCGCAGATTTTGAAAAACGCCATTTCAACAATAAAAATCTAAACTAGTGGAAACAGTTTTTCGAAATTGCTCGCAATAGATTCAGCGTGTTCGAAAACCTATATTTGCTTACACAAACTTTCGGATATCTAACACTGTTTACCAGAAAATAAAATTTTTGATTTTTCCATTTTTCAACCTTCGACTTAGGTGGTATCTAGCAGAAAAATCATAGTAGCTTCAAACGTGATACATACTCGAAAAGAGCAACTCTTCTAGTAATAAATCTGAGAATTTCATCCATCTCGGCATAACCGTTCGTTCTTGGGGAAGTTTTAACTGAACGCAGTTTTTTGAGAATTTTTCGAAGGTCAACTTGCCAGTTATTTATTTTCCAAAAAAATCATCGTAGATCTGAACGTGATACATATTCTGAAAGGGCAACTCTTCTAGTAAGGAATCTGCGACTTTCATCCATCTCGGCATAACCGTTCGGTCTTGAGGAAGTTTTAACTGAACCCAACTTTTTGGGAATTTTTCGAAGGTCAACTTGCTAGTGATTTATCTTCCAGGAAAATTATCGTAGATTTGAACGTGATACATATTCTGAAAGTGGAACTCTTCTTGTAATAAATCTGAGAATTTCATCCGTCTCGGCGTAACCGTTCGATGTTGAGGATGTTTTAACTGAACCCAACTTTTTGGGAATTTTTCGAAGGTCAACTTGCCAGTTATTTATTTTCCAAAAAAATCATCGTAGATCTGAACGTGATACATATTCTGAAAGGTCAACTCTTCTAGTAAGGAATCTGCGACTTTCATCCATCTCGGCATAACCGTTCGGTCTTGAGGAAGTTTTAACTGAACCCAACTTTTTGGGAATTTTTCGAAGGTCAACTTGCTAGTGATTTATCTTCCAGGAAAATTATCGTAGATTTGAACGTGATACATATTCTGAAAGAGGAACTCTTCTAGTAATAAATCTGAGAATTTCATCCGTTTCGGCGTAACCGTTCGATCTTGAGGATGTTTTAACTGAACCCAATTTTTTGGGAATATTTCGAAGGTCAACTTGCGAGTTTTTTATCTTTCAGGAAAATCATCGTAGATCTAAACGTGGTACATATTCTGAAAGAGCAATTCTTCTAGTAATAAATCTGAGACTTTCATCCATCTCGGCATAACCGATCGGTCTTGAGGAAGTTTTAACTGAACCCAACTTTTTGGGAACCCATTTTATGCTTTCAGATGAAAGCCTGTGCAATGTTTGAGCCGCTTTAATTCCCTTATAATTTGGGATAGGCGGCTCCTCTGATAGGATAACACCAACTGAAGATTCCCTCTGTGCTACTCGTTTCTGGGAATTGAAAACAATTAGGAAAATGTGAATACTTGATGAATCCACAAGCCTCATCGACTATTAACCAAAAACACCGTAGGACCGGACGCCAACAGAAAACGCGTTTATAATTCATATCGGATTCTTTCAGGATTACGTGTTGGCTCAAACATACAGGCCTGTTTGGTTTTGCCCAACCCGCTCTCGGTACAGTTTGTAGTTTTTATTATTTATGGGACGCACTAGGACTGCGCCAAATAGTTCTTGCGCTCGCCTACAGGAATGCGCTATTGTGTGAGGTTTTCCAATGGGGACAGGTTGGGAAAAAAAACAAGCTGTGGACGACGTATCAACGATTTTTTTTGTGATTTGATGAATATTGCATAAGAAATAGGAAAAATATAGGAATAGACACAAGTAGTGATTGCCAAACGACCACCACTGAAATCCACAAACTGACGCTACATTTTCAGATACTTCAGAAAATTTAATTGAGCCCTAAAATCGCGTATCACCCACGGCAGGGTTAAGTTTCGCGCCCGAACTCGTCGAGTGTTGTAATTAATTGAGATTATGGTTAAATTACCGCATACTGCTATGAAGCTATTTGCTGGGCTTCGACCTATTTCCTGTGGCTGTAAATGAAAGATTACGGTCATGTTTCTGAGGTCTCGGACGAATGGAATACGTATAATCGGTCATATTTCCACCGAATGGGCTCTTCAAGCAGGGCAAATGGGCCAATCCATGTTTGGAATTGCTCAGGAGAAGGATCGCGTTCACGGAATTTTTTTGAGTCCATTTGACATCGGTATGTTGATAGAAATGAGCTGAAAAGGAGTCTATTTCATGTCTGATGAAATAAAAACAACTCTTCTTGAAATAAGTGTTATTGAGAACTCTCTCTACTGAGTGTTCGTCAAGATAAGAAAGCTGTGCGCTGTGCCTTTCAACAGATTATTCACACACGAAGGCTGCAGATCAATAATACAACCTATTATCATATTACCTACACCCTTTGAACTGGGAACGCCATCCGACCTAATAACGTAGCAATATTGCAGAATAACACAATTGCTCGATTTGAATGTGAATGATGTGAATATACACCGAGTCTGTTAATGTCAGGAACATTGCATCCGTACAGTTATACCTATATTGGGACACAGAAATGGAACAATAGGCATTATTACTACCCCAGAATCTACGCTTTGAGCTTGGGCCCTAATCTGAATATTGGGCTGCTCTTGCTCTTTATGGGTCCATTCTGATAACATTCATGGGAGGGCTCAGACGCATCGGGAATTTCGAAATATACAGTTGACGTATTGTGGAAAAAATTCGTTGGTTTAACACTAGATTGTGCTTGGAGAAACATGCTTCGAATATCCGAAGATTAATTGTCCTATTCCATCAGTTGGACCAATTACGAGGATATATTGAAAAATTCTTAGCCTACTATAAAACCAAACAAAATTTCAATGTCGAAATATTCCATTACTCAATATATTCCCCTCTTAATTGGATACATTCAGTACAGCCAACCTGCAACGCCTCTAAACCCTTCAAAAACAATGTTTCTTCTTGCTCTGCAGACCAGAGCTCCACAGCTTTTATTACCTCCTCGTTGGTAGAAAATTTACGCCCTTTTCACCTTTTTTTCATTTGAGGAAAGATATGATAGTCGGATGGAGCCAGATCTGGTGAATAAGGAGGGTGTTCTAGTAATTCAAACCTTAAATCACGAATTTTTTGCATGGCAACATAAGATTTGTGTGCAAGGGCGTTGTCCTGCAAAAAAAATCACCTTTGGATAGCTTTCCGCATCTTTTCTCTTCATTTTTTTTCCTGTAGAGTTTTCAGTAATATCGAACAGTAATCTTCAGTTATTGTTCTACCCTTATCCAAAAATTCAATTATGATTACTCCATGGCAATCCCAAGAAACTGAAGCAAGCACTTTTCCAGCAGATTTTTGGACACGAAACTTCTTAGGTCTTGGAGAACCAGTGTGTCGCCATTCCATCGATTGTTGCATTGTTTCTGGATCGCAGAAATATACCCAAGTCTCATCCTGTTACTATGGATGAGACTTGGTTACATTTCTGCGGTCATTTCTTAAACCGAATTGTTATTCGGTTATTTTATGCATGGAACTGGTCTAGGCTAACTAGATATCAATACATCCTCGTATAACTGGAGAGTGATAATTGTGGACGCAAATAAGTTCCCGTGGCACAACACTGAAAATATACTCTCCTGTTCAAACGTCACTCAACCACCTTGATGAAAATCCTCCTGAGAAGTTCATCATCCTTTACGCTTAGGGCCCCCACTATCTGCTCTGAGCGAATTCGCAGTAATTACGAGAAAACTTGACAGCTGCTGACACGGGATTACGTATACAAACATTGCTGTTTCCCTTGGAATCGAAAAAAAGATTCCAATTCCCGTTGGAGCAATCACCCGTTTCATAACTCCTCAGGGATGAGCTGCATTCGGGATCATTTGATTGATGAGAAAGGTTTTTGCCCAACACACTGTGACAGGATTTGAGACAAGGGTAGATTAAGATTATAGATATGTATAAGATTTAACTGATTTTGACACAACTCTCCTCCACGCTTCTAGGTGAAATTTTGACCATTGAAATATATGCCCAGATCTCAAATCTTGAAAGTACAGGGGTGAATTCAGATAGCCATAGCCCAGTAGACTTGAAAACCGTAAAATTTCCCAGTTTGTCCTACGAATGACTCCCTGGTCACGGCTATCACATTTCCAATTCCAGAGTTCTCACCAACTAAGATTTTTTCCATCCTTGTAAAATTTCATAAAGCAAGCATTCCTTGCGTTGGACTAACTCTCTCTCTCTATCTTCATCTTCCACAGGTTTTTCCTTCGTTATTTTCTGCAAAACCTACGATCTCACAAGGTGCTCGTGGTGAATGTCTCATGGTGAATCCTCTCGTTGGACTAACTCTCTCTCTCTCTCTACATCTTGCACAGGTTTTTCCTTCGTTATTTTCTGCAAAACCTACGATCTCACAAGGTGCTCTTGGTGAATGTCTCATGGTGAATCATCTACCAGAAAGTGAACCATATTATTCCCATTCAACTCTAATATCTATAATTTTTTTGGTGAGTGCTCCAAAGTTGGAATACACTTGAGTGGTTTTCTATTAGACTCTTTCATTTTCTTGATATTTTCTCTGAAGATGTCTTTTCCTAAACTGCAAAAAAGCTCAAGTACTATTAAAGGGCTAATGTGGTAACTTCATCGTTTAATTCTCTACTGCCCTCACATCTGTACCAAGAAAACCCTGATGCTCTTCCAAGGTATCCAAGTTTACCCAGGTATCTCACACCACATTGGAATTGACGACGGTGGAGAACAACATAATGATCACCTGAACCTGTATCTGTTCCAATACCACCTCCATACCATTATGTATGCCCTTCAAAAGTGTGGTTAGTGTATACATTATCCTGATTTTCTGAGGAGTTGATTATTTGAGACACCACACAATCAGTCGATAAAGATGTATGGTCTATTTTTTATCTACCTATAACTTATAGCATTAATATGGTAAGCTGGAATTCTAACTTAGACTGTAGAGATCGACATAAACGTGATTGCCATCACCCCATTACCGTCATCTACCCTTACAGGTTTAGAACAATTCTATGCGCCCACGATATTAGCAAACTTCTCTCTCTCTTCTCGTTAGAATTGAAAAGTTGCATTTGCACTGGCTTCGGCAAGGTCTGACGCTTCCTATGCAAAGTCCCACAGATCTCACTTGATACCTGGGAGATTATAACTTCATTACTGTTATATTGAATTTAATTAAAGTTCCTCAGTAGGTGTTCAGACACTTCCCGTGATGCATGAACATCTTCCTCTGGGATTCCGGTCTGAAAGTTCGATATTGCATCAATCTGAATGGGATTTGAGCGTGTGGTTAGCTATGCTTCAGAAATTTCACCTTTGAAACCGGAAAACCCCCGCTTCATTAAAAAGTTTTACATGTTTCCGACGCACGCATAGAAGAAGCGAACAACACCTTGGTTTCAGTAATTGCAAATCAAGGAGCAACTTAGGATCGCCTAGGGCTCTGAATTAAACAAATATTCATCAGATAGTTCACTCTTGGAAATGAGGAAAGCTTTTGTACGCGTTCACCCATCCAGATATCGAACTCGCTGAGCACTGCTTGGACACCCGATAGAATTCGATTAAATCACAGGAAAGTTTGGTTTTCTCCCTGATGAAATAAGTCTTAACTTTGTTCCAACAAAAACATCTTGGCTTTTTCCCCCCCGACAAATACAATATCGAAGTCTGTCCGTTCAATTGGATTATCTCATCCCTTTCCGTTATTCATTTGGGTGTTCAGTCCGGTCAACGCACCAAAAACAATAACCGGTGGTCCATCCACTGAACGAAATTAATTTTTCCAGCCTTTGAAACTAGCCAGAATGATGGATCCCCAGTTTTATTAAAACTTATCCCCTTGAACGAGTTGGGGTAACATTATGCGATGCTCTACATTTATAGAGAATTGTGGCTTGCGGATTATTTCTACTGAAGGATTATTGAAGAGGCCGGAATGTCCGGAATTTAATTTTCGAATTCGAGCAACGCGAATATGCACAGCCGAACTCTTATTTTGTACAGTTAATCTTTAATTTTGAGCTTTGCTCGTTGAGAAGAAGTTTTTTTAATTAACTCTGAAACCTTAATGGATGGATGCTGAATTTTTTGTCGCCCTGAATCAACGACAACACAAATTGATGTACTTTATTTTGTCAATTTACCCTGATGATCTTATCTATCTCATGAAAGGCACTAGATTTGAAGGTGTGCGAGCACCTCTGAATCTAGTGATTAATGGGCACATTATACCTTCCTCAGAATATCTGAGGAAGAAGATGAACTTATAAGAAAAAGTAAGGAAAAGAAGAAAACTGAAAAAGAAAAACTTTGTCGAAATCTTTCAGGGATTGATCTTGTGGTTTTTGAGTGAACTTTTCTATATCTCTTTTACCAGTTGAAGCTATTGATCATTTAGGTGATTTCGTACTGAATACGATTCTATTGGAAGTAACTTAATTTAGTAGAATTGAAGACTGATATCTGCCAAAAATCAAAAGAGGGAGCATTCTCTCGAATGCTTACCAATAGCTTCATTCATTACCGAGTGAATTTGGCTTTATTATTCGTGCTGTATAACGATTATGGTCGAAATTCTATTTAATTCCGAATTTCCTCGAATTGGCATGCATAAAATCCCCAGTTTTGTTCGAATAATTTTTCGCTGGGGAGATAATCTTTACGATCCCAACTACGAATCTAATACCTACTCTGTTTTCGTGGATTACTTTCCCGTTTTGAACTTGAGAGAGACAGAGTATTCAAGTGGTTAGCTTTTAGTTATATTCGTGCTGTTATTCCTCTTGCAAAAATTCCATATTCGATTATTTCACCATAAAAAATGAGATGAATTAAGCAACTTTTCGAAATTATCACTGCGTGTAAGGTAACTTTGGTGATAATTTTTCAACACTGGCTGTTTTCATCTTCAGTTTATTCCCAAATCCGAACCAATTCTCTCAATTTCCTTTCTTTGAAGTGGATTTTCCCTGAAACTTATCTCCATTTATCTAGACTCATATCTAACCGAATCATTAACCATTTTATTTCTCCCTTCCCGAATTTTCTCCCATAAAAAAACCATTTGAGTTAGAGCCTCTCGAAAACTCCGTAAATTATTCGCCATAATCTAGAATGAAAAAAACAATTTCCTTTTTTCGCCTTCGAAAATTTCAACCGAGACGTGAACTAATTTATATTCATGGCGAAAAAGAAGCTTAGGCGGAATAATCTGAGAGAGGGGACAAATAATTTACGCAGTCAATTGTTGTGATAAGTTTTGTTGATGATTCGAATTCCTGCCCAGAAAGTTACGCTTCAGGAATAAAGATTATTATCAACGGGGACTTATGACCCTGTTTGTTTTTTATCCTTCATGTCTGGGGTTGGAAACTTTTTTGTTCGCCCAATCGTTACTTTCGAGGATGGCAGGTGATATGAGGCAGGAAGAAATTATGTGAAACAAATTGAGAAAATTGATTAATCCTTGGAATATGTCCTTGGATTTTAACGCATCCATCCTTGTCCCGGAGAATTTGTTCGAAATGTCATGTGCCCGATTTTTCAGTGTCGCATTCAGCGGACAAAATGCAGACCGATGACATTCATTTGTTGGAACACACATCTGGAGAAGGGCGCATTTGTCGGCTGTGCTGGCCTCCCTACTAAAAGTTAGCGAAGCCTCAGCCATTCTCGATCGATTCAGCCTTCCCAGGCCTCTAACGCCGAACTGGCTCAATTTATTTTAACAGCGTTAATTTCATTGACTGTAGGGCTGTATTAAGTGGTTCCACTAACGAGGAAAATATATGGGGGAGTCACATATACGTGTCTTCCCTTGTACCTTCCGATTCCATGAGTTTTTCAAGGGAAGAATGTTGCTTTGAATTGAGACACAGTTATTTTAACGTAAGAATGTACAGGGTGGGCAAAATTCGTTGTCTACTGAGGGGATCTCAAGAACTATAGAAGCTAGAAGAAAACAGATGACACATTCTCGAGCTCTTTTTTCATGACTAATCCGAATATGAAAACAGAATCGGCCTATCATTCTTAGATTTCGAGTTATAAAAAAAAATTGAGATTTTGACGATTCCGAAAAGTTCTCATAACTTTTTTGTCTATGAAGTTACAAATCTGAAAATTGAACGTTCTTAGGCACTTTCATATGTAGACTCTACTGACAGAAGTTTTTTTCCAATTCAAAACTAACAAATTCAATAAAAGTTTGCATTCAAAAAAATATAAGTTCACCTACTGATTAGAAATGAAAAAATTTTTTGAGCTCGTCAGTGCATTCTACGTAAAAAAGTGCCTTAGAAGGTTCAAGTTTCAGATTTGTAACTTCAAAGACAAAAAAGTTGTAAGAACTCAACGAAATTGTCAAACTCAAACAGGAAGCATCGTAGGAGGCTGCGGTTTTCACCATTCTTTGTTTCTCCGAAAATGAGCTCGGAAATGTGTCATCCGTTTTCTTATAGCTGCTATAGTTTCCGAGATCCTCTCAGTAGACAACGAATTTTGCCCACCCTGTAAATTGGTTCAATATTCAAGCTTTTCGAAAAAATTCATTAAATGGTTGTCGTAACAATCAGTGGTGAATTGTCATTAGATAAGTGTTCCTGCATCATCCTAGACTCATGGTAATGAGAACTAATTCATTCTGAGATAATTATACAGAGTGTGTTGAAAGTATCACACAAAATTCACAACTTCTATATATACAATTTCTGTAGGAAAATTCTCGAGAAGCTCGATTTTTATTTTAAATCACGCAACTTTTTATATACAGGGTTGTTCGAGTCCCGCATTTGAACTTTTGAAAGGAGAGCCACAGAGCACTCAAACTTTTTGCATAATATTTCTTATATTCTTTATTCTTTCGGAGATAGGAGATAAGCTCAACTTATATAAAATTGATGAGAAAATTTGAAGTTTTTCTCCATGTTCTAGAAATGGTAACACTAATGGTGAATGGTCTTATATACAGGGTGGCAGAATTCGGTGTCTACTGAAGCGATCTCGAGAACTATAAGAGCATGACACATACTCAGCTCTTTTTACCTGACTAATCCAAATCTGAAAACAGAACCGACCTATCATTTCTAGATATTGAGTTATTCATAAAAACATGCGCAATTTGAAATAAATTGTGCCAGTCTTGCATTTTTCCACCTAAAAGGAAATATTAAGGACATGAATTCGGTGTGAAACTTTTACTCACTCCTGTATTGTGCTCATTGAAGCAATAAGTTAAGTGATTAGAAATACGAACATGAAATCAATTACTGTTGCCAAGGCTTTTTCTTCCATCAAGTAATGAACAAATTGGACGAAATGAGGAGAGCAAAAACTGCATTTCGATGCAGGACAAGATGGAAACATCTATCAATCTATTCCATCATCTAATCTCCTACAGCATTTACGTTTCCTCGTTCAAAACCAACCCCTCAAAAACAACATCAGTTAAGTTGATTCCGCAGTGAAGATACTGGCATCCATTCTACTCTCGACAGAGCCATAATTCAATGTTGACAAATGAAACACGAGGAAGAAAAATAACCGAATGGACATAAGAAGGGTCTCTGTGTAGAGTCATTAATACCTGACACTTACACGACTGCGGTTTTATCAATGATCAGACGAATTAGGAGATGAGAAATGGGAAAAGAATGCTAATGTAGATTGTTTGGATGTCAGGAACGTCAAAGATATATGCGCTGAAAACGGTGCGCCTGTTTGAGCTGGGAGACACCAAGGTATCGCTATTCTAAATGGTTCAAATTTTATTTTTATTTATAGTCAGAAAACTAGAATATAGTGTGTCTTTTCTGATAGAGTTTTTGAGATCTGCATATCAAAAACTTCAAATTCATGAATGAATCGTGCAATAATTATTCAGCAGTTTTCCGCTTCGTTTTCACCCCATCCAACTGATGCTGAGTGATCCGAAGAGCTGCCAGAATATCGCCGGACGATCAATTATTTACAATTTAAAATCCTCCGCAGGCGTCAAAGCCCGGAAAATGTATGGTTATCTCTTCAAATATACATCAACCGCGCCTTTTTTGTTTAAATAAAACATGAGATGAAGGTGCTATTTTCATTATCACTCACGAATTTCACCCTTCCGATATGTACGTGAAAAGGGTGCGAAGTTCAGGATGCCTGAATATGGAATCCCATCAAAATTCAACGTGGTATATGTGAAATTTTGTAGCTGATGGACAAAGGGGAATTAGGGATACCTCTTCACGTGAATTTTCGTGTCACGACCACCATTTCGGAATATGAAAGTATTTTCTGATATTCCAGGGTGTAATTTGGATGCATGATGATATTGATGCCACAACATTCTGTTGAGATCCTTCAATGAGAGTTGTACTCTCATTGAAGTTCATATAGCATGAGCTTACCTTGGATGATTTACGATTAATGGAGCTTCTAATTTTATGTCACAGTACTTCAAAGTTTTCCTACAAGTACACAGCTAATCAAAAACCACTCGAAAAAATCATGAACATTTCTGAAGTGTGAGCCACCCCTAAATAAACATGAAATATTTCGGATGAAGCAGTAAAACCGATCGAAATATATGTTTACATAAACATGAAGTATTGTGTTGCTTCGAAATTAGTTTTACCCTATAACGACGAGATTGCATGTAGGTATATATAATATGGGGAGGCGTATCCATTGGAAAAAGTACGTTTTTCGCTACGTATTAGTTGAAAAAAGAATCCAATTGACGTTATTGTGTTTCGTGAGTGCCATTATTACCGTGAAACAAAAACTTTCGGAAATGAAGCAGCTTTCTTTATTTCCACTGGTTGAATACAACTCGTTGATGAAGAACGAATTTGTTGAAGTAACCCCATTTATATTCAACCCTCCATTTGAAGGCTAATTGTCCATGTCTGATATATTGTAGATTTTAGAATATCAGGGTAACTTTTCGAATAACTTTCGGCATTTTTGTAATATTAATTGATATAAGTTATGGCAACGGCATTATGACATTTAATGAGTGCCAACCTTATTCCCTTCTATACTTAATTCAACTTTATTTTAGCAGTCGGTTGGCCATGGAAATTTGACACATTTCACTCTGTATAGTACGAAAATGTGGGGTTATGAAGCTTGTCAAAACATTTTTTGGTTTTAAATCAACGCTATGTTGCCCGTTCTACGTAAAAGTTTCTGTTATTACGTATTTTATCACAATGTCGAATCTCTTCGGAAAATATGTGACGAACATAATTGAAGTTTATACAAACTGATTGAAGGCATACCAAATCCAGTTATTTGCATGGAAAATACAAGAGATCAGTATAATATCATAATATGCACTAGCTTGAGGAGAGTTAATGTTCGTTATCTTCTTTGGCTTACATCATTTGTAGATTTCAAAAATATTAACCCGAAGATGAAATGCATATGATGCAGTGGTTGGGAATGGGTATCTCCCGAAGGAATTAACAGATAATTACAAGAATGTTAAATTCTTCAACAAAAATCATCTTGCATCAATATAAGTAAAAGGAGTTGAAGGAAGTTTCAAGTTAAGATGCAACTTCACCGTTGAACAAAAATTTCACATGAATAAACCAGTAACAGGGCAACTTGCGCGTATTTGTGGCTATTCATTTTAATACATTGATGTAATTATAATAATTAGGTATTTATTAGTACCTTAAGACATTTACATTGTATAGGACAAGTCAAATGAAAAATATAAAAATCCATTTTAGGGAACTTATTCTCCGATGGGATTTATCGAAAATCCTGTAGTAAACTTTTCGCATTAATTCACTCAAACATAAAATTCCCAAATGCCACCACTTTTTTGGGTCTCCCAATAGAAGGAAATTCTTTGTCATACTCTTCATTCACAATCTTTCTGATTGTGGAAATATTCAGCTGAAATATAAGTCTTTCAGATTCAAATGAAACATTATATAAATTCTCTTACATTGAATATGTTTGCTATCGTCTGACGTATTCTGGATTTCAGAATATCAGGGTATAACTATTTTAATGGGCGGACCTGAATTCTAAATAGCACTTCCTGAAACCCTGTCTCTTTTTTCAATCACTTTCGGCATTTTCGAATTTTCGTAATAAAAATTGATATTAGTTGTGGCAACGGCGTTATGACATTAACGACATTTCATGAGTGCCAACCTAACTTCGTTCTAGTTACAAAAACTTGAGAAAATTATTTCATGGCCAACCGACTGCTAAAATAAATTTGAATGAAGTATAGCTACAAAACTTGAGAAAATCATTTCATGGCTTCTATAAAAGTCAATGGAGTATATTTCCTTAGCACGATTGATACCAGAATAAAAAAATTCCGATAGAAAGTTACACATCAGAAACACGCAAAAACTAGGCCCTTAAAAACCCAGGGAATGTTAACGTTGGACACTTGTGATGATACGAGTAACACCGATGGCCAGAAAAGTGTCCCAAAAGGCCCTTGAAAGTCCGTTTTTGACGTCTGAACTGGTCACGATGCATCATAAAATTTCACGCCAGTTTCGTACAGAGTCAAACGCTGCGTGGAAGATAGGGTCGTGATTCTGTCACCCGACTCCTTTCTGGACCCGAATTCTTGCGGTAAATTCGTGAAGAAAACGATAATAGGAAATTCGGCGAAATTGCTATTCCGTGTGGATGACACGGGAACAGGGACGGTTATTATCTGGTTTCTCGAGCAATAAAGTTGCGAACAGCCTGCGTTGGACGTTGGAAAACCCTGGATTCTCATAGAATTTAATACAGAAATGTCACAAATAGTGACAGTACCTCGTCGACAACGTGACAGTGATTATCATGTACCCTCTACAGCAAAGATTAAAGAGTAGCCCCCACATGATCTGTGTTTGCCACATTTGACAATGAGATGGCGCTGAAAACGCACTGTCAATACAGGAAAACTATAACCTTCGAAGCGAGGTGTCACTGGGTTCGGTCCTGCGTAGCAAGGTCAAGCAGCGAACGAAGAAGGTTGCTGAAAGTTAATTCGATTTCATGGAACATCGCCAACCTACATCGCTCCAGAGAGCTCGTTGATACAGTATCGAACGGCATATGGACATTTTCATTTCATTCCGGGATACACGGGAACCGAACGAACAAGTAATTTCTCAGGCGACAGCTGATTCACTCGTATCCCTAAGTTTAATCAATCTGATGCTTAGGACAACGACAAAATTAATTAATACCTTTCTGGGACTACGGAAACAGTAAGAGTCGGGTTTGGGTGGTTTCAGCCGGGGGATTTGCGAAATTAATTAACGTGGAATTGTTGAAATAGCATATTTATCGAAAGGTAAGGGTCGTTCTGTGTGAATGAGGGTGTTGGAGGGGATGGGATGTGTGTAGCTGAGTGTTCTACTCTATATCGAACATTTCGGTTGTATTGAGTGGATTTCATTCGCTCGAATGACCTTTACATATAGGTAGGATATCAGCTTGGAGGATGAAACTCTAGAACAGGTCAAGCAGTTCAAATACTTGGGAAGCTTCATAAATAATCACAGGCCAACACACATTTTGGTGCCTGCGATTTTTTAACTGTTACTGAGTAATTTTTGGATGCAGAATGTAAAAAAGTTCTCAGATTTTTTCTATCAGATCTAGTTTTTGAGATTTTTAAAGAAAATTGTGTATATAATTTACGTTATAACTGTTATAATATATAATATTACTATTGACAGTTAAAAAAAACAAAGACACATGGATTTAAGTATTTATTGCAAAAACTTGATTTACATAATAACATTAGTCACTAATCACATAAAAATTTTCTTTTATACGATTTTCTAGAATGGAGTTTACTAGGGCAGTCTCGCTGAAGGCTCCAGCAGTAGTCCGCCATCATGTGGCTATCCCATCGTCCTTGATAACGATCTTCCATAGTTTTAATATCCTGATGGAATCTTTCCCCCTGTTCTCCACTACAATCACCTAAGTTTTCTGGAAAACGATCTAGGTGGCTGTGGAGGTAGTGAACTTTTATACTCATGTTACAGCCGAGAATATTAAAATTTGAAAGCATAGTTTCCACTAATTCTACGTAATTCTCTGCTTTATGATTGCCAAGAAAATTTTGTACTACTTGAACAAATGAACTCCAAGCGTTAGATTCAGTCTCTTTCATTGATGTGGTGAATTGTGGATCTTTAACAAGTTGCCTTATTTGAGGACCATAAAATATACCAGCTTTTAGTTTTTCCGTGCTAATGCCAGGAAATTTACGTGACAAATACCCAAAACAATTTCCATCTCGATTTAAAGCCTTCACAAATTGCTTCATTAGGCCTAGCTTGATATGCAAGGGTGGAAGTAAGATTTTTTCTCTTGAAACCAAAGGTTCGTTGATCACGTTTTGTATTCCTTGAATCATGACATCTCTTGAAGGCCAATTTTTGTTAACCCAGTGCTCATTTTTAGCTCTGCTGTCCCAAAGGCACAAAAAACAAGGATATTTTGTATAACCACTCTGCTGTCCAAGGAGGAAGTTAATCATTTTTAAATCAACACAAATTGACCACTGATGTTCTTCGTATTTAATTTTTCTCAAAACTAATGCTATTGTTCCATATTCTTCCTTCATGGTAGTAGAATGACCAATAGGAATTGAGCCATATTTGTTACCGTTATGTAAAAGAACACATTTGTTGTCCTTTATCAGAAAAAAATATACCATTTAACCTGTAACGTGTATCTCAGAAACTAGAGCTGATAGAAAAAATCTGGTGGCATTTTTGGAATCAGCACATTAAAAACATCTAAAATCAGATGTTAGATTTCCGGCACCAAATTTTTTTTTTCATTTTGTTGGCCTGTGAATAGGGCTAACCTGGACACGGAAATACAAAACCGTATCAATTCAGCATCACGGGCATTCTGGAAGCTAAAGGACAGAGTATTTCGAAATCACGATCTCAATCTGAAGACCAAGACGGCTGTTTACAAAGCAGTGGTCCTCCCAACGCGTCTTTACGGAAGCGAAAGCTGGACACCCTACAGGCGACACATTAAATAGCTTGAACATACACAACAACGTCATCTAAGACAAATAATGCACATCAGATGGTTCCACAAACTTTCAAATGCAGAAGTCTTGCAGCGCGCGAGTTGTACAACAATTGAGACTCAGGTAACGAGGGCCCGACTCAGATGGAGCGCACATTCTGAGGATGCAAAACACAGGACTCCCCAAAATAGCTCTGTATGGCGAATTCACAGAGGGAGCTTGGAAACCAGGAGGCCAGTATAAGCGGTTCAAGGATTTACTGCATCAATCCCTAAAATCAGTTAATGCCCATCATAACTGGGAACAACTAGCGTTAGACAGATCACAGTGGAGGTCTATGGTGCACAGTTATAGTGGAGACTCGAGAAGAATACAGCGGCTGCCAGATCTGGTTGGTGACTATCCATGCCAGGAGTGTGGAAGGATCTGTAGGTCAGGGTTGGGTCTCTTCAGTCACAGGAGGGCACACAGTCGCAAGTAGCCCTAAGAAATTATAAGTTTGATCGCACCGATAGTCTTTTTGTAGATTTATTCTCGGTAACGAGATTCAGCAATGAATAAATGGGTTGTCGTATCATAAGAAATACTTCTTTCTCAATAATGAGTTCAAAACAATTTCACGCCAAGTAGGCTATTGTTAATTTTCACTATTCCAAATAGATTTTAAAAGATTACTGGTTTTTCAACGAAAAATATCAATATTCTGAACATAAAACCCTGAGGATACAGATCACAAGGGCTATGCTGTGGAAGAAAGGATGATCAAATAAAGAGAACCATTCGAGACTTCAAACCTGTCACTGGTGGACCGACTAGGAAATGCAGAGTTGCAATTGCCATTATCTGAATCACAAATAGGTTCATCGGACCAACTTCACTCCGACGAGGACAAAAAAGGCTCCGCTCAAACAATTGATAGGCTTCAAACGGACCCTGAGCGAATCTATCTAATCGTTATTCTCTATAGCCGGTAAACACCGGTCGTCTCTCCTATTGGCTGAATCCGGTGATCCGGGAATTTGAATTGTTTATCGCTGCTCAGAGAATTTTGCTACTCGTTTTTTCCGTATTTGGCGAACGCCCGTTGCGAACTAGATTACTAATTAAGTGTCAACAGTAAATGGCTTTGTATGAGGTAAAGTATATGAGATTTTACGGAAAATCTTCCTTCAAAATAGATCGATGAGATTTTCTGAATAGGTTATCTCAAACCTCTCCTTTATCAATCAAAACCTGGAGTTTAAGTAACAGGGATGGAAAAACAATCAAGTTTTTCTATGTTCCCACAGTTCCAACTATGGAGAGTAGAGAGAAGGAGAACGATCGCTGCTTTGAGACCACAGATTTTTTGTCCCCTAAAATATGTACCAATAATGTAGTTCATGCTTTTGCCAACAGGCGCGCTGGCCATCACGAGAGTGCGAAATTTTGATTTACACAAATCAAATTGTAGTTGGCTCGTTGGCTGAGTGAACTGTTTCCCTGGTACAGATGATAGGAATATTATTATTTTCGATTTTTGATAAGAGAACAACATATGACCAAGGTGAAATGTTGAAGCGTGCGCTAGTATAAGAGTGTTTTGGCATCGGAAAGAAAAGGAGAAGAGATAAAATTTCTGAGAGCATTTTTGAGAGAAAATTGGAAAAAACCTTATCTCAAGAATCGACTCCAAATCAATTTGTGTGTCAAGAGCACTTTTGCGATGAAGATATCAAAAAGATGATGGATTCATTATAAACGAAATCGAAATTGTCATCCCTCGTGAGAAGTTGACTCTTCTGAATAAGAATATCTAACCAATAAAACCACATGGTTCAGAAGTAAATATTCTTGAAGAATTTTGTTGGCATAACATAATATATGGTTTATATCGGTTCTCAGCTGAGTATTGGCAACAGAATCTACTCTAATACCTAAGTGATAAATCTGAGACTGCTACCTTTTGTTGTCTTGATGTGTACTACTCCTCACTACGGATTTATATAATTTTGAAGATTACGGTAAACCAACTAAAATAGCTGCTTTCAATAAACAATGATAAACAAAAGTAGGTACAATTTTTTTGATCAGTGATTTCTTTTGAATTTCATTGATTTCGACTTGTATTTTATTGCATATAATTCATATTAAATATAGATTTGAAGAAAGAAAAATCATCAGAAAAACCACGAAGACACAACACCTAAAATAAAATGAAGGCTGTTCATTTCACTTTTGAATCCCCACCCCCTTATCGATACCCGCTGCAATCGCAGCGACACCTATCCTACGTTTCCCGTTTTCGGGGACACATTTTTAGTACGTCGATCGTTCTCCTTCTCTCTACTCTCCATAGTTCCAACCTTTTCGTATCGATTTTGATGATGAAAAATGCAGCGATCTTTTGACTTCGTGAATAAGTGTCTCAACTAGTTTATATTCAACTGGCCCGGTCTGAGCTACCCATATTAAATGTTCAGTTTCTCCGGGGAATGTAACAAGAAGTTATTGTTCGAACGATAATGGACAAAGTTGCAGTGCGACGAGCAGGAACTAGAGATTGGAGGGATATATTTTTCGGCTAAATGGGTGGAATGCCAATAGTTTCCAGGCTATTACCATCCTATCGATTTCGGTACGAGATATAGGAGCGCTGAAGCGAGATTTGATTTCGAATAAGCAATTTATGTTAGGGAGTATTGCTTTTTGATCGCGAGTATTCAGTTCAAGATGGGTTGGAGGAAGCTTCACTGAACTTGGATTATTTTCCCTGAAACGATTCACGCAGGTTGAATCTGAATTGGTGGAGACCGTGAATCAAAGAAGTGCAAAAGAGATATGTATATTGAAAACTTCTTAGCCTACTATAAGACCAAAAAAAAATTCTTCTTGCTCTGCAAACCAGACCTCCACAGCTTTGGATACCTTTCCGCGTCTTTTCTCTTCAATTTTGTCTTCGCAGAGTGGTCAGTAATGTCGGATAGTGATCTCCGGTTATTGTTCTACCCTTATCCAAAAAATCAATCATGATTACTCCATGGCAATCCCAAAAACCTGAAGCAAGAATTTTTCCAGCAGATTTTTGGACTCGAAACTTCTTAGGTCTTGGAGAACCAGAGTATCGCCATTCCATCGATTGTTGCTTTATTTCTGGATCGTAGAAATGTACCCAAGCCTCATCCATAGTAACAATTCGGTTTAAGAAGTCTACATTGTTTTCAAATCGAGCACAGATCGAACGCGATGCTTCAACCTTTGCACGCTTTTGGTCAACATTCAAACATTTGGGGATCCATTTTGCAGAAATTTTTCTCTTGTCCAAATTGACGTGAACTAATACTCAACCCTTTTAAATACAGGCTTGATGATGGCTCGTAACCCCAATTTTTCGATTTTCACAATTTCAGTGGACATCTACTTTCTTTTAATTCATCGCGTAACTCTGACTTACGTTTTTAACCTCAAACTTCAAACTGTCATTTCTAATGTGTTATTGTTCGTTGCTATGGTAACGCAATATTTTTTTAAGCATGGAACTGGTCTAGGCTAACTAGATATCAATAAATCCTTGTATAAATTGCTACTACATTACATGTAATAAACACATTGATAGTGTGGGAGTTATGTTCTCTATGTCACTTGGTATATCATTTTCCCAGACAAGGCAAAACCAAGATTTCAAAGGAAAATTAGATAATCCCTCGCAGATTGTAATCTCATCTAAGTTGCTACTTGTGCACCCCCTCATTCATAATATTTCTCCTTTGTAGAGAATCCGTGAGTTACCTTGTATGCTCAATAGCTTTCCGCGGAGAGCAGCTCCCCTATGTGACTTTCCCATTAAAATCACGACACTTTGCCCCGTGACTACACAAAGGGTAACGTTAAGGGCAACGTCAGTGGCACATTTTCATTTCAGCAACATCCTTTTGTCGTGTGATATATAATGTTAATTGTTGTTGTGCTACCGGGGCTAATGAGAAAATGAATGAAGCGCCCCTATTCAGAAATTTGAGAGCTCAGAGTGGCCGAATTGGATGGGGAAACGAACGAATTAAATGCGAGTGGCTACTGAGGAAAAACCTACTGAAAGAATTATCTGAAATATCGAATAATGGAATAACAAGTTTTTCGTAAATTTTTTATATAAAATCATGGCTCATTATTAGACGAATTTGACTTGTTATTTGGAGGTTGGCAAAAAAAGTGGATTTTAGTATTCGTACCTATATGGTTTACGTAGCAAACATTCGCATAGTAGGCGCTTCAACTTGTTCAATTAAGGCTCCAAACAAGGTAGACAGTCCCAGTTCAGTTCATCCAGCTAGGGGTGCAACTTCGCCAGGCTGTCTTCAAAGAACAATGAAGTGCCACTCCAAAACCTCTCCCGACGCGTCGCGACGCTAGGAAAACTCTGCGTCCTTGATGTGTCTTGTCGTATTGTCTGAAAATTGGATAGTTTCAACGCTATATCTCTACATTGACAAGAGTTGTTATGCAAATTTCGTTGGAAAGGTAGGTTAGACAATTCAATCTAGCTTTTGTTTAGTATTCACTTTCCACAGGGAAATATGTTGAATTATTGTGGGAAGGTGAATAATCAAATTAAACTAACTATACAGGGTGAAACTTTGACGCGTACGAATATTTTAACAGTAGATTCTCGAGGTCAAAAGAAACACATTTTTTCCAATTCGGCCCTGATAAAAAGATGTAGCATTTTTGAGTTTTCATAATGAGCTGCACCACCCCTGGAAAACAAAATTACCTCCAGAATAACTAGCTAAATCTCTGACACTACTGTGGATCCTTTAAGGAAGAGTTCGATCAAAGTACCTAAGTACCCAATTTTTCGAATCTCACAGATATTTTTAATTTTTGAACATCAAATTACTCTCAAACGGCCCATTCTACGTGAAAATATGAAGAATACTTTTATTTTACAAAGAGTATTAATCAGATATCGTTAATCCCTGTTCCAATCTAGTGATAACCAACAATATTATAACTCCGAACCTTTTAATGTTAATCCTCTGGTAAATTGTCCATGTCATCAGCAGCCACAACTGATAAAATCAACGTACGAATTAACTGTAGTGTGTAACAATCGTCGGCCTCAGTGAAGTTCTAATGAACTCGCATATCGCATTTCTCCAATGTTATATTATAATCCCCATCGATTCCATTTCAACGGACCAAATGGCGTAAATGTTGAAAGAGTCGTTCACGGTAGGTTTCACCGCACAGAAATGCACTAATGGTATTTTATCGTCCTCAGGAGATACGTTTGTTATTCGGGCAGGTCCTTTGGTTGAGAATAGACTGTGTGATTTATATCAGCCAGGGGGTATTACCGCTTTTTTTTCGTATTTTAACGTATACTCTGTTTCCGATTGTTCTCCACGTATTTTCAAGAGTAATCATTCAGTGATACACTCATAGGACCTCTGTTTCCAATCAATCTCAAGCTTCATAGGTGGTACAGGACCACCTCCAGAAGCTCGTGTTGAAATTGTAAGATGTTTAAGTGATATCGTGGACCTTTGGTTGCAAAAAAGGATTATTAGTTCGTTTTAATCATTTTCAGAATAAGAAAGAGCATTTTTCTTGAGTAAATATGACAAGAGATAGGTACCTAAGTCTCCCATCACCAATAACTTACTTATATTCTTAGCATGGCCTCATGTGCTGATCTACTCTGGAACTCTCTGCTCTTCCTGTAGACTGTAAACCTTCTATCTAGTGCCGTGAGGATGTATTGATATGTAGTTAGCCTTGACCAGTTCCATGCATAAAAAAAATTGCGTTACCATAGCAACGAACAATAACTCATTAGTAGTTTAAGTGTGATATATTGCAATATAATGAAAGAAAGAAGATGTCCACCGAAATTGTGAGAATCTCATTAGAAGTAGATATGAAGTTTGAGGTTAAAAAAGTAAACCAGAGTTACCAACAAATTAAAAGGAAGAAGATGTCCTCCGAAATTGTGACAATCGAAAAATTGGAGTATCGAGCCATCATCAAGTACCAGTATTTAAAAGGGTTAAGAGGTAAGCAGATTTACGAAGATATGCCTAATACCCTTGGTGATCAATGTCCTTCGTATGCGACCGTGAAAAATGGGACTGCAAGTTTCAAAAGAGGTAAATTTTCTATTGAAGATGATGACCGATCGGAAAGGCTAGTTTCTGTGTCAGTCCCCGAAAATATCGATGCAGTTCATGACATGATTTTATCAGACCGTCGAATTGGGCTAAAACGGATGTCTGAAGCACTGAATATTTCTTACGATGCGTTAATCATATAGTTCACGTCAATTTGGACATGAGAAAAATTGCTGCAAAATGGATCCCCAAATGTTTAAATATTCACTAAAAGCGTGCAAGGGTAGAAGCATCGCGTTCGATCTTTGCTCGATTTGAAAACGATGTAGACTTCTTAAACCGAATTGTTACTATGGATGATACTTGGGTACATTTCTACGATCCAGAAACAAAGCAACAATCGATAGAATGGCAACACTCTGGTTCTCCAAGACCTAAGAAGTTTCGTGTCCAAAAATCTGCTGGAAAAGTTCTTGTTTGAGTTTTTTGGGATTCCTATGGAGTAATCATGATTGATTTCTTGGATAAGTGTAGAACAATACCCGGAGATTACTACTCGACATTAGTGACCACTCTACAGGAAAAAATCAAGGAGAAAAGACGCGGAAAGCTATCCAAAGGTGTTTTGTTTTTGCAGGACAACGCCACTGCACACAAATCTCATGTTGCCATGCAAAAAATTTGTGATTTAGGGTTCGAATTACTAGAACACCCCCCTCATTCACCAGATTTGGCTCCATCCGACTATCATCTCTTTCCTCAACTGAAAAAAGTTTAAAAGGTCGTAAATTTTCTTCCAACGAGGAGGTAATAAAAGCTGTGGAGGTCTGGTTTGCAGAGCAAGAAGAAATATTTTTTTTGAAAGGTCTAGAGTCGTTGCAGGTTCGGTGGAATAAATATATCCAATTAAGAGGAAAATATGTTGAGTAGTAAAATATTTTGACATTGAAATTTTGTTTGGTTCTATAGTAGGCTAAGAATTTTTCAATATATCTTCGTTTGTAAGTTGCGATACTCCTCCAAAAACCCAGTCATGGTTCTAGGAGGCATGCAATATGAATTTTCCTTAGATTTTCTCAGTCGTTTTGTAAGTACGGTACCACAAAATCGATTTCGCTATTGTTTCCTTCTGAATATAACAACTCACAAATGTTACCCTCACCATATATCTGATACGAACTCCAGACACAGTTAAAATAAAAAGATTACGCTATATAGAACCGATGGAAAACGATGATCCGTTTAGCCAAACTCCGAAACGTATACGGATATTCAATAAGTCCTCATTAATGCAGAATCCCCTTGCCCGTCCATTGAACAGATCTGTATTCCATTCATATCCCATCCAATTCCTCAAATAATGTTATCTGGTGGATTTACATCTGGAACTCAGAATATCCGACCTGATTACTTCTTTCTGAGAAAGCGGCAGGCCTTAGAATAACTCGGGGAAATTTTCGAGTAATTCTCCACCATTCGCTCCCAGTAGTATATGGGTACACACGGGGGGCCAATTTCCCTGAATTATTGCCTATGATTTCGGGAACATCCAGAAGGCCGGATGCTATGCAAATTTTGCGTTGGGTTCGGTTATTTGAGTCGGAAAATATTGGGGCATCGAGGTCATAGGTATCTATTGCTCCAGATATTCAGTTTTCGAATATTTGAAGAGGATGATGTTGGTGAAAGACTAGATATGTCTGAATTATGTGGAATGAATGCAACCCACATAGGGAGAAGCTAATTTTTCCCCTTACTTCATATTTTTTCACTCCAGCTGTTGTAAAAGGAATTTAAGTGTGTCTTTCCCATCAATTTTAGAATTAAATACATTCAGATGAACTTTGAATTCATTTGGCTCGAGATACCTCCTATCTCTTAATACCATATGAATTTGGTTATGTTTATGGACGAATCTGTCGTTGTTTTTGAGAAAATAATGGAACTGCTGTTAAAATTCAGATTCAAATATCGAAAACCTTCTCGTCAAAGTCAACTGACTAAAAATATACGAGCTACAATTCCATTTTTCAACTTTTCATGACACCGAACTGACAAACACCAGGAGCTCAGCTCCTTCATTTAATTTCTGCATAACTTCTCGAAGTATTAAGGAAAAAATTGATCTTTATATGAAAAATTCGAAGTAGATCATGATAATACACAAGTAACTTCCCAAGTTTCGTTGAAATGCTGCAGCAGGAGATGGACTGATGAACTTTAATATCAAAGTTCCATAATTAAAGAAGTTCAGATCTTTCTCGATTCTTATCTTGAAAGATACTTACTAGCAAGTTGAAATAGGCTCGTTTGTCTACCTTCATTCAACCAGGCGTTCAGCTTCGCGAAAGTTCTCATAATTATTTGCTCATATAATTTTCGTTCGTAATTACTTTCACTCTAAAGTTTGTTTTGAACAATTCTCCAAATGTATGTGTCAGATGAGATTTGCGTGGGCGTTTTGGGCTGAATGAATGATCGCACATGAATAATATTATCTTAGTCCTCAACGTAAGTTGTAGAAATAACTCAGGCTCTAAATATACTTATTTGATTAATCGAAAATATTTTCATCAGAGTCAAAATAACAGATGGTTGCTGAAGATGACTCTAGGATTTGGCGAAGGTTCGAGTATTTATTCCTGGAAATTTTCGCAAAATCAACCGAATGATGTCAACGCATTAGGAAAATTTCGGTTGAAATGAAAAGTTCGGTATCTGATGAAAAGCGGGCAAAACCACTCTGTACTGAAACTGCTGAAAAACTATAGGAGGAGTTCCATATAAGAGAATTTTCCGGACTACATCTATCTTTTCGGAGCACTGCGAACATCTCCACATCTGTAGGAATTCGGTGAAGTCCAGATCAATTGAATTAGATTTCAATTGATCTTATCTGCATTCTTCTACTGGGGAATTGAGAAATTTGCTGTTTTTCCTATTCTGAAAACAACCCACGTTAGCGAAAAGGCTTTCGGATAGGAAAGCTGGAATCGATATTTAATATCCTCTTCCTTATTCAAGCGTTAGCTCTGCAAACAAAGGTTCAAGAGTCCTCCGTGTATTCAGAACATGGGAATACTGTTAAGCTTGAATATAGTGAAAATGTGTATGGAAATCTTGATGTTTTCTGGGGTGGAGATGCACATATCTGATGTAGACAAAATACTGTTAGGATTGTCTTACGAAAATATACAGAATACTCTGTATTCTGTGACTTGTGTTTTATCGAAATACACTTCCACTTCTGTAAAGCCGCAGTCAGTCATCAGTCATAAAGAAATTATGACCGTTTCATCAGTCATTATCAATTTCAAATACTAGATGAATCTATGATTTTCTTCTGACATTTACTTGACATATTCATCAGTATCGAGCAGATAACGCATTATTTTCCATTAATTCCTGATATGTCACAGGTTAGTTGGAGATTCTAGAAACCAAGAACGTTAATTAGACAATGAACTGGTTGATTCAGAGGAAAATAGAGAATGACTTTGAAAGTTTTCAATTTGAAGGTTAATTGTCATAGATTCGAACATCATTCAAAATCATCGTGAAAGGCAATTCCATTTCATTCCATCCAGCGAACCAATCCCCTTCACATAATCATTTGAAGTGGTAAAGCTCGAGAAGCAGGAAAAACAGGGCCAATTCTCAACCTCGTGACATTTCAGATATGTGACCAACTCCCCAGAAAAATAGACCAAATGATGTGTATATCCTTGCGAGATTTCTTTTCATCTCAGTTGTTCCAGGCCACCGATCATCAGACCCAGGGGATTATTGAGGAATATCCTGTCATGAGAAAAGGTTCAAACACATCGGTGAGTCCATTCCGAGTGCTCAAATTGAATAACATGGTATTTTTTTCAGAGGAGTTCCAGCGTTAGTAGCAGCGCTTCCGACACTGAATCGGACCTAGATCCAACACCAGAAGATGAGGATAGCCGCTCTACTAATAGATCATCGAGTGTCTCTTCAACTGTGAGGAAAAGTATAGTTTTTTATGGCCTTCCACATTGATTAGTCAACAAATCAAACAACACTCACTATAGCGAAAATACTTTTTTCGCAGGATAGTTCTTCAAACTATCTGGATCTACCGTCTACAAGCAATGGATCACCCTCAGTAGAGAAAAAACGTAAGAGTAGCATGAGGAGAGCGAGTAGCGATTCAAGGGTAAAGTCATCCTCACAAATTTAATCAAAGCATATATTGAATTGTCTCAAGAAACGATCGAACAAAAATAATCCCAGTCTTCCAGTAAATACCTGAAAATTACTCTTAAATTTATCTTAACATCATTATATAGAGAGAGAAAAGCTCTGTGGAACAAACCATTGCAAAATAAGTAGGATTTGTGGATGTTGAATATCATGGTCCTTTCCAGATGTGAATAGAAGGCTAACTGATTCAAAAAGTTCTGGAGAACAATGAATTTGTGCAGACCGAGTTGGTTTAGTCAGTGTTGTTTTGTGGCTTGAATATGAGCCTTCAGTTGCAATGATAACATGTATTTTTGCACCCAGGCCAAGGTCATTCATTATGTTTCTTTATTTAGTAGGACTAAAGAAGCTTTAAATTCAAAACGACTGCCTGTTCCTACAGTTTTCTTAGTGAAACTACAAAGTTAGAGGTACAGAAAAACTCTAGAATCGAAACAGAAATAATGAATAATTTGATTTGAAGATACAGTAGAAAAATTTTGTGTCATCAACATTCTTACGTCAAAAGCTAATGTCACCTATTTGATGAAGTAATCATTATTAATAGTTTTCCCTTAAATTCATCGTGCTTTCTTTGTACCAAGAATTCAAGTTGAAAAAACGACCTCTTCGTGCTTTTGTGATTCATAAGTTATTCTTCGGTGTTTGTTGAATACGTTGAAATTCTCAAGATGCCAGAGGGTTATGGGGATGCTCCGTATATTCCATATCAATTCGACCAAGATACGTTTTATTTCTTATCTCTAGAAAATGTGAGTTGTTCTGCAATTTTGAATCGGTTGAATCAACTCCCACACGTAACTTTTGTGACTACTACTACTGAATTTAAGAAAAAAAAATCTTGTTAACCGAGAAAGACAGTGATGGTGACTCTATTTCAGGAATCCAGAAGGGTATCATTCCATGATCAGGTGAACGTGAGAGTTTATCCAATAGATGAACCACAAGGATTCAGAGGAACTCCTGTAACACCTCCTGCTCAAGAAGCGATAGATGATATAGACAGTCTGACTGAAGAAGGTGATTCTCATCCATTCATTTAAAACAATCCAGAACTTCATTTAGACAAACATGCGCTCCATCGGTATATTTTTTAAACCCAAGAGGTGTTATGGAACCCTAGGTTCCATTTATTTTTATTTCGAAGCAAAGAAGTGGCATTTTCAAGCCATCAGAGTTGATATTTCATGCAGCTTCCATCTTCAGAAGCATGTTCAGAGCAACCTCACTTCAGTTTATAAGTACTAACATATTCTTGTGAAGTTTCCAGCAGACTGTCATCGATCAAGGCCAAAGACGCCCCAATCCCTTCCCTGGAAGAACTCTGTGACTCCATATCGGATGTTCACGTGGTGGACAGGGACGTCGTGGAACCTACCCAGAGTACCACGCCCAGAAATCAAATTGCCGTAGGATACGCCGAGCTTTCGGACGATTTCGAACAAGAATTCGAGGAAATGGACGTTATCATGAGGATGAGGTATCCCAAGTACTACCATTTCCTCAAGTCGCACATGATCACGGGAGCGATAGGCTCGGAGGACTACAAAAGTCAGGTGTTGGAGTTCAAGGAGGCTATCGTGGGTAGCAGGCAGTATCCAGACGAGTACTTCCAGGACTTGGAGAACACACTGTCGTACTATGAGAGGATGTCTGGTGGAACCGAACTATGACTAAGATGGTTTATTGTAGATTGAAATAAAGGAGGGACTTGAGTTTTTTCCTGTTCTTTCTTCTCCGGGTTATATAAACAAGCATTTGTTTTCTCCATCATAGAAAGAATGATTTTCTTGCCATTTAACAAAACTGTTCATCTGTGGATGAAATTCAGGAATTGATCCAATAGTCAATCTCCTTGGAAGGGAGTAAGAGTGGTCACCAAGTTTGTTTGCCATCAATCAGACCTCTAATGTGATTTCAAAACTGAAAATAGCATCGTTTACTCCACCTTCGCTGATGGTGGTCCAGATCATTTGCCCCAGAGGGTCATTATGGCATCTGGGCAGGGCAGACGTATCTGGCAAAATTATGATTTGTTTGACCGAGGGGGGACCTCAATTCCCTCGCCATCTCACCCATTTTACGATCGGGTCTGATTTCTACACAACGCGAATGAATCTGCTCGAGGGCGGTTATTCTCGTGTGTATAAGGCATAAATATAAAGTTTAGGTGTAGGGCGAGCGATGTTACCGACAGTATGGCCCATCCTCTTGACCTTCCGATTCAACGAAATGAAAAAGGGGACAGGGTCAGAAATGTCTATTGGCTGGATGTCGCACGCGACCTCATCGCATAATCCTGAAATTCGCACGGATCACATGCTTGGCGTTGTAAGGAAGTGAAAAACCAAGGGAAAGTTGATTTTTGAACTCATTTCAACACTTTTCAACTTTATATTCCACCCTAGTTTCCTCCCCTTCACCGTATGCTTTTCTTATAATTTATAATAGTTTCAAAGGAGCATTTTTCAGATTGTGTTGTCCCCCTGTAATTTAAATGGGCTGCCATGCTCTTACACCTCAAAACTTTCGAATTATTGGTTGTAAAGTTGGTTGGAGTCAGTCAAGAGCTTCAGTCAACAAAGTTTGTAATGATCAAATTATTGAATGTCTAAGTAAGACCCCACTTATTAGAAGTTTCAGTGTGAAGTTTGAGGTAAAAAAAGTGAACAAGAGTTACGCAATAAATTAAAAGAACGAAGATGTCCACCGAAATGGTTAAGAGGTAAGCAGATTTACGAAGATATGCTTGATACCCTTGGTACTCTGGTTCTCCAAGACTTAAGAAGACCCCCCTTATTTATCAGATTTTGCTCCATCCGACTATCATGTCTTTCCTCAACTGAAAAATGTTTAAAAGGTCGTAAATTTTCTTTCAACGAGGAGGTAATAAAAGCTGTGGACGTCTGGTTTGTAGAGCAAGAAGAAACATTTTTTTTGAAAGGTCTAGAGACGCTCCAGGTTCGCTGTAATAAATGTATGCAATTAAGAGGAAAATAAGTTGATTAATTAAATATTTTGACATTGAAATTTTGTTTGGTTCTATAGTAGGCTAAGATTTTTTCAATATATCCTAGTAGTTTCGGGATGATATGACGAGTAAATTCATATCCATGGTTTCCTATTGTAGAGGCAACTCGTTGGTCCAGAGATTCCGATTTTTGAGATGAAACCGGCATTGCGTTATGACGAGAGAAAATATGGGATGAAAACATTCTCGGAAATTGGATCTGACCACATAAACTGGCGGAGACTTCCAGATTTCCCGTTTGTCGCTGTTGCAATTTTCGTTTATGTCTATTCGAGTTGCCTGCCAAGAAAATAAAAGTCTCACGTCTTGCACACCTACATCTTCAGCAGTCGTTCGGGTCCTTTCCAAGGACGGCACTACAAACTGGCAGACCTAGGCCATAATAAGTCAAGTTCGAGAAGATTTATGTTCAAGACCATTCCTGGGGTTTCACTTACAACTGCACCAGATTAAACTGCAAACTTGACGTTTGTCTCCTCAAGAAACGAGCGTTTATCATTTCGGGTTCGGATTTCCCACAGAACTTAGTGGCACTTTCGGAAGGAAGAAGCGATAAAGGGGAAGGCTGTCAACTGTCATCATTTCCAGGAATTCTCTGATTACGTGCTCGTTCTCAGATCTTCGAGGAGTCGGCAGGGAAACGCAATATTAACCGTTTGGACAATCAGCAACTCCCTGAAGAATGCTAGATTTCGGGCACTTTTTTGCAGCAAAGGGTTTGATTATTGAGTGTACTTAAAGACTAATGAGATTTGAGGGGTTAGGAAGGTACTGCTGAACATGCATTTTAATTGAACAAATAATGGTATATTAAGTATTACGAGAATATATTGAAAAATTCTTAGCGTACTATAGAACCAAACAAAATTTCAATGTCAAAATATTTTATTACTCAACATATTCTCCTTTTAATTGGATACATTTGTTACAGCGAACCTGCAACGTCTCTAGACCTTGCAAAAAAATGTTTCTTCTTGCTCTACAAACCAGACCTCCACAGCTTTTATTACCTTCTCGTTGGAAAAAAATTTACGACCTTTTTAACTTCTAATGAGTTATTGTTCATTTATTTGGTAACGCAATATTTTTTTTATACATGGAACTGGTCTAGGCTAACTAGATATCAATACATCCTCGTATTGGATGAATATTTAGCAGCCGCTACAAATAATAAAACAGCCTCCGAGATATTCTGATCGAAGTTCAAAACAGCTCCCTCAAAATTAGCTCAGTGACAAAGCAACTTCTTTCAGTCTGCTGCGAAATTCTTAGCAACATAAATTATTTCCCATAACAAAAAAAAAGGTTTCCAACATCATGGATCTGGAGTAGATGGGTGGGAATTTCAAAAACTTTAGAATCTAGCCATAATCTTCCATAAAGCCATCAAAGCATTCCCGAAGGAGCAATCTGTATAAAATAAGCGTTGGCTGTGCCATTGGGGTAACTTCTCTACGAGTCTTGCATACTTTCGACAGGCATTTGACTATCGATTTTCATCGGGGGATGGAGCTGGAGCTGGGATACTGTAGGAATTGAGGTAGAAGGCGTAAAACGCATATAGATGGATCTTCATTAGCTTTTGACTCTTGTTATTTCTGCTTTCGAAAACAGTCAACATCGGCTACGGAGTTTCCTTTGTATAAAAAATCCATGATGTGTCAAGAGCGGGGAGAAGAAATGGCGTTATAATGTTGAAGTACAGTAAGCCTTAAATGCTGAGCTTTATATCCAGAGATGTCTCTATAAACTGCTTAATTTTTTGAACTGATATCATGAAGATGACGAAATAAAGTATAAAGGTTAACAGGGGTGAATGAAACACTTTTCTTACTTTGCCAAGTTAGACAAGTGTCTTATCCACAGTAAGTGATTTATTACACAGACCAACACACATTTTGGTGCCTGCGATTTTTTAACTGTTCCTGAGTAATTTTTGGATGGAGAATGTAAAAAAGTTCTCAGATTTTGTCTAGCAGATCTAGTTTTTGAGATTTTCTAAAAAAATTGTGTATATAATTTACGTTATAACTGTTATAATATATGATATTACTATTGACAGTTAAAAAAAAACAAAGACACATGGATTTTAGTATTTATTGCAAAAACTTAATTTACATAATTACATTAGTCACTAATCACATAAAAATTTTCTTTTATACGATTTTCTAGAATGGAGTTTACTAGGGCAGTCTCGCTGAAGGCTCCAGCAGTAGTCCGCCATCATGTGGCTATCCCATCGTCCTTGATAACGATCTTCCATAGTTTTAATATCCTGGTGGAATCTTTCCCCCTGTTCTTCACCACAATCACCTAAGTTTTCTGGAAAACGATCTAGGTGGCTGTGGAGGTAGTGAACTTTTATACTCATGTTACAGCCGAGAATATTAAAATTTGAAAGCATAGTTTCTACTAATTCTACGTAATTCTCTGCTTTATGATTGCCAAGAAAATTTTGTACTACTTGAACAAATGAACTCCAACCGTTAGATTCAGTCTCGTTCATTGATGTGGTGAATTGTGGATCTTTAACAAGTTGCCTTATTTGAGGACCATCAAATATACCAGCTTTTAGTTTTTCCGCGCTAATGCCAGGAAATTTACGTGGCAAATACCCAAAACAATTTCCATCTCGATTTAAAGCTTTCACAAATTGCTTCATTAGACCTAGCTTGATATGCAAGGGCGGAAGTAAGATTTTTTCTCTTGAAACCAAAGGTTCGTTGATCACGTTTTGTATTCCTTGAATCATGATATCTCTTGAAGGCCAATTTTTGTTAACCCAGTGCTCATTTTTAGCTCTGCTGTCCCAAAGGCACAAAAAACAAGGATATTTTGTATAACCACTCTGCTGTCCAAGAAGGAATTTAATCATTTTTAAATCAACACAAATTGACCACTGATGTTCTTCGTATTTAATTCTTCTCAAAACTAATGCTATTGTTTCATATTCTTCCTTCATGGTAGTAGAATGACCAATAGGAATTGAGTACATATTTATCTCCTTATTTGTTGTCCTTTATCAGAAAAATATACCATTTAACCTGTAACGTGTATCTCAGAAACTAGAGCTGATAGAAAAAATCTGGTGGCATTTTTGGAATCAGCACATTAAAAACATTTAAAATCAGATGTTAGAAATCCGGCACCAATTTCTTTTTTTTTCATTTTGTTGGCCTGTGTTTTGTGAACCGATGAGACTCACTCAACGGTTCTGCTGTCGAGTGAAAGTTTACGAATCTAAGCCTGAACGCTGAGCTGAAAATAAGATCTTCTGTGAGAATTCACCAGAAGAACCCCCTAGACTATCAGTCTCGCTTCCCTCAGGGCTCGTTACCCGATGAGATATCGCATGAAAAATAGATTGGAATCCACCCAAACGTTCAAACGTCACTTTCCCTCCGAGAACTCCAGCAATGAGCTAGGCCGGGCTTCCCGGATTCCTAACCTACATCGGGACCTAGCCCAAATCGCCATATCGGGAATAGTGGGGGAGGGAGGGCCGGATATTTTTTTCATTTTCACCTTCCTTCTCCGTCCCGGTCCGCTCTCAGATTCCGAACACGTTTTCTTTATTTTTAAAGCCGAATCGAACTGTGTATTTTACGGGTGGGGTGAAGTTTTCCAAAGCGGCAAAAACACCTCTTCGTCTGTATAAATTGCGAGACGCCGGGGGTTGTCTGAGCGGAGTTATTTCGATTTGATTCCCGCTTTCCGGATCTTTTTCTGCGAGGGTAGTTTTGGAATTGTCTCTTTTCACGTCGATGTCTTTCAGATCGATCAATTTATATTTTCGATGGGGATTTATGTTCGGCCTGAAGGGAAGATTGTCAAACAATGATGCAGATAAAAATTATACCTATACTTCATTCGCTTTGATTTTAGCATTCGGTTGGCCATGAAAATTTGACACATTTCACTCTGTATAATACGAAAAATTGGGGTTATGAAGCTTGTCAAAACATTTTTGGGTTCTAAATCAACGCTATGTTGCCCGTTCTACGTAAAAGTTTCTGTTATTACGTATTTTATCACAATGTCGAATCTCTTCGGAAAATATGTGACGAACATAATTGAAGTTTATACAAACTGATTGAAGGCATACCTAATCCAGTTATTTGCATGGAAAATACAAGAGATCACTATAATATCGTAATATGCACTAGTAAATGTTCGTTATCTTCTTTGGCTTACATCATTTGTAGATTTCAAAAATAATAACCCGAAGACGAAATGCATATGATGCAGTGATTGGGAATGGGTATCTCCCGAAGGAATTAACAGATAATTACAAGAATGTTAAATTTTTCAACAAAAATCATCTTGCATCAATAGAAGTAAAAGGAATTGAAGGAAGTTTCAAGTTAAGATGAACTTCACCTTTGGACAAAAATTTCACATGAATAAACAAGTAACAGGGCAACTTACGCGTATTTGTGGCTATTCATCTTAACACATTGATGAAATAATAAGCAATAATTAGGTATTTATTAGTACCTTAAGACATTTAAATTGTATAGGACAAGTCAAATGAAAAATAGAAAAATCCATTTTAGGGAACTCATTCTCCGATAACATTTATCGAAAATCCTGTAGTAAACTTTTCGCATTAATTCAATCAAACATAAAATTCTCAAATGAAACCACTTTTTTGGGTCTCCCAATAGAAGGAAATTCATTGTCATCCTCTCCATTCACAATCTTTCGGATTGTGGAAATATCCAGCTGAAATATAAGTCGTTTAGATTCAGATGAAACATTATATGAATTATCTCGCTACCGTCTGATGTATTGTGGATTTTAGAATATCAGGGTATAACTATTTGAATAAACGGACCTGAATTCTAAATAGCACTTCCTGAAACCGTGTCTCTTTTTTCAATCACTTTCGGCATTTTCGTAATAAAAATTGATATTAGTTGTGGCAACGGCGTTATGACATTAATGACATTTCATGAGTGGCAACCTAACTTCGTTCTAGTTACAAAAACTTCAGAGAATTATTTCATGGCCAACCGACTGCTAAAATAAATTTGAATGAAGTATACGTTTTCACACTGAAATATCTCAAGAGACTGAGGAAGATATGTACTGAAATGTAGGTTATTTTACTTCGTTCTCGTTTCCTGGAGCTTTTACCAAGTTTTTGCTTCTTTCTGCACTGATTCCAGATTACAAATTAGCTAAAACTTTGCTAGGGATAAGTAGCTACACCTTAAAGAAGAAATTGTAGGATGTAAAACTTGTTTTTTTCGAAAGAGAGTTTGAATTTTCCACCAACGCAGAGAGAGAATTCTTTATTAGTTGGGAAAGTCATGAACAAATTATAATCTGTATTATAATAATATATTCCGTTAACCCTGAATACCAGATGGGAAGGCTTATGCTCTTTGTCAGAATACAACAGAATATAATCAATTCCGATTGAAATGAAGATCCGCTAATTAGTTCATTAGACATTTACGAGTTTCTGGTGATTCGAATTATACCCTTAACGCAGAAGAATTCAACCGGCAGTTGAATTCGATATCCGAGTAATTATAATTGCTTTATGCGGTTTGATGAGTGGTATTCATCATTAATCTTGAAATTCGCGATAGTTAATCAGATGAGGAAATTATGGTATAAATGATAACGACGTTCTGTCGAAACTACAAGAGTGTTTATAGCCACAGGGTGGCCGTAAAAAAAATATTCTCAATATTAGGTTGAATAAGCCTATTTTAGTGGTGAACTATAAGGAATAATACACTGTAAAGAGCATATCTGATGGAATTACTCTGATTTTTATAGTCCATTTCGAAAACAGAGCTTTGTGGTGCTCTGAGGAACGGAAATCATAAAAGTGTCAAATGTCAAATACTGACAAATTATCCTCGCCACCCTGTATAGACTGGTTATTAGAAATACTGCTAAATTATGGGGACCTTCGGCTATTTATATATATTTCCGCTAGATAAAAACAAGTTCAATGTCGAAAATGTTGGAACTCATTATCTGATTAAGTCATTTGTTTTTATTCATTTTGCATAAATTGGATACTTCTTTATGTGCAATCGCAAAATCTGATAAAACTACTAGTGGTTTCGTGGAACATGTGAAACTTCTGAAACTTGGCGTAAAGTTTCGAAGGCACATTATCAGTTGAATCCTACTCTCTGAAATTCGATTAGAAATTACAAAATAACAGCAAAATCAATAGTGGTGGGGAAGGAGCCTGCAATCAGAACCTAGTGAAAGGGCTTTCAAATCTAATCAAGACATGTTACCCTTACATATTATTGATCACCAGGACAACCAAATAAGTCGTACAGGTTAGGAGGTTGTTAAATTAAACCTCACTCTACAGGGTGACTCTTTGACTCGTCAGATATAGGACTGGTTATAAGTTTGCAGTGAAACGCATTATTATGGACTCTCTCTCCAGCTATGCCAAAGTCAAGTGTGGAGACAATGAAATTGCTCCCTCGAGAATCTTTAATAATCGTAACGTTAATATGTCAGCGGTATGTGTGCAGTCCCCTGATAAAAGCCGGCTAAACGATATAAATCTCCAGCCATTTACATCATTTTCTTATATTATGTTTGCGTTACGCTGTAATTCTGCACCGTATATGGAATCGCGTGTTTGAAACTGAGATACGGGGCTTCATTATGGATTATTTATCTTTCTTCTGCTCTTCTGTAGACTATCTTTCTTGATTAATCTCATTTTCGAATGTTTGCCCGCCGATCTTCTCCCCACACAGTTGTGCCGTTTCCCATATTATATGCAAGAAAATTCATTAATATGATTAATAGTAATTCGGGATTCACTCGAGCGTGTCAGATCAATATAAGAGGACATACCTTGGACTCTGTAGAGTACCTCTACCAAAAATTAGACCTGTATATATCATTGTACATACTCGAGCGTGTCAGATTAAGATATATGTAGTTAATTGCATGTTTAAAAGTATATATTCTCTTAATCTGACAATTTAAGCGTGTCGAAAATGTGTGGGAGGGCGCCAAAGTTGCAAAAAAAACGTCACGTGTACATTCTCGAGTGCGGTGGCGTTTTTTCTTATTTTGAAGCTAATGATTCAAGAATAATGGAAAAAATACAATCTGACAGTTTTAGCAGGCCGAAACAATAATAATTGGCCATAAAGGTCACAAAAATCAGTTTTTTTGAATTATCTCCTTCCCTGGGCTTCAAATGTTTTTCACATTCATTATAAAAGTTGCAGAGCATAACATTTTCTACAAATATTGTCCCAAGCAATTTTTTCTACGTTCAAACGTTTTTGAGGTATATGGCGATTAATGCGAGGTGTTTAGCGATACATGCTGAAGCGAAAATTAACTCGTTGGAAAATAGTACATTCTAAGGTTCAGTCACAGACAACACTAAAATTTTCGTGACTAATTTCGGAATTGTCATCATAGAAATACCTTGTCGTTTTGACAATTGTAGATTAGACTGAGATTCTACATTGAACTTGCCCTTTCGCATGTGTGGCTATGCTTCTCGCCCTTATCGCCCTCTAACTCGAGAACGGTTAAGAGTATGTAAAGTTGCTTCTGACAAAAGTTGTTTAGAATTTCGTTATCTATAACTTTCATAATGAATACAAAAACGATTAGAGGTATAGGGAGGGAAATATTCGAAAAAAAGAGATTTTTATCATCTTCAAAGTGTCAGATTAAGAAAACCCCCCCTGATTAGTGTCAGATTAATGAGTCAACACGTCTACAGCACCCATATTAACCATCTGCATGAAAATCTGACACGCTCGAGTATGAATACAAAAACGATTAGAGGTACAGGGAGGGAAATATTCGAAAAAAAGAGATTTTAATCATCTTCAAAGTGTCAGATTAAGAAAACCCCCCTGATTAGTGTCAGATTAATGGGTCAACACGTCCACAACACCCAGATTAACCATCTGCATGAAAATATGACACGCTCGAGTATGTACAAGTAACGATTTTTTTTACATTTTCAAAGGACCGCTGTGACCTTGCGTCACGTCCAAATTGTCAGTCCCTTGAAAAGTAGCTTCCTTTGGGTCCAATTAACATATACTCCAAAAATCTGACACGCTGGAATTTTTTTTTACCATTTTCAACTCTTCCTTACGGCTAGTCCCACCGCGCAAACTGTCAGATGAGCATGAATTCATTATCATAGACACGTAGGGCATATACAGTATCTTAATCTGATACGCTCGAGTATGTACACCTGACGATTTTTTTTTACATCTTTGAGACCCTGCAGACGCTTTCCCCACCGCTGAAAATGCATACATCATAGAACCTTTTTCTCTTTCTACCATCTAATCTTCAAAATCCACTAGGTCTCCACGACGCTCGAGTAAATCCCGATATAGCATCGTCGGCTTCCCAACTATATCCAGTCCTCATTTTCGCAGTCATGTCATCATTTGATAATTGTCTACACTCACCGGCAAAAAAATTCGGCCACTTAAAATTTTGCTGAAGTTCGTTGTCCAAGAATTTTCGTACATCACTGCACATAACAAAAATCTGGATCCTTCCAGGAAACTGATTTTTATTCGAGATTCCGGCATCGTGCAGTTAAAATGATAATTCGACTATCAAATCACCTTAGGCGCCATCAGGAGCCGAAAAGCGTCTTCTTCCGACAAACATTTTTCGAGCCATTCAAAAGCCCGCCGAGCCATCAGCACTGTCGGTTCGAGTCATAAAAGCGAACATAGAAATTCAGTAGGCACAATGAGAGATAAAAGTGATAAATCTTCGGGATAGGAGTGTAGCGTTCCTGTAATTTCCTTCAGGAATTACTCCTGGTCTTGATATACGGCCCAGCTGGTTAGGCATATTTGAATGAATTAATCTTGATTAGGTGGACTGCTCTGGATTACGGAGGGAAATTTCTCACTTCCAAAACTGATTCCCATCGTCTTACCCCTGGATGCTCATCGATCGATAAATCTTTCCTCTGGTTGGGAATAGGTGAGGAGTAGATACTCAATGATTTACGCCGAGCGAATCATGAATTATGAGGTATGATATACAGGCTGTTCGTTTGAATTTCCAGACGTGGAGAATCAGAAACCTTCGACCAAAGATGAGGGATGCGGACGATACATCCATATGTAGAAACATGAGTATTTCAGTTGTGAAACATCGATGTTCACTATTGCAGACTATCGATGCATCAATGATTTTCTGAACGATGTTCTTTTCATCGATATTTCAAAGTTAAGCCAGTTATTTTTGAGGAATTATACGTGATGTTCAGTGAAGTTAAATCATTAGTAAGCGGTTTCGAAGGAACTCTAGACGAAATATCACTATGAGATCCGATAATGCTTTGGTTGAAAAAAAAATCTGAAGAACATCCTGGCAATAACCTCTTATGTGGTCATCCATGATATCACTCTGTGATTATGATCCAAGAACATTTAAAAATCGTTTTTCGATCTGATTATTTTGAGTCAATGAGTTTGAATTTTTGTTTTTTTTTACACAATTTATCTCCACTATCAGTTAATTCATTTCGTTACCCTATACAGCGCCTCAGAGCGAAAACCTCTTAAAAGTTCATCACGGAACTTCAATATGCAGACGACTGCGCACTTATCGCTAGCAGCCCAGATGATCTACAGATAATGCTGGACAACTATAAACATATATACGAAGCTTTAGGCCTTAGACTCAATATCGAGAAACCAAAATCTTAGTAAGTCCGCCAGAAAGCCTTCAAATACATATCAGCCTGGAGAATGAAACTCTGGAACAGGTCGAGCAGTTCAAATACTTGGGAAACTAGACACGGAAATACACAGCCGTAACAATTCGGCATCACGAGCATTCTGGAAGCAAAAGGTCAGAGTGTTTCAAAATCACGACCTCAATCTGAAGACCAAGACAGCTGTTTACAAAGCAGTCGTCCTCCCAACGCTTCTTTGTGGAAGCGAAATCTGGACGCCCTACAGGCGACATATTAAACAGCTTGAACAAACGCAACAACGTCATCTAAGACAGATAATGCACATCAGATGGTTCCACAAAGTTTCGAATGCAGAAGTCTTGCAACGCGCCAGTTGTACAACAATTGAGACTCAAGTAACGAGGGCCCGACTCAGATGGAGCGGCCACATTCTGAGGATGCAAGACATAAGACTCCCCAAAATAGTTCTGTATGGCGAATTGACAGAGGGAGCCCGGAAACCAGGAGGCCAGTAAAAGCGGTTTAAGGATACATTACATCAATCCCTGAAATCAGTTAATGCCAATCATAACTGGGAACAACTAGCGTTAGACAGGTTACAGTGGAGGTCTTTGGTACACAGTGATGATGGAGACTCGAGAAGGATACAGCGGCGGCCAGATCTGGTTGGTGACTATCCATGCCCGGAGTGTGGAAGGATCTGTAGGTCACGGATGGGTCTCTTCAGTTACAGGAGGGCACACAGTCGCAATTAGCCCTAAGGAACTATAAGTCTGTTGTTTTTTTTATGTCTTTTTGTAGATTTATTCCCGGTAACGGGATACAGCAATGAATGACAGGGTGGGTATTTGACTCGTATAGATCCATAAAAAAAATTCAAATGAGCCTGCTCTGGTGTTCTTAGTACTTGATACAACTGAAATTATTATCATTTATATGTTTCAAATAGGGCTCAAAATCACAATAAAATATAAAAGGGCTCCAATAATTCACCAACTCCGGAAATAGGACTAATTTTATGAGGGTGTCCACAACTGCAGACTTGAACTTGTCCCTTCGAGGTTTGACGTGATAATAGTAAAAATACAGTCTGAATTTAAAGAAGGTTTTTAACGGCATGCAGACAGGAATTGAATTCTGAAAAAAGTACCACCCAGATCAGGATTCGAACCTACGACCCCCCGATTACCGGTCAGGTACTCTCCCAACTGAGCTACCCGGGCTGACGTAAGGATCCATCTGCATTGTCTGGAAACCACTATCTTCACAATTCACGTGTTATTATTATTATTCCTGTCTGCATGCCGTTAAAAACCTTCCTTACATTATATTTCCAGACATTAAAACTATCATTACAGTCTGAATTGTTCGTGACATATTCTGTTTTTGAACGCGCTATTTACCCACAACACTGGAACATCCACAGATTCTTCAATGTATCCTTATGCGACCTAATCTACATCGCAACGATGATCCTCCTATTAAGAGATGCGTCTCAGATACTCGCGATGTTGAAATCACTCAAGATTACAGGTAACGCTGAACGATAGATCAGCGAAAGTACATGAAGATACGTCGCTATTCGAAATCGACTATCATGCTTTAGCATCTCTTTCGTATTTCCGTATGTTCAGCGAGATGGGGCGATATCTCCGGGGTATTTTCAGCACGAACGATCGGCGTAGGGTGGAAGGAAATCAAGATCGCAGTAAACGATCCAATCGAAGCCGATACGCTCTCAGAAAAAACGCAGAAGTTACGTTGGGGAAGATACATGAGGTGTTCTGTGGAATGGAGATTACTCTAAATATTACACATGTGGTAGTTACGAGGATATATTGAAGAATTCTTAGCCTACTATAGAAGCAAACAAAATTTCAATGTCGAAATATTTTATTACTCAACATATTCGCCTCTTAATTGGATACTTTTATTACAGCGAACCTGCAACGTCTTTAGACCTTTCAAAAACAATTTTCTTTTTGCTCTGCAAACAAGACCTCCACAGCTTTTATTACCTCCTCGTTGGAAGAAAATTTACGTCCTTTCAAATCTTTTTTTCAGTTGAGGAAACAGATGATAGTCGAATGGAGCCAAATCTGGTGAATAAGGGGGGTGTTCTAGTAATTCAAACCCTAAATCACGAATTTTTTGTATGGCAACATGAGATTTGTCTGCAGGGGCGTTGTCCAGTAAAAACAAAACACCTTTGTATAGCTTTTCGCGTCTTTTCTCTTTATTTTTTTCTCGTAGAGTGATCAGTAATGTCGAATACTAATCTCCGGACATTCTTCTACTCTTATCGAAAAAATCAATCATGATTCCTCCATGGCAATCCCAAAAAACTGAAGCAAGAACTTTTCCAGCAGATTTTTGGACACGAAACTTCTTAGGTCTTGGAGAACCAGAGTGTCGCCATTCCATCGATTGTTGCTTTGTTTCTGGATCGTAGAAATGTACCCAAGTCTCATCTTTAGTAACAATACGGTTCAAGAAGTCTGCATCGTTTTCAAATCGAGCACAGATCGAACGCGATGCTTCTACACTTGCACGCTTTTGGTCAACATTCAAACATTTGGGGATCCATTTTGCAGCAATTTTTTTCATGTCCAAATTGACTATATGATGAACGCGTTCGTATGAAATATTCAGTGCTTCAGATATCTGTTTTAGCCCAATTCGACGGTCTGATAAAATCATGTCATGAACTGCATCGATATTTTCGGGGATTGACACAGAAACTGGCCTTTCCGATCGGTCATCACCTTCGATGGAAAATTTACCTCTTTTGAAGCTTGCAGTCCAATTTTTCACGGTCGCATACGAAGGACATTGATTACCAAGGGTATTAAGCATATCTTCGTTAATCTGCTCACCTCTTAACCCTTTCAGATACAGGTACCTGATGATGGCTCGATACTCCAATTTTTCGATTTTCACAATTTCTTTGGACATCTTCTTTCTTTTAATTTATTGCGTAACTCTGGTTTAGTTTTTTTATGCATGGAATTGCTCTATTGTATATTGATATACCGTTCTGGCCTCTATTTAATTTGAAATATACGAGAACGCATAAATCGTTACTATGTAAGCGATGAAAATAATATAAGTATTTTCCTTTTAAGCAGAGAGTTATTATGATCAATTAAAAACAATCTTGAAAGTGGATCATTTTCACTCAAAAAGGGGACAAAACTCCATCGTCTAGTCTCATTGACCCATACGAAGAACTGACCTATTTTCCGCAGACTCAAAATAAGTAGGTGATCCTTGAAATTTTCCAAGTAGCGCATCAACATTTCATCCCATTGTCGCCCCAACTTTCGAGAAAAACAGCCGATAAATTCGGTGAAATATCTTCCCATTCATGGCCGGGCCGACGAAAGTATATCTTTCGCCAAGGTATGATTCATTTTCCCCCGAATAAAGGAAAATACATAAAAATGATGTACTGACCACTTATACCTCGTCAAATTTCTCGATTAGGGCTGCTTCCGAGAATGAACAGATGGGAAATTTGTATCGAGGTGATTCATTCTTGGATTTTCTATATAATTACCGAAATAAATTACGAGTGTATCGGGAAAATACTTCCTTTGATCCTGTTTCTTTGGCCGAGGAACCCAAACGGCGTCCAACAAACCATTGACAAATTGGTAAAGAGAAAGTCTGAATTTAGGTGAAGAAAAACAGCAAAATAGGCCTTTTCACCGAAGCTTTAATGGTATTACCAGAAGAAAAATTGTTGTTCCCAGTAACTCTTGGAAAACAAATACACTGCGCAAAAAAATTAACGCACATTATGGAAATCTCAAATTAATTCTACAACTGAAGGTGTTCTCAATGATAATTATTTTTATCAGAATTATGCATGCATATGTTATCCACTTTCAACGGTTTTCTTCAATACAGATGTTTTTTCCAGCAGGAATAAAAAAAGATGATATTATCAGATTTTGAATGTATTGGCTCCATTCTAAAATCAGTTGTTCTCGATCAATTCTAGTGATCAATAGTTTTTCTTTCGTTTGATTTTCTACACTCGATCGCTATGCAACGCGAAACACGCAATTTGACCCAAGAGGAATGTGCCCAAGCGGTAGTTTTGCGAGAAGAAGGGTGGACATACACAAGAATTGCAGAAAGGTTTGGAGTTTCCCATACAAGTGTGTCCAGAATGTTGCAGCGATTCAGGGAGACAGGTATGAATGTCGGAAGACCAGGACAGGGTAGACCACGGGTAACAACTGCCATTCAAGAACGTTACTTGAGACTTTCTTTGTTGAGACAACGGTTTGCAATCGCTCGCCTCCTTCAAATTCAGCTTGAGCAAACTCATGAGGTGCAAATTAGCACTCAGACAATAGGAAATCGCCTCAGAGAATATGATTTAAGGCCTCGTGTCGCGGCAAGAGGCCCAGCTCTTACCCCAGCCCATCGAAGGGCGCGTTTGGATTTTTCGAGAGAGCATATCCATTGAGATGAGGCCGATTGGGAAAGAGTTCTCTTCACAGATGAGTCTAGATTATACCTCTACCATTGTGATCGACGTTCCCTTGTATACAGACGTCCACATGAAAGATATGCTCAGTGCAATTTCCTGAATACTACTGGTTTCGGGGGAGGATCGATTATGGTATGGGGTGGAATAGCTTTGACGGCTCGCACAGACCTAGTGGTCGCTACACACACAGTGGAGCTATGAATGCTGATAAGTATATAAGGAACATTCTTGAAGAGCATGTAGTGCCATTTGCCCCATACATTGGTGGAAATTTCATTTTTATGGACGATAATGCCAGACCCCATCGTGCACGCATCGTTCAGGAGTACCTTGAAGAGGTTGAGGTCTCTCGAATGGAATGGCCAGCAAGAAGTCCAGATCTCAATCCGATTGAGCAGGTTTGGGACAACCTCAATAGAAGCCTGAAAAGTTCAGAAATTCATCCAGCTACTCTTAATGACTTAGGAATCAAACTCGGAGAAATCTGGATTAGATCAGAACATTTTAAGATCACTCATTTTGAGTATGAACCGTCGTTGCCGAGCTGTAATTAACGCAAGGGGTGGAAATACCAAGTATTAAATCACTTATCAGCATTTCAGTATTTTGAAAATTTTTCATTTCTCTTCTCTTTAATATAAGATTCGGTGAAGTCCTGAATTTTTCTTCCATTTAATGTGTCTTGTTTCGTTCAAAACCTTCCCGAGAGAACATAAAAAATAAGTTATAAAGTCAATGTAGAGTTAACTTTCATTAAAATCGAGATTTTCAGAATGTGCGTTAATTTTTTTGCGCAGTGTAGTTTTTCAGAGATAAACATTGCTGGAACATTTTTAAATAACTGAAAACAGAGACCATGCAATCAAGACATTGAATAGAATAGGAATAGACTTCCAATATTTCCGCATATTTCCGTTTCTGAGCACTGTATATGTCAGGAAATGAACAGGTGTATGATATCTTACAATGTCAATGAAATCAGTTGCAATCTCATCTTGAACAAGAAAAAGTACGTATCTACCCGAAATTTGCCATAAAGAACCCCTAGCAAGGCACTTCGAGGAAATCGCCAGTTCAATCCAATTACAATTCTCATTAAAAGTTCACGCGATGAAAAAATGTAGCCGGGAAATTTTATTAAATTTCGCATTAATTCACCAGGAGGCATAATTAAGTTCCGAATTTTCATACGGCAGATGGACGGATCAAATCGTGATTGGGAGGGGAAGTTTCGCTTTTCCGTAAGGCTGAATTTCACACCCCCGCCCCACCCCAAATGGCACACGGAAAACTCCGGGGCTTCCGCTGATGAAGAAGATTTTCTTCGCTCATCCTACGACCTAGGAACGGTCCTTACATCGACTAATTGGAAGAAAATTGGAAATGAAAATATTCCTCCGGTTGCAATGTTTATCACTACACTGTAGTGATGAGAGACAATGATCCTTATATGTTTCAGCCTTTCTGGGAGTTCCTGCAGTAATTCACAATTCACAATTCTTTGAATTGTCGTCGAAAAGGGATGAAGGTATCCTATTTTTGTGGCCTAATCAATCGATCCCACAATTATTTATAAAAATATGGCCTTCGGACTCGTCGAGTACCGGCACTGCACATCAAAAGCGTGCTATTCTTCTTCTATTTCAATATAAATCGGAATCCTTCAACAGGGTTCGATCGAAATGCTTTGTTGTTCCTTCATTCATTCCCTCGTAAATCTCGTCCACTTGTTTTTTTCCAATAACGCCCTGATATCGCACACTCCCTCGCTTCAATCGAATGAAAGCAGCAAATCACAACAAATATAATGATCATCATCTATCTCATTTAGCCCTAAAGCCTCGGTCACACCAACGCTACACATACACAAGCTCGTGAGATCCAGACCGTCAGCTGAAAAAATAAATCCTTCCAAATCCCCGAAAATTGATTCTTCCTGCTGCGTAGCGAAGGGAAAGAGGAAGAGACTACTTTTTTCTGGGTTGATGAGTGTCAGCCACAAGCTGCGGATCGCACATTGTTGCCGGATCATTCGGTAAATATTTTCGGATTTCATGAAAGTTCAGCAGGAATCTATGAACCCACTATTCATTCACACCCTCATGGAATCAAAAAAACCTTCATCAGTGGATAAGTGATGTTTCAAACCAATCTATAGGAAATACTCCTTCTGACGAAAATGATGTATTTTTTATTAAATATCTTTAAAACGTCACATTTTGAAATAACCATTTCAACCGTTTCCCAAAAGAAAATAATTTTAAGTACTTAACAATGAAAAATAAAATGGGTATTTAAAATTTAAAGCGTTTCGTTTCTTTCGCACAAGTTGGCAACATCGACTGAGGTATGAGTTGATAATAAAGGACAACAAATACACTACCTTGATGAGATAGACAAAGATGGCTGTCCATAAAGTCTGCGACGAACGAAGAACGTCGTAAAATTTTATGGGATTTTTATGGCCTGCTGCTGTGAGGCTCGCCAGTGATGGCTGTAAGTCAACAGCTGTTATTTTATAAACAAGCCATTGTTGTTTTTATTTTCTAGTAGACGCTGTTGCCAAATCGTAAACTAGGAACGAAGCGATTTCAAGACCTCATATTTGAAGAATGATTTTGAATAGTTTCCACGGTGCTTTTGAAAAATTCATGAATGAAACTCATAATCATTCAGTTTAAACTTGCAAATACTGTGATACTCCAAATGAAGGAGAATTCCCCATTCTCTTTATCGACCCCTAAGAGATTCCCTAGCGTTTGGGGAAGATTTCCTCAGATAGGCAACGGTGTTTTCGAAAACCGGACGTTTCACTAGAGCCGGATCCAATTTCAGCAGGATTAATGACCAGTTTCTTCCCCAGACCTCCGTTCCGGGTTTGAGCCACGAGACTTCTCCATATTTACAATTTTTTCAGCATGCCAGTTGACCCGTAAACGTTATCGCCATTCATTACACAGCCCGCTTCACTTTATCGAGAATTAATTTGGCGAATTGACGCCGAAACAGTCTTGACATTCGTGGCTCAATCGACCATGACTGTCGGATTCTTGACTTCTGTAGTTTGATTTAATCTCATAAAATCCCATTTTGAAGTGCTGGGTATGAAGAGGAAAAAAGAGAAAAAAAGTCTATAAAGCACTTCAGTGGTGGAACCTTGTATTCAAATCATCCGGTTACATGTTTCGGCTTGCGCCATTATCAAACCAAGGATTCTGAAAATTGTTGCTTGTAAGTACAGAATATAAGGTTGAGCAAAAATTAAGAAAAGGTGAAAACAATAATCTTACAATTTAGTTAAAATGCTCACTGAAACTTACGATTTTAAGGTTCCATTGTCATATGATAAACATCAATCAGAAAAGTCACAAAACAAAAATAAAAATAAAATGTATACGGTCAAAAGGCATAATAATATGGGACCCCAAAACACAAGAAAAGACAGACAAAACAAAACACAAACAAACTGACGTTCGTGCTGACAAAATCTTCTTCTTCCAGCCAAGGTTAACTCAAGTGTTCAATTTTCTCGACGATACAGTGGCGTCCCCCGGGGGAATCAATATAAGATTTTATATGTGTCTTTCACGTTGTTGGTCAACATCGCATTTAGTGTCCTGTATTCTGTGTTCTTAAGGTGTTTAAAGATTTCTACCTCCTCTAGAATTTCCTGTTTGTAGCCAAAATCGCAGTGATGAATAAGTTTGGTGTTCTCTTCAATATCGAACCTATGTCCTTCTTCCCTTATGTGACAACCGAAGATAGATTTATCGTTGTTTGGATTTTTAGCACTATTTAGATGTTCTCTTGTCCTCGTTCGAATGGATCTGCCACTCCTGCCCACATAAACAACGTTGCAGCCTGGTTCACCGCACTCCAATCTGTAGACGCCCGGTTTGTCCAAGTTATCAATAGGGCTCTTATTCTTAATTATGAATTGGCTCAAGATGTTATCAGATTTAAATGTTACCTTGGAGTTTTCGATCTGTCTAATTACGTTGGCGATTTTATGTGAAATGCCGCCATAGAAAGGGATGCAGCAGTATTTATTGTTCGAAGGATCTGAAGTCGACAAGTGGGGTTTTTTCATGCCTTGTTTCTTCCTTCTCCTGTCAATTAGCCTGTCAATGACATCCGGATGGTAACCATTCTCCCTTGCCAGATACCTCAGGGTGTTCACCTCCTCACTGTAAGCATCTTGACTCAAAGGAACATTGAGCAGTCTAGTGATGTATGTGTTGAAAGCCGCCATTTTATGGCCCATGTAATGGCATGAAGTTTTGTTGATTTTGGTGGATGTTTGAGAGGGTTTCCTATATATACTAAAAGTTAACTTATTTAGGTGTCTACTAATTGAAAGGTCTAAAAAGTTGATCCTCCGTTCTGACTCGAGTTCCAATGTAAAGTTGATGTTCATATGAAGTTTATTGATCCACTCATGGAACTTTTTTAGTTCTTCCTCACTACCAATCCAAGCTATCAATATGTCATCTACATATCTGAACCAAAAAAGAATTTTATCCTT